>NC_069698.1:13168470-15794720 GCF_023699985.2 Odocoileus virginianus
TGGTTTATAAACCAATCGTATTTTAGTAATTTTATATTTTATATATTAAATAGTGAACATGTTCACTTTTCCATTCAATAATCCTTGATTTTGAAAAAAAGTTTACTCAAAATCAATGAACTGTAGGGCATGATATTTATTTCAGAATGTTATGAAATCTTCATAATTTTTTTCATGACTTTTATTACTTCTTTATTTCTTAGACTATAAATAAAAGGGTTTAATAAAGGAATAACTAGAGTATAAAAAATAGCAACAGGTATGTCTTTTTCTTCTTCATTAACTGAACTTGGTCTAATGTACATGAAAGGAGGGAACCGTAGAATATCGAGACAGAGAGAAAGTGTGACGCACAAGTAGATAGGGCTTTGCCTCTGGTCTTGTTTGATTTCATTTTGAAAATTGTGAAAAGGATGAAAAGGTAAGAGATTATTACTGTGGTAATGGTAAAGGTTTGAATTGACCCTGAAAAGATAAATACCATCAATTCATTGATATAAGGGTCAGCACAGGAGAGTCTATATAATGGAAGCACATCACAAAAGAAGTGATTGATTTGATGAGACCTACAGAAAGTTAACCTAAACAAAAATCCAATGTGAATCGTGGAATGCAGGTTCCCAGCTATGTAGGCCCCTGTGGTCATCTGAATGCAGAGTTTCTTTGACATCATGGTGTGGTACTGCAGTGGTTTGCAGATGGCCACATAGCGATCATAGGCCATTGCTGCCAGGAGAAAACAATCTGCAGTTTCAGCAAGGCAGAGAAAATAAAATTGTGCCATGC
This sequence comes from Odocoileus virginianus, assembly GCF_023699985.2. Lineage (NCBI taxonomy): Eukaryota > Metazoa > Chordata > Mammalia > Artiodactyla > Cervidae > Odocoileus > Odocoileus virginianus. The sequence continues at coordinate 13,169,257 of NC_069698.1, forward strand.
ATTCATAAAGGGAAATCATTCTGTCTTTGGAAAAGAAGTTCTGTAGCATCTTGGGGGTAATGGCACAAGAACAACAGGAATCCATCAGAGCAAGATTCCCCAGGAAGATGTACATTGGTGTGTGAAGACGATGCTCTGCAACTATCAATGCCACCAGGCCAAGATTCCCCACCATGGTGATCAGGTAGATGGTAAGGAATGCCAGGAACAGAAGGGGCTTCAGCTCTGGGTGATCTGCAAATCCTGTCAGGGTAAATTCAGGTGCCAAGGAGAGGTTATCCTCTGTCATCTCTACTGTTGTCTGTGGAGATAGGAATTATGGAGAGATAAGATTCCAATTTAGAATATGTATAACCTTCCTTTTAATATTTTTTTTAATAAGGAGAAAGCTTCTCCTGCTGTCTTGTGATACAAGGACACAAGCTTCTAGGAAATATTCATCTCCAAAACGTGTCAGTGCCTATGACCTCAACTCTGAAACTCAACATTCACATGGCTATTTGGTAATCAGAGGGGGGATGCTAACAGTGGAAAAGGTTTGTCTTTATGAATTTATGGAAGAATGGTGTACAAATGTAGGTACTTATATTTGCTTCATTTTGCCCATAAAATTTATTTCAATTTTATATTAAAGCTTTTAAAAATGAATTTAAATTACTTTTTCTATATATAGAAACTTTTTAAAATTAAATTTTCATATACTTCCCCAGTGGAATAAATTTTTTAAAATAGCTTAGAATAGATGTGTTAATTTATGTCTTAAGAATTGTTTGAAGATTACTAAGGATTATTGAGAGTACTGTTCAGTTTCAAAGAAAGTAAACTCAGAAAGCTAAGGAGTAAAATAAGAATTGATTATCACCTCTTTATCCCTTTTCCCAGTTTCATACCCATTTTCATAAGCACTGACTGTCCATGCCATTATTCCTATTTCTAGGATATCTGCATCCTTTTCTCCTTCATCTAAAGCATGGTTTGTATATACTACTACTTAATAAAGTTAACCAGATCCCCCGATCACACTAATTTTCACTTTCTGGACTCTCCATCACGTCTTGTATACCCAACACAATCTTTGATAACATGTCTAATTGACATTGCGTTTTTCATAAGTGTGTACAATTAACTTATTGTATAATAGACATTTTGAGGTTAGCTGTAACTTACACTTCTTATAGCAGCTGTACAGTACAAAAGCAGAAAGAACAGTATTGATTCTAGTCCTCCTTCCCTCCCAGTGACCTGGGATGGATGAACTTGTTTCCAGGGTCCCACCACTGATGCCTAATAACGTCTTTGGTGGTCCTTACAGTGATCCCTAGTAAACTCTTCTGCAGGTTGAGAAGATTCTACAAGGAGAATTATTCAAAACTCATCATTTAAAAATTAAGATTAATACCTAAAATATGTGAAAACTCATACAGCTCAATAGTAAAAGTATAGACATTCATATTAAAAAATGGGCAGAGGAACTACCAAGATAATTTTACAAAAGACATCCAAATGGTCAGCAGACACATGAAAAGATGGTTGACATCACTAATCATTAGAGAAATGCAAATAAAAAACCATGAGATATTACCTCACACATTTCAGAATGCCTATCGTCAAGACGATGAGAGATAACGATTGTTGCCTAGACTGTGGAGAACAGAGAACGTGGCAGGAACTTTGTTGGTGGAAATGTAAATTGGTTCAGCCACTGTGGATGCCAGCATGGAGTTTCCTCAGATAATTTAAAACAGAACTACCATGTAATCCTACAATTGTGCTTCTGTATATATACTCTAAGCAAATGAAAACAAAATATGAAAGAGATATATGCAGTCTTGTATTTCTAGTTACAGTAGCTAAAATACAGAAACATCTGTGTATCTGTCTAAGGATGAATGTTTAGAAGTGAAAGGACATTCAGACATGAGAGAAAGAAGGATATCCTTCAATTTTACAGCATCGTGGATTGACTTTGGGGACATTATGCCAAAGTATATAAGTCAGAGAAAGACAAAAACTGTAAGATATAGCTTAAATGTGCATCTAAAAAAAAAAACAAAACATGAAAACAGAGTAAAATAGTGGTTATCAGGGACTCTGGGGGATGAGGAAACAGGAAAGATATTTTTTATTGGTACAAACTTGAAATTAACAGATAAATAAGATCTTATCTGAAATTGACAGATAATATCTAGTACACACTACAGTGAATATAAACAATATTTTACTATAATCATCTAAACTGCCAAGAGACTAGATCTCAATGATTTCTGCCACAAAAATGAAAATTATGTGACATTATAGAGAGCTAACATTCTGCAATTGCAACCAATTACTAGTTTTTCAAATCAACATGTTATAAGCATGAACCTTCACAATGTATGTCAAATATATTTCAGTTATATATATACATAATAAGAACTTTTAGGTATCTTTTATCTGAGTTGACTCATCTACTATTTTGTTTTGCTTCTAAAAATTTATATAAGATTTTCTGAAGTATATCAAAATAGATTCCAAGTTAATAAAATAAACTTTATGCTTTAGTTTTCTAACATTTAGAAAAAGAAATTTCTTTAAACCTTAATATACTTTTAGAACAAATTTTTATTTCCTTTAGATGGTTATCTTCTACCATTATTTAGTGATCCACTAGAAATATTGACTGATATCTAATCATATGGATTCTATGTTGTTTTCAAAATGGGTTTATTTTTTCCATAGTCGAGTATTAAAGAACTCAGCTGAAAAATGTTTGTTGTAAAATATTAAATATTAGCTGTTGGATTATTGGGCTAAGCTAGGAAAGCATTCAATGAAAGTTCCTAGATTATTTGATTACTTTCTGTCTTTACCTGTGTATTTTTTAAAATTTAACTGACAAGAAAGGTCACGGTACTTTACAGTTTGAATATCATTCTAGTTTTTCGATAGCCTTCAGTCTGGGAAAGAGGTAAAAAGATAACTGAGTAACTGACATCTAATAACAACAAAATACCCTCTCCAGTGTTCTTGCCTGGAGAATCCCAGGGACGGCGGAGCATGGTGGGCTGTCTGTGGGGTCACACAGAGTTGGACACGACTGAAGTGACTTAGCAGCAGCAACAACAAAATACTTTAGATCAACAAATATCAAGGAATACTAATATTAAAAATAAATTAGAGTACTTCTCTTACCTAGATTTCACAGCAGAAGGTTTTGCAGCATCTTATGTTTGCCTTGTGATCTTGGATCTCATAGAATTTCAGAATATAAGCCTTAGTCTCTTAAAACATTTGGGATTAAAAGAGTGAAAATATGGGCGAATATAAATAGGTCAGAGTCAATAATTATGTTCCTTACATTACAAAGTAAAATTTTCCATCAAATCCTAAGGGATTTCCCTGCAGGGGCATCAATATATTTCCATATGGAGATTCAGTCACCAACACACATCAGGATGACCTGTGAAATAATGAGGTTAAAACAGTTTACTTTCATTAAGATCACTAAGGTTATTTGATCATTACCCATCGACTAATATGTAACTGATCTCATTTTAAAATTCTGTTTATTATTCTGCTTAAATGCAATATGAGCAGGAAAGAGTCTCATGTTGGCTTGACCTTTTTTACTGGAGGAATTAATATGGTTTATGAAAGATGCTTAGAATTTTGAGAGGAGGCTAGAAGATGTGGTAGTTTTATCACAGGGTCGTCTGTGAGTTGATGTGTCCTGATGTTTTGCAAAATATCATTGGAAACTCTGATATTATTATTTAGTCCCACATATGAATTACCTAGGGCTTCCCTGGTGGTTCAGCAGTAAAGAATCCACCTGCAATGGAAGAAAGAGATGCGAGTTCGATCCCTAGGTCAGAAAGATCCCCTGGAAAAGGAAATGGCAACTCACTCCAGTATTCTTGCCTGGGAAACTGCATGGACAGAGGGGTTATAATCCATGGGGTCACCACAGAGTCGGACACAACTTATCAACTAAAGCAGGGACTAAACAACAACAACAGCAACAACCTGAATCACCTAGATGGTTCTCCTTACTTTTCAGTTTTCCCCAGCTGCCTTTATCCTTCTTACCCTGTTTTTTTCCACTACATTCCACTAATCACTCTTCAGTATACTACATATTTATTTGTTGGTATATTTATAGTCAATCAATATCTCCCCCACCATTAGCATGTGGAGCTAAATGGAAAGGGTTTTTCTCTCTGTTACTTTCATTTCCGTGTTTATAATGCCTTGATAGTATGTGGCAGATTGTAATGGTCAACAAATACTTGTTAGATGAAAGAAATGATATTTTCCTGCTCAAGAATTTGAAATGATCTTTCGTTAGTTTCAAACAATCCATTTTTAAAAATAACTTAGTATTCTAGATGGTCCACAATCTTTTAGTATCTTACTTATAATCCTGATTTCTTCTTCTGCCCTCAGGACATGACACTTGGTTGTATTTATTCCTTCACTGGTCTTGTGTGTGCCTGCTAGATTAATTTACAATTAAAGTTTATTTCAGCTAAAACTCCTTGATCAGTCTCTCTTTTCAGCCCAATATACTCTTCTTGGTCTTAAGTCAAATCTCTATGAGGACATTCCTTTCAATTATATTGATGTTCCTTTTCCTGTTCTGTTTAGTAACTAAACTGCTATCAAAGTGCATTTGCCACTTGGTTACATGTGACTTCTTATGTGTTGATTTTAAAGTATTGGCTAAATATCCATAGAGTACCAATCATGTCTTATGTATTTTGTGCTTCTGACAACACACTGAGTTAAGATTCTCAATATACGCTTCACTGATATTTAAAATTTCAGTTTTAACTTCAGTCAAGTGCTTCTAATATACAGGGTGCTGGACGAGATGGTAGGTAGAATGAGCGCAGGATGTGAAATATTTAGGTTTTAGAAATGGCTCCACAAGAAGCTCAAAATCTAGTGAGAGAAAGACACTTGCATTGCTAATGAGAAGGCAGTTCAGGCTGTGATATTAAAAAGTGTAAGTAGGTCACATATAAACATGGTGAATGAAGTGGATGGAGACCCAGAGGGAAAAAGAAAGATTCCTTATTGAAAGTGCCATTTCAGATTAACTTTGCAGGATAAGTAGAGTTATAATAAATGATGCACATGAGAAAAATAAGAAGACTAATGGGAACATATGAAAAAATTCTGGAAGCTTGAAAGAGGAAGACCTAAGTTAAAAATATATAAATAGTATATATATATAATAATAATATAAATAATTTATATAAAATATATATAAGTAGTAAACTAGGGTGGCTGAGGCTTACTCATACATGATGTTGGGGATTCAGTTCCGTTCAGTCGCTCAGTCATGTCCAATTCTTCGCGACCATATGCACTGCAGCATGCCAGGCTTCTCTATCCATCACCAACTCCCGGAGCTTACTCAAATGCATGCCCATCGCATAGGTGGTGCCATCCAAACATCTTGTCCTCTGTCGTCCCCTTCTCCTGCCTTCAATCTTTCCCAGCAACAGGGTCTTTTCCAGTGAGTTGGTTTTTCACATCAGGTGGCCAAAGTATTGGAGTTTCAGCCTCAGCATCGGTCTTTCCAATGAGTATTCAAGACTGATTTCCTTGAGGATGGACTAGTTGGACCTCCTTACAGTCCAGGGGATATAGGAGATACAGATAGTATAAACGGAATGGTAAAATAGATTAGAAATTGTTTTGATTGGTTCATTCCCGTTGCTTTCTGTCCCTGCCAATTCACCAAACCCTGTCACTCAATAAGGTAACAACCAACTCTAAATGTCAGCTCCAAAGAACATGTAATTATCTTTCTAACCCAGCTGTGATGTTTGGTATTTTTTAAAATCTTCACCTCTGGTTCTGTGATAGTACTCACTGTTTCTATCTTCCTGACTACTTCCATTTCAGTGTTTTATCAGGGTTGTTTTTCTCTGTTTGTGTTTAATGATGCTTGTGTTTCCCTTAGTTTTATATTTGACCTTCCTCTTCAATACTAGATTTTCCTCTAGATTGTCGTATCTAATTATGTGACTCCACTTTGTTCCATCTTATGGTGGCTTCACCAGCAGAGCATTCCAAGCCATTTTTGGTGTATATTCATATTACTAAAATCTTGGGGAGTATATTCTGATTATGTACATTTTATCTATGACTTGGTAGAATTATCACTATGCTAAAATATTATGTGTGGTATAAAATATGAAAATAGAATAAGAATTAAAGAAATGGTATTAAAAGTTTTATTTTGTGTATTGATTTAAAAACGTTGTTACTCCCACTAACACTATTTTCAATTTAAAAATTAATAATCTTATATTCAGAAAAAGGTGTAATGATGTATGGTATATAATATAATTACAATCTTAGGGCTGTGATATAACAATTCACGTACTTGTTTGAATCTATTTCCAAACATTTAAAAATGTCTGAGATAGAGGAAAAGATCCTATACCAAGACATATCTGCCCAAATGAAGAAGAAGGCAAGTTTTGATGGGTCCCAACACAGGAATGGGCTCTTCAGCAGGCTCAAGCTGGGGGTGAAGAGCCCTGATATTTGAGTCTAATGACACATCAGACCAATGGTGTTAGAGATATCTGAGGTGGGAAGAGGATATAGTGAGTGAAAAGTTAATGGAAAACTCTAGTAGGAGTTGCTTATGGTGTTGTGGCAAGGCCTTATTTTCTGTAGCAGAGAATAATCAACTACTTAAGAAAATAACTCCCTGGTGTGCTGTGAACCTTACTAGAGAAAGAGTTCCTGACTTTGGAACATTAGGTGACCAAGAAGCCAGAGCTGACTCATGAACTGGAATTTATCAGACTAATAAGTATAAGGTTGAGTGAGCCTAGGAACAATTCATTAGAAGACAAAGATGGACCATTTAAGATTTATTATGAGCAGGGCCAGAGAATACGGTAAACCACACAAGTAGGTGACCCAGACTGCGTTGTTATCTACTACCATTGCAATGACCTCTTTCCCTCAGCTCACACGTCTTGCCTCAAACAGCCAAGCTAGGTTTTGGACAGTAAGCTTGGTCTGTTGATACAAGTCAGTGGCCTCTGAGCCAGAGTGATCTTGAAAGGCATTGATAAGGGGAACTCCTCCTTTAGAGTGTTGGAATGCTTATCCATTTCTACTGTATAGAAAGAGAAGTGGTCCAAGTTAAAACTATATAGATTCAGGGTAGAGGTGAATGATTTGGATATTGGTCAGTGTCCTGGGGAGAGAGAGATGAGAAGGTCAGAGTCCAGGAAGAAGAGGCATATGAATGGATCTCTTGGAATGGATGTGAAGTATGGAGCACCTCATATTGTAATGTAAATGTCCTCCACACAACATCTACTATGGAAGAGCTACTAAAGAACCAAATTAGAATGACTCAGCCAGTTGAGGTCATAAAGCTTTGTTCATCCATCACCCCAGTGCTGGATTATGGACACATGAAAAATGGCTATATGGCTGGGATGGAGGCATGCATGTTGCCTAATAGCAGAGGTTCCAGATTTTCTAGTCTGATTTAGCAACTGTTTCTTCTAGAAGTTCAACTTGCCCAGAAGGAGACCACTCTGGCCCCCAGTGTGGCAACATCATTCAAGGAGATCAGTCAGTCACTTGGTGGTAAGAGTGCTACTCTGAACCTTTTTTACTCTAAAGTGGGAAGAAATTCATTTTGGTAAGGAATTCATTTTGAGTAGAATCAGCATAATCTAGATATGGAGATGATTCATGCGTCTGTTGGTATTCTCTTTCTCAGATTTGACAGTAAATAGACAAATAACCTTATACTCAAATGATTCAGACAGCCCAGGCTCAGGACCCACCCCCTCAAGGGATCTGCTTGTTGATCATCCCATTATGGTAGTCATCTGGAGCAGCAGAAGTGTAATGAATCAAGCAGAGGAATAAGGTGAATATTAGTGTGTGTTTGAGACTAGCTGTAACAGTGGGAACTGTGGGATTAACCTTCATCTTGTAAAATTCTCCAGGAAGAGAGAATGAGCTACCTCCTGGTGGGCCTGCCCCAGAGCTTAGTAGAAGTAACAAGTAACTCTGAACAATGTAAGGCATGGCCTGTAATGGATCTGTGATTCCATCCCAGATCCCACCTGATTTCTCAAGTTGTAAGAGTGCTAGGAGGTGACAGCTGTCATCTAAATCTCTTTCCAAAAAATGTTCTTAAGGTGGAAATAACCAACTTTGGAAATTTATAAAAACTTTATTTTATGTATTGGTTGATTTAAAAATATTTATTTTGTATTGGAATATAGTTGATTTAAGATGTTTTCGTTTCAGGTGTATAGCAAAGTAATTCAGTTATACAAATATATGTATGTATATGTGTGTATATATATATATATACTCTTTTTCAAATTCTTTTCCCATTTAGGCTATTATAGAATATTGAGCAGAATTCCCTGTGTAGTATAGTAGATCTGTGTTGGTTAACTATTATAAATATAGTAGTTTGTATAAGTCAATCCCAAACTCCCAGTTTATCCCACTCCCTCACTCTTTGGTAAACAGAAGTTTGCTTTCTAAGTCTGTGGGTCTATTTCTGTTTTGTAAATATGTTCATTTTAGATTCCACGTCTAATCTATATCATATGATATTTGTCTTTCTCTATCTGACTGACTTCACTTAGTTTGATAATCTCCAGGTCCATACATGTTACTGCAAATGGCATCACTTCATTCTTTTTTAAATTAATTTTTATTGGGGTATAGTTGCTTCACAATGTTGTGTAAATTTCTGCTGAATAGCAAAGTGAATCAGCTACATTTTAGCATGTGTCTCCTCCTTTTTTAATTTCCTCCCCGCTTAGGTCACCACGGAGCATTGAGTAGAGTTCCCTGTGCTGCCGTGCAGTAGGCTCTCATTAGTCATCTGTTTTATACATGGTGCCAATAGAGAGTATATGTCAGTCCCAGTCCCCAATTCATCCCTCCCCCTTCCCCCTTGGCATCTATTTATTCGTTCTCTATCTCTGTCTCTCCTTTCTGAAGCTATTTGGTTTATAAACCAATTGTATTTTAGTAATTTTGTATATTAAATAGTGGACATTTTCACTCTTCCATCCAATATTCCTTGATTTTGAAAAAAAGTTTACTCAAAATCAGTTAACTGTAGGGCATGATATTTATTTCAGAATGTTATGAAATCTTCATAATTCTTTTCATGACTTTTATTACTTCCTTATTTCTTAGACTATAAATAAAAGGGTTTAGTAAAGGAATAACTAGAGTATAAAAAATAGCAACAGGTATGTCTTTTTCTTCTTCATTAACTGAACTTGGTCTAATGTACATGAAGAGAAGAGAACCGTAGAAAATTGAGACAGAGAGAAAATGGGATGCACAAGTAGATAAGGCTTTGCCTCTGGTCTTGTTAGATTTCATTTTGAAAATTGTGAAAAGGATGAAAAGATAAGAGATTATTACTGTGGTAATGGTAAAGGTTTGAATTGACCCTGAAAAGATAAATACCATCAGTTGATTGATATAAGGGTCCACACAAGAGAGTCTGTAAAATGGAAGCACATCACAAAAAAAGTGGTTGATTTGATGAGACCTGCAGAAAGTCAGCCTAAACAGAAACCCTACATGAATAGCGGGATGAATGTTTCCAGCTATGTAGGCCCCCGTGGTCATCTGAATGCAGAGTTTCTTTGACATCATGATGTGGTACTGCAATGGTTTGCATATGGCCACAAAGCGATCATAGGCCATTGCTGCCAGGAGAAAGCATTCTGCAGTTTCAGCAAGGCAGAAAAAATAAAATTGTACTATGCATTCATAGAGGGAAATCATTCTGTCTTTGGAAAAGAGGTTCTGCAGCATCTTGGGGGTAATGGCACAAGAACAACAGGAATCCATCAGTGCGAGGTTACCCAGAAAGATGTACATTGGTGTGTGAAGACGATGCTCTGTAACTATCAATGCCACCAGGCCAAGATTCCCCACCATGGTGATCAGATAGATGGTAAAGAACACCAGAAAAAGCGGGGTCTTCAGCTGTGGGTGGTCTGTAAATCCTATGAGAATAAATTCAGTTGTCAAGGAGAAGTTGTGCTCAGTCATCTCTATGTTGTCTGTTGAGATAGAAATTATGGAGATATAAGATTTTAATTTAGAGTGTGTATAATTTTCCCAACATGTTTTTTTTTACAATGATGAGAGGAGCTTTTTCTTCAAGCTTGTAACACTGTCTCTGTGATACAGGCACACAGACTTCTGGGGGACATTTGTTTCACTAACATATCATCTTTTATGACCTCAGCTCTTCAAACTCAAGATTCGTGAGACTATTTCGATCATTTTAGGGAAGATGGTTACTGTGGAAAAGATTTGTCTTTATGAATTTTTGCTAGTGTACAAACCTAGGGTATCCATATTTGTCCCAGTGTTCTCAAATAAGTTCATTGTCAATTTTTAAATTAAAGATTAAAAATAAATCAAAACTCATTTTCCTGTATATAGGTCTTTTTCTTTTGTTTTCACTTTTTAAAATTTTTAATTGGAGGAAAATTGCTTTATGATGTTGTATTTGCTTCTGCCCTACAATGCAAATCAGCGGTAATTATAACTATATCACCTCCCACTTGAGCCTCCCTCCTCTCCCCGTAGTGCATCCTTTTAGGTCATCACAGAGTGCCAGGCTGGACTCCCAGTATTGTATAGCAACTTTTTACCAGCTATCTACTTTACACATGGTACTAGAGCCTGTTATACAGAGTGAAGTAGGTCAGAAAGATATTTTTTCTTGAGCAAAGGTTTTGTTTTGTTTTGTTTTTTGAGCAAAGGTTTTCATATGTTTTCTCAGAGGAGTGAATATTTAAAAATAGCATACAATAAATATGTTAAATTTGTATGTTAGAAATTACATGAAGATCACTAAGGATTAAAGAGGGGACTATTCAGTTTTATAGAAAGTAATTTTGGAAAGCTAAGGGATTAATTATCCATTGATTATCATTTACTTTTTTCATTCCTTTCCCCAGTGTCATACACATTTCCAAAAACATTGACTCTGCCTGAGCCATATTCCTGTTGATTTTTACCCATATATCTGAATCTTTGTCTCCTCTCTGTAAAGCAAATTTATATAAAATGTTATCTCATAAACATTTAACTAAATGTCCCAGGCCAAACTTATCTCCGTTTTCTCTACTCTTGTGCTTGCTTATGTACACAACATGTTTTAGAATGCCTTATGTGTAATTTACATTGCTTTTTTGAAAATATGTGTATGGAGAATTCCCTTATTAAATTATAGGCATCTTGAGCTTAACTGAGAAAATTATTCAAACTTATCAGTAAAAAGTAAGGGTTTACATTTCAAGTGTATTAAGAAATTCATACAACTCAATAACAAAATTATAAAACAACTGGATTTTTTTAAATGGGCATAGTAACTCAAAAGAAATTTTTCCAGAAACATTTAAATGTTCAACAGGAACATGAAACATTGATCAACATTACTAATCCTTAAGGAAATGCAAATAAAAAGCACAATGAGATATCACCTCATACTGTCAGAATGCCTACCATCAAGAAAACAAGAGATACAAGCATTGGCAAGGATGTGGAGAAATGGGAAATCTTGTGCACTGTTGGTGGTAATGTTAATTGGTTCAGCCACTAAAGATAACAATATAGTGGTTTCTCAAAAACTTAAAAATAGAACTACCAAATGATCACAGAATTCTGCTTTTGGCTATATACTCAGGAAATGAAAGCAGGCTATCAAAGGGATATTTGCACTGCCATGTTTATTACAGCATTATTTACAGTAGTCAAGATATGGAAACACTTTAGTGCCCAGTAAAAGGTGAATGGGTAAAGAAACTGAGGTATTTCTATACAATCAAATATTGTTTAGCCCTGAGAAGATGAATATCCTGTCTTCTGTGACAGTATGGATGGGCCCTGCGAACATCATACAAAGTGCAATAAGTCAGACAGAAGAAGACATATACTATATGATTTAATTTACATGTGAATCTAAAAAAAAAAAACCAAGTTTGTAAAAGCGGTTGTGGATACATGGGGAGAAGGGTTGAGGGAATAGGAGAGATGGTGTTCAAGGGCAGCTGTTGTTTAGTTGCTATATCCTGTCTGACTCTTTACAACCCGTGGACTGTAGCCGGCCAGACTGCTCTGTCCAAGTGATTTCCTCAGCAAGAATATTGGGGTGGGTTGCCATTTCCTTCTCCAAGGGATCTTCCAGACTCAGGGATAGAACTCACATCTCTTGCATTGGCAGGTAGAATCTTTATCACTGAGTCACCAAAGGAAGCCTGTTTAAGGGTACAGACTTGCAACAAATAATTCCTGGAAATCTAATTCATTGTATAGTAGATGTAAACCAACAATATTTTATCATTATCATCAAAATTATTAACAGACTAAATGATAACTGTGTGATGTGATAGTGTCAACTACTGCTTCAATAAATGGCAATCATATTTCCATTTACCATTTTATCAAATCAGTATGTTGGTTGTTTAGTCGTTAAGTCATGTCCAACTCTTGTGACCCATGGACTGTAGCCTGCCAGGCTCCTCTGTCCATGGGATTCTCCAGGCAAGAATACTGGAGTGGGTAGCCATTTCCTTCTCCAGGGGATTTAAATTAACACAATGTTATGTGTCTTTTATATATATATATATATGTGTGTGTGTGTGTGTGTATGTATGTATAATATTATATATGCATGCATATATTTATATGATCAAAATATCCTACACATTTCATTAATCTGAATTGACTCATATATTATTTTTCTATTTCAACAAAAATTATGTAAGATTTTCTGAAGTAGATATACAAGTAAATTAAAAGTTTCCCATAACCTTCAGTTTTGAGAAGATCTATAAAGATCACTGAGTAGTTGAAATCTAACAACAATGAAAAAATGTGTAGTAATTCATATAAATATGTATTAGTGGATGCTAATACTAAAAGTAAAAATAAGTAAGAATACTTCCCTTATGTAACTTACACTGTAAAGTCTTCCAGCACCTTATTTTTGCTTCTTGATGTTAAGCCTTAGAATTTCAGAATATAAACCTTGGTCTCAAAAACGTTTGGGATTAAAAAATGGAAATCTGGGAGACTACAGAGAGGTCAGAGTCATTAAGTATGTTTCTAACAATGGAAAGTTAAAATTTTCCATCAAATCCTAAGGGATTTCCTGCAATAACATCAGGGTATTTCTGTGGGGAGATTTAATCCATAAACATATAAAAATGACCTGTGAGATAATGAGGTTAAAGCAAATTATCTTCAGTAAGGTTACTTAGTGAAGTAACCTAACATCATTCATTGATCACCTTGTTGATTATTATGTAACTGACTTCATTTAAAAATTCTCTTTGATTTACTACCTAAATGTGAAATGAGCAGAAAGAATGTCATATTGACTTGACCTTTCTTTTTTGACAGGGAGAATTAATACAATTCATGGAATATGATTAGATTTTGTGAAAAGACTAAAAAATGTGGTAGGGTCTTCAGTTTCATTCTGTGAGTTGAATTTGTTTTGCTGTTTTACAAAAATCTCATTGGAAACTCTGATATCATTATGTAATCCCACAAATGAATTACTGTGATGATTCTCCTTTCTTTTCAATTTACGCCAACTGCCTTTATCTTTTTTACCCTGACCCTGTTTTGATTTTTTTCCCCACTTCATTCCACTAATCATCCTTCAATATAATAATTGGTCAGTCCCATTTCCCCAACCACCATTAGTGTATAACCTTGAGAGGGAGGTGATTTCTCTGTTACTTTCATTTCTATATTTCCTACACCTTGAATAGTATGTGGTACTTTGCATCAAATTTTTGTCCCATGAATGAAAAAAATGATACTTCCTTGCTCAAGAGTTTGAAAATGGTCTAAGTTTTCAAACAAACCCATTTTCCTTAATTCAGTATTCCAGATGCTCTACATTATCTCTGCATCTTAAACTGAAGCTTGACTTCTCACCTTAGGATACTGGCCATGTTTATCCCTCTGCTGTTCCTTTATGCACCTGTTTCATTAATTTACTCTTAATGTTTCCCTCACCTAACCCCTTCTTTTCTCTCTCCTTTCTATCCTACTAATTCTTGACTCAAATCAGATCTCCACGAGGGACTTTCCTGGGTTATTTAAATTGTTTTTTCATTTTCTTCATTTACAAAATAATTATCTGTTTCTGTAATGCATTTGCCACTTTCCTCAAGTGTGACTTTGTGTGTCTTGGTTGACTATATCAGAGAATTGTCTAGTTGAAGCTTCAGTCAGTTCAGTTCAGTTCAGTTGCTCAGTCGTGTCCGACTCTTTGCGACCCCATGGACTGCAGCTCTCCCGGCTTCCCTGTTGAACCTTGTTGCATCCTAACATGTTGACTTCAGGTAGAGGCAAAAAGTCTTCCCCAATCATAATACTATTTAGTATAATCATTTAGAAAATGTCTGTCCTACCTACCAGAATATAAACTATAAACTATCATTTGTTTTCTCTTTCATTGAAATACAGTTGATTTATGATATTACATTCAGGTCATGTGTACAACATAGTGATTTAATATTTTTATAGGTTATATTACACTTAAAGCTATTATAAAATAATGGCTACTTCTCATGTTGTACAATATATCCTTCTGCATCTTTATTTTATACATACTAGTTCATCTGAACACAGAATTCCTAAGAATAGCAAGGAGAGATAAGAAAGCCTTCCTCAGTGATCAGTGCAAAGAAACAGAGGAAAACAATAGAATAAGAAGGATAAGAGACCTCTTCAAGAAAATTAGAGATACCAAGGGAACATTTCATGCAAAGATGGGCACAATAAAGGACAGAAATGGTATGGACCTAACAGAAACAGAAGATATTAAGAAGAGGTGGCAAGAATACACAGAAGAAATATGCAAAAAAGATCTTAATGACCCAGATAACCATGATGGTGTGATCACTCACCTAGAGCCAGACATCCTGGAATGTGAAGTCAAGTGGGCCTTAGGAAGCATCATTGTGAACAAAGCTAGTGGAGGTGATGGAATTCCAGTTGAGCTATTTCAAATCCTGAAAGATAATGCTGTGAAAGTGCTGCATTCAGTATGCCAGCAAACTTGGAAAAGTCAGCAGTGGCTATAGGACTGGAAAAGATCAGTTTTCATTCCAATCCCAAAGAAAGGCAATGCCAAAGAATTTTCAGGCTACCTCACAATTGCACTCATCTCACATGCTAGCAAAGTAATCCTCAAAATTCTCCGAGCTAGGATTCAACATTGAGTGAGCCGAGAACTTCAGATGTTCAAGCTGGATTTAGAAAAAGCAGAGGAACCAGAGATCAAATTGCCAACATCTGTTGGATCATAGAAAAAGCAAGAGAATCCCAGAAAAACATCTGCTTCATTGACTATGCTAAAGCCTTTGGCTGTGTGGATCACAATAAACTGTGGAAAATTATTAAAGACGTGGTATTATCAGACCACTTTACCTGCCTCCTGTGAAACCTCTATCCAGGTCGAGAAGGAACAGTTAGAACTGGACATGGAACAACAGACTGGTTCCAATTGGGAAAGGAGTATGTCAAGCTGTATATTGTCACCCTGCTTAGTTAACTTACATGCAGAGTACATCATGTGAAATGTTGGACTGGATGAAGCCCAAGCTGAAATAAAGATTGCCGGGAGAAATATCAAAAACCTCAGATATGCAAATGACACCACCCTTATGGCAGAAAGTGAAGCAGAACTAAAGAGCCTCTTGATGAAAGTGAAAGAGGAGAATGAAAAAGCTGACTTAAAATTCTACATTCAAAAAACTAAGATCCTGGAATCCGTTCTCATCTCTTCATGGCAAATAGATGGGGAAACAACGGAAACAGTGACAGACTTTATTATTTGGGGCTCCAAAATCACTGCAAGTGGTGACTGCAGCAATGAAACTCAAAGTGCTTGTTCCTTGAAAGAAAAGCTATGACCAACCTAGGCAGCATATTAAAAAGCAGAGACATCTCTTTACTGACAAAGTTCTGTATAGTCAAAGCTATGGTTTTTCCAGTTGCCATGTATGGATGTGAGAGACCATAAAGAAAGCTAAGCACTGAAGAATTGATGCTTTTGAACTGTGGTGTTGGAGAAGACTCTTGAGAGCCCCTTGGACTGCAGGGAGATCAAACCAGTCAATCCTGAAGTAGGTAAAACCGAGTTCATTTCTGAAATTAGGTAATGTTATTTCTTTTATAATATTTCTATGCACTTTTAATAAAAATGTAGATATTTAAGATGTACAACATGATTTAGCATATACATAGAACAGTTATTACTCCAGTCAAGCTAACTTACATATCGTCCCCTCACATAGTTATCATTTGTGTGTATGATGAATGCACTTAGTCTGCTGTTAGCAGTTCTGATTGATTCTTTTTTATATTTTCTAATTCCTTGTTAAAATTCTCATTGTGATCATATATTCTTTCCCCTAATTCAGTTAGCATTATTATTACTAATGCTTTGAACTCCTTATCTGGTAAATCATTTATTTCTGTTTCATTAGTTGTTATTTCATGGATTTTGTCCTGTTATTTTAATTGGGACAAATTTGCCTGTCTCCTCACTTTTGCTTCACTTTCTCTCTTTCTGTGAAATTAGGTGAAACATTTACTTACTTTGGTCTTAATGTGGTGTCCTTTTGTGGGAGCATGCTTGTACAGTCTGCCTATGCCTAGTAGAATTGGTGGGAAGTCTGCATCTGACTTAGCATTTTCTCTGGATGTCCTGACAGTTATCACCTTGGTAGCAGACAGGGCGGGAGGTGAGAAGGTTGGAGCCAGAGGTGTCAAGTCTGAGGTAGCTCTGTTCCTTCTATGTGTGGGTTCTCCCCCTCCCAGCACCAGTGCCCACATCTCAGAGGGAAGCAGTGCTGGAGCTGGAGTGGATACTCTGCATGGGTCTGGTAAGAGCTATGGTGGTTCTGGGCTTATTCTGAGTTGCAGAATGCTTCTGATGCACTGCCTTCTTAAACACCATTAATTGCTGTCCCACCTCTTTCAGGGGCTTCCCTAATAGTACAGTTGGTAAAGAATGTGCCTGCAATGCAGGAGACTCTGGTTCTGTTCCTGGGTTGGGAAGATCCCCTGGAGAAGGGATAGGCTACCCACTCCAGTATTCTGGCCTGGAGAATTCCATGGACTGTACAGTCCATGGTTTCACAAAGAGTCTGACATGACTGAGAGACTTTCACTTCACTCACCTCTTTCAGATGTGTTCAATATCCAAGCCTACTCCATCTCTCACAACTGAATTTTCCTCTCAGCCACAGCAGCTCTGGCTCTCTCATGGAGCTATGCCATAGAACAAGCAGGGATGAAACAAGTGCTCAATTCAGGGCAGTCATGGGAAATCTTCTTCCTCTATCTCGCTTTGGGAGCAAGCAAGTATATGCATGCTCTTCATAAGCAGTCTAGCTTTCTTACAGCCTTCCTGGTGGTTCTCCTGCTTTTCAAACCAGGTAAGGGGGACTCCACTTCTCAGTGTTACAGCCCTGGACTGGAGTACCCAATGTGTTGCTCCCATCTCTCACTCCCCAGAAAGTATCGCCACTTGTGTAATCCCTCTTTTCTTCTCTGTCCCCTCTAAGAGGTGCAAGTCCTGATCTGTTCACTTCTCTTACCTTCCTGTCCAATGCCATGTGGCTCTCTTTTACAGCCTTGGTTGTACAAGAGTCTTGTCAGTCTCCGGTTTGTTTTCAGTGAGAATTACTCTACATATAGATGTATTTTGATGTGTTCATGGTGGGAGATGAGGTCCACACCCTCCTAGTTTGCCACATTGATCCCCTAGAACCATCTTATTTTTATTGTGCAGACTAGATGAGCTAGAAATAGACCTCTTTGTGTATGTGAGTATATAAACAGAAAGGAGGCATACACATTTAGTAAGAGAAGAATTAGCTAATAAATGCCATTTAGCTATAAAGTCAAATTTTAATTTTTACTTCACAACATTATAGAATGAATTCCAGTTGAGTAAAAGTGCTATGTGTAAAAACTTAAGGTGGAATAAAATATGAAGTAAATTTATAGGATATCTCTCAATGAGAGGAGATTTATAAAGTTTAACACAAATGGAAGAAACAGTTAATCAATTGATGGAAGACTATTCATTAAACAACCCTTTCTTTCCTGATTGGTTTGTTTTACTCTTCCTGTTTTATTTGGGAATTTACTTTTGGATAATCTCATTTTTTCATTTATCTATATACTGATTCTTAATTTGCAACCAAATTATTTCAGTTACTGGTACTTCATTATATATTTTAATATATAATACATCAAGTCTGTTTGCTTATTGATTATTATTTTTCTACAAAACTTTTAGAATTAATTTTGCTGCTTTCCCAAAGAAGTCCTCCTTTGATGTTTATTTGAGTTGAATTAAGTTGTGGATTATTTTTGGATTAAAAAGCCATGTAAAGTTACATGTTCAATTCATGCCATATATTAAATAGTTTCCAGGAAGAATCAAAGGTCAAATACAAACTATCACACACACAAAAAAGGAGGAAAACAAGGGGGAGGAAAAGGAGAAAAAAACCAGAAAAGTAGGAGAAACAGAAATATTGGCTAATAGTAGAATTTGTATTAAGAAAAGAAATTCTAAACAAAAGTGCATGCAAGAGATTGTATTTAAAAAATAATATATCAATTTTATAATTTTATTAATTATAAATAACACAAACAAGTAGGAAAATACTATCAGCACACAGAGAAATTATTTACCACTAATAGTCACAACATTTTAATATTTTTCTCTATAAACATTGGTACAAATAAATGAGGAAAAAATTAGTAAGACAAAGAGAAAGTGAACAGAAAATTCATAGATGTAAAAATGGCCAGAAAACAAATAAAATATTAATATATTTCAGCATTACTCAAAAATTAGAAAAATAACAAAACTGCCTTCATTAATATTTTTTTAGAATGCTTATTGAGAATATATTATGTAAGTTGCTATTCTATGTTCCATAATATATAATATGGTTGATGCCTTCAAAAAGGTGAAGGACCTTAATCACACTTCAGGTTAAAGTAGATCTGAATCTACTATAGCCAGCTTGTTATAATATGTTGTTAATTATTCTACAAAATGTCTATGTGACTCTGTGTGTGTGTGTTTATTCCTTCTCACTCCTTTTTTCCCCATTCTTGTAATTGGATCTAGATCAAACTTCATTACTTTAAATATAGATCATTGCAAAGTTCGGGGCTTTCCAGGTTGTGCGGTGGTAAAGAATCCGCCTGCCAGTGCAGGAGGTGCAAGAGACTCAGATTTGATCCTTGGATCAAGAAGATTCCCTGGAGTAGGATATGGCAATCCACTCCAATATTCTCGCCTGGAAAATTCCATGGACAGAAGATCCTGACGGTCTTCTGCAGTCCAAGAGGTTGCAAAGAGTTGGATACGACTTGAGTGAAATAGTTAACTGAGGCAGGTTGATGAGTCCAAGCCTAAGTCTCTTTTAAGGAGGAGGTAAACGTTCCTTCTTTTTCACTTTCTTTTGTCTGAAACAAGCAGGCCTTGTAGGCAGCAGTATCACTTGTTCAAGGACATGCCTTTTTTTGAGCTGCAGATGTATGTTACAGGAGAAGGTCTGGGTAAAAACTTCCACAGTCTTGAGCTCTGAGTTAACCTGTTCTTTCTGGCTAATCTTGTGCTGATGTCATCCCAGGATGTATGTTACAAGAAAGGATCTGGGCAAAATTCTCATAGCCTTGACATATTTTTTATCTCTTCTCAGCAGCTGGTTGAGAAGTATATAAGGCCCTGCTTAAACTAGTGACGCGGGTACTCTCCTGATCCCTTCCAGTGCTTCTTGCTGGATACTTTCTCCATCCCTTTTACTTCAATAAATTCTACACAAAGCTCTGAGTGACTGAGACTGTCTTTGGTCCCAGAGTTAAATCTTCTCATTTGGAGACCATGAATCCAGTGGCGCCATTCACCATAGCTATCATGAGCAACTGAGCACATGCTCACACGTGCAATTAGTTACCTTGCTTCTAGTCTCTCTCTCCCTGAAACTCATCTACTTGTGTCTACCAGGTCAGTTTTCTGAATAAAAATTATCCTTTCAGTCTGCCAGAAAATTTTAAGTATTTCAGACAGTCTACGTAGAATCAGATATAAAGTTTTCCATTAGCTTAACAAGGTAAATCAAGGCAAATTCTTCTAAACATTTAATTTTGATCCTTTGTTGAGTTATTAAATTGAAAACACTGATCTGAGAAAATTCTATAAGAATAATCTGAGTTGGTAATAAAAGTTATTATTGAGTTGCCTTCTGATTTCGTCTGGTATTTGTGGAATTTGGATTAAGAGCTGCCGGACAATTTTGAATTTCATTCATATATCTTTAAACCAACATAATCTAATGATTTATAGATTAATTCTTTACATAAGAATATATTCTTCATTTTCTGTGTCTCTTAATCTATAAATCATTTTAATAAAATCAGTTTTCTGTAGAAGATTAAGCTTGTTTAAGAATAGTATAAGTCCTCATAATTTTTTTCAGAACATTTATCACTTCCTTGTTTCTCAGGCTATAAATAAAAGGGTTTAATAAAGGAATTACTATTGTGTAAAAAATTGCCACTGGTATATCTTTATCCCCTTCTTCAAATGGTCGAATATACATGAGAAGACAAATGTAGAATATTGAGACAGATAGGAAGTGGGATGCACAAGTAGATAAGGCTTTACCTCTCCCTTCTCTGGATTTTATTTTGAAAACAGTGAAAAGAATGTAAACATAAGAAATCAAGACAGTGGCAATGGTAACGATTTGAATTGGCATTGAAAAAATATATATCATTAGTTCATTAATATAAGGGTCAGTACAGGAAAGTCTATATAGTGGAAGAATGTCACAAAAAAAGTGGTCAATTTGACTAGATCTACAGAAAGTTAACCTCAATAGAAGTCCTACATGAATCATAGAATGCAGGTTACTAGCTATGTAGACCCCCATGGTCATCTGAATGCAGAGTTTCTTTGACATCATGGTGTGGTACTGCAGTGGTTTGCAGATGGCCACATAGCGGTCATAGGCCATTGCTGCCAGGAGAAAGCAATCTGCAGTTTCAGCAAGACAGAGAAAATAAAATTGTGTCATGCATTCATAGAGGGAGATCATTCTGTCTTTAGAAAATAAATTCTGTAGCATCTTGGGGGTTATGGCACTGGAACAACAGAAATCCATCAGAGCGAGGTTACCCAGAAGGATGTACATTGGTGTGTGAAGATGACGTTCCCTAAAAATCAATGCCACCAGACCAAGATTGCCCACTGTAGTGATCAGATAGATGGCAAGAAACACCAGGAACAGAAGGGTCTTCAGCACTGGATGATCTGTAAATCCTTTGAGAATGAACTCAGTTGTCAAAGATTGATTTTCCTTAGCCATTCCTGGCTTTTCAGCTGGGATAGAAATGGCAGAGAAATGAGATTCTAAATTAGAATGTATCTAGTTCTTTCCTCTTGGAGAAGGCAATGGCAACCCACTCCAGTACTCTTGCCTGGAAAATCCCATGGACGGAGGAGGCTGGTAGGCTGCCGTCTGTGGGGTCACACAGAGTCGAACACGACCGAAGCAACTTAGCAGCAGCAGCAGTTCTTTCCTCTAATTTCCCCACATACAAAAAGAAAGAAGCTCATTTTTAATCATCCTGTGCTGTGTCCTGAATACTAGTACATGCATAGTAGATTAAGTCTGTGAGAATAAAAGTATCACAGACTGTGTACTGAGGGGTAGTCTAGAAATCCTGTGTAAATTCTCAGGGCAGAAAACATTTTTATGCATGAATTACCTAATGCTGATATACTAATTCCTGGTTAATATATATATAATTTGACATTTCCAAAATTAGAAGACATAAAAAAAAAAAATTTAAATACAGTCCTATGGGATTGATGTGGTGTTAGAAAATAAATTAATTTAGACATTTAAAATGTCTAAATTTTAAAACTGCCCAGAAACATAGGTGGCTGTAAAAATCATTTCTCTTGCTTAGTATCCCTTTACCAAGGGATAATTTAAAGGAAGACATTTTCAGCCTTTAAGACAGTAAGAATATAGCAATTTTAGAAGTTTTACTAACAGGTTAATTTTGTTATCATTTTTATATTTATTTCATCACATTCTGCATCCTACTACTATGGTGGTATAGCATACTGCCTCAAGAAGTTATTATTCCTAATTATTCATTTATCCTAATACTTCCTGTCTTTAGGTTTAACTCCTAAATACATGTTTAACATCATGAGATTATGAGGTTACCAAGTCTCCATTCAAAGTGTTTATATAAATACCTATCTTGTACTCTAGTATGGGCTTCCCAGGCAGCTCAGTGGGTAAAGAATTCACCTGCAATGCAGGAGACAGGGATTCGATCCCTGGATCTGGAAGATTCCCTGGAGGAGGGCATGGCAACCCACTCCAGCATTCCTGCCTGGAGAATCCCGTGGACAGAGGAGCCTGGCGGGCTACAGCACATGGAGTCACAGAGTCGGACACAACTGAAGCGACTGAGTACATCACACACTCTGTTATACCTCTTCTAAGCAACTAATGTCATTTTGGCGAATCCCATAGAGGTTCTACCTTTATTATATGATTATGTTTACAAACTCATCATTTCCTTCTAATGCACTATATATTTATTGAAATTCACCGATCACTCAGATTTATTATAAATTTACTGTAGTTATGTTAATATTACAAGAAGGATAAGTTTTAAGGAATGGTAAAGTCATATTTCTTCTTTTCCATAAATTGATAAAATCTTTGGTTTCTGAATTTTTCAAATAAATAATGTTGGAGAAGAACCTGAAAGTTCTTTCAAAGAATATTACTTTAAGAACATATTTCATTTAACTTTTTCCGTTTATTATCCTTGTCTATTCTGATTTTAATACACTGTTTTACTTTTTGTTCACATAGCATCATGAGGTTTTCTGGAGCTTTATCACTAGAGGGCTGTAAAATGAGTAAAATATGTTTGCCCTTTATAATGTAAGTCTATAACAGTGTTTGAAAAATCTTTCAGAATTATTTTATGAAAATTAGTAAAAATATTCAAAGACAGCATTTTATTATTATTTTAGCAATACCTGATGGTGAGTCAACTAAAGTTACTTGTCACGTGGACTATAGATTAGTTTTCAATAATCATATTTTATAGAGAAGATATTGGATCAGAGTAGTCCTGAGTGAAAACTCATTTTCTCTTCCCCAACTTCAAACATGCATTATTATGTAAATTAAACTGAATTAGAAATCAGTTTACTTTATCTCCCAGAATTATTTTACAGAATTGTTTATAGCCTTACCTGTATATCTGCTGATAAGATAGTGGTACTTTTGCAGTCAGAGTAGGTACTGTGTCTTGTTATGGCCTTTCATAGTGTCTTCAATTTAGAGAGGAACCAAGAAAATTATTAATTAGATAAAATGAGCAACCAATTAAAAATGCTGACATTTTAGGAAAATGGGTGTTTCTGCATTCTAACATTTTAAATAAATTAGAAATTAGTCCTCATATTTTGAGTTCACTGATAGATATTTTATAGTATCTAATTGGCCACCTGATGTTATTTGTTTTTAGCAAAATTAATATTAAAGCCTTGGTCTTGAAAACATTTGGGAATCAATTATGAAAATTTAGAACACTCCATCCACCAATATGTCAGTGACAATAATTATGTTAGCCTCGGAGCAAAGTAAAAGTTTTCCATTGATTCTAAAGGGATTTCCTTGGCATCTGCATCAGTGTTTCTGCAGAAACTCTTAACCTGAGAGACGTAGTTCCCAAAACAAAGGTAAACCAGAGAGCATCAATTTAAGATGGATATCTTTTGAAAGTCTGAGGTTAAATCAAATGGCCATCTCTAAAGCTAGCTTAAGGATCATGTTGACTTTTCAAACACTTGATCAAAATAAAACTGTGATCTAGGTATACAGGGACACAAATAAGGGCATAACTTAGAGCTAAGAGCAGGCATCGCAAAGAATTCCAGTGATTCTTCAAGGAAAAGCTAAATTTCACTAAGCAGAACATGTGTGGTAAGGTGTAATAGGAAGACACAGCATATTTAAGGAATAGAGAGTGAACCTGGGTAGCCAGAGTCTGTGTGTATTCTAGGAATAGGAGGGGCTGAGAGGTTCTGGTTGTGACTGGTTCTGTTTTTGACACCCTCCATTTTGCTGACATTGCTCTCTCACCGAGATAACTTCTCCTTTCCTAATTACCAAAATTCAAATGCATTTTTCAATTATTATCTTAATTCAGTTCAGTTCAGTCGCTCAGTCGTGTCCAACATTTTGTGACCCCATGAACTGCAGCACGCCAGGCCTCCCTGTCCATCACCAACTCCAGGAGTTTACTCAAACTCATGCCCATCAAGTCGGTGATGCCATCCAACCATCTCATCCTCTGTCATCCCCTTCTCCTCCTGCCCCCAATCCCTCCCAGCATCAGGGTCTTTTCCAATGAGTCAACTCTTCGCATGAGATGGCCAAAGTATTGGAGTTTCAGCTTCAACATCAGTCCTTCCAGTGAACACCCAGGACTGATCTCCTTTAGGATGGACTGGTTGGATCTCCTTGCAGTCCGAGGGACTCTCCAGAGTCTTCCCCAACACCACAGTTCAAAAGCATCACTTTTTCGGCGCTCAGCTTTTTTCATAGTCCAACTCTCACATCCATATATGACCACTGGAAAAACCATAGCCTTGACCAGACGGACCTTTGTTGACAAAGTAATGTCTCTGCTTTTTAATATGCTATCTAGGTTGGTCATAACTTCCCTTCTAAGGAGTGTCTTAATTTCATGGCTGCAGTCACCATCTGCAGTGATTTTGGAGCCCCCCAAAAATAAAGTCTGACACTGTTTCCACTGTCTCCCCATCTATTTCCCATGAGGTGATGGGACCAGATGCCATGATCTTAGTTTTCTGAATGTTGAGCTTTAAGCCAACTTTTTCACTCTCTTCTTTCACTTTCATCAAGAGGCTCTTTAGTTCCTCTTCACTTTCTGCCATAAGGGTGGTGTCATCTGCATATGTGAGGTTATGGATATTTCTCCCGGCAATCTTGATTCCAGCTTGTGCTTCTTCCAGCCCAGTGTTTCTCATGATGTACTCTGCGTATAAGTTAAATAAGCAGGGTGACAATACACAGCCTTGACATACTCCTTTTCTTATTTAGAGCCAGTCTGTTGTTCCATTTCCAGTTGTAACTGTTGCTTCCCGACCTGCATACAGGTTTCTCAAGAGGCAGGTCAGGTGGTCTGGTACTCCCATATCTTTCAGAATTTTCCACAGTTTATTGTGATCCACACAGTCGAAGGCTTTGGCATACTCAGTAAAACAGAAATAGATGTTTTTCTGGAACTCTCTTGCTTTTTCGATGATCCAGCGGATATTGGCAATTTGATCTCTGGTTTCTCTGCCTTTTCTAAACCCAGCTTGAACATCTGGAAGTTCACGGTTCATGTATTGCTGAAGCCTGGCTTGGAGAATTTTGAGCATTACTTTACTAGCATGTGAGATGATAATTAGCTATATGTTAATAATTAGTCACTGTTGATCACATGGAGAAGGCAATGGTACCCCACTCCGGTACTCTTGCCTGGAAAATCCTATGGATGGAGGAGCCTGGTAGGCTACGGTCCGTGGGGTCACTAAGAGTTGGACACGACTGAGCGACTTCACTTTCACTTTTCACTTTCATGCATTGGAGAAGGAAATGGCAACCCACTTCAGGATTCTTGCCTGGAGAATCCAAGGGACGGAGGAGCCTGGTGGGCTGCCGTCTATGGGGTCGCACAGAGTCGGACACGACTGAAGTGACTTAGCAGTAGCAATTGATCACACTCTTATACCCTTTACCTCCTTAGGATTCTATGATAATAATTTTTATTCCTGCATCTCTGACTTTTTTCTCAGTGTTATATTAGATCCTCTTTTCCTCGCAACTACATATTTGTTTAATTAAAAAAAACCCATCCTTGAGTACATTTAAAAAATCATGGCACTTTGTTTTAAAAAACTATTAATTTATAAAGGATTTTTCTTAAAAAAATTTTTTTTGATGTAGACCATTTTTAAAGTCTTTATTGAATTTGTTACAATACTGTTTCTGTTTTATGTTTTGTTTTTTTGGCCACAAGTTAAATGGAATTGTAGCTCCTCCACCAGGGATGGAAACCACACCTCCTGCATTGGAAGGTGAAGTCTTAACCCCTTGACTGCCAGGAAAGTCCTGTAAAAGGAATTTTATTAATATTTATCTTGTAAATGACCGTATTCCTTGATGTCAGTCAGCTGTTCTTGCTAACTAATCAGAATGTGTTGAATATATATGTGTATATATATGTACATATTACATATATATATTTAAATGGACCTACACCTCATTGAAATTCTTTGGAATATTTTTTATGTCCTTCTTTCTCAAAATTACTTTTGCTGTTGGGGTCTTTTTGTGATTCCACGTGAATTGTAAGATTGTTTTTTTCTATTTTGATGAAAACTGCCATTGGGGTTTTTATAGGGATTGCATTGAGTCTATAGTTGGCTTTGGATAGTATGGACGTATTAACAATATTAATTCTTCCAGATCATGGACATGGGATATTGTTTCACTTTTTTTTTGCATCTGTTCTAATTTCTCTCGTCAATGCCTCATTGTTTACAGTGTGTGAATCTTTTACCTATTTGGTTCATCTTACTCCTAAGTATATCATTGGGTTTCTTTGTTGTTCTTCATTCAAAAGTTATTTATTGAACGCTGTGCCAGATATTGGAGTAGGAAATACAACCCACTCCAGTGTTCTTGCTTGGAAAATTCCATAGACAGAGAAGCCTGGCAGTCTGTGGTCCATGGGGTCACAAAGAGTCAGACACGACCGAGTGACTACGCATGCACACATGTGCCAGATATAAAACGGGAGAGACCAGCATTAAACAAAGTTGTGTGAATTGTTTATATTTACCATTGTGCAATGCAGGAAACCCCTGTTTGATTCCTGGGTCAGGAAGATCCCCTGGAGAAGGGAAAGGCTACCCACTCCAGTACTCTGGCCTGGAGAGTTCCACGGACTGTATGGTCCATGGGGTTGCAAAGAGTCAGACGTGACTGAGCAACTTTCACTTCACTTCACAATTGTGAAAACGCTACAGTGAAGTAGAGCAGATGTGTGAGAAACTTAACCTTAGCAGTGGAGTCGGAGAAAAGGTTTTCTTACCGAAGTATCATTTGAGGTGATGCCAATTAAACAGATTCACAGGGATCAGAAGGAGAGTGAGGAAATAGATGTGACTTAAACAGGGGTTCAAGATATTCTTGATTTTATACTTTAGAAGTGTTCTCTAGGAGTTGGCTAAAGTATCATATTAGACTTAACTCTCTTCTAAAGACTTGTTTAAGTTTGAGGGTACACTTGAGAAACAGGAGTGGTAAGCATAAAATTTGGTCCAGTCAGTCCTTATAATTCTCTTTGTTGAACTGCCATATACTGAGTGTTATTAATTGTGTGTTTCATGTCAAGCATGAGCAAATATTTCTGAAGTTAATTTTGACACTTTAGGTTGAGTACCACCAAGAGGATTGTATGTCATTCTTGGCTCCAGACTTTGTATATTTGTTGTATATTTGTTATATCATCAGTTGGAACCATTTAAATAAATTTATGTACTATGGATGCTTATAAGGCTGAGCGTTTTGAAATGAAGGATGATTTTATTTGTGCTATAACTTAAATAGGAAAAATTAATTTATTTTAATAGCATTAAAATATATATACAGTATATATACTTCTGTACACAGTAAAGTAATGAAAAGTGTATAAAGAGTTCTATACACAGTAAGGTAATGAAGCCTCAAAAGTTTGTTGGGAACACGAAAGCTTCTGGCTATTTGTGCAAAGTTAAATAATAAATGAAAATTTGGTGACAATCATTATCACTGATATATAGTAGCTGGCAAAAAGGCAGAACACCATAGGTGATCTCATCTCGGTTTTCCCATAGAAAAGTAATACTATGAATATTTTATTTTTTTACTTTATTTTTTATTGGAGTATAGTTACTTGACAATGTTGTGTTAGTTTATAATGTACAGCAGAGTGAGTCAGCCATTTGTACGCATATATCCCCTCTTCCTTGGATTTCCTTCCCATTTAGACCCCCACAGAGCACTGAGTCGAGTACCCTGTGCTATACAGTTGATTCTCATTAATTATCTATTTTATAGGTACTAGTGTATATATAACAATCTCCCAGTCCACCCCACACCCTGCTTCCCACCTTGGTATCCATACTCTTGTTCTCTATATTTATGTCTGTAGTCCTGTTTTGCAAATAAGCTCTTCTATACCATTTTCCTCCCTGGGGAAGGAAATGGCGACCTACTCCAGTGTTCTTGCCTAGAAAATCCCATGGACAGAGGAGCCTGGTGGGGTATAAGTCCATGGGGTTGCAAAGAGTCGGACATCACTGATAGACTAACATACATACCATTTTCCTAGATTCCACAAGTTAATATACGTGTTAATATATAATATTTGTTTTTCTCTTTCTGACCTCACTCTTGTATGACAGTCTCTAGGTCTATCCACATCTCTGCAAATGGCACAGTTTTGTTCTATTTTATGGTTGAGTAATACTCCTTTGAGTTTATGTGCCACATCTTCATTTTTCATTCCTCTGTTGATTGTGTTTGGGTTGCTCTCATTCTTGGCTATTGTAAATGGTGTAGCAGTGAACTTGGGGGTGCATGTATCTTTTTGAGTTTTGGTTTCTCTGGGTATATGCCCAGGAGTGGAATTGCTGAGTCATATGGTAGTTCTATTTTTAGTCTTTTAGGGAACCTTCATACTGTTCTCCATAGTGGCTGTATCAATTTACATTCCCACCATTAGGGTAAGCGGGTTCCTTTTTCTCTGTACCCTTTCCAGCATTTATTTGAAGGTTTTTCAGTGATGGCCTTTTGGATGGGTGTGAGGTGATTCCTCACTGTAGTTTTGATTTACCTTTCTCTAATTAGTGATATTGAGCATTTTTTCATGTGTTTGTTGGCCATGAATGTGTCTTCTTTGGAGAAATTTCTATTTAGGTCTTCAGCCCATTTTTTGATTGGGTGATTTGTTTGTTTGTGTTTAATATAAAGCCGCATGAGCTGTTTGTATATTTTGAGTATTAATCCCTTGTCAATTGCTTTATTTGCAAATATTTTCTCCTACTCTGAGGGTTGTCTTTTCTTTTTGTTTGTGGTTTCCTTTGCTATGCAAAAGCTTTTAAGTTTCATTAGATCCCATTTGTTTATTTCTGTTTTTGTTTTCATGATCCTAGGTGGTGGGTCAACAAAGATCTTGCTGCGATTTATGTCAAAGAGTGTTCTGGCTGTTTTCTTCTAAGAACTTTATAGTGTCCAGCCTTACATTTAGGTCTTTAATCCATTTTGAGTTTATCTTTATGATTGGTATTAGGGAGTGTTCTAATTTTGTTCTTTTACATGTAGCCTTTCAGTTTTCCCAGCACCACTTATTGAAGAGACTATGTTTTCTCCATTGTATATTCTCGTGTATTATTGTTTTTGATTCTTTTGTAAGTGGGATTATTCTCTTTCTCTTTCATATATTTTGTTGTTAATGTATAGAAATGCAGCTGATTTTGTATCCTCCAGCTTTACTGAACTTGTTGATTAGTTCTAATAGTATTTTGGTAGAGTCTTTAGATTTGTCTATGTATAAGAGCATGCCATCTGAAAACAAGGATGATTTTGCTTCTTTATTTCCTATTTGGATGTCTTCATCTCTTTCTCTTGCCTAATTTTCCTGGGAAGTATTGTTAACATTGTGTTAAGTGGGAGTGGTGAGACTAGGCACCCTTGTGGTGCTCCTGATGTTAAAGGAAAAATTTCAGCTCTTCACTGTTCAGTGTGATTTAAGCTGTGAGCCTGTTATATATGGCCTTTATTATGTTGAGGTGTTTTAATTCTACATTTGGTTTGTTGAAATCTGTTATTATTAAAGGAAGTTGAATTTTGGTTAAGTAATTTTTCTGCATCTTTTGAATGATCATATGACTTCATCTTTCATTCTGTCAATGTGGCTTATTACGTTTGTTGATTTGTATATGTTGACTACGCAGGGATAGATCCCACTTGTTCATAGTATATGATCCTTTTAATGTGCTATGAAATTTGATCTACTAGTATTTTGCCGAGTGTTTTCGTATCTATGTTCATCAGGTAAATTGGCCTGTAGTGTATTTGTAGTGTTATTATTTAATTTTTGTATGATGAGGTTGAAAGTGTTCCCTCCTCTTATATTTTTAAGAAAGATTTAGGGAGGATTAGCTTTAATTCTGCTTAAAGGTCTTATAGAATTCACCAGTGAAATGAATTGGTCCTGGGCTTTTATTTCTTGGTAGGTATTTGATTACTGATTTAATCTCTTTACTTGATATATTCAGATTTTCTGTTTCTTCATGATTCAGCCTTGGTAGGTTGTATATTTCTAGAAAGTTACCCACTGGTCTAAATTATCCAATTTATTGGATCATAGTTTTTCATAATAGCCTCTGTCATCCCTTGTATTTCTGTGGTATTGATTAATGTCTCTTCTTATTTATAACTGTATTTGAGTCCTCTCTGTTTTTCTTGGTTAGTCTAGCTGAAGATCTTTTGATTTTGTTTATCTTTCAAAAACCAACTCTTAGTCTTGTTGATCTTTTTATTTGTCCTTCTAATCTCTTATTTGTTTATGCTCTAATATTTACTTTTCCTTTCTTGTGCTATCTCTGAGCAGCTGGGAGTAAGCAGGAGCTGAATTTAGGGCCCTTTCAAAATCTCTAGGGGTGCAGACAGAAGCACGTCCTTTGGGTCCCTGAGCCAGGAGGAATGTTCATGGATGGTGACTGTCAAGGCCTCCAGTTACAGGGTTCTTTCTGTGTCTACAGTCAGACTGAGTTTGGTAGGCCCTCCAGGGGCACCTGGACTACAGCTGAGAGGGACTGGAGCCATTTCTGGACCGCTTCAGGAACACAGCTCAGACAGAGGTGTGTGTGCCTGACACACAGGTGTGACGTACGGGTGTGCATGACCTTCCTGGAATCCTTGGTATGTGGTACTGGTCATGGAACCAAAGCTAAATGGGGCTGTAGTCGAGTTCTTAGGAGTTATGGAGCTGTTTCCAGCTGTTTCCAGACCTGGACTATGGTCAGTTAAATCAGCTACCTGAGAACAAGTCTTCTTTCTCAAAACAGCTCTCCTAGACTGTGGACTGCACTGGGTTTTCACAATCTACCTAGATCTCAAAGCTCTCACAAAGTTACTCTTGTCTATGGATGGATGCCAGATTATTGTTGTTAGAGAGGGAATATGAATTAGGGATATCTTATTAGGCTATCTTGTTGACGTCTGATGACTAATTTTTGAGAGTGAAATTACCAAGTTTGGACAGTTTATATAAATAAGGCAGCAGAGAGAAGAGCAAAAATCACTGGAGATTATTTTACAGCTTTTTGAGGTATATTTTATATGTAGTGAAATCTATTCACTTAAACTGTATAGAGTTGTACCACTACCTCAGTCAAATTTCAGGACATTTTCATCACCTTAAAAAGTTGTTGAATATCTCTTTGCAGTCAGTCTCCTCCCCCAACCTGGCCCTAGGCAGCTTCTAACCTGGTGTCCTGTCATTATAGTTTTGCCTCCACTAAAACGTCTTTTCCAAAATGAAAACACAGTTTGTAGGATCTTGTGTCTAGATATATTTAGTTAGTGTAGTGAGGAGGGCATGACAACCCACTCCAGTGTTCTTGCCTGGAGAATCCCCATGGACAGAGTAGCCTGGTAGGCTACAGTCCATGGGGTTGCAAGAAATCAGACGTGAGTGGGCGACTTAAGCACACAGCACATTCAGTGTCATACTTTTGAGATTCATTTACATTGTTGTACGTACCAGCAGCTCATTGCTTTTTATTATTAAATAGGAATATTTTATTAATCTATTTGTGATGCTGGAACTGAACCTAAGGGACACTTCTTTGTCAGATGGTGCAGTGATAAATTTTGTCAGTAGAGGGAACTAGAAGGATATTATAAGAGGCTGGTTCTTATCTACTCCAGCTAGTGTCTTCTCCTCTTGATGCAGCAACATAAATACCAAGAGCATTCATGAGCAATGAATTCATGAATTCATGAGCAATACCCACAGCACTCACTTACCAGCAAATTTTATTGCTAGAGTCACCTCAGTTGTAGATTTCCTGATTGATGCTCCAGGCCCATTTGTTTTCTTCTTTACTTCATTAGCCAGCTAGCTTTGGATAAACTCTGGCCCAAAGCAATCTAGCAAATTTACTCTCCCATCCACTGGGCTGCAAGTCCCAGTCTACAACAAGGTTTGGATCCCAGCCTTGGGAAGAAATTTACTTCCAAGTTTACCTTTACTTTGGAATTTTCCTTCAGCCATAGGCTATTTTTCCGAGTTCTCTAGTTATCTACTCCTGTTCCCAACTTCTCCTTTGTCTCTTAACTGGACTCTTGCTGATCCAGGCTTAGTGCTAGGAGTGGTTGCAGAAGATAGATTCCACAAAAAAGGAATTATGAAATAAGTTTGATTCTTGGATTAATCATTGTGCTAAGATCCTTGACAATGGGACCTGCCAACTAGTGATTCAGGGCAACATAAATAGCAATCACAGTTAAGCTATAAACTACAGTGTCAATTGAAGCATATTCTTTGGGAACTAAAGTGGCTAGTTCACTTGATCAATATGGCACTAATAATGACCGTAAGAATTATGACATGGGGTGGATTCTGAGTGCAGTGAAATGCTTACAGAAAATAATAAGCATAGGCCCTTTAGCTCTCAACTTCAGTCATTGTCTGTCTGATAAGAAATGAGCAAGGTGGCAGAATAGGAATTTCTGGACTCTCCTTGCTCCCATGAACAAACCAATTCAACAGCAACACACAGACCAACTGCCTTTGTGTAAAACCCAGAAAGTTGAATGCCTACTGCATCCTGAGTGAGCATAAAACCAGTTACCTTGAAGCCAATAGGAAAGTTTGAGACTTATTCATCCCATAATTCCTACCCTCAGAAATTATGAATTATGTCCCAGTACCAGGTGATTGGGAGGAAACTCTCAGATTCTAGCTTCTAACTGGGGAACAAGGAAACGACTGCATCATATTTCCAACGGTCTAATTTTTCTGGGGACTGCCCAAGGCACTTGCTTTTGTCTTTCCTGTCTTGGAATGCTGATGGGGCCTAGAAAACTCCAGATGTCTGTGGGGTCACTGAGAATAAAGAGGGAAATTTGAACCTAGCATGCTAGCACTCATCACAGCTCATCCAGTCATCACAGCACAGAGTAAAGAGGGCAAAAAATATTGGATCCCAACTTCTCCCTGGAGAGGGAAAAAAGTAAATGTGTCCAATGTTCCAGTTTTTCTAGATGCTATCCAAGGGATTGGCTTCTGCCTTGCCCATCATGATCCATCATATTCTAGACAGCTGGGGATCACAAAGAATAAAGTTGGTAGGTTTGACTAGCATAAAAATTTAAGAAGCCCCCAGAATCTCTGGCCATGATGATCAGTGAGGAGTTTCTTCAGTACAAGGCCAATCCAAGAAGAGTAGAAGAGGTGGCTGTTTGTTTAATGCTGAGATAGCAACACAAAGAATTAAGAAAAATGAAGAAGCAGTGAAATATGTTCCTAAAGAAAGTGTAAGACAAATCTCTAGAAACCAACCCCAATGTAATGAAAATACAGATATCCCATGCTTTCAACAGTTCTCTTTATGCCACTTTGCTTTTATGAAAGACCTACCAGTAGTACCTGTTTTAACTAACTGAAAGAAATCTGAAGAGTATTTTTGCTTTTATGAAAAAAGGGAAAAGTGAAAACAGCTTTCAGCCTGTGTTTTGCAGTAAACTGTTATAGAGATAGCACACTCCCCAAATTCCTCCAAGCTCCTTCCCTGGGAACTACACCCAGCATCTCAACATCATGCTGCCATAGCTTTGAACTTTGTCTGTGAGCGTCTATGCTTTACCTTGATATATTTTGTGCATTCTTTAGCAACATTTGTACTAAAGCATTTGCTTCTTTGTTTTATATAATTTTGGTTTATGCAAGATTTTATAGAGATGTCCTATTTTTGAATAGTAGGGGAAACCCTGTATATGATTTACCTGACAGAGAATCAGAATAACTTTAATAAAGATAGTCAACAGTGTCAGCAGAACAGTGAATGGATAAAGGGAGAATTTCAACAAAGAAATACAAAATTTAAAAAAAGGACCAGACATCATGAAGTAAAGGAAAAAAATATTAGAACTGAAAATTTCACTAGAGGAATTCAGAATCCCTTTAGAATAGCAGAATAAAAGATCTGCACAATTAAAGACAGGTTATTGAAAATTATCTAGTCAGAGAAGAAACACAAGAATGAAAATATCTGAAGTAAATTTAAGGGACTTTGGTATATCATGAAGCAGATTAATATATGTGCTATAGAAATCCCAGTAGAAAAAGAAAGAGGCAAAAAGCTTATTCAACAAAATAAATGTCTGAAAACTTCCCAAATCTGGGAAAGTAAATGGACATCCTGATTGAGGAAGCCCACCAGAGAAGCCCAAATGAAAAGCCAAAAGAAGTCCACACCTGGACACATTGTAGTCAAAGCGTCAAAAGTCCGAGACAAGAAAAAATTTTGAAAGCAGTGAGAAAAAAAAGCTACAGGATAGTATAAACATATCTTTGCTACCAAGGTAATGTCCTAAATCCTAAAGCTAGGCTTCAGCAGTGTGTGAACTGAGAACTTCTCAACGTACGAGCTGGATTTAGGAAAGGCAGAGGAATAAGATATCAAATTGCAAACATCCATTGGATCATAGAAAAAGCAGAAAAATATCTGCTTCATTGACTACACTGAAGTGTTTGACTGTGTGGATCACAATAAACTGTGGAAAAATTCTTAAAGAGATGAGAATACCAGACCACCTTACCTGCCTCCTGAGAAACCTGTATGCAGGTCAAGAAGCAACATTTAGAACCAGACATGGAACAACAGATTGGTTCCAAATTTGGAAGAGTACATCAAGGTTGTATATTGTCACTGTTTATTTAACTTATATGCAGAGTACGTGTGAAATGCCAGGCTGGATGAAGCACAAACTGAAATCAAGATTGCCAGGAGAAATATCAGTGACCTCAGATATGCAGATGACACCACCCTTATGGCAGAAAGTGAAGAACTAAAGAGCCTCTTGATGAAAATGAAAGAGGAGAGTGAAAAAGCTGGCTTAAAACTCAGCATCCAAAAAACGAAGATCTTGGCATCCAGTCCCATCACTTCATGGCAAATAGAAGGGGAAACAATGACAGGCTTTATTTTCTTGGGCTCCAGAATCACTGTGCATGGTGACTGCACCGATGAAATCAAAAGACTCTTGCTCCTTGGAAGAAAAGCTATGACATACCTCAGCAGCATATTAAAAAGCAGAGACATTACTTTGCCAACAAAGGTCTATATAGTCAAAGCTATGGTTTTTCCAGTAGTCATGTACGGATATGAGAGCTGTACAGTAAAAAAGACTGAGTGCTGAAGAATTAATGCCTTTGAATTGTGGTGCTGGAGAAGATTCTTGAGAGTCCTTTGGACTGCAAGGAGACCAAACCAGTCAATCCTAAAGGAAATCAACCTTGAATATTCATTGGAAGGACTGATGCTGAAGCTGAAAGTCCAATATTTTGGCAACCTGATGCAAAGAGCTGGCTCACTTGAAAAGACCCTGATGCTGGGAAAAATTGAAGGCAGGAGAAGAAGGGAATGACAGAGGATGAGATGATTGGATAGCGTCACCGATTCAATGTACAGGAGTTTGAGCAAGCTCCGGGAAATAGTGAAGGACAGGGAAGGCTGGTGTGCTGCAGTCCATGGGATCACAACGAGTCAGACCTAATTGAGTGACTGAATAACAACAACAAATCTTACACCATTCATAAAGATTAACTCCAAATGCATTAAATACTTAAATGTAAGACCTAAAACTTTACAACTTCTAGAAAAAATAGGGACAAAGATTCTTGATACTGATCCTGGCAGCGATTTTTTTTTGATATGACATCAAAAGCAGAGGCAACAAAAGCAAAAATAAGTGAGTAGGACTACATCAAACTAAAAAAATTCTGCATAGCCAAAGAAGCAATAAAATGAAAGGCAATCTATGGAATGGGATAAAGTATTTGAGAACCATATATCTAATGAAGTTAATATCCAAAAGGAATGTAAGGAACTACTACAACTCAATAGGAAAAGTATAATAATCTGATTTTAAAATGGGCAAGAGGCCTGAAAAGACATGTTTTAAAAGAAGATATAGAAATGGGCAGCAAGTACATGAAAAAGTGCTTAACATCATTAATCATCAGGGAAATGCAAATCAAAATCATAAAGAGCTATTACCACACACTTGGCAGAATGGCTGTATCAAAAAGACAGGAAGTAACAAGTGTTGGCGAGGATGTGGAGAAAAGGGCACTCTTTTACACTTTGGTAGGAATGTAAATTTGTGTAGTCACTATGGAAAACAGTATAGAGGCTCATTAAAAATCTTTTATATGGATCATCTACCATATGATCCAGTAGTCCTGTTTCTGGTGATATATCCAAAAGAAATGAAATCACTAAGAGACAGCTGCAGCCCATGTTCACTGCAGCATTATTTACAATAGTCAAGACATGGAAAAACCCAAGTGTCTATTGATAGATGAATGGATAAAGAAAATGTTATATATATTATGTATGTATAAATGGAGACAGAGTCTCTTTCACACACATACACACAATAGAATATTATTCAGCCTAAAAACGAAACAAATCCTGCCATTTGCAACAACATGCATGGACTTTGAGGGCATTATGCTAACTAAAATAAGTCATACAGAAAAAGATAAAAACTGTATGATTTCACTTATATATTAAATCTAAAAGCAAGCAAAAAACCAAACAACCTCCCCACTCCCAAAGCCCCCAAGCTCATTGATATATTGTGATGTGTGCTCAGCATGTCTGACTCTTTGCAACCCCATGGCCTGTAGCCCACCAGGTTCCTCTGTCCATTGAGTTTTCTAGGCAAGAACACTGGAGTGGGTTGTCATTTCCTACTCCAGGTGATCTTCCCGACATGGGGATCAAACCCCCATCTCTTGCATTTCCTGCTTTGGCAAGTGGATTTATCACTAGGCCTACCTGGGAAGCCAAAAAACTAGTCAAAAACCAAACAGCCTCCCCTCCTGCCCTGAAAAGCCTCCAGACTCATTGGTATAGAGAACATATTGAAAGTTGCCTGGGATAGAATGTGGGCAGAATGGGTAAAGGGGGTGAAAAGTTACAATTTCTAGGGCTTCCCTGGTGGCTCAGTGGTAAGGAATCTGCCTGCCGTTGCAGGAGACATGGGTTCAATCCCTGGTCCAGGAAGATCCCACATGCCGCGGAGTAACTAAGCCTAGGCACCACAACTATTGAGCCTGTGCTCTAGAGCCCAGTAGCCGCAATTATTGAGTCCACGTGCCTCAGCTGCTGAAGCCCTCGCATCCTAAAGCTGGTGCTTCGCAACAAGAGAAGCCACGTCAGTGAGATGCTCTTGCACTGCAATGAAGATTGGCCCCAACTCACCACAG
The DNA here is from genome assembly GCF_023699985.2 of Odocoileus virginianus. NCBI lineage: Eukaryota > Metazoa > Chordata > Mammalia > Artiodactyla > Cervidae > Odocoileus > Odocoileus virginianus. The sequence goes on from NC_069698.1 coordinate 13,207,015, forward strand.
CTAGAGAAAGCCCACGCAGAATACCCAGCCAGCAGAGGATAAAATAAATAAAATTATTCTTAAAAGTTACAATTTCTAGTTATAAAATGAATGTCATGAATGTAATTTACAGCATGGTAAATGTAGTTAATGATACTGTATCAATACAATGGAATATTGCATGCTCATTCATTAAGTTGTATCTGACTCTTTGTGACCCATGGTCTTGAGCCCACTAGGCTCCTCTGTCCCTGGGATTTCCCAGGCAAGGATACTGGAGCAGTTTGCCATTTCCTTCTCTAATGGATCATCCCAATCCTGGGATGAGTCTGCATCTCTTGCCTTGTCAGGCGGATTTCTTTACCACTGAGCCACGTGGGAGGCCAATGGAATACTACTCAGCCATGAAAAGGAGCGAATTTGAGTCAGTTCTGGTGAGCTGGATGAACCAAGAGCCTGTTATACAGAGTGAAGTAGGCCAGAGAGAGGAAAATAGATATTGTATATGAATATATATATGTGGAATCTCGAAAGATGGTACTAGTGAACCCATCTGCAGGCCAGGAACAGAGTCACAGACATAGAGACCAGACTTACGGACCCAGCCGGGAAGGAGAAGGTGGGATAAACTGAAGGAGCAGCATTGAAACATACACATTACCATATATAAAACAGATAGCTAGTGGGAAGTTGCTGCGTGCCCCGGGGAGCTCAAGCTGGTGCTCTGTGATGACCTAGAGGGGTGGAATGGCGTGGGAGGAGAGAGGGAGATTCAGGAGGGTGGGGATATATGTGTGCCTTTGGCTAATTCATGCTGACATATGGCAGAAACCAATGCAATGTTATAAAGCAATTATTCTCCAATTGGAAATAAAAATTAATACTATGTCATACTTTTGAAATTAGGTAGGAGACTGGATCTTTAAAGTTCTCATCAACACAAGTTTGTAGTTAAGTATGGTGACAGATGTGGACCAAATGTAGTTGACCATTTTGCAATACATACAAATAGCAAATCATTATGTTGTATACCTGAAACTTACCTAATGTTGTGTTAATTTTACCTCAATGTAAAGAAATAAATTGAAAATAAAAATTTAAACCAAACTAATAATATTTAAGAGCCAAACTCATAGAAATAGAAAGTAGATTTGTGGTTTCTAAGGGTGGGAGTAGAGGTGGGAGAAATTGGTCAAGGTGGTCAAAAGGTAGCAATGTCCAGTTATAAGTGAGTGGGTTCTGGGGATCTAATATAAGGCCTCTACTTAATGATAGTATATTATACACTTGAAAGTGCAAAGAAAGTAGGTCTTAAAAATTCACACAAAAATGGTAACTATATGAGTTTATGAATATGTTAACTAGCCTTATTGTGGTGATCACTGCAATATATAAATATATCAAATTATCACATGAGTGAGTGAGTGAGTGAAGTCGCTCAGTCGTGTCCAACTCTTTGCAACCCCGTGGGCTGTACCATATAGTACACCTTAAACTTATATGATTCTGCTATGTCAATTATATCTCAATAGTTATAGGGAAAAATGTCTAGTAATCAAACAAAATGCCATCCAAGTTAAAAAGAAATGTTTCAACACTGTAGAAATCCATGAGAGAACCTGTTCATTCACATTTGGAAAAGGATGAGAACATTCAATATTTAAATGTAATAAAAGTTTGCACATGTTCAAATATACCTGTTGCTATCATCTCAGACCTGAAATAGTTGTGTATATATAATTCCAAGAAGACCTCAGTTTTGCCAAGAATATTATAATATTCCAACTAACATTTTCTAGGCTCTTTATGTGGGCCAGTTTCTGTATTAAATATTTTACAACAATTACCCCTGTAAATCTTCATAACAAATCTCTGCAGTCAGTATTATTTTCACCTTCGCCCTCCACCTGGCTCATAAATGGGAAAACAGAGGTGCAGAGAGTTTGTGACTTAACCAGGGCTATATATGACTAGTAAATGATAGAGTCAAACTTCAAAACCCAGGAGTCTAAACCTAAAAGTTTATGCACTTAACTATTCTGCTTTGTCAGCATTAATAATGAGGATAGTGCTGGCCTGAATCAGGCCAACATCCCATTTCTTGTACATGATTAGTCCAAGGAGATTTGTGGGAAAATCAGAAGTACTAATGAACTCCTGATGCTGATTTCTATTAACATAATCTAGGGCTAACTTTCAATCAAGGTTAGGAAAATGAGACCCCTCCTTTGTAGTACCTATAAGTCAGTATTGCCAGATCTGGGGAATTCCTGAGAAAGTATAGGATGGAAGATAGAGCTAGAAATTAGAGGGGCTAATGAATCAGAATGCACAGAGAAAAGTGTTATAAGAGGTTTCAGGAGCAACCATTGCCATTAACATTTTGCTTTAATGAGTCAGCTTCAGGTACATAGTGGATGAGGAGTGGGAGAATGCAGTCAGTTTGGCCTAGGGCCAGGGCAGCGCAAAGTCTTCTGCCCTCAATGCCAAGGTTGATTTGGGTTTTGTCAATATATGTAAACATTATTTTCATTTGATGACACCAATGTTACCTTTCCTAAGAAATCCCTATTGCTTCTCTAATAATGTCTACTGAGCATTGCATGTAGATTATGGATACATAATTACAATTACAGAAGTTTCCCTAGTCCTCATCTCTAAGCATCAAACTTCTAATAGAGTCTCTAGAGAAGACTCTCAGGTTCACTACTGTATTTCAGCAGAGAGTGTTAATTGTCTATATACGTCTACAGTTAATGAATGAATGAGAGAGTTAGCCAAGGAACTATTCTCAGAGATCTCAACTGATGGATTATTTTTCAAAGATTAGTGATAGTCTGAAAAAGGGAAATATTATGGTGATTTCTGTTCTAAGAAATATGTGAAGAAGCCCCTCCATTTTGTTTCATCATAAAATGAGAGAAGAATCTCTTTTAATATATCAGATTTTTTAAGCTATTGATTTATATAAATAATACGTGAAAAATCAGTATAAATATTAGAAGCTAGCAATAAACTCTGAAATAATGAACATAGGGGAAGAAACTTTAGTTTCTTTTGGAAAGCCTTAGTTTCATCTATTTTAATAACAATGATACTTTTAGTATTTTTTTCATTTATTTTTATTAGTTGGAGGCTAATTACTTTACAACATTGCAGTGGTTTTTGTCATACATTGAAATGAATTAGCCATGGATTTACATGTATTCCCCATCCCGGTCCCCCCTCCCACCTCCCTCTCCACCCAATTCCTCTGGGTCTTCCCAGTGCACCAGGCCCGAGCACTTATCTCATGCATCCAGCCTGGGCTGGTGATCTGTTTCACCCTAGATAATATACATGTTTCGATGCTGTTCTCTCAAAACATCCCACCCTTGCCTTCTCCCACAGAGTCCAAAATTCTGCTCTGTACATCTGTGTCTCTTTTTCTGTTTTGCATATAGGGTTATCGTTACCATCTTTCTAAATTCCATATATAAGCGTTAGTATGCTGTATTGGTCTTTATCTTTCTGGCTTACTTCACTCTGTATAATGGGCTCCAGTTTCATCCATCTCATTAGACCTGATTCAAATGAATTCTTTTTAATGGCTGAGTAATATTCCATGGTGTATATGTACCACAGCTACCTTATCCATTCGTCTGCTGATGGGCATCTAGGTTGCTTCCATGTCCTGGCTATTATAAATAGTGCTGCGATGAACATTGGGGTGCACATGTCTCTTTCAGATCTTCAGACTATACTACAAAGCCACAATCATCAAGATAGTATGGTACTGGCACAAAGACAGAAATATAGGTCAATGGAACAGAATAGAAAGCCCAGAGATAAATCCACAAACCTATGGACACCTTATCTTCGACAAAGGAGGCAAGAATATACAATGGAAAAAAGACAACCTCTTTAACAAGTGGTGCTGGGAAAACTGGTCAACCACTTGTAAAAGAATGAAACTAGAACACTTTCTAACACCATACACAAACATAAACTCAAAATGGGTTAAAGATCTAAATGTAAGACCAGAAACTATAAAACTCCTAGAGGAGAACATAGGCAAAACACTCTCTGACATAAATCACAGCAGGATCCTCTATGACCCACCTCCCAGAATATTGGAAATAAAAGCAAAAATACACAAATGGGACCTAATGAAACTTAAAAGCTTTTGCACAACAAAGGAAACTATAAGCAAGATGAAAAGACAGCCCTCAGATTGGGAGAAAATAGTAGCAAACAAAGCAACAGACAAAGGATTAATCTCAAAAATATACAAGCAACTCCTCCAGCTCAATTCCAGAAAAATAAATGACCCAATCAAAAAATGGGTCAAAGAACTAAACAGACATTTCTCCAAGGAAGACATACAGATGGCTAACAAACACATGAAAAGATGCTCAACATGACTCATTATCAGAGAAATGCAAATCAAAACCACAATGAGGTACCATTATACGCCAGTCAGGATGGCTGCTATGCAAAAGTCTACAAGCAATAAATGCTGGAGACGGTGTGGAGAAAAGGGAACCCTCTTACACTGTTGGTGGGAATGCAAACTAGTACAGCCGCTATGGAGAACAGTGTGGAGATTTCTTAAAAAACGGGAATTAGAACTGCCATATGACCCAGCAATCCCACTTCTGGGCATACACACTGAGGAAACCAGATCTGAACGATGATACTTTTAGAGGGTATAAAGCGTTATGGAGTGATTTCCGTATTTCTTTTCTTCCCTTTAAAACTCCCTTCTTCCCTTTCCCAATCTCTAGGAGCTTGGGAAAGATAGAGGAAGCTCTGCTTCTATCACCTAACCTGACATAAATATTTCTTTTCTTTGCCCTGTTTTCTTTATCTCTCTTCTTCATCTTTTTCTTAATTGTTTTTCAGAGACCCTATGCCTGTCCTTTATTCTCCTGGTATGAAAGCTACAAAGGTTCTGCCTTCAGTCCTGGGTATTCTGCTCAACTCTTTTAGTCTGTTTATTGGGTGTTTTTTTTTTTCAAGAAATTAGCTGCTCTGGGTTTGTCTTGGATCTGATCACATCATCTTTAAAGGGAAATTGATCTAATTTGTGAGAGGAGGAGGAAACTCTTTTTTTTTTTTTTTTTTTTTTTTGAGGGGAAACAAAGTTCTGCAGCAAGGAAAACCAAAGCTGCTTTTTCAGTTATAAGCTGGCAAATTCATTATGTTGTATATTTAGCTTCCTTCTTGACATCTCTATGTAATCGTTAGTAGGCATCTCACATTCATCATGGCCCAACCTGAGTTTCTTTATTACTATCAATCCCCAATTTTATTTCTCCTATATCTTCCTTATTTTTAGAAAATGGTGATTCCATTTTCCAGATACTGAGGTAAAAACTATGGTCAGCTGTTTAAAAAAAGTCAGCATTAATGTTAAAATGTATTCAACATCCAACTCTTTTACGATCCTGGCGCAAACCACCATTTCTTACCAGACAATGCAAAAGTCATACAACAGATTTTCCTGTTTTCACCCGTGCATTCTACAGTCTTGTCTCAACAGAGCAGCCAGATGTATAAGCCATGTGAAGTCACTTCTGCTCAAGGCACTTTGATAGACCCTTTTTTCACTTAGCTTAAAAGCAAAAGTCCTTATCTATTTTTGATTTTTCCCTAATTGTAGTGGCTTTTAAAATATATTTTATTTGTCCTTTGTCAAATATAGTTTTGCAACTATTCCCTCCTAAAATGTGACCCTCCTGTTCATTTTCTTGATGGTATCTTTTGATGAACAGAAATTTTCATTCAGTAGTCTAATTTATCAGTTTTTAATGATACTACTTTCCATGTCTGTCTAAACACTTCTGCCTACCCATATTTCTTGAAGATATTCTTCTGTTTTCTTCCAAAAGCTTTATCGTTTTCATTTTTAGCATTATGTCTATAAATCTTGAATCAATCCTGTGTATAGTAAGAGGTCAACGCTTTTTGTTTTGAAGCCTGTGTTGAAATGTTTTGAAGCCTTTGTTGAAAATCAGATTCTTCATGTGCGTGAGCCTGTTTCTGGGTTCTCATCCACAGATCTGCTCTTATGATTTTATTTCTGTATCACACCATATGAATGATGATAGCTTTAAAGTTAGTATTAAAATCAATCAGTAAGTCCTTCAATAGTTTTTTTTTTTTTTTTCAGAATTGCTTTGGATATTCTAGATTGTTTGCATTTTAATTTAAATTTTACAGTCAGTTTGTTAATTTCTGCATAAGATCCATAATTGTTGTTGTTCAGTTGCTAAATCATGTCTGACTCTTTGCGACCCCATGAAGTGCAGCATGCCAGGCTTCCCAATCCTTCACTATCTCCTGGAGTTTGCTCAAACTCATCTCTTGTGTCAATGATGCCATCCAACTATTTAATCCTCTCTTGCATCAGGTGACCAGAATATTGGATCATAATATTCTGATTAAAATTGCATTGAATCCCAGTTTGATCTCCGGGTAGGAAGATCCCCTGGAGGAGGCATGGCAACCCACTCCAGTTTATAGCCTGGAGAATCCACATGGACAAAGGAGCCTGGTGGGCTAGAGTCCGTGGGGTTACGAAGAGTCAGACACGACTGAGTGACTATGCACAGCACAGCTTTGAATCTATAGATAAATTTGGGAAGAATTAACATTCTAATGGTATTGAGTGTTTCAGTCCAAGATTTCATTTGTTCAGGTTTCTTCTAATGTCTCACAGCAGTGCCTTACAGAATTCAGAATAAAGGTCTTCTATACTTTTTGTTAAATTTATCCCTTACTATTATGATTTCTATGATGTTGTAAGTAGGGCTTTACTTTTTATTTTATTTTCTAAACATTTCATATAAGAGAACATATATAAGAACACTATATATGTGTATGTATGGGTATACATTATATATATATATATATATATATATATATATATATATATACACAACACTTTTATACTATAGGTTTAATAAATAAACCTGTTACCATCATTATTTTAAGGATTCCTTAGGATTCTCTAAATAAAACAACCATGTCCTCTTGTTACAGAGAATTTTGATTATTTCTTTACTTTCTTTACGTTTTTTATTTCTTTGACTTACTGCAATGACTAGGACCTCCAGTAAAATATTGAACAGAATGGTGGGAGTTTTACCAATGTAATGGCAAAGTGTTTAGCTAGTGGTAAAGAATCTGCCTGCCAGTGCAGGAGACACAAAAGCCGTGGATTCGATCCCTGGGTCAGAAAGATTCCCTGGAGTAGGAAATGGCATTCCACTTCAGTATTCTTGACTTGAAAATTCCATGGGCAGGAAAGCCTGGTGGGATACAGTCCATGGGACTGCAAAGAGTCAGACATGGAGCGACTGAGCACATTATGTTTTTACATTATGTATAAAATTATTTGTGAATTTTATATAAATGAACTTTGTCAAGTTGAAGAAATTTCCTTCTATGTATAGACTATTGTTAGCTTTTTAAGAAAGCAGGAATGAATGTTAGATTTTTTCACGTCTTTTTTTTCACCTATTAAAATAATCATATTTTTTCTTTTTTATGTTAATATGATAACTTAAAATATTGATTTTAATCCACTAGCCTATTGATTTTAAAGCAATTTTGTATTTTTGGAATGAAATCACTTTAGGATATATTATCTTTTCTATTTCTGAACATGATTTGCTAATATTTTATTAAGCACTTTTGACTACATATTCAGAGGGATATTGATCCCTCTTTTAAAAAAGTGCACTTTTCTTGTATTGATATCAAGATTGTGCTGGCCTCATAAAATGAGGTAGGAAGATATCCCATCATTTCTATTTACTGGAAGATTTTTTGTAGATTGGTATTATTTAATTCCCTAAATGTTTGATTAAGTTGTTCAGTGGTTTCTAATGGTTCCATTTGGGCCTAGACTTTTCTTTGTAGGAAAAAAATTGATATTAATTCAGTTTATATATTAAAGGTTTATTTAACTTTTTTATTTCTTGTGACAGTTTTGGGGAATTATATTTTTTGAAGAGTTTATCCATTTTATCTAAGTAGTTTAATTTTTTGGCATAAAATTGTTCTTATTTTCCTATTCTTTTAATACATTAAAATCTGTAGTAATAGTCTCTTTCATTCCTTATGTAGGTGATAGGGTGTTTACTCACCCTAGTAATTTAATTCTCACTAAAGCTTTACTTTATTAATTTTTATATTTTTAATGAAGCAATTTTTAGTTTTGTCAATTTTCTTTATTATACATTTATTTTATCTTTTTTTAAATTCCTCTGTTGTCTTTATTATTTTTCCTTGCATTTATTTTGGGTTTATTTTTCCCCTCTTTAAATTTTTAAGTGAAAGCTTAGATAATTGATTTTAGACCTATCATCTTTCCTAGTATAATTATTTAATGCTATACACTTTTCTTCCTTGCACTGATTTAACAGCAGTACATAAATTTTAAAATATTATTTTCATTATTGTTTAATTCAAATTTTCTTCTAGTTTCTTTTGTGAATTATTTGATGCATGGATTACTTAGAGGAAACTTTTAAAATTTACAAATATTTTCAGTTTGTTTAAATATCTTATTGTTATTTTCTAATTTAATTCCATTATGGATAAAGATACCCTGTATAATTTTATTTCTCTTAAATTTATGGAGACATGTGTCTCCAGCATGCGATTATCTTAAAAAAGGTATAGTTCTTGAAGATGTTGGTTGTATTGTTCTACAAGTTGCCAATTATATTAAGAAAGGTGATATTGTTCCTCAGATCTTGTTTCTCTTCACTATAGTTTTGTCACTTCATTGTTCTGTTGTTGGAAGAAGGGTGTTAAAATCCTCAACAAATATAGTGGACTTATCTATTTCTCTTTTTTGTTACATCTATTTGTTCCATTATTATTCTATTATTAGGGTCATACACTATTAGGACTGTTACATCTTTTTGACAAATTGATCCCTTTATTACTGTAAAATCTTATTTATTTTTGGCAATATTATTTGTCTTATCATCTTCTGATATTAATGTAGTACATTTATGTACATTTATGTAGTACATTTAATGGTACATTTTTTTTCTGTTTTTTACTTTTAACCTGTATCTATCTGTATATTTAAAGTACATTGTTTAGAGACAATGTATTGTTAGGCCTTGATTTTTTTCTTACTAAAATAATTTTTTTTAAGTATGATTTGCCTATTAAACTATAACCATTTTTGAGTTCAGTGGATTTTGACAAATTTTGACATGTAACTACTAGCACAATCAAAATTCGTAGCGTTTTCATAATTTTCAAAATAGCCACTACCCCTTCCCCAGTCATTCTCACTTTCTGTTAACTACAGATTAATTTTGCCTTTTCTAGGATTTCACATTAATAGTATAACACATGATCTTTTGTGTCTCAGTTTTTTCACTCACCTTTCCTGTTTGGAAAATCATCCATTTTTTGCATGTACCATAGTCCAGAGTTCATTCCTTTTTATTGCTGAGCAGTATTCCACTGTATGGCTTTACCAGGTCAGGAAGATCCCCTGGAGAAGGGAATGGCTACCCACTCCAGTATTCTTGCCTGGAAATCCCATGGACAGAGGAGCCTGGTGGGCTGCAGTCCAAGGGGTCGCAAAGAGTTGAACACAGCTGAGTGACTAACACTTTTACTGATAGACATTTGCATTGTCTTCAGTATGGGACCATTTACAATAAATCTACCATGAGAAAAAGTCTTTGGGAGGACATATGTTTTCATTTTGTGGCGTAAATATCAAGAATTTCTTGGTTATAATGGTAACTGTATGATTAACTTGTTAAGAAAATGGCATACTTTTTTGGAATACTTGTGTTATTTTATATTCCTACCAACAATGGATGAGAATTTCATTTGCTTCACTTCCTGGCAACACTTGATATTGTCAGTCTTTTCACATTTAGCCATTCTAATGGGGGTAGTGGTATCTCACTGTGATTTTAATTTGCATTTCTCTGATGACTAATGCTGTTGAGCATCTTTTCATATTTTTGGCATACCTTCTTTTATTAAATATCCATTCAACTATTTTTTCCCAGTAAAAATTGGATTATATGAATTGTTCCTACTGAGTTGAAGAGTCCTTTATATATTCTGAATACAAGTTTTTAGTCAGATAGGTGCACTACAGTTATTTTCCCCAGGTTTGTGGCTTGGATTTTCATTTTCTAAATTATGCTTTTTTTAAATAGCAGATGGTTTATGTTTTGCTCAGGTTCACTTGTCAAATTTTTCTCTTATGGTAATTCTGTTTTATATCCCCTCTAAAAAATAATTGAATACATTCATAATTGCAATTTTTCTTATTTTAGATGTTTTATAGCTTAGCTTTTATGTTTTGTTTTGTGATACATTTTAGTTACTTTGTATGTGTGGTGAAGTAAGAGTCAAGATTTATTTTTCTTATATGAGGGAAAAACATAAAGCCAAAGAGGATTCGTCTCAAGCTTTGAAAACTCATGAAGTTTGCCTCAATAGGTTTTGGGCTTGCTTATGACACGTCATCACTTCTTTCTTCTCTAATTCTCACTTTTTGAATGGGAATGTTTATCCTATGCCTGTCCCACCATTGTACTAATTTGCTTTTTATAGGAGCACAACTGAAGATATATTTCACCTAAGGATAATTCATACCTTGAATCCGAGTATGTACTCAAGTATAATTCATACCTTAAAACATACCTTGATTCATTCATATCTAATTTAGATGATATTTAGATGAGTCTTTGGACTTTACATTATAGATTTGATACTGAAATGAGTTAAGATTTTTGGAGTTGTAGGGTGGAATAAATGTATTTTGTAAGTAAAAAGGACATCAATTTTGGGGGTCAGGGACCCCCTGTTATGGATTGACTGTTCATAACATATGGTCATATGGTCCCCAATGTTATGAATTGAATATTTATGTTCCCCTAAAATGCATATGATAAAACTTAAACCCCAATATGTATTAGGAGATAGGGCCTCTGGGAGATAAGTTATGAAAGTGGAGCTCTCATGAATGAAATTAATGCCCTTATAAGAAGAACAGGAGAGAGTTTCCTTCCTGTCCCTGCCCTCTATCATGTGAAGATACACTGATAAGGCAAATATCTGCAAATCAGAAAGTAGGCTATTGCCAGAACCTTACTGGCACCATGTTCTCTTATTTCCAGTTGCACCGTGAAAAAATAAATTTCTAAAAACTACCGCACAATTGAACTTGTCTCACACATTGAGAAAGTAATGCTCAAAATTCCCAAAGCCAGGCTTCAACAGTACGTGAACCGTGACCTTCCAGATGTTCAAGCTGGGTTTAGAAAAGGCAGAGGAACCAGAGATCAAGTTGCCAACATCCATTAGGTCATTGAAAAAGCAAGAGAGTTCCATAAAAACTTCTACTTCTGCTTTATTGACTACGCCAAAGTCTTTGACTGTGTGGATCACAACAAACTGTGGAAAATTCATAAAGAGATGGAAATACTGGACCACTTGACCTGCCTGTTGAGATATCTGTATGCAGGTCAGGAAGCAACAGTTACAACTGGAAATGGAACAACAGACTGGTTCCAAATAGGGAAAGGAGTACATCATGGCTGTATATTGTCACCCTGCTCATTTAACTTATATGCAGAGTACATCATGAGAAACGCTGAGCTGGATGAAGCACAAGCTGAAATCAAGGTTTCCAGGAGAAATATCAATAACCTCAGATATGCAGATGACACCACTCTTATGGCAGAAAGTGAAGAGGAACTAAAGAGCCTCTTGAAAGTGAAAAAGGAGAGTGAAAAGTCAACTTAAAGCTCAACATTCAGAAAACTAAGATCACGGCATCTGGTCCCATCACTTCATGGCAAATAGATGGGGAAATAGTGGAAGCAGTGACAGAGTTTATTTTTGGGCTCCAAAATCACTGCAGATGGTGACTGCAGCCATGAAATTAAAAGATGCTTACTCCTTGGAAGAAAAGTTATGGTCAACCTAGATAGCATATTAAAAAGCAAAGATATTACTTTGCCAAGAAACGTCCGTCTAGTCAAAGCTATGGTTTTTCCAGTATTCATGTATGAATGTGAGGATTGGACTATAAAGAAAGCTGAGTGCCAAAGAATTGATGCTTTTGAACTGTGGTGTTGGAGAAGACTCTTGAGAGTCCCTTGGACTGCAAGGAGATTCAACCAGTCCATCCTAAAGGAAATTGGTCCTGAATATTCATTGGAAGGAATGATGCTGAAGCTGAAACTCCAGTACTGTGGCCACCTGATGCAAAGAACTGACTCATTGGAAAAGACCCTGATGCTGGAAAAGACTGAAGGCGGGAGGAGAAGGGGACAACAGAGGATGAGATAGTTGGATGGCATCACCGACTCAATGGATATGAGTTTGAGTAAACTCCGGGAGTTGGTGATAGAGAGGCCTGAGTGCTATAGTCCATGGGGTCACAAAGAGTCGGACACGACTGAGTGACGGAACTGAACTGTTTTCAAGTTCACTGATTGTTTCTTCTGGCTATTCAAATATGCCTTAAATTTCTTTAGTGAATTTTCATTTTAATTATTACATTTTTCAGTTTTGGAATTTCATTTTTATTTCTTTTTAGGTTTCTTTTATTAATATTTCCATTTTATTTATACATCATCTTTCCTTTTTCCGCATCTTCCTATAGTTCTTTAAGCATCTTTAAGACAACTGTTTTAAGGTCTTTATCTAGTCTATCTGCCATCAGGCCTTTTTCAGGGACAGTTTCTGTTTTTTTTGGGGGGGGGCATGTTTTTTCTTTGAATGGGTCACATTTCTTATTTTTTGGTATGCCTTGAGATTCTTTGTTAAAAACTGGATGAATATTGTTATGTGCTATGCTCAGTCATGTCTGACTCTTTGTGACACTATGGACTGTAGCCCACCAGACTCCTCTGTCCATGGGATTTTTCAGGCAAGAATTCTGGCGTGGGCTGCCATTTCCTCCTCCAGGGGAACTTCCTGACTCAGGGATTGAACCCATGTCTCCTGTATCTCCTGCCTTGTAGGCATATTCTCTTACCCACTGAGGCATTAGGGAAGCGCCTCACCACCGCCCCCACCCCCTGCCAAAATCTGGGTATTTGAATCTAATAATATGGTAAATTTGGAAATTAAATTCTCCCCTTTTCTAGGATTTGATGTTTATGATTATGGGGGGTTTGTTTTTGTTATTGTTTTTTAATTGTAGGCCATCTTTTTGCTCATGATCAGTCTGAGGTGTAAATTTAAGGTTGTTTCAGGTTTCTTTTTCTTAGCTTTTATTTTTCAACTTTTTTTTTTTTCAGGTTTATTTTTCTGTGTCTTTTCCTGGACATACATGGTAATTTTCTAATTTTTCCCGGTTGTTTTGGATGTAGTAGTCTTTGGTATTTTGATCCAAAAAGGAAAAATAAAAAAAAATTAAAGAGGAGAAAAGTGTACCAACTCCTTAAATTCCCTGGTAGTCACTTCTATCAGAGGGAGAGGAGCTTGCAAAAATGGTGGGAGGTACAACAAAAATGGCCATTTCTTCTTTTTTTTTCTTAAAGATCTTTGTGATCAGAATTCCTCATCTGCAATCACTGCACAGATCCCCAGTATTTGGATGGAGGATTCTGTTCCACTCCTACAACATGAGTGCCAGCTGTTCCCGGAACAGACACACAGCTGCATGGCATGGGGTATGGAGTCGTTGATGGGTAGCTGTGCTAGCTGAAATTGACCAAAATTAACCACAATTTACTGCTAAATCTTCCCTTGCTGTTACAATTCTTCAGTAGACTCTAGAGTTCCATATTACTTCTGTTACACAGATAATGCCAGTGAAATTTTTGTTTAGGAAGGGAGAGAGATTTCTGGTGCTTTTATCATCTTTCCAGAATACTCTCCTGCTTTTTGAACATCTGTTGAAAGAATTTGTCATTTAATAGGAGTACTTTGTCTCCACTTATCTTTAGTATAATTATTGACAAGACTGGATTATGTATAACATTTTACTATTTGTTTTGTTTGTAACATCTGTTTTTTCTATAGGTCTCTACTGTGTGTGTGTGTGTGTGTGTGTGTCTCTGCTCTAGGATTACAATATACGTTCTTAGCTCATTTTAAAGTTTGCTTACAGATAATTTTGTACCATTTACATGAAACTGAACAATGTACACTTGTATAGATCTATTTATAGACTGCCTGGCCTGTAAGGCAAAGTTGTCATTTTATAGCCCCAATATAAGTCATGATTTTTGTTGTAAATATCCATATGAATTTTAAAGAAATTAATAGAAAAATACTTTTCTATTTATCTACAGAATTATTATTTTCAGAGTTCTAGATTTCTCCCTGAAGATCCCTGTTTCCATCTGAACTTATTTTCCTTCATTCTTAAGAAATACCTTTTTCACAGTGATGTTAATGATAGAGTTGCTTAGTCTTTATTGTATAAAAATATCTTTACTGTGCTTTTATTCTTAAAATTTATTTTCACCAGATATAGAGCTCTCAGTTGACATGTTTTATTTTTATCACTTTAAAGATGTTGTTCTACTGTCTTTTGAGCTCTGTTGTTTCTGATGAGAAGTCAGTGATCATTTGTTGTTTTTGTTGTGTTGTTTTTAAGAAGTCATTCGTTTCTTAGTTCTCTTATGGTTGACAGTGTCATAGAATATAACTCAGAGTTTATTGTGCCTTCTGGAATCAGGACATTTTCATTTTTCAGTTACATAATTTATTCGTGAATTTTCTAACCAGTTTATTGAGATGTGTATTATTGTAATAAATCTTACCTAAGTGCTTCTTTATTATAATCAAAAGCAGAGCAACAGATTGTACCATCTTTTTTCCCCTATGCTATATAGTATGTCCTCATTAGTTATCTGTTTTATACATAGTATATGTCAGTCCCCATCTCCCAATTTGTCCTACCCTTCCTTTCCCCTCTTGATGTATATACATTTGTTCTCTATGTCTGTGTCTCTATTTCTGCTTTGCAAATAGGTTCATTTGTATTATTTTTCTAACTGTTTGGAGGACATATATTAAGTTAACCTTAAAAGTGCATCCCAGTATACATTGGGTGCAGACAAATACTGTTTGACTCCAGTTATATGAGATATCTAGAACAGTCAAATTCATAAAGTCAGAAAGAAAGTACATTCATAAAGTCAGAAAGAAAGTGGGGGTTGGGGAGGGGTACCGGAAGTTGGTGTTTAATGGTAACAAAGTTTCAGATTAGGAAAAACTCAGGAGATGGATGATGGTGAGATTTGCACAACAATGGGAATGTATTTAGCGCCACTGAACTTTATAGTTAAATACGGTTAAGACAGTATATTTTATATTATGTGATTTTTACGAAAATAAAAAAAATTTTTTTAAGTAGTACAACAGAAATCAGAGTAACAATCTTAAGAGAAATAATGGGAGCCAGCAACGTCTTCAAAGTAAAGAAAAACTTATGTATGGGATATTCCTTATATATTGATTGAAATGAAATGAAGTATCTATTAAATGTGCCTTTATTATGAAATTTATTTGGGTATAATTCAACATACAGAAAAGTTTTTCCTTTTGGTTATTTTGATATATATTATTGTGCAATATTCTTTTATACAAAATATAAAATGGAAGCATTTACTCAAGTTTAGTATCTCAAAGGAGATTCATGCTTGTGTAAAACAGATTTCCTTTTCTACTGTTTAGCTGAACTAATCTCAGAATGAATTAACAGAGTCCTTGAACTCAAGAGACCAGAATAAATATTTTGATGCTACAAAAAAGGATAAATAAACTGCTAAAAGTTTCAAATGAGTAAGCGATACTAACCTCTTCAAGACAACCAATAAGTGCATCATGGGAGCTATAACATTTGAGAAAGATCTGAAAGAAAGACCACCATTTCAGTTGTAAATAAAGATGGGGTTCATTGCTCATAGTGAGGAGATTCTCTGTGGAGAGACTTGTATTAGCAAAAGCATGAACTTGAGAGAATAAAAGGGGTTCAGAAAGTTTTCTGCAACTCATTTTGGGTATAAGACAGGGTTCATTATGAAAATTGTGTTGTCAGTGACTTCAGAATTAAATCAAGATATTGTTTGAAAGGACCTTATAATACCATGGTGAACAAATCGGGGTGATGGTCATAGTGGTTGAAACAGAGATGGAGACGGGGGGAGAGGGTGAGGGAAAGGGTTGTATGACTACAAACAGCGATGTAGACACGTCAGTTCAGCTCAGTCACTCAGTCGTGTCCGGCTCCATGCGGCCCCATGAACTGCAGCACGCCAGGCCTCCCTGTCCATCACCAACTCCCAGAGTCCACCCAAACCCATGTCCATTGAGTCAGTGATGCCATCCAACCATCTCATCCTCTGTTGTCCCCTTCTCCTCCTGCCCTCAATTTTTCCCAGCGTCAGGGGCTTTTCAAATAAGTCAGCTCTTCACATCAGGTGGCCAAAGTATTGGAGTTTTAGCTTAAGCATCAGTCCTTCTAATGAATATTCAGGACCAATTTCCTTTAGGATGGACTGGTTGGATCTCCTTGCAGTCCAAGGGACTCTCAAGAGTCTTCTCCAACACCACAGTTCAAAAGCATCAGTTCTTCGGTGCTCAGCTTTCTTCAGTCCAACTCTCACATCCATACATGACCACTGGAAAAACCATAGCCTTGACTAGACTGACCTTTGTTGACAAAGTAATGTCTCTGTTTTTTAATATGCTATCTAGGTTGGTCATAACTTTCCTTCCAAGGAGTAAGCGTCTTTTAATTTCATGGCTGCAGTCACCATCTGCAGTGATTTTTGAGCTCAGAAAAATAAAGTCAGCCACTGTTTCCACTGTTTCCCCATCTATTTGCCATGAAGTGATGGGACCAGATGCCATGATCTTAGTTTTCTGAATGTTGAGCTTTAAGCCAACTTTTTCACTCTCTTCTTTCACTTTCATCAAGAGGCTCTTTAGTTCCTCTTCACTTTCTGCCATAAGGGTGGTGTCATTTGCATATCTGAGGTTATTGATATTTCTCCTGGCAGTCTTGATTTCAGCCTGTGCTTCTTCCAGCCCAGCATTTCTCATGATGTACTCTGCATATAAGTTAAATGAGCAGGAGGACAATATACAACCTTGACGTACTCCTTTTCCTATTTAGAACCAGTCTGTTGTTCCATTTCCAGTTGTAACTGTTGCTTCCTGACCTGCATAAGGTTTCTCAAGAGACAGGTCAGGTGGTCTGGTATTCCCATATCTTTCAGAATTTTCCACAGTTTATTGTGATCCACACAGTCAAAGGCTTTGGCATAGTCAATAAAGCAGAAGTTTTTCTGGAACTCTCTTGCTTTTTCGATGATCCAGTGGATGTTGGCAACTTGATTTCTGGTTCCTCTGCCTTTTCTAAATCCAGCTTGAACATTTGGAAGTTCACAGTTCACATATTGCTGAAGCCTGGCTTAGAGAATTTTGAGCATTACTTTACTAGCGTGTGAGATAAGTGCAATTGTGCGGTAGTTTGGGCATTCTTTGGGATTGCCTTTCTTTGGGATTGGAATGAAAACTGACCTTTTCCAGTCCTGTGGCCACTGCTGAGTTTTCCAAATTTGCTAGCATATTGAGTGCAGCACTTTCACAGCATCACCTTTTAGGATTTGAAATAGCTCAACTGGAATTCTGTTCACCTCCACTAGCTTTGTTCATAGTGATGCTTCCTAAGTCCCACTTGACTTCACATTCCTGGATGTCTGGCTGTAGGTGAGTGATCACACCATGTGATTATCTGGATCGTGAAGATCTTTTTTGTACAGTTCTTCTGTGTATTCTTGCCACCTCTTCTTAATATCTTCTGCTTCTGTTAGGTCCCTACCATTTCTATCCTTTATTGATTTATTCATCTTTGCATGAAATGTTCCCTTGGTATCTAATTTTCTTGAAGAGATCTCTAGTCTTTCCCATTCTATTGTTTTCCTCTGTTTCTTTGCATTGATCGCTGAGGAAGGCTTTCCTATCTCTGTTTGCTATTCTTTGGAACTCTGCATTCAAATGGGTATATCTTTCCTTTTCTCCTATATAGGTGTATACTCATATATATCATTTAATCTGGACATACCCATGAACAAATAATCAGATGTATGTGTATATACACAGGAAAATATGTACATACACACATATACCATGTTTGCAAATAATCTATTAGCATGTCAATCCATTAAACCTAATCAAATGGAATGTGATATAATTATTGTCCTATTTATGAAAATAAACTGTCGGGTATGGTTAGGACTCATGAGTATCTTTAGGATATAGGAGATAAGCAAGTACTCAAAGTGGATAATTTTTAGGGTAAAGACCTCAGTAGTGTTAATAGGAAAGTATGGAATTTCAGTGTTGAGGAGAAAAAGGCAAGAGACATGAAGATGGATTACTCATTGTATGTAGAGCTGAAAATGAAATGAAAGCTGACATCTAAGTACTTTGAGGTCACAAAACATCCAAAATATTACTCATTTTCATATCTTCCCAAGCCATCCACTAGGCACTATGACACCATATAATCTTAACATTATTTGAACTTTGGTTATATGCATCTGAAGCCATCATGTAAACAACACATTCTAGAATTTTATTTTATTTTTTTACATTTCAACGCTACCCTCGCAAATCATCCCACCCTCGCCTTCTCCCACAGAGTCCAAAAGACTGTTCTTTACATCTGTGTCTCTTTCACTGTCTCGCATATAGGGATATTGTTACCATCTTGCTGCTGCTGCTGCTAAGTCACTTCAGTCGTGTCTGACTCTGTGTGACCCCATAGATGGCAGCCCGCCAGGCTCCTCCATCCCTAGGATTCTCCTGGCAAGAACCCTGGAGTGGGTTGCCATTTCCTTCTCCAATGCATGAAGGTGAAAAGTGAAAGTGAAGTCGCTCAGTCATGTCCAATTCTTTGCGACCCCATGGACTGTAGCCCACCAGGCTCCTCTGTCCATGCGATTTTCCAGGCAAGAGTACTGGAGTGGGTTGCCATTTCCTGCTCCAACCATCTTTCTAAATTCAATATATATGCATTAGTGTACTGAATTGGTGTTTTTCTTTCTGACTTACTTCACTGCATATAATAGGCTCCAGTTTCATCCATCTCATTAGAACTGATTCAAATGCATTCTTTTTAATGGTTGGGTAATATTCCACTGTGTATATGTACCACAGCTTTCTTATCCATTCATCTGCTGATGGACATGTAGGTTGCTTCCATGTCCTGGCTATTATAAACAATGCTGCGATGAACATTGGGGTACACGTGTCTCTTTCAATTCTGGTTTCCTCAGTGTGTTTTCCCAGCAGTGGGATTGCTGGGGCATATGGCAGTTCAATTTCCAGTTTTTTTAAGGAATCTTCACACTGTTCTCCATAGTGGCTGTACTAGTTTGCATTCCCACCAACAGTGTAAGATGGTTCCTTTTTCTTTGCATCCACTTCAGCAATTATTGTTTATAGACTTTTTGATAGCAGTCATTCTGACTGGCATTAGAAATATTTTATATATTAATAATTTATCTTCCTAGTAACTTCATTTTTAAAAAATTTAGCCAGATTGACTATTTCCTTTCTATTATATCACTTTTCTTCTCTATGTCATCCCAATTATTCTGAAATTTCATCTCCTAGCTTTCTGAATTAGTGAAACTTATAAGGTTTTCCCACAACATAGAAACAAAGCTGGAAATTACCTTTCAAGAAAATAGATGCAATGAGAGACAACTCTCCTCATTATTCAAAAAAATACACTAAGATAAGGGGGCATCCTTTTACAATTTGGTTTGACCTTCACTGTTTTAGTTCCATTCTCATTTTTTCCTCATTGCTTTCCCAATTTCTGTTTCTCTCTGTGATATGAGTATTGAATTCCCAAAGAAGTGATATGCATCACGTCCCAAACAGAGTGGATGGAAGACCTTTGGATGGCAGCAGAATTCCTGGGATTTGCCTCTGTTCAAACACAAACCTGCCTCCACTGTGGAGTTAAATGAGATATGAATCTACAGGCTGCACAGCTGTATTCCTGTCTAAATCAACATAATGCTGTTCAGAGGAACTATCCTACCTCAATGCTTAATGACTTTACGAAGCTGAATTAAAGAACATTTAAGCACTAAAGTGTTAATTTGTATTCTGCTTCAATTATTATAGCATGACATAAATACTTGTTTAAAGTTCTTTGTATTTTTGAACAACATATACAAATATTTTAAGGAGTATATTAATGCTAACACTTTAAGTCATAACACCTTAGAAAACAAAGGCAGTTATAAACACAAGAAGCTTGGAACACTAACCAAAATAGAGACATGTCTAATCTTTACAATCATGTGATGATTTTAATAATTAAAAAAAGACTACAGATAACATTATGAAATCTAAACATTGCTCTTTAACACTTTTGTCAGTGAGTCTATGACTTTCTTATTTCTCAGGCTATAGATGATTGGATTTAACAAAGGGATTATAACAGTGTAAAATAGAGAGTCCATCATATCTTGAGCATCTGTTTGTGCAGAACCAGGATGCACATACCTGAAGAGAAGGGGCCCATAATATAAAGAGACAGACAGGATGTGGGCTCCACAGGTGGAGAAGGCCTTCCTTATGCCTTGTATGGATTTATTTTTTAAGATTGTGAAGAGAACAAGTATATAAGAGACAAGAACAGTAAGAATGGTGAACACTTGTATTGACCCTGAGAAAATAAATACCATCAGAACATTGATTGAAGGGTCAGTACAAGAAATCTTAAACAGTGGCATGATGTCACAGTAAAAGTGGTGTATTATGTTAGACTTACAGAAGGTTAATCTGAATAAGAAACCTATATGAATTATGGAATGAATAAGGCCACCTACAAATGATAAGACTGATAGTCGGATGCATAATCTATTGGTCATGATCACTGAATAAAGCAATGGTTTGCATATGGCCACATACCGATCAAATGCCATTGTTGCCAAGAGGAAACATTCCGTGGTTGCGCTGAATGCAAAGGAAAACAACTGTGTTATGCATTCAGAGAGAGAAATCATCTTCCTCTTGGCCAGGAAGTTGACAAGCATCTTGGGAGTCACAGTGGATGAGATCCAAGCATCCACAAAGGCTAAACTCCCAAGGAATAAGTACATGGGGATGTGAAGGTGAGGATCATTGCAGATGAGAGCAATTAGTCCAAGGTTTCCTACAGTGGTGATGAGGTATATTATCAGGAACATCAGGAACAGGTGAATATGCCAATCTGGTTGATATGTAAGTCCTGTGAGAACAAATTCTGTCAGTGATGTTGCATTTTTAGCATCCATGTTGTTACTGGATAGCTCCTAAAATGAAATGCAGTAAATGTAAAAGGAACATTCATTAAGATTATATAAAAATAATATGGGAATAAGTAGTTGAAATAAAACCATGCACTTGTCAGAATGCCGTTAATTTTATTCACTACTGTCATGACAATGAAAAATAATCTGAGGAATTGGCATAATGGAAAATGTAAGTCAGTTCAAAAAATGTGCAGGAATTAAAAGACTTGGAAGAAAGGACAGACATTATAAAATGAGCTAAATTTGTGAGGATACTTCTGTGTGTTAGAAACATTCCACATCTGGGACTTGGATGAGGGTTGAGGGGAAAGAAGTTTGAATTATAGTGATTTTAATGCCATTTGAAGGATCTTGAACTTTATTTCTTTGGCAGTAGGTATGCATTGAAAAGTTTTAGGACTAGGAAATTCATGGCAAGATATTTTTTAAATTAAATGTTTGGTAATGTAAAAAATACTCTGCAGAGAGGGAAAAGCAGAATTAGCAACAATAATTAGGAAGCTGATAGTCTTGTCTGGTGTTTTCCAAACCAGAATACACATCAGAATTGTCTGGGGGAAATTTTTGTAAAAATACAGATTATGAGGTATTATTGTAGACACTGATTCAGTGGGAATAAGAATGAAGTGTAATAATCTGTATTTACAAAATGCTGTCTAGTTGATTCAAATGCATGTGAAGTTATTCAGTTCAGTTCAGTCGCTCAGTCGTGTCTGAATCTTTGCGACCCTGTGAACTGCAGCACGCCAGGCCTCCCTGTCCATCACCAACTCCCGGAGTTTACTCAAACTCATGTTCATTGAGTTGGTGATGCCATCCAGCCATCTCATCCTCTGTCGTCCACTCCTTCTCTGCCCCCAATTCCTTCCAGCATCAGGGTCTTTTCCAATGAGTCAGCTCTTCACATCAGGTGGCCAAAGTATTGGAGCTTTAGCTTCAACATCAGTCCTTCCAATGAACACCCAGGACTGATCTCCTTTAGGATGGACTGGTTGGATCTCCTTACAGTCCAAGGGACTCTCCAGAGTCTTCTCCAACACCACAGTTCAAAAGCATCAATTCTTCAGTGCTCAGCTTTCTTCACAGTCCAACTATGCTTTTTAATATGCTATCTAGGTTGGTCATAACTTTCCTTCCAAGGAGTAAGCGTCTTTTAATTTCATGGCTGCAATCACCATCTACAGTGTTTTGGGGGCCCAAAAAAATAAAGTCAGCCACTGTTTCCACTGTCTCCCCATCTATTTCCCATGAAGTGATGGGACCAGATGCCATGATCTTAGTTTTCTGAATGTTGAGCTTTAAGCCAACTTTTTCACTCTCTTCTTTCACTTTCATCAAGAGGTTCTTTAGTTCCTCTTCATTTTCTGCCATAAGGGTGGTGTCATCTGCATATCTGAGGTTATTGATATTTCCCCCAGCAATCTTGATTTCAGCTTTTGCTTCTTCCAGCCCAGCGTTTCTCCTGATGTACTCTGCATATAGGTTAAATAAGCAGGGTGACAATATACAGCCTTGACATACTCCTTTTCCTATTTGGAACCAGTCTGTTGTTCCATTTCCAGTTGTAACTCTTGTTTCCTGACCTGCATAAGGTTTCTCAAGAGGCAGGTCAGGTGGTCTGGTATTCCCATCTCTTTCAGAATTTTCCACAGTTTATTGTGATCCACACAGTCAAAGGCTTTGGCACAGTCAGTGTATAATATGTTATTAGGATCGATGTAAAAGGCAAAGAGATAGGTCAAGATAAATCAGAATATAGAGTCCCTAGGACTTAGTGACATGTTAGGTTTGGAAGAAGTGGTCAGTGACGGAGAGAGAGGACACTTGGTGATGGGCAGATGGTCATCAAAATTGAATTTGAGAACTTAGATGCTTTGGCCACTTGTTACCGAGAGCATCCTCTGATTATCCACATGGGATAGCTTAGTAGTATGAGTTTGTTAGAGCATAATATAAACAATGACTTGAAAGTATTTGGGTAGTTGAAGGCATACTTATGGAAAACCTAACCATTAGAAAATATGTATAAGGTAAAAAGAAGGAGGGTGTGGCATGAAACTTGTTAAAGAGGCTTCGAAGTGAATACATGTTATTCTTACTCTAGAAATCAAAAGAACCAGAAACTATTTCCCATTCCTTTTGCGCCTTGAGTAAGAGGACTTGATGTAGGTTTGACCAGTCAAATGCACCAACACTGAATTTGTAATATGGAGAAAAGAAAGGAACAGGAAGAAAAGAGAATTTTGGTTGCCAAGGCAGCCACATCAAGACCCTGGGAAATGCTTCTTGAATCCGCAGCAACATTGTCTGTGTGAGCTGGGGCAGAGCTCCTGTTGAGCAAGTGTAGGGATTTGATTTTGGCTGTTGTCTCACTGTGTTGCTTTCTTCTATCCCTGCCCGTTTTCAGCTGATTCTTCCAATCTCCCTGGGCTTTCTATGTAGTAGTCAATTTCCATTTAACTAACTACGTTTCTGTTGCCAACAAGTGCCCTGTGATTGCGTGCTAAGTCACTTCAGTCGTGTCTGACTCTTTGCAACCCCATGGGCTGCAGCCCACCAGGCTCCCCTGTCCATGGGATTTTCCAGGCAAGAATCCTGGAGTGGGTTGCCATGCCCTCTTCCAGGGGATCTTCCCTACCCAGGGATTGAACCCACATCTCTTATGTTTCCTGTGTTGGCAGGTGGGTTCTTTACCACTAGTGCCCCTGGGAAGCCCAACAAGTGCCCTAGCTCTAACCAAGAGACAGAGGGGGGAGACCAGAAAAATATTCTAAACAGAGTGATCGAAGAGGCAGAAGAGGAGCTGGAGAATTGAGTTATGTGGACATAAAAAGAAAAAAGACCCTCAAAGGCATAATGAAGTGCTGTGCCAATTGGAAAAATGAGTGCCCTGGTGAACAAGGGGTGAATAAAGATCACTGAAAAATGAAATGAGAGGTTTTTAGTGAAACCACTGAGAGTGGTTGCCATTTTGTAATAATGTCAAGGACAGAGGATAGTAAGAAATAAATGGGAAATATGGTACAGAGAATAAGGGGAGTGTTTTTGAGTAAGAAGAAAAATGGAGAACAGTTGGAATTTATCTACTGCCCATAGGCAAAAGTGTTTTGTTTTTTTTTTCCCCTGCAGAGCATTTAAGTAAAAATTTTTGAGAGGGGAGAGGAAGGCCTCAAGAAGAGAAAACAAGCAGGAGGACTGGAAAGGAGAAATTTGGGTAAATGAAAAAAAAAAAGAGAGTGAGGAATAGATAAAATATAGCAGAGATGTGGAAAGGTAAGTGTAGGAAAGACAAGCTAGTAAAGACAGAGGTAGTATCATATAAACACTGAAAAGGAAATAAGGGGAACGTTTAGAGGTAAATATTTGTCTTAACTGCTTTTCATTAAGTATTGTCAACACTGGGAATCTTTTCTTACTCTTTTCTTTGAAATTCCAAGTTTATCTTCCTAGGGAATTTGTGTGACAGAGATAATTTTAATTTAAATTTTACCCGAGAAACTTTGGCTGTCGATAAATATACTAGCATTGCTGGATAGTTCTTTCAATATTTAGAAGTTGATTTATATTTATTATTACAGTAATTAGAACTTTCTCTAAAAACCTGCTGGGTTTTACTTGAGAGCACTTTGTTCTATTAGCAAAATATTGAGCCAAAGGCTGGAGCCCAATTCAGCTCATAGAAATAACCAGTGCCAGTAATTCCAGTTGTTAGGTATTTTTTAATTTGAAAGGAGCTCTTTTCCATGTAGTCCCAAATACTAATCATTGAAGATTCTCAAACAATATGTGTGTGGGTCTTTTTTAAATCATAAAACTGGCAAGACCAGAAGAGAAACATTTTCTATATATTTCTTGAATATATGCTTATCAAGTATACATATAATATATTCATATATTCAGTGAAATTATTGTCACAAGTAAAAGAATAGAGGAGATGATATAAGTAACTTACCTTAAAAGTTTATTAAGAAATTGTAATTAATTAAAAAGAATGAATCTTTAATCAGAATAACTGAAAAAATTTTACATAGGACACATATAACCTGATGTTTAAATCCAGTTTAATTGTTTACATTCTAGTTCATGATAACTTATAAAGTCATTTAAATTGTGTTAGAAAGATAATAAATTATTGTTAAAGGGAACAATTCAATCTTAGAGGTGTTTTGCTTATTCAGATTTACTCACAGAAAAACATATACAGATAATGCGTTAATTGTTTTACATTTTCCAGTGTCAGGTTTTTTTTGCATCCTGCAAATCAATCTAAAATTATTATAAATTACACAGTATTTTGACTACTTTATAAAATGAATAATGAATCTTATAGAATTCAGTTTTATCTTACCCATATCTTGTAAAAAATTGTGGAGATCCTTTCAAAGAGTTAGGATTTCTAAGTAGAAAATAATAAAACAGCACTGGAATGACAGTAACACATGTAGCAAGTCCTTGCATACCCGTTCATTCTGGAGGCTTTATTTCCCAAGTTCCGGAAAATGTTGTTTAAATAAATTTGCTTTGAATACAATAGTCACCAAGTTGTATAACTGTTTGTTTTTGCCAGAACAGGAAGAAGTGAAGAACTAAAATTCCCAGATAACATACAAGGATTCCCTTTAGGACAAAATTAAGCTTTTCCTCTGGGTATATAGATTTGAACATGTAGAAGTCCAGGTTTTTCCACAGGGCATTATAGCCTTAAAATCACAAATATCAAGTCATTGTTGGCAGTTCTAGTTTTAACTATTGAAATTGCACGATTTTCCACCACAGATGACACTTCTGACATATTTATGCAGACTTCAATTTATCTGTAAATTTTGATGCTCTGAGTGCTTGGATCAGTATGTTTTTGGAGCTAATCATCTTGAATTTACTTGGACCAAAGTTCCAGATTCCTTTCAGGAACTGACCCCAAGAAAATTGTCCTCCTTATCAAATTTAACTCAAATTTCAGACCTACAAATAACTTTCCACCTTAAGCTGAAAATTGATCAAAAATCTTAGGAGGCAGCGTTCGGTGGGAGGAGCAAAGGAAAAAGCAAACCCGGAGACCACAGTGGGAGGTGGCCTAGATCAGTGCTTCTCCAACTTAATCCTTGTGAATCTCCCGGAAATTTTCCTAAAATGGAGATTCTGTTTTAGTAGGTGAAGAATAAGGCCTGAGGGTCTTCATTCTATCAAGGTGATGCCTCTGGACATTTTCCTTCCTTAGGAGCTTCCATAATTGACAGGCCTAGCTTGTCAGTGAGCTAGATTATTAAAGAAACGAAGAATAACAAATGGAGCTGGCATGCAAAGAGAGAAGCAAAGAGGAGCTAGAAGGGAAAGAGAGGCCAGCATCGGTGGGATCACAGAGGATCTGGAGACGAGGTCAGGGACTTTGCTCTTTACCCAGACTAAAAGGAAAATTACTGATGGATTTTGAACATGATGATCCCATGTTCTGATCTGACTTTAGTTATTAACAGAAGAGTTGCTATTGAATGTTAATTTTAAAAATGATATTATATATGGTAAAATAGTATGATATGAAAACATTTCATGTTTTGATGTCTGAAAAGACAAAAACTTTAATTTACACCTGGAACTAGATTGATAGCTAAGGGAAAAGCAAATGGCATATTTTTTGTAGATTCATTAATCGTTTATCCTATGTCCCAGCGGAAGCTAATAAGAGATGTAAAACCAAGACAGATTGGAGAGAGATCACCGTGAAAACTCAACAGAAGGATGAAGTAAACAATATAATGTGTATCATTAGCTTCAATATAACATATATTATCCACTTCAACTTTGTGTAATTATCTTTTAACTCATTTTGTTGCCTGTATATAAGTGCAAAGGTTTGCACTGCAACTTTCAGTGTGAGTAGTCTTTTTCAATTTTAGCCTTTTTAACGGTGGGTCATGGTATCACACTGTGGTGTTCATTTGCATTTTCCCAGTGACAAATTATATTGAGCACGTTGTGTTCTTATTTGACATACGTATATCTAGTTTACTAAAGTGTCTGTTTAAACCTTTTGTCCATTTTTAATGGAGTCATATGTTTTCTTATTTTGGGATTTTGAGAAGTTTTCATATATCCTGGATACAAGTCTTTTTTCACAGATATGATTTACAATTATTTCCTTAAGGATCTTGATTTCTTTTCTTCCCACAAGATATTATACCGGTCCGTTATGCTGATTGGACCTAGTGAGCAGGAAACAGCAACTACTTTATACTTATTGGTGTACATTTGCATACTAGTAGATGAGAGATAAATTCAACAAATTTCAAGGCCCATTTAACTTAGTGAAATTCCTTGGAGATCAGTTGTGTGGGTCATGTAGAGGTATACCTTCCCAGGTGATGGATGAATTGTTGCACCTGGCCCATCCTGCAACCAAAACAGACACAGAACACTTAGTGGGCCACTGTGGATTTTGGAGGCAGCATCATCCTCACTGGTTGCAAGGAATCAGAAGAACTTCTGCTTTTGAGTGTAGTTCAGAACAGGAGAAGTATTTGTAAAAGGACTAGGCTGCTGTTCAACTGGTTGTGATACTTGGGTCATATGATCCAGCAGAAAAAAAAAATTGCTGCTTGGAGTGGTAGTGGCAGATAGGGATGCTGTTTGGAATCTTTGGCAGGCCTCTATAGGGATAAAAAACAGTGTAGACCTTAGGTTTGAGGCAAAGCCTTTATCGCATTTTGAATTGTGGCCTGCCTAATGGAGCGTGGCATGAGTGTTGTCAACAGTCAACAGAAGAGAAAGAGATTGCCTGGACCTGTTTACAGATGGTTCTGCAAAATATGCACACATATCTGAGAGTGGACAACTATGGCACCATTACCACTCTCAGTGACACCTCTGGAGGAGAGCAGTGATGGAAATCCCCCAGATGGACAGAGCTTTGAGCGGTTCACCTGGTTGTTCACTTTCCAAGAAAGAGACATGGCCTGATAGATGATGATATAATGGCTCAAGGGTTTTAGAGAATGGTTTGGCTGATGGTCAGGGATTTTGAAGCAGTATTACTGGGAGATTGATGCCAAGGAAATATGGAAGAAATATTTGGATCAGTTCAGTTCAGTCGCTCAGTCGTGTCTGACTCTTTGTGACCCCATGAACTGCAGCACGCCAGGCCTCCCTGTCCATCACCAACTCCCGAAGTTTACTCAAACTCATGCTCATCGAGTTGGTGATGCCATCCAGCCATCTCATCCTCTTTCATCCCCTTCTCTTCCTGCCCCCAATCCCTCCCAGCATCAGGGTCTTTTCCAATGAGTCAACTCTTCTCATGAGGTGGCCAAAGGATTGGGGTTTCATCTTCAATATCAGTCCTTCCAATGAACACCCAGGACTGATCTCCTTTAGGATGAACTGGTTGGATCTCCTTGCAGTCCAAGGGACTCTTAAGAGTATTCTCCAACACCACAGTTCAAAAGCATCAATTTTTCGGTGCTCAGCTTTTTTCACAGTCCAACTCTCACCTCCATACATGACCACTGGAAAAACCATAGCCTTGAGTAGATGGAACCAATATTTGGATAGATCCTTATAAATGCATTAAGATATTTGTGTCCCATGTGACTGCTCAGTAAAGGATGATTTCAGCAATGGAGGACTCTAATAATTAAGTGGATATGATGACCCATTCTCAGATACCAGTCAACTCTTTCTATAGCTACCCCATCATCAGAAAATAAGCTTTTGGAAAAAGGTGCCAGAGTGTCAGGAATGGAAATTATGTATAGTCTCAGCAACATGGACTTCCACTCACTGTGGCCAGCTAGTCTTAAGGTCATTTTGAGTGCCTCTTCCGCCAGCACAGAGACCAAGACAGAGTCCCTGATACTGCATCACTCATTCAGGTGATAGCCAGCCACCTGCTGGCATGTTGATTGCACTGGACAATTTTCCATCATGGAAGGGTGTTTTGTTATTATTAGAATAGATGCTTGCTCTAGATAAAGATTCTTCCTTGCTGGCAGTGCTTCTACCAAAACAACTATCTGTGGACTTACAAGATTCCTTATCCGCTCTGAATTCATATTGCATGCATTTATCTGATCAAGGAATTCACTTCACAGCAATGAAATGTGATAATGCCACCAATATTATGGCTTATCTTACCTTGAATCACTAATGAGATTTGATGGTGTTTGTTTTTACCTGACTCCTAAGTGTTGTTTCTTTTAACACAGACTAGTACAATCTCAACAACTTCTCAAGAGTACAAAGTATTGTAAATTGATGAGAAAAAAAAAAGTTTATCATGTGTATAAACAGAGAGGACCTATGGATTTTTTTCTTTTTTTAGGTTAAACAAATCAATACATCTTCATAATAAAGGGTATTTCAATGATGTTTTAGCATTTCCAACAGATAGTTTAATCCAATATCAGCAGCTAAGTAACCTTAGCATTGTGATATTATACATTGTATCTAAATACCATTAGAGTACACATGTAATTTCATAGGATCTTTTTGAAGAATTCTGCAGAATATCTTCTAAAATGTGGGCTTCGTGCAAGTTCATACTTTGCATCTTTTCCAACATGCTACTGAAATGACATAAATGATATGCAAAAATGAAAAAAAATTGTAACGGAAGTGAGAATGGGAACACATCAATGAAGAGATGTGTTGAATTTCAAGGCATAAAATAGAATTTTTCTGAAAGACATCAGAACAGAAGAATGCATAGATTACACATATTCAAGAGAAGGCTACACAGGAAGCCTGAGTTTCTGAGAGACCCCCAGTGCCTACTTCATACCCACCCAATATAAAAGGACTTGACAGGTAACAAAGCATGCTTATATACTCACAGCTTGATGTCAGTGTTTTCGTTCAAACAAAAGACCAACTAGGCAAACAAACCTTTATCATCATAAAACAAATAGATATCATTTGCTTTTATTAGTCATATAGTCTTTGACTCATAACTCTATATATATTAACAAGCAGAAATTTAACTAAATTAAAAGAAAAGTCAGAACAATGGGAACACAGAAGGAAAAAAAATGAATGCGTTATGGACACATGCAAATGCATAGATTCCCTAGTGAAAAATAATGAAAGCATCTTTTTCATTCCCTTTCTGGGGCTTGGGGTGTCCCTTCAGAAGCAAAAAGAAGGCACATGATCTGATCTAATCTTGTGACCTGCACCTCCAAAAACATTTTTGTTGTTAATATTTATTTGGTTTGTATTTTTAATCTGAATGTCTAACTAAGGAACTTCACCCTGATACTTTGTCATGCTCTATCTCTGGAGCTGATCCTCCTGCTAAGAACAAGATTAATTCACTTTAGGTATATGATTCTTGTGATCATATTGAAAGAAACATATGAAGGTGAATTAACATAGAGTGGCCATCCCAGGCCTAGTAATTTCTGTGGGCTCATTGCAAGATTGACAATAAGTGATGCACTGTATACTAAAAAAGCTTGTAGGCCAAAAATAAGAATTACATAATGTCATCTGTGGCCTACAAGAATAAATAAATGTTTCAAATGAGGGAGTATTTTTATTCTCTTTGAGTTAATTGGAAATGCATCATGGAAGCTGTAACATTTAAGATAGATCTTGAAGAAAGGACCATTACAATTGTAAATAAAGACAGGTATTCCTGGAGGGAGCATTCTTACTGGAGAGCCCTGTAGGAACAAAACCATGTACCTGTGAGGAAGGTTTGTCCAGAAGCTTCCAGTAATTCATTTGCATATAATATAGTGTCCATTAGGAGAATTGTGGAAGAAGAGATGCTATATATATATGTATATATATATGAAATATATATATATAAAATCTGTACATATTTGTAAATAGATAAACATATCCATGTGCATAAAGAGAGTTCTAGATAGGTATACCATATACATGGACATCTTTGGTGGCTTAAATGGTAAAGAATATGCCTATAATGGAGGAGACCTGGGTTTGATCCCTGGGTCAGGAAGATCACCTGGAGAAGAGAATGGCTACCCACTTCAGTATTCTTGCCTGGAGAATTTATACTCTGGTAGTGATGAAAATCCATTAAAAGTTATTGAAAAGGAATATTATTTACTCAGAGCTCTATTTATAAAAAAGCATCTGAGAGCAAAATTTGGGAAGAGACTCAACAGGATGTAGGATAAGTAATAAGATTATTGTAAGTGATTGATGTCAATAGTTTTAGGGTGAGGGCCTCAGTGTTTTCAGTATAATGTGTATAGAATAAGTGATGAGCTTGGAAGGTCAGGGATGGACCTGAAGATGAATCATTTGTTATTTTTAGAGTATGAGTGTTATGAAAACTAACATTTAGGGACTTTTGGGGGGCCAAACATGCAAACTCTTGCTCTTTTTCATGTTTGCCACCACTGAATACTCTGATATTTTATCTGGCAGTCTTGATGAAAGTGAAAGAGGAGAGTGAAAAATCTCTTAAAATTCAACATTCAAAAAACTAAGACCATGGCTTCTGGCCCCATGATTTCATGGCAAATAATGCAGAAAAAGTGGAAACAGTGGCAGATTTTGTTTTCTTGGGTTCCACAATCACTGTGGACAGTGACTACAGCTACGAAATTAAAAGATTCTTGCTCTTTGGAAGGAAAGCTATGACGAACCTAGACAGTGTGTTAAAAAATAAAAGGCAGAGGCATCACTTTGCCAACAAAGAATCTGTATAGTCAAAGCTATGGTTTTTCCAGTAGTCATGTACAGATGTAACAGTTGGAGCATAAAGAAGGCCTAAAGATGAAGAATTGATGCTTTAGAACTTTAGTGCTAGAGAAGACTCTTGAAAGTCCCTTGGACAGCAAGGAGATCAAACTTGTCAATCCTAAAGTAATCAACACTGAATATTCATCAGAATGACTAATGCTGAAGGTGAAGCTCCAGTACTTTGGCCACTGATGCAAAGAGTCAACTCATTGAAAAAGACCCTGATGCTGGGAACGATTGAGGGCAGGAAAAGGTGGCGACAGAGGATGAGACGGTTGGATGGCCTCACTGACTCAGTGGACATGAGTTTGAGCAAACTCTGGGAGATGGTGAAGGACCGGGAAGCCTGGCGTACTGCATTCCATGGGGTCACAAAGAGTCGGACGTGACTGAGTGACTGAACAACAACTAAATGCATATTGGGGCTTCCCAAAATGGTGAAGAATCAGCCTGCCAATGCAGGAGATGCAGGTTAGATCCAAGAGTCTGGAAGATTCCCTGGAGAAGGAAATGGCAACCCATTCCAGTGATTCTTGCCGGGGAAATACCTTGGATAGAGGGGCCTGGGGGCCTGTGGTCCATGGGATAGCAAAGAGTTGGACTTAGCGACGAAACAAAAACAAAACTATGCATTTTAAGCAGCTTGTTCTCAACAACATATTCTAATAATCTCCACATATTTCTTCTTTTTTTCTGACCAGTTTCATTATTTTAAAATTGTAGGAAGGTTGAGACTATTTCCTTCTTATCCCGCTGCTTCCCTTTTCCTCTTGATGTCCATCCCAGTTAAATCTACAGTTTCATCCCTTAGCTTTGTGAATCAGTAAAGCTTCTCAGATTACCCTATTCCTTACAAATACAACTGGACATGACCTTTCAAGATACCGAGACACTGAGAGGCATTTTCCCTCTACTAGTTATTCATAGACAGACTTTGGGGAAGAACATTCTTATACAGTTTTGCCTGACCTGCCCTCCTTTAACTGCTTTCTGAAATTTTTAAATTTCCTTGCCATTTCTGTTAGTTTCTCTGTGAGATATGACAATTGAAACCCTACAGAAATTCACCATGTCCCAAATAGAGTGGAATGAAACACATTTTGATGGCTAGCAGAATTCCTGATATTTGCCTCTGTTCATTCAGATATAAACCTGCCTCCACTGTGAAGTAAATGTGATACGAGTCTCAGGCTGCATAGTTCTACTGTTATAAAAAACATCACATTCAAATTCTTTTTGGAGTTGAATACACCACCATGGTATTTAATGCGTTTGTGAAGCTACATTGAGAACATATGTGTAAAATATTTTGTTTTCCTCTTAAATTATTCTAGTATGACCTAAATACTTGATGAAAAATTTTTTCTGTGTGTTTCAGTAATCTACAAGCATTTTAAGATGCTTATTAGTACTCTCAGTTTAAATCATTAAAGCTCTAGGAAAATGATTAGTGCAAAGCCTTTGAGCATTAATCAATATAGAGTAATATCTAATCTACACAAATTTTTGACTTTTAATAAAGGAGTAAATGTATTAATATGAGATCTAAGCATTTCTCTTTAGCATTTTTGCCAGTGAATCTATGACTTTCTTATTTCTCAAACTGTAGATGATTGGATTTAACAGAGGAATTATGACCATATAAAACAGAGAGTCCATCATATCTTGATCATCTGCTTGTGCAGATCCAGGGCGCACGTACATAAAGAGAAGAGGCCCGTAGTATAAAGAGACAGACAGGAGATGGGCTCCACAGGTAGAGAAGGCCTTCCTTATGCCTTGTACAGACTTCTTTTTTAAGACTGTAAGAAGAATAAGTGTATAAGAGACAAGAACAGTAAGAATGGTGAACACCTGTATTGACCCAGAGAAAATAAATACCATCAGAAAATTAATGGAAGGATCAGTACAGGAAATCTTAAATAATGGTACAATGTCACAGTAGAAGTGATGTATTATGTTAGAATTACAGAAGGTCAGTCTCAATAAAAAAGCATTATGAAGTATGGCATGAAAAAGGCCACCTGAAAATGATGAAATTAATAGCCGAATGCATAGTCTTTTGGTCATAATAACTGGGTAAAGTAATGGTTTGCATATGGCCACATAGCGATCATATGCCATTGTTGCCAGCAGAAAACATTCTGTGGTTACACTGACTGCAAAGGAAAAAAATTGTATCTTGCATTCAGAGAGAGACATCATTTTGCTCTTTGCAAAGAAATTGACCAGCAACTGGGGCGTCACTGTGGATGATATCCAGGCATCCACAAAAGCCAGGTTCCCAAGGAATAAGTACATGGGAATGTGAAGGTGAGGATCATTGCAGATGAGAGCAATCAGACCAAGATTTCCCATGATGGTGATAAGATATATCATCAAAAACAGCAGGAACAGGGGAATTTGCCATTCTGGTTGATATATGAGTCCTGTGAGAATAAATTCTGTCAGCAATGTTGCATTTTCCTTTTCCATGTCCTCACTGAGTGTTACCTGAAATGAAATGGAGAAAATGATTTTTTAAAAAGTCACAAGGAATTTAAAACATGAAGATATGTGGAAGAGAGTTGAAATAAACCATGCATATCAGAATGCCCTCTTAGGTTCATTATTATCTTTGAAATGAATGAGATCTCTTCGGTTGGAATAAAAATAAATACAATTCAAAAAATGTGAAGCAGTGAACACATTCAGAAAAATGAAAAATTCTAAATATGTGATAAATGTTTGAGCATAGAGTTGAGTGTAATAGGGAAATTCTGTCTGAAACATGGCTATAGGTTCAGGGAAAAGAAGCTTGGTGGACCTGGGTAATAAATTGAATGTCATGTGAAGGGTCTTGAACACTATTCATCAGGTAATAAACATGCACTGAAAATAAGACATGGGAGTGGCACTGTAAGAGTTTTTAAAATAAATATATGTTTCTATAGAAATTGGCTACAGAAATGAAAAAGTCAAATCAGGAATAAAAGTCAGGAAGCTGTTGCTATTGTATACTAATTTCCAAATCAGATTACACCATTTTCTAAGGCATTTTTTGTGCAAAATATAAATGATAAAGTTTTACTGTAAAAATTGATGTAGTGATCCAGAATGAAGTCTAATGATCTGTGTTTTAAACTTACTTTCCAAGTGATTAAAATACATATGAAGTAACTAGTCCATGAGGGGAGTGATATTCGGAGTGATGAAAAGGGTGAAAACGTAGATACAAAAGAATTCAAAGTGTAGAGTCACCTAATACTGAATGTGAAGATGGTGGTAAGTGAAGAATAGAGAGGGGTCTCTTGGTGCTTAGATTTTCATTGAAGACGGGTTGATAACTTGTATGCAGTGGCCAGTTTGTGAAGATAGTGCTCTCTGAACATCTAAGTGATATACTTTGTGGTATGAGTTTTCCTTGAGTTTATTAGAAATGAATGTCTTGGGAGTGATTGAGGGTAGCTTAGAGCATTCCGGTATATGACATCTTTATTGGAGAATGTGCACCAACTGAAAAAGGAGAGTGAAAATAAAACATAAACTGTATTAAAGAGGTTATAGAGGATCTATGTCAGTTTTTTGGATAGCCAATATCTGACCCTCTTTTCCACCCTCCTGCCACTGGTGACATGTATCCACCACCTACTCTGGAATCCCAGAGAATCAGAAACTGATTTTTCCATTCTTCTTGCACCTAGAGTGAGGGGACATGCTATAAAATTGGCAAGTCAAACCCACCTGCAGTGGATTTGAAATTTAGAGAGAGAGAGCGACAAAGGGACAAGGACAGAAAAGAGTTTTCTTTGCTAAGGTGGCCATGGCAGCAATGGAAGGCTTTAGAAAATGCATCCTGCATCCACACCAGTGTCACTGTCAGTACGAGCAGTGGCATCAAAGCCAGCTCCAGTGACAACAGCTCTCAAGGAGCTAATATTGGGACATGATGTTGGTTGTTGACTGGCTGCCTTTCTTCCTTCTGTTGCTGCCATTTTTCCATCTGGTTCCTCTAATCTCACTATCATTTCTGTGTTAAAGAAAATTTCTATTCAAGAAAGCATTTCATGTTGGAACCAGTCTCCCTGTTTGTCAGTGATGAAAGACAGGGAAAGACCAGAAGAGCAGAATGATCCGAAAATCAAGGGGGAACTGGAGATATGAGGGTTGTAAACATAAAGAGATGAAAGAAGATACTCAAGAAGATCAAGAAATGTATAGTGTCAGTTGCCAAAATAAATGAACTGATGAGACATGGCATGAATAAATGTCATTGAGTATGAAAATTAAGAGATTTTTAAATGACTTTAGTGAGAGTAGTTTCTATTATGTGATGGAGCTGATACTGGAGAATAATGAAAAGAACATGCAGCACAATAGTGACAAGGATGAAGTAGAAAATCCAAGATCTGGAGAACAATCTATTGTTCTACTCATTGTAGACAGATACAATTTTTTTTTTCCTGTAGATAATCTTTTTTTAAGTTTTCAAGAAAAGGAGAGGACGGCATCAAGAAGAGAAAGGAAGCAGGAGAATTGGAAAGATAAATTTGCGGGTGAAAAATTCACAAGATGGAAGAAGAGAAATAGGCATAGACGCATAAGGCAAGCCACAGAAGAGAAGTAAGGATATGTAGGAGGAAGACTGAAGATGGTAAAAAGGGAAAGGCTCAGATGTAGGCATTAAATGTTTACCTTAATTCTGGTTTTCATTAAGAATTTTCAACCATGGGTATCCTTCCTTCTTCTTTTATTCTTTTATTCAAAATTTCATTTTTGTATGAAATTTTTATATGAAATAGATTTTCATCTTAAATTTTACCTTAGAAACTGTGTGATCCCCGTAAGTATGCTATTTCTGCTTGTAAAGTTCTTTCCATATTTGAGTTGGTTTATCTTTGTTATTACATTGGTTAGAACTGAATTTCTCTAGAAGTTCTCCTGGTTTTACTTGACACAGTTGTCTCCACCAGATTATTTTTAACAGAATAAAATTGAGCAAAATACTGAAACTTAGTTTAGGCTACATGAACAATCAGCAACAGTATTTGCAGTTGTTAATATTTTTTTTTGAATGGGCTTCCTTCCATGTAATCCTAAGTCACTAAATAATTGAAAATTCTCAAACTCAAATATATATGTGGATCCTTAATTCAGAAATGCTGGAAATAGCAATGGAAGAGCATTTTCTGCATATTTCCTGATACATGTATATAAAATGTTCAAATAAAGTATTGTCAGAAGTATGTGAAGGATAATGGGGTTAAAATGTAGGTGACTTAGAAATTTTATTCAAAGAATGTCATCAATTAAATAAAATGTAGTTTTCATTAAGAATAACTGGAGAGATGGCTTCACAGCTGAATTCTACCAAAAATTTAGAGAAGAGCTAACACCTATCTTACTCAAACTCTTCCAGAAAATTGCAGAAGAAGGCAAACTTCCAAACTCATTCTATGAGGCCACCATCACCCTAACACCAAAACCAGACAAGGATGCCACAAAAAAAGAAAACTACAGGCCAATATCACTGATGAACATAGATGCAAAAATCCTTAACAAAATTCTAGCAAACAGAATCCAACAACATATTTAAAAGATCATACATCATGACCAAGTGGGCTTTATCCCAGGAATGCAAGGATTCTTTAATATCCGCAAATCAATCAATGTAATACACCACATTAACAAATTGAAAGATAAAAACCATATGATTATCTCCATAGATGCAGAAAAAAGCCTTTGACAAAATTCAACATCCATTTATGATAAAAACTCTCCAGAAAGCAGGCATAGAAGGAACATACCTCAACATAATAAAAGCTATATATGACAAACCCACAGCAAACATTATCCTCAATGGTGAAAAATTGAAAGCATTTCCCCTGAAATCAGGAACAAGACAAGGGTGCCCACTCTCACCACTACTATTCAACATAGTTTTGGAAGTGTTGGCCACAGCAATCAGAGCAGAAAAAGAAATACAAGGAATCCAGATAGGTAAAGAAGAAGTAAAACTATCACTGTTTGCAGACGACATGATCCTCTACATAGAAAACCCTAAAGACTCTACCAGAAAATTACTACAGCTAATCAATGAATACAGTATTGTTGCAGGATATAAAATTAATACACAGAAATCCCTTGCATTTCTATATGCTAACAATGAGAAAACAGAAAGAGAAATTAAGGAAACAATACCATTCATCATTGCAACAAAAATAATAAAATACTTAGGAGTATATCTACCTAAAGAAATGAAAGACCTATATATAGAAAACTATAAAACACTGATGAAAGAAATCAAAGAGGACACAAATAGATGGAGAAATATACCGTGTTCATGGATTGGAAGAATCAATATTGTGAAAATGGCTATACTATCCAAAGCAATCTATAGATTCAAGGCAATCCCTATCAAGCTACCAATGATATTTTTCACAGAACTAGAACAAATAATTTCACAATTTGTATGGAAATACAAAAAACCTCGAATAGCCAAAGCAATCTTGAGAAAGAAGAATGCAACTGGAGGAATCAACCTGACTGACTTCAGACTCTACTACAAAGCCACAGTCACCAAGACAGTATGGTACTGGCACAAAGACAGAAATATAGATCAATGGAACAGAATTGAAAGCCCAGAGGTAAATCCACGTACCTATGGACACCTTATCTTCGACAAAGGAGGCAAGGATATACAATGGAAAAAAGACAACCTCTTTAACAAGTGGTGCTGGGAAAACTGGTCAACCACTTGTAAAAGAATGAAACTAGAACACCTTCTAACACCATACACAAAAATAAACTCAAAATGGATTAAAGATCTAAATGTAAGAGCAGAAACTATAAAACTCCTAAAGGAGAACATAGGGAAAACACTCTCTGATATAAATCACAGCAGGATCCTCTATGACCCACCTCCCAGAATATTGGAAACAAAAGCAAAAATACACAAATGGGACCTAATGAAACTTAAAAGCTTTTGCACAACAAAGGAAACTATAAGCAAGGTGAAAAGACAGCCCTCAGATTGGGAGAAAATAATAGCAAACAAAACAACAGACAAAGGATTAATCTCAAAAATATACAAGCAGCTCCTGCAGCTCAATTCCAGAAAAATAAATGACCCAATCAAAAAATGGGTCAAAGAACTAAACAGACATTTCTCCAAGGAAGACATACAGATGGCTAACAAACACATGAAAAGATGCTCAACATCACTCATTATCAGAGAAATGCAAATCAAAACCTCTATGAGGTACCATTACACGCCAGTCAGGATGGCTGCTATCCAAAAGTCTACAAGCAATAAGTGCTGGAGAGGGTATAGATAAAAGGGAACCCTCTTACACTGTTGGTGGGAATGCAAGCTAGTACAGCCACTATGGGGAACAGTATGGAGATTCCTTAAAAAACTGGAAATAGAACTGCCATATGACCCAGCAATCCCACTTCTGGGTATACACACTGAGGAAACCAGATCTGAAAGAGACACGTGCACCCCAATGTTCATCGCAGCACTGTTTATCATAGCCAGGACATGGAAGCAACCTAGATGCCCATCAGCAGATGAATGGATAAGGAAGCTGTGGTACATATACACCATGGAATATTACTCAGCCGTTAAAAAGAATTCATTTGAATCAGTTCTAATGAGATGAATGAAACTGGAGCCCATTATACAGAGTGAAGTAAGCCAGAAAGATAAAGACGAGT
Source organism: Odocoileus virginianus (assembly GCF_023699985.2). NCBI lineage: Eukaryota > Metazoa > Chordata > Mammalia > Artiodactyla > Cervidae > Odocoileus > Odocoileus virginianus. The sequence continues at coordinate 13,246,731 of NC_069698.1, forward strand.
ACAGTATACTAATGCATATGTATGGAATTTAAAAAGATGGTAACAATAAACCAATATGCAAAACAGAAAAAGAGACACAGATGTACAGAACAGACTTTTGGACTCTGTGAGAGAAGGCGAGGGTGGGATGTTCTGAGAGAACAGCATTGAAACAAGTATACTATCAAGGGTGAAACAGACCACCAGCCCAGGGTGGATGCATGAGACAAGTGCTCAGGGCTGATGCACTGGGAAGACCCAGATGGATGGGATGGGGAGGGAGGCGGGAGGGGGGATCGGGATGGGGAACACATGTAAATCCATGGCTGATTCATGTCAATGTATGGCAAAAACCACTACAATATTGTAAAGTAATTAGCCTTCAACTAATAAAAATAAATGAAAAAACAAAAACTATAAAAAAAGAAAAGAATAACTGGGGAGAATTCTTAGCTACTAATCATTATGAAGTGATATTTAACACTGTTTAAGTTGTTTAATTTTCAGTCCATCAAAATTTATCTCATGAATTCATTATAATTATGTTCACAGATAATAAAACACTATCTGTGTTTAGGCAGTAATCCAGGCTTACAGTCATTTTGCTTGTTTAGAGTATAGTCAATAAAATAAAATATATATATTATTCACTATTTGTTTTCCATATTCACCTGACTTTATTAGCATCTTGTAAACCCAACCTAATATTATTGTAAATTCCTTAGAATTTTAACTTTATATGTAAAGAACAATATGTAAAGAATAGTAAATATTACAAAAGTATTTTCTCTTACCCATCTTGTAAGAAGTTTTTAAATGCTTCAAAATGTTAAACATTCTAAAATAGAAAAAAATGCAATAGTGCAGGAATGGCAATAACACAGGTCACAGTTCTTTGCACACTGATTCATTTTGGAGGCTTTATTTTCCAAGCACAAGAAAATGCTGTTAATATAAACTTGCTTCAAGAGTCAACTAGTTGTGTAACTGTGTGCTTTTGTCCAAAGAGGAAGGAGGGAAGAACTAAAATTCCCCTAGTAGTGCCCAAGAATTCCCTTTAGGATAAAATCAAGCTGTTCCTCTGGGCATTGTAGATTTGAGCATTCAGGAGAAGTCCAGGTTGCCCTAGAGGGCATTATAGTCTGTGAAATAATAAACATCAAATTATTGTAGACAGTTCCAGTTTTAACAGTTGATAATTGCATTTTATGTCACTACTTTCCACCAGATATGATGTTTCTGGAATGTTTGTGCAAACCCCATTTTATCTGTAAAATGTTACTTTGTGTACTTTGATTAGTATGGTCTTGCCTGAGCTAATCATGATTTTACTGAGGCCACCATTGTAGATTCCCTTCAGGAGCCAATAGATGTCTTGCTCATGCAAAATGCAGCTCACTTTTCAGACCTATAGGAAACTTGCCTCTTTTTATGTGATGAACAATCTTACTAAGCAAACATCACTGAAGGAACAAAGGAAAACAAAGACAAAGATCTCAATGGGAGGTGCCTGGGTCAGTGCTTCAAAAACTTTAATGCCTCTGAATCTCCTGTAAATATTGTTTAAAGCAGATTATTTTTCAGTGAGGCTGTGTGAGGTGTGTGGCTCTTCACATCTAACGAGGTATTGTCTGTGAAAGCTTGTGATACACAAGGCACTTGCCATACACAGGATCCTCCTTTGTCATTGGAGGACATAGAAAATTACAGGGCATATATTATTGGAGTCACATAAAATGAGATTTAAGAAGTAAAAATTACTAGGTATAAAATGAATAAGACATAAGGATGTAATGTACAGTGTAGGGAATATAACCAATATACTATAATCACTCTGTATAGTATATAATCAATAGAAATGTAGAATCATTGTTTAATAATTAAATCTACTATAATATTAGAATTGTAATTTCATTCTTTTACATGTAGCTTTCCAGTTTTCCCAGAACCACTTATTGAAGAGACTGTCTTTGATCCATTGTATATTCTTGCCTCCTCTGTGGTAGACTAATTGATCATAAGTGTGTTGGTTTCTTTCTGGGATTTCTGTTCTGTTCCATTGATTTATGTGTGTGTCTTTGTGCCTGTACTGTACTTCTTTGATTACTTGGTTTTGTAGTATGGTCTGAAGGTAGGATGCGTGATTACTCCAGCTCTCTTCTTTATCCTCAAGATCGTTTTGGGTGTTAATATATAAATTTTAAATTATGTTTAATTTCTGTTAAAAATATCATCGACAGGAGTTGCAGTGAATCTGTAGATTTCCTTGAGTAATATGATTATTTTAACATTGATGTTTCCAATCCAATAACAGCTTATTTTTCCATCTGTTTGTGTTGTCTTCAATTTCTTTCATCAGCATCTTATAGTTTTCAGAAAACAGGTCTTTTGCCTCCTTAAGTAAGTATTTTATTCTTTTTGACTTGACTGTAAATGGGATAATTTCTATGATTTCTCTTTCTGATAGTTCATTTTTAGTGTATAGAAATGAAACATGTTTCTGTATATTAATTTTTATCTTGCTCCTTTACTGAATTCTTTGATGAATTCTAGTAGTTTTCTAGTGTTATTTTTAGGATTTTCTATGTACAATATCAGGTCATCTGCAAACAGTGACAGTTTTGCTTCTTCCTTTCCAATTTGGATTCCTTTTATTTGTTTTTTATTCTTCTATTACTATCACTAGGACTTCCAAAACTCCATTGAATATAAGTGGCAAGAGTGTGCATTCTTGTTAAGAAATCATTTTTATCTTAGTTCCCTTATAAATGATAGTATAACGGAGTACAACTCAAAGTTTATTTTGTCTTTCAGAATTAGCATATTTTCATTTTTCAGACATAATTTTTGTAAACTTTTCTAAACAGTTTATTAAGATGTCTAATATTGTGATGCATTTTATCTAGTTTCTATTTTATAATTAGTATAATACATCAGAAATTAGAGTAATAATTTCAGAAGAATAATGAGCACCAACAATGTCTTCAAGATGAAGAAAAATTTATGATATTCCTTATATAAATCATTAAAATGAAACAAGTTTCAAGTTTCAGTGAAACTTCATTTAAATGTGCCTTTATTATCATGAAATTTGAGTATAATTAAATGTACAGAATATTTTTCCTTTTGATTATTTTGGTATATATATAATATTCTTCTGTACAAAATATAAAATTGAAGCTTTTATCTGAGTTTAGTTTCTCAAAAGGAGGTTCATGCTTATATAAAACAAATTTCCTCATCTACCATTTAGCTGAATCAGACTCAGAATGAATTAAGAGGTGTCATGGACTCAAGAGACCAGAACAGCTATAGGGATTGTAAAATTTGTGCAGATTTTAACTTTTTTGAAGAATGAGAAGAGATAAAGCATAAAAGTGCAAAGTATTTTTCTGTTTAAAAGGCACTTTGTCTTCTTTAACCCTCACATTGGTTCTTAAAGGATACTGTTATTTTTCCCATTTAGGAATAATTCAGATTTAGACTTTCCCTAAATTGTCAAACTTACTGTATCTAGGTATTCAACATGTAAGTCTAGTTATCTTTCCATCATTTTATAAACTTAAAAAAATTATAGGATAAAAATCAATTTTAAACTGCTGTAATTTTCTTTATGGAGTTGCAAAGTGTCAGACACGACTTAGCGACTGAAAAACAACATAATTTTCTGCTTAAGTTCAGCTCAGTCACTCAGTTGTGTCCAACTCTCCAACTTACAGAGTTTACTCAAACTCATGTCCATTGGGAGAAGGCAATGGCAACCCACTCCAGTACTCTTGCCTGGAAAATTCCATGGACGGAGGAGCCTGGTAGGCTGCAGCCCCTGGGGTCGCTGCGAGTCGGACACGACTGAGCGGGTTCGCGTTCACTTTTCACTTTCATGCATTGGAGAAGGAAATGGCAACCCACTCCAATGTTCTTGCCTGGAGAATCCCAGGGACGGCGGAGCCTGGTGGGCTGCTGTCTATGGGGTCTCACAGAGTCGGACACGACTGAAGCGACTTAGCAGCAGTAGCAGCATGTCCATTGAATCGATGATGCCATCCAACCATCTCATCCTCTGTCGTCTCCTTCTCCTCCTACCTTCAATCTTTCCCAGCATCAAGGTCTTTTCAAATGAGTCAGTTTTTCACATCAGGTGACCAAAGTATTGGAGTTTCAGCTTCAGCATCAGTCCTTCCGGTGAACACCCAGGACTGATCTCCTTTAGGATGGACTGGTTGGATCTCCTTGCAGTCCAAGGGACTCTCAAGAGTCTTCTCCAACACCACAGTTCGAAAGCATCAATTCTTCTGCGCTCAGCTTTCTTTATAGTCCAACTCTCACATCCATACATGAATACTGGAAAAACTATAGCTTTGACTAGATGGACCTTTGTTGGCAAAGTAATGTCTCTGCTTTTTAACGTGCTATCTAGGTTGGTCGTAACTTTTCTTCCAAGGAGCAAGTGTCTTAATTTCATGGCTGCAGTCACTATCTGCAGTGATTTTGGAGCTCCCAAAATAAAGTATCTCACTGTTTCCACTCTTTCCTCATCTATTTGCCATGAAGTGATGGGACCAGATGCCATGATCTTAGTTTTCTGAATGTTGAGTTTTAAGCCAACCTTTTCACTCTCCTCTTTCACTTTCAATAAGAGGCTCTTTAGTTCTTCACTTTCTGTCATAAGGGTGGTCTCGTTTGCATATCTGAGGTTATTGATATTTCTCCTGGCAATTTTGATTCCAGCTTGTGCTTCCTCCAGCCCAGCGTTTCTCATGATGTACTCTGCATATAAGTTAAATAAGCAGGGTGACAATATACAGCCTTGACGAACTCCCTTTCCCTATTTGGAACCAGTCTGTTCCATGTCCAGTTCTAATGTTGATTCCTGACCTGCATACATATTTCTCAAAAGGCAAGTCAGGTGGTCTGGTATCCCCATCCCTTAAGAATGTGCCACACTTTGCTGTGATCCACAGGTCAAAGGCTTTGGCCTAGTCAATAAAGCAGAAGTAGAAGTTTTTCTGAAACTCTCTTGCTTTTTTTTATGATCTAATGGATGTTGGCAACTTGGTCTCTGGTTCCTCTGTCTTTTCTAAATCCAGTTTGAACATCTGGAAGTTCACGGTTCACGTACTGTTGAAGCCTGGCTTAGCTGACTGCTTTTCTGCTTAGCTGACTGCTTTCTGGAGGCTGTGGTACTTACCTGATGTTGTTAGTATTAACACAGTGTGGTTCTCATCGGTTCCTGAAGACTGCCTACTTACAACTGTAACAGGTATGCACTAATTATCACGAGGCTTCTTAAAATCTATTTCTCCTCTAGTTTGTGCTTGAACAATAGGAATCTTGAATTGCCACTGACAGTTTTCTTCCCTATGAAGTCTTCAGTATTTTCAGTTATCTCTCTACTTTGTTGAGTCAAAGCAACTATTTGGATAACGAAGTCTGTAATTTTACATGTCTATTTATGATTAACCTTTTTGCTAATTATATGTACATATGTATGTATTATAGACACATATATGTATATATATCCAAATAAGAGATATTAGTTTTAACAACATAAGACCCTTCTAAAGTTACTAAGTTATAGAACTTCACGCTAAGCTGTGGTCATTTAAATTGATATGTTATTGATTTAGAGCATTTTGTTAGTCTCAGGTGTACAGTCAAGTGATTCAGTTTTAAATATATTTTTCAGATTATTTTTCATTTTTGATTATTTTAAGATATTGAAAATAGTTACCTGTGCTATACAATAAATCCTTGTGGTTTATCTAAATGATGTGTAGTAGTTTGTACCTGTTAATTACATACTCCTAATTTATCCCTTCTTTCTTCTCTTTGCACTTTGGTAACCATAAGTTTGCTTTCTGTGTCTATGAGTCTCTTTCTATTTTATATATAGACTTATTTTTATCAAGTTTTAGATTCTGCATATAAGTGACACCATATGATATTTGTTTTTCTCTGTCTGGCTATGGTATGATAATCTCCAGGTCTATCCGTGTTGCTGTGAATGGCAGTATTTCATTCATTTATTAGATGAGTAAGATTTCGTTGTTCGTGTATATCACATCTTAAGCCCGTCATCTGTTGAACGTTTGGGTTGTTTCTATGCTTGGCTATGGGAAATAGTGCTGCTCTGAGCTTTGTGGTGCATGTATCTTTTAAATTAGTGTTTTCTGTTTTTTCAGACATATACCCAGGAATGGGATTGCTGGATCATATGATAGCTCTATTTTTAGTTTTCTAAGGAATCTCCATATTGTTTTCCATGGTGGATATACCAATTTACATTGCTCATGACAGCATAAGAGGTTTTGCTTTTCTCCTCTGTCACACTTTGATGGAAGAAACATGAACCTTTACCCAAGAACCACTACACAAATGTCAAGAAAAACACAAGGAATTAGGTGCTTTAAAAGATCATTAGGCTTTATTTTCAAGGTCACAACTCTTTGCTGCATCAAGAGCTCAAAAAATTCCTATCTATTTTACATATGGTGACGTAAGTTTCCATGTTACTGTCTCCATACATCTCACCCTCTCCTCTCCAACCCCCTTACCATAAGTATGTTCTCTATGTCTGCTTCTACATTGCTGCCCTGCAAATAAATTCTTCAGTACCATTTTTCTAGATTCCGTTTATAGATAGCCAATGGAAATTTGCTGTATGTCTCAGGAAACTCAAACAGGGGCTCTGTATCAGCCTGGTGGGGGGATGGGGAAGGAGATGGGAGTGAGGTTCAAAAGGGAGGGTATATATGTCTACCTATAGCTGATTCATGTTGAGGTTTGACAGAAAACAACAACATTCTGTTAAAACAATTATCCTTCAATTAAAAAATAAATAAATTTAAAAAAATTCCTGCTAACACCACAGTCAACTGCTACTGCAGCTGTAGTTTCCCATTCCCCAAAAGCTGATTACTAGCCATTGGAACATAGAGGGTATCTGCTTCCCTACTCATGTGATCTTGAGTCTGCTCTTTCACTTGCCCTGAGAGAGAAAATAGCATCTGCCCCGTATTGCTTTCCAAATGTTATGTGAACCTGTCAAATTGAAAAAAATATAATTCATTATATATATAATGCTAGTTGTCAATAAGTTTATATAATGTAATTTGTTAGTTTTGTAGCAATTTGCTATGGAGAAAAAGAAAAAAAACGCAAAGAGAGGAAAGGGAAGGGAGAGAAGGGAAGGGAGAAGAAGGAAACACAAGAGTATAAGAACTTTACTCTCTTGTTTTAAAACATTCAGTTCAGTCCAGTTCAGTCGCTCAGTCATGTGCGACTCTTTGCGACCCCATGAATCGCAGCACGCCAGGCCTCCCTGTGCATCACCAACTCCCGGAGTTTACTCAAACTCATGCCCATCTAGTCGGTGATGCCATCCAGCCATGTCATCCTCTGTCGTCCCCTTCTCCTCCTGCCCCCAATCCCTCCCAGCATCAGGGTCTTTTCCAATGAGTCAACTCTTCGCATGAGGTGGCCAAAGTATTGGTCTCTAATAAAAAGCAAATTATTTGGGGAGGTACAAATCATTTGGCTTTTGTCAGTAATTCTTTATTCAGTGAGGATAAAGAATTTGCAATTCTTTCTTAAGAAGGAATTGGCATAACAAAAAATGTCCTTGCATGCTTTAAAAATATCTCCAGTTTCATTTGTTCCTCAAAGAGAGTGGAGTGGATTGGTTATATTGCAGATAAACATGAAAGCACAAATAAGCAACATATACAACTCAATAACTTATCATACATTTATAGCTATGTTTATGTGCTTTAAAATACTGTTTTCTGCTTCTGTAAGAAACTTTCTCTGTCCCTTTTTATACTTTAATAAATCTCTGCTACTCAAAAGCTCTAGAGTGATCAGCCTGATCCCTGGTCCTAAAACTAAATCTTCTTCTTAGGAGATCACGAATCCAACATCGTTCACTGTAAGCTATCATTATTTCAAGTATATTATTAGTGTTTCCATGGAATGGTTTAATCAAACATCACCAGTGTTCCTGACAACCAAGTGAGCTTAACAATATAATATCATGCTTTACTCTTAAGTAACTATTAAATAATACATACGTAATTTTGCATTTTTTTAAAGGAATCAACAGGGTATCTTGTCCAGAATGTGATTTTAGCAGAAGTGTATATTTACCTCTTTTCCAGCATGCTACTAAGTTTGGTTCAGTCCCTCAGTCATGTCTGACTCTTTGCAACCCCATGGACTTTAACATACCACGCTACTTTGTGCCATCACCAACTCCCAAAACTTGCTCAAACTCAAGTCCATCGAGTCAGTGATGCCATCCAACCATGTCATTCTCTGTTGTCCCCTTCTCCTCCTGCCTTCAATCTTTCCTCGCATCACGGTCTTTTCCAGTGAGGCAGTTCTTCACATAAGGTGGCCAATGGCTTGGCACTTCAGCTTCAGAATCAGTCTTTCCAATAAACACTCAGGACTGATTTCCTTTGGGATTGCCAGGTTTGATCTAGCAGTCTACAGGACTCTCAAGAGCCTTCTCCAATATCACAGTTCAAAAGCATCAATTCTTCAGCATTCCCCTTTCTTTATGGTCCAAGTCTCACATCCATACATGACTACTAGAAAAACTAGAACTTTGACTAGACAGATCTTTGAGGCAAACTGCTTTTTTATGTCCTGTCTAGATTTGTCATAGCTTTTCATCCAAGGAGCAAACGTCTTTTAATTTCATGGCTAGAGTCATCATCTGCAATGATTTTAGAGCCCAAGAAAATAGTCTGTCACTGTTTCCATTGTTTCCCCATCTGTCTGCCATGAAGTGATGGGACGGGATGCCATGACCTTAGTTTCTTGAATGTTGAGTTTTAAGCCAGCTTTTTCACTCTTCTCTTTCACTTTTATCAAGAGGCTCCACAGTTCCTCTTTGCTTTCTGCCATAAGGGGAGACGTTATGCATATTTGAGGTTATTGATATTTCTCCCAGCAATCTTGATTCCAGCTTGTGCTTCATCCACTCCAGCATTTCACATGATGTACTCTGAATATAAGTTAAATATGCTCTGCATATAAGTTAAATAAGCAGGGTGACAACAGACAGCCTTGACATACTCCTTTCCCGATTTGACGCCAGTCTGTTGTTCCATGTCCAGTTCTAACTGTTACTTCTTGACCTGCATACAGATTTCTCAGGAAACAGGTAAGACGATCTGGTATTCCCATCTCTTTAAGAATTTCCCACGGTTTGTTGTGATCCACACAGTCAAAGGCTTGGGCATAGTCAATAAAGCAGAAGTGGAGGTTTTTCTGGAACTCTCTTGCTTTTTTCTCTGATCCAGTGGATGTTGGCAATTTGATCTCTGGTTCCTCTCCCTTTTCTAAATCCACTTTGAGCATCTGGAAGTTCTCAGTTCAGGTATTGTTGAAGCCTCGCTTGGGGAATTTTGAGTATTAATTTGCTAGCGTGTGAGATGACTGCAACTGTGTGGTAGTTTGAATATTCTTTGGCATTGCTTTTCTTTGGGATTGAAACGAAAACTGATCTTTTCCAGTCCTGTTGCCACTGCTGAGTTTTCCAAATTCGCTGGCATATTGAGAGTAGCACTTTCACAGCATCATCTTTTGGGATTTGAAATAGCTCAACTGGAATTCTATCACATCCACTGGCTTTGTTCTTAGTGATGCTTCCTAAGGCCCACTTAACTTCGCATTCCAGGATGTCTGGCACTAGGTGAGTGATCAGACCATCGTGGTTATCTGGGTCATGAAGAAGTTTTTTGTATAGTTCTTCTGTGTATTATGCCACCTTTAAAAAATATCTTCTGCTTCTGTTAGAGCCATACTATTTCTGTCCCTTTATGCCCATCTTTGTGTGAAATGTTCTTTTGGTATCTCTAATTTTCTTGAAGAGATCTGTAGTCTTTCCCATTCTATTGTTTTCCTCTATTTCTTTGCACTGATCACTGAGGAAGGCTTTCTTATCTCTCCTTGCTATTCTTTGGAACTCTGCATTCAAATGGGAATCTTTGCTTTTCTCTCCTTTGCCTTTCACTTCTCTTCTTTTCTGTTTTTTGTAAGGCCTCCTCAGACAACCATTTTGCCTTTTTTGCATTTCTTGTTCTTAGGGATGATCTTGATCAATGCCTCTTGTACAATGTCATGAACATCCATCCGTAGTTCTTCAGGCACTCTGTCTATCAGATCTAATCCCTTGAATCTATTTGTCTCTTCCACTGTATAATCATAAGGGATTTGATTTAGGTCACACCTGAATGGTCTAGTGGTTTTCCCTACTTTTTTCAATTTAAGTCTGAATTTTTCAATAAGGAGCTCATGATCCGAGCCACAGTCATCTCCTGGTCTTGTTTTTTTCTGACTGTATAGAGCTTCTCCATCTTAACTGCCAGTAGTATAATCAATCTGATTTGGTATTGAGCATCTAGTGATGTCTGTGTGTAAAGTCATCTCTTGTGTTGTTGGAAGAGGGTGTTTGCTATGACCAGTGCATTATCTTGACAAAGCTGTTAGCCTTTGCCCTGCGTCATTTTGTATTCCAAGGCCAAATTTGCCTGTTACTCCAGGTATCGCTTGGCTTCTTACTTTTGCATTCCAGTCCTCTATGATGAAAAGGACATCTTTTTTTCTGTTAGTTCTAGAAGGTCTGTAGGTCATCATAGAACCTTTCTACTTCAGCTTCTTTGGCATTAGTGGTTGGGGCATAGACTTGAATTACTGTGATATTGAATGGTTTGCCTTGGAAACGAACAGAGATCATTCTGTCATTTTTGAGAGTGTACCCAAGTATTGTATTTTGGACTCTTTTATTGACTATGAGATACTCCATTTCTTCTAAGGAATTTTTGCCTAGAATAGTAGATATAATGGTCATCTGAATTAAATTCCCCCATTCTGGTCCATTTTAGTTCACTGATTCCTATAATGTTGATGTTCACTCTTGCCATCTCCTGTTTGACCACTTCCAATTTACCTTGATTCATGGACCTAACATTCCAGGTTCTTATGCAATAGTGTTCTTTACATCATCGGTCTATACTTCCATCACCAGTCACATCTACACCTGGACGTTGTTTTCACTTTAGTTCAGCCTCTTTTTTTCTGAAGTTATTTCTCCACTCTTCTTCAGTAGCATGTTGGGCACCTACCTACCTGGGGAGTTCAACATGCTACTAAAGTGACAGAAATGAAGTTCAAAGATGAGAAATGTCTATAACGGAAGTGAGAATTAGATCACATCTATGAACTAGGCATTTTGGTGAATTTGTGGAAGGCATAAAGTAAAATATTTGAGATTGCACTAAAGGATAAACCCTAGCAGAGGAATCTATACACCAGGCATGTAAAAGAGAAGTCCGCACAGGAATTCTGAGTTTTCGAGAGGACCCCAACTGTGTCCTGTACTCACCCAACCTAAGGTAAGTCTTGACAAGTAACAGACTTTGTTCGTATGGCCATAGTGTGACATCAGACTACTGATTCAAGGAAAGGTCAGTTAGAGAAACAGGCCATTGTGATGGCATAAGAGTAGCTTTTGTATTATCAATCTAGCTTTGGGATTGTAATGAATGAACAAGTAAAATCAAGACAGCTCACATTAAAGCATCAATACACTGAGACTGTTGTACAACCACAAAATTTTTTAAAATATACATCTATACAATAACATAGATTTTCTTGGGGAAAAAGTAAAAGCAGCTAAAGTATGATCCATTTCTATTCTCTTTCCAAGAACTCGGGAATATCCCTCATGGGAACAACAAAAGGGCACATGACCCAGTTTAGCCTTGTGAAGTGGACCTTGAAATTATAGGATAATTATATTTTTGAATGCTTGTATATTTTAAACAAGTGTTTAAAACAAACAGGTGTTTAAATCAAGCATCCAGTTGAATAGCTCTCCTTGATATATGTTATAGTCTATCCCAGGAGCCTTTTATCATGATAAAAAGAACAAGAATAGGTAACTTTAGGTGTATAATGCTTGCAGTTATCATCAAAGAACCTTAAGAAGGTGAGCTGTGTGCTATAGCCCTCCAAGTCCAAATGTGTCCTGGGCTCATTACAAGATTAAAAATGAGTGATATATTGTCACTGCACTCTATGTATTTGTGCTCTCAGATTCAGCTCAATTTTATAAATATTTCACAGATACTTATTCAAGACCTCATCTGTGTAAGCTGCAGTGCTGCAAAGTTATGCTCATTGCTGCAAAAGATAGAGACTAAGAAATCTAATTTATATTAAAAAAAAAAGCATTTGGTCCCCAAGTAAGTATTATATTGGGTTGGCCAAAATGTTTGTTTGGGTTTTTCTCTAAGGCGTTATTGAAAAACCCAAAGGAACTTTAGGTCAGATGTGACCTAAGACATATGAATGAACTAAGTAAGCATTACTGTCTTCTTCAGTATAATATGGAAATGCATTATGAATGCTGTGATATATGGGAAAAGCTTTGGAGAAAGGACACCATTTGAGTTGTAAATAAAGATGAATGTGTTGTCAATAGACAGTGTATATTGTCTGTGGACAGATTGTATTAGCAAATGCATGTACCTGAGTAACTTCAGGGTGTCTGGATAGCTTTCTGCAACTCATTCTGGGTATAATACATGGTCAATTAGGAGAATTGTGTGGTCAGTGACTTCTGAGGTAAACCAAGGTGTTATTTCAAAGGACCATATAATGGTGAGAAAATCAGGGAGCAATCAGGAGGATAGAAATGGAGGTTGAGGTAGAGATAGAAAGATATGCAATACTGATACAGTAAGTTAGAAAGATGTAATACAGGAAGGTGTGGATATAGATACAAATATCTATGAAAGTATGTATATATATTTCATGTAATCTGGACATACACATGAACAAATAAATATATGCATGACTACATCTACAGAGCTAAATACAAAAGGCGTATTTGTACATTATCTATCAGCAGTGTCAATCCTTTAAAAGCTATTGAAAAGGGATATGATTTTATCATAGTTCTGCCTATGAAGAATAACCTGGCAACTATGTTTAGGACTTTTGAGTACCAACACGATAAAAGGAGAGCTTTGCAAAACACAGAGGCAGATAGCTTGTAGGATAAGGTGTTTTGTGCATCAATAAGTAGGTATGGAATTTCAGTGTTGTAAAAGGAAAGGCAGGAGTGGACCCAAAGATAAGTCTCTCGTTGCACTTATGAGTGAGATGAAAACTAATATTAAAGACCTTGAAGACACAAAACATCCAAAATCTTGCTCATTTTTCTGTCTTTTCCAGCCACCCACTAGGCACTATGACATTATATCAAGTTAACATTATTTGAACTTTTGTAATATGCATTCAAAATCATGTAAACACTGCATGCCAGAAAGACTATATTACTGATTTCTTTGAAAAGTTTCCCTTTAAAAATTCTAGCAAGACTGACCATTTCCTTCCTATTCTGCCACTTTTCTTTTTCTTTAAGCCCATCCCAATTAAATGCTTCAGTCTCATCTAGCTTTCTAATTAGCGAAGGTTTTCAGATTTTCCTACAAAATACAGGCACAACTGGCAAGTGACATCACAGACAGTGAGAGCCAATTCCCTCCTCTTGTTGCTCATGCACAATGACTGGGCTAAGAGCATCCTCTTAAAAGTTGACTCTCCCTTCACTGGCTTAACTTGCTTCTCATTTTGTTTCATTGCTTTTCCCATTTCTTTTTATTTTTCTCTGGAATATGACTGCTGAATCCCCATGGTGATGGGGGAACTCACCATGTCCCAAATAAAGTGGAATGAAAGACCTTTTGGTCTGCAGCAGAATTCTTGTGATTTACATCATTTCATTCAAACACAAACATTGCATCCATTGTGGATTTATATGCAGTTAATCTCTAGGCTGTGCAGCTATATTACTACCAAAGACAACAGAGTCAAATCCTTTTAAAGGAACATTACTACTTCCATGCCTAATCATTTTGTAAATCTGTACTATAGAGCACACAAGTATGTAAAATATTTTAATTTATTTCCTGCTTCAATTATTCTAATGTGACATGAAAATTGTTGAGAATTCCTTGTGTTTTGAACAGTATACATGAATTTCTTAAGGAGTATGTTAGTACTAACAACTTAGGTCAAAACACGAGCGTAATTATAACTGCAAAAACCTTGAACCCTAACCCAATCTGAACCACATGTAATCTGCACTATTTTGTGACTATATCAGTAAAAAAAAAAGAACTGATAATAGTATGAGATCTAAGCATTTCTCTTAAATACTTTTTTCAGTGAATCTATGACTTTCTTATTTCTCAGGCTGTAGATGATTGGATTTAACAAGGGAATTATGATAGTGTAAAATAGAGAGTCCATCATATCTTGATCACCTGCCTGTGTGGATCCAGGGCGCATATACATGAAAAGAAGAGACCCATAGTATAAAGAGACAGACAGGAGGTGAGCTCCACAGGTGGAGAAGGCCTTCCTTATGCCTTGTGCAGACTTATTTTTCAAAACCGTATATAGAACAAGTGCATAAGAGACAAGAACAGTCATAATGCTAAGCACCTGTATTGACCCAGAGGAAATAAACACCATTAGGACATTAATTGAAGGGTCAGTACAAGAAATCTTAAACAATGGCATGATGTCACAGTAAAAGTGTGGTATTATGTTAGACTTACAGAAGGTTAACCTGAATAAAGCACCTACATGAATCATGGGATGAATAAGCCCTGCTACAAATGATGAGACTAACAGCTGGATGCATAGTCTGTTGGTCATAATCACTGGATACAGTAATGGTTTGCATATGGCCACATAGCGATCATATGCCATTGTTGCAAGCAAAAAGCATTCTGTGGTTCCACCAAATGCAAAGGAAATAAATTGTAACACGCACTCAGAGAGAGATATCATTTTACTCCTAGCAAAAATATTGACTAGCATCTTGGGGGTCACTGTGGATGATATCCAAGAATCCACAAAGGCTAAACTCCCAAGGAATAAGTACATGGGGGTGTGAAGGTGAGGGTCATTGTAGATGAGATAAATTAGTCCAAGGTTTCCCATAGTGGTGATGAGGTATATCACCAAGAACAACAAGAACAGGGGGATTTGCCACTCCGGTTGATAGGGAAGTCCGGTGAGAACAAACATTGACAGCAGTGTTGCATTTTTAGTATCCATGCTCCCTGAAATGAAATGCAGAAAATGTAAGATGTAAGGAGAGATGTAAATGACCCCATGGACTGTATCCCCCAGGCTTCTTCATGGGGATTCTCCAGGCAAGAATACTGGAGTGGGTTGCCATGCCCACGTCCAGGGGACCTTCCCAGCTCAGGGGTCGAACCCAGGTCTCCCACATTGCAGGCGGATTCTCTACTATCTGAGCCACTAGGGAAGCCCAGGTAGACGTAAGCTTTAAAAAGAATATTGGGAGAAAGCAACTGAAGCAAAGTCACACACTTGTCAGAGTGCCCTTAATGTGTTTTACTAGCATACCCTCTCCAGTGTTCTTCCTTGGGTAATCCCACAGAGGAGCCTGGTGGGCGATAGTTCATGGGGTCGCAACGTGTTGGACATGACATAGCGACTACACAACAACAACAAATAGTAGTGGAAACTAATTTCGGATATTGGTGTAGGGGAAAATGCAATTATTGCTTTAAAAATGTGGAAGAATGAAAGGATTTAGAAAACAGGAAAAAGACTCTAAACATTAGCTAAATTTATGGAGATAACTGAATGTGTGAGGGACATTCTGTCTAGGATATGGATGAGATTCTAGGGTTAAAGAAATTTGAAGTATTACAAAATGATTTGGATGCCATGTGAAAGATCTTGATCTTTGTCAGACAGCAGGCATGCACTGAGGACTCTTAATACATGAAGCCACATTTTATTTTTTAAAATAAATTCTTGATAGTGTAGAAATACTCTGTAGGGAAGGGAAACTAGTGTCAGGAATACTGGTTAGGGACCTGATAGCCTTATTGAATGGTTCTCAAATCAGAATACACATCAAAATTGGTGAAATATTTGTACAAAATACAGGTTATTCAGTATTATTGTAAATTTATGTTCAAGAGGGCAAGAATGAAGCTCAACAATCTGCATTTCAAAAATTCCCTCCAGTTGATTCAAATTCATGTGAAGCTCTAGTCTCTCTGGTGTAATTTACTACTAGCACAGCCACTCCAGTATTCTTGTTTGGGAAATTCCACAGAGGAGCCTGGTGGGCTACAGTCCATGGGGTCACCCAGGATGAGAAGGAAAAAAAAGATAGAAATAAATCAGAATGTAGAGTCACTAAGACTCAGTAACTTAGATGTTTTCATTAAATGTTGTCAACACTGGGAATCTTCCTGTTTTCTTTTCTTCAAAATTCAAAGATTATCTTCCTAGGGAATTTGTGTGTGACACAGGGAATTTAATTTTAAATTTTACCTTAGAAACTTTGACTTTTTAAAACATATTGACATTGCTGGAAACTTTTTTCCATAATCAATTAAAAGTTGATTTATATGTTTTATTAGAGTGATTAGAGCTGATTTTTTCTAGAAATCCTGCTGCGTTTATTTAAGAGCACTTTCTTCTCCACCAGTTTTTCTAGTAAAATAAAATTCTGCCAAAGACTACAGCCTAGTTCAAGTGATATAAATAACCAATGCCAGTAATTCTCGTTGTCAAATGTATTTTTATTTGATGTAGGCTCCCTTTCTTGCAATTCCAAATTAAAGGATAATTGAAAATGCTCAAATTCAATATGCATGTGGGTCTTTATTAAGTATAAACTTGGAAGGAGCAACAAGGGAACATTTTATGCATATTTCTTACAATATATATTAAAATACTGAATAAAACTATTTTCAGATGTAGGTGATAGAATAGAGAAATTAATATGTAAGTCACTTACCTTAAAAGTAGACTCAGAACCTGATATTAATTAGGAAGAATGAAACTTTTAATCAGAACACCCAGAAAATTTCTTATGTAGGAAACATGTGACCTATATTTAAAGCCAATTTAAATTCTTTAAGATTCTAGTTCATCAAAATTTATGAAGTTTTTATAGTTATGTTAGAAAGATAATGAATTATCATTGAGGGACAATTCAGTCTTACAGTTATTTTGCTTATCCTAGATTTAGCCACAAAAATATGATATATAGGTATTTCATTAATTATTAATTTTTTCACCTGCCTTTTTGGCATCTAGTAAAGCAATCTAAAATTATAGATTATACAGTATTCTCACTGTTTTACCTAAGAATAATGTGCCTTACAGAAGTTATTTCTCTTTTACCGATATCTTGTAAGAAATTGTGGAGATCCTTTCAAAGACGTAGGCTTTTTATGTAGAAAATAATGCAGCATCACTGGAATGATAATGACACAGGCACATTGATTTCCCAAGGTCAGGAAAATTTTGTTTGTATAAATTAGCTTTGAACAGAAGAGTCAACCAATTATATGAAAGTGTTCTTTTTAAACCAAAGAGGAAAGAGTGAAGCACTAAAATTTCCTAATATCATGCATTGATTCCCTTTAGGACAAAACTAAGTTGTTCCTCTGGGCATTGTAGATTTGAACCTGTGGGAAAAGTCCAGGTTGTTCCACAGGGCATTACAGACTCTAAAATCATAAACATCAAGTCATTGTAGACAATTCTAGTTTTAACAACTGAAATAGTATTTTATGTC
Source organism: Odocoileus virginianus (assembly GCF_023699985.2). Classification (NCBI taxonomy): domain Eukaryota; kingdom Metazoa; phylum Chordata; class Mammalia; order Artiodactyla; family Cervidae; genus Odocoileus; species Odocoileus virginianus. Next base: position 13,264,369 of record NC_069698.1, read on the forward strand.
ACTACCTTCCACAGCAGATGACACTTCTGGCATGTTTATGCAACCTTCAATTCATCCACAGATTTTGATACTCTGAGTGCTTTGATTAGTATGGTCTTTTCTGAGCTGATTATACATGAATTCAATGAGGACAAAATTCTAGACTCCCTTCAGGAGTCAACTGCGAGAAAGTCATCCTCCTCATGAAAACTATAGCTCACATTTAGATCTACCAATAACTCCCCACTCTACAGTGAAATTTTTGGAGAAAAATTTTACTGCACATAGGTCAGGGGAAGGAGCAAAGAAAAAACAAAACAAAGGATCACAGTGGAGGTGGCCTCCATCAGTGCTTCTCCAACTTTAATCCCTGTGAGTCTCCTGGTGATTTTCTGAAAATGCATATTCTGTTTCAATAGGTCAGGGCTGCATCCTGAGGGTTTTCATTTCTTTTTTTTTTTTTTTTTCCATTTATTTTTATTAGTTGGAGGCTAATTACTTTACAACATTGCAGTGGTTTTTATCATACATTGAAATGAATTAGCCATGGATTTACATGTATTCCCCATCAAGGTGATGCCTCTAGACATTTAGCATCCTCAGGGTTTTCCGTCATTGGCAGGCTCAGCTTATCAGAGAACTAGATCATTAGTGAAGTTGGGGGTGGGATGAGGGAGAATGGGAAAAAAAGGCAGATGGAGTGACATGCAAAAGAGGGAGGCAAAGAGGAGCCAGAATGGACATGGCAGGCCAGCATGGGTGGAATCACAGCATGGGAGACTAGACTGGGCACTTTTATCTTTATCTCAAAGGAGAACTATTGAGGGATTTTGAACAGTGTGGTCACATGTTCAGATTTGCCTCTAATTATTAACCGAGTACTTGGCATACAGAATTCATTTGGAAAAATTACATTATTTATGTCAAAAGAACATAATATGAAAATAGTAATATTGTTCTTTGATATTTGAAGAGCAGAAAAATGTTTGACCTCGACTTGAGACTTGATTGGCAGCTAGAAGAAAAAAGAAGCATATATTTTCGTAGATTCTTTTTTTTTTTTTTTTTTTTGCTGAAGTGATTTTAATCTATAGATGAACAACTCTTTAAATGATACTCAGAATACATTATAAACTTGGTTTTAAATTAGATTTGACTCTAGAACAGGACTCGCAGTGATTCCAGAACACAATGTGGAAGTGCAACAGTTAGGTGATGACTTCTTAATTGTTCAAGGGGATAAAGATCTTCAAATATGGATGGAAATTAATCTCTAAGAGTTATTCTCCTTTATAGACTACAATATTATTGTCAGTTTCATATACTTTTACTTTATAAAGAACTCCCACAGGAAGAAGTTTCTGGAGGTTTTCCCAGATATATACGGCTACATTTTCTGTTGTGCTTACAATGTCTGCAAAATACGGCACATCTAGATCCAGATTCTTATGATCAAGGGGCTTCATAATCGCCTCCTCCATACACTCCTTGAGGTCAGTCAAATTCATGACCATTCCTGTAACAGGATCAATCTCCCCATGTACTGTCACCACAACTTTATAAATGTGCCCATGGCCATTTGGGTTGTTGCACTTCCCAAATAATTTCAAGTTTTCTTCATTATTAAGAGATTTGCTGTGCAGGCGGCGGGTCGCGCTGAAGGAGACGAGGCGGGACACTCGCGCCCGCCAGCGAGGGCCCGACGCTGCCCCGTTCATGGCTCTACAAGCTCCCGGCCCTGCCGGCGTCCCCTTTTGTAGATTCTTGATGATAGTATTTCTTAGAATTGTGCCAGTGAAACCTTTAAAAGAGGTGAAAAAAATCATAGATAAAGGCAAAGTCACTGTGAGAACTCAGCAGTGTAAGAGGATGGAGTAAGCAGTATAATGTGCATTGGTAGCCTCAACCTAACCCACACCTGACTTAAACACACTGCCCTCTTCAATTTAATGTAATTACCTTTAAAATCTTTTTTGTTGCCTAATTATTAGTATTAAAGTCTGTATCGCTACTTCCAATAGGAATAGTCTTTTCAATTTTAGTTATTTTAATAGTTGGGTCATGGTATCTCATTGTGGTCTTCAGTTACATATCCCCAAGAACAATGGTATGGAGCATGTTTTTGTGTTCTTATTTGACATATATACATTTAGTTTGGTGACCTGTCTGTTTAAACTTTTTGTCCTTTTTAATGGAGCTATATGTTCTCTTATTATTAGGTTTTGAAAAATTTTCATATATCCAGTATACAAGGCTTTTACATGATTTACATACATGATTTACAAATTTTTTCTCTAGGGATTTTTATTTCTTTTCCTTCTACGAGATATCCCACTTGTCCATGATGCTGACTGGACCGAGGGAGCAAGAAATAACTGCTTTAGACTTACTGGTAGGCATTTGCCTGCTAGAAGATGAGAAATAAATCTAAAAAATTCCAGGGTCCACTTAATTTAGTGAAATTCTTGAGATTCAGTTGTGTGGGTCATGTGGAATTATACCTTCATAGATACAGATGCATTGTTGCATCTAGCCCATCCTGCAACCAAAAAGGAGACAGAACTCTTAGTAGGCTACTATGGATTTTAGAAGGAACATTATCCTTACTGAGTACCTTAAGAAAACCACTTTAGGAAAGGACCAGAAAAACTACTTGATTTGGGCATGGCTCAGAACAGGCGAAAGATTTGCAAAAGATCTAGCCTCCTCTCCAAGCTGTGGTGCCACTTGGACCATATGATCCAGGAAAAACAGGTCCCTGAAGTGGTAGTGGAAGATAGGGATGCTCTTTGGAGCCTTTGGCAGGTCAAGATAAGTGCTAAACCTTAGGTTTGGAACAAAGCCCTCAGATCTGTTGCAGATAAATACTCTCCACGGGAGGAACCATAACTTCAAGGCAAATAGATGGGGGGAAAATGGAAACAGTAACAGACTTCATTTTCTTGGGCTCCCAAATCAATGTGGATGGTGATTGCAACCATGAAATTAGAAGATGCTTGCTGCTTAGAAGAAAAGCTATGACAAACCTAGACAGTGTATTGAAAGCAGAGACATTACGTTGCCGACAAAGGTCTGTATAGTAAATTTCAGTTCCGTTCAGTCGCTCAGTCATGTCTGACACCTTGTGACCCCTTGGACTGCAGCAGAGTAGGCTTCCCTGTCTATTACCAACTCCCAGAGCTTCCTCAAACTCATGTCCATCAAATCAGTGATGCCATCCAACCATCTCATACTGTGTCGTCCCTTACTCCTCCTGCCTTCAATCTTTCCCAGCATCAGAGTCCTTTCCAATGAGTCAGTTCTTCACATCAGGTGGCCAAAGTATTGGAGTTTCAGCTTCATCATCAGTCCTTCCAATGAATATTCAGGAATGATTTCCTTTAGGACAGACTGGTTGGATCTCCTTGAAGTCCAAGGGACTCTCAAGAGTCTTCTCCAACACCACAGTTCAAAAGCATCAATTCTTCGGTGCTCAACTTCCTTTATGGTCCAACTGCACATCCATATATGACTACTGGAACAATCATAGATATGACAAGGCAGACCTTTGTTGGCAAAGTATTCTCTGCTTTTTAATATGCTGTCTAGGTTGGTCATAACTTTCCTTCCAAGGAGTAGGCGTCTTTTAATTTCATGGCTAGAGTCACCATCTGCAGTGATTTTGGAGCCCAGAAAAATAAAGTCAGCCATTGTTTCCACTGTTTCTCCATCTATTTGCCATGAAGTGATGGGACCAGATGCAATGATCTTAGTTTTCTGAATGTTGAGCTTTAAGCCAACTTTTTCACTCTCCTTTTTCACGTTCATCAAGAGACTCATTAATTCTTCACTTTCTATCATAAGGGTGGTGTCATCTGCTTATCTGAAGTTATCGATATTTCTCCTGGCAATCTTGATTCCAGCTTCAGTTTCATCCAGCCCAACATTTCTCATGATGTACTCTGCATATAAGTTAAATAAGCACGGTGACAATAGACAGCTTTGACGAATTCCCTTTCCTATTTGGAACCAGTCTGTTGTGCCTTGTCCAGTTCTAACTGTTGCTTCCTGACCTTCATACAGGTTTCTCAAGAGGCAGGTTAAGATGGTCTGGTATTCCCATCTCTTTCACAATTTTCCACAGTTTATTGTGATCCACACAGTCAAAGGCTTTGGCATAGTCAATAAAGCAGACGTAGAATTTTTTCTGGAACTCTCTTGCTTTTTTGATGATCTAATGGATGTTGGCAACTTGGTCTCTGGTTCCTCTGCCTTTTCCAAATCCAGCTTGAACATCTAAAAGTTCACGGTTCACATAATGTTGAAGCCTGGCTTAGCTGACTGCTTTTCTGCATCGCTGACTGCTTTCTGGAGGCCGTGGTACTTGCCTGATGTTGTTAGTATCAACACATACGGTTCCCATGGGTTCCTGTAGACTGCCTACTTACAACTGTATCAGTTATGCGCTAATTATCATGAGGCTTCTTAAAATCTATTCCTCCTCTAGTTTGTGCTTGAACAATAGGAATCTTGAATTTCCACTGAAAGTTTTCTTCCCTATGAAGTCTTCAGTATTTTCAGATATCTCTCTACTTTGTTGAGTCAAAGCAACTATTTGGATAGCTGAGTGTAATTTTACATATCTGATTTTTCATTAACCTTTTTGCTAATTATATGTACATATGTATGTATTATACATGCATATATTTATATATATCCAAATAAGAGATATTAGTTTTAACAATATAAGACCCTTCTAAAGCTACTAAGTTATAGAACTCCACGCTAAGCTGTGGTCATTTAAATTGATGTGTTATTGATTTAGAGCATTGTGTTAGTGTCAGGTGTACAGTCAAGTGATTCATTATAAATATATTTTTCAGGTTATTTTTCATTGTAGATCAGTATAACATATTGAAAATAGTTACCTGTGCTATACAATAAATCCTTGTGGTTTATCTAACTCATGTGTAGTAGTTTGTACCTGTTAATTACATACTCCTAATTTATCACTTCTTTCTTCTCTTTGCACTTTGGTAACCATAAGTTTGCTTTCTGTGTCTATGAGTCTCTTTCTATTTTACATGTAGACTTATTTGTATTAATTTTTAGATTCTACGTATAAGTGACACCATATGATATTTGTTTTTCTCTGTCTGGCAATAGTATGATAATCTCCAGGTCTATCCGTGTTGCTGTGAATGGCAGTATTTCATTCATTCATTAGATGAGTAAGATTTCATTGTTCGTGTATACCACATCTTCTTAAGCCCGTCATCTGTTGAACGTTTGGGTTGCTTCTATGCTTGGCTATGGGAAATAGTGCTGCTATGAGCTTTGCGGTGCATGTATCTTTTCAAATTAGTGTGTTCCTTTTTTTCAGACACATTTTTTATCCATCAGATTGCTGGATCATATGATAGCTCTATTTTTTAGTTTTTTAAGGAATCTCCATGCTGTTTTCCATAGCAGATATACCAATTTACATTGCTCACAACAGCGTAAGAGGTTTCGCTTTTCTCCTCTGTCACACTTTGATGGAAGAAACACGAACCTCTACCCATGAGCCACTACACAAATGTCAAGGAAAACACAAGGAATTAGGTGCTTTAAAAAATCATTAGGCTTTATTTTCAAGGTCACAACTCTTTGCTGCATCAAGAGCTCAAAAAATTCCTGTCTATTTTACACATGGTAATATAAGTGTCCATTCTACTCTTCCCATACATCTCACCCTCTCCTCCCCTCTCCCCACGTCCATAAGTCTATTCTCTATGTCTGTTTCTCCATTGCTGCCCTGCAAATAAATTCTTCAGTACCATTTTTCTAGATTCCGTTTAGAGATAGCCAATGGAAATTTGCTGTATGTCTCAGGAAACTCAAACAGGGGCTCTGTATCAGCCTGGTGGGGCGATGGGGAAGGAGATGGGAGTGAGGTTCAAAAGGGAGGGGATATATGTCTACCTGTAGCTGATTTGTGTTGAGGTTTGACAGAAAATAACAACATTCTGTAAGCAATTATCCTTCAGTTAAAAAATAAATAAATTTAAAAAAAAATTCCTGCTAACACCACAGTCAACTGCTACTGCAGCTGTAGTTTCCCACTCCCCAAAAGCTGATTACTAGCCATTGGAACATAGAGGGTATCTGCTTCCCTACTCATGTTGTCTTGAGTATGCTCTTTCACTTGCCCTGAGAGAGAAAATAGCATCTGCCCTCTGTTGCTTTCCAAATGTTATATGAACCTGTCAAATTGAAAAAAATATAATTCATCATATATATAATGCTAGTTGTCAGTAAGTTTATATAATATAATCTATTAGTTTTGTAGCAATTTGCTATGGAGAAAAAGGATAAAACGCAAAGAGAGGAAAGGGAGGGGAGAGAAGAGAAGGGAGAAGAAGGAAACACAAGAGTATAAGAACTTTACTCTCTTGTTTTAAAACATTCAGTTCAGTCCAGTTCAGTCACTCAGTCGTGTCCCACTCTTTGCGACCCCATGAATCGCAGCACTCCAGACCTCCCTGTCCATCACCAACTCCCAGAGGTTACTCAAACTCATGCCCATCGAGTCAGTGATGCCATCCAGCCATCTCATCCTCTGTTGTCCCCTTCTCCTCCTGCCCCTACTTCCTCCCAGCATCAGGGTCTTTTCCAATGAGTCAACTCTTCTCATGAGGTGGCCAAAGTATTGGTCTCTAATAAAAAGCAAATTATTTGGGGAGGTACAAATCATTTGGCTTTTGTCAGTAATTCTTTATTCAGTGAAGATAATGAATTTGCAATTCTTTCTTAAGAAGGAATTGGCATAACAAAAAATGTCCTTTCGTGCTTTAAAAATATCTCCAGTTTCATTTATTCCTCAAAGAGAGTTGAGTGGATTGGTATATTTCAAATAAACATGAAAGCACATATAAGCAACATATACAACTCAATAACTTATCATACATTTATAGCTATGTTTATGTGCTTTAAAATACTGTTTTCTGCTTCTGTTGGACAGAATATTCTATACTGTCAGTATCTCAGTTTAGTTGCTATCAACAAAATCACTTTTTTTTTTCCTGGGTAATTTCATGATGTTTTCCTGTCCTTTTACTTTTAACTTATTTGGAACTTGTTGGGGCCTTTATATTTAAGGTTGGTTTTGTGTAAGCATTGTATAGTTAAGTGTTCTTTTTGGTTCAGTCTTAGATTTTAAACAGTTTTGACGTCTTGTTAACACTCACTCTAAACCCTGTGAATCTCTTTATTTTTCTTGAAAAATAAAGGAAATATGAGAAGATTATCTCTTATTGCTATCAGACAAGTCTAAAATAGAGGGTACTTCCCCAGTCACGTCATTATAGCTTGTGGAACATCTTATATATGAAATTCTCTTTGAGAATGATGGTACAAAAGTGGTACAAAAGTTGGCAATTAGTGTTTTTCTCATGGGCAGATTTTCTTCCCGTTAATTAACTTTATTGAAATTATGCAATGAAGTTTTGATTGTTTATTATTACTTTCAATCATTATTCCCAAGTAAAGTGTAGGAAAAGGTCAACAATTCTTCATCCTTTGAAAGAAATGTTATGTTGATGTCTGCATCTACCTGTACAAAACAGGAAAAAAAGTAGAGTATAATACGAAAGGTGAAAGCTTTTAGAATATTTACAAAGAAGTAGAGGTAGGGAATATAGACACTTCTCTTTGACTGGTCTCTAAATATTTAGATATTATAACAATTTTGCTTCACTGATTATTTAAAAACAGTGGTTATCCTATTCTGTTCAGCTGCTGTAACAAAATATCATACACTGGGTGGCTTAAACACAAACCATTATTTTTATACAGTTCTGAAGGATGAAAATTCAAAAGCAAGGTGCCAGAGATACAGTACCTGACCAGAGGCCACTTTTTAACTCATAGACCACTGCCTTCTCACTGGCCTCACATGGCCTTCCATGGGTGAGTACTCATGGAGAAAGGTCAGATGAGGGGATGGAGAGAGAGACAGAGTATGAGAGAGAGAGAGTATTAGAGAGAAAGAGCAAGGCACACTATATATCTCTTTCTCTTCTCATGAGTACACTAATCCTGTCATGAATATCATAAATATCCCACCCTTATGATTCCATAGTCTAGCCCTAATTACCTCCCAAGGACCCCACTCCAAATAATGCCACCTTGGGACTTCAGCATATGAATTTTAAGGAAACTCAAAATTCAGTCCAAAACAGAGCTTCAGTAAACATGTTTATAAACCAATGGCATTAACATTAATAAATCAAAAACTCTATTGGTGGAGCCTGGCAATCTGTGTTTTAATAATATTCCTAGATATTTCCAAGCCAACAGATTTTGCAAACCTTTTTTAAAGAACTAAAACAATCTAGAATGGGGATTACTAATGTGTACACACCAATGTGTACGGTGATGTGTATTGAGTGTACTACACTCAGTAAGACTCTTCCATACTGTTAAACCAGACTTTAGAAATATAATACTAGTTTTAATTTGTGTTTCTTTGATTTTACCTATTAACACTTTTAAAGTTTTTGTTTGTATTAGCACTTTTGTTTCTTGGAATGCATTGCTGGACAATTTTGTGAGCAATCTTCTGAATAGTATAAAGTATTATAAAATGATGAAAAAATGTATGAATTTGCATGTATATAAAGAAAGAGGAGCTATGAATCCTTGTAAATCTCCCGATTAAGTTAATCAAAGCATCTTCATAATATAGAGTATTTAGAAAGTAAGTTCTTAGGTAGGTTGATAAGAAGTCTGGGGTCCCCGAGGAGAGGAAAGGGGTCTATGGCTCTCAAGGAGGAGAAGAGGACAAACATTTTTTTCTTTAAGCCCAGAGCTCATAATTACATAACAAAACAACTCATTGGCTCAAGGATATGTTTTTCCTTATACTCTATACCAATGATTATATAAGAACAATGTATCCTGCTCGAGGACATGCTTCTCCTTCTTAAGAACCTTCTGACTACTCCTGTCATTTTAGAATGTAATTGTGGCAGTGGGTCTGGTAAAGCCTTTACAACCTTCAGACATTCTTTTGATTTACTGTATTACCCAGTGGAAAAAGTACATAGTTCCCTTGCTAACACTAGAGAGGGGGCCCTTTCCGTCCCCCTTCTGGTGTCTCAGAAACTTTCTCTGTCCTTTCTTATACTTTAATAAAACTCTGCTACACAAAAGTTATTGAGTGATCAGCCTGGTCCCTAGTCCCAAAACTAAATCTTCTTAGGAGATCACGAATCCAACATCATTCACTGTAAGCTATCATTATTTCATGTGTATTATTAGTGTTTCCATGGCATAGTTTAATCAAACATCACCAGTGTTCCTGACAACCAAGTGAACTTAACAATATAATATCATGCTTTACTCTTAAGTAATCACTAAATAATACATATGTAATTTTGCATTTCTTTTTTAAAGGAATCAATAGGGTATCTTGTCCAAAATGAGATTTTAGCAGAACATATTTCTCTTTTTTCCAGCATGCTACTAAGTTTGGTTCAGTCCCCGTGAATCCCCACTAAGTTTGCTTTAGTCTCCCATGCTGTGATTCCACCCATGCTGGCCTGCCATGTCCATTCTGGCTCCTCTTTGCTTCCCTCTTTTGCATGTCAGCTCCATCTGCCTTTTTTTCCCATTCCCCCCACCCCACCCCCAACTTCACTAATGATCTAGTTCTCTGATAAGCTAAGCCTGCCAATGACGGAAAACCCTGAGGATGCTAAATGTCTAGAGGCATCACCTTGGTAGAAATGAAAACCCTCAGGATGCAGCCCTGACCTATTGAAACAGAATATGCATTTTCAGAAAATCACCAGGAGACTCACAGGGATTAAAGTTGGAGAAGCACTGACCGAGGCCACCTCCACTGTGATCCTTTGTTTTGTTTTATCTTTGCTCCTACCCCTGACCCATAGGCAGTAAATTTTTCTCCAAAAATTTCACTGTAGAGTGGGGAGTTATTGGTAGATCTGGAATGTGAGCTATAGTTTTCATGAGGAGGACAACTTTCTCGCAGTTGGCTCCTGAAGGGAGTCTAGAATTTTGTCCTCATTGAATTCATGTATAATCAGCTCAGAAAAGTCCATACTAATCAAAGCACTCAGAGCATCAAAATCTGTGGATGAATTGAAGGTTGCATAAACATGCCAGAAGTGTCATCTGCTGTGGAAGGTAGTGACATAAAATACAATTTCAGTTGTTAAAACTAGAATTGTCTACAACGATTTGATGTTTATGATTTTAGAGTCTGTAATGCCCTGTGGAACAACCTGGACTTTTCCTACAGGTTCAAATCTATAATGCCCAGAGGAACAACTTAGTTTTGTCCTAAAGGGAATCAATGCATGATATTAGGAAATTTTAGTGCTTCACTCCTTCCTCTTCGGTTTAAAAAGAACACTTTCATATAATTGGTTGACTCTTCTGTTCAAAGATAATTTGCACAAACAAAATTTTCCTGACCTTGGGAAATCCATGTGCCTGTGTCATTATCATTCCAGTGAAGCTGCATTATTTTCTACTTAAAAAGCCTACCTCTTCGAAAGGATCTCCACAATTTCTTACCAGATATGGGTAAAAGAGAAATAACTTCTGTAAGGCATATTATTCTTAGGTAAAAGAGTGAGAATACTGTAAAATCTATAATTTTAGATTGCTTTACTAGATGCCAAAAAGGCAGGTGAAAAAAATTAATAATTAATGAAATATATATCATATTTTTGTGGCTAAATCTAGGATAAGCAGAATAACTGTAAGTGAATTGTCCCTCAATGATAATTCATTATCTTTCTAACATAACTATAAAGACTTCATAAGTTTTGGTGAACTAGAATCTTATAGAATTTAAATTGGCTTTAAATATGTCACATGATTCCTGCATAAGAAATTTTTCTGATTATTCTGATTAAAAGTTTCATTCTTCTTAAATATTCACAGTCGCTGACTAAACTTTTAGGGTAAGTCACTTACATATTACTTTCTCTATTCTCTCACCTATTTCTGAGAATACTTTTATTCAGTATTTTAATATATATTGTAAGAAATATGCATAAAATGTTCCCCTATTGCTCCTTCCAAGTTTATACTTAATAAACACCCACACGCATATTGAATTAGAGCATTTTCAATGATCCTTTAATTTGGAATTGCAAGGAAGTGAGCCTACTCCAAATTAAATACATTTGACAACTAGAATTATTGGCATTGGTTATTTATATCACTTGAATTAGGCTCCATTTTATTTGACTAGAAAAACTGGTGGAGAAGAAAGTGCTCTCAAATAAACACAGCAGGATTTCTAGAGAAAATCAACTCTAATCACTCTAATAAAATATATACATCAACTTGTAACTAATTATGGAAAGAACTTTCCAGCAATGCTAATATATTTAAAAACAGTCCAAGTTTCTAGGTAAAATTTAAAATTAAATTCTCTGTGTCACACACAAATTCCCTAGGAAGATAATCTTTGAATTTTGAAGAAAAGAAAACAGAAAGATTCCCAGGGTTGACAACATTTAATGAAAACCAGGGTTAAGACAAATATTTACCTGCAAATTTCCCCCATATTTCCTTCTTGGTGTTTATCTGATACTACCCATCTTCATTGTCTTGTCTTTCCAACAGATTTCTGTCCGTGTCTCTGTTATGCTTTTGGTATTTCTCCACTTGTTTGCTTAATAACTCACCCAATAGCTCCTCTCTACTTCCACCCTCTTTCTCTTCTAGGTGCCGTCCTCTCTTCAGAAAGTGTCACAGACAGTGAGAGTGTTGGTCCCTCAGTCCTGTCCGAATCTGCACTCCCGGGGACTGTAGACCGCCAGGCTCCTCCGTCCATGGAACTTACCAGGCAAGAACACTGGAGTGGGTTGCCATTCCCTTCTCCAGGGGATCTTCCCAACCCAGGGATTAAACCCGGGTTAACTGCACTGCAAGCAGACTCTTTACCACCTCAGCCACCAGGGAAGGTCGAGAAAATATGTATCTAAACATTTTAGAAAATATGCATTTAAATACTCTACAGGAAAAAAACCCTTTTGTCTACAGGAAGTAGAAAAATTCTAATTGCTATCCATTTTTTTTCTTGGTGTACTCAAAAACATTCTCCTCATGTTATGTGTGATATTTCCCGTTCATGTCTCACTCTTCTACGGCCTCAACTCTATCATAAATTGGAAATTCTCTCACTAAAGACACTACGCCTCTCACTTCCCACATTCAATGATCTCTGTTCACCCCTTGTCTACGGGGAGCATTCATTTTGCCAATCAGTGTTGCACTTCATCATGGCCTTGTGCCTTTTTTCTCTTACATTTACAACACTCACCTCTCCAGTTTTTCCTTCTCCTTCTCTGGTTACTCTGCTCAATAGATCTTTTAGGTCTCTCCCTTATCCCATGGACGGAGGAGCCTGCTGGGCTGCAGTCCATGGGGCCGAGAAGAGTCGGACACGACTGAGCAACTTCACTTTCACTTTTCACTTTCACGCATTGGAGAAGGAAATGGCAACCCACTCCAGTGTTCCTGCCTGGAGAATCCCAGGGACGGGGGAGCCTGGTGGGCTGCCGTCTATGGGGTCGCACAGAGTCAGACACGACTGAAGCGACTTAGCAGAAGCAGCAGCTTATCTCTCTTTGGCTAAAGCCAGGGCACTATTTTGTAACAGAAAATTAGTTAGCTGAATGGAAATGGACCATTACATAGAAATTCCAGGGAGATTGGAGGAATCTGCTGATAAATGGGCAGGAACAGAAGGAAACAATACAGTGAGACAGCAGCCCAAATCAAATCTCCACACTTGCTCAGTACGAGTTCCTATCACAGCTCCTGAATTGTAGAAGCCACAGCTCACACTGCCAATGCCGCTGGTGCAGATGCAAGAAGCAGTTCCCGGGGTCTTGAAATGGATGCTTGGCTGAATTTGCAACTCAAATTCGTGTTTTCCTATCCCTTTCCTCCATGCTCGATGTTACAAATCCAGTGTTAGTATGTTTGACTATTCAAACCTGAATCAAGTCCCCTTACTCTAGTTGCAAGGGGATGGAAAAGTGAGCTTCTGGCTCCTTTGACTTCTAGAGTAAGTGGTAGCCTTTGCCAGATACCAAGACTCATCTAGTAGAAAAGAGGATCATTTTCAGCTATCTAAAATGACATGTATCTATTTCAAAACTTCTTTAATAAAATTTGCTGAAGTTTTTTTTTTTTTCTAATGGTTAGGTCATTCATAAGTATGCCTTCAGTTGCCCAAATACTCCAAAGTCATTGTGTATATTAAGTGCTAACAAACTCATACTACTAAGCTATCCCACCTGGATATTCAGAAGATACTTTCTCCACAAGTGTCCCAAACATCTGAATTCTCAAATTCAATTTGTGATGACCATCTATCCAACTCTGTCTCCTTTCTCCTTCACTGACCACCTCCCTCACACCTAAGTTACTGAGTCTTAGTGACTCTACATTCTGATTTATTTCTTTTTTTTCCCTCCTTATCATGAGTGACCCAATGGACTGTAGCCTGCCAGGCTCCTCTGTGGGATTTCCCAAACAAGAATACTGGATCGATGTCCTAGTACTAAATTACACCAGAAAGACTACAGCATCACATGAATCAACTGGAGGGAATTTTTGAAATGCAGATTGTTGAGCTTCATTCTTGCCCTCTTGAACATACAATAATACTGCATAATCTGTATTTTGTACAAATATTTCACCAATTTTGATGTGTATTCTGATTTGAGAACCATTCAATAAGAGTATCAGCTCCCTAATTAGTATTCCTGACACTAGTTTCCCTTCCCTACAGAGCATTTCTACACTACCAAATATTTATTTTAAAAGATATAATGTGGCTCCTTGTATTAAAAGTTCCCAGTGCATGCCTGCTGTCTGACAAAGTTCAAGATCTTTCACATGGCATCCAAATCATTTTGCAATAGTTCAAATTTCTTTAACCCTAGAATCTCATCCATATCCTAGACAGAATGTCCCTCACACATTCAATTATCTCCATAAATTTAGCTAATGTTTAGAGTCTTTTTCCTGTTTTCTAAATCCTTTCATTCTTCCACATTTTTAAAGCAATAATTGCATTTTCCCCTACATCAATATCCAAAATTAGTTCCCATTGCTATTTGTTGTGTAGTCGCTATGTCATGTCCAACACATTGCGACCCCATGAACTATCGCCCACCAGGCTCCTCTGTGGGATTACCCAAGGAAGAACACTGGAGAGGGTCTGCTAGTAAAACACATTAAGGGCACTCTGACAAGTGTGTGACTTTGCTTCAGTTGCTTTCTCCCAGTATTCTTTTTAAAGCTTACGTCTACCTGGGCTTCCCTAGTGGCTCAGATAGTAGAGAATCCGCCTGCAATGTGGGAGACCTGGGTTCGACCCCTGAGCTGGGAAGGTCCCCTGGACGTGGGCATGGCAACCCACTCCAGTATTCTTGCCTGGAGAATCCCCATGAAGAAGCCTGGGGGGATACAGTCCATGGGGTCATTTACATCTCCTTACATCTTACATTTTCTGCATTTCATTTCAGGGAGCATGGATACTAAAAATGCAACACTGCTGTCAATGTTTGTTCTCACCGGACTTCCCTATCAACTGGAGTGGCAAATCCCCCTGTTCTTGTTGTTCTTGGTGATATACCTCATCACCACTATGGGAAACCTTGGACTAATTTATCTCATCTACAATGACCCTCACCTTCACACCCCCATGTACTTATTCCTTGGGAGTTTAGCCTTTGTGGATTCTTGGATATCATCCACAGTGACCCCCAAGATGCTAGTCAATTTTTTTGCTAGGAGTAAAATGATATCTCTCTCTGAGTGCATGTTACAATTTCTTTCCTTTGCATTTGGTGGAACCACGGAATGCTTTTTGCTTGCAACAATGGCATATGATCGCTATGTGGCCATATGCAAACCATTACTGTATCCAGTGATTATGACCAACAGACTATGCATCCAGCTGTTAGTCTCATCATTTGTAGCAGGGCTCATTCATTCCATGATTCATGTAGGTGCTTTATTCAGGTTAACCTTCTGTAAGTCTAACATAATACCACACTTTTACTGTGACATCATGCCATTGTTTAAGATTTCTTGTACTGACCCTTCAATTAATGTCCTAATGGTGTTTATTTCCTCTGGGTCGATACAGGTGCTTAGCATTATGACTGTTCTTGTCTCTTATGCACTTGTTCTATATACGGTTTTGAAAAATAAGTCTGCACAAGGCATAAGGAAGGCCTTCTCCACCTGTGGAGCCCACCTCCTGTCTGTCTCTTTATACTACGGGTCTCTTCTCTTCATGTATGTGCGCCCTGGATCCACACAGGCAGATGATCAAGATATGATGGACTCTCTATTTTACACTGTCATAATTCCCTTGTTGAATCCAATCATCTATAGTCTGAGAAATAAGAAAGTCATAGATTCACTGAAAAAAGTATTTAAGAGAAATGCTTAGATCTCATACTATTATCAGTTCTTTTTTTTTTTTTTTTACTGATATAGTCACAAAATAGTGCAGATTACATGTGGTTCAGGTTGGGTTAGGGTTCAAGGTTTTTTGCAGTTATAATTACTCTCATGTTTTGACTTAAGTTGTTAGTACTAACATACTCCTTACGAAATTCATGTATACTGTTCAAAACACAAGGAATTCTCAACAATTTTCATGTCACATTAGAATAATTGAAGCAGGAAACAAATTAAATTATTTTACATACTTGTGTGCTCTATAGTATAGATTTACAAAATGATTAGGCACGGAAGTAGTAATGTTCCTTTAAAAGGATTTGACTCTGTTGTCTTTGGTAGTAATATAGCTGCACAGCCTGGAGATTAACTGCATATAAATCCACAATGGATGCAATGTTTGTGTTTGAATGAAATGATGTAAATCACAAGAATTCTGCTGCAGACCAAAAGGTCTTTCATTCCACTTTATTTGGGACATGGTGAGTTCCCCCATCACCATGGGGATTCAGCAGTCATATTCCAGAGAGAAATAAAAAGAAATGGGAAAAGCAATGAAGAGAAAATGAGAAGCAAGTTAAGCCAGTGAAGGGAGAGTCAACTTTTAAGAGGATGCTCTTAGCCCAGTCATTGTGCATGAGCAACAAGAAGAGGGAACTGGCTCTCACTGTCTGTGATGTCACTTCCCAGTTGTGCCTGTATTTTGTAGGAAAATCTGAAAACCTTCGCTAATTAGAAAGCTAGATGAGACTGAAGCATTTAATTGGGGTGGGCTTAAAGAAATAGAAAAGTGGCAGAATAGGAAGGAAATGGTCAATCTTGCTAGATTTTTTAAAGGGAAACTTTTCAAATAAATCAGTAATATGTAAGTCTTTCTGGCATGCAGTGTTTACATGATTTTGAATGCATATTACAAAAGTTCAAATAATGTTAACTTGATATAATGTCATAGTGCCTAGTGGGTGGCTGGAAAAGACAGAAAAATGAGCAAGTTTTTGGATGTTTTGTGTCTTCAAGGCTTTAACATTAATTTTCATCTCACTCTATAATTGCAACGAGAGACTTATCTTTGGGTCCACTCCTGCCTTTCCTTTTACAACACTGAAATTCCATACACCTACTTATTGATGCACAAAACACCTTATCCTACAAGCTATCTGCCTCTGTGTTTTGCAAAGCTCTCCTTTTATCGTGTTGGTACTCAAAAGTCCTAAACATAGTTGCCAGGGTATTCTTCATAGACAGAACTATGACTAAATCATATCCCTTTTCAATAACTTTTAAAGGATTGACACTGCTGATAGATAATTTACAAATACGCCTTTTGTATTTAGCTCTGTAGATGTAGTCATGCATATGTTTATTTGTTCATGTGTATGTCCAGATTACATGAAATACATATACATACTTTCATAGGTATCTGTATCTATATCTGCACCTCTCTGTATTACATCTTTCTAACTTACTGTATCAGTATTGCATATCTTTCTATCTCTACCTCAACCTCCATTTCTATCCTCCTGATTGCTCCCTGATTTTCTCACCATCTCTTATATGGTCCTTTGAAATAACACCTTGGTTTGCCTCAGAAGCCACTGACCACACAATTCTCCTAATTGACCTTGTATTATACCCTGAATGAGTTGCAGAAAGCTATCCAAACACCCTGAAGTTACTCAAGTACATGCATTTGCTAATACAATCTGTCCACCAACAATATACACTGTCTATTGACAACACATTCATCTTTATTTACAGCTCAAATGGTGTCCTTTCTCCAAAGCTTTTCTCATATATCACAGCATTCATAATGCATTTCCATATTATACTGAAGAAGACAGTAATGCTTACTTAGTCAGTTCATTTATATGTCTTAGGTCACATCTGCTCTTCTGTGGGTTGGTCAAAAAGTTCCTTTGGGTTTTTCAATAACGCCTTAGAGAAAAACTCAAACAAACTTTTTGGCCAACCCAATATAATACCTACTTGGGGACCACATGCATTTCTTTTTTTTTCTTTTTTAAATATAAATTAGATGTCTTAATCTCTATCTTTTGCAGCAATGAGCATAACTTTGCAGCACTGCAGCTTACACAGATGAGGTCTTGAATAAGTATCTGTGAAATATTTATAAAATTGAGCTGAATCTGAGAGCACAAATACATAGAGTGCAGTGACAATATATCACTCATTTTTAATCTTGTAATGAGCCCCAGGACACATTTGGGCTTGAAGGGCTATAGCACACAGCTCACCTTCTTAAGGTTCTTTGATGATAACAGCAAGCATTATATACCTAAAGTTACTGATTCTTGTTCTTTTTATCATGATTGGCTCCTGGGATAGACTATAACATATATCAAGGAGAGCTATTCAACTGGATGCTTGATTTAAACACCTGTTTGTTTTAAACACTTGTTTAAAATATACAAGCATTCAAAAATATAATTATCCTATAATTTCAAGGTCCACTTCACAAGGCTAAACTGGGTCATGTGCCCTTTTGTTGTTCCCATGAGGGATATTCCTGAGTTCTTGGAAAGAGAATAGAAATGGATCATAATTTAGCTGCTTTTACTTTTTCCCTAAGAAAATCTATGTTATTTCTACTCTTCAAATATCAAAGTACAATGTTACTATTTTCATATTATGTTCTTTTGGCATAAATAATGTTATTTTTCTAAACGAATTCTGTATGCCAAGTACCTGGTTAATAATTAGAATCTGAACATTTGACCACCCTGTTCAAAATCTTAATAGTTTTCTTTTGAGATAAAGATAAAAGTCCCCAGCCTAGTTTAGCTTTGCAAAACACAGAGGCAGATAGCTTGTAGGATAAGGTGTTTTGTGCATCAATAAGTAGGTGCATGGAATTTCAGTGTTGTAAAAGGAAAGGGAGGAGTGGACCCAAAGATAGGTCTCTCATTGTACTTAGAGTGTAGAGTGAGATGAAAACTAATGTTAAAGCCTTGAAGACACAAAACATCCAAAAACTTGCTCATTTTTCTGTCTTTTCCAGCCACCCACTAGGCACTATGACATTATATCAAGTTAACATTATTTGAACTTTTGTAATATGCATTCAAAATCATGTAAACACTGCATGCCAGAAAGACTTACATATTACTGATTTATTTGAAAAGTTTCCCTTTAAAAAATCTAGCAAGATTGACCATTTCCTTCCTATTCTGCCACTTTTCTATTTCTTTAAGCCCACCCCAATTAAATGCTTCAGTCTCATCTAGCTTTCTAATTAGCGAAGGTTTTCAGATTTTCCTACAAAATACAGGCACAACTGGGAAGTGACATCACAGACAGTGAGAGCCAGTTCCCTCTTCTTGTTGCTCATGCACAATGACTGGGCTAAGAGCATCCTCTTAAAAGTTGACTCTCCCTTCACTGGCTTAACTTGCTTCTCATTTTCTCTTCATTGCTTTTCCCATTTCTTTTTATTTCTCTCTGGAATATGACTGCTGAATCCCCATGGTGATGGGGGAACTCACCATGTCCCAAATAAAGTGGAATGAAAGACCTTTTGGTCTGCAGCAGAATTCTTGTGATTTACATCATTTCATTCAAACACAAACATTGCATCCATTGTGGATTTATATGCAGTTAATCTCCAGGCTGTGCAGCTATATTACTACCAAAGACAACAGAGTCAAATCCTTTTAAAGGAACATTACTACTTCCGTGCCTAATCATTTTGTAAATCTATACTATAGAGCACACAAGTATGTAAAATAATTTAATTTGTTTCCTGCTTCAATTATTCTAATGTGACATGAAAATTGTTGAGAATTCCTTGTGTTTTGAACAGTATACATGAATTTCGTAAGGAGTATGTTAGTACTAACAACTTAGGTCAAAACACGAGCGTAATTATAACTGCAAAAACCTTGAACCCTAACCCAACCTGAACCACATGTAATCTGCACTATTTTGTGACTATATCAGTAAAAAAAAAAAAAAAGAACTGATAATAGTATGAGATCTAAGCATTTCTCTTAAATACTTTTTTCAGTGAATCTATGACTTTCTTATTTCTCAGACTATAGATGATTGGATTCAACAAGGGAATTATGACAGTGTAAAATAGAGAGTCCATCATATCTTGATCATCTGCCTGTGTGGATCCAGGGCGCACATACATGAAGAGAAGAGACCCGTAGTATAAAGAGACAGACAGGAGGTGGGCTCCACAGGTGGAGAAGGCCTTCCTTATGCCCTGTGCAGACTTATTTTTCAAAACCGTATATAGAACAAGTGCATAAGAGACAAGAACAGTCATAATGCTAAGCACCTGTATCGACCCAGAGGAAATAAACATCATTAGGACATTAATTGAAGGGTCAGTACAAGAAATCTTAAACAATGGCATGATGTCACAGTAAAAGTGTTGTATTATGTTAGACTTACAGAAAGTTAACCTGAATAAAGCACCTACATGAATCATGGAATGAATAAGCCCTGCTACAAATGATGAGACTAACAGCTGGATGCATAGTCTGTTGGTCATAATCACTGGATACAGTAATGGTTTGCATATGGCCACATAGCGATCATATGCCATTGTTGCAAGCAAAAAGCATTCCGTGGTTCCACCAAATGCAAAGGAAAGAAATTGTAACATGCACTCAGAGAGAGATATCATTTTACTCCTAGCAAAAAAATTGACTAGCATCTTGGGGGTCACTGTGGATGATATCCAAGAATCCACAAAGGCTAAACTCCCAAGGAATAAGTACATGGGGGTGTGAAGGTGAGGGTCATTGTAGATGAGATAAATTAGTCCAAGGTTTCCCATAGTGGTGATGAGGTATATCACCAAGAACAACAAGAACAGGGGGATTTGCCACTCCAGTTGATAGGGAAGTCCGGTGAGAACAAACATTGACAGCAGTGTTGCATTTTTAGTATCCATGCTCCCTGAAATGAAATGCAGAAAATGTAAGATGTAAGGAGAGGTAAATGACCCCATGGACTGTATCCCCCCAGGCTTCTTCATGGGGATTCTCCAGGCAAGAATGCTGGAGTGGGTCGCCATGCCCACGTCCAGGGGACCTTCCCAGCTCAGGGGTCGAACCCAGGTCTCCCACATTGCAGGCGGATTCTCTACTATCTGAGCCACTAGGGAAGCCCAGGTAGACGTAAGCTTTAAAAAGAATACTGGGAGAAAGCAACTGAAGCAAAGTCACACACTTGTCAGAGTGCCCTTAATGTGTTTTACTAGCAGACCCTCTCCAGTGTTCTTCCTTGAGTAATCCCACAGAGGAGCCTGGTGGGCGATAGTTCATGGGGTCGCAACGTGTTGGACATGACATAGCGACTACACAACAAATAGCAATGGGAACTAATTTTGGATATTGATGTAGGGGAAAGTGCAATTATTGCTTTAAAAATGTGGAAGAATGAAAGGATTTAGAAAACAGGAAAAAGACTCTAAACATTAGCTAAATTTATGGAGATAATTGAATGTGTGAGGGACGTTCTGTCTAGGATATGGATGAGATTCTAGGGTTAAAGAAATTTGAACAATTGCAAAATGATTTGGATGCCATGTGAAAGATCTTGAACTTTGTCAGACAGCAGGCATGCACTGGGAACTTTTAATACAAGGAGCCACATTATATCTTTTAAAATAAATATTTGGTAGTGTAGAAATACTCTGTAGGGAAGGGAAACTAGTGTCAGGAATACTAATTAGGGAGCTGATACTCTTATTGAATGGTTCTCAAATCAGAATACACATCAAAATTGGTGAAATATTTGTACAAAATACAGATTATGCAGTATTATTGTATGTTCAAGAGGGCAAGAATGAAGCTCAACAATCTGCATTTCAAAAATTCCCTCCAGTTGATTCATGTGATGCTGTAGTCTTTCTGGTGTAATTTAGTACTAGGACATCGATCCAGTATTCTTGTTTGGGAAATCCCACAGAGGAGCCTGGCAGGCTACAGTCCATTGGGTCACTCATGATAAGGAGGGAAAAAAAAGAAATAAATCAGAATGTAGAGTCACTAAGACTCAGTAACTTAGGTGTGAGGGAGGTGGTCAGTGAAGGAGAAAGGAGACAGAGTTGGATAGATGGTCATCACAAATTGAATTTGAGAATTCAGATGTTTGGGACACTTGTGGAGAAAGTATCTTCTGAATATCCAGGTGGGATAGCTTAGTAGTATGAGTTTGTTAGCACTTAATATACACAATGACTTTGGAGTATTTGGGCAACTGAAGGCATACTTATGAATGACCTAACCATTAGAAAAAAAAAACTTCAGCAAATTTTATTAAAGAAGTTTTGAAATAGATACATGTCATTTTAGATAGCTGAAAATGATCCTCTTTTCTACTAGATGAGTCTTGGTATCTGGCAAAGGCTACCACTTACTCTAGAAGTCAAAGGAGCCAGAAGCTCACTTTTCCATCCCCTTGCAACTAGAGTAAGGGGACTTGATTCAGGTTTGAATAGTCAAACATACTAACACTGGATTTGTGACATCGAGCATGGAGGAAAGGGATAGGAAAACACGAATTTGAGTTGCAAATTCAGCCAAGCATCCATTTCAAGACCCCGGGAACTGCTTCTTGCATCTGCACCAGCGGCATTGGCAGTGTGAGCTGTGGCTTCTACAATTCAGGAGCTGTGATAGGAACTCGTACTGAGCAAGTGTGGAGATTTGATTTGGGCTGCTGTCTCACTGTATTGTTTCCTTCTGTTCCTGCCCATTTATCAGCAGATTCCTCCAATCTCCCTGGAATTTCTATGTAATGGTCCATTTCCATTCAGCTAACTAATTTTCTGTTACAAAATAGTGCCCTGGCTTTAGCCAAAGAGAGATAAGCTGCTGCTTCTGCTAAGTCGCTTCAGTCGTGTCTGACTCTGTGCGACCCCATAGACGGCAGCCCACCAGGCTCCCCCGTCCCTGGGATTCTCCAGGCAAGAACACTGGAGTGGGTTGCCATTTCCTTCTCCAATGCGTGAAAGTGAAAAGTGAAAGTGAAGTTGCTCAGTCGTGTCCGACTCTTCTCGGCCCCATGGACTGCAGCCCAGCAGGCTCCTCCGTCCATGGGATAAGGGAGAGACCTAAAAGATCTATTGAGCAGAGTAACCAGAGAAGGAGAAGGAAAAACTGGAGAGGTGAGTGTTGTAAATGTAAGAGAAAAAAGGCACAAGGCCATGATGAAGTGCAACACTGATTGGCAAAATGAATGCTCCCCGTAGACAAGGGGTGAACAGAGATCATTGAATGTGGGAAGTGAGAGGCGTAGTGTCTTTAGTGAGAGAATTTCCAATTTATGATAGAGTTGAGGCCGTAGAAGAGTGAGACATGAACGGGAAATATCACACATAACATGAGGAGAATGTTTTTGAGTACACCAAGAAAAAAAAATGGATAGCAATTAGAATTTTTCTACTTCCTGTAGACAAAAGGGTTTTTTTCCTGTAGAGTATTTAAATGCATATTTTCTAAAATGTTTAGATACATATTTTCTCGACCTTCCCTGGTGGCTGAGGTGGTAAAGAGTCTGCTTGCAGTGCAGTTAACCCGGGTTTAATCCCTGGGTTGGGAAGATCCCCTGGAGAAGGGAATGGCAACCCACTCCAGTGTTCTTGCCTGGTAAGTTCCATGGACGGAGGAGCCTGGCGGTCTACAGTCCCCGGGAGTGCAGATTCGGACAGGACTGAGGGACCAACACTCTCACTGTCTGTGACACTTTCTGAAGAGAGGACGGCACCTAGAAGAGAAAGAGGGTGGAAGTAGAGAGGAGCTATTGGGTGAGTTATTAAGCAAACAAGTGGAGAAATACCAAAAGCATAACAGAGACACGGATAGAAATCTGTTGGAAAGACAAGACAATGAAGACGGGTAGTATCAGATAAACACCAAGAAGGAAATATGGGGGAAATTTGCAGGTAAATATTTGTCTTAACCCTGGTTTTCATTAAATGTTGTCAACCCTGGGAATCTTTCTGTTTTCTTTTCTTCAAAATTCAAAGATTATCTTCCTAGGGAATTTGTGTGTGACACAGAGAATTTAATTTTAAATTTTACCTAGAAACTTGGACTGTTTTTAAATATATTAGCATTGCTGGAAAGTTCTTTCCATAATTAGTTACAAGTTGATGTATATATTTTATTAGAGTGATTAGAGTTGATTTTCTCTAGAAATCCTGCTGTGTTTATTTGAGAGCACTTTCTTCTCCACCAGTTTTTCTAGTCAAATAAAATGGAGCCTAATTCAAGTGATATAAATAACCAATGCCAATAATTCTAGTTGTCAAATGTATTTAATTTGGAGTAGGCTCACTTCCTTGCAATTCCAAATTAAAGGATCATTGAAAATGCTCTAATTCAATATGCGTGTGGGTGTTTATTAAGTATAAACTTGGAAGGAGCAATAGGGGAACATTTTATGCATATTTCTTACAATATATATTAAAATACTGAATAAAAGTATTCTCAGAAATAGGTGAGAGAATAGAGAAAGTAATATGTAAGTGACTTACCCTAAAAGTTTAGTCAGCGACTGTGAATATTTAAGAAGAATGAAACTTTTAATCAGAATAATCAGAAAAATTTCTTATGCAGGAATCATGTGACTTATATTTAAAGCCAATTTAAGTTCTATAAGATTCTAGTTCACCAAAACTTATGAAGTCTTTATAGTTATGTTAGAAAGATAATGAATTATCATTGAGGGACAATTCACTTACAGTTATTCTGCTTATCCTAGATTTAGCCACAAAAATATGATATATAGGTATTTCATTAATTATTAATTTTTTTCACCTGCCTTTTTGGCATCTAGTAAAGCAATCTAAAATTATAGATTTTACAGTATTCTCACTCTTTTACCTAAGAATAATATGCCTTACAGAAGTTATTTCTCTTTTACCCATATCTGGTAAGAAATTGTGGAGATCCTTTCGAAGAGGTAGGCTTTTTAAGTAGAAAATAATGCAGCTTCACTGGAATGATAATGACACAGGCACATGGATTTCCCAAGGTCAGGAAAATTTTGTTTGTGCAAATTATCTTTGAACAGAAGAGTCAACCAATTATATGAAAGTGTTCTTTTTAAACCGAAGAGGAAGGAGTGAAGCACTAAAATTTCCTAATATCATGCATTGATTCCCTTTAGGACAAAACTAAGTTGTTCCTCTGGGCATTATAGATTTGAACCTGTAGGAAAAGTCCAGGTTGTTCCACAGGGCATTACAGACTCTAAAATCATAAACATCAAATCGTTGTAGACAATTCTAGTTTTAACAACTGAAATTGTATTTTATGTCACTACCTTCCACAGCAGATGACACTTCTGGCATGTTTATGCAACCTTCAATTCATCCACAGATTTTGATGCTCTGAGTGCTTTGATTAGTATGGACTTTTCTGAGCTGATTATACATGAATTCAATGAGGACAAAATTCTAGACTCCCTTCAGGAGCCAACTGCGAGAAAGTTGTCCTCCTCATGAAAACTATAGCTCACATTCCAGATCTACCAATAACTCCCCACTCTACAGTGAAATTTTTGGAGAAAAATTTTCCTGCCTATGGGTCAGGGGTAGGAGCAAAGATAAAACAAAACAACGGATCACAGTGGAGGTGGCCTCGGTCAGTGCTTCTCCAACTTTAATCCCTGTGAGTCTCCTGGTGATTTTCTGAAAATGCATATTCTGTTTCAATAGGTCAGGGCTGCATCCTGAGGGTTTTCATTTCTACCAAGGTGATGCCTCTAGACATTTAGCATCCTCAGGGTTTTCCGTCATTGGCAGGCTTAGCTTATCAGAGAACTAGATCATTAGTGAAGTTGGGGGTGGGGTGGGGGGAATGGGAAAAAAAGGCAGATGGAGCTGACATGCAAAAGAGGGAAGCAAAGAGGAGCCAGAATGGACATGGCAGGCCAGCATGGGTGGAATCACAGCATGGGAGACTAGACTGGGCACTTTTATCTTTATCTCAAAGGAGAACTATTGAGGGATTTTGAACAGGTTGGTCACATGTTCAGATTTGCCTCTAATTATTAACCGAGTACTTGGCATATAGAATTCATTTAGAAAAATAATATTATTT
This sequence comes from Odocoileus virginianus, assembly GCF_023699985.2. Classification (NCBI taxonomy): domain Eukaryota; kingdom Metazoa; phylum Chordata; class Mammalia; order Artiodactyla; family Cervidae; genus Odocoileus; species Odocoileus virginianus. The sequence continues at coordinate 13,289,922 of NC_069698.1, forward strand.
ATGTCAAAAGAACATAATATGAAAACAGTAATATTGTTCTTTGATATTTGAAGAGAAGAAAAATGTTTGACCTCGACTTGGGACTTGATTGGCATCTAGGGGAAAAAAGAAGCATATATTCTGGTAGATTCATTAATCGATTTTAGTATTTCTTAGAATTGTGCCAGTGAAAACTTAAAAAGAGGTGAAAGAATCATAGATAAAGGAGAAGTCATGTGAGAACTCAGCAGTGTAAGAGGATGGAGTAAGCAGTAAAATATGCATTGGTAGCCTCAGCCTAACCCACACCTGACTTAAACACACTGCCCTCTTCAATTTCATGTAATTACCTTTAAAATCTTTTTGTTGCCTAATTATTAGTACAGAAGTCTATATCACTACTTCCAATAGGAATAGTCTTTTCAATTTTAGTTATGTTAATAGTTGGGTCATGGTATCACATTGTGGTCTTCAGTTACATATCCCCAAGAACAATGGTATGGAGCGTGTTTTTGTGTTCTTGTTTGACATATATACATTTAGTTTAGTGACCTGTCTGTTTAAACTTTTTGTCCTTTTTAATGGAGCTATATGTTTCCTTATTATTAGGTTTTGAGAATTTTTCATATATCCAGTATACAAGGCTTTTATCGCATACATCATTTACAATTTTTTTCTCTAGGTATTTTTATTTCTTTTCCTTCTACGAGATATCCCACTTGTCCATTATGCTGACTGGACCTAGGGAGCAAGAAATAACAACTGCTTTAGACTTATTGGTAAACATTTGCCTGCTAGAAGATGAGAAATAAATCCAAAAAATTCCAGGATCCACTTAATTTAGTGAAATTCTTGAGATTCAGTTGTGTGGTACCGGCGTCCAGCCTCGGCAGGATCCAGGGGTACCCTTAGGATGAACGGCGTCGGCGAGAGAAGATACGTGAGACCAGCCTTTGTGAAGCCAAGTCTATCTTTTACTTTTTGACAATAGTTTATATACCCTCACTCAGAATGTATCCAAGGTACAAGATGCTTACTCAGGCTTACACAGGGTTAGTTTAACATTACATCAGTTTGTCCTTTAGGAAGAACAGGATGTTTTCTGCTTTCTATTTCTATAATAAATCTTTGCACATTATCTTCTGGCCTTGGGGCCTATTAACATTTTATGCAAGTCAGGTGAATGTAAACCTATTTTCCGTTTCTGTGGTGATCTTAACAGAAAAGTTGCAGTCTCTTAGGGCAACAGTACAGCATGTCACAACATAGTAGAAGTATAACCTTGTTAACACAAAGGTCAATTCTTCTGCAGAAGTTGTCAGTTGAATATATCTAAGAGGTTTACCCCACACAGACTCTGTGGCTTTGGTGAGGCAGCCCCTGCCTAGCACTCCTGGCTAATGATTAACAATAGTTTCATTGTTACCACACTAGGGCTAAGCTCTTATTATTCTGGATCTTTAACTATAACCACTTTTAGAATAATATTTTTGTGTTCTCTAATACGGCTTCTTCACCCCCGAAGGGCTCCTTGCCTATTATAATGGGCCCTTTGTGTGATCAGGTTCTTTATGCTGTTTATGATTAAGGTGTTGTGAGCAGTCATGTGCATAGTAAGCATTTGACAAACAGGCTAGAATGCCAGCAAAGGGGTCAAAAGTAAAACACTCCTTTCATCCTGGATAATCTCATAAGATACCACCACCCGGGAAACATATTAATTGAAGTTCTAAATTGATTCTTATTTGGAAAGAGATCGGGGAAGGCCTTCTGCCTGTGTCATAGAAATTAGGGAGTAGTCTATTAAAGCAAGCATCAGAAAGACAGATATCATCTATAAGGTGAGCGCCGGGGGCAGCTTTTCGAAATCCCTGGAATCCTGATCTGCCTTGCTTGTCAGGTTTTCTCATGACCTTGTCATGGGTGGGATCTCTGGTGTGCTGGCTCCTGGCAGTGTGGGTCATGTGGAATTATACCTTCATAGATATAGATACATTGTTGCATCTAGCCCATCCTGCAACCAGAAAGGAGACAGAACCCTTAGTAGGCTACTATGGATTTTAGAATGAACATTATCCTTACTGAGTACATTAAGACAACCACTTTACCAAGGGACCGGAAAAACTGCTTGATTTGGGCATGGCTCAGAACAGGAGAAAGATTTGCAAAAGATCTAGCCTCCTCTCCAAGCTGTGGTGCCACTTGGACCATATGATCCAGGAAAAACAGGTCCCTGAAGTGGTAGTGGAAGATAGGGATGCTCTTTGGAGCCTTTGGCAGGTCAAGAGAAGTGCTAAACCTTAGGTTTGGAACAAAGCCCTCAGATCTGTTGCAGATAAATACTCTCCATGGGAGGAACCATAACTTCAAGGCAAATTGATGAGGAAAAAATGGAAACAGTAACAGACTTCATTTTCTTGGGCTCCCAAATCAATGTGGATGGTGATTACAGCCATGAAATTAGAAGATGCTTGCTGCTTAGAAGAAAAGCTATGACAAACCTAGACAGTGTATTGAAAGCAGAGACATTACATTGCCGACAAAGGTCTGTATAGTAAATTTCAGTTCCGTTCAGTTGCTCAGTCATGTCTGACACCTTGTGACCCCTTGACTGCAGCAGAGCAGGCTTCCGTGTCCATCACCAACTCCCAGAGCTTACTCAAACTCATGTCCATCAAGTCAGTGATGCCATCCAACCATCTCATAATCTGTTGTCCCTTTCTCCTTCTGCCTTCAATCTTTTCCAGCATCAGAGTCTTGAATGAGTCAGTTCTTCACATGAGGTGGCCAAAGTATTGGAGTTTCAGCTTCATCATCAGTCCTTCCAATGAATATTCAGGATGATTTCCTTTAGGACTAACTGGTTGGATCTCCTTGAAGTCCAAGGGACTCTTAAGAGTCTTCTCCAACACCACAATTCAAAGGCATCAATTCTTCGTTGCTCAACTTTCTTGATGGTCCAACTCTCATATTCATATATGACTACTGGAAAAATCATAGATATGACGAGTCAGACCTTTGTTGGCAAGGTATTCTCTGCTCTTTAAAATATGCTTTCTAGGTTTGTCATAGCTTCTCTTCCAAGGAGCAAGTGTCTTTTAATTTCATGTCTTCAGTCACCATCTGCAGTGATTCTGGAGCCCCCCAAAATATAAAATCTCTCACTTTTTCCATTGTTTCCCCCTCTATTTGCCATGAAGTCATGGGACTGGATGCCATGATCTTAGCTTTTTGAATGTTGAATTTTAAGCCAAGATTTTCACTCTGCTCAATTCACTTTCATCAAGAGGCTCTTTAGTTCTTCTTCACTTTCTGCCATATGGGTGGTGTCATCTGCATATTCGAGGTTATTGATATTTCTCCCAGCAGTCTTGATTCCAGTTTGTGTTTCATCCAGCCCAGAGTTTCTCATGATGTACTCTTCATACAAGTTAAATAAGCATGGTGACAATATACAGCCTTGACGTACTCCTTTCCCAATTTTGAACCAGTCCATTGTTTCATGTCCAGTTCTAACTGTTGCTTCTTGACCTGAATACAGATTCCTCAGGAGGCAGGTAAGATGATCTGGTATCCCCATCTCTTTCAGAATTTTCCATAGTTTATTGTGATCCACACAGTCAAAGGCTTTGGCAGTCAATAATGCAGAAGTAGATGTTTGTCTGGAACTCTCTTGCTTTTTCAAGGTCCAACAGATGTTGGCAACTTGGTCTCTGATTCCTCTGCCTTTTCTAAATCCATCTTGAACAAATGGAAGTCATTGTTCATATACTGTTGAAACCTTGCTTGGAGAATTTGAGTGTTCCTTTGCTAATGTGAGAGATGAGTGCAGTTGTGCAGTAGTTTGAACATTCTTTGTTACTGATTTTTTTTGGGATTGAAATGGAAACTGACCTTTTCCAGTCCTGTGGCCACTGCTGAGTTTTCCAATTTTGCTGGTGTATTGAGTACAGCTCTTTAACAGCATCATCTTTTAGGATTTGAATTAGCTCAACTGGAATTCCATCACATCCACTATTTTCGTTTGTGGTGATGCTTCCTAAGGCCCACTTGACTTCTCTTTCCAGGATGTCTGGCTCTAGGTGAGTGATCACACCATTGTGGTTATTGGGTTATTTCTTCATTAGTCATTATGGTTATTATCATGAAGATCTTTTCTGTATAGTTCTTCTGTATATTCTTGCCAGCTCTTCTTATATCTATTGCTTCTTAGGTCCATACTGTTTTTGTCCTTTATTGTGCCCACCTTTGCATGAAATGTTCCTTTGACATCTCTAGTTTTCTTGAAGAGAACTCTAGTCCTTCCCATTCTATTTTTTTTTTCCTATTTCTTTGATTTGATCACTGAAAAAGGCTTTCTTATCTCTCCTTGCTGTTCTTTGGAACTCTGCATTCAAATGGGTATATCTTTCCTTTTCTCTTTGGCTTTTGCTTCTCTTCTTTTCTCAGCTATTTGTAAGTCCTCCTCAGACAGCCATTTTGCCTTTTTGCATTTCGTTTTCTTGAGGATGGTCTTGATCACTGCCTCCTGTACAATGTCATGAACCTCCGTCCATAATTCTTCAGGCCCGCTGTTTGTCAGATCTAATCCTTTGAATCTGTTTGTAACTTCTACTGTATAATCATAAGAGATTTGATTTAGGTCATACCTGATTGGTCTAGTGGTTTTCCCTACTTTCTTCAAGTTAAATCTGAATTTGGCAATAAGGTGTTAATGATCTGAGCCACAGTCAGATGCCAGTCTTGTTTTTTCTGACTGTATAGATCAGTCTTTGGCTGCAAAGAAGATAATCAGTCTGATTTTGGTATTAACCATCTGGTGATGTCCATGTATAGAGTTATCTCTTGTGTTGTTGGAAGAAGGTGTTTGCTATGACCAGTGCATTCTCTTGGCAAAACTCTGTTGACCTTTCTTCTGCTTCATTTTGTACTCAAAGGTCAAATTTGCCTGTAACTCCAGATGTCTCTTGACTTCCTACTTTTGCAGTCCAGCCCCCTATGATGAAAAGGACAGCTTTTTTTGTCTTTGTTCTAGAAGATCTTGTAGGTCTTCATAGAACCATTGTATAGTCAAAGCTATGGTTTTTCCAGTAGTCATGTACAGATATGAGAGTTGGACCATAAAGAAGGCTGAGCAGCAAAGAATTGATTAAATGCTTTCAAAATTTAATGCTGGAGAAGGCTCTTGAGAGACCCTTGGCCAGCAAGTCAATCAAACCAGTTAATCCTAAAAGAAATCAACCTTGAATATTCATTGGAAGGACTGATGCTGAAGTTGAAGCTCCAATACTTTGGGCACCTGATGTGAGATCTGACATATTAAAAAAGACCCTGATGCTGGGAAAGATTGAAGGCATGAGAAAGATGGGGTGACAGAGGGTCAGATGGTTGGATGGCATCATTAACTCAATGAACATGAGTTTGAACAAACTCCTGGAGACAGTGAAGGACAGGCAAACCTGGCATGCTGCAGTCCATGGGGTTGCAAAGAGTTGGATGTAATGGAGCGACTGGACAGCAGCATGTGAAGAACAGCTATTAGCCTGCCCTGTGCCTTATTAGAGACTGAATGCTTAACCACAGGTCATCAGTTTTACATGGCATCTGAGCTGCCTTTCCTGAATTGGGTGTTGTATGATTGCCAGGCCGTTAACTTGGGAGTACACCATCACACCATTATTAAATGCAAGTGGTATGTACATGTTGCAGCCTGAGCAAGCCTTGAAGGTACCAGTAATGTCTATGAAGAAGCAACCCAAATGCCCATGGTTCCCATGCCTGCTTCACTGGATTCTCTATCCCAGCATGCATGTGTGGCCTAATAGGAGGGGTAGGGGTTGTCTATAACTAACAGAGGAGTAGAAGACCTGGATCTGGCTTACCAATGGTTCTGCATCACATGTTTATCACCACATGTTTATCGAGGTGATCAGCTAGCTTCCCGGTGACAGATTGATTACACTGGACAATTTTCCATTGTGGAAGGGTCAGTGTTTTGTCCTTACTAGAATAGATACTAACTCTAGATACCAATTTTGCTTCCCTGCAGACAGTGTTTCTGCCAAAACAACTATCTGTGGAGTTACAAGATTACTTATCTACTGCTCATCTTACTTCAACAGCAAATGAAATGTGGTGATGGCCCCATTACTGTTGAGTTCACTTGTTTTACCTGGTTCCCATTCATTCCAAAGCTGCTAGATTGAGAGAATGTCAGAATGGCCTTTTATAACTCAGTTACAGTACTTCCTGGATGCACAGTACCATAGGTGATCAAGGTTCTTCAGAAGGCTGTGTGCTTTTTAAATCAGCTTCTAATACATAGTACTGTTTCTCAGATAGCTAGGATTCATAGGTCAAAAACCAAGAAGTAGAAATGGAAATGGCACCACTCAGTATTACACCTAGAGATCCACAAGACAAGTTAACTTCATTTTCCAAGATATTATGCTCAGGGGCTGAGAGCTCTTATAGCCAGAGGGAAAATTACTTCCTCCAGCACACACAGCAGTGATTCCATCGAGTAGGATCTTAAGAGGGCTACTGGGCCACTTTGGGCTCCTCATTCCTCTGAATCATCAGGCAAGGAAGGCTAAGTCACCAGAAGTGACTGATACTGACTACCAAGGGAAATTGGACCATAATGGGATAAAGAAAATTGTGTCTGGAAAAAGAAAACCCCTCAGAGCATCTCTTAGAAGTACTAGTCTCTGAAACTTATTTCAATGGCAGACTTCAACAAATGAAGCAACACGAATGGATCTAGAGACTGTCATCCTGAATAAAGTAAGTCAGACAGAGAAAGACAATTATGATATCACTTATATGTAGAATCTTGAAAAAGCCTACAAATTAATTTATCTATAAAACAGAAATAGAGTTACAGATTTAGAAAACAAACTTATAGTTACTAGGGGGTAAGAGGAAAGGGATAAATTGGAAGATTGGGGTTGACACACAATACCATATGGTATGAAACATAACTAATAAGGACTTAATGTATAGCACAGAGAACTCTATTCAATACTCTGTAACGGCCTATGTTGGAAAAGAATCTTAAAAAGGGTGGATGTATGTATAACTAACTCACTTTGCTGTACTGCAGACACTAACATAACACTGTAAATCAGCTATTGTTATTGTTGTGTTGCTAAGTCATGTCCGACTCTTTCGCAACCCCATGGACTGTAGCCCAACAGGTTCCTCTGTCCATGGGATTTCCCAGACAAGAATACTGGAGTAGGTTGCCATTTCCTTTTCTGAGGGATCTTCCCAGCCCAGGGATTGAGCCCTCATTTCCTGCATTGGCAGCTGACTTCTTTACAGCTGAGCTAACAGGGAAGCCCCCAATAATTTTTTTTTTTAAATTGGGCAGAGCTTCAAATTTTCTAGACTCTTTGAGAATGATGATTTGGGTCACCCCACCAGATAAAGAATAGTGACTAACTGCAGTACTTTATGAAAGTAAAGGGAAAATGGATTTGGAAGTGGAAGAAAGTAGTCATAAATACCATGAGATCAGTTACAAAATGCCTTGAGTATTTCTTCCTTACTTTGATAAGAGTACATTATGGTGTATGTGTGTGTGCTTGTGTACAACAAATGTCTTACTTTTCCTTACATTATTATTCCCTTATCATAAGATGTATTGAGTAATCATTATCAATTTAACATCATTGTATTTAAGTTACCAGATATTAAAGAGTAAATATCTTCCCTCTTAGTGCCTTTTTAAATAATTTACTTACTTATTTTATTTACTTATTTTTGGCTGCACTGGGTCTTCGTTGCAGGCTTTCTGTGCAGGCTTTCTCTAGTTGCGGTGAACAGGGACTATGCTTCCTTGAGGTGCATGAACTTTTTATTGTGGTGACTTCTCTTGTTGGGCAGCTCAGGCACCAGAGTGCGCTGGCTTCAGTAGTTGCGGGTCACAGGCTCTAGAGCATAGGCTTAGTAGTTGTGGCACACAGGCTTAGTTGCCCCATGGCATGTGGAATCTTCCTGAACAGGGATTGAACCCATGTCCCTTGCATTGGGCAGGCAGATTCTTAACCACTAGACTGCCAGGGAAGCCCCTTTTTGATGCATTTTTGATTGTACACAGCACAACTGCATCATTATTGGTAGAACTATGCCCTTACCGTTATCCTTATTTGAAGTTTAATTATGGTTTAAAAAAAAGTGTTTATGGGTGCCAGGTTGACAGTGGGTACACTTGAAGATCTACAAGACTTCCTAGAACTAACACCGAAAAATGATGTCTGTCCTATTCGTAGAGGATTGACATGCAAAAGTAGGAAGTCAAGAGATACCTGGAGTAACAGGCAGATTTGGCCTTGGAGTACAGAATGAAGCAGGGCAAAGGCTAACAGAGTTCTGCCAAGAGAACCCACTGATCTTAGTGAACACCCTTTTTCAACAACACAAGAAATGACTTTAAATATGGACATCACCAAATGGTCAATACTGAAATCAAATTGATTACATTTTTTGTAGCCGAAGATGGAGAAGGTGTATACAGTCACAAAAAAACAAGATCTGGAGCTGACTGTGGGTCAGATCATCAGCTCTTTGTAGCAAAGTTCAGGCTTAAACTAAAGAAAGTGGGGAAAACCACTAGCCAGTCAGCTATCAGTTCAGTTCAGTTCAGTTCAGTCGCTCCGTCATGTCCGACTCTTTGCGACCACATGAATTGCAGCACGCCAGGCCTCCCTGTCCATCACCAACTCCTGGAGTTTACTCAAACTCATGCCCATCGAGTCGGTGATGCCATCCAGCCATCTCATCCTCTGTTGTCCCCTTCTCTTGCCCTCAATCTTTCCCAGCATCAGGGTCCTTTCCAATGAGTCAACTCTTCGCATGAGGTGGCCAAAGTATTGGAGTTTCAGCTTCAGCATCAGTCCTTCCAATGAACACCCAAGACTGATCTACTTTAGGATGGACTGGTTGGATCTCCTTGCAGTCCAAGGGACTCTCAAGAGTCTTCTCCAGCACCTCAGTTCAAAAGCATCAATCTTTGATGCTCAGCTTTTTTCACAATCCAACTCTCACATCCATATATGACCACTGGAAAAACCATGGCCTTGACTAGACGGACCTTTGTTGGCAAAGTAATGTCTCTGCTTTTTAATATGCTATCTAGGTTGGTCATAACGTTCCTTCCAAGGAGTAAGAGTCTTTTAATTTCATGGCTGCAATCACCATCTGCAGTGATTTTGGAGCCCAAGAAAATAAAGTCAGCCACTGTTTCCACTGTTTCCCTGTCTATTTCCCATGAAGTGATGGGACCAGATGCCATGATCTTAGTTTTCTGAATGTTGAGCTTTAAGCCAACTTTTTCACTCTCTTCTTTCACTTTCATCAGGAGGCTTTCTAGTTCCTCTTCACTTTCTGCCATAAGGGTGGTGTCATTTGCATATCTGAGGTTATGGATATTTCTCCCGGCAATCTTGATTTCAGCTTGTACTTCTTCCAGCCCAGCATTTCTCGTGATGTACTCTGCATGTAAGTTAAATAAGCAGGGTGACAGTATACAGCCTTGACATACTCCTTTTCCTATTTGGAACCAATCTGTTGTTCCATGTCCAGTTGTAACTGTTGCTTCCTGACCTGCATTCAGGTTTCTCAAGGGGCAGGTCAGGTGGTCTGGTATTCCCATCTCTTTCAGAATTGTCCACAGTTTATTGTGATTCACACAGTCAAAGGCTTTGGCATAGTCAATAAAGCAGAAATAGACGTTCTTCTGGAACTCTCTTGCTTTTTCAATGATCCAGCGGGGCAATTTGATCTCTGGTTCCTCTGCCTTTTCTAAAACCAGCTTGAACATCTGGAAGTTCATGGTTCACGTATTGCTGAACCCCGGCGTGGAGAATTTTGAGCATTACTTTACTAGTGTGTGAGATGAGCACAAATATATATCAAGCTTTGTTATTATTTTTCCCCAAGACAGATGTGGCAATCTGGGGTCTCATTGTTCCATATAAATTTTAGGTTATTTGTTCTGTGAAAAGTATCCTGAATATTTTGATAGCAATTGCATTAAGTGCACTGATTGCTTTGTCTACTATGGCCACTTTAGCATAATTAATTCTTCCAATCCAAGAGCATGAGATATCTTTCCAATTCTTTGAGTCATTTTCAGTTTTATTTATCAGCGTTTTAAAGTTTTGTAAATAGGTCTTTCACTTGCTTGGTTAAGTTTATTCCAATTTATTTTTTGATGCAGTTTTAAATGGAACTGTTTTCTATTTTCTTTTTCTGATATTTCGTCATTAGTGTAAAGAAATGCAACTGATTTCTGTATATTAATCTTGTATCCTGATACCTTGCTGAATTAATTTACTAGTTCTAATAGGTTTTGGATGGAGTCTTGGTACTTCTTTATATAGTGTTGAAAAGTTATCTCATCTGCAAATAGTGACAGTTTCACATTTCCCTTTACAGTTTGAGTACCTTTCATTTCTTTTTCTTGTCTGGTTTCTGTGACTAAGACTTCCAATGTGATATTGAATAGAAATGGTGAGAGTGAGCATCTTTGTTTCTTTCCTAAATCTCAGCTCTTCACCATTGAGTATTATATTGGCTGTGGGTTTGTTGTAAATGGCTTTTTGTATATTGAGATATGTTCCCTCTATATCTACTTTGGTGATAGTTAATTCATGATTGGATGTTGAATTTTATCAAATGTTTTTTCCTAAATCTACTGAAATGATCATGTGTTTTTTTTCTTTCCTTTTGTTGATATGGTGTTTATTGATTTGCATATGTTGAATCATTCTTGACCCTGGAATGAATCCCGCTTCATTATGGTGTATGATACTTTTGGGTAGTGTTGAATTTGATTTGCATCTACATCCTTCAAAGTTATTGCACTGTAATATTATTTTTTTTAATAATGTCTTTGGTTTTGGTGTCAAGGTAATGGTGGTAAACCTTAACAGAATAAATTTGGGAATGTTTTCTCACTTTCTGTCTTTTGAAATAAGTTCTTTGTATGTTTGGTAAAACTTCCTAGTGAAGCTGTTCATTCTTGGATTTTGTTTGCAAGAAGTTTTTGACTATTTTTCTCCTGTTTTGCCATTTCTCTCTTATTCTTTATGTCTATCCAATTTAAATTATCAGTCTAATCTGTTAGCTTTCTGAATTAGTGAAGTTTCTCAGGTTGATCTATAGCATACAGATGCACCTAGAAAGGACATATAGAAGAAGCATATACAGTTAAGAGGCAACTCCCCTCTTTCCCTTTCTCTAAGAAACATATTAAGGTAAGAGGATCTCTTAACAGTGTAGCTCTGTCTTCATTGTCTTAACTCCCAAACCATTTTTTCCGCATTGCTTCCTCATTTCTCTTTATTTCTCTGTGTGGTATGGAGTTTATCCCCACAAGAAGCAAAATTTACCATACCTCAAATAATGTGGACTAATAGGCCTTTTGATTGCTAGCAAAATTCCTGAGAATTACCTCTGTTCACTCAAAACACAAACCTCCCTCCATTCAGAGTTAAATTTGATAAGAGTTTCCATGCTACATGGCTGTAGAAATAACAAAGATGTCATAATCAAGTCCTGTTCACAGGGCCTGCACTGTTTTAAAACTGAATGTATTTATAGAGCCACACTGAACAACATATAAGCCTGTAAAATTTTTTCATTCATGTTTTCTGCTCTAATTTTTTAGGTAAGACATAAATAATTAAAATATGAAGTTGTTTAAAGGAACTTATTAGATACTAACATCTTGTATGCTTAGTCAACGCTATGGTTTTTCCAGTGGTCTTGTATGGAGAGTTGGACTATAAATAAAGCTGAGCGCAGAAGAATTGATGCTTTTGAACTGTGGTGTTGGGGAAGACTCTTGAGAGTCCCTTGAACTGCCAGGAGATCCAACCAGTCCATCCTAAAGGAGATCAGTCCTGGGTGTTCATTGGAAGGACTGATGTTGAAGCTGAAACTCTAATACTTTGGCCACCTGATGTGAAGAGCTGACTCATTTGAAAAGACCCTGATGCTGGGAAGGATTGAGGGCAGGAGCAGAAGGGGACGACAGAGGATGAGATGGTCGGATGGCATCACCGACTCAAACCCACCGACATGGGTTTGAGTGGACTCAGGGAGTTGGTGATGGACAGGGAGGCCTGGCATGCTGCAATTCATGGGGTTGCAAGGAGTCGGACACGACTGAGCGACTGAACTGAACTGAACTGATTCTTAGTTGCTCAATCGTGTCTGACTTCTTGAGACCGCATGGACTGTAGCCCACCAGGCTCCTCTGTCCATGGAACATTTCAGTCAAGAATACTGAAGTGGGTTGCTATTTACTCTTCCGGGGGATCTTCCCGACCCCGGATCGAACCCGCATCTCCTGTGTCTCCTGCATTGGCAGGAAGATTCTTTATCACTGAGCCAGCTGGGAATAAGTCAATAAAAGAATAGTACAACTATAAATGCAAAAACTTTTAAATAATAGTCAACACATAGACACATCTAATTGTATAGTTCTGTAGTGTTTTAATGAGAAGAGAATACTTATTAATATGATATCTAAACATTTCTCTTTACCATTTTTGTTAGTGAGTCTATGACTTTCTTATTTCTCAGGCTGTAAATTATTGGATTTAAGAAAGGAATGATGACAGTGTAAAACAGAGAGTCCATCATATTCTGATCATTTTCTTGTGCAGATGCAGGGAGCACATACATGAAGAGAAGAGGCCCATAGTATAGAGAGACAGACAGGAGGTGGGCTCCACAGGTGGAGAAGGCTTTCCTTATTCCTTGTAGAGACTTCTTTTTTAAGATTGTAAAGAGAACAAGTGTATAAGAGATAAGAACAATGGAAATGGTGAATGCCTGTATTGATCCAGCAAAAATGAATACCATAAGAAAATTAATTGAAGGGTCAGTACAGGAAATCTTAAACAATGGTATAATGTCACAATAAAAGTGATGTACTATGATAGAATTGCAGAAGGTTAATCTGAGTAAAAAAGCATTATGAATTATGGCATGGAAGAGACCACCTAAAAATGACAAAACTAACAGCAAGATACATAGTCTGTTGGTCATGATCACTGGATAAAGTAATGGTTTGCATATGGCCACATAGCGATCGAATGCCATTGTTGCCAGCAGAAAACATTCTGTGGTTACACAAATTGCAAAGGAAAAAAATTGTATCTTACATTCAGACAGAGAGATCATTTTGCTCATGGCAAAGAAGTTGAGCAGCATTTTGGGGGTCACTGTGGAGGATAACCAAGTATCCACAAAGGCCAGATTCCCAAGGAATAAGTACATGGGGATGTGAAGGTGAGGGTCACTGCAGATGAGAGCGATTAGACCAAGGTTTCCCACAATGGTGATGAGGTATATCATCAAGAACAGAAGGAACAGGGGGATCTGCCACTCTGGTTGATGTATAAGTCCTGTGAGAATGAACTCTGTCAGCTTTGTTACGTTTTTTGTTTCCATATCCATGATAGATGACCTCTGAAATACAATGCAATAAATGGAAAAAGAACATGTCACAAGAATTTTTAAAAGAAAATTCATTGAGAGTAACAGAACCATGCACTAGAATGAATGCCCCTTATTTACTCTTACTAAAATAACAAGTATTTGTAGCAGTTGCTATTTTGGAAAAATGCAATCATTTTATTTTAAAATGTAAACAGTCGTGAATTGATGTAGAAGAAAAGAAAGACATTCTGAACATGAACTATTTATGAGAAAACTATCATGTGTTTTCAAGATGAATATAGTGTCAAAAGTAAGTTGTCAGAAGGGCCTGGATTATAAAAGTAATTCAGTGCCATATGAAAGATCTTGAACTTTATTCTCTAAGGATAGGCATTCATTGAAAACTTTGAAACAGGGATTGGCATCATCAGTTATTTTTTAAACTAAATATTTGGTTGTAGAAAATAGACTGCAGGGTGAACGACCAGTTGTGAGAATCTATGACTCTTGTCCATGATTCCCAAACCAGATTACACATCAGAATTTTCTGGGCGAGTTTTGGTACTAAAATAAATTCTGAGGTATTATCATAGAAATTGATTCAGCAGGTCATGAATATAGGTAATATGCATTTTATAAATGTCCTTTAGTGATTAAAATGCATTTGACATTCTTAAGTCATTGTGTGCTATGATATTGGGAGTTTTGAGGAAGACGAAGAGATCAAAATTAATTAGATTTAAGTCATTAGGACTTGATAGCATAATAGATATGAAGGATAGTTAGTAAAAGAGATTGTCACTTGGTAGGTGGGAAGAGTAATCAAAAATTGAGATTGAGAACTCAGATGCAGTGGCCCATTTTTGCAAGGAGCAATCTCTGAACATCCAGATCACATAAACTTAGTGGTATCATTCAATAAGGACTTAATAGAAATAAAGACTTTGAAGTCATTGAAGTTACTGAAATATAGCATATATGAGTAACCCAGTGGATGGTGTTCATAATGTAAAAATAAGAAACCATGAAAATAAAGGTGAGGAAGTTATATTAAAGAGATTGAAATATATATACACCATTTGCTAGATCTGATTGACTTTTCTATTTCAAATGTCTTGGTGGCAGACAAAAGTTGTTTACTCTTGAAGCCAAAAGTTCCAGAAACTGACTTTTCCTAAAGAGAGGGAAGTAGATCTATGGTTAACCACTAAAGTTCATCTACACTAGATGTGAAATATGTAGAGGGGGAGAGATGTCAAATATGAACGGAAGAGATTTGTGGTTCAAAGTCAACCAAGGGAGCAATACCAGGCCCCCAGAAGATGCATCCTGCACCCACAGCAGTGGCATTTTCATTGTGAGTTGTAGCACTCAAGTTCAGCAGCAATGATAGCAGCCCTTATTGAGCTAGCACTGAGATGTGATTTCAGCTGTGGACTGCTTAACTTCTTGCTTTGTGTCCCTGCCTATTTCTCCAGTGGACTTCTCCAACTTCCCTAGCATTTATTTGTTAGAGCCAGTTTCCTTTCAGTTTAGTCATTTTGTCTTGAAACCAGGAGCTGTGGCTCACACAAAAGGAATAAAAGGAAAGAGCCACAAAAGGCTACTGAGCAGAGCGATCAGAGAAACAGGAGGAAATTGGAAAACTCAGACTGAAAACTTAAAGAGAGGAAAATATGCAAGAACGAAGGAAAGTACAGTGCCTAAGGCAAAATGAATGTTCTAGTAGGATAAGGAGGAACAGAGGGTGCTGAGTGTGAGAATGAAACTTATGTTACCATGTGTGAAAGAGTCAATGGGAATTTGCTGTATGGCCCAGGGAACTCAAACTGGGGCTCTGTGACCATCTAGAGGCGTGCGATGGGGGGTGGGGGGGGGGTGGGAGGGAGGCGACATATGAATACCTATGGCTGATTCATGTTGGTGTTTGGCAGAAACCAACACCATTCTGTAAGGCAATTGTCCTTCAACTAGAAAATAAATTTTAAAAAAGAGAGACTTCTAGTGGCTTTAGTGAGAGCAGTTTCCATTTTGTGATAGAGCAGGGGCCGGAGGATAATGAGAATTGAATGAAAGCAAGTGATACAGCATTGAGGAAAATGAAATAAAGATGTGGAGAACAGGTGTGGATTTTCTTTCTTGAGGAGCAATGTCATGAAAGTTGTCAAAGAAAGAGAGGTGGGCGTTGAGAGGGAAGAGGATAAAGAAGTAGAAAGGCGAATTTGGGTGGAAAGGAAACAAGAAGCAGGAAGGATTTCCCTGGTGTTCCAGGGGTTAAGAACCCACCTGCCAAAGCAGGGGACAGGGGTTCAAGGCCACGCTCTGCGATGAGAGGCCGCTGCGATGGCAAGCCCGTGCACCGCGAATAGAGTGGCCCCTGCCCTCCACCACTAAAGAAAGGCTGTGCGTGACGGTGAAGACTGAGTGCAGGCAAAAATAAGTGAATAAATAAAATTTAAAGAAAAAACAAGAAGCAGGGAAAGAGGACAGGACGTAGCTGGATAAAGAAATAAATGTATATGTAATACGTATTTCTTACACTAAAAACATTATGACCTATATCCCTAAATGCACTTTTAATTTGATTAATGTTTTAGTTCACCACAACATATCCTGTGGAGTCATTATAATCAATCTAATCAGACACATCATTTAAGACTATAAAATAGTCTTAGAACTATTTTGCACATCCAGATTTTACTTAAAACATACAGATTATTTACTTATTATTATTGTTTTCCATTTTCAACTGCCTGTTTTGACATTTTGTAAACCAAATCAAAATTATTATGTAACGGCATTTTAACTTTCCTTGAAAAATAATGAATATTATAGAAGTCATTCTCTTACCAGTATCTGTTAAGAAATTGTCAAGATCCTCTCAGCATTTGGTTTTCTGAGGTAGAAATAATACAGGAGCACTGGAATGACAATAACACAAAGAGCAATATTTTATACACTGATTCATTTTGGTGGCTTTATTATCCAGGCTTAGGAAAATGCTGTTTATTAAAATTTTTTTAACACAAGAATTAACCACTTATAGGACTATGTGCTTTTGCCAGAGGAGAAAGGAGTGGAGAACTGAAATTCCCCTGATAGTGTCCATGGAATTCCATCGGGACAAAGCTAAGCTATGCTTCTGGGCATTGAGGACTTGGGCATGTATGAGAAATCCATATTGTTCGATAGGGCATTACAGACTCTGGAATTATAAGCAGTAATCACTGTAGACAGTTCCAGTTCTAACTATTAAAATTGTACTTTATGCCATACTTTCAAACACAGATGACGTATTTGACATGTTTGTGCAAACTCCAGCATATCGCTAAATTTTGGTACTCTGAGAACTT
Source organism: Odocoileus virginianus (assembly GCF_023699985.2). NCBI lineage: Eukaryota > Metazoa > Chordata > Mammalia > Artiodactyla > Cervidae > Odocoileus > Odocoileus virginianus. Next base: position 13,306,712 of record NC_069698.1, read on the forward strand.
TGCTCAGTATGATCTTGTCTGAGCTAATCACATATGATTTGAATGAGGTCAATGTTTTAATTTGTCCAATTGCAAGAAAGTTGACCTGTCTGTGTAGCTGGAACTCTCATTCCAATTCTATACCATCAGAGAGCCTGGATCATTGGAAAAACACAAAATAGTAAATACAGCTTCCAATCAGAGAGGCAGCAAGAGTGAGATAGAGTCAGGGAAGTGAGCATATATGGATAGCACAGGGTCTGGAGGCCAGACTTGTTCTTTACATCTTAGAGGAAAACTGTTGACGGATTGTGAACATGGTGATAACAAATTCAGATTTTTGCAATAACAGAGACAGTTGTCCATGAATGTTCATTCAGAAAAAGTTTACTTTACTTGTTTGTGACATTTTGGTGTGATATCTGAAAAGAAAGAACTGCTTAACTTCCACTTTGGACTTCCTGGTTAGATAGGAGGAGAGCAAAAAACACATCATTTTGATAGATTGATTAATCACTTATCCTGCTTCCTTACATTTTTGCTGGTGAAAGCCAAAATAGAGGAGATAAGTAACATAGGAGAGAGGGGTTCCTGTGAAAAATACCCAGGACAGTGGAGTGGGGAATGTAAAGTGCACAGGTAGCTTCAGCACAACCAGCACTTGGATAAAATTTACTGCCCTCTTCAATTTTGTGTAATTGTCTCCTAACTTATTTGGTTGCCTATCTGTGAGCACAAAGGCCTGTATCACTGCTTCCAGTGTGGGTAGTCTTTTCATTTATGGTTATTTTAATTTTTAATACCTCATTGTGCTTTCTTTGCTTTTCTTTAGTGACTTCATAATACCATGCCTCTTTTTTGTGTATCATTCTTTGACATCTATCTTTTTTCGTGAAGTGTTTGTTAGGATAGTTTGCCCAGTTTTTAATTGGGTTATTTGTCTTTTTATTATGAGTTTTGGGAGTGCTTGATGTATTCCCAGTGAAAGGTTTTTTTATCAGATATATGATTTGTAAATATTGCAATGTAACACACTGATCTGTTACACTGATGACATTGTGCTGATTGGTTATAGTAAGCAAGAAGTATTTACATTGGTGAGACATTTGCAAGAGACATAGAAAGCAAATCTCATAAAAATCTGGGGGCCTTCTATTTTAGTGAAATGTCTAGGTGTCCAGTGATGTAGCACATGTTGAGATGATTCTTCCAAGTGAAGGATGTTACTTCTTGCCCTTCCTGAAACTGAAAGAGAGGAACAGCAGATGATATGCATCTGTAAATTTTGGAGGCAATATTATTGTTATTTGGATGTGTTACTACAGCCCGTTTACTGAATGATGGGACAGGCTGATAGTTTTCATTGGGGCTCAGAACAAGAGACATGTCTAGCCTTTAGTGCAAGCTCTTCAATCCCTTAGGCTAAGGGTTCCCAACTTCTGGGCCCTGGACCATTACCTTCTGTCAGATCAGAAGCAACATTAGATTAGAAACAAAGTGCACCGTAGATGTAATGCTCTTGAATCATCCCGAAACCATCCTCCCCACCCCCTGTCCGTGGAAAAATGGTCTTCCATGAAATCAGTCCCTGGTGCCAAAAAGGTTGCAGACTGCGGGCTTAGACCATATTCAACAGATCCAGTGGAGCTTGAATCAGCAGTGGCAGATGTTTAGAGCCTTTAATAGGCCTCCGGAGAAGGCAGTGGCAACCCACTCCAGTGCTCTTGCCTGGAAAATCCCATGGATGGAGGAGCCTGGTGGGCTGCAGTCCATGGGGTCACGAAGAGTTGGACACAACTGAGCGACTTCACTTTCACTTTTCACTTTCATGCTTTGGGGAAGGAAATGGCAACCCACTCCAGTGTTCTTGCCTGGAGAATCCCAGGGGTGGCGGAGCCTGGTGGGCTGCCTCTATGGGGTCGCACAGAGTCGGACACGACTGAAGCGACTCAGCAGCAGCAGCAGCAGAGGTGGCAGTAGATGCAGGCCCTTAGACTTTTGAGCACAGCGCTTCCATCTTCTGTGGATAACTCCTCTGCCTTAGGGAAACAACCATTGTTTGTTGCTCACTCTCTGCTAGTGAGCCTCAGTAGAAAGTGTATGTTTAACCATGGTCAAAATTTGCCATGATACCTGAGCTGCCCTTGTTAAACTGAAGGCTATCTGACCCACAAACCATTAAGTTGTGTGTACACAGCAGCATTCTTTTATCAGATGAAACTAGTAGACACTTGATCAAGCAGGACCAGGCCCTGAAGGCACAAATAAGTTACCTGAAGAAGTGGTCTAAGTTCTGTTGGTGTCTGCTCCTGCCACAATGGTGTCTCTGTCATAGCGTGGACCTGTGGTCCTATGGGGAGTTCTCTGTAATTAATTAGCAGAGAAGAGAAGGCTGGAGCCCGCAGACCTAGATGAGTCTGCATGGTGTGCAGACACCATCAGAAAGGGGACATCTGCTGCCCTACAGCTCTGCTCTGTGACATTCCTGAAGGACACTGGTGATGGGAAACCTTTTAGTGGGCAGAACTTTGAGCCTCACACCTGGTTGTTCACTCTATTTGGAAAGAGAAAGGGGCAGGTGTGTAATTATATACCAGTTCATTGGCTGTGGCCAATGGTTTAGCAGGATGTTCATGGACGTTGAAGGAAAATGATTGGAAATACAAGAAAATTTGGGAAGAATTATGTTAATTGAGCTCTCTGAATGGATAAATATAACATGAGATATTTGTGTCCCATGTGAATGCTCACCAAAAAAAAGTGACAGTTGTGTTTGGAAAGGAAGGAAATATTAGCTACATGAGGGAGTCAACAGCTAGAGTTTTACAGATCACAGACGCTGATAATTTTGAAGGTGTGGGCCTGAGTGGAATCAGTAGGAATGTGTGTGGAATTTCAGTGTTGAGAGAAGGGCGGACATGGATCTGGAAATGTATCACTTATCATACTTAAATAATATGCAATGTGAGAAAAGCCAACTTTCAAGGACTTTTAAGACAGAAAATATCCAGATTTTTGCTCATTTTCATGTCTGTGCCACGAACACATTGGGAACTATGATATCATGCTATTGACATTATTTGAACTTTGATAATATATATTTAAAACCCTTTGAGGTTAACAACACATTGAAATAAATGTTATATACTACTGACTTCTTTAGCTTACAAACTTCTTTTTTTTTTTTTTTAATTTTAGGAAGATTGAGACCATTTCCTTCCTATTCTGCAACTTCGCTTCTTCCCACACTCATCCCGACTTATTCAGTCTGAACTCTAAGCTTCCTGAATTAGTGAAGCTTTTCAGTTATCCAGCAACAAACAGACAGAACTAAAAAGGGCCTTAGAAGGCATTATAGACAGTAGAAATAACTTACTTTTATCTCCTTGTAGAAGCACACTGAGTTAAGAGCATCTCGTATGGTTTGGCCTGCTCTTCAAAGTTTTAACTCTCTTCACATGGTTCTTCATTACTTTCTTCTTCAGTTTATTTCTCTGTGTCACATGAGAATTGAATTCATATGAAGCAGGATTGCCAGGGACCAAATAAAGTAGAATATAACCTTAAATGATGGCTGGCAATATTCCTGGGGTTTCCCTCTGTTCACTCAAACACAAAAATGCCCAGTATGTGAAATTAAATGTGATGAGTCTCCAGGCTATAAGAATGTATTACTGTCAAAGACCCCATCTCAAGTGTTTTTAGAGGTTCTGCACTATTTTAGTACTTCTGTGCTCATTCGCTCAGTAATATCCAACTCTTTGTGATCCCATGGACTCGCCCGACTCCTCTGTCCATGGAATTTTCCAGGCAAGAATGCTGGAGCAGGTTGCCATTTCCTCCTCCAAGGGATCTTCCTGATCCAGAGATCCAAACCACATCTGTTGTGTCTCCTGCATTGGCAGGCATATTCTTTTACCACTGTGTCTCCTGGGAAACCTGCATTTCAGTGCTTAATACATGTTTGATAAATCTACTCTAAAAACCACAATGAGGAATATACAAGCATGTAAAGTTTTTTCATTTTAATTTATTTGGCTGTGCCATGCAGCTTGTAGTATCTTAGTTTCCAGACTAGGGATCAAACCCAGGCCATCAGCAGTGATGGTGAGTAGTCCTAAGCACTGGGCATCTGGGAAATTCCCCATTTTAAATTCTGCTTTATTTTTTTTTATGATAAACATTTGATGAACACTTGATTGGAACTCCCCGTCTCTTTTAATAAGATATATAAATATCTTAAAGAATTTATTAAGTACTGAAATCTTGTCATTAAAATAATACGGTAGTTATGAACGCAAACAAAATTGAACTCTACATAGTTTTATGTTGTTTTCAAGTAGGAAAACACATATTTAGTATTGGATCTAAATATTTCTCTTTAACATTTTCATCAGTGAATTTATGACTTTCTTATTTCTCAGGCTGTAGATAATTGGATTTAAGAAAGGAATTATGACAGTGTAAAATAGAGAATCCATCATATCTTGATCATCTGCTCGTGTGGATCCAGGGAGCACATACATGAAAAGAAGAGCCCCATAGTATAAGGAGACAGATAGGAGGTGGGCACCACAGGTGGAGAAGGCCTTCCTTATGCCTTGTGCAGACTTCTTCCTTAAAATCGTAAAGAGAACTAGTGTATAAGAGACAAGAATAATAAGAATGGTGAACACCTGTATTGAACCAGAGAAAATAAATATCACCAGAACATTAATAGAAGGATCAGTACAAGAAATTTTAAACAATGGCATGATGTCACAATAAAATTGATGTATTATGTTAGAATTACAAAAGGTTAATCTGAATAAAAAACATGTATGAAGTAAGGCATGAAGAAGGCCACCTATAAGTGATGAAATTAACATCCGCATGCACAGTCTGTTAGTCATAATCACCGGATAAAGTAACGGATTGCATATGGCTACATAACGATCATATGACATTGTTGCCAGCAGAAGACATTCTGTGGTTGCACTGACTCCAAAGGAAAAGAATTGCACTATGCATTCAGAGAAAGATATCCTCTTGTTCTTGGTGAAGATGTTGACTAGCATCTTGGGGACCACTGTGGAGGATAACCAAGTATCCACACAGGCTAAACTCCCAAGGAATAAGTACATGGGGGTGTGAAGGTGAGGGTCATTCCAGATGATGGCAATCAAACCAAGGTTCCCCATGATAGTGAAGATATATATAACTAAGAAGAGCACAGACAGAGGGATTTGCCACTCTGGTTGATATGTGAGTCCCGTGAGAACAAACTCTGTCAGCTCTGTTGCGTTTTTTCTTTCCATATCCTTAATAGAAGGCCTCTGAAATCAAATATAGTAAATGTAAAAAGGACAGTCATCAATCATTTAAGAAAGAAAATTTGGTGAAAATAATTGAAATAAAACCATACACTAGCCTGAATGCCTTTTATTTTATTTACTCTTCTAAAATACATGAAAAGTATTTAGAAAATTATTGGATTAGAAAAATGCAACTATTTTATTTCAGAGGTTTAGAAGAGAAGACATTAGACATTATGCATCAAAAGTAAAGATGTGGGGCTTCCCTAGTGATCCAGGTGTTAAGAATTAAGAATGTGCCTTGCAATGCAGGGGACATGGGTTTGATCCGTGGTCCAGGAAGACCCCACATGCCATTCGTCACAACATTCGTCACAACATTCGTTCAGCCCATTCGTCACAACTCCTGAGCCCTTGTGCCACAGCTACTGAAGTCTGCAGGCCCTAGAGCCTGTGCTCTGGAACAAGAGAAGCCAGTGCCACGAGAAGCCTGCACACCACAGTGAGAAGGAGCCCCCGCTCACCACAACTAGATAAAGCCTGCATACAGCAAAGAAGACCCAGTGCAGCCAAAAACAAACAAACAAGTAAAGATGTTAGAAGACCCTGGATTATAAAATGATTTGAAAGCCATGTGAAGATCTTAAATTTTATTCTTCAAGGAATAGACAGACATTGAAAATTTTTTAGATGTGGAGTGTCTTCACCTGTTTTTTTTTTTTTTTTAAATAAGTATTTGAATGTAGAAAATAGGCTGCAGGGTTAAGACCCTGGTGTCATAAATATTGATCAGTAAACTGGAACTTTTATGCAGGGATTTCCATACCATATTACATAACAGAATTGTCTGGGGGAGTTTTGGTACAAAATATAGGTTCTGAAGTATTACTGTAGAAATTGATTCAGTAGGTCATAGATTACTGCTAGTAATATGTATTTTATAAATGCTTCCCAAGTGATTAAAACATTTGTGAAGTTTTTATTCCATGTGTGATATGACATTGAAAATTTTGAGGAAGGCAGATAAATCTAAATAAATCAGATTGTACAGTCACCATTAGATGTGAAGAGTTATCAGTAAAGGTAAAACAGTCAGTTGGTGTCTGGTTAGATGACCATCAAAAATTAAGATTGAAAACTCAGATACAATGGCCAATTTTTGCTAAGAACATCCTCTGAACATTGAAGTGACATAAACCTAGCAGTATGGCTCTCCAAGAGCTTAATAGAAATAATAACTCGGGAATCACTGAGGTGGCAGAAAACACACTTTGTATGACTTATCCAGTGGACAGCATGCATAAGGTAAAAAGAAGGAAGTAAATGTGAGGGAGTTAAATTAAAATGGATTTTCATCACATCATCTAATCCTGTTTTCTGCCACATGATTCTTGAGGGTAGACAAAAACTGTCATTCACTTTAGAAGTCAAAATTCTGAAAATTGACTTTCCCCTTGAATTTAGAGTGAGGGAACTAGATCTAGGGTTAAATTAAATTAGATCTAGAGTTAACTAAATCTAGAATTAAATTAAAATGGAAATAAATGTGAGGGAGTTAAATTAAAATGGATTTTATCACATCATCTGATCCTCTTTTCTGCCACATGATTCTTGATGGTAGGCAGAAACTGTCATTCACTTTAGAAGCCAAAATTCTGAAAATGGACTTCCCCCGTGAATTTAGAGTGAGGGAACTAGATCTGGAGTTAGCCACTCAAACTACCACACAGTTCCACTCATTTCATATGCTAGCAAAGTAATGCTCAAAATTCTCCAAGCTAGGCTTCAACAATACCTGAACCGAGAACTTTCAGATATTCAAGCTGGATTTAGAAAAGGCAGAGATCAAATTGCCAACATCCGTTGGGTCATAGAAAAAGCAAGAGACTTCCAGAAGAATGTCTATTTCTGCTTCATTGACTACACTAAAGCCTTTGAATGTGTAGATCACAACAAACTGTGGAAAATTCAAAAGAGAAATACCAGACTACCTTACCTGCCTTCTGCGAAACCTGTATGCAGGTCGAGAAGCAACAGTTAGAACCGGTCATGGAACAACAGACTGGTCCCAAATTGGGAAAGGAGTATGTCAAGGCTATGTCAAGAGTATGTCAATTATGTCTCCCTACTTATTTAACTTATATGCAGAGTACATCATGCGAAATGCTGGGTTGGAGGAAGCACAAGCTGGAATTAAGATTGCTGGGAGAAATATCAGTAACCTCAGATATGCAGAGGGCAACACCCTTATGGCAGAAAGTGAAGAGGAACTAAAGAACCTCTTGATGAAAGTGAAAGAGGAGAATGGAAAAAGCTGTTTTAAAACAACATTCAAAAAGCAAAGATCATGGCATCTGATCCCATCACTTCATGGCAAATAGATGGGGAAACAGTGGAAACAGTGAGAGACTTTATTTTCTTGGGCTCCAAAATCACTGCAGACAGTGACTGCAGCCATGAAATTAAAAGAAGCTTGCTCCTTGGAAGAAAAGCTATGACAAACCTAAATAACATATTAAAAAGCAGAGACATTACTTTGCCGACAAAGGTCAGTCTAGTCAAAGCTATGGTTTTTCCTGTAGTCATGTATGGATGTGAGAGCTGGACTATAAAGAAAGCTGAGGGTTGAAGAATTGATGCTTTTGAACTGTGATGTTGGGGAAGACTCTTGAGAGTCCCTTGGACTGCAAGGAGATCCAACCAGTCCATCCTAAAGAAAATCATTCCCGAATACTCATTGAAAAGAATGATGCTGAAGCTAAAACTCGAATACTTTGGCCACCTGATGCGAAGAACTGACACATTGGAAAAGACCCTGATGCTGGGAAGGATTGAAGATAGGAGGAGAAGGGATGACAGAGGATGAGATGGTTTGATGGCATCACCGACACAATGGACATGCATTTGAGCAAGCTCTGGGAGTTGGTGATGGACAAGGAAGCCTGGTGTGCTGCGATTCGTGGGGTCGCAAAGAGTCGGACACGACTGAGTGACTGAACTGAACTGAAATCAAACCTACCTACACTAGATTTGTGATATGAAAAGGTGAGAAAGAGGTCAAATGTGAACAAAAGAGATTTTTGGTTGCAAATCAGCCAAGTACACAGTATCACAACACCAAAATTCATCCTGTTTCCACAACAGTGGCATTGTCATTGTGAGATATCTTGCAACCAGCTCACACAAAAAGGAAAGACCAGAAAAGGCTACTAACCAGAGTGATCAGGGAAGCAGGAGAGAATGGGAAGCTGAGTGTTGGGAACTTGAAGAGAGGAAAATACTCAAGAACAAAGGAAAGAACAGTGCCTAAGTCAGATGAATGCTCTGGCTGGATAAGGAGTGAACAGAGATCACTGAATGCCAGGATTAGGAGATTTTTGTGGCTTCAGCAGTCCTCTGATGGGCTCAGTGGCTTTCGTGAGAGCAGTTTCCATTTGTGATAGAGTCGAGGCCAGAAATAGAAGGGAAACAAGTGGCACAGTAGTGAGGAAAATGAAAGAGAGTATCTGAGATGTGGACAGCAGATGTGGATTTCTTGTCTTGTGGAACAACGTCGTGAAAGTTTTCAAAAGCGGGAGAAGAGGCAGAGGAGTAAGGATAAAGCAGGAGAATGGGGAAGGGGCAGTGGAAAGGAAACAGGAAGCAGGAAGAGAAGAAGGGAAGGAACATCAGTGTTAAGTGTAGGAAAGAAGGCAATGAAGAGGGAGAGAGGAGGTATCAGAGGAAGGCTCAGATGAAATAAGGGGAAAAGCTAGAGGTAGGGCTTACATATTGTCTTAAATCTGATTTTTATTAGAAGCTGTCAGCACGGAGAATCTTTTCTTTTTCTTTTATTCAAAATCCCAAGTTTATTTTTCTATGGAATTTGTATGGAATAGGAACTTTCATTTTAATTTTACCTTATAAATTTGTATTGTTAGTAAATATACTATCACTGCCTAGTATCATTGCTATTACTGTTCTTAGAGCTGACTTTCCCTAGAGTTTCTGATGGATTTACTTGGCAGCTTTTGCTTTTCTACCAGTTTGATAGCAGAAAAATAGAGCCAAAGACTGGAATTTCATACAGGCAATATAAATAACCAGTGCCAATGATTGCAGTTATTAAATGTACATTTATTTGGACTGGTCTTTCTTCTATGCAGGACTTTCCTGGTGGCTCAGATGGTAAAGTGTCTGCCTACAATGCAGGAGACCCGGGTTCGATCCCTGGGTCGGAAAGATCCCATGGAATAGGAAATGGCAGCCCACCCCAGTATTCTTGCCTGGAAAATCCTATGGACAGAGGAACCTGGTAGGCTATAGTCCAAGGGGTCGCAAGAGTCGGACATGACTGAACGACTTTGCTTTCACTTTTCTTCTATGCAGTCCTAAAACTAAATAATCAAAATATTCAGCTCAATATGTGGATAATTATTAAGTCATAAAGCTGAAAAGAGCACTAGAGGAACATTTTTTACATTTTTCTATATATATGTTTTTTTCAGTGAAACTATTGTCATAAGTAGGTTGCAAAGTAGAGGTTACTATTTAAGTGATTTACTATTTAAGTGACTTAAATGCAGAGAGTCTGCTTAATTAAATGAAATAAGTGTTTTGAATACAATTATCAAAAAAGTTTCTTTTACAAGAAACATTCTGACAAATTCTTAAACTGCCTTTTAATTTGTTTAACAGTCTGGTAACCAAAACTTAGGCTATGGAATCAGTCCAATTATTTTACAGATAATTTTATATCATTAAGGAATACAGTGTAGTCTTAGAGCTGTTTTGCTTATCCAGGTTTTACTCACAAAAATAATAAAATATGCAGATTATTCACTGTTTTCCATTTTCAACTGGATATTTTGATATCTTATAAACCAAATCAAAATTATTATAAATTTAATAATATTTCAGCTTTCTATAAAAAATAATGAATATTATAAAAATCATTCTCTCTCACCAATATCTGTTAAGAAATTGTGGAAATCCCTTTAGCATTCGGCTGTCTGAAGTATTCATAGAAAATAGAACTCAGGCACTGGAATTGCAATAACACAGGCAGCATCGTTTTGCACACTGATTCATTTTGGGAGCTTCATTTTCCAGGCCCAGGAAAATGTTGTTTATGTGAATGTGTTTTGAACAGAATTGTCAACCATTGCATAACTGTCTTCTTTTGCCAAAAGAGGAAGGAATGATGAAATAAAATTCCCCTGATAGTGCCCAAGGATTCCCTTTAGGACAAACTTAAGCTTTTCCACTGGGCATTATGTACTTGGACATTTATGAGGAATCCAGGGTATTCCACAGGGCATTGCAGCCTCTGAAATCACAAACATTAAGTTATGTTTACATAACACAGAGCACATTTCTGACATGTTTATGCAAACTCCAGTGTATCTGTGAATTTTGATACTCTGTCAGTATGGTCTTAATTCACTACACATGATTTTAATGACGTCAAAGTTCTAGATTCTCTTCAGAAGCCAACTGCAAGAAAATTCCCCTCCTTGTGGAACTTGTAACTCACATCCATACCCACACCTCACTCCCCACTTTACAGTGAAAACTGATGAGACGTCTTCCTAGGAAGAGCAAGGGAAAAGCAAAAAGAAAGACCACAGTGGTAGGTAGCCGAGATCAGTGCGCCTCAAACTTTAATTCCTGTGACTCTCCTGGTGATTTTCCTAGAATGCAGATGCTGTTTTGGTAGGTCAGAGGTGGTTCCTGACGGGCGTCATTTCTCACAGGGCGCTGTGTCTGGATGTTTGCCATCCTCAGAGACTTCCTTCATTTGCACGCCTAGCTTCTCAGAGAGTTGGCTCATTACAGAAACAAAGGAAAATGCCAAACGGAACTTGTGTGCAAAGAGAGAGGCCAAGTGGAGACAAAGTAGGCAAAAGAGGTCAGTGTGAGTGATCACAGAGGAGCTAGGGGCTGGGCGGGTACTGTGTTCTTTACCCAACTTAAAGGATGACTAATAAGGGATTTTGAACATGGTGGTCACATGTTCAGATTTGCCTTTAAATATTTACAGAGAAGTTGCCATTAAACATTTATTGAGAAAAATAATGACATTATTTATGTCAAAATAGGAGCGAGAAAAGGCTGGCTTAAAACTCAACCTTCATAAAACAAAGAGCATGGAATCTGGGCCCATCTTTTCATGGCAAATAGAAGGGGGAAAAGTGGAAACAGTTGCAGATTTTATTTTCTTGGGCTCCAAAATCGCTGTTGATGGTGACTGCAGCCATGAAATTAAAAGACATTTGCTCCTTGAAAGGAAAGGTATGACAAACATAGACAGTGTATTAAAAAGCAGAGACATTACTTTGCTGACAAAGGTCCATATAGTCAAAGCTAGGATTTTTCCAGTAGTCATGTACAGATGTGAGAGCCAGGCCATAAAGAAGTCTGAGTGCCCCAGAACTCATGCTTTAAGGAGATCAAACCAGTCAATCCTAAAGGAAACCAACGCTGAATATTCATTGGAAGGACTGATGCTGAAGCTGAAGCTCCAATACTTTGGCTGCCTGAAAAGACTCTGATGTGGGAAAGACTGAAGACAAAAGGAGAAGAGAATAACAGAGGATGAAATGGTTGGATGACATCACCAACTTGATAGACATGAGTTTGAGCAAATTTTGGGAGATAGTGAAGGAAAGGGGAACTTGATGTGCTGCAGTCCATGGGATTGCAAAGAATTGGACACTACTAAGCTACTGAACAACAACAAAGAAGTGTCTTGGCATTGGTGCATGACGAGTAAAAGATTTTAAGGGTCCAGACTCCTTGAGGGGAGAATGTTGCAGCATGCAGGTAGCTAGGGAAGAACAGTGAAATGGGGGCAGGAACCAGGAAATGATGCATCTTGTAAACAGCAGGAGTCCATTGACAGACAAAGAAAAGCAGGAACCTCCAGACTGACAGAAAACTGGGTGATAAGGGTCTGAGTAGCAGATGAAGAAAGGTGAGGAAAGGTGGGAATCTCTTGTAACCAAATGTAACCTTTTGTTCACTATGCTCCCATAAGCATAAAAAGATTAGCCTTACAATAAGAAGCCTCTGGATTTCTGAGGCAATATTATCCTTATCTGGGTGTATTCCTCCAGCCCATTTACCAAGTGACAGGAAGAGCTACTAGTTTTGAGTGAAGCCCAGGAGAGAAGGGACTTCCCTGGTAGCTCAGATGGTAAAGCGTCTGCCTACAGTGCAAGAGACCAGGGTTCAATCCCTGGGTTGGGAAGATCTCCTGGAGAAGGAAATGGCAACCCACTCCAGTACTCTTGCCTGGAAAATCCCACGGATGGAGGATCCTGGTAGGCTAAAGTCCATGGGGTCACAGAGTCTGACATGACTGAACAACTTCACTTCATTTCAGGAGAGAAGGCTTTCCAATATATCAAGGCTAATGTAAAAGCTGTTGTGCTCATGGACCATATTCAGCACAGGCCCTGGTGCTGGAAGTGGCAGTGAAAGAGCTTGGCACCTTTAACAGACTTCCAGAAGTGGATCATAGTGTATGCCCTTAGAATTCTGGGCAAAGCACTGCCATCCTCTAGATAACTACTCTAATTTAGAGAAACAACCATTGGCCTGCTAGTGAGCCTTAGGAGAAAAAGAATGTTTAACCACGGCCACCAATTTTCTGTGATACCAGAGCTGCCCTTGGTAAGCTGAGTAATATCCCTGTCATTCTCCATGCAGTTGGGTATGCACAGAAGCATTTCTTCATCAAATGAAATTAGTATATATAAACCTGATCAAGCAGGAACAAGCAGGGCACAAGTAAGTTACTAAAGCAGTGGTCCAAACTCTATTTGCCTTCTATTTGCCTGCTGCGGTGGCTTCTGTCTCCCAGCCTGGGCCTGTGTCCTTGTGATTGTTTGACCGAGAAGACCAAGGCCTGATTTACAGATGGTTCTGAATGGTATGCAGGCACCATCATAAAGTGGACAGCTGATGCACTGCAGCTCCTCTCTGTGACATTACAGTGGACAGTAGGGAAGGAAGAACTTTCCAGTGAGCAAGTCTTTGACCATTGCACCTGGTTGTACACTTTCTTTGGGAGGAGAAATGGACAGTTGTGTGATTGTGTTAGGGGAAGAACACTGATTGAAACTGCCCACCCTGGCCAGGCACTATCGTAACTATTCTCATGAGTTGTTTTATGACAGAAGATCCTGGTAAGGAATACGGAACTAATAAGCCACCACCAACTGGAAGAGTTCGGGAAAGGTCGAAAGGAGACACCGCGTGTCCGTCCACTTCCCAGAATCCCTGTTGCTAGCATCCATCTTGGCTGAGCGATGCGTGTGCCACCAGGAAAGACTCTGAATTAGAATGATTGGCTCGGGACCACCCAGAAACTAATCCCACCACCATAAAACCCAAGACTGCGAGCCATGCAGCAGAGCAGTTCTCCTGGGTTCCCTTACCCTCCTGCTCTCCACCCGGGCGCCCTTTCCCAATAAAATGTCTTGCTTTGTCAGCACACGTGTCTCCTCAGACAATTCATTTCTGAGTGTTAGACAAGAGCCCAGTTTCAGGCCCTGGAAGGGATCCCCCTTCCTGCAACAATTATATGCCAATGCATTGATTGTGGCCAGTGGTTTGGTGGAATATTCATAGACTTTGAAGGAATATGATAGGAAATCAATGATAAAGAGATCTGTAGAAGAGTTATGTTAATAGATCTCTCTAAATGGGCAAAAAACATGAAGGTATTTGTGTCCCATGAAAATGTTCACCCCAAAAAAGTGATCTCAGCAGAATAGGATATTATCATCAAATGATTAAGATGATGATAAAGAATCCATCTGCAGTGCAGGAGACCTGAGTTCTGTCTCTGGGTCAGGAAGCTCCCATGGATAAGGCAATGGCGACCCACTCCATTTTCTTGCCTGGAGAATCCCATGGAGAGAGGATTCTGGCGGGCTACAGTCCATGGGGTTGCAAAGAGTCAGACACGACTGAGCAATTAAGCACACGATGTATAGACACGAGTCAGTCTTTCTCAAGCACCTCTGTCACTACTCAGTGGGCTCCCAAATGAAATGGCCAAGATGGTAGGGATAGGAGGTTATTCATAGGCTGAACATTTTCTTCGCCTTCCCAAGTCCAGCTTGACTTTGGCCACTGCTGGGTACCCGGTCAGTCAGCCGTCAAGCCCAATGTTAAGCCCTTGATGTAGCACCACCGTTCATTAGCATGATCAGCTGTGTTCCCGGTGGCAGCAAGGTTAGATTTGAAGTGGGAGTCCTTTGTTCTTATTGGAATATATACTTACTCTAGATGCAGATATGCCTAGATTTATTGACTTCCCTGCAGTCAATGCTTCTGCCAATATTACCATCCTTGGTCTTATAGAATTCCTTATCCACTTTAATTGTTGCTGTTCAGTCACTCAATCATGTCTGACTCTTTGCAACCCCATGGACTGCAGCAAGCCAGACTCCCCTGTTTCTCACTGTCTCCCAGAGTTTGCTCAAACTCATGTCCATTGAGTCAGTGATGCCATCCAACCATCTCATGCTCTGTCACCCCTTCTCCTCCTGCCTTCATCTTTCTCAGCATCAGAGCCCAATGAGGGGACTCTTCATATCAGGTGGCCAAAATATTGGAGCTTCAGCTTCAGCATCAGTTCTTCCAATGCATATTCAGGATTTATTTCCTTTAGAATTGACTGGTTGATCTCCTTGCTGTCCAAGGGGCTCTCAAGAGTCTTTGCCAACACTACAGTTCAAAAGTAGCAATTCTTTGGCACTCAGCCTTCTTTATGGTCCAGCTTTCACATCCATACGTGACTGCTGGGAAAACCACACCTTTGACTATATGGACCTTTGTTGGCAAAGTGGTATCTTTGCTTTTTAATATGCTGTCTAGGTTTGTCATAGCTTTTCTTCCAAGGAGTAAGTGTTTTTTAAATTCATGACTGTAGTGACCATCCTCAGTGATTTTGGAGCCCAGGAAAATACAGTCGGTCACTGTTTCCACTTTTCCCCCATCTATTTGCCTGAAGTGTTGGGCCTGATTGCCATGATCTTAGTTTTTTGAATGTTGAGTTTTAGGCCAGCTTTTTCACTGTCCTCTTTCACCCTCATTATGAGGCTCTTTTGTTCCTTTTTGATTTCTGCCATTAGAGTGGTATACCATTTTATATCTTCAGCATATCTGAGGTGGTTAATAATTCACCTGGCAGTCTTGATTCCAGCTTGTGAGTCATCTAGCCCATGAATAGTGTAGTCATGATGTACTCTGCATATAAGTTAAATAAGCAAGGTGACAATATACAGCTTTGATGTACTCCTTCCTCAATTTTGAACCAGTTTGTTGTTCCATGACTGTTTCTAACTGTTGTTTCTTGACCTGCATACAGGTTTCTCAGAAGGAAGGTAAAGTAGTCAGGTATTCCCATCTCTTTTAGAAGTTTCCACAGTTTGTTGTGATCCACACAATCAAGGACTTTAGTGTAATCAATGAAGCAGAAGTAAATATTTTGGGGATTCTCTTGCTTTTTCTATGATCCACTGGATGTTGGCAATTTGAGCTCTGGTTCCTCTGCCTTTCCTAAATCCAGTTTGTACATAGGGAATTTCTTGGTTCACGTACTGTTGAAGCCTAGCTTAAAGGATTTTGAGTGTTAGTTTGCTAGCATGTGAAACAAGGGCAATTGTCTGGTAGTTTGAACATTCTTTGACGTTGGCTTTCTTCTCTGGTGGCTCAGAGGGTAAAGCATCTGCCTGCAATGCAGGAGACTTGGGTTTGATCCCTGGGTGGGGAAGATCCCCTGGAGAAGGAAATGGCAACCCACTCCAGTATTCTTGCCTGGAAAACTCTATGGACCGAGAAGCCTGGTAGGCTACAGTCCATGGGGTCACAAAGAGTCGGACATGACTGAGCAACTTAACTTTCACTTTTTCACTTTCACTTTCTTTGAAATTGGAATGAAAACTGACCTTTTCCGGTCCTGTGGCCACTGCTGAGTTTTCCAAATTTGCTGACATATTGAGTGTAGCTCTTTAACAGCATCATCTTTTAGGATTTGAAATAGCTCAGGTAAGAATTTCATTACCTCCACTAGCTTTGTTCATAGTAATGCTTCCTAAGGCCCACGTGACTTCACACTCCAGGATGTCTGGCTCTAGGTGAGTAACCATACCATTGTGGTTATTAGGGTCATTGACACCTTTTTTGTATATTTCTCACGTCTATTGTTGCTCAGACAGTAAAGAATCTACCTGCAGTGTTGGAAATCCCTATTTGATCCCTGGGTCAGGAAGATCCCCTGGAGAAAGGAATGGGTACCTACTGCAGTATTCTTTCCTGGAGAATTCCATGGACAGAGGAGCCTGCCCCGCACTGTCATGGGGTTGCAAAGAGTCAGACATGACTGAGAAACTAACAATTTCACTTATCCACTGTCATGATAGTCTTTCCTTATAATTTTATTTATTTATCCATTTATTTTGTTTTTGGCTGTGCTGGGTCTTCGTGGCTGGCAGGCTTTTCTCTAGTTGTGGACAGCAGGGTCTTCTTTTCTGTTGTGGTGTGCTGACTTCTCACTGTAGTGGTTTCTCTTGTTCTGGAGCATGGGTTCTTGGGTGTGCAGGCTTCAGTTGTGGTACGTGGGCTTCGTTGCTCCAAGACATGTGAGATCTTCCTAGACCAGGGATCAAACCCATGTCTCCTGCCTTGGCAGATGGATTCTTTACCACCGAGCCACCAGGGAAGCCCTGTCACAGTGTTCTTAACAGCACTAATTCTGGTCAAGGAATTCACTTCAGAGCAAAAATACATGTGGCAGTGTGCCTATGCTTGTGGAAATCACTGGTCTTACCCTATTTCCCATCATTCTGAAACATGTAGTTTGATAGAATGGTGAATCTCTGAACCAATCACCAGTATATGATACGGTTTCACCCATAGCAGATTAATGGGTCTAGGAATCAAGGAGCAAAAATGGGAGTGGCACCAGTCACTGTTAACTCTAAGAACCCCTACAGAATATTTGTTTCTTGTTTCTGTGTTTTTCTGTCTTTCTGGCCTTACACTCTGATTTACAGAGGGAGGAATGTTTCTACCAGGACACAAAACCATGATTCCACTGAGCTGAAAGTAGATTGGCACTCAGTACCTTTGGGTCTGCATTCCTCTGAATCAGCAGACAAAAAGAAATTCTGTGGTGGCAGAGGTGATTCATGGCAACTACCAGGAAGCAGTTAGATTATTACAGAGGGTGTAAGGAAAAGAGTGTCCGGAATAGAGAAGATTCTCTAGTCTCTTCGTGTTTTCATTCCCATGATTAAGGTCATTGAAAAACTCCAACAAACAAGTCAGACAGTAGTTCCAATGGCTCAGACTCTTCAGGAATGAAAGCTCGGTTTACCTAACCAGGTGAAGAACAGCATTCACCTGAGAGCCATCCTGAAGCCAATAGGAATATAGAATATGTAGAGAAATAATTCAGTCAAAATATCAGCTACAAAATAAATATCAGCTACAAACATGTGAGCTGTTACAGATACGAGGACTGTAATTGCCAAGAGATTTCCTTCTTAGCGTGATGTGGATGCATTTGTGTATGTGTAGAGTATATGTCTTAGCTTTCTTTCCAGTCTTTTTTCCTTGTCATGTGCATATCCTGACTGTATAATATAGAGGTTGAGGGCTGTTCATTTGCCATTATAGTATTTAAGTTACCCTATATCATGGAGAGAAATAAATATCACTCAAAGAATTTACCTACTTTTCTGGGGAAGGAGATATACCTTTTCCATTATCCACAAATGGGTGCGTTATGTTAGGTGGAATGTAACTTTATTCTTTTTTATATGTGGAGATAACATATGGCTTTAGGAGATATGTATGGGTGCCATGGTGATTATGGATAGATTATAAGGTTAGTTTTATATGTCAGCTTGGCTGGGATGTGGGCTGTCCATTTATCTGATTAAACATTATTTTGGAGTGTGTCTGTGAGACTGTTTCCAGAAGTGATTAGTATGGAAGTGGTGGACTCAGTAAAGCACATGATCCTCCCAATGTACCTGGGCATCATCCAGTCTGCTGAGTGTCTGAATGTAACAGCAAGGCAGGGGAAGGTTGAATTCAGTTTCTGCTTGCCTGGTTGACGCTGATCTTTAGGTGCTCTAGGTGATCCTGATTCTCAAGACTTTGTACTCAGACAGGAATCTGTACCATTGACCCTCCTGTCTCAGGCCTTCTTTTGAATTACGACACTTGCTGTCCTCAGTCTCCAGCAGTGTTCCAGGCAACTGGCTGAATTTAGTAAAATGGTATCATGCTAAACACCTAAATAGCTGTTAAACAATACAGATTGACTTTCAAAGTATCTTTTTAAAGGAATCATATTCTCTAAATGTGAAATATACATTCTTTATAGGTGAAATATGTTTTCAGAAATCTGGATTTTTCAGAAGTGTATATTTTACCTCTTTCCTAATGTGCCACTCTAATGAAAAACAATGTACTAAATTAATAAATCTGTAACAGAAGGTGAATAGAATCACATCATTTGACTAGATATTTTGATAATTTCTGGAGCGTATAAAGCAGTTTGAATTGTACTGAAGGTCAGGGCAGAGCAGAGGAGTCTGTTGACCAAACATCTGTAAGAGAAGGCTGCAAGGAGGCCTGAGTTTCTTGGAAGCCTCCAACTGTCTGTCCTGTA
The DNA here is from genome assembly GCF_023699985.2 of Odocoileus virginianus. Classification (NCBI taxonomy): domain Eukaryota; kingdom Metazoa; phylum Chordata; class Mammalia; order Artiodactyla; family Cervidae; genus Odocoileus; species Odocoileus virginianus. The sequence goes on from NC_069698.1 coordinate 13,325,663, forward strand.
CTCACCAAGCTAAATTAAGACTTGATAGGTTATACAGCCCACTCATATATTCATAATTTGGCATCAGACTTCTCATTCAAAGAAGAATCCATTAGGACATGTCCTTAATGACAGTAGAAGAAAATGCGTGCATGTAGCCTGCACTTTCAGTTAGTCTTTGGGTCATTACAGTATATGAAAAAGCAAAACTCCACGTAATTGACAGGAAACCATCTGAAAAATGGAAACATTGTATACCAATAATAATCAACAAACTACAGACATATACAATTAGAATGAATCTTTAGGGAGAGGATTAAAAGCAACTTGAATGTGATCAATCCACTCTATTTCCCTAGAACTTAGAATGCTTCAGAAGAATTAAAATAAGACAAATGAACTGGTCTAATCTTGTGACCTACACAAGACTCCAGGAATATAGAGTAATGTATTTTTAAAAAATACTTGTAGCTGAAAACCATTTTATGGTCACCAGTTAACCTCTTTCTCCAGCCACACCCGTCATCACCAGATAGGCTCATGAAAAAGGCAAAATGATGAGAAGAACAAAGGTTATGCATGAGCCCTACATCAGTAACTTCCACTTAAGATGGACAGCTTGCCTAAGGTCATGTCAGAGTGCTCCATTTGCCAGGACAGAGTCCAGCATTGAGTCCCCAGTATTTCACCATTAATGGGGGTAGTTAACCAGCTACCTGGTGGTAGGTTGATCACTTTGACAGTTTTCCATCAAGAAAGGGTTGGTGTTTTGTTCTTAATAGAATAGATATTTACTTTAGATACAGATTTGCGTCCCCTGCAGGCAGTGCTTCTGCTGAAACAACCATCTGTGGACTTACAGGATTCCTTATCCACTGTCATGGTACATTTCATTCCACACTGTCATTCCACATTTCATTGCCTCTGATCAAGGAATTTACTTCATAGCAAATGAAACGTCATAATGGCCCCACTGTTATTAAATTCACTTGTTTTATCCTGTTTCCTAAAATTCTGAAGCAGCTAATTTGAGTGACAGATATAATGGACTTTTAGAACTAGGTTACAAAATTTCCTGTATGATAATATCAGAAAGTTCAAAGTTCAGAAGGATGTATATTTTTTGAATCTACATTCAATACATAGTACTGTTTCTCAGAGAGGATTTGCTCTGTTTCATGGATCACAGCCTTACTGTGGCAAAGAGGCTGTGGAAACTCAATGAAGCTATGAACCATGCCTTGCAGGGCCACCCAGGATGGACGGATTATAGCAGAGAGTTCTCACAAAACATGGTTCACTGGAGGAGAGACTGGCAAACCACTCCAGATTTCTTGCTGCAAGAAACCCATGAACAGTATGATATTTTGGGGGGAGTGACAAAGATGGCACTCCCCCCAAGCTCAGAAGATGTCCAACATGCTACTGGAGAAGAGTGGAGGGCAATTACCAATGACTCCAGAGAGAAAGAAGGGGCTGGGCCAAAGCAGAAATGACGCTCCGTTGTGGATGTGTCTGGTGTCTGGTGGTGAAAGTAAAGTCTGATGCTATAAAGAACAGTATTGCATAGGAACCTGGAATATTAGGTCTGTGAATCAAAGTAAGTTGGATGTGGACAAATAGGAGATGGCAAGAGTTACCATCAACATCTTAGGAATCAGTGAACTAAAATGGAAGAGAATGGGTGAAGTTAATTAAGATGACCATTATGTCTACTACTGCAGGCAAAAAGCCGTTAGAAGAAAGGGAGTAGCCCTCACAGTCAACAAGAGTCTGAAATGCAGTACTTGGGCAGTCAATCCCAAAGAAGGAATGTCAAAGGATGTTCAAACTATCATGCAGTTGCATTCATTTCACATGTTAGCAAGGTTATGCTCAAAATCCTTCAAGATATGTGTGAATCCACCAGCAGTATGTGAAGTGAAAACTTCCAGACATACAAGCTGGGTTTAGAAAAGCAGAGGAACCAGAGGTCAAACTGCCAACATTTGTTGGATCATAGAGAAAGCAAGGGAATTCCAGAAACACGTCTGTTTCATTGACTACACTAAAGCCTTTGACTGTGTGGCTCACAACAAACTGTGGAAAATTCTTAAAGAGATAGGACCATCAGACCATCTTACATGTCTCCTGAGAAACCTGTATGCAGATCAAAAAGCATCAGTTAGGACCAGACATGAAACAATGGACTGGTTCCTGATTGGAAAAGGAGTATGTCAAAGCTGTATACTGTTACCCTGCTTATTTAACTTATATGTGGAGTACATCATGCGACATGCTGGCCTGGATGACTCACAAGCTGGAATCAAGACTGCCAGGGGAAATATCAACAATCTCAGATATGAGGACAATACCACTCTAATGGCAGAAAGCGCAGAGAGGAACTGAAGAGGCTCTTGATGAGGGTGAAAGAGGTGAAAGAGGAGGCATAGAACTCAAGATTAATAAAACTGAGATCATGGCATCCCATCCCATCCCATCATGGAAAATAGAAGGGAAAAAAGTGGAAGCAGTGACAGATTTTATCTTCTTGGGCTTCAGAATCACTGAGAATGTTTACTGCAGCCATGAAATTAAAAGATGCTTACTCCTTGGAAGGAAAGCCATGAGAAACCTAGGCAGCTTATTAAAAAACAAAGATATCCGTTTGCCAACAAAGGTCCATTTACTCAAGTTATGGCTTTTCCAGTAGTTATATACAGATGTGAGAGTTGAACCATAAAGAAGGCTGAGTGCTGAAAAACTGATGCTTTCATATTTTGGTGCTGGAGAAGATTTGAGAGTCCCTGGTACAGCAAAGAGATCAAACCAGTCAATCCTAAAGGAGATGAATTCTGAATATTCATTGGAATGATTGATGCTGAAACTGAAGCTCCAGTATTTTGTCCACCTGATACAAAGAGCTGACTCATTGAAATAAACCCTGATGCTGGGAAAAATTGAAGGCAATCTTTTCTTTCCTGCCGGAGAAGGAGGTGGCAGAGGATGAGATGGTTGGTTGGCATCACAGACTCAGCGGACATAAATTTGACCAAACTCCTGGAGACAGAGGACAGAGCTGGTGTGCTGCATTCCATGGAGTCGCAAAGAGTTGAACATGACTTCACAATCGAACCGCAACACAACAGCAGTTCACAACTCAGACTGAGAAATATGGTTCTAGATTTAGTAGAGTTTGTTTTTACTTAACTTGTGATTGTGTTGATTTTTTGAACACTGTAAAGGATAATGTTCTCAGAAACTTCTCAATATCACAAGGTGTTGCAAAATGAGGAGAAAAAAGTATTTATCCATGTACATAAGAGAGAGGAGCTATAAATTCTCTAAAATCTCAAGATTAAATAATTGATATATCTTCATAATAAAGAGTATTTCTGTTGTATTATTTCCAAGTAGCGTTTTCATCTGATATTATCAGTGTTTCAGACAACTGGATGAATGTAGCCTGATAGCTTTTACATCTCACTAACATTAAATAATACATTTGTCATTTCATAGTTTCTTTTTTTAAAGATATCTGGACAATACTTATAAAATGTAAGCTTTGTAAAGGTTTATATTTTACATCTTTCCCAACATTCTACTGCAATGACTTATATGATATACAAATTAAAAAAAAAAACTCTAACAGAAATAAAAATGGGAACACATCAGTGAAGCGATTTTAGTGAATTTTGGAAGGCATAAATTAGTATGGATTTTTCTGAAACATACATCAGAGCACTAGAATCTATAGATTAGATATATTCAAGAGAAGGCTCCATAGGAAGTCTGACATCTGACAGGCCTCCAGTGCCTATTTCATACCTACCCAACCTAAAGAAGAACTTGGCACGTGATACATAGTGCTCAACCTTTTCATTCAAACAAAAGGCCAGTTATAGAATCAAACTTTGTGGTTATCAAAGAAATATACACCAGTTGCCTATATTAGAAATATAGGCTTTGAGTCATAACAGTTTGTGAACCATCAGAAATTTAGATAACCTGCAGGAAAAAAATAATCAGAGCAATGGGAATATTATACAGCAACAAAAAGTAACAATCCAGGGCAATATGCAATAACATGGATCCTATAGTGAAAAGTAACAAAAGTATCTGGACTTTGATTTATTCACTCCATTTCTGAGGCTTAGGGATGTCCCCTAGGGAACAAAAACAAGATAAATGACTTGGTCTAATCTTGTGACCTTCACTTTTGGATATAGGTAATAATGATATTTTTACTTATACTGTTTAATTGTTAATCCAAACATCTACCTAAAGAGTTTCTCCTAATATAGAGCAGGAGATAATCCTCCTGCTAAGTAGAGCAGGATTAATCACTTTAGGGATATGATACTTGCAATTGTCATGAAAGAAACCTAAGATTGGTGTGGTGCAATCCATGGGGTCGCAAAGAGCTGGATACGACTGACCGACTGAACAGCAGTAAGGTGACCTGACATTCAGTGACCGTTGTCGGCCTAGTAATCTCCATGGGCTCATCACAAGATTGATAATCAGCCTTGCAATTTTGCTTCATTTTAAGTATTCATTTCAGTTCTCTCTCGATTATTTATAGACACAGATTCCTGTGATTGTCCTCCATTCACTCAAAAACAATCCTAACTTTACTATAGAATTAAATGTAAGTCTCTAGACTACACAGCGCTTTTGTTATCTAAGACATTATATTCCCTTTTCTTCAGTGATTATGCCATTGTATTGCTTAATGCATTTATGAAACCACACTGAGAATATATGTGTGAACTCTGATAATTTCTCTCCTCTTTAATTATTCTGATATTACATGAACACTTGATTAAAATTTATCTTTATTCTTGGTTTTGAGTTACATATCCACATATTTTAAGATGTTTACTAGAAATCCCACCTTAGTGAGTCATTAAAATTCTAGGATAGTTATAAGAGGAACAAACTTATACACAAAACTACAAATAGCCATATCAGATCTCCACAATTATCTGACTATTTTAACAAGAGGACAGATATTAATATGAGTTTTAAGCATTTATCTTCAACATTTTTGCCAGTGAATTTATGACTTTCTTATTTCTGAGGCTGTAGATAATTGGATTTAAGAAAGGAATGATGACAGTGTAAAATAGGGAGTCCATCATATCTTAATCATTTTCTTGTAAAGATCCAGGGAGCACATACATGAAGAGAAGAGGCCCGTAGTATAAAGAGACAGATAGGAGGTGGGCTCCACAGGTGGAGAAGACCTTCCTTATACCTTTCAAAGACTTCTTTTTCAAAATTGTACAGAGAACTAGTGCATAAGAGGTAAGAACAATGGAAATGGTGAATTCCTGTATTGACCCAGCAAAAAATGAATACTATCAGAATGTTAATGGAAGGGTCAGTACAAGAAATCTTTAACAGTGGTATAATGTCACAGTAAAAGTGATGTACTATGTTGGAATTGCAGAAGGTTAATCTGAGTAAAAAAAACATTATGAAGTGTGGCATGAAGGAGGCCACCAAAATATGACAAAACCAACAGCCAAATGCATAGTCTGTTGGTCATGATCCTTGGATAAATTAGTGGTTTGCATATGGCCACATAACGATCATATGCCATAGTTGCCAACAGAAAACATTCTGTAGTTACACAGATTACAAAGAAAAAGAATTGTATCTTGCATTCAGAAAGAGATCATTTTGCTCATGGCAAAGAAGTTGAGCAGCGTTTTGGGGGTCACTGTGGAGGATAACCAAATATCCACAAATGCCAGATTCCCAAGGAATAAGTACATGGGGATGTGAAGTTGAGGGTCATTGCAGATGAGAGCAATTAGACCAAGGTTTCCCGTGATGGTGATGAGGTATATCATCAAGAACAGCAGAAGCAGGGGCACTTGCCATACTGGTTTATGTGTAAGTCCTGTGAGAATGAACTCTGTCAGCTCTGTTGCATTTTTTGTTTCCATATCATTAATAGATTGCATCTGAAATACAATGCTATAAATGGAGAAAACATTTCTCAAGAATTTTAAAGAGGAAATTTGGTTAGGATAATATGAATAGAACCATATACCAAGCCTGAATGCCCTTTATTTTATTTACTCTTACCAAATACTTGAAAAGTATTTGCAGAAATTATGTTATTGGAATAATATAATTATTTCAGTTCAAAATATATACAGGTATGAATGGATGTAGAAGAAGAGAAAGACATTCTGAACATGATCAAATTTATGGGGGATTATTAAATGAGATGGAGGAAACGTGCTTAGGGCATGGATATAGTGTCAAAATTAAGATGTTAGAAGAGCATGATTATAAAATAAATTGAATACTAATGAAAATTTATTGAATTTTATTCTTTAAGGAATAGACAAACTGAAAATTTTTAAAACATGGAGATGCATCCTCAGTTATTTTTAAAGTTAAATAACTGGTTGAATAAAGTAGACTTCAGGGGATATAGCCTGATGTCAGAAGTACTAATCTGGAAGTTGTGACTATTGACCAGCGATTCTTACAACAGTTACCCATTAGAAGTACCCAGTAGGGAGTGGTACAAAATAGATTCTGAGGTATTATTATCAAAGTTGATTCTCTAGGCCATGAATGTCATCTAGTCATTTTATTAATGTTTCCTAGGTGATGAAAATACATGCAGAAATCTTATTCCATGTCTGCTTTGACGTTGGGGTGATGAGGAATTCAAACAGATAGTTCAAAGTAAATCAGAATATAGAACCACTAGCCCTTGCAGACATATTAGATGCAAAGGGGTGGTTAATAATAAAAGAGAGAAAGTCATAAGAGTCACTTGATTACCAGGTAGAAAGTCGTCAAATATTGAGATTGAAAACTCAGATGTGGTGGCAAGTTTTTGCAAGGAGCAACCTCTGACCATCCAGGTGATATATACTAAGCATTATGATTCCATAGGAGCATAATAGAAATAATGATTTGGGAATCATTAATGTAGCTAATAATAAAATGGGAAAGACTAGCGATCTCTTCAAGACAATTAGAGATACCAAGGGAAAATTTCATGCAAAGATGGGCTCAATAAAGAACAGAAATGGTATGGACCTAACAGAAGCAGAAGATATTAAGAATTCACAGAACGGTACAAAAAAGATCTTCATGACCCAGATAATCACGATGGTGTGATCACTCACCTAGAGCCAGACCTCCTGGATGAGATGGTTGGATAGCATCACCAACACAATGGACATGGGTTTGGGTGGACTTTGGGAGCTGGTGATGGACAGGGAGACCTGGTGTGCTGCGGTTCATGGGGTCACAAAGAGTCAGACACAACTGAGCGACTGTAACTGAACTGAATAGTAATAATAAGTATTCATATATTTCACAATCATTTGAATCAGATTATGTAGCTAGGTATAAACATGTCAAACCAGAAATATATTAATTCACTTATTTGACAAGAAAATTTACTTTGTAAATTTCTATTTTTAATAAATATGCCAACTCTACTTAGAGTCTCTGTTGTCACAGAGAAATGACATTCTCTAGAAATCCTGCTGGATTTAATTGAGAGCATTTATTCCCCTACCAGTTTTCTAGAAAAAAAATTTAACCCCCAGCCTGGAATATTAATACAGGCAATGTAAATAAATAATGGCAACAGCTGCAGTTGCTAAATGTATATTTATTTGAATGTGCTTCCTTCTATAAAATTTTAAACAATTCAACAAACAAAATATTTCAATTTAATGTGTGGGTACTTAAGTCATAAATTTGAAAGAGCACTTAGGAAACACTTTCTGCATATAGTCTTATATACATATATATAAGCCTTATATATATATATATATATATATATATATATATATATATATAGGGCTTCCCTGGTAGCTCAGAAGGTAAAGCGTCTGCCTGCAATGCAGGAGACCCGGGTTCAATCCCTGGGTTGGGAAGATCCCCTGGAGAAGGAAATGGCAACCCACTCTAGTATTCTTGCCTGAAAAATCCCATGGACGGAGAAGCCTGGTAGGCTATAGTCCATGGGGTTGCAAAGAGTCAGATATGACTGACCAATTTGAAAGAGCACTTAGGAAACATTTTCTGCATACAGTCTTATATACATATATATACATATACATGCACTACAAATATATACATATATATATATATATACATACACACACATACCTATAACCTTTGTGTGTATATATATGTATACAATCAGTTTCATTATATGTATGAAATTATATTTCAATGAAATTATTTTAATTTCCAAAGAAATTGCTATCAGAATTGGGTTAAAGGAGAGAGAGTTTACTATTTCAGTGACTTAACTTAAAAATCAATCAGAGAATGTAAAGTTAATGGAATATATATTTTGAGCAAAATTATCAGAAGGATTTCTTACAGAGGAAGCGTTATGATGTAACTCTGTAAACTCACACTTATTTGTTTAATGTTCTAGTTCACCAAAACATATCCTATGGAATCATTAGAATTAATCATATAATTATGTATCATTAAAGAGTACAATATAGTCTTAGATCTATTTTGCTCATCTAGATTTTACTTATAATAATAAAATAGATTATTCAGTATTTGTTTTCCATTTTCAACTGTCTATGTTGGCATTTTGCAAACCAAATCAAATTAGTATAAAATTTAACAGCATTTTACATTCATTTTAAAAATAGATGTTATAGAAATCATTCTGTCTTACCTATAGCTACCAAAGTTGAGATCCTTTTAGTGTTTGACTTTTCAAAGTAGAAAATAATGCAAAAGTACTGCATTGACAAGAACACCAGCAGCAATATTTTGCACTTTGATTCATTTTGGAGGTTTCATTATCCAAGCTCAGGAAAATGCTTTTTATTTGAATTTGTTTTGAACACAAGACTCAAGCAGTTTTAAAACTGTGTGCTTTTGCCAAAAAGGTGTGATCGAAGAACTGTTAATAAAATTCCCCTGATAGAGCCCATGGACTCCCATTAGGACAAATCTAAGATGTTCTCCTGGGCACTGTGAGCTTGGACATTTATGAAAAATTCAGGTTGTTCCATGGGGCATTACAGACTCTGAAATCATAAGAAGCAGTCCTTATAGAGAGTTCAGTTTTTTTCTAATTTTTATTGGAGTAGAGTTGCTTTAGAATGTTGTATTAGCTTCTACTGTATAGCAAGATGAATCAGTCATACATGTACATTTACCCCCTCCCTTCTGGACTTCCTTCCCATTCAGGTACCACAGTGCGTTGAAACTGGTACACTCTCTAACACTATACACAAAAATGGACTCAAAATAGATTAACCTGAATGTCAGGTCAGACACAATGGAACTCTTAGAGGAAAACGTAGGCAGAAATGTGACATAAATTGCAGCAAGAGCTTTTCTGACCCACCTCTTAGAGTCATGAAAATAAAAACAAAAATAGATAAATGGAATCTAATGAAACTCAAAGGCTTTTTCACAGTAAAGTAAACTATAAACAAGTTGAAAAGACAACCCTCAGAATGGTAGAAAATATTTGCAAATGAAGCAATGGACAAAGGATTAATCTCCAAAATATACAAGCAGCTTATACAGCTCAATATCAAAAAGCAAACAACCCACTCAAAAATAGGCAGAGACCTAATCAACATTTATGTCTAAATAGATACTTAGGTCAAGAAGACATACAGATGGCCAACAAACAAGTGAAAAGATGTTCAACATCACTAATTATTAGAGAAATGCAAATCAAAAATATTAATACAATGAGGCATCACTTCACACAGGTCAGAGTGGCCATCATCAAACAATCTACAAAGAATAAATGCTGGGGAGGGTATGGAGAAAAGGGAACCCTCATACCCTATTCTTTTGAGTGTAAAAGTAGACAACCACTCTGGAAAACAGTATGGAGGTTTCTTAAAAGATGAAATATTCAGTTACCATATGCTCCAGCAATCCTACTCCTGGGTGTATACCCAAGAAAATCACAGTTCAAATAATACATAGAGCCCAATGTTCATAGCTGCACTATTTACAGTAGCCAGGACATGGCAGCAACCTAAACCTGACAGCATCAGAAAGTGAATAGCTGTTGCACTAAAACTCCTCTCTCTGACATCCCTGAAGGACACTGGTGCTGGAGAAACATTCCAGTGAGCAGAACTTTGACCACTGCACCTGGTTGTCCACTTTATTCTGGAGAAATGGACAGATGTGTGAATATATACCAGTTCATTGGCTTTGGCCAGTGGTTTGGTGGGATGTTCAAAGCCTTTGAAGGAAAATGACTGGAAATTGATGACAAGGAGATCTGCAAAAGAGTGATGTTAATAATTTCTCTGAATGGGCACAAAACATGAAGATATTTATGTCCCATGTGAATATTCACACACACACACACACACACACACACACACACACACACAAACAAAAAGTGATCTCAGCAGAATAGGATATTATCATTAAGTGGTTAAGATGACCCAATGACTGGACACTAGTTACTCTTTCTCAAGTAACCTTGTCATCATTCAATTGTTGTTCAGTTGCTCAGTCATGTCCAACATATTGCAATCCCACAGACAGAAACACGCCAAACTCCCCTGTCCTTTACCATCTCCCAGAGCTTGCTCAAACTCATGTCCATTGAGTTGATGATGCCATCCATCCATCTTGTCCTCTAATGTTCCCATCTCCTCCTGTCATCTGTCTTTCCCAGCATCAGGGTCTTTTCCCGTCAGTCAGCTCTTCAAATTAGGTGGCCAAAATATTGGAGATTCCTTCTCAACATAAGTTCCTTCAATGAATTTTCAGGATTGTTTTTCTTTAGAATTGAATGGTTTGATCTCCTTGCAGTCTAAGGAACTCTCAAGAGTCTTCTCCAACACCACAGTTCAAAAGCATCAATTCTTTGGTGCTCAGCCTTCTTTATGGTCCAACTCTCACATCCATACATGACTACTGGAAAAACCATAGCTTTGACAACACAGACCTTTGTTGGCAAAGTAATGTCTCTGCTTTTTAATATGCTGTCTAGGTTTATCTTTTCTTCCAAGGAGCAAGTGTCTTTTAATTTCATGGCTGCACTCACCAACTGCAGTGATTTTGGATGCCAAGAAAATAAAGTCTCTCACTGTTTCCATTGTTTCCTCATCTATTCACCGCAAAGTGGTGGAACTGGATGCCATGATCCTACTTTTTTCAATGTTGAGTTTTAAGCCAGCTTTTCACTCTCCTCTTTCACCTTCATCAAGGGGCTTTTTAGTTCTTCTTCCCTCTCTGCCATAAGGGTGGTGTCATCTGCATATCTGAGGTTATTGATATTTCTCCTGGCAATCTTGATTCCAACTTGTGCTTCATCCACCCTGACATTTCCACGTGATGTAATCTGCATATAAGTTAAATAAGCAGGGTGACAATATACAGCCTTTACATATTCCTTTCCCAATTTGGAACCAGTTCATTGTTCCATGTCCAGTTCTAACTGTTGCTTCTTGACCTGCATGCAGGTTTCACAGGAGGTGGGTAAGGTGGTCTGGTATTCCCATCTCTCTATGAATTTTCCAATTTGTTGAGATTCACACAGTCAGAGGCTTCAGCATAGTCAATGAAGCAGAAGTATGTGTTTTTCTGGAATTCTCATTTTTTCTATGATCCAACAGATGTTAGCAATTTTATCTCTGGTGCCTCTGCTTTTTCTAAATCCAGCTTTAACATCTGGAAGTTGTCAGCTTGGAGAATTTTGGGCATTATTTTGCTAGCATGTGAAATGAATACAGTTGTGTGGTAGTTTGGACATTCTTTGGCACTGTCCTTCTTTGAGATTGGGGTGAAAACTGACCTTTTCCAGTCCTGTGGCCACTGCTGAGTTTTCTAAATTTGCTGGCATATTGAGTGTAGCTCTTTAACAGCACCATCTTTTAGGATTTGAAATAGCTCAACTGGAATTCCATCACCTCCACTAGCTTTGTTTTTAGTGATGCTTCCTAAGGCCCACTTGACTTCACACTCCAAGATGTCTTATAGGTGAGTGATCACACCATCGTGGTTATCTGTGTCATGAAGATCTTTTTTATATAGTTCTTCTGTGTATTCTTGCCATCTCTTCTTAATATCTTCTGCTTCTATTAGGTCCATACAGTTTCTGTCCTTTATTATGCCCATCTTTGCATGAAATGTTCCCTTGGTATCTCTAATCTTCTTGAAGAGATCTCTAGTCTTTCCCATTCCATTGTCTTCCTCTATTTCTTTGCATTTTTCACTTAGGAAGGCTTTCTTATCTTTCTTTGCTGTTCTTTGAAACTCTGTATTCAAATGGGTATATTGTTCCTTTTCTCCTTTGCCTTTCACTTCTCTTCTTTTCTCAGCTACTTGTAAGGCCTCCTCAGACAACCATTTTGCCTTTTTGCATTTCTTTTTCTTGGGGATGGTCTTGATCACTGCCTCCTGTACAATGTCATAAACTTCTGTCCATAGTTCTTCAGGCACTCTGTCTAAATAGATCTGTTCCCTTGAATCTGTTTGTCACTTGGCTATATGATAATAAGGGGTTTGATTTAGGCCATACCTGATTGGTCTAGTGGTTTTCCCTACTTTCTTCAATTTAAGTCTGAATTTTGCAATAAGGAGTTCATGTTCTGAACCACAGTCAGCTCCCAGTGTTGTTTTTGCTGACTGTATAGAGCTTCTCCATTTTCGGCTGCAAAGAATATAATCAGTCTCACTTCAGTATTAAGCATCTGGTGATGTCCCTGTGTAGAGTCATCTTGTGATGTTGGAAGAGGGTGTTTGCTATGATCAGCTCATTCTCTTGAGAAAACTGTGTTAGCCTTTGCCCTGCTTCATTATGTACTCCAAGGCCAAACTTGCCTGTTACTCCAGGTATCTCTTGACATTCCAGTCCCCTATAATGAAAAAGACATGTTTTTTTGGCGTTAGTTGTGGAAGGCCTTGTAGGGGAATCTTAGAAGCTATCCTTGATTCTCCAGGCAAGAATACTGGAGTGGATTGCCACACCCTCCTCCAGGGGATCTTCCTTATCCAGGGATTGAACCCACGTCTCCTGCGGCTCCTGACTTTCAGGCAGATTCTTTACTGCTGAGGAGCCAGGGAAACCCCATCATTTAATGGGCTCCTAGACAAAGTGGCCATGGCGGCATGGATTGAGATTATCGATTGGCTCAACACTATTGACCTTCCCTCCCTAAGTCCCTAAGCTTGACTCTGTCCTCTGCTGGGTGCGCGGCCGCAGCTGAGACCAATGGTACATCCTTCATGTGGCACCATCATTCACTGGAGTGATCAGTCGTGTATTTGGTGGCAGCATGATTACATTGGAAGTGGAAGTGGAAAAGGAAATGGAAATGAAAGGGATCTGTTCTACTGGAATAGATACTTACTCTAGATACAGATGTGTCTAGATATGTGACTTTCCTGTAGTCAATACTTCTGCCAAAATTATCAGCCTATTCTAACAGAATTCCTATTCCAATGTCATAATGTTCTTAACAGTACTGATTATGGTCAAGGAACTCATTTCAGAGCAAAATAAGTGTGGCAGTGTGCCCATGCTTGTGGAATTCATTGGCCTTCCCTCTGCACCGTGAAGCATGTGGTTTGATAGAATGGTAAATGACCATTGTAAAGCCTCAGTTATAGCAGAACTGTCTGGCAATATCTCACAAAGCTAGGACAAGTATCTTCAGAAAGCTGAAATTTCTGAACCAAACATCAGTGTATGATACTGTTCCATGGGTCTAGGAATCAAGGGGCAGAAATGGGAGTGGCTGCAGTGACTACTGTCCCTTGTGACCACTACAAAATATTTATTTCTTGTTCCTATGTTTTTCTGTCCTTCTGGCATTGCAGTCTCACTTCCAAATGGAGGATTGTTTTTACCCAGACACAAACTATCATTTCACTTACCTGGAAGTAAACACCACTCACTACTTTTGAACCTGCATTCCTCTGTGTTATCAAACAAATGAAGGAGTTACTGTGCTGATTGAGGTGATAGATGGAAACTTCCAATAGGAAACAGGACTGCTCCACAAGGAGAGTAAGGAAGGTCTGGAATACAAATGATACACTAGGGTGAAGCTTTCAGACTATTTTTATAGTGCTATTTAAGTAGGAACTAGTGGATGTGTCGAAACTCCATTGTTTTTGTTCTCTAAATATCTTAAAATTGTAAAATGTTTTTCCACTGATTATTTCAAAATAGTGTTTTTTTTTTTTAACTCACACTGCTATAATCAAATATCATAGATTTTTGGCCTTATAACACAGACATTGATTTTTTACATTCTGGAGGTTGGGAAGTCTGAGTCCAAGGGTCCAACAAACACTGTACTGGTGAGAACTTGCTTTCTGGCTGGCAAACAGCTGCCTTCTCATATGGCCTTTCCTAGCTGAGTACCCCTGTAGAGAAAGCGAGCTCTCTTGTCTCTCTCTTTTCTTATAAGGGGACTAATCCCATCATGAAAAGCCTTACCCTTATGACTTCAGTTAATAAGTTCAGTCGCTCAGTCCTGTCCGACTCTTTGCAACCCCATGAATTGCAGTGCACCAGGCTTCCCTGTCCAGAACCAAATCCCAGAGCTTGCTCAAACTCATGTCCATTGAGTTGGTGATGCTATCAAACCATGTCATCCTCTGTCATCCCCTTCTCCTCCTGCCTTCAATCTTTCCCAGCATCAGGGTCTTTTCCAGTGAGTCAGTTCTTCGCATTAGGTGGCCAGAGTATTGGAGTTCAGGTTTAGCATCAGTCCTTCCAATGAATATTCAAGACTGATTTCCTCTAGGATTGACAGGTTGGATCTCCTTGCAGTCCAAGGGACTCTCAAGAGTCTTCTCCAACACCACAGTTCAAAAGCATCAGTTCTTTGATGTTCAGCTTTCTTTATAGTGCAACTGTCACATTCACACATGACTAATGGAAAACCATAGTTTCACTAGATGGACCTTTGTTGGCAAAGTAATGTCTCTGCTTTTCAATATAAGGTTTGTCATAGTTTTTCTTCCAGGGAGCAAGGATCTTTTAATTTTGTGGCTGCACTCACTATCTGCAGTGATTTTGAAGCCCCCCAAAATAAAGTCTGTCACTGTTTCCACTGTTTCCCCATTTGCCATGAAGTGATGGGACCAGATGCCATGATCTTAGTTTTCCGAATGTTGAGTTTTAAGTTAACTTTTTCACTCTCCTCTTTCACTTTCATCAAGAAGCTTTTTAGTTCTTCTTCATTTTCTGCCATAAGGGTGATGTCATCTGCATATCTGAGGTTATTGATATTTCTTCCAGCAATCTTGATTCCAGCTTGTGCTTCCTCCAGTCCAGCGTTTCTCATGATGTACTCTGCATATAAGTTAAATAAGCACAGTGACAATATACAGCCTTGACATACTCCTGGAACCAGCCTGTTGTTCCATGTCCAGTTCTAACTGTTGCTTCTTGACCTGCATGCAGCTTTCTCAGGAGGCAGGTAGGGTGGTCTGGTATTCCCATCTCCTTGAGAATTTTACACAGTTTGTTGTAATCCATATACAGTCAAAGACTTCAGCATAGTCAATGAAGCAGAAGTAGATGTTTTTCTGGAATTCGCTTGCTTTTTCTGTGATCCAAAAGATGTTGGTAATTTGATCTCTGATTCCTCTGCCTTTTCTAAATCCAGCTTGAACATCTGAAAGTTCATGGTTCATGTACTGTTGAAGCCCAGCTTGGAGAATTTTGAGCATTACTTTCCTAGCGTGTGAGATGAGTGTAATTTTACGGTAGTCTGAACATTTTTTGGCATTGCCCTTCTTTGGGATTGGAATGAAATGTAACCTTTTCCAGTCCTGTGGCCACTGCTGAGTTTTCCAAATTTGCTGGCATATTGAGTGCGACACTTTAACAGCATCATTGTTTACTATTTGAAGTAGCTTAACTGGAATTCCATCGCCTCCACTAGCTTTGTTCATAGTCTGGGTCATGAAGATCTTTTTGTATAGTTCTTCTGTGTATTCTTGCTACCTCTTCTTAATATCTTCTGCTTCTGTTAGGTCCATACCATTTCTGCCCTTTATTGAGCCCATCTTTGCATGAAATGTTCCCTTGGTATCTCTAATTTTCTTGAAGAGATCTCTGGTCTTTCCCATTCTTTTGTTTTCCTCTATTTCTTTCCATTGATCACTGAGGAAGGCTTTCTTATCTCTCCTTGCTATTCTTTGGAACTCTGCAATCAAGTGGGCATATCTTTCCTTTTCTCCTTTGCCTTTCACTTCTCTTCTTTTCTCAGCTATTTGTAAGGCCTCCTCAGACAACCATTTTGCCTTTTTGCATTTCTTTTTCTTGGGGATGGTCTTGATCACTGCTTCCTGTACGATGTAATGAACCTTTGTCTGTATTTTTTCATGCACTCTATCAAATCTAACCCCTTGAATCTGTTTCTCACTTCCACTGTATAATCATAAGGGATTTGATTTACATCATACCTGATTGGTTTAGTGGTTTTCCCTACTTTCTTCAATTTAAGTCTGAATTTTGAAACAAGGAGTTCATGATCTGAGCCTCATGATCTCATGACCTCATCTAAGACTAATTACCTGCCAAAGAGTCTACTCTAATACCACCATATTAAGGGGTTGGTGCTTCAACATACGGATTTGGGGGAACACTGACATTCAGTCCCTATAGTAGTTTGCACTTGTGTGCTCATGTGCTCATTTTGTCTGACTCTTTGCGACCCTGTGGACTGTTCCACCTGGCTCCTCTGTTCATGGAATTTTCCAGGTAGGAATACTGGAGGGAGTTGCCATTTCCTCCTCTAGGGGATCTCCTGGCCCAGGGATCGAACCCGCATGTCCTGTGCCTCCTGCGTTGGCAGGCAGATTCTTTATCACTGTGCCAGTTGGCAGATTTCAAAGATGGAGAACATTTCCTTCCTATTCTGCCACTTGTTTCTTCCCCATGCCCATTTAAAAATTAGGTCCTCAATCTAAACTGTTAGCTTTCTGACACAGTGAAACTTTTCAGACTACTGAACAACAAGCATAGCTAGAAGGGGCCTTAGAAAGCATTATGGGCAGTGAGAGGCAACTCACTCCTTTTTGGTCCTCATAGAAGCAGGCTGAGTTAAGAGAATCCTTCAACAGTGAAGGTCAGGTCAAAATCCTTGAGTCCTTTCTCATGCTTTCTTCATTGCTTTCCCATTGTGTTTATTCTTCTGTGTCAAATGAGAGTTGAATACACAAGAAGTGAGCTCACCATGTCCTAAATAAAGTAGAATAGAAGACCTTTTGATGGTCAGCAGCATTCCTGGGATCTGCCTCTGATCTGCCTCTCAAACACAACATGCTTACTATGTGGAGTTATATGTAATATGAGTCTCCAGGCTATACGGCTGATTATGATCAAAGGCCTCATATATGAGTTCTTTTCAGAGGTACAGCACAATTTTAGTGCTTAATATATGTTTAGTAAATGGACTTATAAAACCACAATGAAGAATATACAAACATGTAAAATATTTTCATTTCTGCTTATTTCGGTATGATATGAAGACTTGATTAAAATTTCCTGTGTGTTTAAATAATATATACAAATATTTAAAATCATTTATTAGGTACTAAAATCTTAAGTCATTAAAATAATAGAACAGTTATGAATGCAGAAAACTTTGAATGTTAAACACAATTAAAAATTTAATCTACATAATTTTATGTTGCTTTTATATACGAGAACACATATTAGTATTAAATCTTAATGTTTCTTTTTAATATTTTTAGCAGTGAATTTATGACTTTTTTATTTCTCAGACTGTAGATAATTGGATTTAGGAAAGGAATTATGACAGTGTAAAACAGAGAGTCCGTCATATCCTGATGATCTGCTTGTGTGGATCCAGGACGCACATACATAAAAAGAAGAGGGCCATAGTATAAGGAGACAGAGAGGAGGTGGGCCCCACAGGTGGAGAAGGCCTTCCTTATGCCTTGTGCAGACTTCTTTTTTAAAATTGTGAACAGAACTAGTGTATAAGAGATAAGAACAATAAGAATGGTGAACACCTGTATTGAGCCAGAGAAAATAAATATCATCAGAACATTAATAGAAGGGTCAGTGCAAGAAATTTTAAACAATGGCATGATGTCACAATAAAAGTGGTGTATTATGTTGTCATTACAGAAGGTTAATCTGAATAAAAAGCCTGTATGAATTAAGGCATGAAAAAGGCCACCAACAAATGATGAGACTAACATTCCCATGCATAGTCTATGAGTCAGAATTGCTGGATAAAGTAGTGGGTTGCATATGGCTAGATAACGATCATACGACATCATTGCCAGCAGAAAACATTCCGTAGTTGCACTGACTGCAAATGAAAAAAATTGCACCAGGCATTCAGAGAGAGATATCCTCTTATTCTGGGTGATAATGTTGACCAGCATCTTGGGAGTCACTGTGGAGGATAGCCAGATATCCACTAAGGCCAAATTCCCAAGGAATATGTACATGGGAATTTGAAGGTGGGGGTCTTTCCAGATGAGAGCAATCAGACCAAGGTTTCCCGTGATGGTGATGAGGTATATCATCAAGAACAGCAGGAACAGGGGCACTTGCCATACTGGTTCATATGTGAGTCCCGTGAGAACAAACTCTGTCAGCTCTGTTGCATTTTTTGTTTCCATATCCTTAATAGATGGCCTCTGAAATACAGCGCAGTAGATGGAAAAAGGACAGTCATCAGTCATTAAAAAAGAAAATTTCAGGACGATAATAGAAATAAAAACATACACTAGAGTGCCCTTTATTTGCTCTTACTGAAATACATGAAAAATATTTTGGGGAAATTATTGTGCTGGAAAAAACCAACTATTATGTTGGCTAAAAATTTTGTTCAGTTTTTCTGTATGGTCTTATGGAAAAACCCAAACAAACTTTTTGACCAACCGCCTATTTTATCTCAAGATGTATGTGGGGATGAACAGATGTAGAATAGAGGAAAGATATTCTGAACATGGGTAAATTTATGGGAAAACTACTAAGGTAGAGAAATCCCGTGTTTTAGTTATGGATGCAGCATCAGGAGTAAAAATGTTACAAGGGCCTGGTTTAACAAATGAATTCACTGCCATGCACGTCATAAATGGCATCTAATAATATGCACTTTATAAATGCTCCCCAAGTGATGTAAATGTATCTGAAGTTTTTAATTCATATGTGATATGACATTGGGAGTTTTGAGACCACAAAGAAACAGATCAAAATAAATCACAATGTAGAGTTACTGGGACTTGGTGACACATGAGATATGAAGAGTGGGTTAGTGAAAGTTGCTCAGTCGTGTCCAACTCTTTGCCACCCCATGGACTATACAGTCCATGGAATTCTCCAGGCCAGAATACTGGAGTGGGTAGCCTTTCCCTTCTCCAGGGGGATCTTCCCGATCCAGGAATTGAACCAGGGTCTCCTGCATTGCAGCAGATTCTTTACAAGCTAAGCCACAAGGGAAGCCCAAGAATACTGGAGTGGGTAGTCTATCCCTTCTCCAGCGGATCTTCCTGACCCAGGAATCAAACCAGGGTCTCCTTCATTGCAGGCAGATTCTTTACCAACTAAGCTATCAGGGAAGCCAGAAGAGTGGGTTAGTAAAGATGAAAGTCACTTGGTGTCTTACTAAGTGATCATGGAAAATTAAGGAAAATTCAGATGCAGAGGCCAGTTTTTGCAAGAAACTTCTTCTGAATATCAAAAGTGACATATATTTAGCAATAATAATCTATAAGAGCTTAAAAGAAATAATGACTTACGAGACATTGAGGTGGCTGAAAGCATAGTATGTATGGCCTATCCAGAAGACAGTGGACAGTGTGGATAAGGTAAAAGAAAATACATGCGGAAGTGTTAAGTTAAAATAGATACCCATCATGTATTAGTTAATGTTTGATTCTCTTTTCTGCCTTATGACTCTTGGTATTAGACAAAAATTATCATTCACTCTAGAAGTCAAAATTCTAAAAACTGACCTTCTCTATCCCCTGAACCTAGACTGAGGGGACCAGATCTACCATTAGCCACTCAAACTCATCTACACTGAATTTGGATATGAAGAGGGGAGAAAGAGGTCAAATGTTGAGAAAAGAGACTTTCCATGTCAACGAAGTTGCAATATCATGCCGCCAAAATGCATGCTGCACCCACAACAGTGGCATTTTCATTGTAAGCTGTAGCATTCAAATTCAGCAGCAACGGCAACAGGTCTCACCGAGCTAGAGCTGCAATATGATTTTGGCGGTTAACTGTTCAGCTTCTTTTTCTGTGTGTTCCTGCCCATTTGTCCAGTGGATTTGTGTAATTTCCCTGGCAGTTACTTGTTAGAGCCAATTTCCATTGAATTAACTCATTTCATGTTGCAACCAGGAACACTGGCTCACACAAGGAGGGACAAGAAAAGACCAGAAAAGGCTATTGAACAGTGACTAGAGAAGCAGGGGGAATTAGAAAGGTAGTTTTATGAACCTCAAGAGTAGAAAGCACAAAAAAAAAAAAAAAAAAAAAAGCAAAGGAAAGCACAGTTTATTTGGTAAGAAAAAGAGTGAGCTGAAATCACTGAGTTGGATTTAAGAGATTTGTAATGGCTTTAGTGAGATGAGTTTCCGTTTGCGACAGAACAGATGTCAGATAATAATGAGCAATGAGTGGAAAGCAAGTGGCATAGCAGTGAGGAATGAAGGCGAGTATCTGAGATGTGGAGACAGATGCAAATTATTTTTTGTCTTGAGAAACCATGTCATTAAATTTTCAAAGAAAGAGAGGCAGGCATTGAGAAGAAAGAGGATAAAGGAATAGAATGGGAAATTTGGAGGGGGAGATGAAAAGGAAACAAGAAGCGGGAAGAGGAGAAGGGATATAGATGGATAAGTGTAGGACAGACAAGGCATTGAAGAGGGTACGAGGAAGTATCAGAGAAAAGCTTAGATGAAATAAGGAGAGGCTAGAGGTATGGTTCAAATATTTGTCTTAAATTTGATTTTTGTTAAAAGCTATCAGTACTATAAATCCTTTTTCTTTTATTCAAAACCCCGTTTATTTCCTATGGAATTTATATATGGAACAGAGACTTTCATTTTAATTTTACTTTATAAATTTGCATTGTTGGTAAATATTCTACCATGCACAGTATCTTTGTTATTATTATTATTACAACTGACTTTCCCTAGAAATCCTGATGGGTTTACCTGACAGATTCTGTTTTTCTACCAGTTTGATAGCAGAAAAAATTGAGGCAAGTACTGGAACTTAATACAGGCAAAGTAAATAACCAATCCAAAAATTTGAATTTGTTAAATGTATATTTGGAATGGGTTTTGTTCCATGCAGTCTCCAATAACTCAAATTTTCAATTCAATGTGTGGGTGATTATTGAGTCATAAGGCTGAAAAGAGCACTGGGAAATATCTTCTGAATTTTTCCAGATATATATATTTTTTTCAATGAAATTATTGTCAGAAGTTGGTGAAAGGAAAGAGAGGTTATGGTTTAAGCAAATTAACTTAAAATTTAATTTGTTAATGTGGTTAATTAAATGAATATTCATTGGAAGGACTGATGCTGAAGCTGCAACTCCAATACTTTGGCCACCTGATGCGAAGAGCCAACTCATTGGAAAAGACCCTGATGCTGGGAAAGCATCAGGCAAAAAGACAAAGGGGTGGCAAGAGATGAGATGGTTAGGTAGCATCACTGACTTAATGGACTTGAATTTGAGGAAACTCCAGAAGATAGTGGAAGACAGGGGAGCCTGGAGTGCTGCAGTCCATGGCATCACAAAGAGTTGGACATGACTTAGTGACTGAACAACAACAGCAACAAAATGAAATGAGTGTTTTGAATACAATTATCAGAAAGATTTCTTATACAGGACACATTATGACTTAAATCCCCAAACTCACTTTTAATTTTTTTGACATTCTACTTCACCAAAACTTATCCTACAGAGTCATTGTAATTATTCTAACTAAATAATTATATGTCATTAAGGAATGCAATGTAGTCTTAGAGCTATTTTGCTCATCCAGATTTTACTCACAATAATAAAAGTTACAGGTTACTCACTGTTCATTTTTCATTTTCAGTTGGCTATGCATCAGCTTCAATTGGCTTATGAATGAAATCAAAATTGTTATAAATTTAGTAGTATTTTAACTTTGTATAAAAAATAATGAGTATTATGGAAATCATTCATTCTTACCAATATCTCTTAAGAAACTGTGGAGATCCTTTCAGTTTTTTACTTTCTGAAGTAGAAAATAATACAGGAACACTGCTGTGACTCTACATAGACAGCATCAGTTTGCACACTGATTCATTTTGGAATCCTCATTTTCCAAGCTTAGGAAAATGTTGTTTATATGAATTTGTTTTGAACAACATCAACCAATTACATAACTGTGCGCTTTTGCCAGAGGAGGAAATGAAAAACCCATATTCCCCTGATAGCACCCAAGGATTCTCTTTACTAAAGTCCTAAGCTTTTCCACTGGGTGTTATTGACATGGACATTTATGACGAATCCAGGCAATACCGCAGGGCATTACAGACTCTGAAATAAAAATCAAATCAGTGTTGACAGTTCCAGATTTTTTAAAAATTGGAATTGCACTACTTACATCACAGATGACATTTCTAACATGTTTATACAAACTCCAGTTTATCTGTAAATTTTGATACTCTGTATGCTTTGGTCAGTATGGTCTGATTTAACTAATCACACTTGGTTTTCATGAAGCCAGAGTTTTAAATACCCTTTATGAGCCAACCCCAAGTAAGTTGTCCTACTCATGAAGACTGTAGCTTGTATTCCATGCCTATTTCCAACTTTCCACTTTACAGTGAAATTTGATGAGAAATCTTCCTAGGCATAGGTCAGGGAGAGGCACAAAAGAAAAATGAAAAGAAAGAATGCATGGGAAGTAGCCTAGATCAGGACTCCTTGGACTTCAGGTCCTTGTGAATCTCCTGGTGAGTTTCTTAAAGTGCACATTCTGATCCAATAGTTTAGAACTGGTGCT
The DNA here is from genome assembly GCF_023699985.2 of Odocoileus virginianus. NCBI lineage: Eukaryota > Metazoa > Chordata > Mammalia > Artiodactyla > Cervidae > Odocoileus > Odocoileus virginianus. Next base: position 13,348,634 of record NC_069698.1, read on the forward strand.
GAGCGTCTTCATCTCTAATGAGGTTATACCTCTGAACGTTCGCACTCCTCAAGGTCTTCCTTCATTTGCAGGTCTAGCTTTTCAGGGAGCTAGACCATTATGGAAAGAAAAAAAATTGCAAATGGGGTTGGCATGCATAGAGAGCAAAGAGGAGCTTTTTTGAGAGGCCAGCACAGGTGGGATCATGGAGGATCTGGAGTCTGGGTCGGGGACTTTGTTCTTTATCTCGATTGAAAGGGAAACTATTGAGGGGTTTTGAACATGAAGATTACATGTTCAGATTTGCTTTTAATTATTAACAGAGATGTTGCTGTTCAACATTTATTTATAAATATAGTGACATTATTTATGTCAAAGTAGTGTAATATGAAAATGATAATATTTAGTTTTGATATGTGAAAAATGAAAAATATTTAACCTCCACTTGGGACCAACTTAGTAGCTAGGAAAAAAAAAACCCAAAAAACATGGGCCATAGACTTTGGTAGACTCACTCATTAATCAGTTGTCCTGTGTTCTTAGAAGTATGCTAGTGTGAGACAAGTGCTCGGGCCTGGTGCACTGGGAAGACTCAGAGGGATTGGGTAGAGAGGGAGGTGGGAGGAGGGATCGGGATGGGGAATACATGTAAATCCATGGCTGATTCATGTCAATGTATGACAAAACCCACTACAATACTGTAAAGTAATTAGACTCCAACTAATAAAAATAAATGAAAAAAAAAAAGTATGCTAGTGAAAGCAGAAAAATGCATGAAAAAAAAAAACCACAATAGATCAAATAGAAGTCAGTATGAAAACAGCGAAGGATGGAGTAAGCAGTATAATGTGCATTAGTAGCTTCAGCATAACTCAAACGCAACAATTTACTGCCCCTTCAGTTGTGTATGTGTGCAGTCACAGTCATATCTGACTCTTGGCAACCCCATGAACTATAGTCCCCCAGGCTCCTCTGCCCGTGGGATTTTCCAGGCAAGAATACTGGAGTGGGTTCCCATTTACTTCTCCATCAGTTTTGTATAGTTACCTTTTAACTCATTTTGTTGCCCATAAGTGAGTACAAAGGTCTGCATTGCTGCTCTTAGTATGAATAGTCTTTTTAGTTTTAGTCATTTTAATAGGTGAAGGATATGTTGTTGCATCTGGCACCTCCTACAAAAGAAAAAAAAAAAAAAGGGCACAACACCTACTGGGACCCTGTGGATTTTAGAAACAACACCATCATCATTTGGGTGTGTTATTCCAGCCCATTCCAGCCAAAGTTGCTAGCTTCGAGTGTGGCTCAGAACAGAAGAACGTTTACAAAAGGTCCAGGCTGCTGTCAATTGAACCACATGATCTCACAGAAACAATGGTGCTTGGAGTGGCAGTGGCAGATAAGGATGCAGTTGGGAGTCTTTGGCAGGCCTCTTGGGCATCCCTGGTAGCTCAGATGGTAAAGAATCTGCCTGCAGTGCAGGAGAACCAGGTTCGATCCCTGGGTCAGGAAGATCCCCTGGAGAAGGGAATGGCTCCCCACTCCAGTATTCTTGCCTGGAGAATTCCATGGACAGAGGAACCTGGCAGTCTACAGTCCACGGGATTGCAAAAAAAACTGGACATTACTGACTAGCACACACATAGGTAAAAAAGTAGAGCAGAACCTTGATTCTGGAGCAAAGGTCTGCATCCACTGCAAATAACTACTGTCCTTGTGACAAATAGCTGTTGGCCTGCGTCTAGGCATTTTTAGAGGCTGAATGCTTAAGCATTTAAAATGCTGGTTAAAATGGCAGTTTTCCATGAGACTAGAGCAGCTTTTCATAAACTTGGTGTTATATGACCCACCAAACCATAAAATTGGCAGTACACTGCCATAATTTTGTCAAATGGAAGTGAAATGTACCCTCTGGCCTGAGCAAGCCCTCAGGGCACCAGTATCTTTCTTGAAGAAACATGATCTCCATACCTGCTGCAATGACTTCTCTAGCCCAGCCTGCACTGTGGCCTTGTGGGTTGGTCTCTATAATTCATGGAAAGAGGAGAGATTACCTGGAGCTGATTAAACAATGATTCTGTACCACATGAAGACACCATCTGAGGGTGGACAACTATAGCACTACTGACACTCTCCGTGACATCCCTGTAGGACAGTAGTGATGGAATATCCTCCCATTGGGCAAAACTTTGAGCAGTCTACCTCCTTGGTTTCCTGGAAGGAGAAATGGCCAGATTTATCATGATATGGGCTTCCCAGATGGTGCTAGTGGTAAAGAACCCACCTGCCAGTGCAGGAGACATAAGAGACACAGGTTCAATTCCTGGTTCAGGAAGATCCCTGGGAGAGGGAATGGCAACTGATTCCAGTATTCTTGTCTAAAGAATCCCATGGATAGAGGAGCCTAGAGGGCTACAGTTCGTAGGGTCTCAAAGAGTGAGACAGAACTGAAGCAACCTAGCATGCACACACGTGATGATATATAATATATTAGTTTCAATCCCTGGGTTGGAAGATCCCTTGGAGAAGGGAATGGCTACCCACTCCAATATTCTGGCCTGGAGAATTCCGTGGATTATATAGTCATGGGGTTGCAAAGAGTTGGACACATCTGAGCAACTTTCTCTTTCACATATTAGTTTCAGTTATACAACATAGTGACTCAAAATTCTTATAGATTAGCATATTAAAAAGCAGAGACATTACTTTGCCAACAAAGGTCTAGTCAAGGCTGTGGTTTTTCCAGTGGTCATGTATGGATGTGAGAGTTGGATTGTGAAGAAAGCTAAGCACTAAAGAATCGATGCTTTAAAACTGTGGTGTTGGAGAAGATTCTTGAGAGTCCCTTGGACTGCAAGGAAATACAACCAGTCCATCCTCAAGGAGATCAGTCCTGGGTGTTCATTGGAAGGACTGATGTTGAAGCTGAAACTCCAATACTTTGGCCACCTGATGCAAAGAGCTGACTCATTGGAAAAGACCCTGATGCTGGGAAAGATTGAGGGCAGGAGGAAAAGCAGATGACAGAGGATGAGATGGTTGGATGGCATCACCGACTCAAGGGACATGGGTTTGGGTGGACTCCAGAAGTTGGTGATGGACAGGGAGGCCTGGCGTGCTGTGGTTCATGAAGTCGCAAAGAGTCAGACGTGACTGAGTGACTGAACTGAACTGTCATGTACCACCATCTAATCTGTGTTATTATATGACTGTATTAGTGAAGGAGGACTGATACTAGTATGAATTCTGAGCATTTTACTATTTTTGCCAGTGAGTCTACAACTCTCTTATTTCTTAGGCTGTAGATAACTGGATTTAACAAAGGGATTATGACAATGTAAAACAGAGAGTCCATCATATCCTCATCATCTGCTTGTGCAGATCCAGGGTGCACATACATGAAGAGAAGAGCCCCATAGTATAAAGAGGCAGATAGCAGGTGGGATGCACAGATGGAGAAGGCCCTCCTTATGCATTGTAAAGACTTCTTCTTCAAAATTGTAAAGAGAACAAGTGTATAAGAGGCAAGAACAATGAGAATAGTGAACACCTGTATAGACCCAGAGAAAATAAATATCACCAGAAATTTAATGGAAGGATCAGTGCAGAAAATCTTAAACAATATTATATCACTGTGTATTATATCACAGTAAAATTTATGTACTATGTTGGAGTTGCAGAAAGTTAATTTGAATTAAAAAAGCATTATCAATTATAACATGGAAAAGGCCACCTAAAAATGACAAAACTAAGCCAGATGCATAGTCTATTGGTCATGATCATTAGCTAAATTAATGGTTTGCAAATGGCCATATAGTGATCATATGCCATTGTTGCCAGCAGAAAACGTTCTGTGGTTACACTGACTGCAAAGGGGTAAAAAAACATATTTTGCATTCAGTGAGAGAGATCATTTTGCTCTTGACACACAAGTTGACCAGCATCTTGGGAGTCACTGTGGAGGATATCCAGGCATCCACAAAGGCCAATTTTCTAAGGAATGGGTACATGGGAATGTGAAGGTGAGGGTCATTGCAAATGAGAGCAGTCAGACCAAGGTTCCCCACAGTGGTGATGAGGCATAGCACCAAGAGCAAGAGGGCTTGCCGCTGTGGTTGATACTTAAGTCCTGTGAGAACAAACTCTGTCAGCAATGTTGTTGCTCTTCCATGTCCTCACTGGATATTTCCTGAAATCAATGGGATAAATATTCATTACTATTTAACATGGATTTTCTTGGGGAAATGGAAATAAATTCTTACTTAAATTCAAAAAATGTGAAGCAATGAGCAGATTTAGAAAAATGGAAGACATTCTAAACGTGTGAAATTTGTGGAAGTAGGGTGGAGTGTGATAGGGAATTGTGTCTAGGGCATGGATATAGGGTCTAGGGAAAGGAAGTTTGAAAGACTTAGATAATGAAATAACTTGAATGGCTTGCAAAGTATCTTGAACATTACTCGTCAGCTAGTAAGTATACACTGAAAATAAGAGATACAAGTGGGACTGTAAGATATTTTTTAAAATTTGTATGAGGTAGTATAGAAAATAAACTGCAGGGAGTGGAAATTATAGTCAAGAATACTAGCCAGGAAGCTGTTACATTGTCCAGTGGTTTCCAAACCAGATTGCACATTAGAATTGGCTAAGGAACTTTTTGTGTAAAATATAGATCATGAGGTTTAATGTACATATTGATTTAGTGGGTTAATAATAAAGTCTAATAATCTGTATTTCTAAATTACAACTCAAGTAATTAAAACTTTTGGCTTAAAACTCAACATTCAAAAAACTAAGATCATAGTCACATCACTTCTTGGAAAATAAATGAGGGGAAAATGGAAACAGTGGCAGATTTCTTTTCTAGGGCTCCAAAATCACTGTGAACCATGACTGCAGTCATGATATTTAAAGGCACTTTCTCCTTGGAAGAAAAGCTATGATGAAACTAGATAGCGTATTAAAAAGCAGAGTCATCACTTTGCCGACAAAGGTCTATATAGTCAAAGCTATGGTTTTTCCAGTAATCATGTACAAATGTGAGAGTTGGACCGTAAAGGAAAATGAACACTGAAGAAGTGATGCTTTCGAGTTGTGGTGCTGGAGAAGACTTTTCAGAGTCCCTTGGACTGCAAGGAGATCAGGCCAGTCAATCCTAAAGGAAATCAAGTCCGAATATTCATTGGAAGGACTGAGGCTGAAGCTAAAGCTCCAATACTTTGGCCACCTGATGTGAAGAGCCAGCTCATTGGAAAAGACCCTGATGCTGGGAAAGATTGAGGGCCTGAAGAGAAGGGGGTGACAGAGGATGAGACGGTTGGATGGCATCATCAACTCAATGGACATGAGTTTGAGCAAATGGCAGGAGATAGTAAAGGACATGGGAACCTTGTGTGCTGCAGTCCGTGGAGTTGCAAAGAGTCAGACACGACTGAGCGACTGAACAACAATTTTGTACTCCAAGGCCGAACCGCTATTCTGGGTATCTCTTGACTTTCTGCTTTTGCATTTCAATCCCTTATGCTGAAAAGGACATCTTTTTTTTGCTGTTAGTTCTAGAAAGTCTTGTAGGTCTTCATAGAACCATTTGACATCAGCTTCTTCAACATTAGTTGCTGGGACAAAGACTTGGATGACTATGATGTTGAATGCTTTGCCTTGGCAATGAACTGAGATCATCCTGCTGTTTTTGAGATTTCACCCAAGTTCTTTATTTCAAACTCTTTTGTTGACCATGAGAGCCACTCCATTTCTTCTAAGGGATTCTTGCCCACAGTACTAGATATAATGGTCATCTGAATGTATATTTTTCATTTTGTTATTCTGGAAAATTATCCTATACTAATATAAAAATGCACTGTTCCTTTAATGAGTTTTTGCTTTATTTTGAAAACTAAAGGGAAATATGATAACAAAAGGCAAGCTGCATGCAGTAACCATCTCAAATCAAGGAAACTTCTTGTACTTTGTTACAAGATTCAAAAAGAGTGATGCACTCTTACTGCATTCTATGTGTTTGTATATTTCACAAATTCTTGTTTAGAAATTCAGATGTGCAAGCTATTCTGCCATTCACTGCAAAAAATACAGTGTAAAGACTTCTAAGTTGAGATCTAAAAGAATTTTTAGGTCCAGAATAAGTAATATCCAAGTCCAAGGGTGGTCTAAGAAGAGTAAATAAACTAACAAGAGTTTCAAATGAGTGTGCATTGCCATCCTCTTTAGGGCAATCTGAAAGTAGATAATCTACACTCTAAGGTACAAGATAGACCTTGAAGAAAGACACCATGAAAATTCTGAAGGATCAGTTTGGGGCTGGGGAGGTGGATTCTCTGTGGGGAGACCAGTAAGAGCAAAAGGACATAACTGAGGAGGGAAGTGTATCCAGTCTTTCAGTGACTTATTGTTGCTATAAAAGAGAGTCCACAGGAGAATTGTGAAGGAAAGGACTTGGAGTCCAACCATAGTATAATTGAAAGGACCTCAACCACAGTGAACAAATTCAGAGCAAGGAAGATAGAGAAAGAAAAATATATAAATATTTATATAGATGTACATATATATAGAAACATCATATAGTCTGAACATGCACATGCATAAATAAATAATGCTAAATTTTGTGTGTTGTGTGTATACACACACAAACACCACACAAAAAACCTGCTAATGGCAATCCATTATAGATCCTTGAAGAGTAATATGATTTAATCTGAGTTCTTTTTACAAAGAAATATCTGGCAGATATGTTTGGAAAATAAGAGAGAATGAGCAGAATGAAGCGGATAAGTAACTAGAATTTTGTAAATCACAGAGGTAAGTGGTTATGAAAGTGAGTGTCACAGTGGTATCAATAAGAATGTACCTAGGATGAGTGATGAGAGGCAAAGAAGGGGTGGACCTGAAGGTGAATCACTCTTTATTCTTAGAGCATGGAGTGTGATGAAAATGAATATTTAAGGACTTTGGGGCACAAACATGCAAACTCTTGTTCGTTTTCATTTCTTTCGCAGCCAACCCACAGGCATCACAATAGCATATCTTAACATTATTTGAACTTTGATGAGATGCATTTATATCTCCTCATTGTCCACCACACATCCTGATAAGCTGACAACCTTTACATGTTTCTAGTTTCTTACTAGGTTTACTTTTAAAAAATTCAAAGAATATTAATCCATTTTTTCTATCCTACCCCTTACAGCATAAATCTTCAATATAATCTGCTAGCTTTCTTAGTGAAGCTTTTCAAATTGATCAATGAAATACAGACACAAAAAGGACTGTAGAAGTCATAGACAATGAAAGAAAACATGCCTCTTTGCCTTTTCCTAAGCATCACTCTCAGCTAAGATCATCTCCTACAGTGTAGTTCTGTTTTCACTGTCTTACTCCCATGCCATTTTTTTCCCCCTTGCTTTTCCATTTCTTTGTGTGATACGACAGGTGATTACCAAAGAAGTTCAGTTCAGTTGCTGAGTCATGTCCAACTCCTTGCGACCCCATGAACCACAGCACGGAGTCCACCGAAACCCATGTCCATTGAGTCGGTGATGCCATCCAACCATCACATCCTCTGTCGTCCCCTTCTCATTTTGCCCTCAATCTTTCCCAGCATCAGGGTCTTTTCCAATGAGTCAGCTCTTCACATCAGGTGGCCAAAGTGTTGGAGTTTCAGCTTCAGCATCAGTCCTTCCAATGAACACCCAGGACTGATCTCCTTTAGGATGGACTGGTTGGATCTCCTTGCAGTCCAAGGGACTCTCAAGAGTCTTCTCCAGCACCACAGTTCAAAAGCATCAGTTCTTTAGTGCTCAGCTTTCTTTATAGTCCAACTCTCACATCCATACATGGCCACTGGGAAATCCATAGTCTTGACCAGACGGACCTTTGTTGGCAAAGTAATGTCTCTGCTTTTTAATATGCTGTCTAGGTTGGTCATAACTTTCCTTCCAAGGAGTAAGCCTCTTTTAATTTCATGGCTGCAATCACCATCTGCAGTGATTTTGGAGCCCCAAAAAATAAACTCAGCCACTGTCTCCACTGTTTCCCAATCTATTTGCTGTGAAGTGATGGGACTGGATGCCATGATCTTAGTTTTCTGAATGTTGAGCTTTAAGCCAACTTTTTCACTCTCCTCTTTCACTTTCATCAAGAGGCTTTTTAGTTCCTCTTCACTTTCTGCCATAAGGGTGGTGTCATCTGCATATCTGAGGTTATTGATATTTCTCCTGGCAATCTTGATTCCAGCTTGTGCTTCCTCCAACCCAGCATTTCTCATGATGAAAGTTACCATAGCCTAAATAAAGTGGAATATGGGACCTTTGACGGCAGATGAAATTCTTGGGATTTGTCTCTGTTCAAGCAAATACCAACCTGCCTCCACTGTGGAGTTAAAAGTAATAAGAGTCTCTGTCTCTAGGTCTATGGTTTATAAGAATCAAAGATACCATAAACAATTCCCCCTTATAGTAACTTCACTATTTTAGTACTTTATGCATTTTTAGTCATGTTCTAGAACATAAAAGCATATAAAATGATTGTTTGTGTTTGTTTTTTGCTTTATTTTGGTATTCTATAAACAGTTTAATAAAAATTTTGTAATAAGAAGTAAAAATTATTTAGGGAATTTAGTAGGTACTAACATAAGTCCCAAAATTATAGGACATTATAAGTACAAAAAATTTTGAATACTAATCATTACATAGCAAGATCAAAACTATACAATTTAGTTAATGCTTTAATGAAAATAGATATTACTATGAGATCTAAGAATATCTCTTTAACACTTTTGTCAGTGAATCTATGACTTTCTTATTTCTCAGGCTGTAGATAATTGGATTTAAGAAAGGAATTATGACAGTGTAAAATAGAGAGTCTATCATATCTTGATCAATCATCTGCTTGTTCAGATCCAGGGTGCACATACATGAAGAGAAGAGGCCCATAGTATAAAGAGACAGACAGAAGGTGGGCTCCACAGGTGGAGAAGGCTTTCCTTATTCCTTGTATAGACTTCTTTTTTAATATTGTAAAGAGAACAAGTATATAAGAGATAAGAACAATGAGAATGGTAAACACCTGAATTGAACCAGAGAAAATAAATACCATCAGAACATTAACAGAGGGATCAGTACAAGAAATTTTAATCAGTGGCATAATGTCACAATAAAAGTGATGTATTATATTAGAGTTACAAAACGTTACTCTGAATAACAAACCTGTATGAATTATGGAATGTATAAGGCCACCTAAAAATGATAAGACTTAATAGTTGCATGCATAGTCTATTGGTCATAATCACTGAATAAAGTAATGGTTTGCAAATAGCTACATAGCGATCATATGCCATTGTTGACAGCAGAAAACATTCTGTGGTTACGCTGATTACAAAGGAAGAGAATTGTACCATGCATTCAGAGAGAGATATCATCTTACTCTTGCCTAGGAAGTTGGCCAGCATTTTGAGGGTCACTGTAGATGATACCCAGGCATCCACAAATGCTAAACTCCCAAGGAGTAAGTACATGGGGATGTGAAGGTGAGGGTCATTGCAGATGAGAGCAATCAGACCAAGGTTCCCCATGATGGTGATGAGATATATCATCAAGAGCAGAAGGAACAGGGGGATTTGCCACTCTGGTTGATGTGTAAGACCTGTGAGGATGAACTCCATCAGCTCTGTTGCATTTTTTGTTTCCATATCCTTGATAGATAGCCTCTGAAACAAGTGCAGTAAATGGAAAAAAAAGTTATCAAGAATTTTTTTTTAAGAATTTTAAAACTAATATTTGTTGAAGGTAATTGAAATAAACCATATACTATCTAAATGCTCTTTAATAATCTTACTATAGTACATAAAAATTACTTGTGTAAGTTATGTTAAAACAGTTCAATTACAACATCTAAAAATTTGTACAGAAATGAGCAGATTTAGAAGAGAATAAAGACTTTCTGGAGATGAGCAAAATTAGGGAATACTATAGGATGAGGTCAAGAAATTCTATGTGTAGGACATGGATGCAGCATCTAAGTACAGATGTTAGAAGGACCCAGTTTATAAAATGAATTCAATGCCTTATGAGTGATCTTGAGCTATATTCTTTAAGAAATAAGCAAGAAATGAAAACATATAAAACAGAAAGTGGCAACATTAGTTATTTTTAAAATTAAATATTTGATTGCAGAAAATAGACTGCAAGGAGAAAAACTTGTGTCATAAATACTAATCAGGAAGTTGTGACTATTGTCCAGTGACTCCCAAACTAGATTAGACATCAGAATTGTCTGAGGGAAATTTTGTGAAAATTATAGATTCTGAAGTATTACTGTAGACATCGGATCAGTAGATCTTGAATGGAGTCTGATAATATGTATTGTAAAAATATTCCCCAGGTGATTTAAATGTATGTGAAGTTCTTAATTCATGTGTGATATGACATTAGGAGTGACAAAGAAGACAAAGTGAGAGATCAAAATAAATCAGAATGAAGACTCATTTGTATTGCTGAATGCAAGTTTGTGTCCCCGATGTACTGTGAGGTCAAACAAACCATAATATCTGAGTTTGGAGTAGAGAGAGGTATAATGCAGGGACTAGCAAAGAGAATGGGTGGCTTCAGCTCAAAAAATCCTAACTCACCAATGGTTTTCAAAAATTGATGTTGAAAGCTCAGATGAAATGGCCAGTTTTTGCAAGGAGCATCTCTGAACACCCAGGCATATAATTCTACAAAAGCTTAATAAAAATAAAAAGTAATGACTTGGGAGTCATAGAAGTGGCTAAAATATAGTATGATCTATCCATTGGAAAATGTATACAAGGTAAAGGGAAATAAAGCATGAAAATAAACTTGAGGAAATTTAAAGAGATTTAAAAGTGGATATGTGTGTGTGTGTGTGTGTGTGTGTGTGTGTGTGTATAGGTATATACATAATTTTAGATACATAACACCTGATCCTATTTTCTACCTAATAAGTCTAGAAACCAAATTTCTAGAAACTGACTTTTCCTTGAACCTAATGTAAGGGGGCTTGATCTACTGCTAGTAACACTACTGCACATACACTGAGTTTGGAATATATAGAGAGAATGACAAAAACTTGATGTGTGCCGAAGAGAATTTTGGTTGCCAACTCAATCATGGGAACAGTATCACATCCCTAGAAAATGAATCCTGTGCCCATCACAATGGCATCTTCAGTGTGATTTGTAGTATTTAAGTTCAGCAACAATGATAACAGGGCTGTTGAGCTAGAGCTAGAACATGATTTGGCATGTTGACTACCCATATCTCCAGAGGGTTTCTCCAACTTTCCTAGCATTTCTTTGTTGGATTCTGTTTTCATTCAATTAACTGTTTTCCTCGTGGAACCAAGAGTACTGGCTCACCCAAAAAAGAGAAAAGGAAAGACCAGGAAAGGCTGCTGAGCAGACTGATCAGAGAAGAGGGAAGGAGTTGGAAAGCTGAGTGTAGGGAACTTAAGAGAGGAAAATACTTTAAAAGCACAAAGGAACGTAGAGCGCCAAAAGTGAAATAACTGCTCTTGTTAAGATAAGGAGTGAACAGAGGTAGTTGAATCTGGAAATTAGATTTTTAGTGGCTTTAGTGAGAGCAATTTCCATTTTGTCATAGAACTGAATCAAAAAACACTGGAAAGTGAATGGAGCAAATGGCACAGCAGTGAGAAGAATGAAACGGAGTATCTGAGATGTGAAGAACAGATGAGTTTTTTTTTTTTCCTTGTAGAAAAATGTCACGAGAATTTTCAAAAGAGATAGAGGAGGGCATTGAGATGAGAGTGGGCAGGGAAGTAGAATGAGACGTGTAGGTGGGTGGGAAGAAAACATGAAACCACAAAAAGCAGAAAGAGAGTAAGGAATGTAGATGGGTAAGTGTAGAAAAGAGAAGGAAATGAAGAGGGAGAGGAAGTATCAAAGAAAGGCTGAAGATGAAATAAGGGGAAAGTCTCAACGGTTTGGGGGCCTTATGTTTATATTAACCCTGGTTTTCCTTGAAATTTTTCAACACTGGGAAACTTTCCTTTTTCTTTCCTTCAAGTTTTTATTCCTACAGAATTTGTGTATGACAGTGTTTAATTTAAATAAATTTGCTTCAGAAATTTATATTGTCTATAAATAAACTAAACAGCATCAAACTTCATGTTTGAAAGATCCTTTACCTTTGCTATTACTGAGATTAGAGCTGACTTTCTCTAGAAATCCTTCTGGTTTTCTGTCACAGCATTTGTTTATCCACAGTTTTTATTAGCAGAATAAAATTGAGCCAAAGACTGGAACTGAATAACGGTCATATAAATAACCAATGCCAATAACTGCAACTGTTAACTGTGTATTTATTTGAAATAGACATTCCATTCAGTCCCAAATCAGTAAATAATGAAAAATTCTCAATTCAGTGTATGGGTACTTATGAAGTAATAAAAGTCAAAATGATTGAGGGCCATTTCCAGCACTTTTGCATATATATGCACACAGATAGACTCAATGAAATAATTAAGGAGTGGATGAAAGGATAGAGGGGTTACTATTTAGGTGATATAACTTGAAATTTAATCCACCAGTATAGTTAGTTAAATGGAATAAATATTTTGAACACAATTATCAGAAAGATTACTTACACAGGAAACATTGTGATCTAAATATTTAAATCAACTTTTAATTTAACGTTCTAGTTTACCAACTCTTATCCTGTGGAGTCTTGTGATTATGTTAAGCAGATAATTAAGTATGATTAAATGGTAAAATGTAGCCTTAGAACTATTCTGCTTATTCATATTTACTCACAATAGTAAAATAAACAGATTATTCACTATTTACTTTCAATTTTCAAATGACTGTTCAGGTATCTTGGAAACCAAATCAAAATTATTATAAATTTAAAAGTATTTTAAATTTCTATTAAAAGTGAATATTATAAGTCATCCTCTCTTACCTATAGCTGTTGAGAAATTGTTGAGATTCTTTGAGAGTTTGGCTTTCAGAAGCAAAAAATAATACAAGAGCCCCAGAATGACGGTAACAGGGGTGATAGTTCTTCCCACGGATTCACTTTGGAGGCTTAATTTTCCAGGCTCAGGAAAATGCTGCTTATATACATTTTAATGATGTGCGTTTGCCAGAAGGGGAAAGAGCAATAAAATAAAATTCCCCTGAGAGCACCATGATTCCCTTGATGACAACCTAATACGATGTTAAAGTGTTGCACTCAGTATGTCAGCAAATTTGGAAAACTCAGTAATAATGAGAGCCCATTAAAAATCCTTGAAGAGTTATGTGATTTAATCTCAGTTCTTTTTACAAAGAAAAATCTGGCAGATGTGTTTGGGACATAAGAGAGAATCAGCAGAATGGAGGCAATAAGTAATTAGAGTTTTAGAGGTAGATGGTTATGAAGGTGAGGGCCACAGTGGTATCTGCAAGAATGTACCTAGAATCAATAGTGAGAGGAAGACAAGGGGTGGACCTGACGGTGAATCACTCGTTAGTCTTAGAGTATGGAGTGAAAATGATCATCTGGAACACACACATCCAAACCCTTGTTCATGTCTTTCCTAGCCACTCACTGGGCAGTATGGTATCATATCTTGACATTATTTGAACTTTGTTAGTATGCATGTTAGTATGCAAAACTTCTCATTGCCATCCACACATTCCAATAACTTTTTTACATGTGACTATTTCTTTTTCTAATTAATTTCACTTTTTAAAAAAAACTCTAGGAATATTGCCCATTATTTTCCTATTCTGCCTCTTCATTCATACCCATCCTAAACTTTCAGTTTATCTATTAACCTTCTTAGAAAAAGTTTTCCAGATTGACCTACAAATACATACACAGCTAGAAAGGACTTTAGAAATCATCATAGACAGTGAGCGATAACTTGCCTTTTGTCTCTCTCGGAGCCCAGGAAGGTAAAAGCATCTCTCATAGTGTAGCTCTTTGTCTTCATTATCTTAAATCCCCTGTCATTTTTTTTTTCTCGTTGCTTTCCTATTTTTTTCTGTGATATGAGAGTTGATTCCCATGAGAGGTGAAAGTTACCATGCACCAAATAAAGTGGAATGCAAGACCTTTTGATGGCCAGCAGAATTCCTAGGGTTTGCCTCTCTTCATTCAAATACCAACCCGCCTCCACTTTGAAGTTAAATGTGATTGACTTATAAGTGTCAAAGACATCATAAACAAGTCTCCTTCAGAGGAACAGCTCTGTTTTAATATTTAATGCATTTTAAAACCACATTGAAGAACATACAGGCATAGAAAATACTTGGGGTTTTTTGCTTTATTTTAGTATTCTATCAAGAGGATTAAAATTTTTATATGTTTTTAAATAAGAATATAAATCTATTTTATGGGACTTATTAGTTACTAATGTCTTAAGTCACTAAAATAATAAAACAATTATACATCCAAAAAAACTGAACACTATCACATAGCAACATCTAAAATATATAATATTGTCAATATTTAAGTGAAAAGAATACCGATAAAACTATGAGATACAACCATCTCTCTTTAACATTTTTGTCAGAGAATCTATAACTTTCTTATTTCTCAGGCTGTAAATAATTGGATTTAAGAAAGGAATTATGACAGTGTAAAATAAAGAGTCCATCATATCTTGATCATTTGCTCGTGTGGATCCAGGGCGCACATACATGAAGAGAAGAGGCCCATAGTATAAAGAGACAGACAGGAGGTGGGCCCCACAGGTGGAGAAGGCCTTCCTTATGCCTTGCAAAGATTTCCTTTTTAATATTGTAAAGAGAACAAGTGTGTATGAGACAAGAACTATCAGAATGGTGAACACCTGTATTGAGCCAGAGAAAATAAATATCATCAGAACATTAATAGAGGGATCAGTACAAGAAATTTTAATCAGTGGCATGACATCACAGTAAAAATGAAGTATTATGTTAGAGTTACAGAAGGTTAATCTGAATAGAAAACCTGTATGAATTAAGGCATGAAGAAGGCCACCTATAAATGATGAGACCAGCAGCTGCATGCATAGTCTATTGGTCATAATCACTGGATAAAGTAATGGTTTGCAAATGGCTACATAGCGATCATATGCCATTGTTGCCAGCAAAAAACATTCTGTGGTTACACTGATTGCAAAGGAAAAGAATTGTATCTTGCATTCAGAGAGAGAGATCATCTTACTCTTGCCTAGGAAGTTGACTAACATCTTGGGTGTCACTGTGGATGATAACCAAGTATCCACGAAGGCCAAGTTCCCAAGAAAAAAGTACATTGGGATATGAAGTTGAGGGTCATTGTAGATGAGTGCAATCAGGCCAGTGTTTCCCATGATGGTGATGAGATATATCATAAAGAACAGCAGAAACAGGGGAATTTGCCACTCTGGTTGATGTGTAAGTCCTGTAAGAATGAACTCTCTCAGCTCTGTTGCATTTTTGGTTTCCATATCCTTAATAGATGGCATCTGAAATGTAATGTGGTAAATGGAAAAAGGACATCATTTATTTTTAAAAGTGAATCGCTGAGGGCAATTGAAATAAAAGCATATACTAACCTGAATATTTTTTATTTACTCTTACTATGATACATGAAAATTAGTAGTAGAAAAGTTATATTAGAATAATGCAATTACATCACGTAAAATTTTTTTCAGAAGTGAGCAGATTTAGAACACAGAAAAGCATTATGTCATTTAAAACTTTGCACAGAAACGAGAAGATTTAGAAGAGAAGAAAGACATTCTGAAGATGAGCAAACTTAGTGAATACTAAATAACCTCAGATATACAGATGATGCCACCCTTATGGCAGAAAGCAAAGAGAAACTAAAGAACCTCTTGATGAAAGTGAAAGAGCAGAGTGAAAAAGTTGGCTTAAAACTCAACATTCAGAAAACTAAGATCATGGCATCTGGTCCCATCACTTCATGGCAAATAGATGGGGAAACAATGGAAACAGTGACAGACTTTATCTTTTGGGGCTCCAAAATCACTGCAGATGGTGACTTCAACCATGAAATTAAAAGACACTTGCTCCTTGGAAGAAAAGCTATGACCAACCTAGGCAGTATATTAAAAAGCAGAGACATTACTTTGTCAACAAAGGTCCATCTAGTCAAAGCTATGGTTTTTCCAGTAGTCAAGTATGGATGTGAGAGTTGGAATATAAAGAAAGCTGAGCACTGAAGAATTGATGCTTTTGAACTGTGGTGTTGAAGGAGACTTTTGAGAGTCCTTTGGACTTCAAGGAGATCAAACCAGTCAATCCTAAATGAAATCAGTCC
This sequence comes from Odocoileus virginianus, assembly GCF_023699985.2. Lineage (NCBI taxonomy): Eukaryota > Metazoa > Chordata > Mammalia > Artiodactyla > Cervidae > Odocoileus > Odocoileus virginianus. Next base: position 13,364,899 of record NC_069698.1, read on the forward strand.
TGAATATTCATTGGAAGGACTGACATTGAAGCTAAAGCTTCAATACTTTGGCCACCTGATGCAAAGAACTGACTCGTTGGAAAAGACCCTGATGCTGGGAAAGGTTTAAGGCAGAAGGAGAAGGGGACAACAGAGGATGAAATAGTCAGATGGCATCACCAACTCAATGGACATGAGTTTGAACAAGCTCTGGGAGTTGGTGATGGATAGGGAAGCCTGGCGTGCTGCAGTCCATGGGGTCACAAAGAGTCGGACACGACTAAGCGACTGAATTGACTGATAGAGTAAGGTCAAGAAATTCTTTGTGTAGAACATGGATGTAAGAACAAAGTAACAATGTTAAAAGGGACCAGTTTATAAAATGAATGTAATGCCATGTGAAGATCTTCAACTTCCTTCTGCAAGCATTCGGCAAGAATCTCAAACTTATTAGACAAGGAGGGAGAACATCACTTATTTTTTGAAGTTAAATATTTGCCTTTAGAAAGTAGGGTGCAGGGAGAAGAAACTTGCGTCATAAACAATAATTAGGAAGCTGTAGCTATTGTCCAATGATTCCTAAACCAGATTACACATCAAAATTGTCTGGGGGAGTTTTGTGCAAAATATTGATTCTGAAGTATAACGGAAGAAATTGATTCAGTAGATCATGAATGGGCTCTGATAAAAGGAATTTTATAAATATTCACCAGGTGACCTAAATGTATGTGAAATTCTTGGTTCATGTGATATAACATTAGGAATGATGAGGAAGACAAAGAGATCAAAATAAAATGAGAATGAAGATCACTTGTACTGCTGAACTCAAGTTTGTGTCCCCGATGCATAGAAAGACCAAACAAGCCAAAAAGTTTGTTTGGGAGTTTTGAACAGAGAAAGGTTTAGTACAGGGCCAGGCAAGGGGAATATGTGGCTTACGTTCTAAAATCCTAACTCATCCTTGGTTTTTGAGGAAGAGTTTTTAAAGGCAAAACTTGGGATGAGGGCTGCAGAATGTATGACTCTCTTCTGATTGGTTTGTGATGGGGTAACAGGGTGTGTTCCAGGAATCTTGTGCTCAGCCTGAAGTTACCATCCTCCACCTGGATAGAGGCCTTAAAGAAAAACTTAAAGTTATGTTGTTCTGTATGTTCCTTGAGGGAGAGCAGGGACCCTGCTTCATCTCTGCAATGTTGTTTGCTGACTGTTCCTCTTTGCTTCTGTATTCCCCCCTTTTCCTAATTAGGAACTGTTTGAATCTGACCTTAGGAACTCAGGGAAGGTCTACGAGCTAAAGCTTTTTTCCTACAAAGAAATGCGAAATACTGAAAGTCTTTTGTATTCATGAGGGCTCCACAGGGTCCTGCTCAGTTTCACTGGAACTTGGTGACATGTAAGATATGAAGGAGTGATTAGTAAAGGAGAGAGCGTAACTAAGTGACTAGGCAGATGGACATCAAAAATTGACATAGAAGACTCAGATGCAGGAGCTAGTTATTGCAAGAACATCCTCTGGATAGTCAAGTTAGATAAACTTCACAGTATGATTCTACAAAAGATTGATAGAAATAATGACTTGGGCGTCATTGAGGTGGCTGAAATACATAGTATATATGATCTTTCCATTGGCCAGTGTGAGTAAGGTAAAAAGAGAGAAGGCATGAAAATAAACTTGAGGAAGTTATATTAGAGAGAAATGGATGTATATCATTTATTAGATGGAAAAATCTGATCCTCTTTTTTTTTTACCACACGAGTTTTGGTGGCAAACAAAAACTGTCGTCCACTCTAGAAGCCAAAATTCTAGAGAATGACTTTGTCCTCCACCTTGAACCTAGGATGGGGCAGTGGGGGGCGGGTTTGGTGAGGCGTTTGATTTAGGGTTAGACACTCAAACTCTTCCCTTGTAGCTCAGCTGGTAAAGAATCCGCCTGCAATGCGGGAGACCTGGGTTCAATCCCTGGGTTGGGAAGATCCCCTGGAGAAAGGAAAGGCTACCCTTTTCCAGTATTCTGGCCTGGAGAATTTCATGGACTCTATAATCCACAGGGTCACAAAGAGTCAGACATGACTGAACAACTTTCACTTTCATTCAAACTCAGGGCTCCCCTGGTAGCTCAGCTGGTAAGAAATCTGCCTGCAATGCAGGAGACCTGGGTTCAGTCCCAGAGTTGGGAAGACCCCCTGGAGGAGGGCTTGGCAACCCACTCCAGTACTCTTGCCTGGAGAAATCCCCATGAACAGAGGAGCTTGGCGGGCTGCAGTTCATGGGGTTGCAAAGAGTGGGACACGACTGAGCGACCAAGCAAAGCACCCAAGCTCACCACACTGCATTTAGAACATATATAAAGACAAAAATCATATGTGCACGGAAAGAATTTTGTTTGCCAGCTCAACCAAGGAAAAAGTGTCGTGACCCCAGAAAATGAATCCTGTGTCCACAACAGTGGCATTGTCAGTGTGCGTTGTGGCATTTAAGTTCAGCTACGATGATAAACAGGTCTTACTGAACCAGAACTGAAACATGATTTGGGTGTCAGCTGTCTGATTTCTTTCTTTGTGTGCCTTCCCATTTATCCAGTGGATTTCTTCAACTCACCCTAGCGTTTCTTCATCAGAGCCAATTTCCATTCAGTTGACTTAATTCTTCTTGCAACCAAGAGATCTGGGTCACCCAAAAGGAGAAAAAGAAAGACCAAAAAAATGCTCCTGAGCAGAGTGAATAGAAGAAGCAGGAGGGCGTTGGAAAGCTGTGTTGAAAACTCAAACAGAGGAAAATACTCAAGAAGAACAAAGTCAAATACAGCCCTTGAAGCAAAATGAATATTCTGATAGGATAGAATGAAAAGAACTCTTTGCATGTGGGAATTAAGGGACTTTTAGTGGCTTTAGTGAGAGCAGTTTTCATATCGTAACAGAATTGAGTTAGAGAACAATCAGAAGTGGCACAGCAGTGAGGAGAATGAAAGAAAATATATGTTGAGAACAGTTGACATTTCTTTACCACTGGAAGACAGATGTGAATTTTTTTTTCCTGTAGAACAATATCATGTAGTTTTTCAAAAGAGAAAGAGGAGGGTATGGAGATAAGAATGGGTAGAGAAGTGAAGTTGAAAATTTGATTGAGTGAAAAGAAAACAAAAAGGAACAAAAAGCAGACAGAGACTAAGGAACATGGATAAGCATAGGAAAGACCAGGAAATGGAGAGAGAGAGAAGTATTAGAAAGGCCGAAGATGAAATAAAAGTCTCAGAGTTTGGGGGCTTAGTGGTGGCAAATATTTGTCTTAACTCTGGTTTCATCAAAAGTTGGCAGCACTGGGAGACCTTTCTTTTCCTTTTCTTCAAAATTCCAAGTTTATTTTCATATGGAATTTATATATGAAATAGTATTGCATTTTCAATTCATTTTAAAATTGTTCATAACCACTGCAATGTTGTAAAGTAATTAGCCTCCAACTAATAAAAATAAATGGAAAAAAAAAATAAAATAAAATTGTTCATAAATATACTAGCATTGCCTCAAAGTTCCTTTCATATTTAAAAGATGCTTTATCATTGTTATTACTGTAATCAGAGCTGAATTTATCTAGAAATTCAGCTTTTCTTTATAGCATTTGCTTCTCTGCAACTTTTAGTAGCAGAATCAAATTGAGCTAAAAACTAAAACTGAATAAAGGCAATGTACCTGTAATTGCAGTTCTTCCATGCAATCTCAAATTAATAGATAATCAGAAATTGTTAATTCAGTGTGTGGGTACTTAAGGCCTACCTTTTACTAAAGGTCAAAAGAGACTAGAGGGTATTTTTACTATTTCAGAAGATAAATAAATATATAGATAGATGATATATTTACATATTCAGTGAAATAACCTAAGAAATACATGGAAAAGTAGTGAATGTAGGTTAACTAAGTAGAATAAATATTTTGAATACAGTTGTCAGGAAGATCTTGCATGGGAAACATTGTGGCCTAAATATTTCAACCCACTTTTAATTTATTTAATATTCCAGTTTACCAAAGCTTATCTTATGGAATAATTATATAATAGTTGTATTAACCAAATAATTAAATATCACTAAGGATTACAATGTGGCCTTAGCGCTATCTTGCTTGACCATATTTACATTGTACCGTATACAATAATAAAATATACAGATTATTCACTATTTGTTTTTCATTTTCACCTGGCTATTTTGATATCTTGTAAACCAAATCAAAATTATTATAAATTTTATAGTATTTTGAACTTTCAGTTCAGTTCAGTTGCTCAGTTGTGTCCGACTCTTTGTTTTCAGTAAAAACTTAATGTTATTATAGAAATCATTCTCTCTTACCAGTATCTACTAAGAAGTTTTCAAGATCCTTTTAGGGATCAGCTTTCTGAAGTAGAAAATAGTACAAGAGCACTGCAATGAAATAACACAGGCAATAGCTCTTTGTACACTGTTTCATTTTGAAGGCTTCATTTTCCAAGTTCAGGAAACTGTTGTTTATATGAATTTGTCTTTAACACAGAGTAAATAAGTTGTACAGTTGTGTGCTTTTGTCAGAAGAGGAAAGAACATAGAACTCAAATTCCCCTGATGATGCCTGAAGAGTCCCTTTAGGACAAAGCTAAGCTGGTCTGCTGGGCATTTTGGACTTGGACATGTATGAGAAATCCAGGTTGTCTCATTGGGCATTACAGACTGAAATCATAAACATCCAGTCATTGTAGACAGTTCCCAGGTTTATCAATTGAAATTGCACTTCATACCACTTCTTTCCACCACAGGTACTTTTGAAATGTTTATGCAAACTCCAGTTTATCTATAAATTTGATATTCTAAGTTCTTTGATGAGTACAGTATTGTTTGAGCTCATCACTCGTGATTTCAGTGAGGCCAAAGTTACAGACTGTCTTTAGAAGTCAACTCCTAAATCTTTCCTTCTTGTGCAAACCATGGCTCACATTCCACAACTACACCTGACTTCCTACTTTAAGCTGAAAACTAGTGAGAAATCTTACTAGGCAAAATTCGCGGGATGAGAAAAAGAAAACCGAGGACCACTGTGGGAAGTGGCCTAAGTTAGTGCTTCTCAAGCATTAATCCCTATGAATATTCCAGAGGTTTTTTTAAAATGCAAATTCTGTTTAAGTGGTGATGACTGTGTATCTATATTTCTAATATGGTGTTGTCTCCAGACATTTGCCTTCTTCAGTTTCATCATCTGCAGGCCTACCTTATCAAAGAACTAGATCATTAGAGAAATAAACCAAAAAATTTTGCAAATGTAGCAGAAATATAAAGAGAAGCAAAGAGGAGTCAGAGTGGACAAGGGAGGCCAGCATTGGTGGGGTCACATCAGACCTCATGGTAGGTGAGGTTTTGTTCTATCAGTTCAGTTCAGTTCAGTCTCTCAGTCGTGTCAAACTCTTTGCGACCCCATGAATTGCAGCATGCCAGGCCTCCCTGTCCATCACCAACTCCAAGAGTTTACTCAAACTCATGCCCATCAAGTCGGTGATGCCATCCAGCCATCTCATCCTCTGTCATCCCCTTCTCCTCCTGCCCCCAGTCCCTCCCAGCATCAGGGTCTTTTCCAATGAGTCAACTCTTCGCATGAGGTGGCCAAAGAACTGGAGTTTCAGCTTCAGCATCAGTCCTTCCAATGAACACCCAGGACTGATCTCCTTTAGGATGGACTGGTTGGTTGGATCTCCTTGCAGTCCAAGGGACTCTCAAGAATCTTCTCCAACACCACAGTTCAAAAGCATCAATTTTTCAGAGCTCAACTTTCTTTATAGTCCACCTCTCACATTCATACATGACCACTGGAAAAACCACAGCCTTAACTAGACGGACCTTTGTTGGCAAAGTAATGTCTCTGCTAGGGTGAAGCAGATCACCAGCCCAGGTTGGATGCATGAGACAAGTGCTCAGGCCTTGTGCACTGGCAAGACCCAGAGGAATCGGGTGGAGAGGGAGGTGGGAGGGGGGATCGGGATGGGGAATACATGTAAATCCATGGCTGATTCATGTCAATGTATGACAAAACCCCCTACAATATTGTAAAGTAATTAGCCTCCAACTAATAAAAATAAATGAAAAAAAAATGCTGTCTAGGTTGGTCATAACTTTCATTCCAAGGAGCAAGTGTCTTTTAATTTCATGGCTGCAGTCACCATCTGCAGTGATTTTGGAGCTCCCTCCCCAAAAAAAGTCTGACACTGTTTCCACTGTCTCCCCATCTATTTCCCATGAGGTGATGGGACCAGATGCCATGATCTTAGTTTTCTGAATGTTGAGCTTTAAGTCAGTTTTTTCACTCTCTTCTTTCACTTTCATCAAGAGGCTCTTTAGTTCCTCTTCACTGTTTGCCATAAGGGTGGTGTCATCTGCATATCTGAGGTTACTGATATTTCTCCTGGCAATCTTGATTCCAGCTTGTGCTTCCTCCAGCCCAGCATTTCTCATGATGTACTCTGCATGTAAGTTAAATAAGCAGACATACTCCTGTCCCTATTTGGAACCAGTCTGTTGTTTCGTGTCCAGTTCTAACTGTTGCTTCCTGACCTGCATACAGGTTTCTCAAAAGGCAGGTCAGGTGGCCTGGTATTCCCATCTTTTTCAGAATTTTCCACAGTTTATTGTGATCCACACAGTTGAAGGCTTTGGTGTAGTCAATAAAGCAGAAATAGATGTTTATCTGGAACGGTCTTGCTTTTTTGATGATCCAGCGGATATTGGCAATTTGATCTATACCCCAACTTAAATGAAAACTGTTGAGGGATTTTGCCCATGGTGGTCACATGTTCAGATTTGCCTTTAAGTATAAACAAAGTTGCCATTGAGCATTCACTGAAGAAAATAATGGCATTATTTACATCAAAATATTATAATATGACAATTTTGATGTTGTGTTTTTATATCTGAAGTGTACAATGAATGTTTAACCTCCACTTGGGATTTGATTGGAAGTTAGAGGGAAAGCAAAGGACGTTTTTTGGGTCATTTTTCAATTCTTCTGTGTACTTTGAATTCTGCTAGTGAAAGCTAAAAAGGAGGTGAAAAAGAAAACATAGATAAAGAGCAGTCACCGTGGAAACTCAGCAGACAGATGAAGTAAGCAGTATAATGTGCATCAACACATATAATATGTAGCTTGCCTTAAACATACTGCCCACTTCAATATTATGTAACTATCTTTTCACTCTTTTTCTTTTAATCTATCAGGTTGCTGTTTTGTGTTTTTTTTTTAATCTAACAGGTGTCTACATTGTTGCTTCCAGTATAAGAAGTCTTTCCAATGTTATCATTTCAGTAGGTGGGTCATGATGTCTCACTATGGTCTTAATTTGCATTTCCCCCAATGACAAATTATATTGAGAATGTTTATTCTGTCTTATGAAACAAATCCAAAAAGATATTACTATGATTTATGTCAAATAAAGTTCTAGTATGTTTTCTTATAAGGATTTGTGCATGCTAAGTCACTTCAGTCGTGTCTGACTCTTTGCAACCCTATAGACCAGGGCTCACCAGGCTCTTCTGTTCATGGGATTCTCTAGGTAAGAATTTTGGAGTGGGTTCCCATTTCCTACTCCAGGGGATCTTCTCAACCCAGGGATCAAACCTACATCTCTAATGTCTGCTGCATTAGCAGGTGAATTCTTTACCACTAGTGCTACCTGGGAAGCCACTTTAAGGATTTATGGTCTTGCATTGTGGTCTTTAAGCCATTTTGAGTTTATTTTTGTATATGATGTGAGAAAGTGTTGTAACTTCATTCTTTTTATATGTAGCATCCAGTTTTCCCAGCAGCACTTATTTTTTAAATTTATTTTTAATTGCTGGAAAATTGCAATGTTGTGTTGGTTTCTGCCATGCAATAACATGAGTCGATCATAGGTGTACACTTGTCTCTCCCTCTTGAACCTCCCAGCCCCCTAGGTCATCACAGAGCACCAGGCTGAGCTCCCCGTGTTACACAGCACTTCCCACTGGCTATCTACTTTACAGATGATAATGTGTATGTTTCAATGCTGCCCTCTCCGTCTGTCCCACCCTCTCTTTTCCCTGCTGTGCCCCCAAGTCCACTCTCTATGTCTGCATCTCTATTCCTGCCGTACAAATAGGTTCATTGGTACCATTTTCCTAGATTCCATTAATCTGTGTTAATACATGATATTTGTTTTTCTCTTTTTTTTCATTTATTTTTATTAGTTGGAGGCTAATTACTTTACAATATTGTATTGGTTTTTGTCACACATTGACATGAATTAGCCATGTTTTTCTCTTTTTAACTTACTTCCCCCTGTATAACAGGCTTTAGGTTCATCCACCTCAGTTCAGCTGACTCACATTCATTCCTGTTTATAGCCAGCAGCACTTACTGAAGTACTGAATTTTCTCATTGAATGTCATTCCTCTTTTATTGTAGATTAATTAATGATAAGTTTATGGGTTTTTATGTCTGGGCTCTCCTTTGTGTTCCATTAATCTGTACATCCGTTTTTGTCCCAGTGCCATATTGTCTGGATGACTTTAATTTGTAGTATATTCTCAAATCAGGGAGTATATACCTCCAGCTCTATTACTTCTTCTCAGGATTGTTTTGGCTCTTTGAATTATTTTGTTTTTCAGTACAAATTTTAGTACTATTTGTTCTATCATGAAAAATGTCATGATACTTTGACAGGGCTTGAACTGAATCTGTAGGTTACCCTGGGTAGTATGTCATTATAATAAGATTGATTCTTCCAATCAGAGAACACTCTATCTTTTCATCTATTTGTGTATGCCTTCATGTCTATTATCAGTGTCTTATAGTTTTCTTAGTTCTTCTACATCCTTAGGTAGGTTTATTGCTAGGTATTTTATTTTTTAATCTAATTATAAATGAGGCATCTCCTTAATATCTGTTTCTGATAGTTCATTGTTAATGCATAGAAATGCATCAGATTTCTGTATATTAATTTTGTATCTTGCAACTTTATTGATGTTGAATTTTTTCAAAAGGTTTTTCTGCATGTATTGAAATGATCATATGATTTTTATTCTTCAATTTTTTGCTGTGGTGTATCACATTGATTGACTTGCAGAACCATCTTTGCATAACTTGGTGTAAAACCCACTTAATCATGTGCGATCTTTTTAATATATTGTTGAAATTGGTTTGCTAATATTCATTTGGAGATTTTTGCCTGGTGTTCATCATAGATATTGGTGTATAATTTTTTGTGAGATATGTATTTCTAGCTTTTATATCAGGGTAATCCTGGCAATGTAAAAATGAGTTTGGAAGCTTTCCTCCCTCTGTAATTTTTAGAATACTTTGAGAAGGATGGGTGTTAACTTTTCTCTAAATGTTTGATAGCATTCACCTGTGATGCTACCTTGTATTGAACTTTTGCTTGTTGGGAGTTTTTGTTATGTTTGTTGTTGCTGTTACTTTACTGATTCAATTTCTCTGCTGGTAATTGGTCTGTTCATATTTTCTATTTCTTTCTGGTTCTGTCTTGGAAGATTGTACATATCTTGCTATTTATCCTTCTCTTCTGGGTTGTCCATCTTATTGACATATAGTTTGTTCACAGTAATCTCTTACGATCCTTTGTAATTCTGTAGCGCTGGTTGTCATTTATTCTTTTCCATTTCTTATTTTTTGATCCGGATCCTCTTTCTTTTGAGGAGTCTGGCTAAAGGTTTAACAGTTTTGTTTATCTTTCAAAGAACCAGTTCTTAGTTTCATTAATCTTTTATATTTTTTCTTTTAATCTCTTTCGTTTATTTCTGCATTGACCTGTAGGTTTTACTTCCTTTGACTTAGGAATGAGACTTTTCTTATTTCTGAGGTAGACTTGTTTTGCTGTAAACTTTCATCTATAACTGCCTTTGTGGGATCATTGTGTTTTCATTTTTTCCCCCTCTTTAAAAAAATTTCTTCTTTGGTTTCTTCATTGATTTCTTCATTGATCCGTTGAATTTTTAGTAGTGTGTTATTTAGCTTCCATATGTTTGTGTTTTCTGGAGGGATTTCTTTTTCTCATTATTGATTTCTAGTCTTAAAGCACTGTGGTCAGAATGCTTGATCTGATTTCAATTTTCTTAAATTTCCTAAGGCTTGTTTTTGGGTGCTGCCATTTGTAATGTGTCCTGGAGAGTGTTCCATGTGTATTTGAAACAATGTGCTTTTGCTGTTATGGGGTGGAATGTCCTGTATACATATCTATTAAGCCCATTTGATCTAAAGAGAATCGTTGAACATCAGTTTCCTTACTGATTTTCTGTGTGGATGATCCGTCCATTGACGTAAGAGGAGTATTAATGTCCCCTAATATGATTGTGTTATTGTCAATATCTTCATTTACGTTCATCAATATTTGCTTTCTGTATTGTGCTTCTATGTGAAGTACATACATATTTACAGTGGTTATATCTTCTTGGATGATCCCTTGATCATTATGTAGTATATTTCTATGTCTCCTGTTCCTGTCTTTGTTCTAAAGTCTATTTCATTTGATACAAGTATTGCTACCTTGTGGCTCAGCTGGTAAAGAATCTGCCTGCAGTGAGAGAGAAATGGGTTCGACCCCTGGGTTGGGAAGATCCCCTGGAGAAGGGAAAGGCTACTCACTCCAGCATTCTGGCCTAGAGAATTCCATGGACTGTATAGTCCATGGGGTCGCAAAGAGGCAGACACAACTGAGCGACTTTCACTTTCCCTTCACCCTAGCTTTATTTTGATTTCCATTTATATGGAATAACTTTCGTCCCTCCATTTTTAGTCTCCGTGTGTCTTTAGATCTGAAGTAAGTATCTGTGGGATAAACATGGGTGTTGTTTTTGTATCCCTTCAGCCTTTCTGTATGTTTTGATTAAAGCATTTAATCTTTTTACATTTAAAATAATTATTGATAGTATGTACATATTGCCATTTTATTAGTTGTTTTGAGGTTGTTTTGTACTTCTTTTTTATGCTTTCTTCCCTTCTGAGTTGATAACCTTATGGCTTGTAATTCTTTCTACTTTTTATGTGTTGTATCTATTATGATTTTTTGTTTGTGGTTGCCATTAGGTTTATACATAGCAGTCTATATTGGGATATCTGTACAGTGGCTCAGTCATGTCCGACTCTGCAACCCCATGGACTGCAGCACGCTGGGCTTCCCCATCCATCACTTACTCCCAGAGGTTGCTCAAACTCACGTCCATCAAGTGGGTGATGCCATCCAACCATCTCATCCTCTGTTGTCCCATTCTCTTCCTGCCTTCAGTCTTTCCCAGAAACAGGATCTTTTCTAGTGAGTCAGTTCTTTACATCAAGTGACCAAAGTATCAGAGCTTCCAATAAATATTCAGGATTGATTTTCTTTAGGATAATTGGTTTGATCTCCTTGCAGTCCAAGGAACTCTCAAGAGTCTTCTCCAACACCACAGTTCAGAAGCATCAATTTTTTGGCACTCAGCTTTCTTTATGGTCCAGCTGTTACAAATCTACATGACTCCTGGAAAAACCATAGCTTTGACTATACAGACCTTTGTTGGCAGAGTAATGTCTTCTCTTTTTAATATGCTGTCTAGTTTTGTGATAGCTTTTCTTCCAAGGAGCAAATGTCTTTTAATTTCATGGCTGCAATCACCTTCTGCAGTGATTTGGGAAGCCCCAAAAAATAAAGTCTGTCACTGTTTCCATTGTTTCCCCATCTCTCTGCCATGAAGTGATGGGACCAATGTCATGATCTTTGTTTTTCTTTTTTAATGTTGAGTTTTAAGCCAGCTTTTTCACTCTTCTCTTTCACTTTCATCAAGAGGCTCCCTAGTTCCTCTTTGCTTTCTGTCATAGGATGGTGTCATCTGCATATCTGAGATTATTGGTATTTCTCCCTGTAATCTTGATTCCAGCTTGTGCTTCATCCAGCCTGGCATTTCTCATGATGTACTCTGCATATAAATTAAATAAACAGGGTCACAATATACAGCCTTGATGTACTCCTTTCCCAATTTGGAACCAGTCTGTTGTTCCATGTCCATTTCTTAGTGTTGCTTCCTGACCTGCATACAGATTTCTCAGGAGGCAGGTCAGGTGGTCTGGCATTCCCATCTCTTTCAGGATTTTCCACAATTTGTTGTGGGTTGCCATTTTTTCTCCAAGGAATCTTCTCATCCTGCAGATCGTGCCTGTTTCTCTTGCATCTTCTGCAGGGGCAGTCGGATTCTTTACCACTAGCTATGCGTGGTAACTGAGCTGACAACAGGTGGACTTGTGGTGGTTCATATTTTGTGTCACATTGACATGGTCTCGATTGCCCAGATATCCAGTTATCATTATTTTTGTGTGTGTCTGTGTGTTTCTAAAAGTGATCAGTGTTGACTTAGTAGACTTAGTAAAGTGGATCACAGCACCGTTTGTATGTGAGTGTCACCTCGTCCATTCTGGGCCTGTACGGAACAGAAAGGCAGAGGAAGGCTGGCTGAATGAATCTTAGTTCGCCCTCCATGCTGTTGGTCCTCAGGTTTTCACACATGGGCTGGAATGTATACCATCGGTTCTTCGATTTCAAACCTGACAACTGCCTCAGCTTTCCTGGCTCTCTACCATGCAGATAGCAGGTCACAGGTCTTCTCAAACTCCATAATAAGGTGTCCCAAACCTAATAATATATATCTTTAGATATAGATGTATGTGTAGATAGAGGTTTACAAAGAGAGTGATATAGGTTGATTTCTATATTTGTCTTCATATATGTGTACCTCCCATTGGTACTATCCTGGATAATTCTGATTGATATAAAGGCTATATATTTAGTGAACCTCTTTCTTTATACTGAAAAACAAATGGAAATGTCATGATGCAGTTGTTAACTGTAACCCTTAAATGAGGCTGACTTACACCCCTTCTCATCATATTATTACAGCATAAGGAATAGCTTGTATATGAAATTTCTTTGAGAATTATGGTCCAAAAATCATATAAACCTGACAACTAATTTTTTTTCCAGTGATAACCAATGTATCTCTCCTGGAAGTTGACCTGATGTAACTTTGTGAGTACCTCCGAAAATACATAACAGTAAGATTATTGTAAATATTTTAATCCAAACATCTAACTTAAGGCTTCTCCTGATATATCCCAGGAAATAATCCTCATGATAAAAAGAAAAAGATTTAATTCATTTTAGGTGTATGATACTTGTGATTGTCTTGAAAGAAACTTAGATTGGTAAACTGACACTCAGTATTATCCCAGGGCAAGTGATCCCCCTGAACTCATTACAAAATTGATATCAAGTAAAGGACTCTTACTTCATTTGTAGTATTTTAAAGATGATGCTGTGAAAGTGCTGCACTCAATATGTCAGCAAATTTGGAAAACTCAGCAGTGGCCACAGGACTGGAAAAGGTCAGTTTTCATTCCAATCCCAAAGAAAGGCAATGTCAAAGAATGCTCAAACTACCACACAATTGCACTCATCTCACATGCTAGTAAAGTAATGCTCAAAATTCTCCAAGCCAGGCTTCAGCAGTATGTGAACCATGAACTTCCAGATGTTCAAGCTGGTTTTAGAAAAGGCAGAGGAACCAGAGATCAAATTGCCCCACTGGATCATTGAAAAAGCAAGAGAGTTCCAAAAGAACATCTCTTTCTGCTTTATTGAGTATGTCAAAGCCTTTGTGTAGATCACAATAAACTGTGGAAAATTCTGAAAGAGATGGGGGTATCACACCACCTTACCTGCCTCTTGAGAAACCTGTATGCAGGTCAGGAAGCAACAGTCAGGACTGGGTGTGGAACAACAAGACTGGTCCCAAATTGGGAAAGGAGTACATCAAGGCTGTATATTGTCACCCTGCTTATTTAACTTATATGCAGAGTACATCATGAGAAACCCTGGGCTGGAGGAAGCACAAGCTGGAATCAGGATTGCCGGGAGAAATATCAATAACCTCAGATATGCAGATGACACCACCCTTATGGCAGAAAGTGAAGAACTACAGAGCCTCTTGATGAAAATAAAGAGGAGAGTGAAAAAGTTGGCTTAAAGCTCAACATTCAGAAAGCTAAAATCATGGCATCTGGTCCCATCACTTCATGGCAAATAGATGGGGAAACAGTGGAAACAGTGGCTGAGTTTATTTTTCTGGGCTCCAGAATCACTGCAGATGATGATTGCAGCCATGAAATTAAAAGACGCTTACTCCTTGGAAGGAAAGTTATGACCAACCTAGACAGCATATTAAAAAGCAGAGACATTACTTTGCAAACAAAGGTCCAACTGGTCAAGGCTATGGTTTTTCCAGTGGTCATGTATGGATGTGAGAGTTGGACTGTGAAGAAAGTTGAGTGCTGAAGAATTGATGCTTTCGAACTGTGGTGTTGAAGAAGACCCTTGAGAGCCCCTTGGACTGCAAGGAGATCCAACCAGTCCATCCTAAAGGAGATCAGTCCTGGGTGTTCATTGGAAGGACTGATGCTGAAGCTGAAACTCCAATACTTTGGCCACCTGATGTGAAGAGCTGACTCATTGGAAAAGACCCTGTTGCTGAGAAAGATTGAGGGCTGGAGGAGAAGGGGACGACAGAGGATGAGATGGTTGGATGGCATCATCAACTCAATGGACATGGGTTTGGGTGGACTCCGGGAGTTGGTGATGGACAGGAGGCCTGTCGTGATGCTGTTCGTGGGGTCACAAAGAGTCGGACATGACTGAGTGACTGAACTGAACTGAAAGTAATATTTATTTCAATTTTACATAAATTTCTTAAATGCTTATTTAGGACTTTATGTATGTAAACAGTTGTGCTAATAAGCACAAAAAAAGATTAAAGAATAGTGAGCCTTGTAAACTGTAATCTGAAAAAAACATATAGGCTAAAAATAAGTATTACACTATTACACAAGATCATTTGTGGAAACAAAACTGTAACATTTAAACTTTGAAGGAAGGACCATTTCAATTGGAGATGAAGACAGATACCTAGAGGGAGCATTCTCAGTGGAGAGACCTGTATGAAAATAAAACATGTACCAGAGAGAAAGTTTTGTCCTGAGGCTTTCAGTAATTAATTTTGGTATAACATATGGTCCATTAGGAAAATTGTGGAAGCAGAGATTTCAGAGTTAAATTTGGAGTAAAAGTGCTCAAATAATGTCAGCAAATGCAGAGTAGTATGTGTGTGTGTGTGTTTATTTATCATGTTATCTATACATATATCTTAACAAATTGAACATATGTATATTCATATATGAAGTTCTGCATATGTATACCATATATACATGCATAGTCTGGTGCAATGGAAATCCATCAAAAGTTATTGAAGAGGAATATTATTTAATCAGAATTCTGTTTATAAACAATAATCTGACAGTAATGTTTGGGAAGTTAGAGAATATCAACATGACATAAAAGAAGTAACAAAACTATTACAAATGACAAATGTGAGTCATTTTAGGTCCTCAGTGGTGTTAATAGGAATGTGTATGGATTCAGTGGTGAGATTGGAAGGTAAGAGATGGACCTGAAGATAAATCACATATTATCATAGAGTATAAAGTGAGACAAAGGATGACATTTAAGCACTTCAGGGCACAAATCATGCAAGCTCCTGGTTCATTTTATCTTTCCCAGCTACTCACTGAACTCTTTGATATTATATCATCTTACAATTATTTGAACTTTGGTAATATGCATTTGAAGCCTCTGTTACTCAACAATATATTCCAATAACTTTTCCATATTACTTCTTTTTTTTATCAGTTTCATCATTTCTAAATTGTAGGAAGGTTGAGCCCATTTCCTTCCTATTCTGCCACTTCACTTTTCTTCTCTATGCCCATCCCAATTAAATCTGAAACCTCATCTCTTTGCTTTCTGAATTAGTGAAGTTTTCAGATTACTGTGTAACACACAAGTAAACTGGACAGTGCCTTTAAAGGCATCATGGACAACGAGAGGCAGCTCTCCTCTTATTATTTATAGACATCCACTGGGCCAAAAGCATCCTCTTCTAATTTGTTCTGACTTTCATTTATTTAACTCCTTTCTCATTTTTTTCTTTTTATCTTCTCAACTCTGCTGATTTCTCTGTGTAATATGAGAATTGAGTCTGCAAAAGAAATAAATTTCACTATGTCCCAGAGAGAATGTATGAAAGTCCTTTTAATAGTTAGCAAAATTCCTGTGATTGGCTAATTTACTCAGACTCAAAGTCGCCTACACTATGGAGGTAACCATGATATGAGCTTCCAGGCTACACAGCTGTATTACTATCAAAAAATTTGCATTCAATTTTTTCAGCGCAATTGTGCTATTATAGTGCATAATGCATTTATGGATCCACATTGAGAACACATGTGTATAATATGTTGTTTTCCTGTTTCAGTTCAGTTCAGTTGCTCAGTTGTGTCCGATTCTTTGCGACCCCATGAACCGCAGCATGCCAGGCCTCCCTGTCCATCACCAACTCCCGGAGTCCACCCAAACCCATCCCCTCTAGGGAGCCCCTGTTTGAGTTTCCTGAGTCATATAGCAAGTTCCTGTTTACTATATGTCTGTCTATTTCACATATGATAATGGAGGTTTCCATGTTACTGTCTCCATACATCTCACCCGCTGCTTTCTCCACCACCTCCATCCATCTCCACCACCTCCATCCATAAGTCTGTTCTCTATGTCTGTGTCTCCACTGCTGCCCTGCAAATAATTCCATTAGTACCATCTTTCTAGATTCCATATATATGTGTTAGTACACAATATTTATCTTCATTTCTGACTTACTTCACTCTGTATAATAGGCTCTAGGTTCATCCACCTCATTAGAATGGACTCAGATGAGTTCCTTTTTATGGCTGAGTATTACAGCTTCTTTATCCATTCAACTATTGGTGGACATCTAGGTTGCCTCCATGTTCTAGCTGTTGTAAATAGCACTGCAGTGAACACTGGGGTACATGTGCTTTTTTCAGTTTTGATTTCCTCAGGGTATGTGCCCAGGAGTGGGATTGCGGTGACCCTGTTCCTGTAAATGTGTATTTTCCCCTTCTCCCTGCACACTCAGCAGAGGGGATGTTAAAATAAGTGGGTCACATGCACAGAGTTTCAGTGTTCTGCCTCTTTAGGGACCTGTGGCTCTGCTAAGAGATCTGGGAGGCCTCGGAGGTGGCACTTCAGTAAATGCCATCAGTGACCACCACCGTCCTACCCAGGCTCTACCTTGGGACCTGGTGATCTCTAAACCCATGATCAAACTTTTTCCCCTGTTGTGGCCACCCCAAATCTAATCTATTTTGCTTAACTGTCCTGCGGAAAGATTGTATCAATTTTAGAGGTATAACTGCTCTATTATACTCCCAACAAGTTGGCTGTCATATCCTTTTAAATGTTTTCCAGACTGATAGCTCTTCTTTCCCCTCATACAATAGAAGTAAAATAAATAAAACCAAAAAAACTTTAATTTCACTTATTTAAATTGAAATAAGTGAAATATATTTCTTAAGCTTATTAGATTTGCAATTTTTCTGTTAAATGTCCATTGCCCCTTCCTTCCACTCAGATGTTTGCATGTCTTTTATGAATTGTAGTTGTTTCTTATATATGTGTTAACCAGTTTATTTCTCTCATAAATGTCTTCAATTTTTTTGTATTTTATGTGGCTATTAACTCTGCTGTTTTATTATTATGTAAAAGTTTTTAAATTTATATAGTCATTGTAAGAGGAACAGTGTAGGTAAACAAAGACTTTGCCCACTAGTTAAGGAGAGAAATTTAATTTAGTAAACAGTTCGAAAGTACTGTTAAATCAAAAAGTCAAACAGAATAGTAAGGCAACTCAGATATTATTATTAGTGAGGAGTTTCTACAAGGGTGAGTGGTTAGTTAACATAATCTATGATTTCACACGCATGAGCAACTTTCCTACAGTAGGTGAACTCTGTGATTAGATGCAACTTGTGCTTGGAGACACTCCCTTTAGCAGTGGGGGAGGGGAGAAACATTATGGGTTTTCCCCCAGTCTTTAGTTACACTGCTCCTCATTGTCCAAATGTAGACAGAGACATTTGAAAGGGAAGGAGTCTGAATTTGACAGTGGTCTTTAATTATAAAACAAACACAGGAAAGGAAGTAGGAAAATGGATTGAGGGCAAAAGGAAAATGATCAAAGAATCACATGCATCAGTTAACCTGCTTATTATTTCTAGATTTGGTCTTTTGGTAATAAACCCTTTTCTTGACTTGTCAAAGTATGAGATTTTTACTGTGGAAAAGCATGAAAAACCTTATCTAACTATTTAGAGGGTAATATATATGAAAGTTCTAGCTTAGTGCCTAGCACTTGGTAGATTCTCAGTAAATTATTTTTATTTCTTTCATAATTATACATGTAAAGATCAATACATGTTTTTGTTTATAAATGTAGAATTGTTAATATTTTCTGTCTCAATTATGCTTGATCAACATCTCCAGGTTTTTCTTAATGCTATGCATGTATTAATACTCTTAATTGGAATCAACCCAGGATAGAGTTATTTCTAATAATAAGCAAGTCAAACTATAATGTGAGAGGAAGAAATCTTTATTTAATTAGTACATATAGTAATTAGAGTGTCATATATGATGGACAGCCAATCAAAACCAAACAGCATGAAAATATCAAATACATAAGGGTATCAATATAAGTAGCAATGTATTCAACTACAGACTGATAAATCAACAATGACTTAAAATACTCTATTTCAGAAAACTTGATAGAAAATTGACTAACAATAAAAAGGAAAGTGTTGATTAGCAAATATATTTTATATGAATTCATATTCAAATATAATATCTTAAACTCAAAATGTATATTCAAACGGAAATATATAGCTTACTTCTGTCACACAGTATTGCCTAAGAAGGAATTAATTTTTGAGAACTTGAGGTAAGAAGAGTTTGTTAGATTATGGCTTCCAATTGCAGAAATATGCCAGCAGTATTAAATGAAGGCAAGTGTTGTATATAACTTCTAGTTCTAGGATTTGTTGAAAATTATAACTATTATACTCTGAAACTAATAGTAACTGTTGGAACTAATCATACTGGAACATGACCTCAAGAGTAATTATTTAGTTTATCCCTGTTGAACACTAGTAGCTTATATTTTGGAGCACATTTTAGTTGAAAGTCTCTTTTCTGAACTTGTTTATTCGGCTCAGAAACTAATCGTGTGTTAATAATTTAATATTTTATATTGAAAGTTGTCATTTCCCATTTTCTCAATATTCTTTGATTTTGAAAAAAGTTTTCTCAAATTGCAGTCAGCTGTCCACATGGCATGGTAATTGTTTCAGAATGTTATGATCCGTTCATAATTTTTTTCATAACGTTTATTACTTCCTTATTTCTTAAACTACAAATAAAAGGGTTTAATAAAGGAATCACTAGAGTATAAAAAATAGCCACAGGTAAATCTTTATCTTCTTCAATAACTGAATTCGGTCTAATGTACATGAAGAGAAGAGAACCATAGAAAATTGAGACAGAGAGAAAGTGGGATGCACAAGTAGATAAAGCTTTCTTTCTTCCTTCTTTAGATTTCATCTTGAAAATTGTGAAAATGATGTAAAGGTAAGAAATTATTACTATGGTAATAGTGAATATTTGAACTGATCCTCCAAAGATAAATATCATTAATTCATTGATATAAGGGTCCACACAGGAGAGTCTGTATAATGGAAGAACGTCACAAAAAAAGTGATTGATTTGATGAGACTCACGGAAAGTTAACCTAAACAGAAACCCAATGTGAATCATGGAATGCAGATTTCCAGCTACATATGCCCCTGTGGTCATCTGAATGCAGAGTTTCTGTGGCATCATGATGTGGTACTGCAGTGGTTTGCAGATGGCCACAAAGCGATCATAAGCCATCGCTGCCAGGAGAAAGGAGTCTGCACTTTCAGCAAGACAGAGAAAATAAAATTGTGCCATGCATTCATAGAGAGAAATCATCTTGTCCTTAGAAAAGAAGTTCTCCAACATCTTGGGGGTAATGGCACAGGAACAACAGGAATCCATCAGAGCGAGATTCCCCAGGAAGATGTACATTGGTGTGTGAAGACGATGCTCTGTAACTATCAATGCCACCAGGCCAAGATTCCCCACCATGGTGATCAGATAGATGGTGAGGAACACCAGGAACAGAAGAGTCCTCAGCTCCGGGTGATCTGTAAATCCTATGAGGATAAATTCAGTTGCCAAAGAACAGTTATCCTCAGCCATCTCTACCGTGTTTGTTGAGATAAGAATTATGGAGATATGAGATTCTAATTTAGAGCATGTATAGTTTTATCTTCAGATTTTTCTTTTTAAAACAAGGAGAGGAGCTTCCTTTTCAGATTCTCCCACTGTCTCTGTGATACAGGCACACAGACTTCTAAGGGAAATTTCTTCCCTTAATATGTCAGCCTCTATGACCTCAAATCTAAAACTCAGGTTAATGAGACTGTTTTGATAATTCCAGGGAGGATGCTTACAGTGGGAAAGGTTTGTCTTTATGAAATTGTACAAGTATAGTGTACAAATTTAGGGTATCCATATTTGGTTCAGTGTCCTCAAATAAGTTCAGTGTCAGTATTTAAAAATTTTTAGAATAAATTTAAAATCAATTTTTCTTTACATATATTTTTTTCATTGAGCAAAAGTTTTCATATAATCTCCCAGTAGAGTGCCTGTTTGAAAAAAAATACAGTAGACATCTTAAAATTTTGCCTTAGGAGTTGCATGAAGATTACTAAGATTAAGGGGAGGACTATTCCCTATTCAGTTTTAAAAATAGCGATCTTTGGTAGCTAAGGAATTAAATATCCGTTGATTAGTATATCTTTTATTCCTTTTCCCAGTGTCATACCTATTTCCATAAATACTGATTCTGTCCATGATTATTTCTGGTGCTTTTGCCCATGTATCTAAATCACTTCCTCTTTTCATATAAAGCATAATTTACATGTAAGGCTATTTAAGAAAGTTTTAACTAAATGCCCCAGACCACACTGATCTCCATTTTGTCTGCTCTCAAGCATGTCTTATATATGCAACACAATCTAGAATGCCTTATGTATAATCTACCTTTTTATATTTGAAAGCACAATTTCCTTATTAAATTATAGGCATTTTGAAGTTAACTGTGACTTGTACTGCTTATGACAGCTGTACTGTGCTATGAGGAGAAAACAGTGTTGATTCCAGCTCTTCCTCCATCCCAGTGACCTGGAAGGGGTGGAGTTGTTTGCAGAATCCTATCAGTGAACCTTAGTGACCCCTTCTGCAAGTTGAGTCTATTAATTTTGAAGAAGAGTCTACAAAGAAAAGTTTTCAAACCTCATCATTCAAAAATTGGGGATTGATATCCAAAATATGTAAGGAACTCATACAACTCAATGGTAAAAGTAAATCTGATTTAAAAGTGGGCAGAGGAACTAAACTTCTTGAAGGGTATTCTTCAAGAAGACATTCAAATAATCAACAGCACATGAAAGGGTATTTAGTAGCAATAATCATTAGGAAAATGCAAATCAAAACCACAAGCTATTACCCTATACCTCTCAGACTGCTTGTCATCAAGAAGGCAAGAAATAACAAGTATTGGCAAAGATGTGAAGAAAAAAGAACTCTTATGCACTATTGGTGGGAATGTAAATTGGTTCAGCCATTACAAATAAGATTAATTTTCCTCAAAAAATTAAAAATAAAACCGTCATATGATCCCTAAGTTCCACGTCCGGGTGTATAATCAAAAGGAAATGAAAACAAGTTATAAAAGGGATATCTGCACTGTAATATTTATTGCAACATTTTCCACAATAGACATCTAGTGTCCATCATAAGATGGGTGGATAAAGAAGACGAGGTGGTTAGTGTGGTGTATATGTATGTATACATACACACACGCACACACACACACACACACATACACACACACAATTGAATATTATTCAGCCATGAGGAAGAAGGATACCCTGCTATTTGTGAAAACATGAATGGACCTGGAGGACGTTATGCTAAGTGATTAAGACAAATACTGTATGGTATAATTTACGTGTGGATCTAAAAAAGCAAAACTTATAAAAACAGAGTAAAATGGTATTAATAGGGGATAAGGAGTAAGAGAATAGGAGTAATGCTGTTTAAGGGTACAAACTTGCAACTAGTAGATAAATAAGTCCTGGAATCTAATGAGCAGTATAGCTAATGTAGACAAAAATATTTACTATAACCATCAAAAGTACTGAGACTAGATCTTAATTATTCTCACCACAGAGAAGAAATGACAATTATGTGACATGATAGACTCCTGAATGTTACAATGGCAATCATACTACCATATACAAATGTATCAAATCAGCATGTTATATATGTTAAACAATGGTTTTATGATAAGTACCATATGTATATTTAATTTAAAAATAGGTATCCTTTCATTTGAATCTACTCATACTATTTTTCCTACTCTAAAAAACTGTGTAAGACTTTCCAAAGTATATCACAGCGGATTAAAAGCTAATAAATAATAGTAAGCTTGCTTTTATACTTCAGTTATTTCACAAACTTAGAAGAGAAAACCCTTTAAATCTTCATGCAATTTTTGAGGGCAAATTTTGTTTTCTTCTTAAAAAGCTATCATTTAGTGATCCACTTGGGCTGTTAACTGTTAGGTTTAATAATATAAATTCTTTGGTCAAAATAGTTTTATTTTTCCATAATCAAAATATCAAAATAAAAACACCAAATGAAAATTTTGGTTATTTGTTTTAAAGTACTAAAAATAAGCCACTTAATTATGCAGCTAAGTTAGAAAATGTTCAATGTAAGTGCCTGAATTATTTAATAGAGTTCCTTTTTGTCTTTACCTGTATATTTTGAAGTTCTACCTTAATCTGAAAAGGCTATTGTGAATAACAGTTTGAATCTCATCCTAATTTTCCATAGTCTTCAGTTTTGAAAAGAGCTAGAAAGATAATAGCATAGTTGAAACCTAATAACAACCAAAAGATGCTTAATAATTGCAGATAAATATATATTAATGGATGTTAATACTAAAAGTAAAAATAAATTAGAATATTCCCCTTACCTAAATTTCACTGAGAATGTTTTGTAGCACCTCATGTTTCCTTCCTGGTCTTAGGTCTCACAGAATTTCAGAATATAAACTTTGGTCTCTAAAACATTTGGGATTAAAAGAATGAAAATCTGGGAGACTGCAAATAGGTCAGAGTCAATAATTATGTTCCTTATGATGCAAAGTTAAAAATTTCCATCAAATCCTAAGGGATTTCCTTGCACAGACATGAGAGTATTTCTGTGGGGAGATTCAGTCCCCTACACATAAAAAGATGCCTTGTAAGACTATAAGGTTGAAGCACATAAAAGCATGCCTTGTAAAGACTAAGGTTGTTTGATGATCACCTTGCTAATTATTATATATATTCTTATTAAATGCTGTTTATTATCTGCATAAATTTTAAATGAGCAGAAAACAGTCTCATATTAATTTTACCTTTTACTGAAACAACTAATATGCCTTATGAAAGATTATTAGAATTTTGAAAGGAGACTAAAATATGTGATAGGTTCAGCTGGGGTCATTAACTTCACTCTGTGATTTACATTTGTCCCAATATCTTTTAAAAACCTCATTGGAAACTGTAATATCATTATTTATTCCTACATATGAATTACTGAAATGTTTCTCCTGCCTTTGCAATTTCCCTCAGCTGCCATTATCTTTTTTACCTTATTTTTTCCCCTTCCACTCTGTTGTTCAGTCACTGAATTGTGTCCGACTCTTTGTGACCCCATGGACTGCAGCATACCAGTCTTCCCTGTCCTTAACTATTTCCCAGAGTTTGCTCAAACTCATGTCCATTGAGTCGATGATGCCATCCAGCCATCTCATCCTCTCTCATCCCCTTCTCCTCCTGCCTTCAGTTTTTCCCGACATCAGGGTCTTTTCCAATGAATCGGTTCTTCACATCCGGTGGCCAAAGTATTGGAGCTTCAGCTTCAGCAGCAGTCCTACCAATGAGTATTCAGGGTTGATTCCCTTTAGGATTGACTTGTGTGATCTCCTTGCAGTCCAAGGGACTCTCAAGAACCTTCATTCCGTTAATCACCTTGATATGCTACGTATTTATTTGTTATTGTATCACAAGGAGTCAGTCGGTCACTCCTTTCACCCAATCACCATTAGCATATAGACTTAAGAGGAAAGGGATTTCTCTGTTATGTTCACCCCTGTATATTTCTAACACCTTAAACAATTTTGTAGTGCTCATTTTGTAGCATTTTGTAGGGACATTTTGTAGTGCTCAACAAATATTTGTCCAATGAATGAAAAAATTATACTCTCCTACTCAAGAGTTTGCATGGTCTTTCATTGGCTTTTCACACAAGTCCATTTTTTTAATTTTGGTCTTTTCAGATGCTGCATAGTATGTCTGAATTTTGCCTCTCACCTTACTTTATTCCTCTCACCTCAGGGCACTTGGCCACGTGCATCCCTTCACTGTTCTTCTGTGCACCTGTTTAATTAATATGCTTACGTTTCCCTCATCTGAAACACCGTCCTCGTCTCTTTACTCCAAGAACTACTCCATCCTCACCTCAAATCAGATCTCCTCCTAAAGGACTTTCCTAGTTCCTTCAATTTGTTTTTTTCATTTCCTAATATACAAGATTGTTGCTGTTCAGTCACTCAGTCATTTCCACTCTTTGCCACCCCATGGAGTTTAGCACGCCAGGCTTCCCTGTCCTTTGCCATCTCTCCCAGAGCTTGCTCAAACTGATGTCCATTGAGTTGGTGATGCCATCCAACCATCTCATCCTCTGTCATCTGCTTCTCTTCCTGCCTTCAACCTTTCCCAGCATCAGAGTCTTTTCTAATGAGTTGGCTCTTCACATCAGGTGACCAAAGTATACATGGTACTTGTTTTTATATTGCGTTTGGATCAAGTATGACTTGTATGTGTCTTGATTTTAAGTCTTGATTATATATGCTTAAGTCAGCAAGTCACTGACACTGTCATATGTATTTGGAACCCGTGTTCACAAATGGAGCTAGATCCTCAGTACGTGCTTTTTTTATTTTTCAAATTTCAGTTCAGTTTAACCTTAATCAAGTGCTTGCAATAGACATGGTGTTGGAAAAGACGGTGGGTAAGGTGCACATAGAATGTGAGCATGCGGGGATAAGACTTTCTCAAGTTTTACAAATGCTTCTGAAAGGAATCTCCTAGTGAAGACAGAGACACTTACATTGCTAACTAGCAAGCAATTTAGGCTGTAATATAAAAAAGTATAACTAAGCTGTATTAAAATATAGTGAACAAAGTTAATTGTGACCTGGACGAATTAAAAAAAAAAAAGATTTTCAAATGGAATTGTCATTCCCGATGAACCTTGAAGATAAATTAGGATTTAATAAGCAAAGCACATGAGGAAAGAACTAGCATGAGGGAATCAAATGATAAAAGCCTAGAAACTTGAAAGAGCAAGACCTAATTAAAAGATTAATAGCAACCTAGGGTGGTAGAAGTTTACTTATACATAATGTAAAGAGAACAGGTAATATAAAGGGAATGGAGAATTATATTGGAAGTTGTTCTGTTTGGGTTCCTTTCCATTTATTTTTTTTCTGTCCTTCCCAATTTATCAAACCCTGTTTCTCAGTAAAGTCACAACTAACTCTGAATGCCTGCTCCAAAGAACATCTAATTACCTTTCTAACCAAACTGTAGGCTTTGACTCTATTGAAAATCTTTAATTTTGGCTTCTGTGATAACACTCACTGCTTCTATCTTCCTAATTGCTCCATCTGAGTCTTTTATGCTGAGTTGTGTTTCTTTCTTTTTCCTTAATTATACTAATGTTCCCCTGAGTTTTATATTTGAACTCATTCTTCTTTCATTCTAGAATTTCCCCCAGATTGTCTCATCTCCTTATGTATTTCACCTATCTTCTGACTGCTGGTTGCTTCACAATATGAGAGATTCCAAACCATTTTTGGTGTACATTCATGTCAGTAAAGTCATTTGGTATATTTCTAAATTATACACATTTTATTTATAAATTAGATAGATGTACCACAATGCTAAAATATTATGCATATTATAAAACATAAAAATGGAAATTAAAACAATAAGACTAAATGATAGAAATGATACTAGATTTTAAGATTTTAGATCATATTAGATATTAAATTTTCTTTTTAAATTATTATTGCTCTTATAAAAATTTTTATAGCACCTCTCTTAGAGGTTCTTCCCTATGATTAAGGTCAGTGGCAAGCTTTAACAAACCAGTTGGACACTTTGGGTCATTAGATTTGTGTCACCCCAGCAGGTAAATAGCAATAATTAGCTTCAGTACTTCCTGAAGTCAATGGGAATATGACTGGTAGTGGGAGAGTGTATAAATGTATAAAGTTTTAAATGCCATGTCATCAGTTGCAGATATGAAGACAGTAACGCTGCTGTATGTATTTTCTTCCTGTTTTGGTAAGAATACATTGTGTGTGTGTGTGTGTGTTTATACATATACAGATAATATATTTGTTTTCTTTCCACTATTATTCCCTATCCCTTGTCACATAACATAAGATGTATTGACTATATATCATTGTAATTAAACACTGTTAATTAGACCTCATAGTACTAAGTTCCCAGATATTGAGGAGAAGAGTAAACATCACTGAAGGATTTTACCTGCTCATCTGGGGAAAGGCTTGGTGCCTTTTCAGTTGTACACAGCATAGTCGTATTATGTTAGGTGGAATTATGACCTTGTTGTCTTTATTTGAAGATTAAATATGGGAAGGAATTATGTATAGGTGCCAAATTGATAACAGGTAAAGTTGTGATGGTTCACTTTATGTATCAGCTTCTCTGGGCCATGGGATATCCAGATATCTTGAAAAATATTACCTATGGATGTGTGTCTGTGTGGGTGGTTCCAGACCTGATTAGTTTGGAATTAGTAGACTGAGTAAAGCAAATGCCTCTCCCTAATTTAACAACAACGAAAAAAAGCAATGGATCACTGAATTGTCTCTCTGCTTGTCTCAGACATTGCTCTTCTCATGTCTTTGATGGTTTTGGTTCTTAAGATTGCAGACTCAGACAGAAATCTATACCATTGATTCTACTGTCTCAGGCCTTTGAGCTATGAGCATCTATTACCTTGAGTCTCCTGCTTGCAGAGGGCAGATTCTCAGTCTCTATAATTCTATGTGCCAATATCTTATTAAAACTCTTTATATGATATACATTTAGATAGATAGATATCTATATGTATATATAGATTATATATTTACATCATATTGGTTTGTTAACATAAATACTCACAGTACAGTTAGCAAGTTTCTTGCTTTATATTGAAAAGTAGAAGGAAATATGACAATACTTTTAGTCATTTCATTCAAATAAGTGTCATTTAAATGGTATTAATATCTTCTCAAAAGTAAAAAAAAAATCATATTCTGACAGCATTTATAACGTCTAATATATGATTTGCTCTGAGTTCTGCATACAAAGAATAATTTGACAGCTGTGTTTGGGATGTAAGGGAGGATCCACAGAATGGGAGGAGAAGTAACTTGAGTTTTGTAAATCAAAAAGATATGCAGTTATGAAGGTGAGGCTTTCAGTGGTATCAGAAAGAATATATATAGAATCAATGGTGAGATAAAGATAAAGATGGAGTTGAAGATGAATCACTTATTATTCTTAGCGTATGTAGTCTGACAAAATGGACATTTAAGAACTTGAAGGCACAAACATCCAAATTCTTGTTTATTTTCATGTCCTTCCTATCCACCCACTGAGCTATATAACCTTGTATCATCTCAAAGTTATTTGATCTTTGACATTTGTTGGATCATAGAGAAAGCAGGAAATTCCAGAAAAAAACATATACTTCTGCTTCATTGACTACATGAAAGGCTTTGACTGTGTGGATCACAACAAACTGTGGAATATTCTTAAAGAGATGGGAATACCAGACCACCTTACCTGTCTCCTGAGAAACCTGTATGCAGGTCAAAAAGTAACGGTTAGAACCTTATATGGAACAACTGACTGGTTCACAATTGGGAAAGGAGTGCAGCAAGACCACATATTGTCACCCTGTTTATTTAACCTATACACAGAGTGTGTGTTAATTGCTGTCATGTCCAGCTGTTTGTGGCCCTGCAGACTGTAGCCCACCAGGCTCTTCTGTCCATGGAATTCTCCAGGCAAGAATACTGGAGCCAGTAGCCATCCGCTTCTCCAGGGGAGCTTCCCAACCCAGGGGTAGAACGTGGGTCTCCTGCACTGCAGGCAGTTTCTTGACCATCTGAGCCATGAGAGAGAAACCAGAGTACATCATGCGAAATGCAGGGCTGGATGACTCTTGATCTGGGATCAAGATTGCTGGGAGAAATATCAACAACCTCAGATATTTAGATGATACCACTCTAATGGAGAAACTAAAAAGGGACTAAAGAGCCTCTTGATGAGGCTGACAGAGAAGAGTGAAAAGCTGGCTTAAAACTCAAAATTCTGAAAACTAATATAATTGCATCTGATATAATCACTTCATGGCAAATAGAAGGGAAGAAGTAAAAGCAGTGACAGATTTGATTTTCTTGGGGTCCAAAGTCACTGCACATGATTACTGAAGCCATGAAATTAAAAGATGCTTGCTCCTTGGAAGGAAAGCTATGACAAACCTAAACAGCATATTTAAAAGCAGAGACATCACTTTGCCGACAGAGGTCTGTATAACCAAAGCTATGGTTTTTCCAGTAGTCATGTCTGGATGTGAGAGTTGGGCCATAAAGAAGCTGAGCACCAAAGAATTGATGCTTTTGAATTGTGGTGCTGGAGAAGACTCTTGAGAGTCCCTTGGACTGCATGGAGATCAAACCAGTCAATCCTAAAGGAAATCAATCCTGAATATTCATTGGAAGGACTAATTCTGAAGCTGAAGTTCCAGTGTTTTGGCCAGTTGATGCGAAGACCCGACTCGTTGGAAAAGACCCTGATGCTGGGAAAGACTGAAGGCAAAAGGAGAAGAGGGTGGCAGAGGATGAGATGATGTGATAGCATCACCAACTCAGTGAACGTGCCTGGGAGATAGTGAAGGACAGGGAAGCCTGGCGTGCTTCAGTCCACGGTGTCACGACGATTCGGACACGACTTAGCAACTGAACAATGACAACAACAAATATACATTTAAAGCTCCTCATTGTCAACAATACACTCCAATAACAATTACTGTTATTGTTAAATGTTAGCAATATATTACTGTTTTTAAAATCGTAATATTTTGCCTATTTTTAATTCTAGAAAAATTGACCATTTTCTTTCTATTCTGTAATTTCTTCTTCTTTTCTATGCCTATCCAACTTAAATCATCATTGTAATCTGTTAGTTTTCTAATTAGTGAAGTTTTTCAGATTGACCTTCAAATACAAACAAAGCTAGAAAGGTCCTTGTGAGAGACAACTTGCCTCTTTGCCTTTCTCTAAAAAGCATACTAGCTAAGGGCATCTTTTACACTGTAGCTCTGAGTTAATTTCTTACCTCTAATGCCATTTTTCCTCATTATTTTCTAATTTCTGTTTATTTCTCTATGTGATATGAGAGTTCATCCCTACTAAAGATTTATAATGAGTCAGATAAAGTAGAAAGTAATACCTTTTGATGGCAGGCAGAATTCTGGGAATACTTCTGTTCATTCAAACACAAACCTGCCTCCTTGTGGAGTTACATGTGATACAAGGCTCTACAGTTGTGTGAGTATCAAACACATGATAAACTATTCAGAGGATCTCCACTAGTTTAGTACTTAATGCATTTATAAAGTCACACATTGAAGAACATGCAAAAATATGAAATATTTCCATTTGTTTTCAATTTTAATTACTTTTCTATGACATTAACATTTGATTAAATACCTTATATATTTTAGAATAAGATAAGCAAATACTTTAAAGAATTTGTTAGGCACTAACATCTTAAGTCATTAAAATAATAGGATAATTATAAATATAATAAACTTTGAACACTAATCAGCATGTCACAACATCTCACCTGTAAAATTTTGTTGTTTTAATGAAAAAAGGACATTTATTAGTATTAAATATCTACTCATTTCTTTTTAACATTTTTGTCAGTGAATCTATGACTTTCGTATCTCTCAAGCTGTAGATAATTGGATTTAACAAAGGAATTATGACAATGTAAAATAGAGAGTCCATCATATCCTGATCATCTGCTTGTGCAGATCCATGACGCACATACATGAAGAGAAGAGGCACATAATATAAAGAGACAGATAGCAGATGGGCACCACAGGTGGAGAAGGTCTTCCTCACACCTTCTACAGACTTCTTTTTTTAAAATTGTAAAGAGAACAAGTGAATAAGACACGAGAACAATGAGAAAGGTGAACACCTGTATTCATCCAGAGAAAATAAATACTATCAGAAAATTAATGGAAGGGTCAGTACAGGACATCTTAAACAATGGTATAATATCACAGTATAAGTGTTATACTATGATGGAATCACAAAAGGTTAATTTGAATTAAAAAACGTTATGAAGTGTGGCATGGGAAAGGCCACCTAAAAATGACAAAGCTAGTAGCCAGATGCACAGTCTGTCTGTCATAATCACTGGATAATATAATGGTTTGCCTTATGGCCACATAGCGATCATATGCCATTGTTGCCAGCAAAAAGCATTCTGTAGTTACTCTGATTACAAGGGGGAAAAAGTGTAACTTGAATTCAGTGAGACAGATAATTTTGCTCTTGGCACAGAAGCTGACACAGCATCTTTGGAGTCACAATGGAGAATAGCCAGGCATCCACAAAGGCCAAGTTTCCAAGGATTAAGTACATGGGAATGTGAAGGTGAGGGTCATTGCAGATGAGAACAATCAGACCAAGGTTTCCCACAATGGTGATGAGGTATATCACCAAGAACCACAAGAACAAGGGGATTTGCCCCTGTGGTTGATACTTCAGTCCTGTGAGAAAAAAAAACTGTCAGCAATGTTGCATTTTTCATTTCCATATCCTTAATAGATGGCCTCTGAAAAGCAATGCAGTAAATGTGAAAAGAATATATATCAGAAGATTTTAAAAATTTAGTTAGGTTAATATAAATAAAACCATAAACTAGCCTGAATACAATTTTATTTGCTCTTATTTTAATATGTGAAAAGTATTGGGGAAAATTGTTATATTTGGAAAATGTGATTATTTCAGTTCAAAATATGTACAGGAATAAACCTGTTTAGCAAAAGGAAATTCTGAACATGAACAAATTTATGGGTAAACTACTGAATGAGATATGGAAATTCTGTGTGTTTGAGATGAATGAAGGTTTTAAAAATGTTAGAAAGGCCTAGGTTATCAAGTGAATTGAATATCATATGAATAATCTTCAATTTTATTCACCAAGCAATAGGCAAGCACTGAAAAGATGTGGCGTGTCATCAAAGGTTATTTTTGAAATTAAATATTTGGTTGTAGAAAACAGAATGTAGGAAGAAGAATCTTGTGTCATAAATACTCTTTAGTAAGATATCATTCTTGTCCAGTTATTCCCAAACTAGATTACATGTCCAAATTATTTGGGGTAGTTTTTCATGCAGAATATTGTCTGAGATACTATTTTAGAAATTTATCCCAAAGATCATGAATGTGGTCAAATAACATGCATTTTTCAATGCTCCCCAGGTGATTAAAAGTATGTGAAGTTCTTGTTCATGTGTGATGTGATTGGGGTGATGAGGGAGAAGACAGAGCTGTCAGTTCAGTTCAGTTCAGTCTCCCAGTCATGTCCGACTCTTTGCAACCCAGTGGACTGCAGCACGCCAGGCCTCCCGGTCCATCACCAACTCCCAGAGCTTACTCAAACTCATGTCCATTGAGTCGGTGATGCTATCCAACCATCTCATCCTCTGTTGTCCTCTCTCCTCCTGCCCTCAATCTTTCACAGCATCAGAGTCTTTGCAAATGAGTCAATTTTTCACATCATGTGGCCAAAGTATTGGAGTTTCAGCTTCAACATCAGTCCTTCCAATGAATTTTCAGGACTGATTTCCCTTTAGGATAGACTGGTTGGGTCTCTTTGCTGTCCATGTGACTCTCAAGAGTCTTCTCCAACACCACAGTTCAAAAGCATCAATTCTTCAGCACTCAGCCTTCTTTATAGTCCAAGTCTCATATCCATACATGACCACTGGAAAAACCATAGCTTTGACTAGACAGACCTTTGTTGGCAGAGTAATGTCTCCACTTTTTAATATGCTGTCTAGATTGGTCACAACTTTTCTTCCAAGGAGCAAGCGTCTTTTAATTTCATGGCTGCAGTCATCATCTGCAGTGATTTTGGAGCCCCCCAAAAATAGTCTGTCACTGTTTCCACTGTTTCCCCATCTATTTGCCAAGAGTGATGGAACCAGATGGCATGATCTTCATTTTCTTAATGTTGAGTTTTAAGCCAACTTTTTCATTCTCCTCTTTCACTTTCATCAAGAGTCTCTTTAGTTCTTCTTCGCTTTCTGCCATAAGCATGGTGTCATCTGCATATCTGAGGTTACTGATATTTCTCCCGGCAATCTTGATTCCAGCTTGTGCTTCTTCCAGCCCAGCGCTTCTCATGAGGTACTCTGCATGTAAGTTAAATAAGCAGGGTGACAATATACAGCCTTGACATACTCCTTTTCCTATTTGGAACCAGTCTGTTGTTCCATGTCCAGTTCTAACTGTTGCTTCCTGACCTGCATACAGGTTTCTCAAGAGGCAGGTCAGGTGGTCTGGTATTCTCATCTGTTTAAGAATTTTCCACAGTTTGTTGTGACCCACACAGTCAAAGTCTTTGGCATAGTCAATAAAGCAGAAGTAGATGTTTTTCTGAAACTCTCTTGCTTTTTCAATGATCCAACGGATGTTGGCAATTTAATCTCTGGTTCCTCTGCCTTTTCTAAATCCAGCTTGAACATCTGACAGAGCCATAGATCAAAATAAATCAGGGCTTCCCTGGTGGCTCAGTGGTAAAGAATCCACCTGCCAATGCAGAAGACCTTGGTTCAGTCTCTGGGCCAGCAAGATACCATGTGCCACCGAGTAAGTAAGCCCATGATCCACCACTGTTGGGCCTGTTTTCTAGAGCCTGGGAACCACAGCTGCTGAGGCCAGGCGCCGCATCTCCTGAAGGCCGCTCAGTGACAAGCCCACACGCTGCAACTATAGGCGAGCCTCTGCTCTCTGCAAATAGAGAGAAGCCCACGAAGCAATGAAGAACCAGGACAGCCAAAAATAAGCAAATAAATAAAAGTATTAAAAATAAATCAGACTATAGAGCCAATGAGACTTGGTGACAGATTAATGTGAAGGAGTGGTTAGTAAGAGAGTCACTTGGTGACTGGTTAGGTGGTCATTAAAAACCGAGACTGAAGACTCAGATGCAGTAGCTGGTTTTTGCAAGGGGCATCTTCTGGACATCTGAGTGAGGTAAACTTAGCAGTGTGATTCTACAAGTGTTTCATAGAAATAATGACTTGAGTGTCATTGAGGTGAATGAAAGCACTTACTATGGCTGGTATGTTGAACAGTGTGCATAAGGTGAAAAATGGAAGGAATGAAAATAAACTTGAAGAAGTTATATAAAGAGGTTAAGGATGAATATACATCATTTATTGGATGGATGACTTCTGATTCTCTTTTCTCCCAAATGAGTCTTGGTGGCAGACTAAAGCTCTCATCCTTTGTAGAAGGCAAAGTTTCTGGAAACTAACTTTCCCATCCATGGCACCTAGAGGGAGGGGACTTGGTATAGCTGGGGGGAAAAAAAAAAACTCATTTACCCTGGATTTGGGATTTGGAGAGGGGAGACAGAGGTCAAACGTGGGACAGAGAGAATTTTGGTTGCTTTCGTTGCAAAATCAACTGAGGAACCAGAACGTGAATCCTGTGCACATAGCAGTGGCATCAATAGTGAGCTGTGGAATTCAAGTTCAGCAGCAATGACAAGTGATCCTATTGAGCTAGAAAGCTGGGACATGGTTTTGGCTGTTGACAGTCTGACTTCTTTCTTTGTACCTTGCCGATTTCCCCGGTGGATTTCTCCACCTCCCCTAACATTTCTGTGTTTGAGCCAGTTTTCATTCAGTTAACTCATTTCATCTTGCAACCAAGAGCTCTGGCTCACACAGGAGGAGAAAAGGAAAGACAAGAAAAGGATACTGGGCGGAGTGAACAGAGAAGGTGGGCATTGGAAAGCTGAGTGTTGGGAACTTAAAGCGAGGAAAATACTCAAGAAAGACAAAGGGAAGTATGGTGTCTAAAGCAAAATAACTGCTCTGGGAGGATAAGGAGTGAACAGGAGTCATGAGTGTGAGAATTAAGAGATTTTTATTGAGAGCATTCTCCATTTGGGGATAGAGTTGAGATCAGAGAGTAGTGAGCAGGGAATGGGAAGCAAGTGGCACAGCAGTGAGGAGAATGAAATAAAGTATTTAAGACGTGGACCACAGTTGACATTTGTTTACCACCCACAGGCAGATGCATTTTTTATTTCTTGTAGAACAATATTTTGAAAGTTTTCAAAAGAAAGAGAGAGGAGGAAATTGAGAAGAGAGTAGGTAGAGAAGTGGAATGGGAAATTTGAGTGGATGAAAACAAGGAACAACAAAAAACAGGAAGAGACTAAGGAACATAGATGGTAAGTGTAGGAACGCCAAGCAATGAAGAAAGGAAGTAT
The DNA here is from genome assembly GCF_023699985.2 of Odocoileus virginianus. NCBI lineage: Eukaryota > Metazoa > Chordata > Mammalia > Artiodactyla > Cervidae > Odocoileus > Odocoileus virginianus. Next base: position 13,399,657 of record NC_069698.1, read on the forward strand.
CAGAGAAGAGCTGAAGATGAAATAAGAGGAAAGTCTCAGTGGTTTGGGGGGTAAATATCTTATCAATTCTGGTTTCAACAAAGATTGTCAGCAGAAAGAAACATTTCTTTCTTCTTTTACACAAAATTCCAAGTTTATTTTCCTATGGAATTTGTGTATGAATTAGAGACTTTCATTGTAATTTTACCTTTTGGTTATAAAAATACTAGTATTGCCTCAAAGTTATTTTCACTTTTAAAAGATGCTTTTACTTTGTTGTTATTGTGATTAGAGCTGACTATCTCTAGAAATCTTTCTGGTTTACATGCACAGCATTTGCTTCTCCACAGGTTTATTAGTGGAATATAATTGAGCAAAGACTGAAACTGAATAAAGGCAATATATATATCCAGTGATAATAATGGAAGTTGTTAAATGTACATTTATTTCAAGTAAACATCCTCCCACTCAATCCCAAATCACTAAACATTAAAAAATTCTCAATTTGATGTGTAGGTACTTATTAACTCATAAATCTGAGAAAAGCACTGCAATAGCATTTTTCTGTCTGTGTGTATACATGTCTATATAATAGAATTATTGTCAGAAGTGGGTGAAAGAATAGAGATTGCTATTTAAGTGATTTAACTTAAAATTTAATCAGAGAATATGGGTAATTAAGTCAAATAAATATTTTGAACACAAATTTCTTATCCAGAAAACATTATGACCTAAATTTTTTTTTTTATTAATTGGAGGCTAATTACTTTACAATATTGTAGTGGTTTTTGTCATACATTGACATGAATCAGCCATGGATTTACATGTGTTCCCCATCCCAATCTCCCCTCCCACCTCTCTCCCCATCCCATCCCTCTGGATCTTCCCAGTGCACCAGCCCTGAGCACTTGTCTCGTGCATCCAACCTGGGCTGGCGATCTGTTTCACACTTGATAGTATACTTGTTTCAATGCTATTCTCTCAGAGCATCTCCTCCTCGCCTTCTCCCACAGAGTCCAAAAGTCTGTTCTATACATCTGTGTCTCTTTTTCTGTTTTGCATATAGGGTTATCGTTACTATCTTTTTAAATTCCATATATATGCGTTAGTATACTGTATTGGTCTTTATCTTTCTGGCTTACTTCACTCTGTATAATAGGCTCCAGTTTCATCCATCTCATTAGAACTGATTCATATGTATTTTTTAATGGCTGAGTAATATTCCATTGTGTATATGTACGACAGCTTCCTTATCCATTTGTCTGCTGATGGGCACCTAGGTTGCTTCCATGTCCTGGCTATGATAAACAGTACTGTGATGAACATTGGGGTACATGTGTCTCTTTCAGATCTGGTTTCCTTGGTGTGTATGCCCAGAAGTGGGATTGCTGGGTCATATGGCAATTCTATTTCCAGTTTTTAAAGAAATCTCCACACTGTTCTCCATAGCGGCTGTACTAGTTTGCATTCCCACCAACAGTGTAAGAGGGTTCCCTTTTCTCCACACCCTCTCCAGCATTTATTGCTTGTAGACTTTTGGATAGCAGCCATTCTGACTGGTGTGTAATGGTACCTCATTGAGGTTTTGATTTGCATTTCTCTGATAATGAGTGATGTTGAGCATCTTTTCATGTGTTTGTTAGCCGTCTGTATGTCTTCTTTGGAGAAATGTCTGTTTAGTTCTTTGGCCCATTTTTTGATTGGGTCATTTATTTTTCTAGAATTGAGCTGCGGGAGTTGCTTGTATATTTTTGAGGTTAAACCTCTGTCTGTTGCTTTGTTTGCTATTATTTTCTCCCATTCTGAAGGCTGTCTTTTCACCTTTCTTATAGTTTCCTTTGTTGTGCAAAAGCTTTTAAGTTTCATTAGGTCCCATTTGTGTATTTTTGCTTTTATTTCCAATATTCTGGGTCATAGAGGATCCTGCTGTGATTTATGTCAGAGAGTGTTTTGCCTATGTTCTCCTTTAGGAATTTTATAGTTTCTGGTCTTACATTTAGACCTTTAATCCATTTTGAGTTTATTTTTGTGTATGGTGTTAGAAAGTATTCTAGTTTCATTCTTTTACAAATGGTTGACCAATTTTCCCAGCACCACTTGTTAAAGAGGTTGTCTTTTTCCATTGTATATCCTTGCCTCCTTTGTCGAAGATAAGGTGTCCATAGGTTTGTGGATTTATCTCTGGGCTTTCTATTCTGTTCCACTGATCTATATTTCTGTCTTTGTGCCAGTACCATACTGTCTTGATGACTGTGGCTTTGTAGTAGAACCTGAAGTCAGGCAGGTTGATTCCTCCAGTTCCATTCTTCTTTCTCAAGATTGCTTTGGCTATTTGGGTTTTTTTTTATTTCCATCCAAATTGTTAAATTATTTGTTCTAGTTCTGTGAAAAATACCATAGCTTGAAAATAAGTATACTACCCAAAGCAATCTATAGATTCAATGCAATCCCTATCAAGATACAAATGGTATTTTGACCTAAATTCTTAAACTGTTGTTCATTTGTTTGAAGTTCTAGTTAAGCAAAGCTTGTTCTATAGAGTCATTATAATTATGCTAACCAGATGATTAAATATTTAAAGAGTATATTATGTTCTTAGAGCTATTTTACTCATCCAGATTTTACTCTCAAAAATAAAATATTCTGATTATTCATTATTTTTTTCCATTTTTCAACTGATAATTTTGACATCTTGTAAATCAAATCAAAATTATATTAAATTTAACAGTATTTTAACCTTCCATAAAAAAATAATAAATATTAGAAAAATCACTCTCTCTTACCTATATCTGTTAGAAATTGTTGTGATCCTTTCACTGTTCAGGCTTTCTGAAGTAGAAAATAATCTAAGAGCTTTGCATTGACAATAACACAGGTGACAGTTCTTTGAACACTGTTGCATTTTGGAAGCTTTATTATCTAAGCTCAGGAAAATGTTATTTGCATACATAAATATAAATTATAATTATATTATATAAATTTGTTTTGAACACACGAGTTAACCAATTGTACAACTGTGTGCTTCTGCCAGAAGCAGAAGGAATGAAGGACTAAAGTTCCCCTGATAGTACCCACTGATTAACTTTTGGCCAAAGCTAAGCTGTTCTCCTGGGCATTGTGAATTTGGTCATGTATGAGAAATCCAGTTTGTTCCACGGGGCATCACAGTTTCTGAAATCATGAACATCAGTCATAGTAGACAGTTATGGTTTTAACAATATAAATTACACTTTATGTCACCACTTTCAACCACAGATGACACTTCTGACATGTGTATGCAAACTCCGGTTTGTCAATAAATGTTGATGCTCTGACTGCTTTGATCAGTATGGTCTTAGAATCTAGATTCCTGTCAAGACATGACCCCAAGTAAATATGTTCTCCTCAAACAAACTGTAGCTCATGTTCCAGACACATGCTTAACTCCCAACTTTAAGCTGAAATATGGTGAGAAAGCCTTTTAAGCAAAGGTCTGGGGAAGGAGTAAAGGAAAAACAAAAGACCACAATGAGAGGTGACCTGTATCAGTACTTCTCAAACTTTAATGCCTATGAGTCTCCTGGAGGTCTAGATAAATGCAAATTCTGTTTCAGTAGATCAGGGCTAGGACCTGAGCATCTTCATTTATAACAGGTGAAGCTTATGGACAGGTGCAGTCCACAGGACCTTCACCATTGGAGGGACTATCAGTTTATCAGAGAGCCTAGATAATTAGAGAAACACAACATAGTAAATGTAGCTGAAAAGAGGGATGCATGCAGAGCCACATGGGATCAGGGAGGCAGCTTATGTGGGTAACACAGGAACGTGGAGGCTAGGTTAGAGACTTCGTTCTATATCCCAATGTAAAGGAAAACTATTATGGGATTTTGAAATGGTGGTATGATCAGATTTTCCTTTTTTGCATTAGCAGAGAAAGTTTTCAGTGTAATTCATTCAGATAAACAAAAGTTAACTGACTTATTTTTTTTTTTAATTTTTTATTATTTGGAGGCTAATTACTTTACATCATTACAGTAGTTTTTGTTATACATTGATATGAATTAGCCATGGATTTACATGTATTCCCCATCCCAGTCCCCCCTCCCACCTCCCTCTCCACCCGATCCCTCTGGGTCTTCCCAGTGCACCAGGCCCGAGCACTTGTCTCATGCACCCAACCTAGGCTGGTGATCTGTTTCACCCTAGATAATATACATGTTTCAATGCTGTTCTCCTGAAACATCCCACCCTCACCTTCTCCCAGAGTCCACAAGTCTGTTCCATACATCTGAGTCTCTTTTTCTGTTTTGCATATAGGGTTATCGTTACCATCTTTCTAAAGTCCATATATATTGTTAGTATACTGTATGGTCTTTATCTTTCTGGCTTACTTGCTTGTAATAATGGGCTCCAGTTTCATACCATCTCATTAGAAACTGATTCAAATGAATTCTTTTTATATGGCTGAGTAATATTTCCAATAGTGTAATATAATGTATACATAAAGTTTCACCATCCATTGTACATGTTGTTGGGCAAAGATGGGCTAAAGTTCCATGTTCCTCTATTTTTAACTGTTGCTGCAAACAATGGGGTTCCCTGGCTCTTTGATTGGTTCATTGGTATGATGTAATCCAGAGTGTTGTGGTCACGGCAGTTCTACAGCTTTTAAAATCAGACATCAGTCATAGTGGCGTACAATTTGGATTTAACAATATTAAATTCACTTTTGCCCACACCTTTCAACCACAGTTATTGCCTTCTAGACTTTTGTTAGCAACTCCGGTTGGGTCATAATGTGATCCTATGCTTGTGTAGTTGTCTTGAATTTAGATTTCTCAGATAATGACCGAGTGAATTTTTCACTGTGTTTGTTAGACCACTGTCTTACTCCCCTTGAAGAAATGTTGTTGAGAAGGCATTTTTAGATGGGTCTGGTAAGGAGTAAGAGCAAGGAAATGGAGGTGCTTGTATATTTTCAAGACTTTAATCCTATGTCTCTGGTGTCTAGATATGCAAATTTTTTCTAATCGAGGGCTAGACCTGTCTTTCATTTTAAGTGATGCTTTGTGAGCAAGAGCAGTCCCACTAGGCTCACCATTGTATATTATCTTTTATTTCTGAAATTCGGATAGTGGTAAGAGGAACTCAACTGTAATTTAGTCGAGAGGATGTCTCCCAGCCAAATGGAGTCGGATAGTTTGTGGGTTACATAGAACTTGAGCCAGTGAGTACTTTTTGTGTATGTGATCCTGTAAGGAAAGCTATTTATGATTTTAATGGTGGTTGACAGTTTTCCCAGACTTGAACTTATTTTTGATAATTTGATGTGCTATCTGAGTAACAAAGAAAATGCGTAACCTCCACTTGGGACTTGGATGGCTAGATGGGGGGAAGCAAACAGCATCATAGACTTATTGATCTGCTTCCTTAGAATTTTGCTGGTGAAAGCCAAATAGAGGAGAAAAATATCATAGAAGAGAGGAATCATGTGAAAAATGCACAGAGGAATAGAGTGGGGAATGTGATGTGCAGTGGTAGCTTCAACATAACCAACACTTGGCTTCAGTATAATGTCCTCTTTAATTTTGGGTAATTACTTCCTAACTTATTTGGTTGTCTATCCTTGATCACAAATACCTGTATTACTGCTTCCAGTATGTGATGGTTTTTTCAATTTTAGTCATTTTGATAAGTATAGCTTGTTGCACTTTCATTTGCATTTCCCTAGTAACTAATTTTTATAGAGTGTCTTTTTGCATCTTTCTTTGACATCTCTATAACTTTTTTGATGGAGTGTTTGTTCAAATATCTTACCCATTTTAGGTTGATTTTATTTGTTTTTATTTTTTTGTTTTTATTTTTTCTATTTATTTTTATTAGTTGGAGGCTAATTACTTTACAATATTGTAGTGGTTTTTGCCATACATTGACATGAATCAGCCATGGATTTACATGTGTTCCCCATCCCAATCCCCTCTCCCACCTCCCTCTCCACCTGATCCCTCTGGGTCTTCCCAGTGCACTAGCCCTGAGCACTTGTCTCATGCATCCAACCTGGGCTGGTGATCTGTTTCACCCTTGATAATACAGAAAAAGAGACACAGATGTACAGCACAGACTTTTGGACTCTGTGGGAGAAGGCGAGGTTGGGATGTTTAGAGAGAACAGCATCGAAACATGTTTATTTGTTTTTATTATGAGTATTGGGACTGTTTCATCTATTCTGGATACACATCTTTTATCAAACATGTGATTTGTAAATATCATATCATTTTAGTCTGTTACCTGGATGACATTGTGCTTATTGGTCTTCAGTTCAGTTCAGTTCAGTCGCTCAGTTGTGTCCGACTCTTATGAATAAGAAATAATATTTATTAGGAAGCCACTTGCAGGACAGGGGTAGAAAATAAATATGACAACAGTTCAGCGATCTTCTATTTCAGTGAAATTTGTAGGTTTCCAGTGATACAGAGCTTGTCAAAAAAAAAAAAAAAAAAAAAAACCTTCTGAGGTTAAGGATAAGTTGTTACATCTGGCCCTTGCTGAAAAAGAGAGACACAACACATAATGTGCCTCTGTGAATTGTGGAGGCAGTATTATCCTTATTTGGATGTGGTATTCCAGCCCATTACCAAGTGCTAGTCTTGAGTGGAGCTCAGAGCAAAAGAAGGCTTTGTACCATGTGTAGGCTGTTTTGCATGCTGTCCTGCCTCTCGGGCCATATCCAGCAGATCCAGTGGAGCCTGAATCAGCAGTGGCAGCTGCTTGGAGCCTTTAATCAGCCTCTGGAGGTGGATCGAAATGCAAGCCCTTAGAACTTTGAGCAAAACACTGCCATCCTCCGTGGATAGCTACTCTCCTGTAGAGAAGCAGCGGTAGGCCTGATAGTCAACCTCAGTAAAGAAAAATGAATGTTTAACCGTGGACCACCAATTTGCCATGATACTGGAGCTGCCCTTGACAAACTGGATCTTATCTGACCCACTAACCTTAAATTTTGGTGTGCACAGAAACATTCCTTCATCAAATAGAAACAGCATATACTTGATCAAGCAGGAAAGGCCCTGAAGGCACAAATAAGTTACTTGAAGAAGTGGTTCCAATGCTGCTGCTGCTGCTAAGTCGCTTCAGTCGTGTCTGACTCTGTACAGCCCCATAGACGGCAGCCTAGCAGGGTCCCCTGTCCCTGGGATTCTCCAGGCAAGAACACTGGAGTGGGTTTCCACTTCCTTCTCCAGCGCATGAAAGTGAAAAGTGAAAGGGAAGTCACTCAGTTGTGCCCGACTCTTAGCGACCCCATGGACTGCAGCCTACCAGCCTCCTCCGTCCATGGGATTTTCCAGGCAAGAGTACTGGAGTGGGGTGCCATTGCCTTCTCCGGGTTCCAATGCTACTGGCCTCCAATCCTGCCGCAAAGGCTTCTGTGTCGCAGCTGGGCCCTGTGCCCTTATAATTAGCTGACCGAGAAGTCTGGGGCCTGACTTACAGATGGTTCTGCATGGTATGTGGACACCATCAGAAAGTGGACAGCTGCTGCACACAGTTCCTCTCTGTGACATTCAGGAAGGACAATGGTGAAGGGAAAACCTTCTAGCAGGACAGCCTGCTTCCACCAAGACAGACAACAATTCTTCCATTGACCTGAAAGTAGATGACCACTCAGTCCCTTTGACTTTACATTTCTTTGAATCATGAGACAAAGAAGTGAGTTGCTATGTTGGGTGAGGTGATTGATGGCAAGTAACAAGAGGAAACTGGACTCCTCCACGAAAAAGTAATAAACAGTATGTCTGGAATACACAACACCCTCTAGGGTATCTCTTAGCATTGTTATTCCCATGGTTAAGGTCAATGAAAAACTTCGAGGTCAAACCACACAATAGTTCTAATGGCCCAGACTCTTCAGAAATTTGGGTCATTCCACCAAGAGAAGAACAATGACCACCTGAGTCAGGTGCTTGCTGAAGGCAAAGAGAACACAGAATGGGTAGTCAAAGAAGTTAGTTAAAATGCCTAACAACAATCACATGTCCTAGTTACAGATGAGGATTGTAATTGCCAAGAGATTTCCTTCTTAGTTTGATATGAATACATTAGTGTCTGTATAGCACTTGTCTTTGTTTTCTTTCCATTCTTATTCCCTTATCATGAGACATAAGATGTACTGACTTCGTATTATCATAATTAAGTGTTGTTAATTTGACATTGTATTACCTGATATCAAAGAAAATGAATAGTAAACTTCACTCAAAGATTTTACCTCCACTCTTGGGAAGAGGTAATACATTTTAGGTTGTACACAGCAGAGTTGTATCATGTTAGGTGGAATTATTCCTTGTTATTATCATTATTTAGAAATAGAATATAATTTTTAAGATATGCATATGGGCACTAAGTTGACAGCAAGTGAACTTGTAATTGTTAATTTTATGTGTCAACTAATCCATGGGCTGTCCAGATATCTACTTAAACAGTATTTGGGGGTGTTTTTGTGAGGGTGTTCCTGATTAGGTTGGAATTGATGAAATTGGTGAATTGGTCCCCACAAGACATGAGATTCAGTGGAGTAAAAGACTTTTTGATGGCTAGCAGAATTCCTGGGATTTGCCACTGTTCACTCAAACACAAACTCACCTCTCCTGTGGAGTTAAATGTGATACGTGTCTCCAGGCTATACAGCTATATTGTGTATGTTGGGCTTCCCTGGTGGCTCAGATGGTAGAGAATCCACCTGCAATGTGGGAAACTGGGTTCGATCCCTGGGTTGGGAAGATCCCCTTGAGAAGGGAAGAAGGGAATGGCTACCCACTCCAGTGTTCTTGTCTGGAGAATTCCATGGACAGAGGAGCCTGACAGGCTGCATTCCCTGGGGTTGCAAAGAGTCGGACACAACTGAGCAACTGACTTTCATTTTTATACAGCTATATTTTATCAAAGACATCGTGCTCAAGTAATTTTCAGAGGTACAACACTATTTTAGTGCTTAAAATATACTTAGTAAATTCATTTGTAAAACCATACTGAAGAATATACAAGCATGTAAAATGTTTTCACGTGTTTTCTGCTTTAGTTATTTTAGTATGATATGAACACTTAATTAAAATGCCTTTGTGTTTTTGAAAAAGATAGACATTTTAAGGAATTTGTTAGAAACTAACAGGTCATGAAAATAATGACAGTTATAACTAAAAAAAAATTGAACACTAGTCAACACATAACAAAATCTGATCTGCAGTTTTATGACTGTTTTAATGGAAAGAGAACATATATTATGAGACCTAAATATTCCTCTTTAACATTTTCATCAGCGAGTCTATGACTTTCTTATTTCTCAGGCTATAGATAATTGGATTTAACAAAGGGATTATGACAGTGTAAAAGAGAGAGTCCATCATATCATGATCATCTGATTGTGTGGATTCAGGACGAATATACGTGAAGAGAAGAGGCCCATAGTATAAAGAGACAGAGAGGAGGTGGGCTCCACAGGTGGAGAAGGCCTTCCTTATACCTTGAAGAGACTTCTTTTTTAAAATTGTAAAGAGAACTAGTGTATAAGAAATAAGCACAATCAGAATGGTGAACACCTGTATTGAACCAGAGAAAATAAAAACCATCAGAATATTAATAAATGGGTCAGTACAAGAAATTTTGAACAGTGGCATAATATCACAGTAAAAGTTATGTATTGTGTTGTAACTGCAGAAGGTTAATCTAAATAAAAAACCTATATGAATAAAGGCATGAAGAACACCACCTACAAATGATGAGACCAACAGTCTCATGCATAGTCTATTCGTCATAATCACTGGATAAAGTAAAGGGTTGCATATGGCCACATAGCGATCATATGCCATACTTGCCAAGAGAAAGCATTCTGTGGTTGCACTGACTGTAAAGGAAAAAAATTGCACCATGCATTCAGAGAGAGAGATCGTCTTGCTTTCGATGAAGAAGTTGACCAGCATCTTGGGAGTCACTGTGGATGATATGGAAGTATCCACAAAGGCCAGACTCCCGAGGAATAAGTACATGGGGATGTGAAGTTGAGAGTCATTCCAGATGAGAGCAATAAGACCAAGGTTCCCCACAATGGTGATGAGGTATATCACCAAGAATACCAGGAACAAAGGGATTTGCCACTGTGGTTGATACTTAAGTCCTGTGAGAATAAACTCTGTCAGCAATGTTATATTTTCCTTTTCCATATCTTCACTGGAAGTCTCCTGAAATAAAATGCAAAAAATGTAGAAAGAACATTCACTATGGTTTTATGAGTTGAACGCTTGGAAAGTGGAGTCAAAATAAATCATACTTCTACCAGAATGTCCTTTTAATTTCATAAAATATTGTTATAATGAACTATTTGGGGGATCTGAAGAGATGTCAATCAGTATAATAATTTCAGTTCAAATAATGTGCTGAAATTAATATATTTACGTAAAAGAAACAGTCTAACCATTTGCTAAATTTGTGGGAACTTGATAGACTGTGGTAGGGAAATTCTGAGTCTGGGACATGGATTATCAGTCAAGGAAATAGATATTTAAAAGAAGCAGGGTTATAAAATGAATTGAATACTATGTGAAGGATCTTGAACTCTTTGCCTCAGGTAATATGTACATACTGAAAGTTTTTAAGACAAGGAGAGACACAGGAGAGTATTTTAATTTAGTTTTTCATTAGTGCAGAAAATAGATGTCATGGAGGAGAAACTGGGATCAGGGATACTCTTCAGGAAATGTTGCTATTGTCCAGGGGATTTCTAACCAGATTATCCATCAGAATTGTTTGTGGAGCTTTTTATGCCGGATATATATTGTGAGATATTACTGTAGAAATTAATTCAGTGGATCAAGATGGAGTTCTAACAATCTGTACTTTAAAAAATGCTCCACAAGTGATTCAAATGCATGTATAGTGCCTAGTCCATTGGCAATATAACTTTGGTAGTTATGAGAGAGACAAAGAGATGGATGCAAAAGAATTCAAAGTGCAGTCACTAGGACCTGATGACATTAGATATGAAAGGGTGGGTTAGCGAAGGAGAGAGGAGGTACGTGGTGACTGACTAGATAATCATCAAAAATTGAAATCAAGGTCTCAGCTACAGTGGCCAGTTTGTGGAGCGAGCATCCTCTGAACATTAAGAGGAGAGGTACTTAGTAATATGAGTCTACTATACCTTCATATAAGTAATGTCTTAGGAGTTTGGGGAGTAGCTGAAGGCATATTTATTAATAACCTATCGATTGAAGAGTGTGCATAAAGAAGGACATGGAAAGAAACTTGAGGAAGTTGTATTAAAGCAGTTGCACAGTGGATACACAGCATATATTTGATAGCCAACATCTGACCACTTTTTCTGCCACATAGCCTTGGTGGCCGGTATAGGTATCACCCATTCAAGAAGCCAAAAGATGATGGCCATAATGACCTATATGGGAATTAGGTATATGCGTATGTATATGTATAACTGATTCACTTTGTTGTACAGGAGAAACTAACACAACATTGTAAATCAACTATATACCAATAAAAATTAATTTTAAAAAAGAAACCAACAGAGCTAGAATCTGACTTTTCCATTCCTGTTGCACACAGAGTGAGGGAACTTGATCTAGATTTGGCAAACCAAATCCACAAAACCTCCATTTAGAATATGGAAATAAAGAGAAAAGGTACAGGGACAAAAGAGAATATTGGTTGCAAAGACCGTGATATCAAGACTCCAGCAAATGCATCCCGCATCCATGGCCATGGCATTGTGTCAGCTGGCATTCCAAATTCAACAGTAGGGACAGCAGGTCTCACTGAGCTGGTGTTGGGACATGATTTTGGCCGTCGATTGGCTCCTAGGCTTCCTTCCTTCTGTTCCAGATTGTTTTTTCACCCAATTTCTCCATTCTCTCATTCTATGTTAGAGCCATTTCCATTCAATTAACTCATTTCCTATGGTAACCAAGAGTCCTAGTTCACAACAGAGAAAGACTAGGGAGAAACCAGAAAAGAATTCTAAGCCGAAAAGCAGGAAGGAAAGTGGAACGCTGAGTGCTGTGAACTTATAGAGAGAAAAGATACTCAATAAGAACTACAAGAAGCACAGAAGGACATGTCAAATGCCAAAATAAATGGTCTAATAGGACAAAGGATGATCAGGTTTCATTGAGTGTGAAAATTAAGGGATTTTTAGTGGCTTTAGTGAGAGCAGTTTGCATTCTGTGATTGAGTTGAGGCCAGACCATAGTTAAGAAGTGAATGAGAAACGAGTGGGTGGAAGAGTATGGAGTACCCCAAGAAAGGGAGAGAACCATTGGCATTTCTCTACTTCTCCTAGACACTTACAGGGTTTTCTTTTTTCTTTAGAATGTTTTGATGAAAGTTTTCAAAAAATGGGAGAGGAAGGAGTTGAGAGGAGAAAGGAAACAGGAAAAGTGGGAAGGCAGTATATATTGATGAAAGGAAAACAGCAGAGAGGTGGTAGCAGATGGAAAATATCAGAGACATAGATGGATACATATAGGAAAGACAACCCGAAGAGCTGACAAGGAAGTATTTGCGAGAGGCAGTATCCAAGAAAGACCAAAGAGGAAATACAGGTATGTCCCCTATTCAAAAGTTGGCTTTACTGCCACTTCTCTTGTGTGAAAAAACTGTATTAATAACCGAGTGAGATCTGAAGAGGAATTTTGCTATTACCAATAAAAAGGCAAAAGCAGTGCTCAGCATTTCTTTTGCAACAATCAGTTATAGAGACAACACATACCCCCAGCAGCCAGAGAGATGCCACCAAGCTCCTTCCTCAGGGAACTATAGTTATCTTTTCAACATCAAGTCATCATTGCTCTGAATTGTGTTTATGCACATCTGTACTGTATCTTGATTTATTTTGTCCATCTGTTAGGAAGATGGGTTCTAAGGTAATAGCTTCTTCTGTTTATGGCATTTCAGCTTTTAAAAGTTTTCATAGAAATGTTCAACTTTCGGATAACAGGGGGAAGCTGTAAAGAGAAAGGCTCAGAGACTCAGGAGTGAGTGTTTTAACTGGTGTGCCCTGAGGTTATTTGTTCTGAAAAAAAATTATTTGTTCAAAGTTTATTTTCCTATAGACTTTGGGTATGAACAAGAGAATTCAATTTTAAATTTTATTTTATAAATTTTGTATTGATCATAAATATATTGGTACTGTCAGAAAATTCCATATTCGAAATTGCTTTCTCTTTGTTATTAGGGTGTTTAGAACTGACCTTATCTAGAAATCCTGCTCATTTAACTTGAGAGCACTTTACTCTCTACCAATTGTGGGATATTTAGTTTTGAGAGGGAATCAATAACAGTCAAAAAACTGGATCTTGAATACAGGCAATATAATGATCATCAAAAATTTCAGTTAAGTAGATTTTTATATGAAATTTCCTTCCTTATTCAATCCTAATCAATAAGTAACTGAGAATTATCAAATTTAATATGTGGGTGGGTACTTTGCATGTGTGCTCAGCCTCACAGTCATGTCTAACTCTGCAGCCCCATGGACTGCAGCCCACCAGGCTCCTCTGTCCATGGAATTCTCCAGGCAAGAATACTGGAGCGGGTTGCCATTTTCTACTCCAGGGGATCTTCCCGACCCAGGGATCGAACCCGTGTCTCCTGCATTGCAGGGAGATTTTCTACCATTGAATCATCCCACAAGTACTTATTAATTCATAAATACTAGAAAACACAATGGAGAAACTTTGTCTATATATTTTCTAACATACATATATATGTGATTTACATATATTTTTCATATGAGAACATGTTTTACATATGTTTTCATATGTAAAAACATTTTACATATATTATCTATATTTCATAGCATACATATATATGATATATATTTTTTCATTTGTATTTGAATATATTTCTATACTATATATATTAAAATTATTCTCATAAGTAGGTGAAGGAATAGAGGAATTAATATTTAAGTGATTTACCTTAAAATTTTTAATCAGCATTTAATTAATCAGAATGATTCTTTTTGTCAGAATCATTAAAATAATTTCTTATATAAGAAACATATGACCTGAAACATTAAACCTAATTTTAAATTATTTAACTTTCTGGCTCACCAAAATTTACCCTATAAAATCTTTATAGTTAAAAAATAATAAAACACTTAATTTAAAGGAAACAATTCTTATAGCTATTTTACATACCTAACTTTTAGTCACAAAAATACACAATTAATTCACTAATTTTTTCTTCTCTACCTGGCTATTTGGACATCTTTTGAACCCAATCTAAAAGTATTATAAATTAAGCAGTATTTTAAATTTTTGTACAAAGACTAGCTACTATTATACAAATCATTTCTCTCTTACCCATAACTTACGAGAAATTGTGGATATCCTTTCAATACTGTAGGCTTTCTAGAGTAGAAAAATCTACAACAACACAGAAATGACAATAACGCAGACAGCAATTCTTTGCACACTGATTCATTTTGAAGACTTCACTTCCCAAACTCAAGAAATTGTAGTTTATATTAATGTCTCTGAACAGAACAGTCAACCAGTTACACAGGTGTATGTTTTTACCAGAAGGCGGCGGAATGAAGGACAAAAATTCCCCTGATACCACCCAAGGATTTCCTTTAGGACAAAGCTAAGTGTTTACAGCTTATGGTGGACATGGACATGTATGAGAAATACAGTTGTCCCATGGAGCATTGTAGGCCCTACAGTTATAAACATCAATCATTGTAGATAGCTCCAACTTTAAAAATAAAAATCATATTTATGCCATTACCTTCCAGCACAGGTGACACTTCAGATGTGTTTATGAAAGTTTCAATTTATCTATAAATGTTGATGCTCTGCTTAGTATCCTGTCGTCTGAGCTCATCAGACATGATTTTAATTCTAAGTTCTAGATTCCATTAAGGGGCGAACCCCAAATTGTCCTCCTTGTGTTAACTATAGCTCACATTCCAGAATCACACCTCACCTCTAGCTTTAAGCTGAAACTTGATGAGAAATCTTACAAAGCAATGATCAGAGGAGAAGCAAGAGAAAAGCAAAACCAAAGACCACAGTGGGAAAAGACCTAGACAGTACTTTTCAAACTTTATTGCCTGTGGATCTCCTGGAAATCCTGTTAAAACGCAGATTTTGTTTCAGTAGGTTTGTGTGTGGCCTAGGAATATTCATCTGTAGCAAGGTGATTATTGCTTGTAGACAAGTCCCATCCATAGTGCCTTCATCATTGGAGGGACTGTCAGATTATCAAACAGTCTAGATAATTGGACAATCACAACATGGTAAATGAGGTTTACAAAAAGAGAAGAAAGGAGGGGCCACATGGGGTCAGAGAGGCCGGTATATGTAGGTAACATGTGGCCTTGGAGGGCAGATGAGGGACTTTGTTCTATACCCCCAACTTAAAGGGTGACTCTTGAAGGAGTTTGAACAAGGTGGTAACAAGTTCAGATTTTCTTTTTGTGCATTAACAGAATTATCCATGAACATTTATATATTATATAATAAACCTTAATTTACTTACTTGTAACATCTTGGTTTTATATCTAAAAAGTTAAAAAAACTCAAATGTGGCTGGCAAAATAGGAGGGGAAAAAGGCATATTGTTTGATAGACTCATTAATCCATATTCTGCTTTCTTAGAATTTTGCTAGTGAAAGGCAAAGAAGTAAAGAAAAACCATCTGTTTAAAATATACTTATTTCTTCTTCTCCAATCTGGATGCTATGAAGAAAAGATAATTTTGTGACACTTGCTGAAGCTGATAAGGAAGACCTTATTCAAGGGGAGAATATTTTAGTTGATATGTGGGTGGCTGGGTGGCTCAGCAGTAAAGAATCTCCCTGCCAATGCAGGAGACATAGGTTCAGTCCTTGGGCTGGGAAGATGCACTAGAGAAGGAAATGGCAACCCACTCCAGTATTCTTGCCTGGGGAATCCCATGGGGAGAGGGGCCTGGCAGGCTACAGTCCATAGGGTTGCAAAGAGTTGGACATGACTTAGTGACTAAGCAACAACAACATTTTAGTAGGTATAGGGACCACTTCAATGGGATTATGCAATGGGGGAGAGATGTTGAGCTCATCTCTGAATATAGCATAAGAAAGTGAGTATTTACAGCCAAGGAGTGGGGAGGGAGGCAGTGGGTGAAAAATTACCAAGAGGAAACATCAGGAATAAGGGGAATTTTGGCTGAAGCTATTTCACAGTATTGCTGAAGGCAGGTTAGAGTGATCAGACATCACCTGGGGGATGGTGGAGGATAAGGAACCTAACTGTGTATCAAGGATGATAAGATATCAAGGGTAAGAGTGGTACTGGTCAAACTGCCTTAGCAGGATTCTTTCTAAAACTGGACAGTTCAGGGATGAATATGAAAGATCCAAAATCAAGCCTGGTTGAAAAAGAACTCAAGGGAAACTGAATAGAATTTAGTCAATGACAGACTCGTTGTCAGTACCTTTCATTCACTCTGAAATTATTTTATTTCACAAATACAGCTGTCCATTGCAGAAATATTTGAAAATATTGATAAACATAGGAAAATAAAATATTTTATAATCATCTATAAATATATACTTGGCTTCCCTGGTAGCTCAGACAGTAAAGAATCTGCCTGCAGTGTGGGAGACCTGGGTTCCATCCCTGGGTTGGGAAAATCCCCTGGAGGAGGGCAGGGCACCCCACTCCAGTATTCTTGCCTGGAAAATCCCCATGGACAGAGGAGCCTGGCGGGCTGCAGGCCATAGAGTCGCAAAGAGTCAGACATGACCTAAGTGAAAAGTGAAAGTGAATCCGCTCAGTCGTGTCTGACTCTCAGCGACCACATGGACTGCAGCCTACCAGGCTCCTCTGTCCATGGGATTTTCCAGGCAAGAGTGCTGGAGTGGGTCACCAGTGCCTTCTCTAGCCTCCATTCTTCCTGTCCATGTTTCCTATGTATTGAATGAAAAACCTAACTCCAAAAGAAAGAAAGTGAAGTCGCTCAGTCGTGTCCGACTCTTTGCAACCCCATGGACAGTAGCCTGCACCAGGCTCCTCCATCCGTAGGATTTTCTCAGCAAGAGCACTGGAGTGGGTTGCCATTTCCTTTTCCAAAAGCCCTGGCACAAATCCCAGGGTCTTGTTCCCTCAGTTTCTCTGCCTTTCTTCTTTCCCCGCCTCAGTTTGAAAGCGTGGGAAAGCCCAGAGTGGTGACCTGGACAAAGGGGGACACTTCACACTCAAAGGTCAGGTTGGGTACATGAGACAAGTGCTCGGGCCTGGTGCACTGGGAAGACCCAGAGGGATCGGGTGGAGAGGGAGGTGGGAGGGGGGACTGGGATGGGGAATGCATGTAAATCCATGGCTAATTCATATCAATGTATAACAAAAACTACTGTAATGATGTAAAGTAATTAGCCTCCAACTAATAAAAATCTAAAAAAAAAAAAAAAAAAAAAAAAGGTCAAAGTGACCGACTCCTCTTTGCCTGACCCTGAAGAACCTCCCTGTTGTCAGCCTCCCCCGCCTACTTCTGCAGCAGGGGACACAGCTCCACACATACTGACACTGAGCTGCAAAGTCTCAAGACAGTAGATCCTAAAACACCTTCCCGCCGGGTGATCCTCTTCTGCTTCTGAGCTTCTGTAAAGTTCTGACGTCCAGGAACCCCTCTGGGTTTCGCCTCAGCTTCACCTTGTCCTGTTTGCTGCACCAGGAAGGGCCTGAGGCTTGGGCAGGCCCTTCAGAGTCACTCTCACCCTGGCCCCAGACTGGCCTTCAGGCTGAGAAGTCCAGCTGCCTTGAGGTTCCAGCTTCATTGCACCCTGAAGGACCCACCATGCCATTCCTCTGCAGAACTCACATGGCACTGAGTTCCCAGGAGCCCAGAAACTTCAGCCACTGTCCTCCCCTGCCCCATTCCTGGTTTGTTTTGAAGGAGACACAGAAGAGGGGTGTTGGAGGCCCAGCCAGGTGAGAGGGTCAACCCACCCAGCTCCAAGCTTCCTGGCCCATCATCTAAACCTGCCCCTATATCTGTGGGAGTAAAGAGCCAGATCTCAAAAGCAGGTGCATGTCCCTCAGCGGGGAGGCAATGCCCCCAAACTGGGGACTGGGACCACATTCAATTTTGGAAGTTATTTTTTGTTAGGTAGAATTCTGAGTTGGCAGGTCTTTTCCCCCCACAATTGAAATATGTCACTCAGTACTCAGTTATCTTCTGACTGCATACCTTTTCTTCCCCTCTAGCTACCTTCAGACTTTTCTTTTTATCTCTAGTTTTTAGCTGCTTTAATATTATGTGTCCAGTTGTTTTGCATTTTTATTTTGTTGTAATTTGGTTTCTGTTTGTTTTGGTTATTCTGCCTCAGGTTCTGTGTGCTTCTTGAATCTCTGGTTTGATGACTTTCACTATCTTTGAAAAATTGTTGACAATTATGTTTTCAGATATCTATTCAGCTCCACTCTTATTCTTTTCTTCTCATTTTCCAGTTACACACATATTAGATAACCTGTTGGTCTTTCATAGTATGTGAATATCTTGGGTTTTTTTTTTAACTCTTTTCTTATTTATATTTAATTTTGATAATATTCATTGGTGTATATTCAAGTTCACGGATTTGTCCATGTCTTATTTACTGATGAGCTCACCAAAAATATGCTTACCTTTGTTCTCATGTTTTAAAAAATATGTATTTCTAGCACTTTCACTTGACTTTTAAAAAATGCTCTCTTTCTCTCTCTCTGTAATTCTCTCTAAAATCTCTTCATGCATAGAAACTTTAACATAGTAATCATGGTCATTTTAAATTTGCTGATTGATAATCCCAACTTCTGAGTCATATCTGACACGGATTCTTTTTAGTGTTTTCTATTTTGATATTGGGTTGTTTCTTTCTTGGTTTTTTGTTGTTGTTAGCTTGTTTGTGTCACAAGTTTTAATTGAAGTCTGGTATTCATTTGTAGGGCAGTAAAAATGGAAATGTTGTTGTTGTTTAGTTGCCCAGTCATGTCTGACTCTTTGCGACCTTATGGACTGCAGCACACCCCTGTCCCTCACCGTCTCCTGGAGTTGCCCAAGTTCATGTTCATTGCATCGGTGATGATGTCCAGCCATCTCATCCTCTGATGCCTTCTTCTCCTTCTGCCCTCAATCTTTCCCACCATCAGTGATTTTTCCAATGAGTTATCTGTTTGCATCAGATGGCCAAAATACTAGAGCTTCAGCTTCAGAATCCGTCCTTCCAGTGAATATTCAGGGTTGATCTCCCTTAAGATTGACTGGTTTGATCTCTTTGCTGCCCGAGGGACTTTCAGGAGTCTTCTCCAGCACCACAGTTTGAAAACATCAATTCTTCAGCATTCTACCTTCTTTACAGTCCAGCTTTCACAGCCATACATGACCGCTGGGAAGACTATATAGTCTTGAATACACATACCTTTGTTGGCAGGGTAATGTCTCTGTTTTTCAACACACTGTCTAGGTTTGTCATTGCTTTTCTGCCAAGAAGCAGTCATCTGATTTCATGGCTTCTGTCACCATCTGCAGTGATTTTGGAGTCCAAGAAGAGGAAATCTGTCACTATTTCCACATTGTCTCCTATTTGCCGTGCAGTAATGGGGCCATATGCCATGATCTTAGTTTTTTCAATATTTGTCTTAAGCCAGTTCTTTCACTCTCCTCCTTCATCCTCATCAAGAGGCTCTTTAGTTCCTCTTCACTCTCTTCCATTGGAGTGGTATCATCCACATATCTGAGGTTGTTGATTCTCCCACCTGTCTTTATTCCAGCTTGTCACTCATCCAGCCAGGCATTTCTCATGATGTGCTCAGCATATAGGTTAAACAAATAGGGTGACAGCAGTCAGCCCTGTCTTATCCCTTTCTCAATCTTGAACAGTCAGTTGTTCAATACAGGGTTCTAACTGTTGCTTCTTGACCCGCACACAGGTTTCTCAGGAGACAGGTAAGATGATCTGGTATTCCCATCTCTCTAAGAGCATTCCACAGTTTGTCATGATCCACATAGTCGAAGGCTTTAGCATAGTTGATGAAACAGAGATAGATGTTTTTCTGAATTTCCCTTGCTTTCTCTATAATCCAGTGAATGTTGGCAATTTGATCTCTAGCTCCTCTTCCTTTTCTAAATCCAGCTTGGACATCTGGAAGTTCTTAGTTCACATAATTCTGAGGCCTGGCATGCAAGATGTTAAGCACGACCTTACTAGCATAGATGAGTGTGATTGTCCAACGGTTAGCATATTCTTTAGTACTACCCTTCCTGGGAATTGGGATGAGGATTGACCTTTTCCAGCCCTGTGGCCACTGCTGGGTCTTCCAGATTTCCTGACATAATGAATGCAAAACCTTGATGGCAAAAATGGAAATAGATGGTACTTGAAGGACAAATGAAATATCCTTGATTATAAAATTTAAGATTCTTTTTAATAACTAAAGTGCTTATTTCAGATGGTCTTCTCAAGTGGTGCTAGTGATGAAGAGCCCACCTGCCAATCCTGGAGACATAAGAGATGTGGATTCAATCCCTCAGTTGGGAAGATAACCTGGAGGAGGAAATGGCAACCTACCCCAGTATTCTTGCCTGGAGAAACCCATGGACAGAGGAGCATGGTGGGCTACAGTACATGGGGTCGCAAAGAGTAGTATATGACTGAAGCAACTTAACATGCACACACATATTTCAGATACCAATTAAAATGGACATTCACCATCAACTTTGGTAGAGTATATTGTATATGTGTGTGGTAGGGCACAAACTCTTAAAGGTATGAGGTAAAAGAAAAACTCGCTTTAACATTCTGCTTAGATCTGAATAACATCTGGATAGATGGGGCATATTCAAAGTAGTGGGAGGACCCACAACCATTGAGATTTCTGTAGAAGTAATAATTTCATCACATCGAAATAGGGTAGTACCGGTATGCCTAGTTCCTGCATAAAACCCTAGGGTAAATGTGGTACCTGGTTTATGTTCTGCCAGAGATAGAAGGGGTACAGAGTGTCTTAGGTTGTATCTCAGAGACTGAGACATTATTGAGTGCAGTGATTTAACTGTGAATAGTTGATGACTGAGAAAGTGATGAAGTGAAATAGGAAAGGAAATGCAGCTGATAAAGAGTAACTTACCAAACAGGTTACAGCTGTGGGCAATCAAGCTTAATCATTTTTTGGAAACACCGTAAGCCAGTATAGAGCATAAATGTCAAATTTATATCAACTAAAGGGCAAATGTCTGAAGTATTTGTTCACTGACTCCTGTCAGTCATTGGTTGATAAATGGTCTAAGGGAGATTCTGTGAATAGTAGTCATTTCCCAGTTCTTACAGTTTGCCTTAAATGAGGGTTAAAATGGCTCTGGCCACCATACAAAGCCCTCAGATGAAGATGTATAGAAAAGACATGGGCAGGCATCAACAGTGTCTGTGACAGGGAATATGTACGAATCAATGGACAGTGTGATCTATAACTCACATTGAATGAGTCACTCAACACTAACTATTATAGTGAGTCAGGCTATCCCTCAAGCATTGCATTCTCAAGAACCTTAAATTGAGGTTTGTCTACAAATAGAAACAAAATGACAAAAATTGCTCTTATAGACTTCAGGGTTAGTCACTGAGTCAATTCTGACTCTTTGTGACCCCATGGACTGTAGCCCACCAGGTTCCTCTGTCCATGGGATTCTCCAGGCAATACTGGAGTAGGTTGCCATTCCCTTCTCCAGGGGACCTTCTCAAGCCAGGGATCAAACCCAGGTCTCCCACATTGCAGGTGGATTCTTTACCATCTAAGCAACCAGAGAAGCCAAGTAGAAAACAGTGTTTCAAAGTGAGTCATGGCATATAGTTTATACTACATAACACATAACATGGGCTGTTAATTGGAATAAAGTCTCCTCTGATATTTGCCAAAATTCACCTAAAAGAGTGATGAAATGCTATTTGTTTTATAGTCTTCAAAATCTAACTACTTAAAATACTGTTCCCAATCACACCATCATTATCTATTGTATCATTGCATACGGTGTCTAAAACACAGGGCAGCCAGCAACACAGTATTATTTTGTGAATGGTGCTCCTGAGTTAAGCGGTGCACACAGTTTGCATGATCATTCACAATCCCTCTGCACAACACTATTCATGAACCCATTATTTTTCTCTCAGTAGTTTATAAATGTTGTTCCATCATCTCTATTTTCAGTGCAAAAAATGTGACATCAAATATTACTGTACTTATCTTTACTTTGTTAGTAATCCAGTCTCTCTATCTAGAAGGTTGTAGATCTTCTTTTACCCCAAAATTTGGGACTATTTTGCCAGGAACACCGTCTACCTGTGGTTGCTATACATTCAGTGTTATCCGCTGCAGGTTATTTAACTTAGGAAACCAAGATTTCCTTTGTTCCTAGGAAATGGCTTGTTGAGCTATATTTTAGAATGAGGGAGCCTAAACTTGCCAATTCTAGGATCACCAACTTAAAGGATGTAAATGCACTATTGACTCCATCCAGTGGTCAGTTCTCTCCAAAATTACTCTCAAAAAATAAATACTTCAATATGTGAGATTTTTTTCTAGTGAGTTTGGATATTATATGGCTTCACAGTACTTGTGCTTCGAAATATTAGTAATCGTGTCCTTTTTCACAAATCTAAACCCTTTCCCCCAACTGGTTGAAGAGAGGACAGGACACCTTGCAGAAGCATGGATGGATTAGAAACTTCAATCTCTATCAGCACCAGAGATGCTCCTATTAAGTTCTTCCATTTATATGATAAGGATCATTTTCTCCCAGTACTGATTTGATTTGTAGAACTTTCTAATTCATTTGGCTTCAGTGTGTTCATTATTCTTGTCACTGCCTGTTTAGATGGCTGACTACATTCATAAAATTATTTTAAGTTCACTTATTAAGAATAAGTGAAAGTGAAAGTGCCCTGTGAAAGACTGAAGATGGTCTAAGACAGGGAAGAAGCACTGCATCACTTCAGTTCTCAGCCTTGCATCCTCCTACCCTGCACACCTGTTGTGTCCATACATCAGATTTTCTTTCTATATATTTCTTCCTCTGAATTCTCCCTTACTGATCAGCAATACCAGGTCATCACCTGAGGATTTTGCAACAGCAATGGGTAGCTAGCAATATTATTGTAAGTGTAAACAAATTTTACATTGACTACTTTAGAATTCCTTTAAATTTAGAATATAGCCAATAGAGAAAGTCACTCCACATTCCATACAGAGCAATCAATGAAAGGACAATAAATATTATATTGCAGGTTTTTATAATCATTTTGGAAATAAGACTCATTCCAGGGTGGCACACAAATTAAGAAATGTTGCATTCTGTAATTGCATCGTATATTTTTACTTAAATAGTAAACATGCAAGAGTATAAGAAGTTTGAAAATTATATGAATTTATATTTATACTTTATTAAACATGTAAAAATTAATACAGTAGACTACTAATATCTGAGGAAATATATTCTGAAATCTTTTAATATCTGCAAATTCTTGAATATCACTATTGCCTATAATTTCCCAGTAAAATGCACTATGTACTTGCATATATTTGAGCCAAATTCAATACTCCATTTTTTATTTTATCCCGATTTCCATTATTCTCCAGTAAAATGCACCAATCTCTGTATTCTGTGCCTTTTCTTCATTCAAAGAAATTTTCCTCTTCAGGGACAATCTCCTACAAGAAGTCATTTCATCTGAGTCTCTGAACAGTTGAGAAACAGCGAGAATTTTGATATTCAAGCTTAGAGAATTAGCTTCACTCACTCACTCCAGTTTCAAACAAAGAAACATGCAAATGTCTGCCACAGTAAAATTGCATACTACTGTATCTAATTTAGGTGGAATTTACAGAGTGAAACACTGCAAACCCTAAATCCTTAGTTTTAGAAAGGATTTCTATTTTTCATTAAAAATTCAGTTTTCTGTGATATGAACACCTCTTGCCATTGAAACTGACTTTCATCGTACAGTACTTAGAAACTGCCCTATACGCTACCCTCTGTTTAAATGATAAAGCCAAGGCCAATTTGCTTAACTGCAGACCCGTTGATTTTGCAAAGTTTGAAAAGAACAGTTCAAATTTTGCCTTAAAATCTGTTTATTTATTTATTATTCTCTTCAAGGCACCTATAACCTCTTTGTTCCTCAGACTGTAAATAAAAGGATTTAGCAGAGGAATTATGATTGTATAGAATAAAGAATATAGTTTATCCTGATTTTCAGCTGATCGAGACCCAGGACGCACATACATGAAGAAGAGAGTGCCATAGAACAAGGAAACAGAGAGTAAGTGAGCACTGCAAGTGGAGAAGGCTTTGTTCCTGCCCTTTTCAGACTTCTTTTTCAGGATGGCAAAGAGAACATGGGTGTAAGAGATAATGATACTCATAAAAGTGAAAGACTGTATAAAGACTGAAAATACAAAGATCAGGAGCATATTAACTCTAGGGTCAGTACAAGAAATATTAAATAGTTGTAAAATTTCACAGTAGAAATAATGTATTACATTGGACTTGCAGAAAGTTAATCTAAATAACAAACCCACATGCATCATGGGATGAAGAAACCCAATAATATATGAAACACCTATTAATTGGATGCAGAAGATATTATACATCACCACTGGGTAAAGCAAGGGATTGCATATGGCCACATAGCGGTCATAGGCCATCACCACCAGGAGGAAACATTCTGTGTTTGCACTGGAAGCAAAAATATAAAATTGGGAGATGCACTCAACCAGGGATATCGTGTGATTCACAGATAAGAAATTCATTAGCATCTTGGGAGTCACGGAAGAGGAAGAACAAGCATCTGCAAAGGCTAAGCTGCCCAGGAATGAGTACATGGGGGTGTGAAGATGGGGGTCCTTCCAGATGAGAAAAATCAGTCCAAGGTTGCCCACCATGGTGGTGAGGTAGATGACCAGGAACACCAGGAACAAGGGGACCTGCAGTCCTGGGAGATCTGTGAGTCCTGTGAGAACAAACCCCGTCACCAGAGTCTTGTTTGCCTCCATTGTATTTACTCAGACTATCACTGCAGTGAAAAGAGTAGGTGAAGAATATAGTTATAAAAGACCATGAAAGTGTCCTATTTTGTTTTTAAAAACATGCATCTTCCTTGTTTATGTATCCCCTTTAATCAGGACATTTGTAAAAATATATCTTCAGTTCAGTAATTTTTTGGATTATGTAGATACACTTTTCAATATTTTCAGTGATATTTGACTTCAACCATTGAGAGTGATTTCTCTCTCTCTTTTGTAATACTCAAAAATATTTTCTAAATGAATAGAGTTAGGCATAAAGTACAGTAAGTTTCTCGTTAGTTTTTATAACTAAGTACTTTTCTTTTTGGATATACTGACAAGTGTTTTATTTTTTGTCAATAATGCAAATGAAATATTTGATGTGATCTTTAAATAACTATACTTTCTTCTGTGACATATAATTTTTCCTAAAAGTAAATCCAAAAGAAGAGATCCTAAGATATTTGTAAGTAAGCATAGAGATTCTTAGATTACCTTTAAGGGGAAAATCCACCTATAATTTAGTGTGAAAATTCAGCTGTTTCTCAAAATAAAATAAATAACACAATATATATACATATTTTTGTTGATAAAGATACATACAAAAGTTTACCTATTTACCAAAATTGTATTAGTTTATTCTTAAGATAGATCTTAGTTATTTTCCATCTTCACTTACATGAACAAAAATTAGTTTTAAGAATATTTCTTTTAAAGCATATACCTGTAAAGAGACATGGAAACACAATACAAATAGCAAGAAGATTGAATGATATATCTCCACTGAAAACTGGTCATATGGACGATGAGTACAGAGTCAGATTGTTCCATTTCCAAAGTGGACATTTTGTCCTGACTAGCCCTATCTATCCTTCTTGCCAACTCTCAATCTATAATTGATATTTCCAAACTTCATAATTAGGTCAAAAGTTATTAAGAATTTTGGATCTTTCACCTTAAGATATAGATGATAGATAGATGAATCGATAGATAGATAGATGATCCTCATACATTTGTAATTAAAGACCCTAATAAAGATACAATTGGTGATTTTGTCTCATCTTATCATGATTCCATGAATAACTTTTAACAAGTTTGAACAGCATAATTTAGTTTTCCATACCTTGACTAGAAAATTTTCTATAGATTATGAAATAATATCTCAAACTTTGAGTCATTATAATTATTTCCCCATTGGTTTTATTCTTCTATTTCTTCAAATTTACTGTTAAAAATAAATCTTATTATGCTTATTTTCTCAACAGTAGAACATCTAATATTTATTACAGGGATATGGAATTATTTGTCCTTAAGAGAAATAGAAAATCTCATAGGATTGCCAGGATTTTTATCACTTACCTGGGTGTTTGTTTATCAGATCGACAAATTGAAAACTACAAATAATTAAAATTAGACAGATCCTGGTGTCCTCATTCAGTTTCTGTAAGACTTGGGGAGAATGAGAAAATGATGGTTTTCTTGAAGAGAAAAATGGTGATTTTTCAAATAAAATTTTAAAAGGTATATTTCCCTCTACCATACTTTATGTTGGGGCCAGAGTCGTCTTTACGAATGCAAATTGATTAGGCCACCACTGTTCTCACACGTGGGCTTCCCAAGTGTCGCATTGGTGAAAAATCTGCCTGCCAATGCAGGAGACACAGGACATACAGGTTTGATCCCTGGAGGAGGAGATGGCCACCCACTCCAGTAGTCTTGCCTGGAGAACCCCATGGACAGAAGAGCCTGGTGGGCTACAGTCCCTAGGCTTGCAAAAAGTAGGACAGGACTAAAGCGACTTTGCATGACAAATATATTTCAGATACCAAGTGAAAATTCCTTGGACAGAGAAGTCTGGTGGGCTACAGTCCGTGGGCTCACAAAGAGTCAGATGCGACTGAGCACATGTTACCCCATGTACGGCTTCATCTCTTCTTAAGGAAGGAAAGTAGAAGGTATAGAATGAAGCAGTGTTCCCTCATGCAAAGATTTTCCTTGGAAGCCTTACTTGCAGGAACATATTTGTACTCTTTCAAATCTATTCCTGACAAAGCAAAAAGAATCTTGGAATTCCCTCAGTGAAAGTTATCAATGGATTCCCTGTGGGATGAAAGCAAAGTCATTCTGCTGGGCATTATGAGCTAATCCATGAGCAAATCACCCCAGACATACCCAAGTGTAACAATTAGAACCACGCTTTATGTCATTAGAGTTTACTATGTGGGCAGCCAATTGCTTCTTAGTCATTTTTAGGACATACTAATTATTATTGATGTTGCCACATTCCAGTGACCTGATAATTTCATCAAATACCTCAAAGACCTAACAAATTCAACATGTCCAAATCAAAATTTAGTATCCTATCACTAAACATAGACCTCATACAGCCTACTCATTCTCAATTGATGGCATTATCACCTACCTCATTGGTAAAGAAACAAACCTCAGAAAACATAGGCAAAACACTCTGCAACGTAAACCACAGCAGGATCCTCTATGACCCACCTCCCAGAATATTGGAAGTAAAAAAGAAGTAAACAGATGGGACCTAATTAAAGTTAAAAGCTTCTGCACAACAAAGGAAACTATAAGCAAGGTGAAAAGACAGCCCTCAGATTGGGAGAAAATAATAGCAAATGAAACAACAGACAAAGAATTAATCTCAAAAATATACAAACAACTCCTGCAGCTCAATTCCAGAAAAATAAATCACCCAATCAAAAAGTGGGCCAAAGAACTAAACAGACATTTCTACAAAGAAGACAAACAGATGGCTAACGAACACATGAAAAGATGCTCAACATCACTCATTATCAGAGAAATTAAAATCAAAACCACAATGAGGTACTATTATACGCCAGCCAGAATGGCTGCTATCCAAAAGTCTAAAAGCAATAAATGCTGGAGAGGGTGTGGAGAAAAGGGAACCCTCTTACACTGTTGGTGGGAATGCAAACTAGTACAGCCGCTATGGAGAAGAGTGTGGAGATTTCTTAAAAAACTGGAAATAGAACTCCATATGACCCAGCAATCCCGCTGCTGGGCATACACACCGAGGAAACCGAATTGAAAGAGACACGTGCACCCCAATGTTCATCGCAGCACTGTTTATTATAGCCAGGACATGGAAGCAACCTAGATGCCCATCAGCAGACGAATGGATGAGAAAGCTGTGGTACATATACACCATGGAATATTACTCAGCCATTAAAAAGAATGCATTTGAATCAGTTCTAATGAGGTGGATGAAACTGGAGCCTATTATACAGAGTGAAGTAAGTCAGAAAGAAAAACACCAATACAGTATACTAACACATATATATGGAATTTAGGAAGATGGTAACTATGACCCTGTATGCAAAACAGCAAGAGAGATACAGATGTATCGAACAGTCTTTTGGACTCTGTGGGAGAGGGCTAGGATGGGATGATATGGGAGAATGGCATTGAAACATGTAAATTATCATATGTGAAATGAATCGCCAGTCCAGGTTCAATGCATGATACAGGATGCTCAGGGCTGGTACACTGGGATGACCCAGAGGGATGGGATTGGGGGAGAGTTGGGGGGGGTTGTACACCCGTGGCAGATTCAAGTCAATTTATGGCAAAACCAATACAATGTTGTAAAGTAAAATAAATAAATTAATTAATTTTAAAAAATAAATAAAATGATGGCATTGGGCACACACACACACACAAAAAAAATATTACTGCAATTTATGTCAGAGAGTGTTCTGCCTGTGTATTCTTCTGAGAGTTTTGTGGTTTCTGGTCTTACATTTAGGCTTTTAATTAATTTTGAGTTTATTTCTATATATGGGATTAGAAAATGTTCTAACTTTTCTTTTACATGTAGTTTTCCCAGCACTTCTTAATGAAGAGACTTTCTTTTGTCCATTGTATCTTCTTGCCTTTTTTGTCAGATTAATTTATGATAAGTGCATGGATTTATTTATAGGCTCTCTATTCTTTTCCATTGATCTATGTTTCTGTTTTTGTGCCAGTACCATGGTGTTCTGATTATTGTGGCTTTGAAATATAGTCTGATGTCAGGGAGAATTACTCTTACTTTGTTCTTTTTTCACAAGATTGCTTTGGTTATTTGGAGTCTCTTGTGGCTCTATGAAAAGTTTCATTTTTGAAACTTTAGAGGAAGTAATATTGGTGATTCAAAGGACCAAGAAAGTTTCTGAAGTCAATAATAAGAATTCAATAGCATGTGCACATTAAAAATTGAGAACAGCTTGTTTCCAAATATATTTTGGGAATAAGTCAGCTCTTGCCACCAATTCATATTATTAGTGAAGTTTGAAGAGCCAGGCATCCTGGCACTGATGGAGCTTGGAAAGGAAGAAGCAATGAGAATCCCTAGCTGACAAGGCCCTGATTTGAATCAGGTTTAATAAGGGATTAATTAATTAGTACCCTATATAATTTGAATCTTTAAGTCTCTCATTATTAACCTAGCACTCCTTTAGAGGAGATGTTTTAGGGACTGATGGAAACGTCTACTCATAATGCCCATTCCTCCTCACATGAGAATTGAAAAGTTACTTAGTGAAACTGTCATGTAATTTCCTGTCTATGAACCAAACTTTTGCTAATTTCCCTTGGGCAGTTTCTCATTATCTCAAATAATTACCATTCTCATGACACCTTGTTAGGCTTTTGTTTTGTTTTGGTTTGTTTTCCCCCATAAGAGCAAAGATGATCACTCCCAAGTCGAGTGTAACACAGGACTTGATATAGGGCGTATTTCAGTCATCGTAGTTGGCTCGATCCTTGCTTTCTAAAAGCCTAAATGACTTTACATTGAAAGGAAAGCCCCCTTGTGTCACATCTGCTCAGTTAAGTGTGAAGAGACTTTTCCCTGGACCAGTCTCTTCTCACTTAATTACTCACCTTGGATATTGAGCTAAAACTGCCTCTTAAGAGAAGAGATGTGCTGTATTGTGCTTAGTCGCTCGGTCATGTCCCACTCTTTGCGACTCCATGGACTGTAACCTGCCAGGCTCCTCTGTCCATGGAGATTCTCCAGGCAATAATACTGGAGTGGGTTGCCATTCCCTCCTCCAGGGGGTGTTCTAACTATCCCAAAAGACTTGCTCCAGAATTCTCTGAGTCATTTAAAAACAAGCTTAAAACTCCACCTGTATAACCCACCAAACTAGGAGACAGAAAGTTTTTATCTTCTTTATCCCCAATTTATTTCAATTCCCCTTCTTGGAAACATGATAATTTACAGTCTTCAGTACTTCAAGAATGCATTAACAAAACTAAAGTCACATACAACTAAACAGGTAACTGTAATCTGGTAGTGGTTAATTTGTCCTAAAGAAGTATTTACAGTTGCAAATTTTCAGTATTCCATCTGTCCTTCTTGCCTTTGTTTAACACCCTCTTCAGGTTATCCTAAATAGATGTGGTGGCTTTTTATTCTCTCTGTGATTGGCCAAGCAGTAACCAGCACAAAAATGCTGGCAAGCAAGTGATACCCCTATGTGTTGTTCAGTGTGAATAAATATTTATAAAATTTATAGGTGACATGGATCAACCTTGCTGTAGAATCCAAGTATTATACTGTTTGAAATTTCAACATTTATGGTTATAGAGATTAGCACACGACTTCTTTGGCCTTAGCTTGGACTTTAATGTCACACTGACACCAAGTTCTATCTACTATTATCCACTTCAATAAGAGGATAATCACCATATTAATTTAGTTCTATGGTTCTTGGTTAATAGTGCCTGGGGTATTTAACGTGACATTGCATAAACATTATTACTGTGGATTTTTAAGCTAGATTCAGAAATAGTTGACAAGTGTTAAAAATTTTCTCACATAGCAACATAATTTCAACATCTCCTTAATCAAGCTTCAATTGATAAGAGAAAAATTCTGTAAAGGGTAAAGTAAATCCTGGCCGTGGCCTTTGTGAATGGAATATCATAGTTGACACAGATATGATAAATAATAAACCCAGAGCTTAACATGATTTCTGTTCAGATAATCAAGCATGCAAAGAAGTCCTTAAATTGCTGTAAAGAATACATATTAAACTATGGAGATCTGCAAAGGTCAAAATGTCCTAACCATCTTTATCTTTCAGAAGAATGTAGTGGTTTCTATCCTGATATCTTAAAGCAGATCTGACTCACTTCCATAGTATCCTACTTATCTCGAGAATCCTGAAACACAGCAGAGGCTGAAGTACTGAAAGGAACCGGGAAGTATGCAGAGTGAAATAAGCAGTCTCAGTGAAAGCACCACCTCTGTGGAAGGAGGGAGATGGAAAAAAAGGAACTCCTAGCAAGCTTGTTGTAAAAAGAAAGGAAAGACATTAAAGAGAAGGAAATTAGGGCCTTAAAGAAACAAAAGAGGGACTTCCCCAGTGGACCAGTGGCTAAGACTCTGCTCCCAATGCAGGGGGCCCAGGTTTGATCCCTATTCAGGGAACTGTTAAGAGATCCCATGTGCTACAACTAAAAGATCCCACCTGTTAAGACCCGGCACAGCTAAATAGACAAAAATAAGTAAGTACATAGTAAAAAAAAGAAACAGAATCACAAAATCAGAAGACACTTCAAATGCTCCTCCAATGAAAGTTCTAGAAATTTGAAACTTTCATTGCGCTATAGACTAACAAGGACATAATGAACCAATATACATATATATATACCTCCTTCTTGTCTGTCTATAACTGTAATTGAGGGTCCTGGAAATTTTTAAATTTCAAATGACCAGAAAGCAATTGCAAACATCCATAGTAAGCTATGATAAGAATAAAACAAAATGAAAACCAATGCATTTCTACATTTTCCCCTAAAACAATCAGAGAACAGGATATCATTGTAACATAGTATCATAGGACACCAACTCAAATTTTTAAACAAGCACATATATATTAAAATTTTTTAAATTCTAAGACAAAAAGGACAGATGTGGACTAAAATTAAGGTACAAGACAAGAGTTAACCAAACTCAGGAAAGAATCAATGAAGACAAAATATTCTTAGAAAGAGATTTAACTATTAGTATTTGGGGCTTCCCTGATGGCTCAGTGGTAAAGAATCCCCCTGCAATGCAGGAGATGCGAGTTCAATCCCTGGGTCAGGAAGATGCCCTGGAAGAGGAAATGGCAACCTGCTCTAGTACTCTTTTCTGGAAAATGCCACGGACAGAGGAACCTGGTCAGCTACAACCCACGGGGCCACAGAGAGTCAGACACAACTGAGCGACTGACCACCCACATAGAGATTTACTTATTGTGTTAGTTTCATGTGTATAGCAAAGTGACTCAGTGAAATAGTCTTGTTTTTTTTTTAATTCTTTTCCATTGTGTTGTTGTTCAGTTGCTAAGTTCTGTCCAGCTCTTCAACCCAGTGGACTGTAGCACACCAGACTCCTTTGTCCTCCATCATCTCCCAGAGTTTGCTCAAATTCATATGCATCAAATCAGTGATATCTGTCCATCATACTTTATTACAAAATATTGAATATAGTTCCCTGGAACTAAGGAGCCTCCTGATGAGGGTGAAGGAGGAGAGTGAAAAAGCCAGCTTAAGACAATTGAAAAAACTAAGATCATGGCATCCAGCCCCATTACTGTATGGCAAATAGAAGGGGAAAGGTGGAAGTAGTGACAGATTTCCTCTTCTTGGGCTCCAAAATCACAGCAGACTGTGACTGCAGCCATGAAATAAGACAACTGTTTCTTGGCAGGAAAGCAATGACAAACCTAGACAGTGTATTGAAAAACAGAGACATTACTCTGCCAACAAATGTCCATATGGTCAAGGCTGTGGTCTTCCCAGTGGTCACACACAGTTGTGAGAGCTGGACCATAAAGAAGGCAGAATGCCAAAGAATTGATGCCTTCAAACTGTGGTGCTGGAGAAGACTCCTGAAAGTCACTTGGATAGCAAGGAGATCAAGCCAGTCAATATTAAAGGAGATCAACTCTGAATATTCACTGGAAGGACTGATGCTGAAGCTGAAGCTCCAGTATTTTGGTCATCTGATATACACAGATGACTCATTGGAAAAGTCCCTGATGCTGGGAAATATTGAGGGCAGAAGGAGAAGAGGGCATCAGGGGATGAGATGGCTGGACAGCATCACCGATGCAATGAACATGAACTTGGGCAAAATCTGGGAGATGATAAAGGACAGGGAGGCCTGGTATACTGCAGTCCATGGGATCACAAAGAGTGGGACGCAACTGGGCAACTGGACAATAACGACAACAGTATTATACAGTAAAGACTTCCTAGGTGGTGCTAGGGTTAAAGAACCCACCTGCCAATGCAGGAGGCATAAGAGATATGGGTTCAAGTCCTGGGTTGGGAAGATCTTCTGGAGGAAGAAATGGCAACCCACTCTGGTATCTGCCTGGAGAATCCCATGGACAGAGGAGCCTAGCAGGCTGCAGTCCATGGGGTCACAAAGAGTCACAGACACAATCAAAGTGACTTAGCACTATTATACATATATATATTATTATATATAGTAAATCTTTGTTATCTATTTTATAACCATTTTATTTATTGACTATCATTTTTATAACCATTTTATTTTATTGAAGTATAGTTGATTTACACTGTTTTGTTAATTTCTGCTATACAGCCAAGTGGTCCAGTTATACATAATATATATATTTTTTCATATTCCTTTCCATTATGGTTTATCACAGGATACTGACTATAATTCTCTGTGCTATACAATAGGACCTTGTTGTTTACTCGTCCTATATATACAAGTTTGCATATGCTAACCCCAAACTCCCGATCCTTCCCACCACCAACCCCTGTCCCCTTGGCAAGCACAAGTCTGTTCTCAATGTCTGTTAATCTATTTCACAGATATATTCATTTGTATTACATTTTGGATTCCACATTTAAGGTATTTCTTCTACTCTTTGTCTTCTCTTTCTGGTTTACTTTGCTTAGTATGATAATCTCTAAGTCCATCCATGTTGCTACAGATGGCACTATTTTATTGTTTTTTAATGGCTGAGTCATATCCCATTGTGCACATATACCACATCTTTTTTTTCCCATTCATCTGTTGATGGACATTAAGGTTGTTTTCATGTCTTGACTATTATAAATAGTGCTGCTATGAACATAGGTGAAGGACAGGGAAGCCTGGCATGCTGCAGTCCATGGGGTTGCAAGGAGTTGGACATGACTGAGCAACTAAACAACATGAACATAGGGCGCATGTATCTTTTTGAATTACAGTTTTGTATGGACATGTGCCAAGGAGGGGGATTGCTGACTCACATGATAACTGACTCTAGTTTTAGTTTTTTGAGGAACCTCCACACTGTTTTCCATAGTAGCTGTGCCAATTTACATTCTTACCAACAATGTAAGAGGGTTCCCTTTTGATTCCCTTTTCTCCATACCCTCTCTAACATTTATTATTTGTGGACTTTTTCATGATATCCATTCTGACTAGTGTGAGGTAGTACTTCATTGTATTTTTGATTTGCATTTCTCTAATAATTAGCTTAATGGGCATCTTTTCATGTGTTCATTGGCCATCCGTTTGCCTTCTTTAGAGACATGTCTATTTAGATCTTCTCTCCATTTTTCAATTGGGTTATTTGGTTTTTTTTGTTGTTGTGATTGAGTTGTATGAACTGTTTGTATATTTTGAAAGTTAAGCCCTTGTTGGTTGCATAATATGCAGTTTTCTCCAAGTCCATATGTTGTCTTTTAATTTTGTTTATGGTTTCCTTTGCTGTGAAAAAATGTATATTCCCTTCATGGATCACAGCCTTGTTGTGACAAAAGGGCTTGCATAACTTAATGAAGCTATGAGCCATGCCATGCAGGGCCACCCAAGACGGATGGATCATAGTGAAGAGTTCTGACAAAATGTGGACTGCTAAAGGAGAGAATGACAAATCATGCCAGTATTCTTGCTGTGAGAACCCATGAACAGTGTGAAAAGACAAAAAGATATGACACTGGAAGATGAGCCCCCGGTCAGAAAGTGTCCAGTATGCTCATGAGGAAGAGCAGAGGGCAAATACTAGTAGCTCCAGAAAGAATGAAGCAGCTGGGCCAAAGTGGAAATGACAGAAAGTTATGGATATCTCTGGTGATGAAAATAAAATCCAGTGCTGTAAAGAACACTATTGCATAGGAACCTGGAATGTTAGGTCCATGAATCAAGGTAAATTAGGTATGGTCAAGCAGGAGATAGCAAGAGTGAACATCAACATCTTAGGAATCGGTGAACTAAGGTGAACTGGAATGGGTGAATTTAATTCAGATGACCATTATATCTACTGCTGTGGGCAAGAATCCCTTTGAAGAAATAGAGTAGCCCTCATAATCAATAAAGGAGTCCGAAATGCAGTACTTGGGTACAATCTAAAAAACAGCAGAATGATCTAGGTTGTTTCTATAGCAAACCATTCAACATCACAGTAATCCAAGTCTGTTCCCCAGCCACATGCTGAAGAAGCTGAAGCTGAACAATGCTATGATGATCTACAAGAACTTCTAGAAATAACACCCCCCCAGGGGACTGGAATGCAAAAGTAGGAAGTACTGTTATGCCTGGCATAACAGGCAAGTTTGGCCTTGGAG
This sequence comes from Odocoileus virginianus, assembly GCF_023699985.2. Taxonomy (NCBI): domain Eukaryota; kingdom Metazoa; phylum Chordata; class Mammalia; order Artiodactyla; family Cervidae; genus Odocoileus; species Odocoileus virginianus. The sequence goes on from NC_069698.1 coordinate 13,435,308, forward strand.
TAGAGAATGAAGCAGGGCAATGAGAGCACATTGATCATAGTAAACACCCTTTTCCAAACAACCCAAGACACAACTCTACACATGGACATCACAGATGGTCAATACAGAAATCAGATTGATTATATTCTTTGCAGCTGAAGATAGAGAAGCTCTACACAGTCAGCAAAAACAAGACCCAGAGCTGACTGTGGCTCAGAAGTGAAGTGTGTGTGTGCTTAGATATTCAGTCATGTGCAGCTCTTTGCAACCCCATGAACTGTAGCCCACCAGGCACCCATATCCATGGAATTCTCCAGGCAGGAATACTGGGATGGGTAGACATTTCCCTTATCCGGGGATCTATCCAACCCAGGGATCGAACCTGGGTCTCCTGCATTGCAGGCAGATTCTTTACCATCTGAGCCACCAGGGAAGCCCTATAAGTCAGTTTTGCATGCATGCTAAGTTGCTTCACTTGTGTCTCACTCTTTGCAACAGTATGGACTGTAGCCCACCAGGCTCCTCTGGCCATGTGCTTCTCCAGGCAAGAATACTGAAGTGGGTTACCATGCCCTCCTCCAGAGGATCTTCCCAACCCAGGGATCAAGCCCACATCTCCTGCGTCTCCTGCATTGCAGGTGGATTCTTTACCGCTTAGCCACGAGGGAAGCCTATAGGTAAGTTGGTGGTGGTGGTGGTGTAGTGGTGGTATTAGTCGCTCAGTTGTGTCCAACTCTTTGAGATACCATGGAGTTATATCTCAATTAAAAAGAAGATAGGCCTTCAAGTTACTTTTTTTAAGTACAGAAATCTCCACTCCCTCACTACCATCTCTGTATCTGAAAATTGTGGCAGAGGTATCCCCACTTTACTAAGCTTCTTATTCAGATGGAAATACTTATATAGTCAAGCCAGCTAATCCAAATACCATTATTACTGTTTATTTTTAATATCAGGTGTTTAAATAGTCTGTTCCAGTTCTTAATTAAACCACGGTGATGAGTAATATAAGTCCACATGGTATTAAGCTTCTTAGCTAAAGTTGTTAACACTAGCTTCAGCTTGTGATCAGTGTTTTGATATATGTTGTTGTTGCTGTTGTTTAGTCACCTGGTCGTGTCCAACTGTTTGCAACCCAATGGACTACAGCACACTAGGTCTCCCTGTCCCTCCCATCTCCTGAAGTTCACCCAAGTTCATTTACATTGCATCAATGATGCCATCCAGCCATCTCATCCTCTGATGCCCTCTTTTCCTTCTGCCCTCAATCTTTCCCAGCATCAGGGACTTTTCTAATGAGTCGGCTATTCTCATCAGATGACCAAAATACTGGAGCTTCAGCTTCAGCATCAGTCCTTCCAACAAGTATTCAGGGTTGATTTCCCTTAAGATTGACTGTTTTGATCTCCTTGCTGTCCAAGGGGATATATGACCATTGATTTACTGCTCTATGACCTCAGCCATAGGGTAAATGAAGCCCAAAGTGCAACACATAATCATTACTATCAACACTCATTTCAAGCCACCCAATAAGACTGGTGAGGATCCTATATACTATCCTTTTCCTGACGTTGGGTATATTTACTCTTGCCTCCTTCAGTTAAGACTTTATCCTTCATCTGCAAGGTAAATGGCTAAATATTTCCAAAAGACATCTTGTCTCAGTTCTGGACCTTCTGTTAATGAATCAGGTAGTTTGCTTATCAGGGAAAGAATCAAAAGGGTCAGACTATTCTCCTAGCTCACGAGGAGCTAGGAGATGGTAGCTCCTTGGGGTGTCCTATATTCAGCCTCAGTGACAGAGTTATAGTTTGGTCATGAATACAAGAATAAGAGATACTTCCTCCAGAGCCACCACCAGTGGATGCTCCTGTATATACTCTTCATTTATTCAATGACCTCTGCTGTGTTATCTCATTTTCTGGAACATTTCTCTGGCATTCTTTACATGCAATGGTCATCTCAAGGTTTAAAATTATCTGCTTTTCCCCTGAGGGAAATTATTCCTACCAGAGCCTAATAACAGACCTGCATTTGGCTTTCAAAGGGTTCTTCTTTGCTGCACACCAAGTGATTTACAAGCCTAAAATCCTCAATGAATGCGACTGTGTGATAGTGTTAATATTTGCCAAAGAATGCACTCTTTCTGCAACTGTACAGAAGACACATTTGAAGTCATTTGTGACTTGGAATGATACAGTTCCAAAGAGACTGAGTTCAGTTTATAAGTCTCTAGGATTATTTTTCTTAACCCCATTAAAATTCAGATTTCTTTTGGGTAACAGTATAAGGTTTAGTAAAATGCTCAAGTGCAGTAAATGCACTCATTAATGTGCAAATAGCCCTCTTCTTATCTAGAGAATCTACAAAGATAGTAATTCATTCCATACTATTTGTAGAGTGTCTGCTGGGGTCCAGTCCAAGTTATTTCCCCAACTTTTATGTATCAGGAAAGGCACTATATTTTAGCTGAAAGAATTAGCCATTTGGATTAGTCATATATGTTACCAGAGTTCTTAATTCCTAGGTGTCTTCCTTCTCTAAAAGATAAAGTAGCATAGTATTTTCAATGTATCAGTAATAAACCTGTGTCCTCTTTATAGGGATCAGATCTCTTAACCTAATGAAGATGTATGGCTACACAGGAACGATTAACTATTCAAACATGTATTGGAGCCTTCATCAAATGAAAGTGTTTGAACTTTCTTCTGAAATTAGAATAAAAATGTTAATTCCTTGGCCAAATCTATATTAGTATACCAGCCACCTTTAGTTCACTCTACTTCTTAAACTGTTTTCACCATGCCTAGCACAGAGAAGGTGATCAGTAGAATCAGTTCACACAATTCTAAATCTTCTCATTTGTATGTCAAAGTAGAAATGAGTGGAGGCTAACTAGACTAATACCTGATAGATACTAGCAAGCAATGGCAAAGCCCTCCATTCTCACAACATATCAAATCCAGTAAAACCTTCAGATAGAGGTGACATTTCTACAGGCTGTCCTTTCTTATATTCCAATTTGTAATTTAATATAATTTTAGTACTTACTGACTGATGTTGAAGCTGAAACTCCAATACTTGGGCCATCTGATGCGAAGAGCTGACTCATTTGAAAAGACCCTGATGCTGGGAAAGATTGACGGCAGGAGGAGAAGGGGATGACAGAGGATGAGATGGTTGGATGGCATCACCGACTCAATGGACATGTGTTTGGGTGGACTTCGGGAGTTGGTGATGGACAGGGAAGCCTGGCGTGCTGCTATTCATGGGGTCGCAAAGAGTCAGACACGACTGAGTGACTGAACTGAACTGAACTTACTAACACCACATCACATTGTCTTCAAAGTATTATCTTTTAGTCCTTTACTGTTGCCCTCTCTGCCTCTAACTCATATCACTATGTATTATGTTTCCATTTCTTGTAATCCCAGAAAACTCTGTTCACTACCCCAAAGCCATTTAACTTAGACCAGTTATACATGTTTGGGTTTTCCTGTTGAAACTTTGAAAGCAGTTCTCAACCATCTTTTTATTCTTTTGCCTTAACGAAAGGAGTATCCCTTGTTACTCCAAATGGGAGTAAATAGAACAAATTTGTTGAGACTTCTTTGGCAAGGCAAATACAGTTGCCCTAACTACCAGTTTTCTACCTCCTAGCCGATAATAGTTCACCACCAAATTTTATGTTGCATCTCACTAATTCATTTCTCTTGCTGATATCACCATCTTCTGTTCTGCATATTTTATTTTACATGTTTGTTGCATCACTCAGTCTATTTCTTTTTTAATATTTAGTTAGTTGCTTATTTGAGTCTTAATTGCAGCCTGTGGGATCTTTCAGTTGCAGCATGTGAACCCTTAGTTGTGGCATGTGGGATCTAGTTACCTGATGAGGGATTGAACCTAGGCCCCCTGCATTGGGAGCTCAGAGTCTTAGCCACTGGACCACCAGGGAAGCCCCTCATTCAGTCTGCTTCTTTGTGTTCTGATATAGTTTCCATTTTGTCAATGCTTTTAAAAGTAAACAAGCCAAGTATCTAGATATCTTCCCTTTTTTACCTTTATTAACACATTCTGCTAAATCACAGAAATCTGAAGCTATATCATCTAAATTCCATTGATAAGATGTGTCTCCCATGTAGGCATGCATGCTAAGTTGCTTCAGTTGTGTCCAAGTCTAGGCGACCTTCTGGACTGTAGCCTGCCAGGCTCCTCTGTCCAATGGGATTCTCCAGGCAGGAATACTGGAGTGAGTTGCCATACCCTTCTCCCGTGTCTCCCATAATTTGCCTCAAAAAACTTCCACTGTCTCAAACCAAAGATTAGTTTTCAGTTACCTTAGCAACCAAAACCTCAAAAGATCCTCCTGACGCATCCTTCTGCACAAGGGTCATTTAATAAGACCACTGTAGATTTCAAATGTAGAATGATAACCAAATTCTTAAGATGAAGTGGACTTACCCATTGTTTATTTACTCAAATTATTACCCAAGTTCACCAAAATTTAAGCAAAAAATACCAAACAAGTGAAGTATCAGCATACATAACAGCAACATGCCAGAGGTCTTAGATATCCAGATACCGCTTCCAAAGTCATTCTCTGAATGCAGATTGTTGCCGTGTGGCTTTTTAGTGGAGATTACTCTCTTTTGCAGTGTACAGGCTTCTCATTGTGGTGGCTTCTCTTGTTGCAGAGCAGGGGCCCTAGGGCACCTGAGCTTTAGTAGTTGTGGCACGTGGGCTTAGTTGGCATGTGGGATCTTCCTGGACCAGGGATCGAACCCGTGTCTCCTGCATAGTCCGGTGGATTATTTACCACTGCACCACCCAGGGAAACCCTCACACCCACTTTTCAGTGCAGCTGCATTCTACACAACACAGACTGTACCATACACAATTTTGAGATACTTGACATACAATATATTTAGGAACATTTCAGATCAGCAGTCAGTTTGTACCAACCCTGCCTAGAATCTAATTTATCCCAAGTTGATGCATCTCTTGAGTTGACATGACAAGGCTGTATAAATGTCAGTCCCCAGGGGGGCCATCAAACTGGAGAAAAATGCTGAAGTTTAACTTAACCTTTATTTCCAAGGTAATGTGTGGATTTTGTTGAAAACAATCCTGATAAAGCCGTGTATTACTTGTGCAGTTGTGAAGATATTAAAAGATATCATAATATATTCAGTAGTTACCCTTTATCACAGCTTCCATTACTTAAAGACAATGATGGTCTCAAAATATTAAATGATTCCCGAAATAACAATTCATAAGTTTTAAACTGTACACATTCTAAGTAGCATGATGAAATTTCACACCATCCTACTCCATCCTTCCGGGATGTGAACCATCCCTTTGCCTAGCATAGACACTATCATGCATGCTGTATACGTATACACTTCCCATCCCTAGTCACCTAGTAGCTGTCTGGATTTTCAGATTGGCTGTTGCAGTGCTTATGTTCAACTAACCCTCATTTGACTTAATGTTGGCCCTCGAACACAAGAGTAGTGATGTTGGCAATTAGGATTTGACAATGAAAAGCCATTAAGTGCTTCCTTTAAGTGAAAATATGAAAGTTCTCATAGGAAAAAATCGTATGCTGAGGTTGTTAAAATTTATGGTAAGAACGTTCATGGAAGTGTAAAGGAAGAAAAAGAAACTCTTGTTGATTTTGCTGTTGCACCTCAAACTGCAAAAGTTACAGCCACAGTGTATGATAAGAACTTAGTTAAGACTGGAAGGGCATTAAAGTTGTGGTAGAGAACAGGAAACAGAGTTCAGAACTAATAGCAGTTTCAGACATCCACAGGGGATCTTGGAATGGATTCCCCACGGATGAGGGGTGACTATTGTAGTTGTTTTTGCAAATACCTCAAATAAAACATGTTGTACCATGCACATTAAGAGATAAATGTATTTACCTGTACATAAATAATGAAAAGTATTTAAGATTTACTTTAAAAAGACCAATAGGAAATTATAGAAAAAATATTTTATTCAGAAAGAAAATTAAAATGTTAAGGAAACCAATTTAGTTTATAAAATGAGTTTTGAAGACTGAAATTGCTAAAAGTAACCTACAGGAACAGATACTTTTGGAAGTTTTTAATCATGTGGGGTGTTTTTTAAATAAGTTTTATTATTAGGGGCAAATTTGAAATTATCTTGAGACTATACAAACAAGTTGACTTTTTATAATAATATTTATATAATAAATTTAAATTATAAAAAAATTTACCACGTGCCCATATTTTAGATAATATTTTTGTATATTTATTGGAACTAAAGTGTTTTTAAAATTGAGATCGAAAGTGTTTTTAAAATACTAGAACAACAAGCATATCTATTCTTAAACAACTTAAACTTCATTCTCATTTTGTGTAACTATTTTTCCTAAATGAATGTGCTAAGAAGAAGCAGATTGTCCAAGGAACATTGTTTGCTAACAGAGGATTTGAATTATTTATGTCTATTTAATACTTTTGAAATAAACTGGAATATATATATTCCCCCCTTATCTGTGGGGAATCCATTCCAAGACCCCTGTATGTGCTTAGATACATATATGAACACATTCCAAATCGAAGTACATGAGTGGTAGGGAATTCACTGACACTAGTTTTCACCCGTATCTTTACGTACTAAACTAGGTTCTTATCTCTGATCTTGACCCCTTGCCTTCCTCCTAGTTAGCTTTACTAAACTGATAACCCTTATGGCAAAAAGTGAAGAGGAACTAAAAAGTCTCTTGATGAAAGTGAAAGAAAAGAGTGAAAAAATTGGCTTAAAGCTCAACATTCAGAAAACTAAGATCATGGCACCCGGTCCCATCACTTCATGGCAAATAGGTGGGGAAACAGTGGCTGACTTTATTTTGGGTGGCTCCAAAATCACTGCAGATGGTGATTGCAGCCATGAAAAGACACTCCTTGGAAGGAAAGTTATAACCAACCTAGACAGCATATTAAGAAGCAGAGACATTACTTTGCCAACAAAGGTCTGTCTAGTCAAGGCTATGGTTTTTCCAGTGGTCATGTATAGATGTGAGAGTTGGACTATAAAGAAAGCTGAGCACTGAAAAATTGATGCTTTTGAACTGTGGTGTTGGAGAAGACTCTTGAGAGTCCCTTGGACTGCAAGGAGATCCAACCATTCCATCCTGAAGGAGATCAGTCCTGGGTGTTCACTGGAAGGACTGATGTTGAAGCTGAAACTCCAATACTTTGGCCACCTGATGCGAAGAGTTGACTCATTGGAAAAGACCCTGATGCTGGGAGGGATTGGGGGCAGGAGGAGAAGGGACGACAGAAGATGAGATGGCTGAATGGCATCACCGACTCGATGGACATGAGTTTGAGTAGACTCCTGGAGTTGCAGATGGACAGGGAGGCCTGGCATGCTGCAATTCATGGGGTCACAAAGAGTTGGACATGAATGAGCGACTGAACTGAACCAAAACTGATAAAAACTGATAGGAATAGTAATGCAGCCAAGGCTGATCTCTTAGATTGCTTTTTATTGCACTGAAATATTCCTAAACTTTTAAGTTATTGAATATCATGCTATATTATGCTACAGGCAATATTCCTGATGAAAATAGTTATGTGGAGTTACAAGTAGGAGCTGTGGTTAATTTTGATCTTCCATTCTTTAATTCATGCCTGCTTCCATTTTTCTTTTTTTTTTTTCATTTATTTTTATTAGTTGGAGGCTAATTACTTTACAATATTGTAGTGGTTTTTGTCATACATTGACATGAATCAGCCATGGATTTACAAGTATTCCCCATCCCGATCACCCGTCCCACTTCCCTCTCCACCTAATTCCTCTGGGTCTTCCCAGTGTCCATTTTTCTTTCTAAGATCCACCACATTTTTAGAACCTTTTACTTTTTCCTAACTTTTATCACTAAACAATACATTTCTCCTCAGGAATGCATTCTGTCAAGAAGTAGACTTTTATCCATCTACTGTCGTTACTGTGTATGGAAGAGAACAGTGATGCTTTATTATCTGGCAGGGCCAGAGCAGTGAACTGGGTAAGGAACTTAGTGACGAACCCTATATTCCAGTCTCAGAGCTGTTTCTTGTAATCTGTCAATTACTATCTGGAATTTTTTAAGTCTCAGGAAAATGGCTAATTTGTGAAAGCTTAGTGTCTAGATAAAGATGGAGCACAGTGTTTCTAAATGAACTAGTTTTAGGTAAGTTACCAAACTTTCACTGGTCCCATATCCAAGTAAAAGAATAGTCAGAAGTTCACAGACCATGCTGACCTCTAGTTCTCTGATGAAATGGCAGAGCCATGGCAAATCTTTAGGAAAGGGGGCATTTTTAGAAGACAGTAAGAAAGAAACAGTTTAAAAACTGTCTAGCAACTATTCATTTCTTCATTATTCTTCTCAAAGCACTTATAACCTCTTTGTTTCTCAGGCTGTAAAGAAAAGGATTTAGTAGAGGAATTATTATTGTATAAAATAAAGAATATATTTTGTTGTGATCTTCAGAGGGGCCAGACCCAGGACGCACATACATGAAGAAGAGAGTGCCATAGAACAAGGAAACAGAGAGCAGGTGGGCACTGCACGTGGAGAAGGCTTTTCTCCTGCCCTTTTCAGACTTCTTTTTCAGGATGGCAAAGAGGACACAGGTGTAAGAGACCATGATGGTCATAAAAGTAGAAGCTTGTATAAACGCTGAAAAGATAAACACCAGAAGTGTGTTAAGTGTAGAATCAGTGCAAGAAATTTTGAACAGTTGTAAAATTTCACAGTAGAAATAATGTATTACATTGGTCCTACAGAAAGTTAATCTGAATAACAAACCCACATGAATGGCTGAATGTAGAAAACCAATGAAATATGAAATACCTATAAACTGAATACAGAGTCTGTTGGACATGACTACTGAATAAAGCAAAGGGTTGCATATGGCTGCATAGCGGTCATAGGCCATCACCACCAGGAGGAAACATTCTGTGGTGGCACTAGACCCCAAAAAATAAAATTGGGTCAGACAGTCAAAGAGAGGTATTACATGATTCTTTGATAAAAAATTTATAAACATCTTCGGAGTCACGGAAGATGAAGAACAAGCATCTGCAAAGGCTAAACTGCCTAGGAATGAGTACATGGGGGTGTGAAGATGGGGGTCCTTCCAGATGAGAAAAATCAGTCCAAGGTTGCCCGCCATGGTGGTGAGGTAGATGACCAGGAACACCAGGAACAGGGGGACCTGCAGCCCTGGGAGATCTGTGAGTCCTGTGAGAACAAACCCCGTCACCAGAGTCATATTTTCTTCTGCCATATCTGACCAGCTAATCACTAAAATGAAAGAATAAGTGAGGGAAAATTCACAAAAGAGTCATAATTGTTATGTTACTGACATATAAGACATGCTTCTCGTTTAATTAGTGATTCTTAATTTGTACCTTTACTTATCTACTTTATATATATATATATATTTCAAAATTATCTGTAATAATATTTTAAAATTAGATTAACTTAAACTGATAGGTAAATTTGCATTTACCAAATTTAAGTGCAAATCCTTTTCAATCTAGCATGAGTAACTTACAGTTTTTAGAATTGCTTGAACTCATTAAAATTCATATGGGAGAAAATAACTTCTCATTCTTCCCAAGAAAAATATAAGCATTGAGTAGTCAAGAATACCTTAGTTGATGTTGAACAATAATGTAGAGACATAGTAATAAAAACATTAAGATAGTGGCATAAGAAGAAGACAGAGGATCAGTGAAACAGAATAGAGAACTCAGAAGTAGTCCCAGTATAAATGGGAACGTAGCATGAAACAAATACGATACTTCAGTTCAGTAGGAAAAGGACAGCTGATTTAATGGGTTATGCTGACACTCTTTGCTATCTGTATGGAAGGATTAGTAAATAAGGTTAGTCTCCTACCCCACACCATAGGTATTGTCTAAGTAATAAGAAGACAATGATGTAACATAGGGAATAGAGAAATTGTCCAAGAGAAGGAAGCCAGCTTGAATGCATAGCAAAACAATAGAGTCAAAGGGTATATAATTAGTTTGGAAATATATCCTCCATGTATATGAAAGACATAGATTTATATCTATAATATAAAATAACAAGAATAGATTTAAAAAGGCAAACAATCTAATAGAAGAATGAGTAAATGAGAAGAATAAGCAAGTTTACAGATGAAGAAATCAAAATAACCAATAAATAAAATGAAAAGATGCCAAAATTTCTGTCACAAATACACACATGTGAATAAGAACAGAAACACAAAAATAGAAGGGCATTTCCTTTCTCATATATCAGAATAGCAGAAATTAAAATGAATAAAAATACTCAATGTTAAGTGAGAAAAGTGGTACTTTCATATGTTACTAGTGGAACTATGAATTGCAACAGCCTTTTTGAAAAAAAAATTACGCAATCCCATTTAAGTTTTTAAAATACATATATCTTTTCATCTATCATTTATATATATATACATATATATATATCCTAGAAATAAAAGCACTGCTATGCAAATGTAAATATACAAAGAATATTTACTTCATTATCGTTCACAGTAGCAAAGACCATGCTGTTCATGGGGTTCTCAAAATTGGAAAAGGAGTACATCAAGGCTATATATTGTCACCTTGCTTAATTAACTTATATGCAGAGTACCTCATGTGAAATGCTGGGCAGGATGACTCACAGCTGGACTCAAGATTGCTGAAGAAATATCAACAACCTCAAATATGCAGATGATACCACCCTAATGGCAGAAGCTGAAGAGGAACTAAAGAGCCTTTTGAGGAGGGTGAAAGACAAGCGTGAAAAACCTGGCTTAAAACTCAGCATTCAAAAATGTAAGATCATGGCATCCAGTCCCATCACTTCATGGCAAGTAGATGGGGAAAAAATGGAAACAGTGACAGATTTTATTTTCTTGACATTGAAAATCACTGTAGATGGTGACTGCAGTCACAAAATTAAAAGACATTTCCTCCTTGGAAAAAGAGCTATGACAAACCTAGACAGCAAAGTAAAGATATCACTATGCTAACAAAAGTTCATCTTGTCAAAGCTATGGTCTTTCCAATAGTCATTCACAGACTTGTGAGTTGGCATAAAGAAGGCTGAACACCAAAGAATTGATGTTTTCAAATTGTGGTGCTGGAGAAGACTCTTGAGAGTCCCTTGGACTTCAAGGAAATCAAACAAGTCAATCCTAAAGGAAATCACTCCTTAATATCCATTGGAAGGACTGATGCTGAAGCTGAAGTTTCAATACGTTGGCCACCTGATGAGAATAGCTGACTCATTGGAAAAGACCCTGATGCTGGAAAAGATTGAGAGCAAGAAGAGAAGGGGTTGACAGAGGATGAGATGGTTGAATGGCATCACCAACTCAGTGGACATGAGTTTGAGCAAATTCTGGGAGACAGTGAAGGACAAGGAAGGCTGGCATGCTGCAGTCCATGGGATAGCAAAGAGTTGAACATGACAGCAAAGACAAGATGCGTCAACAGTGAAATGGTTAAATAAACCAGAGTACGTTCATATTATGGAATATAATTCAATTATGAAAAAAGAGCCATTCTACCTAATTATAATTTTGGAATTTCCACAATGTATAATTATCTCAGAAAAGCAAGATCCAAAGAAGTGTAAAATCTATGGTCTCATCATTGTAAAACAAGCAATGTATTTTTTAACTCTCTCTTTTACATTGAGAAACATGAATAGACATTAAGTTTATAGCACTGGTTTTTCTGGAGTGAAAGTAGAGATGGTAATAATTGAAGTAGAGGAGAGTAAAAGTCAGAATAACAGTTCCATGAGAAAAGCAGCAAATATATATATATATATATATATCAGAAATTTTAATTGGAAATTAAGAAACTTAAGAAATACTTATCCTGCATAAATTGGCCCAACTCTTTTTAGAATCTCAAATAACTAAATCGTTGCTATCCTTACTCTAAGTTCCTATAATGTATTAATATAATTTAGACAAGAATAGTAATTTTTGTGAATTTTTTTCAAGAGTTAGATAGCACAAAGCCTTTTAAAGTTACCTTTAGTGACTTTAGTGTACATATTCATGATTCCATGAAATTAAAGAATTTTTATTATATATAATAAGCCTGAAGCCAGAATTCCCATTCTGAAAATTACAAGTAAGCTAACTTTAGGGTTCATAGCTTATGTCTCAATTTTTAAAACTTCGTATTTATAAAATAAACCTTGATTTTTTTTCTTATCACTACTATTTTTTCTATTTTTAATTCTTCTATTAAACAAAGTTTCTTATTAAGAAATATCTCAATAAATGTGTTATCTACACAGCAAAAATTCTAACAGAAATATTCATGTTTAGACAAACATTTACTTGCTTGCCCAGATTTTGTTTGCTGGCTTAAAAAAGGAAAAGGCATGTCTAGGGTTTTAATATCTTACTTAGATATTTTCTTATCATACAGACAAGTTACAAAGCTATAATAATGAAAATATGAAAATGTCTGCATCCTCACCCAACTCCTGTAAAATATGAAAAACTGAAAATGTGCTGGTTTTCTCAAAGTAACAAAAAAGGTACAGAAATGAAGCACAATTATGTATGCATTGCTTTTTCTTGGAAACACAAAACTGGAAGAATGTAACATTTCTGTCTCTTATTTGCAAACCCATTCTTAAAAAGTTTTGAAATTCCCTAATGCTTCCAAGGTTTTCCCAGTAGGTAAGATGAAGTCAAAGTTGTTCTGCTGGGCATTGTGAGCTAATCATCAAATCATCATACCCTTATAGTTATAACAATTAAAACTACTCATTGTGCCCTCAAGGTTCACTCTGGGACATGTTTAAAAGTATCACTGAACAGAATTTATAATAAGCTTGCTTTCCTTCCTCTTTTTTTTTTTTTTAATGCTGCTGTTCCCCAACTACCTACCTGACTTGCTCACTTGAAACTCCCAAAGGTACCTGAATTAACACGTCCAAATCAGAAAGTGTGGTCATCCTCTATTCCACCGTCAAATCTGGTATTCCTCCAGGGTTTCCTGTCACAGAAAATAGGGTCACAAACCAAGAGTTGCTCTACCAATGATGTCTTAAATCCAATATTTCTTTTTATGCAGTCAGGACTAAAATCTAAAATACATTCATCTCTTCCCTGGCTTATTAAATAACCTCCTAACTCTACTATCTGCATCTCCTAGCACAGTCATCCGATCTATTTTCCACACTGACACAGGACTGATTTTTATAAAATGTATACTGTTTCACTACCACACCATAACATGTGCTTGCCCCCATTTAAATGTTATTCATAATTTCTCATTGCACATAAAATGACAACGGAAATTCTTTTTTTAGCTTTTTATTTTATACTGGAGTATTGCTGATTAACAATGTTGTGTTAGTTTCAGGGATACACAAAAGTGACTCAGTTATACACATACACGTATCTCTTCTGCGGACTCTGGAGTTGCATAACTACACCCTGCAAATACTGGCTCTGCAACTGTGACGCATGGACTCTGTAATTGCGGCACGGGGGCTCGGCTGCTCCCAGCATGTGGGACCCCTGTTCCCTGCCCGGGGATCAAACCCATGTCCCCCCCATACTCCAAGGCAGACTCTCAATCACTGCACCACCAGGGAAGCTCCATCACCCATTTTAAATATAGCAGTGTGTACATATCCATCCCGGACTCCCGATCTAGCCCTCTCCCTGACCCCTAGCCCTCTGGTCACCATAAGTTCGCTCTCTAAGTCTGTGGGACTGTTTCTGTAAACAACTGAAATCCTCAAGCCTCATGTTCATGTCCCTCTACTGAGGAACAGGCCCAATAATTAGGTGGGTGCAGTTAAGGCATTTTATTGCATTGTATGTGTGTATTTTTTACAGTAACGTTAACTGAACTTACAGATATTTTTCAATATCTAAGTAAACTGACAAAATATGTTAATTTCTCATTCACGATAAATATAAATCACATGTTCCTAATTGATAGACTCTTTTACCCCAACTGATGATTCAAAGTTCTAGACTCCATCTTATCATTCAGGCATTTCCCACACATAAGTTTCAGTATTGCTTCTGCTTTAAGCCTTGGCATTTTGGCCACGAGGCGTGTGAGATCCTAGCTCTCCAGCCAGGGATTGAACCTGCATCCACTGCAGTGGAAGGTGAAGTCTTAACCACTAGACTGCCAGGGAAGTCCCCACACATAACTTTCTTCGTTGATCCAGTTCTCATCTGGATCAAGCTGGAAGGGGAAAATACACAGGGGATTCTGACTGTGAGGGGATTATGAACTAGAAATGTAAGTGATGTATATCACTTTCAATCCTAAAGTCGATCATAATACTGCAGTGTACCGAAAAGGGAGACTGTGTATCTAGGAAGAGAAGAGCATGGATTTGGTTATAGGCTAATTATTTCTTCAACTTTACTTTTTCTGATTATCATTTACCTTTTTCACCCTCCTTCTTGAGGCTCCCTCCATGGTTCAGCGAGTAAAGAATCTGCCTACAATGCAGGACACACAGGAAATCCAAGTTGGATCCCTGGCTCCGAAAGATCCCCTGAAGGAGGAAATGGAAACCCACTCCAATCTTCTTGCCTGAAAAATCCCATAGACAGAGGAGGCTTGTGGGCCACAGTCCACGGGTTCACAAATGTTGGACACAGCTGAGTGACTAAGATAATCACTGGGCAGCACCACATGGCACTCCTGAAGGGAGGTACCTAGTCCTGCGTATGGACTCCACTAGGTTAGACTAGTCTAGACCCTCCTTCTTATGTATAAAATACTCTTAGCCTTTCTTCAAGGCAGTCAAACCCAATTCTTACTTCGTCCCTAACTCAGTAAAAAGCTAGGATTTCAAGGTGATACTTTGTTCGCTCCATCAAACTAGCTATGGCACTTCCATGCATTCAGTTCAGTTCAGATGCTCAGTCCTGTCCAATAATTCACGACCCCGTGGACCACAGTCCGCCAGGCCTCCCTGTCCATCACCAGCCCTGTAGCTTACTCAAACTCATGTCCATTGAGTTGGTGATGCCATCCAACCACCTCATCCTCTGTCATCCCCTTCTCTCCTGCCCTCAATCTTTCCCAGCAACAGGGTCTTTTCAAATGAGTCAGCTCTTGGCATCAGGTGGCCAAAGTATTGGAGTTTCAGCTTCAGCATCAATCCTTCCAGTGAACAGCCAGGACTGATCTCCTTTAGGATGGACTGGTTGGATCTCCTTGCAGTCCAAGGGACTCTCAAGAGTCTTCTCCAACACCACAATTCAAAAGGATCAATTCTTCAGCACTCAGCTTTCTTTATAGTCCAACTCTCACATCCATACATGACTACTGAGAAAACCATAGCCTTGACGAGACAGACCTTTGTTGACCAAGTAATGTCTCTGTTTTTTAATATGCTGTCTAGGTTGGTCAGAACTTTCCTTCCAAGGAGCAAGAGTCTTTTAATTTCATGGCTGCAGTCACCATCTGCAGTGATTTTGGAGTCCAAAAAGATAGTCTATCACTCTTTCCACTGTTTCCATATCTACTTGCCATGAAGTGATGGGACTAGATGCCATGATCTTAGTTTTCTGAATGTTGAGCTTTAAGCCAACTTTTTCACTCTCCTCTTTCACTTTCATCAAGAGGCTCTTTAGTTCTTCACTTTCTGCCATAAGGGTGGTGTCATCAGAATATCTGAGGTTATGGATATTTCTCCTGGCAATCTTGATTCAAGCTTGTGCTTCATCCAGCCCAGCGTTTATCCTGATGTACTCTGCATATAAGCTAAATAAGCAGGGTGACAATATACAGCCTTAACATGCTCCTTTTCCCATTTGGAACCAGTCTGTTGTTCCATGTCCAGTTCTAACTGTTGCTTCCTGACCTGCATACAGGTTTCTCAAGAGGCAGGTCAGGTGATCTGGTATTCCCATCTCTTTCAGAATGTTCCACAGTTTATTGTGATCCACACAGTCAAAAGGCTTTGGCATAGTCAATAAAGCAGAAATAGATGTTTTTCTGGAACTCTCTTGCTTTTTTCATGATCCAGCAGATGTTGGCAATTTGATCTCTGGTTCCTCTGCCTTTTCTAAAGCCAGCTTGAACTCTGGAAGTTCACAGTTCACATATTGCTGAAGCCTGGCTTGGAGAATTTTGAGCATTACTTTATTAGCGTGTGAGATGAGTGCAATTGTGCAGTAATTTGAACACTCTTTGGCATTGCTTTTTAGAGATTGGAATGAAAACTGACCCTTTCTAGTCCTGTGGCCACTGCTGAGTTTTCCAAATTTGCTGGCCTATTGAGCGCAGCACTTTCACAGCATCATCTTTTAGGACTTGAAATAGCTCCACTGGAATTCCATCACCTCCACTAGCTTTGTTCGTAGAGATGCTTCCTAAGGCCCACTTGACTTCACATTCCGGGATGTTTGGTTCTAGGTGAGTGACCACACCTTCGTGATTATCTGGGTCATGAAGGTCTTTTTTGTACAGTTCTTCTGTGTATTCTGCCCACCTCTTCTTAATGTCTTCTGCTTTTGTTAGGTCTAAACCATTTCTGTCCTTTATTGAGTCCATCTTTGCATGAAATGTTCCCTTGGTATCTCTAATTTTCTTGAAGAGATCTCTAGTCTTTCCCATTCTATTGTTGTCCTCTATTTCTTTTCATTGATCACTGAGGAAGGCTTTCTTATCTTCCTTGCTATTCTTTGGAACTCTGAATTCAAATGAGTGTATCTTTCCTTTTCTCCTTTGCTTTTCACTTCTCTTCTCTTCACAGCTATTTGCTAAGGCCTCTTCAGACAGCTGTTTTGCTTTTTTGCATTTCTTTTTCTTGGTGACAGTGTTGATCCCTATCTCCTGTACAGTAGTTTGTATCAATTAATCCTATACTCCTACTCCTCCTCTACTTTCCCATATGGTAGCCATAAATTTATTTTCTATGAGTCTGCTTCTGTTTTGTATATAGATTCATTTGTATTATGTTTTAGATTCCACTTATAAGTGATATATTTGCCCTTGTCTGACCCACTTTACTCAGTATAATATACTCTAGGTCCATTTGTTGCTGCAAATGGCAAATTTTATTCTTTTTTATGGTTGAGTTATCTTCCTAAAATATGTTAAGTCAATCATATATTGATGGGCACTGTGGCAGTTATTTCCATGTCTGGACTATTGTAAAGAGTGCTGCTATGAACACCTTACCTGCCTCCTGAGAAATCTGTATGCAGGTCGAGAAGCAACAGTTAAAATTGGACATGGAACAACAGACTGGTTCCAAATGGGAAAAGGAGTATGTCAAGGCTGTATATTGTCACCCTACTTATTTAACTTATATGCAGAATACATAATGCAGAATGCCAGGCTGGATGAAGCACAAGCTGGAATCAATATTGCCAGGAGAAATATCAATAACCTCAGATACACAGATGACACCACCATCATGGCAGAAAGTGAGGAAGAACTGAAGAACCTCTTAATGAAAGTGAAAGAGGAGAGTGAACAAGTTGGCTTAAAGCTTAACATCCCAAAAACTAAGATCATGGCATCTAGTCCTATCACTTCATGGCAAATAGATAGGGAAACAGTGACAGACTATCTTTTTGGACTCCAAAATCACTGCAGATGGTGACTGCAGCCATGAAATTAAAAGACTCTTGCTCCTTGGAAGGAAAGTTCTGACCAACCTAGACAGCATATTAAAAAGCAGAGACATTACTTTGCCAACAAAGGTTCATCTAGTCAAGGCTGTGGTTTTTTCAGTGGTCATGTATGGATGTGAGAGTTGGACTACAAAGAAAGCTGAGTGCTGAAGAATTGATGCTTTTGAACTGTGGTGTTAGAGAAGACTCTTGAGAGTCCCTTGGACTGCAAGGAAATCCAACCAGTCAATCCTAAAGGAAATCAGTCCTAACTAGTCATTGGAAGGACTGATGCTGAAGCTGAAACTCCAATACTTTGGCCACCAGATGCGAAGGACTGACTCATATGAAAAGACCCTGATACTGAGAAAAATTGAGGGCAGGAGGAGAAGGGGACGACAGAGGATGAGATGGTTGGATGGCATCACCGACTCAGTGGACATGAGTTTGAGTAAGCTCCGGGAGTTCGTGATGGATAGGGAAGCCTGGAGAGCTGCAGTCCATGGGGTCACAAAGAGTCGGACACAACCAAGTAACTGAACTGAACTGAACTGATGAACACTGGGATGCACGTATGCTTTTTAATTGGAGTTTTCATCTTAAGCAGATGTATCCAGGAGTGGGATTGCTGGATCATATGGTACCTGTAGTGTTTTAAGGAAACTCCATACTCTTTTTCATAGTTGCTGCACCAGTTTACATTCCCTTCAACAGTGTACACAGGATTCCTTTTCTGTACATCCTCTCCAGCATTTACTGTTTGTATACTTTTTGATGATAACCATTTTGACCAGTGTGAGGTAATATTGCATTGTGGTTTTGATTTGCATTTCTCTAATAATTAGTAATATTGTGCATCTTTTTATGTGCCTGTTGACCATTCTCTTTGGAGAAGTGTCTATTCAAGAATTCTGTCCATTTTTTGATTGGGTTTTTTTTTTTCCAATATTGAATGTTTGAATTATTTGTATATTTTGGATAGTAACCCCTTGTTATTCACATCATTTGCAAGTATTTTCTCCCATTTTGTAGATTGTCTTTTTATTTTGTTAATAGTTTCCTTGTTATTTAAAAGCTTTGAAGTTGAATTAGGTCCCATTTGCTTATTTTTCCTTTCATTTCTTTTGCCTTGCAGAAATGATCTAAGAAAATGTTCCTATGATTTATGTCAGAGAAGGTTTTGCCTATGTTCTCTTCTAGATTTTTTGCGGCTTCATGTCTTTTTAAACAATTTTTTGATGAAGTCCCATTTGGCTATTTTTTCTTTAATTTGTTTATTTTGGCTATTGCATCTCTGTTGCTGTGCTAGCTTTTCTCTGGTTGCGGAGAGCACGGGCAACTCTCTAGTCACGGTGTGCAGGCCTCTCATTGTGGTGACTTCTCTTGTTTCAGACCATGGGCCCTAGAATGAAACTAATGGGCTTCATTGGTTTTGGCACGTGGGCTCCGTGGTTGCAGTTCCTGGGCTCTAGAGCAGAAGCTCAATAGTTGTGGTTCACTGGCTTCATTTCTTTGTGGTATGTGGGATCCTCCCAGACCAGAGATCAAACCTGTGTCTCCTGCACTGGTAGGGGGGATTCTTCACCACTAGGGAAGCTGGTTTCATGTCTCACTGTTAGGTCTTTAAACCATTTTGAGTTTATTTTTGTATATGGTGTGAGGCAGTGTTCTAACTTCATGATTCACATGTAGCTGTCCAGCTTTCCCAACACTACTTCTTGAAGAGACTATCTTTTCTCTGTTGTATACTTTTGTCTCCTTTATCAAAGATTAATTGACTGTAGGTGCGTGATTCTGTACCATTTATCTATATGTCTATTTTTGTGCCAATACTATGCTGATTTGTAGATTTGTAGTATAGCGTGAAGACTGGAGAGTTATATCTCTACCTTTCTTCTTTTTTCTCAGAGTTGCTTTGGCAGTTCTGGGTCTTTTGTGGTTCTATATAAACTTTAGGATTATTTGTTCTAGTTCTGTGAAAATGTCATGAGTATTTTGATAGGGATCACATTAAATCTGTAGATTGCTTTTGGTGGTATGGTCATTTTGACAATATTCTTCCAACACAAGTGCATGGGATGTCTTTCCATTTCTTTGAATATCTTCAATTTCCTTTGTCAATGTTTTATGGTTTTCAGCATATGTGTCTTTCACCCCCTTGGTTAAGTTTATTCCTAAGGTGTTTTGCTGATGCTTTTTAATGGGATTTTTTCACTCTCTCTTTCTGATATATATATTTACTCTCTTTCTGATATTTCATTGTTAGTGTAAAGAAATGCAAGCATATATGTGTTTTAATCTTGTATCCTGCTTCTTTGCTGAATTCATTATTAGTTCTACTAATGTTTGTGTGGAGATGTTAGGGTTCTCTACATAGCTTATCATGTCACCAAAAATGGTGACAATTTTACTTTTCCCTTCCAATTTGGATACCTTTTATTTTTTTTTCTTATTTGATTACTGTAGCTAGGACCTCTAATATTTTGTTGAATAGAAGCAGAAAAGGAAGGATCAGAGACAGGCATGATTCCTTTTCAGGCCCTAAACTGGAATTTAAACATAAGTAGCTCTTTTCTAAAACTTTTTGGGATGAACAAAATAATGCCTCCACAAAGATGTGATCCTGCAAAAATGTTATGTTGCATAGCAAAAAGGGAGTTAGTATTGCAGCAGACCTTAAAATAGGGAGATTATCTTTATTTATCTGGGTGGGTCCAGTGCAATCACAAGGGTGCTTAAAGTGGAAGAGGGAAACAGAAGGATCAGGGTCAAAAGAAAATATAAAAGTCAGGCACAGAGAGATGTAACAATGCTGACTTTGATGGTAGAGGAAGAGGCCTCTGAGCCAAAGAATGTGGACAGTCTCTAGAAGCTGGAAAAGGAAAGGAAGCAATTATTTCCCACAGAATACAGAAAGGAATTCAGCCCTACTGATATCTTTATTTTACTCCAGTGAGATCTATGTCAGATTTCTGCACTACATGCGACACTATTTACAATAGCTAGGTCATGGAAGCAACCTCGACACCCATTGACAGATGAATGGATAAAGAAGCTGTGGTCCATATATACAATGGAATATTACTCAGCCATATAAAGGGACCCATTTGAATCAATTCCAATGAGATGGATAAACACAGAGCCTATTGTACAGAGGGAATTAAGTCAGAAAGAGAAAAGTGCTGTATATAAACACATATATATGGAATCTAGAAAGATGGTACCGATGAACCTGTTTGCAAGGCAGCAGTGGTGATGTGGACATAGAGAACAGATGTGTGGACACAGTGGGGGAAGGAGAGGGAGGGACGAGTTGAGAGAGTAGCATGGAAACACATACATTACCATATGTAAAATGGGTAGCCAGTGGGAATTTGCTCCATAACACAGGGAGCTCAAACCAATGGTCCGTGGCAACCTAGACGGGTGGGACAGGGTGGGAGGTGAAGGGGCGGTTCAAAGGGAGGGGGCCTATGTATACTTATGGCCGATTCATGTTGATGTATGGCAGAAACCAACACAGTATTGTAAAGCAATTATCCTCCAATTTACAATAAATAAAATTTTTAAAAGACTTCTGCACTACAGAAAGGTAATATAATAAATTAGTATTGTTTTAAGCCACTAAGCTTTCTATGGCTTAATTTTTTCAGCCACAATGCTAATTTGTTAAAATGGCAATAGATAACACACTACTCATACACATCTAATTTTCCTCTTTACTTTCCAAATCCCCAGCCTCTCCAGATGGGGGGTTAAAACCTGCATGTCTGAGTCCTCCCCTACCATTTCATCTTCTGTTTTCCCTCATCATCCCCTAGGGCCAGATGAGGTAGACCTTCCCCCCTATTATGAAATGGTTTCCTTTTAACAGAGTACCAAGGTTAAATCCTCAAGTTTTATACAGAAAAAACAAGAAAGGTAAATTCACCAAACCTGGCATATCAACATATACCAAAGAAGGAAATAAATGAATTTAGAAACTCTACCCTTAAGAATTGCTGAAAAGCAATTGCTAGCTTTTTCCACCATGAAAAGAAACATGCTAAAAATGAGAAATTAAAATTTTATTGTTTACTTTACAAAAATATCATCCTATTGACTTCCCTGGTGGCTCAGAGGTTAAAGCGTCTGCCTACAATGCAGGAGACCCAGGTTCGATCCCTGGGTTGGGAAGATCCTCTGGAGAAGGAAATGGCAACCCACTCCAGTCCTCTTGCCTGGAAAATCCCATGGACGGAGGAGCCTGGTAGGCTACAGTTCATGGGGTCACAAAGAGTCGGACACGACTGAGCGACTTCACTTTCTTTATCCTATTGACTTTGAAACTTCCTGTGACTGGTTTTCACCAGAGGGACTGTAAGATGGCAGCCTTGACATGTAGATGGGATGATGGCAGATCCCGACATGTATCCTCATGTGCTGACAGAAGGGTTAAAAAGTAATCATCTGCCTCTAGATTGTACCCCGAATTAGTATCAGTATTTCAGAAGTGATAAAGGTATAAGGTAACAGAGAAAGTGTATATATTAACATATAGCCACCGCATGTATATGGTGGTACTAGTGGTAAAGAACTTGTCTGCCAGTGAAGCAGACACAAGAAACGCAGGTTCAATCCCTGGGTCAGGAAGATCCCCAGGAGAAGGGCATGGCAACCCCTTCCATTATTGTTGCCTGAGGAATCCCACGGACAGAGGAGCCTGGCAGGCTACAGCCCTTAGGGTCGAAAAGAGTCAGACACGACTGAAGTGATTGAGCATGATATAGCTAAGACCAGTGTATAGCACATTAAAAAAAGAGGGAGAAAACTTTGCCACTGGCCTTTGTTGGTCCTTTAATGGACCGGAACCTGGTGGTCCAGAGTCAACGATAAGAAAGTAAAAGAGAGAAAGAGGCTGATATCCCCTGGTTTATGCGGAAAGCGGGAAAGCCCTGTTCTTAGAGCTCGCGCTGCTGCACGTGGGCACCGGGCACCCTCTCGAGCGGGTGAAGGCACAGGGCGCCTTCTCGAGAGGGTCTTAGAAGCCCGGGCAAGAAAGTGAGCTCAGCGGGCCTCCGCGCTCCAAGGAGTTAGCCAGAAATAGAGAGAGAGAGAGAGAGAGAGAGAGAGACACGGGGACCCAAGCTCTGATGGCGCAAAGGTGTTTTAATCAACATGGCGTGGGCATGTTTACTGTCTTACAAGGTGATTATTCTCAGCAAAGACAAAGATTAAAATTCCAGACTTACAAAACGTAAGAGGATCCCTATCAAAGAGAGGGTTGCAGACAATCACCTTTTACCGTGTGGCTCATAAAAAGGAAGAGGGTACTTATCACCATAATGAGAAATGCCTGGATTCCTCAGCCTGGGAAAGGCGTGCCTCTCCTCTTAATTCCTGAATATTCAGGAATTAATAAGGGCCAGAGGGTTCCTGGCAGATCCAAAACAGCACACTGGAAGCCTCTTGTTAAATGCTTCCTGACAGCCTTGACTGCGGAGAGATGGGGATAGGAATTCCTAAGAAAATTAGCAAAGAGAACAACTTGCTTAAAATGAGCCCACACAGCTTTAGGCAGAGCTCAGATGCAGTGGGAGGAACCAGGGTCTGGGAAAGTGAAGGTCTGTGGACATCCTAAAGTCAGCCTTACCTACCTTGGGGCTTTTGTGTTGTATGATTCAACAGTTTATTTCTTTAAATAAAAACATAGACTAGGGGTGAGGAAAACGTATCATGTATATAGAAACATCTTTTCCTTTATTGTTCACTAGGATATTGACAAGGTCACATACAATAACGCCAGGGGAAAAAATATGTAATTGTGAGTTGAACGACTGTGCTATTTCAGGTTGTTGTCAATTCTAGGGTGGGGAACTGTATGCAGCTGGTGTATGTACACCCGGAACAAGGTACTCAATAAGATTACTTAATAAATTTTAAAAAAATGTTTTTGAAGACTAAACATTTTATTATCTTGCGGTAAAATTCATTGTTTTAACTATTTGCTAATTTAATATCTTCCATTAAATGCAAGGGAAATCTCAGGTAATTTTCAAAACTTTTAAATCTAGAAATATTCAAGTCCCTCAAGAGGAATCTATGTTGCCATGTTTAGTCTAACAGTATTTGATGTGCATATAAGTTTTCAAAAAATTACTTGTTCAAGAATTATTTTGGAGAGCATGAGTACATTTTCAAAAGAGCATTTACACAGACCATCTTCCTCTAAAAGAATATAAGTTCAAGAGTTTTAAATATGTGTATCTGGAAACACACGAGTGTTTTCATGTTACAAAGGCCTAATAATTTGGGGGATTCAGTGTCAGTTTCATCCTTGAATTTAAAACAACAAGAAAAAGTCAGTGATGACTGTTCTTATTGTTCATTAATTATTTTGATGATTAACTTATAACTAAGACAAGTATAGCTAGTGTAAATATTATTATTAATGCATTTAACAACTATTTATTCAATCCCTCCTATGTGAAAATCCACAGCCAGTCATGCTTTATTTAAAAAGAGGAAAAAGTAAAGGATAATAAAAGATTTCCTAATAAATATTTATTTGTTTATCAGTTTTCTACATGCAAGTAAAACTTCTTTGTTTCTTAGGCTATAAATAAAGGGGTTTAGCAGGGGAATTATAATCGTGTAGAACAGTGAATACATTTTATCCTGATACTGATCAGGGCCAGACCCAGGACACACATACATGAAGAAGAGAGTGCCATAGAACAAGGAAACAGAAAGAAGGTGGGCACTGCATGTGGAGAAGGCTTTGCTCTTTCCCTTTTCTGACTTCTTTCTCAGGATGGCAAAGAGGACACAGGTATAAGAAACTATGATAGTCATAAAAGTAGAAGCTTGTATAAAAGAAGCAGAAATAAAAAGCACCAAAGCATTAATAGATGGATCAGTGCAAGAAATTGTAAAAAGTGGCAAGATTTCACAGTAGAAATGATGTATTATATTGGACCTGCAGAAAGTTAATCTAACTAACAATCCTATATGAATTATAGGATGCAGAAAACCAATTGCATATGATGCACTTATCAACCAAGTGCAGAGTCTGTTGGACATCACCACTGGATAAAGCAAGGGATTGCATATGGCTGCATAGCGGTCATAGGCCATCACCACCAGGAGGAAACTTTCTGTGGTGGCACTGAAAGCAAAAACATAGAATTGAGTGATGCATTCAATGAAGGATATGTGATCCTTAGATAAAAAATTCATAAGCATCTTGGGAGTCACAGAAGATGAAGAACAAGCATCTGCAAAGGCTAAGCTGCCCAGGAATGAGTACATGGGGGTGTGAAGATGGGGGTCCTTCCAGATAAGAAGAATCAGTCCAAGGTTGCCCATCATGGTGGTGAGGTAGATGACCAGGAACACCAGGAACAGGGGGACCTGCAGCCCTGGGAGATCTGTGAGTCCTGTGAGAACAAACTTCGTCACCAGAGTCATGTTTTCTTCTGCCATATCTGACCAGCTAATCTCTAAAATGAAAAAATAAGTTAGGGAAAATTCACAGAGTCACAAAAACAGTGAATTTTTACATTACTGACATATAAGATGTGCTTCTCATTTAATTAGTTCTTAATTTGTACCTTCATTTATCTGCTTTTATAAATATTCAAAATCATCTGTGATAAAATGTTTTAAAATTATATTCACCTAAATTGACAAGTTAATTTCATGCAAATCCTTTTCCATCTAACATGGGTAACTTACAGTTTTTAGAATTAAAATTCATATGGAAGAAGTAACTTCTCATTCTGCCCGAGAAAAATATAAACATGGTCCAGAATACCTTAATTGATGTTGAACAATAATGTAGAGATGTAATAATCAAAACATTAAGATAGTGGCATAAGAAAAAGCCAGAGGATCAGGGCAACAGAATACAGAGCTCAAAAGTAGGTTCCAATATACATGGGAATGTGTCATTAAACAAATATGATATTTCAGTTCAGTAGGAAAAGGACAATTGATTTAATGGGTTATGCTGACACTGTCTGCTATCTGTCTGGAAGGATTGGTAAATAAGGTTAGTCTCCTACCCCACACCATAGATATTGTCTAAGTAATTGAGAATGTAACATAGGGAACAGAGAAATTATTGTCCAAGAGAAGAAAGCCAGTAAAATAGATAGCTTGAATGCATAGCAAAACAACATCCAACAGAATCAAAGCATATAGAATTAGTTTGGAAAGATATCTTGTATGTTTACACATGCCATAGATTTATGTCCATAATATATGACAACTTAAGTATAGATAAAAACTGGAGAAGGGAATGGCAACCCACTCCAGTGTTCTTGCCTGGAGAATCCCATGGACAGGGGAGCCTGGTGGGCTATAGTCCATGGGGTTGCAAAGAGTCAGACATGACTGAGCAACTAAGTACACAGCACATAGATTTTAAAAAAAGGCAAATAATCTAATAGAAGTATGAATAAAGGATAAAAATAAGCAAGTTTACAGATGAAGAAAATAAAATAACCAATAAATAAAATGAAAATATGCTCAAATTTCTATGTCACAAATACACAGATGTGCACGTGAACAGACACATACAAACAGGGGGATACCTCCTTTCTCATGTATCAGAATAGCGGAAATTAAAATGAATGAAAATACTCAATGTTGACTGAAGTGAGAAAAGTGGTACTTTTCATATGTTACTTGTGCAACTATGAATTACAACAGCCTTTTTGAAAAGCAATTTTATATGATCTCATGTAATTTTAAAATACATATATCCTTTCACCTGTTATTCATATATATATATATATATATTCTAGAAATAAAGGCACTGCTATGCAAAGATAAATATGCAAAGAATAGTCCATGCATTATTATTCAGAGCACCAAAGACCATGCTGTTCATGGGGTTCTCAAAATTGGGAAAGGAGTATGTCAAGACTGTATACTGTCATTCTGCTCATTTAACTTATATGCAAAGTATATCATGCAAAATACTGGGCTGGATGACTCACAGCTGGTATCAAGATTGTCAGGAGAAATAACAACAACTTCAAATATGCAGATGATACTATCTTAATGGCAGAAAATGAGAGGATCTAAAGATCCTCTTGATGAGGGTGAAAGAGGAAAGTGAAAAAAAGCTGGCTTAAAACTCAGTGTTCAAAAAAGTAAGACCATGGCATCCAGTCCATCCCTTCATGGCAAATAGATGGGGAAAAGGTAGAAACAGCGACAGATTTTATTTTCCTGGGTTCCAAAATCACTGTAGATGGTGATTGCAGCCATGAGTTAAAAGACTCTTGCTCTTTGGAAGAAAAGCTATGACAAACCTAGGCAGCTTATTAAAAAGCAAAGACATCACTTTGCCAACAAAGGTCCATCTAATCAAAGCTATGGTTTTTCTAGTAGTCATGTATGGATGTGAGAGTTGAACCATAAAATAAACTGAACGCCAAAGATCTGATGCTTTCAAATCATGGTGCTGGCGAGGACTCTTGAGAGTCCTTTGGATATCAAGGAGATCAAACCAGTCAGTCATAAAGGAAATCAACCCTTATTCATTGGAAGGACAGATACTGAAGCTGAAGCTCCAATACTTTGGCCACCTGATGTGAAGAGCTGTCTCATTGGGAAAGACCCCAATGCTGGGAAAGATTGAGGGCAAGAGGAGAAGGAGGGCCACAGAGGGCAAGATGGTTGGATGGTATCACCGACTCAATGGACATGATGGAGATAGTGAAGGTCAAGGAAGCCTGGCATGCTGCAGTTGCCTGGGATTGGAAAGAGTCACACATGACTTAGCAACTGGACAGCAACAAAGACCAGACACATCAATAATGGAATGGTTAAACAGACTGAGTACATTCATAGTAAGGAATATAACTCAGTCATGAGAAAAGAGCTATTCTACCTAATTTTAATTTTGGAATTTCCACAATATATAGTTATCTCTGAAGTGCAAGATCCAAAGAAGTATAAAATCTATGGTCTCATCATTGTAAAACAAGCAATGTGTTTTTTAAATCTTTTACATGGAGAAACATGTGAATAATAGACACTAAGTTTATAGCAGTGGTTTTCCTGGAGAGAGAGTAGAGATAGTAAATATCGAAATAGAGGAGAGTGAAAGAATAACAGTTCCATGAGAAAAGCACTATATATATATATATCTCAGAACTATTAATTGGAAATTAAGAAGCTTAAGAAATATTTGCCCTGCATATATTGACCCAAGTCCTTTTGGAACCTCAAATAACCAAGTCATTGCTATCTTTGCTTTATATTAATATAATATATTAATTATATTAATATATTTAATATATAAATATATTAAATATATTAATTTATATTAATATAATTTGGACAAAAAAGTAACTTTTATGAAATTTTTTTCTCAAGAGTTAGATAGCACAAAGAGTCTTTTGATTATCTTTAGTGACTTTAGCATACATACTCATGATTCCATGAAAGTAAAGAATTTTTGTTATATATAATAAACCTGAAGCCAGAATTCCCATTCTGAAAAATTACAAATAAGTTAACTTTGGGCTGCATAGTTTATCTCAATTTTTAAAACTTCGTATTATAAAATACACTCTGATTTTTTCTTATCACTGCTATTTTTTCTATTTATCATTATTCTATTAATAAAAGTTTATTATTTAAAAATGCCTCAACGAATGTGTTATCTATATAGCAAAAATTCTAACAAATATTCATGTTTAAACTAACATTTACTTGCTTGCTCAGGTTTTGTTTGCTGACATAAAAAAAGGGAAAGGCCTGTCTAGGATTTTACTGTCTTATTTAGATTTTTTTTATCATTAAGACAAATTGCAAATCTATAATAGTGAAAATTATGAAAACATCTGCGTCCTCACCCAGCTCCTGTAAAATATGGGAAACTGAAAATGTGCTGGTTTTCTCAAAGCAGCATAAAAGGTACAGAAATGAAGCACAATTATTTAAGCATTGCTTTTCCTTGGAAATGAAAAACTGGAAGGATATAACATTTCTGTGTCCTATTTGCAAACATATTCTTAAAAAGTTTTTAAATTCCCTTAATGCTTCCAGAATATTCCCAGTAGGTAGGATGAAGTCAAAGTTGTTCTACTGGGCATTGTAAGCTAATCATCAAATCATCATACACTTCTAGTTATAACAATTAAAACTACACATAATGTCCTCAAAGTTCACTATAGGGACATGTTTAAAAAATATCACTGAACAGAATTTAGAATAAGCTATTTTCCTTCCTCTTATTTTTTTCTAATGCTGCTGCTCCCCAGCTACCTACCTGCCTTGCTCACTTGAAACTCCCAGAGGTACCTTAGAATTAACACGTCCACATCGGAAAGTGTGGTCATCCTCTATTCCGCCCTCAAACCTGGTATTTTTCCACTGTTTCCTGTCACAGAAAATAGGATCACAAACCAAGAATTCATCTACCAAAGATGTCATAAATCCAATATTTCTTTTTATGCAGTCAGTACTAAAATCTAAAATACATTCATCTCTTGCCTGGCTTATTAAATAACCTCCTGACTATACGATCTACAACTCCTAACACAGTCATCCAATCTATTTTCCACACTGACACCAGACTGATTTTTATAAAATGTATACTGTTCAACTACCACAGCATAACACTTTTGCCCCCATTTAAATGTTATTAATAATTTCTCATTGCACATAAAATAATAACTGAAATTCTTTTTTTAGCTTTTTATTTTATATTGGAGTATTGTTGATTAACAATGTTGTGTTAGTTTCAGGCGTACAGAAAAGTGACTCAGTTATACATGTACATGTATCTATTCTTTTTCAAATTCTTTCCCCATTTAGCTTGTTAGATAGTACTGAGCAGAGTTTCCAGTGCTATATGGTAGGTCATTGCTGATTATCTGTTTAAAAAGTTTTTTTTAATTTATTTATATGACTGTGTCAGGTCTTAGGGTGGCACGCAGGATCCTCCTGTGTCATGGGGGGTCCTTTGTTGGGACACAAGGACTCTGCGGTTGTGATGCACGACTCTCTGTAGTTGTGATGCAGGGACTCTGCAGTTGTGATGCAGGGACTCTGCAGTTGTGATGCAGGGACTCTCTGCAGTTGTGACGCAGGGACTCTCTGTAGTTGTGATGCACGGACTCTCTGCAGTTGTGATGCAGGGACTCTGCAGTTGTGATGCAGGGACTCTGCAGTTGTGATGCACGGACTCTCTGCAGTTGTGATGCACGGACTCTCTGCAGTTGTGATGCACGGACTCTCTGCAGTTGTGATGCAGGGACTCTGCAGTTGTGATGCAGGGACTGTCTGTAGTTGTGATGCAGGGACTCTGCAGTTGTGATGCAGGGACTCTCTGTAGTTGTGATGCAGGGACTCTGCAGTTGTGATGCACGGACTCTCTGCAGTTGTGATGCACGGACTCTCTGCAGTTGTGATGCAGGGACTCTGCAGTTGTGATGCAGGGACTCTCTGCAGTTGTGATTCAGGGACTCTGCAGTTGTGATGCACGGACTCTCTGTAGTTGTGATGCAGGGACTCTGCAGTTGTGATGCAGGGACTCTCTGTAGTTGTGATGCAGGGACTCTGCAGTTGCGGTGCACAGGCTCAGTTGCTCCCCAGCATGTGGGACCCCTGTTTCCTGACCAAGGATGAAACCGGTGTCCCCCACACCGCAAGGTGGACTCTCAACCACTGCACCACCAGGGAAGCTCCATCACCCATTTTAAATATAGCAGTGTGTACATATCAATCCCAGACTCCCTAACTATCCCTCCCCTCCACCTAAGTCACTGGTAACCATAAGTTCACTAAGTCTGTACGTCTGTTTCTGTTAATAACTGAAATCCTTAAGCCTGATATACATGTCCCTGTATTGGGAAATATGCCCAATAATTAACTGTATGCAGTTAAGGAATTTTATTGCATTGTATGTGTGTATTACTTATCGATATTGTAACATTAGTTGAACTTATAGATAATTTTTAATATCTAAGTAACTTGACAAAATAGAAGTTAATTTCCCATTCATGGTGAGTATAAAGCACATGTTCCTAACTGATAGACTATTCTACCCCACTGGTGAAGCAGAGTCCTAGGTTCCATCTTATCATTCAGGCATTTTCCACAGATAACATTCAGTATTGCTTCTGCTTTAAGCCTTAGCCTTTTGGCCGCGAGGAGTATGGGATATTTGCTCTCCAGCCAGAGATTGAACCTGCATCCCCTGCAGTGGAAGGTGAAGTCTTAACCACTAGACTGCCAGGGAAGTCCCCACACATAACTTTCTTCAGTGATTGTGTTCTCATCTGGATCAAGCTGGAAGAGGGAAATTCACGGGGGTTTCCAACTGTGAGGTGCTTATGAGCTAGTGTGTCACTTGCAATCCTAACCTCAATCATAATACCGCAGTCAATTGAAAAGTGAGGCCATGTATCTAGGAGAAGAAAATGGTTATCTGGATTTGGTTATCAGCTAATGATTTCTTCTTCTGTACTTCTGTTTTATGATTTACCTGTTTTATCTTCCTTCCCTCTTGTAGAATACTCTCAGCCTCTCCCAACCAGAGTCAAACTAATTTAAAATTAGTCAAACCCAAATCCTATCTAGTCCCTAGCTCAATAAAAAGCTATGATTTCAAAGTAATACTTTGTTCTTTCCAGCAAACCTGGCTGTGACTCTTCTTTGTGTAGATACCAACAACTTTTAATACATATTATCTTGCCACAGGTTACAATTACACACTCCCAAAATACAATTTTTAACTTATTTGTTTTTAATTGAAGGATAATTACAAAATTGTGTTGGCTTCTGCCATACATCAACATGGCTCAGCCACAGATATACACATGTCTTCTTCCTCTTCCCTCTTGCCTCCTGCCCCATCCCACCCTGCTAGGTTGTCACAGAGTCCCATTTTGAGGTCCCTGAATCACACGGCAAATTCCCACTGGCTGTCGGTTTAACATGTATTAGCGTATATATTTCCATGCTAGTCTCTCCATTTGTCCCACCCTCTCCTTCTTACCCCACTTTGTGTCCATAAGGCTCTTCTCTATGTCTGCGTCTCCATCACTGCCCTGCAAATAGATTTATCAGTGCCATCTTTCCAAATTCCATAAATATGCATAAATATATATTTGTTTTTCTCTTTCTGACTTACTTCATTCTGTATAATAGGCTCTAGGTTCATCCATCTCATTACTACTGACTCAAATATGTTCCTTTTTATGGCTGAGTAATATTCCATTGTATATCGGTACCACAGCTTCTTTATGCATTCATCTGTCAATGGACATCTACATTGCTTCTGTGTCCTAGTTATTATAAATAGTGCTGCAATGAACACTGGGATACATGTGTCTTTTTTCAGTTATGATTTTCTCAGGATACATGCCCAGTATTGGGATTGTTGGGTCATATGATAGTTTTATTCCTAGTTTTTAAGGAATCTCCATACTGTCTTCCATACTGGCTGTATCAATTTGTATTCCCACCAACAGTGCAAGACAGTTCCCTTTTCTCCACCCAAAATGCAATTCTTATAGGATTTTTCTGGCATCCTGTGGAGCACATGAACTTTATAAAGGTACCCATAGTACTTCTCAGGTTCAATTAACATATTGTCATCAATATAATGAACCAATCTGCTGTTCAAAAAATTTTCTGGAAATAAAGTTTTCTTCATATATCCCTGGGGCAAGACCTTCAGTTTATACTTTACCCTTCCCAGATGAATATAAAATACTTCTAATCCTCATTCATGATTGGTATTGGCAGAATACATTTTGCACACATCAGTAGCACTTATCTCATACCAGATATTGTATTGAAAGTTTCTACAGGGTTGTTTCTGGTTTCTACCATTATCAACTATGCCCTATACAGTTTTTGCAAAGACTAGGATAGTAAAACAAATAAGGATGTAATGAGGATCATCACCATCTCAGCCTTTGAGTTTCTGAGAATCACACTAGTTACACCAAAAATACCTGATACACTGCTCTGAGATGCAAACTTTTCCATTGAATGAAGCTGGCAGACCCCACCATTTGCATGGGGATGCCCCTAAAGGACCAGTTGAACTGCTTGTTCTGAGGAAGTCTGTTCTAAAGAAAGTCACAGGCAATTGCAAATCCTTTAAATGCTAGAGGAAACCGAAGTCTAGCACTGTGTTTATCTGAGGTGCTTTGAATATCTGCAAGAATTGAATTATTTAAAACATGTTAAATCACAGAATCACCAGAAATAAATATATGTATTTATGCAACAACCCTCTCGAGTTGCTAAGATTTCCTCTGACAAACATTTAGGATGTGGAAATCTTGCATGAGGTGGCCTCAGGAAAGGGGCAACTGCCATTCTCTCTAAATTATCATTTATTCACTCCTTTTCATGCCAAAAAATATTCCTGCCCCTTAGCATAACAATAACTTGAAAATCATCTCCAAAGATACCACTTATGAGTATGGAGGAAATTTTCTATAGTGTTATATTTGTTTTGTAATAGTGAAACCCAGGACTAGGATTTTTCTTTTATTGACGTATATTTGATTTACATTATAGGTGTACAGCAGATTGACTCAATTATTTTTACTGATTATTTTCCATTATAAATTATTAGAAGATATTGAATACAGTTAGTTCCCATTGCTACACAGTAAATCCTCTGTGTATCTGTGTATCTATTTAATGTGTAGTAGTTTGTATCTAGGCTTCCCTGGTGGTTCAGATGGTAAAGAATCTGCAGGCAATGCAGGAGACCTGGGCTCAATCCCTGGGTCTGGAAGATCCCCTGGAGAAGGAAATTCCATACCTCTAATTTTCCTCTTCCCCCTTTACTTTCTCTATCTGGTAACCATAAATAGGTTTTTTATGTCTATGAATCTGTGTCTGTTTTGTACACAGATTCATTTGTACTGGGCTTCCATGGTGGCTCAGATGGTAAAGAATCTGCCTGCACTGCAGGAGACTCAGGTTCGATCCCTGGGTCAAGAAGATTCCCCCTGGAGAAGGGAATGGCTACCTACTCCAGTATTCTTGCCTGGAGGATTCCAAAGACATAGGAGCCTGGTGGGCTACAGTCCATGTGGCAAAGAGTTGAACATGACTGAGCAAATAGGGCTTCCCTGGCAGCTCGGATGTTAAAGAATCTGCCTGCAATGTGGGAGTCCTGGGTCCAATACCTGGGTCGGAAAGATCCCCTGGAGAAGGGATTGGCAACTCACTCTAGTATTCTTGCCTGGAGAATTCTATGGATAAAGGAGCCTGGTGGGCTACAGTCCATAGAGTCGCAAAGAGTTAGACATAACCAAGTGACTAATGCATGCATAAATATAATTTGTATTATGTTTTAGATTCCACATATAATTGATATGTAATATTTGTCTCTCTCTGTCTATAGTATAATGTTTTCTAGGTCCACTCATGTTGCTGCAAATGGATATATTTCAT
This sequence comes from Odocoileus virginianus, assembly GCF_023699985.2. Taxonomy (NCBI): domain Eukaryota; kingdom Metazoa; phylum Chordata; class Mammalia; order Artiodactyla; family Cervidae; genus Odocoileus; species Odocoileus virginianus. The sequence goes on from NC_069698.1 coordinate 13,469,375, forward strand.
TCTTTTTTATGACTGATTAATATCTACATATAAATATTTTCTTAAGCCAATCATATATTGAAGGGCACTTGGGTTGTTGTTTCCATGTCTTGGCTATTGCAAATAATGCTGCTATAAACATTGGGACGCATCTGTCTTTTCTAATTTGTTTTTATCTTTTGGACATATATACCCAGGAGCAGGGTTGCTGGATCATAAAGTACCTCTACTTTAGTTCTATAAGGAAACCTCATACTGTTTTTCATAGTGGCTGCACAAATTTACATTCCCTAATTAACAGTATTCAAGGGATTTCTCTTCTCTGCATCCTGTCTAATATTTGCTATTTGTAGACTTTTTGATGATAGCCTTCTGACCAGGGCGAGGTGATATCCCATGTGGCTTTCATTTGGATTTCTCTTATGATTAGTGATATTGTATATCTGTTCATGTGCCTGTTGGCCTGGGTGTTTTCTTTGGAGAAATGTCTATTCAGGAGTTTTGCCTATTTTTGATTGGATTATTGTTTTAATATTGAATTGCATGAGCTGTTTGCACATTTTTTATTTTAACCCCTTGTGTCATTCACAAATATTTTCTCCCATTCTGTAGATTGTTATTTCATTTTCTTGATGGTTTCTGTTGCAGTGCAAAAGCTTTAAAGTTTAATCAAGTCCTATTTGTGTATTTTTACTTTACTTTCTTTCACATTGGGAGGCTGATTTATGTCAGAGAAGGTTTTGCCTATGCACTCTTCTAGGAATCTTATGGTCTTGTGTCTTATATTTAGGTCTTTAAATCATTTTGAGTTAATTTTTGTATATGGTATGAGAGCCTGATCTAATTTCATGATTTACATGTAACTGTCCTGCTTTCTCAACACTACTTCTTGAAGAGACTGTCCTTTCTCTGTTGTACACTTTTGCCTCCTTTGTCAAAGATTAATTAACATATAGCATACAAAACTCTTGTAAGAAAAATTTAATTTAAGTTAAATAATTATGAATTGAACAAAAGCACCTGCTATATCAGGTTGTTGTCAATTCTGGGGTGAGAAAATGTATTAAATTGTTATATGCATGCTAGGAACAAGGTACTCAGTAAGACTACTTACTAAACTGAAAAGGAAAACGTTTTAAAGACTCAACATTTTATTGTATTGCCAGAAAGTTCATTGTATTAACAACTATTTGCTAAATTAATCTTTCAATGAATGCAACACAGATATGTTAAGTTTCAAAATACTTTTAAATCTAGAAATATTCATTTCAAAGCCCTAAGAAGGAATGTGTGTTGTTATATTTAGTATAACAATATTAATTTGATATTCATGTTTGGCTCATTTATAAGTAGCCACTAAAGATAAGGTTTTGAAAAGCTACTTGCCCAAGGATTATTTTGGAGGGCATGAGTACCATTTCAACAGAGTATTACACAGACTGTATCTTCCTCTAAAAAAATATAAGTTCAGAAGAGTTTTAAATATGTGTATCTGGAAACACAAGAGTTCATATTGCAAAGATTTAGCAATTCGAGGATTCATTTTTCATCTTCATCCTTGAAAATTAAAACAACAAAAAAGTCAATGATGATTGTTCTTACTGTATTCATTATTTTGATGATCACATTATCTTATAACTAAGACAAGCATATCTAGACTAAATATTATTATTCATTCATTAAACAGCTATTCATGAAGCCCCTACTATGTGAAAACCCAGAGACAGTCATTATACTTTATTTAAAAGGAGTAAAATGTAAAGAAAATGAAAGATTTCCTGAAAAATATTTATTTCTTTATCAATTTTCGAAATGAACCTAAAACTTCTTTATTTCTTAAGCTATAAATAAAGGGGTTTAGCAGGGGAATTATAATCGTGTAGAACAGTGAATACATTTTATCCTGATACTGATCAGGGCCAGACCCAGGACGCACATACATGAAGAAGAGAGTGCCATAGAACAAGGAAACAGAAAGAAGGTGGGCACTGCACGTGGAGAAGGCCTTGCTCCTGCTCTTTTCAGACTTCTTTTTCAGGATGGCAAAGAGGACACAGGTGTAAGAGACCATGATGGTAATAAAAGTAGAAGCTTGTATAAAAGAGGCAAAAATAAAAAGCACCAAAGCATTAATAGATGGATCAGTGCAAGAAATTGTAAAAAGTGGCAAGATTTCACAGTAGAAATGATGAATTATATTAGACCTGCAGAAAGTTAATCTAAATAATAATCCTACATGTATCATAGGATGCAGAAAACCAATCGCATATGATGCACTTATCAACCAAGTGCAGAGTCTGTCAGACATCACCACTGGATAAAGCAAGGGATTGCATATGGCTGCATAGCGGTCATAGGCCATCACCACCAGGAGGAAACATTCCGTGGTGGCACTAAAAGCAAAACTATAAAATTGGGTGATGCATTCAATGAGGGATATATGATCCTTAGATAAAAAATTCATAAGCATCTTGGGAGTCACAGAAGATGAAGAACAAGCATCTGCAAAGGCTAAGCTGCCCAGGAATGAGTACATGGGGGTGTGAAGATGGGGGTCCTTCCAGATGAGAAAAATCAGTCCAAGGTTGCCCACCATGGTGGTGAGGTAGATGACCAGGAACACCAGGAACAGGGGGACCTGCAGCCCTGGGAGATCTGTGAGTCCTGTGAGAACAAACTCCGTCACCAGAGTCTTGTTTGCCTCCATCATATTTACTCAGGCTGATCACTGCAATGGAGAATTGAAATGAAAAATAAGGGTCATGAAAATATATTGGATGGTAATATCTTATTTATCTGTGTCAGATGCCCTAAATGAAGGTACAGAGTCTCCCTTTTGTAAAGCACACTGAAGAGTATTATAGGTATATTATAAATATTATGAATGATTTTCAGAAGTCAGTGTGTGTGTGTGTATATATATATATATATATATATATATATATATATATATAATTACTTAAAGGGTTATGGAGGAGGTTCTAGATGTCTACCAGTTAACTTAGTCCATATCTTGTCACTCATAAATACCTTAAAACTCTATGTATTGTATTAACTCTGAAAGTTTTTACAGAATTGAGTTAAAGAATGCATACTGCATTTTATGCTAAAATCTCTAAAAGTGAGACTCTGGTTCACCGTTTCATAGAAACTCTTTCATATATTTTCTATTGAACCAAGAAATAGACTATACCTTTATACTACTGATAAATATATATAATTTTTTCTTTCTAAGACATGAGTAGAGTAAGAAGACAATAAGTTAAAATCCCGTTTCTGCTGATTTCTATCTGTTATCATTATGTTGTTTGATTATATACAACTTACCCCATATTCTAATAGACTCTTTTGATTTTACATTCATCGAAAACACTCCAAATTTCAAATAGATTCTTGTTATTTAATAATTTTATCCAACAAACTCTAATTTATGATCATAATCATTCATTCTGTCATCAAACATTTTTGTTTGATGTCCTAAGCTGGAATACTGTTATTCCTGGCTCAGTCAAATATAGAACCTCTAACTCTGGTGTTATACTGAGATGCTAAAATAACCCCTCTTTTAAGAAGAAAAATAACTGTCACTAACCAGTTCATCTGCAGATTTGGGGAACATCTAAGAGATGTTGTTAAACATGCCAGGTAAACAATTATCATTCAATTAACCAGGAATGTTTTAGATATATCAAAGGTACATAATACTAAAAAAACTGTAACATTTTTTTCCTGCTATGTTTGAAATTAGAACTGGGACTTTCAAAATCAGAGTGGATTAAAATCTTACAAAAGTCACAGCAGTCAAAAAGATTAGCCACTGTTTTGGAGCTGTTTCAATTTAAATAGTGAAAATTAGTAAAAAGTAGTTTTTTTTTAAAAAAATGGTTGTTTATATCCAAATCAAATAATGAAAAAGATGAACTACATTGATAGGAAATAGCTAATATAAAGATATCTGTGGTGGGAATTAAATTGATACAGACACTAAGGAGAACAGTATGGAGATTCCTTAAAAATCTAGAAGTAAAACTACCATGTGATCTGGCAATCCCACTATTGGGCATATACCCTGAGAAAACCATAATTTAAAAAGAGATATGTACCCCAATGTTCATTACAGCACTATTTACAATAGCCATGACACGGAAGCTATCTAGCTGTCCATTGACAGATGATGGTAAAGAAGTTGTGGTACATGTACACAATGGAATATTACTCAGCCATTAAAAGGAACAAATCTGAGTCAGTTGAACTGAGGTGGATGAACTTAGAACCTGTTATACAGAGTGTTATATATAGGCTGTTACACAACCTATACTTACAGAGTGAAGTAAATCAGAAAGAGGAAAATAAACCTATATTAATGCATATAATGGAATCTAGAAAAATGGTACTGATGAACTTAATTGCAGAGCAGAAAGACAGTCAGAGATGTAGCAAACAGCCTTGCAGACACAGTGGGGGAAACGAAAGGGTGGGATGAATTGAGACAGTAGCACTGAAATATACAAATTATCATGTGTAAGATGGATAGGCAGTGAGAAGTTGTTGTATAACATAGGGAGCTCAGCCTGGGGTTCTGTGACAATCTAGAGGGGTAGGATGGGGACAGGGTGAGGGGGAAGCTCACGAGGGAGGTGATATATGTATGCTATAGCTGATTCATGCTGATATATGGCAGAAACCACTATAATATTGTAAAGCAAAATATTCTTCAAATAAAAAAAATTTTCTAAGATATCTGTGAAGCAAGTGATCCTGGGAAGCATGTAAGAAGGCTAGATCCTGTGGAAACCCAGGGGGTAAACCTAAGTCCACATCATCACAATGCATTTCATCAATGAAAAATTGTGCAGAATTCTAAACATAAAAGTTGTTTTGTATATCCAAGTCCCTGCCTGGTTTATAAAAAGGAGAGTATGGCCATTTAGAAACAGCTGATCTAAGAACATAACCCTGCAAGGGAGTACTCACAATTGTTAGATTCACAGCTCCCTGCTTTCATGGTATGTCCAGCTAAGTGGGAGTCATTCCAATGCAGATTTTTATTTCTATAACCTAGTCACCAATCCTGTACATCGTTGTTGAAGATTTCACTGCCAAGTCTCTGCTGGCCTGAAATATTTTCTCCAAGTGCCTACTTTATAATTCAAAGAGAGGACACCATGTGGAAAATTTAAGAGTTTGTGAAAAATTCAGTTCTGACAAGATTAACCTCTGAACAGTAAGTCTATAGAAGAATTGGAATATTCTACAAGAGAGGCTATGTTGAGAAAAAGTTATTCTTCATCTTCATATAGAATAGGAAAAGAGATGATTTGAGATTAATATTAGGCTTTTAAAAGTACAGAGAGTTTGTTAACTTGGCAGTGACTATTAAGTAAGCACACTGCTTACTTAAGGAGCACATTATCCTGTTTTACACTCTGCCTAGAATATAAGGTGTGACTCCAGGCAGATGTGGGCAACTCCATCTTTCTGCCTATTTCCAGAGAAGTACAAGGTAAACAAGAACCAGGATGAAGGCAAAGACAAATTCCCCTAACAGCTCCATAACCCTATGATTCTTCACTGTTGGAAAACCTTCCAGATTCTGTGAAAGCATAATAAAGGCCAGAATGAATTCCACTTTTACAGATAAAAATATTAAATAGATTAGCTCTATAACATACTATTCTAGCAAAGAAAATTGTCACAAAAATGTAACCAGTTTTCTGAAGCTAATTTTACCTCTAAATTATTAAGTGACTATACCTAAAACAATGTATGGCCTCGTTTTAAGATTCTTGTCTGTAGCGCCCTGGATTTTCTAAGGAACATCTGCCTCCAGCCTGTGAGACTGAGTCCTCTTTGCTATTTAGTCAGCAGCATAGCATTGTGGTTAAGCACACAAACTCTGCATGTAACAGCATGAATTCAAGTCTTCATTCTCCAAGTATATGGCTTTGTATCCATACAGTTCAGAGAACACGTGTATGTGTGCTTGGTCGCTCAGTCGTGTCTGACTCTTTGAGACCCCATGGATTGTAGCCTGCCAGGCTTCTCTGTCCATGGGGATTCTCCAGGCAAGAATACTGGAGTGGTTGCCATGCCCTCCTCCAGGGAATCTTCCCAACCCAGGGTTCAAGCCCAGGCATCCTGCATTGAAGGTGGATTCTTTACCGTCTGAGCCACCAAGCAAGCTGCACAGAAACCAATATATATTTAACTATTCAGTTTAGGATTGCTTTCTGTTCTGTTTTGTAGATAAATCATCTTAAAAAGTAATTCAAATATTTTGACAGCTGATGAGAGATTCTAGGTACTAAAATTAAATATATTCTATCACTTTTTATGAAAAGAATAATGACAATAAAATAAATCGTTGCATTCTCACCTAATTCATATAAGCAGATGCAGAGATGCCGTAAAATACAGACTTTCATGAAGAGCCCAGGGTATAAGAACAAAAATGTCAACAAAGATTCATCTCAAATTAATTTTCTTGGAAAATGCACTCTGAAGAGAAAGGTACTATTTATATTGTCCCATTTTCAAGTCTATTTGTGCAGGTAATATTAAAATTCCCCCAATGCCATCAGAAGATTCCCTATAGAATAGTCAACCTACTGGGCATTATACACTAATCAACAAATCATTTCAAACATATTGTTTTACAACTATTACTTTTATAGCCTGCTTCTTTCTTTTAAAAACAAAAGAATAAAAGTTTAATTATAGAAAAAAATGGAAAATGTAGGAAGTACAAAGGAAACAAATTCTTCTAATTTCACTAATCACTGATCATTGCAGCTAGCTTTTGGGGTTTTATGTATAATAACACACAGACATTATATATGCATTTATATTCACATAATTTATATAAACATTTCTACATATAAATAATATTATGGTAGTGCTATACATAGTTCTTCAAGAATAACCTCAGTTGAATAATATATTACTCACATTTTCTTATGTTATTAGTTTGAAAACCTTTTGAATTGTTTCCTTGGCTACATCATTATCATAAAAAGCTATAATTATGTATATGTACATAACCACATAATCATATTTATTTATATTAAGCTTGGAAAGATATATGCCTGGCCTATATATATTTTTGGAAAAAATATAAAATTACTGAGAGCTATAAAAATTTGTACTGTAGCATAAAGTCAAGAAGGTTGATTCCTCCAGCTCTTTTTCTTTCTCAAAATTGTTTTGGCTATTTGGGATCTTCTGTCTCCATACAAATTTTAAGATTTTTTGTTCTAGTTCTGTGAAAAATGCCATTGGTAGTTTGATAGAGATTGCACTGAATCTGTAGATTGCTTTGGGTAGTATAGTCATTTTCCAATATTGATTCTTCCAGTTCAAGAACATGGTGTATCTCTCCTTTTGCGTCATCTTTGATTGCTTTCATCAGTGTCTTATAGTTTTCTGCATAAAGGTCTTCTGTCTCCTTAGGTAAGTTTATTCCTGGTACTTCATTCTTTTTGTTGCCATGGTGAATGGCATTCTTTCTTTAATTTCTCTTTCCGAACTTCCATTGTTAGTGTGTAGGAATGCAAGCGAGTTCTGTGTATTGATTTAGTATACTGCAGGTTTACTAAATTTGTTGATTAGCTCTAGTAGTTTTCTGGTTGCATCTTTAGGATTTCCTATGTATAATATCATCACAAGTGCATATTATTACACTCATTGCACACATGAAGAAATTAAGGCACTGTCTACTGAGTTAGCCTCAAACACTCATTCTTTCTTCTCTGTATGCACTAGCAGATTTAATGGAGTTTCTTGTGATCAGGTTTAACCTCATCAGAGACTCAGGGAAAAAAAAAATAGGTCTTCTGATTTGATATCCTATGCTTTTCCACTGCTCCAGGCTGCCTCATTTGTAAATGGAGGAAATATCACCTCATTATCAATTAAGATGATTTAGATGAACACACTTTGAGAGTCTTGAACTAATAATTAAATATGAGGTCATGTGTCAGTCCATTTGGGCTGCCATAAAAGCATACTATCTAGACTGCATAACTTATGAACAGCAGAAATTTATTTCTCACATTTCTGGAGGCTGGGAAGTCCAAATGAAGGTGCCAGAATGACCGAATTCCAGTGAAGACCCTTTCCCTGGTTATTAGCCTACATATTCTCACCATGTCCTCACATGGAGAATAAAGGTAGGGATCTCTCTGAAACCACTTTTATAAGATTCTCATCCAATTCATGAGACTCCACCACATGAGACTCCACTCATCCCATTCATGTAGCTCCACCACATGGATTAAGCAACTTCCAAAACCCTACCTCTTAATACCATCATCTTTGGTGAGTGAGCAGTGAAAGTTACTCAGTTGTGTCTGATTCTTTGTGACCCCATGGCCAATAGCCCACCAGGCTCCTCTGTCCATGGAATTCTCCAGGTGACAATACAGGAGTGGGTAGTCATTCTCTTCTCCAAAGGATCTTCCTTTGACCCAGGGATCAAACCTGGGTCTCCTGCATTGCAGGCAGATTCTTTGCCTTCTGAGTCACTAGGGAAGCCATCATCTTTGGGGTTTTAATTTTCAATATATGTGTGCTGAGGTGATGCACACATTCAGACCATAGAAGGTACGCTTTCCTTTAGGAAGAAATCAGAATTCAGACTCCAACTTGCTCACCATGGATGCTTGAGCAATATTAGTCATTTGACTTTCAAAATGTTGTCCAATGCCCACAGATGCAAAGGAATCACCTGAGAATCTTCTGAATAATGCAAAACCTCAGACCCTTCCCACCAGTGATTTACTGAAACCAACAGCTGTGGGCTGATGCTCATCTAAGTTTGATAATGACAAACTCAAGTGAAAAATCTCTATATTATTGTCTTCTCTTCTGCTTAAGTGACCAAATTAAATATTATATAGAGGCTATATGCCCCAACTATATAAATTAATACCTAGTAGACTACTTCAGCTGATATTCAGTGGACTGATTTTAGTACCATATAATATGGACAGAAAATGGAGAGCTATCCAACTAAAATTAAGTACCTGCCTAAATATGAGTTTCCAATAAGGCAAGAAAAGAATTTCTTAGGGAGTAATTACAGTTAGCTTTTTGTGAATTGCTAATCATCTATCTTCATGAAAAACTTAAGTTTCACAGTTGTTTCCAGTCATTGTCAACAGTGGCTGTATGTTAGAATCACTTGGAGAGGTTTATAAAACTACCAGTGCCTGATAATGCCTCCTACAGATTCTGATTTGCTTGGTTTGGGTTGATAACCAAGAGTGAGAACCACAGTCTGTACTCTCTGGGTGAGGAAGAAGAAGATATTCAAGACCTGGTTGATGACATTTATTCATTTACTGGTTCTGTCACTTGTTATCAACAGGGTCTGACACATCAAAAGTTATTCCTTTTCATGATATGCTGTAAACTGGATTGAGCATTACCTGAAATGCCCCAGTTCTCATGGTATGTAGGTATTATGTGGATTTCAAACGACCCAATAGATATGTCAGTGACTATCTATTGACACACAGCAATTGCATAATGATCAAGCCTAAACCATCTGTGTGGCACATTATAAAAAGAAAGGTTTGCCACTGGCTTTAACTGTGAGGAGATGGAGACAGGAACTCCTACAGAGCTTCTGCATCCACAGGGAGCAACCTGCTTAGAAAGGGTCCTCACAGTGGAGGCAGAGCTCAGGTGCATCACAGGATTGAGGGTCTGAGGAAACAAATCCCAAACACACTGTGCTAAAGGCAGCCAGCCCATCTGGGGCTTTGGGGTATCTGACCCACACATTGTTTATTTCCTCAAATCAATTAATAGGCTACAGGACAGGAGATATATCATGTTCATGGGGATACCATTTCCTTTATTTTTCACTAGGGTATTCACAAGGCCAAATGTTATAAACTCAGGAGGCAGGAGGCAAAAGGGTCAGATGGAAACTATGCATAGCTTTTGTAAGGAAAACTCCATTTAAGTTATGTAATAATGATTTGATCAAGTACACCCCTCGATTCATGTAGCTGCCTATTCCTGATACACACACACACTCACAGACACACACACACACACACACACACATATGTATATATATATATATATATATATATATATATATTCAATCAGTATGTGTGTGTCAGGAAAAGAGACTCAGTAAGATTACTTAAGAAGTTTTTGAAACTCAGAACTTTCGATTATATTACAAGAAAATTATTTTAAGTATTTGTTAATTTTTTAGGAATTAAATTTGTGATACAAATCTAACTTAATTTGTAAAATTACTATTAAAACTCTTAGAAATTTTTATTTAACTGCCTCAAGTTTCATTATTTTTTAGTAGTTTAGCCGCTAAGTCATGTCAGACTCTTGCAACCCCGTGGACTGTAGACCGCCAGGCTCCTCTGTCCATAGGATTTCCCAGACAAGAATACTGGAAGTGGGTTGCAATTTCCTTCTCCAAATATTAACAAAAGAGAGAGTTTTGAAAAATTATGTGCTCAGGAATTATTTTTCAGGGCATGAGTAGTTTTTAATAGAAATTTCACGTGGACTTGAATCTTTTTTTAAAAGAATATAAGTTCATAAAAATTTTAAAACATGTGTATCTGGAAATAGAAGAGCTTATACATATCTCAAGCTTAGCAATTTGGGAACTGCAGTTTCATTTACAATAAGTGATATCTTGGGCTTCCCTGGTGGCTCAGATGGTAAAGCGTCTGCCCGCAGTGTGGGAGACCCGGGTTCGATTCCTGGGTTGGGAAGATCCCCTGGAGAAGGAAATGCCAACCTGCTCCAGTACTGTTGCCTGGAAAATTCCATGGACTGAGGAACCTGGTAGGCTACAGTCCATGGGGTCGCAAAGAGTCAGACACGACTGAGCGACTTCACTTTCACTTTTTTCAAGTGATATCTTACCCTATTCATCAGTTATTTTGAGAACCTAGGTTCACTTGTAACTAAGGCAAGCATATCTAGTCTAAATATTATTATTAATTGAATTAAAAACTTCTTAGCTGAGGTGTGTGTGTGTGTGGGCGTTGCTCAGTCATGTCCAACCCTTTTGTGACCCCATAGACTGCTGCCATCCTGGCTGCTCTGTACACGCAATTCTCCAGGCAAGAACACTGGAGTGGGTTGCCGTTCCCCCCCCCCCCATCTTAGCTGGTCCCTATGTGCAAAATCCAGGTCCAGTTATTATACTTTATGTAAATGAAGGGTAAAAAGGAAAGACTATGAATGCTTTCCTGATAAATATTTATATCTTTATTATTTTTCTAAGTGCACCTAAAACTTCCTTGTTTCTTAGGCTATAAATAAAGGGGTTTAGCAGGGGAATTATAATCGTATAGAACAGTGAATACAGTTTATCTTGATATTGATCCTGACCAGACCCAGGACGCACATACATGAAGAAGAGAGTGCCATAGAACAAGGAAACAGAGAGAAGGTGGGCACTGCACGTGGAGAAGGCTTTGCTCCTGCCTTTTTCCGACTTCTTTTTCAGGATGGCAAAGAGGACACAAGTATAGGAGACTATAATACCCATAAAAGTAAAAGCCTGTATAAAAGCAGCAAAAATAAAAACCACTAGTGCATTAATAGATGGATCAGTGCAAGAAATTGTAAAAAGTGGCAAGATTTCACAGTAGAAATGATGTATTGTATTAGACCTGCAGAAAGATAATCTAAATAATAATCCTACATGTATTATAGGATGCAGAAAACCAATTGCATATGATGCACTTATCAACCAAGTGCAGAGTCTGTTGGACATCACCACTGGGTAAAGTAAGGGGTTGCATATGGCTGCATAGCGGTCATAGGCCATCACCACCAGGAGGAAACATTCTGTGGTGGCACTGGAACCAAAAAAATAGTATTGGGCCATGCACTCAAAGAGAGACATTGTTTGACTCTTGTCTAAGGTGTTGACAAGCATCTTGGGAGTCACAGAAGATGAAGAGCAGGCATCTGCAAAGGCCAAGCTGCCCAGCAATGAGTACATAGGGATGTGAAGATGGGGGTCCTTCCAGATAAGAAGAATCAGTCCAAGGTTGCCCACCATGGTGGTGAGGTAGATGACCAGGAACACCAGGAACAGGGGGACCTGCAGCCCTGGGAGATCTGTGAGTCCTGTGAGAACAAACTCCGTCACCAGAGTCATATTTTCTTCTGCCATATCTGACCAGCTAATCTCTAAAATGAAAGAGTAAGATAGGGAGCATTCACAGAAGAGTCATAAAAACAGTGAATTTTTATGTTACAGACATGTAAGACATGCTTCTCATTTAGTTAGTAGTTCGTAGTTCGTACCTTCACTTATCTACTTTTATATACATTCAAAATTTTCTGTAATAAAATATTTTAAAATTATATTCACCTAAATTGGTAGGTAAATTTCATGCAAATTCTTTTCAGTCTAACATGGGTAACAACAGTTTTTAGATTTGCATGAATTCATCTTAAAATTGATATGGAAGAAATAACTGCTCGTTCTGCCCAAGAAATATATACACATTGAGTAGGCAAGAATACCTTAACTGATGTTGAACAATAATGTAGAGACATAGTAATCAAAACATTAATATAGTGGCATAAGAAGCCAGAGGATCAGTGCAACAGAATACAGAACTCAGAAATAAGTTCCAATATATATGGGAATGTGGCATGAAATAAATATGATAGTTCAGTAGGAACATGACAGTTGATTTAATGGGTTATGCTGACAATGTTTGCCATCTGTCTGGAAATATTACTAAGTACTGTTAATGCTTCTGCCCCACACCATAGATATTGCCTAAGTAACTGAGAAGGCAATGATGTAACATAATGAATAGAAAAATTATTATCCAAGAGAAGAAACCCAGTAAAATAGATAACTTGAATGCATAGCAAAATAATATCCAACAGAGTCAGAGTATATAATTAGTTTGGAAAGATATCTTGCATGTATATTAAAGACATAGATTTATGTCTATAATATAAAACAACTAAAATATAGAATTTTTTAAAAGCAAGGAATTTCATAGAGGAATGTAAAGGATGAAAATAAGCAAGTTTACAGATGAAGAAATCAAAATAACCAATAAATAAAATGAAAAGATGCCCAAATTTCTATGTCATAAATACACACATGTACATGAACAGACACACAAAAACAGGTGGATACCTCCTTTCTCATGTATCAGAATAGCAGAAATAAAATTAATAAAAATACTCTTTGTTGACTGAAGTGAGAAAAGTGGTACTTTCATATGTTACTTGTGGAACTGTGAATTGCAACAGCCTTTTTGAAAAACAATTTTATACAATCCCATTTAGCTTAAAATACATCTTTCCTTTCATCTATCATTATATATATATAAATATATATATATATATATATATATATATATATATATATATATACACCCTAGAGATCAATGCACTGCTATACAAAGATCAATATACAAGGAATAGTTAATGCATTATTGTTCAGAGTAGCAAAGACCATGCTGTTCATGGCGTTCTCAAAATTAGGAAAGGAGTATGTCAAGGCTGTGTACTGTCATTCTGCTTATTTAACTTATATGCAGAGTACATCATGCGAAATGCTGGACTGGATGACTCACACCTGGAAACAAGATTGCTGAAGAAATATCAACAACATCAATATGAAGATGATACCACCCTAATGGCAGAAAATGAAGAGGAACTAAAGAGCCTCTTGATGAGGGTGAAAAGGGAAAATGAAAAAGCTGGCTTAAAACTCAGCGTTCAAAAAAATAAGGTCATGGCATCTGGGCCATCACTTCATGGCAAATAGATAGGGAAAAAGAGGAAACAGCAATAGATTTTATTTTCTTAGGCTCCAAAATCACTGTAGACCGTGACTGCAGCCACGAAATTAAAAAACTCCTGCTCCTTGGAAGTAAAGCTGTGACAAACCTAGGCAGCTTATCAAAAATCAAAGACATCACTTTGCCAACAAAGGTCCATCTAGTCAAAGCTATGGTTTTTCCAGTATGGATGTGAGAGTTCAACCATAAAGTAGACTGAACGCCAAAGATCTGATGCTTTCAAATTGTGATGCTGGAAAAGATTCCTGAGAGTCCCTTGGACAGCACGGAGATCAAACCAGCCAATCCTAAAGGAAATCAACCCTAATATTCACTGGAAGGACAGATACTGAAGCTGAAGCTCCAATACTTTGGCCTCCTGATGTGAAGAGCTATCTCATTGGAAAAGACCCTGATGCTGGGAAAGATTGAGGGCAAGAGGAGAAGGGGGGCACAGAGGATGAGATGGTTGGATGACATCACCAACTCAACGGAGATGAGTTTGAGTAAACTCAGGGAGATAGTGAAGGATAAGAAAGCCTGTCATGCTGCAGACCTTGGGATCGCAGAGTCAGACACGACTTGGGAACTGAACAAGAACAGACCAGATGTGTCAATAGTGAAATGGTTAAATAAACCAGAGTACATTCATATTACAGAATATAATTCAGTCATGAAAAAAGAGCTATTCTACCTAATTTAAATTTGAAATTTCCATAATGTATAGTTATCTCAGAAGAGGAAGCTTCAAAGAAGTGTAAAATCTATGGTCTCATCATTGTAAAACAAGCAATGTATTTTTTAAATCTCTCTTTTACATGGAGGACATGTGAATAATAGACACTAAGTTTATAGTACTGGTTTTTCTGGAGCAAGAGTGGAGATAATAATCAATGAAGTAGAGAGAGTGAAAGAATAACAGTTCCATGAGTAAAGCAGCATATATATATATATATATATCAGAAATATTAATTGGAAATTAAGAACCTTAAGAAATATTTACCCTGTATAAATTGGCCCAACTCCTTTTAGAACCTCAAATAACCAAATCATTGCTAACTGTACCTTTAGTTCCTGTAATGTATTAATATAATTTGGACAAGAGTAACTTTTATGAATTTTTTTTCTCAAGAGTTAGATAACGTGAAGAGTCTTTGGAAGTTACCAAAGTCTTTAGTGACTTTAGTGTACATACCCATGATTCCATGTAATTAAATAATTTTTATTATCTGTAGTAAACCTAAAGCCAGAATTCCCATTCTGAAAACTTACAAATAAGTTAACTTTGGGCTGCAGAATTTATGTCTCAATTTTTAAAACTTCATATTATAAAATACACTCTGATTTTTTCTTATCACTACTATTTTTTTCTATTTTTCATTCTTCTATTAATCAAAGTTTAGTATTTAAAAATACCTCAACAAATGTGCTATCGACACAGTAAAAATTCTAACTGAAATTAGAATATGCTTGTTCACACAAACATTTACTTGCTTGCTCAGATTTTGTTTGCTGACTTCAAAAAGGAAAAAGCCTGTATACAGTTTTAATATCTTATTTAGATATTTTCTTATAATAGAAATTATAATGCTATAATAAAAATTATGAAAATGTCTGCATCCTTACCCAGCTCCTGTAAAATATGGGAAACTGAAAATGTGCTGCTTTTCTCAAAGGAGCATAAAATGTACAGAAATGAAGCACAATTATTTAAGCATTGCTTTTCCTTGGAAACTCAAAACTGGAAGGACATAACATTTCTTTCTCCTATTTGCAAACTCATTCTTAAAAAGTTTTGAAATTCCCTTAATGCTTCCAAAGTATTCCCAGTAGGTAGGATGAAGTCAAAGCTGTTCTACTGGGCATTGTAAGCTAATCATCAACTCATCATAACACATTTAGTTATAACAATTAAAACTAAACATAATGTCCTCAAAGTTCACTGTCAGGGCATGTTTACAAAATGTCACTGAATAGAATTTAGCTATTTTCCTTGCTCTTATTTTTCTTAATGCTGCCACTCCCCAACTACCTACCTGACTTGCTCATTTGAAACTCCCAAAGGTACCTTAGAATTAACACGTCCAGATCTGAAATTATGGTCATCATCTATTCCGCCCTCAAACCTGGTATTCTTCCAGGGTTTCCTGTGACAGGAAATAGGGTCACAAACCAAAAGTTTATCTATTAAATATGTCTTAAATCCAACTATTTCTTTTTATGCAGTCAGTACCAAAATATAAAATATATTCATCCCTTGCCTGGCTTATTGAATAACCTCCTAACTATACTATATGCATCTCCTAATACAGTCATCTGATCTATTTTCCACACCAACACCAGACTGATTCTTTCACTGTTTCAATACCACACCGTAGCACATGCTTGCTGCCATTTAAATGTTAATAATTTCTCATTGAAAATAAAATAACAGCTGAAATTCCTTTTTAGTTTTTTATTTTATATTGGAGTATACCTGATTAAAAATGTTGTGTTAGTTTTAGGCGTACAGAAACGTGATTCAGTTATACTTACCCATGTATCTGCTCTTTTTCAAATTCTGTTTCCATTTAGTTTGTTATATAATATTGAGCAGAGTTCCCTGTGCTATATAATAGGTCATCGTTGATTTTTTAAAAAAAGAAATTATTTATTTATTTGGCTATTTCAGATCTTAGTGGTGACACACGGGATCCTCCTTGGGTCATGTGGGATCTCTTGTTGTGATGCATGGGCTTTCTAGTTTTGGCCCACGACCTCCGTAGTTGTGGCACACAGACTCTAGAGCTATGGGACGTGGGCTCACTTGCTCCCCAGAATGTGGGACCCCTGTTCCCTGAGTAGAGATCAAACCCATGACCCCCACACTGCAAGGCAGACTCTCAACCACTGGACCACCAGGGAAGTTCCGTTACCCGTTTTAAATATAGCAGTGTGTACATATCAATCCTAGACTCCCTATCTATCCCTCTCCTCGACCCTATCCCCCTGGTAACCATAAGTTCACTCTCTAAGTCTGTAGGTATGTCTCTGCCAATAGCTGAAATCCTTAAGTCTCAAATACATGCCGCTATACTGAGAAATAGGCCCAATATTTAACTGTATGCAGTTAAGGACTTTTATTGCATTATATGTGTGTATCGTTTACAGTAACACTGGTTGAACTTATAGATAATTTTCAACAACTAAGTAAATTGAGAAAATAGAACATAACTTCTCATTCATGGTGAGTATAGATCACATGTTCCTGATTGTTAGATTATTCTACCCCAACTGATGATCTAGAGTCCTAGGCTCCATCTTGTCATTCAGGCATTTTCCACACATAACATTCAGTATTGCTTCTGCTTTAAGCCTTGCCCTTTTGGCCACGAGGCATGTGGGATCCTAGCTCTCCAAGCAGAGATTGAACCTGCACCCCCTGCAGTGGAAGGTGAAGTCTTAACCACTAGACTGCCAGGAAAGTCCCCACACATAACTTTCTTCAGTGATTGTGTTCTCATCTGGATCAAGCTGGAAGGGGAAAATTCACAGGGGATTCCAACTCTGAGGTGCTTATGAGCTAGTATATCACTTGCAATCCTAACCTCAATCATAATACTGCAGTCAATGGAAAAGTGAGGCCATGTATCTAGGAAGAGAACAAAATGGTTATTTGGATTTGGTTATCAGCTAATGATTTCTTCTTCTGTACTTCTTTTGTTTATGATTTACCTAGTTTATCCTCCTTTCCTCTTGTAAAACACTCTCAGCCTTTCCCAAACAGAGTCAAACTAATTGAAAAGTAGTCAAACCCAATTCCCATCTAGTCCCTGTATCGTCATTGCTCGGTCGTGTCCAACTCTTCGTGACCCCATGGACTGTAGCCTACAAGGCTCCTCCGTCCATGGGATTTTCCAGGCAAGAGTATTGGAGTGGGTTGCCATTTCCTTCTCCAGGGGATCTTCCCGACCCAGGGATTGAACCCGGGTCTCCTGCATTGCAGGCAGACGTTTTACCCTCTAAGCCACCAGGGAAGTCCAGCTCAACAAAAAGCTATGCTTTCAAGGTAATACTTTGTTCTCTCCAGCAAACCAGCTATGTCTCTTCTTTGTGTAGATACCAACAATTGTTAATACATATCATCTTGCCACATATTATAATTACACATTCCCAAAGTGCAATTTTTTAACTTGTTTTTAATTGCAAGATAATTGCAATATTGTGTTGGTCTCTGCTGAATGTCAACATGGCTCAGCCATAGGTACACATATGTCTCCTCCCTCTTGAGGCTCCCTCCTAACTCCTGTGCCATCCCACCCTGCTAGGTTGTCACAGAGTACCACTTTGAGTTCCCTGAATCACACAGCAAATTCCCATTGGCTGTCGGTTTTACATATGTTCAGTTCAGTTCAGTTCAGTTCAGTCACTCAGTCGTGTCCGACTCTTTGAAACCCTATGAATTGCAGCACGCCAGGCCTCCCTGTCCATCACCAACTCCCGGAGTCTACTCAAACTCATGTCCATCGAGTTGGTGATGCCATCCAGCCATCTTATCCTCTGTCGTCCCCTTCTCCTCCTGCCCCCAATCCCTTCCAGCATCAGGGTCTTTTCCAATGAGTCAACTCTTCGCATGAGGTGGCCAAAGTATTGGAGTTTCAGCTTCAGCATATGTTAGTGTATATATTTCCATGCCACTCTCTCCATTTGTCCCACCACCTCCTTCTTACTCCCCATTGGGTCCATAAGTTTGTTCTCTATGTCTGCATCTCCATTGCTGCCCTGCAAATAGATTTATCAGTACCATCTTTCTAGATTCCATAAATATGCATAAATATATGATATTTGTTTTTCTCTTTCTGACTTACTTCATTCTGTATAATAGGCTCTAGGTTCATCCATCTCATTATTACTGACTCAAATGTGTTCCTTTTTATGGCTGAGTAATATTCCATTGTATGTCGGTACCACAGCTTCTTTATGCATTCACCTGTTGATGGACATCTACATTGTTTCCATGTCCTAGCTGTTATAGTGCTGCAATGAACACTGGGATACATGTGTCTTTTTCAGTTATGATTTTCTCAGGGTATGTGCCCAGTATTGGGATTGTTGGGTCATATGATAGTTTTATTCCTAGTTTTTAAGGAGTCTCCATACTGTCTTCCATACTGGCTGTATCAATTCGTATTCCCACCAACAGTGCAAGACAGTTCCCTTTTCTCCACCCAAAATGCAATTCTTGTAGGATTTTTCTGGCATCCTGTGGAGCACATGAACTTTATAAAAGTACCCATAGTACTTTTCAGGTTCAATTAACATATTGTGATCAATATAATGAACCAAACTGCTATTCAAAAAAATTTCTAAAATAAAGTTTTCTTCATATATCCCTGGGGCAAGACCTTCAGTTTATACTGTTACCCTTCCCAGATGAATATAAAATACTTCTAATCCATGAATGAAAATGAAAACACAACAACCCAAAACCTATGGGACACTGTAAAAGCAGTGCTAAGGGGAAGATCCATAGCATTACAGGCCTACCTCAAGAAACAAGAAAAAAGTCAAATAAATAACCTAACTCTACACCTAAAGCAACTAGAGAAGGATGAAATGAAGAACCCCAGGGTTAGTAGAAGGAAAGAAATCTTAAAAATTAGGGCAGAAATAAATGCGAAAGAAACTAAAGAGACCATAGCAAAAATCAACTAAGCTAAAAGCTGGTTTTTTGAAAAAATAAACAAAATTGACAAACCATTCGCAAGACTCATTAAGAAACAAAGGGAGAAAAGTCAAATTAACAAAATTAGAAATGAAAATGGAGAGATCACAACAGACAACACTGAAATACAAAGGATCATAAGAGACTACTACCAGCAGCTCTATGCCAATAAAATGGACAACTTGGAAGAAATGGACAAGTTCTTAGAGAAGTTTAACTTTCCAAAACTGAACCAGGAAGAAATAGAAGATCTTAACAAACCCATCACAAGCAAGGAAATCGAAACTGTAATCAGAAATCTTCCAGCAAACAAAAGCCCAGGACCAGATGGCTTCACAGCTGAATTCTACCAAAAATTTAGAGAAGAGCTAACACCTATCTTACTCAAACTCTTCCAGAAAATTGCGGATGAAGGTAAACTTCCAAACTCATTCTATGAGGGCACCTTCACCCTAATTCCAAAACCAGACAAAGATGCCACAAAAAAAAAAACTACAGGCCAATATCACTGATGAACATAGATGCAAAAATCCTTAACAAAATTCTAGCAAACAGAATCCAACAACATATTAAAAAAATCATACACCATGACCAAGTGGGCTTTATCCCAGGAATGCAAGGATTCTTTAATATCTGCAAATCAATCAATGTGATACACCACATTAACAAATTGAAAGATAAAAACCATATGATTATCTCAATAGATGCAGAAAAAGCCTTTGACAAAATTCAACATCCATTTATGATTAAAACTCTCCAGAAAGCAGGAATAGAAGGAACATACCTCAACATAATAAAAGCTATATATGACAAACCCACAGCAAGCATTACCCTCAATGGTGAAAAATTGAAAGCATTTCCCCTGAAATCAGGAACAAGACAAGGGTGCCCACTCTTACCACTACTATTCAACATAGTTTTGGAAGTGTTGGCCACAGCAATCAGGGCAGAAAAAGAAGTAAAAGGAATCCAGATAGGAAAAGAAGAAGTGAAACTCTCACTGTTTGCAGATGACATGATCCTCTACATAGAAAACCCTAAAGACTCTACCAGAAAATTACTAGAGCTAATCAACGAATATAGTAAAGTTGCAGGATACAAAATTGACACACAGAAATCTCTTGCATTCCTATACACTAACAATGAGAAAACAGAAAGAGAAATTAAGGAAACAATACCATTCACCATTACAACAAAAAGAATAAAATACTTAGGCGTATATCTACCTAAAGAAACAAAAGACTTATACATAGAAAACTATAAATCACTGATGAAAGAAATCAAAGAGGACACAAACAGATGGAGAAATATACCGTGTTCATGGATTGGAAGAATCAATATTGTCAAAATGGCTATACTACCCAAAGCAATCTACAGATTCAATGAAATCCCTATCAAGCTACCAACGGTATTTTTCACAGAACTAGAACAAATAATTTCACAATTTGTATGGAAATACAAAAAACCTCGAATAGCCAAAGTAATCCTGAGAAAGAATAATGGAACTGGAGGAATCAACCTGCCTGACTTCAGACTATACAAAGCCACAGTCATCAAGACAGTATGATACTGGCACAAAGACAGAAATATAGATCAATGGAACAGAATAGAAAGCCCGGAGATAAATCCACAAACCTATGGGCACCTTATCTTCGACAAAGGAGGCAAGGATATACAATGGAAAAAAGACAACCTCTTTAACAAGTGGTGCTGGGAAAACTGGCCAACCACTTGTAAAAGAATGAAGCTAGAACACTTTCTAACACCATACACAAAAATAAACTCCAAATGGATTAAAGATCTAAATGTAAGACCAGAAACTATAAAACTCCTAAAGGAGAACATAGGCAAAACACTCTCTGACATAAATCACAGCAGGATCCTCTATGACCCACATCCCAGAATATTAGAAACAAAAGCAAAAATAAACAAATGGGACATAATGAAACTTAAAAGCTTTTGCCCAACAAAGGAAACTATAAGCAAGGTGAAAAGACAGCCCTCAGATTGGGAGAAAATAATAGCAAATGAAGCAACAGACAAAGGATTAATCTCAAAAATATACAAGCAATTCCTCCAGCTCAACTCCAGAAAAATAAATGACCCAATCAAAAAATGGGCCAAAGAACGAAACAGACATCTCTCCAAAGAAGACATACAGATGGCTAAAAAACACATGAAAAGATGCTCAACATCACTCATTATCAGAGAAATGCAAATCAAAACCACAATGAGGTACCATTATATGCCAGTCAGGATGGCTGCTATCCAAAAGTCTACAAGCAATAAATGCTGGAGAGGGTGTGGAGAAAAGGGAACCCTCTTACACTGTTTGTGGGAATGCAAACTAGTACAGCTGCTATGGAAAACAGTGTGGAGACTTCTTTAAAAAACTGGAAATAGAACTGCCATATGACCCAGCAATACCACTTCTAGGCATACACACTGAGGAAACCAGATCTGAAAGAGACACGTGCACCCCAATGTTCATCGCAGCACTGTTTATAATAGCCAGGACATGGAAGCAACCTAGATGTCCATCAGCAGATGAATGGATAAGGAAGCTGTGGTACATATACACCATGGAATATTACTCAGTCATTAAAAAGAATTCATTTGAATCAGTTCTAATGAGATGGATGAAACTGGAGCCCATTATATAGAGTGAAGTATGCCAGAAAGATAAAGACCATTACAGTATACTAACACATATATATGGAATTTAGAAAGATGGTAACAATAACCCTATATGCAAAACAGAAAAAGAGACACAGATGTACAGAACAGACTTTTGGACTCTGTGGGAGAAGACGAGGGTGGGATGTTTCAAGAGAACAGCATTGAAACATGTATATTATCTAGGGTGAAACAGATCACCAGCCCAGGTTGGATGCATGAAACAAGTGCTCGGACCTGGTGCACTGGGAAGACCCAGAGGGATCGGGTGGAGAGGGAGGTGGGAGGGGGGATCGGGATGGGGAATACATGTAAATCCATGGCTGATTCATGTCAATGTATGGCAAAAACCACTACAATATTATAAAGTAATTAGCCTCCAACTAATAAAAAAAAAATACTTCTAATCCTCATTCATGATTGGTATTGGCACAATACATTTTCCACACATCAGTAGCATATATCTCATACCAGATATTGTATTGAAAGTTTCTACAGGGTTGTTTCTGGTTTCCACCATTATCAGCTATGCCCTATACAGTGTTTGCAAAGACTAGGATAGTAAAACAAATAAGGATTTATTGAGGATCATCACCATCGCAGCCTTTGAGTTTCTGAGAATCACAGTGGTTACACCAAAAATGCCTGATACACTGCTCTGAGATGCGAATTTTTCCATTGAATGAAGCTGGCAGACCCCACCATTTGCATGGGGATGCCCCTAAAGGACCAGTTGAACTGCTTGTTCTGAGGAAGTCTGTTCTAAAGAAGGTCACAGGCAATCTCAAATCCTTTAAATGCTAGAGGAAACCATGGTCTAGCACTGTGTTTATCTGAGGTGTTTTGAATATCTCCAAGAATTGAATTATTTTAAAAATGTTAAATCACAGAATCACCAGAAATAAATTTATGTATTTATGCAACAACCCTCTCGGGTTGCTAAGATTTCCTCTGACAAACATTTAGGATGTGGAAATCTTGTATGAGGTGGCCTCAGGAAAGTGGCAACTTTCATTCTCTCTGAATTATTGTTTGTTCATGCCTTTTCAACCCAAAAGATGTTCCTGCCCCTTAGCATAGCAATAACTTGGAAATCACCTCCAAAGATACCACTTATGAGTATGGAGGAAATTTTCTATAGTGTTACATTTTGTTTTGCATTAGTGAAACCCAGGAATAGGGTTTTTCTTTTATTGAAGTATATTTGATTTACTTTATAGGTATACAGCAGAGTGACTCAATTATTTTTACTGATTATTTTCCATTATAAGTTATTAGAAGATATTGTATATAGTTTGTTCCCAGTGCTACACAGTAAATCCTTGTTGCTTGTATCTATTTTATGTGTAGTAGTTTGTATCTAGGCTTCCCTGATGGTTCAGATGGTAAAGAATCTGCAGGCAATGCAGGAGACCTGGGCTTGATCCCTGGGTCTGGAAGATCCCCTGGAGAAGGGAATTCCATACCTCTAATTTTCCTCTTCCCCCTTTACTTTCTCTATCTGGTAACCATAAATAGGTTTTTTATGTCTATGAATCTGTGTCTGTTTTGTACACAGATTCATTTGTACTGGGCTTCCATGGTGGCTCAGATGGTAAAGAATCTGCCTGCACTGCAGGAGACTCAGGTTCGATCCCTGTTTCAAGAAGATCCCCTGGAGAAGGGAATGGCTACCTACTCCAGTATTCTTACCTGGAGAATTCCATGGATAAAGGAGTTTGGTGGGCTATAGTCAATGGGGTTGCAAAGAGTCGGACATGACTGAGCAACTAATGCATACATACATTTGTATTATGTTTTAGATTCCACGTATAAGTGATGTGTAGCATTTGTCTCTCTCTGTCTATAATATAATGTTCTCTAGGTCCACCCATGTTGCTGCTAAAGGATTTTGGCGGGCTACAGTCCATGTGGCAAAGAGTTCAAAACGTCTGAGCAAATAGGGCTTCCCTGGTGGCTCAGATGTTAAAGAAATCTTCCTGCAATGTGGGAGGTCTGGGTTCAATACCTGGGTCGGGAAGATCTCCTGGAGAAGGGAATGGCAACCTACTCCAGTATTTTTGCCTGGAGAATTCCATGGATAAAGGAGTTTGGTGGGCTATAGTCAGTGGGGTTGCAAAGAGTCGGACATGACTGAGCAACTAATGCATACATACATTTGTATTATGTTTTAGATTCCACGTATAAGTGATGTGTAGCATTTGTCTCTCTCTGTCTATAATATAATGTTCTCTAGGTCCACCCATGTTGCTGCAAATGGCAATATTTCATTTTTTTTATGACTGATTTAATATCTACATAGAAAGATTTTGTTAAGCCAGTCACATGTTGAAGAGCACTTGGGTTGTTGTTTCCATGTCTTGGCTATTGCAAATAGTGCCACTATGAACGTTGGGATGCAACTATCTTTTTTCGTTAGTTTCCATCTTTTGGAGATATATACCAGGAGCAAGGTTGCTGGATCGTACGGTACCCCATTTTAGTTCTATAAGAAAACCCCATACTGTTTTTCATAATGGCTGCACAAATTTACATTCCCTTCAACAGTGTACAAGGGATTTATTTTCTCTGCATCCTCTAACATTTGCTATTTATAGACTTTTTGATGATAGCCTTCTGACCAGTGTGAGTTGATATCCCATGTGGTTTTCATTTGCATTTCTCTAATAATTAGTGATATTGTATATCTTTTCATGTGCCTGTTGGCCTGGGTGTTTTTTTCTGGAAAAATGTCTTTTCAAGAGTTTTGCCCATTTCTGATTGGATTTTTTTTTTAATATTGAGTTGCATGAGCTGTTTATACAGTTTGGATTTTAACCCCTTCTGTCATTCACAAATATTTTATGTAGATTGTCATTTCATTTTGTTCTGGTTTCCATTGCAGTGCAAAAGCCTTAAACTTTAATCAGGTCCTATTTGTTTGATTTTACTTTAACTTCTTTTGCATTGGGAGACAGATTTATGTCAGAGAAGGTTTTGCCTATGTTCTCTTCTAGGAATCTTACAGTCTTGTGTCTTGTATTTAGGTCTTTAAACCACTTTTAGTTTATTTTTGTGTATGGTATGAGAGCCTGTTCTAATTTCATGATTTACATATAACTGTCCTGCTTTCCCAACACTGCTTCTTGAAGAGACCGTCCTTTCTATCATATACTTTTGCCTCCTTTGTCAAAGATTAATTAACACAAAACATACAAAGCTCTTGTAAGAAAAAAAAATTTAAGTTACATAATTATGAGTTGAACAATAGCACTTGCTATATCAGGTTGTTGTCAACTCTGGGGTGGGAAAATGTATTCACTTGGTATGTGAATGCTCTGAACAAGGTACTCAGTAGGATTACTTAATAAACTGAAAAGGAAAACATTTTGAAGACTCAACATTTTATTATATTGCCAGAAAGTTCATTCTATTAAAAGCTATTTGCTAAATTAATATCTTTCAATGAATACAACACAGATATAATTAATTTTCAAAATACTTTTAAATCTAGAAATATTCATTTCAAAGCCCTCAAGAGGAATGTATGTTGTCATATTTAGTATAACAATATTAATTTGATGTTCATATATTTGGGATCATTATAAGTAGCCACTAAAGATAAAGTTTTGAAAAACTACTTGCCCAAGGATTATTTTGGAGGGCATGAGTACCTTTTCAACAGAGTATTTACACAAACTGAATCTTCCTCTAAAAGAATATAAGTTCAGAAGAGCTTTAGATATGTGTATCTGGAAACACAAGAGTCCATATTGCAAAGTTTTAGCAACTTGGGGATTCATTTTTCATTTTCATCCTTGAAAAGTAATTTAAAACAACAAAAAGTCAATGATTGTACTTACTGTATTCATTATTTTAATGATCACATTATCTTATAACTAAGACAAGCATATCTAGACTAAATATTCATTCATTTTACAACTATTCAGGCAGTCCCTACTATGTGAAAACCCAGAGACAATCATTATACCTTATTTAAAAGCAGTAAAAAGAAAAATGAAAGATTTCCTGAAAAATATTTATTTCTTTATCAGTTTTCTAAATGCACCTAAAACTTCTTTATTTCTTAGGCTATAAATTAGGGGTTTAGCAGGGCAATTATAATCATGTAGAACAATGAATACATTTTATCCTGATACTGATCAGGGTCAGACCCAGGACGCACATACATGAAGAAGAGAGTGCCATAGAACAAGGAAACAGAAAGAAGGTGGGCACTGCACGTGGAGAAGGCTTTGCTCCTGCTCTTTTCAGACTTCTTTTTCAGGATGGCAAAGAGGACAAAGGTGTAAGAGACCATGATGGTCATAAAAGTAAAAGCTTGTATAAAAGAGGCAAAAATAAAAAGCACTAATGCATTAATAGATGGATCAGTGCAAGAAATTGTAAAAAGCGGCAAGATTTCACAGTAGAAATGATGAATTATGTTGGACCTACAGAAAGATAGTCTAAACAATAATCCTACATGTATCATAGGATGCAGAAAACCAATCGCATATGATGCACTTAGCAGCCAAGTGCAGAGTCTGTCAGACATCACCACTGGATAAAGCAAGGGATTGCATATGGCTGCATAGCGGTCATAGGCCATCACCACCAGGAGGAAACATTCTGTGGTGGCGCTAGAACCAAAAATATAGTATTGGGCCATGCACTCAAAGAGAGACATTGTTTGACTCTTGTCTAAGGTGTTGACAAGCATCTTAGGAGTCACAGAAGATGAAGAACAGGCATCTACAAAGGGCAAGCTGCCCAGCAATGAGTACATAGGGGTGTGAAGATGGGGGTCCTTCCAGATGAGAAGAATCAGTCCAAGGTTGCCTGCCATGGTGGTGAGGTAGATGACCAGGAACACCAGGAACAGGGGAACCTGCAGCCCTGGGAGATCTGTGAGTCCTGTGAGAACAAATTCTGTCACCAGAGTCTTGTTTGCCTCCATCATATCCACTCAGGCTGATCACTGCAATGGAGAAGTAAAATAAAAAATAAGGGTCATGAAAATGTATATTGGATGGTAATGTCTTAGTTCTCTGTGTCAGATGCCCTATCTGAAGGTACAGAGTCTCTCCTTTTAAAACACACCAAAGAGTATTATAGTTATATTATAAATATTATAAATTATTTTCAGAAGTCAATGTGTGTATATGCATATCTATATATATATATAGATATATATATAGATATATACACATATAATTACGTAAAGGGTTATGGAGGATGCGCTAGTCATCTACCAGTTAACTTAGTCCATATCTTGTCATTCATAATTACCTTAAAACTGAATATATAACACATATATATGGAATTTAGAAAGATGGTAATGATAACCCTATATGCAAAACAGAAAAAGAGACTCAGATGTATAGAACATACTTGTGGACTCTGGGAGAAGGCGAGGGTGGGATGTTTCAAGAGAACAGCATCGAAACATGTGTGTTATCTAGGGTGAAACAGATCACCAGCCCAGGTTGGGTGCATGAGACAAGTGCTCGGACCTGGTGCACTGGGAAGACCCAGAGGGATGGGATGGAGAGGGTGGTGGGAGGGGGGACCGGGATGGGGAATACATGTAAATCCATGGCTAATTCATTTCAATGTATGACAAAAACCACTGCAATGATGTAAAGTAATTAGCCTCCAACTAATAAAAATAAATGGAAAAATAAATAAATTTAAAAAAACTGAATATATTGCATTAACTCTGAAATTTTTTTACAGAATTAAGAGTAAAAAGAAGATAATAAGTTAAAATCCCATTTCTGTTGATTTCTATCCATTATCGTTATGTTCTTTGATTATATATACGACAACTTACCCCATATCCCTAATAGACTCTTTTGATTATAAATTCACCAAAACCACTGCAAATTTCAAATAGATTCTTATTATTTAATAATTTTATCCAACAAACTCGTATATGATCATAATGATTCATTCTGTTATCAAACCTTTTTAGTTTGCTGTCCTAAGCTAGAACACTGTTGTTCCTGGCTCAGTCAAATACAGAACCTCTAACTCAGGTGTTATACTGAGATGCTAAAATAACCCTCCTTTAAGAAGAAAAATAACTGACACTAACCAGTTCATCTGCAGATTTGGGAAGGATCTAAAAGATGTTAAACATGCCAAGTAAACAATTATCATTCAGTTAATCAGAAATGGTTTTTGACATGTCAAAGGCACATAATATGGCAAAATTATAACTTTTTTTTCCCTGCTATGTTTGAAATTAGAACTGGGACTTTCAAAATCAGAGGGAATCAAAACATTACAAAAGAAACCATGTCAAAAAGCCACTGTTTTGAAACTGTTTCAATTTAAGTAGTAAAAATTATAATTGTTGTTT
Organism: Odocoileus virginianus; assembly: GCF_023699985.2. NCBI lineage: Eukaryota > Metazoa > Chordata > Mammalia > Artiodactyla > Cervidae > Odocoileus > Odocoileus virginianus. The sequence continues at coordinate 13,497,891 of NC_069698.1, forward strand.
ATATCCAAATCAGATAAGAATAAATATGAATTACATTGATAGAAAGTAATTAATAAAGACATCTGTAGTGAGAATGTAAATTAATAAAGCCACTAAGGAGAACAGTATGGAAATTCCTTAAAAATCTAGGAGTAAAACTACCATGTGATCAGGCAATCCCACTACTGGGCATATACCCTAAGAAAACCATAATTAAAAAAAAAAATGTACCCCATGTTCATTGCAGCACTATTTATAATAGCCAGGACACGGAAGTAACCTGGATGTCCATTGACAGATGAATGGATATAGTAACTGCTCCATGTACTCAATAGAATATTACTGGGTAATGAAAAGGAACAAATCTGAGTCAGTTGAACTGAGGTGGATGAACCAAGAGTGTATTATACAGAGTGAAGTAAGTCAGATAGAGGAAAACAAGTCTCGTATATTAATGCATATAATGGAATCTAGAAAAATGGTACTGATGAACCTAATCGTAGAGCAGGATGTCACAGATGTAGAGAACAGACCTGTGGACACAGTGGGGGAAGGAGAGGGTGTGATGAATTGAGAGAGTATCATTGAAATATATACATTGCCATATGTAAAACAGATAGCTAGTGAAAATTTCTGCATAACACAGGGAGCGCAGACTGGTGCTCTCTGACAGTCTAGAGGTGTAGGAGGTGATATATGTCTGCTGTGGCTGATTTATGCTGATTTATGGCAGAAACCAATACAATATTTTAAAGCAATTATCCTCCAATTAAAAAAAAAAAATTTAAGCTATGTGTGAAGCAAGTGATCCTGGGAAGTATGTAAGAAGGATAGATCTTATAGAAACCCAGGAGGTAAACCTAAGTCCACATCATCACAATGCATCTCATCAATGAAAAATTATGCAGAATTCTGAACATAAAATGTGCTTTGTGTACCCAAATCCTTGCCTGGTTTATATGAAACAGGGTATGGCCATTTAGAAGCAGCTGATCTAAGAACATAACCCTGCAAGGGAGTACTCACAATTGTTGGATCCCTGCTTTCATGACATGTCCAGCCAAGCAGGAGTCATTCCAACACAGATCTTTATTTCTTTAACCTAGTCACCAATTCTGTACAACATTGTTGAAGACTTCACTGGCAAGTCTCTGCTGGCCTAAAACATGTTCTCCAAGTGCCTACTTTATAATTCAAAGAGAGGACACCATGTGGAAAATTTAAGGAATATAGAGTTTGTGAAAAATTCAATTCTGACTAAGTTAACCTCTGAAGGGTATATATTCTATAAGAGAGGCTATGTTGAGAAAAAGTTCTTTTGCATCTACATAGAGAATAGGAAAAGAGATGTTTTGAGATTAATATTAGACTTTTAAAAGTATAGAGTTGGTAGCATTGGCAGTAATTATTAAGTAACACACTGCTGACAAATCCCTGAAAGGATCAAATTTTCCTGTTTTACAATCTGCCTAGAATGTAAGGTGTGACTCCGGGCAGGTGTGAGCAACCCCATCTTTCTGCCTATTTCCAGAGAAGTACAAAATAAACAAGAACCAGGATAAAGGCAAAGACATAAACTGCCCTAAGAGCTCCATAACCCTATCATTCTTCACTTTGGAAAACCTGGATTTTGTGAAAGTACAATAAAGGCCAGAATGAATTCCACTTTTACAGATAAGAATGTTAAATATATTCATTCTATAAGTCATTATTCTGGCAAAGAAAAATGTAACTAAATGTAACAAAAATGTAACCAATTTTCTGAAGCTAATTTTACCTCTAAATTATTAAATGATTATACCTAAAACACTTTATGGCTTCATTTTAAGATTATCTGTAGTGCCCTGGATTTTCTAAGGAACATCTGCCTCCAGCCTTTGAGACTATGAGTCCTCTTTGCTGTTTAGTAAGTAGCATAGCATAGTGGTTAAGCACACAGACTCTATGTAATAGCATGAGTTCAAGTCTTCATTCCCGAAGTGCATAGCTTTGTATCCATAACAGTTCAGAGAACATGTATGTGTATGCTTAGTAACTCAGTTGTGTCTGACTCTTTGAGGCCCTGTGGAATGTAGCCTGCCAGGCTCCTCTATCCAGGGGCCTTCTCCAGGCAAGAATACTGGAGTTGTTGCCACGTCCTCCTCCAGGGAGTCTTCCCAACCTTGGGACTGAAACCAGGTATCCCTACAATCCCTACAATCCCGCATTGTAGGTGGATTCTTTACCAGGGAAGCCCCACAGAATATAACATATATTTAACTAAGTTTAGGATTGCTTTCTGTTTTATTTGGTAGATAAATCATCTGAAAAGATGATTTAAATATTTTGGCAGTTGATGAGAGACTCTTGGTACTAAAACTAAATATGTTCTATCACTTTTCATGGAAAGAATAATGACAATGAAATAAAGCATTGTGTTCTCACCTGAAATTCCCATAAGAAGATACAGAGATGCCATAAAATACAGACTTTCATGAAGAGTTCAGTGTATAAGAACAAAAATGTCCAAACAAATGCTCATTTCTAATTAATATTCTTGGAAAATGCCCTGTGAAGAAAAAGGTATTTGTATCTTCTGTCTTCAAATCTGTTTGTGAAGATAATAATGAAATTCCCCCAAAGCCATCAAATATTCCCCATAGAATAAAGTCAACCAACTGGGCATTATACACTAATCAACAAATCATTTCAAACATTGTTTTTCAACTATTACTTTTATAGCTTGTTTTGCAACTCTTCTTTTATAAAAATAAAAGAATCACTGTTTATTTGTAGAAAAAAATTGAAAATGTACAAAACACAAGGGAAACAAATTCTTCTAATTTCACTAACCACTGATCATTACTGCTAACATTGGGGTTTTTATGCATAATTATACACAGAAGTTATATAGATACTTATACATAATTTATATAAACATTTCTATTACACATAATATTAACATAGTGCTGCACATAATTTTTCAAAAATAAGTTCAGCTAAATAATATTCATATTTTCTTGTTATTAGCTTGAGAAACTTTTGGGTTGGTTGGCTACATCATTATCATAAAAAGCTATAATTATGAATTCACACATAATCATATTTATTATATTAAGCTTGGCAAGATACATGCCTGACCTATATGTATTTGGCAAACATGTAAAACTACCAAGAGGTATAAAAATTTGTTTATAGTATAAAGTCAGGAAGGTTGATTCCTCCAGCTCTGTTTCTCTTTCTCAAGATGGCTTTGACTATTTGGGATCTTCTGAGTTTCCATACAAATTTTAAGATTTTTTTGTTTTAGTTCTGTGAAAAATGCCATTGGTGTTTTGCTAGAGATTGCACTGAATCTGTAGATTGCTTTGGGTGGTATAGTCACTTTCATAATATTGATTCTTCCAATCCAAGAGCATGTTGTATCTCTCCGTTGTGTCATCTTTGATTGCTTTCATCAGCGTCTTACAGGTTCCTGCATACAGGTCTTCTGTCTCCTCAGGTAGGCTTATTTCTGGTACTTTATTCTTTTTGTTGCAATGGTGAATGGGATTCTTTAATTAATTTCTTTTTCCAATCTTTCATTGTTGGTATATAGGAATCCTAGCAAGTTCTGTGTATTGACTTTGTATCCTGCAGCTTTACTAAATTCATTGATTAACTAGCAGTTTTCTGGTTGCGTCTTTAGGATTTCCTATGTATAGTATCATCACAAGTGTATATTATTATACTCATTGTACACATGAAGAAATTAAGGCACTGTCTACTAAGTTTGCAACAAACACTCATTCTTTCTTCTCTTTATGTGCTAGTAGATTTAATGGAGGTTCTTGTGATCACTTTTAACCTCATTTGAGCTTCAGAGAGAAAATAATAGGTCTTCTGATTTGACATCCTGTGCTTTTCCTGGCTGCCTGATTTGTAAATGGAGGAAATACCACCTCATTATCAACTAAGATGATTCAGATAATAACACTCTGAAAGACTTGAAGCAATAATTAAATATGAGTCAGTGTCTTAGTCCATTTATGTGAAAATAAAGTCACTCAGTCGTGTCCGACTCTTTGTGACCCCATGGACAGAGGAGCCTGGTAGGCTACAGTCCATGGGATCTTACAGGCAAGAGTACTGGAGTGGGTTGCCATTTCCTTCTCCAGGGAGTCTTCCTGACCCAGGGATCAAACCCAGGTCTCCCACACTGTAGGCAGACGCTTTTACCATCTGAGCCACCAGGGAAGTCCGGACTGCCATAAAAGCAGACTATCTAGACCAAATAGCTTATGAACAGCAGAAATTTATTTCTCACGTGACTGGAGGTGGGGAAGTCCAAATCAAGGTGCCAGAATGACGGAATTCTGGTGAAAGCCCTTCCCCTGATTATTAGCCTGCTCATTCTCACTGTGTCCTCACATGGAGAATAAAGGTAGGGATCTCTCTGAAACCACTTTTATAAGATTCTCATCCCATTCATGTATCTCCACCACATGGATTAAGCAACTTCCAAAAGCACTACTGAATATTCTTTGAAAGGACTGATGCTAGTGCTGAAACTCCAATACTTTGGCCACCTGATGTGAAGAACTGACTCGTTTGAAAAGACCCTGATGCTGGGAAAGATTGAAGATGGGAGGAGAAGGGGATGACAGAGGATGAGATGGTTGGATGGCATCACCAACTCAATGGACTTGAGTTTGAGCAAACTCCAGGAGTTGGTGATGGACAGAGAGGCCTGGCATCCCTGTCCATGGTGTTACAAAGAGTCAGACATGACTGAGCAACTGAACTGAAAAGCCCTACCTCTTAATACCATCATCTTTGGCAAGTGACTAGTGATAGTGAAAGTCTCTCAGTTGTCTCTGATTCTTTGCAACCCCATGGCCAATAGCCTACCTGGCTCTTCTGTCCATAGAATTCTCCACTGGAGTGGGTAGTCAGCCCCTTCTCCAGGGGATCTTCCTACCCAGGGATCAAACCCTGGTCTCCTGCACTACAGGCAGATTCTTTGCCATCTGAGCCATCAGGGAAGCCATCATCTTTGGGGCTTTGTATTTCAACATATGTATGCTGAGGTGATGCACACATTCAGATCATAGTAGGTAGGCTTTCCTATTAGAAAGAAATCAATTCTGACTCCAACTTGGTGGCCATTGATGCTTGAGCAATATTAATCATTTGACTTTCAAAATGTGGTCCAATGCCTGCAGATTCATCAGAAACACGAGATGCTTCTGAATATGAAAAACCTCAGGGCCAGCCCAGAATGATCTGCTGAATCTAAAAGCTGTGAGCTCGTGGTCATCTAAGTTTGACAATGACAAACTCAAGTGAAAAAAATCTCAATATTATTGTCTCCTCTTCTACTAAAGTGACCAAAGTAAATATTATATAGAGGCTGTACACTCCAACTATATAAATTAAATACCTAGCAGACATTTTATAATAGTTCAGCTGATATTCAGTGGATTGATTTTAGTACCCAATAATATGGACAGAAAATGGAGAACTGTGCAACTAAAATTAAGTACCTGCCTGAATATGAGACTCTAATAGGCAAGAAAAGAATTTCTTAGGGAATAATTGCAGGTAACTTTTTGTGAACTGATAATCATCTGTTTTCATAGAAGGCTTGTTAAATTTCATAGAAGACTTGTTTCCAGTCATTATTAGCATTGGCTATACATTAGAATCACTTCGAGAGGTTTAAACTACCGTTGCCTGAGAACCCCTCTACAAATTCTTATTTGTTTGGTTTGGGTTGATAACCAATAGTGAGAACCACAGTCTGTACTCTCTGGGTGAGGAAGAAGAAAATATTCAAGACCTGGTTGATGACATGTATTTATTTCCTGGTTCTGTCACTTATCAACAGGGTCTGATATGTCAAAAATTATTCCTTCTTATGATATGCTGTAAACTGGATTGAGGGCTACCTGAAATGTCCAGTTCTCGTGGATTATTACAGGTATTGTGTGGATTCCAAACTGTCTTTTACATGGAACAGAAAACCATGAAAGATAAGTTTCTGCACAGAGTGCACAAGATCCTATGGAAAACCTAGCATAGTGACCTAAACTTTCACGAAAAAAGATGAAGTCACGATGCACATCCTGAGGCACACTTCCACTCTCTTAGTCTGAGGACAAGTGTTACATGAAAAATGCAGTTGAGGATTTGGCCAGCCCCATCTCCTTCCCTATGCCTCTTCAGCCATTAGCATCATCAGTCTATTTTCCTATTTTACTATTATGCAAACACTTACTTGTCCTTATTCATATTTGGCTATCCTCTCCCATCTGGTATTTTCTTTCCTCTCATATAAGACATTACAGTAATATAGAAGAGTAGTGATTAAAAGCATGTACTCAAGTACCACACTGCCTGAAATACTAAGGATTTAAAGGAGATGGAGAATGACTGTCTATTGACATACAGCAATTGCATAATGGCCAAACCTAAACCCTCTGTGTGGCCCTTATGAAAAAAGAAAGCTTTGCCACAGGCCTTGACTGTGAAGAGATGGAAAAGGAACTCCTACAGAGCTTCTGGATCCAGGGGGAGCAAGCTGCTTAGAATGAGTCCTCACAGAAGAGGCAGAGCTCAGATGCATCTGAGTCTGAACAGTATCGAGGGTCTGAACAAACAAATCCCAAACACACTGTACTGAAGGCTGTCTGCCCCCTTGGGGCTTTGGGGTATCTGACCCACAAATCGCTTGTTTCCTCAGGTCAGTTAATAGGCCAGGGGTCAGGAGAATGTGTCATGTTCATGGAGATATATTTTCCTTTATTTCTCACTAAGATATTCACAAGGAAAAATGTTATAAAGTCAAGAGGCAAAGGGCAAAAGGGACAGTTGGAAACTATGCTTAGCTTTTGTAAAGAAAATTCCATTTAAGCTATGTAATTATGATTTGATCAAGCATACCTATTATTCATGTAGCTGCAAATTCCTGATATATACATATATATATATATATATGTATATGTATATATACACATGTACAAATTCATTCATTCAGTATGTGTGTGTCAGGAAAAGGGACTCAATAAGATTACTTAATAAATTAAGAAGGAGAAGTTTTTAAAACTTTTAATTATATTATAGGAAAATTAACTATTTTTATTATCTCTTAATTTTTGTTCCTTTTTATGAGTAATATACAAATCTAATTTAATTTGTAAAATTACTATTAAAATTCTTAGAAGTGTTCATTTAACTACCTCAAGTTTCATTATAAATATTAACTGAAGAGAATGTTTTGAAAAATTATGTGCTCAGGAATTATTTTGGAGGGTGTGAGTACTTTATAAATAGAAATTTCACATGGACTTGAATCTTCCTTTAAAAGCATATAAGTTCATAAAAATTTTAAAACGTGTATCTGGAAATAGAAGACCTTATACATATTTCAAGCTTAGCAATTTGGGAATTGCAGTTTCACTCATAAAAATTTTAAACCAACAACAAGTAAGGGATATCTTACCCTGTTCATCAGTTATTTTGAGGACCTAGGTTCACTTATAACTAAGGCAAGTATATCTAGTCTAAACATTATTATTAATTGATTTAACAAATACTTAACTGGTCCCTATGTGCAAAATCCAGGTCCAGTTATTATACTTTATGTAAATGGAGAGTAAAAAGGAAAGACTATGAAAGTTTTTTTGATAAATATTTATTTCTTTATTATTTTTCTAAGCACACCTAAAACTTCCTTGTTTCTTAGGCTATAAATAAAGGGGTTTAGCATGGGAATTATAATTGTGTAGAACAGTGAATACATTTTATCCTGATATTGATCCTGGCCAGACCCAGGACGCACATACATGAAGAAGAGAGTGCCATAGAACAAGGAAACAGAGAGAAGGTGGGCGCTGCACGTGGAGAAGGCTTTGCTCCTGCCTTTTTCCGACTTCTTTTTCAGGATGGCAAAGAGGACACAAGTATAGGAGACTATAATACCCATAAAAGTAAAAGCCTGTATAAAAGAGGCAAAAATAAAAAGCACTAATGCATTAATAGATGGATCAGTGCAAGAAATCGTAAAAAGTGGCAAGATTTCACAGTAGAAATGATGTATTGTATTAGACCTGCAGAAACTTAATCTAAATAATAATCCTACATGTATTATAGGTTGCAGAAAACCAATTGCATATGATGCACTTATCAACCAAGTGCAGAGTCTGTTGGACATCACCACTGGGTAAAGTAAGGGGTTGCATATGGCTGCATAGCGGTCATAGGCCATCACCACCAGGAGGAAGCATTCTGTGGTGGCACTGGAACCAAAAAAATAGTACTGGGCCATGCACTCAAAGAGAGACATCGTTTGACTCTTGTCTAAGGTGTTGACAAGCATCTTGGGAGTCACAGAAGATGAAGAACAGGCATCTGCAAAGGCTAAGCTGCCCAGAAATGAATACATGGGGGTGTGAAGATGGGGGTCCTTCCAGATGAGAAAAATCAGCCCAAGGTTGCCCACCATGGTGGTGAGGTAGATGACCAGGAACACCAGGAACAGGGGGACCTGCAGCCCTGGGAGATCTGTGAGTCCTGTGAGAACAAATTCTATCACCAGGGTCTTGTTTGCCTCCCTCATATCCACTCAGGCTGATTACTGCAATGGAGAAGTAAACTGAAAAAAATTAATCAAGGTTCATGAAAACTTACACTGGATTGCAATTTCATATTTCTACATTTCAGATGCCCTTTACTGAACAAATATGAAGGTATAGGGTCTTTCTTTTTAAAAACACCCTTCAGAATGTTAGCGTTAGTTGCTCAGTCATGTCCAACTCTTTGTGACCCCATGGACTGTAGCCCACCAGCTTCTTCTGTCCATGGAATTCTCCAGGCAAGAATACTGGCTGGGTAGCCATTCCCTTCTTCAGGGTATCTTCCTGACCCAGGGGTTAAATGCAGGTGTCCTACATTGCAGGCTGATTCTTTATTGTCTGAGCTACCAGGGAAACCCCTAAGAGTATTAAGTATATTATAAAAATTTTTGAGGAGGAAGGAGTTTTTTACAGGTTTTAAATATATACACATTTATTTAAAGGTTTATGGAGAAAGCAGTTAACACCAATTGACTTAGTCAATAACTTTCACTCAGTAATACTTTAAAACAATGTATTCACAGTGAAATGTACAAAATTAAGGATAAAAAGTATATAGTATGTTTTAGTCTATAATCTCCAAAAAGAGAACTGTTGAGGTTCAAGAGTGTTTTCACTGTTTCTTAAAATCTCAATTGTAACTTTTCTATTGAATCAAAAAATTAGCTATACCTTTGTACTACTAATGTGTTTCATTATTTCCTACTAAGACATTAATGGGTGAAGTAGTAATACAGTAAGTTAAAATTTCATTTTTGCTGTGTCCTATCCATTACCATTATGTTGTTTGATTGTGTATTCATAAAAAATTACCCTAAATTCCTAATAGACTCTTTTGGTTATACATGCCTCAAAATAAAACCAAATTTCAAATAGATTCTTTTCAATTTTATTGAATAAGTTCTCATATGTGAGCATAGTCATTCATTCAGTCATCAAACATTTATTTAGTTCTTCCTAGGCTCAAACACTGTTATTCCTAACTTAGTCATTCACAGAAATTTTAACTCAGCATTTTACCAATAAAGCTAAAATAAGCCCTCTTTTAAAAAGAGAAAGGGGAAAAAGAAGAATCTAAGAGTTAGGGCAATACATGTCAGTGTAGACAGTTATCATGCAGTTAATCAAGAATGTTTTTAATATGTCAGAAGCATATAATTCCAAAACAATTATAAGAATTTTCCTTGTTTCTTTTTTGAGATTGCTAGTGAAACTATCCAAATCAGGATAGAATGTAACATTATTAAAGACACCACAGTGAAAAGAATAGCCAGTGTTTTGAATATCTGGAGTCAAATAGTAAAAGCCTAAATTGTGTTTAAATCCCAATCAAATGAAGAGAGAAAATGAAGCACATTAATAGGCAGTGGGTAACATTAGTATAGTAAGGCAGAAAAATGCCCCAAATTACACATGTATTAATACCTGTTAACTGTATTGTCCTGGGAAGCAAATGCACAGGCTAGATCTTATGCAAGCCCCCGGGTAAACCTAAGTCTGCATCATCATAATGCATTTTATCAACGACAAAGTGTGTACATTTCTGAACATAAAATGTATTTGGTAGACCCACATCCTTGCCTTAGTGAGCTGAAGAAGGGTCTAGCCTTCTAGAAACAGCTGATCTAAGTATATAACCGTGCAAGGGAATACATGTAAGACTTGAATGCACAGTTCCCTGACTTTTATTACATATCCAGTCAGGTGGAAGTCATTTGGCACAAATTTTTATTTTTATTTCTATAACCTAGTTACCAGTTCTTAGATTTCACTAGAAGTCTATGCTAGCCTGAAACATTTTCTGAAAGTACCTACACCGCACTTCAAAAAAAGAAAACAATGTAGAAAATTTGAGGAAGATAGGGTTTGTGAATTCAGGTCTACCAAGATAAATATTTGAACAGTAAATTTGTATGGAAGAATTGGGGTGTTTTCTACAGGGAGGAACCTAAAGGTTTCTCTTTTCTTTTAAAAGGGGAGGCTGTGCTGAGGAAAACAGTTCTGCAACTTCATAAGGGATGGGGGAATAAACTTGTTCGAGATTTATATTAGACTTTCAAAAGGGCTGATAGCAGTGGCAGTAGTCGTTTGTGAGTAAGCACACTGCTGCATATCACTGAAAAGGGCAGATTATCTTCATTTTACACTCTGCCTAGAGTATGATGATGAGATGTGGCTTGGGGTAGATAACAGTGAACTCCTTTCTGCCTGTCTCCGGAGAAATACAATCTTAACGAGGACCAGACAAAGGCAAAGACTCCTCTTAAAAGCTCTCTATGATTCATCATTGTTGGCAAAACTTCCAAATTTTGTGACTATACAGTAAAGGCTAGAATGAATTCCTCTTTTACAGACATTCATAAATATATTGGTTTGATAACTCATCTTCTTGGCAAAAAAAAAATGTTCACAAAAATGTCACAAAATTTCTGAAGCTTTGAGTCTCAATTCCACCTCTGAATTACTAAACAATTATACCTAAGCCACTTTATGACCTTATTCTAAGATTCTCATCTGTGGTGCACTGGATTCTCTAAGGAACATCTGTCCACAGTTTGAGTCTGTGACTCCTCTTCGCTATTTAGTAAGTAGCAGAGAATGTGAGTTAAGCACACAGCCTCGATATGTAATAGCATGAACTCAAATCTTCATTCTACAGGTATATAGCTTGTATCCATAAGGGTTCAGAGGGTTGAATATTTTAGTTTTTTAGCTGTTCAGGATTGCTCTGTCTTCCATTTGCTAGATAAATGAAAATTTTTTCAGATATTGTGACAACTCCTGAGAAACTCTTGGTACTAAAATGATATGCTCTATCACTTTTCATGGGAAGAATAATGACAATACAGCATTGCATTCTTACCCAATCCCAATAACAGGATGCAGAGATGCCATAAAATGTAAATTTTCATAAATAACTCAAAATGCAAAAGCAAAAAATGTCAAAAACAGTTATCTCATATTAATCTTTGTTAAGAAATGCAGTTTAGAAGGAAAGGTATTTATATCCTCCCATCTTCAAATCTGTTTGTGAAGATAATATTGAAACTCCCTCAATGCTCCCAAAAGATTCCCTGTAGAATAGTCAGTCTACTGGGCATTACAGATTAATCAACCTATCATTTCGAACATACTCTTTTGCAGTTATTTTTATATCTTCTTTCATTCTTCTAAAAGCAATTTCAGTTTAATACTAAAAAATGGCAACTTAATTGTTAAATTAACATAAAAATAAAATAGGCAGGAAAGCACAAAGAAAAAATATTGCTATAATCTTACTAATCATTAAAAAATACAGTTAACTTTTGGGGTATTTTTTCTTCTACCTTTAACCAATGCATGTAGCACTATTGGTATATTAACATATATATATTATACATACATTTACACATAATTTATTTCAAAATTATATGATTATGATTCTGCTATATATATTTTTAACAAATTATTTTAATTGAATAATACATCATTTCTATTTTCCTATGCTCTTAGTTTGAAAAATTTGTGGGTTGTCTCTCTGGCTATATGAATTTTATAAAACTCTGTAGTTATAAAGTTATAGAGATGAAGCTAATTTGTCCAAATATGTGTGTGATGTTAAGGATTTTCTTTCAACAAGTCTTCAATGGACTTCTTGGGAAATTGTACTGATTTACCCTACAAATTTTGAAATTACTAATTTCCCAAGCTTTATACGACCACAGAGAAATTTATTATATAGTTAGCCCTTGAACAACACAGGTTTGAGTGCACCAGTCCACTTATACTCAGGTTTTTTCCAATGTAAATTCTATAGCACTACACAATCTGCTGTTGGTCAAATCCATGGAGGCAGAACCAGGATTACAAAGGGACCGTATTTTCAGAGGGCCAACTAGATGTTAGACCAGATTTTCAAGAAAGCAGAGGGTCATCACTCCTAACCAGCATTATCCAGGGGTCAAGTGTCTATAAATATATAGGTATACACATATTCATATATATGCACAAATACACACATTCACGTAATTATGTTTTTAATATATTTATATTGTGATTAAACTTGGTAAGAATTATGCCTGACCTTATGTGTTTGTCAGATATGTAAAACTCCTGAAAAGCGTAAACGTTTGTTTAATTTGTGAAATTTCATCATTTTACCTAAATTGGAAGAATTGAAATCTAGTAAAGGTGTTAACTTTGCCAAATTAATATTTAAGTTATATGCAATCTCAAAATAAAATTGGAAGATAGTTTGATTAGTAAATGCTAATTCATCAGGAATCAAACTGATTTTTTACATGTCAAAAGAATTTTACAAAAAGAATAAAGACCGGAGATGTTCCCTGCTCAGTATTGCAAAATATCACAAGATTAACTAACAACTGAAACTATGTTTGATGTTATCAAAGTTCACTATGAGTACAAATTCACTAAAATATGATATTTTGAAAAAAAAATGATATTTTGCTTCTGTCATGGAAAGAGAGACTATCAAAGGTGATTGAAAACATAGACTTTGTAAAGACAGACTTGGGATCAAAACTGGCTTTGCCTCTAAAACTGTGACCAATAACTTAACTTCTGTAAGCCCTGATTTTCTCATTTTGAAAAAAGTTAATAATGTGTACTTACAGGATTGTTGATTTGCACTTACAGTATTGTTCCAAGAATCAGATGAGAGGATAAACAAGTCTTAGTGTTGTACTTGACAGGTAGCAAAGGCTCATTTAATATTAACTTTATTTGTGTTGGTTATTCTATTTCTTCATAAATAAAACAGCTAAGCTCTTTTGTTATGGAAAGGTATTTGGGGTGAGCAGAATTGAGATACTGCTAATTGCTGACAATGATAGTTTAACTGTGTACATCAAACAACTTTTACATCTAGCTCATGCCATCTGCAACTTGGCACAGAAACCAGAAAAATCAAAAAAGTGCTTTTTGTGGAGTAAATGAGACATATCACTTGAATGAGAAAAAAAAAAACCTATAGGATTTCCATATTACACTTACTTATCTTACTGAAGTATAGTTGATTACAGTGTTAAATTAGTTCCAGGTATAAAATGGTGATTCTGTATTTTTATAGATTATACTGCATTTAATTTATCATTAAATATTGGCTACATTAAACAGTCTCTGTGCTGTACGGTGTCTCCTTGTAGCTTATTAATGTTATACATGGTAGTTTGTACCTCTTAACCCCCTACCCCTCTATTGACCCACTGCCCTTCCCTCTCCTGCCAGCCCCCAGGAACCACTAGTTTGTTCTCTACATCTGTGAGCCTACTTCTGTTTTGTTATAATTATTAATTTGTCTTATTTATTGGGCTCCACGTATAAGTGAAAGTACACAGTATTTGTCTTTCTCTGCCTGACTTATGTCATGAAGCATCATACCATCCAGGTCTATCCATGTTGTTTCAAAAGGCAGATCTTCATTTTTTATGACTGAGTGGTATTCGATTGTGTATGTATGCCGTATCTTCCTTATCGTCTGTTTATGGGCTCTAAACTTTCTCCCATGTCTCGGCTATTGTAAATAACGCTGCTATGAACATTGTCGTTATTCAGTCGCTCAGTTGTGTCGGACTCTTTGCCACCCAGTGGACTGCAGACACTAGGCTTTCCTGTCCTTCATCTCTCCCTGACTTTGCTCAAACTCATGTCCATTGAGTTGATGATGCCATCCAACCATCTCATCTTCTGTCATCTCCTTCTCCTCCTGCCCTCAATCTTTCCCAGCATCAGGGTCTTTTCCAGTGAGTCAGCTCTTCACATCAGGTGGTCAAAGTATTGGAGCTTCAACTTCAGCTTCAGTCTTTCCAATGAATATTCAAGGTTTATTTCCTTTAGGATTGACTGGTTTGATCACCTTTCTGTCCAAGTGATTCTCAAGTGTCATCTCCAGCACCACAGTTTGAAAGCATCAATTCTTTAATGCTCAACCTTCATTATGGTCCAACTCTCATATCCATGGGCTTCCTTTGTGGCTCAGCTGGTAAAGAATCCTCCTGCAATGTGGGAGACCTGGGTTCGATTCCTGAGTTGGGAAGATCCCCTGGAGAAGGGAAAGGCTTCCCACTCCAGTGTTCTGGCCTAGTGAATTCCATGGACTGTATAGTCCATGGGGTCACAAAGAGTCAGACATGACTGAGTGACTTTCACTTTCACTCATATCCATACATGACTACTGGAAAAACGATAGCTCTGACTCTGTGAACCTCTGTCAGCAAAGTAATCTCTTTGCTTTTCAGAACACTGTCTGGGTTTGTCATAGCTTTTCTTCCAAGGAGCAAGCATCTTTTAATTTCATGGCTGCAGTCACCATCTGCAGTGATTTTGGAGTCCAAGAAAACAAAGTCTGTCACTGTATCTCTTTTTTCCTGATCTGTTTGCTGTGACATGATGAGACCAGATGTCATGATCTTAGTTTTTTGAATGTTAAATTTTAAGCCAGCTTTTTCACTCTTCTCTTTCACCCTAATCAAGAGGCTCTTTAGTTCCTCTTCGCTTTCTGCCATTAGAGTAGTATCATCTCCATATCTGAGGTTGTTGATATTTCTCCGGGCAATCTTGACTCCAGCTTATGCTTCATCCAGCCCAGCATTTCACATGATGTAATCTGCATGAAAGTTAAATAAGCAGTCAGTCAGTCAGTTCAGTCACTCAGTCCTATCTGACTCTTTGCGACCCCATGGACTGCATCATATCTTTTTGCCTTTTCATGCTGTTCGTGGGGTTCTCAAGACAAGGATACTGAAGTGGTTTGCCATTCCCTTCTCCAGGGGACCATGTTTTGTCAGAACTCTCCACCATGACCTGTCTGCCTTGGGTGGCTCTACACAGCATGGCTCACAGTTTCATTGAGTTAGACAAGGCTCTGGTCCATGTGATCACTTTGGTTAGTTTCCTGTGACTGTGGTTTTCATTCTGCCTGCCCTCTGATGAATAATGATAAGAGGCTTATGGAAGCTTCCTAATGGAAGAGACTGACTGGGTAAAACTGGGTCTTGCTCTGATGGGTGGGGCCATGCTCAGTAAATCCTTAATCCAATTTTCCGTTGATGGGTGGGGCTGTGTTCCCTCCCTGTTGTTTGGCCTGAGGCCAAGCTGTTGACACGCCTCCAGCAGAGACTCCTGGAGACTCACAGGCAAGTCTGACACAGTCTCGTGGGGACACTGCTCCTTTCTCCTGGCTTCTGGTGCATGCAGGTTTTGTTTGTGCCCTCCAAGAGTCTGTTACCCTGGTCCTGTGGAAGTTCTGTAATCAAATCCCACTGGCCTCCAAAGTCAAATTCCCTGAGGGTTCTCAGTCCCTTTGCAGGACCCCCAGATTGGGAAATGTGTCGTGGGTCTTAGAACTTTCCTATCAGTGCGAGAATTTCTTTGGTATAATTGTTCTGCAGTTTGTGGGTTGTCTGGTGACTTTATGGTGGGTAATGCTGCACGACCCAAGTCTCACTGTCCTTATCCAAGAGCCTTGCTTTGGAGACTGGAGTGCACTGGCAGAGTTCTGGCCAGATGACCCTGGTCTTTCCAGGAGAGAGAAGGGTCCGTGTTCCCTAAATAAGCAGAGTTTACAATATACAGACTTGATGTACTCCTTTCCCAATTTTAAACCAGTCCATTGTCCCATGTCTGGTTCTAACTGTTGCTTCTTGAACTACATACAGGTTTCTTAAGAGACAGGTAAGGCGGTCTAATATTCCTGTCTCTTTAAGAACTTTCCATTGTTTTTTGTGATCCACACAGTCAAAGGCTTTTGCATAGTCATTGAAGCAGAAGTAGATGTTTTTCTGGAATTCCTTTGCTTTTTCTATGATCCAACATATGCTGGCAATTTGATCTCTGGTTCCTCTGCCTTTTCTAAATCCAACTTGTACATCTGGAATTTCTCAGTTCACATATTGCTGAAGCCTAGCTTGTAGGATTTTGAGCATTACCTTGCTAGCATGTGAAATGAGCTCAATTGTATATTAGCTTGAACATTCTTTGGGATTGCCCTTCTTTGGGATTGGAATGAAAACTGACCTTTTCTAGTCCTGTGGCCACTGCTGAGTTTTCCAAATTTGCTGGCGTATTGAGTGCAGCACTTTCACAGCATCATCTTTTAGGATTTGAAATAGCTAAACTGGAATTCCATCACCTCCATTAGCTCTGTTCATAGTGATGCTTCCTAAGGCCCACTTGACTTCACATTCCAGGATCACTGGCTCTCGGTGAGTGATCACACCATCATGATTATCTGGGTCATGAAGATCTTTTTTGTATAGTACTTCTGTGTATTCTTGCCCTCTCTTATTAATATCTTCTGCTTCTGTTAGGTCCATACCATTTCTGTCCTTTATTGTGCCTGTCTTTGCATGAAGTGTTCCCTTGGTATCTCTAATTTTCTTGAAGAGATCTCTAGTCTTTCCCATTCTATTATTTTCCTCTATTTCCCTCCATTGATCTCTTAAGGCTTTCTTATCTCTCCTCGCTATTGTCTGAACTCTGCATTCTGTTGGGTATATCTTTCCCTTTCTCCTTTGCCTTTCACGTCTCTTCTTTTCTCAGCTATTTGCAAGGCATCCTCAGAAAACCACTTTGCCTTCTTGAATTTCTTTTTCTTGGGGATGGTTTTGGTCATCACCTCATATACAATATTATGAATCTCCATCCATAGTTCTTCAGGCATTGTGTCTACCATATCTAATCCCTTGAATTTATTTGTCACTTCCACTATATAAACATAAGGGATTTGACTTAGGTCATACCTGAATAGTCTAATGATTTCCTTACTTTCTTCAATTTAAGCCTGAATTCTGCAATAAGGAGTTCATGATCTAGCCACAGTCAGCTCCCAGTCTTGTTGTTGCTGATTATGTAGTTTCTCCATCTTTGGTGGCAAAGAATATAATCAATCTGATTTTGATTGATTATAAAATGATGTCTATGTGTAGAGTTCTCTCTTGTGTTGTTTACTATGACCAGTGTGTTCTGTTGCCAAAACTCTTAGCCTTTGGCCTGCTTCATTTTGTACACCAAGGCCAAACTTGCCTGTTACCCCAGGTGTCCGTAACTCTGGTACCTCCAGACAATTGAATATTACTCAGTGCTAAAAGGAAATGAGCTATCAAGCCATGGAAAGATATGCAAGAACTTAAATGCACATTACTAAGCAAAGGAAACCAAGCTGAAAAGGCTATATGCTCTCTGATTACAACTAGATGATGCCATGGAAAAGGCAAAACTATGGAGACAGTAAAAAGCTCAGAAGCTGCTAGTGTTTGAGTGAAGAAGGTTGACTAGGTGGAACACAGAGGACGTTTAGGGCAGTGAAAATATTCTGTGTGACACCTTAATGATAGATATATGTCATTATACGTTTGTCCAAACCCATAGAGTGTACAACATAAAAGGGAAATCCCATGTAAACTGGGCTTCGGGTGATCATGATGGATCAGTGTAGGTTCCTCAGTTGTAACAAATGTGCCACTTTGGTGTAGGATGTTGATAATGGTAGAGGGGCCACACATGTGTAGGGAAGAGGGTAAATGGAGGTTCTCTGTACCTTGTTCTCAGTTTTGCTCTGAACAATGACCTTCTCTTTGAAAATTGTCTTACTTAAAAACAAAAGGGGAAAAAGTTCTGGAGATAAATGGTATTGATGGTTGCACAATAATTTGAATATACTTAATACATACCTAACTGTTCCCTGAGAAATTATTGCAATGGTCAGTTTTAGGTTGTATATTTTCCCACAGTTTGTTAATTGAGGAAAAAATTAATTCTGTCTGTATATACCAGTGATGTATAATTGGAAGGCAAAAATTTAAAAACCAATGCCATTTATAATAACTCCAAAAATATGAAATACTTAAGTATTAAATCTAACAAAATATGTACAAAATGTAGATGCTGAAAACTATACAAAGAAGTCATAAAAGACCTAAATAGAGGCAAACCATAATGGGAAGAGTCAACAGAAGATATCTATTCTCACCAAACTGACCTACATACGTATTTAATGCAATGCCAATCAAAATCCTAGCAGAATTTTGTAGATGTAGAAAACTGACCCCAAGGTGTATAAAAAAAGAATGAAGGAACTAGATTAACTAAAACAGCTTTCAATTAGAAAAATAAAGTTGGAGGATTTTAAGATTTATTTACTCTAAAGCTACTGATAAGAAACCGTTTGCAAAGGTATAATAACATAGGCCAATATAACATAATAGGTTTTCTCCTATAGGCAATAGGAAGTCATTTTAACTGGAGAAAAGATGCTAGAAAAAGAAATATCACCAACAGAAATTTTGCAACTGCATGTAGAAGAGAGGAAAGTAGAAAGGCTTGGGGCAAGGAGACAGATTCAAGTATTTATTTTTGTTAGAGGAAAACAGTCTAAGGGCACTGGAAAGACAAAGGAACTTTTCTTTTAAAGTTCCAAAGAAAAAAAATTCAATCTTGAAAAGATAGGGGTCAAACATGAGTTTAAAATTTCAACACTGGGAGACTGGGAGAATGGTGGTAGTTTTGATCAAAGTCATGATGTTGGAAATGCAAAGACTACATTAATAGAGATGAATAAGATTGGCAGTTAACATTAATTATTTTATTGTGTTTTCAATCTATCAGACCTTGTACTAAACACATGGCATTATCCCATCAGTTTTGACTGTAATCTTAAGAGATAGGTCCTAGTGATGTCATCCCCGATTGACATAGCAGCTAACTGACTCAGACAAAAACACCAACCCATTGCCAGTGTTCACACACCTAGTAAGTGGAAGAATTACGATTTGCTTCTCGGAAATCTGTTGCCAAAGTTCACATTCTTAACCACTATATTTGATTGTCTCCTCAGGGATTTAAAAAAATCATCTAAACCATCTGCATAATAAATATAGAAAAGGAAATAGAAGCCCAGAGAGGTTAAGAAGCTTTCTACAAGGCATGCAGTAAGTGCCACATCCCATCCCAGAGCCAAATATCCTGGTTCGTTATCTCATGTGCCTTCAATGCATCACTCATGACAGCGCTTTATTTTGATGGAAAGCTTATTTTTTTATTGAAGTATAGTTGATTTTCAATGTTGTGTTACTTTCTGGTATACAGGAAAGTGATTCAGCCTATATATAGGCTCTCTTTTTTTCAGATTCTTTTCCATTATAATTTATTATAAGGTATTTAATATAGTTCCCTTTGCTATATGGTTGGACCTTGATGTCTATCTAGTTTATGGGTAGTAGTTTATGTCTGCTAATTTCAAACTCCTAATTTATACAACTCCTCCCCTTGCCTTTCCCCTTTGGTGTAAGTTTGTTTTCTATGCTGGTGAGTCTGTTCGTGTTTTGTAAATAAGTTCATTTGTATCTTCTTTTCAGATTTCACATATAAGGGATGTCATATGATATTTTTCTTTCTCTGGAAAGTTTCTTTTTCCAGTGTTCACCTCTATAGCCTACTCTTGGCAGAGATAAAAAGAAATGCTGTTTTATATCTATAAAAAAATGCTCAATGTTCAACCTCCATACAAGGTAAATAATTGCATTTTACTTAATAACAGGAATTTTCTTTTTGTTTGAATCATTTGGCATTATATCGTTTCATTTAATTTTATAGTATCTTAATTTCAGGAGGGACTACTTAAACAGTATTGTGTAGTCTATGCTGCCATCTCGTGGTTATATTGTATTATTACACTGTGACTAAGGTCATTTTCCTCTCACCCACTTTCCACTAATGCGGAGTCCCCGCTCCCATCCTTCTTGATTCTGTAACTCAGGAATAAAGTGAGAGGGGATGAAAGAGGCAGTTGGACGGAAAGAAGCTCCATCCAAGGTCTGGTCAAAAACGCAAGAGACACCACCATTTCTGAGAGCAATTTTTTTTGGAGGAATAACAAGTGCCACCTAGTGGCTGCTCTTGGCATAGCCATGTTATATTATAAAATATCAGTATTTCCAATGTTCCAAAGAAAAATAAAGCAAAAGCAAACACATATAAATCCATGGCTGATTCATGTCGATGTATGGCAAAAGTAACTAGTCTCCAACTAATAAAAATAATTGGAAAAAAAATGGCACAAAAACATTAAAAAAAAAAAAGCAAACTTGTGTACTTAATCTCTGCAGTCTTAGTTTCCTCATATATAAAAAAGGGAAAGATTTGGATAAATGATCTCCAACAGCCTTTCCATATCATATTGTATAACTCTAGTTTCCCCCTCAAGATATTTTGCCTACCTGGCATCATGCAGACACAGTGGGGAATTTCTGGGGGCCTGGAATTTTTTATTGTTGTTGTCAGAGGTTCTTGATTCAATATAAATAAGACTTCCGCTTTCCTTGTGTTTTCTATTTGTAAGCAAAATAGATGCATACCCCAAGATGAATAATGATGACAGCCACGCTATCCGAGTGTTCTCTTTGGCGTTCTGCCAAAGGAATGGAAACTGGCTGGCATCATCAGAACAGACGCAGAGTGAACAGGAGGCGATACATGTGAGGGGAGCTTAAACCATTACCAACGTCTCTACTGACCCTGTGATTAATTTTGTTCCCTTGTAGTTACCTCTTTCTAATGTTGACAGATGTGGTTTTCTGTTTTTGTGTTTTGTTTTTTTTTCTTAAGAAGCTTACTGGGTTGGCAAAGAAAGCACTAGAGGGATAAGGAGCAGATTCAACAACAGAGACAGATGTTTTGCTGTAATTGAATTGAAACCCTAAGACCTTCTGTAGGCCAACTCTTCATAGCCTAGGCCATCGCCTCATTTTTATTTTTATGCAAAGTTAAATTCAGACTGACAGCATTTGAACTGTTAATGTTGATACTGACATGCAGAGTTGTTTTAGCAAAGATGATTTAATAAAGAGGTCAGATGGATTTGCGTCACTTCTACAGTGTGGAGGAGGGCACGCCCTGATATGATTAAGTGGTGGTGAGGAGGTATATGACCTGCCAGATATTTATGACAAACACGTGCCCCCCAGAAGCTGCAGTCTGACCTGACAGGTGGGTGAGTTCTGCTTTAGTGCTTCATTTCTTTAAGACAAAATACTGCTTTAAGAAATCCTGTTAGTGGCTTCCCAACGGCTCAGCAGGTAAAGAATCCACTTGCAATGCAGGAGACACAGGAGACTGCAGTCAATTCCTGGGCCGGGAAGATCCCCGGAGAAGGTACTGGCAACCCACTGTAGTATTCTTGCCCCAAAAATCCCATGGACAGAGGATTCTGGCGGGCTATAGTCCAATGAGTCACGGAGTTGGATATAACTGAATGAGCACAAGCGCAGTGCCTTGCTTGCCCTTCACTGGCTACCAGTGTTTCATTATGAACTTAAAAGCTTAACAGTCATCAAAAATAGGGACTTCCCTGGTGGTGCAGTGGTCAAGAATTCTCCTGCCAGGGAACGGGACACAGGTTGATCCCTGGTCCAGGAAGATCACACGGGCCAAGGAGCAGCTAAGCCCACATGTCTGAGCGTCTACCGAGTTCACATGCTGCAGCTGCTTAAACCCACTTGCCTCGAGCCCCTGCCCCCCAAGAGAAGCCGCCACAAGGAGAAGCCTGGGCTCACTGCAACGAGGGAACTGGGTCTTCATTGCCAGAGCAGCAAAGAAGACCCATCGCAGCCAAAAATAAACAAAATAAGCAAGCAAGTAAAATTGTACAAAAGTAGTCTCAAGATGCTGGGACCTCAACTTTTGATAACGAGGGCATGTGAAGCACAGATAAAGCTAAATCAGGATTTCCCAGCTGAGTGCTCTGGAGGAGCACTTTTTTTTTTTTTTTTTAGGAATATTAGGAGGTCTGGTGGATTTTTTTTTTTTTTTTTTTAAGGAGATTTGAGGTCAACCAAGTTTGGGAAACTCTGAATTCAGCAGAACTAAACAGACTTTTTACTGATGCTTTTAATGCAGCAAATATTTATTAAACACTGATTATATGCCAAAAATGGTTAGAAGTGCTTAGGATACCCCATGAAACAAAACAGACACGGGATGCTTCCTTGTAGAGCTTACATTCTAGCAGGATTAGACAAATAATGAACAGTAAATATAATAAGTCAATTGTGTAAGACATGTTAAGTGAGATATATGGTAGACTGGTAACAAGTTTTGGAGAAAAGGGAGCATAGTGTGTTTTTTTTTAAAGGAGGTTAGGGTGTGCTTCATTGAATAAATGACATTTGTCATTTGATTTAAATATGTTAAAGGAGTTAGTCATATAGATTCTTGTGTGTAGAGTGGGTCAGGCAAGGATGACAACCAGTGCAAAGACCCTGCCGTGTGAGTGTGTTTGGGGTGTCGGAGGAACAGGAAAGAGACCAGAGCGTGCGGAACAGCCCGGGTGGGTGGAGCGGACGGTGGCGAAGCCGGAAGGCGGAAGTAGTGGGGAGTTGTAGATTACCTAGCCTTCGTGAAGACTTTCAAGCAGAAGAAAAGGCGCCATGGCAGAGTTCTGAAGAGAGGAGAGCTCGATCTGACTTTTACTTTTAAAAGATCACTGGTTGCTGTGTTGAGAAGTGACTGAACCAAGGCAAGGGGACAGAGCACCACTGCAGACGTTGAGGCAAAGGGCGAAGGCGGCTGACCTCCGGGGGCAGCTGAGCAGCAAGTGGGAGTCCGCGGGCGCTGGGCGTGGTTTTAAGGGACTGGACACGGAGCTTCAGGGGGAGGAGTCAGGAAGGGACCGTGTTGTTACCAGCTGGGATGGAGAAGACGGTAGGCGAGCTGGGGGCGGGGAGGGGTATTAGCAGGCCTACTTCTGGATGTGTTGAGCTTGAGATACTTATCAGAAGTCCAAGTACAACTGTTAAGCGGGCAGTTGGTGGCTGAGAAGGTAAAGCATCTGCCTGCAATGCGGGAGACCTGGGTTCGATCCCTGGGTCAGGAAGATCCCCTGGAGAAGGGAATGGCAACCCACTCCAGTACTCTTGCCTGGACAATGCCATGGACAGAGGAGCCTGGCAGGCTACAGACCATGGGGTCACCAAAAGTCAGACACAACTGAGCCACACATGCGTTCGCATAGTTCTCAAAACCTTGAGACTGGCTGAGATCACAAGAGGGTAGGAAGGAGGAGTACTGAAGTACTGAGCATAGAACCGCTCGAGTACTGTGAAATCTGATAGAGGGAAGGGGGTCAAATAATAGAACCGAGAAGGAATAACCGAGATGTGAGAAAAAACAAGCAAGCCCAGGAACCCAGAGGGCCGGTGAAGAAAAGATTTCCAGTGGGAGGGAGAAATCGGGTGTGTGCTCTTTCCAACAGGTCTAGTGAGATAAGCAGAGACTAGACCATTGAAATCACATCCTCCTAGTTGCCGTAGGGCCAGAGCACTGTGAACTGTGAATCCCCAGCCTAGACTTGGGGCTGGAAAACTACGCCCAGTGAGCTGTATTCATCCCGCCAAATGGTTTTTGCAGTGTTTAATTGGGGGGTGGGAGAGGGACAGATTTCATGATAACATGAAAACACTATGAAATTCAAATATCAGTGTCAACAAGCAAGTTTGACTGCTACACAGCCACACACACACCAAAATATATATATATATATATATATATATATATAGTGTTTCCCACACTCACTTAGCACAGAATGCTTTTTTTCACAAAACGTCTCCAGTGTAGCCAAGAACTGCTTTGGGAAATACTTATGTAGATAATGGTACTTAACAAAGAGGACAGGCTCAGGTAGTTGTGAGTGCTCGGGTCAAGAGCCAGGGCCCTGGATCTCATGAGATCGCAAACTTTGACCATGATGGCACCCTTCAGCAGCCAAAGTGATAGCCGATTCAGAGCAGGAGCTTCCACGTCCCGGCTGTTGTAAACAGTGCTGCAATGAGCACTGGGGTGCTTGGGTCTTTTTTAATTATGGTTTACTCAGGGCAAATGCCCAGTATTTGTGCTGATGTACTGCAGAGACCACCACAGCACTGGAAAGCGATTATCCTCCAATAAAGAAAAAGAGAGAGAGAGAGAAAATACATACACTTTGAGGGGAAAAAAAACAAAAAGACCAGCAACTTTTCTCACGTTTCTTCTATTGATTGGCTCTTTGCAGAAGAAGAAAGCTTACTGGCCCAGAGATACATGAAAAAAATTGCTCAAACTTCTTTAGCCATTAGGGAAATTAAAATTAAACCTAAAAGACTGATTGGGTAACATTTAGCAACCTGATTACATTAAAGTCAAAAAAGATTTTAAGAAACGAGAGCTCTCATTCACTGTTAGGCTGTAAATTGGTGCAACCATTGTGAGCGTTATGGTAGTCTCCTATAAATTTGAAGATGTGAAAATTTTCCATCCTAGAGGTTTTACTCCTAGGTATTTATCCTAAAGAAACTGTTACGTATGAACCCAAGAAAATATTGACCAACATTCACTTCAGAATTGCTTACAATAATTTATCCTAGGAAAATAAGAAATAATGCTCATCAGCAAAAGAATAAATAAAATGTTAATTATCCACACATCGAAGTATTGTATGGCACTTAAAAATGAATTAACTAGGACTACATCTATCTACACAGTAAATCTAAGCATACTGTGAAGAGAAAAAAGTATGTTGCAGAGGTAAAGGTATAATTTAACACCATTTTTATAAAGTTTTCTGAAATGTGCAAAAAATGTAGATTATTTATGAATATATATAAAAGCATAACTGTATATAGTGATAAACACTAAATAGGGGATGAACAGAAAGGTAAAGATTTATTACTTTATTCTGTATATTTGTAATATTTATAATATTTTATATTAAACACATATTTTAAAGAGGAAATACTTGCCCCAAAAAACATAGGAGGTGTTAATACATGGGCTAAGAGAAGAGGAAACACAAGTCAAAATAAACAGAATCAAGCAATAACACAAGCTATGCAGTGTCAAGGAGACAAATTAATTTAAGGAAATTTAAGAATTTCCTTCACACTATATTCCTGGAACAAAATAGCGTTCTTCTTCAATCCTAGTAAGTAGTCGGCTGTCACTGACTTGCTCACCTGTTATTTTCCAGGTGACGAAACTGAATTTCACTACCATACCCATGCACTGTCACTTTGCACTATAGAGGGACTGTTTCTACTCAGTATGTGCAAAGTGTCTTTAGCCTCCTATGTGGCCATAATTTAACATAATTCCTTACCCCCTGCCCAAGGCTAATTTCTTCTCTTATTTATCTGGCTGCTCACCACATTAAACCTTAAATTGAGCCACTTGATTGATATCAATGGAATAAACCATCATCTTAAAATATGATTATTTATTTGACAAATGAATCATTGAACTTTGTTTGTACTCTGGCAATCTGTACACGTTTGGAGAGGGAAAGATTCCTTTCTGGATTAAACTAATCATCTTTGTTCTCATTAAGCATATTATTTTGCTGAGTCGTTAAATATATTCAAATGATATTGTGTTGGATTAAGGGGACTTAAAGCCTAACCTCACTTCTTTGTCTGCCTTCGATTGCCACTGAGAGTTTATTGAGTCCGGATCAAGCATCCCACTAAGAACCTTCCCTGCAAAGAGGGACTAGAGGATGGAAACCGAAAATGAAAAACTCTGCTTTGTTTTTCTCGAATGGCTGATGATCCAGACAGATGTTTGCCTCTAAATGATGTCAATCCACTTAACCTACTAAAGCAAAGACACAGCCCTGAAAGCAATGTCTCTCTTTCTTCCTTGATACCTTTTTACCTGGCACTCTGATCACTTTTAAAAGGACACGTGAAGAAGCAGTATTGATAACAGCATTGGTTGTATCCGTCCACATTGCTTTCTTTTGGAAGAGATGATCCCGGCTTCCCAGTTGGTTTTCTTCACCTTCATGTGGATCACACTGATGCCAAATGCTTCTGTTGTTGCTGAAATCAAGACACCCCACCCACGCTGCCCCTCTTCAATGGAACAGACTCGGTAAGACATCCATATTATAGTCCCAGTTTCTCTCACCAGCTGCCTCAGACCTATGGGAATGTATCTTTAATGGTAGCACACATGTGTGGCAGTGATTGTCTCTAGGGAGACTGCTCCCTCATCAAAATGTATCACCTCTGGTTATCATAGAAAGAACAGCATCTAGGGCCCATGCTGGCATCTACGTGCTTAATTTTATTTAAAATAGTTAAAGGGCTCTTGTATGAGTCTTCTCTCAGGGATTGTATTTCTCCAATGAGCAATGCATTTATTATTAATAATTACCTGAGTTTAACGTTCCATCAAAAATTTTGGTGTAGAGGTTGGTCTGAGTACCGATTTCTGATGTCAAGTACTTGCAGAGTGGATATGGTTCTGTATATTGATGAGACAGTACTGAAAGGCATCAAAGCCAGTTGTTTTTCAAGTTTCGTTTTCCATTTGGAAAATCGCCTTTGAAATATCATCCTGAGCATCAATACATTGTCATTATTATCCTATCATCAATAATCAGGATATGATTGGATCTGCTAGTGAAGGGGCATAGCTCTCTACTAGAATGACCAGTTCATTTGGTTTGCCTGGGGCTCCATGGTCTTTCGGAGAAGGCAATGGCAGCCCACCCCAGTCCTCTTGCCTGGAGAATC
Organism: Odocoileus virginianus; assembly: GCF_023699985.2. Taxonomy (NCBI): domain Eukaryota; kingdom Metazoa; phylum Chordata; class Mammalia; order Artiodactyla; family Cervidae; genus Odocoileus; species Odocoileus virginianus. Next base: position 13,525,009 of record NC_069698.1, read on the forward strand.
CCATGGACAGAGGAGCCTGGTGTGGTGCAGTCCATGGGGTCGCTCAGAGTCAGACGTGACTGAGCGACTTCACTTTCACTTTTCACTTTCATGCATTGGAGAAGGAAATGGCAACCCACTCCGGTGTTCTTGCCTGGAGAATCCCAGGGACGGGGGAGCCTGGTGGGCTACCGTCCATAGGGTCTCACAGAGTCGGGCAGGAACCCCTCAGTCTCAGACAAACCAGAACAACTAGTCACCGTAGCACACAGGTGATGGTTCCCTGGTGACTCAGGGGTAAAGAATCCGCCTGCATTGCAGGAGACTCGGGAGATAAGAGCTCGATCCATGGGTCAGGAGGATTCCCTGGAGAAGGAAATGGCAACCCACTCCAGTATTCTTGCCTGGGAAATCCTATGGACAGAGGAGCTTGGGGGCTGCATTCCATGGAGTCGCAAAGAATCAGACCCAAGTGAGCAGCTGAGCGTGCCTGCAGCCCAGCGCAACGCCTAGTACGACCCAGGTAACTGTAATAACCAAGGAATGCCCTCCTGTCCTAGGGAAAATCTTTCCTTTTCACCAAGTACAAGATTCCCAAAGAGACCCAGTAGGAGACAGTGAGGAATGAAAGTGAGTGAGGTCACCCAGCCAACCTTGGTGACATATGTTTCAGCCAGATTGCCCTCACATTTTGGATATTTATGAAGCACTCACTGTAAGATCAGGAAAGAGAACATAAAAATGTAGTAAATCCTTCTGAAGCCTCAGGTTTAATGACCAAAACCAAAAGCACCGTGGAGTGCGGAGGAGCTGTCACTCGAGTCCTGAATCCTGCTTTGCTCTGAGAAATCAAAAGCCATCTCCCATACTTCCCTTCCAGACTTGGCTTCCACACTCAGATCTACGTTATGACGTCTTATCCCGTTTAAACGCTTTCTGTCTTCCCCAAGGCAATTAGGCAAGCAGTATTTAGGAAATGTGAGGCTATCCAACCAGACTGTGTGTTTTTTTCAGGCTGCTTTTAACATCTAGTATGTTTTAGTAGTATATTGTATCTAATTTTGAAACAAAATGGAGATTGCTTAAACAGTAGGGGGTTTGCCCAGTTTGTTTGGCGGATGTGTAGATAAGAAGGGAGATAGTCATAGGGACTCACCAGTCTCACCAGCCCACTATTGGTGGGAGAATTGCTGGAGAAAAATCTGCCATGTGTATTTTTTAGGTGTCATTTAAGGGACAAGAAGAAAGCATCTTTCTTTGTGGTGGTGTGAAATTTCTCTCTTATGTTAAGTGTCTCATTTTTAGACTCTGGTTAAATGAAGAGGGAACCCTGGGCTTTCTACTCTATGGGGCCAAGAGTGTTTGTTTTCACTTCTCTATATCTTAAGTGATAAGCCAAAATAGGATTCATTAAAATTTATACCTACCTCTTTTGTTCTTCAAAGAAAAATCCTCTAGGACTCCAGGGATGGCGTAAAGTATACACCCTGGTTCAGAAGCAGCCACTTAAGATGAAAGACTTGCGTTTCCCCAGTGAACAGGGTAATGCAGCCAGCCAGCTTCTGAACTGTCCCTCAGCACCCCCTCGGGCAGATTTTAGGGCATTTTGACAAAAATACTGAAATTACTGTGTAAGGTAGTTTATAGAGTAAGGAACCCAGGATAATTTAGACCTTAGTATACCTCATGCGAGGAGTTGACTCATTGGAAAAGACCCTGATGCTGGGAGGGATTGGGGGCAGGAGGAGAAGGGACGACAGAAGATGAGATGGCTGGATGACATCACAGACTCGATGGACATGAGTTTGAGTAGACTCCGGGAGTTGGTGACGGACAGGGAGGCCTGGCGTGCTGCGATTCATGGGGTCGCAAAGAGTCGGACACGACTGAGAGACTGAACTGAATTGAATATGAATAAACACTGTGAGGTTCTTTATCCCACACATGATCTGATAATCAATAATTAAATAAGTAATGAATTAATAATCCACTCTGTCATCAGTTCAGTTCATTTCAGTCGCTTAGTCATGTCCGACTCTTTGCAACCCCATGGACTGTAGCGTAACAGGCTTCCCTGTCCATCACCAATCCCCGGAGCTTGCTCAAACTCATGTCTATTCAGTCAGTAATGCCAACTCATAATGCAAGAGAATAGAATGAACATGGAAAGAAGACTTGATCTTTCTTTGAAAATTGGAAAGTATATTTGTACATATTAGGTCACATTTATGTACATTATTTTGAGCCAGTTTTCCTACAGTCAGGCCCTTTATCCTTAAATATGCTATTAACTATTTACATTCAGAATATCATTTTACTTTTTGCCCAAAGACTCCTTTTTTAATCCAAATACTTTAATAATCTTTCATCCAAAGATTCATCCCTTTATTTCTTTAAAACCAAGTAGGGGAGAGGAGGAGTTGGTGAATAAATTAGGTATGGCACAGGAAAATGTTCCTGTTTGGCCTCAGGAAGAGACCTGGCTCCCCACTGATGCAAAGAGGATTAGGCATCCAGACTTACTGAATATCTATTCATCCTTTCAGCAATTGTATTGAGTGCCTTCTGTAATGACCAGTTTTGGGTTGGGAGTTAAGAAGAACATATTGTCTCGGCCTTAAGAGTAATCAGCAGAGTGCCCAGTTTCTGTATAAATCAGCTTGCAAGAGCCAGTTGTGAAATTTTAAGGCGGCTAAAAATAAACTTATTAAAAATTAACTTATATAAACGTACAATTAAATAAATTATTTTAATGAAAGCAATAAATACTTAAAGTTCACCACTTCCTAACTGCTTTACTACCTGTTACTATTGTGTATTTTTCTCCACTATTTATATCTACTTATGTCTGGAAGAAGTACTACACTATACTGTAATATATTATGCTATGTTGTCATTCAGTAACTAAATGACAAAGAGTCAAGTCCAGCTCTTTGCAACCCCATGAACTGCAGCACGCCAGGCTTCCCTGTCCTTCACTGTCTCCTGGAGTTTGCTCAAATTCATGTCCACTGAGTCGATGATGCCATCAAACCATCTCATCCGCTGTTATCCCCTTCTCCTCCTGCACTCAGGATAGTATAGTACATACTACATAGTATAGTGTAATTGTATATGGTATACTAGTACTATATATATATATACTAGTTTATAGCATAGTGTGGTGCGTACTATGTAGCTGTATACTATGTAGTATACAGCTATATATTGTAGTATACTACTGTATAGGTAGTATTGTGCATTACACTACTATAGAATACTATATTATCATATAAACTATAGTATACTGCCATACACAAAACTTATATTACATTGTATTGTACTATACTATGGGCTACACACTTCTCTGTCATATCCATAGCTTGAAATCAGCTAGGATGACAGTATGGAAATCAGCAAACACTACAAACAGGGCTTTTTTTCCTGGGGAGTCTCTTGTTAGACATTTACTAGCACATCGAGACCCTAATGTAGAAGGCAGGAGTGTCCTAGAGATTGCCAATTCAAACTGCTACGCAAGTAAGACAGAAGTGACTGGCAGAAACTGAGGCAATTATAGGCTCAGTGTTCCTCTTGGGGCAGAGGCTGGTCAGGTTGAGACTTTTTTCTTGGAAGAGGACTTCAGCCCGGTGTCGCTAGATTTCCTGAGTTTTCAAAAGAAGAATTCAGATTTTCATGCAAAATTTTCCAGTTGAATACAGAAGTTTTCTTTCAGTACCTACTAAAAGCAGAATAATTTTTTTTAGGAAAGGGAAGAAGGCAGAAGACGAAGGGGCTTCAAATGATTCTTATATGGAATCAGACCAGAAAGTTCTGAGCTAAATCTGGTTCTCTATCATAAATTAACCTCCCTTATTAAGCACATTTGCTTCTCTTGCCTTTGTCTGTTCTATTTGTCTTCATTTTATTTAACCTTTCTACTTGTATGCTTTTTTTCCAAGTCAGGGGTCTTCAAATAGGGCACTTATGCTCCTAGAGTATAATTCTCCCCTAAGGCTGCATGCAAGCTCTCAGAGGCACATGTGAGCATGACAAGTTTTAAAATAATTATTTCTGGATCTCTGACTTCCTCTGACCTCTTTCCTAAAATGGATCATCCTGAAAATTTGCCTGCAGTCTTCTCTGTAGCCTGTCCTGAATGATTGTTCTGTCCCATTTGGCAAAATAAAAGCACACACACCTCTTCCTTTTCTGAACTTAACTACATGTGTTACACGGGTGGGTAAAACCCACCCAAGTACAAAAAATTCATTACAGATGTTGTTGTTAAGGTAGCTGATGACTTTAGTTTAAATAACACATTCTTTTCCAAACTGAGTGTTTTCCTTTTTTCCTGTTTTTCTTTTTTTTTTTTTTTTTTTTTTTTTGCTTTCAACAATATTGAAGAAAGAACCCACTTAACTTGTTAGGTTATAAATCATTAGAAAGAATTCTTGATGATACACCACAATGTGAATTTTGAAAAATAAGTAAGAAGGAATTGTTATAGTCCTGAAACAAAATTTCTTCCAGTTCCATGTCCATGAACAAAGTTTCTCTATATTTTCATCTATAAAAGTGAAAAATAGGATCAAGGAAATGTAAATTAAAACCTCACATCTATTAGAAGGGCTTTATCAAAAAAGAAATAACAAGTGCAATGAGTAATATACACAGATACACAAAATAGGGAAAATGTACCATCACTTTATTAAGAAATACTTCTCTGATAAAATTTAATCATAATTTTAATAATTATTTATCAACGTTTATATGAGTTATGTTTTGCTCCATTTTTAATAGTCATAGAGGCTACAAAAGAATTTATTTCAATGTGTATACATGTCTTCTCAGAAAGAAGTATGATAGGTGATAAAATTCAATGAAGAAAATAAAATGGAAAGACAAGTTTCAAGAAAACGAGGAATGAGACAAATTCCTTTGAGACAAATTTGTCTCAGAGAGACAAATTCTTTCTGGTTTTTAAAGAGGAGCTTATTCATGTATTTTAAAATGCATGTTTTGAGTATTCCAGGTTCATTGGATACATTTAAAGGAGGAATATAAATTTCATTTTAAATTATCAATATTTAATTTTAAATTTTATGATGAAAAAATTGAAGATGATTACTTAAATATGTGTGAGGTTTTCAAAATTATTTCAGAGGGTGTCTAAGCCACATAAACCTTTTTGAGAAATAGATGGTGTATAAAGTCAAAAGTAAGTAAACATAGGACATCTCACTACACATAAGTGGAACCCTCGGGTAAGAAGAGATGTGTGTGCTTTTAGGTACTGCCAGGAGTGCCTGTCATGCATGCATGCTCATTCAGTCATGTCCAACTCTGCGACCCCATGACTGTAGCCCACCAGGCTCCTCTGTCCGGGGGATTTCCCAGTCAGGAATATTGGAATGGGTTGCCATTTCCTACTCCAGGGGATCTTCGCCACCCAGGGATCGAACCCTGTCTCCTGCTTGGCAAGCAGATTCATAAGCACTCTGCCACCTGGGAAGCCTCTTGCCTTTCATAGCAGGCTGCATATTCATTGTTCTGGGGATTCTTTTTTTTTTTTTTTTTTTTTTGAGGATTACAATTCTGGAAATTTATTAGGATTTTTTTTCTCCATTAGGGAAGCTACATGCAAAAGATACAACATACAGAATATCTTTAAATAACACAACTCCCAGACAGGGACAGGGTGATATTTGGGGGAGGGGCATTCTGTCTTTGCTTTTGTATGTTCTATTTTTAATTTTAAAATTTTTATGTTCCTCTGGATGGAATTTCCCTGGGGATTCTTAAGATTCATCCCTTCCAATCTCTGGAGGGCTGTGCTTTTGAAAAGAGTACTAGAGATTGCCGTTGTGTTATATTACTAAAGAAGTTCACAAATTTCCATGAATTTCCACCCAAGGTAATATTCCAGTTTTTCTTAAAATAATAACAACCAGCTAGCTTTTATAAAACGTCTATTATTTTCCAGACCGGTAGTCCTCCTGAGAAATTGTTATAAATGCAAATTCTCATACCCTAAAACTATGGAATCAGAAACTCTGGGCATGGAGCCCAGCAAACCTGGTAATTGAGATTCATGCCAAAGAATATAGTACTTACAAAATATGTGGTAGGGGGCCTGGAACACAATAGGCATTTAATAAAACCTAGCTGCTATTACTTTTTCAATCAATGGATCATTCTAGCTCCTTGAAAGAGGTTTTCTAGTTAAGAGATCCTTGGAAGAAATAGCTCTGTGTGTCAATTATTCATAGGATAAAATGACTTGTATTTAAAATCAAACGCATTTGTCTTCTACACAAAATCAGATTTGTTCCTCCAACTTCCCTATTTCTATCAATGGCAAAAATGCGTACATAAATCTCTGAGGGTTTCAGCCAGAAACTTCTGTACTTAAAGATCATACTGCGTGCTCTCCGGTAACCATAAACCTGGACATATTTCTTAAACCAGCTGCTTCAGGATGTGAAATTCTCACCATCAAAGTATTGGTTTAAGACATTGTGTCCACAAGTATTATATTAAAAATTCATGTGTATTTCCTGAAGGAGCCATGACATGTATCAATGCAAAAGCCAATCAAGAAAGAGTAACTAGAACTTGCCTAGTAGAGCGCTCAGTGTCTTATGTAATTGCTGCTCCTGACGATGACAGTGATGGTGATAGGAATGTTCTTTTCAAAAAAAATAATTTTACTTATTTATTTAGGGCTGTGTGGGCTCTCTCCAATTGCAGCGAGCCGGGGTTACTCCCCAGCTGCAGGCTTCTCATTGTGGGGGCTTCTCGTTGCAGTCGCCACGCTCTAGAGCGCAGGTGCAATAGTTGTGGTGCATGGGCTTCGCTGCTCCACGGCGTGTGGGATCTTCCCGGACCGGGGATGGAACCTGTGTCTCCTGCATTGGCAGGCGGACTCTTTACCACTGAGACACCAGGGGAGCCCAGGAGCGTCCTTCTGGAAGAGGGACAGAGCATGGTCTCGGGCACCTGGGGCAAGAAGTCGGCTGCATGTCACTTACAGAGGGGCTGCGGTGCCCCCACACTTAGAACAGGTCTGGGAAGTGTGTGTCACAGCACAGAGACGAGTCAGGGAGACCCAGCAACTTGCCTGAGTTCAGAGCCCCAGGGAGCCACGTGCTTTGCTCCCAGATCAGGTCTCCACGCACACCGGAAAGGCCACCCACTTTGCCTTTGCCCGAGGAAGTGTGCCTGCTTCACCACTGGACCAATCTTAGGTCCAGCCAACTGTCAGATCATCCATTTTCCCCTGGGATTCCTCTCCAGGCCCATAGCCCTCCCTCAGTTCCAGAATCTACTACAGGGATTCTTGCTCAAATCCCAGCCAGCACCTATACTTTTTGCACATGTTGTGAAACACTGTTTTCATCAGTTTACAATTTTCAGGTCTTTTCTTTTGCTTTTTCTTAACATTATCTTAGTGCAAGAGGTAGTTTAACTTCTGTGACTCCAAGAATCACTCAGGTACCACGTTGAATGCAGATTCCTAGGCCCTGTTCCTCTGGTTCTGGTTTGGTTGATCTGGGTCTGAATGGTGATCATCTCCACCCAGGTGCTAGTGGCCAGGTTTTCCTACTAAAAACCACATTGTCAGGACCACATCCACACTCAAGTATGTCATTCAAGGTACTTTACCTTACCTGCCCCACCCTTGTGAAAGAAAAAGTAAATGTTGGTTGATCTTTGTATGTAATATGAACTGAGAAAATGAGCTTTATGTGTCTATTTTGGAGCATAGCATGTTGAGCACAGAAAGCTAAACTAAATCAAAATATCCAGAAGCACGTGTATCTCAAAAGCATTTTTCTCCCTTGGAGGTACAGCAAACAAGAAACTAGAATGCGGAAAGAAGACAGTACCAAGGTGCGGCCCCTGAAATACAAGCAAATCCTCCACATAGAGGACCATGACTTTGCAATAAGACCTGGATTTGGAGGTGAGCACTGTCTTTACAAAACTCCTGTGTTATAATCCATTGCGTTGTCAAAACTGAGTTGAAAATTTGAAGTCATTAAGACCAAAACACAGACCATCAGTTTAAGAAAGAAAAAGAAACAGAAACCTTTTACAATGATCTTCTCTTGAATAAGAGCAATTGATAATTTATGCAGTTTAAATTAACCAAAATGACCCATTGTTTACTATATACATTATCATTAAAAGTGTGTTCAAAAATAGTGAATGTGTATATCTTGCCCATACAGTAATATATTGTTTTAATTAAAATCCATTGAGTTATATCGGAGAAGGCAATGGCACCCCACTCCGGTACTCTTGCCTGGAAAATCCCTTGGACGGAGGAGCCTGGTAGACTGCAGTCCATGGGGTCACTAAGAGTCGGACATGACTGAGAGACTTCACTTTCACTTTTCACTTTCATGCATTGGAGAGGGAAATGGCAACCGGCTCCAGTGTTCTTGCCTGGAGAATCCCAGGGATGGGGGAACCTGGTGGGCTGCCGTCTATGGGGTCGCACAGAGTCGGACACGACTGAAGCGACTTAGCAGCAGCTAAGCATTGAGTTATATGATGGTATTCATAAAATCTTGTGAAACATGCTTATGACCTGGAATGCCTGACTTTTGTTGAAGAACTAGTCTGCCAAATGCCATGGCTCCCTGTGAACCACCTCTGCTGAGGTTTTTTCTTTTACTTAACACCTAGCAATAAAAACTGATTGAAATGTTGGAGTGCCAGGCACTGTGCTAAGCCCTTTAATGCACTGTCTCATTCCACGCTTGCAGTGACCCTATGAAGTAGGTGTTACAACCCTAATATTACAATGTGCAAATTAGGGCTTAGAGAAATTAAGAAATGTTCTCAAGGCCATGAAAAAAGTAACGTGGTAGAACCAAGATGCAATGACTGGTAAGGAGAACAGGAGCAAACCACAGTAGGAGGATATATCACTTGGAAAAAAGCCTTTCCTCCTGTCAGATTGTTTCATGTGCATATAGTTGCATCCCTGGGGGTACCAAGCTTTTCAAGGATACACAGGGTGTGGTAAAATCACCCAGGTAACCTGTACTCTCCACCTTAGTGCTAAATCCATCCTGACTCTCCTGCTCCTGACCTAAGGTCTCCCACGCCCACAATTTCCTGAACTGACAACTTTTCATGCTAGAGACGTGGAGGTAAGAGAGGTGAGTGTGGGGGTGAGGAACCAGGATCCCCCAGCAGTAGAATAGGTACCACTTTTTGATAATTAACACTTCAAGTACTTGGCGTGGGTGGGAAGACCTCGATACTCATCATATTGTGGTTATGACAAAGGAAAGCACAACACACAGGTTACTGGTAAAATTTTAAAAGTACATCAGGTAACTCTTACGTTACGGATGGTTTGGGTTTTGTTCTTTAATTTTCTGGAATCCACTGGGTTGCAATTCTAAGGGTCTGGTTTTTATTTTACTAGGTTGTGTGTGTGTGTGCTTAATTGCTCAGTCGTGTCTGAATCTTTTCGACCCCATGAACTGTGGCTTGCCAGGCACCCCTGTCCATCCAGGGAAGAATACTCAAGTGGGTTGCCATGCCTTCCTCCAGGAGATCTTCTCACAGGGATCAAACCCAGGTCTCCCACATTGTAGGCAGATTCTCTACTGTCTGAGCCACCAGGAAACCCTTTATTAGGTTGATGATGCAAGTTTCAGCAGGCATTAGAGTCCCCTGGGGGCTCCTTGGCACCCAGATCACTGGGCCTCACCCACAGAGGTTTTGATTCAGTAGATTTGAGTGGGGTCACCAATTCTCATGTCTTATACATTTCTTGGTGATGTTGATTCTGCTGGTCTGAGAATCACATTTGATACCTACTGAGTTAGATTATTAGCATCAGATTAATCCGTGTTGAGTATATTTTGTTTTTCAGGAGCATTTCTCACATTTATTGAACCTAATTTAAGATTTTTAGAAGCCTCAAAATCAGTCATGTTTAAAGATGTATGCCTTTTTTTTTTACTACCTATAGATCTACTTTTTAATTTCTTTTTTTTTTTTTACATCACTACTCAGATGTGTCATCCTTACCACAATTCTCCTGAAGATGTACTCTTAACTGCCATTCCCAATAGACCGTTTATTTCCCCCAACAAAATTTGCCCAAAGTTTGGATAATATACCCTGCAACTGATAGGCAGGTATTCTGGACCTTGGTCTTAACTTAACTCCTTGGAATTCAAGGAGTCTCTAAAATCTTTCCCCTCCCACAATTTACCTGGGAAAATTATTTTTTTTAATTTAAACTTGACCGGCTGTGGGTACTTGGAACCATTAGGGGGCTCCAGACACACAGGAATAGCTTGGAACTGGCCTCTCTGGAGTAGTGATTAGCAGTCCAAAATGATGTATTCCCTTCTATACGAATTCAAAAAGCTGCCCTAATTCCCGTTAGGTTAGGTTCGTCAATTAAATGAATTCCTATCCTAGAGGAAAGGGCTTTATGGGTTTATTTTAGACCACTGAAAGCCAGAGAGATTAAGAGAAAAATTGCTGCTCCTGAATTTGGACCTTGAAACAAGCAGTCTACACTTTGTAACTCAAAGTGTTCCAAGGACCAGCTGCAGAGTCACTGGGGAATTAGTTAGAAATGCAGACGATCAGGCCCCACCCCAGGCTTTCTGAATAAAAATCTGCATTTTAACAAGATCCCCAGGTGATTCGACTACACTTTACAATTTGAGAAGCACCATCATAAATTACCAAGAGCCTTACCAAGAGCCGACCCAAAGCTTTTATCTTAAAACATTTATGCCTTCTTTCTCCCTCCTCTGTATCACCCCCACCCCCGAGAAAAACATAATATTGATCTTAGGTTTCTACTTCTCTTGATCTGTTAGGGATACGTGTTAAGAATTTTTAAAACAATTTTTTTTCCTGAGGCTACTTTGGGGGGGTCATTAAAAATGCAATGGAATGCACTATTAGTGGCAGGTGGCTAATCATCCCACGATTAAGAAATTTTTCTGACAGTCATGGACTGGGGCTAAATGGTATCCAAGTGGCTTGTGTATTCAGTCAGTTCGGGCAGAAAAAAATCCATAAATTCAGTCAGAGGTGTCAGTCTGGTAGCTCTGTGAAATATAGTACTTAACCTTCTCTTGTCTTAGTCAGAACAGCTTTTTATACCGGTGACCCATTCTCTGTTCTCTCGAGCCTGCTTTCCTGGGAAAATCAGGCTGCAGAATACAAAAGACAGGCTTAAATTTATCTTCTCTTTCTCTATACTTGTCCATAACACAACACACACACATCCTTCTTTCCTCTTGAGCTAAATGTAACTTCAGCACTTCTCTCGCCTTAATGTTTTCCTAATTAGCTTTAACATTAAAACCAGCTGCTACTGCAGTGCTTTTTTACTTTTATAAAGCATTAGAAGATTAATTGACTCATTATGTGGAAACAGGAGGATATAAATTTAAGGGAGCCTTTTGTTTAACTTGGGTTATAAATTGCAGCTCATTTTCTTTATTTATGCTTTCCCTACCCTTTACATCTCCCATAACTAAGGGCTTTTTTTTTGTTTTAGCTTTATAGATGATGATTTCTTTGTTTCTTTAAAGTGAAATCCATCCAGCATCTAGATACTGGCTACTGAGTTAAAACAAAAGCTGAAGTTGTAAAAACCACTTGTGTAGTCTTTGCTCGTCAAATGGGAGGACCAGATTGCCAGCCAGGGGGATCTGGCTATATTCCTGCATTAACGAGCTCTAGCTTTTAGGCAAGTTCTTCAACCTTGCTGAGCATGAGTTCCCTCATATGTCAAATGGAGCTAAATTGCTTCTACCCAGCTAACTAACAAAGTGGCTGTAATGATAACATGAGATAATATATCAAGTACTTTAAATGTACTACACAAATAAGATGAATAACTTTTATTTAGATCCCCTTATTTCAGCATGCATAAAAGCAAGATTAATGATTTTTATACGTATAATATAATGTAGTATAATATATATGGCAGTATAAATGTCTGTGCTACTACCTAGTTAGAGATCCTGGGAAATCAACACCTAATTGTAATACCTAATAGTTAATTTTTACTATATTCCAAATGCTTTATATAGAGGATTAATAAGAGCATTTATGAAACTGGTATTATTCATGTTCTATGTATCACACATTTCTGTATACTGAATAAGTTGGTTAAGACATTTAATGTTAGGTTAGGCTAAGGACTTGATATGCATTTTTTAATTTAGTTTCACAGCAACCCCGTTAGGCACAGACCATATATGTATGTCCCCTATTTTACAGATGAGCAAACTGAGGCTTAGAGGAGTTAAGGATACAGAAGGTTAAACTCAGGTTTACATGGCTACAAATTTCATAGTTTTTAATCTTTTTGCTTTATTACCACCTTCTCTCTGGGACTCAGCGCCTATTTTGCAAAAAAGAATGATCTTCGGAGCTTTTAAGAAGCTCCCAAATTTTATGATTTTGCATCTTGCCTTTAGTCACCCTCACCTTCCACTCTGTCCTCAGAATGTCAGAGCAGAGTTTAAAGTCCTGGACCCAGGAGATGCACTTGGGCCTCAAATACAGAGGAGACAAAAATGAGGTCAGATAGCATCTGAGGACAAACATTTTCCTTTGAGCTGAAAAAGCTCATCCTGACAAAAATAGAATAAATGGGAGGGAGGAAAGAAGAAATCTAAGACGTATTTAGGAGCCCATTCCTAATGGACAAGCCATGTCATTACCCCGCTGTCAGCCCAGCCTTCAAACAACCCTGAGGGCCCAGTGCTTGTCCAGTGGGGGCACGAATGTCCTTGTATGGTGGTGGTAGAAGGCTGGCCTGGCTTGCAGAGATCCTCATCAGTAACTGGGTCCTACTTACAAGGCATAAACATCCTGAATCCAAGTTGTGCTCACACTTTGTCATAAAATAAACACTGTATGAGAAGCGCTGGATCATTGTTTAGTGAAGAATGCACTGATTGTCTCAGTGTTTGAATGTAAGACTGGGAACTGTGGACTGTAGTCTGAGGAATAAATTCACATTTTTGCTGAATTCAGTTCAGTTAAGTCGCTCAGTCGTATCCGACTCTTTGCAACCCCATGGACTGCAGCACACCAGGCTTCCCTGTCCATCACCAACTCCCAGAGCTTGCTCAAACTCATGTCCATCAAGTAGTGATGCCATCCAACCATGTCATCCTCTGTAAATCTGCTAAATTACAGTAACAATAGCATATATTTTATGCTATTTATTGAGTATCCATTAAGTTTATCAACAGTTGATAAAGTCTTTAAATAAGTCTCCTTGGTGAGACTACTACTGGGTCTGATAGTTGAGGACCCTAAGCTTAGAGATTTTATTGACCCTAGTTCTCATGTGTCATGGAGCTGGATTCAAGCTCTGGTCAGGACTCTAATGCCAGAATTTTCTCCAGGATGTTCTGTTCCCTCTCCAAGGCCTCTCCCATCCCTTCAGTCCTTTGGAGTATTGGAGTTAGTGGGAGGAATGACTCATCCTGAAAGGCCAGACAGGGCCAGGGATGAGATCTTTGCATGAAGTGTCTATTTTGATAGCTCTACCAGCTAAAGAGGGCTTCCCCTGTGACTCAGCGATAAAGAATTCATCTGCAACGCAGGAGATGTGGGTTCGATCCCTGGGTTGGGAAGATCCCCTGAAAGACAACATGGCAACCCACTCCAGTAATCCAGCCTGGAGAATTCCATGGACAGAGGAGCCTGGAAGGCTACAGTCCACAAGGATGCAAAGAGTTGGACATGACTGAAGCGACTGACTACGCACAGACACGTCAATTAAAGAAAAAAGGCAAAACAAAATAAAAGCATCAGAGCTAAACCTGATCAAGGAATAACACTGAGCTGTTCCCAAGTTAATGCTTAATCGTAATTATCACTAAACAATATTTTAATAGAACTGTTATTATTAATACTATTGGGAGCAATTGGTCCAATATGGCAGGAAGTAGTGAGCAGTTGAGATGCAAGTAAGGTATTTCTGAAACAGAAATATATTCTACTGACAGGCCCAGTGCCTGGCTAGTTGAAATCCTTGTAAGTAAGGAATGATAGCAAGGGTTTAGATTTATAAAAGAGCAAATCTGTGTAGATAAAGTGAAGGTAATGTCAGCCAATTAATGGGGGGCTAGGCATAGATGGTCCACAGGGACTGGTGAGGCGTGTCTTGTTTTATAATGTGTTATATTGGGGTTTCCCTGGTGGCTCAGATGGTAAGAGAATCCATCTGCAGATTGAACCCAGTTCAATCCCTGGGTTGGGAAGATCTCCTGGAGAAGGGAGTGCCTACCCACTCCAGTATTCTTGTCTGCATAATCCCATAGACAGAGGAGCCTGCCAGGCGCCAGTCCCATGGGTTCCCAAAGAGTCAGACACGACTGAGCGACTAAGTGTACACACACACAGTACATTTAAAACACAATAATTTGGTGCTTCATTAAATTATATGCACATATATGTCATGTGTAGCATATCCAGACAATGAGGAATGAAGTCTTTCTGGCCTGTCCCTTCTAAATACCAAAATCTTGTCTGAAATAACCACTTAGGATCCGTCTAGGCAAGATTTCTGTTTTTTTCCAACAATAGTTGAAAGCATTTTTTAATTAAGGACTATAAAGTTTGAGAATTGGTCACTGTGGAAAGAAAACATATGAAGAGTCTATGTATAAATATACAAATTATTTGAACATCTATATACATCAGGGCTTTCCAGGTTGTGCTAGTGGTAAAGAATCCACGGCTAGTGCAGGAGACGCAGGAGACATGGGTTTGATCCCTGGGTCAGGAAGATCCGCTGCAGGAGGAAATGGCAACCCACTCCAGTATTTCTGGCCTGGAAAATCCTATGGACAGAGGAGCCTGGCAGGATATAGGCCACGGAGTTGCAAAGAGTTGGACACAAGTGAGCACACACACATAAATACTCATACACACTACTAAATAATGAAGTTATTAGTATCAGCATGCCCTCACACAGGAACAGAGGAAAACCTCTGTGGAGTGTAACAAGGAATCATCTTGGTCTCAGATTGTTCTCTGGCCACGTGAGCCTGATTCTGTGAGACCCAACTGCACACAAATCTAGAACTTGCCTGTCTGAAGTTGCTCCCGTTCTGATTTCCAGAATACTCTCAGCATTCACATTTCTAAGGATGTTTGCTTCACCCCAAATGCAAGTTATGGCTTCAGTTTATCTGGAAGGGGACATTCTGAATGTGCAGCAGCCCTGGGTAGCACTGTTATCAGTGTATACCTCTATCCTGTCCACGTGAAAGAGACTGATTTTTCGGCAAGAGAGGAAAGGCTTCCACATTTGCCAAAATCATGAACTTCGTGCTGGTCTGCTCCCTGAATATGTAATAATATATCAATAGATAATTGAGAAATTTATCATTAAAACTTGAAAAGTAATTCATTTGCAGCATTGATCTCTCTCCACTTTAAATGATTCCAAAAATAAGCCTGATTCCTCACTATATTCTCATTCTTCTTTCTGAAGGGTCTCCAGTGCCAGTGGGTATAGATATCCAGGTTGAAAGTATTGACAGCATTTCAGAGGTTGACATGGTAAGTTTCTCCCCGAGATGCTTTTTTCTGAAAGGATAGATTCTCAGGAGTGTCAAAATCACTGACGTTTTAATAAATCATCTTAATTATGCATGTTATTTATTTTTCCTGCTTTGCTTAATGAAGCTGAAGTTGCTTTATTCTTTTCTAACTATTATCTCTGCCCCGGATTATAATTCTCATTCCTTTCTTTCTCTTCTCCTTTTCTTCCATTGGCTTTCCAGTGTCCCGAAGGACAGGATATACTTAGCTATGTGACTGGAACCTTGGTACTCAGTGTCAGCAAAAACTGGTCTGCCTTCTCCATGCCCAGTCTGAAAAAAATGATCAAGTGATCCCCGGGGTTGGCTTCTTTTGCTTCTCATTTATCATTTTCCCACCCTCCCACATTTCACCCTGAAGTCACTTTCAATCTCTTTCATTTTGTCCTGCTCTCCTGCCAGTGGTGGTTCAGCCTGCTTCCCATGATAGCGCCAAGCAGTGGTGATGCTGAGGTATCCGTGACATGTGCCAGTGTCTGCCATTTGACTTCACAGGCTCAGCGTTTGCCCGGTGCCCTTCAGATCAGACTGAGCATCTAAACACAAACATATGCCTATTAAAGCAATCCATGCAGTAACCCACAGGATTCCCTGTGGAGCGGTGTTATGGTAATGAATGAACCATTGTATTTATTCACTCTTACCCTAATTCAAAATTACATGTGGCTGGTGCTCCCAGATTAACCCAGAGCAATAATACAATGCACCTCTATTCTGATCCTAAGAAAAACAAATGAGCTTATCGTTACTTGATGACTTGTTTGTGGTTTGTTGAGATTTGTCCTTCACTCGCATAATAAATGTTGAAGTTCTATTATGTATGTTATTTCAAGAAGAATTTGAGTGTTGCTGGCAAATAAATGATAGTAAGAAGTAAGCAGTTGGGAAATGTGAAATAACACATTGAAATTGCCTACATCCTGTAACTTAGGTGAAGATAGGAGAATTTCTATTCAAACAAACAAAATACTCGTACCTGAGAGCCAAACAAGACTCAAATAATTGATTAAGCAAATTTTTTTCTGCTAAAATAATGTTAATCTAGCTTTCCCCCCTCATCCTTGCCTCCTTACAACTGGGATGCATATAGACAATTTAAAGTCCTGAGTCATACTGTATCAGAATCTCTGAGAACTAGCTTCTGGGGGATGTGCCATATTAACAAATACACAAGGGATTTTTGGCACACTACAATTCCAGTACCATCATTTGCTGGTATTTGTTTTGTGTCTTGAGCTGAATATCACCAGCTCTTTCTCAGGACCTCTGTCAACACTGCTGTTGTTTAGTAGTTCAGTTGTGTCTGACTCTTGCAACCCCAGGGACTGTAGCCCACCAGGCTCCTCTGTCCATAGGATTCTCCAGGCACAAATACTGGAATGGGGTACCATTCTCTTCTCCAGGGGATCTTATCGATCCAGGGATTGACCCACATCTCCTGCACTGCAGGAGGATTCTTTACCACTGAGCCACCTGGGAAGCCCCTCTGAAACAACATGCTTTCCATTAAAATGCTTAAAAACTCCAATAAATTGTGTTCAGGTTCTTATAGGACTGTAGTTTATTCAACTTGGGGAGGACTGCTTTAACAAAAATGGTAGAAGTATATGGGTATAAAATCAATCATAAAAGTGAATATTTATTTACAGTGAGAGAAAAAGCAAACTAAAGTACCAGAAGAAAATCAAAATAAAATACCAGACCATGAAGCTTCAGGTCCCTCTCTTCTGAGATCATCTTAGGTGATTTACCAGAGTGCTCAGGTAGAAATGTGTCCCACTTATAACCTGTTTCCCCTCAGCAACTTGAATACTTGATGGTTTTCAGAAACTCTCAGCATTCACCGGAGTCCAGGTGAGGCGAGGCTCTGTGACGGAAGCTCAGTAGCTTCATTCCAAATCTACCTGAAGATATAATATAAGCCATTCAGGCACAGGTCGTTAACACCTACGGAAACCAGTGGAGACTGATAGTACAGACTGGTCATCTTGAATCATATTTCTGCAGGCCTTGACTTGTCTCTTTTTCTCCCTGCCTAGGACTTTACAATGACTTTTTATCTCAGACATTACTGGAAAGATGAAAGGCTCGCCTTTCCCAGCAAGACCAACAAAAGTATGACTTTTGATCATAGATTAATCGAAAAGATTTGGGTGCCTGATATCTTCTTTGTCCATTCTAAGAGATCCTTCATCCATGACACGACTGTGGAGAACATCATGCTGCGTGTCCACCCCGATGGAAACGTCCTTTTCAGCGTCAGGTGAGGAGGGCTGTCTCCTGCCTAGGGCTCCCTTGCACCACCCCATCTACGCCAGCACTAGGGAGACCCACTGCAGGCTGAACTCCCAGTATTGCTGTGTTTAGTGATGCTGGAGCTTCAGACACAAGCAGAGGATGTGACTTTTTTTCCTGATTCTAACTCCCAGGTTTTGTTCCTTTAATGACTTTTAGTAATTAGCATTTTGTTTATTCTTTTAAAGATTGATTTATTTACACGTTGGCTGCGGTGGGTCTGCGTTACTGCATGCGGGCTTTCTCTAGTTGCGGAGAGCAGGCCTTTTTAGGGTGGTATGCAGGCTTCCCATTGCCGCGGCTTCTCTTACTGCAGAGCGCGGACTGTAGGCACGTGGGCGTCAGAAGTTCCCGTGCCTGGGCTCAGGAGTTGTGGCACACGGGCTTAGTTGCTCCAAGACATGTGGACTCTTCCTGCATCAGGGATCGGGCCAGTGTCCCTTGCATTGCAAGGCGGATTCTTAACCACTGGGGTGCCAGGGAAGCCCCTAACTTCCGGGTTTTAAAGAATGACTTCCTAATCTAACTGTACCCACTCTGGGCATATATTGAAGAATGATAGGAAATCAGGTTGGACACGATGGAGCTGAATGATGGATATCCTTAAGAGTCTAACCCACAGTTTTTTATAAGTACCCATAACTGCTTTTCCTCCTCACCAATGCCACCCCACCTTGCACCCCACCAAGCAGTCTTGGAATCTTGGATTAACTAAATAATTTGGTTAAGTATGTCCTTCACTCTTCACATGAGAATATAGTCATCATGCACGTTACCCCTAGTTTCTTCATTTAAAAATTGTTGAAAATGAAAAACAAAATTTTAATTTAAAATATTTGATCTGTGCTAATGGACCTATCCAAATGATAAATAAGAGTTCTGTATTCTGTTGGATATCAAAAAAATAAATAAAATATTTGTTCAGACATTATGCTATAATCGGAGAAGGCAATGGCACCCCACTCCAGTACTCTTGCCTGGAAAATCCCATGGATGGAGGAGCCTGGTGGGCTGCAGTCCATGGGGTCGGGAAGAATCGGACATGACTGAGCAACTTCACTTTCACACATTGGAGAAGGAAATGGCAACCCACTCCAGTGTTCTTGCCTGGAGACTCCCAGGGACCAGGGAGCCTGGTGGGCTGCTGTCTATGGGGTGGCACAGAGTCAGACACGACTGAAGCGACTTAGCAGCAGCAGCAGCATGCTATAATATCCCTCTTTACTATAGTATTTTTTTTTAGCCTAAGGAGTCCAGTGCTTACTGACTTACCATAGGTAACTTTAAAAATGTTTGGTAAATCCCAGAGATTCATTTTTTAAAATGTCTTAGAAATCCCAGAAAGATTCAGTAGTAAACTGAAAAAGAAGTTAGCTCTCCAGACAATATTCATGTCCTAATCTCTGGAACCTAGGAAGGTTACTTTATTGGGGGGTGGGGGAAAACTACGCAGATGTGATTAAATGAAAGGTCTGGAGACAAGGAAATCATTCTGGGTTATCTGGGTGGGACTACATGCAGTCATCAGCATCCTTGTAAGAGAAAGGCAGAGGGAGGATTTGACGCACGTGGAAGAGTAGGAAGCAGTGTGATGGTGAAGACGGACTGGAGTGACGCAACCACCAGCCCAGGAATGCTGGCGACTTCCAGGAGCTGTGAGAAGCAAAGGATGAATCTCACCCTAGAAATTCAGGAGGAGGCAGGGATCTTCTGACATCTTGGTTTCAGTCCAGTGATACTCATTTCAGACTTCAGGCCTCCAGAACTGTGAGAGAATAAATTTCTGTTGTTTTAAACTGCCAAGTTTTTGGTAATTGTTTACAATGAAAATATGTTCTTTTTATTCATTAAAAACACCTTCCTCACTCTAGTACAAAGATTCTGTTACCAGACATTTTATAAAAAGCTATCAGTGTTTTTTAAAAAATGAAATGAGAGGAAAGTACCACTTTTCATAAGAACTTTTACGTCAGAGGTAACCTAGGACTCTAACAAGTACTGGAACCAAGCCTTAGTAGGAATCAGCAGCTGAACAGCGGCATCTGGCCAAGAAATCAACTGTTTTAAATTAATTTTTTTGATGAGGGGATATCCACTGGAGAAGTAGCTCAGTGAATTGTCCTTACCCTGCACATTCCAAAGAAGGATTTGGCTCTTGTCTGGCTCCTGGGAAATAACCTACAAGCCCTTGTGATATCCTGCCTGGTAAGTGTGTCTTTGTTTACCCAAAGACTTTGAGCCACGTGGTATCAACTTGACCTCTGGAGGGGCTGCAGACCAAGGTCAGCCATGACTATGTGAACAACCCTCAGTTAATGCTTTGAACCCCTGGGCTCACGGAGCTTCCCTGGTTGCCAACACTGCATGCATGTGGCCATATGTCATTGCTAGGGGGAGTAAGCACTGTCCACACCGCCCTGCCCACTAGAACAGGACAACTGGAAACTTATTCCTGGTTTTTCCTGGAACCCGCCCTGTGCATCTTAACTTCATTGCTGACTTTAACTGGTATCCTCTCATTGCAATAAATGATTAGCTGTTAGTATAACAGCTTTGATGAGTTCTATAAGTCCTTCTACTGAAACGTTGAACCTGAGGTTCGGGTTCAACCTGAGGTTGGTCTGGAGATCTCTGAACACAGGATTCAGAATTGTTGTCTGCGTAGCTACTTCAGCTGACAGCAAAGCCAGTCCAAGCCCAGAGCCAGGTCACCTGGTTTCAGGCTTGGTTCTGACACCATCTACTGACAGTCTCTCCTTGACCAAATTCTACTGTGTCCTCTGAACTGTCTTCTCACTTTGGCCTGGATTTTGAGCTTCCGTTTCTGTCTCTGCATAGTCAGTTTAGCCAGAGTCCCCCATCCTCAATGTCTGATCACCCTCCATGTCTGATAAGGTTCCTCATCCACCTCTCCAGCCCCCAGCTGACATCTGACCACCCTGGCCTCCTTCAGCAAGAATTCTGTTAGGTCCATTTAGCCAGGTTTCCCCCAACCCCTTATGCTGCCTCTTAGTAATTTTCCATCCACTGACTTGCCCTCCCCCATCCTGGCCTCCTTGTTCCTTTGCTATAAATTCCCAGTTGTTATGTTTGGAGTTGATCCCAATCTCTCCTTCCAATTAAAAAAAAAAAATTATAGTAGCTCTCCTAAATAGAGTCTACCTTACCATTTTTTAAACAAGTGTCACGAATAATTTTTTCCCTAACACTGTCTACCTAATCTCCTTGGCTGTTAATTTATTTATGTGTACTCTGAAGGAAGGAGACTGCAAGACTTCAGAAATCCTCTTCTAAAGTACCAGGAGGATGCCAAAATGAGTATGTTTTGTGTCGCAAGGTTATCCAGACCCCTCCGTGGCTTGGCATTTTCCTGCATGACTATTGAGAGTAGAATTCAACGCACAGCAGATAAAATGATTTTCCCCTCTGACTGGCTGAGGGGTGCCATGGGTAGGAGCAGCTGTTGCCTTTGTTTTTTGCAGACCTGCTCAGGGGCCTTTTGTGGGTACCACAGTTCAGCAGCCTCTGCCTGAAGCCAGGAAAAGCTAGGAGGACATAAAATGTGAAGAACAGCCCTCATCAGTATGTAAGCCCTTTGACTTAATAGCACCTGAATTATGCATTGTGCACTTAGATCTATAACTGAAAATGCTGCAGGCTTTCCCCTCACTCCTGCAAAGATAATTTTCTCAGGTAAACTTGCTTTGTGAAGGAAACCTTTACTCATAGGTTTTTATCACCACCATTCCAGCTCTTTATTACTGGAAACTATTTAAGTGTGAATCTTCCAAAAACCAGAAAATATTTAAGTCTATTTAAAGTCTTCTCGCTTTGAAGTGTGTTTTTCTGAAGACATCTGAGCCAGAAAATATAGAGGAAGCTGACCAGGAAATGGTGAGATCAGAAGCAATTCTTATAGCAGGAATTCACTCATTAACTCTGGGTCTTAAGCAATCACCCACCTTCCTGGGTTTGCTTCCTTATGGGTTACTTGGATAGAAGACGGTAACACCTGTTTGGCATTATTCTTCAAAGGTGCACAAAACAGGCCGAGTGTCAGATAGCTTTAAGCTACATTACTTATTTGACCGTGTGGTGAAATGACGTGCAGTTTTCTTTTTCTTATTCTTCCTATAGGATAACTGTTTCAGCAATGTGCTTTATGGATTTCAGCAGGTTTCCTCTTGACACTCAAAATTGTTCCCTTGAACTGGAAAGCTGTAAGTGTAAACTCCCGAAGGAGTGAGTACCTGTGGTCTGAACACATCATCACATACTTGCAGTAAATAACAGACTCTTAACATGTGGACCTTTTGATATAGGTTAAATATGTTTATCCAAAATAGCTTATCAGTTGGTTGGTTGGTTGGTCTTTTTGGTAAGAATAATGATGACAAATTGTCTCACAGATGAGAAGGTAAAAGAGTCAAGGAAAAAATGCTACATATTCTGCATATTCTGCAGTTTCCACAATGATTTTAAAGGAACAGCTCCCTAAAAAGGTATATTCTTGCTAATGTTATTAACATAGAGTGGCAAATTTAGAAAACGCTGCATTTATGTTCTCATATGAATCCCAACCTTCCATTAAGTATACCTCGTTTCCCCAGAAAAACCCAGCTCTAGATATAGGTCCCCCAGTCAAAGCCCTGTCAAAGGGTATTCGAGCCAGAGCCCTGTCAATTACTTAGATCCACGTGCCCCGCCCCCAGCTATTTTTGACATAACTTATTAAAAGCTGACTGCCATTTTTCATGATGCAGGTAAAGTGCTGGGAATCTCAGTGGATGTCTCCTACAGAGACGATTCTCCCCAAACCCATTGGAAACTCTCTATCACACTATTTGATCTTACAAGAAAATTTTCTACAAGCCCAGCTCACTTTGCAGTTTCATCCAAGAGGGTCAGAAAACCAAAGCTTGAGGCCGAAAGCCTTGGTATCAGGCCTGTGAGTGAGAGGCAGTGCTGTGATATCACAATGCACACAGATAGGGAGCAGCTATTTGGAGAGTTTTTAAAGCATCATGTGGGCACGAGAAAACCCAACCACACTCTGTCAGTAATCAGGGCCTAATTTGGGGAGGGTTTTTTTTTTTTTTACGATATGGGTATTATCAGTCTTTTGGCAAAGATATATTTCAGAACCATGACACTGGAGCAGACCCTGGGGATACAGGACTTTATAAAACACCATCATGGACCTCGTGGAACTTACAGGAGCTCATTCTAATTGCAGGGATGTTATTTTCTTGTCTTAGATGCCTACAATGAGGAGGATCTAATGCTGTACTGGAAACATGGAAACAAGTCCCTAAACACTGATGAGCATATTTCCCTGTCTCAGTTTTTCGTTGAGGAATTCAGTGCGTCCAGTGGATTTGCTTTCTATAGCAGCACAGGTGCAGTATTTTATGTGGACAAGTCATGAGCATTTATTGAGCATCTGCTGTCTGCAAAGCACATGAAGCTAGTCCTGAGTCCAAACAAGCCTCCCATTTGACCAATAACATCATCCCTCTTTTCCCAACAGCCGTCTCTATCTTTGCAATACAGGTCTTCTTCAGCTGACAATGGGGTACCTCCCAGTAAACCCATCATGAGTTGAAATACATTTAATACACCTAACCTCCTGAACATCATAAAGTAGCATCAGTTCAGTTCAGTTGCTCAGTCGTGTCCGACTCTTTGCAACCCCATGAATTGCAGCATGCTAGGCCTCCCTGTCCATCACCAACTCCCGGAGTTTACTCAAACTCTTGCCCATCGAGTCGGTGATGCTATCCAGCCATCTCATCTTCTGTCGTCCCCTTCTCCTCCTGCCCCCAATCCCTCCCAGCATCAGGGTCTTTTCCAATGAGTCAACTCTTTGCATGAGGTGGCCAAAGTACTGGAGTTTCAGCTTCAGCATCAGTCCTTCCAATGAACACCCAGGACTGATCTCCTTCAGGATGGACTGGTTGGATCTCCTTGCAGTCCAATGGACTCTCAAGAGTCTTCTCCAACACTACAGTTCAAAAGCATCAATTTTTTGGTGCTCAGCTTTCTTCACAGTCCAACTCTCACATCCATACATGACCACTGGAAAAACCATAGCCTTGACCAGACGGATCTTTGTTGGCAAAGTAATGTCTCTGCTTTTTAATATGCTTTCTAGGTTGGTCATAGCTTTTCTTCCAAGGAGTAAGTGTCTTTTGATTTCATGGCTGCAGTCACCATCTGCAGTGATTTTGGAGCCCAAAAAAATAAAAGTCTGACACTGTTTCCACTGTCTCCCCATCTATTTCCCATGAGGTGATGGGACCAGATGCCATGATCTTAGTTTTCTGAATGTTGAGCTTTAAGCCAACTTTTTCACTCTCCTCTTGCACTTTCATCAAGAGGCTTTTTAGTTCCTCTTCACTTTCTGCCATAAGGGTGGTGTTTATCTACACATCTGAGGTTATTGATATTTCTCCCGGCAATCTTGATTCCAGCTTGTGCTTCTTCCAGCCCAGCATTTCTCATGATGTACTCTGCATATAAGTTAAATAAGCAGGGTGACAACATACAGCCTTGAGGTACTCCTTTTCCTATTTGGAGCCAGTCTGTTGGTCCATGTCCAGTTCTAACTGTTGCTTCCTGACCTGCGTACAGGTTTCTCAAGAGGCAGGTCAGGTGGTCTGGTATTCCCCTCTCTTTCAGAATTTTCCACAGTTTATTGTGATCCACTAAAGTAGCGTAGCCAACCTTAAACAGGCTCAGAACACTTATATTAGTTTATGGTTGGGCAAATCATCTAATGCAAATCCTATCTTAGAGTGTTGACTATGTCCTGTAATGCAATTGGACACTGTACTGAAACTGAAGAAACAGAATGGTTCTCTGGGTACCGAATGATTGTACGTATATCAGTTGTTTGCCTTCAAGATCATGGGGCTGACCAAGAGCTGGCTTGCTGCTGCTGCCCAGCATCATGCAAGAACATATGGCTAGCATGGGAAAAGATCACAATTCAAAACTGGAAGTACAGTTTCTACTGATTATGCATCACTTTTGTACCATCAAAAAGTCAAAATAAGTCAAAGCATCCTAGGTCAGAGACCATCTGTACACATTTCTGTCTTTATCATGTAAACACCTTTAACTCGATGTCTTGCTTCCTCTAGGCCCCTGCAGTCTACTCTTCATAGAGCAGACAGAGTGTTCTTTTGAAAACGTAAAGAGCACGATTCTTTCCTGTTAAAACCCTGCAGTGTTTTTCCACCAAACTTAAGGCAGAATTTAAGCTTCTCATCATGGCCCACAGGCCCTCCATGATCTCTCTCGGCCTAAGGCTCTGACCTCACCAACCACCGCGACCTGGCCTCCCCACTTCTTGCTTGTCTTCAAACACACCCACCTCCTTCCACCTGCAGGAGTTCTGCTTTCAGCTTTCTTTGCCTGGCATGTTTTCCCTGATTTTTTCATGACCAGATTCCTCATTTTGCTCAGAACTTTATTCAAATATCATCTCCTCAAAGAGTGCATTCCTAGCCATCCAGTGTACAATAAACCGCCCTCCTCACCATTCCACATGTGTGTGTCTTCAAAGCACTAACCACCTCCTGAAACATCTCTGTTTGACTGCTTTCTTGTCTGAATGCCTGACTAGAGAGAGTGCAGGGATCTATCTGTCTGCCTTGTTCTCTGTCACCCAGCACCTCAAACATGCCTGGGGCGTGATAGATGCTCAATAAATAGCAACTGAATGACTTGATCAGTAAAGTGATTCTTGCACTTTATATGCCTATGAGAAGTAAGTACAGATATTGGGGAAATTTTCAATTTTATTTCAATACTTCTGTATTTTTTTGTTGTTATACAGACATACTTTATAATGAGAAAGATTAAAATGGGCCCCTGTATGTGTGTGTGCTCAGTCAGTAAGTCATATCTGACTCTTTTGTGACCCCATGGACTGTAGCCTGCCAGGCTCCTCTGTCTATAGGACTTTTCCGGCAAAATACTGGAGAGGGTTACCATTTTCTTCTCCAGGGGATCTTCCCAACTTAGGATCAAACCCAAGTCTCCTGCATTGTAGGCAGATTCTTTACCACCAGCACCACCTGGGAGCCCAAAATGGGCCCCTAACATTACTTTTGTTAAAAGAGAAGAATAAAGCATTTTGAAAGTTGTATTCAAATATCAACTCATCAATGATATCTGAGTTCATTCAAGCATTTCTTAGGTTTCAAAAAGATCAGCATGTAGAAGTTTATTTTAGTTCACAAGTAGGCAATAGTCCTTCCTCACATTTTCCATGAATTATCAAACCAGGTCACCTGAGCGCCAAATTCAAGTGTTTTTCTCAAATTAAACATATTAGTTTCATAAAAATATTTTATATTTTGTCTACATTCCTATCATCAAAACAACCACCATAACTGCCACTCTTAAATCAGCTATACAGAAAAAGACTACAATTCTGGCTCAGTTACAAGAGTCAGAAGTATAGTTACAATTATGAAACTTTAGCTTCCCTTTGAGAGTTGAGCCACCAGGTCCTCACTTATTCCCCTTGGCATTGCCTTCACCAATGCTTGTCAATATTAACAAGTTGATGAGGACCTCTGTCCCCTCATGCCTCTCAATGTCCCTCAGAATCATGCCCTGTTAATTTAGAAGGAAAAAGAAATGACTGCTGCCCTTGGGGGATGCAGTGAAGAGTTAATCTTTATTGCAGCTTAATGTAGTGGCTAGAAGCACAGGCTCTAGAGAGAGATTGCATGAGTTCCAATTCTACCACTGATCAGAAATGTAATCTTAGACAAGTTGCTTGATCTCCCTCAGCCTCAATTTCCTCATCTTTAAGTTGATTTCATAATACTTTCTACCTCGTAGACTTGTGAGGATACATAACTTAACACTTAACTTAATAATTTAACTTAACACTTAATACATAACACTTAACAATAACTTAGGATTCTGTCTTAAAAAATACTAGCTAGTAGCTATCATTTTCACCATTTTTATCAACGTCATTATCTTTAGCCTTTCAACACAGAATGAAGCCTTCCCATCAACAGGCCATTGAAGGTGGCAGTCTTTGGATATAAAAATCTTCTTGAACATCGTCTTGGACTAACTGCCCACTTACTGTCCACCTCTTCCATGTTCCTGCTGCCAGTTCTCCAGCCCTTCTCTTTCATAAACTTCCTTTTTTTTCTACCATGTGGTAACCAGCTGGAGGTGGGTGGACACTTCCACCCAAAATTTGGTTCAGATGTCAAAACTGGTGATGGCACACAGATGCTGAAAGGGTATAAAGAGATTTATTACTCACATAATGAGGTTGTCTAGAGAGAGCAGGGAAGGCTTCAAAGCATATCTGAAAATGTCTTAAGAGAACAGGAAGGGGCCTCTGACTTGGGGCTCTTTGGTGCTTAGAAAGTGAGACTCAAGTGGGGGCTCCTTGCATGGGGCCATGTTTTCATGGTTTGATCTTCCCATCAGTACAGAGAGAACATCTGGCTCTCTTCCTAGCCTTCCCAGGTGTGGAGCAGAAGAAGTGAAGCTAGAAAGCTATCAGCAGTCAAATATAAAAATAGAGTCCTACCTTTTTCCACTCCCGAAATGAGAGCTCCACCCCTTCCCAGAGCAGCACTACCTTTCCCGGTGGGTCAAGGGAGCTCTTCCCAGCTACAGCTTCGACAACAGAACTATCCCTCATCTCCCCATCCCAGAAAAACTGCAAGACAGAGCAACATGTCTCCTGCTTGGTTGCCAAAAAAAAAAAATTATTCAGAAAATTATGGGTTAAGAAAAGACCTCGTTACCTAAATACTTTTCAGAACATAAAAGCATATGCATAAGTGTGTCTTTATGAAGTACTTTCCAGCTTTTCCTCATCCCTTATAATCTCACAATAATTATATAAAGCTATAACATCAGAGGTGCTATTATTCCACTCTATAGCCATAATCAAAGTTCTCAATTGCAAACTATAATAAAGTGGGCTGTAACATGGGTAATACAAGACAATGAGTAGCTTAAAAAAAGGCATATTTTGACTTTAGAGTGCACTACATCATGTATCTTTTATTACCCTTGGTAATGAAATTGTTTAGTGTTCCTGAAGCATATCAACTGATAGTGAGAGAAGCTAAAACAAGTAGGAAAAATAAGGGTAACCAGCAGTTAATTAAGAATAGAATACTAGGCATACAGTCTGCAAAGTCAGTGCAGATTGACTAGGTGAATGTTTTAGGCTAAGTGCCTAAATGTTTGCCTGATCTGTCTAGTAAGTTTGCCATCTTGGGTTAAGAAATTACTACTGAGGAAGTAGAAGAGTTCTCCAACTTTGCAACTTCTATAATTTAACTTTATTATTTTTAACCTATAGTCTCTATGACCTGAATAATTTGGATCACAGTAAACTGCATTTGTAATGGAAAAATTAATCCTACCACTTATTTATAAAAGGTATATTTTCATTTTTTCATTATTCATTGCTTACTTTAGAAAAGATTTAATAAGACTGGCATCAGTTGTAAAATAAAGCAAGATGATATGAATGAGAAATGTGAGAAAGAAAAATGTAAAATAAGCATAAGTTATCATATAGAATCTAACATGTAGCTATCAGGAAATGGCACCAGAGAAGTCCTATAGATGGTCCAAAAGCATGCTCTTACCTTCTAAACAAGGAACCAAGGCTGGTTCCTTGCAGCCAATGTGAAATGGGAAACTAAACAACTATGTGTATTGACATGACCACAATTGGTGCTTTGATCAGTACAAACTAATACCGACATGAGTTTATATAATTCCAACAAGAGGCAAAGAAACACCATTTGGCTACTTTTCAGCAGAGTAGTATAGATAAATTAATGGTACCCTTGAAACTTTGAAATAATAAAACAGTTTACGGATACTCCCTTCCCCCAGCCCCTCTTTGAATCCCTAGTTATCTGGATCCTAACTTGGAATCTAATGACAGAGGAGCTGCTGTGAATCTTTTCCTCCAGATGAAATGTTTCATTTCATTTGTTATAGCTCATAAATGGTTTATTGGCTCTTGCATCAGTCATTAGTCATATATTGAAGACTTTTTCACCTGCAGAAACACTTTAAACACAATACATTTTGGAGAAAGGTCTTTAAAGGCCATCCCACAAAATATAATAACCATTCATCCCCGAACAGCAGATATGAAATTTAAAGGGGAATCTTTGAGTCAGATAATTAAACCTACTGCAATTCAGTTAGTTCAACCAACATTGGAGGCCCAGGTCCTATCCCAGTACTGGGTAAACAAGGGTGGGTTAAGTTCCATGTTACCTAGGAGCTTGGAGTCTAAAGAAGCAGGTTGTTATCACTAAGTATGTCATTTCCACACAAAAAAAGCCTGTTCTGACGAAAACTTTGGCTTTTCCTCATAGGTTGGTATAATAGGCTTTTCATCAACTTTGTGCTAAGGAGGCATATTTTCTTCTTTGTCCTGCAAACTTATTTCCCAGCTATGTTGATGGTAATGCTTTCCTGGGTTTCATTTTGGATCGACCGAAGAGCTGTCCCCGCAAGAGTTTCCTTGGGTGAGTCTTTCTGTACCTTTGTGAAATGTTAATGTGGGATAAACATTAACATTTAACATTAGCATTAGCATTAACATTAACATTAGCATCCACGAGGAGGGTGGATGAGTTGGTGATACGTGGAGAGGCAAAGAGGGTGATGGGTTAGTAGGGATGGTTATGATGTGCACACAGTATTTGACTTGACCGCTATAGGGCAAATTGTAGCTGGACTCTTTCCTCGGAAACCAAGACATTCAGTATGAAGACTGCACCAACTGACCCAAGGTGGAGGATAGGAAAGAGAGAGGGTGAAGTTATGAAGCATAAACAGCCTCACTTCACAAATATCTCTTTTCTGCCTTTCAGGAAAACCTCCCCATCTCCTGCCCAAGTTCACTTCACTTTGCCTGACAAACCCTTACGTTGCAGAAGTTTTCAGTTCAAATGAGTTCACACTCTACTATTGGTACCTTGATAAATTACCTCTTGGAGAGCCGAATGCTTGAATTTGGAAACATAAGCCTTAGTTAAAAAAAATTAGGGCATAGCCTGTTAATAAATACTAAAATCAGAATCAATTGCAGCAGAATTTTAGGTGTCGTGGCACTTCAGAGGTTTCATATGGGGAAACATTGCCAGCCTCATTAACAGGTGTGATTGTCACTCTATCTAGAGACATCACAAGCCACTGTCACACACACAGATTTATGGAAACCACTTCAGACCCACTTAGCGGTTTTGATTGAGTCCTTACAGAGTGGAGTTGCCAAGCTAAGTCCTGAGACAACATCTTACTTAATGAGAACCCAAGAGTCAATCCCACCTGCCTTCTTGGCTGGTTTGGGGGAGAACTCTCTCATTTGGGCTGATTTTGTTCTTTCACCCGTAACGCTCTATTTAGGGAGAAGATTGTTATAAGTGGTTCACAGTCATCGCAATTATCACACAATTCATTCCAGAAGGAGTGATTTCTAAGTTAATGCTGACAAATTACATGCATACCTCTAAAGATATTTGAAAGACATAAATTGTCATTAATATTAATAACTTGTTCACCTCTTTCCCGTACTAAAAGTTTCAGTTCACAAGCATTTGAGTCTTGAATGTCTTTAAGGGGAAAAATACCATCTGAATGAGTAACTAAATTATTGTGGCTGTTCCTTCATGTCAGACAAGCCTGGTCCTGATGGCAGTGGGGCAGTATAGACCCAAAGAGGAGACTATAAAGGCCCATTTCCAGCCCTTGAGACAGAAGGAGAAAGGCATTCAGTCTCTAAAGGTTTATGGACACGAGTTTCAATGGGATCCCTGAAGCTGACTGCTTAGCTCTTATATCATGAAAATGACAGCAATAAAAGCTGGCTCTCAGGCAGGTTGGACTGAAGGCGCAACACTGAAATTCTGTGCTTCTTGTGTCTCCAGAGCTAGGAAATTGCTAGGCAGATTTATATAAAATCATATACAAATCAGAAGTGTCCCTCCTTCATTTTAATAGAACAAACATTTCTAGAACATTACTCTGTTTTCAGGCTTTTGTTTCCTCCCATCCTCAGGTTCTTTGAAAGATACTTTGCCCTCTGTTTTTTTTTTTCAATTAATTTATTGTTTATTGAAGTATAGTTGATTTACAGTGTTGTGTTAGTTTTGGGGATACAGCGAAGTGATTTAGATTCCTTTCCATGATAGGATATTACAGGATATTAAATATAGTTCCCTGTGCTATGCAGGAGGTCCTTGTTGTTATCTCTTTTATATATAGTGGTGTGTATCTGTTACTCCCAAACTCCTAACTTACAGGTGCACCTCGCGGGGTGCAGAGATCCAGCCCAAGCTCCTTGGCACGTGGTTTGGCGTGACATCCTCCAGAGGAAGGATACCTCTTACTACTTTTTACAAAGATGGAGTTTGGGCTTGCAGAAGCCTTGTAATTGCTTAGCTCACCTCCTTTTCATCTTGCCCAAGTTCAACCCTACCACCAGAGCGATACTTCTAAGACACTAATGTGATCATCATACTCTCAATCTCAAACGTGATTGGAGTTTAAATACACTCAACTTGGAATTCAAGGTGTCCCTTGAGGCTTGTCAGATAAAATACAGGACACTGGGTTAAATTTGTGTTTTAGTTAAGCACCAAATAATGTTTTAGCATAGGAACATCTGAAATATTGCCTGGAACACACTGATACTGAAACATTATTCATTGTTTATCTGAAATTCAAATATAACTGAATATTCTGTGTTTTCATTTGCCAAATTTTCAGCCACACCCCTGCCCCAAAATACTTGCCCTAATAGTGAAAGTAGCTCAGTTGTGTCTGACTCTTGGCAATCCCATGGACTGTAGCCCACCAGGCTCCTCTGTCCAAAGAACTCTCCAGGCAAGAATACTGGAGTGAGTTGCCATTTCCTTCTCCAGGGGATCTTCCCAACCCAGGGATCAAACCTGGGTCTCTGGCACCGAAGGCAGATTCTTTACTGCCTAAGCCCCCAGACTTACTCTAATAAGCTTCAATCACTTTGAATATTCAGTGTTCTCAAACAGGCCCTCATGCCTATCTGCTTATCTCACTTCTGGACATTTGTTCTGACTCCCATTCTACCTGGAATGCCCTCCCTACCTGTCTTTCTCTGGCAAATCTAGCTATTTCTAAACAAGCCAAAAGCCTTTACTGCTGGTTTCAGGCAGTTATGATCTCTCTCATCTTTGAACCATAGAGCATCCTAAGGAACCTACTTCATCTATTTCATGTTCAGCCGTGGCGTGACTTGGTAGCTCATCTTGTCTTCTCTATTAGAATATGAGCTCTTCAAGGATGGTGACGAGCACAGTGCCCTGCATGTATTTTGTGCTTAATATATAGTTGTTAGACTGCCAGTATTTCGCCCACCATGTTTTTAATAGCTGTTATTAACTGAAAACAATGATGATTCATTTCTCATTAAGACTCTTCTGCATTTGGGTTAATTTGCTGACTGAGGATGAATCATTTGCTGGTTAAGACCCTTCCACATCTGTCACGTTTCAGATAAAGAACAATAGAGGCAGAACAGCACAGAGTATCAGTTGTGATTAGGCAATTCTATTACTAGAGATATGAGCAATCATAATTCAGAGCATGTATTATTGGGTTAAAATACTAGTCTATGATTCCATTCAATTTTACATGGAGAAAGAGTGAAGAACTCTTACAGAGTTGTTCAAGGATGTTTTTACTGTCATGAAGAGTTCTCTTCTCCCCTCTCTCATCTTCTTCCTTCCTTGCTTGCCTCCATCATTCCTCTTGGGCCCCTCTGCATTCCTGTTGGGTATCCCCTTCACATACAATGTATGAAGTAATGGGGTCATTTATCAGGAAATAGATATTTCCTGGCAGAGGAAGGCAACTAAAACTCTCAGACATGTATTCATTCATAAAGAAAAATGCATAATGGAGGATATGCCACATACCTGGAAAATAATACCTAGAAGCTATTCATTTTACCATTATGGAAGTAACTAGAACATCTATGCAGTGGACTCCGGCACCACATCTGTGAGATAATGGTTGGTACTTTCTGTCCAAAGAGCAGTATTGGGGTATCCAGCCTACCTTCCTCTCCCTTACATCACTTAATATTTTCTTTCTGCCTTGGCCCACAGGGAAAATGTTTTTAACTCATTTAAAGATGAATGTAGACATCTTTCCTTTCAAACGAGCTCCCTACAACACAGCTACTGAGGGGGTGAACTGACCTAGTGGTTGTGAGTGTCATCTGTAGGCCGTCACGCCCTCACAAAGATCGATGTATGTAAACTGCATAACTCAGGACCACAATGCCCGAAGCATTCAACCAAAGCCTCCTTCCTTTGTCTAGTTCCCCCTCTGACTCCTAATCCAATGCCTTTGCATTGCATCCCATTTAATCCACTCAGAAGCTGAGATCATGCTGAAGCTCTTTCAGAGCTTTCTCTCTCACTGTCCGCCCATCCCCCAGAGGCACTGGAAGTCTGATCTGAGCTGTCTGTCAGTGACCACCTCTTTAGCCTTCTGCCAGTTCGGGAAACGCCATCTTTTCCTGGCATGGTGCCCCACACCCCTGACATTTGCCTCATCATGTGTGGCACTACATAGCCAATGAGGAACAAAAATAAACAATCCTTCCCTCACTGAAGGGCTCCTACGATCTCATATGTGATCTTGAGAATTAATAGAGGGGAGAAACCGCACAGCTCAGGGAAGTTGAGTCCCAGGGGCCAGACTAAGTATTGTCTCAATGCTTTCCTACCTATGCATAGCGATTTCAGTAGTTGGGAAGATAATTCTCTAATTCCAACACAAGCCCTTTCTTTGACTAAATACTCACTTCAAATAATACAAAACTCCTTTATTGCAGTGTTAACTTTAATGGGCTTAGAAGGAATACAATTTGTCAAGATTAATGTATTTCTAAGGGGCGGCTCAAGACGTAATAAGTGTGTTTAATGTAGCTGTAATACTCCTCACTCTAAATTCTATTGCTTTAGGAATTTATACATCAGTTTTCTCATCCTTTACTCCCTTCTCCCTGCTCCTTGCCCTCCCCATTTGCTTCTTTTAAACAGAAAAACCTAGAATGCTGGTTTAAAAATAAACTTACCATTATTTAGTTGGACTAAGCACCCTTTTAAAGAAAATGACTGCTAGTTTATTGCTATCTGCAAATATAAATGATCCAATCCCCTTTTATTGACTCAACAGTCATCAGTTTGAAATACATGACAACAGCATGTATTTGTGTGTGTTTCTAAACCCTATTGCATGTGCTAAGCCTCATGTTACTGTCACTGAAAAAAAATCAAGTTCTATCTTCCATATCTTCAAAACCCAGTAAGAGGAAACATTTTAAAAATTTATACAAATAAAGTAAACGACTAAACAGGAATGTTCATTTAGCATTTTCATAGTTTTACTAGTGAAATCCTGACAGAATAAGACTTCTGGCCTCTTGAAAAGCACAAAATACCTTCATGCTTCCTGACATAATTCTACACTCAGTTTTATAGCATCTTGTCTCAGAGATACTCCATATATAGAGACTGGTCTATAATCTTAAAAACAAAAGGAAGTTTCCTTTACAGGTTCAGAGTGAGAGGCCACAGGTTTGCATGAAGAAAATCATGGATTTGTATATTCAGAGAGAAGGTTTCAATTCTGCTCCTGACAAAATTTAGGCTAATCAGCCACTCTGCACTCATATTTCTTTTCTGCCATGTGTGGCTAATATTTACCTAGGTTTGTGGTGGGTAAACATTCAATAAAGGCAAACAAGTTGTACTTATTAACCTCAGCTTCAGCTGCACGTACACCCGCACCTTAATAAAAATGTCATAGCTCCTTGTTTACGCAGCAAGGAATGCTAACGGTATCCACCAACATGCAGACCGTTGACATGACCACTGCGGGGGAGACCTGAGACTCAGTGGGTCGGCGGCCTGGATGTAATGGTACCTGCTGGGGAAGCATCTAGCTTTCTTATTCTGGAGTTCCAATCCATGTGAAGCTGATATTTCGGGTCCTCCCACGGTGACGGTCAGATTGCCAAATTGCTTTGGTCTCCACCATCCACAGGAAAAAACTTAATTTGAACTGGAATAGCTCTGTAGCACTGTCATTGTCTTTGATATGGGCCTCCCTCAGATGAAAACCTTACAGAAGGATAGAATTTGGTGAAAAGGTAGGAATGTGTGGGTGAGGGCTGTCCACCTGCGGTGTCTGAACCTTTTAGGAGTAAATCACCATGTTCTTCCTGCTGTTTGGGACTCTGTCTGCTGACATTAAAATGTCCTCACAACTTATAAAAATCATTAAGGACTCCATTTGCACCTCCCTGGTGGGAAGTTAAGAAATAAAACCACACCAGCCATCATACATTTCAAATATTTACAATACTAGGCTTTCTCTCCAGGCAACACTCTTGCACCGTCCCTCTAAGAAATTAGTATAGACACAGAAGAGCTCTCCCGAAAGTTGTCATTTTTATTAAGGAAATCTCAGTCGCTCCCTTCTCCCTTGTCCCCCAGATTCTTGATCTCATTGCCTCTGATGCCCATTGCAGGGATGAAAGAAGGGAAAGGAAGAGAAGAAAAGGAAATGAAAGGGAAAGCAGTGAGAAGGGAATAATAGGGAAGAAGTGGGAACAATAGGAGACAGGATAACAGGAGGGGCGGGCAAAAAGTAACTGGTGTTTAGCAGCTGCTTAGTAAAGACTTATCGGAACCAAGCCTCCAGCACCACACTTTCAATCTGAGTCTCAGCTGAGCTATAATTTCAGTAACAAGGGACAGGGCGATAGCAATGACCATGGGCTGTGAGTATTCTGTGTGAAGGAAAACTACAGGGACAGCAATCTTTAACGCCGCTGAAGAACACTCCCTGGCCCACGGAAGATTTAAGATTGACATGAAGATACTTTCTTAACAGTAAAAGTTGTGACATGATGGGGAATAGGGGTGGAAATGGTTTTAGAATTAATTTCTTTTTCAGAAGAATTTTTTTCCTATGGCTGATTCATGTTGATGTTTGGCAGAAACCAACACAATTCTGTAAAGCGATTATCCTTCAATTTAAAGATACTTATTGGCGTATGGTTGCTTTCCAGTGTTCTGTTAGTTTCTGCTATATAGCACAGTGAGTCAGTTATACGTATATCCCCTCTTCTTTGGATTTCCTTCGCATTTAGGTCCCCGCAGAGCAGTTTCTCGTTAGTTATCTATCTTATTCATAGTATCAACAGTGTATATGTGTCTATCTCAACCTCCCAACTCATATTCCCCCCTTTCCCCCCTTGATATTCATGTTTGTTCTCTATGTCTGTGTCTCTATTTCTGCTTGCAACAATACAATAGAATATTACTCAGCCATACAAAGAAACAAAACTGGCTCATTTGCAGAGACATGGATGCACCTAGAGATGGTCATACAGAGTGAAGGAAGTCAGAAAGAGAAAAACAAATATCGCATATTAATGCATATGTGCAGGATCTGAAAAAATTGGTATAGACAATCTCAGAAGAATTTTTAAAAATGGAATACGTTTTTACTTTTCTGGGATGGTTAAAAGAGTCCCAGCTAAGAGTGGGAGCCATGAATCCTTAGGGACATGTCTGACTCTGGAAACTTTAGCTGGAGGGAAGGGGAATATCATGGACAGCGAGGCTGAGGGTAAGAAAAAGACCCAGGAAGAGAAACCCAAGGAGAGGTTCTGGCTTAGGCTCAAGCTGTACTCGGTTGACCTGCTGAGATTCCACGGCCCTCACACACCTGTGATCAGCAGATAGCGACCTGGAAATTGCCCCCCTGGTGTCCTCTGGCCCTGGACCCTGAAGCTGAATGGGGCTGTCACTGAGCTCCTCACTGTTCTTGCATGGCAGGAATCACCACGGTGCTGACCATGTCCACGATCCTCTCCGGGGTGAGTGCCTCCATGCCCCAGGTGTCCTACGTCAAGGCTGTGGACGTGTATCTGTGGGTCAGCTCCCTCTTTGTCTTCCTGTCGGTCATTGAGTACGCAGCTGTGAACTACCTCACCACCGTGGAAGAGCGGAGACGATTCAAGAAGACCGGGAAGGTACTGCCTTGCTTTCACTGCTGGATCCTTTTTGGAATGTGAAGAAGGCTATCCTCATCCACTCCCTCTCCTGGCAGTATTGCAACCCTTGTATGAAGTTCGTGTAACTTGGCAGAATGCAAGTTCATGACGAATGATCTTGAACTTTACCCTTTCTGCTCTGTGCTGGCTGGTTTTCTTGGCCTCCCAACGGAAGGTTTTGCCGGGAGGTTTTCTGTATGAGGAATTTCTCGCATTGCACTCCCCTCCAGTGACTCTAGCCCTCGAACAGAAGGGGTTGGTGTACAAATCATGTCCCTTCATGGAGATGATGGTGATGATGGTGTGTATGTGTGTGTTAGTCAGTCAAACCTGTCCGACTCTCTGTGGCGCCATGACCTGCCAGGCTCCTCTATCCATGGAATTCTCCTGGAAGGAATACCAGAATGGGTAGCCTTTCCTTTCTCCAGGAGATCTTCCTGGCCCAGGGATTAAACCAGGTGTCCTGCACTGCAGGCAGATTCTTTACCATCTCAGCCACTAGGGAAGCCCAGTGATGATGATCGCTAACGTTTAATGAGTGTTTCCTATCTGTTGGCTTTGTGCTAACCACTCAACATATTATATTACCTCATTCTCACTGTAACCCAAAGAGGTCAGTACTTTATCGCCTTCATTTTACAGAGGTGAAGTGGGAGCAGTTGGGGAGTAACTTGTCCAGGGTCACGCAGCTTAAGAGGAATCAGGATGTGCTTCTGGAGCTTTCCGACTCCAAAGGGTGTGCTCTCAACCAGTAGATGATAGATCTCCACCAAGAGCTAGGATTTATTTTTCTTTTCTTGCCACTCAGGTGAGTGGTAGAGCATAAAAGAAGGTTCTCCTCTTCATCATATACAGGGAACAAGGTGCCTTCTGGGTCCTAAGTGTTGGCACATACTTCTTGTGACATTGCTTTATCAATCTGGATTGATTGATCTCTACCTGCTTCATTCACAAAGGGTTGGGGCACCAATCTCCTGTTGTTAGGAGAACTGAAACATGCTATTTTACTTCAGAAACCTAGCGGATCAAATTAATATGTGTGTATTCATACATACATACACACAAATTAATCTGATACACATGTATATGTGTTGTTGTTGTTGAGTCGCTAAGTCATATCCAGCTCTTTGCAAGCCCATGGACTGCAGCACTCCAGACCTCCCTGTCCTTCACCATCTTCCAGAGTTTGCCCAAGTGCGTGTGCATTGAGTCAATGATGCTATACAACCATCTCACCCTCTGCTGTCCTCTTCTCCTTTTGCCTTCAATATTTTCCAGCACCAGGGTGTTTTCCAATGAGTTGATTCTTCGCATTAGGTGGCCAAAGTATTGTATATGGCCAAAGTGTGTGTGTGTGTGTGTGTGTGTGTGTAGTGTGTATATATATATTCATATGATGTGTATATATAAATATGCAATAATTTTAATGTAATATATTCACACTTGTTTAAGAAGAAATTCTTAAATGAGTATTTATACACACCAAAACATTATTTAATATTTTTTATACTTCTACTGAGATTATTTCATCCTTTTTAAAAAAGAACAGTTTTATATCCTCTTCTTGAACTGAACCCTCATATTGGCTCCATGATGTGGGCCTTAGAGAGGTTATTATCTCTATTTTTAAACTGAAACAGAAGCGTTTTAGTGAAGTGATTTGCCCAAAGATCCACAGCCAACAGACCTGCAATTGCAATTCAGATCGCCGATAATGCTACTTCATTTTTAAAATTTCATATCCTTTGAGTCAAAGCTGTAATGGAAGCTAATTTTGCTTCATCAGAGATTCTTTAGTTCCTTTTGTCGACAGCATGGAAGTAGGTGTCTCTGTCACATACACGCCCACAGTGACTGCTATGCAGGTGTGAGGAAATCAGATTTTAGACAAGCATGCAGTGATCAGAATGCACACCTCACCTGGGATTTGTTAAGATTCTCGCTCAGTAGGTCTGGGTGGGAGCTACGAGTCTGCATTTCTAAGATGGCTCAGACTCCGCTGATCCACAGCCACGCTGTGAACAGCAATGATTAGGTAAGCTGTGAAGTGAAAGAGAAAGCTGTAATGAGGAAAAGAATTTTGTTCTTTTTTTATTTTGTTTTGTCTTTATGTGGGGAGTAGTTTCTTTCCTGAAGAAAGAGGCACTACAGTGATTTTGGCCACCTGTATCTAGTCCTTTGACTCCCAAATACCTACATCTTTGCCTTCTCACCCTTACCCCCACCACCCCCACCAGAACATCTGTGCTCACATAACCTGAATTTTTTTCACTTGATAAAGTTGTACACAAACTTCTGTGTACCACAGAAGAGATTCTTTTGAGTTAATAAGCATCATTCACTTTAAAAGATATTTTTTATTTTTAATTGTAGTAAAATGCACATAACATAGAACTTGCCATCTGAATTGTTTTTAAGTGTACAGTTTGGTAGTATTAAGAATATTTACATTGTTGTATACAACCAATCTCCAGAAAGTGTTCGCCTTGCAAAACTGAAACTCTGTACCCATTAAACAACTCCCCATTTCCACTCCCCCCACCCAACCTCTGGAAACCACCATTCTAAGCCTCCTTCAAAGGTGCAGTTATCTCAAAAAAGAGTCCTACTTGCTCTTCATATGTTTGTGGGACAGAGGAAAGAGCACAGATTTGGAGTCAGAAGTGATGCCAAAATTAACAGCTTAGCTCAGTATCCCAGACTGTCTCATTCTGTATTTGCAAAAACGTGGAATTTCTCCTCTATGACCTTGTTGTGAAGATCAAGTGTTATAATAAATGCACCTGAAATTTTTGCAAACTGTATCACACTACACAAATGTCACGTTCTTATTGTGACTAGTGCCCAGAGCATATGCTCTGAAGGAGTAGCAGTTTTGGGAACAGGCTGTTTGAGATCATCTTTAAAGAGATCTTTAAAGGACTGGGGTGCTCCGGTGAGACACAAGGAAGAAAGATCTATCTGAAGGTTTGAGGGCTAATCGATGATACCTCTCCTATCTGTAGCTCAGTTGGGAAACCAGTTTGAGGGAGAGAGAGATGTA
This sequence comes from Odocoileus virginianus, assembly GCF_023699985.2. Lineage (NCBI taxonomy): Eukaryota > Metazoa > Chordata > Mammalia > Artiodactyla > Cervidae > Odocoileus > Odocoileus virginianus. Next base: position 13,565,081 of record NC_069698.1, read on the forward strand.
GCAGCCAGACAGATGGATGTGATGATCTTACCTTTGTTACTGGTAAAGTAGTTTGGAGAAAGTGCCTTAGATCTGTGAGCCAGGGGGATCCCACTAATATTTCATCCCTGTATTCAATGTACTTACTCTCCTTGATCATGGGAAAATTTTGGTGATTCAGGATTTCTCTGTAGGGACAGTCTCCTTTACCTCATTTCAGAGAATAAACCTGGACAGCAATGCAGATCCAACAGTAACTCCAAAGGGGCTAAGGCACACATGCTGGTTCCCTCCTCCAAACCCATCAGGTGGAGTGATTGAGGAGTGACGGGAAAGACCAGGAGTGTTAGGCTATAGACGCCTCCCTGTGAAACCGTGAAAGAGTCTGCCTGCAGTGCAGGAGATGTGGGCTCGATCCCTGGGTCAGGAAGATCCCCTGGAGAAGGAAATGGCAACCCACTCCAGTATTCTTGCCTGGGAAATCTCATAGACAGGAGCCTGGTGGGCTACAGTCCTGGGGTTACAAGTTTAGACACAACTTAGTGACTAAACCACCACTAGCACCAAGCAGAGCTCATTTCTTACCAACCCCATCACCACCATCACACACCTGTCCCAACCACCACCCCATCACCACCCCATCACCACCATCACACCTGTCCCAACCACCCCCCAACACCACCCCATCACCACCATCACACACCTGTCCCAACCACCCCCCAACACCACCCCACCACCACCATCACACACCTGTCCCAACCACCCCCCCAACACCACCCCATCACCACCATCACACACCTGTCCCAACCACCACCCCATCACCACCATCCACACCTGTCCCAACAACCCCCCAACACCACCCCATCGCCACCATCACACACCTGTCCCAACCACCCCCCCAACACCACCCCATCACCACCATCCACACCTGTCCCAACCACCCCCCCAACACCACCCCATCACCACCGTCCACACCTGTCCCAACCACCCCCCATCCCAGCCCCCAGACACCAAGAGCTGGGAGAACAGCCAGGGCCATGGAAAATCTGTCCCTAGTGTTGACCTTTGCCCAGAAAGGAGAAAGGTAGGTATTAATATTTTATTTCTTATTCCTTCACCCAAATGTTTTCCTAATTCTAGGACTTGGAATTCAGTCTAAGACACTCAGATCTACACTTTAGCTATAATATGCCTTAGTTATGTGCTTATTTGTATGCTGGAGAGAAAATAATAAAGACCAGTTCAAAAGCTCTTTCTGTTGAAACAGCCAACTCACCTCCTTGTGGAAATTAGCAGCCTGCTGGTAAATTGTGCACTTAATCAGTTTTAGAGGTCTAAGTGATCATAATGGAGAAAGAAAATGGTACCCTTGTTTTTCATAGCAGAGTCTCTCTTTTCTTAACGTGCTGATGACATTTTGGGGACTTTCCTGGTGACTCAAATGGTAAAGAAGCCGTCTGCAATGCAGGAGACCCTTGTTTGACCCCTGGGTTGGGAAGATCCCCTGGAGTAGGAAATGACAGCCCACTCCAGTATTTGCCTGAAGGATTCAACGGACAGGGGAGCCTGGTGGCTACAGTCCATAGGGTCACAAAGAGTTGGACATAACTGAGCATAGCACCACAGTGACATTTTTCTTAAGATAAAAGTGTGGATGCTCAGTGAGACGACTCAGCAGTGTTCTGGGTGGCTAGCAAAATCACCAAGGGGACTATACATAGTTATTCTATCCTCCGATCCAGAGTTGAATATATTATTAATGTTATTGTTGGCTATTGGTTAGTAATTCAATCTTGATGCTATTTCATGTTTATTTTACCCATTTTCATCTTACTATGGAAAGTTTCCGGGACTAAAACAAAAAGGGACAACATAACTCAAATATGGTTCACTGGTTAGTTTACTGATTGCACAATATCATCCCTATGTGTCTTGAATTCAGTAAATTATTAGGCTTTTGAGTCAATACAAATGAAATACACGTTTTGGCAGAATTTACTCTGCAGCCTCCGATTGGAATTCAGAGTACTTTCATCCAACAGTAGCCTGTCCATATTTGTTCATTTTTAAACCTCCCTATAGATCAAAAAGAGATTTTGTTTTCTCGGAAAGCAATTAGTCATAGGTGCTTCTGGGACCCAGCTCTGTACCAGAAAAGAAAAATGAAGTCACTGTCCGACTCTTTGTGACCCCATGGACTGTAGCCTACAGGCTCCTCCATCCATGGGATTTTCCAGGCAAGAGTACTGGAGTGGGTTGCCATTTCCCTCTCCAGGGGATCTTCCTGACCCAGGGATCGAACCCGGGCCTCCCACATTGCAGGCAGAGGCTTTACCATCTGAGCCACCAGGGGAGCCTCTGTCCCAGGGAGAACCACTATCTCCCTCAGAATAAAACCTTCAAGAAATATAGTACTTACACTCAGTCAGGCAGTGGAGCCAGAAAGCAGTGATAATTCACTCCTTAAAAAAAAAAAAGCCAATTTCAACTTGTTTAATTGAGCTGTGTTAATAACATTTAAAGGCACTTTTCAACGAAAGTGGGAAGGCTTGACCAATTTTCATTTTGAAAGAGCAGGAAAAATCATCGGCTACCTCCATCCCACATTCAAGCATAAATGGATCACCAGATGCTATTATTCTGTTTGGGGGAAAAAAAAAACACAGATTAAGCATGCTGCTGTGTTTTTTCTAAAAAGGAAAACTACATTGAAAAACAAGTCCATTTAGTTGATACATCATATTCCAATTCACACTACTCAGAAACAGAAAGAAACACCTGAAACAATGTTGCCTCTCAGGGAAACAAACATTGAGTGTTACAGTCTATTAGGCCAGGACTAAATCAGAAAACATTTTCAATTACAGTTGTGGTACATTTATTTGTGTAATGCTCAAATATTTGTATAATGTGCGCTCCTTAAATCCATATTAAAAATGGATGTCTAAGATGATGTTTTCCATTTATGATGAAAATGACTTTTAATCAGATACCAGGAGCAAAACAAGTTTTACTCTTTTAGCAAAGCATTCTTTGTATTTATTCAAACTGTTTTAAAAATCTGATTGTTTAGATTTTGACTGTAATTCCTTCTCCTAAAACCATATTCATGACTTACTAATAAAGTCTTTTTGTTAGATTTCTAGAATGTACAGTATTGAGGCAACTCAAGCCATGGCCTTCGATGGTTGTTACCATGACAGTAAGACTGACATGGACCAGACTTCCTTTTCACTACACTCAGAAGAGGATGCCTTGCAAGCAAGATGCATAAGCAACCTCAGTGCAGATTCACCTCGGATAAAGAGGAGAAAATCCTTAGGAGGGCAGGTTGGTAGAATCATTCTGGAGAACAACCATGTCATTGACACCTATTCAAGGATTTTATTTCCCACTGTGTACATTACGTTTAATTTGTTCTATTGGAGTATTTATGTTTGAAGAGGAAATCCCAATTGATAAAATTTGTTTGGAGTCAGATTATGTTAAAAACAACAACAAAAACCACCAACTCTTACCTATAAATTGGATGGTGCCAGATTAAACTAGAGTCAGCCAATCACCTGTCCTGTCCTAAAGAAAATGTCAAAGTTGACTGATTTACATCAAGGAAAGAGTTTAAGGTCTTAGGAGAATTTGGCTCTATCAGTAAGGGTCACAGGCATACACAGTATAGAAAACCAATTTCCATAGGGAAGGGCTTTGTACCTACCTTATCTGGAGTCTCCTTGCTTTCTAAATGTAAATTATCTGCATTTGAGTGAAAAATTAAGCTAGACTATGCCCATGGTGGCTCAGACGGTAAAGCATCTGCCTACAATGCAGGAGACCCACTTTTAATCCCTGGGTCAGGAAGATCCTCTGGAGAAGGAAATGGCAACCCACTCCAGTACTCTTGCTCGGAAAATCCCATGGATGGAGGAGCATTGTAAGCTACAGTCCATGGTGTCACCAAGAGTCGGAGACGACTGACTTTTCACTTTCAGTAAAAACTTTTCAATGCCAATAATTCAGGGCGGCTCTGCTCCTTAGTGCTAGCAGCTGTCAGATTCCCTGGCAGTACTGGATCTTTCTGAGGAAGAACATTAGCATCAAGGTGGCACCATGGACTCTCAGACAGCTGAGATCCTCATGAAGAGATTCCTTCTTCCGTCTCCGATCACGTCTTTTATCCTATTTTACTATTGTTTCATGCATTATTGACGCGAAGCAGGATACAAAGTCTAAACGTCAGTCTTCCCATCCTAATATTAAGTTGATATTACACATTAATTTTCAATAATAGCATCTTGTAGTTATAGCTTTCATACCTTTTTGGAGGTATTTAATTAGTTACCTTTGTTTACCAAATGTTTATTGACCTCCTACATGTGCTGGGTACTTTATTAAGTGTCATATATACTAAAAGAATGAATACAAAATGACATTCCTGCCATCGGTCAATGCACAGCAGAGTAGGAACAGTGAAATGGCAGCTATAATAAATAATAAATATGATGGATGCTAAAGCAGAGGTATATGTACTGTGCTACCGAGGTTCTGTGAAAGGGATGCCAAAAGAACATCCACAATGGGATGTGGACTCTTAATTTATAAACTATTGAAGATACTTCCAGACATGGGGTTGAGTGGAAAACACTGAATGAAATTTATGTATCCTGTAGCGATCTTTAGTAACTTTGGTTGAACTAAGTAAATAGGGTCAGGTGGGTATTAAATAAACATTTGGTAAGTAGAAAAAATCTCCAATGATCAGCATTCATTTTGTAGATGAACAGTGTGCATGTTTTCATGTTGAGTTTTTGTGAAAAAGATTCCATTTAGAGATAAGCTCTTGATAGGAGGTATGGAATATTTCTCATCCTATTTTGATTTCTGGGATTGAATTAAGGGAAATAAACAGTGTATTACTTTCAGGTGTCTTGCCATTTATTTTTTAATGATAAAGTGAACTAAAATTATTTGAATTATTTTATGCCAGGTGAAGAGACAAATAACGCCCTACTTGTTTACCGAAAACATTGGTTTTGGTTCTCTATTATTAATGACATAATGTTCTAAAAACTTATTTTCCTCTTGGGTGCAAATTCTTTTTCTATTATGATTTCCCTCATGGGCAGGCTAATTTGGGGGTATTTCATTCTATTTTCTTAATAAAACTCTCCAATTCTTTCAAAACTTTCTAAGGATTTTATTTTTTTAGGAAACTGTCCAGAGTTGAGCTAGTTTAATTTATTTTAAAACTTTCTCTATTTGATTGGAGATAGACAATAAATAAAATTAAAAAACCCACTATTAAATAGTTTTTAAGCATGACTTAAAAGGGATAATATTTTCTAGGATTATATTTTCAAAATGTAAAACAGATTAATATCCTAAGTGGATCTTTGAGAATTTATAGCTATTATTTAAGCAAAATACTATAGTTGGATTAACATTTCTGCTTCTGATATACTCTGTATATAATTGATGCCCCCCCCAAAAGAGAGAGACAAATCTACAAATGAACAAAGCAGATCTACACAGTTCCCTTCTGACTCTCTAGTTTTTCAGATTTTGCCTCCTTTCTTCTATTTGAACTGTAGCATTCAGGACATCTAATGCTTCCCTTGGGCATATTCATTTCACAATTTAAAATCAAATGCATCATTGAATACATTTGGCAATCTAGACTAGAAAAATGAGTCTCTATCACACTGCATTTATACTCGGCATTCCTCTTGAGGACCGTTAATGCACAATTGTTGGCCAACCAAACGTAACTTTTGTTAATGTCTAGAAACAGAGACATTTTATTTTTCAGTAATAAATGTCTAAAATATATTTGCTGCTCAAGAGAATTATTAGTGCGTTCAGAGTAAGCTGCTAGGATTTTAGCTCGTTTTCTTTTCAGATCAGTGACTTCTTGATAACAGTCAGGACAGAGCTCTTTCTGTGAGTTTCATTTCTGCTGGGGAGCAACAGGGTTTCTGGGTTTGGTTCTTATTTCATGAAAAATGAAGTCACACTTACCTGGGAAATCTGTGAGTGACAGACAGCATATAATGGTTACCTCATTGTGATTTTCACTTCATTTACTGATTACAGTCTGGAGCAGACTGTGTGTGATTGTTCGCTGAGGGGATAAGCTTGGATAAAATAGGAGGATTTCAGAAAATAAGTTGCTTTCCAAGCTTAAGAAAAAGCCAGCCAGCTCTATAAACTGACTAAATTTAGAAACAGGCTATTTTATAAGGATTGTGTTAAAAAAACCTATGAGCAGATATATTTTAACTTTATTGGTTTTTTTCCTGATTACAAAAGAAATACAATTTTATTATAAAAATTAAAAACACCAATCAGCAAACAAAATCCACTTTAAGTTTTCACTTTAATGAATATTCTTAGAGTTTTTCTATGCATAACATTATATATTTCTAACAAAATCATTTTGTATGCATTTTCATTTATTAATGTAAACCCTTATGTCATGGGCTTACATTGTGGCTCAGCTGGTAAAGAATCCACCTGCAATGCGGGAGACCTGGGTTCGATCCCTGGGCTGGGAAGATCCCCTGGAGAAGAGAAAGGCTACCCACTCCAGTATTCTGGCCTGGAGAATTCCATGGACTGTATAGTCCATGGGGTTGCAAAGAGTTGGACACAACTGAGCGACTTTCACTCACTCACCTCATACCAAACACTGTTGGGGATACAGTAACCGAAGAGGGATAACTCCCTGACTTATTAAACATACATTCTGTTTGAAAATGTGTCTAAACTGTGCTCTTTTTAGCCAGGTTTTCTTCCTTGGATTATAAGCAATATTTTTTTCAATTTGTTTGATTTTTTTCATTGACAGCTATGCCATTCTCCCCCCTCCCCTACCCCTCCAGCCAAACTCATCTTTATTTGCAGAGAACAGCTCACTGAATGAGGATACCACCTTTTACTTCACCCATCTCCTATGGGACATTTGCTTTATTTTCCACTGTATGCTGTTATAATGGGTTGCAATTAGCAACATAAAAAATATTTATGTGACATTATTTTAGAAACAAATGAAGTTTCTAGCCATATCTAAGTTTCAGCATTTATTCTCTTTGTAGAATCCCTGTTTGCTATTAGAATCTGCCGTGTCAGACTCACCTATCTATCTGGAAGCACTCGGGTATAGATTACTGTCACTGAAAGAACTTTTTATTTTTAGTTCATTTTTTTCCCCCAAAGCAGAGCCCTCATGTATATCCCCTGACATGCCCTGTGTATAAAAGAAGTTTCAGTATTGTATAAAATACTTACATTAAAGCAGTCCAATTTGTTGGAATCTGGCTTCCTTCCATGATTTTATTGCTGCCATAAACCATCTTTGTAAGTAGGAAAACAATGGAGATTACAAACAGTTGCCTATGAGTTGCTACAAAATCATAGTTTATGGTACATTGTCTTAATCCTTGCAAGCGGGTGAGTTTTCATGAATGAGATTTCTCGTTTTGTTCTGTGCCACTCATAAGCCTGTTCAAATCACACACATAAATGCACATGTACCTTTTTTACATAAAGATTAATGAGGAAAATAATTATATCTACTTCTATTTTATGCTGAAGGTCAAAATTTCAATGAGATTAAGTAACATCCTCAAAGAAGCAAGAGAAGGAGGCAGTAAGGAAATTGCTATTTCAACTAAAATTCTATACCTGGTGCTCCTGTTATTTCCGGGCAGGAACTTAGGCAAAACAGTCAGTTACATTCCCAACGATCTCACTTGTGATGGAGCCACCCACTCTCTTCTTATAAACACTGTTTTAAAACACTAGATCAAACTGTAAAGTCCTGCCTAATTTCCAAGTCCTGTTGTTGTTCACTCGGTAAACTGTGTCCAACTCTTCTGAACTGCAGTGTGCCTGGCTTCCCTGTCCTATCTCCCTGAGTTTGCTCAAACTCATGCCCATTGAGTCAGTGATGCTATCCAACCAGCTCATCCTCTGTTGCCCCCTTCTCTCTTCTCTTGCCCTCCATGTTTCCCAGCATCAGGGTCTTTTCCAGTGAGATGGCTCTTTGCATCAGGTGGCCAAAGTATTGGAGTTTCAGCTTCAGCATCAGTCCTTCCAATGAATATTTAGAGTTGATTTCCTTTAGAATTGATTGGTTTGATATCTTTGCTGTCCAAGGGATTCTTAAGTCTTCTCCAGCACCACAGTTCAAAAGCATCAATTCTTTGGCGCTTGGCCTTCTTTATGGTCCAACTTTCACATCCATACATGACTACTGGAAAAACCATACCTTTAACCACATGGACCTTTGTTGGCAAAGTGGTCTTTGCTTTTTAAAATGCTGTCTAGGTTTGTCATAGTTTTTCTTTAAAGTATCAAGTGCCTTTTAATTTCATGACTGAAATCACTGTCTGCAGTGATTTTGGAGCCCAAGAAAATTAAAGTCTGTCACTGTTTCCACTTTTCCCCATCTATTTGCCATGAAGTGATGGGACGGGATGCCATGATCTTGGTTTTTTGAGTGTTGAGTTTTAAGCCAGCTTTTTCACTTTCCTCTTTCACCTTCATCAAGAGGCTCTTTAATTCCTCTTCACTGAGATCTGCATATATATATCTGAGGTTGTAGATATTTCTCCCAGCAATCTTGATTCCTGCTTGTGAGTCATCCAGCCCAGCATTTTGTATGATGTACTCTGCATATAAGTTAAACAAGCAGGGTGACAAGCCTTGTACTCCTTTCCCAGTTTGGAACCAGTCCATTGTTCCATGTCCAGTTCTAACTGTTGCTTCTTGTCCTGCATACAGGTTTCTCAGGAGGCAGGTATGATGGTCTGGAATTCCCATCTCCTCAAAGTCCTATCACTTTCCAATTGCAGTTTGACTTCCCTAAATTTGATAAAGAACTTGAATATCTTTTTCCCTCTTGTAAAGAAGTTATGAGAGACAAAATGCATGGAATAATTAAGGAGATGGTTTTTTTTTAAGGCTATTGCAATAGGAAGGATATTCATAATTAGGAACATCTCAAAGAAAAGGAAGGGGACCGAGAAATCCAAAGAGAGCTATAAACAAGAGAGAAACAAGAGAGTCATATCCACTGAGGAAAGGGAATGGTGGGGGTTAACTCGGAATGGATGAAAGCAAGGTGGCCATTTCTCAGAAAATAAAATGGTGTGGGTGGGTTTCAACCTTTGCTATACTTTGCAAGAACACAGGAGCTGCAGAAAATGTTCAGCATCATCAGGTGTTCTTCAATCCCCTGCTTAATCGTAATGCTTTTGGTCAACGATGGGGCCAAAAGTGATGACAGATTTCACAGTCACTGGGAAAAAATTACCAGTTTTCTTTTCAATATATTGCTACCTAATTTGTTTTAGGGAAAAAACTGGACTGTGTTTTATTATCAGGTCTTTTGAAGGATGAGCTATTACTTTTAAACCTAGGATCAATGTACAAACTTATTTGTACAAGAGTGCTTCAAAGGCTTCCTACAAAATTGTGCTACTTAGCTGATCACTTCTTGCCTTAGGCAGTCAAAAGTAGATGAAGTTATAATGTCTTTACCAACTATTTTTAAACCTAGTGTGAATTAATAAGGCTTTCTGAGATTGACATGCAAGCCTGTATCCTTTAAAAGTGGCATATACGTTCTAATAGCTCCAAGAAAACTAGCTGAACAAGGCATCTGAAGAAAGGAAGTTCTTGCATCCACACTGATTTCTTCTCTTCTTCAGAGAGCATTAATGCAGGTGTTTCAAGCATTTTGCACTTTAATAAAGAAGTGTTATTAACACCACTCATTAAATACATTTTTAGAGCTATCATACCACCCCAAAATAACTTAAAATATGTTTTGTTAATTAGATGTATCTTGAATGAGGTCATATTTAAATGGTGAATCAAGGTGAAAGGAGGCTCGCTTGGATCATGATAAACACCTTTTAAATAAATATGCAATTCAGGTAGACAGAAAAGAGAAGGCTTTGTGAAAGCAAGCTCTAATAATTTAATATGACCTGTAAAGATAATATGAATTTGATGTAGGAGAGAAAAATAAAACAAAGGAAAGGCCAAGGTGGAAGCTAAAAATGTGATTGATCCATAAAACGAACTCTTTAAAGTCCCATATATCTTGGGGAAAGATTTGGATTTGAATGTAGAGTTAATTATCTTTGATTATTTTGGATGATATCCTGGTCTAGATCGATGCAATCAGATAGCTATTGCTCATTTGAACAAAAAATGATGTGTCTTTGGGTAATCAAAACAATTCAATTACATGACGGTCACCAAGCAATCAATACAATATGCCATCTTGATGCAAATAACCCATTTCAAATTACTTTTATGATTTTATCATTTACCCCTTTTATACAGTGATTTTACTGGTGGGAAATTTCCAGTGAGTTCCACTTGGTTACCATTTATCACATTGTTGAACCATAGCTTTATGTGAAACAATTGGAACTTGGAGGTACCAGCAGAAAATGGCTGTATTTTGCATCAGTCATTATTAAGCACGCTTTATTGGTGATTCCTTCTCTGCCGCTTGCTGACTTCTCGGGTGAATTCCATTGCCTCTTGGATACTTTGAATTGTCAATCAATCCAGTCAGTCAGTCAACAAGCATACAATACACACACCAAACATTCACTTTGATAACAGCGACACTAACTTTAGCTGATTAGTGATACTAATCAGCATAGACTGATTCAGGTCTGTTTTCCCTCCTGCCAGCTCAGGCCTGCACCCTGAATTGAGGAAACTGTCCAAGGAATAATATAGTATCTGCTCTTTCATACCTCCCTGCCTCCCACCCTCCTCCCATTCCACCAGGTTCAGGGGCCAGGAATGGATGGGGAGGAACCGGGAAAGAACTGACAAGTTTACTGAAATGATATGTCTTTGAGCTGACTTTGTTGATGTCCTCTGGGTAGCAGGCAGGGCCTGCCTCTTGGGCAGACAACCAGCGCCCTCACACAGGGCCTTACCCTTGGAGTTTAAGTGGCTATCAAGTGGCTATCTTGAAATTGTGAATAACATAATCTTTGACTCTGTTTTTGAAGGGAAGTCTTTTGGAACAACTAGCATGTACCAGGCTTGGCACGTGCCCCTCTGCCTCCCACCTGTGAGATCGGTTCTGGACCTTGCTTTCCCAGACTCCCCTCCCAACCCCCATCCCCATGGCAACCAATGTCCCTGGCTTCCCTCTGCCTCGGGAGAGGCAGGTACACAGACCCGGGGTGGGAGGGGGAGTTGGACGGGGTGCACATCCCACGCCCTGTAACTGCCCTGGGCTGGCAGGGCCATGGTGTGTTTGGAGGGTGAGTGGACTGGGGCAAGTCTCTAACCACCCCGTCCAGGCAAGGAGTGTGCCCCCCGTGGAAGGTGGCAGTCTTCAGCTGGTTTGCTGTGGGTTGGGGCTGTGACCAGTGCCCCAGGGATTGGTTTCCCCACGCCTGGCCAGGGCACAGCAGTGTGGGACCAGTATTTAACAGGTGGGAGAACTCGACACCTGTGAGGCGGGTGCTCCTGTGCATATGTGGCTCCAAGAAGCACTGAAGCGTCCTCCTGCGTGTCTGCACTCACCTTTCAAGTTTTCCTATGCTCCCAAGAACAAGGCATTAAATACTGCAACTTGAAAACAGGACCATTGTTTAAGAGAGAGAGAGGAGGCCAAAGAAAGGAACCGTTTTAACTCTGACTATCCTTAATGACACTTTGCCCCTACCTTGGACTTCTCTGGCGGCTCAGACAGTAAAGGATCTGCCTGCAATGCAGGAGACTCGAGCTCGACACCTGGGTCAGGAAGATCCCCTGGAGAAGGGAATGGCTACCCACTCCAGTATCCTTGCCTGGAGAATTCCATGGACAGAGGAGCCTGGTGGGCTACAGTGTATGGGGTCACAAAGAGTCAGACACAACTGAGTGACTAACACTTTCACTTTACTCCTTCCTTCGGGAGAAGCAGCTCCATGCTTTCATTTCACACTGAGCTCCACCAATTATATAGCTGGCCCTGATAACAGGTGTTCAAATGTTGAAGTTTTCAAGTGATGCAGGCAAAGATTCTTTTGGCGGTCTACACATTGGGGTGCATTGACATTAACCCTGAGACCGCTGACTGACCTCCTGTGGCCCCATACCTCCTTTCCGGCCCATGCCAGTGGACCCCTCTGCCTCTTAATGCTTGGCCTTCATCACCTGCTACGTCACTCTCTTTGACAGGGTGCCATCCAGATGTACCAAACCCAGGTACTTTGCACAGCACCCACTCCACCCAGAAGATGCTTAATGGTCCTCGACTTGACAAAGGATGCTAGAGGTGCACTTGGGCCTCAGAGCGCTGCCCCCTCCTTCAGGATCCTCCAGGCAAGAAGCAGCCATCTGGGTTTCTGTTCACAAGGCATTCCCTCAACTCCACAGGCACGACTCAGGGATCCAAGACCTTTGTAAACACACTGGCATCTCCTCTGATTGCAGATCAGCACAGCCCACAGCTCAGCAAACAGCCAGCTGCTCAGGATGGCCTGTGGATGCCCCAGGTCTCTCTGTTGGCTCAGGAGTCCCTGCCAGTTGTCTTGGGGGAGGAAGGGAAATGCTACCGCAATCTCTGCTATGCTGATGCACAATCTGTCCTTCAGTTTCCAGTCTTTATATACTGTGACTGGGTGCTGCTCATGGAACCTGTTCAGGCCTTTTCGGTGAGTCCTACAGGGCAGTACCGAGCACCTCCTCCTGAGAACTGTGGCGTGTAACTGCACGATAGTATGAAGTTAAGCACTGGGTGGGGGCTACTACTAAAGTAGTGGTTCACCACAGAGAAACTGTGTAGGGTCTAGAGACATTTTCAGCTGTCACAACTTCGTGTGGGTACCACTAGCATCTAAGGGGTAGAGGCTAAGGATGCTGCTATAATGCAGGTCATCTCCATACAAGAAAGAATTATTGGCCCCAAATGTCAGCAGTGCCCACAGTAAGAAAGCTTGCCTTTGGCTAATAACTTAGTCTCCTGGTACCTCCTTTTCCTCCCATGCAAAATGAGATAACTGTAGCATTCTTCTCGTAGATTTTTTATGGATTAGTAAATTTGAGTATACAGTTTTTAAAAGTGCCTGGGAGATGGTATGTGCTCAACAATGGTAGATGTCTCCTGTTTTAGGGCTTTCGTTGAAATTTCAAGTAAAACTTTCATTAGGTATACGCCTATACAAGTTATTTCATCACAGTTTATGCATTCATTTTTGGAAATATTCGTTATTGTTAGTTTTGACAAGCATAAGATAAGGGTATAAGTTGTTCCCATTGGCTTGTCACTTGACCATCAGAAACAGCTCTGGTCTCAATCATCTTAACAGAATGAAATAAGGACTTCCTTTGTGTCCCCTCTGGCTGTCTGGAGAGCAAAGATTTGCACAGGCCAGAGCACAGGTGAGCAGTCGATCCTCTGCCCACTGGTTCCAGGCCTCCCTGCCCAAAAGTCCTGATGAGTCAAAAGGAGTGTGTTGGGCCGTAGTTACTCAAATAATTCCTTTTTGTTCTTTGCTTTTACAGCCGGTCTCAAGAATTTCCAGTATCCTTTTTAAATCAGGATTCCCTCTCCGGGAGCAACATGATACAAATTACAGTTGACTTAGTACAAAGCAACACAGCGTAGCAGAGCGCCCCAAAGAAAGCCATGGAGAACCTGGACCACTAACTAGCTCCTTAAACTTGGGCAGCTCACTTCCCTCTTCCCGGCCTCAGTTTCTCCATTCATTAAAGGAACAGGATTGTACTAGATCATGTCCTCCCAGATCCTGAGCCTCATCCTCCACCAATCAAGAAAAGCCCTCAATTATTTCCTTTAATAGCAAAAAAAGAAATCTACGGGCGTGAACTCCGAACAGCCCTCCGCACCTAGACACTAGGATTGGCCCCTATCTCCGTCGGTTGGCCAGCCGGGAGGCCGGCTCAGAGCAGGATGGGCCGCTCCGAGCATGCGCGCACAGCGCCGCCCCGCCCCCGGCCCGCGCCGCCCCGCCCCCGGCCCGCGCCGCCTCGCCCCGCCCCCGGCCCGCGCCGCCCCGCCCCCGGCCCGCCCCGGCCCGCCCCCGGTCCGCGCCGCCGCTGTTCCGCTGGAGGCCTCGCGCAACTGGCTTGAATCCGGTGAGTGCATCCGTCCCGGCCTGGCGCCCGCCTCTAGGCTGTCTGGGGTGGTGCTCATTCTCCCGACGCCCAAGCGCGAGTGTGGGTGGAGCAAGATCCTGATGGGGGGAACCACAGGACTCGGGCTGGGAGCGTTGGTGCACCCCGGCCCGGACCGGAAAGCGCTGGTGGCCGCTGGTCCCGGGACGCGCGCGGGCGCGCTCTCCGATCCCCGGCACGCGGGTTTGGCGCCGCTCAGATCCGGGGTTAGGGTCTGGAGGGGCCTAGGCACTGAGAGAAGCCACGTGCTCGGCCGGTGGTCTCGAGACTGGACGAGCACACGAAAGTTCGCAGGTTTCGCAGCGAGCGTGATGCCCGCTTTCGCCCTCGTGGCCGGCGGTCTGGGAGCGCGGCCACCACGTGGGCTGTGCTCCCAGGCGGGCCTAAGAGCCCCGCGCTTTACCGCAGGGAAACCTGAAGTTCGGGCGGAGACAGCTGCCTTTTTCTCGCCCCACCCTGACTTTAAAATGACAGCCTTCCCTCCCAGTCATTCTTTCGTCACTGAATATTTCTAGAATAGGTCCCCGACTGCTGTTGGGTCATCCATCGGGTTAATGAGATCAGGTTGGTGGTTCACTGTGTTTTCAGGAAGTGTTGGCTTGGGGATCACAGACTTCGCTATCTCCAGTGCGTGCCTGCGTGAGTGGTCAGTCGTGTCCGACTCTTTGCGACCCCATAGGCTGAATCCACCAGGCTCCTCTGCCCATGGTTTCTGCAGGCAAGAATACTGGAGTGGGTAGCCATTCCCTTCTCCAAGGTATCTTCCCAACCCAGGGATGGAACCTGGATCTCCTGCATTAGCAGGCAGACTCTTTACCGCTGCACCATCTAGGAAGCCTCCTGACTACTCCGAAAATCAGCTGTCAATTCGGCGCCAGGCCTTTGATTTCACTGGGCTCATCTTTAAGTGGAAAAACCTGATTTATCAAGCTTCCACCATTGCTTGGATAGTTTTGGTCCTCAGCCCCCATCCATTGTAACAAGTCATGATTACTGAAATATATTAATGAGGTTCCATCCATTATTTCTAAGATAGAACTGAAACGATAAGTGCCAATCACTGCTTTAGGTCAATAGGAGAACTGCTTTTCCCTGTCTGTCTTGGTAAACATCCCTCCAGAGAAATCTTTTAGATTGGCCTAGGCAGCCTTGTTACAGGTGATGATTTATCATTTCTGTCAGCTTATTTGAGTGTAATTAACTGAGCTTGAGTTTGCCTGGATCTTCCGCTATGTTCAGTTCAGTTCAGTCACTCAGTCGTGTCCGACTCTTTGCGACCCCATGAATCGCAGCTCGCCAGGCCTCCCTGTCCATCGCCAACTCCCAGAGTTTACTCAAACTCATGTCCATCGAGTCGGTGATGCCATCCAGCCATCTCATCCTCTGTCGTCCCCTTCTCCTCCTGCCCCCAATCCCTCCCAGCATCAGGGTCTTTTCTGGTGATTCAACTCTTCGCATGAGGTGGCCAAAGTACTGGAGTTTCAGCTTCAGCATCAGTCCTTTCAATGAACACCCAGGACTGATCTCCTTCAGGATGGACTGGTTGGATCTGCTTGCAGTCCAAGGGACTCTCAAGAGTCTTCTCCAACACCACAGTTCAAAAGCATCAAGTTTTCCGCGCTCAGTTTTCTTCATAGTCCAACTCTCACATCTATGTTAGTGGATCTAAAATTCCTGTGGATAACTTTTTTAAAAAAATTTATTGTTTTGTTTTGACTGAGTTACTGCAGGTTTCTGGGCTTTGGCTCCCAGAAATGCTAACTAAATAGACTTGATAAGGGGCCCAGAAATTTGCATACTAACAAGCTTTCCTGGTGATTTGACTACAGTCTGTAAGACAGAGGATGAGATGGCTGGATGGCATCACCGACTCGATGGACATGAGTTTGAGTAAACTCCGGGAGTTGGTGATGGACAAAGAGGCCTGGTGTGCTGCGATTCATGGGGTCGCAAAGAGTCGGACACGACCGAGTGACTGAACTGAACTGTAAAACTCAGCTCTGGAGATTAAAAGACACACTTCCGTCTCCTGGTTGGTGCCTCTCAGCTCTGAGAGGACTGGACTACCCAAGCTTGAGCTGCTATCATAAGAATAATCCCCACTGAACAAACCATCTGTTTTCCCCAACTCTGTTTTATGTAAGGCTTTTGAGATTTTTTGCCTCCAAAATTGTATCCAAAAGGTGAAAAAGGTGAAAAAAATATGCACTCAGCAAGTGTTTGAGGACCCCC
Source organism: Odocoileus virginianus (assembly GCF_023699985.2). Taxonomy (NCBI): domain Eukaryota; kingdom Metazoa; phylum Chordata; class Mammalia; order Artiodactyla; family Cervidae; genus Odocoileus; species Odocoileus virginianus. Next base: position 13,581,452 of record NC_069698.1, read on the forward strand.
TTACGTGCCCCGCTCTGTACTAGCTCTGGGAATGTGCAGATAGATGTCCTGCCTTAAGACTTCTGGTCAGTGACTATTACCATAGAAGAGAACGTTAGGGCACCTAAAAATATAAAGATTTTGTCTGTGTTTGCTGGCTGTAGAATGGGTATCAATATTGATTTTCTTGTAGAGTTTAATCCTTCTAATTGTTTAGATTAGTGGCTGTGTTTCATCTGTGGGCAGTTAGTAAAATATGAACCTTGAATCTTTTCTTTTGATTTAATATTTTTATACTTTAATGCTATGCTGCTGCTAAGTCGCTTCAGTTGTATCCGACCCTTTGCGTTCCCATGAAGTGTAGCCCACCAGGCTCCTCTGTCCACGGGATTCTCCAGGCAAGAATACTGGAGTGGGTTGCCATGTCCCCCTCCAAGGGATCTTCACAACCCCAGGGATCGAACCTGCCTTGGCAGATGGGTTCCTTACCACTAGCACCACCCGGGAAGCCTCTAATGCTGTAGTCAACTCAAATTGGAAACAGATGCTTTTTAAATGCTGGCTTTTTTTTCTCTTGTAGCTTTATAAAAATATTTACTCTTAACTTCTGTTTGGGTGGTCTGTGAGGTTTAGAGGCAGGCTTGTGTTGGCTGTATTTTTCCAAAGTATTCTCTTGTTTAGTTCCTATATTTCTTTCAAGGCACACCTTTTTTTTTTTTTTTTTAACTTTTTGCTCCTGAAATTGTGATAGAGCTTACTATTTTTGTGTGTTTAATGTGGTGGAGTATGTCATCTGTTCTCCTCTCGACCTCCCACAAGCTGTTAAAAAGAATGGTTGTCTTACAATATGGGTAATGTAAGAATCAGAGAAATAGTAAGTTTCTATTAGTAAGCCTAGTAACCTCTAAGCTAGGTTCCAATTAACTGAGCCTCAAATCATTTCAATATGAACACAGAGAAACAATAAATGATGTAAGTTTTGGCAGTAAAAGTAGTGAAATTCATATTCTAACAAAAGCATTTGTTATGCACTGTTGGGATTTATTTTGTTACTGATTGTGGATGGGAAAAATGCTTCAAGTGATCTTATTTTTGGCTGAAGTATTCTGCACACTTTGTTTCACCACACTTTCTAGTGAATATGCTTATACTGTGTTCGTATATTATGCTTAAACAAAACAAACCTTTTGTTTACATCTTCTTGCTGCTTGCATTCCTTAAATAAATTTTAAAGTGACCAATTGTGAGGGATAAGAAATGTGTGGCTGAATATGACATTGCTTTTTCATTACTGAGTACCTTTAATGACGTAGACCTTCTGAGGCAGCCTAACAGTTTTTAACAATTAAATGTGAGCAGTATGTCAGGGGTCCCTGAACCATCCCCTGGGCCAGTGGTTTGCTAGGACTCACAGCTAATTTATTACAGCAAGTGGAGACCAAGCGGCTGCAGCAGCTAGTCGTGACAGCAGGTGTGAAATGCTGCCAGCCAGGGGAGCTCATTAGATGTTCAGTGTCCGGGGGCTTTTACTGGGGGCTCATCATGTAGATACCTCTGCCTGGCCTATCATCACATATCATCACACTGTTTGTCCAAAGAGCGTAGTCACAGTGAGTCCTCTTTTCAGCTAGTGGTGTTAGGAACACTTCTGAAATCGAGGTTCCCAGCCCAGACATCTGCACATGCTGACTTTCAGGGGATAGTGCATACGTGCATGTTCAGTCGTGTCCAACTCTTCGGAACCCATGGACTGCGGCCTGCCAGGCTCCTCTGTCCATGGAATTTTCCAAGCAAGAATACTGTAGTGGGTTGCCGTTCCCTCCTCCAGGGATCTTCCCAATCCAGGGATTGAACCTGGGTCTCCCACATTGCAGGCGGATTCTTTCCCACCGAGGCACCAGGGAAGTCCTCAACGGGTGGTAGGTAGCTCAGTTTTGCAAAAGCAGTGCTCTTCACCCAGTCTGTTTTCACTTGTCATTGTATTTCTACCTCACTTCTCGGCTCCAAGTAGCAGCAGTACTTTGTCTTATCAAAGTTGTGATTCCTCAGTTGAGAAAGCAAACTGATCTGTTTAACTTAAAAAGAACAGGAAGTCCCCCCCGGAAAAACGCTTAAGCCCTTACTCTTCCATGCAAGCTTTTAGTATCAATTTGTATTGTAAACACTTGGTCCTGTGTTCCCTATCAAAACCACTTGATCTTTTGAAGGAACTGTTTGTGGGCACAAAATTTAGAAGCTAAAATGAGGCCACTAGTGAGTTCTACACAGTAGTGCCTCCTTACCCACGGCTGATAATGTTTTAAGGTCCCCCAAAGATGCCTGAAACCACGGGTGGCAATGAAGTCTATATGAACTGTGCATTTTCCCTGTTCATAGATAGCTATAATAAACTTTAACTTATGAATTAGGCACGGTAAGAGAATATCCGAATTGCCAGCATCATTACTCGTGCACTTTGGGGCCATTATCAAGTAAAATGAGGGTCATGTGAGCACAAGCTTGATACTGAGGCAGTCGATCTGATCAGCAGGATGGCCACTAAGTGACTAATGGGTTCATATACTAGACAAAGGGATTAACTCTAAGTTTATTTTCTAGATTTATCCTGAATTTATCAATTATAAGTTTGTAGATTATTGTTGCAGTGTGTAACGTGTTCGGGTAGGTACTTCCCAGACCAGACCATTAATTCTTCTCAGCCCACAGTGTAGCTGAAATATGCTTAGTTATCATGACAGAAGAGCAGAAAATTCTTGATAGCCCAACAGCATAGGAAAGCATAACATTTATAAATAAATTACCAGTCTTTGGGAAAAACTTTTTTTTTTTAATAAGCACAATGCTTCTTAATCTTTTTTGGGGGATGGGGGCTTTTTTAAGAATCTGGTAGAAGCAGTGGACCCTCTCCCCCAGAAATAAAGGTGCTTAAAATAGAGTTTTGCTGTTTCAGGGAACTCCTATAGTTGAAGTGTTATTCTTGAAATCCAGATGAAGGGCCCCTGTGTGTAAATGTGACAACAGCTGTGGCTTGGTCTTGCCGTCGGAAGGTCGATCCTCTTGCTACTCAAGTGTGGTCTGTGATCCAGCATCATTACCTGTGGGCTTGCTGAAGATGCAGAATCTCAGTCCTGCCTGAGACCTGTGCTCCCTGGGGATGTGTGCGCACCTGGAGGGGGGAGGGCTGCGTTGGACGTTAATGATGTTGCCATTTTAGTATGCCTTATTTTAGTTAAAAAGTTACAACTTTTTAAAAGCCGTGGGATATGACTGTCTTTACCCTTCCCTTTCAGTGTCTAATTTTTTGTTTTATTTTTTTAATGGGATGTTTCTGATGAAGTGGCAATTTTCAGGAGTGAGCGGAGGTTTGAAGTGAGGCAGTCCAGGTGCTTGATTTGAAGACTCGGGAGCGGGCAGTGCCTCGCTCTCGCCAGCAGGTGGCGCCACTGGCCCAGGTGGCCCGCGGGGCGGTGGCTAGGAGCGCTTGGCTGTGGGCGGCTCTTGATTGAGTCAAGTGTTTATGACTCGGTTGCATCTAATTAGATTTGGGACCTGGTGCTGATTAAAGCCAAATTTTAAGATTGACTTTGCTGTGTCAATGGCCACAGGCCAAAACCGTGACTAGAAACTGCTGAGATAGTTGCATCATTTAACTTGGGCTAATTATGCCTCAATAAGTAATGAATTCCATGACTTAGTGCTTGGGTGCAAGGAAGCAGGCTTCCCTTTCTCTGTGCTCTGCGTGGTGTCTGAGGCCGAATCATACCCTGGAAGAAATGGTCTTGGCTTCAGGTTGTATGTTGATCCTGGAGGAAGCGGCCTTGAGTTAGGAGGAATGCACACGAGTCGTGCCGGTCACGTGTACGTGGTCCTCTGACACTGGCCCCGGGAAAACCTAAACACATGGGTCTTGTTCTGACAGGTTTGCACTTCCTCACTGCCTTGTCTTGAAGACAGCGATGCCAAAGAAAGCAAGGCCTGCAGGGGATGGGGAGGAAGAAGGGCCTGTTCCTAGGCAGGCGAAGGTGGAGGCAGCCTCTGGCCCTTCTTCCCCTTTGGACTTCGACAGCCCCAGTGGCCTCTTTGAAAGTTTCATCGCGCCCATCAAGACAGAGACGTTTTTCAAGGAATTTTGGGAGCAGAAACCCCTCCTCATCCAGAGAGACGACCCTGCGTTGGCCATGTACTACCAGTCCCTGTTCAGGCTCTCTGATCTGAAGAGTCTGTGCAGCCGGGGGATGTACTACGGGAGAGACGTGAACGTCTGCCGCTGTGTCCACGGGAAGAAGAAGGTTTTAAATAAAGATGGCAGAGTGCACTTTCTCCAGCTGAGAAAAGATTTTGATCAGAAAAGGGCCACAATTCAGTTTCACCAACCTCAGAGATTTAAGGTAACAGGCTCTCCCAGGGGCAGAGTCCTCGTGTGTATCAAAGTACTAACATTTGGCCACGGATCAGCTTAGGGGTAAATCCGTTTTGGTGATGATTAGTCTCCTGCCAGTTTCACAAGGGCCAGCACCTGTTTGGTCTTCAAATGCAGTCCAACTTCAGTGATTTTTTTTTTTTTTAATGTTCCCTTTTGGTTGAACGGTTAGAATCTGCAACAGTTCAGGGTGGACACGGTTCGCTGTCATTGAGCTGCAAAAAGTAAATTATATTGCAGGTTTATAAAGTTTGTTAAAGTGACATTACACCTCCAGGAGTATTTCTGTGGGCTGGGTTTTGTTTTGATCCATAGTGGACATTTCTTTTTGGATTGTTTCCTCACCGTAATGTAAGGCATGATAGCATCAAGGTGATCATTTTATTCTTGAAGTTGCCTCCCTCTGCTGCCCACATCTTGTTAGCAGAGGCTTCCAAGCAGTGACCAGACCATGTACTAGACCATTTATGGAAGAGACTTCACCCTTGTTGACAGCCCCACCAGGCTGGCTCTGAGAGTAGGTCCTGGAACTCCTGAGATGGGTGGGGGTCAGTCGTGGAGGGTAGCTTGGATTTCACTACTGACCCACCTTTTATTTATTCTTTATCAGTGATTGACATTTGAGAAATAATCTGCTTCTGTGCCCAGTCTCTGCGTTTATAGAACGTGGATTTAGGATGAGCTAATCTGCTCTCTTAGTTGTTCAGTCGCTAAGTTGTGTGTCTGACTCTTTGTTGTTGCGACCCATGGCCTACAGCACTCCAGGCTTCCCCGTCCTTTGCTGTGTCCTAGAGTTTGCTCAGACTCATGTCTGTTGAGTGATGCCGTCCAATCATCTCATCCTCTGTTGCTCCCTCTCCTCCTGCCTTCAGTCTTTCCCAGCATCAGGGTCTTTTCCAGTGAGTCAGCTCTTCCCATCAGGTGGCCCAAAGTATTGGAGCTTCAGCTTCAGCATCAGTCCTTCCAATGAATATTCAGGGTTGATTTCCTTTAGGATTGTCTGGGTTGATCTCCTTGCAGTCCAAGGGATTCTCAGCATTCTTCTCCAGCACCATAATTTGAAAGCATCTCTTAGATGTTTGAGATTTTTACAGGACAGCTGTGCAACAATTGAAGGCCCTTTCTGAGTTTTAGAAAAAAAAGTCTTATCCCTGTCCAGAAATCCCCCCCTGTGACCCTTAGCTGAGTCAGAATGCCAGCTTTGAGGAGGGGGAGAGCAGCGTGTCCGGTCCCACACTGAGGTGGCTTCTGGCTGCATGGCAGCTCCTTGGACTCTGTCATCAGAGCGCTAGTAATGCTTGTCATTATAGATCTTGAGGTGCCTTATTAGATCCATTAGGCCTCCCTCATCTGCGAATGCCTTTCCCTTGTCTGTAGGATTTTGTACTATTTGTATTCTGGATAAAGTACAAGTACTCTTAGACTTTTCAGTACAGGTCCTCATTCCAGATGGTCCATCTTGGGCAGTCATGAGCCGCTGAAATGTCCCTGGGATGCCACCCCTTTGGGCATTCTACCTGAAAGGAATTTATAAATCGCTTGCAGACCAAGTCATGATTTGCATTCAGAATATCTGTACATTGTGGTACTTCCCTCTGAGCTAGTCCTTGACTCTTTGCTTGGCTAGAAGTAGCACTTACAAAAAAAAAGTAGTTTTTAGATACTGAAGAACTATGAATAGAAAAGATCAGTGATGCTGATTACATGTAATTTGTTCGCAGACCAGTAGAAAATTATTGTTTGGCATGTACGTGGCGTCCTCTGTGGCTATCATTTTCTGCTTAAGTGCTGCACACTTCTCTTCCCCAGTTTCAAGTGGCCAGGACTGTTTCCTTTGCCCTGTTGACTCAGCTCTTTAAGTCATGTTTCTTAAAGCAGGAAGGATGAGCTCTCCCAGTTTCAACTCAGCCCCCAGGCTAGGCTGATTATTTGTGGGGTGCTTTTTTTAATTATTTACTTTATGTTTGGCTCCGCTGGTTCTGCGTGGCGATGCAGGCTTTTGTCTCATTGCAGTGGGTGGCGGCTTCTCGCAGCGAGAGGGCTTCTCATTGTGGCGGCATCCTGATTATTTGTGGGGTGCTTTTTTTAATTATTTACTTTATTTTTGGCTCCGCTGGTTCTGCGTGGCGATGCAGGCTTTTGTCTCATTGCAGTGGGTGGCGGCTTCTCTTTCTTGCAGCGCGAGGGCTTCTCATTGTGGCGGCTTCTCTTGTTGTAGAAGATGGGTCCTAGGGCACAGAGGCTTCAGCAGTTGTGGCTCCAGGCCCCAGAGCACAGGCTCAGTGGCTGTGATGCCCAAGCTTAGTTGCTCTGCGGCACATGGGACCTCCCTGGATCAGGGATGGAACCCATGTCTCCTGCATTGGCAGGCAGATTCTTTACTACTGAGCTACCAGGGAAGCCCCGTTTGTGGGTTTTTTTTTCCCCTCTGACCTTCCACCACCAGAACTTGAGAAATCTATAAACTGCTGGAGTTCACTCTCTACACAGGAAGCTGGGTTCTGAGTATTATAATGTGAGCAGATTTAGTGTTGTGTGTGTTTACTAATGGACATACTGATATCAGGATAGAGAAGTCTAGAGGCAGTTCCTCATTGTCTGGGTTGAAGGACTCGGAATCAGCACTTTCTCAGTCATGCCACAGAATGGGCACAGCTTATGAGTCTAGTTAGTCTGGAAATGAGTGAAGCGGTAACCAGAGAGTCCCCACCTGCTTTGGGTTATCTGTGTATCAGGAGTCCAGATGAGTTAACCAAACATTTACACATGTTCAGTTTTGAATCTTCCAACACACATTTGAAATAACTGAGGCCGTCACTGTGGTCTCCACTTTACATGAAAGAAATGAGTTCACAGTTGTGACTTACACAGCTAGGAAGGAAAGACTTCTAACTGCAGAATTAAAACCTGTTCCGAACCATGTATCTAAAGATCCTCCCTGAAATGGAGTTGGGCTTTTGGCATGCTTGTTTTCACCTTTCTTTAGGTATTAATGTGGGCTTCTGGTCTTGACCATTGTATCCAGCTGATTCTGCAGGAAGGTCGGTGCAGAGGAGAGGGCCTCCCCCGCTCGCCTTTCCGTCGTTCTGGGGTCCTCCTTGGGCAGCTCCAGACACAGCTGGGGGACCAGGGTCAAAGGAGATAGGTTTCAGGAGCCTTGTTTGTGCCTAAGTCAGCGCTGTGACGCTGTGACACTCATACACTGTTGTACAGTTGAAACAGAATTTGAGATAGTTTTACGCTGTTTCCACAGTCTTCAAGTGGGAGTCCTCCTTTCACGGATGAAGAAGTTGAAGTCATCTAGCTTGTAACTACAACCTGAACTGAGATGGGTTGACTCCAGATCTCTTTCTAGTGGGCCACACTTGGCAGATTGAGAATCTAAAAGTGAAGTGAAAAACTTGTACAAATGATAGGGTTTTCTGTAACCTTTAAGAAGAAGGAGACATGTGCTTCTTAATTGTAGACCCAGAAACTTCAGCTGGGAGCCATAAAGACACCCATATGGGACTCAGGCCATCAGCGATAGATGCAGAGAGAGCCAGTTACTGTACAAATGTGATTACACATCCTGCTGGCCGCTCCCAGGTGAACATTAGATTGCTTGGGAGAGCTGCGAACTCTTTGGAGCTCTTCAGGTGCCATTAAATTATTCTTCTTGTGTTAAACACAAACCTTGAGCTCTATATGTAGAGTAGCTCAATGGCTTATATGGAAATGTCTCCCAAAGCTTGTTTAATGCTGACCCAGTTCTTTCCCACGTGGTATTTTTAATTTTTTTTTTCATTCCAGTAGGTAAGATTGACTTCTAAGCTGTGGCCATTGTTTACTCAGCAAATCCTTTCAATATCTTCTGTGTGCCAGGCACTGCATGTGTGGATGCTTAAAAGTTGGGCTTCTGCAGTGTTCTTTGCAGGCGATTTTTCTTTACAGTAGCGTCGTGGTTATGGGGGTGGGCTCCTTAGCCAGACTGCATGAACGTGAACCCTGGATCCACCGTTGGCATGCCTCCTTCCTCGTCGGCGTGGATGGGCACCCACAGGGTGATGGTACCCACCCCGAGGGAGGGTTGCTGGGAGGGCCGTGTCACTGAAGTAGGTGAAGCCTGGCGCACAGAAAGTGCGGATCCCCACGCGGCCGGCTCTGCCTGTCTTTCCCCTTGCCCGGGACAATCAGGTTTCCTTCCCGAAGGAGTATGTGGCTCCTGGCTGGGTCCCTCAGTCTGACGGGGGTCCTGGAGAGCTAGTTAGTGACCGGAGAGAGGGGAGTGTTCCTCGCCCCCCGCCCGCTGCCTGGCCCCCTTCCCAGCTGGTCATTTCGGCCCCCTTTGCTCTCAGGACCCTTTCGTCAGGCAGTTCCCAGACCCACACCCGTCATCTTGCCTGAACTTCAGACCTAGCCAGCCGGCACACGGGGGTCTTAGCAGCTCATATGTAGCATGTTTTTGCCCCCCGAACTCATTCTTTAGCAGATCTTTCCCACTTGAGTGGTGCTGGGAGTTAACTGCCTTCGTCAGAACCCCCAGAGTATCTCCCTCTCAGCCTGCCCACTCCCAGGCCGCTGCCATCAGGGCGCCCTGCGGGGCTGCCCGCCAGGCACACCCTGACTTTCACGCTTCTCCCTCGTCTCCCGCACTCCGATCATCCCCGCCTGCGCTGTTGCGTCTGTCGCTTCCCCACCTCCACCCCTTGCTTTTTCCCACAGTCCAGTCTCCTCCAGGCCGTAGCCAGGCGGCCCTTCCGTAAGTGTGAATGGGGTCGTGTGTCGTCTGGTTGAAGTCCTCTGTGGCTCCCTGTCACCTCCGCCTGGCCGTGCTCGCGACAGAAGGCCCCTGAGGGCAGAGGTGCGGCTCGGTCACCGCCGGGCCTCCAGGTGGCGCTAGCAGTAAAGACCCCGCCTGCCAGTGGCAGCCCCCTCCAGTCCTCCTGCCTGGAGAAGCCCACGGACGGAGGAGCCTGGGGGGGCTGCGGTCCACGGGGTCGCGAAGAGTCAGACACGATGGAGCGACTTCCCTTTCACTTTTCACTTGCATGCACTGGAGAAGGAAATGGCAACCCACTCCAGTGTTCTTGCCTGGAGAATCCCAGGGACGGGGGAGCCTGGTGGGCTGCCGTCTGTGGGGTCGCACAGAGTCGGACACGACTGAAGCGACTCAGCACAGAGCATAACAGCTGTGCAGTAAAACTTGCTGAGCGGACAGGAACAGGCTCCTTCCTCCTGACGCGTTTTCCTCTCCCCCTCCCTCCGCTGTGGCTTCTTGAGGACGCGCTCTGGAGGATCCAGGAGAAGTTGGAGTGCTTCTTCGGCTCCTTGGTGGGCTCCAACGTGTATATCACCCCGGCGGGAGCCCAGGGCCTGCCGCCCCACTACGATGACGTCGAGGTGAGAGGGGATCTGCCCGGCCGCGGGACGAGGGGGTGGCCGCCCAGCCCGGGGAGGTGGGGTTGTCGGGGCTGAGCGCTCGGTCCATCAGGTCCGGGCCCACCCTTCCTGTGTGTGCTCCAGAGAGCCTGACCTCCCTCACCGGGATGTTGGACCAAAATTAACCCCACTGAACTGGTTTCCTGCTCCTTTGGGAAGGGGAGAGATGGTTTATTTACAAATATAAAGAGCTGCACATTCCTCCGAAACATGTATTAATTGAATTTTCTACAGAGACGTGTGATTGGATTTTTTTTTTCTTTTAATTTCACAGTTTAATAAGGTGAGGTCACAAGTGTTCCGTACATCTGCTTTTATTTTGTCCTTTTTCTGTAGCTGCCAAAAATATATGCTTTTTTCCATTTGTGAAAATCTTGGGGCCGCTTAAATGAAGGTCATGGTTTCGCTTAAGCACTGGCGCCTTGACGGATGTTGATTTCACTCTCGTCTTGCTGCCAAGAAAAGTTAACTCTTGGGCTTAGGTATGTCGTAGTTTTATTTTTGTACTGATGCATTCTGTGAACACACAGATAGTAGGAAATAAAAACCTCTTTTTCCTCTTGAGAGCAATTTGATATCAATCCATTTTCCAAAAGTTTTTTTTTTTTCCTTTAATATTTCTGACAGGAGTTTAAAACATCTTTGGTTGAATGAAGAATAAAAACTTGACATTTTCCTATGTGCCAGGGATTATCTTCAGGGTTTTGGACACTCAGTAATATCTGAAGCTTGGCTTTTCCCTCAGAGATTATGGGCTTCCCGCCGTCTGATGGAAGATTTAGAGGCATGAATAGTGGGATAGATCATGGGATATAAAGAACTCAGCGAGGCTTTTAGGGAAGTGAAAGGAATGACCAGACTTCCAGTGTCAGAGTTCACGGTCACCTGTTTTTAAAAAGTGAATGCCAGTGGTGGCAGCTTTTAAGTGTGGAACGAGATGTATCTGTGACCTTTACTTTTATTGTTTTATATCAGAGCTGTGATTTGGTTGAGCCCTGGGAGGGCCAGCGCCCCAGAAGCCTCGTGAGCAGCGTGGGGCTCTCTGACACTCCGGGGTCCTATGTTCCCTGTAGGTGTTCGTCCTGCAGCTGGAGGGGGAGAAACGCTGGCGTCTGTACCAGCCGACGGTGCCTCTGGCGCGTGAGTACAGCCTGGAGGCCGAGGACAGGATCGGGAGGCCCACACACGAGCTCACACTCAAGGTACGGGCCTGCCAGCGTGCGCGCCAAGCTGGGCTTGAGGTTTGCGTTTGTGTAACGGTCCCCCGGGAATGTGTCCAGGAGTTTGGGGGCTCCCATTCCAGGTGGCCCCTCGGGGGGGCCTTGGAAGGAGACCTAGTAGTTTATACTTGCAGATGTGAGCTGAGGAAGCGTCTCCATATGCTGAGTCCAAAAGGAATGAATCATGAATATGGTAACCACGGAGTTTTCTGGAGTGAAAGTGGAAGGCATGGCCTTGGGCAGCTTCTCCAGATCTAAGGCAGTGGTCACCGCTGGGTGGTAGGTTGCTTGAGGAGAGCACGGTCAGCGACCCCTCAGTTTTTCTTGCTTGTAAAATTCGGGCACCCCATTTTCCTCCTGACTGCAGTAGACCCTCTGCACCCCTTTCCTCCTGCATGTATTGGTCAGAAGGGTCATCATGAAGGCTCTTGAGGGGACCTTCCCCAGATAACCAGGCGGCCTGAGCATGTGCTGGTTTGCTGGCATCTTGCTGCTGAGAAAGTGTGTCCTTGAGCAGTTAGCTGGGTGGGATCACAGCCAGTCACCAGCAGGTCAGGGTGTTGAGAGCAAAGTCTAGGATAAGAATAGCAAAGTCTAGGATAACTGTGTAACTCAGTTTTACAACTTTTCCTACAAAACTTAATTTCAACAAAATTTAATTTCCTTCAGTGGTAATAATAGTTAATTTAAATCATTCCAAAGATTTTAACCAAACTGATGGACTTGCATATGGTTGTTTTTGTAGTTCTTACATCTTGAATTTACACTTGGTATCTAATTCTTTTTTTTTTTTCATTTTAAATTATTTACTTTTGGCTGCACTGGGTCTTCATCACTTTGTGCTGGCTTTGTCTAGTTCCAGCGAGCGGGGGCCGCGCTCTCGTTGCAGTGCATGGGCTTCTCATTGCGGTGGCTTCCCTTGTTGCGGAGCTTGGGCCCCAGGTGCGTGGGCTTCAGTAGCTGGAGCACGTGAGCTCAGTCATTGTGTGGTGCATGAGCTTAGTTGCCTTGCAGAATGTGGGATTGATTCCAGCTTGAGCTTCGTGCAGCCCGGCATTTTGCATGATGTACTCTGCATATGTGTTAAATAAGTAGAGTGATAATATATATAGCCTTGACACAGGGGTTGAAACTGTGTCCCCTGCATTGGCAGGCAAATTCTTAACCATTTTGCCACCAGGGAAGCCCCTCTGATTCTTATTCAGTGTCTTGTGGCTTCTTGATTTTAAAATCTCTGCCTGCCTGCCATAACTGGGGAAAACTCCCTGTTTATGATGATGTCGTTCAGTCGGTCAGTCTTGTCTGATTCTTTGGGACTCCATGAACTGCAGCATACCAGGCTTCCCTGACTCTCTCTTGAGTTTGCTCAAACTCATGTCCACTGAGTCGGTGTTTCCATCCAACCATCTCATCCTCTCCTGCTCTGTCATCCCCTTCTCCTCTGTCTTCTGTCTTTCCCAGCATTAGGGTCTTTTCCAATGAGTCAGCTGTTCACCTCAGGTGGCCAAAGTATTGGAGCTTCAGCATCAGTCTTTCTAATGAATGTTCAGGGTTGATTTCCTTTAGGATTGACTGGTTGGGTCTCCTTGCAGTCCAAGGGACTCTGAAGAGTCTTCTCCAACAACACAGTTCAAAAGCATCAGTTCTTTGGCGCTCAGCTTTCTCTATGATCCAACTCTCATATTCGTACAAGACTACTGGAAAAACCACAGCTTTGAATATATGAACCTTTGTTGGCAAAGTGATGTCTCTGCTTTTTAATACGCTGTGTAGGTTGGTCATAGCTTTTCTTCCAAGGAGCAGGCGTCTTGTAATTTCATGACTGCAGTCACCATCGCAGTGATTTTGGAACCCAAGAAAATAAACTCTGTCACTGTTTCCATTGTTTCCCCATCTATTTGCCATGAAGTGATGGTACCGGATGCCAAGATCTCACTTTTTTGAATGTTGAGTTTTATACCAGCTTTTTCACTCTTCTCTTTCACCTTCATCAAGAGGCTGTTTAGTTCATCTTCACTTTTTGCCATAAGGGTGGTGTCATCTGCATATCTGAGGTTATTGCTATTTCTCCTGGCAATCTTCGATTCCAGCTTGAACCTCATCCAGCCTGACATTTCGCATGATGTATTCTGCATGTAAGTTAAATAAGCCGAGTGACAATACATAGCCTTGACATATTCCTTTCCCAATTTTGAACCAGTTCATTCTTCCATGTCCACTTCTAACTGTTGCTTCTTGACCTGCATACAAGTTTCTTAGGAGGGAGGTAATGTCTGGTATTCCCATCTCTAAGAATTTTCCACAGCTTGTTATGATCCACACAGCCAAAGGCTTTAGTGTAGTGAATGAAGTAGAAGTAGATGTTTTTATGGAATTCCTTTGATTTTTCTGTGATCCAGCGGATGTTGGCAATTTGATCTCTGGTTCCTCTGCCTTTTCTAAATCCACCTTGTACATCTGGAAGTTCTCGGTTCATGTACTGTTGAAGCCTAATGTGAATGATTTTGACCATTGCCTTGCTAGCTTGTGAGATGAGTACAATTGTGCAGTAGTTTGAATATTCTTTGGCATTGCCTTTCTTTGGGATTGAAATGAAAGCTGACCTTTTCCAGTCCCATGGCCACTGCTGAGTTTTCCAAATTTGTGGGCATATTGAATGCAGCTCTTTCACAGCATCATCTTTTAGGACTTGAAATAGCTCAACTGGAATTCCATCACCTCCTCTAGCTTTGTTCGTAGTCACGTTTCCTAAGGCCCACTTCACACTCCAGAATGTCTGGCTCTAGGTGAGTGATTATACCATCATGGTTATCCGGGTCATTAAGACCTTTTTTGAACAGTTTTTTCATTCTTGCCACCTCTTCTTAATATCTTCTGCTTCTGTTAGGTCCATACCATTTCTGTGCTTTATTGTGCCCCTCTTGGCATGAAATGTTCCCTTGGTATCTCTAATTTTCTTGAAGAGATCTCTAATCTTTCCCTTACTATTGTTTTCCTCTATTTCTGCATTGATTGCTGAGGAAGGCTTTCTTATCTTTCCTTGCTATTCTTTGGAACTCTGCATTCAGATGGGTATATCTTTCCCTTTCTCCTTTGCCTTTCGCTTCTCTTTTCTCAGCTGTTTGTAAGGCCTCCTCAGACAACCGTTTTGCCTTCTTGCATTTATTTTTCTTGGGGATGGTTTTGATCACTGGCTCCTGTACAATATTACAAACTTTTGTCCATAGTTCTTCAGGCATTCTGTCCATTCAGGTATGACCTAAATCTAATCCCTTGAATCTATTTGTCAGTTGTACTGTATAATTATAAGGAATCTTATTTAGGTCATACCTGAATGACCTAGTGGTTTTCCCTACTTTCTTCAATTTAAGTCTGAAGTTTGCAATAAGGAGTTCATGATCTGAGTCACAGTTAGCTCCAGGTCTTGTTTTTGCTGACTGTATAGAGCTTCTCCATCTTTGGTTGAAAAGAATATAATCAATCTGATTTCAGTATTAACTACCTGGTGAAGTCCATGTGTTGACTCATCTCTTCTTTTGTTGGAAGAGGGTGTTTACTATGACCAGTGCATTCTCTTGGCAAAACTCTGTCAGCCTTCGCCCTGCTTCATTTTGTACTCCAAGACCAAACCTACCTGTTACTCCAGGTATATCTTGACTTCCTACTTTTGCATTCCAGTCCTCTGACGAAGAGGACATCTTTTTTTGGTGTAGTTCTAGAAGGTCTTGTAGGTCTTCATAGGAACATTCAACTTCAGCTTCTTCAGTATTAGTGGTTGGGGCAAGACTTGGATTACTGTAACACTGAATATGGTTTGCCTTGCAAACCATTTCTGTCGTTTTTGAGATGACACCAAAATACTGCATTTCAGACTCTCTTGTTGACTGTGACGGCTATTCCATTTCTTCTAAGTCATTCTTGCCCACAGTAGTAGATATAGTGGTCATCTGAATTAAATTCACCTATTCCTGTCCATTTTATTTCACTGATTCCTAAAATACCGATGCTCACTCTTGCCATATCCTGTTTAACCACATCCAGTATCCCTTGATTCATGGACCTAACATTCCAGGTTCCTGTGTAATACTGTTCTTTACAGCCTCAGACTTCACTTGCACTGCCAGACACATCCCCTGCTGGGCGTCCTTTCTGCTCTGGCTCAGTCTCATCGTTCCTTCTGGAGCTATTTCTCCACTCTTCTCCAGTAGCATACTGGGCACCTACCGACCTGGGGAGTTCATCTTTCAGTGTTGTATCTTTTTGCCTTTTCATACTGTTCATGGGGGTCTCAAGGCAAAAACACTGAAGTGGTCTGCCATTCCCTTCTCCAGAGGATGTTTTGTCAGAACTCTCCACCATGATCTGTCCATCTTGCATGGCCCTACACAGCATGGCTCATAGTTTCATTGAGTTAGACAAGGCTGAGATCCATGTGATCAGTTTGGTTAGTTTTCTGTGATTGTGGTTTTCATTCTGTCTGCCTTCTGATGGATGAGGATTAGAGGCTTGTGGAAGCTTCCTGATGGGAGGGACTGGCTGTGGGAGAATCTGGGTCTTGCTCTGGTAGGTGGGGCCATCCTCAGTGAATCTTTAATCCAGTTTTCTGTCAATGGGCAGGGCTGTGTTCCCTCCCTATAGTTTGGCCTGAGGCCAACCTGTAGTAGGGTAACGGCAGTAATGGCAACCTCCTCCAAAAGGGATTTCAGTTTAGTTTAGCCACTCAGTTGTGTCCCACTCTTTGTGACCCCATGGACTGTAGCACGCCAGGCTACCCTGTCCATCACCTTCTCCCGGAGCTTACTCAAACTCATGTCCATTGAGTGATGGACCTGTTGGTGATGTCATCCAACCATCTCATCCTCTTTCATCCCCTTCTCCTCCCGCCTTCAGTCTTTCCCAGAATCAGGATCTTTTCCAGTGAGTCACTTCTTGGCATCAGGTGGCCAAAGTATTGTAGCTTCAGCATCAGTCATTTCAATGAATATTCAGGACTGATTTCCTTTAGGATTGACTGGTTGGATTTCCTTGCAGTGCAAGGGACTCTCAAGAGTCTTCTCCAACACCACAGTTCAAAAGCATCAATTCTTTGGTGTTCAGCTTTCTTTATAGTCCAACTCTCACATCCATACATGACTACTGGAAAAACCACAGCCTTGACTAGATGGGCCTTTGCTGACAAAGTAATGTCTGCTGTCTTGGTTGGTCATAGCTTTTTTCCCAAGGAGCAAGCATCTTTTAATTTTATGGCTACAGTCACAATCTGCAGTGATCTTGGAGCCCAAGAAAATAAATTCTGTCACTGTTTCCATTGTTTCCCTATCTATTTGCCATGAAGTGATGGGACCGGATGCCATGATCTTAGTTTTTTGAACGTTGAACCTCAAACCAACTTTTTCACTCTCCTCTTTCACTTTCATCAAGAGAGTCTTTCGTTCTGCTTTGCTTTCTACCTTAAGGGTGGTGTCATCTGCATATCTGAGGTTATTGATATTTTCTCCCGGCAGTCTTTGATTCCAGCTTGTGCTTAATCCAGCCCAGCATTTCGCATGATATACTCTGCATATAAGTTAAATAAGCCGAGTGACAATATACAGCCTTGATGTACTCCCTTCCCTATTTGGACCCAGTCTGTTGTTCCATGTCCTGTTCTAACTGTTGGTTCTTTGTATTCTTGCCACCTCTTCTTAATATCTTCTGCTTCTATTAGGTCCATACCATTTCTGTGCTTTATTGAGCCCATCTTTGCATGAAATGTTCCCTTGGTATCTCTGATTTTCTTGAAGAGATCTCTAGTCTTTCCCATTCTGTTGGTTTCCTCTGTTTCTCTGCGTTGATCGCTGAGGAAGGCCTTTTTACCTCTCCTTGCTGTTATTTTAGGCCACAGCAAATTCGCGCCTCACTGCTGTCAGCGCCTCAGCACTCGTGCAGGCCGCTGTTGACCGGTGCGTCCACAGGAGACCCTCAGACCGTCAAAGGCGGGTCTGGTTCCGTCTCTTGTGGGTTCGCTGCTCCTTCCCCTGGGTCCTGATATGCACAAGGTTCTGTTGTGCCCTCCAAGAGTCTGTTTCCCCAGTCCTGTGGAAGTTCTGTAATCAGATCCTGCTGACCTTCAAAGTCAGATTCCCTGGGAATTAGTCCCTTTGCTGTATCCCACATTGGGAAGTCTTTTGTGGAGCCTAGAACTTTCTCAGCAGTGTGAGAACTTCTTTGGTATAATTTTTCTCCAGCTTGTGGATTGCCCACCCGGCGGCTCTGTGGTGGGGCTAATGGCAGCCTCATCCAAGAGGACTCAGGCCACATGCCGTGCCTCCCAGGTCTGCTGCAGCTGGAACCCCTGTTCCCGCGCAGGCCACCGCTGGCCCATGCCTCTGCAGGAGGCTTGCAGACACTCAAAGGCAGGTCTGGTTCTGTCTCTTAAGGGTCATTGCTCCTTTCCCTGGGTCCTGGTGCACACAGGGTTTTATTTGTGCCCTCCAAGCATCTCTGGCAGGAATGAAGTTTGATTTTAAACGTGATTACGCCTCTCCTGCCGTCTTATTGCAGCTTCTCCTTTGCCCTTGCACCTGGGACATCTTTTTCTAGTGGCTTCCAACATGCTCCTGTTGATGCTTGTTCAGCAGCTAGCTGTGATTTGGGGGTTCTCGCAGCAGAGAGAGGAGCACATGTCCTTCTGCTCCGCCCTCTTGTTCCTGCTGTTATGCGATAGGGGACTTGAATAAAGACAACAATAAAGGTATCCTTCTTCATTGTTTTGTGCTCTTGGTCAGCAGTTAGCAAAGTATGGCCCACGGGCCAAACATTGAGCCTGCTGCCTGCTTTTGTATACAAAGTGTATGGGAACACAGCCACAACCATTCCTGTGGCCACATTCATATTATACTGGCAGAGTCAACTAGTTGCCACAGGGACCGTGCGGCCCACGAACCACAGATATTTACTCTCTGACCCTTCACAGAAAGAGTCTGTCAGCCCTGCGCTTGGCCAGTTATTTTTAAGCCAAGACTAAGCCATCCATGGTCTCTGAGGCCAGGGCTGAGTGACTCAGACCGACATCTGGCTGCTTGCCCTGCCGGGAAGGTCGGGCTCCATGGTGGTCATCGAGGGCGTGGGACTTGAAGGTGGAGCCATGCCCACGTTCACACCCATCCGGATCACAGCTCACAGGGAGAAGCCCTGGGTCTTCTGAAAGGAGGAAGGTAGCATTGTGTCCTGCAGAGATTCTCAGGTTGTGTGTCTGTTGAGTTTTTAATCCATGGAACTAACTCTTCCAGTGGAATCTTGTGTAAATGCCCAGTATGTGAAATTGAAGAGCAGAGTCACCCTGGGAGGGGGTGGGCTTGGGGCGCTACCATGAGAGGCCCGGAGCCCTCCTCACCCTCTTCCTTCCTACCGGAGTGGCAGTCTGCATGGTACTTCTGCCCAACCTGGGGTCTTGGGGTGAAGAACCCCCCATAATGGAAACACATCTCTGTTGCTTGGGGATCTGACAAACCTGGCTTTGAATTCAGCTGCTGTCACTTATGAGCTGCATGTCCTTGGGCAAGATCTTGGTCTCTGTGTCATTTTTCTTATTAAAATGGAGATCATTATGTTTATCTTATAGGTTGCGAATATTTAAAAATACTACTTTGATGCTTCTTTTACAGTGAAATTGCTGGAAAGCAATGGCTGTATGTCAGTATATTGCTGCCTGTCAAATTAGCACAGACTCAGTGACTTGAAAGACCACCACCAACTTTATTCTGGTTCTGTGGTTCAGAGGTCCCCGAGGGTTTTCAGTGGCTGAAATCAAGGTGTCAGCAGGACTGTGTTCTGGAGGCTCTCGGGAAGAATTCTATCCTTGCCTTTCCAGCCTCTGGAGGTAGTTCATATTCCTCGGCTCATGGCCCCTTCCATGCAACATGGAGCTTGGTCTGTCTCATACTGCCTCTCTCTGGTCCTCTCTTCCAATACCCTCTTCCACTTGTGATTACATTGGGCCTGCCTGGCTAATTCAGAACAGTTCCCCCCGTCAGCAGCCTTAATTAACCGTGGCCATGTAACCTAAATCTTCAGAGATGCCAGAGGTTAGGGTGTAGACATTCTTGGGGACCCAGCCACCGTGTCTTGTCTTTATTTCCTCTTCTCTCCCACTCTTGGGAACCCTTTCCAGCAGGCTTTCTTGGCCATTGTTCCCCTGGAACCACTCTAAAGGTCACCTCCAAATTGTCAGCTACTGCGGTCAGCTCCTGGTCCCCACCTCAGCCTGCGTGTCATCAGTACTGGCTCCGTCGTCACTGCCACCTGCTCCAGTGGCTTCCAGGATGTGGTTGTCCCTTGGTTCTCTCTCCACCTGACTGTCTTGTTCATTCCCTTCTGCTGTTATGTCCTCAGTCTTCCTGCCTGTGTAAGCTGGGGTCCAGGGCTTGTTTCCTGGACTTCTTTGATCAATGAGCAGTCCCTTCCCAAGGTTTCAAGTACCTTCCACACCGATGTGTTTTCAATGCTGTATTAGCTCTCTAGCCCACGTCTAAACTCTAGACTCCTAATTCAGCTACTTACTTAATGTCTCCCCCTGGAAAGATAAAAGATACAGCAGATTCAGTTTTCTCCAAAGCAAAGTCTCATGTCCTGCCGTGTTCCCAGGCTCCTCCCTGCACATGTGTCCCCATTCTGCTTGTTCGGGGCAAAATCCTTGGACACAGATTTATACAAAAGCCTCCTATCTCGTGTTCCTTTTGCAGACTTTTCTGACATAACAGCCATGCTGATCCTTCTGGGATCCTGTAAACCCACTGCCCAGACCTCCAGTGACTTTGTTAAACCCAGGAAAAAAGCCAAAGTCCTTGAACTGGTCCCGAGGGCCCTGTAATCCGACCCCTCTGCTGCCTGCCCACCTCACCTTCCATCACCTGCACCTTCACTCCCTGCCTTCCTGCCACACCGGCGCCCCTCAGCCTGCCAGGCACGTTCCGGCTGCAGGACCTTTGCACCTGCTCTTGCCTCCCCGGGAAGCCTTTCTCCCCAGGACACTGCATGGCGGTGCTGTGCTTAGTCAGTCAGCCGTGTCCGACTCTTTGCCTGCCAGGCTCCTCAGGTGAGATTTCTGGAGTGGATTGCCATGCCCACCTCCAGGGGATCTTCCCAACCCAGGGATTGAACCCAGGTCTCTCGCATTGCGGGCGGATTCCTCACCATCTAGCTTCCTCATTTTTCCTGAAGCCTCTCCTGAAGCGTCACCTGAGCAGAGAGGCTAAAATGGCACCTCTTACCCCAGACACACCCACCCTGACTTACATCAGCATCATTCGCCTCAGTGTCTTCTTTGCATTCACCACCACTCCAACATTGTCTATCTGCAGCCTGCTTTATTTTACCCCTCTTGCCCCCACTGGAATATCTTCACTGCCGGTGTCTCTCCTGCCTTCTCAAATGCTTGTCGGTTTCTCTGGAGCATGTTCCGTCAGGGCAGGGCTTTCTTTGGTTCACTGCTCTCTCCCTGGCGCCTAGCCTGGTGTCTGGTGTGGGCGGGGTGAGTGGGGAAGGGTTGGTCAGGTGTTCGTGGGATGCATAAACAAACAGATGGATGAGCTGTATATGTGAGGGCCTCCGTCACAGGGCAGGCACTCAGACTCACTGATGAGAGCTGTAATTATGAGCGATGCATTGATTGACTTGAAGGACTAGTTTCTTTGTCAGGCTGGTGTTATTCAGGGCAAGATAGCTCCTATGAATACATCATAATTGTATATTGTTTATTGCTTTAAGGCAAACCTTAGCATTAAAATAAAAATCTCTCTCATGATGCTTCTTGAACTCTTCCTCCAGGGCCCATGGTCATAGCCAGGGAGCCAGGCTACTTCCTGGGTTGCAGAGAGGAGACAGGTGACTCCCAGGCCCCCCTCTCTTCTCCTTTCTGCTGTACAGAATGTTCTCTGTCTGGGTGGGATCAGGCAGGAGGTGGCTCCAGGGCCGGAGTGATTTGGGGGAAATACTTCTCTTGACCGGCTTGAAATCGGGACAGGGTGGGGGAGGCTCGCCTGCCCGAGGCAGTGACTGGTCTGTAGTTACGTCTAGTGTTCCTTCTCAGATGCAGGGCCACAGGGTTTTCATCCCTTCTTCCGAACATCTGTTGAGCCTGTGTGTGCCAGAAGCTTAGGTGGATTAGGCCCTGGGATACAGGATGGATGTGGGCCCTGCTTGGGAGACCGCACAGACTGTATGGGTCAGCGGGTAAAATAAAAATGATAATACAGCCACGTGCCCAGCCTTGCTCCAAGAGCTGTGGCTCTGTCGTCTCCTTAGTGCTCCAGTAATCCTGTGAGATGTGGGGCAATTGCTTCCCTTTTACACATAAAGGAACTGAGGCCTCGGTGGGTTAAGTAACATGCTGGGGTCCCCAGCCAGCGAGCCCCAGAGCTGTCCCTCCTCACCACGCCCTTTGAAGGGTGTGGAGGGTGGGTGCAGGCTCTCACCTTGATCCCGGGCTAGTTTTAGGGGTGTCTGTCCTCAGGTTACAAAGAAAGAAAGTGGCTTCAAGCGCCGGAAGCCTCTCCAGGATTGGGTTCCTGGGGACAGGCTCACAGCCACAGCAGAGCTTGACCAGTGGACCCCACAGAGCCCAGCATGCAGACCACTGCCTGCTCGCCACTCAGAGGTTTCTAGAACGCAGAACTGAAACTCACAGCCTCTACAGAGGACCAAGAAGGCACGCCCCCACTGACCGCTTCCCCCTTGTCCTCGTGTAGCCGGGAGACTTGCTGTACTTTCCCAGAGGGACCATCCATCAGGCGGCCACTCCCGAGGGGCTGGCCCACTCCACGCACGTGACCATCAGCACCTACCAGAGCAGGTAAGCCCTGGCCTCTGACCTCGCGTCCCCATCCCTGCTGGCTTCCTAGTCTTGCCGTGTCCTCCTGGGCCCCCTCCTGGGCCGTCGTGACCCCGTCTCACCCGGATCACTGGGACTTGCCCACATCCAGGCTGCCGGGATCGGGAAGACAGGCCCGGCTGGGGCGTGGCGGTGTGTCTGGGACTCCAGGCTCCCACCCCCACCCACTCACTGTCTCCATTAAAAAAGGTTTTTTATTGTGGCAAAAAAATTCATAGACCATTTTAACCATTTTTAAGTGTCCAGCTCAGTGACGCTAATTGCATTCACAGTGTTGTGCAGCCATCCCCACTGTCCGTTTCCGAAACATTGTCATCACCCCGAACGGAAACTCTGCGGCTCGGAAACCTCTGGGTCTCCATAAGGTTTCCAGGTTTTACAGTTCATTAAAGTCGGAAAGGATGTCTGGAACAGTGAGTCCTAGAAGCACATGTGCTGAAAACAGTTCCAATTAAAACCACCTTCCAGTTCAGCGAGCGCCTTGTCAATGACAGGAGCCGGGCAGCGGGCCTGCCCGGGGTTTCCCGGTGGCAGCGGCCTGGCTAGTCCGGTCCCGTTAAAAGCGCCCATCACTGGCTTATCCACAGGAGCCCTGGGCCTTGTCGTGGCTGCAGGGATGGTAGGCGCAGGGCCGAAGGGGCTTTGGGAGGACTTCTACTCCGGTCACGGTGGAAGGAGGGGAGACGTGTGTATTCCCAGACAGCGTGACATGTCCCATCAGAGCTTTGCGGAGGAGTCCCTGGGAGCAGAGGGGTGCGGTTAGCTAGGCTGGGGCATCCCGAAGGCTTCAGCACGGACTTGACCCCCAAACTGAGGGAGCCGAGGGGATGAGTCAGTGGCGGTGGGACCGGACATTCCAGGCCTGAGGAACAGGGTCCTCCTAGCCGGGAGCTGTTACCTTGGACAGCAAGGGAGCAAGCATTCTTCCGCCTCTTCTGGCTTTGCAGCAGGAAGTGAGCCGCGGTGTTTAAGGGACAAGAGGAAATCAGCGGGGGTCTGGCCAGAAGGCAGAGCCTGTTTTATGGTTCTCTCGTGTAAAACGCCTTCTCACCACGGTTGGGCCCGGTGCAGAGCGAGGTTTCCGAGGGCGATTGGGGGAGCCGGCAGCGGGAGCCGGGCCGCGGGGAGGCGGCAGCAGGAGCCCGTTCCGGACCGCGGCAGCTCTGGGCCCCGGGAGCGTCCGTCCTCTGGTGTCCTGTCGTCGGTCACTCAGCTGCTGCGTCTTTCCCTAGTTCTTCCTCTTTCATTTTTCTTGCAGCCATCAGCTGGTTTTCTGGCTCCCTTGGTTTTCACTCCCCCATCTTCCTTCCTCAGTTCCTGATTTACTCACAACACTGGCATGTCACGAGGCTCGTCAGTTCCTTCTCTGACTCCCTCCATCTCCTTGACCCCGTGAGCTTTTGCTACCACCAGGTGACTATTTCCCAGTCCCAGGAGAAGAACTGGTAGCTTTCCCTGGTCCCACCACCCCTCCTGCAGTCGGCAGGGCTGGAAGAGCTGCCTGACTTAGGATGCCTGCCGGCTGAGGGTGGGCACGGTGATGCCGACTCGTGCTCGTCGGTGGGGCCGCTGCCAGAACAGGACAGTGTGACGCGAGGATGTCCTGTGCTATGGCAGGGTGAAGATTCGGCCTTTCCCTAAGCCTTCTCAAGGGTGGCATTTAGGGCCTGCTGTCCCAGAGAGTGGCATGTCGATCTGACCGATTTAGGAAGGTGAACCCCTCCAGAGGTGTTGTTTCTAAACTGCAGCCCAAGATCCAGTCTCCTAGAAGAGCGCGGAGCTCAGTGTCATAGCTGCACTTTAACTCCATGAGCTAATGCTGTGGGACTTGTACCTGGGACCCCTCGAAGGACGATACTGTTTCACGCTGCTGTGAGGTCTGCGTGTGTCCTCCAGGTCTGCCTTCAAAGGTGTGAGGTTGGGTGTAGCATTTTGTCAGAAACCGGTGAGGCCACCAGGTGGGGGTGGATGCCTGGGGGGAAGTGTCTGTCACGTGGCTCTTGTCCTCCTTTGCCACTTCCAGGAGGTAAGCACAAAAGTGTCAATTTTGCTTACAGAGTGAGAGGCAAAAGTCATACTGTGAATTTTCATTTTGCATGTAGCCAGCAATTTGAAACCTGCTGGTGACAGAGGGAAATTTTGAGCAGCTCAGAAATGTTTATAGAGAGAGCATCCCCACAGCGTGTGCGTCTTACACTGACACATATTTAGGAGTGAGCGATTCTGAACGCCCCGGAGGAAAAGCAGACGAAGCTGAACACCGACGCTGGTCCTGAATGGCATTTTTGGCGTCGGGCTTCTCTCTTCTACCCCAATAAAACCATCATTAGAGTTTAACAAGTTGCAGAGTAAATCGTTTTGAAATTGTTGATGTTGGATACTTTACTGAGAACAGTGCCCCTCTTTTTCTTTTTTAAGAAACAAAGGAAAATGTCATGTTTAACTCTTGAGATAATTGCACAGTCCAGGATCTTGCTGTTTCCCTACATATATTGCTTTTTGGATTTTTTGCACATACACATTTTTTTAGGTCCTCTAATGATTGAGAGTTACTTTTCTGCAAAACTCTCAAGGCAGTTATGTAGCTGAAACATTTAAAAAAAATTGTTCCTTTGAACTTCCTACTTTATGACAGTCTGTAATTAATTCTGATATCTTTATATTTAAGATAAATCATGAATAGAGCCTAGCTTCCCACCTTTAACTTTGCATGTGAGTGTCTGAGGTGGGGGAAAGGGAAGCCTGTGATGGATGATGCTCTTAAGTTTTTATGCTGAGTGATGTGAAATTATTGGAACTCAAGATGTCAGGGCAGGGGGATTGGTGTGGTGGTTTGTAGCTTGAAGCTTTTATAATCAGTGTTTCATTCACATTTATGATTTCATTGTTTTGTTTTTTCTTTTTTTTTTTTTTTAACTTGGCATGTGTTCCAGTTCTTGGGGAGATTTCCTTTTGGACACCATCTCAGGGCTCGTGTTTGACACTGCCAAGGCAGACGTGGCACTCCGGGCTGGCATCCCCCGGCAGCTGCTCCTGGTAAGGAGCGAGGGCAGGTGGGGAGGGAGGGGCAGCTGTGGCTCCCGCCCAGGACCCCAGAACCCTTCTCCCCACATGAGCCAAGCTTGTCTCCTGCTGGGCTGGGTGGTTTGCAAACGAACGGGGTGCTGCACATTACTTGGACCAGCAGTGGTATGCAGATGGCCCACTTCCTGTATTTCAGGCTGGCAGCAGCACTGAGAGCCCTGGGAGCGCTGAGTGAATAGGTGGCTGAATAACTCATGTGGCTCAGGAACTATAGCCTCAGCACATGTGCGATCCCAGGTTAGGAGAGACCAACGAGAGCCTGGCCTCCGTGTGCTCCCTGGCTTTCCTGTCCACCCTGATTTTACCCTGTTGGCAGGTTTTGAGATGATGGATGCATTAGGGCTGAGTTGAGCAAAGGTGCCTTCATGGTCTGAAGCAGTCACTTCAAGACAGTGATTTTTTTTCTTCAAAAGGCAAGGCCAAGACTGCACCATATTCCCAGGGAGCCCTCTTTCTAGGCAAAATGCTAAAAATTGATCTTTTTTTTTTTGCACACGGTAGGCAGCTACAGGGAGTGGTGGTTAAGAGGACATAAAGGGCTGCTGCCCTTACGGGAGTGGCGTGGACCCGTGTCTGTCCGGGGGTGGCGCCCGCTGCACCCCTCTGGAGACGGGGCCTGGGCGGGAAGGTGGCTGGAGTCTGGGCCAGGACTCACTTTTGTGTTTCCAGCAGGTGGAAACCACAGCTGTTGCAACAAGAAGATTAAGTGGCTTTCTGAGGATGCTTGCAGACCGGCTGGAGGGCACCAAAGAACTGCCTTCAGCAGACATGAAGAAGGATTTTGCTGCGAACAGACTCCCACCTTACTGTACGGGGGACGGAGCAGAGCTTACGGCACCAGGTGGAGCTTGCTGTCTCTTCTGGGGGGTCAGGGGCTAATGTGGGATATTTTGATGCTTTTCTGGGTGTGCACTTCTTTGAGTTGGTGGGAAGTATGAAGCATTTCAGGGTGAACGTGAGCCTGTCCTTAAGTGTGTTAAGGTTGGACAGGACACGCTGCTTGATGGGGAATGAGAACCCTGTGGTTTGGGGTGAGGAGTATGTATTTATGGCCCCTCTGCAATTCATCATCTGCAGGAAGTTTCAAGAACTTGAACACTGCAATAATCTTGTTGGAAATGAGCTCAGGGATGGGTAAAACGCTGCCATCAGCAGGTGAACTATAAGAATTCGCAGGCTCATCACAGACCTTCCCCAAGTCCCAGGTGACTACCTGTGACAGGTTTAAGTTACAGATGATGTGGATAGACGTCTGGGTGGATGGTGATTCCAGTGTTCTGGGGCTCAGGCTGCAGCATGCTCCTGTAGTTGGTCAGAGCTTTGTTTATTGACTTGTAACAGGGGAGATAGCATGCTGCTGGGGACTGCAGACATCTCAGTAAAAGGAGTGCAGGAAAGGATTCCTAGGATTTGGGTTTGAGTTAGGTGATTTCAGGAGGGTTCAGGAAGTCGGGCTTTGCTCTGGGTTGGATGCTGTTGGGAAATAGAGATTCTCGGATTGGGTCTCCTGTAAATCCTAGTTGTGGTTGGTAGCAGGAGGAGTGAAGTGAGGATGGAGTGACCGCTGGTAAAGCAGCAGGCCCTCAGGCCAGCCAGGAGAGGGGCACGTGTGGTCACTCAACTTTTCTAAAAGCCTTAGCCATCGCCCGTGGAGGACCAGTGAGACACACAATCTACAAGGTCCCTTCTAACATTCATTCTATGTACATTTTTATTGTAATCTGAGGTGGGGAGGAGTTTAGAATGTTTTTGATGCATCTACTCAAAACAGCAATTTTCCCAGCACATAGTTTAATCTTTAGCAGAACAGTTCAGTTCTGAGTATCAGCTTATGTCCCAGGATATTTCATCTGAAGTTTTCCCTGTCTTAGCCCTTACTGTCAATATTAAGTTCCCTCACCTCTGTCTCCAACCAGATCCCCTTGTCAGGCTGGTCTGTCTGTAGTGGCTGCTTTTTTATTAAGTTAAATCCAATCTAGGAAACAGAGTTGTTTCTGTGCACTTTATTAGGTGGCTTTTTTTTTTAATGACGTAGCGCTTGACCTACCTAGACTGAATAATTCGCCTTGGTCATTGGAGGGATGGTGCGCTTGGAGCTCAGGAAGTCCTTTTGGAGTCCACATGTGGAGCAGGTCAGGGATAGAAGCTGGAGCGGTGAGAGCGTTCCGCGCAGAAGGCGGGTGGCCCAGTCTGTACTGTGATAGTGTGTGCTCCCCAGGTACTGGTGACGGCCTTTTGATGAACTTACAAACGTCTATTGTTATTTATCTGATTGACATCTGTCTTCAGTGTAAGAATGTGGTCCACTGGGATGTAAGCGGTATTTTTAACATCGCTGTGAACCTTCGGAGTTGGAGCAGATGCCCCGTGTTTGGATTCACCTGCACGTTGTTAACTAATTTTCCCAAACAGTCGCTCCTGCAAACAAGTTTGAGCCTGCTTTCTCTCTGGGTTTCCTAGGTGGACAGTTCCCGGGCTTGAACAGCACAGTGAGACTGCAGTTTAGAGACCACGTGGTCCTCACCGTAGGACCCGATCAGGACCCATCCGTGAGTATCCAGAAGGGAAGAGGGTTCCACTCAAGGCATTTCCGTCGCAGGCCTCAGGTTATCAGGCTGACAGGTGGCCCTGCCCGCCTCCTCTGGGAATCTTCCTCCTCACAGTTTGGTCCCATCGCTCTAGATCAGATTATACCCAGATCTCACTGCTCTGGTTCCAAAGTTTCCTGCCCGTTGGGCATTTGAGGGTTTGTCCTTAGCCCCACAGAACTCTGCTTCTTCCCCTAGTGATTAGTGTCTGGTTTCTGCCTCCTAATTAGGGCTAGGTTGCCTTTGCCAAATTTTCAGTATAGGTTTCTGGTCTTGCTCTGGGGTGGGACTTCTGCCTTTATTAAAGTGCCCCTCACAACCCTAAAACCCTTGGGAGTTCTCCCACACCGGCTGGCTTCACCCTGGTCCTCCTGCTCAGCTTTCTTGGGAGGGGCCCGTGAATGACTAGTGAGGTTGGGAGTCAGGGGCACCTGGATGTCTCCATAACCAGACTGTTCTAGCCATCAGGGCCAAACCCCATGAAAACTTAATATATAACATACATGGAAACCTTGAGATTATATACTCCCACAGCCTCATTTAAAAAAAAAAACTAGTTATTCTGATAATCAGTTAGTTTGAGGCATTTATTTTGGGTCAGTGTTTGATCCTCATCTAAGAGGTGACAAGGAATGACCCAAGGTGCTGGAAGAGACAGTAAACTTCCCTGTGTAGGGTGGATACAGAGGGAGGGGAAGCCTACGATAAGTGGAAGGAAGGTTTTTATAGATCACATGGCTGATATTTAGAATTAATATTTACTCTGGTGTTCATAAATTGAAAATTTATGTATACCTAGGAATATTAAATTTTTTCTGATGCACAAAGAGTGCAGGTATGGTTAAATGAAGAAACTTGAATGTTTCATTGGTAAGTTGAAATAGAAATGGTTTTTTCAATTAAAGTTTCTGAAGGGGCTGTTATCTTTTGAAAAAATTACTTACAAGTGCTTATTTGCTACATACAGATAGTAATCTATGAGAACTATAAAAAAATACATTCATTGTACATTGTATTTATGCATCTGCATGTTTACATCTCAACTTTTTGCCAGGAAGATTCTTTAGTATTCAATAAATTTCACTTAAGCACTGAGGCATTGAGATTTTTCTTGGTATTGCCCTATATTACTGGAAAAGCCTCCTAGCATCCCAGTGGTCAGTATTTTGTTGTTGACAGCTTTTTTCATTTTTTGAAGGATGAAACGCGAGAGAAGATGGTTTATGTCTATCATTCCTTAAAGAACAGGAGAGACACACACATGATGGGACATGAGGAAACAGAGGTTTGTTCCAGCCCAAGATGCACGTCTTTGCTGTGGTTGGTGCTTGGAGGGAGGACTCTGTTACCTCTGAGTATGGGTAATGGGCTTTTCTGTGACTGCAGTGTGGACTTAACGTTTCACAAGTTGACAGCCCTTCACAGGGATAGTTAAGGCAGACATTTCTATAATATATAAACACCTACCCACTTTAAAAGACACTCGCGTGGCACCTGTGGCCTTGCAGGGGAGGTGTAAAGTAACAAATACGCAGCATTTCAAATGACTAGTATTTCTTTTAAGACTTTTTATTCTAATGTATTTTGATTTGGCCAGTAGGGACTGTTTCTCTGCAACTTTCTAAAAAAAATTTGGGCCACACCCGACGGCCTATAGTATCTTAGTTCCCTGACCAAAGATCCAGCCTGTGGCCCCTGCATTGGAAGGTGGAGTCTTAACCACTGGGCTGCCGGGGAGGCCCCAAGTGACTAATAGGCCTTTCATGAAGTCTGAGTTTTCACAAGGGAATCATTGCCTTTTATAAGTTATCTAATTACAGTTTGTAGTTTTTGTAAATAGGTTACCTGTAACAAGTTTCATTCTTACGAAGGATCTCAGTAATGATGCATTGAGAATTATGGAAATGGCACTTAAATGACTGGTTCATCTTTTTTCAGCCTCATGGACTTCGCTTTCCTCTATCACATATGGATGCACTAAAGCAACTTTGGACCAGTTCAGCTATTTCTGTCAAGGACCTGAAGCTGACTACAGATGAGGAAAAGCAAAACCTGGTATTATCCCTCTGGACAGAATGTTTAATCCAAGTAGTCTAGTGCCTTTGCTGCTTCAGTAGTAATATGTATTTGTAAAATACTAGACACTTGATTCTGCAGAGATTTGTGTGCTGGGGACTCCTGTTGCTTTGAGCCAAGGACACGATGAATGTAACTTTCCTTACCTGTGTAGTTAATAAAATGAGCTCTACCTCTTACAGGTGATCAGTTGGCCATATGTACTAATAGATGTACATAGAAGAAGAGCAAATTACTCAATGTCCCAGAAAGTGACAAAAGCCATATTTCAACAAGTTTATTTAATCCAGTGTGGTAGAAAAGGCACAGCTCCAATAAAGGTATCATTTAAATTTAACTGTCATTACCTGGTGTTCTTTGGAAGAAATAACTTCTTTAAAGAGCCTCACTGGCTCTAGAAAAATTTTAAACAATTAACATGAAGAAAATTTTTTAACTTGGTTTTTTACAGTGAAAATATACATACCATACCTTTGTGTATACACAAGCCCCCCGCTATTAAAATAAAGTTACCCTAAAACAAATTTCATTAAATAATACTGCCACATTTAATAAGAGGCACTCACATCTATGGGCAAGGGAGTTTTATAGGTGTTGTCTGAAAGACTACGAAAGAGCCTGAGATTGAAGGAAGAAAAATCCCCAATAATATTTACATGGAAAGACCAAGTTGCTATAAAAAATAGTCAAAATAGTGGGTCTTTGAGTTTAAACAGTTCACTGTTACTTTACATTCTAAAGTGCATATAGATTGATATTTTTTAAAATATCACTGGAAAATTTAATCTTTCTATAGAAAAATAGAGCAGACATTTTCCAGCTTTACTGGCAAAAGTTGGGGATGAAGAGAACAGTTATCTCAGTGTAAGTTTAAAACCAACTTAGGAGGGAAAAATGCTTGAGAATTCTATAGTGATGGTGGTAATGCTTACTTGAGACTTAAGTCTAAGACAATATCCTACCTGATTTTGCTTGAATGAAAGCTATTTAAAATGGAAGTGAAAAACTGAGTTGCTTGTCACATTTTGTAAAGGAAAATGGTATAGTCAAGGCTGAAATACTACTTGGTTTTAACTTAAAATTTCCCTTTACTTTAGGCAAAGGAAAATTTATTATACGCAGGTGACAGAGTCCTTCCTTATAAACACTTGAGGGTAGATCAGGTGAGATCAGCACATAGTTAGTGTTGTCATCCAAGAGAGAAAGGACAGCCACAGGCTATTTGTGCATTTTTAAAGGATCAGGCAACAGTAAAGACTCCTGTACTTGCTGAGGTCCCTTCCTGGGGTGAGTTACAAGTGTGAAAACTTATGGTACTTCATATAGAAGCTTCAAGAGAGAACTTCTAATGTGTATCTAATACAGTAGCTTAATAGTAAGGTTTACTAAGTATGTTTTCAGATATTGCGACAAAAGGATTCATCTTCTTACAAGTATGACTTGACCTGTAGGACTTCGCCTGTAGGACTGTGCCTGGCAGTCAACCACACACTTAGTTGTTAATCGCTAATACAGGGTGATAGCGTCAGCAGTGTCCTGTAACTGTCGGGAATAGGATTTGTGTTTGGTAGAAAGGAGAGAAAACAGACTTCAAAAAACCTGCTCACCGAAGCCGGAGATCACGCGGGAGTAGAACCTTCCAGAGATCATAACGCATTCTTCACAGGAACGCTGAACAGCTGGCAAGCATATTTTGAGCTCTTCATGGTGAAGAGCAACAGTCTGCACGGTTGGGGGAGAAGTCCGTTCCGCTCGGTGGCCCCAGAGCCTAGGACGGGCAGGCCCCTTCTGCCTCCGTGCTCTCCAGGGACCTGCGGACTCTCTCACAATATTTCAATGTCCCATTTCTGTGTTTCTTCTCCCTCCAGGGGCTGGTTTACAATTACGTGAGTTTTGTCATAATAATTTCCTCCTAAAATAGCAATTCCAAAAGGAAAGATTAATTTGTTCACACAGGTGCTTAACAATTTCACAACTGTCAGAAGGCTTTCATTCAGCCCACTTGCTGGTGGGGTAGATTCGTATGTCTTTATAAAAGCGATGGTCTGAGTGGGAAACTGAGGTTAAAGCGGTGTAGCCGTTCACCTCAACCTGGACCTCACAGGAGGGACTAAAGAGCTAAGCAGTGTAACATGGAGATGTGTGAATGATGTGCTCAGCAGTGGGATGCCTAAGCACACAGTGCTCTGAGCGTTCACCTCTGTCACACTGCATGTTCGTTTCTACACCAAGAGTGGCGGTGACTAACCCAACTAAAGCACCAGCGCTGAATAATACTGGCCCTGACCTTGTTGCATTCAAAAGTGAGTTTAAGTGATACCCACTATAAATTTGAAGAACCACACAATTCAGAACAGAAAGTCAGAGATGTTTCTTTAGGGACCGGATGACATGTTACGGTTGGTGATGCTTCAAATTTTGAAATGTTCTCAAAGATCACATAGCAAATGAAAATTTTACCACTGTACTGGTAAACACCTTCATAGGCTTGGTCCTTAGGCTTTTGATCCACCTATAGCTAATTGTTTTGCTTGTTGTTTGTTAAAATGGCATATCAGCTTTTTAAAGTATAATTAAAAACGACTTAATATTTCCCTTATACATAAGGGCTTCTTTCACCCAGGAGGAGGTGGAGGTTTGGAATTCAAAATGAATATCCAAGGACACAACACACTGGCTTTGGTCATAGGCCTACCTTTAACATCAAGGACCAGCTGATCACTGAGGTAGGAGCTGATGGTCCCGTTTCTGTTCAGTCTCCACTTCTGCCTGAACTGCCCGTGTTCCGTCCAGAGGGCGACTTTAGCTCCTGGTGTGTCTCGACCACCGATGACATCCAGACACGTGTCACTGGCCTGAAAGGTCAAGAAATACATCGGCAGTACCGCATGTGCTCAAAGCAGCTGGACTGAGTCCTTTTTCTTTCATGTGAGTAAATCAGACAAGCCCATCTAAAAAGAAAACAAGATCTAAAACTAAATCTAAAATTATAATCTCAGTCCACTTTTTCAGTTGTTATGGCTGAGGGAAGGTGAAAGTATGGAAATAAACCTACTGAACTAGAGGTACTTTTTTTTTTTTTCCTGTGATCCCTTGAATCTCAAACTGCTGTGGTTGGAAGGAATCATAATTTTCCATGGTACAGATGAGTGTCAGAAAAGCACATATCATTTTAGAAATCATGTAAGTCTCAGTATGGTGGTGGTTCAGTCTTTAAGTCGTGTCCAACATCTTGGAATCCCACCTGTCTGTAGCCCACTAGGATCCTCTGTCCATGGGATTTCCCACCCAGGCAAGAATACTGGAATGGGTTGCCATTTTCTCCAGGGGATCTTCCTGACCCAGGAATCAAACCTGGGTCTTCTGCATTGCTTCCCTCATAGCTCAGTTGGTAAAGAATCGGCCTGCAATGCAGGAGACCCTGGTTCGATTCCTGGGGTGGGGAGATCCCCTGGAGAAGGGATAGGCTACCCACTGCAGTATTCTCGGGCTTTCCTTGTGGCTCAGCTGGTGAATCTGCCTGCAGTGTGGGAGACCCGGGTTCAATTCCTGGGCTGGGAAGATCCCCTGGAGAAGGGAAAGGCTACCCACTCCAGTATTCTGGCCTGGAGAATTCCCTGGCCTCTATGTGTATAGTCCATGGGGTTGCAAAGAGTTGGACATGACTGAGCGACTTTCACTTTCACTTTTGCATTGCAGGTGGACTGGATTGAGCCACCAGGGACGCCTGAGCTATTTGTTTTTAAAAGAACATCCAGATCTGACAACAGATGGTTAAATAAAGATTTGCTGAATTAGAATTAAACACTGAGTCCGTGTTAGCTTAAATATATAAGGTCGAGCTTATTTTTCTTATAAAAACATTGGTTGATGTGCTGGATACCCAGACAATAATTACATTTAAGTGCTTTTCATCTCTGTTGAAGCATGAGAAAGACGTCGCTAGTCCACTGGTGATTTAATAAAACTGGTGTCTTATTCCCCATACCATCAAACATAATAGAACGGGTGCAGAAAACCAAAGAAACCTGAATTCTATTTTCTAAACTTCCTCCAAAAGCAGCAGCTTTCTTCTACCTTCATTGTCTGTTCCGAAGACGTGCTTAGTTGCTCAGTCATGTCCAGCTCTTTTTAACCCCATGGACTGTAGTCCGCCAGGCTCCTCTGTCCATGGGGATTCTCCAGGCAAGAACACTGGAGTGGGTTGCCATGCCCTCCTCCAGGGGATTTTCCCAACCCAAAGATAGAACCTACGTCTCCTGCATTGCAGGCAGATTCTTTACCAGCTGGGCTACCAGGGGAGCCCGTTTTGAAGATGAGAAAGGTTCAATTCAACGTGTTTGGAATCACAAAGACAGCTCAATTGATCCGGGCCACAGAGTGTAAGAAGCATCTCAGAAAAGCACACCATCCATTTGGCTGCAATGACTTTTATCACTTGTTTTAAAACAATTAGTATGTATTAGTCTTTTTACTTTAAAACAGAATTTTTTGCTAGAAAAAGTCTAATTTGTAAATCCATTTCACTTCAATGCTTCAGTAATATATGTCAATGTTTTTATAATCATGCAGCAAACTATTCATAGGAAGTTGCATTAATTGCATCATGCCATTTGATTTGGGACAATCCTGGTTTCTAAACGACCAAAGGTCAACAAGCAGGCTATACGATTGGTGGGGCTGGTTACCTTGGATTTAAAGAGCCCTCGGCAGTAGTGCCAGATCTGAGTATTCTTCCCGCTGTAGGGAGAGATGCACACAGAGGTTGCCCTGGTGTCGGCCACGTTTCCGGTGACTGTTAGGTACCCATTCTGGGCTCGGTTCCTTATTCTGATGTACACTGCGGGCTGTGGCAGGAGGGGCAGAGCCAGTTAGAAAAATACCCTTTGAATCTGGAAATCAGCCCTTTCCAAGGGAAACTTGAAGGAAACATGTAGAAACAGAATTTAGCTTATTTATATCCATTTCAAATTTTCCACTAAAAAGTCCTTACACCACTGAGCACATACCTTAAATCGTAGTCTCTATTGTCTTTTCTGAAATATACTCGGGAGGGTGAGAGGTCATAGTTTCATTCACTCACATTCTGCTATGACAAGGGGCAGGTGCAGAATTAGGGACTTAATGAGGTTCATCAGTAACTAGTATGTCCTTGCAGGTCTGGGGAAGGCTGGGGGAGTAAGAATAAGGGCAAGGCACTGCCTCCATGGGTGGAATAACAATTGAGCAGGCAAGGTACAATAACAAGACACACTGGCATGTGCTATGATTAAGTGCCAAAAGACTGCTGTGGGAGGTTGTGAAAAACCCAGGTGGCTGAGGGCCCTCTGGTAATTTTTTTGTTTCTATTTATACTTTGTTGAAATTGACCTTGATATTTCAAGGAAAGAGGCCTTGCATATAGGTGGTCACTGTGTAGCTACTCAAAAATTGGGTAACAGAATTTCATCTCTTGGGCCTGGAATATACAGGAAGTTTTCAAATAAGTCTAGGACTTGCCTCTAAGGATCACAGTTACTATTTATTGAGACTTAGTCCTAAATGCTTATCAGAATCAATGACCAGAACAACCCTTTAAGAGAATACAAGAGACTTCCCTGGTGGTCCAGTGGTTAAGACTCCATAGTTCCACTGCAGGGAGCACAGGTTTGATCCCTGGTTGGGGAACTAAGATCCTGCATGTTGCAGGGTATGGCCAAAAATTAAAACAAAAACACCACAGGGAAAACAGAAAAGAAAGTATAATTCCGATCTGCATTCTTACAAATAAGGGTAACACAGATATGGAAAAACCAGGTTTGCCTGTGCCAAAACCCTCCCTATTCACCCTGAGGCTCTAAGGCCTGTGCAGAGATACACTCATTACTCTGAGACATGGGGAATAAGAGACCAAGTCCAAAGTTGGCAGTGGAATAGGAGGATAAAAGAACGAAGCACATGACTGAAGCACCCCAGAAACTATTCTCTCAGCCCCAGGACTTAGGCCTCCAGTCTTAATGTGATACAGGACACTCAATATCCCTGCCTTGGGTCAGATGTTGGATCAGATGTTGGCATCCCACTTAGAACCTTGTCAGATACCAGTAACACATAATCTGTTACTGAATAAAGAAGCACTTTTCAAGCTGAGAAAGGTAAGAGCTAGGGAAGTGCGACAGGGCATTATGGTAAGCCCACCCATGAATATTCTATTTTGAAGTTTAAGATGGATCAATGTGAGGCCAGCTGAGGTTTGGTAAATTGGTGTTATGTTTAGCCTTCCTATGGAAATAAACATTCTGGGCACTTCAGTTCAGTTGCTCAGTTGTGTCCGACTCTTTGCGACCCCATGAATCGCAGCATGCCAGGCCTCCCTGTCCATCACCAACTCCCGGAGTCTACTCAAACTCATGTCCATCGAGTCGGTGATGCCATCCAACCATCTCATCTTCTGTCGTCCCCTTCTCCTCCTGCCCCCAATCCCTCCCAGAATCAGGGTCTTTTCCAATGAGTCAACTCTTCGCATGAGGTGGCCGAAGTACTGGAGTTTCAGCTTCAGCATCAGTCCTTCCAATGAACACCCAGGACTGATCTCCCTTAGGATGGACTGGCTGGATCTCCTTGCAGTCCAAGGGACTCTCAAGAGTCTTCTCCAACACCACAGTTCAAAAGCATCAATTCTTCGGCGCTCAGCTTTCTTCACAGTCCAGCTCTCACATCCATACATGACCACTGGAGAAACCATAGCCTTGACTAGATGGACCTTTGTTGGCAAAATAATGTCTCTGCTTTTTAATATGCTGTGTAGGTTGGTCATAACTTTCCTTCCAAGGAGTAAGCATCTTTTAATTTCATGGCTGCAAGCACCATCTGCAGTGATTTTGGAGCCCCCCAAAATAAAGTCCGACACTGTTTCCACTGTTTCCCCATCTATTTCCCATGAAGTGATGGGACCAGATGCCATGATCTTAGTTTTCTGGGCACTTAAATAAGCAAATAAAAGGTAATGTAAAGTTTTTTAAATCTGGTAATGTAAAGCAGATGAAAAAGATCTCTTACTTGGTAAAGTGTTTTAACTGTTTCAAACCACTATTTCCATATTCACAGTGCAACAGTAAGGTGTTAAATTCCTGTAATTCGTGAGTCTATGAATCATAATTCTATAAGTCTCCCACAGTTATTAATTCTGGAGGCTTCACTACATCTTTACAACAGTTTCCTTACCTTGTACGTGTAAGAAAACAGGTGTGACCTTCACAAAGGACAGTTCCACTTATGTTAGGACCAAACATCACAGTTTTTAATCAATTAGCTCAAGTAAGGTAATAATCACCCTTATTATGCACTTGTAGTCTGACTTCTCTATGATAATACATTAAAGCACCGATATGCATTGTAAATGCCTTACTGAAGTCCTAATTTCCAACCTCAGAGGATCACATTTTGATGATTCCTGAATTTCTAAACAATAATATGAGCCAAAGCAGTGCCAAGAGGCTTACCAAAAAAAGGAATTATGACCCATATACTTCCATCTATGGCCAAACCACCCTGAACGCGCCTGAACTTGTCTGATCATGTCAGCTAAGCAGGGTCGGGCTTGGTGAGTGATTGGACGGAAGACTCATAATATTGTTATAGGTACCTAGAGTTCCTCTGCTGGTTTTCAAAGCTCTGGCCTAAATAAACAAAGGGAAAATATTAAAGTATTATTTTGAAATTAAATGTTTAACTAGGAATAATTTCCTAATGCACAATTCAAGGAGAGTAACAATGTTAATATTTTAAAAAAAGCTTCTATGTAGAATCAGAGGCTACTGTTCTAGCTATCTTGACTAACAGCCAGGGATACCCTTCCCAGCAAGGGACCCCCTTTCAAAAGTGAGGGAAATATTCTCAGCATCCAGCTTGGCTTCCAGCGTTTCTAACAACATGGGATTAAGTGTTACTACAAATATATAAGCTAAACTGAAATCCCACTTCTGCCGTGCTTTTTCCCCACGGCTTTTCAGGGTGGTTCCCCATCATCCTGTGTGACAGGACTGAGAAACAAGCAAGATGCGATGCAGGAAGATGCGTACCATGCACTGCCAGGGAACTGCACTGATGCTTAGCAGCCCTCAGCTGGGCATCTCTGGTTCTCTCCAAGGACATTGGGAATAAACACCTTTCAAAATAAACATGTCACCACAGCAACATGAGCCAGATGTGTCAGTTCTCATGATGATTTAATCCTCACGATGATACTGAGGGGTAAGGAATGGGATCACTGTTTCACCAGTGACAAATCTGAGATGCCAAGAAGTTCAGTGACTCACTCAAAGTCACACTGCTTCTGAGTGGCAGAGCTAGGATCTGAACCAACAGAACTACAGTGGTGGGAATGAGCGTGGTGTGCACATATGTGCATGCTCCTGTGTACACACACAAGTGTGTGTCTTTATCCGTTCATCTGTTCGTCAAAAAAAACATTTCTCTCTTGCATTCTTTTTGATAAACAGCATTCTGACAGGTGGGAGGTGATATCCCATAGTGGTTTTAATTTGTATTTCTCTGATGACTAGTGACGCTGAGCATATTTTTATGTGCCTGTTGGCCATCTGCATTTCCTTTTTGGAAAAATGTCTTCAGTTTTTCTGCCCAAATGCTATGGGGGATCCTCTTCCTAGTGCAGTGCCCCCAGGCTAGGGGCTCAGACTCTCTCTCCTTTGGGAGAACTATTCTCCAATTATTGGGTCACCCACCCAGGAGATGTGATCTGATTATATTGCAAATCTGTCTCTCCTACTCCTAGTGGCTCCTTTTTTTATATCTTCAGTGGTAGAGGATCTTTTCTGGTGGGTCCCTCTTTCTCATTCATGGTTGTTCTGCAGACAGTTGTGACTTAGGTGTGCCTGTGAGAGGAGGTTAGCTCAGGGTCTTTCTAGTCCACTATCTCGGTTCCTCTCCATTTTGCATTTTATATGACTGCTTTGAGTTGGGCGTGTTTTACCCAATGAAAATGTAAGCTCCGGTAAGGCCTAAATCATGTCTACCCTTATATATCTTCTGTAATTATTTTTCACATAGTATCAAACATTCAACTTATCCATGTAGACATTCATTCCTTCACTGAAAAAACAGTCCCTGAGTGCCTAGAATGCGCCAGACATTGTGACAGGCAGAAGTGCAGAGTGAGAAGCCCTTCACGGGGCATGCTGCAGAGCTAGAAAGTGCCCACTCCAACAAACACATCACTACACACCTCAGGCAGCGTCTTGTAGAAACAGAACCAGGTCTCTAAGGATGTAACTTAGATTGACAGAGACCTCCTGGAGGGCCTGACACTTGAGATGAACTTAAAGGGGGACAAAGAACTAGCCAGGCAAGGAATGAAGGAAGAAACTTCTAGACAGAGGCCGTAAGTGTGGGAAGGCACTCTGTGCTGGTGCGTGGCACAGAGCCTGCGTGTGAGGGGGAGCCAGACAAGGCTGGAGAAGCCAGGGGGAGCCGGATCACACAGGCCGTGCTGAGAGATGAGACTGAACCCAGAGAACAGTGGGAAGTTTCTGCATAAAAGGCTGACAAGCAGTAGGTGTACAATAAACACTGTTCATTAAATCACCAGGATGCATCCTGAGTATTACATAAGCGGGGCTGGGGGGAGCCAAATACTCAGGAGGTGAAACTAGCGCGCACTCAGAGTTCATTTTTGTCTCCATTGTTTGCTATGGAGCTTAGCATACTTATTTTCCCCATGAAAAGACAACAAGGTCAGTCAGACTTTAAGACTCAAAGCTAAAACCCAACACTGACCTTAGGTACAATTTCATGATTTAGTTTTATGATCCCATCCTAATGGGATCCTCTTGTAACATAAATGGCAAACTAAATTAAATGGTCCACCGTTCAGATGTTGTGGTTTATGACATTTCTACTAGGAAATTGAGCTATATTATTAGATCACACGGTTCTTTTCTCTGTACCTGCTTCACAGGACGGAGGGAACCAATGGTTTTCCATCCACTGAATGCTCTCCAATTTGGGATCTCATTAGGCTCGAGTAGGATTTGTCTTCCTAAGAAATTGGGTCCTTCATAAGCTATCCACCTATACGAGAACAGGAAAGAAACAAATGGGATGCTTAAAACAAAGCAATCTCTTATCAAAAATGCCTTTTACTATACCACATAGGGTTCATTCGTTACAATTTCTAGGTTTGTAGACTGTAATTCAGAGAAAAAAATGTTGTGTATTTTCATGTTTATTTCCACTTACTGATTTTATTTGGCAGCGCCCGGTCTTAGCTGCGGCATGCGGGATCTTTAGTTGGGGCACGCAACGCTCAGCTGCAGCACGTGGGATGCAGTTCCCTGAGCAGGGACTGAACCCGCACCCCCTGCATTGGGAGTGCGGGAGTCCTGGCCACTGGACCACCAGGGGAGTCCCAGAAATACACATAAATACACATAAAATGTGTATTTGAGTGGAAAAACCAAGGAGGATGAGGAGAAAGCACACTAGACTGTGGCTCAGAAGATCAGCAGGAACCTGGTTGTCTTCCTTTCAAAACAAGGTTCCCTCCAGCTCTAGAATTCTGTGTTATTTGGATAATACCAGGTTTTCCCCCCTCACATGCTAAGATTCAGACACAGACGATAATCCCTCCCTCATTACCCAGTTAAAAAATACCGGCTTCCTCTCCCGCTCTGGGCTTGCTGCCCCACGCCCTTCAGAGCCTCTCTGCGCGGCTCCAGCAACCCCTGCAGACACACCTCCCACAACGCCTCCCGTGACTACTTAAAATTGTCCACAGAAATCCCGTCGGAACTCTTCAGAGTGGCTCCTTTTGCAAATACTTCTCAGGACCCCAGGGGCCTTCCAACTGGGCAGTGTCCAGGGCTTTGCGGAGTCCGTCTGGAGCCTGGAGACCTACGCCACCGCTCACGGTCATGCCCATTCCTTTCTGCACTGGCCTCGGCCGCTTCTGCACCATGGCATTAGGTGACGGGCAGGCCGGACAACAAACGGAGAAGACCACCCGGCCTCCTCTGTAGAGGTTTGCCGAGCCCGGCCTGAGGTGGTTATCCAGCTGGACACAGTAATGGAAAATAAGCTGGGACCGCCAAGAGAAACTGCACTTCTCAGCAGGACCCCAGGTCAGGGCACACGGTGCTTTCAGAAAGGACGTGTGAAGATGAGGTGGCTTGTTCAGACATAGCTGCAGCTCTCCACAACTGAGATCAGGCTTGGCCAAATTATGCATGGACGAGCGTGACAGACGATCTTCCCTGCACCCCTTCCTGCTAACACAGCCTACACCATCAGACTGGTGCACCGTCAGGACGGTATGGCCATGGGGAGGCTGGGCTGCCTCTCCAGGTCTGCAGACTCTTTAGACAGGCAGGGAAGTCTCAGTTATAAAACCGAGATAAGGTTCTAATCAACTCGACCTCCTTATATATTAATCTAATGAATTTCACAACTGAAAAGCATTGAAGCTTGCCCCCATTACCACCACAGATCAGAGATGTGGGATAATATGAGGATTAAACAGGACAAAACAAAACCTCTCACTGAGGGCAGCTGGTTGTGCATGAAGTGGTATTCTGGGAGCCATTTGTAGCCTAGGAAAACCTTCAGACAGCCTTGCCTCTGCCATCCCGTGTACTAATTCTCTCGCAAAGAATCCAGAACCATAAGGGGAAGTACATAATAAACTGAAGAGAAGAAATAAGAATGTTAAAATGGCACCAGCTTTCTACAAAAGAGTGAAAAATGTTCATGAGAAATTTCTAGCTGTGAGCTAGTAATGAGAAGTTCCACCTAGAAATGTAAAGAAAAGAAATATATAAAAATGCGGTGCAAGTTCTACATGATAGGGATGTAAAATTCAGCTCAGAGTTCCAGTCAGTAACGTACTGGAATACAATAGGGATTTTTATGCTTCAAGAGAATAAACCAATTTATGTTTAATAAACACCAAACTGTGGGAAATACCTTGCAGAAGAAAATTTAAACTGCTGCACATGTGAATGATACAGAAACTAATTGTAACTGTTAAACTTCATTTTCAAATCAGTTTATAGTCTCGGCTTTCTCTTTCATTATCCCCAGACAGTTTAACAAGGAGAGTTGATTGTCACACAATTTCAAAGTCATAAGACACACACACAGCATCCTTATATTAATTATGGAGAGCAATGTGTGTTCTGTTGGATGACTTTTGGTACCAAAACACCAAAGATGTGGGGAGGGGCAGGCTAGGCTGACAGCCACTCTCAGAAATGGCCCGAGATGAAGATTTTCTAGGAAGCGTGAGAGCTTCAAGGCCCCTCACTTTCAGGCCACTTACCATTTCTGTCCTGAATAAATATGCAAGCTCATGCCTAATTTATGTACCCATCGTTTTTCATTTCTTTTCTTAGAGTCATCTTGCCAGACTGTAAAAGTGCAGGCTCCACATGACCTGCACCCACCCTGCCCAACATCCTGCATAAGCGGCAACACTGGTAGACAGGCTGCTGACCCTGGCTGGGTCAGCCAGGACACCGAGCATGAAAATAAGTGCCCGAGAACAAAACAGCTCTAGCATAAACAAGACATCAAATCAAAACACTAAAAAGCCCTATTAGTTTTAGTCACTTGTCTTAAGCAGGTAATGGTCTCTCATCTAGTCAAGGTCACTGATTTAATTAGGTTCCCTCTGAAAGGAAAGAGGGCTCCAATTGTGACAGTCATCTGGTCTACCCACTCTAGGACCCATGATCTGAACGCATGGCAGTCCTTCCCCAAGACCACTGCCTGCTACTACATACTGGACACAGTCCACAGTCTTATTTGAGAGAAACTGCTGTTATTACATGGAGACAGAAAAGAAGTAAGCGTACCATCACACCAAGTAAGAGAGGCAGCGGGGA
This sequence comes from Odocoileus virginianus, assembly GCF_023699985.2. NCBI lineage: Eukaryota > Metazoa > Chordata > Mammalia > Artiodactyla > Cervidae > Odocoileus > Odocoileus virginianus. The sequence goes on from NC_069698.1 coordinate 13,623,988, forward strand.
AGAGAAAGCCCCCGAGCAGCGCTGACCTGCCACGTGACGGAAGCGGGCCAGGCCCTCGCCCCATACTCACAGTCCACTTTTCACCCACACGGACTGGGTGTAGAAGTGCAGGTCCTTGTTCAGAACAGAGTTCACAGCCTCTTCTAGATGTAACTCTCTCCCCTCACAGTGTTCCAGGGCAAAAAGGCTAAGGAAGGGTTCTTCAAAAACCTAAGAGCAGAGAAAAGAGAAAGCATCACCAGAGGGTGGCCACACCTCGGTGACGTCCCGGTCACAGCGCAGGGTGTCCTGGATGCCCTGCTTCTCAAACGCACATAGGTGATGGCTGCACCTGCTAATGATGCCATTGCCAAAGCTGCAGTGGTGAGACTATATTCCATTGACAATGCTTATTCAGTTCTTTTGTAAATTAAAACTGAAATTTTAGAAAAGCAGTCAATCTCACAATAAAAACAGAGACCTTTTCCAGTCACATATTAAGGTCTGATTGTGCTATAAAACAGACCACGTTTTTGGTCCTGCCAGTACTTTTAGCTGATCACAGAATAAACACAGAATGGAACAGCACCCCCACTTCCCAGGAGGTCACAGGAGTAATCACTGAGGATATACGACTTTATGCTCCAGGCTCTTAAAAGTATTCCTCGGAGGGAGGAGAAGGTATTTTTAATTTAACAATAATAACACCAAAAAGCCACGGTGCACAGGGGTGGGAGTGATTTAGACATAAAAAGTACTTATTTCCCCCAACCCCTCATGTCAGACAAGAACAGAATCAGTTTTTGCTCTTTTTCATTCATTTGTGTATACAAGATAACCATGCTAGGAGACTTTTGTGGGATGAGAAATCAAAACAAGTCAACATCCCTATATCTGAGGCATTACTAACTAGTAGCTAAACTAGGAGAACTGCACAGACATCGTAAAGTAATCCAGGGAAGGAAAAGGTACACCCTGTGAAAATACCCAGTGGAAGCCCAAATTCTTTTTAGCAGAAGGCTGTAGGAATCAGGGAGGCTTCACAAACATGGTGGTGACTGAGTTCAGTCTCCAAAGATGCCTGTGACCTGCAGAGGGAAGGTGCTCTGTGCAAAGAAGGGAACAGAAATGCATGAGCTCTGGTAGCGACCACGGCAAGGAAACCGATGTAGCCAGAAGACAGAGTCCGGCAGGAAACAGCGCCAAGTGCATCCGCTGGTTGCCACTGTGTATCAGCTGCCTGCTTCTCCTTGACCCTGACGGAGCAGGCGGATCTACCGCCAGCTGGGAGTCCTGGAAGGCGTGTGGGCAGAGGAGGAGGAATGGGCCGAGCCAACTGTAAGCTGGTACATGAGAAATAATACAATAGGCAGGAACTGGCTGTTCAGACAACAGTACATGGACAGTCCAGCAACGGACTCTCACTGTACCTGCTTAAGACCGAAACGGCTTACGCAAGTGTTATTCCTGGCAGCCAGTTAGGAATAGCAAAGATGGAGAATGACCAAAAGCCCATCATGAGGGCATGGGTTATGTCTGCTGCATTCATGAAGGAATTCTATCCAACTGTACAAAAGAGTGAGGAGACTGTTACTAAAGATCTCTGAGATATGTTCATTAGCAGCAAATACAAAGCGAAGAGTAATGCAGAAGAGCAGACTTTTTATGCTACAGTTTGTATGCAGAAGGGAAAATTTACGTACACAAATGTGTAATACGTGCTCTATAGACATGAAAATTTTTCTTAAAAATATCAAGTATAAGGCACCTCTACCGCTAATGTGTCAGGAAACTAGGATCTAAGAAGATAAATGGAGGAGTGGGAGTAAAGTTCTTCACTGCAGGCCTTTGGTCCTTTTTGATTTTTGAACTATGGAAATATTTATTCAAAACTTAAATTGGTAATTATTATGCATATGTTTGCACAGAAATGTAGTTTATGTGTATTTTTCTTTAAATTGATTTCAGGAAACTTATCTGGCAACAAAATGAGTGAAGAAAATATAGTATAAGTATCAGGACATAGGAAGAATCTTCTAGAACAAAGAAAAAGAGGCTGACCTAAAAATAGGAGGGGGGGTGTGGAAGGTCAGGATTGGTGAAGAAGGGGTGGCCAGAAAAACTACCACAGTGATAAAAGGGTAAGACAAACAGATGAATGATAGAGAGAGAGAGAAACATGTGAGAGCGTGGCTGGGGGCATGCTCAACCCTTAAACCATGAGGGCTGGAACTGCATGGGTCCACTTAGACAAGGGTTTTTTGCAATAAATATGTACTACACGACCTGAGGTTGGGTGAATCTTTGGATGTGGAAACACAGAGATGGAGGAGCCAACAGTAAAGTCATATGCCAACTTTCAACTGTGCAGAGAGTCAGCACCCTTAACCCCTGTATTGTTCAGGAGTCAACTCCTGGACTTCCCTGGTGGCACAGTGGATAAGAACCTGCCTGCCAGTGTAGGCGACATGGGTTCAATCCCTGGTCCAGGAAGATCCCACTTGCTGTGGAGTAACCAAGCCTGATCGCCACAACTACCGAGTCTGCACTCTAGAATCTGAACTCTGCAACAAGAGAAGCCGCGCAATGAGAGCCCGGGCACCACAACTAGAGAAAGCCTGTGTGCAGCAGTGAAGCCCCCGGTGCAACCAAAACAAGTAACAGTTTTTAAAGAGTCAACTGCAATTTGTCACATATGAGAAACTCTGGAGGACAAACACGCCCAGCAGCTAAGAAGTCTTCCTGAGAACCAGAGGTTTTACTGTTGAGACAGAGGCAGGGTAAGCCCGAACGGTGCCCAGTGAACACGTGGCCTCTGACCTGGAGGTCAGGGAGAGCATCGGATGCAGGCATGATCATCTGGGAGCTCCCGCGGGAAAGGGCATGGAGACAGAGGGGAACAGAGCCGCGCTGACATGCGACGCCGGCGGGAGCTGACGAGAGGCGGGCCTGGGCGGGGGCAGGGTAAAGAACCCGGAGAGGAGCCAGAGGGCACGTGCCGCAGAAGTCAAGGGGAGGGAAAATCACAGGAGGGACTGGCCTCGGGTCAAACCCTCCCGATGTGCAGGAAGAGGGTGACTGTGACGAGGCAGCCTGGGTTCGGCAATCGGGGCAGATGATGACCAACGCGAGAGCTCAGCGAGCCATCCGCCAGAGGTGAGGGCTGGGATCCAGGCTGTCAGGGCCCAGGAATAACTAGGGGAGACTGGAGGTGAGGCGCACGGGCTACATTTAGAAAGAGCAGGAGGGGCCGGGCCGCGGCCTCTGTGGCAACTGCGGTACGGGGGAAGGCGGCAGCGTCAACAGGAAGAATCTGGATGAGGCAAGGCTAGAGCGGTGGGCTCCAAGGAAGGAGGTGAGGTCCGACAACCCCCAGTTCAGAACCTCGGACTGGAATCACTCTATGAGGGAAAGGATCACTTTGAAAAGGAGGAACTATGCTGCCTCTGAAATAGAAGGAAAGATGAAGGATGCTGAGAAATTTCCAGGTTTTTAAAATTGGTCAAGACTGAATGACTAAACACAGCACAAAGATGTAAATAATTTTTTCTGTATGTTACGTGGCAAAGGGTGCCCGAGGATCACGGAAGGCGTGCTGCATCATCCAGGAGAGCTTCCTGCAGGGACAGATACGCGGAATACCCACCTCTTCCGTGTGGCAGCTTCCAGCCACCTGTGGCCACTGCGCATCGGAAATGTGGCTCCTGTGACCAAAGGACTGAATCTGTTTTATTTAACTAAGAAACTACATGTGATTACTACTATGGTATTGGAGAGTAGAGATGCAGGGGTTTGAATATGCTTTGAAAAGAAGGCAAGCATCACCATGTGCAGTGAGACAGTAAGCTAAGTGTGAAAAAGCTGCCCAGGAAGCACTGATTTTTCCTTCAGTGAACAACATAAACTGGGTCAGGAATGGACAGTCATCTCGAGTCACTGAGTTCCTCAGTGACTGCACATGTGATCAGGCTTCTCCTCTATCTGCAAAATAGACATTGGAAGCATCTCAACAATTTAAAGAAGAAATGTCCTTACAGGAGGGAGAGTCCAGAATAGCAGGTTAGAAATGCAGCCAATAGCGGGCGCTAAGTTAGTCACTGAAACTGGTGACCGAAATCAAATGGACAATCAAAATCCACAGATAAGACCCTGACTTCATTGCTGCTTCATTCCCAACATCTTCGCCCTCAAGCTCATAAAAAAGCATTTCCGCTTCCCTCTACTTGTTGAGTTACTAATCAGTAAGGAAGGGCAGACAGGCAAGGAGCTTGGCGGACTCATGGCCCGCCACCTGGCAACACTCTACCTAAGTAAAGAGTTTGCTGTGGCGAGAGCAACAGACCCTTACATTAGAAGCATCGCTTATGTGAGGATATAATTTAAATGCTAAAAGTGATATTTTAAGAAAATAGGTCCTGCATATTTACATTTGTTTTCTTCCTTTTAGGGAATGTCCATAAAAACGTTTTTAAAAGGCTGTCATTATCATTCAAACTGCATCAAATTCACTCTCCAGTTCAAAGGCAATCCAGGAATTCTATACCTAGAAATTTGCCTTAAGATAACAGTGCAATGATGCCAAAAGCAGACTTACTGGAAAAGACCCTGATGCTGGGAAAGATTGAAGGCAAAAGGAGAAGGGGGCAACAGAGGAAGAGATGGTTAGATAGCATCACTGACTCTGGACATGAATCTGAGCAAACTCGGGGAGATAGTGAAGGACAGGGGACCCTGGCATGCTGCTGACCATGAGGTGGCAGAGAGTCAGACACAACTTAGCAACTGAACAACAACGAACAATGGAAAATTTGATGGAGGGGATCTCAAAAATTGTTTTAAGAATTTTGGGGAAAATAAGTGCAGAAAATGACAGAGGAGGGTATTTGTATCAATTTACTTAACTCAGTAAGGATCCTCTAAGAGACCCACTACATAAATGGGTGAAGAACACAAACCAACAGCATTAGCCAAGCATGAAACATGACTAACCAACATGGACAAATGTCCCTCTTCTCCATTAACAACAACAGGATATCATCATGCCGTCCCATTTATCAAACTTTTCCTCTGAGAACATCTATTGTTTCTAAGTTTAAAGTCATGCCCTCTTTAGAGGTCTGATATATATCTACTCTGTCTGTGTTGTGTGTTAAGTCGCTTCGGTCATGTCTGACTCTTTGCGACCCTACGGACTGTAACCCACAAGGCTCCTCTGTCCATGGAATTCTCCACACAAGAATACTGGAGTGGGTTGCCATTTCCTCCTCCAGCGGATCTTCCCAACCTAGGGATCGAATCCGCGTCACTTACGTCTCCTGCATTGCCAGGGGGGTTCTTTACCACTAGTGCCACCTGGGAAGCCCAAGTCCAACTCACTCTTTAAACTACTTTTATTTATACTAGTCTTAATTTATACATGAATACAGTTGATCTTTGAACAATATACATTTGAATCATGCAGATTCACTTGCATGTGGATTTTTTTTCAGTAACTATTTTCATTTTACAGTTCTTTAAATTACTCAAGTGTGGGGGAAAGTTTGTGTCCATTAGAGGTCACAATGTATGGAATTGGAAGACGTGGGTTTGAGTCCTGATTCTACCCAAAACTGTTTCATCTTCCTGCCCTTGGATGAAACAATTATCAAGTCCTTTGTTTTGAGGCAGAAATAGTCAAACGCAGATTTTCCACCACTTACAGGGGGTGGGGTGGGGGAGGTGGGCATCTCTAACCCCCTGGATTGTTCAAGGGTCAACTGTACTTAAATTTATAAATGTACTTAAAGGTTAGGGAGATGAGGAAGGCAATTATTCAGAAGTAGAAAGCACTGAAAAGAAACAGAAATAACTATTTTAAAATCTTATTTTCCTGATACACTTTCCAAACATGAAAATAGGAAGAATATATAGATATAGATATAGATATATACACACATACACACACTACTAATAGTCTTTAAAACTGATGATGAGAGAGCAATCTGACCTTTCCAAGGAAACCACCAGAATTTAACTACAATTTGATCTCTACAAATGTCTTGGCTTCAGTCCATGCTAACTTAGAAGACAGCCAACCATTTGGGGCCAAACACTCTTCTTAGGTGTCAGCAGGAACAGAACAGGCCATTCCCGCCGGGTCAAGTCTAAGTCATGCAATGAGGATAGAGTTTCTAAAAGGAGGAATGTGGATAAGAAAGAAAAAGAGTATTTAAACTGCATTAAAAAAAAAACAACTCATCAGTCTATCAACTAAATATTTAAATAACAATAGTAATAATTAACATGTGACAGTATGTGCTGGGCATCATAACACACATATAGACACACCCACACACATGAACTACAGATAAATGTTTGTAAATGATGGATTTAGAGGTGTATATATATATTTTCTAAGTTGTTTTTTTAACCTAATTTATTTGGCAACAAAATCTCTGAATGAGCAGGAGACTATTTATAATATTTATCCAATTTGTGGAGCTATGATTGTATTTTGCTACAGAAATAGAAATATGTTTAATTATGGGGTACTGCCCAGAATATTTGTGGGGATACATGCTATCTATGAACCAATGAATCATATTATTGTTTAAAATGTGAAAAATTCCAAATCCCAAAATACATTCATGTTAGGAACTGCAAAACCATATTCACTCCTTTAATCCATGCAACTTTCCTTTGACATGGATACCATTATTATCCGTGCTTTGCAGATGAAGAATTAAGGCAAGGTCACACACAGGAAGTAAAAGAACTAGAAACTAGACAGAATGGCTTCAGAGGCTGTGTTCTTAACCCCTTCACTACAGTTCTAAAATGTTCTCAGTAATTTCATCATGTAGATTATTTTTGATTGGCAGGTGTGATACTATCTGAAGCAGATGACTTCATCTTGCTCGGCTGGGCAATGTCTATGACCCCCATTCTTACCTATCTCAGCAACTTAACAGGTGTGTCCACCAGTTGGGACTTCCCTGATGGTCCAGTGGTTAAGAATCTACCTGACAAACCAGGGGATGCGGGTTCAATCCCTGGTCAGGGAACTAAGATCCCACACTCCGGGGAGCAACTAAGCCCGCACACCCCATCTATTGAGCCCGTGAGCTCCAGAGCTCGTGTGCCACCACTAGGGAGCCTGTGTTCCACAGCTACCGAGGCCTGTGAGCTCTGGAACCAACACACCTCGACCATTGAGCCCACGTCACAACTAGAGAGTCCACGTGCCACAACGAAAGATCCCGCGTGATGCAAGGAAGGGCTCATGTGCCATGACCCATGGTAGCCAAATACATACATAAATAGTAAATAAATAAACGTGAAGCTTGGAGGCCCTGTGTACAAGTACTCTGCTAGAAGGATTACATTTATATCAGCACAACTTCTATATATATTGGATAAAATGTTTAAATCTAACTACTAAGCTTCGATATTTTTCAAAACTATACAGACTCGAGTATGAGCTCAAACAAACAATGGGGATAAATTAATCTCCCTAGTCATCAATTGCACAAGTTTTCAAGGTGGTAAAGAGAACAATGTACTTTATATATTTTTTTCATTCACTTTTTATCCATAAAGAAAGTCTTTGAGGTAAAACGAAGTCTGTCAAATGGTCTTTTCCTAACTTTAAAGACAAAGCAATTTAAATTGTATTGGTTAGCTCAGTGTCAATATGGAGCCAAGGCTGTAATCTTTCACCCCAGAGAGTATATAAACTGTAACTTGAAAGCACATGATTAAAAGGTTTTTTGAAATAAGCATATGTGGGGGTTAGAAGTATGGTTTGTGTAATTACACAGAATATCTCTAGTTAGAGCCTGTGTAAGACTATGGGGGGAGCACAGGTAGGACAATGGGCAGAGAGAGAGAGAGACAGAGAGAGAGAGAGACCTGACAAAAATATAACAAATGGGAATGTCCTGTTCAAAGATCACATTTACTGGACAAGGAGGTCATCCCGGGAGTGAGAACGTGGGACTTTGTCTATTTTGTTCACCATTCCCATTTTTTATTAGGGGCTGGTACCTGGCAGCTACTCAAAAAATATCTTGTGAAAAAGTCTGACTTAGTGTCTTAAGGACTAAATAAAGTTGCCTTATTCCAATTTAAAAAAAAAAAAGAAAATTACTTGGACAGTTTATGGACTTGTTAATACTAAAAACAAAGCACCTGATAAAATCTTGTCTTATTTCTCATTGTTTAGAAGGAAGAAAGACATTATTCAATTTAGCAAACATTTCTGAACTCCGGTTGCATGCCAGATAGCTTGCCAAGTGCCTGGGATGCTTCACCAAGTTCAGTTTCTGAGCTGGAAGGAAGCTCTTGTGCTCTGATCTCCAGCAGGAAGTATCCAGAACTTCCTTTCACGGGCTAAAAAGCCCTTCACATTCTCATCTCCAGAGGTCTCTGCAGCCTCGTCTGCCAGAATCCCAGTTAGCATCATCTCTCCTGCGTTTTGGCATCTCACATCTTATCTGCCTTAACCAGATCTTCACTCTTACAGGTATCTTCAGTTGCCAAGTCCAGGGAAATTCTTCTGTCCCATCACCTGTCTCTCCCTATCGATTATCTTCCCCTCTCTGACATTTCCGCCTTTCACTTTATCCTGGCTCTTTTCCTTTGGACGATAAACATGCTCACTTATTTACATACCAAAAAAAAAATCAAAACAACCCCAAAACAAAAAACCCATACAGACTTGTACACTGGTACTGTAGAGTTAAGTATCAAATCACTGCCTGTATGGGAAAGGTGCTGACATTACCTCAGGATTATGTTAATTAAATATAACATGCTATTTTATTTTAAAAATATCTACCCGACAATATTGCTTCACCCTAATCTTTGCCAAATGAACCACGGCTAAAAAACCAAGAACAACGGGACTGAATTCAAGGACAGTGTGCTGTCTGCACGGTGTATGACCATACATATAATGTACACCTCAAATATCATTCCAATCCAGAGAAATACCAAACAGTGTGCTGGCAAAAAGGCATTTTTCATCATCTGCAGTGATGAAAATTTAACAGAAGGCTCCTACATCTCTAATTAGCCTCTAATCCAAAACCTTCTAAGTTTGGTCTGTGTGAAACAAAATCATATAAATACCTCATTCTATCAAATTTTGATGTTGCACAACAAATATTAATTCTTGTCTATGAGCTATTATATTATAGTACTATTGAGTGCTTTCATGTGCTAAAGGCTTCACATGCACTAGCTCCTTTAATCCTCATTTTATTAGACAAGAAAGTTGAGGCTCAGGGCGGTCAGAAACATGCCCAGGGTCACTCAGCTAACAAGCAATGGTCTGTCAGATTCCCAAACCAAACTCTTCTCCAGTGGACCAAAATCCACCTCATCAAAGCCTCTTTCGTTTGGCTTAGAAAATCAGTTTCATCACAAGCCCACCTTTCTAACTGGTCTTCCCCCTTTACAAAAAAAATACTATATTTCAAAAAGAATAAATAATATTTAGATGACCATGTATCTAACACCCAGAAATAAAACATTTTATTATATTTATATCAAACTGTATAAACAAGAAAAACACTCCCTAGAGGTAACCACTGTGCTGAAGTTGTCAATCTTTCTAGCTCTTATACATCCTCTGTTTTTCTATCTTATATAAATGCATCTTACTGTAACATCCATAGTAACACATGAACCTCACCTACTGTACTATATTTCTTTATATACTTTTGCCTTAGTTTGTTTCATCCATCAATATTGCAACAAACATCCTTATTTTTCCCTCATCCCAATCACTTCTTCTTCCAGTAGTCTTGTGTACATAATCCCACTTCTCTGCCACTGACTAACCTCTGCTGTTGTCAGATCTTCCAATATTTGTATATGAAGTAAGGTAATAAGTGCTACCTAATTACTGTTTTAATTTGCATATACTTGCTCACTAGTGAGGTTTAATATGCTTTTTATGTCCTAAGCCATGTTTATCTATGAACTGCCTACTCATATTCTGTGCTGATTTTTTAAAGTTTACTTTTTTTCCCAATTATTTTGAAAGACTCCTTTTTACATCCTATACATTAAACCTTTGCAGCTTATAATATATTCTCCTAGCCTGTGGCTTGCTGTGGACAAGTCTTAAGAATTCTCCTCCTGTGCCGTACTAAGTCACTTTAGTTGTGTCTGACTGTGCGACCCTATGGACTGTAGCTTGCTAGGCTCCTCTGTCCATGGGGTTCTCCAGGCAAGAGTACTGGAGCGGATTACCATTCCCTTATCCAGGGGATCTTCCTGACCCAGGGATAGAACCAGCATGTCTTACATCTAACCTGCATTTGCAGGTGGGTTCTTTACCATCAGCGCCACCTGGGAAGCCCAAATTGTCCCCCCACCTCCATGCAAAAAAATGTCTACACCCTAATCCCTGGGACCAGTGACTATGTTATCTGATGCAGCAAAAAGGGACTTTGCAGGTGGGATGAAGAGTTACAGATCCAGAGGTGGGGATATGTGTCTGGATTATCCAGATAGGCCTCATATAATCACACCAGTCATTAGAAGAGGAAGGCAGGAGGGTCAGAGACAGGATAGACAGCAGAGGGTGAAGTAATGCACTCTGAAGAAGAAAGAGGGCCAAGGATAAAATAGTATCTACCTTAGAGTCTCCAGAAGGAATGCAATCCTACTGACCCCTAGTTTTACCCCAGAAAGGCCCATTTTAGATTTCTGACCTCCATAACTGTTAGGTCATTTCCGCTGCTTTAAGCCACTAAATCTGTGGGAACTTGTTACAAGAGCAACAGGAGACTGATACACTCGCCTTTTACCCCTCCTATCACTGACTTGTACGTCTTACATTTAAATCTATCTTGCTCCAATACCGTCAGCATCATCTCCTGTATTTTCTAATTTTTTTTTCTTCCAATGTTATTGAGCTATAACTGACACATAGCACTGTATTGCTTCCTTGGTGGTTCAGACTGTAAAGAATCCGCCTGCAATGTGGGAGACCTGGGTTCATTCCCTGGGGTGGGAAGATCCCTGGAGGAAGGAGATGGCAACCAACCCATTCCAGGATTCTGGCCTGGAGAATCCCAATGGACAGAGGAGCCTGGCAGGCTACAGTCCATGGGGTCACAAAGAGTTGGACATGAGTAAGCACAGCACTGTATAGTTTTAGGGTGTACAGCAAAATGATCTGACCTACATACACTGTGAAACGATTACCACAGTAAGTTTAGAGAATACTCATCATCTCATATAGATACAAAGCAGGATAAAAAATGTCCTTCCTCGTAATGAGAACTGTTAGGATTTACTTCCTTAACAACTTTCATGTATAACATACAGCACTGTTTATTATATTTATCATATTATGCATTACATTGTTAGTATTTATCTTAGAACTAGAAGCTTGCATCTTTTGGCTCAGTTCAGTTCAGTCGCTCAGCCATGTCCAACTCTTTTGAGATGCCATGGACGCCAGGCCTCCCTGTCCATCACCAGCTCCCAGAGTCCACCCAAACTCATGTCCATTGAGTTGGTGATGCCATCCAACCATCTCATTTTCTGTCATCCCCTTCTCCTCCCGCCTTCGATCTTTCCCAGCATCAGGGTCTTTTCAAATTAGTCAGCTCTTCACATCAGGTGGACAAAGTATTGGAGTTTCAGCTTCAACATCAGTCTTTCCAATGAACACCCAGGATTGATCTCCTTTAGGATGGACTGGCTGGACCTCCTTGCAGTCCAAGGGACTCTCAAGAGTCTTCTCCAAATCCACAGTTCAAAAGCATAAATTCTTCTGCACTCAGCTTTCTTTATAGTCCAACTCGCACATCCATACATGACTATTGGAAAAACCATAGCCTTGACTAGATGGACCTTTGTTGACAAAGTAACGTCTCTGCTTTTTAATATGCTGTCTAGGTTGGTCATAACTTTCCTTCCAAGGAGTAAGTGTCTTTTAAATTCATGGTTGCAATCACCACCTGCAGTGATTTTGGAGCCCCCCAAAATAAAGTCAGCCACGGTTTCTACTGTTTCCCCATCTATTTGCCATGAAGTGATGGGACCGGATGCCATGATTTTAGTTTTCTGAATGTTGAACTTTAAGCCAATTTTTTCACTCTCTTCCTTCACTTTCATCAGGAGGCTCTTTAGTTCATCTTCACTTTCTGCCATAAGGGTGGTGTCATCTGCATATCTGAGGTTATTGATATTTCTCCCAGCAATCTTGATTCCAGCTTGTGCCTCTTCCCTCCATCCAATTACTCCTCCCCTTTCCCCTGGCAGGGGCTTCTAAAGTGGCTTAGTAGCAAAAAATCCTCCTGCCAAACCCTCTCCGACATAAATCACAGCAGGATCCTCTATGATCCACATCCCAGAATATTGGAAATAAAAGCAAAAATAAACAAATGGGACCTAATGAAACTTAAAAGCTTTTGCACAACAAAGGAAACTATAAGCAAGGTGAAAAGACAGCCCTCAGATCGGGAGAAAATAATAGCAAACGAAGCAACAGACAAAGGACTAATCTCAAAAATATACAAGCAACTCCGGCAGCTCAATTCCAGAAAAATAAATGACCCAATCAAAAAATGGGCCAAAGAACTAAACAGACATCTCTCCAAAGAAGACATACAGATGGCTAACAAACACATGAAAAAATGCTCAACATCACTCATTATCAGAGAAATGCAAATCAAAACCTCAATGAGGTACCATTACACGCCAGTCAGGATGGCTGCTATCCAAAAGTCTAAAAGCAATAAATGCTGGAGAGGGTGTGGAGAAAAGGGAACCCTCTTACACTGTTGGTGGGAATGCAAACTAGTATAGCTGCTATGGAGAACAGTGTGGAGACTTCTTAAAAAACTGGAAATAGAACTGCCATATGACCCAGCAATCCCACTTCTGGGCATACACACAGAGGAAACCAGATCTGAAAGAGACACGTGCACCCCAGTGTTCATCGCAGCACTGTTTATAATAGCCAGGACATGGAAGCAACCTAGATGCCCATCAGCAGACGAATGGATGAGGAAGCTGTGGTACATATACACCATGGAATATTACTCAGCCATTAAAAAGAATTCATTTGAATCAGTTCTAATGAGATGGATGAAACTGGAGCCTATTATACAGAGTGAAGTAAGCCAGAAAGATAAAGAACATTACAGCATACTAACACATATATATGGAATTTAGAAAGATGGTAATGATAACCCTATATGCAAAACAGAAAAAGAGACACAGATGTATAGAACAGACTTTTGGACTCTGTGGGAGAAGGCGAGGGTGGGATGTTTTGAGAGAACAGCATCGAAACATGTATATTATCTATAGTGAAACAGATCACTAGCCCAGGTTGGATGCATGAGACAAGTGCTCGGGCCTGGTGCACTGGGAAGACCCAGAGGGATCGGGTGGAGAGGGAGGTGGGAGGGGGGATCAGGATGGGGAACACGTGTAAATCCATGGCTGATTCATGTCAATGTATGACAAAAACCACTACAATATTGTAAAGTAATTAGCCTCCAACTAATAAAAATCAATGAAAAAAAAAATCCTCCTGCCAATGCAGGGGACACAGGAGACCTGGGTTCGATCCCTGGGTCAGGAAGATCCCTGGAGGAGGAAATGGCAACCCACTCGAGTATTCTCACCTGGAGAATCCCATGGACGGAGGAGCCTGGCGGTCTGCAGCCCACAGAGTCACAGAGAGCTGGACACGGCTGAGCGACTGAGCGCGCACACACAATCCTCTGGTGACCACAAATCTGATCTCTGTTTCTATGAGCTTGTTTGTTTGTTTTTGAAGTATAATTGATTTACAACACTATGCTAGTTGCTGGTGCACGATACAGTGATTCAATATTTCTATACATTTCAAAACTATCACCATATGGTCAAGTTGTCAACTGTCACCATACAAAGACACTACCTAATTGCTGACTATATTCCCTGCATTGTACCTTTCATTCAGGTTTGTATTCATATTAAGGTTGCCATTAATACATCTGGAACTCATTTTTCGTGTTTGGGATACAGCAAGATTCAAGCTGCATTTCTTTCCACATAAAGGGCCAACCGTCTTTCATAATAGCCCCACTGAAATGCTATTTCTGTCACCTACCAAATTCCATTATTCATGCAAGTCAGTTTCTATGCTTTCTTATTTCACTCTTTAATTGGCCTCTCCTTGCACCTATGCTATCTTAACTATTACTGGTGAACAATGCAATATATATATATTTGGGAGGACAAATAAATGATCCTGCCTATTGTTCTTAAAATTAGTCTTGGCTATTTTGAACCTCTATCTTTTCCAAATTAATTTTAGAATGAGTCCATCATGTTTTACCTTCACCCTCCTCCTTGCAAAAGACCAAAGATTTTGCCCAAAATTTTACTAATTTGGGAAAGACCAAAATATTTACAGTATTTCATCTAAAAAAATCTCTCTCCAGCTTTTATGTCCTTCAAGACAGTTTTTACCATTTTCCTCATAAAGGATTTAGTTGCATTATGTTAGATTTATTTCCAAGTATCCTATATTTTATTTGCTATTTATCTAGTATTCAGTTACTTTTAAAGAATTCATATTAACCCTAATAGCTTATTTGTGGATAGTCTTGACAATTTTGTTTCTTCCTCTATATCTTTTTTGGTTTTAATCTTATTAAAGTGTCTAAGATTGCAAAATGATATTGAATCGAAGTGGTGATAGCAGAGACCATTGTTTTCCTCCTGAATTTAAGAGGAAGTGCTTCAGGTATCTCACGTGGAAGTATAATGTTTACTGTAGGCTTCTGTTGGCCTTCATTTTCAAAATGCACACAGTTGTTACTGCTATTAACTATGTATGAGTTCATCTGAAAATTTTACAGTAACCAGACTCTCTTACACTTTACAAAGTCATTGCTTCCTTTAATCTGTGGCTGGATTTACAGTCGTCTTCTATTTATAGCTGTACCCCTTATTCATTACTCTCACACAGCATGAATTACTGCCTCGCCAATTCTGATTCTACCTTTTAAGATCGTTTATGTCAGCACAGTCATAAATTTCATTTAAACTTTTTCTACAACCTCATGTTGCAATGTTTCTTTTGCTTTGCCGGTGTATAGCTGCCAGGATTGGATTATACTTCAAAGGAGGCCAACTTCCATGCCAGGCCACCATGGAGACACTAAAGAAGTAGTAATGAGAAGACTGCTGCTCCCATGGAAACAAAACAAGGGCAGGTGACCTCACACACTACTAGACCGGTAATTAAAACAGTTTACTTAAGCTCCCCATCCACCTCTTAGCTCCTCGGGACTGTTACATGGCATCGTTTTTGCTACTGTATATCCTCAGTCGTGTCCGACTCTTTGTGACCCCATGGACTGTAGCCTGCCAGGCTCCCCTGTCCATGCAATTTTCCAGGCAAGAATACTGGAGTGGGTTGCCATTTCACACTCCAGGGCATCGTCCCAACCCAGTTATATGGTATAGCCTTACTGAAAACTAACATCCCATCTTATTCCCGCAGACCATGTGAATCCTAAGGCTGGACACAATGTTTTTGACGTCCAGTTGGAAATATGCCCTGATATTTATTCTGTTGAACTGGAGGCTGTCGAAGATTTAAAAAATACCTGTTCTAACAGTTTCTTCACAGGTGAGTTAACTGAGGTCAAAATAAGTAATTTGTACAAGGTCACACTCGTGAAAAGCAGAACTCTATGCTTGCAGATTCTTTCACTGTAAAGTGACTGAAAATTATGCATTCATGGGCCTCTAGAAGGTAACATATGTCTGCACAGATAGAATTCAGCCTGGAGCAAACTGTCATTTGGAAGACATACTGATCTTATATGAAGTATTAGGATTCTTCAATATCATACTATTATGACACTTGAGCACAAAGTCACAGCATGTCTGGGAATGCCAACTACAAGCAACTCTGTAGTTTTAAAACTCTGCAGTTTTAAAACTAATAAAAGCAAAATCAAAACATGAGCTCATCTATATGTATTGGACTGCAAGGAGATCAAATCAGTCAATCCGAAAGTCAACTCAACTGGATGGAACATTCCCCCAAATGAATCCAGAATCACACTGATTGTGGCATAGGCAGCAATATTAACCAATGTATATGAAAAGGCATATCAATACCTAAGCAGGAACATAGCAGGGGGAGAGGGGCTGTGAAGGTAATCAGAAAAGCAGGATAGATAAAGTGCATCTAAAATTTTCCAAGGGAAGGATACACAGAGTCTGGAGAATGCAAACAACCAGGAGAGGAGTCTCTTCTGTGGGTCATGTTAGCTAGCTCAGGTAAACCACTCTCAAAGGCCTCTACCTCATTTTACCCAAATCTTAAATCTTCTGATGACTAATTCCATTTCCTGGGTTCTTCCAAAAAAGCAGAAATATGCTCAGGACAGAATTCCCAAGTATTTCAGTCATTAGGAATCTACCTAAAGCTATGACCAACCTAGACAGCATATTAAAAAGCAGAGACATTGCTTTGCTGACAAAGGTCCATCGAGTCAAAGCTATGGGTTTTCCAGTAGTCTGTGGATGTGAGAGTTGGACTATAAAGAAAGCTGAGTGCCAAAGAATTGATGGTTTTGAACTGTGGTGCTGGAGAAGATTCTTGGGAGTCCCTTCAACAGCAAGGAGATCAAATCAGTCAATCCTAAAGGAAATCAGTCCTGAATATTCATTGGAAGGACTGATGCTGAAGCTGAAGCTCTAGTACTTTAGCCACCTGATGCAAAGAGTCAACTTGTTAGAAAAGACCCTAATGCTAGGAAAGACTGAAGGCAGGAGAAGGGGACGACAGAGGATGAGATGATTAGACTGCATCACTGATTCAATGGACATGAGTTTAGGCAAGCTCTGGGGGATGGTGAAAGACAGGGAAGACTGATGTGCTGCAGTCCATGGTGTTGCAAAGAGTTGGACACAACTGAGTGACTGAACAACAACTACAAATCACCAGACTGGCCTTCTGGTTTACCTGTCAGTCTCCTAGGTCTGATCAACTTACAGTTTTAGGGCTACCAGGGTGAAGCATGGTTGATATTACCAAGGAAATGTTACCTGTTCAGGCTGACTCCTGGTCAATTTGCAGGTCTTTGATGGAATGCCCAACCTCACTTCATACTCCTTCTATTTCGCCACTAAACCTACTGCCTAAATATGTCTTGAACAAAGCCCTTTCAGGACTTCCCTGGTAGTCCAGTGGTTAGAAACGTGCCCGCCAATGCAGGGGTCAAGGATTTGATCCCTGTCTGGGAAGATTCCATAGGTCGAGGGGCAGCTAAGCTCATCGACCACAACTATTGAGCCAGTGCTCTAGAGCCCACACGAGCCACAACCACAGAAACCTGCGTGCCCTAGAACCTGTGCTCACACAAGACAAGCTGCTGTAATGAGAAGCCTGAGCACCGCAACTGGAGACTAGGTCCTGCTTATCGCAACTAGAGAAAGCTGCACAGCAATGAAGACCCCAAATGCCAAAAAGTAATTAATTAAAAACTACAGTACACACAGTGATTCAAAAATGCAGACCAAAAAAAAGAAGACTTTTCAAAGATTCAAAACATATCTGGTAAAGGCATTAAGAAAGCTTAATGCTCTCCTTACATGAAGTGAATATACTCTTTAATCAGTTCTTGGAGTGAAACGGCTATTGCTCACAAGTCCTCTCCAAGGGGCACTTCAGCACCACTGCCTGTATCCCACAGGACCAAACCAGGGACATGCAACGGCACAGTTCCCTTTACACAGAGACATGCTCTATGTTTTCGCTCCTAAATTTTTTCATTTCTGACTTTATGAATGTGGAAATGAGAAATAAGAAGTGTAAGCCTCAAAGAAAACTAGTAATTCCATTCATTTGTAATTCCATTCTAAGCATCTGTCTGCTAGTTTGATGACTAAAACATGCTAATAAAGTTCCTTTCCCAGTAAATGCAGACTACTTTCCAAAGCTTTTTTCAGCCTTATCAATACTTAGACTCATCAAAACACATTCTTTTTTTTAAAAACAAACAAACAAACAAACAAACAGTTGTCCTGCAATAAACAAGAAGCATCAGTAGCCACTTAGTCTTTCTGAGTTGGTGTCTAAGGGCCACTGAGAGAGATCAGGACTCTATTTTTATTCCTATACCTCTGCCAAGACTCTATTCTTAGCCTGATACCACAAATATTCTCTCCAGGAATGCCCTGTGAAAGAAGATGATGCTGTTGAGGCTGGGATCAGGATCCTGAGTAGGATCATCATTCCTGGAGTTAGCTCTGATTAAAGGTCTGAGTCACCGCCATCACCATGCAGGGCTTCTAGTCGTCACTGCATGAATCTCAGCTCTGACCAAATGCTCTCAGGGACTCATCCTAGCTGGACACCTTGGAAACATTCCAGATCTTTACCACTTCCTCTGCAAAGACACCACTAACCAGGGACACAGAAAGAATGTCCCAGAGTAGTCATCCTGCTTTTCTCACACCTAAAATCTGAGCAAATATGACAGAAAGGAGAAACCACTTACTCTATAAATGTAGCCCTCCACGGTGGCCCAGGTAACTCTGCACACACTAGGCAGGAAAGCCCTAGCTCCCCAAAACAAGGTTTGAAATCAGTACCAGTGGAGGTCCACGCCTTAAAAGGGACACTGTAAACCGAAGTGGCCGACAAGCTGTCATGTGACTTATCTAACAGAATGATGAAATGGTCAGGTTATTAGCTTTGAAAGTTATAACCATGATACTAATAGCTAACACCTATTGAGTGCTTACCAAGTGGTAGGCATTTTACAAGCACCATCACATTTAATATCCCAGTGGCCGTATAAAGTATTGGGTTGGCCAAAAAGTTCCTTAGGGTTTTTCCCATCACATCTTTCAGAAAAACTCACACAAACATTTTGGCCAACTTCATACTATTATCTTTTATAGGCAGGAAACGAAGTAACTTTATCAATGTCACCCAAAGTGGTTAAAGTATTCATTTAAGGTCAAGGCCATATTACTCAGCTTTCTAAGTTTTGCATTCTACTCAAAAAAAAAAAAAAACACAAAAAACAGGAAAAGGAAGAAAAGTATCAAACTTACATTAGCTGGATTTCATGAGTAAATCTCAATCTTATAATCTCTACAAGCAAGTTACTAAATTTTTATATTTTCCTTTGTAGCATGTCTTCCAACGTCACATTCTCATTCATGGTAATTAAACAGGACAAGAAAACATCTTATAAATATGCATTTCAGCCAAGTACTTACGTAGTCAATGGGCTTCAGGGATTTGACTCTAGATGTCGGGCAGCCGCAGGAAGTAAGGTCGGCATAGAGGCCTTCTTCTAACACACACTGGTTAGTGGAGACACCCTCTTGGTAATACAGGAGCCAGCTGAAAAAACAAGCAGGGAAACTTTGAAACGGCATTCGTTGGCAGTTGGACTCACTATAATGCAGGGGGAAACAGGCTCGGAGGACGATATAAAAGTCGATTTAAAATTAAAAAAAGCCACCGCTATCACTTACTGGCCGCTTACCATGTGCTACACTGAACGCTCCACATGCGTTCTCTTACTGTGCACTCATTAATCTATGAGGGAGAAACATGTCCTTACTTTTGTAGACAACACAGCTAAGGATTGAAAAAGTTCGGGGACTTGCCCAAGATTCTCCTAGCTATTAAATGACAGCTGAGATCTGAAGGAAGCTATGTGCTGTAAACTAAACACATTAACTTGATTTGGTGCTTTCAAGTATAAACATCTGGGATCAAATTACAGTAGGCATTAAGTGCTTCAACAGATCGGAAGTTCTTTTTGAGAGAATAAAAATTTTTACCCTTATTTAATAATGAGCCTGATTTCAGTCTCGGCTGAGTTAGAAGCTAGACTCCTAAAATCGCACACAAATATTTAAAACCTGTCATCGACACAGCTGATAGCTAGCAGAGATTCTTAAAAGGAAATGAATCCTGTAGAATCTTCCATAACAAATTCTCTTCAGTAGGGCATTCATCAAAATTTTCATTCAAACATGCCATTTTGGCAAGAAGGAGCCCAAGGGAGAAATTACATTGGCTGTTACTACTTTACCTTCGGTGAGTTTAACTTCTAGCCCTATATTTAAAGATCAGCAGAACTGTACTATAGGTACTAGACAAGGTGAACATCAGGTAACCACAGAGACACTCTGCAACCCAATTACTGCCATGTCTCTTATGTGATAAGCATTTTATTTTTTAAGATTTTTTTTTTTGATGTGGTCCACTTTTTAAAATTATTGACTTTGGTACAATATTGCTTCTGCTTCACGTCTTGGCTTTCTGGCAGTGAGACATGTGGGATCTTAGCTTCCTGACCAGGGATCAAACCCACACCCCTGTATTAGAAGGTGAAGACTTAAGCACTGGAATGCAAGGGAGGTCTCTGTAATTAGCATTTTATAGCCAATATTTATGAAAAAATTTCAGTGTGCTGGGCATGCAGCTAAGCCCTTACATGCTTTATTTAGTTCTTATAAGACAGAATCTTTTGAGGTCAGTACTGTTATTATCCCAGTTACAGAGGAGGATTCTATGGACAGAGGAGCTTGGTGGGCTACAATCCATGGGGTCACAAAGAGTTGGACACCACTGAGTGACTAACACACAGAGGAGGAAGCTGAGGTTCCGAGAAATGATCCCACTTGTTAAGATTACATAGCTAGGAAGTGGTGAACTGGGCTCAAGTCCAGATCTCTAAAGCATTTGCAATCATAAGCAATCACCATGGTTCCTGTATCCTCTTATTAAAACTACTGTTTAATAAATCACAGATAAATATAAATAAAATATATAAGTAAAATGTACATTTTGTATGTAGATAGTCCTCTGTATCTACTGGTTTCCTACCTACAGATACAAAGGCCCAACTATACTAAGCTACTTTACATAAGACACTTGAGTATCCATGGATTTTGGTATTTGGATTTCTGAAACAAATTCCTCACAGATACCAAGGGACAACTGTATACATAAATTATATATAGACACACACACTATATATTTGTTTGTAAGTAAATAACATATTTCCAACATGAAGCAATACACATGACCAATCTGTCCTAGACTTCAGTGTCAGGAAAATATATTTGTCTCAAAGGGGAAAAAAAAAATCCAAAACTTCAGTGTTTGATCACAAAATTAAAACTTTCATTGCAAAATACTTTCATTTATCTTAGAAACTCAGGATCAAATACTAGGAACAAAATTATTTCAGACTATCGATTTCTCACTAAAGAGCTGCAGCTAATCTATTCAACTGTGTCCTACTTCATGTGTTTTCATATTGTAAAAACTTTCAGATCCTTCTTGGAAGTAAACACGGTAACATCCAAAGAGGTTCAAAGTAGTGAGAATCACTGGAAATCAGAATGGGAAAAGACAGCCTAACTTAGGGTTAGTCGAGATGGTTAACAGAGGGAATGAAGATGGACTGAACCTCAAAAACATATATGCAGATCAGTACTAAGCAAGGTTCACGAACTTACACACCTGCAGGGGGCCAGGTAGTAGGTAAATATAAATGAGCAGTGTACCAGGTGAAAAAAAACTGGCAATATATCCTATGGTAGACTGGGGAGCACACATGCCTCTACTCGATGCCAGCTATTAATAATTATCAACAAAGGTGAATGTTCCCTCATTTTCCAAATCTTCTGATTTTTTAACAGAAGGTGAAAAACAGTTTCTACTGGAAAATATCCTAAATCTTAGTAATGATGCGAAAAAACTTTTTAAACATAGCATGTAGGTCAACCAAGTAACATCCACTGACAAGATCCACTTGAAACCTATACACTTTTGTTAGGTAGGAAGTTAGGTATGAGCAAAGAGGAGTGGGCCTAGCCGAGCTGATCTCTAAACAGCATCCCAGACACATTCAGGAGAGTTCACAGCTAGATATGCTACAAGATAACCAGAGGGATTTTTACAGCTCTTGCACATGTGTCCAGGGTACACAGTGGATACAAACTAACCACAGGGGTTTCCCCAAGTACCCTCAGTGGGGCAGGAGCCCATTAAGGGTTCATAAAAATTCTACACATACATACAACTGACAATAATGGACTGAATTATGGGAAGACATACACAACAGAACCTGCTGTTCCATAAGTTGCAACTATCAACTGGCCTTGAGTGTTTGCTCACTTGCATTCCCTTTCGTTGACTGGTGGTGGGTACAAGCCCTCTTTTGCACAGGGCACAACCAGGAGGAGAAGACGGAAGTATACAAAGGGGGAAGCCAAGAGGAATCAGGAGGAAGACTCCTTTGGGGTCAGCCTGCTTCCACGTCTTGGGAATGTCTGCCTAATAAAAGATCTGTCTGCTTGAGCTTAACTGAGTTGCAATTTGTCTGATGTTTTAAACCCTTTAGTCCCTTGTTCCAAATTTTTGTTGCAGCCAGACAAGAACCAAGGGAGAGAGAGAAACTGACTTGACACTTTGATGCAGAGCTGTAAACTATAGCATGTGGGCCAGATCCACTCCCACTGCCAGTTTTCCAACAGCTCACAAGCTTAGACTGGTTTTTGCATTTGTAAGTGGTTTGTTTTTTTTTTTAATTTAAAGATCTTGTGACATGTGAATATTACATACAATTCAAAGCTCAACATCCATGAACAGAGTTTCACTGGAACACAGCCTATTCATGTATTGCAAGTGCCTGCCTCTGTGCCACAGCGCTGGGGAGCTGGGACAGAGCCTCTATGGCCCATAAGGCTGAAAATATCTACTGCCTAGTCCTTTGCAGAAAAAGCTTGCTGACCCCTGGGGCAGAGGCATAAGAAGGAAATCACATAGCTGAGTAAATGCCCAGAGACGGAGGAAAGGGGGCTAGTATGTGGATAGGATGGAGCTTGGATATGGAAAGTGACACTTTTTTTTTTTTGATCGTAAATCCTGGAAAGGTTCAGATCAATCCTGATCTCAATCTGACTGGTATCAGAGAACGACTGTGGGATTTAAAGAAGAGCAGTAAAAATATTAACCTGGATTTTGGGATGAATGATTGGGCTTTGATTGGTTTGTGGTAAACACTGGAAATAAGAGGACCCTGGAGTGTGGCTCATTAGGAGACGGAAATTCCTCAAATGGGAACCAGGACTCTTGTCTCTACTGGTTCAAGAGAAAAGGAGGAGGACTGATGAGTCCAAGATATCTTGAAGGAAGAAGAGACTTTGATGAGTTATTAGGTGGATGTCTGATAGAGATGCTACTGTAAAGATATATACACTTCAAAATGGCTAAAATGGTAAATTTCATGTTATATATAGTGTACCACAATAAAAAAAAGATACACAGAGAATATATGGTTAGAATATAAATTGAGAATCACATATAGTCTCATATACATGTAAGAAAGGCCCAGTATGCTACCACAGTTGGATTAAAACAACAGAATTAAAACAACAACAAAAACACAGCCAGAGCAATCCCTGACATGTGATGTGTGACCTTGGGAAACTAACTCTGAATCAGGGATTTTCAACTGTGAAATGGGGACAATGGATACTTTAAATACAAAGGTTTTTTGTTTTTTAACTTAGGAGTAATATGTCTTACCTGGGCAAAAATGCTATTTTTTTTTTATAAAGCTTTCTATTATACTACTCAGTAAACACACAATATAAACATGAAAAATAGTTAGGGAATAATCTAAGATAACAATGAGGAAAAACAATTCAGCAAAATGGTCTCAGAGTTGGCTACTTAACATTCTCTTTCACAATGGCTCATAACACAAGTTGGGCAAAGTTCGCACAGGCTAATTAGCAATTGACTTATAAAAATTCAGCAAAATACTAGACTCATGTTTTAGTTATTAACAAGGAATCCATGGGAAGGAAGATTAAAATGATTAAAATTATTTCTTTCACTGAGTGCCCAAAAGAGAAAGTCAAATTTGTATAAATTTAAAAGAAATTCACTTATTTAAACAATAGCAGAGACCAGCAGATAGGCATACTTACCAACCCCGAAGAACTTTAAAAGAACATGGCATGAATGATGAAGTCAAGTCTGAAACTTCTTTTGTGAAATCGATACATTCACCTTGGAACCCTGGTTTACTGAATGCTTTGAGCTACAAGAGCAACACAGTAAACAGAGAACAGCTGTTTGATATCATCACAGAAGCAAATGAAAACATTTTAGTCTCATGTACTTATAAAAAGTCAGCAAAATACTAGACTCATGTTTTATTTATTAACAAGGAATCCATGTGAAGGAAGATATTCTCTTTAAACTCATTTTTTTTCTCCTTATGTGTTTGTCAGAAATGTCACAATTTATTTATCATTTCAAACCACCAGGTTCTGGGCACAGAGGCCCAGAAAACAATTCTACCTGTAGAAGTAAATCAGAATCCCTCCTCTGCTAAATCTGGTCCCTGTCCATTGCATCAAGTGATCATTATCCCCTGTGATGAGAAAACATGTGTAAAAAAAAAGAACCAATTTAGTGCTAAACACGAAGGCAGCTTGGGTTGGTATGAGGGGTGACTACGGCTTGTCTCTCCCTAAGCCTTCTTGATTCACTTAATAAAAGGGAGAAGGAGAAAGCATGCCTGTGAGGCCACAGGAGCAGATGGCAGAGAAGATGATAATGATGGGATTAGTGCAAGATTTATAGTGAAGAAAGAAAGATGGTTGGGCCATGTATTTCAGCTTACAGGCTTCAGTCTACTGATAGAATACCTTAAATGCATAGCTTACAGCCTCATATAACGATTAACTACATTTCTGCTTTAGTTCTTTATGTCAAGGAAAATTCATGAAATCTCAACTATAATTCCCTTTAGACCAGAGATATAATAATCTGCAAAGCCAGTGGCCTTGGACCACTAATAGGTAAGAAAAAATTAATGAGGCCTATAAATATTTTATAACACACTGGAGCCTTGAAATAACACGGCCCAGAGATCCACCCGGCACTGACAGCCCTGCGTTGTAGCTGAGAACGCATCGTAATAAGCAGCTGCAGCACCAGCCTCTTTGCTGCCACTGCTTCATCCAGAACAAGGCTTCACTGAGCAGCGGATGTCCGCCTCCTTCATCTTCCCAAGGGTCCTCTTAGCGACGGATGGTCTCTGAACCCTGCGGAACTGTTCTTTGGCGATCTCATTCTGCTCTGACTTTGCCTGGTCTGATATCAAAGCCAAGCCCAAGCCAGAAAGCTGAGAACCCACTCCCCCTTATACAATATGATTTCCTGACGTGAAACGAGGCTGTTATTTGGAGTGTTAAAACACCAAGGGACTCCCAGCCTTAAGGAGGCGTGATCTGTCAAGTTCCTACCACGGGCCTTTGGTAGGAAAAGGCAAAAGCAAGTCCACGACAATACAGATCTCTGGAACGCTTCCCTATATATGCACAGTTCTACGTGTCCAGGCAAACTGCCCTGGATTCCTTGATAAGGATTTCACTTGGTGGTTTTTCAGACGATGCTTTTTAACTTAAAGGTTTGTAGAACGCGAAGCTAAAAAGCAAGTCACGTTTAACTCCTCAAAAGTGGAGTGATTTCTCCTACAGGCAAATATTATCTTTATTCACAATAACAATCAGAAAAGGCACATGAGAACAGAGATTACAGCTGTCTGATTCACCGCATGTATTCCCAGTTGGTTGAATTAATTATATTCATATTGCTGAGTTTAAGATTTATACTTCAATATTTTACCATGAAGCCATGAAATGTCAAATCCTGGACAACTGATGCTGCATGTTAATCCTATTTCAGAGAGTATATGTTATAACTGCTTCTGCGTTTTAGTCTTCACACCCAGAAGCATTAAAAGTTTCTCTGTCTCTCTCACACACACAGTCTGTCTTAAAGTATTATTTTGATTCAAATAGTTAAAATACTCTTTATGCAAACCAAAAAAAAAAAAAAGGACTTAATACTGATTGGAACTTATTTTTATCCCCTAAATGAGATATGGTTCACTCAAGATGTGTCCAACCCGAGAAAAGTAACAGCTCATTTTAACTACCTTACAAATGCCTCAGAATAGAATAATTCTCATTGCAATGATGTTCTGAGGATGGACGCACAGCAACCAACTCAGTGCCTTCTAACGAGAATAATTAATCTGTGGTTTTTACACTGGGTTGGAGAAGGAAATGGCAACCCACTCCAGTACTCTTGTCTGGCGAATCCCAGGGACAGAGGAGCCTGGTGGGCTACTGTTCATGGGGCTGCAGAGAGTCGGACACAACTGAGCGACTGCGCACATACTGGGTGAAGTTAAGCGGCCGAGTCCTGGTGAAAAATAACTCCTGTGAAGAGCCAGCTGGGTGAGTCACTATTCTGGTTTCCTTTTCAGGTTAATGGAGAATAAATATACAAAACAACTTGGATACGTGGCACAGAACACAGATGAATGTCAGATGAACAAGAAATGAGTTGCTTCTAACTACACCCATCCTTCCGTGCCATGTAAGCATGGTTCCAAGCCCCAGATGGAAGTGTATGCGGAAAATAGCAGCAGTGCATCAGTGGTTTGCAAGGCACCTTTTCACATATACTGTTTTGTGTCTTCTTTAGAACCTTGCTTTGAAGCAGATATTATCACCCCTTTATGATGAAAATTTTGTAGAAATCCTCTTTTACTATGTATTTTTCATTTATAATACACATAAACAAATGTAATCGTTCTTCAATACAACAAACTAAAACCTCAAGAACTTAATTACTGAACAAAGGAAGGTGTGCTTTCTGAATTTATTTCATAATATCAGAGTAATTCTTGAATGTAATTTTATTTATTCCAAAGCTAAAATAATTCAACTGAGAACACTCTATCCTATCTAAATGAGATGTTCTGCAGCCCTCTGGACTTCCTGCAAGTAAACATATACGACGTTAAACAGGGAAAAGTTTGTTTCCACTCTTCCATTACATCACATTGTCTCATATTGCAGTGCTATGTACTTCTCATATCAACTGCATATTCTGTAGTGATTTTACTTCCCTGTTTACTCAGAGAAGCTTTCTGTACTGAGATAAGTACTACTTCCTGAGTATTTCTGGCCTCTGGAGTCTATAAAAAGGATCTGGTCATGTCCTTATTGTTGTTCTTCAGTCACCAGTCATGTCTGACTCTCTGCCACACCATGGACTGCACAAAGTCTCATTTAGACAAGACAGAGTATTCTCAGAGAAATTATTTTAGCATTGGAATAAATAAAACTATCTGGTCTTCGTACCCCCGCCCCCAAATGTTTTCCTACAGTGCTCTTGAACCTTACTAATCTTTGACTTGACTAGAATTGTTGTTTTCTTATCTTCCATACATGGTAACAGTAAGCACCACTGTTAAAGATCCTGTGATCGCTTGAGAATTCAATCTGGCTGAATTATCCAATACAAGAAAATACTCAAGTTGCTTTTTCTGAGCTAGAATCACGTATAAAATGGAACAGAGGCTCCATATTTAAAGAAATTCAAACTTATAACTCTACTGCAAATGGACTTGAAAAAGATGCCAGGAAAGAAAAGTCCTTAGTTGGGTCATAGGGGAGAAAACAGAATTTCTGGAGAGTGGAGGCCTGGAATACAATCTCACTAGAAACAAAATTCACTTTTATGCGAGTTAATCTAGTGAGAATGCAGATATTCAGGACTTGTGAAAAGACAGAGACAAGGACATCATGGACATATTCACGTTCTATTTTTGTTTGGTCTGGGAAAAATAAAATACCATTTGCTAACTATGAAGAAACTCTATGATGATCCTGTTCCTGTATCAAATATTGTGAGCTGGCAATCAGACCTGGTGAATTGACCTTCAGTCACAGGTAAAAAAACAATCTTCTCAATAATAGGAGGTATTCTGTGTCTCAAATAAGATATATGTCATCATCATATACTTCCACATCGGCAACGGTATTTTTACTAGAGTAAATCTCTACACATGTACTTTTTGGCTTTTCCCTTCTCAGGTGATTTGAGGTTTACTTTCAAATCACCAGCATGTTAAGAATTCCCTCCGTTACTTGAACTGGAGATGTTACTTCCTTCTTATTCCTCAGACAGAGAAAAATAACTACCCCATATAAACACAGCCTCTACACTGTCAACCTATCACAACTACTTGTGAAGGAGAAAATAATTTTATAGTTGCTGAGAGAAACCAGACTATCAGCCAAGATCCGCTTGTTTTCATTTGGATAACTGAAAACAAGCTAAACTTTCTGAAAATCTGGTTCAACGGAAATAATAAGAGCTTTGATACTGGGTAAATAAGGCGGCTTTGTCTGCTTGTTACCAAATGTCCAGCTGTCATACACTTGTCAGGACCTTTATTTCACAAGGCAGTGGTTGAACCATATTCAGAAAATAAACGGGGCCAGTTTCGCTGGGTGTTTGCGGCTGCTTCCTTTTTCTTCAAGTTGGACTGGAAATACTATAAAGAAAATCCTCTGAGCAATCTGTCCCAAACAAGGAAGTTCATTACAAAAAAAAATTAAAAGGGAATGGAGGAAGGGGAGAAACAGAGCTTAAAAGAATGTGATTTTTTTATCTGCACTTAAAACTCAGAGAATGTGCAGCCTGGAATTATCCCAGTTTTATCTCTTTTATCGACTCATGTTACATTGATTCATGTGGAAAAAAAAAGTGCTTTGAAAGTCCATGGTTTGGAGTTTTCTAAGATTCAAAATAAAGATCTGGCAGGAAGTGTCTCCAGAAACTGAGTTATATTCAGAGAGGAAATGTTCCCAAGAGGCCTGAGCTAATCAGAAAATAATAAAACCTGAAAACATTGTGAACAGAAACACGGTTTAAACTAAGCTGATTTGAGATATATAAACACTGACAGGAACGTGCAAATGTACACAGAGAAAAAGATTCAACATGATGTAAAACTAGCAAATGTCAAATACTTAGAACCAATCATTCTTTTTGGCTTTTTGAAGAAAATTTTTCTAAATTTGTTATGTTAAATGAGACAGAGGAAGCTCTGTATTTTACCCCCTTTCTTATATGGTTGCACTGCTTGTACCACGATATGTCTTTCTTTGATGTCAAATCTTGGAATTAGACACAAAAAGTGCCTCTCGTGTGACCTTGAGCTGTGTGAATGATGCTAACTTGAATTCTAAATCTTGGTTTTTCTCATGAATAAATGAGATAAATCCTGACCTCACAGAGTTATTAGAAGCACTAAGTAAGCACAATTTCCAGCTCTCAATAGATAATAAACAAACATTAGGCTCCAGAGTATTACCCAATCCTTGAAACCATTAACATACTAGAAATAAAGAAGCAGGGTTGCAGTTTTACCAGCACTTTTAAGAAATTTGTGACTTAGGTTTTAGAAATACATTTACATAATAAGCATGCCATCTCTCCATGGTGAGTTTGCTCCTCCACAGGACTATGTAACATACTATGCTGATTAAGAATGTGATGTTGAAGAATGGATGGGCAACAGGAAAGAAAGAGTGGCAGAGGTTTGAGACGAACCCAAAGTGGTCAGTGCTGAAGCTCTAGCAGGAGAAACACAAAGGACCGTGTCAAACCCAGGCCAATGTGGTCAGTAACAAGGATGAGCACACTGCTGCCCACAGGTTCCTAGTACAATATAAACTGCCCTGCCGCGCAGACACATAAAGGTTATCTGAGGGAAAGAGACAGACTGGAGAGAAAGGGCATACATATTTAGTAAGCAATTTTTAACAAGTATAAGTTAAGAATATTTTTAAACATACCAAATGTGGAGGCTCATTTATCCCAAGTGGTTCCTGAAACATATATAAAAATATTTTAAGAATTATAATCATATATTCTTAGTTGTCTTTGAAAAGTGCTGAAAATATCCTTTGGAAAACAAAAAAAAGTATACGATCTGACCAATTTACTAGATTCTTTTAACTTGGTAAGGACCCTCAAATAATCTACTAAGTTAGTTTATAATAACTTTAATATTTATTACTAATTCATGTTGAGTAATATTCATTTTGAGCTAAAATAAAAATGTGCCCCAGTGTCCATTAGAAAGACAGACCCTGAACTTCCCACCACTTCTCACCCATCACTATCTCATGGGTACCCTTACTGTTCTGCCGCGCTTGTTATTATCCACACTGGCCACACTTTCGTAACTGTGTAACTTTGCACATGTGGAGATGATTTCTTCTTTGTGAACTGCCTTTTCTGCCCCACTTCCTTTCCTGGAAAAATTGCTTTTATCCTCTAAGACATCACTCAATGCGTCTCTTCTTGAAGTCTGGCATGGTCCCCAAAGCCCCAGGCTCTCCGTGCTCCCATCCCCGGTCCCTAAGCACTGCTTACACCTGCCCACACACTTCATTTTCTTACTAGTCATACTGTAAGTAATAGTGCATAATTGTCTGTCTCCTCTAAGAGACACACAGACCCATCAGGGCAGGCTTATTCATCTTTTATCTCCAGGGATCAGTCCTGTCTGATATGTCAAAGGCACTAAATACACGCTACTGGATGAAAGAACTGATCAAATGACAGAGTTCCTAATAATCATGGGTGCTCATACTACCTACTCGCTCTCTATGGAGTCTACAGAAATTCACAGGCTGTTTCATTTTCTCTATAGATAACATACAACATAATCCAACAGTCCCACTTTTTAAAAGCTTGTTCCAAACATTCGACTGTATGCCATTACAAGCCAGTGGCACTGGCTATATTCATATTTAACTCACCAACTGGATGGGTCGTATTGACATGATTGTATTATTTGATCCTCCCCAGTCAAAAAAGCACTTGTATTTCCCTTTCTCTAAAATGTACTGTTCTCCACAGAAGAACTTCTGCTGGTAGGCAACCCATCTAAGTAGGAAAGAAAAGAAAAAAAACTGAGGTGACACAGAATTGAGCAACCAACAATTTAAACACCAAAGGAGCTCATGATTCTTACAACTTACACGCCACTTTTAACGTGAATGGACCTTGTTTCACTGCCAAAGCCAATTTCTTCTAAGTCAGAAACTTCCTGATTTGTGATGTCAATAAACTTCCCACTTTCTAGATCAGATTCAAACAGTGTGATTGAAGATTCTATGAAATTCTAAAAAGAAGAAGAGGAAAGTTTAGGGAACACAGGCATTTTGTTTTATGGCTTGCTGTATCTTAGCAATTTTCACATGCTTTGGGGATAATTTTCACATAACTTCAGGAAGAATTTTAAATGGCACTGAAGACAATTTTAATAGGCATTACTCCTAAACAGTTTAAAGAAAACATAAGTCTGAATTTACTTTAGGCAGGGAAATACAATTTTATGAAACTAGAAATTAGTTCACAGTCAGTAAATTGCTGGGACTTACAGACTATCATATATAACAGTAATTATAAAGGAAACTCAAGTCTGACTGTGTCTAGAGAGCAAAAGTCACCTGAAACAGAGAGTAAACATAAAATGTACTGTGGGCATCGTGGGAGAGGATTTTATGAGCTTAAATATAACAGAATAAATGAAATTTGCTTGAAAAAAATTGTTTTATAAAAATTAAAATCAGAGGACAACATCTCCATGTAGGCAGACAGAATACTTAAAAATAACAGGAAAATTATAAGACCCAGTTTGACACTTAATTCACAAAATAAACATTGACAAAAAAGATTAATGTTAAAAACAAATGTCTAATTTCACTACAAGAATAGAGAAATTCAAATTAAAACAGATACAGTTTCACTTTTTAAGTCAAGAAATACCTAAAAACCCAGTTTTACCAGGGAACATCCCTAGTGGAAATGTACATTCTGCAGCTATTTTAGAAAACAATTTAGACATATATTTATGAAATTGTTTATCCTTTGAGTGTGATATTCTTTTTTTCTTAAGTTTCTTAAAACTAAATGACAGTCAATTTATATGCAAAGATGAATTATTTATCATAGTGAAAAGCTATAAGTAGTATAAATGTCCAAAAGACTTAGAAACACAAACCTTTAAGCATCTACTGCTTGATGGAATAAATACAATTAAGGAGAGTTTTTAACAAGTTAACAGTTAAAAATATATCATATATTCACTTCTGCCAAGAGCTCTACATGCCTTATTTCTGATGTGATTATTTTACTATCACTCCTATTTTACAGCTGACAAAATTAAGTCAATCCCCTGATATATCACAGCAATTGAGGGGCAGAGATTGAATTTGAGTGTAAATCTGTTTGTCTACTCTAAACTCTTAATCACTGTCAGATATAAATGTAAGGATAAAACAGTAGGACAAAAACTAAAACTTAAAAGCTTGGTCAGATTATAAGTTCTCACAAAATCCTCAACTTTTCATTTAAAAAAGGATAGAAGAAAAAAAAACAGAAAAACCAAGAGTGGTTACCTTTGGGCCCAGAAGTTGAAAAATTTTACCCTATATTTTTTCAAAATTTCAAATAGGTGTATTATTAACTGGAAAACACAGAATGCATTAAAAAAAAATAAAAACTCTTTATTTCTGCCTATTATTTCATTGTTTGTAGCTCAAGTTTTAGACCTACAGAAAAATGTTATCAGCTTCTATACATCTCAAACACTATTAAATTTCTCATTATGATTATTATTACTACAATCTAAGATTTCCAGGACAAACATTCATTTTACATGAACAAGCAAAATAGTATCCAATAAAAACAAAGCATCTATGAGGAGAAAGAAAATACACTGAAAAAAAATTCTCTTGCACTTACAACTTACATGTCAACTTTCAAGGATTTTAAAAACTGCTGACACAGCTGGGTCAAATTGCATTTGAAACTTCAGGAAAAAAGATAAAGGCCTTTTACCAGAAATTTTTATTATATTTTTCTAAGCTACATTTGGGTTTTCAATTCCTCCTTGAGAGTAAACATGTGGAACCTGAGAATACCTGTCACCTTCATTACTTTTACACCTTTCTTAAAAATGTGGAAGCTAGGTGGATTTAGTCTTCATGGCCCTCGCTATCTACCCCTCGTCTTTCAAACACATGCACTTATTATCTTTTTGAGCTTCCTTAAATCCTGATTTTACATATATATGTATGCATGTAT
Source organism: Odocoileus virginianus (assembly GCF_023699985.2). Classification (NCBI taxonomy): domain Eukaryota; kingdom Metazoa; phylum Chordata; class Mammalia; order Artiodactyla; family Cervidae; genus Odocoileus; species Odocoileus virginianus. The sequence goes on from NC_069698.1 coordinate 13,657,007, forward strand.
ATATACACATATTGATATTTCTGTATCTCATTATAGACATAGATGTGACATTTTCCAAATATGAATCAAGGCTCCAACATCCTGTTGGAGATTTCTTGGGTTCCCTGGTGGCTAAGTGGTAGGGAATCCACCTGCCAATGCAGGAGACATGGGCTTGATCCCTGGGTTGGGAAGATCCCCTGGAGAAGGAAACGGCAACCCACTCCAGCACTCTTGCCTGGGAAATCCCATGCACAGAGGAGCCTGGTGGGCTACAGTCTATGAGGTCACAAAGATCTGCACGTAACTTCGAGACTAAACAACAGAGATTCGCTTGCCCAGGACAAGCCTCCCCAGTGAAATCTTTCAGCCTGGGTGCCATATCAACAAACTTGCTTACATGGACAAAAGAAACTTCCGCCACCCAAGGGACAGGAACTTGCCTCTGTTTCTTACCACCTGAAAGCACACACCTGGCTCCAGGTGGCTGTGAGGATACACGTGGTGATGACAACTGGAGGCGGCATCCGGGCCCTGGTCAGGAGCTGCTATCAAGAGCTACCGCGGGCAGGCCTTCGGCGCTCACACTCACGTCTCCTCCCCTGCTCCCGTGATTCTGCAGTGACCCACCTCAGCTTTTATCTTGTCTGCCCCACCACTGCTCTCTACTCCCTGTTAGGGTTTCAGGGGAGCAGAGATGAGCTGATGGATTCCACGGCCACTGCATCACGCTGGAATAGAACGGGAACATGTGCTGTGACTGTGCCTTTTCATTGAGAAATCACTTGGTTATGGGGTGATGTTTACTTGAGCACTGATTTGATGAGTCCTACGGCATGCGCTGTGGGAGGCTGGCAGCCGTGAGGAGGGTGAGCTGGGAAGCAGGCTGGAGGCACAGGCCACTGGGCCATGGCGCAGCCTGGGGCTGAGGAGAGAGGGAGGGGTTTACGGTCACAGGACCCGGGGCCAAGTACAAGTGCTGGCAGGCCACGGGTTCACAAATGAATATACTCACATGGCTGGAGTCTCTGGCCTTCCTGCTCTGGCGCCCATGCCCAGAGAGGTGGCCAAGGGCACAGAGGTCTCCTAACAGAGACACTGTTCTCTTGTTTAACCTCCTGCTGTTGTTTATTCATAGCTTTTCTTGCCTTGTAGCTTCTGCCTTCCATCTTTTTCTAAAAATGTTTCTGAGTCTGTCTTCTGGCTTTGACCCTCTCTGCTCATTACACCCAAACCTACCAAACACACAATATCTGATCCAATTGACTAGCTGCCATCAATATGGGGTTCCTGCTGCGGGGAGCTCTAACTCTAAGCCAAATCCAATCATCTGGGGCTAAATCTCCAGGGTCACATGTCCAAAGCAAACTAAATAAAACATGCAAGAAAACACAAAAACAGAAAACCAAACCTTCTAACGGCCTTGTTCATGAGGTGACTGTAATAGGACACAAGTCCTGTGAGGTCACCAGGTTACCATCATTCCAACTGTAAGCACAATTAAATAACTTAAACTTATTAAATAACTTCCAAAGTCACACAGATTTAAGTGGAGCTCTGTTGCTCTAGAAAGATGAATAATGAATAATGATGGAACCTCAAATCTGCACTCCACTTTAAAGCACTTAAACAGAATGAAAAATCTGGAGAGTCTAACACAGTCTCAGGCACAGTACTTCCCACTGTTAGAATGAACTAATGAGCAGTTGCTTCAGGGCCAGAACTAAGTCTTAAGGATCAATAATTTGATTATTTTTAAATTCCGTAAAACCCCTCAGCTCATCAGGTTCTGGAACTCCTATATGACAACCCCCCTCGGTGGGCAGCGTCAAACAAGGTACCAAGACACCAGGGGAGATCTGATGTGTCCATTAATTGAGGGGACACAATGGTGTCTGCTGCATACCACCTGGTTTTACAGATCTGAAAAGAGGCCCCGAGTCTGAAAATCAGAAGGCAAATCCAAAAGGAAATCCAAAACTTAGGCGAGTATGAAATTTAGGGAAAACAAGCATACCAAGAAACTTATAGAGAGAGCCAAGAATAAAAATTCCTTCTTTAATCCCTGGAGTCTAAATTACTGCTATATTCCTTCCTCCTGGTCCTTTTCTCTTTATAAAATAATCAACTCCAAGTCACTATATCTGCCTGACTCATTTGGAATTAGAAACACATTTCTGGTCATCCTCTCCAAAGCACTCCGTGACACAGACCACATTATCCCTATGGGACATGTCCAAGATCTGACCTTTGTAGATCCAGAGTGTTCCATATACTAGAGCCAGGACATTAGAAGACTGCATTATGTTATGCAACTTTCCTACCTTTCATCTGTTTATTTGATATTATTTCAACTTAGATCTCAAAAGCAGTGCTTTATTCTTTCCCAGGTTAGAGACCTTTGAGAGACTATCTGTCTCACATCAGCTCTGCCTGTTAATCCCACTGTCTATGACATCCCCAAGAGCTATTCACCCTATGTCTAACAATAACTGTATCATATACTTAAAAGTTGCAAAGAGGGTAGATCTTACATTGTATCTTATCACAAAAAAATTAATAATTATAAAGAGGGCATGAGGAAACTCTTGAGAGGAGTCAAGTATGTCCAGGGCCTTGATGGTCTGATGTGTATATACTTATTCCCAAATGCCTCAATTGTATACAATAAATACATACAGCTTTCTACATGTCAATCATACTTCAATAAAGTGGTTTTTAAAAAGAGAACCTCTATCCAATTCCATGCTACGAATGAAGAAAATATTTCATCTGAAAACATTTGTGTGAACATAATTTTCAGACTGTTTATAATTTAAATTTATGTAAATAAATCTTTACACGTGTATTAGTCTGCAGAGTAACTATATATTTACGGCTACAAATGAAATGTTAATAAGCTGTTGGCTGAATTTGATTCCAGGTTTCCACTCCTGAAGTGCTTTTTAGTCTAATCATTCTGTGACAAGGAAAATGGGAAACGTGACATGGACACCAAAGTAAGATAAAGTCACCCAGCAAATTACAGCTCTGCGCCTGGGCACAGTACCTAAGCTCTGAGATTCTCAGTTTCCGTATCTGCAAGGTGGGAATCATAAAAGTCTCTATCTCATCATTTTTGTGAAGATTAAGTATAAGTATGCATGTAAAGCCATTAGTTAAGCCCCTGAAGATGTTAGGAATATCATAATGAGGATGATGATAATATCTTTACAAGCTAGTCTTAGTTTTTTTTTAAACCTAATTTAAAGAGAATAGATTTTCTTTGAAGAAAATTATGTGTATTAAAAACTATGTGTTATCATTTTCATAAATACCCAAAAGTTCTATTTGCAGCAGTAGTTTAACATGCAAATTTCTGCCAATTTTTCCAATGTATTTTCTCTTAGACTGTCTATATCGAGTATCTCCTGACTTTTTAGCTATAGTGTTTTTTTCTTTCCACATTTTCTGCTATTTGAAGAATTCAACTAGAGAAATCTTGGAGTTCTGGCTGTTTTAGTCACAGTCACCTTGGAAGATACCATCACATTCTCTGCTGAACATTTCTAGGAGCAAACTTCAACTCCACTTTTTTTTTTTTTTTAAGTCAGGAGGGAAATTATTAAAAATCATTCAATATTAGGTGGGAGATGCTCTGAATCATGATGCTTAACTTCCTCAATGTATGTGGTTACCATGAACTGAAAGAGAAAAAGATGCAGGCTTTATCATGTTTTGTCTGGCGTGCCTTTTAGTGCTCAAGGAAGACGTGGCTGGGGAAAACCCGTGGCCCTTGTACATTAGAACTGTGGACTAAATACCTCAAAAGCTCCCTGTCCATTGCTCAGACAACTTAGTACCCAATCTTCAGTTGGCTCTGCTACACTTCTTTTAGGTAGAACTGGTTTTCAACTCACTTTTTTACTAACAAGGATCACTGTGGACAAAAAGTGCTCCCTTATTCCCTGTGATTCTTCTCTCCCATTCCGGCTCCTGCTGCCCGACCAAGTGAGGGGCTTCCCCAGTGGTGCTTGTGACCCTGACAGAAACTTAGGGACCAGAGCACAGAGCCCACCCGGACCCAATCATCACCCTTCACTGCATCATTGATTCTTTCAAAAGGTGGCTTCGGAGGCCATGCCAGATAGTTTAGAGTTTATATGGGTAAAGATTATTTTGGAAATATACTGTAGTGGTATAACTTCTTAATTATGAGAAAACATTGCCCTCTGAACACACTTCTGAAGTCTCCAGAGCTGGTCAGAAAAGTGAGCAACATCTGACAAGCAAGCTCTGATATCCTGCAGAACTCTCTAGCGTCCTTCTATCTCTTCTTCCCTGTCTTCCAGTCCTGGAACATTCTAGACCTCCTGCCTCCAGGCTTACCTCCTTCACCCTCATGCTATTTCTTGATACATTCACCAAAAAAATAAAAATCTTTCTAAAATGCTAATCTAATCATGCTCGCTAGGCCTAAAATTCATTCTTTCTGGTCAACTCAAGAAAAAAAAAGTGTGAACTCCTCAACATGGCATATAAGGCCCTTCATTTTCTGACCCTGGATTCATCTTACTGAGCTCTAATATCCTAATTTTACTGCATTTCCAAAACATATCAGCTTCACTTATATGAGGGTTTCTCAACTTCAGCACCAGTAACATTTTAGGCTGATGATTCCTTGCACAGCCTCCCTGGCCTCTACCCACTAGATGTCTCTAGCCTGACAACCCCCCACCCTCCCAAAGTCATAACAATCCAAAATGTCTCTAGACACTACCAGATGCCCCCTGCGTGAGCTCATCCCCAACACTGGCTCCCATCCTTGCTTTTTAAAATGTTAACCTCTTGCTAAAACATCCATCTTTCTTCTTCACCCTGTTCCCAAATTTCACTTAGCTAACTCTCAAACTTGAAATTTCAGCTCAGCGGCCCTCTTTTCCTGTCTACTTCAAAAGGGAAGTATTGGACTTTTCTCTGGGTATCCTGAACACTTTAGTGTTGAATCCAATCACAGTCAAACAATATCAAACATTTACATAGGTACTATCAACCCTACCACATAGGGAGTGAGTGTCTAGCCATTATACCTCTAGCAACTGACACAATCTACCTAACAAGTGTTCAAAAGTGATTATGGAATCAATAGATGAAAAATACACACAAATATTCTGTAATAATCATGGCAGTCAAGAAAGGCAAGCCATATAAGTCACTCAGTTTAACGGTCTCAGGTAGTAGAAACATTTTATCATTTTATGTTCTACCAGAGGTCATGTCCAATTTTCATGGAAAGCCAAAAAAAAAAAAGAAAATTAAGAATAAAGAAGTTAACTCACAGCTTGTAAGTACCGGAAAGACAAGATGGAACCACTTAATGCCCCAAAGGCATTACTGTCTTCAAAATCTCCTTCTTCAAGTAAGAACTGCTGGCCTTTAAAATGTTCTTTTTCATAGGCAACCCATCTACAAATAGAGGACGTACAACTGAGTTATTAATAGAACCGCAGTCAAGAAAGAGAGAAAATCATGATAAAGCACCCAGGTGCATATCACCATCTCTTAAAAAAGCAATACACTTATTTTGCTAGCATTTACAGAGACAAACAAATGGTGTAAACTGAATGGATCAATAATTTTAATAGTTTGGAGGCTTTTCCCAGCAAAAGGTTAGCTGTTATAGGACTGCCACACAGGAACACATTAAATGTCTGTGGCCTGACCCTACACCACCATCAGAGCGTGGCCGGAGAATAGCCTGCCAAGGAAAAAATAATGGAAAGCGCAGACAGACAATGAGAAATACTGCAAATCCACAATGAGATCCAAAGACAATCAGTCTTATTTTTCTGATTAAGCCCTGCTGGAATCACAGAATGATCACTATATTAAACATTTATTTAGGGTTTAACTCGAAGGAACCTGTCACCAGCTTTGGATCTGAAACACATTACAGGAGGGTTTAGCAAGGAGAAACTGGGGAATGAGACTGGGATGGTATTAGCCCTGGTGGTCTAAATACATACAAAGACTTCTGTAAATATTTACAGGTAGGAAATGTTGCTCCCACCATTTTATCAGTGGTGAGAATGGAAACAGGAAGCACCGTGGCAGACTTTCCAAGGACAGAGGTGTCTTGACTTCTAATTTAAAATTATCAGTACCAAACACTGATAAACACTGTTACTCATTGGTTCTTTAGGAAACTTACCTTACTCTCCAGTAACCCACAGTAGCTAATGCAGTGTGGGCATAGATAAAACACACGCTGCCCTGCTTAAATCTGCCCTTAGCTGGCACTGTGTAACTAGAGTGGGGCCCGCTCCAATGGGGCAGATTCCAAGTGACTACTGTGGGCTCCTGGGTTAGGGACTTCTGAATTCTAGAGCTTGTCCAAATGAAGCCGGGTAGGGCTAACTACATTCTTTTGGGAAGATACACAAAGTATTCCTAAGAACTGTGCTCCTAGGGTACAAAGTAACAGCAGCCCCTCGGTGCTCCTGAACTCATATCTAGTTTCTGTAGGTGTGCATCTGGTAGGGAAAGGGGTGAGGGTCCATGTGAGTCCGAATAAACATTTTATATATATGAGCATATTTGTAATATGTAAAGAAATGACTATTATTGTATTCTTAAACTATGTGAAAATAAATTTTACAAGAGAACTTTCAAATTCTAAGTTTATATAAATGGGACTATTCAAAACATGCTTTTAATATACCTGAATGGGAAAAATAAGATGCAGAAGACCTACTATCAGGGGAGAAATCAGTAATGTATGACAGTTCAAAAATCTGCACAGTCTTTCTCAGTAGATTAAGTTTTAATTAAGATTCAACTTACATCTATCTGGGATATTTAAAAATAGATGTTATCTGAGAAAAATGAAGACACATCAACCTCATTTTCTCTAGATTCCTTAAGGCAGGACAGAGGTGAGGAAGAGTTCCTCTTATTTACAGATAAAGTTCAAGAGTTAAAAGTGAAAAGTAATGAAATAGTGAAGTAGGAAAAAAAAAAGTAGAATTAGTGAAAAAAATAAAAGCCACCTGTTCATCTTTTTATTGGACATCACATTTTTCTCCTGCAGGTATCATATAAAAAATGAAAGTGTGCATGTTTTATGAGCCATAATATTTTGAGATTTTATAAAATAATCACAAATACACTCAGAAAATAATGCAAATCAAAATCTAGTTCACGATAAAAATCACTCAGATCTTAAAGGAAAGAAAAGAAAAATACTTTATCACAGGACTAACAAGAAGCACACGTGTCCACGGATCAGAGAACACTACAACTATACAAGAACACAATAAAAATGTATCCAAAACAGATTTGTTTTTCAAGCCTCTGATAACTTTTTTAAATTCAAAGGTGAGGAACTGGATAATAATATGCCAGACTGAGTAATATTCCATGGTGCATATGTACCACAGCTTCCTCATATTACTCAGCCATTAAAAAGAATTCATTTGAATCAGTTCTAATGAGATGGATGAAACTGGAGCCCATTATACAAAGCGAAGTAAGCCAGAAAGATAAAGACCATTACAGTATACTAACACATATATATGGAATTTAGAAAGATGGTAACGATAACCCTATATGCAAAACAGAAAAAGAGACTCAGATGTATATAACAGACTTGTGGACTCTGTGGGAGAAGGCGAGGGTGGGATGTTTCAAGAGAACAGCATCGAAACATGTATATCTAGGGTGAGACAGATCACCAGCTCAGGTTGGATGCATGAGACAAGTGCTCGGGCCTGGTGCACTGGGAAGACACAGAGGGATGGGGTGGAGAGGGAGGTGGGAGGGGGGACCGGGATAGGGAATACATGTAAATCCATGGCTAATTCATTTCAATGTATGACAAAAACCACTGCAATGTTGTAAAGTAATTAGCCTCCAACTAATAAAAATAAATGGAAAAAATAAATAAATAAATAAAAGCTGTGTTGGGACTTCAAAAAAAAAATAAATAAACAAATGGAAAAAATAAAAATAAAAGAAAAAAAAATGCCAGACTGAGACAGGCTGGGGCCTGGGGCCCTTTGCCGCAGTGTTGCAATGCTTACACGTGAATAAACCTCTCCTGGAGGGACAAAGGACAAAGAAACTATGGGACTACAAATCACTGTGTTCACCTACAGTTGGGGCAAATTCTGGACAAAAGACACAAAAAGACCAAAAAGAAACAAAAAAAAGCACGGGGTCAGGAGCAAAAGCAGAGAACTGCGCATGCCCTCCGCAGGGGATACCACCTAAGGGGTGGGCAAACCGCTAAGCCGTCATTCCTGGACAACCCCTTCCCCCACTCCACATAAGGAACACGCTCGCCTCCACCCCAGGGCACCAGTAAGCAAGGGAATCCTGCTGTCTGCTCTTGATCCCCTCTGCTACAACAGGAGCCCTAATAAAGCCTTGCCTGAATTTCCAGTCTGGTCTCTGATCAATTCCTATTGATTAAGGAGATCAAGAACCTTGGTCAGTAACAAGACCAGTTACAGACATGACCTACATATCCAATGCACTGCATAGTATATTTCCATTTTGGTTAGTGTATCCATTACTTGATCTAGTGTCAGAAACTGCAAAGACTAAGTCTCTAAATATAGACCCTTGAGTAATCTTGAGTCATTTAACTTCTTTGCATGAAATATTTGAACAGCATCTTTTGCTAGAATACAATGAACAAGTTATATGATGTACTGCAAATACGAGATATTGATGCTTAAATTAAAATAAACCAACATTTCAAATATTAATAATTCAACCTATCAACAGAGAGATTAACACGTGTCTGAAGGAATTCTAGCCCTGAGTTGACCATGGCAGTTAAGTTATGAGGAAAGCTTCTTTTCTATGGTTTTACCTGCAAAGATACAAAGTTTCACCCGAGTCCAGTAACTGCTGATTGAGAGTGGGGTAGAGGTGCTGTTGGTTACACTTGGATTGGTTCTTAGGGAGCTTTCTTAAAAACAGTGCAGGGCCAGAAGGTAAGCAATGTTAAGAAGGCTTGGTTTTTGTAAACACACAACCCAGGCTACCTCTTTAATGAGGGAGGACTCACTGCCAAGACCCTTAGCACCACAAGTCAACAGAGGTAGAACAGAGTGAAAATCGGGACTCTCATGCATGTGCATAATCTGTCAAGAAATAATCTTGTCTTGCAATTTTTATCTTCTATATTGTGCTTACAAATACTAAGTGCTTAAGTTTTAGAAACTGTTCCCTTCATTTAATCTATCTCAAAATCTCTAATACTAACAAGAGTTCACAGAAAGCTGTCAGTAACAGGTTCTATTTCCCACATTTCAGAAGGGATGTATATTTTTAGATTAAGGTAGGTTGTTTTTGCTCTGCTCAGCATATTTTTTGTGCTGATCTTCAAAACTAGACAAGGGAATCACGTATGGGAAATAAATAATACTCACACTCCACCGATGACACGGATTGATCCAATTCCATGAAAGTCTACATCATTTTTTAAAAAATTAGGGACAGAATCAATGTGTTCACTAAACTCTTTGGCCTGTCCATGGAAGTGAGGTTTTTCATAAATAATAACCTGAAAAATATGAAAAAAACCACTTAGCATGCTCTTATTTTAGAATAGATACATTCTGATTTATATGACATTGAAGGCCACAACCTGAATTAAGGACCACTGTTCATTTTCTTCCTTTATACTCAAAATACAGAATACTGTCTGACATTCAAAAGAATATGTGAGTCTTTATCCATGATAAAGATAAAATATCTTGATAATATGTTTCTCTTATATCAACATACTCAAATATAATTACATGTTCTATTTACCCAAATCCTAGGACCATTGCAAAGAGTAAACTCTCTTGAATTATCTATGTTTTTCTCTCTGTTCAATATTTTGATAAAGATCCACCTTATATTTACTGAATTTCCTCTATTAAGAAACCAAAACTCTCTTGAGTTTGAGAAAACTTGCCATTTCTTGCAACACTGCTTGTATGATCACTACTAATCACTGAGAATTACACATGAAAATTCTTGAATTTAAATAAAAAAGTTCCTAAAAGTTAGAAATGATTGAAAAATGTTTGGTATTCTTATTGGATATTTGGTTCAAATGGAGGAGAGAATGCAGTAGGACACAGATTTCTAGCATTTGGTTTACTTCAAACTTGGATTGGTACAAGTACTTCCCTTCTATTTTTTTTATTTTATTTACCAAGCCTAAGCTGCCCTTGGGGTTCAGGGAAGCGATGACAGTAATAGCACTCATCTACCCACACTTTATCACCTGGTCCTATTTATGGCTGATGGCATAATTTGTATACAATTGGTGAATAACATCCCACGCTTAGACACACAGAACCAGCAAGTTATAGATTCTTTATTTAAAAAGAAAAACAACAACACTGAGAACATTACACAGACTGAAAAAAAAATATTCAGTACTGCTCCTGCTGTTTTCTACATATTAAATTTTCAGAGTGCTGTATTGGAAGTGATGAAGTATTATTTGGGTTTAATACACGCTACATACGTTGAACACATTCAAACTAAGTTAAGAAGCAATAACTCTTTGATGAGTAAGTCACAAGCCAACATCTAACAACTTAAAAATTGTGACTGTCTAGGATAACCATTCCATTCACATGCCTCAGACTGCAGCTGTCCCCAGAAGAGCCAGCCCAGAGCTCTGATGCCGCAGACAGAGGCCGAGACAAGTCGGTCGGGGAGCGTCACAGCCAATTCTGCACTCATGAGGGCACTAGTTCAAAACACTGGCTGCAAGTCAAGAGTCACCTAGGGAGCGCTGAAAAACTTAAACCACACCCCAGGCCAAGGAAGTATCTTTTCCAGTGGAACCCAGGCATAAGCTTTTTTTTAGAACTCACATATGTATGATTCCAACATACTGCCAATTTGTATTAGATTCATTCAGACACTAAGTTTTAAAAAAAACTCCATCTGTGTGATTGGGAGAATCGTAGTCAATTCCACAAATTAGGAAGCCCAGAAATGGGAAAACTGGGGGAATTGTGCCTTGGTTTGGAGAGGAGGATGGATGAATCCCTGTGTCCCTGCCTGCCTCTGAAAGTGCTGTAGTCTAATTAAACAGAGGTCTGTTTGCATCTTTCATCACTACGCTGATTCTCTTCCTATCTCCCTTTACAGGCATTCTACGATTCCATTTCTTTTTCTTTCCCAAAACGGACTTAATTCTGGCATTACTACCCCCCGTTTTCGGTGCCTCTACTGTTCCCTTCAGATACTCATGCTTTCAAACTGACATCACCTGATAGAAGCCGCTGGCATCTCCTCCTGATCATCCTTCATCTTCATCCCGAGCACCACTCCCAAATGCCTGCCGGGTATTTTCACGTGAATGTCTAGCTATCACCTCAACCCCTTGCCCCCGATAAAACAAACATCAAGCCTACCATCTCTCCAGCCCAGTAGGTGCTTACGGGGTCTGAGTGGGTTGTCAGAACAGAACCCCGCCTTTCTGTAGAGCCCTCTTGTCATTTGAGCGTGGGCCCTCAGCAACCCGTGCGCAGTCTCTGCCCACCAACCCAAGACACATTACCTAGCTATTGCCAGCATACATTCAGGTAATCACATTTTTATTGTAATAGTCCCAAACAGTTAAGGGGCTTCCCAGGTGGTGCTAGTGATAAAGAACCCTCCTGCCAATGCAGGAGATACAAGAGACGTGGGTTCAATCTCTGGGTCAGGAAGATGCCCTGGAGAAGAACATGGCAACCCACTCCAGTATTCTTGCCTGGGAAATCCTGTGGACAGAGGAGCTTCATGGGCTACAGTCCATGGGGTTGCAAAGAGACGGACACGACTGAAGCGACTTAACACACACACACAAATAGTTAAAGATTTAATTCTCACACTTTTTAGCCTGCTACCAAAGTCTGTTCAAGACTCACCTTTAAGTTCATAGGCATTTCCACTTTCAGGCCACCCTTAAGATGACAAAAAATTTTAAATATTAGATACATTCTTATTTAAAATGTCCACAAGTAACTAAGTAATGTATGCAGGTTATATAAAAACTTGATTGGTGAAGATTACATACCAAATTTAAGTTGTGGTATTTAAAATTTTAAGTATAGAACTCTACAGTAGTCAAAATCAAGTCAGACGATTCTATATCAATGTAAATGGGGTAAGAAATCTTGGAAAGATACTTTCCAGAGTACAGACACTACAAGGAAGGAAACCAAGCTTTAGTTCTTGAGTACATGTGACCAATTAAAGATTTAATCCCACAGCAGAGTGTCTCAAAAAGAAGAGTGGAGTTGTTAGTAGACTGAAAACTTTGATTTGGCAGGGTAAGTTTCTAAACCACTTAATACTCAATTTCTTCTCTACAAAGGCTTGGGCGTTCTGTGTTAGAGCATTTCATCTTCCAAGTCCTATCACAATTGCTGTCTTTGTGACCGCATAGAGATAGGGCATAAAAGGTAACCCACGCCTCACAAAAGCTCTTGTGTATAATTTCTTTGTTTCCAGTGCTACTCCACATTGATACTCCTTAAAATTTCTATTTTTGCTGGGTTTTAGTATTTTTTTAAGGCACAGCACAAAAACGGTTTGTCACATAGCCACTATTTAATTGAACAGTTTGCCCCTCAAATAAAAATATTTGCAACACAATAAATCATTAATATGCTTATTACTTTTAAGAAAGAACCATTCACAGACCTACCCATTGATTATTAATGTTGAACTGATCATGCATTATTACAATGGAAGAGTATAACATACAACAAGCAATTTTCTAATAAGCATCAAAAAAACAAATTTAGAATTTTTTAAAGTATGCAAAATGTTCATAGAGTATTACCTTATAAGGAAACATGTACAAAGTAAATTCAGACATCTAGAAAAACATTAAAATGGAAATGTTTCTAGAAACATTAAAATATTCTCACAAATACTGAAAGAAACAAAACAACAATGTATGAATACTTTGCCCATTTTGTAGCAGACATATACATGTCTCAAGATTGAGATGTATGACCAATCATCAGAGCTATCTTATTTTTGAATTCATGGATATTTGGGAAAATGTTTCTATTTATATCTTCTTACCATTTGAAGTGGATGCAATGATTTCATTTCTGCTGCAGAAATCTCAAAGAGTCCATGGTCTTCCTCCAAAACTATAGCTTGCCCCTTGAAATTAATATCCGGGTAGGCGAGCCAACTAAATAAGAAATGAATGGTTGGTTAAAGTATAATAGGAATACTTTAATCTGGTTCTGTAAGAGTTAAAAGCTAAAAAAAAAAGCTACAAAAAGAAGAAATCTCTGTCACAGAATTACATTAGTAAAACACATTCAAAGTGACACTGCTAGACAACATATAACAATGAATTAACATGTTATTAACTACTTACATTCAGACACTATTCTAAGTTTATTATATGTTTTTTAAGCACTGGCATCACTTTCCTATTATATGTTTTCCAATATTTAAAAGTTGTGAAACCTTTAATGCAATTAGGATGTAACTGAAAAATAAAAATCATTCCACTATATTTCTGTTTTAAACTTGGGCAATCAGAGGTAGGGATTCCACTATGCATTTTACACCTTTGATCCATAGTTTCAGAATCAGTATCAGTTCTTGGTTTCCCTCAGGAAGAGTATTTGAAATAAGATTCCTAAAAGAACCATCCAGAAACCAGCTAAACTTGACAATTACAGACAGTTCTCAGGACTGTGTTAATTACTGGGTCTGCCCAACAGTTCTAACATGTGGAAGAAATGAAGGGAGATGTCCAAAGTGACTCCTAAATTCAACACCAGTCATCATCAGAGCAGATGAAAACGGAGGAAGAGGGAAGAAGGATACACATTGAACCAGAAATCACAAAACTTGTGACTCAAGTCAATCTGGGACTGAATTAACACTGAACTCAGACCCACAGTCCTGAAGATACCTTTGAAATCAGAAAGGCCTAGGATCAAAGCCATGCTTACCAGCTGGCAGCTTAGCACAGCCATGTAATTTTTTCATTTGTGATGGGAGAGTAGCTCTACCTATCTTCCAGGAACAGAAGAGAAATAAACACTGGCACTATAAAGGCCCTCAGTTTCTACCAGCATGAGACAGACACTCTGCAAATAGCTCAGGCTCCAGAGTTTTAGGTCAGGGACATGTATTTATTTCTCAGTCCCACAATCTGGTAGGTGAAAAGACATTGGATTGATGCATCTGTCAAAAATGGTGTCTGGGAACCTGTATCTGCTTCTGTGAGTCATCTATCAAAAACTTAACTGGATCTGAAAAGAAGACGGAATCTGCTTTAATATATGAAAAAGTCTTTCTTAGGTATCCAGAAGTATACACAGCAAAATTAACACTTCAGAAATGTGTAGGTCACCAAATGAAATATGAGACAAAGTTAACTCTGGTAGTCATCAATCACTGAAATGAACAGAAGCAGATACGTACACGCCTGACTTCACGGTGAAGGACACAGATTTGGGGATATTCAGCTCTTCCAAATTGGGGACCGCTCGCTGGATGTAGATAGGGCAACATGCCGGGTCAGACTGTGGGCAAAGCTCTATCTCTGGAATACTGCAATCCTGGAAAGAAAAAAAAAAAAAGTTGACTTTGAAATATCTAGAGACACACACTGCAAGTATCCTCAATACCCTGGATATACAGTTATAATTATTCTCACCATTCAGCAGAATTTTTAACCAATAACAGCATAAAGGAAACAGTGTTTCTTCTTACCAGTCTGTTACAGTAAATTTTTCTAAGAAGTTACATTGACAACATGAGAATTATATATTATTGATTGAAAAATATTACCCTGATTCTTCCTGCTTTGTTTTCAAAAGTCCTGCTCCATTAAGCAATGTTCAAAGTTACTAATATATGAGTGCCAAGAGTTTGTAAGCCTTCCTTCTCAGAAGCATAACAAAGCCATAGGGAGGAAGGGAGTTAAATAAAAGCTGATCTCATGGGGAACATAAAAAATAAATAACAGAGAGGCACTACTCTCTCAGCGGATTATCTAAATTACCCTGACAAGAGAAGTAGGAATTAGAGGTGAGGGTAAAGGAAATCTGTTTTCTTACTTGTGGTATTTATTTTCTGTAGTATGAGTTGGTTTGAAGAAGAAAGACATTATGAAATTTGATCCTATACTTCATCACACATCCACTGTCACCATGTCCTGTCAAATTTTTCTTTAAAATTGCCACTGTCAAGGTTTTTCATCAAGGCCAAGACTTTGATTACGGGCCTAGACCACCGATCCAGTAAGCTTACTCTTTATACAGCTGGGCATGTGGAAACACCACATCCCTCATCATAGTCCTTGATTTGAGACCCAAGCAATTCATATTCATATTTTGATTTTCCTTTTAAAACATGGCAACAACCCACAACTCACTCACTCACAATAATCCACGACTACACTACCTACCTTCAACTCTTCAGTCATACTGGTATCCATGCTATCTCTGCACCTCGCCTCTCTAAGCTTTGTAAACATTTCCCTTATTCTAACTGAAGACATACTTTTCTGTATTCTTACTTTTGAAAATCTTTTTAATAAAAATACTATTGGAATATAATTGATTTACAGTCTTATGTTAGTTTTAGGTACATAGCATACCAATTCAGTTATATGTATATTTATTCTTTTTCAGATTCCTTTCCCATGCAGATCATTACAGAACATTTAAGAAGAGTTCCCTGTGCAATCCAGTAGGTCCTTGTTGATTGATTATTTTATATATAGTAGTGTGTATATGTTAATCCCAAGCTCCAGTTTACCCCTTCCTGCCATGTTTCCCCTTTGGAAATCATTAAGTTTGTTTTCAATAATTAGTTCTAACTCAAAAAAGACCATATCTTTTCTTAAGGAATCAAAACCACAATTATCTTTCCCTTCTCTGAAACTACAGTCATGCTGTCTAATCTATCTCAGCAATCCTGAGTGTTTCATTATATGACTCATGTTTCAGTAGCATAATTCTCATCTAGGACATTGTGGAATTCAAATGCCTCTGCTTTAATGAAATAGGTAAATGCAATCAACTATTAGAGGTGACACTTATTAGACAGAACAAGTATATTTATTATTGTAATCTGTTTTGCAATTTCAAAATGGTATCTAATTTTTTAATCTTTTTTCCAAACTGAGTTCTATTATTAATCATTATTAATCATTCTGATTAGTGTGTAAAAGCAAGCAAACTGATATATCTTGTTTTCAGAAAGTTCTAAAATGCAATACAGTAAGAAGGTATAACCTAAAATATCCTTTAAAGTATAGAAAGTTTATTTCCATCTAAAGTTTCATTTTAAAAAATGGTCAGAAATGTCCAGAAGAGTCACCTGTCAGTCTTCAAGTCTCTTTGTTTGCTCTTAAAAATAGAGTTCTAGTAACATTATTTAAAATGTTCCCCCAGGGATCTGAGGTACAGTAACAGAATACATAACTAAGTGTCTCACACAAGTAAGTTTCCTCTGCATTGTGTTATACAAAC
The DNA here is from genome assembly GCF_023699985.2 of Odocoileus virginianus. Taxonomy (NCBI): domain Eukaryota; kingdom Metazoa; phylum Chordata; class Mammalia; order Artiodactyla; family Cervidae; genus Odocoileus; species Odocoileus virginianus. The sequence goes on from NC_069698.1 coordinate 13,673,491, forward strand.
AATGTTTGGGTGGTGTATTTTAAAAGGGAAAAAGCTAAGAGGCTTTTGGGTCTACATCACACAGAAGGAAACAGCATAATGGAAAAGAGGTAACGATGGCTAAAAAATTGAAAACATAAGCAAGATCGCTTACATTCTCAACTGTCGTACTAGAGGACTGATTTTTTTTCTCTAGGTGGCTGAAAAAGATTTTACTAATAAGTTCTATTTTCTCCACGGTGGCTATTCACGGAAGTAATGTCTTTTGCAAGATCTGTGTAATTCTTGATGAACAAAGGGAGTAAACAGCTAGCCTTACAGGAACCTAGCAACAATAAACAGCTTGTACTCTTAGTAAAGAAACGTTTGTATGGTTTCCTCCCAGACCGTTCTAGCCATGATATACTTTCTAAATACATCTTGGTGAAATCTATAAGCTCAGACTATTAAAGCAACCAGTAAGAATGGAGACAAACCTATGGGAAGGAAACAGGGTAGGAATGAACTACATAAATAGTAAAAAACAAAACAAAATAAAGCTCTAAAACCCCAAAACCCAAGAAACTACTCGCCTCTGCCTTACATGAAATACCTTCAGTCCCTGATCTAGCAACGGCTCTCTTGCTCGTCAGCTCACTAAGGAGGGCAAACCTAATTAACTCCTGAAAGAAGGCAATGTCGTTCCTTAAAAAAAAAAAAAAAAAGAAGAAATATATATATATATTAGATGCATAGTAAACAGAGAAGTGTTCAGGATTCGCTTTTTCTATTTGAGGGAAAAAAGCACTTGACTCGAGGCTCACTGCACTGACTCCACCTCCAATTACTCCCACGAGGGGCGAAGAGGAGCCCTGAGCAGAAGCTATAGCTGCAGATGACTGACGCGATCTTCTGTTATTTGCTCCACTGACAGCAAAGTGAAGATATCATGAAAGTATTATCTTCAAAGGACAGTCTTTGAAGCTTTGACTACTTAAGATGAGAGCCACTAGAAGATGGTGAAACAAGATAAAGCTGGCATGGGCCTAGGGGAATTTGGAATGGCCACCACGAAAATGAAGCTATCAACAGGCTGAAATGTGACAAGTTTACAAAAAGGAAGCATTTTGATGCCTGGTTCTTACTTTGTAAAATATTTAGAACAATGCTAATGCCTTTTCCAGTCAATGCTCAATAGTTTTATTTTCCTTCCTCACTTCAAGTTGCTAGCAAGTCCAAGTCAAGTGGGCACTAACACTGCAATTAAAAAAAAAAAAAGACTCTATGAACAAACAATGGAAGAAGGAAAAGATGTAAGCATGACTTAGTCTCTTTTATAATGCATCCAAAGCAAATGGCGGATGCGCAAATACCCATTTAAATACCCATGTTCAACAGATTGAACTTTTTGTTTGATTTTATTGTTTGATTTGGGATGAGGGTGTGAAGTTTGCTGCTTACAATACCTTATTCATTTTTTTTTTCTCTTCACTAGGCCTGGCATGGTGCCTGACATTCATAATGAAGACACAAAACCACATGCTATTAAATTTTAGAAGATTCCAACTACAAAGTGATTACCTGCTTCAAGGAATTTCCTATGAGTGAGTTAGCTAATGAACTGAGCACTCAAATGCTGCTTGATGAGTTGAAATGCTTGTGATTAAATTTTTCGATGAAAACGCACACTGCCCTCTGTCCTATAGCCATCAATCTCCCACACTACCAGCAAGCCACCAACGTCCACCTCAGGGACACCAGTGGCCCTGCCGGGGCCTCCCTCACACTGCCGGTGCTGCCTAACTCCTGTCTGCTCTCTCAAGACGCCGATCAGGTGCCGCCTGCTCCAGGAGAGCGGCGTCTTCTCCGTGACCACGTGAGGCCCTGCACTGCGCGTCTGACATCCTACAGGCATGTGACTCAGCTGTCCCTGTCGTGGACTCTGAGCAGTCTGCAGGAAGACAGCATATGGAACTTGTGTTTCTATTCCCTGTGCCTTCGACAGCATGCGGTCCAAGAGCAGACACAAATATTTGTTAGACACAGGCTTAACAGTTTTGCAGAAAGTATTAATTCATGCAGACACCCCTTTAAGATAATGAGTTTTTCTGTATGCTGTTTGCAATTATCAAGGGTTTTAACAGCAGTGATCCAAATCATCATGATAGGGTCCACTTCAAAGTAGACATTGTTTATATATAAGTAGAATTTCCGTAATTTGAAAAATATGTATGTCCATGACTGCCGCAGGAGTAACAGCTAAATCATGTACTACATTACTGCTGAAGGAACCCTTAAAACACATGGGACGATTCTGTCCTAATCACTCACTCACTCCTCTAAACCATCAAGGCACCTCCCACAGTATGTTCTATTATATGAGGAAGGCAAGGTCTTCCTCATCTTAGTATTAATAAACAGAAATTAAAAAGCAACATTTTCCCCTTCCTTTCCCCAACCTAGCTTCTATAAGTTTCTTCTAATGCTCATCTATCTCCCCTTCTCTTATAAACACCACACACACCCACATATAAACACCCACAGACCTCCACTAGAAAAACATATTTGGAAATATCCCAAAGATGTCTGGATGGTATACTCCAACTACTATTAAAAATACATATATATTACAACATGTAATATTTCAGGTGCCATATTACATGTAACATTTAAAATTTTCATTCGACTTAATACTTTACACATATCTAGTCAAAAAATTATCAACATGATAATGAAGATTAACAAAATTACCACAATTATGATTAATAGCAACTATTTCTAAGCAGTGCTGGGCCAAAGAACAGCTTTACTACATGACAAATGACACAAAATTTAAAAAACAAGGAAAATAAAAATCAACTGTTCTGTTACCTTTAAGACACGTTTGATAGAGCCCAACACAAAGTTTCTTTGTGGATGCTTTCTGTTCTGAAGAAGCCAGTCTCGATTTAACACCTTTTCTCCTTCTTCCAGAACACATTTCTGACCTTGGAAATGTGGTTTCTCATATAAAATCCAGCTGAACAAATATAAAAAAGCATGATCAGTTATAATTAACCTTCTAAGAAATGAGGCATAAAACAAATATGAGAGTTATAAGTCACGGACTACACTGTCTATTCAAATTTAAAAATCTGGGCTATTTTCTACTACTAGCGTATAAACCTATTTTGAAACAATGGTGTACACTGAACAGAGTCTCAGAAAGAATATAAGTGCACAACTTACAATGCTTCCTAAACACAGCACCACAATCTATGCTTGTGCCTATATTTACATATACATACATTTTATAGATGTTATATACACATTTACATTAAAAACAATAGCTTAACAATTCCAAATTCTACTTGTACCCTAGTTTTTCTGTTGCTGGATAATAAAGAACATGCATCTTATTTTATTATTTGAAGACACACTACATCACACTGTTTATAACATGAATATTGACCACTGGGTAACCCAAACACCAGACAAAGAAATTCTGGTCCCTGCAAGTCCATGAGACATGGTCCATAATAACAAATGAGAATTTCCAGTATTTTTATGCCATACAAAGAATCCTTCACTTGTTGCTTATGTCAGTGATACAAAGGAATTTAAGCATGTGGCCTTCACATTTCCTTAGCATCCCACAAATTTTGAACTCATTTTCAAAGCTATGGTTCATTCAACTTAAGCATTCAACTTGTCAAATCTATCCTGCTAATCATGCAGTTACGAAATGGTACCATTTTACTGCAGGCTGTAAATACTAAAAACAACCTATATTTTCTAATTAAGTTATAAAACTCTAATGATGTTTCAAAAAATTATTCTGGAGAGAAACAGATGCAACCATAATACAAGAAAAACATACCGCATAAGCAGCAAGAAAAAAACTTAGGGGGAAAATATTATAAAATTTTAAGAGATCTCTTACCAGCCCCTTACAACTTTTATCAGTACCCCATTTGGATAAGACCAAGATGTAGCATCAGGAATATTACAGTAGATCTCTTGTTTATATTTTCTTCCATGGAGATCATAGATAACCATCTGCAACATATAGTAAACAGACATAATAACTAATCTTAAGAATGCATTTAAAATTCTAAGATGTCCTAGAATGTAGAAAATAAAATATCCTGAATACATAAAAGTAAATACCACTTTAGATGCTAAATTCCTGAATGCAATAACCATTTACTAAGTCAGTTAAAAGTTTCTACCTTAAACTCCCCAAACCTAAACACAATCTCACTTCTTTTATTCTACATGCTTACCTTCCCAGGCCTTGGGTTCCATTTCAGAGTTTGTCTGTCAACATTCTGAAATGATAAAAGTGTAAGAAGTGAGCCATAAGACAGATAAACAGAAAGAGAGTTCACTTTCTGAGCAGTGACAAATCCCATTTATTGCATATTTGTTTAGTGAACATCATCACAAGGTGAACTTCTAGGTATTACAAGGGATAAAAAAGTGAGTACAAAGGAAAATAAAGCTGTGTCTCCGTCCTCAAGAAGCTTAGAGTTTGGAAAGGAGAAAAGATGATCACATTTTCGTGACTCTTCTGGGGAGAGATGAGGTTAAACCCTCAGGTACGAAACAATCAGAATGTCAAGTTAAGGAAGTCAAGAGAAAAGGCACCAGCGTGGAGGTGAGGGGATGGCAGACAGAGGTTCCCAGGAGGCTTGTGGGAGGAAGTGGTATGGAGAAGACCTTGAAAAACAGGATTTCAGTAAGTGAAAAAATGTGGCAGGCTGGTGCAGGAGTAGTAAAGAAAAAAAAGTCCAGGAAGAGAACATCTTGAGACAAAGTACAGACATCTTAGAGGGTGTGTAACCGGAGCACAGAGACAGGCTGAACAAACAAAAGCTGGGGACCTTGCAACGCACAGTGAAGAGGTTAGACTTGACTCAACAGGCGGCAAGAAATCATTAAAGAAACGTTTCTGCAAAGCCCAGCCTTTCTTTTAAAAGGACCCTGCCTTACAAGCAACTGGCCGGTATTCAAGCATTAGCACTTGCTACTAAGGGCATTCAAAGTAAAGATATAGCCCTTGGGAATCCTAAAGGAAGTTCCAGGATCTTGGGAATGTCAGAAAGAAATGTCCCAGGTTCAGTGAATATTCGGTAGTAAACATTCAAATATTTCTAAGTTGAATAAAAGTGTAACTGAATTTCAAGACATTTTCCAGCTATAATGTTTTCATCTCCTTTTTCTCAAATTAGTCTGCTCGTTGCCCTGCTAAGTATGAACAAACAAGACCAAGTACAGTGAGACTGTTGTCAGGCAAACACTTAAAATACTTTAAATATTTAAAATATTTTTAAATACTGCAAAATCTTTTCATGAGACACAAGTTCAACGGAAAGTGACAATCTTCCTACATTCAATACCTTGAGAAATTCAAAATGTTTTCACGATTTAGTTTGAAGACTAGAAGTCAGCAAAGAACTGAGATTGTAACTTGCTTCTCTCTTATGCCTTTTAAATTCTGATGAAGCAATTTTGTTTTCTCAAATGTAACAGTCCAATTAAAATACATGCAGTATGATATACACTTCAACTAAAGAACAAAGTAACCTCTGGTATCTTTTTTAAACAATCTTTACACAACCTCAAAACACTGATTTTCCTAATAAGCTTTTAGGTCATTTCATGACCCAAAGCACTACTTCACTAATTAATAATCATAATAACTTACCTCTGTGAATGGGCTTAATCGGCCAGGGGTGTCTTGAGCGCAGAAATACTTTGACACTGGTTCCTGAAAAATTCCACCGAATCTGGCTCCTTTCTCTGAGGAATGGGTTTTAGAGGTCTGCAAATACTGATGATAAGCACTCTTTAGAGAAGAATGTAGTTTGGAAGTAAGGTCAGATTTTTGCAGAAATGAGGCCTTTTCTGGCCACAGACCAATCTGCAGATTAGAGGTAGTAGGCTCCTTTGACATCACATAGGAATTCTTAGAGACTCCAGTGCTTTCCTGGTCATCATCAGAGCAAAACGTAAGGGAAGAATCTGGCCGCTTGAAGGTAACAGTTTCCTGCCTTCGAGCTCTCAGACGTCCTTTATGCAGCGCCTCTTCCTCCTCTTCCTCCTCTTCCTCTTCTCCGCCCTCCTGTCTGTCACCTTCATCAAAATTCATCTTTAAACGCTCTGACACTGACTGGAGAAGCGATAATACAGAAGAGGGCTGGTTTGCGTTCTCCCTCGATTTCGAGGCCCCGTGGCGACCAGGGGAGACCTCGCTGGACAGAATGTCCTCCTGAGAGCTGTCGTCCTCGTAAATGGGAGACAAAGCCAAGGGATAGATTTTGTACCTTTTGGCCTCGACCGATAAGAAGGTTTCTGAACTGTCACTATCGAACGCCTCACCTAATTTGGCTTCCTTTTCAAAGTGATGGACGAGGTCAGTTCTACTCTCAGACCTTTCACAGGCGACGCCAGGCACGCAGTCGGGAGCGACGCGAGGAATCAGGAGGGAATGTGTTTGTCTTACCTCGGCGGTCGTGTCCTTGTCCTCATCCTGGAGGGGCTCCTCATACAAGATAGTAAAGGAAGAATTTTCCTGCTCCTCCTGAGAAACGAAGGCTAAGTGAAGTTCTTCCTTTTCGTCACCATACTCTAGGTCTCTTGCTTTCTTATGAACTGCAGTAACAGATGCTTTCCTGTCCAGCCTTCCCATGCTACCCTCGGGCTGAAAGTCCGGCACTGCGAGGGCTGGGTAGCCTTCATAATCCTTACTTAAGGTAGGCGATTCATAGCCCCTGAAGCACGAGGCGAGTCTAATGTCACGCGCTATCAAGCCTGTCTTCGTTTCAGTAGACTCTTTCTCCACTTCTCTGCCACTCCTGTCAGCATCCTCCTGGTATGCTTTTTCAGCCTCAGATATGGGAGATGTGGCCTCTGCCTGTACAACGGGCATCTCCAGACCTGTTCCGCGTATCTTCTCAGAGCTGACTGCTGTGGGAAACACTCTGTGTTTCCTGATGGTCCCATCAGAATCTTCTGGGAATGTGCTTTCCATTTCTCTCTTAGAGGATGTGGACAAAGTTTCCCCACTTGTCCCCTTCACATCTCCCTTACATGTATCAGAGGAGGCAGGTACTGCCTTCTGGGGTGCTTCTTTCATTTCTAACACAAAAGGAGGCACCATTTCAGTTTTCCGAATAACCCCTTCAGCATCATTTTGGTAACTGCTTTCTAAGTCTAATAAAGGTCCTTCAGTCTTTGCAGTGATCCCCTTACCATCTTTTTGGTAGACATTTACCACTTCTAATGTAAGGGACATCATCCCAGTTTTGTCCACCTTTCCTTCAGCATCTTTTTGGTAAATACTTTCCATTTCTAGTGTGGCAGGTATTGACTCAGGCTTTTCAGCAGTCCCCTCAATATCTTTTTGGTAGATACTGTCCACTTCTGACACAACCAATGTCATTCCTGTCTTACCAACATCCCCCTCAGCATGCTTTTGGTAAATATTTTCCATTTCTAATGTAACAGGTGTCACCTCAGTCTTTGCAATATCCCCTTCAGCATCTTTTTGGCAAATATTTTCCATTTCTAAAGTGGCAGGCAATCCCTCAGTTTTTTCAATATACCTCTCAGCATCCATTTGGTATGCTTCTCGCATTTTAGGAATTTCAGCTGTTCGCTCAGTTTCTGAGGTACTCAATTTGGCATCCTTTTTATGTGCTCTTCCCATTTCTGACACTGGGGGGACTGCCTCATATTTCATAATATTCAACTCAGCATCGTTCTTATTTGGTTTTCCCATTTCTAACATGGAAGGTATAAGCTCAATTTTTCCAGTATTTACTTCAGTGTCCTTGTGTATTTTCCCTACTTCTGACATTGCAAGAGGTGTGCTTTTGTTACCGTGTCCTGGCAAGCTTTTTTCAGATAAACATACAGAAGTATCAGACAAGCTGCTTTTAGATGTCCCAGGTACATGAGTGTCATCATTTACAAATGGAGGCCATTCGAAATTTAAAACAAGAGTTCTTGTATCCTCTGTCTCAGGTTTGTGATGATCAACACACTCTGTCCCCATTTTCTCTTTAGAGTCCTCCTTGAGAAATGAGTGTGTTTTTGCCTTATCACCTAACCCTGTAAGGGGTGTGTTTTCAGCTAGTAAAACAGTATCTGATTCCTGCAAATTTGTACTATCAGACTGCCCATCTCTAGTTCCTGAAAAGGGGGATTTTTGGTAGAGAACAATTTCTCTTCCTCTTATTGACTCTGTGTCACTACCTAAGTTACTTACAGCAAAGAATCTACCTAATACTTTCTCACTGATTTCACATGTGCTTTGATTTATTGCCTGTTCTGACACCAAGAACTCTCTTACCATATCACATGGCTTCACACTATCACTATTCAGAATTTTTGAAGTACTAGCCTGAAGTTCAGAATCCGAGGTACCCTGAGCATCATTTGCTACAGTTTCTTGGGCTGAATAAATAATCTGATTGACTAATTCCCTAGCTCGGTCCTCTAACAACCAACATACATTCATTTTATCAGAATCAAAAAGGAGACTGTTCTCACCAACCACAGGTGAAACACAGGCCTTTTCTTCCCCGTGGACTTCAGGTATGTTTTCCACAGCCTGCTCTTCCAGATGCTCTGTGGGCTGGATCTCTGTCAGTGTTACTTCTGACGGGTTTTTCTTAGGGATGTCTTCTTCCAGGGTACCTGGATTCATTATGCCGTCTATGGCTCTATGTTCCTGGCAGGTACTGACTGAGTGTTTGGATTTTAGCTCTTCCCTGACAGAATTAAAGGCCTCCCCAATCAATGTAACAGCCTTTTTACAGAAATCACTCTCGAGGTCCAAAAGTTGGGCATGTGCCGTCCTCCTCGCTTCTACATGCTTAGCAGAGGCCTCAGAACACTGCTGGCTTGAACTGTTAACTGACGCTGGGGTCCCAGCAACTGCTCCAGTCGCTGCTTCCAAGGGATTGTCAAATTGGGCAGCAGTTGGGAAATCAAGAGATACCATCCCAGTAGGATCCCCCAAATGGTCCTGAAGTGGGGTGACTTCTGCCCCTGTGAGGACAGATGTTTCCGATTCCAAATAAGAGCTGTTAGGGTCCAGCAGGTTAGTTAAGGAGGCACTTTCATGTGGGACATCTACGGGAACTTTTATAGAACTAAAATTATTTGCGGGGTTACGTGAACTTCTAACCATGCTAACTTCAGAGTTACTGGAGGAGGAAGGCAGGCTGTGAGTACCACCTCTTAGCGAATGAGCATCCTCTTTCTTTCTGGGAGATGAGGCTCTCTTTTCTGATCTCAGCACAGAAGGATTAGGAAGGAAACTTGAATCCTCAGATGCAAAAGCCTCTTTTCCCAAACTGATACCAGAACCCAGAAAAGGTGACTTAGCTTTTGTGCTGTCGGTTTCTTGGGACTTGGGGGAAGTATTAGCTAAGCAGAGTTCTGAAAAATCAGAAATCTGTTTGCTCCCACAAGGAACTGAAGGTGGATGGATCACAGAAGCCCTGGCTGCACAATTCTGTGCTATCTGCCTGTTAACTTTCTCATCATGAACAGGAGGTGAAGTCTCAGGTCTATTACTCTGGAGATGAGCAGGTAGAGAACTGAAGGCTCCCACCTCAGCTCCCTGTGCACCCTTATATTTAGAGGCAGAAGGTGAAACATCAGTTTGGCAACTCTCTTTCAGGCTGGCATCTAAATATTTCTCTTTCATCTCCTCATGATCCACTAACTGAAAAATTTTGTCCTGTTCAACTTCTAGGGAAGTCAATTCTGATAAAGCAGGATTTGCTGGCACTCCTGTGATTTCAAGTGGAGAAGAAATTTCATCCTGAGAAATGTCTCTGGGCTCTGTTCGGGAAACAGGGATCTCGGAGAGACTTAGAGTTTCTCCTCTGCCGGAATGTGACTCAACAGGAACATTGCTCTGACCACCAATGTCAGCTTCTGGTGACATTTCTGCAATGCTATCAGCTTTGGTTTCCAAGGAGAAAGAAGAATCAAGCTTGTCTGCAGCGCTCTCACTTGCTGCGATGCTAGGTAGCACAGACTCTGCTTTTTCAGGGTCTTGAGATGAAGTGGAACTGTGCCCCCTGGAGAGGCTTGCAGGCTCAGAACTCAAGTCCACTGCAGGTATGTTGGCGTCACTGGCTTCGAGATCCAGTGGAAACTGGCAACTCTCCCTATCGGGAAGAACTTCCTTGGACTCAAGAGTTGCAGGTGCATGCTCAGAGTGAAGGCACACAGGGAGACTCTTTCTGTCTGTGGCCTCCACATGATTTGCCACATGTTTATGTTGACACTGACAAGGCTGACTGGAGATACCAACAATGTTGACATCTCCAGTTTCAGCGAGCACAGAAGAACCTTCATTCTTTAAAATAGGGATGTCCTCCTGGCTCAGCATGCCGACTCTGGAAACACAGGTAGGGCGTGAAGCGCTGAAATCTGACTTTTTATGCCCAAGGCTGGGAGATGTCCTGGCATCAGGTGACGCTTTGGCTTGTTGAGGACTCTCAGAGTCAAGAAGGGATTCTGAAATGTGATTTCTATTCAGTTCAGGGGCTGTTTTATTTTCTAAGCATGTTAAAACTACTGATTCACTGGTGTGTTTTACAGAGGCAGCTTCCTTTTGATTCACCCTAAGGGGAGGCACTTTGCCGTGTGGCCTAACAAGGTTTGTGACTTCTGTTAGTGATAGTGGGTCAGTATCTTTGAGTAACGACTCGATTCGATCTTCTGGAGCTTTCACATGACTTGAAGTAGTGGGTTCCTCGACTGACGCGTTTCCCGTTTCTTGCTTGATTTCTGCAGGAGCCACATATTTCTGTGTGTCTTGGGCAGATGATCTGTTTCCGGCATTTACAAGTTCTGTGTCTGTTACAGCTTGTTTCTGGAAAGCCATGGGGCCGGTGTGATGGGCAGCCTGCTTTGATGAGTTCTCTCCCGCTTGCTTGTCAGAACACTTACTCTCTGGCAACTGCGGAGCTTCACACCTAATTGATTTACTTGGACTTGGCAAATCTGCACTTCCATGTGTGGTAGGGCCACTCCCATCAGATTTACTACAAGAGCAGTCAGAAATGGCAGGGTTCTCGGCCTGCACTGGTGTCCCATCACTCATCAAGGGGCTGGTTCGTTTCACCATAGTTCCTGGCGTTGCTGTCCTCTGCAAGTCCGGACTGTGAGGAATTTTGCTGCTGTTGCTTTCTGTAAACAATGCGGAACATCCCAAATTTCTGTCCGTCTGAGAACCTGGTGCACAACTCAAATGTTGCCGTGAGTCAGAGTCTCCAGAAGTGGAGCTGGAGCTAGTCACAGAACAGGATGATCTACTTGTCTCGGGTCCCCCAGGAGAGGCTTTATTTAAAACACCCCTGGAAGAAGCCATGTTGGTCAACCCTTGGTTGTTTGTTGAATGGCTTTCTGTGTTGAGAGCTCTGTGGTTACAATCAGAGTCTTCTAACTGGACTTCAGGCACTTGTCCTTCCACAGGTATGCCTGTGCTAGCTGATGACAGTAATAGCACCATTCCAGCCTCCATCTCACTTCCAGGGCCACGATGTGTACTTGTACTAGGGTCAGAACTTGCATTTTCTCTGTCTAAGGGATTCACGGTTTCCGGCACTGTCTGATGCTTCAAATACTTCTGAATTTGTCTGGGGCCTCGGTAGGTTGCATACGTTACTAAAGGCCTCTCTGATTTACCATCCATTTGTCTGCAAAAAGAACAGCATCAGAGTATCAGGAAAGGTAATTATGACACTTCATCACAGCAATTCCAGAAATCATGGCGAAGTGTGTCTTTCAAATGCTCCTATTCTTTATATGTCTAAACTTGGGAAGGAAATTCTTGAATGTTTTAGGTTCAGGCTGTCTGTATTAAGCATAATACAGATTTGACCAGCAGCACAGGAGCGTCAAGCCAGCCTGAATGTTTGAGCTCCTCAGAACTGTCCCTTTCACTTGATTATGTCTGTCTCTCCCATGATGATTAATGGAGAGAACATGGGCTGACAAACCTAAGGCTTAGGTTCTAATAATAGTTTTGATCTCCAGTGAGTGCTTGACTAGAAGGAACCACAGCAACTTCGTGCCTCATATTGGTATCTCATGGCTACATCACTGATTTCTGCACCATATCAGAGCATCAGAGCAAGTTTCTCTTCTTTTACTTAGATGTGAATTTTGAACAGTCGCTTTTGGCACAGAGGCAGAGAAGTTGTAAAGAAAACACCTGGCAAGATGTCTAGCCCGCAGTAAGCATTCAGCATATATTTAAGCCAAAAAATGGCAGAACTGCCTTAAAAATCCTCTCTCCTGTTAAGCTCTTCAGAGATTCAATTAGCATGTGCTGTGTTTAGTCACTCAGCTGTGTCCGACTCTTTGCAACCCCAGGGACTGTAGCCCGCCAGGCTCCTCTGTCCATGGGGATTCTCCAGGCAAGAATGCTGGAGCGGGTTGCCATGCTCCTTCAAGGGATCTTCCCAACCCAGGTCTCCTGCATTGCAGGCAGAGTCTTTACCATTTGAGCCACCAGGTTAGCATAATGAGTATTAAACTGGCTGGGCAAATGCAGAAATCAAAAAAGATTTCTAGCACCAATTCCCAGCTTTTTCTCAGGCCTAGACGACAGTTCCTGATATTCTCAGCATCCATTCTTCTGGAGAATCTGTCTCTGGGAGCTCTGATGCTATGCTATGCTCCGTTATGGTCTCTCATACACACCATTCTTTCCCCTTCTTCAATGCCAGCCCCAGACAGAAACTCATACCCTCCGAGACTCAGCTCCCAAGTTATTTCTAATGCAAACCCACCCCGGGACCTGTTTACTGTTACTAGAGTGGGCAGTTAGCCTCTGATCTGTGGGTACAAATGGCCCTGAGCACAGACTTGTCATAAAAAGATCTATGCACCAATTTATTTTCCCACTAACCTAGTGACTGTTTGAAGACAGACACTATATCTTCATCATCTTTGTATTTTTAAGTGCCCTACAAAAAACCTGACAAATGGTGTATGCTTAATAGCTTTGTGTGAATTAATGAATGGCTTAAGTAAAGCAATGATACTAAATGCTAAGCGATTTGTTTTCGACTTTCTTAATCAGATCCAAAAAAAGCTGATACAAAAGTGTTTTCAATTCTGCATACTAGTTACATTTTAGTGTCTCAACTACAAAAATGTATGGTAGAAAAACCTGATGTATATTCTAACATTTTCAGGTTAAACATATAATTAACAAAACATTATAGAACTCATATGAATAACTAGGAAATCCAGTTATTCTAATAACTAAAAATGATGTTTTTTTCTCCCCAACTTTAAAGCAACACCATGAAGAATGACAGATTTATCTGCATGATAACATACAAAGTAAACTTCTGAGATGCAAAATCTTCATCACCTGGCCCCTTACAAATTCTTTAATTTTAGCTGAAACTGTTTATTTCAACCTATATAACTGCTGGCCTCTAAAATCCTACCGGCACCACTATTGTACAAAATTTGTACTGGTTACATTCATTTACTTTTACTGTTCATTTTAAAACAGGTATAGAAGATGTGTAGAGAAAAGCTTTGCCTTGGAGAAGTGATGTTAGCTGCTGCAGGAGTCTCAGGCTAAACCAAAGACAGTTATGAAACAAAGTTAAAATGCAGGATAAGGGAATCTGTCTAAGAGAAAAAGACATATAGGCAAATTTATGTCATTGGTAAAATCCTATTTTAAAATGCATAAATTATTCAGAAAGTACAAGAGCTTTTCAAAACAATGTATCAAGATCCAGAAGTATGAAAAATAACAAGTTTTGTTTGACTTTTCTTTAAAAGTTTTTACATTTTATAATTAAAAATCTACTTTTAAGACTGCAATGCTTCCCCTCCACCCCAAAGATCTCCAAAAAGTAAATGATGTCCAAAGAAACAGGCCATGAGAGAGAAGGATCCAAAGTTTATTCTTCATGTGTAGTAAAACTTAGGTTTTCTTACTACCAACACCATCCTAACCATTTTACCCTATATCAATCCAATAATGCAACTCTTGATCTAAAATAACTTCTATTAAAATAAACTATAGAGAAAAATCCACTCCAGGAAAATTTCAGTTCACTGTAAGAATGTCTTTTGGTAGTTTTGGAGTCCTTTGTAGGGGGGGTTGGGGGAATAATTGCTTTCCATTTGGGGAGTTTTCTGGATAATTTCAACGGAAATGATTAAATTGATTTATATGAACTAGTTTAAATTTCTGACTCTCTGGCAGCACCCTGTATGGAAATGTTACATGCTTGTAACTAAAATATGCACTCTTTATACTAAACAACTACACTGCCACTTCTAAAGCACTGAACATCAAAGTCGAAAGCTTAGCTTCATGTATTCTAATTAGTCCCTGCAGGTACTGATGAGCCACACTCACACTCTATAAAGGGTTAGTCATGCCAAGATAGTCTATTTTCTACAGCATTCTTTCACAGGTTGTAGCTGAGTCTTCACAATTGAATAGTATTAAGAATGTAAAACTGGTCTACGGCCATACCACCCTGAACGCGCCCGATCTCGTCTGATCTCGGAAGCTAAGCAGGGTCGGGCCTGGTTAGTACTTGGATGGGAGAATGTAAAACTGTCCTTTGTTAAGTTTTTCCCTAATTAAGAAATAGGAACAAAATGGAAATGTCAAAAATATATAACTTTACAAATAAGCTAAATATGGATAATTAAAAAGGTTTTCACAAAATAAAGAATGTATTGTCATGTGTTATGTAATTGTGCATGGGATGTGTAGCTTCTCCTATAAAAGTAGCAATATGTGATCCAAATAATACTAATAGAAAAGTAAAATATCTAAAAAATTCAAATATTTAAGGGAATAGACGTACAGATTGAAAATGTGAAAAGGTTTTTATGCATTTCAGCCCAAACATACCTTACCTATCATGTGAAGGCTTACTAAGCCTCCAGGCACTACAAATGTCTGCACTCTATCCTGGATAAATCCGATACATCTGATACTACAAAGGTCGATCAAAGACATGCATCATTCTTCAAAGAAAATTCTGTAAAAGCTGCCTGAAAATAATAGCATTAGAACAAACATCTACCTAATTCACTTTTAGCAAGTATGATTAAGCTACTTTTTTAGCATTAAGATTTATTTTCTTTCAAATTATATAGTTAAGAATATCTTCTCTCACAATAGGGAAGATTTTTAACTTTTCTATGTAAAGAAAAGCTGTAAAACCAGCAATTTTTATAAAAAAATCACAATAAAGTTTTGACAGAAGAGTTTCTCATGATGATAGGAATCTGCTGAAAACGGAAGAATTATAGAACATTTTCAAGAATTTCAACCCAATAACAAAGTAGCTTCCTATACAAATTACACCAGAAGGCTGAGTTAAAGTGTGGAAAGCAATCTAAAAAATGTTATCAAACAGGTTCACTTAAAGGCTTTAAGGATATTAACAATGATGTCTATATAGCCAACTATATATAAAAACAATTACAACACTGTCTATTATTTTTAATTAAGTGAAGATGAAATCATTTACAATGCTTTTTGATGAGGATTTTTTTACAAACATACTTCAAATTATAGGTAATAACTTGTCTAAAACTTGAAAATTGTGTTAATAGTGATTAAAGTGATGTGATGTGAAAGTCATGCAGCCGTGTCTGACCCTTTGCGATCCCGTGGATTATCCAGTCCGTGGAATTCTCCAGGCCAGGTCACTGGAGTGTGTAGCCTTTCTCTTCTCCAGGGGATCTTCCCAACCCAGGGACCTCTAGTAATTTCAAAAGTATAGATTCAATTTTAAATAAAGTTTTATATTTGAAACATGCTGTAAATGACTCAATGAACATAAATCT
This sequence comes from Odocoileus virginianus, assembly GCF_023699985.2. Lineage (NCBI taxonomy): Eukaryota > Metazoa > Chordata > Mammalia > Artiodactyla > Cervidae > Odocoileus > Odocoileus virginianus. Next base: position 13,689,307 of record NC_069698.1, read on the forward strand.
GAGCAAACTCTAGGAGATAGTGGAGGACAGAGAAGCCTGGTATGCTGCAGTCTGCAGGGTTGCAAAGAGTTAGACACGATTTAGCAACTGAATAACAACATGTTCTTAATAAAAATGAAATGTCCATGCTTTTAGCAAATTCATATCACAGAAATAAAACTTTAACCTTTAAAATGCAGATTCTCAAAATTATTAGTAAATATCTTCTCCAGATATATTATTGAAATAATGTCTAAAATCAGGTATAAGCAAACTGTAATTATATTGTCAAAATGCACTATTAACCAAAACAGTATTTGACTTTTATATAATAATTCCTAAACAAATTGACAGTTTTTAACAGACCATCATTAACACTATAAATAATTCTAAGCCTGATAACCTATAGGATTTCTGAAGCTGGGCTCAGTCAAAATGGGGGCCCACTGGTCTTTCTCTTTCCTCTAAGAATCACTGTTCTTTGCTGAGGTGGTTCTGGTGAACTGCCTTAAGCAATTACTCTATCATCAAGGAGGCCTTTACTAAAAAGAAGAGGCACAGTATCCTCTTCCATTTTCTGTTGTCTAATGTCAAAAGGAAATAAACCTGACCTATTAATCAAAGCCAAAGGAAAAAAAAAGAAAAAACACAAACCTTTGATTCTACCCAATTCCCATGTAACCCCAAAATACGCACCATTTTAAACTGCTTTAAAGACAAAGTCGCTCGGAGAGATTGTTAGATGGTTGGCGGGCCCCACTCCTAGAGACTCTGATTCAGTGGGTCTGAGTCAGATAACTTGCATTTCTAATGCTTCCCAGGTGATGCTGATCCAAGGACTGAACTTTGAACAGCACTGCTTTGGACAATCCCTTATTATGATTTACCCAAATTTAACCATTTGTCTGCTATTGGACATTTGTTACCAATGATGTGTTCCTACATATGTTTCAATAAACACCTTTGTATATCATTGGTAATAACCTACAAGCTTCTCAAGTTTCCTGATACATGCAGCCCTCCACTCACAGCACTGTATTTGAGCATTAGCAAGTCAACTCCAACTCCTATAGAGTATTATCACTTATTACTGTTATCAGTTTAGTAGGAGAAAAGTTCTCACTTTAGTTTGCATTTCCTTGATTGCTAGTGAGAATACATCTCTTCCTCACTTATCTGAATGACTTGTTTTTATTGTTTGCCCATTTTATTCTATCAGTGAGCTAACTAAAATGCTGGTCAGTTAAAGCATTCTCATTTGCCAATTTACTGTATTGCTTATGGTTTTGGACATAAGAGAGTTTGAAAATTGGAAGCAATTTTGTCTACTGACGTTCTCTTTCCAGATACTTTCCATTGCTATCATGCTTAGAAAGCTGCTTCTCAGCAAAATAATCCACACTTAGATGCTTTTAGTTTTGTATGTTTCTTAATCATTTTTATTCTACTCTAATTTTAATATAAAATGACATGAGTATCTAGTTTTTATTTTTTTCTTTCAATTGCTACCCAATTTCCTCAAGTTTTCCTTTCTACATGAATACATAATGCTGTCACATTTGAAGGCTCAAATCTCAAAATATACAAGGGTCTATTCTAGACTGTCTATTCTGTTCCATTTAAGCGTCTAGCAAATATTATATCAGTATTATGACATCATTTCAATTAATGCAGTTTGATGGGCACATTTTAAGATCTGGCAGGGCAAGCCCCACCTCAGCATTCCTGATGGGCAAACCTGAATCCACGTGGGGTCTCAGTTCTCACAACCATAAAATGGGTCTGTGCCTACACCTACTTAAAAGCTTAATATGCGGAACTGGCTGAAAGCATATGCCTGCGGACACTTTGAAACTACAAAGGATCGCACAGTTCTAAGTTGTCATCTGTATCTGCCTACGGCATTGATGAGATCTTTAAATAATAAAAATAATTCTCAAGTAGAAGTTAAAGTAAAATCAATGAACCAGATCCTTACTAGCTATGAATGAATACTTACATGTTACACAAAATGTCTAATGCACTCAACATTGTTATAAACATTTTCTGGATAAAAAACACTCCTTCTAGCTCATTTGAATAAAAGAATAACAAATTAGTGCCCATTTGTTAATCAAAGAAAGAAAAAAGGGGTGGTGAAATGCTCCTTAAATTTGTGCAAGATTTGTTTCTTGGAGCTGTGAGAAAGGTTCCAAAGGCTACTTTTATAAATACAGTCAAACTTCTTCTCTTAATCCCTTTAATTGGATTCCACAAAGAAACAATATTGATAGAATGTGAACACAAATCACAGGACTATTTTTGTTCCCCAAACGCAGATACTGAACACACTGCCGGTCTGAATACAGAAGAATTCAGACAACGGGAAACACTCTTGAATCAGAAATAAATCTCGGGGGCTTCCTTGGCGTCTCAGTGGTAAAGAACCCGCCCGCCAATGCAGGAGACACTGGTTCGATCCCTGGCCCAGGAGGGAACACATGCTGTGTGGCAGCTGAGCGCCGCAACCCCCGAGCCTGGGCTCTCAGCCCACGCTCCGCAGCGAGAGGAGCCTCTGCAAGGAGAAGTTCGGGCGCTGCAGCTAGAGAGAGCCTGCGAGCAGCAACCCACCCAGCACCGGCAAAAGCTGCTAAGTCAATACAATTATTTTTAAAAAAGGAAGTAAACCTTGTACTGTGACAAAGTGAGCACCTAAAAGATACTAGTACCACCCACTAAAATAGCTCAGAAGACCCTGGATATGGTGGTACACGGAATCATGTAATTTCTCACCTAGTAGCAGGGACATAACAATATTTTTTCAAATCCCCTAACGGGTAGCAGAAGAACTAAGGCTAGGTCCAAAAGCTCAATTTTTCGGCTCAGTAACTTTCAAACTTACTTCAGCGAGTCACCGGTCTCCTGTTCACTGTCCTGTGTCGTGTCCAAAGGAAAGGCGTCCGAGAGTTCGGCTGAGCTGGACTCCTGCTCCTCCGCTGGAAGGGCCTGGGTTCTCAGGGGGCCACCAACACCTTCCCTTTGGCCCCCCTCCTCGTGACGACTGGGATTTCGTAAGTCTTTCTCGGGTCTGTCATGTTCATCTTTGAAAGAAGACTGCTTGGCTTCACCGAGAGAAGACTTTCCTGAGATATTGAATAAGTTACCTAGAAACTGGAAGAAGCTTTCTTTTGGCTGTTTATCGCTTTCTCCTATTTTGGCCTCTGAAGTGGAACCGGAGTCATTGGGCTTTTTGGAATCTTCCTGTGTTGGAAGAGTGATCAGCTGCTGGGCCTGGGTCCTTTTGTCCTCACTTTGGGGAATCTTGGAAAACAAAACAGAGAATATTAAGCTTCATCATTTGAAAAAAATGACACAGGCTGACTTCTAACCTATTATGTGCCACTCTCTGTGCTAAAGGCCAGGGATATTTCTGTGAATGAGATGGATGGCTGCCACTGCTTAGGAGTTTACAACCTACTAAAGGGCACCGTCAGCACGGCATTAACAGCATGATATGGTAAATGTCACAAAGGGAGAAGTACAGTCCACGTGGGAGCCCAGGGGTAACTAGTCTAGGTTTGGGGGCGGTGAGAGCGCAGGAGGTAACTTGGGGGGCGGGATGTGCCCTCGGAAGGAGACGCAGACACGGCCAGAGGGATGCCTGTACACCCCCTCTCTCTCTGCTTCCCCCACACCCCACTACCTTCCCCAGGCCACACACCCATCATCTCTCCACTGTCCAACGAGGAGTCAGCTTCTAACGTAAAATGACTGGAGGTAAGATCGTGAAATAAGAGTGAAAGCTAAGTTTGGAGGGATAAGTAAAGGGGCACGTCATAGCAAACTTTCTGTGTATCTAAACTTAGCTTTATTATTACAGAACTCATAGACCGTATGCTCATGAGCTCCACACAGACAACACCCGAACAGACTTCATCACTTCTGCATTGTGTTAACCCCTGACGCTACCACATGGTAGAAAACTGTTTCTCAAGAAGATGAGGACAGACAGCAGCATAGTGTATCACCCGGGAAGAAAGGCCACTATAAACTCCCGGGGTGTGCTCGGTTGGGTATTTATGTCAAACCCACTCTCCCAGTTCACAGAGCCCCACCTCTCCCCTCCCTGCGAACGCGTCTCTATTCCTGCCCTGGGAACCTGCTGCCCAGCTCGGGCAGTGCGGCTGGATGCTCTGTGATGGCCTAGATGGATGGGACGGGGCGGGGGAGGAAGGACAAGAGGGAGGGGACATGGGCATGTTAATACTTGGAGCTGATTCACTCCGTTGTACAGCAGAAACATGAGCTTATAAAGCAACTATACTCCAAATTAAAAAAAAAAAAAAACTTCCTGGTAAAAGACAAAGCCCTGATATATGCATTAACGCAGAGGGTGGGCAGCACCAGGAATTCTTGCAGATGCTGAACACTTTCAGGAGTGTTTTACCAGCTCATAATTAACCTACTAGTGAAGCACTGGAGAAGGAAATGGCAGCCCACTCCAGTATTCTTGCCTGGAGAATCCCGTGGACAGAGGAGCCTGGTGGGCTGCTGTCCATAGGGTCGCACAGAATCGGACATGACTGAAGCAACTTAGCACGCATGCATGCATTGGAGGAGAAAATGGCAACCCACTCCAGCATTCTTGCCTGGAGAATCCCAGGGACAGAGGAGCCTGGTGGGCTGCTGTCCACGGGGTCACACAGAGCCGGACACGACTGAAGCGACTCAGCAGCAGCGAAGCACACTCCCGCTCACGTGTACACCGCGCGGCCGTGCTGCAGGCCAGGCTCTCTCCTGCCAAAAGCGCCCTCAGCCTCAGGCAAAGGGGCCAACTCGGCCTGCCTTCCCAACATGCTCACTCACCTACCTGTACGAGGAATGCCATCTGATAGTATCTGTCAGATGTCACACTCACTGGTCCTTACAAAAGGAAAGCTCGAGTGTGAGTCAGAAAAATATCAGCATGCCCAGGTGAAACCACCTTAGGCTACGGCAGGCTCACAGGAAGAAGTTTCGTAAGAAGCTGATCTTCAAGAAGGCAAGAACATTCGAATGTCATTTGTTCACCTCCTTCCTTGTTTTAATCCAAATTCAAAACAGCTTAAAGGAGTGTTCCACTAACAACTAATAATACGTGGCATATGAATGGCTGTGGAATGTTTAGAACCCATTAGCCTAGGAAATTAATTCCAAGTGAACCATATTTCAAGGTCTGTTCCAACTTTAGGAGTCAGGACTATTTTTGAATAAACACATTAGCATTTTTCTATGTGTTAGGTCCTTAATATAACTAGTGAGTCTTACATTTAGAATACCACCAGCCTTCTAGAGTCAAAGTCTCACCTTTTACTGGTTTCAACTGCAACTCAATCCCACATATCTCCACCTCATCCACCCAGCCTTCTGCTCTTCATGGGAGCCTGCTCTATAAATGAACTGCGCACTATGTCAACATCTTACATAGTCTCTCAATATGACAGCAGAAAATATGCTAGATGACATTTTGAAAGTGATCATGTGTTATTTTTTTTTTTGTCCTTCACTCCATTTACTCTGTTGTAATGGGCAGCTACAACGCTTAAGTGAACTGTAGGCTACTCACTAAAACACCACCAAAATTCTTAAAATGCATACAGATTCACAGGGTTTTTTTTTAAATTGGGGCAGTGTTTTTTTTTGTTTTTTTTTGTTTTTTAAGGAAAACAGAATATGATTACATTTTTGACATCAACAAAATCAAGACAAAAAACTTCTATAAAATCAAAAATACTATTCATCTCACTGCCTCAATTATTTTTACTTACTTGACAATTCCTTTCAAAATATAATGGACTGCTTCCAACAGTATGGTACTGGCACAAAAACAGAAGTATAGACCAATGGAACAAGACAGAAAGCCCAAAGATAATCCACACACATATGGGCACCTGATCTTTCACAAAGGAGGCAAGAATACACTGTGGGAAAAGATAATCTCTCTTCAATAATCGGTGCTGGAAGAACTGGACAGCTACATGTAAAAGAAGGAAATTAGAACACTCCCTAACACCATACACAAAGATAAACTCAAAATGGATTAAAGACATAAATGTAAGACCAGAAACTATAAAACTTGTAGAAGAAAACACAGGCAGAACACTGTATGACATAAATCATAGCAATATCCTTTATGATCCACCTCCTGGAATAAGGGAAATAAAAACAAAAATAAATAAGTGGGACCTAATTAAACTTAAAAGCTTTTGCAAAGCAAAGTATAATCAAGGTGAAAAGACACCCTCAGAAGAGAGAAAATAATACCAAATGAAATAACTGACAAAGGATTAATTTCCAAAATATATAAGCAGCTCATACAACTCAATACCAGAAAAACAAGCAACCTGATCAAAAAGGGGGCAAAAGACCTAAACAGACAATTCTCCAAAGACATGCGGAGGGCTAATAAAAATAAAAAGAGATGCTTAACATCACTCATTATTAGACAAATGGAAATCAAAATTACAATGAGATATCACCTTGCACCAGTGAGAATGGCCATAATAAAAATCGACAACAACAAGTGCTGGAGAGGGTGTGGAGAAAAGGGAACCCTCCTTCACTGCTGGTGGGAATGTAAACTGACAGAGCCACAATGGAAGACAGTATGGAGATTACTTAAAAAACTAGGAATAAAACCACCGTATGACCCAGAAATCCCACTCCTAGGCATATACAATGAAGAAACCAAAACTGAAGAAAATGCATGTACCCCAATGTTCACTATTTATAATAGCCAAGACACGGAAGCAACCTAGATGTCTTCTAACAGATGAATGGATAAAGAAGTTGTGGTACCTATATACGATGGAATACTACTCAGCCATAAAAAGGAACACATCTGAGTCAGTTCTAATGAGGTGGATGAACCTAGAGCCTATTATACAGAGTGAAGTAAGTCAGAAAGAGAAAAACAAATAACGTATATTAACGCATATATATGGCATCTAGAAGGATGGTACTGAACCTCATCAGTATCATCCTTCTAGATGCCATATATATGTGTTAATATACAACACAGACATAGAGAACAGACTTATGGACAAGGGACGGGGAGAAGAGGGAGATGGTGAGATGAATGGAGAGAGTAGCGTGGATGCATATACACTAACATGTAAATAGACAGCCAATGGGAATCTGCTGTTTATGACTCAGGGAACTCAAACTGGGGCTCTGTAATAACCTAGAGGGGTGGGGATGGACAGGATGTGGGAGGGAGATTTAAGAGGGAGGGGACTAATGTACATCTATAGTTAATTCATGTTGATGTATGACAGAAATCAAACCAATATTGTAAAACAATCATCAATCAATTTAAAAAATTACAAAAATATATAATGGACTGTTTCCTAAGCAAGGAAAATATAGTTTGCTAAACTAGTGAATGCCTTCACATTTAACCTTTTTAGAGTGATATATATATAAATTTTTTAAAAAATCACTTAATTCTCCTTCCTTTCAATAATCACTTCTTTGCTATCCCAGAATCCCTGTATCTTAAATGTAATAAGAGCATTTTCTCAGTTTCCTAGAAGTTATTCGTTGCTTAATTTTTGCCTAATAATCCTATGAGAAATTTGTGTCAGTAATTAAAATACCTTCAACAACAACAAGAAAAGTATTTAGAGACCAAAATTAGCAGGAAAGGGCACTGTTATTAACATGACAAACCATGTATTTATATAACTACATACTAAAAGTCTGGTATAAAATAACTGCTCTTAAGCCCTCAGCCTAGACAGCAATGGAGTTCAGCCTGCCACAAACCAGGGCCAATGTCACCTGCCAACTGGATGGTCTGCCACTGATCCAACAAGTGAGAAACAGAATGAAAACACTCAGGATTCAAGCAAACACTAATAAAACATTGATTCCAGTTGTCCTCAAAGATGCTGGTACTCTGCGTGTAACATACAAAGGCTACTTATGAAGGCATATGTATTTTGGGGAATTTAATTTTTTCCCCTACATACTCAATATTAATACAGTGTGCTTAGGTCCAAATTCATCTGTCTGTCTGTCTATCCTCTTTGCTATGTGCCCCAAACAGGGACACACAGGAAAGCATCAGGTACAGTGATTAATAAGACTTAGTTGTGGATTCAAGGAGCTGACAGTCTAGCAAGATATTCATCATTACATCACCACGTGGAGCAAAGGAGAGCTATGTACACAATGGGTTGTGTCATGTCCGACTCTTTGCGACCCCAAGGACTAAAGCACGCCAAGCTTCCCTGTCCATCACCAACTCTTGGAGCTTCCTCAAACTCAAGTCCATCGAGTCTATGATGCCATCCAGCCATCTCATCCTCTCTCATCCCCTTCTCCTCCTGTCTTCAATCTTTCCTAGCATCAGGGTCTTTTCCAATGAATCAGTTCTTTGCATCAGGTGGACAAACTACTGGAGTTTCAGCTTCAACATTGGTCCTTCCAAAGTATATTCAGGACTGATTTCCTTTAGGATTGACTGGTTGGATCTCCTTGCAGTCCAAGGGGCTCTCAAGAGCTTCTCCAACACCACAGTTCAGAAGCATAAATTCTTTAATGCTCAGCTTTCTTTATAGTCCAACTCTCACATCCATACATGACTACTGGAAAAACCATAGCTTTGACTAGACAGACTTTTGTTGGCAAAGTAATGTCTCTGCTTTTTAATGTGATGTCTAGGTTGGTCATAGCTTTTCTTCCAAGGAGTAAGCATCTTTTAATTTCATGGCTGCAGTCACCACTTGCAGTGATTTGGAGCCAAAAAATATAAAGGCTCTCATTGTTTTCACTGTCTCCCCATCTATTTGCCATGAAGTGAGGGGACCAGATGACATGATCTTAGTTTTCTGAACATTGAGTTTTAAGCCAACTGTTTTGCTCTTGTCTTTAACTTTCATCAAGAGGCTCTTTAATTCTTCTTCGCTTTCTGCCGTAAGGGTGGTGTCATCTGCATATCTGAGGTTATTGACATTTCTCCCAGCAATCTTGATTCCAGCTTGTGCTTCATCCATCCCGGCATTTCTTTCACATGATATACTCTGCATATAAGTCATACAACCTTGATGTACTCCTTTCCCTATTTGGAACCAGTCTGTTGTTCCATGTCCAATTCTAACTGTTGCTTCGTGACCTGCATACAGATTTCTCAGGAGGCAGGTAAGGTGGTCTGGTATTCCCATCTCTTTCAGAATTTTCCAGAGTTTGTTGTGATCCACACAGTCAAAGGCTTTGGCATAGTCATTAAAGCAGAAATAGATGTTTTTCAAGAACTCTCTTGCCTTTTCAGTGATACAATGGATATTGGTGCTTAAGATCCCTTGGAGAAGGGAATGGCCATCCATGCCAGTATTCCTGCCTGGAGAATTCCATGGACAGAGGAACCTGGTAGGCTATAGTCCATGGGGTTCCAAAGAGTTGGACATACAGGAGAATCCACTGCAGAGAGGAGCTAACATTTGTGCTTGCTCCTGAAGGGCGAGAAGAGTTTTGAGACAAGGTGGAGCGTGCGGCGAGCACACGGAGTGTGAAGTAAGTTTATTTCGGCAAGGGCGTTGCTGAAGAACACTCAGGCACAGAGAAGGGGGAATGAGGTCGATAAGATGACCAACTAGAAGTGGAGGATGAGGGATAACAAAGTCACAGATAACTAAGTTTTCTAAATGGGGAGACTAAGTAGTTAAGCCAAAAATGGACAAGGAAAACAGAAGGCAAGAGCCTTTGTGGGGGTTGGGGGAGGTGAGGCAACAAAGTAAATGTCAGACATATTGAATCTGTGCTCCCCGGTGAAGCAGTTAGAGCCCAGTGAAGAATGTGATTTGGTGATACACGGCATGTGCAGGGGAAAGAAGGACTCACAAAAAAGCACTGGGGGAAAAAAGGATTAAAAGGCAGGCACAAAGAAGGAAAACGATCAGTGAAAGAGATGAGGAAGGCCAAAACTGGAACAGTCACCCCAGCAGACATTTCCAAAAGCAAAGGGGAGCAAATGGCAAATGGCACTGGGGGGTCAAGGAAGATGAGGACGGTGCTTCTCACTGTTCTGCAGAAACATGAGGCCCACTCATACCTCAGGAACTGTGCATTCACTCTTCTCTCTGCTAGCATTTTCTTCCCCCACAGAGCTATCGACTCACACCCCCTCACCGCCCTCAGACCTTTACTTAACTGTCATCCCTTCATTGTAAGTTTCCCCAGTCACTCAGTCTAAAACAGTAAACTTCTCTGAAACTCTGAAACTGCCTGCATCTCTTCTCTGCCTTATTTTTCTCCTATGTATTTGCTAGTATCAAGTACACATTTCACACACACACATTATTTGATATGTTTCCTCCTCTAGAAAGTAAAAGCCACAAGGACAGGGTTATTTGTCTGTTTTATTCATTGCTGTTATGTTTAGCATCTTGAAATGTGCCTGACAATAAGAGGTGCTTAAATACTTGCTGGATTAATAAAGGAAGGAACTGAAGACCATAGGGAATCCCTAGGAATGCAGGAGAAATAGTCAAAACAGCTCAGGAATTCTTGAGTACAGCCCTAAACTCAAGGTGTTAAACAGTGGACACATAGCAAGGAAACAGGAACACTTGGTAAATAGATAAATAGACAGCAACACTTCTGAGAGATTTTTTTTAACTAGAAAAAGCAGGGGGAAAGGTGGCAGTTTAAGGTCCAAGACAGAAGAAATGGCTTTTTGTTCCTGATTTATGGATCAGCTGTATACCTGATGGGGAGGGAGTAACTGCTGAACAAGATAAGGATGACAGGTTCAAGAAAGAAAAGCAGAAGGTGATGAGATGAAGAGTACAGTCCCTAATATGTCTAAAAAAGGGGAAGCATAAGCCTCAGAGCATAGTAGGAATACTTCCTCTTACAACCACAGTGATAAGGAAGCAGCTAAAGCCTCAGCAATTCTGTAAGGGGGAGATGATGAGCAAGGTCTCATACGTGGCTCTGACCTCAGAAGTGAGAGGAGAGACACTTAGCTGAAGGAGGGATGCAGAGGTGGAGCTGGGATCTGAGCTCCCCAGATAGACAGGACTTGGAAGAGCGTTTGGGGGAATGCAGCCAGGGGCTGTGACCAGGTGTACCAAGGAGCAGTCAGGGCCAATGGCAATCTCAAGATAGTCATTCTTCTCTGAGTGATGAATGGCAAGATACTGCCCTGTGCTTTGATGCAACAATGAAAAACAAAACAAAACCCAACAGCCCTGCTGTCATAGACTGTACATTCCAGTGATGTCAGAACTTGTTTTCAGGTCTAATGGGCATGAGTATGTCACCTCCTTCGGTAGTCTCTAACAAGTGGCAGGTGCTGTCCCCACATGATGAATGGCACAGCAAACAAGGTCAAGATGGTCAAGGGATAGGGAGTGTCAGCCAAGCGCCTGTTGAGCGAGGAACAGTGAAGAGCCACATGGCTCCTCCTTCAGAGTCGCCGGCACATGGGCTGGTCATCCCTTCTCCCTCAGGCTCTGCCTTCATAGTGCATAGCAGGCGTGATTCTTACAACACCTTGAGGCCCAGTTCCTTAGCACCCTCAACTCCGATGGCCTCCACTTCTGCTGGGCCTTACTGTTTGGCTAACCCTGACCCTTGTCTTTACCCATACGCACCCAGCCTGTGGATCTCGATCTCCGGCATTCCCGAAGTGTTCACACCCTCTCATCTTTTCAGCTCTCTTACCCCACTGAGCCAGGTGCATCAGTCCTTCTGCGTCATCATAGCTTCTGGCCTCTCTTGTTCTGTCTCAGTTCCCAGAAATTTTCATCTTTTCTATCCAGTCATCAAATATGGCTAACACACTCAAAGCTTCTTTTGTTTGTTCTTTGGTCGTCCCCACCACCCAAAATTCTGGTTTTATCTTTTCCACAAGTAACTATGTCTTGCTTTAAAAATCCATGGGGATACATACAGCTAAGTGGATGTGGTTGGCCAATAATTCACGATTTACAGTTTCTGCTGGAAATCAGTCTGCAACCTCCCCATTTCCCATGGAAGCTATTTCAAACCTTTACCACATCCCTTAAGTCATGCCCCCTCCACCATCTCAGCCCTCGCTGAGCAGAGGACCCTACCTTCCACTTCACAGAGATGCTCTCTCATAGTCCTGCCCCCAGCCCTCCTCTATCTGCATCACAGCGGCAGCATCGGTCCCGCCTCCCTCATTTGCCCTCGCAAGGCAGGGAGGACAACTCCTCCTCCAAGGATCCACCAGGGCACCACTTCACAGTGCTTGATGTCTTCTAAACAGCCCCCTCACTTCCTCATCTGCCCCGTCCATAAGCCCACCATTCAAAGTTTAAGTCCAGGGAAAGATTTCTCCTTTCTTCACTACCAACCTCACTGACAGAAGTCACCAACTGTCACCATCTTCTTTCCACTTCCTCTCAATGACTCTTTAGCCCCGGCAATCTGGCTTCAGAGACACTTTCACACTTGTTAATTCAATGTACTTTTTCTGCTCTGATCTGATGTGGTATGTCTACAGGAGGTGAGACTGGATCTGATCCTGAAAACCAATCTCCCTTTGGCTCCCGTGACATCACCCTGATGTTTCCCTTCTTCTCTCAACATTCTTTCCGCCTCCTTCTAGTTCACATCCTTCTAAGTCATCCTTTCTTTACATAGTATGTTTTTCCAGCTTCCAGTGCAGGGCTGCCTTACCTTCATGATCTTCTTAAGAATTCTCATTTCTTACCGATCGATCTGATGATTCCCAGAAGTGTGTTCTCAACTCAGACTGAATATCCAATCATCAGCTAGCCACCTGAACGCTTCACTGGAACCTCCAACTCATACATCCAAACCGAACTTGACCATGCTGTGTCTGCATTCTTGCCCATTTTCTGTAAACTGTAACATCCCCACTTGTTGAATAGTCAATGAAACGCCAGGACACCATGACCTCACCCCGAGAATGCAGCTGGTGGTGAGTGACTTAACCTGTGTCCCTGCTTCTATTCCTAAAGCCCCCCAGTCTGCTCTCCACACAAAAGCCACGGCAACGCTTCAGGTTTCAAATCTGACCATCCCTAAAGGGCTCCCATGCCTGGGCACCCTGGTCAGGATAAAATCCAGACCTCCGAGCGTGGCAATCAGGGTTCTCGTGGACCGAGCTTCCATGCGCCTCCTTGATTCCATCTCTTGTCACTTGTAACGCCTACAGGGCCTGATGTCACCGTGTGTGTTCTCAGAGAGTCTCGAGACCTATTTTCTCCTCCTCTCCCCTCTTGCTTGCTCTCACCACAGGTACATCTTTGCACAACACGATTATCACTGCTGACGCCATTGACCCCTTGCCCGCTTTGCCTGGGAAATTACTGCAACTCAAGGTTTTCAGAATGGAAACTCCCCACACACAACATATACATGTGTGTGTGTGTATGTGTGTGTTCTTCCAATAAACAAAATCACCACAAGGTGAAGGCAAACAACGTTATGCTTTCATCATGAGGACTATTACCTAGATTGCTAATGGTTACCCAAATTGGGCATTTATAAACTAAAACCAGCTGCCTACTAGAGAATTCTGGTTAGTTTTCTCCTAAGATATCTGGCCACAACACACTGCTTGGCAGAATCATTCTCTGATGTCAAGACTGAGTGACTGGTGGCACCTTTTGGCAGGACTTCTGGTTCCCTGGTGGCTCAGCTGGTAAAGAATCCGCCTGCAATGCGGGAGACCTGGGTTGGATCCCTGGGTTGGGAAGATCCCCTGGAGGAGGGGAACGGCTATCCACTCCAGTATTCTGGCCTGGAGAAATCCACGGACAGAGGTGCCTGGCAGGCCACGGTCCATGAGGTCCCAGAGTCGACATGACTTTCACTTTTTTTGGCAGGACAGGGAATATGGGAATAGAAGGAATTGAGGATAAAATACACTGAATTCAACTTTAAGTCAAATCTCATACCCAGTGACATTGGTAGGAAAGGCCCATCAAGGAACCAGCTCCATCACCCTGAAGCTCAGAACAACATACTGGGCTGGAAGGACAGCTTTGCTGTAGGCTACAATGTAGGTAAAAAGTGAAATCAACAAGGCAGGTGTGTAAGGTAAGAAAAGAAGTCAGCGCCGTAACAGGAGAAAAGCCATTCCCTCCTGTTATGGTATAAAGACGTCACCAGTGAAAACACTGGGCCACAATAATAAATGTTTTTAATTCTAGGAGAGCTTTCTTGAGCTCCTTCTGATGTTCTCAAATCAGTACCTGCCACCTCTGGAGGCATATTTACTCACAAAAATCTAGAGTAGGTACATGGCCCTTCATCCCCAGTTTCCACTCTGACGAGGTACTCCATCACAGCACAGAGCAGGACTAAGAGAGGTCTACAAGAGGTTGGAGTGGTAGCAAATCACACCAGACACCATGCAATACATTCAACATTCAAGAAGGCTGGGATATCAAGGCCCCAGACCAGTGCCAGCTGCACGGACAGGCTTCGGCTCTCTGTCACGGGGACAGTAACCCACACTGTCATCTCCACTTCAGGCACCTTGAGGGCACTTAGTCTTTACAGAAGCAATCAAGGGGTGAGATGCTTCGACTTCTAGCTAAAATTCAGTGTGTGTACACATGTTCATGTGTGCCTTCAAGTGTGACAAAAATCTATGCTTCTAATAGTTGATTTCCATACTATTCACACAGAAAAAGTCAGCATTCTTAAACAAAGAGTTAGATTCTAAGCTGGAGTCAGACTTCACGGGACAAGAAGGTGGCTCTTTTCCTGAGGACCTTCGCTGTGTCAGCTATTGCACAGTGCAGCACATGTTATCTCAGTTCATTCTAAAACATTTCTATAAAATAAGAGTAAGACACCCCTTTCCCCTCTCCCCGCCTGCCCTGACTAAAGAGAACAAGCAAAGTTCAGAGAGGCTGAACAAATTTTCCAAGGTTAGAAAGCTACCACATGGAGACCTAGGATTTAAGCCCAGATACATCTGATTCCAAAGACTGTTCTTTCCATCACTGCTTGTAATTTAAAAATTTGTTCTAAGGAGGTGCCATGGCTGGCAGAGACAGGGTGTTAGTGGCTGACTCTGAGACTCCAGGCTACTCATTCCCATCGCCAACAGGGGAGCTTTGCTTTAACCTGTTTATATGTGGGGTTCCAAGTCCAATTATAGCTAAAATTTTTAAAAAGAGTTCTTGTGCTTGAAAAAGAAACGCTTTTGATATTAAATTGCTGTCATATGGCTATTTGCATTGCTGAGAATAAAGGTAGCAAGCACGTATTAAGGCCATAATTTATTCCAAAAATTACTTCAGTAATTAAATTTCTCCTAACTATGAAAACATCCAGTATGTTTAAATTTGACTACTATTTCCCCTCTGGCCAAAAACGTGTTGAAAAAGACCAATAAGGAAAGAAGCACTACAGAAATCAAAATATGAACAAATGCATAATTTTTTTTTACAAATGCATAATTTAACATATTCATCTTACTAAACAGTACTGTACCCTCAATATAGGTATTGACATTAAGAATAATTACTTAATACTTTTCTTCAGTGAGTTATTCTTGGGTCAACTTCTACTTTTATATATCAGCAAACAGTGGTAACAATTTAAAAGGCATAGGTTTTTTCAGTGATTTACTTACGATGACATTAAAAATAAGGGCTATGAGTTATTAACAACTAACAATAATAGGCACAATATTGATACTCCATGGTTACCCCTAGAAACATCACAGGCATACATCAATCACTGACTTTTAAAAGATGCCAGGGACTTCACCTACGTTGTATGATTGATTATGAGCAAAAATTCTAAAATAAGGTAAGAGTCAAACTTTACATAAAGCAGATGCTAAGCTACTGAGAACAACCCTAAAAGTCATCAATTTATTTAGGCCTGGTTTGGAGATTCTATAACCTATGATCTATATTTAATTCATTTTATTTAGCTCATGACTCAATCTGAAAACAGACTTATTGCCAAAGCTCCTTTAATTTTTAAAGGGATTTCTTTTCAGTAAATTAAGTCTGTAAGTTATAAATTAAGTTCACAAATGGGAAGCATCATGGTGTAGAACTGCATCTGAATTCTCCTGCCTCCTCTCTATAACAGTGTGAGTTTGTTGAGTGACAATCTCTCCACATTTTCGACTATTAAGAGATAAAACTCTGATTAACACTGGAGACAAACCACAAACACTGATTTCTTCTCTTGTGCAAAACACTCTGAAATGACAGTAAGGGTTTTTTGGGTTTTTTTTTTTTAGTTATAAGTATAAAGAGAGGAAGAGCAAAGATATTAACAGATAAGAGATTTCAGAAAAGGCTTAGATGGCAAAAGCAGATGAAAGCATGGTAACTGACCAGAGGAAGCTTCCACCCAAGTGTGAGCAACAGGGAACTTTGACCACAGGGGGGAATAATCTATAGAAACAGTGTCAACAGACCACCCGAAAGGCTCAGGATCTGAAGACCCTTGGTACCACTCAGGACAATATGAGACATGGGATCAAAAGAAGAGTTTGGTTGAATATCTCCAAATAGAGTACTTGTTGCTCCAGGCTCTTCTCCCATCCCAGGCAGTTACATGATGCTACCTCCTCCCAAACAAAAATATCAATATATATATAGAGAGAGAACATCTCTGAAAACACTGAGGCTTTGGCGTATACTGAATTTGCAGTATGTAGAAATGTTTGGAACTCTGACAATCAAGTCTAGAGCTCAAGAGGGGTGTAGGGTAGAGATGTGAGAGCCGAAAGATGAAGTGAAGTAATGAGACTGAAAGACACCACTTTGAAAGACCGATGTTGAGAGTTGAGGACTTTGAGAAACATCCACACAAAAAGAAATTTATCCGGAAAAGAATCAGTGAAGGAAGGAGAACAAGATGGCAGAGGAGTAGGTGGACTTGAAGTACAACTCTGCACAGATACATCAGGATACATCTTTAGACACAGAAGTGCACTCAGAACACCAGCTGAGAGCGGACAGGAGTACCTGACCAGAGGAAAAGAATATATAGAACCATGCAAAAGGAGATATCAAGCCCTGAGCCTTTGCAGTGGAAGAACTGACTCCATGACCCTAGCCTACCAGAGAACTAAGCCCTAGGGGTACCAAATAGTGGGAACTCACACAAAGGAAACCACTGCCGTACAAGACCAGGGATCACCCACCAGCAGCACCCTGTGCAGGACGCCTCATCTGAACAACAGACAAAACAAAAATTCAAACCCAGTCATCAGCAGACAGGATTATCACCTCACTCAGCCTCGCCCATCAGGCGAAAAACAAACCAACAAAACACTCAGCACAGGTCTCACCCTATACTAAGCTCACAAAAACCACCGCACCAACGTTAGGAGGGCAGAAACCAAAAGGAAGAAAGAATTCAACCTTGAAGCCTGGGAAAAGGAGACCTTGAACACAATAGGTTAAAAAAAAAAAGAGAGAAAAGGCAGAGAAATACTACACAAATGAAGGAACAAACGAGAAACACAGAAGTCCAAATAAATGATGAGGAAATAGGCAAATTACCTGAAAAAGAGTTCAGAATAACGACAGTAAAGATGATCAAAAACCTTGAAAACAAAGTGGAGAAAATGCAAGAATCAGTTAACAAAGTCCTAGAAGAATTAAAGAATAAACATACAGAGACAAAAAATACAATTACTGAAATTAAAAGTACGCTAGAAGGAATCAACAACAGAATATGTGAAGCAGAACAACCTATCAGTGAGTTTGAAGATAAAATGGTGGAAATAACCTCTGAAGAGCAGAATAAAATAAAAAGAATGAAAAGAACTGAGGATAAAAGTCTCAGAGACCTCTGGGACAGTATTAAACACACCAACATTGGAAATATGGGGGTCCCAGAAGAAGAAGAGAAAAAGAAAAGGTATGAGAAAATTTTTAAAGAGATTATAGTTGAAAATTTCCCCAACATGGAAAGTCCAAGAGGCACAAAGAGTCCCATAGAGGATAAACCCAAGGAGAAACACACCAAGACACATACTTATCAAACTAACAAAAACTAAACACAAAGAAAGAAGATTAAAAGCAGCAAGGGAGAAGCAACAGGTAACCTACAAAGGAAACCCCATATGCTTAGCAGCTGATCTTTCAGCAGAAACTCTGCAGGCCAGAAGGGAATGGCAGGATATATTTAAAGTATTGAAAGGGGAAAATATACAACCAAGATTACTATACCCAGCAAAGATCTCATTCAAAACTGATGGAGAAATAAAAAGCTTTTCAGACAAGCAAAAGTTAAGAGAATTCGGTACCACCAAATCAGCTTTACAACAAATGTTAAAGGGACTCATATAGTCAACAAATACAAGAGAAGAAAAAAAGATCTATAAAATCAACCCGAAACAATTAAGAAAATGGCATAGGAACATATTGTAAAAGGATTAAATGCTCCAACCAAAAGACACAGACTGGCTGAATGGATACAAAAACAAAACCCATATATATGCTGTCTACAAGAAAGCCACTTCAGACCTAAAGACACATATAGACTGAAAGTGAGAGGATGGAAAAATAAATTCCATGCAAATGGGAAGCAAAAGAAAGCTGGAGTAGCAGTCCTCATATCAGACAAAACAGACCTTAAAATACAGAAGATGACAGGAGATGAGGAAGGACACCACATCATGATCAAGGGATCCATCCAAGAGGAAGACGTAACAATTCTAAATATCTACGTGCCCATTGTAGGAGCACTTCAAAACATAAGACAAGCACTAACAGACATAAAAGGAGAAATTGACAGTAACACGATAGTAGGAGGAGACTTTAACACCCCACTCACACCAATGGACAGATCATCAAAACAGAATATTAGTAAGGAAACACAAGTCCTAAATGAACGTTAGGGGAAATGGATCTCATTGATATTTTTAGGACATTCCATCCAAATGCAGAAGTGTACATCTTCTTCTCAAGTCACACTGAACATTGTCCAGGATAGATAACATTGTGGGTCACAAATCAAACTTCAGTATATTTAAGAAAATTGAAATCAAGTATCTTGTCTGACCACAATGCTATGAGACTAGATATCAATTACCAAAAAAAAAAAAAAAAATGGTGAGACTAGATATTAATTACAAAAAAAACAAAAAAAAAAACTGTAAGAAACACAAATACATGGAGATTAAACAACACATTTCTAAATACCTAACAAGTTACTGAAGAAGTCAAAAGGGAAATCAAAAAATTTCTGGAAACAAATGACAATGAACATATGACAACTAAAAACCTATGGGATGCAGCAAAAGCAGTTCTAAGAGGGAAGTTTATAGCAATACAATCCTAGCTCAAGAAACAAGAAAAACATCAAATAGACAACCTAACATTACACCTAAAAAAAAACTTTTCCAAAGAACAAAAAACCCCCAAAATTAGTAGAAGGAAAGAAATAATAAAGATCCAAGCAGAAATAAATGAAAAATAAATGAAACAATAGTAAATATTAATAAAACTAAAATCTGGTTCATTGAGAAGATAAACAAAACTGACAAGCCCTTAGCCAGACTCATCAAGAAAAAAAGAGAAGAATCAAATCAACAAAATTAGAAATGAAAAAGGAGACATTACAACAGACAATACAGAAATAAAAAGGATTATAAGAGACTATTATGAACAACTATATCACAACAAAATGGATAGCCTGGACAGATTCTTTAGCTCAGTTCAGTCATTCAGTCGTGTCCGACTCTTTGCGATCCCATGGGCTGCAGCATGCCAGGCCTCCCTGTCCATTACCAAACTCCTGGAGTTTACTCAAACTCATGTCCATTGAGTTGGTGATGCCATCCAACCATCTATCCTCTGTGGTCCCCTTCTCCTCCCACCTTCAATCTTTCCCAGAATCAGGGTCATTTCAAATGAGTCAGTTTTTCACATCAGGTGGCCAAAGTATTGGAGTTTCAGCTTCAGCATCAGTCCATCCAGTGAACACCCAGGACTGATCTCCTTTAGGATGGACTGGTTGGATCTCCTTGCAGTCCAAAGGACTCTCAAGAGTCTTCTCCAACACCACAGTTCAAAAGCATCAATTCCTCAGTGCTCAACTTTCTTTATAGTCCAACTCTCACATCCATACATGACTACTGGAAAACCCATAGCTTTGACCAGATGGACCTTTGTTGGCAAAGTAATGTCTCTGCTTTTTAATATGCTTTCTAGGCTGGTCATAACTTTCCTTCCAAAGAGCAAGAGTCTTAATTTCACAACTGCAGTCACCATCTGCAGTGATTTTGGGGTCCCCCAAAATAAAGTCTGCCACTGTTTCCATTGTTTCCCCATCTATTTGCCATGAGGTGATGGGAACCGGATGCCATGATCTTCGTTTTCTGAATGTTGAGCTTTAAGACAACTTTTTCACTCTCCTCTTTCACTTTCATCAAGAGGCTCTTTAGTTCTTCACTTTCTGCCATAAGGGTGGTGTCATCTACATATCTGAGGTTATTGACATTTCTCCCGGCAATCTTGATCCCAGATTGTGCTTCATCCAGCCCAGCACGTCTCATGATGTACCCTGCACAGAAGCTGAATAAGCAGGATAACAATATACAGCCCTGACATACTTCTTTCCTGATTTGGAACCAGTCTGTTGTTCCATGTCCACTTCTAACTGTTGTTTCCTGATCTGCATACAAATTTCTCAGGAGGCAGGTAAGGTGGTTTGGTATTCCCATCTCTTGAAGAATTTTTCAGAGTTTGTTGTGATCCACACAGTCAAAGGCTTTGGCATAGTCAATAATGCAGAAATAGATATTTTTCTGGAACTCTCTTGCTTTTTCAATGATCCAGTGGATGTTGGCAATTTGATCTCTGATCCCTCTGCCTTTTCAAGATCCAGCTTGAACATCTGGAAGAGTTTATGTCGTCTTTGATTTCTTTCATTAGTGTCTTTTAATTTTCTGTGTACAGTTCTTTTGTCTCCTTAGGTAAGTTTATTCCTAGATATTTAATTCTTTTTGTTGCAATGGTGAATAGGATTGATTCCTTAATTTCTCTAATTTCTCATTGTTAGTATGTAGAAATGCAAGTGATTTTTGTGTATTGATTTTGTATCCTGCCACTTTGCTCAATTCACTGATTAGCTCTAGTAATTTTCTAATACTATCTTTAGGGTTTTCTGTAAATAGTATCACGTCATCTGCAAACAATAGAACAGCCTTGGGGCAGGATCCTGGTACCCCTCCTAAATGAATATATATAACAATATATTTGAGCTATTTTGCAGATACTGAAACTCCTAAAGAAGTTAACCGTGTGCCTCCCACAAGCATCTAGACTCCAGATTGGTTCAACCCAGATGCTGACTCCCAATTACCTCACCACCAACCAATCAAAGAATGGCTATGAGCTGATCACACCTTCCTCTTTGAACCATTACTATAAATCTCATTACCTCCTCTTATGCCAACAGAGTTTTGAGGGCATTAGTCCCATTAGTGGCTCCCTTTGCCAGGCGAAGCAATAAAGCTCTTCCTTTCTATTTCACTCCCCCGCAAAAACAATCAGTGAAGGAAACTCAAGGGAATGGCCAGAGGCAGGAACAGAAACTAGAATGTACAAGGTTGTAAGAGCAAATATAAAAACATACAACTTCTGGAAAGAGGACAACTTGGAAAATCAAATGTCTCAACTGGTTATATACAGTAAGAACTGAGAAAAAGCTACTGATGGGATGGGTAGCAAGCGGTCAGGTTTCATGGAATTACTCTCATTTAACAACTATGAAAAAGAAATGCAAAAAGGCAGAATGGTTATCTGAGGACGGCTTACAAATAACTGAGAAAAGAAGAGAAGCTAAAGGCAAAGGAGAAAAGGAAAGATATTCCCATTTGAATGCAGAGTTCCAAAGAATAGCAAGGAGAGATAAGAAAGGCTTCCTCAGTGATCAGTGCAAAGAAATAGAGGAAAACAATAGAATGGGAAACACTAGAGATCTCTTCAAGAAAATTAGAGATACCAAGGGAATATTTCATGCAAAGATGGGCTCAATAAAGGACAAAAATGGAAACAGAAGATATTAAGAAGAGGTGGCAAGAATACACAGAAGAACTATACAAAAAAGATCTTCATGACCCAGATAACCACGCTGGTGTGATCACTCACTGAGAGCCAGACATCCTGGAATGCTAAGTCAAGAGCGCCTTAGGAAGCATCACTACGAACAAAGCTAATGGAGGTGATGGAATTCCAGTTGAGCTACTTCAAATCCTAACAGATTGAGTGTGAAAATACTGTACTCAATATGCCAGCAAATTTGGAAA
Organism: Odocoileus virginianus; assembly: GCF_023699985.2. Lineage (NCBI taxonomy): Eukaryota > Metazoa > Chordata > Mammalia > Artiodactyla > Cervidae > Odocoileus > Odocoileus virginianus. The sequence goes on from NC_069698.1 coordinate 13,711,547, forward strand.
ACTCAGCAGTGGCCACAGGACTGGAAAAGGTCAGTTTTCATTCCAATCCCAAAGAAAGGCAATGCCAAAGAATGCTCAAACTACCACACAATTGCACTCATCACACATGCTAGCAAAGTAATGCTCAAAATTCTCCAAGCCAGGCTTCAACAGTATGTGAACCATGAACTTCCAGATGTTCAAGCTGTATTTATAAAAGGCAGAGGAACCAGAGGTCAAATTGCCAACATCCGCTGGATCATCGAAAAAGTAAGAGAATTCCAGAATATCATTTATTTCTGCTTTATTGACTACTCCAAAGCCTTTGACTGTGTGGATCACAGCAAACTCTGAAAAAATTTTTCAAGAGATGGGAAAACTAGACCATCTGACTTGCCTCCTGAGAAATCTGTATGCAGATCAAGAACCAACTGTTAGAACTGGACATGGAACAAAAGACTGGTTCCAAATCAGGAAAGGAGTACATCAAGGCTGTCTGTTGTCACCCTGCTTATTTAACTTATATACAGAGTACATATTATGAAATGCCAGGTTGGATGAAGCACAAGCTGGAATCAAGATTTCTGGGAGAAATGTCAATAACATCAGATATACAGATGACACCACCTTTACAGCAGAAAGCAAAGAACTAAAGAGCCTCCTGCTGAAAGTGAAAGAGAAGAGGGAAAAAGTTGGCTTGAGGCTCAACATTCAGAAAACTAAGATCATGGTATCTGGTCCTATCACTTTTGGCAAACAGATGGGGGAAACAATGGAAACAGTGACAGATTTTATTTTGAGGGGCTCCAAAATCACTGCAGATGGTGACTGCAGCCATGAAATTAAAAGACGCTTGCTCCTTGGAGGAAAAGCTATGGTCAACCCAGACAGCATACTACAATGCAGAGACATTACTTTGCCAACAAAGGTCTGTCTAGTCAAAGCTATGGTTTTTCCAGTAGTCATGAATGGATGTGAGAGTTGGACTATAAAGAAAGCTGATCGCCAAAGAATTGATGCTTTTGGACTGTGGTGTGAAGACTCTTGTGAGTCCCTTGGACTGTAAGGAGATCCAGTCAGTCCATCCAAAAGGAAATCAGTCCCGAATATTCTTTGGAAGCACTGATGCTGAAGCTGAAACTCCAATATTTGGCCATCTGATGTGAAGAACTGACTCATTGAAAAAGACCATGATGCTGGGCAAGATTGAAGGTGGGAGAAGAAGGGGACATCAGAGGATGAGATTGTTGGATGGCATCACTGACTCAATGGGAATGAGTTTGAGTAAGCTCCGAGAGTTGGTGTTGGACAGGGAAGCCTGGCGTGCTGCAGTACATGGGGTTCTGAAGATTTGGACACGACAGAACTACTGACCTGAACACTATGAGACGTGTGTCAGGCCCAATACTAGTTTTCCCATGTCTAAGCAAACCAGGAAGGCGGACCAGAGTCAGATGAGAAAGCATTAAGAATTAAGCAGTGATTAGGACAGACTTCCATAAGGAATCTTTGGGTAGAAGGTAGCAATAAAATGAAACGATAGACGAAAGGAAACCAGGCCAATGAAAGGAAAAAAAAATTATTTTACATATTGAGAGTGAAATAGAAGAATCCAGTGAAGATGGAGAAATGAACACAGTGCCAAGCGAGGTCCAGGAGAAGGCAAGAAATTAGAGACGAGTACTGCCCGTGGGGTAATTTAGGGGGTGAGTCTTGGAAAGTGGATGAACAGTTCTCTGAAGTAGGCAGAAGGGAGCAGGGTGTTATAACATGCGTTCCCTCTCTTTAATATAATAGACGTGAACGCAGCAAGAGTCTAAGGCTACGGGACAAGAATACACATTTCCTACAGAAAAACTGAACAGAGTGCAGACCAAATATCTGGAAGTTTTACCAGCTAGATATAAACACTGATTAATACAGAAGAAATATATATTTCAGTGGAATGGTAGATGCACATGTGAGAAATAGATTTCAATGTTAGCAAAACAGTGAAATTTGTATAGCATATATATTTTAAGAATCAACAATCTAATTATGTCCAAAAATAATACAAAGCTTCTATAGTCTCTAGTTGTTTAAAAAAATACAAATTTTTTTTTGTTGCTTAAATTTATAACAAAACAAACTTCAACACCTTGATTTGGCATCTCAAGGTCAAATACAAAAAGAAATGTATGAAAACATTTATTGTACATAAATCTGTACATTTTACACTGGAGAGGAAAAATGATGCACATTTTTCCTTATCATGGAAGGCATTATCATAAAATTCAGGTTATGAAGATGGAAGTGTGGCAAGAAATGTCACATTACAATGGAGCGCTATGTTTCAGAAAACCACTCATTAGAAAGAAAACAAATGAATGTTTTATGCTACTTGCCAAGTGAGAAAACTTTAAATGAGACTATTCAAAATAACAGGACCATAAATATTGTTGCTAACCTTTTTAGTCCCCCAAAGTATGGGCCTAACTATTGATAATATCAAAATATGTACTTCTTTTCTTTTCTTTTAATTGAAGCAACAGGGATTCACTGTATAACACAGGGAATAATACCCAATATCATGTAATAACTTACAGTGGAATATAATCTGCAAAATACATATTCTTGATGCCTGGCAATAGTAGGTCCCACCACAACTGGGTCTGTGCAGTCAAGATGAGCACAGCCTACCAGTAGTTTCCAGAAAGCAGAGCAAACAAACAAGCTTACATGGCCCAAAATGCTTCCACTACACCAGTGAGAGGGCCACGGTTCCTGTTCTATTACAGGCTAACCAGACTGCCCACGTATTGATATAAGTAATCCGGCAGGCCTCAAACCATAAGAGAAAAACTTTCATGACTATAAGCCCTATTTACTTGGGGGCCCAAATCCCAAACTGAAAGTATCCTAAACATTCAAACCAATATATTAAAAATGGATAGAGAAGATGGTAACCATGGAGGCCCAGCCACTATAGTGCCCACCATATAGACTTACTGAGGCCAGAACAATTTCTGGAGTAAATCTCTGCAGATAGAAAGCAGTTCTACTGGAAACTACAGTCTCAGGGCCAAGTTGGAAAACCAACATTTTTTTCAGTGAGGCTAAGAGCTGAAGTGATACCTATCAGTTCCAGGTTGAGCAGGCAGACAAGTAGCGACCAGGAGAAGAGAAAAGGGCAGGGAAAGCATGAAGGTTTGCTGAAGTTCAAAGCTGGTCTCAGAGGCAATGAAGGACTAGGACAGGGAATGACACCTGGTTGATAGAGAAACCTCTTAGTTGGAGATTTCAGAAGTAACACACATGCTTCCTGTGAGCCAATTCAAAAGCAAAGCTGCACATAAAATGAGAAGCAGAAATCTTGAAGCTGGGCAACTCAGGACATGTAAAAACTGAACAAGACAGAGAAAGCTACAGAGTCCATGCGGAGGTAAACCAGTGAGCTGACTAATGACCGGCTGCAAAAGAACAGGCAGGAAGTGCTATAAAACCCGGGGGGGCAGGAGTTAGTAGCCACACTCACAGAGGAAGAAGAAAGGAAAGAGAAGCAAGCTGATTCTGATTTTTTTTCTTCCAATAAAGTTTAAAAATAAAAATGAAAATCAGATTCTGATTTTTTTTTCTTTCAAAAATATTTATATTGTTAACTATGGTGGACAAGGTGGGAATAAAAATTGAAAACAGCTTTACCTTTATAATCTTTAAGGCCTCTGGACCTCATGTAATGTTTAAGAGTAATGAAGAATCATCGGTAACGAAGGATTCAGTTGACTTTCTGGTCCTTCCACTGACCAGGCTAATGTACCTGGGAATCCCTGACAAGCTTTTTCCTTAACTCTCTGTCACAAATCATTTAAAAAGAAAGTAACTGGGACCAAACTCCATGAATTTGGAACAGCTATCAGAGCTTGATCCTAGCCTCACACTCCCAAACAACACAAACATCCAATTTCTAGAAAATCACTTATGATGAAAAAGTAAGTATTATAAGATTTAGCAGTTTTCAGAGATTTTTAACCACACTTATCAATAACCATCTGCGTAGAAGTGTAGCATATATGATTTTATGGTTATTCTGTAGATGCAGAGAAAGCCAGTTCACCTATGAGCTAAACAAACATATCACATACTAATGACATATACAAATAGGTCATTAACTTCTATGCCCTCAGAAGCACTCTTAATTGTCAGGAGCATTTGAATAAACACAACATAACTTGAAGAACTTCCTAGGGGAAAGCAGAGGTTAGATGACCCAATTTATAGATTAGAAAACCAAGGCACAGAGAAGTTAAACGTCTCAGCAGAAGACCTCACAGCTGGTTAGTGGCTCGGCTGGGATAAGAGCACCACTGTCTCAAGCCTTTCTTCAATGATCTAACCCCAACCCCACTGCAAGATGCAAATATCCAGCAGAACTGGGCGAGAGTTTCCAATAATTAATAAGACTTTATGCTCTTTTTGAAATGTGAAGTGAGATGACAGAATCAGAAAGAAGAGCGAGCAGAAATTAAGAAAAAATTATTTGCTTGATATAAAATAATATTAATTTTTTAAAAAATAAAATAATATTAATTTAAAACTATACCTTTACTGCTTCTGATGAAAGTACATTTTCCTTTTTCTGACTTGTGCTCATGGGCTCATTTTCAACACTGGAAAAAAAAAAAACAGTTTTTTTTGAAATTAAAAGAGAATCACTAAAATCATGTTTAATGCAAAAACTGAAAGCTCCTTTTTATCTGTAGTGCCCAAAAGATTCACATACAAAGTGTTACACTAAGAATCTATTGATTTGAGTGTCTACATTTGAAACACACATTCAAAAATGCTCATCGGGCTCCATACATTTTGGTGAGTCCATTCTGTTTTCTGACCAGCATCACACCAACAATTCACCTGAACAAAAGCACACCAGTGTACAACTATCATAATCTTGGAAAGTATTGGCACTCTTTGACTCTATTTACATTAAGCTTCTCCACAGTCTTTTTTTAGTCCTATGCTAAGAGTTATTTGAAATATATTTTAACTCAACAAATTTTTATAAACATACAGGGTCATCTAGAGATTTCTGGGAATACTTAAAAGAGATGCAAAAAAAAAAAAAAGAGAGAGAAAGAGAGAGAGATGCAGGTTTATCTAATCCCAAGTATGTTCTTGGGCTTCCCCTTGTGGCTCAGACAGTAAAGAATCTGCCTGCAACATGGGAGACCTGGGTTCGATCCCTGGGTAGGGAATATCCCCTGGAGGAGGGCAGGGCAACCCACTCCAGTATTCTTGTCTGGAGAATCCTCATGGACAAAGGAGCCTGGCAGGCTGTATAATCCATGGAGTCGAAAACAGTCAGACACGACTGACACAAGTGTGTCCCAGATGGTGTCTTAAAAATCTGATTTTCCAGATAGTCACTTTTTTTTTTTTTTCTCAGTATAGTTTAATACTTTTACATGATTTTATAAATGACAGTGCATAAAGAAGGGGGAAAAGCTTGATTTTTTTTCTCAGTATAGTTTAATACTTTTACATGATTTTATAAATGACAGTGCAGAAATAAGGGGGAAAAGCTTGATTTTTTTTTCTCAGTATAGTTTAATACTTTTACATGATTTTATAAATGACAGTGCAGAAATAAGGAGGAAAAGCTTGATTTTTTTTTTTCAGTATAGTTTAATACTTTTACATGATTTTATAAATGACAGTGCAGAAATAAGGGGGAAAAGCTTGATTTTTTTTTCTCAGTATAGTTTAATACTTTTACATGATTTTATAAATGACAGTGCAGAAATAAGGGGGAAAAGCTTGATTTTTTTTTCTCAGTATAGTTTAATACTTTTACATGATTTTATAAATGACAGCAGATAGTCACTTTTAACTGTCTTGTCTGGTATACCTTCACAGATGTCTTATAAGATGTCATAATAACCTATTTGGCCTATTAGGTACATATACATTTTAGATCTAAATAATTAACTCTTTACATCGACATGTTATTTTGTTTTCATACTTTCATAATCCGAGACAAATTGAGTAGCTCCACTCTAAAGATTATTGTGGCACTGTACCATATACTGGGAATCGTGCATGGCCTTGAGGATTTAAGAACAAGTAGGTCAGGACCTTCGTAAAACAAGGTCTGGAAGGGGAGACTGATAAACAAACTACAGTCTGGTACAAGTTATAACTGCTGAATGAATGAATGAAGTGCCACGGAGCACAGAGGAAGCAAGAGGCAGAGACTCGGCCCGCTCAGTCAAGTGCCCGTGTAGGAGCTACAAAGGCGGGGGTTGATAATGATACAGTATTTGGGGGGTAGCTCAGTCGATAAAGAATCTGCCTGCAATGCAGGAGCCATGGGTTCAATTCCTGGATTGGGAAGGTCCTCTGAGGAAGGAAGTGGCAACCCACTCCAGTATTCTCGCCTGGAGAATCCCATGGACAGAGGAGCCTGGCAGACTACAGTCCATGGGGTCGCAAGACTCGGACATGACTTAGCAACTAAAACACCACCACCACCAAGTTCTGTGTGTTTGTTTTTAAGATAAGACCGAAGCACAGGATCTTGTGACAGGCAGAGATAATCCTGCTAGAGATGAGAATGAGAACAGAGGTTAGAGGATGCCTGACCAAGAAGAACCTGTCTGACCCATCACAGAATGTGACCTTTGTTCTGCTAGCACTGGGAAGCCTGCAGGCAGGAGGATGACCGGGTGGGGAAAAACACAGGGATGGAATCGTGGTGACTGGCAGGGCAGGCAATGGAAAGGGGGCTTCCACAGCTCCCATCAGGATACTAAGCAAGGACACCATTCGTGCTACTTAAGATTTTCTATCCATACAGTCCAGTACAGTTGAGCAGACTATCCAGGCAACAAATGACAATGACTTAAAAAAAAAACAGAAGGAAAAAATAGATCATGAACACCCGGAAAATACAATGGATTCAAATTTCATTCAGTCTCAGACTCTATGCAGGAAAACAAGGACGGAAAAGATACAGCCAAGCTCAAATGCCAGTAAGAAAAATTAAGCATGTAAATAAATACATAAGCTATGTGTTTAACATATGAAAGCTCCATAGGGGAAAAATAGGGACAAAAGTAGAACAAAAAATGTACAAGTCAGAATTGTAACCTATATACATGGACATGTCTACAAAATAATGTCTCAGATGGTTAACATTTTAAATGTGAGTGGGTTATCTTTGTTTTTTCCTGTTTTACTGGGCTTATCTTTTGCCACAAGGTTATTTATAATTCAGTTTTTTTTTTTTTATTAAATGTCAATACTTGTCTGTCTAAGCTCAAATCAAAAAGAGACTGGCAAAACACACATAGAAAGAGCATGATATAAACATTTGGGGTATAATCATGAATACTACTGACCTTGGTGATTTGATAAGTGTATTTTCTAACTACAATCTATTTTGAATCTAGTTAATTTCTAAATATAATCTATCTAAATATACAATAGACAATTAAGTATCCTAGTTCAAGATTTCCAAAAGTATACTTTTTTAGAGTGTTCTCAGGGTATTCTATAAGCTTGGAGAATGAAATGGCAACTCACTTCAGTATTCATGACTGGAGAATTCCATGGACAGAGGAGCCTGGCAAGCTTCAGTTCACAGGGTCACAGAGAGTCAGACATGACTGAACGACTAACACTATAAGCTTACTGCCTTACTGAAATTGTATATGAAAACAGTAAAAAGTGTCTTTCCCAATATAAAAGCTCTGCAGAAAATCCAGCTCAGGGTACATGGGATTTAAGGCAGAAGTTAGGATTTTCAAGTAGCTATAATTAATTCCACACTGTAAACACACACAAAATGCAAAAAAAAAAAAAAAAAAAGTTTTAAGTCAGAACATAAGTATTCTGCATTGCGCAAACAACGGAAGAATTTAAAGCTGAAATCACCAAGAGCAGTTAATACTTGACACTTTGTAGAACTTGTTGAAACTTATATCCTAAGGTTTACCTTTCACGAATCTTATCACTAAACCAAAATTTTTAAATGGTCAAGTTTCAAAACAAACAACATTTTAAAATTCTGGATTAAGTAGAAAAATCACTGCTTCTGTTAAAGCTTTCCCCACGTCCTTCCTGGATGTCTGGAGTCCCTTCTCCATTCGTCTCTGACATCCTCCGGATGGCTCTGGTTGAATCCATTCTTCTTAGACACAGTGATCATTAATCTGATCATGATACTCTCCTGCTCAAAAACTCCTTCAGTGATTCTCCATCAGCTGATGAATGAAATGAAGAGGCCTTAGTGTAACTATAGAAAGTTCTTCATGACCTGGTTGCAGACACACCTGTCACCTAGAACACATTCTCAGAACACATCAAATTCACATACCAGCAAACTACTTTCTCCTCCTGCCTGCAACACGCTTCCCCACCCTGTCCAACTCCTAATCCTTCCCAATTGATTTCTAAGTTAACCTGTAATTTTTGTGCCCCCACTGCACAGAGTGATACTCCGCATGCATTCCTGCTAGTAATCACCATAAGGGCTGGCTGGTTGTCCATTTGTCTAACTAGATGTGAGCTCATATAACCCAGGGACTGCATCATTCATGGCTGTATCCCAAAGCCTAGCACCGCGCTTGGCACTGGGAAGGCACTCAAGTATTATTTGTCAGATGGACTGTAAAAATAACTGCTATCAAACATTCTGTTTGTGTGTGCCTAATCAGAAAACACTGTGCCATTAAGAACAATATAATAATACACAGTAGCCCTTTTTCCTTAATGGCATACTAGTATGTGAGTCTCTTGAAAGAATGTACCATCCACTCTCATCCAGCAACAACTTTCTCAAAAGATATAAAAGACAGAAGTCAGGCTGGGAGAAGATTACTCAATAGGAACAAGGGTATTTTCAACTGACTTATAAACAAACCACACAAAAATTAGGACAGGATTCGTAAAGATACTTGAAACACTGGATATTTAGATGTCAGCCTAGATTTAAAAAAGAAAGAAAGAAAGAAAAGGAAAAGAAGAACTATTAACAGAAAAGTCTCAAAAGGCTTGGACTGGTACTCTCAGACTCAAAAATAAAATACAAGAGAAAGAAAAACTTTTCAAATTCAGATGATCTCAAAGGTCTTAAGAAAGACGACAAGCCTTTCCCATTGTTCTCTCACAATTTAATCCCCTTTGGGACCTGGGAGTATTTCAATAGCAGTATTTTTAGAAAGCACACACATTCTGCTCAAGGCAGGGGGTGAGGTGGCAGGCATCATAATCACACATGCACATAAATAAGACTACCTTGAATTTTAACATCCTCATCTAACTTAGCCAACACAACTTGGGAAATTAAATCTAGGTAAGTGTCAAGGTCAGAGTGACACAGAAGCTCCTCATTTTTGGATGCAGCCTTATTTAGACCATAGCTGAAAACCAGGAATCCAGTGTACAGCCATTAAGAATCCACTTACTTTATGCCAGACATAAAATAAAACAAGCCTCCTGGGTCATAAAAAAAGGAGGCATATTTACATTCTAAAGCTCAAATAATTTACACAGAGAGTCCCTATCCTGTCACTTAAAATATCTTACACTATTACTTTTAATCAAATTCTAACAAGATTCCCCAACTCATAGAAAGTGAGGAGGAGAAAACTAGGTCCAAGAACTCAGTCACCAGACATGTCCTTGCACTTCCCAGGTGCCAGACGCTGTTCTCGGTACACTAGGAAATGAGCCGAACACACCAGACAATACCCTGGCCCTGTTTCCCCAAGAATCCCTCTCTAGAGGCACCGTAATCACTGCACAGTTGTTTATTAAACAGATGTGGGGGCCTGACAGTCAAGGATTCCAGCTGGAGTGGGGCCCAGGAACCCACACTTTCCACAACCGGCCCCCCCTTGCCTGGGTTGTTCAGAAGCCGGCCATCCCTCTGATCACGTTCTTGATAAACAACGGTGTGAGCCTCTTAACTGAGCTGAAGCCAGCAACTGAGAGTTGCATAGAGAAGAGAACGGTCTGGTTGGAGGGAAATCCATTAACATTACTTAAATGTGTTCTATGGTGATAATTAAAGGACAGGTATCAATTCTTTCGAAAGCTCACTCCCGTGAAATAGCACCCATTTTCCAATACTGATGTTCAGCAGAGATGGTCCCAGTTGCTGTTGCCTGAAGTCCAGAGGGACCAACGAGGGAGAAAAGTCCCCTCTCTGAGTGTTTACCACAGACTGAAACCTAGCGGATGCTGCTCGGCCTCGTCCAGAGTCAGTCCCTCAAGTGGTAAGAGTGCCACTTCCTAGACGGCCACTGGACAGTCCGGCAGGAGCGGACGTGGGTGGAGGCAGGGGGAGGAAGACAGAGCTCTTCACTTCTCCCCTCCTGCAACGAGGCAGCTGAGTCCCACCCCTTCCTCTGACGTTTCTCTCACACACCGTTATGGTGGCTGCATCAGAAAAATCTGGAAATGCTGAGGAACTGGAGACAGCTTCCATAACTGTCTTCCAAAGGCCAGCCCGAGTCTGTGGATTCCCGAGTCTGTGATTTCTTGCTATTTCCAGAAAGGAGGCGATCTCTGGTACTGGTAACATCATGGCTGTAATTCTGAGCATTCTCAGACTCAAGGTGACTTCACAGAAGGTGGTGCCTTGTTCGGGGCTTCCGCAGTGTCTCAGCAGGTAAAGATTCCTCCTGCAGTGCAGGAGATGCAGGTTTGATCCCTGGGTAAGGATGATAGCCCTGGAGAAGGAACCGGCAGTCCGCTCCAACATTCTTGCCTGAGAAATCCCAAGGACGGAGGGGCCTGGTGGGCTACAGTCCGTGAGCCTGCAGAGAGTTGGACACGACTGAGCGACGGAGCGCCCGTGCCTGGTTTGTGCATGGCCTTATCTCTAAGCAGGACCCCCAGCCCACTGCCCCCAGGAACTTGCCACCATTCCTAGGGGCCTGTGCTGAGGACGTCTCTTCTCTGCCTCCTCTCTTTTTCACTCTAGGTTTTCACTTCCATCCTAGAAGGGACGGTCTACAGTACCAGCAATACAGCTGAGGACAGGGAATAAGAATACAGGTAAATCTGTTTCTCCCTTCCCCCACTAACATAAAACTCTGCTAGTTCCGGAAGCCTGGTCCACACCGCTTCAGTGAAGCTTTGGAGGACTAAATGTAAAAGACTATGGAACAAGGAGGGGATCTCTTCCCTACCCACTCCCTTTCTTGCTGTTAACAGAAGTGAAAAGCTCTGCAAAAACTCAAAATGGACAGAGGTCTGTTTCAGGGACGGCATCTTATGGACAAAAGGCTCTTCAGTCAAAATGCCCCTTTCTGGATCTTCTTTTTTCAAATACGTACATTGAAAGTATCAGACCAGCCCTCTGCCAGATCTAAAATCACATATGACCCTCCAATAAGCAGAGTGAGTAGAAAGAGGAAAAGGCAGATGAATCTTGAGGCTTTTGTGGTAAAGAAAGAGAAAGACTGTGATCAAGAAGCCAATTCAGTTAAAATATTACGGCGTGACATCAAGGAGACAGAGCTTCTACTGTCCCTGACTTCAAAGTGACCGAGGCCGCCACGGGGCCTATCCTCTATTCCTTTGGATTTCTCCCTCTCATTGCCAGTCGAGTGCTGAAATATAGTATGAACTTTACCCCCATACCCTGCAAAGGGCCTGCTGGTGCCATGGGGCACCTACACTACCCTGGGGACCTTTTCTTAGAAACACATCTTCACTAGACACGCTCTAGAGTTCTCTTTGCTCATTGTAGCATTGAAGGTACTATGTGGTTGTGGTTAGTTGCTCAGTCGTGTCCGACTCTTTGCGACCCCACAGACTATAGCCCGCCAGGCTCCTCTGTCCATGGGGATTCTCTGGGCAAGAATACTGGAGTGGGTTGCCATGCCCTCCTCCAGGGGATCTTCCCAACCTCGGGATTGAACCCAGATCTCCCGCACTGCAGGCGGCTTCTTCACTCTGAGCAACCAGGGAAACCCAACTGAAGGTACGTTACAGATTAAACCGACTTTTATCTACTGGCCTGGAGCCACACCCAGCATCTCCAGCCCTGCTTCTGCAGGGATAAAAACAGAGTTCCACACTGACAGTTTCCAAAGAACCATCTGGAAAACTGTCCATTCATAAACAGTGACTGCCAGCAGTAGAGTACTTGTGTTTTTTAAACGACCATTAGCAGAATATAAACCAGGTGGTTATGGCTATTTCTGGGTTTCAAATTAAAAGGTAAGTAAAAGCTGCACTTTTAAGATAGTCCAACAGCATGCATTTTAGCCCGAACATCTGGTGTCTCGATGTCAGACCTCTCTGGAGATAAACTAGGAGCAGGGAAGACAGTAATAGATATGATCATGAAGCTCCATGGCTTTGCAGTCTCAGAGCTTCTGACAGTTCTCGCCCCATAATGTCAACCCTCTCTGATAAATTTTCTATCTACCTGGGAGCTGATTTACTTCCTGTTCCTAGCACGTGCTCCCAAAATGAGATCCATAATTGCAGTTTAATCACAGGCTAAAAAGTGAGAATCTCAGGCGGTTTGCCGTGACCTGAGCTGTCCACCTACACATGACATCAGCAACTGCTGTATTCTTGCAAAGTCCTCTTCCTCAAACCCCTCAGATTCTGAACATTTGAGACCAACCTCACAAGGATCAGCACCCTGATCTTTTGCTGTGACATGAACTCAAAGCAGTACTCTAGCTGCCATCTAGAATGGGATACTCATTCGCGTACCACTTGATGACCATCTGAGAGCGGAGCTCTGGAGACCCCAGAACAGGTGAGCCTGGACCTTCCCAGTGGCTGACCAAGGCTGACCTCACCTCCAACGCAGACCCTTCCTCCTCTGTCAAGTCTTCCGAGACCAACAAGCTGATCAACTATTTAACAGGATACAAATATACAGGCACATACAAACCCATGCTCCAGTGATAGTTTTCTTAAAAAGTAATCTTATCATCTCAACTCCTGACCAAGGCTGACCTCATCTGGCCCCTGGCTCCTTTCCATTCTGTTGTCTCTGCCTAGTCTGACACCTGTGCCAACATGAGCCTGCCTCAGGATCCTGAAACAGGCTTTTCCCTCTTCCTAGAAAGTCCTTTCCTCTGATTTGCTCATTTCCTGATCCCTGGGTCAAGAAGATTTCCTAGAGAAGGGAATGGCACCCCACTCCAATATTCTTGCCTGGGAAATCCCATGAACAGAAGAGCCTGGTGGGCTACAGTCCATGGGGTCACATAAAGTTGGACATCACTGAACGATTAACATTCATTCACATTAATTCAAGTATCACGCAGGTCTTGAGTCAGGTGTCACCCAGCAGACAGGCCTCACGAGCATCCTCTCTATACCTGACTCCACAATCACTACTTCTGTCACATCCTCTCCCCTCATCTGACTTTATTTTACTACAAAGCACATTATATATAAATCTATACAACTTTCCCCATCAGAATACAACCCCTTTGTAAACAGAGATACATTTAGACATTCACACTAGATTCTGAAAAGTGATGACCCATCTAAGATCTTTGAAAAGATTAAATTATTTTGATTATTTCTAAGAGTATATGTACTATTGTATGAAATGATAAAGCACCAATGTTAAGTGGGGAAAAAAAAATCAAGTTTCAAAATCCTGAAGAAGACTTTTACTTTTTCTAAAAACATGTATACATGTAGACACGCGTATTAGAAGTGATCTAGCAGAATAGCATTTGTCTCTGGGTGGACAGAGTTATGTATGAGTTGGGCTTGTTTTTCTTTTTGATTTTTCTTTAATTTCATACCTTTTTTTAGAAGAGCGTATATTACTATTCAAAGGCAAGCATAACAAAAAAATCCCAAAGTATTGTAGTTGATTCTAAAAAGCAAATAAAAACAAGTCAGTGAAAAAAAAATGCAAGCAATGAACCTAGAGAAGACAAACAGCTAAATACTAATAGTACAAATACTACATAATAGCAATTTCTTTGTATCATAATAAATATAACATTGCCAAATAAGATCTTATCTGCCTACCTATAATAGAACAATGGAACACTTAAATTGATTACTATACACATTTTAAGCTTTGATTAATATAGCACAATGCCACCTGTCCAGCCAGGGTATGCACTTTAGTACTTTGACAGCAAAGACAATAAAAGGCTAAGAGTTTACATCTCACGCTACCTGTTCCCAGTTATCAAAATATAAAATTCAAAGAATTTCATTCCTTGTTATTATAAGCACAGCAATTACAGAAAAAAAAATTATGACCTGCAAAGGTAATATCCATATTTTGTATACATTTTAATATAAAGAGTAAACCAGAAATTTCTAACATATCATGTAGCTATCACATAAAATTAGTACTCATGAGAGCATTCAAATACCATTTTCATGTCATTTCTGTCATTTGTGCTACTTATCATAAAGGACATATAAGAAAGAGATAAGCTCCTTCAAAAGCATGTTGTACTATTCTAAACAGAGCTGTATTTTATATACATGGAAAAGCTGACTTTTGATTTAATCCCCAAATTATAACACTTATTTTGGCTGAATGAATAAAGAGAAGTGGAAAGAGATATAAAATAGCTCAATCCTCATCTACCATCACCAGAAACCAGTATAGATTGTCTAAAGTTTACAAATCAAGAATAGTAAACAGGTATGTATACAGAAAGATCAGAAGGAACAGATTGAAGGAGATTAAAACAGTTTCCTCTAAGAGTGGGCCCACCCCTGTCAAATACTCCACAGCCCGTGAGACACCGTGAGACACGCTGGTACTTATTTAAAGAAGGGAAGAAGATTTGTGCTATGTCTGCCTTCCCCACAGAAACTGCAGGAGTGTTCTGAACCAATGTCATGCTGCACTGGATTCCCAGAGGTTAGCACAGCACCTGCCATGAGTGGTACCAAAGGGATTCTTGTTAAAAACACTGGTGAGCTTTTCAAATCAACAGATGAAAATGTCAGGAACACACAGAGGAGATACCCAAAGCATTTTCATGTGCGATCTTTCCAGTAAAACAAAAGTCTTCCTAACCTATACTGCATACACCTGTTACCCTACGGAGCTTTGGCTGGCATTCTAAAGCTGGAAGAGACCTTAGCTATGAGGGCCATCTCCTTTCCTTTATAATCAAAGACTGAGAGAACAAATATTTCAGCTCAGAGTCACATGGCGACTCAAAGTGGATGATTTAGGTGATCTCACAAAAATGAGTTGGTATTTCTGAGGCTCTGTTAACTCTACCTAGTTTCATGTTGCAGATTAAAAATACATACACCTACCTCATACCTGCAGAAAGTATCTAAATATCCAATTATTCTGCATTATAAATATTCCATTTATTTGTAGCCTTGATCATAACTTTTCTCACTTGAACAAGTGAATGGAGTTCATTCTTCCTTTGGAGAATCTCTGCCAACATAGGATCATAAATTCTCTCTTTTATCCTCTTTTATACAAAGATATTCACTAGGTCATAACCAGTTTTCTGAAATAGGTAATTCACATAATTTTTTAAGTATAAAAAGGTCTAAAATGAAGAAGTCTCCCTCCTATTCCTCATTCCTCCAACCAGTCTCTCATCCTTCCCAAATAGTTAACACAACACTAGTAACAGACTTTTTTCATACTCCCCCATTTTCAAATGCAAATGGGAGTATACTATACACAACGGTTTGTATCTTGCTTTAAAAATTTTTTTTACTTAATGTATTTTTCTTATCAGTATACAAAAAGCTTTATCATTCTTTCTGACAGCCACATAATACTCCACTACATGGATACACTGTGATCTATCAATTAGTCCACTATTGGTAAGACTTCATTTTAATCTTCACCTCTTGCTAATTAAAACAACACTGCAAGACTAAACTTGTAGTGCCAACTTTGGGCTTGTTTTGCAAGCTGTATACATCCAGTGGAATTTCTAAAAGGGAACTGTTAAATCAGGGTATGTGAATGTATGATGCTGATAGAGCTCGTCAAACTTCCCTCCAAAATGGTGTCTCAATTTACACTCCCGCTAGTAGTGTACAATAGTTCCTGTCTACCTACATTGAACTCAAGTTTTTATTATCAGACAGGTGGAATATGGTACCTTGCTAGGCTTAATTTGTATCTTTTTAGGAGACTAACTCTTTTTATGTGTTTAAATATAAATTTCTAAAGTATATATAATTTCCTCTCTCAACTGCCAGGAGCATCGATTCTTTATTGTACTGAGCACTGACCCAGGCCATCTGGGCAGACACCCAGCTGCAGGCCATGGTCTCATTTGCACTCAAAACACTTCCTAAGGCCTGCCTTCTGCTTGGGTCTTCTCCCCAAGCTCAGCAGAAGCAGCAGGCACAGAATGCTGTAGGTTTTGAATTCAGGAAGGAGGATGACTCCTCACTCTGCCACAAGATCTGTGAGACTTCTGATTAGCTACTGGACCCCTCCAAGCCTTAAATTATGTGTCTGTAAAATGGAGTAAAGATTCCTGTCTCATAAGGTTGCTCTGAGGATTAAGTGATTGTATATGTTGAAAGCCCCAAGCACAGATCTTGGATCTTACTAGGGCCTCAATTAAGGGTGGTTTAGTTTTGTCATCACTAATCTGTCCGGCACAAAGGAACGCTTGACTAAGCAAACTTGAGCTGTTTCACTGCTCTGGGATATTTCCAGTTAAATATCCCCAGGGGTTAAACATTGAGGGGTAACCCTGCTGGAGCTGTACCAGGACTTGGCCTCCATGACTGCCACACAACGAGCTATTTCTCGTCACAAAACCAATTTGCTTCTCTGTCAACATCCAACCATTCTGTATAAGGATGTCCACTCACTTGGAATGCTGACTTTTTGCAAGAATGTGCTGCTCTGCCTCCATCTGAGACTTGCTGCGTCAGGAGCAGCAGGAGGTACCGAGGGAAGTCACGTCCACTCACTCCGCTGGTACAGCCCCTACCCCACCTGCTCACGAGTCCGCCTCGGCAAGGGATGCTCACCAAACCATGCTCCGAGAGAAAAGACTGGGAAGATACCTTGAAAGCCCGGTGAACGTCCTCATACAACGTGTGGCACTCATGGAACAGTGAGTGTGTTCTGAACCACGCAAGTCACACACACCAAATGCACGTTTGGCTTATAACGAGTTCATCTGGAAAACAGACACGTGCAGGCTTATCTCCTCCACTAATTTAAGAACTATTTGAGGGCCGTTTCGGTCTTTTATTCATCTTTGTATCCCACGCCTTAGCAATGTACTCAACACGTAGTAGTCAAATTTCTGGAACGGACAGACTCAAGATAAACATGACTTCTTGAACTTTCATTTCATGCGGATCCTCTCTTTTCAGTAGACAGTCTGGATCACCTTCCTGAGTTTGAATGTATGTCAATCTGTTTTCTAGTTATCAGAGCTGCACTGGCATTTTTGGTATATCTGCACACGAGTGTACTTCATCAGAACTCCAGTGACACTTTGAGGAAAAATTGTTTTCTTCTTTAGAAAATTCACTATTATCCTTTTTTACATATTCTCCACTGAGATGAAATGTTTGCTTCAATAAAGTTAGAAGTTGTGATTAAATTTATTACAGGTCAATTTGAGGTACATTTGCAACTCAACACACATTTAGAGTGTACAATTGAGTTAGTTTTCAAGGAAATGTCCTCAGCAAGAAACAGAATCCTCAAGTTAGACATCTGGCAGACACCCTGTTAAACCCAAAAGACAGATTCTCACTTGAAAAAAAGTATGGTTTCAATACCCTAAAACAGTCTATATTTCTACTTCACTGCCAAGAGCAGATTCTGTGTTTTCCATTAACCTGGAAGCTCAAGATTCTCACAAAATACACACAGCTGAGGACTTCTGGAATTTTCCAGTCATCTTTATTGCTGCAGGCATGAGCCTCAGATGTTGCCCTTCAACACCACCTAGGTATCTTACTCCACCAAACTACTACTGATTATTTTATACAGTGCTTTCAAATCACTATTTGAAATGTAATCACCATGAAAATTCAGAGCACAAAACTCCTTTTTCCTACATAACTGATGCTGTGGTCAACATTTAACTTAACAGCTGGTATCAGAGGCACTCTTAACATTTGATGAAACTATGCCCTACACTTCAGCTCATTAGTATCCTGGCTCCACCCATTTATCAACCACACTCAGCCATGGTGAAAAGCAAATATTCTCTGAACTTTAAACCAAGAGCCAAACACTCTCTAGAGAACTTTATGGTACCCACCCCCTACCATATCTCAAAAATGCCCACTTTAAGGGCAGGAGTGTATTACCCCGAGTCAAAAGCCACTAATAAGCATTTTAATGATCTATCAACAGAGATTCACCCCCTCACCTGAGCCAGGTACAGAGGACAACAAGAAGAACGAGACACAGCCCCTGCTCCTTGGGTCTAGTGATCCTGTTACCTTCTACCAATGGCACTATATTGGGACACTCAAAGGACAGTCAAAAAGAATACATGTGAAATAGGCCACACTGTTCCCCACTCTGGAACAAAGGAAAGGTCTAACTGAATTACATATTCAGATGTATTTTGAAGGAGCACAGTTGAGAAGGGTGGTGGGCAAGATGGTGCGGAAAAAGAATCAGAGTTTCTGAGTCAGAGAGACCCAATCTCAAATCTCACCCCTGAAACTTTCCCCGGTTACGATCTGGGAGAAACTGTTCTCCCCGAGGAGTGCTCTCCCGCCCGCCCACCTTGGGGGAGGTGTTCTGGTTCTCCCAACGACTGGAGGATGCTAGTGGGCAGGGCCACAGACGCCAAATGTCCTAAGGACAGGAGAGTCCAGTTCAGCAAAGAACTGTTCCTTCCAAGGTGCCGACAGTGTCCACCCCTGGGAACGCTCCTCCCCTCAGCTGCCTCAGTTGTCGGAATAGTGATAAGCATACCAACATTCCGGGCTGAGGGTGACGTTTAAAAAGACGATACAAGTAAAAGCACCCAGCCCAAAGGGATGCACAGTCGGTTTTGATAAACGCTGTTCTTGCCTCACTATCACGTGTGATACAGCAAAGAAACAAAATTTAGTGATCATTTTCTCGAAGCAAGGAAAATTAGAAGGCAGGTATCCTTTGAATTTCACAGTTTAGCAGTATCTGTTGAACAGGGCTTCACAAAAATTCTCTAAATTGAGACCACACACTCTTTATGACCCAGTGTTAAATCTAATTTTCTTAACACCTCTTTCACTCTGCCTGCACTGATGTATATGGCCCTCAAGAGATCATAACCCCAGGCCTTTGCTCAGCCTAGAAGACTTATCCCCTACTTCCATGTTCCTAAGTTCTCTACAGGTGGAAAACACCAGCAGTGTCCCGAAGTCCCAGATAAAACCACCTCCCCCAGGAAGCCCTCCTGGCTCTCCTCTATCACTTTTGCTGAGCCCAATCATTGCACACTCATAAACCAGGCTAAACATTACAGCCGTGAATTGAATTCAACTACAGTTTTCATTTCTATATAATTTAAAACAAATTAATTTAAGCACTTTCTGGATGTGCCAAAGATAGAGAGTATGAACAAAAAATTCAACTGCCAACACCTGAATTCACATATGTAACAGTGTTGATGCAAAAAGACTTTTAACTGCTGCAGGTTAATGAGAGTAGCAGCGAACACAGTATATAAATTACGTGTTCACAGCAAATGATGTCCAAACATCTTATAGCACACCGTAAAAGCAAAAGTTGTCCTGTGATTCACGTGGGGAAATACTGGAAAACCTGAATCATGGCATGGTACACAGTGGTACAGTCATGACAACCCCTCAAAAACTTTGTTTTTTTTCTAGTTGGTACCATATGCATTTTGTGAGTAGCCAAAAAAACAGCTGTCAGGATAATGCTGTAAATTTTACTTTTATTGGTCTTGTGGTTACATCTGTGTTTCATTTTCAATTCTGTTCTTAAGGAATTGTTAAGGAATTCTGTTCTTAAGGAATTTATGTCCCATTTGTATTTGTACCTACACAAGTTACATCATGCAACTCATGTAAGTCAACACTGGGAGTGCAAAAAACAAGACTGTACAACTTAAGTTTGAGAGAATGCACTTCAAGTAGAAGAACAAGTCAGGATGCAGACATTCATTCTTAATAAATGTGAAGTGGCCACTGAGTTGCAGGCACTGCACAAGACTTAAAACTTGTTCATTAACTGAAAAGTAGCTATATGACTCCAGGCAGGTTTCTTTAGCTGTTTTTTATAGTAAAACTAGAATACTGATTGTACACGTCTGTCCAACCTCAGGTGTAGTATTTTTAAAAGTATTCTGTTAATAGTAATGTGCCAGACACACCATGGTAACCCACTCCAGTATTCCTGCCTGGGAAATCCCATGGACAGAGGAACCTGGCAGGCTACGCAGGGTTGCAAGGGGTTGGACATGACTAACAGCTAAACAAGATACGTCATAGGTACTAGGATGGCTGTTTCCAAGTGGTCTCGTCAGCTTCTCCCAATTCCTTGAACTGGCCCTTTTCTCAGTCATCTTTACATTCCTATCACACCCAGCCCCATGTCTGAACAGACTCCCCGCCATCTAAAATCACCAGTACAAAAGGTAAACCAGGCTCCAACTAAAACCAGGAGTTTTTACTGCCTCTAAAAGAAACAGCCAAAATACTCCTACATTTGGAAATAAGATCACAGTGACAAATCACAATTCTGTTTCCAATCTTCTTAACACCAGGGTGTTGTGTTACTAGGACATTTGGTACTACTAAGCGTTTCCATTTGTTTCATTAAACTTTCAGTAAAGGCTTTGTGTTTATGTCCTTGCAAATAAAAGATTGAAGCTCATTTAAAAGGTAAAACACCCACACAAAGGATTATCCGCTATCCCCTTAACATCTGGCAAGTTCTAAAAGGAATGAAGGACAAAATTAGGGTTCATCTAAGCACAATTAAAATTATGATTGTCAAAAAGCAGAAGTCTGTGCCTCTCTGGAGATAAGGAGAATGGAGAAGTGGTAAGCAGACAAGAGGCAAGTTGCGGGGGTGGCTAGCACCAGAGAGAAAAAGAGATTAGATTTGAGAAGTGGCCAAAAAGCCAAAATAGGGCAGGGAGGCGGGCAAGCTTTCAGGACAATTCTGATAGGAACCTGAAATTGGCCTGCCTGCTGCCTTCTAATCCTGACTCAAGGCTAGTTCCGAGTCTACTTAGGGTTTCTTTTCAATACGGCTTCCATATTATCATCCAAGATTGTCAGTGCCGTTACAGTGACGGCAGGCACCAAGGGCTGCCTGCCTACACCAGCGTTCTGACATTCTGGTTGAGCCCTGTCAGACTTCAAAACTATTTTTAACTACTATGTAAGTCTGAATTTTAAATGCTCTCTTAACAGGGCGATAATAGCTGAAGCCTCACAGAAGAAGTCTTCCAGTTGTAGTAGGAACCTTCTTGGAAAGATGTGGCAGATTTGTTAAGAGGTTCATAATGCAAATGCTTCACAAGCAGGGAAACTGAGGAACACAAAAACGACCAGGATCCAATCACAAGACAGGAATGAATACCGATGGAAGCAACTCAATCAGTTACAGTTCTGTTTCCTATCCAGTTTTCTTTGAAGCTCTCCAGGAAGCCTTTAACGACTGAAGTAAACATAGCTTTCAGGAGAGCGTCCTTCCAATCACGAGTGATCTTCTGGTGCAATGTGCAGGAAGAGGCAGCAGAGCAAGCCTCTCTGGCCACCAGAAGTTTTAAACAGCGAGTTGTACATCACTTAACCCCTCTTCCTCCCTCAGCACAGATGAAAAGACTCCGGAACAGGTATTTTCATTAGTCATGAATTTTTGAAAAAGCTCTACTTTACAGCAGCAGGTGGAGGAAGGAGAAAAGACTGCAAAAACGGGGGGCACGTTTTTATTATTACAAAAACCAAGACAGCTCGATTCCAGGTTTCTGGAATCCGTCTGGGATCTTGAGGCAGATGCTTTTTCCGAGATTTGGGGAAAGAAGGGTGGCATCATTTAAATGTCAGGCAATGGTAAATAAGCCTAGCGACGGTTTGATATTTTGATGGGATCTTTGGGAACTCAGCATCATCATTCTTAAAAAAAAAAAAAAATATATATATATATATATATATATTTTTTTTTTTAGAAACTAAGATTAAGACGGCAAAATCCCAGCCGCGCGGGTGGCGCGCCAAGCGTTACCTCTCCCATCGGAGTGGTTTTCGGATCGCCCTCCTCGCCCTGGCGGACGGCTGGGCTCACTGCTCTTTCGCATTACCGCCGGCAGGACGCCGGGGGACTCGCTTCTGCCGGAGAACTCAGAGCAGGCGCGAGTGTGGGGCGGGAACCGAACCCCGTCCAGGGACGGGAATGGGGGGCTTGAGCGCCCCGGGGGCTGGCCCGGCCGCTGGCCACGGGCTTCACCCAGATTTGCAGACCAAGTGATGCGGCGCGGGAACTGAGAGAGAAGGAAAAAACTTGAGCAATGGAGGAAGGAGAACAGAAAGTGGGGAGCGCAGCCTGGCCGACAGCGGCCGGCTGCGGGCACCGGGGCCAGAAACCCCCCGTCCCGTGAGTCGGGGCGGGCCCCCGACGACCCCCGCGCTCCCACCTGGCAGCGTCCCGGCCCGGCGCGGGCGGCTGGCTTGTCCCCGGCCTCTCCTCCTCTTCCTCTTCCTTGTCCCGGGAAGGGCTTCGGGGAGCAAAGAATCGGGAAAAGCTGTGCCAGGGGGCGCCGCCCCTCCTCCGGCCGCCGGACATCTCCCCGGCGCCGCAGCCGGTCCGAGGCCGTCCGCTGGGAACGCGCGAGGCGGTGTTCGGAGCCCGGCCCGGGGCCGTGGGACCCGGCGACGGCAGGAGCGACTCGGCGCGGGCGGCCGGCGCGGCTCAGTCCATCCCGGGCGGCAGAAGCGCGGGCGCGACGGGCGGCCCGCACGACTCCTTCTCGTGCGCTCAGGCGGCTCCTCCCTCCACCCCCGGGCCGCCCGCCCCCAGGAGGAGCCAGAGGCCGCGGCCCCGCCCCGAGCCCGGGCCCGGCCGCCGCCGCGGGCCGGTCCCGGTTCTCGGCGTGGGCCTGAGATCCGGAGGGGACGCGCCACCCCGCAGCGCCGGGCTCCGGGCTTCCCGCCCCAAAGAGCTCAGCCTGCCAGCCCATTTGTCTTTTCGCTCATTTTTTTCTATTACTGATGTTTTCTGTCGTCCAGTCAGGTGCACGGAACGGTTTTCAGACTTTTGAAACAAGTTCGTGAGTTAAACTTTGAAAGAAGCTCATGAACTAAACTGCGGTACTAGAGTGCCCTGGGCTGCCTTTCAGCTAACGAACAGTAATTCCTTAGTTTCCCGGGACTGAAAAAGTTGCGGCTACGCCGTGGCCCAGGCTCAGAAGTGGAGGGCGCCACAGGTGCCTGCTCAGGTCTGTCCACAGGTTCGTTCTGGTTCGGCTGGCTTCCTCTGTGGGGTAGCTGACCTTAACCCAGATGTGCTTTGGTATTTGTCACACTCCGTGTCATTAATACATACTGCTTCCCGGCGAGCCCTCTTGCAAAAACGACGCCGATCAAAAACAAGTGTAATTCAAACTATGCTGAAACGAATATTTTGTAGTCATTACAACAGACGTCACGGAAATCTGGAAACCAAAAGGTCCTTAAGATTTACTTTGAATTATGTCTCAATACAGTCGTTTGACTTTTCTTAGTTTTATTTTTTTATACATACAAAAAGCTTTAATAATGAGACTGAAGATAAATATACACCACGAAACTGTCAGCACAATCTATGCTATAAAACCATCCATGACTTCCAGACCTTTCCTCCCACTCTTCTTATTATAAACAATTATGACATAAGATCTGCCTTCTTAGTAAAGTTTTAAGTATATAATACAGTACTGTGAACTACAGGCACTGTGCTGTAAGTAGAACTCAAAGATTTACTCATCTTGCATAACTTCAACTTTCCCTTTGAGTAATACCCTGTTTATTAATAATGCCCTGTTTCTCCTCCCCCAACCCCTGGCAACTCCCTTTCCACACTGCTTCTGTGGATTTGACTGTTTTAGATTCATCAGTATAAGTGAATCCAATATATAGTATTTGTCCTTCTGTTTCTGTCTTATTTCACTACTATAGTAGCATAGATGCTTTTTGTTTTTTAGTTTTGTATATCCTGGTGGCTAGTAGAGAAAATATCAAGGGGCCCATTCACCCCAGGCGGTTTGTTTTAAAGTCAAGCTGCCCCTGAGAAGGTCTAGAAGTGATAAAAGTGATTATCTTCGCTAAAAATTCTGTACAAGTAAATGAGATAAAATGAAATGTCCAAGGCAGTTCTGACTTGGGGGAGGGGAAAGGAGGTACCCTGAGGTTGGCCTGCTCTGACTGGAGTCTTGGAGGAGGAGAAGGTTGCTTATGAGTAGATAGGATGTCCGTAAGCCCCATTTCAGTATCAGCTGAGGGCTGTTGAACTTTCCTGCCACAACGCAGCTGCCTCCTGGAAGCACTCTAACCCCTACCAACTGCAGCAGAGACCAAGGCTCGCCTTAATTTGTTCTGGTTCAGTTTACCCTACCAAAGTTAAATCAATACGGATTCTTTCTGCTGGGTTCACCCCAAACTACCCCTCAAGATTGACCAGCGCTTTCTCTTTTGAAAACCTCCTGTGAGGAAAAAGCTAGAACAATGAGCTAGAATAAGACAAGTAAAGTTCCCAATTGAGTCTTACTGTTTTGGGGAGGAATCTCCATTAAAAGCCTACTTGCCAGAAAGCCCAGAGAATATGAAAGCAAAGAGAGTAGGAAGCCAGTTGTTCCCTCCAGCTAGAAGGCCTGGAGAATTAATCTCCCCAAAGGAATGCTAGATGGCTACCAGATGTGTCCACCCTTGTACTGCGACCAAAGCAGGCCCTACACCCTACTACCTACCAAGAGGGTGGACTGTTCAGGATGTTTCTCTGGGGATAAAATCTTACTGGGGCCAGTACAGTTTATCACTGACTTATGGGTTTATCTAATACTGCTATTTCTTTGAGAAAATAATTTCTCTAAAAAAATAGTTCTCAAGGGGAAAGCTGGGCTAGTCATATTTTTTTAATAATCACTATCCTCAGTGGGAGAAGGCATCAGAATCATGTCAGGTAAAGTCCTTCATTTATCTAGAAACTATTTATTTATAGTATTGGTGGTGATAGTTGAGGTAGTAGAATGTTCATCCAGCTAGAATCCCTCTATTAATAAACAGCTTGCAAAGGTATAAGATAATATAAATGTTATTAGAGACCCCTAAAATAAACAGTTGGGCCAATACAAACTCATTATATATATATATATAGTCATATGAAAAAAAAAAGTGTTAGTCACTCAGTTGGGTCAGACTCTTTGTGACCCTTTGGACTATAGCCCACCAGACTCCTCTGTCCATGGACTTCTCCAGACAAGAATACTGGGGTGGGTAGCCATTCCCTTCTCCAGGGGACCTTCCCAACCCAGGGGTCAAACCTGGGTCTCCTGCACTGCAGGCAGACTCCTTACCCTCTGAGCCAATAGGGAAACCCCGTGTACCACGTGATCACATTCCTGAATTAACATTGCAAATGACTATGCAATGAGGTGCCTTGAAACTTTGGCTTCATCAGCTTCACAATAAATATGCTTCTACCATAGATACTCTTTAAATGTCTTCAAGAAAAACTGAATGAACAAATGAAGATGACTGCTAAATTAGAATCTCTAAGACCCTTACAACTCTAAATTTCAACCTTTTTAGACTTCCTAATGCAATCTTAGAACTCAGTATCCAGAAGTTCATTATTATGAGTTCGGAACGTAAGAGAAGATGACATCTAGGAATGGATCAGTACTTGAAATGTAAATAAATGAAAATTCAGGGGTCACTGATTTATGGCTTTAAGCTAATTTTTCATAGACAAAGTTTGCCTTAATGGAGGCAGGGCACCAGGTATACTTGCATTCATTCAAATGCTTTGCAAACTCTATGAAAAATTAGCTTAAAGCCATAAATCAATGACCCCTGAATTTTCATTTATTTACTTTTCAAGAAATGATCAGTTCCTCATTTAATGAGTATGTTACAAGTATATTTACTGTGAGGCTGATGAAGCCGAAGCTTCAAGGCATCTCATTGGCATGGTCTCCTCCAAGGTGAGTTCAGGAATGTGATCACTTGGTGGTATTTATGAAATTTACAAAAGCAAATGTTTAAACTGCACAATTAAGACCACAATCTCTTTCCACTTGGATTTTCCCTCCATCACCTTATTCCTAGAGTCAGTTGGTATTGGAGTTACTGGAGGCCCTTTAGGACATGACGGGAAATGTGTGGTGTGGATTTTAGTTTGGATTTAGTGGGATGTATTTCTGTGGTTGTCAGTTTCTCCAAAGAATAGCTGTTACTGCTTTAATTTCAGTTTGTTCATTGGGCAACTCACCAAGCATTACAACTAAGACACGGGACCAGAGGCAGTATCGCGACATAACATATCTGAAGTCCTCTAATACTGAAAATGTGTAGGTAGTAGAGGTGAAGCAAGATTCAAACTGTACAATAGCAAAAGGTGATTTGTGGAAAACTATTTCAGGCAACAGAAGATAAAACTTAAAAGAATCACTTCTAATTGATGTAATTTCTCTCAAAACAGTTATATGTTAAATAATGTAGAGCATACAATTTTTATAATTGTAAATGCAGCAAACTTTTAAATGAAATTCATGTAAAATAGAACTTATGATAATATTTGTTTGTAGGGCACAAACCTATAGCAATACCACAATGAGTGTGTATGTGGGTATATAATGTTGTATGCTTACCTAGCCTTTCTATCAATAAGTATGCTCATCCAAATTTAAGGAAAGACTTTATTATCTTTCCACTATATGTATAGAAAATATTAGAAAATGTCATATGAAAGAATACACTAACAAAAGTATAAGAAAAATATTATAGAAGTATAATAGACAGATAATGGAAAAAATGCTGTTTTTCTAGACTGTGACATTTGTAATATTAATCAATCATTTAAAATTGGTCATTTGTATGATTTATTTTTTCATTCACTTATATATATAATTTTTATTTTAAATTTTAAATATTTTTCTTTAAAGAGAAATTGCAAAAATCTTCAAGTTTTTAAGGTACCTTAAAGGCAGCAGGTACCTAAAACTTGGATTTGTCCTTGAATGCTGACTATGGATCAGAAACACACTCATTCTTAGAGATACAGTGATAAGACCAAGAGATTTCCCTCAAGACACAAGTCTGATGGGGTGAACAGATGAGCAAAGCAGATAGGAAAAGAGAAAGTCTTTCTATGAGCATAGATAGGATGGACCCCAATTTAGTCTTCAATGCAGGAGACATATGAGACATGGGTTCGATCCCTGGGTTGGGAAGATCTCCTGGAGGAGGAAATGGCAACCCACACCAGTATTCTTGCCTGGGGAATTCCATGGACAGTGGAGCCTGGTGGGCTACAGTCAGGGGGTCTCATAGAGTTGGACACAACTGAGGCAACTTAGCACGCACACATGCCAACTTAGTCTAGAATTTCCATGAAGGCTCACTAGAAGAGATAACTGTCAGTTTGTTCTTTTCCTCTGCTTCCTGTGACCACCATGACTTCCACAAAAAGAGTACAATTCAATAGCTTATTTGATATGTGAGAAAAGCTCAAGTTCATCACACTGAACTACACTGAACTACCATTCCCAAAGCACAAGCACATTACTCCTCAAAAGTATGAGAATAAAGTGCTGACTCTGAAGCCTTTCAACAAGGATGCAAGCATGGGTTAGAAATGCTTTTTGTTCTAAAAAGTCCACCAGAGGGATACATTTCTGTGTATGTGTTACAGCACAGTAGTTACTATGTGGCAGGTGGCCCAGGAATATTAAGACAGCTGTCAACATCAAGGAAAGCACCAGCCCATGAAAAGCCAGCAGATGGATTGGGGCACTTCACGAGCTGCCTCCTGGAATAATAGCTGTGCTAGGCCAAATGAGGCAATGTCATGCTGCCCAGGGCAGCAAAAAGCTATTACTGGATATAAGCACTCAATTAGGAGATGGGGCAGGGGACATCCTCCCCTTTTCTTCGTATAGCCCAGGTTTTCATTAAGAACCACAACAGTAAATAAGAAAGGGTGTGTGTGTGTAGGGGGGGGGATCCTGTTAGTGTTTCTCCTTCTGTTACATTCTGATCATCATGGTTTGTAACGCCAGAAAACGCCTCAATCTTGCTGCTTCAGTAAGAGCAGATGGTGAAATTTTAAGTGATTGGTTATTCAGACTTCTATGGGATGCATGAAGTTCTATTGTATTGTTTATCTGGTTTTTATTTCCAGAACATGCGGAGACTGACATCTTTCAAACACACATCTTTTAATGCTTAAGATGTGTTGGTCTGACCTAAATTACATACCCTCTTTTCTTCCCTTGATATGATGATGATACTTATAAATGAAATGAATGCTTTACTAAATTATGACATTAACAATCAAACATTTCCTTCGAAAACAGTGCAAAATTAGCTTATACCAAACCATTGATTATAAAACGTATTCCAAAATAGTTATTCACACTAATTCAGTTTGATGTGTCTTGTGTTTGAGTCAAATGCTACCTATAATTTAGTCATATGTAGTAGTCAATATGACTGCTTTTAGTAATGCAGTTTCATAAACATGACACAGATAATGGCTCAGAAGAATAATTTACTTTATATTAAAAACTCGGTTCCTATATTGTTTTTCCAAAATAAGTGATGAGTACAGAAGTTATGTACTATATTGCACGTATCTGATACACAATATTAAATGCTTTTGAATTGTGCTGGAGAACACTCTTGAGAGCCCCTTGGACAGCAAGGACATCAAACCAGTCAATCTTAAAGGAAATCAACCCTGGATATTCATTGGAAGGACTGTTACAAAGACGCTCCAATACTTTGGCCACCTGATGTGAAGAACTGACTCATTTGAAATGACCCTGATGCTGGGAAAGATTGAAGGCAGGAGGAGAAGGGGGCATCAGAGGATGAGATGGTTAGATAGCATCACCGACTCAATGGACATGAATTTGAGCAAACTCAGGGTGAAGGACAGAGGAGCCTGGGGTGCTGCAGTCCATGGGGTTGCAAAGAATTGGACATGACTTAGCGACTGAAGAACAACAAATTTTGAAAAGAACAATTGTTTACAAATCTCTGGACTTCAGTATACTAGTGTTGATTATAAATTTTGCTTCTTAGGGCTCATGAAACAAAGCTTTAGAGGAAAAAGACAATTGGTTTGTGAATTGGCATTTCTTATTTTGAAGTTCTAGAAAAGACATGTCCCAGAATCCTGAGTTTTCTTACTGTGGACACGTTGTTCCCAGTTTGATTTGCTGCAAATGGTTTAAAAACAAGGCACAGAGGCAGCTGTTATTGCAAGCAAATGTTTTGATTAGAAAGAGAAAGCAGCTGGATGTGATACATGCTGTCATATAAGATGAACCACAGTTTTCACATGGGAACGCTACCTAATCTAAAATTGAGATTAGCATTATTTCCTTCATGGGAATTTTCTTTGTATAGAATGGAGTTGACATCTATCCACTTTGTTTATATTCTGGAGTGATAAAGTTCTGATTCTTACCTATGGAAATCTTCCATAGTCTATTACAAAACAATAATATCATTAACAAGCTTTCATAAAGTTTCCTTACAAAATATCGCTAAATGTAGTACCAAAAAATCCGTGGTGGTGTTGTTTTAGTCATTAAGTCATGTCCGACTCTTGCGAGCCCATGGACTATAGCCTGCCAGGCTCCTCTGCCCATGGGATTCTCCAGGCAAGAATACTGGAGTGGGTTGCCATTTCCTTCCCCAGGGGATCTTTCCAACCCAGGAATCGAACCCAGGTCTCTTGCATTGTAGGCAGATTCTTTACTGACTGACCTATGAGGGAAGCCACCTCCCCCCAAAAAATCCATCAGTTCAGTTCAGTCAGTCAGTCGTGTCTGACTCTTTGCTACATTGTGAACTGCAGCACACCAGGCTTCCCTGTCCATCACCAACTCCCAGAGTTTACTCAAACTCATGTCCATTGAGTTGGTGATGCCATCCAACCATCTCATCCTCTGTCGTTCCCTTCTCACCCTGCCTTCAATCTTTCCCAGCGTCAGGGTCATTTCGAATGAGTCAGTTCTTCGCATCAGGTGGCCAAAGTATTGGAGTTTCAGCTTCAACATCAGTCCTTTCAATGAACACCCAGGACTGATCTCCTTTAGGATGGACTGGTTGGATCTCCTTGCAGTCCAAGGGACTCTCAAGAGTCTTCTCCAACACCAAATTTCAAAAGCATTAATTTTCTGGCGCTCAGCATTCTTTATAGTCCAACTCACATCCATACATGACCACTGGAAAAACCATAGCCTTGACTAGGCAGACCTTTGTTGGCAAAGTAATGTCTCTGCTTTTTAATATGCTGTCTAGGTTGGTCATAGCTTTCCTTCCAAGGAGTAAGCATCTTTTAATTTCATGGTTGCAATCACCATTTGCAGTGATTTTGGAGCCAAAAACATAAAGTCAGCCACTGTTTCCCCATATATTTGCCATGAAGTGATGGGACCGGATGCCATGATCTTAGTTTTCTGAATGCTGAGATTTAAGCCAGCTTTTTCACTCTCCTCTTTCACTTTCACCAAGAGGCTTTTTAGTTCCTCTTCACTTTCTGTGATAAGGGTCATGTCATCTGCATATCTGACGTTATTAATATTTCTCCCGGCAATCTTGATTCCAGCTTGTGCTTCCTCCAGCCCAGCATTTCTCATGATGTACTCTGCATATAAGTTAAATAAGCACAGTGACAATATATAGCCTTGCCATACTTCTTTTCCTATTTGGAACCAGTCTGTTGTTCCATGTCCACTTCTAACTGTTGCTTGCTGACCGGCATACAGGTTTCTCAAGAGGCAGGTCAGGTGGTCTGGTATTCCCATCTCTTTCAGAATTTTCCAGTTTATTGTGATCCACACAGTCAAAGACTTTGGCATAGTCAATAAAGCAGAATTAGATGTTTTCCTGACACTCTCTTGCCTTTTTGATGATACAATGTATGCTGGCAATTTGACCTCTGGTTCCTCTGCCTTTTCTAAATCCAGCTTGAACATCTGGAAGTTCACGGTTCACATATTGCTGAAGCCTGGCCTGGAGAATTTTGAGCATTACTTTACTAGTGTGAGAGATGAGTGCAATTGTGCAGTAGTTTGAGCATTCTTTGGCATTGCCTTTCTTTTGGACTGGAATGAAAACTGACCTTTTCTTGTCCTGTGGCCACTGTTGAGTTTTCCAAATTTGCTGGCATATTGAGTGCAGCACTTTCACAGCATCATCTTTCAGGATTTGAAATAGCTCAACTGGGATTCCATCACCTCTACTAGCTTTGTTTGTAGTGATGCTTTCTAAGGCCCACTTGACTTCACATTCCAGGATGTCTGGCTCTAGGTGAGTGATCACAGCATCGTGATTAACTGGGTCATTTTTGTACAGTTCTTCTGTGTATTCTTGCCACCTCTTCTTAATATCTTCTGCTTCTATCAAGTCCATACCATTTCTGTCCTTTATTGAGCCCATCTTTGCATGAAATGTTCCCTTGGTATTTCTAATTTTCTTGAAGAGATCTCTAGTGTTTCCCATTCTATTGTTTTCCTCTATTTCGTTGCAATGATCTCTGAGGAAGACCTTCTTCTCTCTCCTTGCTATTCTTTGGAACTCTTCATTCAAATGGGTATATCTTTCCTTTTCTCCTTTGCTTTTCACTTCTCTTCTTTTCACAGCTATTTGTAAGGCCTCCTCAGACAACCATTTTGTCTTTTGCATTTCTTTTCCATGGGGATGGTCTTGATCCTTGTCTCCTGTACAATGTCATGAACCTCTGTCCATAGTTCATCAGGCTCTCTATCAGATCTAGTCCCTTAAATCTATTTCTCACTTCCACTGTAGAATCATAAGGGATTTGATTTAGGTCATACCTGAATGGTTTAGTGGTTTTCCCCACTTTCTTCAATAAATCTGAATTTGGCAATAAGGAGTTCATGATCTGAGCCACAGTCTGCTCCTGGTCTTGTTTTTGCTGAGTGTATAGAGCTTCTCCATCTTTGGCTGCAAAAATATAATCAATCTGATTTTGGTGTTGACCATCTGGTGATGTCCATGTGTAGAGTCTTCTCTTGTGTTTTGGAAGAAGGTGTTTGCTATGACCAGTGCCTTCTAAAACATCCATATGGAGCTTATAAAAGTAAAAGATAAAATTTTGATTTTTTATAAATACAATAAATACATTTCTCGATGACCCCACTTTTATTTTGAAAAATTTGTAAAAATTTATCAAACAGTAACTTAATTGGTTTTGCAAATAATGAACAAAAGCAGCCAACATCAATTATTTCCATCAGTATATGTTAGTAACTAAATTCCTTCCTCACCTCTTCTAATCAGCTTTTCATTGGTAAATAGTAAAAGGAGTTACATGGCTCAGACGGTAAAGCGTCTGCCTACAATGCAGGAGACCCAGGTTCAAACCCTGGGTTGGGAAGATCTCCTGGAGAAGGAAATGGAAACCCACTCCAGTACTCTTGTCTGGAAAATCCCATGGATGGAGGAGCCTGGTAGGCTACAGATCATGAGGTTGCAAAGAGTCAGACATGACTAAGCAACTTCACTTCACATGAAAAAATGTAATACAGAAGACAAGAAGTAACAATAGGAATATTTGACTCTAATACTGAAGTAAAAAGATAATTCTCATAATTGAGGTCATATTAACAACCATTCTTAAATGTCATTCATTTCTACATTGTATCTTCTATTTTATTTTTCTTTCGGCTCCCCAAATAAGTACTTTGGGAAGTAAGTTTACATCATAAGTCATTTGGTTTATTTCTCCTATAGGTGAATGTATTGACATGCAACTTTTAGTTATCAAGTCTGGAAGACAATTAAATGAACCTTGTTTTTATCAACTTCATGGCTGGTTTTAAGTAATTCCAAAAATGGTGATTCTCCTTCCACCTGGTTTAACAGGAACTCTTATTTCAAAAGACCAACAATGTATATCATCAAATGAAATAGCTGACCACACCACAGTATAGAACTTTATAAAATTATCAACCATATGCAACCTGAGGGGAAAGGAAATTAACTTATTCATTTTAAATTCTGTTACTTTCACTCTGATTTTGCCTATCACTTAAGTGGACTATAGTCCATAGGGTTGCAAAGTCGGACACAACTGAAGCAACTGAGCATGCATACATAGGTATATTTAGTCTCTGTGGTTTAAATAAAACACAATCTAGATTAAAAAGAAAACTTTCAGTCAAATTTGGTAAAATCTTTTAATAAAATTTAAGAAGTAGCTACCAGAAAAACTCTTCCTTAGTAGGTGAGGAAGGTAGTCAGAAACTTTTAAACAATATGTATTTACTGAAAAGTTTATTAATCAGTCTACATTTCAGAAAAATAAAAGATAAGAAAATGGAAAATTTTGAAATAAAGATCTAGATAAGAGTCTAAATCAAGGTCATTGACCTAGTAGTCTTTCTTCTAGTACTAGCTGCCTCACACTGGATTAGGAAAGTTGGTGGGAGGAATATATATTAAAAAAAAAATTTTTTTTTAAAGCCCCAAACAATATCCCATCTACAGAAGTATCTTATGGCTTTCTACCTGCTCAATAAACATTTATTGAATACTTCCAGGTCCTGTGTTTGGTGATTAGAATACACAATGTGATCCACCCTCAAGAAACTCAGTCTCAAAGAAAGAAAGAGAAGTGACAGTTACAAACTACAGGACAGTGTGATCAACATGAAAAGCTGGACATACCCGGGAAAAAGGAAGAAGAAAGTGCCTAACTGTATCACTTGGGCAGACCATACTTGAGGTCAGGGACAGATTTCATGAATCAAGCTCTAGAAACATGGATCAGAAAGTTCTGCACTCTTAACCAGTTAGAACACCTGTTGAAACATTTATATTACAAATGTCGCATTTGTCAGAAAGCCATATCGGAGTTCAGTAGGAGCTCAATATTGGGCCATCAACAGACATATAATTGATATTTGGCATCTGATCTGGTTAGGGGATACTACAGTCAGTGGGTACAACTATATTGTGAATGTACAAATATTGTGAGTAACATAGGTATTCAAGGACTTTGATATATTAATATGAAAGTACATGTAAGTGAACTATTGGCTTTATCCTTTAAAATAATCACAAAATTAAAAAGTAGATGACAATGATAAAGTATGAGTAATATGCAAGTAGAGAAACTGCTGAACTGATACTAACTCGACTTACATAATCTGAGTTTACATCTGGCAATTATTGACTGAGACAGGTTAGACCAGTAAATCAGGCAGGGGAAGTCTTACTACTAACCAGATATGTAATTTAGGACCAAAATACAGGGTATACAAGAATCAAACAGTTTGACAATTGTTTGGCATCTTGTATAAATTGCCTTTCTTCTGGCTATTTCCTTGAATTCACTCTAACTTACAAGATTGATATTATTTCTATTGTGAAATCTAAGAAGTCACCTAGTCCATGTTTATGATTAGTGATTTAAGTGATTTTTGCCCCTAAAAATGGCAGTAGTGCTGTATTGTCTAGTATTATATCTACAAATTTCATATATAATGGATAAACAAGGTTCTACTCTGTAATATAGGAAACTATATTCAATACCCTGTGATAAACCATAATGGAGAAAATATGAAAACATGTATATATATGTATTACTGAGTCACTTTGCTATATAGCAATAATTAATATGGGCTTCCCTAGTGGCTCAGTTGGTAAAGAATCTGCCCGCAATGCAGGAGACCTGGGTTCAATCCCTGGGGTGGGAAAATCCTCTGGAGAAGGAAATGGCAACCCACTCCAGTACTCTTGCCTGGAGAATTCCATGGACAGAGGAGCCTGGCAGGCTATAGTCCACAGGATTGCAGAGTCGGACACAACTGTGAGACTAACTTTCACTTTCAATCATTAATACAACATTGCATTTCAACTACTTCAATAAAAATTAATTTAAAAAAAACAAGTAATTTTAGATTGTCTCTTAGATATTTTGAATGTCCTATGTTGTGAAGAGTGTGTATTCTATTAAATAATTCCAAAACGTGTTGCAATTTTCACTTTGTAGAAACGTTAAATTGGTTAAACTCAAACCTCAAACTTGATTTTGCTCATTGAGGACACCAGATCAAATCTCAGTTGATTATTTTAGCCTTAGCTGAAAACTCTGGGAGTTGGTGATGGACAGGGAAGCCTGGCGTGCTGCAGTCCATGGGGTCGCAGAGCCGGACAGGACCGAGTGACTGAATTGAACTGAACTGAGAGCTGCTTTGAATTTGCCATTTGTTCATGCGTTGAGGCTTAGCTGGAGACTTAGGAAAGTTTATGCTCAGAATTTGAGAGTCCCGTTGTCTGGACCGCTCCGTACCGAATGCTCCTCCCTTCACTTTGCAGTGGCTTCAGTTGTCTCACGGTCTGTACTCTCTTCCTCAGGCCAAAAACACGGCCAGTGTTGTCTGTTCAGTCTCCCCACGCTGTGACTGTGGCCTGTCCTCAGGCTAAAAGGCTCAAAAAGTGAAACTCGCCCCATGCCAGTGCCTTCTTCTAAGTTTCAGCTCCCCTCTGAAACATGCCTGCTTCTGTTCATTCTCTATGACTTTCAGGTAGTTGGAATGTTTGTTGTTGGCCAGAATTTATAGTTAACTGTAGGAAGTCTGGTCTATTAGGAACCTAAATGATCACTTACTGCTGGCCTAGGACCTCATGGTTAGAACCTTAAGAATATCTTTAGGAATAGAAGTTGAATGAACTTATATATGTGTGCTCACATACCACCTGGGAAGCCTGACTGAACATATAAAAAGTTAATAACTGAATAATATTTTATTTAGATTAATATAATCAAAATTAACATTCATTAACATTCCAAACTTAATATGCCCCCCAAATGTGTGCACCAAGGCAAAAATTACATATAATGTTGGCTTACATGGGGCTTCCCAGGTGGCACAGAGGTAAAGAATCCATCTGCCAATGCAGGAGACGCAGGTGATTCTTGGGAAGATCCCCTGGAGGAGGGCATGGCAACCCATGCTGGTATTCTTGCCTGGAAAATTCCA
Organism: Odocoileus virginianus; assembly: GCF_023699985.2. Lineage (NCBI taxonomy): Eukaryota > Metazoa > Chordata > Mammalia > Artiodactyla > Cervidae > Odocoileus > Odocoileus virginianus. The sequence goes on from NC_069698.1 coordinate 13,747,681, forward strand.
TGGACAGAGAAGTCTGGCGGGCTACAGTTCATGGGGTTGCAGAGTCGGATACAACTGAGTGACTGAACATAGCACACTGGCTTACATATTCATCCATTCAACAAATGTGGACACAATATATACCATGCAGTGTCCTTTGGAATGCAGGGTGCAAATAAATCCCCTGCACTTATTTGCAGAGATGAGGACGGACCTGGAGACTGTCATACAGAGTGCAGTGAACAAGAAAGAGAACAACAAATATTATATAATATTGCTTATATGTGGAATCTTGAAAAATGATACCGATGAACTTCCCTGCAAAGCAGAAATAGAAACATGGATGTAGAGAACGCATGCACGGACACGGGGTGGGGGCTGGGTGGGATGAACAGGGAGAATGGGGTGACATACACACACTACTATGTATAAGACAGGTAACTAATGAGAACCTACTGCACAGCACAGGGCAGTAAACTAAAGGGGAAGAACTCAAAAAAGAGGGGATACAGGTATACATGTACCGAATTCACTTTGCTGAACGGTAGCAACTAACACATCATTGTAAAGCAATTATATCGCAATAAAACCAGATTAAAAAACTTCATGAGGGCAGAAAGAATTTCTGTATCAAAAAGTCTAAAACAATAAATGTTGGAGAAAGTATGGAGAAAAGAGAATTCTCTTTTCCTGTGGGAATGTAAATTGGTACAACCACTATAAGAACAGAGTGGAGGTCTCTTAAAAAACTAAAAATAGAGCTACCATGTGGCTCAGCAATCCCACTCCTGGGCATATATCTGGAGAAGAACATGGTTTGAAAGGATATATGCACCCCAATATTAAACTGCAGTGTTGTTTACAATAGCCAAGACTTTGAAAACAACCTACATGTCCACTGACAGATGACTGGATAAAGATGTAGTCCAACTTAAAGTGAAAGCAACAGAAGTAATCAAGTTAAAAATAAAGGAAGATATAAAAATTGGGTGAAGTCTGGAGATAAAACTTCGGGAAGGCTGGAAAGATGTCAAAACTAGGCCTGCTGCTGCTAAGTCATTTTAGTCGTGTCCGACTCTGTGCAATCCCATAGACAGCAGCCCACCAGGCTCCACCGTCCCTGGGATTCTCCAGGCAAGAACATTGGAGTGGGTTGCCATTTCCTTCTCCAAAACTAGGCCTATCTCCTTTCAAATGGTGTATCAGGGTGAATGCAGAACAGCAACTGATTTTTAGCAGGGAGGGTTGAGAAGGAAACTCATAATATTTCACATATATCCTAAAGAAGACTCGACTAAAAGTGATTGGAAGGCTTGTATATCGTTTCCTCTACCATGTACAAAAACCATGTGTAACGTGAAAGTAAAAAAGACTGAAAAGAGAGAAAAAAAAAAAGATGCAGTCCGTATATATGATGGGATATTACTCAGCCATTAAAAAGAATGAAATAATGCCATTTGCAGCAACATGGATGGAACTGGAGATTGGCATACTAAGTGAAGTAAGTCAGAGAAAAGTGAGTATCATATGATACTGGTTATATGCAGAATCTTAAAAAAAAAATGATACAAATGAACTTATTTACAAAACAGAAACAGACTCACAGACTTAAAGAACACACTTACGGTTACCACAGGGGAGGGATAGATTGTGAGTGTGGGATTGACATGTATATACTGCTATATTTAAAACAGACAAGCAACAAGGACCTACCATTACATAGGGAACTCTGCTCAATATTCTGTAATAACCTAAAGGGGAAAGAATTTGAAAAAGAATAGATACTTGTACAATTGCATCACTTTGCTTTACACCTGACACTAACACAACATTATTAATCAATTCTTTTCCAGTATAAAATAAAAAAAGTAAAAAAGGAAAAGTCCTAGAGGAATACTTCTCAAGCTTCAGCATGTATTTTACCATACGTGACTGATGAAAATTTAAGAACATCGTTGGATACAGCCTGGGTTCCTCAGAAGGCACTGCTGAAGTAGAGATTTTACATTATTTTATTAGGAAGTAGAGTTATGGGAAAGGAGGATTAAGCCGGTTAGGAGAGTGGCAATACAAAGAGATATTACTGAGCTGGATGCTGTTAAATATGACTAATTGTTAGAGTCAGAGGACTGATCCCAGAAGCTATATATAGAGAGACTCAAGACAGTCCACGATTAATGGGAAAAACATAAAAAGGGAAGAATTTATTCACTAGTTCTGTCTCCCACTTGTCAATGGTTCCCCTACTGGGCTATATATGTTTTAGAATGGTAGTGGTGGGGACATGGGAACAAAAATAGGGCCCTCTGCACCTACATATAGTTGGTCAGAGCCTACAAGCAGTGGCAGCTAAAATGAGACGGTGAGTCTGAGAGAATCTGAAACGGCTCATAAAATGTGTCTGAAATGATATATCTTAAAAGACATCTCTGATTACCGGCTTGGTTTGAGGCATAGAACTATGAAGTACTGTGGCCATATTTTTAACAATAGGTCCTTTTTGGGCCAGGCTAGGTTGTGTCTGCTTTGACACTTAGTAGAGAATTAAGCCACTTAAAAGTTTCCAGGTGACCCTACGTTAAGGCTAAGCTTTCATTCAGCTGCTTTGGGCTGACAAAATGGCAATGCCATATGGTTCAATTAAATAGAGTATATTAAGACTTTCCACAGAGAACCCTAGAAACTTCTATCAGTTCAGATCAGTCGCTCAGTCGCATCCGACTCTTTGCGACCCCATGAATCGCAGCACGCCAGGCCTCCCAGTCCATCACCAACTCCCGGAGTTTACTCAGACTCATGTCCATCGAGTCGGCTATGCCATCCAGCCATCTCATCCTCTGTCGTCCCCTTCTCCTCCTGCTCCCAATCCCTCCCAGCATCAGGGTCTTTTCCAATGAGTCAACTCTTCGTGTGAGGTGGCCAAAGTATTGGAGTTTCAGCTTCAGCATCAGAAGGAAAAAAGACTTCAGAGGATAAGGACATCAATATAACTGGTGGGGGGGGGGGGGGGGTGTGCCACAGAGGGGTTCCAAAGAGCATCACTCTCAGGACTTCTCTGGTGGTCCAGTGGTAAAGAATCTGCCTGCTAATAAATAACAAATCATTAACTTAAAAATTAAAAAAAGAGCATTACTTTTCAGTCACTTGCACCTAATTGTTCACCTTTCCGATAACTATTTAAGAAGTAGGACTTTCCTGGTGGTCCAGTGGTTGCGACGATGCCTGCCAAGGCAGAGAGCACGGGCAGTGAAGCACAGGACTCAGAGTCACTGAAGCCGGCAAGCTCTGCCGGCTCCGCACATTAGTCAAAGCTACGGGTTTCCCTGTAGTCCCGTGTGGATGTGAGAGCTGGACCACAAAGAAGGCTGAGCGCTGAAGAATTACTGCTTTCGAATTGTGGGGCTGGAGAAGACTCCTGAGAGTCCTCTGGACAGCAAGATCAAATCAGTTAATCCTAAAGGAAATCAACCCTGAATATTCATTGGAAAGACTGATGCTGAAGATGAGAAGCTCCAATACTTTGACCACCTGATTTGAGGAGCTGACTCGGTAGAAAAGAACCTGATGCTAGGAGAGACTGAGGGCAAGAAAAGAAGGGGGCAGCAGAGGATGAGACAGTTAGATGGCATCTCTGACTCAATGGATGTGAGTCTGAGCAAATTCCAGGAGACAGTGAAGGACAGGGAAGCCTGGCGTGCTGCAGTTCATGGGGTCGAAGAGTCAGGTACTACTTAGCGACTGAACAACAACAAAGAAGGAATAATCAGAAGGCAGAAAATATGCACCGAGTCAGTTAAAATGCACAGTATTTTAATGTACCAGAGTTGCATGCAGCATGTATTTGCCTTAAGTTTTCTCAAGGGTAACTGCATATATTTATAGAAATCACAACATGGTGGGCTGAAAATTCCAAAGGAAAAAAATAATCAGAAGATAATTCATAATTTTTAGCAGACAACCTACAAATGAAAAATATACACAACTCAGCTCTTTTGTGATTTATAAGGCACAGGCTGAATAGGGCCACATTATAAACATTTAAATGCAAAATATACAATAGGCTAACTTTTCAACATTTTATGAGATGTCATATTGAAATGCAGAGCATAATGAATTAATTTTTGTAACACATAATGTCTAAACATAAAAAAAAACCTTGCTTTAGCCTAAATACATTTTAACTGAATAATATGTTAAATACAAATGCAAGACCCTCAGTGTATATACACTTGTATGGCATACTGTGACCACTAAAGCCCAACTTGTTTCTATATAATCTTTAAATGAAAACAGAGTATGAATGGATGTTTATAAACTAGATTTGGAGATTATGGGAACAAAGGAAATAGTCAGTACCCTCTTCTATGTATTTGCATAGGCATGAACTACTGTAGTTCGTGGAATATTAATTAGCTCAGTATTAACATAGTTTGAAGAATTATTCTTATCATAGTCATTTCTGCCCAGTTTAAAATTTGAAGTGTTAACAGACTCAAAACAAAAAGCAAAAATAAATAAATAAAACAGTAGTCCCTTGTCTATGACCTCCTCCATACCCATCCTAGTCTCCCACCCCAGTGAAGACTTTTCTATCCTTTTAGCTATTCTTATGGCAGATATGTCTATATTTCTAAAATCAGTATTACTCTTAGCTCTTGAATCACCTATTTTAGACAGATTGTTGTGTTCTGAATCCCAGAACCACCATTTACTAGCTCTGTGACCTTAAACAAATAACATTTTTAGGTCCTTTCCTTGTCTATAAAACAAATACTAGAATCTACTACCTAAGGTTCTTGTCAGGATTATATGATGCACAATACCATATGTGTAATAATATTTTGCTCAAAATACAATGATAGCTATTATTATTGTTACCTTATGGTAGGTAAGGATTTGAATTCTCTTACACCACCACTTTCTCCATCCTCCTAAAATAGTTACAGCATATCAGTTTTTTTGTTGAATTACAGTGTTTTCATCTTCATATCTTTTTTATACTTGAAGCAACTCGATTAATGAGACTCATCTTGTATCCTCATCAAAGCCATTTATGAGAAGTTGGCAAGCTAGCTAAAATGCTGGATCACTGGAATAGTTTGGGTAATTTTCAATTTGCCAAATTCCAAATCACTGGGATTTCTGGACTAAGAGAAACTGGATTATAGAATTTTTACTACAGTTTTAAAATGATTATATTCAAATTTCTGTGAAACATGCCACTACTGTAGTCACTGTAATACACCTTTATTGCTCACTTACCTTTGGCCTTCTGTTTCTTTCATTTTCACAGCTAAGGATATTTAAGATGCTATGTACCATATATTACAGTTTTCCTTTACATGGGATATTTTTCAGGATTTACACCACTGCTCTATCCACAGTTCCCCAGTGACTGATTCGATTAAAAATGAGTGCTTCTATTTAGTGTTTACAATTTCAAGTAGTCTCTAAGTTGTGAGAAGCAACACAATTTGCAAACAGTAGATGGCAGAAGTATGTTTAAAATTCTAAAGAACATTTTTGCAGCAGTTCATGCACAGGAAAATCATAGTTGATGAGTCACAGTCTATTTTAACAAAGTACCACAGTAAACTGGACACAATTTAAAGGAAGAAAGAAAAAAATCAACTGTAATAACTAATCTTAAAATGCAATATTTTCATTCAGCCAATGAAATAAATTAGACACTATGTAAGAAAAGATTCTCAAATTTTCCCTCATTATCTTTTAAGTTCTCTGATGATAAGCAACATGTTTTATTCACCTTATATCACCATTGCCTAGGACAATACCAAACTAGTACAGATACAGAGATGTTTCATATGTATTCACTGAATAAATGAATTCTGTTTAACTTGGTCTCAGATAATTTGCAAATGTTTGACAGTAAAACACCAAATGCCATATTAACATAGCATTATTCTTTTCGGCATACAAAGCACATTAGTTGGTACATTACATTTTATGTTATGTTGATGGTGACATATAGTAAAGCTTTAATATATATTAATTTACCCAAGAACCCTTATAAATATTTAAAGTTCTTTTTCACAAGCACATCATACTACAAAATCATATAATAAACTATATTTTTGGATGACAATTAAAAAATAAAACGCATTCAAGATATCATTAATCATGATGGGGTACTGAGATAACTCTGACTTTATAAACAGTCTAATTACAATCAAATGTAGACCTTTACCAAGAAGTTGATAAATCTAGGGAGGGAGCTCTTTGGAGGGAAGATTTAGTTTTGATATCATTAATGGGCAGATTAGCATACCTGAAGTCCTATCTTCTTAAAAACCTCATTAACAGTCCATAAATGCAAGTAGAAGATTATAAAGTATTCTTAGATGTAAAGACACCTTTAAAAAATGTAAAATATTCAATTTGCCTTAATATATATTTCTTGAATTGAAAACTGTTGAGGTTTCCAAATACTATTTTTTCATGTCTTCACAGCCTGGATCTGATCTGATAACAAAAGCCAAACAAAAAGTTATTAGTCTCTACAGGGCAGAATCTACTTTCTAAAGTAATCCAAGACAAGTCTATAACAATAGGTAGAAACCCATGCATACAACTGCTTTTTTTTTAAAGCACTACTCATATTATAGTTTTTCTTTTTGTCACTGTATATGCACGCGATTAGAGTCAACTAGTTCTACGAGGCTTCTATTAAAAAATCAGTCCCTTGCCTCATCCCTTCTTTCTCCCTTCACAGGCAACTACTTCCAACTCCTTTTTAGGTGATTACCTCTGTATCTTTATTCATTACTTCTTGAATTCAGTGTAACATAGGGCTTCAGTTCTCACACATTTGTATACCGTTCTGCCACCCTCATGATGCTTCCAATACTCCCATTTTCCTAAAACAGTAATGTTTGATGTGAATGCGACTCACAGCTGCGACAAGGGATAAACTTGTTACTTTTCCTTTCTTCTACTGTATTTTGTTTTCCCTGCAGTGAAGAATTGCTCTTCATCCTCAACCCTGCCTTTTTTTTTATAATGTAACTAACATTATAATTCAATCCACTACTCTCACACCGTTTCAGGGGCATAAAACTGGTCGATCATCTTCACTTTCTTGAATAACTCTCCCTTATAGTCTTGTGCAGACTCTTTAATCTGACCCAGCTGTTCTCCATGCTTGTCCAGGTATTTTCATATGAGATCTTTCATTATTATTCTAGGATCTGTATTATCATCCTAGGGGTTCCTTCCCAACTTTCTTGTGCAGATTTCCCTGTTTCATGGTACCTTTTTGTTTTCTTCTTGCTTTATTCCTTTGTTTTTGACAAGTATACCTCTGTGGCTACTTTACTATTAATAAACTGTATAGAAAGTGAACTCTTGAGACTTTACATGGCTGAAGATGTCTTAATTCTCTACAGTTACAATACACTGATACTGCCTGAGAATATTATTTTCTCCTTAGACTTTTCCAGGCACTGGAAGTGTTTCCAGGTGTTGCTGGTGAGGTCTGATGCTACTTTGTTTCCTTATCTAAAGAAATCTTTGGATGAAATCTCTTATTTTCTTCTTGGGAAATATGGTGAATTTTCCACCATCTTCAGTGTTGATTTTAATGATGCACCTTGGTGTGGGAATATTTTCATCCACTGCCTTGGGCTCTAAATCATTCAGTTCTGGTAAATAATGTATTATGATTTGATGACTTTCCTCTATTTTCCTTGTTCTCTTTCAGAAATTCTTACTAGGATTTTGGGCCTCATAAATGACTCCTTTATCTTTTCTCCCCCCATTGTCTTTTTCGTACTTTCTTAGAGAATGTCTCTATTTTACCTTCTTTTGATTGAGTTTTTCATTTCTACTTGTTGCTCAGTCACTCAGTCGTGTTTGACTTTATGTGACTCCATGGATTGCAGCATGCCAGGTTTCTCGGTCCTTCACCATCGCCTGGAGCTTGCTCAGACTCATGTCCATCGAGTTGGTGATGCCATCCAACCATTTCTACTACTGTATTATTATTTTCCAAGAACTCATATTTTTGTTCTTTTTCAATTAGTATTCTTGTCATATTCATGAAAATAATACATTCTTTTATCTCTTTGAGGATACTCGAATAGTGTTTCGAAATGTTCTCCCTAAAGTCTTTTTCTAAACTTTTTCTTTTGCTCCGTAATTCCTAAAGTTTTGTCTTCAAATACTTGGCAATCCTTTGCTATCTTCTCATGTGTATAAGTGAACACTATGAAGTTGACTGGAATTTTGTTACATGTGTGAGATTTGTCAAAAGTAATCTTCATCCTAGTGTATAGCTAGGCCATTTCCTTGAGAATTTCTAATGTTAACACCTTTAGATCTTTTCTCTTAGCTGGTCTGACTCCTCAAAGCTGGCTTTCTTCTACCTATTGTCAGTGTCTTCTAGGAGAAACAGGAGAAAGCAGAACATGGTTATAATCTTCAACATCAAATTCTCATTTACTCCTCATTTTCAGTTTAGCATTCCAACACACAGTTGCGCTCAGCGTTCTCCACTCCAGAGATACTGTGTGACTCTCTGCAAAGAATGAACCTTCAATCTTCTTCTGGGGCACGGATGTATACCTGTGCATCTCCTTTCAGTCTCACCTCGTCCTTATTTCTTAAATCCATCAATTCCTAAGCCTTTGAAGAGATCTGCAGTGTAAATTCGGATGGTTTCCAGCTTTCTCCAGTGCTAGCTTAGAATTCCACTTTCTCAAGTCTGTTAAGTTATTCAACATTCATCACATATTTGGCTTCAAAATTTGGTTACCATATTTATCACTCCCATTCTTTTTGTCCTCAGTCTCTTCACTCTTAGTGAGATTTGAAGAGGGGATGAAACTAAGTGTGTGTCCAATCCTTTGTTTTTCAATGGAATGTCCCTATACATAGTTTATAAAATTCTTATATAAAAACTGGAAGCATTATAAACTTTTCCCATAAGATAAAGTGACTCAGTGAATAAGTTCATGAGTCATGTGGAACAATGTTTTGTTTTTTCATAAATATTTAAGTTTCAGAGCTAGGAAACAACTTATACGTCTGCAATAGTTTCTATATATTCTCTGGTGGTTTTAAAAAATATTTAATAGTCTACTTATAGATTCTTCTTTTAGGGCCGTAATTGACAATCCCTCCAAAAGAGAATAGAATCATGGCACAAAATATGTCATTTAATACTTTATCCTCAGTTTTTCAAACTTAAATTTAAAATAAAATTAAATTGGTCCAAAATGAACCAGAGCCTTGTTTATGATGCTAGGAAACTTCAGAATTTTGCAAGGAAAATGAAGAGACATAAGTTCAGAACATCTTTCAAAGATTTACAGAAAAACTTGATACAAGCAGAGGCACAGACTAGTCTCCTAAATTTACTGCTACTTATTTTGCAAAGTAGGTTTTTACCTGTTTTCAAATCCAAAGACAGGAGCATCAAAAATATAAACTATTTACTATAACATAGAAATTATGAACAAAGGATCTCCTACTCAAAACCAAACTGATATAGTTTTAAATCTGCATACTAAGTTTCCTCTTCTGTTAAACAGAGAAGTTAGGTAAAAGGATAAACTGAACATTTTTTGAGTGCTTTCTTAAGCTAGGCGCTTTAATATATACAGCATTTCATTTAATCTGTGTAGCAATTCTGGATATTTTATTTTTTAATTTTACAGATGAGGAAAGTTGTCTGTATAATATAAAGACATTAGTTAATAATTAACAAGTAGTGGAATATATCTGACAGACTCAGAAGTCCAAGTGTTTTTTACTTCTACATCATGTTGCCCACATAAAATGGGGATACTACTACTTACCTTGCAGAGAATTGCAAAGTTTACATAAAATAATATGGCAACACAAGGGCACAAATTGTTTTTTTTCCAATAATGTATCCTTCTTATAAAGATTTGGGAGTTAATTACAAAGATAATGGATCAGAAAAGTCAATGACAAAAATTAGATTAGAGTTGGCAAGTGGCATTGTGATGCTGGATCACTGCTGACACCTAGTGGCCTTATTGTTACAGACAAAAAGTACAGTTTAAAATCCAGATGACCATCACTTATTTTCAGTTAAGTACCGTGCTTTGTATTTTTTATTATGAACAATTGTGGGTTTCCATTCACACTATATCTCTGCTGTGAGCAATAATAAGTACTTAAAATAAGAAATAAATGTTGAAAATGTTTCTAGTGTCTTCTCTAGAATGTTCCTTTGTAATTTGCTTTATGTGGAATCAGTCCCATAAAGGGGTCACCTTGACCACTTCTTTATACAGTCTGAGAAATTAAATTGTTGTGTTCAAAGAAAAATCCCACTAGTGATTCTTAGAACTTTTAGAGGTTCTCAGTTAAGTGTCACTTAATTGTAACATGTAACTAGAAGGTTCTTTGCAGTGTAATGGTAAATGGCATGATGACTATATAAACACAAAAGAGGGAAACAAAAATACAACAGTCTGTGCAGTTAACTAGAACACCACATTTTACTAATAACACAAATATCTATTAGATATACATTTAGTACTTTGGACCAAAGAAGTATTATGTCTCTTTATGTATGGTAATAAGCAGGCTACCCTTAGATCCACCATGACATACAGTAGAGAAAAAAGAAAAAAATCACATATAGCTGAAATAAAAAGGATGTGTAGAGAAATTAAATTTATAGCCACAAGACCATAGCTCATGGATTAACAAGTTAATCTCATTATTCACCCTTATTCAGGGCAGGGAGGTTTCTAAAAGAAATCAACCACTGTCCTGCTGAAAAATGGAAATTTTTTTGCCTGACCTTCAGGGTCCTATAATAAGAAGGACTTATATAACTTGGTTTCATGTACATTCACGTTTTATTTCTCTGTGTGGGTCACTGTGCTTCAAAGCCATTCCTGTGTCTTGTAGACAATGTAACCTTAGGGAAAATGATAGATCTTAATTTAATCCCTGGTATAGTAAGCCTGTACCAACTATGATAGCTATTTTGATGAATAACATATAGAAATGTGATATACAGAAACACTAATAGAATACCAGCATATACAGTACTAAATATGAGTACTGAAATTTGTAGAAACATGCCACGTATAAATGGAGCTATATGCGGAGTACAGCATGACTCTTGAAAGACACATGCCACAAAGATTTTTATTGACAGTAGGTCTAAAATTTATCCCAAAATTCAAATGTGCTTCTATTACTAGATCTGACAGAAACTTATGGCTATAAATTAAAATTATATTCTAGAGTTGTCATGTATATTGATGTAAGTACTTTTTATTTAAATAAATCCTTTATAAAAATGTAATTGAAGTAAATGGAGCAAGGTATTGGATACTTACTGTATTGTATTTTCTGATAGCAGAAATAGATGGAAACAAGAGGGAAAAAGGCAGTGATATAATAAAAACAAAATATAAAAAAGGACAGAAAATGTGACTGGAAAGAAAATAAAGGCTGAAGAGGCAGTTTTTTATGATGTACCTTGAAGCCAGTCTACACCTTCTTGCAATCCTTCTCCTTTTATGGCATCACTAGCACTGAAATAAAACCAACAGAAAAATATCCATTTCATTACATCAAAAAACCATACAAATAAATAATTACAATTTTGTCATATGGAAAATTAATATATTTAATAACACATCTGAGCAAAACTGCTTAAGTACTGAAACTGAATATACATAGGATATAAAAGTCTGAGTGTTTAGGATCAAGACATGAGAAAACTATTCATTAATTTATATGGACATTTGTAAAAATAAATCATTAAAATGTTACTATTCTAGGAATATTACTTGGACTGGCATTAGCAAAACATATACTTTGAGTTAATTCTCTCAGTAGTGGGATTATACAGCACACCATCCTACTTTCTCCTACCAGCCCCAATGATTCAATAGCATTTATTTATTAGAAATGCTTTACTTGGGTTGTAATTTAAGTCATAGGATGGAGTGACTTTATATGAAATTAAAATTGATATCTAAAAGGAATAAATCTGTAACTGTAACTCTGGTAAAGTGGTAAAATTAAAAAATCCCAGTAGACTTCAAACATAGTTTTATATTTACTGGTTTTACAAACCTTGATAGGTTGTTTAACTCTTTGGCTTTTAGTTTTTGCTTCTGTAAAATGTGAGAATATTACCACTGGCTCATGTGATTATTATAAGAATTAAATATTTGAGATATGCATATAAAACATTGAATACAGGGTCTTTTCACTGTTGTTCCATTCTTAAAAGTAAGCCTAAATCCTTATTGTAATATTATTTTATAAATAATAAAAATTATATAAACTAAAACAATAAAATGTAGAGGATTTTTTGAGTATGAAATAATCTTTTTTTAAGATTTAGATCGACAGTTTCTCATAACATGTTACTGATATAATTATCTAATAACAATTAGCATACATAATTATATTTTCTGTATGATAAAGATTGTTTTAGTGTGCTGAAGTATGGTTTTAAAATGTACTAAATTATCTTAAATAGTTAATTTGATTCTAATCAAAAGAGAAATTACTTTCAAGGAATTATTTATTGGACCAAGAACATGACTTATCATAGAATTATTTTAAAATAGGAAGACAGAAACAAATAGCATGAGATATGCAATTATTCAAAGCAAACTATAGATTACCTTTATTAATGGCAAAACATCAGTAACTGAAATACTAATATCAAGAACGATCAATGTATTGACTTTTATCACAAACTTCTAGTTCCACATAAGAGTACAGTGCTACGAAGAAACCCTTCTCCTTTGGTGGAGGTGTCACTACATTTCTAAAAATCCTGCATTTTTCCTAATAATTCCCAAATGATTAAATTCTACCTTTCCTTTCAAATAAATCATAAGACTCATAACTGGAATAAAAGCCAGAGTCTTCACCATTTTCTGCAAGGAACTATGTGACATAGCCCCTGGTTATTTCTCAGGGGCCTCACCTACAATTTCCCCCTACCTCTCTGTTCCAGCCAGCAAGGACTTCTTAATGTTTCCAGAAAACATCAGACACATTCTCATCCAAGAGCCTTTTCACTTACTGGCCTCTCTATCTGGAAAAGTTATTCCTCCAAACCTTTGTGTGAATTGCTTCTTGACTTCAATTATGTCTCAGAGGGAGACCACATTCATTATTCTTTCTCTTACTATTCTACTTTTTTTTTTCACCCTCCCAACTGATGTTTTTATTATCTGTCTCCCTCTCAAGATAGTAAAAATGCAAATGCAAACATATATCACTCCAGGGACTTAGTCAAAGGACACATGGGAAGAATTAAAACAGAATCAGACTTGAAAATCAGAGTTGACTATATGTTTAGTAAAAGGATCAAAAATAAACCAATAAAAATTTCCAAACTACACTTCTCTATAATCTCTCCTTTACTACCCAAATTTATTTGTACCTAAGGCAAGAGAGATGCAATATTTTATCTCTGCACCACTCAGCATTACTTTTTTCTCCAAAATTAAAGGAGAAATTTATTTTTAGTTCAAATAAAAACCTTAACAAGTGAAACACTAACTGGAACTTAGTGAGATGTCCAGTTTGAATTAAGAAGTAAAAACTGTAGAAAAACTTACAAGAAAAACTTAGCATTCTTCTACAAGTTGTACAGAAAGTAAAGAAACTGGCAATATGCTCTAAGTCCATATCCTTATAGCATTAGATATTATTTTTTCTCTTACTAAAAAAGTTAAGGTGTCACAATTAAATAAATAAACCTAACAGAATTCAATGGCTAATTGTTAAGGAGAAAGACATTTTCCATTTGCAAAATTAATTTCTACTTCAAAATTAAGAGAAAAACTACATCTATTACTAACTAGAATTGACCCGTATTTTGAATGTTGTACTTTCCATTAATGTAGTCAGCACACTTAGGGCAAAAATTAAATTCTTCTACTTTAGATATTATAATTTTAAGTATGATTTACAAAAATAGAAAGGTTCGATCATAAGATAGTTCTCTACACCAAATGCCTTTCTTTTCCAACAAAATACCACAGAACTTTAAATTCCAACTCAAGAATAATTTAGTAAACACTGATTTTTCCTCTGATTTCCAAAGTAAGGAGGGTTGTACTCATGATATGTGGCCTTAGGTACTGAAAAATTTCAAGGGATTTCTCAAGTGCTGTAGTGTTACTATTTCAGCACCATGGTTAGCTCTTAAAGTTTTCCTAAGAGTTCTACCACTTTTTTCTTTCCTAGATTTTTTTGCCTCTGTGTTCAGCCTTTCTCCATAGAGGAGAAGGATATCTTCCACGGAGAGGTGGGGGTGAAGAGAGGGAAACTTAATGTAAAATAAGGTAGCAGTAGGCATTAAAATACTAATATATAACTTCTGGTTATCCTTATCAGAATATTTTGGCAGAAAAACACACTGGAATTAAATATATTAGTAAGAAACTGCTTTCCCAATAAAAATGTATAATAATATCAGACTCTAATTATTTAAGAGTTCAATTTTAAGTATGTCCGAATAAGACAGATTTTTATATTTCTGTTTATTCATATAAACAAGTATTTATTGGGTATCTCCTAAGTACCTATGAGGAGGTACCTACTAAACAGGCACTGTTACTACTCTGGGGGTGTCAGCGTGAAAAAAATCAATGAAATCCCAGGTCTCATAGTACTAACGGACTATACAAGAGAAAACAAAAAAAGAAGAGGTTATATAGCAATAGACGAATAAAGCAAAGTAAGGGGAAAAAAACCCACAAGAGATGGGGGTAAGGTTTCAGAGAATTATCGAGAGGTCTCTTTCTTAAAAAAGTGCAATAGTAAGCAGGAAAATTATTTTAAAGAATGATTCAGAAAAAGGGAGTAACAAGAGCAAATGCTTTGAGATGGAACTGTGGTTGGTTGATTCAGTGTGAAGAAAGAAATTAGTGTGGTTGAAGCTGGGTAAGTAAGCAGATTGGTTAAGTTAATTCTTTTAAAGAGTTGTTTTTGTTTTTCTATCCCTAAAAAGATTTGAAAGGTTTTAACAATAATGTATTACTGAATACCTGCAACACTACAGTTTTACAAAACATAATCTTTACCTTTCATCCTACCATGCTAAGTCACTTATATAGTGAGCTTGTAAAAAAAACCCTGAAGTTGGAGATTTTTTCAGAATGATAAAATGAAATGTAAATAAAAGACTTTACCAAATATGCCATGGTTTATCTTTGATGTTCTCTAAACACAGCAACTGAGATACTTTTACAGATGTCACTGCATTTCTAAGATCCATTTTGTTTGCAAAGAATAAGATTGGTATTCGACGGTGCTTAATATCTAAAAGAGAAAATAAGACTATCATCACACTTCTAGCTTTTTCAGTTATCTTCTCCAAAATCCTTAAAACTGAAATCCACTAAAATTGTCTTCTGATCACTTCTTCCTATATCACATATACATAAGCATTTAAAGGCATATACTGTCAAGCATGTATTTAAGTGATAACAAAATTTAAAATACACTTCTTCCTAAGGTTATCTGCACAGTCCACGGAATTCTACAGGCCAGAATACTGGAGTGGGTAGCCTTTCCCTTCTCCAGGGGGATCTTCCCAACCCAGGGCTTGAACCCAGGTCTCCCTCATTGCAGGTGGAGTATTTACCAGCTGAGTTACAAGGGAAGTAAGATTATCTGCCCTCTTGTTGGAACTGTAAACCAAAGATGGATGAGGTGGGAGTGGAGGGCTCATTAAACAGTTACTGAACAGCACCTAGCAAAAAGTCAAACATTTTGTTTCATTTTTACTGTCAACACAAAGAAAACTTCAAATAGAAATATTACAGAAGGAGGATAAGAATGTAAATGGACCAGTCAAAAGACATAGGGTGGCTGAGTGGATTTTTTGAAAAAGACCCATACATAAGTTGCCTATAAGAGATTCACTTCAAATCCAAAGAAACAAACTGAAAGTGAGAGGATGGAAAAAGATATTTCATGCAAATGGAAACAAAAAAAAACGGTGGGGCAGCAATGCATATATCAGACCCAAGAGACTCAAACTATAAAAAGAGGCAAAGGAGGACACTAAAGGACAGTGCTCACGGGATCAATTCAAGCAGATAAAGACAGCTGTCAATATGTATGTACCCAACATAGGAGAGGTTAAACATACAAGGCAAATATTAATAGATGTAGAAATTGACAGCAACACAATAATAGCAAGGGGTCTTTAATGTCCCCCTTCCATCAATGGACAGATCATTCACGTAGAAAGTCAGTAAGGAAACAGCAGCCTTAAAAGACACATTAGATTAACTTAATAGATATATACTAAAAATGCAAATTAAAATTGCCAGGAAATATCACCTTACATCTCTCTTTTAGAATGGCTGAGGTCCAAAAGAACACAAATAATAAATATTGGTGTGGATGCACAGAAAAGTGAACTCTTGTACACTGTTAGCTGGAATGGAAACTGGTGCAGCTACTATGGAAAACAGAATTGAGGTTTCTGGAGAAGGCCATGGCACCCCACTCCAGTACTCTTGCCTGGAAAATCCCATGGATGGAGGAGCCTGGTAGGCTGCAGCCCATGGGGTCGCTAAGAGTCAGACACGACTGAGCATCTTCCCTTTCACTTTTCACTTTCATGCGCTGGAGAAGGAAATCGCAACCCACTCCAGTGTTCTTGCCTGGAGAATCCCAGGGACAGGGGAGCCTGGTGGGCTGCCGTCTATGGGGTCGCACAGAGTCGGACACGACTGAAGCGACTTAGCAGCAGCAGCAGCAGCAGCAAACTAAAAATATAACTACCACGTGAGTCAATAATTCTACTCTTAGGTATTTATAAAATAAAAAAAATAACAATCTTTGAAATGATACAAGCACCCTAATGCTCACAGCAGCATTATTTAAAATTGCTAAGATATAAAAGCAACCTAAAAATAAATAAATAAATAGAAGCAACCTAAATGTACTTAGCCGATGAATGGATAAAGATGTGGTACATACATACAATGGTATACTACTCAGCCATAAAAAAGAATTAAATATTACCATTTGCAACAACATAGATGGACTTGGAGGGTGGTATGCTGGATGAAATAGGACAAATATTGTATGACACCACTTATATGTAAAATCTAAAAAAATACAACAAGCTTCTGAATGTTAACAAAAAAAGAAACAGACTTCAGACACAGGGAGCAAACTAGTGGCTACCCCTGGGGAGAGGGGAGGGTGGGAGAGAGGTTAGGGGTCGGGGACTAAGAGGAACAAACTACTACGTATAAAACAAACATGCTACAAGAACATATTGTGTGACACAGGGAATACAGGCCATATTTTGTATTTAGTATAAATACAACACAACTTAAAAAACTGGATCATCATGTTGTACATGTGAAACTTATATGATACTGTACATCAACTCTTCCACAATAAAAGGATATGGAAGATGTGAATAACACTATCAACTGATATTTACAGAACTCTTCACCCAAGTAAAGCAAGATACACATTCTATGGAATTGCAGATGAAACATTCACCATACTCAACCATATGTGTTAGGCCATATATTTCTAAGAATGAAAATCTTTGAAATAGGTTATTTGATCAAATAGAATTAAATTAGAAATCAATAACAAAGAGACACCTAGAAAATTCCAAATATTTGGGAAATTAAATAATAATACACAACTAAATAACCCAAGCATCAAAGAAGAATTTGCAAGGTAAGTTAGAAAATACTTTGAGCCAAATAATAAAGAAATACATCAGAATTTGTGAGATAGTTAAATCCTCAGAAAATATGTATTGCTTTAAATGCTTTTATTATAAAAGGTAGATATAAAATGTTTTATAAGAATATATAAAATCAACAATTTCTACTTCAATCTGAAAAAGATAAAGAGAAAATGAAATTCAATTTAAGTACAGGAAGTTCAAAATAAAAACAAAAATTTGTAATTAAAAAAGAGCAGATATTAATGAAACCTGAAAAAGACACATCCACAGAGGAAACTGCCAAAGTTAAAAGTTTTTCTTGGAAAATTAGTAAAACCACAAACTCTCTAAAAGATGGAACAATAAAAAAGGGAGGAAACATAAATTACCAATATTAGAAATCAAAGAAAATATGTATATCATACAGGTCTTAAAGACATTAAAAGGATAATGAGAGGATGATACAATTTTATGCCAATAAATCTCACAACTTATATAAGCTAACGAATTAACAGATTTGATTATATATTACTAGAAGTGACCCAAGAAGAAATATAGAACTTTAATAGCCCTATTTCATTTAAAGAAACTGAATTTATAATTCATGCCCCCAACATACACACAAAATCCTAAACCAGATGGCTTCATTTTATTTAATGCTTAAGAAATAATACCAATTCTACACAAATTCAAAACATAAAAAAAAAAATAAAAAGAGGAGAAGCAACTGCTCTTCCAGTTATTTTACGAGGTCTCCACAGCCCTAATACAAAATCAGAAGAGGCCATTACAAGACAGAAAATGACAGAACGAAATCCACTATGCTAAGTGAAGTAAGTCAGAAAAAGACAAATACCGTATGATCTCACATGTGAAATCTAAAGAAGACAAAAAATGTCTAAAGAAAACAAACTGATGGATGCAGAGAAGAAATTGGTTGTTGCCAGAGGTGCCTGGGGTGGAGAGAGCTTGAAATGCATGAAAGGGGTAAAAAATGTACAAACTTCCAGTCATGAAATAATTTATGAGATGTAATGTATACCATGGAGACTACAGTTAGTAATACTGTATTGGGTATTTGAAAGTTGCTAAGAGTATATCTTAAAAGTTCTCATCACATGAAAAAAAAATTTTCTAACTATGTGTCCTGATGGATGTTAACTAGACTTGTGGTGATCATTTCACAGTACAGTTGACCTTGGCACAATGTGGGGGTTGGAGCTCTAACCTCTGCACATTCAAAAATCTGTGAATAACTTCATGGCTGGCCCTCTGTGGTTTCACACTTGTGGATTCAGTCAACTTTGGATCATATAGTACTACTGTGGCATTATTTGAAAAAAAGCAACATGTAAGTAGACCTGTGCAGTTCAAATCCTAGTTGTTCAAAGATTAACTGTATATACAAATATCAAATCACTATGCTGAATACCTGAAACTGATATAAAATTATATGTCAATTATATTTCAAAAAATGTTCACACCAACTTTATTCATAATTGCCCTAAACTAGGAACAGTTCAGGTATCAATTACTAAACACTGGATAAACAAACTGCGTTACAGTCATATAATAAAATATTACAAAGCAAATAAAAGGAGTAAACAAGTGATACATACAACAACATGGGCGACTCCCCAAAACATTACACTGAATGTAAAAGTCGAGGCACAAAAAGGTATGTACTTTTTCCCACCATCTATATGAAATTGTAAAAAAGGCAAAATTTTTGAGATTGAAATCAGATTAGTGGCTCTTCTGGCCCCTTGTAGGGGGTGCTGATTGGAAAGGGGCATGAAAGAACTTAAGAGGGTGATGAAAATGTTCTGTTTCTTGTCTGGGAGTGTATAGACAAGAACAGTTACATGAATATACACATTTGTCAAAATTACAGAACTGTATACTTAAGATTGGAGCATTTCTCTGTATTACATATTATACATCAATTAAAAAAATGTTCAATATATATTTCAGTTGAGAAATTCCTTTTTTGGGAATCTAACCTATAAAATAAATGCATCAGTAAGTATATATAGATACATGGATAAGGCTTTAGTTGAGGAAATTAAGGTTCCCATTGTATTTATTTAAAGCAGATGTTGTAAGACGTATTTCATGTTTTAGTCAATGTCATGACTTTTTTTGGGGAGAAAGGGGAAAGATTAACAAAAAGGGGATGTAGAATCAAAAATGCCTTCTCAACCCAGATAAAGATAAGTTTTTAAAAGTGAAAAAGTCACAGAAAAAGCACAGGTTGGATAGTTTTCCCTCCACATATTTGAATAAACTTTAGGTTGTCTAATAAAAATACCAAAGATATTGTGGTTAAGCAGAAAGAATTCTTAGAAGGCCACATACTATTTCTGCTTTTATTCTAACAAATCTGCATTTCTTTTAAACCATTTTCTAAAAATCCTCTTCTAAAAGTACTGGTACAAAGGTCACTTCAATCTTTCTGCAAGAGCAAGGCTAGAAATGCAGAATTCCACAACAGTACTGAGAACTCCTGAGGGGTGGGAGGGAAGGAATATCTAGCAACAGGCAAATGACTGAATAAACCATGATACATTCATAGTATGGCATGTTAGGCATCATTAAAAGAATAATTGTATACACGCAATTTGACTTGGAAGGATTTCCACCATGCAGTGATATTTGAGAATAGGAAGATGCAGAAGAGTATACAGAATATGATCCTGTTCTAGTAAGTAATGATGACAGTCCTCATAGCCCCCAACCCTATTATAGTTGGCCCTCTGTATCTGTGGACTCCACACCCACAGATTCAACCAACCATGGATGGAAAACACTCAGGGAAAAAAATTACAGAAAGTTCCTGAAAATAAAACTTGAATTTACCACGCGTTGACATTGTATTATTAGTTGCTCAGTCATGTCTGACTTCTTGTGACCCCATGGACTGCAGACCCCTTCTCCAAGGGATCTTCCCAACCCAGGGATCGAACCTGAGTCTGCTGCGTTGCAGGCAGATTCTTTACCATCTGAGCCACAGTATTTACATTGTGTTATGTATTATAAGCAATCTAGAGATGGTTTAAAATACATGAGAGGATGCCCATAGGTTCTATGCAAATACTACTGTTTTACATAAGGGACATGAGCAACCACAGCTTTTGGTATCCTTAGGGATCCTAGAACAAATCCCCCATAGATACCAAGGGGTAACTGTATACATCTTTGGTACCTGTATATGCTGATGTGTGTGTATATATGTTGATGTATCTGTGCATATATATATATATATATGATACGAAATTATAAGCAAAGGTAGGAAAGAAAAAGTACCAAATTGTTAATGCTATTATCTTAAAAGGGAATTCGAGGGCTGGTGGTAATTTAAAAATAGAAAAGATTTGTTTTAAAAGAATTCTCACAATAAATATCTAAGAAATACTGTGATTACACATTCACACCTATGTAAAGATGGCAACCAAAAAAATTTTAATGTGTTGGAACATCAATTTTTACTTTCACTCTTATTCTTTTTCTGTTCATCTGCTTTTCTACTGACACATTATTTACATGATCAGGAAAAAAGGGCACTTTTAATTTCAGAAAATAACAGATCAAAGACCTGGAAAACACTGCAAATGGCTTTGAAATTTAAAAAATCTATATATGGTATTGCTAATTTCACATAATTAATATGCTTTAAAATTAAAAAAATTTAAATAAGACTATACAGTGTAAACATGTTTTGCTGACATCAAAGAACAAACTATCACACATGACCCCAAAGCACAGACATCACAGACTGAAGACACACACACGTACCTGGGTGATTCAGAAGAGTATTAAGTTCTTCTTTGGCCACAACCATTCTTAAGCTATCACTACTATCAATGACAAAAATAATGGCTTGTCCTTCTCTGTGTAATACACAGAACGAGAAAAATTAATGATAAACAAACATTTTTTTTACATTAATGATTCATTTGCATATCTTAAACCGTTTATTATGTTTTCATGTCCTATGATGATTTGTCGTTATAGGCGTTGGTGCTGTTCCTTACTAGTTTATATGAGTAATTAATACTGCCATATTTTGGTTAATATATTAACCAAATTAGTCACATTTCATGTAAAGTAATTTTTATTCATTTGGATAATAACGTGGTAAATTTAATGACTCATTTCATAATTTAAAAAAATAACAAGGTGGGCTTCCCTGGTGGTTAAGAATCCACCTGCCAATGCAGGGGACAGGGGTTTGATTCCCTGATCCAGGAAGATCCCACATTATGCAGAGTAACTCAGCCCATGCGCTACAATCACTGAACCCACACTCTAGAGCCTGTGAATCACAACTACTGAGCCAAAGCGCCTCAACTTCTGAAGCCCAGAGCCCACGCTCTGCAATAAGAGAAGCCCCCACAAAGAGAAGCCCGCATACTCCAACTACAAAGTAACCCCGGATCACTGCAACTAGAGAAAGCCCGTGTGCAGCAACGAACTTAGCATGGTCATAAATTAAATTAAAAAATAAAAGGTAAAAACATAATCCCATTACACAGGCACAATCATTAATATTTGCAAATAAACCGTTTTCAACATTTACTTTGTACATGTGTGTATGCATGTGCATTCAGTCCTGTCCAACTCTTTGCAACCCCATGGACAGCAGCCTGGCAGGCTCCTCTGTACATGGAATTTTCCAAGCAAGAATATTCATATACGAATATCTACATCTGTACTTAAATGGAATCTTGCTGTTTTATTCTGCCTTTCTGATATATATATGTACACTTCCTTGATCTTTTTTATAGTATAGTTTGAACTACTTTTACATGAAGCATTAAAGCATAAAGAAGCTTTCAACAGTTTTTTTTGAACGACGTCTTTCAATAACATCTTTCATCATACTGTAAAGTATAATGAGTATGTCATTAAATATTGTATCAAACTTCTATTGTTGGGCTTCATAGAATACTTCCAATTTTCATTACTATGAAAAACTCTGGGATAAACATCCTCCCAAATACATTTAAAAAATTTCTTGATACTTTAAGATCTCTTCTTAGGAACAGAATGCCTAGGAATACACACATAATTTAAAGTTTTAGATAAACACTGACAAATTAGAAATGCTATAGCAATTTTATAATACTATCAGCACTGTTCCCACTCCCTGGCCAGCATGGCTCTTATTCTTTTCAATTTTTTACCATCCTAACAGCATATTATTTTACTTTGCATTTTATTAATTTCTTGTTAAGTTCAATATACTTTCATATATTTATTAGACATTTATATATTTTTGTGACTTATTCCAGTCATAAATCAAGATTTTTAAAGTTCAATGTCATTAGTACTCACATGCATATAAAAAAATAAAACAACTTTTTAATACCATTGTCTGCTATCATTTAAAAAGATGAATGCACTTTATTACAGTCATACATTACCAGTGGATATAAAAACTGATACAATTGGAAATACATATCAAGAGCTTTAAAAACATTTCGTCACTTTGAGCCAGTAATTTCATTTCTGAAATTTATACTAAGGAAACATGAAGTATGACAAAGATTTATACAGTAATATGTTAACTGAAGAACTGTTTATCATCTTCCAAAACTGAGAACAACCTTCATGTCCAAAAACAGAAATGATTAAGTAAATTTTGGCAGAGGAAAGAATATAAGAAAATATTAGGTTGCCATGAAAGTTACATTCTTTTTATTTTTTCCTGACTTATCATAGAATGTTAAATGAAAACTATACAGCACATGGTGCATACTTTAGAAGGCTCCTTTCTCAGTTTATGTTAAATGTTATTTCAAAACAGAAGAAACATACTCAAAAGATATACTTTCTAAACATTTCCTGATATGCACTCCTTATATCTTAGGCTTTATTACTTTTTTATATTCAAAGAGTAATATGCAAAAACTATATAATAATTAACATTACAGAATCAAATAAATGACAAAGTAAACTTCCTTTACAGTTTCATTAGTACCAAAACAAATGCTATTAATGATGCAGTACATATTACACTAAGAATTTTCTTCTCTCTCAATATATATCAAGCATACATTTTTATTAAGAATAATTTTCTTTATATAACTGAGATATGACAAAATATCATTATAAATAATTCTCAACACACATTCTTTTATGTATATGTTTGCCCAGCAGTCCCAGTCACCTGTACTTTCCTGAAAGCAAAAATTATGGCTGGAGGGTATGAACATTTTTCATTTTAACAGATATTGAAAAATTACCCTAAAAAAGATGTTACATTATCTGTAAGAGTAGCTTGTTTTGCCAACAGTAGACTTAATCTTTTTTAACCTTTTTTCAGTCTAATAGATTAAAACGCACTTGTTCTTTCACAATCAGAAAAATATAGCTACAGGAAATTTACTATTACTGTAAATTTCTGAACAGTAACCATATTCAGCATTCCACCGTGTATCTAAAATATTCCTGAATTCATTAACTTCTTCCAAAAAGACTTTAAAGAAAAAGAATGTTAAAATCAGAAAAAAAATTTTCTTAAGTACTATTTTTTACATAGTATTGCATTTTCTGTAATAAAAATTTTTTTAAAGTATTAAATACATTTTTTAAAAAAGTTGTTTACCAATTAATTGGAAGAGGAATTAAAAAAAAATCCTATACTGAAAACTCAAGTTGCCTTAAAAACAAAAACATCTCACATTTCCCCCAGAGAATTTAACGTAGGATACCACAAACATAGCATATTTGGATCCTAGCAACTTGATAGCTGTTAATCTGAAGTAGCTGGTGAGCACCTGATTTGCATACACAGCAAAACATCTCATTTAGAACTGCTTGTTGAACAAATGGATCAACTGTTGGTGCTGCTATTTTAACTAAATTTATTCGTTAATTATTTACTGATCTGTGTGCCCAGAATCATACTTCATCTTGAAGAAATAATCCGAATAAGAAAAAGATCCCACCCCCTTGATTATATGGTTATAAGATTAGAGAAATATGAATGGTTAAGTACTGTGCCAACAAGGGAGCCAGAATAATTGGGCATCTCCACAATAAATGGAATCTCCACAGGTGACTTTTGAGCTAGTCCTAAAGAATGAATATATCGACCTTAAGCTGCAGAGAAGTGGAGTAGAACAGGACATTAAAAACAGATAATAGAACATGCAAGGCCAAAGTTATGAAGAATCTGAAGCATTTGACAAATAAAGTCAAGTATGATTATATATTTTTTAAAAACTTAGGATGTATACTTAAATTACATAAAAATAAACATTGCAACCTAGCCCATGTAATCATTTGGATTTCTAATCACTACTTGTTAAAATATAACCATCTAGTTAACCAACATTTGCAAACATACTTACTTATAATAGTGTTCCCAGAGATTTCTGTATCTTTCTTGACCTGACATGTCAAACACTGTAAAAGACAAACTATAAAACAAAACAAACAATAACAAAAAATCACTACATTATAAGCTACTAAAACTTTAAATTATTATCAATCAAAGAAACCACCCTTGAGTATACAATGCTCAAGCTGGGCCAGCTTTCAAGTACAAGTGCCACAGAATAAATTTCTTGAATATAAATAGGATTTTATAATAGTAACATATAAAAATATATTTTTCTTTGCTAGTGAAATTGTAAGGATTCATCTAACCTCTAAATTCTGAAGAATAATCCAGGGATAATAGTACAAATATTTTAACATTGGTGAGCTTCTAAAACAACAGATTCCTTTTTCTAAGAGTAGCAGGAATAACTAGATAGATCTAATACTATTTTTCACCCAAAACTTCTTAATCACAAGTTTAATAAAATGAATTACCTAGATGATTTGAATTTCTCTATGCTGAATCCTATTGTTGGAACTATATCTTGAGACTGAGCCTTTAAGAAAAGAGACAGAGTTTAGAAATTTGCAATTACCAAAGATGCATTTTTCCTCAGGTTAAAAGTAAAGCACCCAGTTTTTCCAATTCTAAAATAAGCCACTAAGAAAATGAAAAGATTAAACAAAATCATAATTTTTGCAAGATCATTGTGTATGAATTCTTTATAGAAGTTTAAGGTTTACTAATTATAAATCTGCATAATGTGTGTCTTAATTCATATTTTGAGGCTTGCTGAAAGTTACCACCAACTTAAAATAGTTTCACAATTCTCTTTTAGCTCATATATAGGACTTCCTAATCTTCCATACTTATTGAGTTTGCAAATGAACAGAGTGGCTTCCGAGGTGGCACTCCTGGTAAAGAACCTGTCTGCCAATGTAGGAGACATAAGAGAGGTGGGTTCGATCCCTGGGTCGGGAAGATCCCCTGGAGGCAGGCATGGCAACCCACTCCAGTATTCTTGCCTTGAGAATCCCACAAATAGAAGAGCCTGGCAGGATACTGTCCATGGGTTTGCAGAGAGTCAGACACGACTGAAACAACTTAGCAAGCAGGACGTGTGCTACAGAGGATTGTCTTCATGGTGAATATACATGGTCTCTGCTCTCATGGAATTTATAATCTAGAGAAGGTAAACAGCAATAAACAACTAAGATACCAATTTTGAACAGTGCCAAGTGCAATGAAAGGTGATTGAGGGTGGGAGGCAATGGGGTGGAGGAGAGGTAGTTTAGCAACAAGCCTGTCTGAGAGAGGTGACATCTCACTTAGTAAATGTTAAGAAGGGAAAAAGCTATGACAAGATCTGGGCAAAGGACAACCCAGTCAAAGGAAACAGCCAGGGCAATGATTGCAAGGAAGGCAGGAACTCGCCACTCAGGAGAGTTGAAGGCCTGTATGTCTAAAATGTATTTACTAAGGGAAAGACTGTGTGTAACCAAGAGATGGGGCCACGGGGCCATGGTGGAGACTGAGTGGAAAAGAGACTGCAAGAGGGCCAGAGTATAATGGGAGACCTGCTGAAAGGATCCACAGGCAAGTAAAAGACCTTACATTGACAAGTTAACTTGTTGATTAAGTTAACTTAATTGGCAATTAGCAGGCAATTGAGTTAATACTTCTACCATCAAAACTTGCTCCTTTTGAATAGAAGTCCATTCACTTTCTGACCCAGATGTCTAGAAGTTATTCTTGACTCCTTCCCTTTTTTTACATCCCCTATACAACAATTCTCTAAGCTTTATTGATTCTGGCTCACTAACTTAGCTTAGGTGCCCATCATTTCTTGCTTCAAATTACTACAGCAGCCTCCTGATCACCTCTAACTGCTAATACACCATATAAACAAGTTACTTCTCTAAGCCTGAGTTTTCTCAAATGTAAAATATATCATTACTACCCTTAACTCTTAGTGTTTTCATGAGAATTAAGTAAATTAATAGATGCAAGATACCAGTGTCTGGTCCATAGTAAACACTCAACAAATGGTTGTTATCATTAAGAATTACAAGCTCACTGATTTCAGTTTTGTACCCGTCTTCTTCATACTGCCAAAAGTGTAACCTAAAAAAAAAAATTCCCCTTTGAGTTCATCACTTTGCTTTTATGTAAAAAGAGGAGGAGTAGAGGGAAAATTGCTGCCTTACATCATTATGTTCACTTTGGTAGTTTACTCCAGAAAATTTAAAATTCAAATGGAAAGACATAAGGTGAAAGGTCCCTGGAGCTTGGTCACCTTAACAGTATCGTGCTAGTGAAAAGATTTCCCAGAGCAGCCCTGGTTTTGGCTTTCTGAAATCTGATTACTCAGCTTTCCCTTCCATTCTGTGAGCTGCCTAGTACTCTTCCAAAAATCTCTCTATGTTAGACAGAATTTATTTTCTGTTACTCAGATTCTTACCTCATATCTTAGGGGTCCTTCATTGTATAAAAAGCTTTGGAATAAAGAGTTTCCTAATTTTTGTTGTCCTAAAATACAATACTGTTTTGATTTTATGAATTTTCATGTGCCAATGTGATAAAACCATCACCTATTATTATTAGGAAAAAATAACAATAATAAAAAAAAGTTGAACATTTAAAGAAATCTCAGAAAATATAGCTCAAATGAGTAGCCTTGAACTATAATTCTAATCACTGAACTGTAATTAGAAATTGGCCCAGCCTGTCCATAACCACCCAGTTTCTTCACAAACTCTTTTTGTTTCCAGAGAAGCTACCCTTTAATTTGCTGTTTTAACAGGGGTAAAATTAATCAACTTTCTTTTCTTTTCTTCACTTTTAAAGTTCTAGTGGAAGATAATTAGAAAGAAGAAACTCCACAAATTAATTAGGACAGGACAAGATATGTGAGCTGGTACTTTCAGATTCAAGTGTGATTCATTTTCCTCTAAAGAATTCCGAAATAGTCTTCACTGATTAATTTCCCTCTGCTCTATTCAGGAACAAATACATCTGATGATTCTCTAAATTGGACAGGGGATGCTTACAAACCAAGGAAAGAGAACAGGAATTATTACCTAAATGGATTAGGCCATCTGAGACAGCCCAGTAATAGACCAATATCAGTAAGACTAGAACAAGGTTTCCAAGAGAGACCCTATTTGGTAAGTTTTACTAAATTTGTTGAAAACTATATCCTTGGTATGATCAATAATCATTCCCTGCACAAAAATGAAAATTAAAAAATCACCCATCAGTCCATTTGTACAAAAATACATTTAACTATTAAGAAATATTCTAGGTATTTGGGCAATCCCATGAAGAGGAGCCTGGCAGTCTACAGTCCATAGGGTTACAAAGAGTCAGACGTGCCTTAGTGACTAAACAACATTATTGGACAATGTAAGATCTATGCTCTTATGAATTTAATTTTATGATGAAGAAAAATGTAATAAACAACTTATCAACTGAATATGTGAAGCAATTGCAGAATGTTTTAAATGTTAAGAATATAAAACTGGATGACATGATACAATGAGAGCATTTATGTTGGGGAATGGGGCAAAAGAATTTTAGAAGAAAGGTGTTAATAGAGCACAACTCTTACTATGACACTAAGACCAGATTCTTGAAAAGCTATCAGGTTAAAATGTACCTCTTTTCTCTCCTTATCAGTTTAGAAAAGATCAGCAACCTTAACATAATTAACAACAAATGAACATTGACAGAGCTTAATATTAAAAACTAGTTTGGGCTCAGGAAGTATCTAGTTATCTAGAAACTGACTTTATCCCTCCGCAAAAAAGTATGAGACTATTTTACTCTAAAATGAGACTTGTAATTTCTTTCAAGACATTTTCCTAATAGAGGATCATAGATTTCTATTCAGTTCAGTTCAGTCGCTCAGTAGTGTCCAACTCTTTGTGACCCCATGGACAGCAGCACACCAGGTCTCCCTGTCACCAACTTCCAGAGTCCACCCCAGCTCATGTCCATTGAGTCGGTGATGCCATCCAACCATCTCATCCTCTGTCATCCCCTTCTCCTACTGCCTTCCATCATTCCCAGCATCAGGGTCTTTTCCAATGAGTCAGTTCTTCACATCAGGTGGCCAAAGTATTGATCAGTCCTTCCAATGAACACTAAGGACTGATCTCCTTTAGGATGGTCTGGTTGGATCTCCTTGCAGTCCAAGGGACTCTCAAGAGTCTTCTCCAACACCACAGTTCAAAGTATCAATTCTTTGGCGCTATACTTTCTTTATAGTCCAACCCTCACATCCATTCACGACTACTGGAAAAACCACAGCCTTGACTAGATGGACCTTTGTTGGCAAAGTAATGTCTCTGCTTTTTGATTTCTATTACTCACCTTATTCATTAAAAATAATATTTCTCAAAGTGGATACAAGCTCCCAAGAGACTGTTCTTGGGTTCAAAGGTAGGGAGGAAGCCAAGTGTTTTATCTGTGCCTGGGTGACAGGTTTTAGGGCTCTTATTCTGCCCTCAGAAGGCAGAGGTCAATTGTTCTGAGGGAGACAGGATAGTTGCCTAAAGATTAAGGCTCAGGAAGTGGTGTCAGAAATTATTTGATCCCCTTAAAAATATACCTGGAGCTAGTCTAGGCTAGTTTCATAATTCACCAGTGGTAGCAGAGAAATGCATATGCTGGAAAGCAAAAGATTAATTAAAAAGCCTCAGTAATTGGCTGCATGCCCAGATGTTCCTGAAGCCGCTCCCTGACTAGTATAGTGTGTTAGGCAGGGTCAGCAAGTCTTGTACAGGGCTAGTCTGAAATTGGGATATTAGAATATTTTAAGATGGTAGACTGAGCTCAGGATGTCTCCTTTCCCTGCTGCCCCAAATGACCAATATTGTTTAGAGAAGCTGCTCCCATCCATATCAAAGAAGATTATTCCTACGGTAATAACCATGTCTTGGGACAGAAGATCACTATACTGTTGGGGATGATGGAAAGAGACAACGTAATTTCCATTTTGTTCTTTGAATGTCATTTCTGCCAATCTGAGTACAGCAGGCTCCAGGGGGCTGGCACACTTTGGTACTACTGTGACTCTAGTTTCAATAATTTTGTACTTATTTGACACAAGTTTTACAAAAAAATTACTTTTGAAGACATTCCTTGATGTAGGAAAAAAATCAAAATATCTCCTATAGAATAGGACCTTACCTAAAGAACTTCCTTATAATCTTCCTCCCTTATGCTACTAGGCTGACCTGCACAAGTGCTGCACATCACCAGCCACTAAGTTTCTTAATATTAGCCCAGGTTGATCTACTGATAGCTGAACCATCCGTGGAACTAATTATGGACCCAACCACAGCTGGGTATGGTTCTCTATATTCAATTTGGACCCCATTCAAGTGGGTAGGTTGCTATATCTTCTTCTTAAAGACTGTTCAAGAAATTTATTACAATCACCTTGGTTAGGAGACAGACTTTTTAACCTGTTCCTTTCCTTATTGGTGAAATCTTTTTCCTCTGCTTTCATATAGAGAAGACCCCATTTTTAAAAATGACACTTCTAGCTGCTGTATCTGTCCTCTTTAAATTTATTCCTTTTCATGGGTGGGGAGGACTTCTTTGACGTCTCAGTTTGTGAAATGTAAACAACATTCTTGGTTCTGCCTCTCTCTCATTGAGAGTCACATGCTTCTTGAAACCATGCATTCTCATCTGTTCTTAACCATGCAGTAAACCTACATAAGCAGGATCTCTCCCTGAGGAGGAAAGCATGAATTCTGGTACATGAAGCATAACTCAAGAGAGTGTTAGCAAGTCCTCTGGCCAGACCTAAACCTTGCCCTCAAAAATTTTTTCAATAAAACTGCTATTTTTTTTTTAAATCTCTGACTTTAGCACACCTATTTCAGCTGATTTCCAACTTGACTGGGGAACTCCCATTTTCAACTTCTTATCCCAGCTGCCTCAAACTAACTGCCATCTGAAAATACACCAGTAGTTAGTTGTTTCACATGGAAAATTCTCCCATGTAGAAGAAGGGAATGGTGACCACAAGAAATGATGGCATTTTTGTAATTTGAGAGCAATCTCAAACTAAACAGAAGTAAAACTGAAGCTGTTGGGGAAAAGGTGGTGGGGGACAGTAGGAGTTCTCATTCTGCCCAACCTGAAGCACTATTTGGAGGCAATGAAGTCCACCTTCAATTACCCTATTTAGGGGCAATGCTTCCTACTATGTAGCCTGTCAGTCATTAAGAGCACCAGCTTCCTAATTTTGAACCACCTGCTAGATTTATATGCAGGCTATATATTTTTTCATCAACATCTTCCATTGATTGACTAATGGTTTTTATCTAGATAAAAGTACTTACAACTGTCAGTGTTAACTGCTTACCTCATATTCACTCTCCTATTCTTTCATACTTTGTTGTTGTTTACTAAGTCATGTCTGACTCTTTGCAACCCTATGAACTGTAGTCTGCCAGGCTCCTCTGTCCAGGGATTTCCCAGGCAAAAATACTGAGTGGGTTGCCATTTCCTTCTTCGTAAGACCTTAACAACCCAGGGATCAAACTCACTTCTCTGCATTGGCAGGTGGGTTCTTTACCACTGAGCCACCAAGGAAGCCCCTCTTTTGTTCTTACAGGACCTCTGTTACTAATGGAAGCAGCAATATGTCCTGTTTAAAAAAAAAAATCCAGCCTCATTTACAGGTGGGGTAGCCAGTGAGGTGAAAGAGTCTTTAGTGGAAGCTTTTGAGTAAGCTCTTTAAGGAGGACTTATTTGGCAGGAAGACTTATTCTTTTGCCTTGTTCTTTTCTCATCTCTGCAAGTTAGGATATAGACAGCATATTAAAAAGAAGAGACATTACTTTGCCAACAAAGGTCTGTCTAGTCAAGGTTATGGTTTTTCCAGTAGTCATGTATGGATGTGAGAGTTGGACTATAAGGAAAGCTGAGCGCTGAAGAATTGATGCTTCTGAACTGTGGTGTTGGAGAAGACTCTTGAGAGTCCCTTGGACTGCAAGGAGATCCAACCAGTCCATCCTAAAGGAGATCAGTCCTGGGTGTTCATTGGAAGGACTGATGTTGAAGCTGAAACTCCAATACTTTGGCCACCTGATGCGAAGAACTGACTCACTGGAAAAGACCCTGATGCTGGGGAAGATCAAAGGCAGGAGGAGAAGGGGATGACAGAGGAAGAGATGGTTGGATGGCATCACCGACTCAATGGACATGAGCTTGGGTAGGCTCCGGAAGTTGGTGATGGACAGGGAGGCCTGGCGTGCTGCGGTCCATGGGGTCGCAAAGAGTCAGACATGACTGAGTGACTGAACTGAACTGAGGATAGTTAACTAAGATGGCCATGTGGAGATTCCGAGGACCCTGAAGAAAACAAGGCACTTAGGATAGCAGAGAAGAAGGATGGAAGATGTTTGGACCATGCAGCTGCCACACCAGCCCTGGAATATTTCTTCTGGACTTACTGAGATGACAGAAGAAGAAGCCTCCATCTGCACTCCACTGTTACGTGGGTTTTCTCTACATACAGCAGAACCTAATTGTAGCTTACACTTCCTAGATGGCACAGTAGTAAAGAATTGGCCTTCCAATGCAGGAGGCACAAGAGGTTTGATCCCTGGGTGGGGAAGATCCCCTGGAGTAGGAAGTGGCAACCAACTCCAGTATTCTTGCTTGGAAAATTCCATGGACAGAAGAGTCTGTCAGGCTATACTCCAAGGGGTTGCAAAGAGTTGGACACAGCTGGGGCACAACTGGGCACACAGCACAATGTAACTCATACATTATGTGGTAAATGTCCTAGTTTATATATATATTTCACTGATTTAAACAGTACATTCATGTACTTATGACTTACAGGACTTAAAAGTCATCTTGCTTGCTATTACCAATATGCATGCAACACCCTTGGGAAACTGGCTAATTACCCACAGAATCTGTGAAAACGATTCACCTTTCCCTTTGTGTTGCTCCTCTTGTAGAGAGAGAGTCAAGACGAAGGCAATGCTACCTGAACGTAAACTCCACAAATTTCTGAAGATCTTTTGTGAAGAAAAGACATTTGGAAAATATTCCAGTTTAAATAGTCAAGATTTACCTACATACCAGCATAAAATACATTTCACGTTATGGTTGGCTGATACTTATTACTTTACTAAAGGTATCACAAATTTAACAAGATTTCATAATGTGACAATGAAGTTACAATGACAAAATAATCCTCCATTAGCTTTCTTTAGCAGAAAATATATAATGTATCCAATAAATATACTTACATTTGAAGGTTTAAGTTTATTAATGATTGTTGTTTTGCCACTATTATCCAGCCCAAGGCACAAAACATGAACCTCCTTCTTTTTGAGGCCAAGCAAGCCTGAAAGTCTGTCTAGCAATCCCATAATGTGATGCAAGGATTCACAAATCAGCTGCAAGTCAGGGAAAAAAATATATATATTAACACCGGCACCTTAAATATGGAGAATATGAGCATATGTATCCCAAATTTTCAGAATTTAAAGTCAGTGATATTGTGAAAACCATGTCAATGTACCTTTGCATTTAGTAAACAAAGTTTAAGCTGATTACCAGAAAGAAGTCTTAACTGGAATGCAGATTGGCAGCTAATAACCCCCAGCAACACAGAACAATGCCCTTGAAATAACTGTACATTTCTTATTGTAACTTATAATACTTAGGAACAAAATGTGGTATCCTATGGAGTCTACTGTTTGTGATACTTGAGAATATTTGCAGCCTTTTCTGGAAATCTGGAAATGTATGGGCAGTGATGTTCATTCAGAGCCTGCTGCTAAAACAGAAAGTAGAAGGCAGACCAGAATCACAAACAAACTGAAACTTTGGGCTGCCTTGTCTCAGTCCACTGGCTAAATCTTTTTCTAAAGCTAACCCCATTGCTGCATTTTGCAATAATATGAAGTAATAAATATTAAATTCACCATTTTTGTTTCCTGACTATATTCAATTTAGACAGAAACAAAAAATCCCAACTGATATATTTATCTTAATTTTTCCTTGGTCTTTACATATCTTGTTATTTTTCTAAGTCAACACAAATCCATTTGGGAAGGTTATGTATAAAATTCACACACACAAACGGAACCTTAATACATTTTTGTTTCTTTGAAATTATAACTTATATGAAATATCCTGTTAACTATTTTTTTAAAAGAACTTTAGTATACTAGTGAAGAATATGAGTTAAATACCCATCTTACATTTTAATCTCCCTTTCTCAAATACTATAAAAATTTCTTTGTTAATTTGTTCCTGAAGTTAATTTGTTCCTGAAGTCCTTACTCATTTATTTATCAATTCTTTCTTTGAAAAAAATCCTTCAAATGCAAACTTTCAAAAAAACTCCATCAGCAATGCAAATGTGTAAGTATTCTGATGTCAAGTAAAATTACTGATGACATATGCCTGGCTATGTGTTAACTTTATGGCTATTCATACCCTTCCGAGGTACTGTTAGATTTAGACTTCAAATCTCCTAATGAAAATTCCCAAAGGTACTTCCTTTGGGTAAACCACCATCCCAGTCCCTCAAAACATGTGGTGGGAGAAGAGAGATACATACCCCTTTTGGCAACCTTCAACTGTGGCAGAGACTGCTACAGCAGTAACCACAATATACCTGTATTCCAAACATTTCCTATTACCCTCCAAACCACCATTTTCAAAGTTCTCTAAATACTAGTCTCATCTCTAAGGTTCTAGAAACTTGCCATCTTACAGTCCTTCAGTATTTTTTGTTCCATACCAAAAAGGCAAGACCATACCTCGAAGGAGGATGTGAGGATGCAGCAACTTGAAATAAGTTTCCAAAACAACTACATCTGAAAGGAGGCTGCATCATCAATTTCGGTTAGGCCCCTTCAGGGATCATTATAGACAGAAATTTCAAAACTGAAATTGGAAAATGAGGTGCAGAAGGGAAGGTACAGTGCCCTACCCAAACAATGGCCACCGCTGTCTTACCCAAGGAATGGGTTTCATTTGAGATACTCCGCTTGTGCTGCTTGAATCAACTTTTCTCCTTGTGGTAGAGATTCAAATCTCACTCAATCCATTCCTTTAAATCTCAGCTTAAGGACAGGCATTTGCAGAATCTACTTTAAGTTAGCCTTTTGATATCATGAAACAATTCATACAGATCATTTTAATTTAAATTTGCCATTACTCACTTTGCTATTAATTATACTAAGCATATTGATATAGTCTTGTATCTTGTTTTTCATTTCTGATGGGATTTTGAATATTTAAAAAATATGACCACTTCTTGTATCATCCCCCCTCTGAGCAGGGCATTGATTGTTAAAAGCCTGATATCTGAATATTTGTTTTTTCACAGAACCTTAGATTTTGATTTTCCGTTCCCTTTTCCTGGATTATCAAACACGTGATGCTTGCCACTGAAATGCGTTGGGACACACAATTTAAAAGAGAAGTCAGATGTTCTAAAAGATATAATTGCATTTTTGAAGTTGCTTTATAAACAACTATCACATAGCCTTATATATGCTTCTATTTTTAGTAACGTTATTTTTATAAATTTACTTTTTGCATGTATGAAACAAGGAAATAAAAGGTAACAGTTTAAGTCACTCAGTATTCATTAGCCATGTCCTGGGTGCACAGGAGGAGATACAATTAAAGTCCTATAGTCATGATTCTCAACCCTGGTTGCGCACTGGAGTCAGCTGACTGGATTAGTATTTCTGAAGATGGAATCAGGGCATCTGTATTTTAAAGCACCACACAGTGTTTTCTGAGGTAGAGTCACTATTGAGAATTTGAAGCTTTTAGAATAAAGCCTAAAATTTCATGCATATCTTTTAAACTTGTACATAATTTGGCACCAATCCACCTTTCCAGTTTCTTACCTTACTGTTTCCTCTCTCTGCACACCAGACGATAAAATTCCCTTAGCTGTTACCTGAGAAACAGCTTTTTTTCTTTTTTTTTGGTCGCGCGTGGGCATGTGACGATCTCAGTTCCCCAACCAGGGATGGAAACTGTGCTCCCTGCAGTGGAAGCACGCAGTCTCAAGCACTGAACCGCCAGGAAAGTCCCAGAAACTGCTTTCTAAAGGATTTTTTAACTTGTTGCCAGAAAAATTATGAAGAACTTGGATGTTATCCACAGTTAAGAGCTTGGAAGGTAGGCTACAGGGAGCGAGGAGTCGAGCAAAGGAAACACCATGAGGTACTTTGTAACTCTATAAAAAATGTTTTCAGGGAGAATTACAGAACACTCTTCCAACCCCCAATAAACATTTTTATTCAGCTTTCAGTTTTTGATGGTGAAATTTCAACTACACTTTCTACACAGCAAACTAAAAAGCCCCAATTGGGCAGTGTTAAAACCACCCAATGAAACAAAAATTCACCCAAAGCAGTTCAATGAGTTTTCTGAGCCACCAGCCCACTTTTTCCCTAGTCCTCACACATTAGAAACAACCACACGGAGTGAAAAACCTGAGGAGGAGCAATTCTAAAACTGGTGGCGGCGGGGACTGCGGGCGGCTCTGGATACAAACATTGGGGTTGGGGAGGTACCTGCTCTTTGCGGTTACTCTTGTGGGCCCGGGAGCTGCTGAACAGGAACGAACGCTCGTCTCCGTCTCGGGGATGGGAATGTGGTGCGGGCGCTCTGGGTACCTTTCTCTCCAGGCCTCCACAGAAAGGATGCCCGGACCAGAGCAAAGCCGCCTCCACAACTTGGGTAAAGGGGTTGTAGTCTCTTCCTCAGCCCAAGTATCAGTGGCTGGGCAGGCGCCTTGGTGCGTGGCGTTCCCCCGGCAACCGGAGGTTCTTCCGGTCCGGAGCCACGCCTCCTCAGAGGTCTTAGCGCATCTGCCTCCGTGCTCCTGTTAAGGGATTGACGAGCTTCCCAAAATGCCTGAGGAACAGTGAGGAGTATTAAAGAAATGTGAGCAAGGGTGACGGGTTGAAAGGCCGCCTCCTAGCCAGGAACCGCGCAGCCCCCCTGTGGAGCATGATGGGAGTTGTAGGCGCGCGCACAGCCTGCTGGGAGGTGCTTGGCGTCCGCGTGGGCCGAGGGCTTTTCTCTCCGTGCGCTCTCCGCGCCCTTTCGGGAATGTCCGTTTCAGGGGTCAGCGCTCCCTGCGGCGTCGGGGGCACAGAGGAGCGTGGATCTCCATCAAGCACGGGCGCAGTGTGGTGGCGACAACTGCAGGACCCGACTGCGCTCTAGGGAGAGGAGTGCGGGGGAATTGCCTCGTTGCCTTTCGCATCCACCCTCTTCCAGGCTCTGCGAGCCCTCAGCTCAAGAGTCCTGGGGAAGCAACGCTGTTCCTGTGATCAGGGAGAGGAGATAAACTCACAGGCATTTTTCGGCAAAGGAAGTCTGCCTGTAACCGGGATTCTGAGCTGTCTGATCTCTAGAGATTTCCATGAGGCATAATCTCTTATGATTAGATTACAGTCCCCAGAAGCAAATCGGCAGCTGGTCCGGAAGGGAATCAGCAGTCTGAATGCTTAAAGTTAGCTCCCTTCTTAAAGATGCTCTGGGTTTTCATAGTAATGGACTTCCCTTGTGGCGCAACTGGTAAAGAATCTACCTGCAATGCGAGAGACCTGGGTTTGATCCCTGGGTTGGGAAGATCCTTGGAGAAGGGAAAGGCTACCCACTCTAGTATTCTGGCCTGAAGAATTTCATGGATCTATGGGGTCGCCTGAGAGTCTTTCACTTTAGCAAATGGATTCATCTCCTTTGTTAACCATGAATATGAGATTATTTACCCCCTTCAACTACCTCCGTGTTATGTTTACTACCCGACCTGTTCTTTGGTTTTTCAATTATTTTGGCCTATTAAGTGGATTGTGTGCGTGCGTATGTGCGAAGTCGCTTCAGTCGTGTCCCACTCTGCGACCCCATGGACCATAACTTCCCAGGCTCCTCTGTCCATGGCTTTCTCCAGGCAGGGATACCGGAGTGGGTTGCCATTTCCTTCTCCAATTAAATGGATTTAGAGAGTGAAAAAGAGACTAGAAGGAATTATATATTAATAAAAGTAATAATGGGAGTAAGGTTGTATTTGCATGATCATGAGGTGCTTTTTCTTTTTTTCCAAATTTTCAAATGTGACTCTGTTATTTTCACAATGGAAAAATAATGTGGTTCTGGGCTAGGGACTCGGTTGAAAGACAAAAACTAGTAAAACACAAAACCCCCAAAACCTATAGCTGCATATCCAAAAGAACTTACTGACCAAGTCCTTGGAAAAAATGGAGTATGGAAATATATTCTTCCTTATTGTGTGGCCTTAGGCCAAGTAACCCTGCTCTATTGTTCAGCTTCCTCACCTTCAAAAACATTATATAGCTCCTTTGGTGGTTTTGAGGAATAAACAGGTAACAGAGGTATGTATGTTTGACACATAGTTGGTGTTCAATAAATAATTTCCTGTCCACCTTTGTCCTGCAATTTTTATTATATTGATAAGATTTTTAAATGTGATCCTTTAACTTTTGACTAAATAAATTTTACAGTAAAGTGTTGATTATTTTTCTGTGTGTCTGGATTTTGCAATTCACTTTGATAAAAGTTGGAAGTGAAGTGCTTACAGCCAGATTTTGACCTTTTTTTTTTTTTTTGTCTTTCTTAGAGCTAAGCAGAAATCTTATGTTTCAGGAAACTATAGTGGACAGACTTAATTTTCCTGTTTGGAATTGATATTTTCTGCCTCTGGGTTGAGTTCTGTTTTTGATTAGTAGAAATCATTTCGTGAAAACGAAATAAAATGGAGAGATGGGATATCCAGCTTTTCAGTCAATTTAAGCAGATGACGTAATTCTTCTGAAAAATTAGCTAAGTGAATTTTTAGGTTACATAATTCTCTCACAATTTAGCTAGGTAAATAGTTTTCTTAGATATTTGTAGTTGCTGTGTTGGTTTCTTATTTTAGAGTTGAAATAGTGGTATGAAACCCACAGTCTAGTCAAGAAGCTGGAAAATGCCAGTTTTGAAACTCACAACCTTAAAAAAAGTAAATATTCCATATGGTAGAATCTGCTGTTTTGGTGCTTTGCCAACCCAAACAGATCTCAACAATACACTCACAGTTCAGCATACAAATTGGTTTCACTTGATTTAAGAAGTTAGTTTGGCTCTCCTCATTTTATTATGAGAATGAGAAGCTTTAATAGTCATATTTAATTTTATGAGGGCCACTTAAGATACCTGTTTAAGGAAAGAAAATTTCAAGTACTCTATTTCCAGATAAATTTCACACTGGCTTTTGGAACTGTATAGAAGAATTCTAAATGAGAGAAGAGTGAGATATGATGAATACAGCTCTATTCTGATTAATTCATGATACTTTTAAGGTCTTTTATTATGAACAATTTTAAAAAACTACAGAAAATCCATGATCTGTAATATACTGGAAGTTTTTGGAATGAATGTTGGTGGTCTAAAGCTATTTGAACAGTTATACATTATTTGTATCTTTTGGTCATCTGCAATTTGTGTACAATAT
Organism: Odocoileus virginianus; assembly: GCF_023699985.2. NCBI lineage: Eukaryota > Metazoa > Chordata > Mammalia > Artiodactyla > Cervidae > Odocoileus > Odocoileus virginianus. The sequence continues at coordinate 13,787,218 of NC_069698.1, forward strand.
TACCTATGCAATGAACATTTATTTGAATCTCACAAAATATTTTGCTGATATAAAATCACTACAAAAATATGTACTAATTATTTGTAGTGATTTATATGACTTTCTCCCCTGGTGGCTCAGATGGTAAAGAATCCACCTGCAAGAATGAGACCCAGGTTCAATCCCTGGGTTGGAAAGATAACCTGGAGAAGGGAATGGCAATCTATTCCAGTATTCTTGCCTGGGAAATCCCAAGACAGAGGAGCCTGGCAGGCTATACAGACCACAGGGTCGCAAAGGGTAGACACAACTAAGTGACTAACACACACACACATGTGAATTTATGTCTTGATCTTAATATTATTTTGAAAGATTACAGCTGTGATTTTGTCTTCAAAATGACTAATATATCTAAAGAGCATCTAGATTTAATAGACTAAAAGATAAGTTATATTAAATAATGATCAATACAATAATACAAAAGCCACAAAGTCAACCACCAGAACTGTAACTTTTATTTGCTAATAGATATTTTAATAAACAGGCTTACTCCATCTGTAAGACCCTGATAATGCCTCTTAGGAAATCATAGAAAAATAAAATACAGTAATTAGTAACTTGTACTTTGTACAAAAATCTTATTATGTTGCTCAGCAGATAGGTTTGCTAAACACCATATTCTTTCATCAAATAGACAGATGACATATGTAATGCAGTTCACCACAATCCCTCATTGAGAGCTGAGCATTCTAAAACACTAGAACTTGTAAGCATGCCAGCACATGAAAATTTACATGAAACATCATATTACAGTAGATTTTTATAAGATGAAAACAATACCACCTTCAATCAAGTAAGTTTGGATTACTTCACTGTCATAGTGAAGTAGATAATAGGTAGCTTCTATAGTTCTATAGTTAACTCCCTCTTACTGTGTTTATCTTTCTACCATGTTGTGATGCAACCAGTAAAGAGAACCTGAGTGGAAGGCATATATTGTAGCTCTAAATAGTGATATAATACCAAGGAGAAAAAATGATGCAGTGGTGCTGCACTTCCTTATTCCCACAAACAGATCTTTTCTCCTTTTTGCAAGAGTAGATGGGTACAGTGTTAAATCCACAATTAATGATAAATAACTTTATGACAAGTTACAAAGAAACACATTTTAAAAATCATTCATGCTTACAGGAAGGAAAAATGTTTTCAGCTGCAGTTTTTCATTAGTCAAATATTACTCTATGAGGGATTAAATGTCTCAACCTAGACAGATGTTATCTAGGCATTTAATATAAATGTACTAGTTAGTACTTAATAAACTTTTTAGGATTTGTGTTACAAAGATTTTTATAACTTTTAAAATTTTGAATATACTGCAACTGTCAAATCTACCATTTAATATTGGACATGGCCATTTAAATATTCAGTGTTTAATCAAATACATATTTGTAAGTACACATATATTTTTGGCTATGCTAAAATAGAAAAAAATAGATAATCTTATTCCATTATTCACAATCTAATTTTACATAAAATCCAAAGAATTATTATGCACGTATAAATTCTAACACACAATCACATAAAGCCTAACCAGAAATAAAGCTGCAAGCATAATGAAAAAAAATCACACCCCTGCTATAGGATCAGAGAGAGGGCACAATGAAAAAATAACCATATAGCCCATGTGTTTCTCCTAAATTATAGATGATTTTATGTGAAAACAAAATAAAAATATTGTTTCATCAAAAGAGTAGAGCCTAACTACCTTTTTTAAAAAAAATTCAGATGATGTGTCAAACCCTCTCAAAATAGTGTTTTGAGAAAATTAACTGCTTGAATGTACAATACACATCATTTAGGATTAAACTAATTTTTATAGACTTTGAATTAGAATAGCTACATGATGTTTGTCTTTTACTGTAATAAACAAAAATAACACATGAAAAGTGTCTATGACATTGACAAGTTCTCAATTTCTACATTATGGACAAAGGACTCTGTTATCAGCTTCTTTGGAACACTCAGAATTCAGTTTCAAGTCTTCCAAGTAAGATGTCTCAAAAAAAATTTAGTAAAAATGGCTTTAAAATATTTTATTCAATAGGTCTTTTTCCTGTGGTATATTATGTACAAATACCCATCGCCTATGTTTAGATATGCATGTGTATAGGTATATAAATGGGTGTGTGCATTTCCCTTTTAGAACTACTAACACATCTCAGCCTTCACTCCTTTCCCACTCCCCATATTGAATTTTATCTCCTCTTGGTAACAATGCAACTACTCAGATAGTAACATACTTACCTTTCTATCACAAATCTAGAAATCTTCCTTCCCTCCCATTTTACTTCTTTGTGTCTCCTTGTATCAAAAACTAACCTCCCTACTTATGCCACAATCCTAATCTACCTCTCAAAGCCATTTCTAATTAAATTCTCTCTTGCATAATCAGTTTCCCCCTTTTTACCAGATCACTGTCATTAGTGTATAAATATGCATTCTTTCTATAAACACACACACACACACACACACACACACACACACCACCCTTGACCCTACATCTGCTTCCAGTTACTCAGCTACTGCCTATTTCGGTCGCTTTCTTATGGTAAAATTCCTTGAAAGAGTTGTTTATAGATATTGACTCCACCTTCTTTCCTAAAGTATCTTATAATCCACTTCAATCAGGCTTTAATTTCACTACTTCAAAGAGACTGTACTTGTCAAAATCATTAGTAACGTCCATGTTCCTAAGCCCTATGGCTATTTCTTTATTCTCAACTTGACTTCTTGAAGCATTTAATCCAGGTGGCCAGTTGGATTTTTCGTTCTCTACCTCACCTTACACTCCTCAGGGTCGTCTGCTGGCTTCTAATTCTCCACTTAACTTTTACATTGCTTCTACCTGGATCTCAATCAGGGCCTACTTGTCTATCTTACAGGCTTTTCTTAGGTGATTTAAAAACCTTAAATACTATGTATATACTGATGACTTTTAAATCTTGATGTCGAGCCCTGATTGCTCCTTGGAACTCTTCTGTACAACTGTCTGCTTGATATCTCCATTTGAATACTTAACAGGCATTACATGGCTAAAACTAAACTCCTGATTTTTCCCCTCCAAATCTGCTTCTCTTGCACCACCACTATGTTTCTTATTTTCCAAATGTAGAGTTTATCTTTGATTTTTTTCTCTCTTCAACTCTTGCGCCCAATCCATTAGGATGCTCAGTCTTTAAAATACCCAATATCCATCTGTCTCTCTCCATCTTCATTACTTGTACTCTATCAAAAGTTACCGTTTTTCTTTTTTTTTGCTTAAACTATCTCATTAGCCTCATAAATGTTCTTTGATTTCCATCTGGTTTTTGCCTCTCTTTGGCTCCTAAACTGTGTACCAAGCACACTGTTCTCTCTACCCTCAAACACTCCAAACCTACACATTAAATTGTTTCTTCTACTTGGAATTTCCCCAGATTTTTTCATGACTTGTTTCTTCATGATTTTCAGATATTGGTTTAAATATCACATCCACATTCATTTCCCTTACCTCTTTTTTTTTTTTCCTTTTTTCCCCCTTACCTCTTAATAGAAGAAGCCACAGTCATGCTATCCAATAATATTAATTTAATTTTCAGCACAGCACTTATCAGTGCTTCTTCACTGTCTATCTTTACCACTAGGTCAATCCCATGAGATAGGGGCTTTTGCTTGTCTTGGGCACTTTGTGTCCTCCAGGTTTAGAATAGGACACTGGTACAAGATAGTGTTTAATAAATGTTAATGAACAAATGGACTTATGGATAAATATTTAAAGTACATCAGTATATATACTATTTTTAAAATTAAGAATTATACAGTTTTGGACTAGCAAACAGACATGATTTACTTTAATTTTGTTTATTTGTTTGTTATATCTGTTCCCCATGGTATAAATAGCTTTAATTGGACAAATCATTATTTTTTGCTATTCTTTATATTACACTACAGATATCTATTTCACTTAATGGTAGAGTGATCAAGATTGTATGGTGAGGAAGGAAATGTCTTGCTTTCTCAAAGGAATTTTTGGAGGCTCTGAAGAAAACAAGCAATTGATGCAAAATTGGAAGGGTTTTACCTTTTTTTTTTAAGTATTCCATTTAGTAAAATTTAAAAAATTGAATAAAAGTAAACTGGAAAATAACTATAAAAATATATGCTCACTATTTTGAATATACAAAGTCTAATGGGAGATTTTCTTTTTGTATTTCCATTCATGAGAAAATAAAAGTGTTTGCTTTCTTCAGCAGACTTTATGGACTATATGACCAAATTTATATAAAAGAAGAGTAGAACTTAAAAACTAGTAACTTCTAGCCACTATGTTATGTTTTTTGGCTTCAACTTCTCTTGAGAATTGGGAAATTACAATCAATATTAGAGAGATTGAATGGAAATATAATATACAAAACAATTCTTTTTTTTAATACTTAAAATAACTGAAAAGAGAAGGAAATCTCCTTGAAAGAATATAAGCATTTAGAGGTCATAAGATATAATGTATAACTAATACATTGGTATCATATTTTTTAAACATTTAAAACTATGTGTAAAAAGTACTTATTTACATTTTACACATAATCTTATACATTTATATGTATCTGTATAAAAGCATAAATTGATTCTAAAAGGCTACCCTTTCAACTCAGTTATTTTTACCTGCATCTTATATACACTGTTTTACATTTAATAAAGCACAAGAAAAATCTCGTCATTATTAATAGGAGTGAATCATTAATAACTATAAAGTGCTTTGACAGTCTGATATTCATTTTTGCAGGGTAAACTCTTTAATTATATATGAAATAGTTCTTTAGAAATCAAAAGAACTATTAATATGGAAATGCTAATAATTGTGATTATTTGGTCTATTAATAAACTTAAACATAAATTTAAATTTTTGATATTTTGGGAAGATTTCTGTTTATAGCAATACATATTTTAACAATTATCAGTGAACATATTTATATTAGTCTCATCCTCAAAAGGGATTTTAGTTTCAAAATTACCAGTAAGAGTAATACAACAATAATTTTCATTCACTGTTTTCTATTAATTTTTTGTTTGCTTTTGAAAATGGGATAATTAATAGTTATATCACAAACTCCTCTTTGTATTACCTTTTTGTCTTTTCCTCAGTTTTAATGGAATGTGGTCCATTTTCATATTAAGAATTCATGCTCTGTCTCTGATTTAAAAAAAATAAAATTATTATAGAAGGTATAACTAACATTTTAGGAAACATGGACTGTTAATTAACAATTATTCCATCAAAAGTCAAAATTAAGCTGTCAAAGCTTATACTGCATATAAAATTAAACCTAAGTATAGTTTGTGAAAGATGTGCAAAGCTATTTAAGTTTCCAGTAATACACTCTAAAGAAAAAGTATGATTAACAAAATGATTAATAATATATCATAAATAAAGCACATATAGTTATCTTTAAAATCTACTCTCACTCGTATTCTTGTTAGGAATGCTCAGGTATTGTGCCTTTCCAAAAAACAAATGCTCCCATTTCACATTTTGATTATTTTCCCTTGGAGACCTAAAACACTTAAAATTATGACAAAACTCCATTTCTGTAAGAAGAAAATGAGATTTTTGCATTGTATAAATATATTAATACAATTTTCTTTAAATACATATACATGGCATAGGAAGAACAACATCAAATTAAAGGAAATTAAACACTTCAATAACAAACATTTATGCATGTTAAACCTTATTTTCCAAGCAGTACAGACATTTTAAAAAGCCTCAGTCTTTATTTTTCTATTGTCCATGAAAATTCAGTGTTGTTTTAAAGATATTTTTGAATATACTACAATAGTAACTCTAGATAAAATACCAATGGATTTTCAAACAAATTGGTTTTAACAATGCTCACATCAGTCACACTGACAAAAAAAAGCTTGTTAAGTTACAAGTCTGTTAGCAAGAGTGGTCATTGATTTTGTCATAGAGTTTCTAAAGACCACACGTTTAAGCAGATTTATTTAAGTAGTAATATGTGGCAATAAATAAAACATGTACAGTTAAATAAAAACTTCATTACAACTTTAATAATAATACTGAGTAAATAATTCTAAAAAGCGAAACAATTATACTTTATATGACAAATGAAGTGATGGTAATTAATTCTGGCTTCTCTCTGACTCAGTGAAGATGTGTTTAAGTGAAAATTTAAGAAAAGCAATTTCTATTTAAATACATATATTTCATTCTACAAATTACTAAATGTGGAAGAGAGACTTAAATTATAAAAGCAACAGAAGATGACATTCTAAGGTAAAAACCTTAAAGGTGTATTGTTTATTTTTATGATTTAGCACTATCCACTCCATCTATCATGATTTCAAAAAATTAAATGATATTTGATCTTTCTAGAACAAAGGTAAATTAAGACTGTTCCAAGGACAATGATCTATAAACGTAGAAAAACTAGTATAGAAATGTTCACATTGATACTGCTTGTCATAGTTAACTCATGAAAACAATGACATCTATCTACAAAGTTAATAATGCCTGAACATAAAATTTGATTTAGATATATGAAAAATGAAGATTCTCATGTCCTTGGAGTTTTCTTTATAATAATGCATTATTTTGGAATACGGACAGTTCTCTCTTCCGTGAGGGCTAATAACATGGAGATTCTGATGCTAACTAAGAGAGAATCCCGAAGTAGTGCTGTCCTCCTTTTACTATTTTGTTGAATACCTTAAAGTCATATCTCAGTTGTTTTGATTTACAGTTTGAGTTATTACCTTAACCAAAAGTAAGTTATTATGACAAATTAAAGATTAGTCTGAGGTTACAAATAGTGAAGAAATATGGATGAGAACAAAGCTTTACTTGAGAGAAAAATTTCAATAATTCTGATACTTTTCTAATTTACAACTCCCAGGAAATTGTGTTAATCTGTATTTTATTTTCTAATTGAAAGTAGAGACCACATCTTTATATATAATATATTTAAAAGCAATGTTTCATCCTCATCTGTCTGGTAATTTTCTTTTAATGTTTTTGTATTCTTAAGGATTAATTAGCTCTAAAAGATAGTCGAATTCTTCTTTGAGATTTTCCTCTTTAAAAGAAACAAATCAAAAGTTCTTTTAAGAATATAGAGATTTGGTAATTCTAATAAACCAGTGTGGAAATTCAAGCAAAAACCTTCTTTATTTTGATTAGAAATAAACTTTGCTTTCAGTGCACAAGTGCAAAAATATAACAAAAGAAGGTGACTTGGTACTATTAAGATAAACCCAACACTTCGTGTTTTTAAAAGGTGAAGTTTATTTTTCTTCTCTAAAAGATGAAATTTATTTTTTAGTAGTGCTTTGCTGCCTGTAGTGATTGTAGCTTACTTTTCATTTTTTGTTTCACTTTTAAAGTAATTTTGAATCAACATTGATAGGCTAAAACTAACCTTCAAATCTATTCATGTACTGTTAAATAAAAACTGATTCATTACAACTTAAAAAATATTACTGAGTAAATAATTTAGAGAGCAACAATTATACTTTATATGAAAAGTGAAGTAATATAATTAATTCTGGCTTCTCTCCAGGTTGCCAACACCAACAGGATTTTGTTACCTCTTTTGAATTGAGAGCAAATAACCTAAGTCTTCCTATGTAAATATCCTTTTTTAAACATTTTATATAAATCCATCATTAATTTGAAATTCTAATTATTAATCAGAAGAAAGAGGCTTCATTAAAACTACATTCTGATGACCTGCATCTTCCTCTGGATCTTTGTCTTTTCTCTCAGGATACATGTGTATCATGTCACATCCTCTTATAACATACAAAAAATATATTTCATCCTAAGAAATCTTTGAAACACTTGCCTAATAGTTGTATTTTTAAGGGAATAGTAAAAGAAAGATGAGGCATTTACTCTTCTGAAATGTAAGATTTTTCTTTTCCTTTATTTCATCTAGTAATACGTTAGCTCTGGTTGTGAGTAATCATTTCTTTCCTTTGTTAAATATGTGCTGGGCCATGCTTAGTCGCTCAGTCATGTCCGAATCTTTGAGACCCCATGGACTGCAGCCTGCCAGGCTCCTCTGTCCATGGGATTTCCCAGGCAAAAATACTGGAGTGGGTTGCCATTCCCTTCTCCACGGGGTCTTCCCAACCCAGGGATCAAACCCAGGTCTCCCGCATTGCAGGCAGATTCTTTACCAGCTGAACCACTAGGGAAGCCCTTTGTTAAATATATCATGTTGGAAAGAATTTTATGCAACCATTGCAGTCATATACTCATTGTTACGTTTCCCAGGGCCAGTGAATTGGGTTGCGCAGGAGAGCACCCCAGCATTGGTTTTAAAAAATGGTTGATGTTTTCTAACTGGAGGTAGCTTTGAGGTAGTGAGTCTACACATGAACTGAGCAGTCTGCCCACGGACAGTGGCAGTATGTGACCTCTGAGGAGGGTCAACTGGTAGGTGACAAGAGAGACTGTCTTAGAGAATCAAACAAGTGTGCTCCCTTCTGTCAGAGGAAATGTGGAGGCATCTACGAGAAACTTTGAGGTCCAAAATATCTCCTTTCATAGGGACTGCAAATCCGATTGCAAATAAACAAGGTTTTATTTATTTAATGTATTTTTGTTCTATGGAAAGAACTAAGTGACATGGAAATTATAGCAAACATGGCAGATAGGCTCTAAGTTTTAAGCTTAAGAGATACTTAGAAATAAGGACAGTACAGTCAAACTCATCTTTGCCATAAAATTTTATGCATGTAAGAGACATCTTGTAGATATTTGTTAAACTGAACTACAGTTTACACTGCCTTTATTGAACATTATTATAAAAAGTGAAAAATCTTTTGAAAATGCTGACCATAAAAACAAAAAGTTGGATGACTTCAGTGCCCTGTGTTCTAATGGAAGAATACCATCAATCTACCTTTGGAGTCTTCATATAAAAAGAATTAAAATATTTTCAGATTGAATGCGAATGAGTCTTTTCTACTTAACAGAATTTGAGCTTGGAAAAGTTGAAGTGATGATACTGAAAGAAGTGATTACACCTGCTTCTAATAGCTTTCTTATATAAACATGTATACCAACTGTGACTTGATAACAGTTTCTAATTCTTAAAATATTTTCTTTTAAATTAATAATTCATTTCCTTAGCTAAAGCAGTAGAAAAGGATCATCTTCATCTGTTTTGAAATAACTTTCCAAAGCACTTAATTTTCACTTAATCAAAAGCCAGAACTCATACACTCTGTATGTGCAAATGCTCCTATCTATGCAACAGGACCCAAAATATTAAAGTATGACTTTTGCAATATTCCTGTTTTTCCTCCACCTTCAGCCTCTTCTAGGGAGATTGGTAAGATATTTTTGGATTTGCTGTGTTACATTTCTTTTGTTGATAGGGATATGGGGTGGAGCGGCAGAAGCTGAGAAAAGAAAAAAGATGGGATGGAAGAATAAAGAGAAAAGAATCAAGGGGGTGGGGAAGAATGTTTAAAAAAGGAATAGAAAAATAAGACCTACTATTGATGAACATTTTGAAGTAACAGATTTAACTTACTTCTTTACAGAGTAGAAATTTGCTAGGAAAGATATAAAAATGGATTTTTAAGAAAATTGTGGTCGGGAGATAGGTAATGCAATTCATTCTTTATCACGTCAGAAGACCTATTACAGAAGACCTTCTGTAAAGACTGCTTTTCAAGGATTGAATTTGGATTTGTTTTTCATTCATGGGCTGAGATGGGCCTTAAAGCTGTTCAGGTGTTAGCTGGATAGATTTTAAGAGTAATTCAGGGTGAAAGAAGATAAATCTTTTTTTTATTATGACATTCATAATATTTATCAACAGTCATAATTCAGCACAAAAGTGCTATAATTCTTGATTCATGTTAAGCCAAGAGCTTTGCAACTTCTGATGGCTTTTTTAGTGTAATGATTTATATACTAAATCTCTGCATTGTTTTTACATTTTTTCTCAATTATGTCTTATCCTATGAGATAATGAGTGGACTATAGACTGGAAACTGACCACATAGACAATAAAATAATAATAGTTCCTCAACTAATCTTCAATATCTAAAAAGCCCCTCAGTAACATAGACTAGGAAGTTTAATATAAAGCAGGTATATGAATATATATGCATATTTTAGTTATTAAAGATTATTTCTGAAGGCTGTGACTTATGGGAGTTACTCATTTTCTATTATTAAATTCTATGCTTATGAATATTAAACAGCTTTAATTAATGAATATGTACACTAGTAAATATCAAAATATTTCAGGTAAAATTTTCAAATCTGTGATTGGTAGGCAATAGAGAAACAGATATATTTATTTTTTAATGTTTCTGTTTAATCTTGAACATCTTGCTCTGACCATGATGAGGTTCAAATTTATACTAAAGATCACCATGCTTACACTTCTAAAAAATATAAATGTAACATAAATTTTAAAGAGGATTTGGGGTTAGAGAGAAGTGAAAAGGCAGTTTTATAATACCACAGAAAGATGTTTAGGAAGGGAAAAATGTATAAATTAACCAGATATAGAATAGAATCATTGGAGTTTTAAAGAAAAACAATTCTTAACAGAGATCTTTAATCTTGCAAGAACTGAATGCCCACCCCATAGACGTTTCAATACTTTATAGAATTTATTTAATCAAAGTATACAGATGTTGCTGACAGCGTCCTATGGAAGACCATAATTATTCTATTCCTTATCTTTCTAAATATGTTTTTGTTGCATTATAAAAATAAATATATATGATTAATAAATTTTATCTGTTTTACATCTGTTCTTATTTAATATATATTTGAAGATAGGTAAATATGGAAATTTTACATTTTCTCTAAATGTATCCAGATCTGTGTCAATGTATCAAGCAAACCACAGACAGCCTGCAAGTGAGGCATGATTGTGCAGGTGACCGCTAGAAAAATGTTGCTAGCTATTTCTGACAGACTTAAAAAGTGATGGATTTCCCACTTTGTTCTTTTTCAGTGTACTATAATGGATACTTTAAAGACTCTTCCTTCTATCTCTCTCTTTTTTTTTAAATGAGAAAAATTTAGCTGTGGTTGACAAAAATCAGAAGACAAATCAGCAAAAGAAGTATATGGAAGGGCCTAGTCTAATGGGACAATCCACAAATCTTAAAATAAGGAAAAACAGGGACTCCTTTATGGCAAGAAAACTATTATCACCAAAAAAATATAATTTAGGTAGGAATTTGAGAATGTGGGTAGGGTACCTTTAGTTCCAAGATCAAATAAAACCTAATTTTTATATTAAACCAGTATCCTTAGACAACTTGCTCTTTTTTCTTCCCCTCTTAATACATTCTCGCTACTCTTCCACCTAGCACAGTAGTCTTTTTTTTTTTTTTTTAGTTTCACAGGGAACATCTGATTTTATCGTTGAATTTGTTCATAATACAGTACTGTTTTGATAAGCTGACTCAACTTAGTTCAATGAAAAGTATATTTGCCTGTTGCAGCCTCCAGAAGATTATGGCAACAACACACCTTAGCTGTATTTATATTTTTATGTTACTGTAGCAAGGATTCAGGTTGCACACTATTTATTTATGCTCTTTTTATACCTTCTTTGGTGTATGCAATGACATACTTGTACCTTGGAAGGTTTGGAAAATAGCTCAGCATGTTCATGTAACTTATTTTCATGAACAAAACAAAAATTCTTAACCTTGCAAAATGTACCAGTATTAGACTAGCTCTATGTGTTTATTTTCTTAGGCCACCATATAACTATCATAAAATTCTGTTTAAATTAAATCTTTTTACATTTTATCTAAGACTATACTCTTAGATCTTTTATTCAAAGCAATTCTGCTGAGAATAATTAATTTTCTCAATGCTTTGATAATTACTTTTGCAAATTTATGAAGATAAACCAAGGGAACAGTCATGGATTTATTCCATGCATCTTTCTATTTAAAGCCTCTAGAGCAATGGACTCACTCTTGGTCTTTCCAGGCGTGATCTTTATAATGCAGTAGAGAAACATATTGATAGTAAAAAAAAAAATTCGATGGGAAAGCCTCTAAACTACCACCTACTATGACATATGAAAGACACTATCAAGTTAATAATTAAAAAAAAGAGACAAACCAAGACTTAGAAGTTTTAGAAGCACAGTATGTTTCTCCCTCTCTCCCCCTGGATAACTCCCTTCTCACCATAGTCACACTTGAAAAGAATTCACTACATGAAATCATTGATCTTTTCTGCAAACAATTCTAACAATATCAGGCATCGACAGGTAAAGAATTGTAGAATAAAGTAACAATATGACCCACAGAGTTGAATATAATTATCTAAAAAATAAATATTCATGTAAGTTTGGAAAATACTTGATCATAAAACATGAAAGAAAGGTCAACTATTTCTTTTTCATCTACCATCAAACTCTAAATACATCTTTAACCCCAAATTCCTTTGGATTAAGTCCTTGAACACTTCTGAAATGCAGTTATACAAAGTTACACATCCATGCTGAGTTATTTACCACGTGTAGTGATAATCTGCAGTGCGCCAGGGTTTTATTTGCAGGTTATTCGGAGCGGAGCTATGAAGAGTGATTTTTAAATCCAGGTTGGAAGTATAAACAAAAGGTATGTGTGCCTGTAGCCTGAAGAGGGGACTGCAGTTTGTGAGGTGGTGTTTGGAGAATCAGAAGAGAGGGTAGTAGAGAGGATATCTTTCATTTTAGAAATACCGAGGCACAAAACAGAGGTGCTTGTAGTACTTTTACACATGAAACCCCTTCTCCTCTATGTGCATCATGTGTAAACGTAAAGTCTGTATACTGCTGACTATTCGTCTCTGGTGTCCAATGAGTATGACGCCAATTCTTCTAATATCACTGTGAGAGATTGAGAGAGAGAACATGAACATTTAGGTCTGGTAAGTATGGCAGAGAGGAAAGACACATTTGGATATAGGAAACGAGCACATATCATATTTGCCACAAATTTCATATCTGGTAAAATGAGTGTGAAAGCAGAGATATAAATGGACAACAGGAATTTGTTACTTTATTCTCTACACTGGTGCCAGAGAATGCGTCAAGTTGACTTCAAGTTTAAAGGTACAAAGAATTCAGGTACAGACGTCATGTTCAGTAAGCCCGTAAGCCCGGGGGATTTATGCAAATAAATAAATTTCTAACAGTATTAGCAAAATAGTCAGCATGCAGGATAGAAAATATAATGTGAACTCCATTTGAATTGCCGCGGTCTTGGTCTTTCAATAATCTGAAAAAATGCCATTGTATCATGTTGAACAGTATGAAATTGCTATTACTATTAATATTTTAAAACAATGGCAATTTCACATGGTCAACCTACTAGTTTTAGTTATCTGTCTTTTAAACATATGTTGAGTATTTTCACTGCACTCAGGAAATGATAGTCTTTGAGAAAGTGGAAAAATGCCAGACCATTGTAATATAGAGACAAAACTCTGAGAAAACATAGTATTATATTATTACAATTGTAATATTTGATGAATGTAATAGTAATTGATTTAGTGTACATGAATCATAAATAATTTGCTAAGGTGAAACTATATTGACGCAAAGTCTATGATGTGAACAAGAGTAATATGCATTTTATACAGCATCTAAAATCTTTAAATAATCATTTGAATTAAACATATTCTTTCAAAGGAAAATAGTTAAAAGTGTAATGCCCAACTTTCACTAGAATGATTATCAGAAATGGTGAGGACAGATATGGAAATGCCATACTAGTGTCAGGAAAGGTAGTTTAACTATGGTATTCTTGATAAAGAAATAGTATTTGAATTTATAATCTCCTAAGTGGACATCTGAGTATAGTAACAAACCCAGCCCACTTACTCAATGCTCATTCTTGAAATCAGGTCAAAAGTTGTAAACCCCGCTGCCATGAAGTTATTCTTATATTGCCCCATCTTTATAGAATCCAGCCAGTCACCGACTGTCACAAACAAAGGATATTCAGGAACTTCACCAGGGGAGTCTGGCATTCTATTAGGAAAAAAACAAACAAGCATGGAGACCATTTAAAAAACAGATAAAGCAAAAAATACCCAACTTTATTTTTAATTTTTACAATATTCTCACATCAAATGTTTCATCCTCCATAGAACTACATTTAAAAATGTTCCATCATATTCAAATCAGCCACTTTTATCTGGTCAATTTCACTTGTCAGTTTCTTTTGTCTTTTCCTACTTTTTGCCACTACTAGGTCTTTATACTTGAGGTGTCTTGAGAAAGCCTGTATCTTGCTAAAAATCTCTTTACTTTTTTCTCTTGCATGAAATTGTGCTTTCAAACTTGAAGAAAAGCCCCCCCAAAAGATAACTAGCCACAAGCTATTCACTTATATACTTTCTGACCTTCCATTGAATTCATGCCCTATTGCCTTTTTCACATTTACTATGAGAGCCCTTTCTCTTTTTTATGGTGAATTTATAGGTTAAGACCTCATTTATTCTCAACCATTCAACAAAAATTTATTATTTATTAAAAAGTAATTTCTGTTGTCACAGAGCTCAATTTCATGAATAAGATGGACATATATGCAAGCATAGGGTAATACAGCCAAAAGCACAGACATTAATGAAGCACAAAACTAAAGAAAATCAATGACATTTGGGGTTAGCAAGAAAAAAGAGTCTGCCATGGATGGGTCTTACAGTAAGTGATATGGAAATCTGTGGGGCTTCCCAGGCGGCACTAGTGGTAAAGAGCCCGTCTGCCAATGCGCGAGACTTAAGAGGCTAAGGTTCAGTCCCTGGGTTGGTAAGATCCTTTGCAGAAGGGCGAGGCAACCCACTCCAGTGTTCTTGTCTGGAGAATCCCATGCACAGAGGAACCTGGTGGGCTACAGTCCATGGGGCCAAAGAGTCGGACACGACTGAAGCGACTTAGTTCACGTGTATGGCAATCTGTATTTCTGTTCTTATGATCTGATGCAAAGGGTATTTCAGTTGGGGACATTTTTGAAGTTTTAATATAAAAATAATATAAAAGTTTTATTTTGAAAAGGCTAGTGCATGTGTGTATATATAGATACATATGTCTATATACACAAAACTAGTTTTATATAAGCTAAAGTCAGATATAGAGAATAAAAGCAGAAATAACCTTAGAAATTGTAGTAAAAATAACTCAGAATTGTATATTTAAGATATTCTAATAGTAAACTATATTGTTTACCTTACTGAAATACCTAAAAAATAATATTAAACACATTTTGTATGGTGTTAAAAATAACTGATATGAATGCTTTTATAATAATAACAATAAATGTGCTTTATCATCCCTTTAGGATAATAAGTATATTATTTTGAAAATTATTAGGTCTAGAGTTTATACCAAATGATAAAGCAGCAACATTTTTTTATGTCTGGTGTTTGAGTCAATCAGTATTTTCTAAGTAATAAAAAATTTACCACCACAAGTAAATTACTGAATTATTTTTGTATTGAATATTGAAGGATAATCCAACTCTCATTTACTTTGGTTTTAATTTTTTATAAAGTTTAAAGGATAACAGAATCCAGAGACTTAACTAGAGCCATTTTTTAATATTTATATTGTGAATATTTCATCATAATAGTTTTCAAATATTATTCATATTTGAACTATTTCATCTTAAAATACAAACCAATAACACATGAGCACATATGATTAAACCATATGAATAAGAATTCCTCCACTAAAGCAGAATGGCATATGCAAGTTATATAAGCCTAGAATTGATTTGTGCTGAGGTTTGACAGAAAACAACAAAATTCTGTTAAGTAATTATCCTCCAATTAAGAAATAAATTAATTAAAAAAAAAGTATATGAGAGTTGGAGTTAAACTCTAAGGTCAATATATAAGGTGAAAATGGAAACTCTTGAACAACCAAAATTACCCTTAAAAATCCTTTAAATTACCCTTAAATCACCAGAACCTGGATCTTTAAGGAGCACAAAAGCCAGAGACGTAATACACAGCCAAACAGCTTGTATACTGTATGACTCCAGAAGGCCCTGAAAGTTGCCCCTTGGAATTATTTAGGACAAAGTTCCTACTAAAGACCTAAAATTCACTTCTGATTTTTCTTTGATTTTATATTGACTTCTATTTTTCTGAACTGGATTCTAGCTGAAGGTGGGCATGGGGTGAAGAAGGGTGACAGGGAAATTCAGGGATTATTGCTCTTTCTACATAGCTAAAATCTGCATAAACTAATTGCACTTGTGATTGTGATTGTACAGTGTTGTAGTCCATATGGAGTCTGGTGACACTTCATCGTGACTTCTTTTTACCAGTACTTGATTCTGTTACCATATTTCCTATTTTGGCGGCTGTTAAGTCACATTTTCCTGTACTAAAAATGGCAATGCTATTTGATTATGGACTGTTTCATTCTAATTAATATCAGAAGGATTCAAGACAAAGTTTAGTTATGTTCAAAAGTTGAAAGATCTCATGGCATCTACCAACAGGCACTTTAACTGTCCTTAAAGGACATAAAATGGAGAAAGGTCACAGAAGGACATTCTGTACACTAAATGACTTAAATGGCCAATTTGTCTGTTGAAAATCAGCCACTGTTTGCTCTTGGACTGTTTCAATACTGTAATTCCTGTTCCCTCCGCGCATCTTTAGTAACCTAGTTACTCTTTGGCCTTTATACGGCTGCATTGGCAGTTGATTTAGTAAGGTCAAGGTCCCCTCATTGTTCACAGCCACCGTGCAATAACTTTTCTTTCACCTTACCTTATAATGAAGTTGAAAAAATGCTGCTATTTTCTGGCTTTGAGGGCTGGGTACCATCACCCTCACATGAATTCTCTGTAATATTACCTAATAAACAATAAATGCCCTTTCTTATCAACCATGTACAATGATAAACTCAGTCTGCTATTTGCTGAGCATGTAGAAATTTCTGCTATTGGGTGATTAGTGGGAGCTGTCCACCTGAGAAATGTCTTTACAGCAAACCCTGCAGCTATGTAAAAAAAGGTACATACTGTAGAACAGAAGGTCAAAGGTCTCCTACTTTCTTCAGAAAAATGAGGAGGGAGCACAATTAGAGGAAAGTCTACCAGGTATAAATTATGGTCAATTTAGATCAGAGAAAGGGTTGGAGTATAGCTAGAAGAGGTAATGGTATAGTTAAAGGTACAATAAACATATTCTCAGTACATCTAAATATGTAAAAATGAATGGAACTGATAGCTGAAAAGTTTTTATTCTAACAGGCCCTTTGAGTTTGTAATAGTACTGGTATTTTAATTTAGAAAGTTCTTAGGTTACCAGTAGGTATCAAACTACCATTAAAAAGCAGGGAGGTCCATGGTTAATTCATTTCAATGTATGACAAAAACCACTGCAATGATGTAAAGTAATTAGCCTTGAACTAATAAAAATAAATGGAAAAAAAAAAAAGAAAAAAAAAGCAGGGAGGTTTTTCTCCTCAAACCTTTTCCATATTTTATATTCATCATGTAAATATAAAAGTAATAAATCTATCCAAAATGGTTCAAGGAAAGTTATACTTTGAGAAACACTATTCCAAGGCAGGATCTTATTTTAATATGAAACTACCACATCCTTAAAGGCTTTTCTTCCTTTACCACTCTAACAAAACGTCTTCCTTTAGTTCTTACCTTTATATACCGTTAGCAGAGGTCTACAGATAGTGTCCATTCTATTTGTATTGCTGTATTTCATATGTTGATGAATATTTTCCATGTTTCAATGGTCTTCATAGCTCATTTTCAAGTGAGTGTATAGTATTCTATGTGTTGATGGTTAATAATTTGTTAATTCCCTGAGTCAGACTCTTTAATTGCTATCAATCTCATTAAATTTATTGCAGATGATTATATAATTATAGAGCATGTATCTTTATGCTTCAGTTGAATTACTTCCTTGGGAAAAACTCCATAAGATGGAAGAATTTTAAGAGTAAGTTAAAACTCCCTGAGGGCAGGAATCATATCTCATATCTCTTTCTATTTTCTGTAGACCTTAGCATAATGCTAAAAGTACTAAAGGAATTCATTAAATAAGTGACGATTAAGATTTGAATATCCTCTGCAGAAAAGTTTGGTCCATGACCTAATGTGATTTATGATGAATAATTTATTTTCATTTAACTCATTAAATGGAATAGTAAGATTCTATTACTAAAATGGTCATCTTATTAATGAATATGCTGTTTATTTAGATTATTCCCTGTATTGCAAAAATGTTTATGTCTCTCTTTATAGGTTTCAACCCTGAATATTCACTGGAAAGATTTATGCTGAAGCTGAAGCTCCAATATATTGGCCTCTTGATGTGAAGAGCTGACTCACTGGAAAAGTCTCTGATGCTGGGAAAGAATGAAGGCAGGAGGAAAAGAGGACGACAGAGGATGAGACGGTTAGATGGCATCACTGACTCAATGGACGTGAGTTTGAGGAAACTCTGGGAGGCAGTGAAGGACAGGGAAGCGTGGCGTGCTGCATTCCATGGGGTTGCAAAGAGTCAGACACAACTTATCAACTGAACAACAATAGGTTTCAATAGAGTGAAGGGTAGGAAATTAAAGGCGAGGGAGACAGCACAGGGTTAGGATCACAGCAACATTTACTTTACTCAGTATCACTATTTTTACACGAGTTTATCATCTCATGACCAAGGGACTACACTTCACATTATTTAGTGAATCCATAAAACAATCTGGCTTCCCTCATACTCAGCTGGTAAAGAATCTGCCTGCAATGCAGGAGCTCAGACTAGATTCCACGGTTGGGAAGGTCCCCTGGAGAAGGAAATGGCAACGACTCCAGTATTCTTGCCTGGAGAATCTTATGGACAGAGGTAGGCAGACCCCCTGTTCATGGGGTCGCAAGAGTCAGACACAACTTAGCGACTAAACCACCACCAAATAAAACAGTCTACTACACAAACTATCTACCTGTCTTTTGAAGGAAGAATTTATCTAATTAGATAAAAAAAGAAAACACTGCCCTCCCTATAATTAGGCCTAATTGTCAACTTGCAAACAAGCTCAATTAATGAAAACTTTTGATATTCTTTAAAAATTTCAGAGTGTGATTTTGCCCAAGATGTTATAAAAATCCTAAATGCATAGAACCATGCCATAAATCTTGTGACTATTGCATGCTTTTGGGCAATATCTCTTTGTTCCAAATAATCTGACTCTCTACAGTGCTAAATTGGGAGCATGATTTATTTTTTGTCAGCCTTTTATTTTCAGTAAGTCATCAGGTTTTTTTAATTGACATTATTCAGTTCTCATAATAAGGATGATAACTGGTAAAAACTATGAAGGAAGGAAATTCAAAGCAAATTTGAAAATTATGTTGTTCTTCAGTTTAAAATTAGAGATATGTTTGAATATTAGGAAGGATAGATACAGGGTAGAAGTAATATTGTTTAACTATTTCCCATATTCTGAGTAGAGTTCTCAGCATATGGTCACTACACTCTGAGTAACATCACTGGACCTCAAGGAGAGTCCATTTTTATATGTAAATAATTCCCGATGGCTCAGTGGGTAAAGAATTGGTGTGCAATGCAGGAGACCCAGGAGACTCAGGTTCGATTCCGGGGTTGGGAAGATCCTTTGGAGAAGGAAATGGCCACCCACTCCAGTATTCTTGCCTGGAAAATCCTGTGGACAGAGGAGCCTGGCAGGCTACAGTCGATGGGGTCTCAAAGAGTCGGACACGACTGAGCAACGGAGGACACATGGAGGGACAGAAACAGATTTCATTTCACACGTCAACAACAATTCATTGCCAGCGGTAATCAAAATGTGGTCTTAAAAAGGACACAGAGGCAGCATCCGGGCTCTGTGAGAAAGTAATGTTTGCCATAACAAGAAAAAGAAGCAGAGCAGATATTTGCCAATACTGGAAAAATTCAATCTACAAAAATGCCTGAGGATGTAATTCTGGAACTATGAGGCTGCTACGTTTTCTCCATTTCTTTACTTTGTTGTAGTTACTATTTTCTTTTTTCAAGTAATGTTCTTCAAGTGGCCAAGCACTGCAAGAGGATGTGGAAGGAATATATAGACAATGTGTTTCCTTCTTATGTCCATGAGAGGGCATATTTATGTTCTATATCCTTGTATTTGCTTAGCAGAACATAAAATAACAGGCTGTGCATTGCTACAAATTCTTTTTGGAACTTTTATACACTTCATCTATGAAGTCTGAGAAGTCCAAATAACATTTATCTGGAGATGCAAAAAGGTATCTTGTTTTCCAATAATCATATTTCTGAAACTGAAGTACTGGAAAAAAATCTCACACTTTTGGATGACCGTATACTCTGCAGTGGAAAGAACAGGCTTTGCGGTTGGTAGCCCTCACTCATATGCCTGACTCAGTAATTACCTGCTGCATGTTGTTGCTGTTCAGTCATTCAGTTGTGTTTGATTCTTTGCAACCCCATGGACTGCAGCACTCCAGGCTTTCCTGTCCATCACCAACTCCTGGAGCTTGCTCAAACTCATCTCCAATGAGTCCATGGTGCCATCCAACCATCTCATCCTCTGTCATCCCCTTCTCCTCCTGCCTTCAATCTTTCCCAACATCAGGGTCTTTCCCAATGAGTCAGCTCTTCGCATCAGGTGGCCAAAGTACTGGAGCTTCAGCTTCAGCATCAGTCCTTCCAATGAATATTCAGGGTTGATTTCCTTTAGGATTGACTGGTTTAATCTCCTGGCAGTCCAAGAGTCTCTCAAGAGCCTTCTCCAACATCACAATTCAAAAGCATCAATTCTTTGGCACTCAGCCTTCTTTATGGTCCAACTCTTGCATCCATTCATGACTACTGAAAAACTATAGCTTTGACTATATGGATCTTTGGTAGCAAAGTAATGTCTCTACTCTGCTTTTTAATACGCTGTCTAGGTTTGTCATAGCTTTTCTTCCAAGGAGCAAGCGTCTTTTAGATTCATGGCTGCAGTCACCATCTGCAGTGATTTTGGAAAGAAATCACCAAGAAAATAAAGTCTGTCAGTGTTTTCATTGTTTCCCCAGCTATTTGTCATGATGTTAGTTTTTTGAATGTTGAGTTTTAAGGCAGCTTTTAAACTCTTCTCTTTCACCTTCATCAAGAGGCTCTCAGTTCCTCTTTGCTTTCTGCCATAAGGGTGGTGTCATCTGCGTATCTGAGGTTATTGATATTTCTCCTGGAAAGCTTGATTCCAGCTTGTGCTTCATCCAGCCCAGAATTTTGCATGATGTACTCTGC
This sequence comes from Odocoileus virginianus, assembly GCF_023699985.2. Taxonomy (NCBI): domain Eukaryota; kingdom Metazoa; phylum Chordata; class Mammalia; order Artiodactyla; family Cervidae; genus Odocoileus; species Odocoileus virginianus. Next base: position 13,808,531 of record NC_069698.1, read on the forward strand.
ATACAGGTTAAATATGCAGGCTGACAATATACAGCCTTGACATACTTCTTTCCTGATTTGGAACCCGTCTGTTGTTCCATGTCCAGTTCTAACTGTTGTTTCTTGACCTACATACAGGTTTCTCAGGAGGCAGGTTAGATGGTCTGATATTCCCATCTCTTTAAGAATTTTCCACAATTTGTTTTAATCCACACAGTCAAAGGCTTTAGTGTAGTCAATGAAGCACTGACTTCTCATTTCAATTCCAGAATTGAATGAGAATTTCTGGAATTCTCTTGTTTTTACTATGATCCAACAGATTGTTGGGAATTTGATCTCTCGTTCCTCTGCCTTTTCTAAATCCAGCTTGAACATCTGGAAATTCTCAGTTCATGTACTGTTGAAGCCTAGCTTGTAGAATTTTGAGCACTACTTTGCTAGCATGTGAAATGAAAGCAATTGTGCAGTGGTTTGAACATTCTTTGGCATTGCCTTTCTTTGGGACTGGAATGAAAACTGACCTTTTCCAGTCCTATGGCCACTGCTGAGTTTTCTAAATTTGCTGTGTACCCTAGGGAAATTTAGCCTCTTTTGAGTTTCTGATTTCTCACATGAAGGATGGAGATAACAGGATTAAATGACATGACAGATAAACATGCCTAGTACAATGACTGGCTCATAGTAGGTTCTCAACAAACAGCAGTAATAATTACTGTAGATAATGATGATAGTAATTTCTATCAGTATTAGCATTGATATTGGCATCAGTATTATTATCATATTGCGGCAACAGTTCATGTGAGTTGAATTTAGATTTTCTAATGGGCAGAAGTTTCACACTTCCTGATTAATATTTAATAGTCTGTCTTTCATCCACAAAGCTTTGCTTATCACTCAGTTGCATTGGTTTTGGCCAGCCTGTGATTTCTCCGTCATGAGAAACAACATTAAAAGTACTAGTTATAAAAATTAAACAGAACAAGTTGTCCATTACTTGGTTTATAAACAATTTAATAAGTGGGAATTATGGATAGCCTAGGCAGCACTTAGCAAGATGTTTTAAAAAATGAATGGAAGCATTTATATCAAACTGTTGAAAGTTATTGCCCTCAGAAGACAGCATTATAGGTGCTTTATTAATCGGATGGAGGGAGGTAGTACAATTTCTCCTTATAATGTTTACTTGAAGTTCTCTAAAGCAGATGATATTGATTTGAGCTTTTCCCTACCTTCATGGTTCACACATCACTGGAAATCAAGTGCTTGAAAGTCCAACAGTTGACTTATATGTACTGAGGCAAGTGGTGGTTCCAGTTCCTAAGAACTTAAATATTATAAAATCTTTAACTATGGCCCAGCAGGTAATGAGAATATTCCTTTCTGCCTTGGCTTGGGTGGAATATGATTTCTGTCATGGACTGGTCCATCTGGTCAAATGCTGCCTTTTTCTGAACACTACCTTATAGCTGATGCTTTCAAGGAGCCCATAATCTGTAAAATTATCTGTGACATTCTGGTGATCTGGAGCAGGGACTGGAAGAAAGAGCTATTTTCCTATTGCACCGCAGTAGTGTCCAAAATGGCACTGGCCCGCTGACGTCTGCCTAGTGCACTCAGCGGGTTCTGGTGTAGAAAGGAAACCGGGATAGGGCTTGACAAGGTTGGAAGGCGAGTGTGCAGGACAATGTGGGTGGGGTGGGGAGTGACAGCCACTTCTTACTATTAAACTATTGGGCCAGATGTAACTCTGGATTCCATGGTAATATGCGTGCTTGGGGTTGAGAGTAACTCTAAGACTGATCCTGAGGGTCAGGGGAGAGGGAGTGTTTCAAGGGGCATGGGCAGGCACTGCTCCTATTGCCATTCTCTATGGAGCCTTGGCCTCAAGCTGGGTCTTTCTCCCAGGGGCTGGGAATCATGTGACAGCTACAGATACTTCTTTGAAAAGAAGTTATAAGATATCACTGTACTGTGAATGAAAGTGAAGGCATCTTGAAATTCATTCATGAAAGGATGACTGCTTATATTACCAAGGTACTTTCTCAAATTATTTTTTACAATCAATTGGATTTAAGTCTATACTTGTAATATCACTACATTCACCTATATATCCACATACTTTCTTGAGTAGGCAAGAAAGTAAGAAGACTGGGGATTTCACAGTGCTCTGAATACTCCCATGGCGGTATATCAGGCACAAGAAAGTCAGCATTATTTGGAGTGGCTGTTTCAAATAATAAAAGCCTTCTCTGACCAATGATTTTTTTCTATTGGATATTCTGTCTTTTGAAAGAAAAATTAAGGTTTATGAAATTTCCAGTATCACTCATATAAAATTATTAAGCTGTGGGTTTCAGCCTTCCTCCTCCTTTTTCATCACCTTAATTTTTTTCCCTATTACTACACTGTCAAGAGAACAGATAAAAGCTTCTCGGGTGAATTCTTGAGAAAAAAAGCAATTAGAGTGGAATAAAAACCATGGGGACCTAGTGGGTGAGAGAGTTATGTCAGTGCAGGCATGTGAGAGAACCTTGGAAGCTGGGGGATCGTAGAGAAAAGGAGATACAGGGGAGTTTAATAGGAGCTGCTGTGGATTATACTCTTAGACTCCTTCACCTGTTTGAGATGTACATTGGAGGACAGACTGCAATTCTGTCCTCTGCTCCAACACGTCTCCTTAGTCTAACATCACTCGGCGAAGGGAGACTAGATTTGGAATTTTTGGGATGGAGGGGCAATGTTATGGCTTTATAAGCATCAAACAAAGCAGGCATCCTGTTGCTAACACTGCCGTCCTTCAACCTACCACATCTCTTTACCCCAGGCAGCCTCAGTGCTCTAGGATCAGGGTGGGTGGATGGCACTGGAAGTGAGGGCATGGAAATTGTTAACTCAGGCTGCTTTGAAAACAAGAACGCTGACAAAGGTTCAGGCATGATACCCATATAACTCTGGTTCCTTTTGTTTTCCAACAAAAGTATACTGAGAACAAAATCTGTAGCATATATGTCTTTGTCAGAAACAAGGAGAACAAATCAGTCATAAAGACTTCCAACTGGACCCCCAAAGATTAGCGTTTAGAACTCAATTAAAACTGCTAACTTTCTATAAAGCCCAGCTCCTGGCCCGCCTGTGATGTGCCATCACGGAGCCTGCCTTTCTCTGGCCTTATTGCACATACCCCGTTAAACCACAATGCCTAGCCCTCAGATACCAGCCCTCATATGGACTTGACCTCTGGATCATTTGTACTTTTTGGTATTTTCTCATCTTAGAGTCGTTACCATTATTTCCCAAATATTATGAACATTTATTATCTTGAAAAAGCAGGGAAGAATTCTTTATCTGCTTTTCTTCAAAAAGAAGGCTCTTACCTGCCCGGTTCTACAGTCATAGAACAGTCAGAGAGCTCCGCCGGCGGGCACTGGCTGTGGAGTCCATTCACCCTGCACGAGACGCCCAGATTGAATCATTTCAGACTCAGTCCACATCCTAGCAGCACTGTCTCCCCAACATCAAAGCATACTTGTCTCTTCAATAAAAACATATAAAAATAAAGCCCAAGAAACACTTTCTCCAACTACTTCTTTTTCTCTTCAGAGACAGATTTTTTGAGAAACCAGTATTGCACGTGGTACTTGGTATTGCTCTTCCCTCTGACCCCGTGTCCACCGCTCCCCCATCATGTCTGTCTTACACAACGTTACTGCAAACGCACTTGCAAAGGCCACCTGTGAATTCCTAAGTGCAGAGTTGTTCAATCCAATGGACACACTTCATTTTTATCTTACTGGTGCTTTGTGGAGCCTGGGACATTAAACTCCTTGGAACTGTTTCCCTTTCTGGCTTCTACAATTCTGCTCCTTCCTACTTTCCTCATTACCTGTCTGATTGTTTTTTCTCTGTCTCCTTTGCGTACTTCTCCGCAGGTCAGTTCTTAACTCTTGGTGTTCCAGGGGGTGACATTCTTCCTGTTTCTCTGCCCTGACCTTTCCTAGGTTGGCTTGCTGCCAACATTTGACAGTCCCTGCTTCCAGTCTTGATCCTTGTTTCACACTTTCAGTTTAAATCAGCCCTGGAGTGATGTTTCAGAAATGCAAATGTGATCAGGCTGTTCTCTTGCTTAAAATCCTTCAAGGGCTGCCCACCGCTTTTATGATAAAATCCAAAGTGGCACCTCCACCCCACCCTCATCACTCCAGTTTCCTGTGCTGGACTGCTTGAGGGAAGACGGCTAGAGTAATAGTTTAATCTCTAGCTATTTCATGCTTGGCTTCACTTTACTGAGGCTGCCAATTAATGATTTAGAGGTGAACTCTTCTGTACTCGGCTGTGAACTGAGGCTTGTTTTGAGTCCTTGAAGAGCCTTTGGCCTTATTGTCACTCAAACCGGCATTGACTTGAACTTCTGACCTAAAGCTGAACATGTGCATAGCCTATTGGCCATCCCCTGAGTCAGGAAAGTGAGCTTTGAATGTGCTTTGGTTATGTTTAAGTCCAATTTGGTCTAAATTAAGAAATGTATTTTCAACTTGATAGTGTTTTAAATGTAGTATGTTCAGACATAGGTGGTAGTGTTGTGTTTTTTTTTTTTTTTTCCTCCTGTTCTACTCGCCCTCTTATAATTGCTTTTCAGAGAGGAGTGAGTAGATCTTCTCAACTCTACTGACTTTTATAAAATGGGAGATGAACTCCTGCATTTTCTTGTCTTGTCATCTGTCTTTTTCTAGTTTTAGCAATGGAAAGTAACAACAGCTGGATGTGATCATATCAGCAGGAAACATCCTAGTTTCTGGCTGATTCACAAATTGTCCCTGTCTTGCTTGCCATTTCAAATAGAGGGACAGAATACTGAATGGACAAGAAAATTAAAGGGGCTGCACACACACACACACACATGCACACATTCTACTTATAAGGAAAAATCAGGGAATCAAGAAAGGAATTATACATACTATAGACCCACACAGGAAAAAATATTTAAAAAGGGATTCATAAAGATTAGATATGGAGAAACAGAAAGGGGGAACCTGCTTTCTTGTGGAAAAAAATCATTTTTAAAAAATATTAATAAATTGCTTTTTCAGCTGATAAATATGGCTTACACAAAATAGCCTAAAAAGTCGACAACCAAGACAGTTATCAAGGCAAACTTTCTCCTCTTTACCTGTTAGTCTTGTCTGCAGCCTGAAAGAAATCATGATTGTCAAGGGGGAAAATCAACATTATGCGTCTTACACAAGGATGTCCTCTACCAGGGTGTGGAGGGCACTGGGATTGCGGATCAGTTTGTCAAGGAAGCTGACAATGTCAGTAAATTTTGGTCTGTGATTTCTCTCCTTCTGCCAGCAGTGGAGCATCAGCTGGTGTAGAGATGCCGGACAGCCCATGGGAGCCGGGAGTCTGTAACCTTCTTCAATGGACAGGATGACCTAAATGCAAACACACACAGGTTATCCTCTTACTTCTGGGGACAAACAATACACACACTAAGTTATAATTCCTTTTATACAGGAAGTGGAAGCTAAAACATTGGTAAGCATGAAAACTACTTGTGAGTGCAGGTAGTCTAGACAAGGATAAATACAAAAATTGTGAACAAGAATTACAAGCATCTTAGTAGCATCTGCTGACTCCTCTTGAGAGGAAAAATATGTTTTTTAAACTTGTGGTATAGAGATGAGAGGTTAAATTTCATCACAATGTCCAGAAATAGTTTTTGTGTGATTTAGCTGGAATGTCTCAAAACCCAATTAGGACATCAGAAAGTCAGCCTAATATGGATTTAGTAAAAAACCATATGTGACAAATGTTTTAGTAAAACTGTACTTCTGCTGAATTCCTGAATCACTTTTTATTCTTTTATAATAATGTCAGTGCATATTCTTTTTGCAGCCATCCTTCCTTCTTTCTTCTTTATTTGCCATTTAATTCCTTTTCACTTACTTCTGGCTTTCCCCTAGTCTCACACTGACATGATTATGAAGTCCTTCCAGAATTTCTAAGGTCATTTAGTCTTTGAAATGCTATCAGTGTTCAGTTTAAGACCACAGAGCAACAGGACATTTAGCCTGAGTATCCTCTGGGCTAGCACTCTCTAACAGAACTTTCCATGATGACAGAAATACTCCCTCTGTTCAATGTGGTAGCAAGTGGTCACGTGGCTACTGAGCACTTGAAATGTGGCTAGTAAAAGTGAGGAGCTGAATTTTACTTCCAGTCAATTTTAATTAACTGACCTTACATTTTAAATAGCCACAGGGGCAAGTGGTTACTATATGGGACAAAGCAGCCCTAGGGAAAGGAATCTCTGTAAAGCCAAAGTTAAGAGTAACAACAAGATGACAATTTTTTTTGGTGCTTAAGAAATCACATACAAATAAGGTAAGATATTTACTATTTATCTGTTTAATATATAACCCACTGGAATTTCCTAATCATGCAGTAAAACTGACCCGGAATTTATGTAGTTTATTTTTAAATGAAGAGTTCAAAAAAATTCATGTAACTATTCTTACATTATCTCTGGCGGAAAGACAAAAAAAGGGTTTATTTTTGTATTTTTGATGGAAAACTGAGGGACAGACTGATATTTAAAGAGAAGCAATCTCACCTCTTCCCCATGCCAACAACAAAAATACAAAAATGCAAATGTAAATACTGTTATCAGTGTTCTCTTTATTGTAGTACCCTCTATGCATTTTCACTTTCTATAATTAAAAAATAAACTCATTTTCTTTTTTATGTGACACAATATGACATGACTCTAAGATATCAATAATTTATGCTAGAAGTAGTCTGTAAAAAGAAGCAATAATAGGCTGCAGGAACCTCCTCTTAACTGCTAAGCTTAGCTTTTTAGTAAAAGGGAATTTTTCATAATCCCATCAGTGTCTTCGTGACCAGAACACTTTAACCTATCAGAATACTAGATTTTTTTCCTGTTCATTTTATATCTATTATTAAATATGATGTTTTTTCTTATCTGTTTTCTGACTATTTTTGCTACTGACTAGGCCTGAATTTTAACACATTTTGCAACACATTTTAGTAAAACAGGGGATGTATAAAAATGCTTGTAATGCACCAAAACTACTGTGGATAGCTTTAAAAAGTATCTAAGAAAAATAGGATAGAATTCCATTATAGAAAGACTTTAAAATCCCACCCCAGGAGACCTCTCTAGGTAATTTCAGAGTTACCTAATTATAAGTGCATAGAATAGATGACAAGTGAAGTTATAGTCTGAGAAAAAAATTAGCTGCCTTTATTAAGCATCATGTGCTAAATGCTTTGCATATTTTTTTCATTTACTGCTTAAAATAACTCAGTATGGTAGTTATTATTATCCCTATTCTTAAATGAGGGAATTTAGACTCAGATAAGTTAGGAAACTTGCCTAAATTCACACAGCATAGGTAGCAGAGTTGAAATATGAACTTAGTTCCTTACAGCTTCCAAACTTGTCCTCTGCCTATTCCCCAGGAATGTTTTTCAATTCTCATGAAAATGTCTTCCTCTCCTGTTTTTTTTTTCCCCCTCCCCTGTTTTATATCAATTGTTTTATATCAATTTTAGGAGTGATGGTTACCATTTTATCTTTTGTTGTATATCTGCTAACTGGACTTCAAATCCAATCCTAAGTTTTATAATAAGGATAAATCAAAAACATATTTACTTCATAGTTTTCAAAATGTAATCCCTGGCTGAACAGAGTAGTTTCTGAATGCTTCTGAGTCCTGTACACATTTCTATTATTGCATTTATTACACTGTTTTATAATTTTTCACCTGCTTCTGCTCAGGTGAAATACACTTGAAAGCAGGAATTTCATCTCTATATTTTTGTATATTTATCCCTAATTATGGTACCTGATGCAGTAATAAATGTTATTGACCCAAACAAAGGCTATTAGAGGAAATTTTGGGATCTGTCTTGATATAGGAGCAGATTCTTAGAAAATCTAGAGTTTCAACCACCCAAGAGGGTTTCAAAGCAGAAGCAAGTCAGCATTTGAAGTGCCTCAGAAAGAAATATTCACAAAAAATTGGCACATCAAGCAGTACTGTTCAAAATGATCTCCTGATTTCTCTCTGGTTTGGCTGGACAATAAGCCAAGTGAGACTGGGCCATGTTCTTCTCTAAGACAAAGGCACTGGACCCAAAGTCAGATTCCTGTAAAGACTGGTGGCTTTTTCCTCCTGTCCAGAAGGTTTACTGTTTCCCATGACCCAGACATCCTTAGCTGCTGGAGAGCTGACTTTTCCAGACTCCTGTAAACAGTTGACACCCAAATCCAGATTGTCTGGTGCCAAGCAAGCTGTCTATTCTCTTTTGACAAAGTTCTCATGAGTATCCTGTAGGAAGAGACAGTGACAAGACAGTGGGGTCCTTCACCTGGAACCTTTATCCACAATGTGTTCAGCAAGTATCTAATCCCACCATGCCTTTCCGTGGGGATACTGGGAGACGTGGGGACTCATGACATTTCTCCTTGCTAACCTCTAAGTTTAAAGTTCTCCCTGTTCTTTAACTTGTGACTTTGTGAAATTTGTCCTGAGCCCTGGCTCATGACAGATGTCAATCATGAAGGTCCCACCTTACAGGAAATGCTAATAACAACAACAGTGACAATAATAATTACTAATAATATTGAGAGCTCTTGACTACTTCCAGGTGCCATTTCTAAGTGATCTACATGTGTCAACTCTTTTAATCTTCATAGTAATATTATGTGGTAGGTACTATTTTTATCCCCAGTTTACAGACAAGGAACATAAACACAGAGAAGTTCAACTGGCAAACACTACACACCTAAAAGTTTTGAATTAGAAGGGAGCTAGAGAAGAGACTTGAGCAATATGATTCACAAAATGGTTAAAATGTACAACATATTTCTAACGGATTTTTTATTTGTCCAAAGAGATAAAGACTCATCACTTAAAATGTGCTGTTAAATATACCATGTATAAGGGATAGCATAATGAGTGAGAAACATCTCTGTCTTTAGGAAATGGATAATCTAGTGAAGGTGACCAAGGAGTCTGCATATGGAACATGCCATGTAGAACAGGGAGTCATGGAAACTTGTCAGAAGAGTACCTGTCTGAGCCTCTGGGAGAGGACACCGCCTGAATGTAGAAGGTAGCAGGGTCCGTTAGATTAGATGGCTTAAAGCTCAGCATTCAGAAAATGAAGACCATGGCATCTGGTCCCATCACCTCATGGGAAATAGATGGGGAGACAGTGGAAACAGTGTCAGACTTTATTTTTTGGGGCTCCAAAATCACTGCAGATGGTGACTGCAGCCATGAAATTAAAAGACGCTTACTCCTTGGAAGGAAAGTTAAGACCAACCTAGATAGCATATTAAAAAGCAGAGACATTACTTTGCCAACATAGGTTGGTCTAGTTAAGGCTATAGTTTCTCCAGTGGTCATGTATGGATGTGAGAGTTGGACTGTGAAGAAAGCTGAGTGCTAAAAAATCGATGCTTTTAAACTGTGGTGTTGGAGAAGACTCTTGAGAGTCCCTTGGACTGCAAGGAGATCCAACCGGTCCATCCTAAAGGAGATCAGTCCTGGGTGTTCATTGGAAGGACTGATGCTAAAGCTGAAACTCCAGTACTTTGGCCACCTCATGTGAAGAGCTGACTCATTGGAAAAGACCCTGATGCTGGGAGGGATTGGGGGCAGGAGGAGAAGGGGACGACAGAGGATGAGATGGCTGGATGGCATCACCGACTCGATGAACATGAGTTTGAGTAAACTCTGGGAGTTGGTGATGGACAGGGAGGCCTGGCGTGCTGCGGTTCATGGGGTTGCAAACAGTCGGACATGACTGAGCGACTGAAGTGAACTGAACTGAAGAGAGATGTGATCTAACTAGGGAATTAACGTAGATTTCTGTAACTAGACCAGATTCTTCAAAGAGAAGAATGGTGAGGTTTGAGGCTGGAAAGTTACATAAAAACTATGTTTCTTGAGATCATGAATGATTTTGCATGCTATAAACACAGACTTTATGCAAAGGGGAGAAGGGTTTTGGCAAGTAGATGGTATTAGATTCACCTGTTGGAAGCTCACTCTGGCTGCATTATGAAGAGTGGGACGATAGGGAAGGCCAGGAAGGAGGCTTGCAGTGATCCAGGCAAGAAGTCAGGATAGCCTTAGTTGAAGCAGAGGCCGTGGGGTGCAAGCAGTAGATTGATTTGACGGGAATGTAGGACTGGGGTGAGCTTAGATAGGAAAGTAGAGGGAGAAGAGAAGATTGACTTCTAGGGTTTTGGCTTGGTCAAGGAAACAAAGGAGGGGGTGCAATTTTGGGGCTGGAGTGACCATGAATTAAATTTTCTATGAGCTTTCTGGTTTCTGATTCAAGTAACATATGAAACTTTGAGAGCTTATTATATGTCACTTTCTGGGCTAGGTATTTTAACATAGCTTAACTTCTATGTGAGTGTGGTTATACATATCTTGTAGGTAAGAAAACTGAAGTCTAACTGATGAACAGGTTGTGTCAGATTCACATAGCTAGCAATTTCCTGAAGACTGGACCACTATCACCTTGGTAACCTCTGAATCATGACGGTGGTAGAAAAAAATCTGTCCTGAGTCTTGCGCTGCGTTCCAGACTCATCCCCTAGAATTAACTCTTGAGTTTCTCGGACACATTTACATGCTCCATGTTTTCACTCTCACACCCCTGCTGGTGACTTTCATTCTTGTAGAACCAGTTCAGCTTTCTCTCAAGATTTCTACATCTACTGTCTCTGGGATATACCACTTCTTAAAGTTGTCATACGGATGATATGATTTTTTTTTTTTTTTTTTTGCTGTTGCTCAAAACTAACCTTTTTCCTAACTTTGGCATTTCTGTCCTCTGAAAAGCGTAGCACTCTTTTTCCAGTGATTTAAGTCAGAGATCAGTGGGTCCTCTGGGCTTCTGTCTTTCCTGGTGCTCAAAACTAATCATCAACTTCATATACTTTAAATACAGCCCATTTTTAATCCTCTTTTCAAATGATTTATTTTTCATTTTGATCACTGCAACAGCCACTGAATTAGTCTTTCTGTCTCTCCTCTAACTACCTCAGTAACTCCTGCCGTGCACCCGAAGCAATCCTGCTGATATGAAACTGTGATCCCATTCCTTCCATGTCTGGAACTCTGCAGCGGCTCACCATGACCCAGGCTCCCAGTCCTCACCCCAGGCGCTGTCCTGACTCTCCTCTGCTTTGCCCACAAAACACTTGCACTCTCTGAGCTGGGCAAGCCGAGCTCAAGAGCAGGAACTATTTCTTTTTTCCATGAGTTCCCGGCATCTAAAACAATACCTTGTCAAATCAAAGAGTGAGCTTCAATTGTCTTATATGTGATCTATGAAAGCTGTATATTAACCTTTATCTTCATAAACATGTCTTTTGTGGGAAGTTTTGTTTTATAGGCATTTCTGGTTCCCTACTTAAGGGCTGACAGGCAGCCAGCAGCATATGGAGTGCTTCATCTAAAAGACTAAATGAGATTTGTTTTAGGATATGAAGAGGTGATAATTACTAGAGAGAATTTTGTTAATAGTACGGTTTTATGACAGTTGTAGGCTGTCATCCTTTGGAGAAAAATTATGCAAGGTTATACCCTTATTTTAAAGTGTAAGAAGAAAGTTAAAATAAAGTGAAAAAATATGAAAATGACTGCAGTGATAACTTCTGTGCAGAGGTAGAAGGAATTAGATTTTGTCAGAAGTTATTATCTAAAATCTGGCGGGTCATTCTAAATAGATCATATTGGTTCCATGTCATTGACACTACAATTTTTAGCATCCTAGAATCAACACCAGGCTCAGTTGGGGCACGTAGCAGACTGTTCTGCTCTTGTTGAATCTTATGCGCTTTCCAATTGTGCTGAAGGTTTCTGAATCAAAGAAGACAATGTGAACCTTTTATTAAACTAGGCAAACAAGGAGCAGACAGTCAATAGGAAGACACTGAGATATCCTGAACAATGCCGTTGAACAAAGAATGTTTGGGCTGTGCAGGGAAACACAATTTTATAACACTGCTCACTATCTCCCAAAGAGAAGCACAGTGAATTTAGTTATTCATACTTCCTTTTAAAGTAAACTGTCTCAAAATTTTAGCAAGAGCTGAAATGTTCAGTAGTAAATGGAATGTGAAATGATTTTATTTTTGTCTTCTCTCTAAATATTCATCATGACTTTGTAGAAAATCTGTAATTTCAAGTTGAAGGTGGATGGTGAAGCAGAGTCCCAGTATATCCCTACTTTTTGTGATGATGATTATTTATAGATATAAGGACATTCAGATTTATAAAACAGTAAAACTGAAAGCCCTGGTAGTGTAGTTTTCTGATATGCAATGTAAAGGTTGTGTGTGCACAGGCAAAAGAAGGAAAGAAAAGAGAAAGGAAAGAAATGGTTATAAGTAAATAGCATTTAAAACCTTACAGCTACTTTCTTAGTCAATATTTTTCAATATACAGAAATTATAATTCAGTGGAAAGCAATCAAAACTCAAATGAAAATCAGTGTACATTGGGAAAAAAAGGGGGATAGAGTGGTGAACATTCCCTTAAATGAAAATCAGTGTACATTGGGAAAAAAAGGGGGATAGAGTGGCAAACATTCCCTTTGATGGCTTATCAGGTAAAGAATCTGCCTCCAATGCAGGAAACACAGGAGATCTGCGTTCGATCCTTAGGTTGGGAAGATCCCTTGGAGGAGGAAATGGCAACCCACTCCAGTATTCTTGCCTGAAGAATCCCATGGACAGAGGAGCCTGGCGGACTACAGTTCACGGGGTCGTAAAAAGTCAGACACAACTGAGAGACTAAGCACCTAAGAGTGGTGAAAGAATAAGATACAGACAGAAAACACTTTTTCTGAGGCTAATTTATAATTTGTAAATCACTAGGGTTAACATACAGAAAACTAAGATCATGGCATCTGGTCCCATCACCTCATGGGAAATAGATGGGGAGACAGTGGAAACAGTGTCAGACTTTATTTTTTTGGGCTCCAAAATCACTGCAGATGGTGACTGCAGCCATGAAATTAAAAGATTCTTACTCCTTGGAAGGAAAGTTATGACCAACCTAGACAACATATTAAAAAGCAGAGATAACACTTTGCCAACAAAGGTCTGTCTCATCAAGGCTTTGGTTTTTCCAGTGGTCATGTATGGATGTGAGAGTTGGACTGTGAAGAAAGCTGAGTGCTAAAAAATCGATGCTTTTAAACTGTGGTGTTGGAGAAGACTCTTGAGAGTCCCTTGGACTGCAAGGAGATCCAACCAGTCCATCCTAAAGGAGATCACTCCTGGGTGTTCATTGGAAGGACTGATGCTGAAGCTGAAACTCCAGTACTTTGGCCACCTGATGCGAAGAGCTGACTGATTTGAAAAGACCCTGATGCTGGGAGGGATTGGGGGCAGGAGGAGAAGGGGACGACAGAGGATGAGATGGCTGGATGGCATCACCGACTCAATGGGCATGGGTTTGGGTAGACTCTGGGAGTTGGTGATGGACAGGGAAGCCTGGCGTGCTGCGATTCATGGGGTTGCAAAGAGTCGGACATGACTGAGCGACTGAACTGAACTGAGGGCATGGAAATATAAGGTTTCCTTTCTAACTTAAAGATAAATAATTTCTTAAAACTCTAAACTTCAGACAGTTCTCCAATCTCATTTTACGGAAGTCTCCATAGAATGTCAAGGACCTATAAAAATGGGGAATGTTCATCCTCAGTAAGATACCAGTCAGATTGCTGAATGAGTGGACAAAATGGGGGAATGCAGGAAGTGTAGCCCTCTTATAGGTTAAATGGTTGCTGATGATATGTTTTATGGTTCGGAAAATCTTTTGCCCTAACAGTTGAAAGTCATACTTCTTGAGACTGAGATAATTAAAACTTTCTATGCCACCATGCTTCAGCGTGTAAGGAGTGGAATGAGCATTAGTGAAGGAGTCACATGAACTGCCTTTTAGTCCTGAAATGTCACTGACAAGCTATGTGCTTGGGCAATTCTCTGTCTCCTCATTAAGAGAAAAAAAAAAGAGCCTGGATTCAGTGCTTGTGACAGTACCTTTCAGCTCAAAAAGCTGTGTTTCTAGGGTCAGTGAAACTGAAGGCTTAACCTGCAGGATCTCTGGTAACATCTCTTGATCTCAAAGTTCTTTGACGGCAGATCTAGACTTAGAACCCCTTGAAAGGACTGTCCCACAGAGCTCCAAGTGCAAGGAGACAAAAATCCAGATGGGCCAAAGTATATCATAGTAAACTAAGATTAGGAAGATTTGGGGAGTGAAGATATTCTTTACTAGGCAGATTCCCACCAACAAAGTATATTTTTTGAAATATAAAAACATTGTAAAGACATATTCCAAATCTCCATTTTTGAAATATATTTTTCTTTCAGAAGACAATGTTCTTAAAACTCAGGCCCATTTTTCCAAGTCCTCTCTGGGGGAAAAAAAAAAAAACCCAAAACAAACATTTCTTCACTGGTGTAACATTTCAGTTTCAGAAAGATAACAGGCAACTTTTAGGGCTCATAAAAAATACCTAACCTGAACAAGGAAATGGCAGCCCACTCCAGTATTCTTGCCTGGGAAATCCCATGGACAGAGGAGCCTGGAGGGCTAGAGTCATGGATTCGCAAAGATTTGGACATGACCAAACACACATGCATGCAAAAATACCTAAAATCTATGGAAAAATAGTTTATGACTATACAGTAAAAGAGCATTTTAAGATGCCTTCTTTATAAGTAGGCTTTAAAGAGAACAAAAAATTATAAAAAATCTTAAAAGCAAAAGATTGTAAATTTCCTCCAAACAGAAATGGAAGGTATAGTTAATTTTTTAATGAAAAGGTTTCTGGTATGTATATACCTTCAGCAAAAAAAAAAAAAAAAAAAAAAAAAAAGAATTCCCTTGAAAATTATACTGTGGTAGTAGCATACTGGTTATTGTTTTCCTCTACTTGGAACATTATTATTTGAATTATTTACAATGGTGATAGAATCTCACAATATCCCCTATTACTCTTGTTTCTGTAACAGACATGCATTATGCTAGTGTAATTAGTGTATATTTAATTAAAATGTTGCTCCTGCCTATGTACCAATAGGAGAAATTATTTAAAAAAATGAGAAAAAGGTCATTTTGAAAATTGCTTTGGTAGAAACATATTCAAATAACTATGGAAATTCCCTCTGTAATATGGAAGGTTGAAATAATGGGAATGGGCCTTTAGCAGTTTACTGTATCTTACACAGATCATTACACAAGGACCATTACATAATAAAGCAGAGTTTCGAAAATCTAATCAGAAACAAAAATTGGAAATGACTGGACTCTCTGAATCATAAAATCATACTGCATTTGAAGGTAAGTGGATTCTACATATCCACCATTCTTGGCTAAAATACTGACCTATAGTTGAGAAAGGTTATACAATTATGAAGAAAAACAAGAAATATGGTAAAAGGTAATTTTCTTCCTTCTCAACTTTTGAAAAGAGAAATCAATTCAGATAAGGTCAAAGGTTATTTCCAACCACATCATCTATTAAAAATCCTAAAATTGAACTGCATTTTTTTTTCTTCAGGTAAGCTTCAGAAAGCAATCTAAAGCAAAACTCACTATTATATAAAACCTTTTGAAAAGTAAGGAGAAGAAAAAATACAAAAACACTGAGGCAGCATTATGTTTCCTAGTAAACCTCAAATGAGATGTTCTCTGATAGCAGTTCTCTTTTTGGGAAATTGAACAGGCTTAGTAGCATATGCCTAAATGATACCATACCCAGGAGGCATTTGGGCTTCAAACTGCTTCAAGGCAAATCGTTTCTTTTTCTTTCTTTCTTTTCTTTTTTTTTTTAAAACATGCTAGGGAAAAACAAAACAGACAAAACCCAAGTCTCTAGCCTTGCATTCAGATCATTAGTTTGAGCAAAGTCACCGCTCATTTACGTGGTGCAAGTTTTTCCCTGACATATTAGCTCTGTAGGGATTTGGTTACTTAATGGTGCCTGCTGTTCATGTTTTGCTTGCATTTTCTTTGGTTAAGCACATTCCATAGTATAAGTGTTGGAAGAACTGCAATACCCTTGGTGTCATCTTTGGAGACAGCGTAGTTTCTAGCATTACAATGTACTCCTATTATGTAGCAAACAACAATTATTTTGAACTCGGATGAAAATAACATAAAACATTATACTGTGATACCTTAAAAAAAAGTTTAAAAATGTTAGAAAACAGCAAGGAACTTTGTGCCTTCAATGTGCCTGTGGCATGTTTCTGGTAATAGGCTAAATATGTGGACCATTAGAATTTTATTTTAAGCTACTGCCTTAAACATTTTTAAGAAATATAATACAGTACATTTTACAAATTTTTAACATCAAGACAAAAAGTACTGCTGAAAAGATTTATACTTTCAAACAACAGTGAGTCAATCCACATTCTTTTGCTGATAGGAAATAATAGAAACACTTCTATTGTGACACAGAGGCATACATAATTAAAGATGCTTTGATCTCATTTCATAGGGCTTCTGTGGTATAGAGACTCCTTTAAAATTAAGACTTCTAAAAAAAATAAGTAAAATAAAATTAAGACTTCTATAGTATAGTTCAGGGGTAAAAGCACATATTTTGGGGAAAGCAGGGGTCTCCAACTTCATTTCTATCATGGGTTGGGGCTTCCCTGGTGGCACCAGTGGTAAAAAACCCACCTGCCAATGCAGGAGACGTAAGAAAAGTAGGTTCGAACCCTGGGTCCGGAAAATCCCCTGGAGGAGGGCAAGCAACCTACTCTGATATTTTTGCCTGGAGAATCTCATGGACAGAGGAGACTGGTGGGCTACAATCCATAGGGTTGCAAAGAGTTGGACACAACTGAAGTGACTTAACATACAACCTTGGGTAAGTTGCTTAAATTTTCTAGAAAGCCTTTTATCTATAAATGGGAATAAAAATAGTATCAATTTTAGAGCATTATTTTGAAGATTAAAAGAGTCAATAATCTAAAATAATTGACTCACAATAAATTCAGAAATTGCAAGCCATGATTATTACCACTAATTAATTAAATATCTTCTGTGTATCAGGCACTTTTTATAATTGCTTGTGTTTAGTTGCTCAGTCGTGTCCGACTCTTTGTGACCCTTTGGACCACAGCCCTCAAGTTCCTCCATCCAAGGGACTTTTCAGGCAAGAAAACTGGGCTGGCTTGCCATTTTCTTCTCCGGGGGATCTTCCTGACTGAGGAATCAAACCCACGTCTCCTGTGTCTCCTGCTTTGCAGGCAGATTCTTTACCTGCGGAGCAACTGGGAAAGGTTATCTAATCAAAAATACCTTAAATAATAGGGTATGCAAGCTTTCTTTTTGGCATATGTTAAAAAATAACTATGTTGCATTCACACAATGTTGTTTATATTAAAGAGAAAAAGAAGGCCTGAGGTCTACCCTTGAGGAGCATAGGTTCTAGTTGGGGGCAGGAGCATGACTTAGAAATGCCAGAACTTCATCTCCTCACCTACACAGAGGGCTTTTTGAGAGTGAGGGCTGGATTTTCAAGTTCTCCAGACCTACCCACACGCCCAGTGACTGGCATGAGTTTAATCAGTATCTGCTGAATGACTAAGCATTTGGCATCTACTGTTATGATTGGTAGGCCATACATGGACTAGTCTTCTGCACTGCTTTTTCTCATTTCCTTATGTATATTCCCTAATGTACACTACTACTGACTTTTGGGAAACTCATTATATTCTTCACTAAAATAGACTATGCAAACTCAGAATTGTTCATTGCAAGAAAATATGCCACAGTCTGCAGAATGAAGGGACAACTTCATAAAAACTACCTGAAGTTTCCTAAGCTCATTTAAAATTCTAAAGCATGTTAACATTCCATATTTAGCTAAGCCCTTAAATTAAACTCCACAAAATGTAATAAAAATATAAAATATTCAAACAGAAAATAGTTGAACTTTTATTGTCTAAAAATGACTTTTCTTATTTAAAACACACATTGGTTGCAGAAAGTCAAATACAAGACTGAACTCTGACCAAATATGAGAGATTCAGGATAAATGGGAAATAACCAGTATTTGGAGAGAGCAACTCAGAAAGTTTTGATTAAGCTATTTCTGCTTTCAAACAGAAATTCTGGTTACAGGATCTGTCACAGATACACTGACTTCCAATATGTTAAGCTAAACAGAATTTCAACTCTCTTCACTGCAGCAGGAAATACATTCACAAAATACATAAAAGATTTTAGCTCTTTTAGTACTTTCCTCTCATATTGATCTGAGGATCTCAAGGGTTTGGCATTTTTTTTTCCCCTCAGAAATTTCTGTTCTACTCCTCGTTTCAGATTCTTGCTTACATATTCTTTGGTAGCCACTCAAAGACCGTGAAAATAACTAGCTTACCCCTTATCTGGTCCTTGAAAAACAACAAAGCGCTGGGTGGAGGAGCGTTCAGCCTTGCACTGTGGACGTTTACAACACAGAATGAATGAGGACGGGCTTAATGTCAGGAGTCTACTCCTGGCTGCAGCAACTTCTTCTGATTCCAGATATGGTCTTTATGGCCATATGAGGTTTAATAGACAGCATGGCTCTCTTAAATGTTCATTCTGGACGCAGATCATCAACACACAGGGCCAGAATGACTGGGCTAACTGTTGGACATGATTCAGGAAGGGAGGAGCTGACATCATGATTTTGGACTGCTCTAGGCAGCAACTAAGGACAGTTTACAAGGGGGTCCATGTTGGAAATTACACATTTAGGCCTTTTCTCTCAGAAGTTGCTCTCCTAGAAAATCTGTCTTGTCATCTGGATCTACACTTGTACACGCTTTGCTCTGTGGAGGTTCTATCGGATACTTGTACCTCCACATAAATTCCTAAACTGAAGAAAAGAACAATGTGAACCATGTCTTTGCTGAGACAAGTATGATTATTATTTCTCCAGAGATTATAAAGACATAGCATGTTACTGTTAAAAGGGATATTAAATATCATTAACCTCATCCTTTTATTATATTGGTTGGTCATGAAACTGAGGCATTTTCATGGCTGAATTACAGTCTACCTAAGGGCGGTTGTTTTAGCTGGGAGGGATGGGGGGCAGGAGGAGAAGGGGGCGACAGAGGATGAGATGGCTGGATGGCATCACCGACTCGATGGACGTGAGCCTGAGTAAGCTCTGGGAGTTGGTGATGGACAGGGAGGCCTGGCGTGCTGCGGTTCATGGGGTCACAGAGGGTGGGACACGACTGAGCGACTGAACTGAACTGAACTGAATGGGGGTTGTGGTTACCAAACTGGTGGTACAAAGTACCCCGTGTGGTAAAATGATAATCCAGAAAATAACAGAAAAATAACAGAACTTCTCTTTATGTTTGTCTTATCCTAGTGCGTGCGTGCGTGCGTGCGCGGATGTGTGTGCGCGTGCGCATGCGTAAACTCGGTCGCATTCGACTCTTTGTGACATCATGGTCTGAAGCCCGCCAGGCTCCTCTGTCCATGGAATTTTCTAGGTAAGAATAATGGAGTGGGTTGTCATTTCCTTTTCCAGAGGATCTTTCTGACCCAGGGATTGAACTCGAGTCTCTTGCATCCCTCGTATTGGCAGGCATGATTTTAAGCACTGTGCAACCTGGGAAGCCCCATCTTACTGTAAGAAAGACTATTTATTCATGTCTAATAAGAATGACCGGAGAAGGCAGTGGCACCCCACTCCAGTACTCTTGCCTGGAAAATCCCAGGAACGGGGGAGCCTGATGGGCTGCCGTCTATGGGGTTGCACAGAGTCGGACACGACTGAAGTGACTTAGCAGCAGCAGAGCAGCAATAAGAATGACTATGACTTTTATGACCAAAATGGGATGACTTTTACAACTATATTTGGCAATATATTTATATATTTAACATATTTTACTGATTTACGTTGTGCAAAGTCTGTTTCCCTCTTGCTAGACTATAAACTCAATGAGGGCAAGAAATCACTGGCCTATGGACGTAAACTAAAACACCATGAAAGAGGCAGTTATTTCCTCTTTCCTCCTCCTTGCCCATGACTTCTAGAAGGTTATTAGAATTGTTGTTTAGTATCACTGTCAAAGCACTTACTATGTGATTCTAGGGACATCATGTCACCTCCCTAAACCTCAGTTTCATAAAAGTTCAATCCAATTTGTTTTCCCTTGTATCTCTACTTCCTGAGAAGATACTCAACAAATTACTTTTTAAACAAAAAATGAATGTATTAGTACAGTAGTACTTGTATATAATGTGCAGATAAATACACATATGTCAGTTGTGAATGCTCAAGAACTTTTTACTGGCAAGGGTATATTATTAGTAAAGTTTGGAGTCCTCTGAGTTAGGCAATTTTTTATTTTAAGTCTGACAGAGAACTGGTTAAGACAAGGACTATGTGGAACACCAGTTAAGGAAGGTACTTGAACTGAGGGCTCTTCTGTGCAGTGAATATGTTCATTCATCTGGAGGAGGACTTTTTATTTTAGAGATTTGCTTGAATGGCCTATTTTAGTCATGTCACAGTAGGACAAGCAGGCAAGCATTATCATGGGTTAAGAGTAGAGTAGGAGCTATGAATCCATGAAGCTATGAAGGAGCTATGAAGTAGGTGACTGAATCCAGGGCGTCTGTTACCTTGGATAGCTGGTTAAAAAAGATGAGTTCTTCTGGGAGTGAAGGGATGAATTTCTGCTCTTGGGATTCAATTTTAAGAAGCAGAGCTGGACACAAGTTGCTCCAAACAAGGCCCAGAGGCAGAAAAGAGCAACAGGGTCCTTCAAATAAAATTCCTTTAAGGACAGTAAAGTTTAAATATTGGGAGTGTATGAGTGTATCAAAGTTTGCTGGTCATGGCACAGTCTGTACTTAAGGGAAAATGCTCTGCAGGACTAAGCCACCTGGCTTTGTGTTTTTATGAAGGGCTTTAAAGAGCATGGTTGCACAGCGTTTGATGACCTTGAACCTGCTACATGTAGGTTCTGGACCTGGCATTCTCCGGAGTCAGTAGGCACAAGAGCAGGCACTCAGCTTTGGAATTAACACTCCAAGTCAGGAAGAAACTAAAGTCATGGTGAGCTAACCAAAACCCAGTCGTCTTGGTGTCCAGCATTCAAAAAGATTAACCTTTCTCCATCACTGAACAAACCCTTAAGATATTTGGACTGCTTGAGGTTGGGATGGGATAATGAGTATGAGGTGTGGAGGTGAGGCTCAAGCAGTTGAATGGAAAAAACAGAAGAGATGTGACAAGAGTTGACTATGTTTATGGATTTTCTAAAAAATCCATACCCACGCAGTCTCTGTTTCCATCTGTGAACATTCAGAATCCCACCAGAGTTGACTTTCCATTACCACTGTCTCAGAAACTGTTAGATACTTTGAGGAAGGCAGGTGAGTGGACAGCATCTGGATTCTGGGCTGAGGGAGTGGGGTATGAAAAGGTATCTGCAGATCTGATAGCACATTCACTTGCATTGTCAGGATTCTAGCATATTCTGACTACTGTCTCTATCACTTCCAACAGTCCATAGAGATCAAATGTGTGGTAACTACCCTCTTCTATAATATTCTATAGCCACCAAGGTAACTTTTACAGATAAAATAGATCGCAAAAAGGGTCATGTATCTCCAAAGAACCATAGTATTAGATGATGTATTGATAACACATTGCCTGAAAGCATTTAATTTTTTCTGCTAAATTTTCTCCTAATTTGCTCTTTACAGTGCTACATTAAATTGCCCTAAGGAAGAAATGAAAGGTAAACATTATTCTGTTTTTTGACACTTGTAGGGCAAGGCTGTTGCCTAGCACAGTCAGGTTGCCTTAGAACCACATGTGTGTGTTAAGTATTAGATGTAAGACATGGATAGGTACTTCCGTGACAAAGCCCATCAGCTGGCCCTTACCACACCAATCACAGCTCAGAGTGAAAGGCGACTCAACTTCAGCCACAAACCCTGGACAACTCTCAGGAAGACAAGGGCTAGTCTGAGTGAGGACAAAGGGTGTGTTTCTTCCTCAGTGATAATGTGTCTGCACTCAAAGGGGCGGTTTAACCACGGATGGCACTTACATCTTGGTTAGACATCTCCCAGTAAGGTCTCTCTCCATAGGACATGACTTCCCACATGACAATGCCATAGCTCCATGCATCACTTGCCGAGGAGAACTTTCTGTAGGCGATAGCTTCTGGGGCTGTCCACCTTATGGGAATTTTCCCACCCTGGAAAACAAATTGGAGATTTTTACAGCTGGGTCACAAGTGCATTAAAGGTTGAAGTGGCACTGCAATTAAATACGTTTTTATTAGAAAAACCTAAACACTGCATGATAGCATGGGCATTTTAAATAAAAAGAAAACTAAAACCAGAATGATGTTAAAATGTCAGAAATAAAAGTTTTAATGGGAAATAAGTCACACTTCAGAAATATTTTGTTTCATTCATTAGAGAAATTTATTTTCACTTTTCTGAATCACACAATTAAATTCACTATTATGCCATCTGAAGAAAGTTCTACATTATAGAACATTAAAACAGAATTCAACATTCATTAAACATTGTATTGCATGTATAAATAATAATGATAATAAGTTCTAACTTAATTGAAGTCAAATGGTTAAATAAAGAGCTGAGATTTCTCTCTCTAAACAATTTAAGGTCTATCAGAACTTTATTTCCTTTTCCTTTCATTTTTTTATCTGCTTAGATCACTTTTATTTGAAATTTAAAAATCCATGAACATTATACAGAAGCCCGTGAGAAAGATAATCTTTCCTCAGAACTCCTTAGCCTAGTTTATATTTTTGTACTTTTGTCTTTAAGTTAACATTGGAACATATTAAAGAGATTAAATTACATGAATTTAATCTATACTGTGCAGGTATTAAAGTCTTTTATTGTGTTATACTTATTTTTTAATCAAAAAATTACATTTTTATCTCTAGAAACACGCTATAAGTCCTTTTTACTGTAATGACAAGAATAAAACGATTCATCCATTTGATTTACGATCTGAAATCTTTGCAGCTCTGAACAGCAAGTGGAGCGAGGAGAGCAAGCCTGGCACCACTAGATGGCGGAAGAGAACAAGGAGCGGCTCCCAGACGGCGGTCCCCGACCCCGCAGAGGGGGCTCCAGTTCCCAAGAAAGGAATGGTAGTCAGGACGTCATGGGAGAAGGCGAGGGTGGGATGATCTGAGAGAACAGCATTGAAACATGTATGTTATCAAGTGTGAAACAGATCGCCAGCCCAGGCTGGATGCGGGGGGGGGGGGGGGGGGGCCCCCCCATCGGGATGCGGAACACATGTAAATCCATGGCTGATTCATGTCAATGTATGGCAAAAACCACTAAAGTATTGTAAAGTAATTAGCTTCCAACTAATAAAAATAAATGAAAAAAGAAAAGAAAAGAAAACCCGCCCGAATAGAATTGTTTCATCATTATCAGCACTTTCATAATCACATCATATGGTCACCCATTGTGCTCAAAGTCTGGTATTAGGGTGAGTGGGCTGGAGGGAAATAAAGGGCGGATTCTCTGGCCCTTGAGAAATTTAGAGTGAGCAGCTTTAAAGAGGAAGACGTTAATTGAGTAATCACAACATTACTTATTTAAGTAATCTATACACTACTTAGCAAGGAGAGAGGAGAAAGCCTTCCTCAGTGATCAGTGCAAAGAAATAGAGGAAAACAATAGAATGGGAAAGACTAGGAATCTCTTCAAGAAAATTAGAGATGCCAAGGGAACATTTCATGCAAAGAGGGGCACAATAAAGGACAGAAATGGTATGGTAACAGAAGCAGAAGATATTAAGAAGAGGTGGCAACAATACACAGACGAACTACATAAAAAAGATCTTAATGACCCAGATAACCAAGATGGTGTGATCACTCACCTAGAGCCAGACATACTTGAATGCAAAGTCAGGTGGGCCTTAAGAAGCATCACTAGATAATAGACATGTTTTGATGAACAAAGTTAGTGGAGGTGGTGGAATTCCAGTTGAGCTATTTCAAATCCTAAAAGATGATGCTGTGAAAGTGCTGCACTCAATATGTCAGCAAATTTTGAAAACTCAGCAGTGACCACAGGACTGGAAAAGGTCAGTTTTCATTCTAATCCCAAAGAAAGGCAATGCCAAAGACTGCTCAAACTATTGCACAATTGCTCTCATCTCACATGCTAGCAAAATAATGCTTAAAATTCTCCAAGCCAGGCTTCAACAATATGTGACCCATGAGCTTCCAGATGTTTAAGCTGGATTTAGAAAAGGCAGAGGAACCAGAGATCAAACTGTAAACATCTGCTGGATCACTGAAATAGCAAGAGAGTTCCAGAAAAACATCCCTTTCTGCTTTATTGACTACGCCAAAGCCTTTGACTGCATGGATCACAACAAACTGGAAGATTCTTCAAGACATGGGAATACCAGACTACCTTATCTACCTCCTGAGAAATCTGTATGCAGGTCAAGAAGCAACAGATCTATACATGGAACAACAGACTGGTTCCAAATAGGAAAAGGATTATGTCAAGACTGTATATTGTCACCCTGCTTATTCAACTCATATGCAGAGAACATCATTTGAAATACCAGGCTGAATGAAGCACAAGCTAGAACTGATTGCCAGAAGAAATATCAATAAGCTCAGATATGCAGATGACACCACCCTTATGGCAGAAAGCAAAGAAGAATTAAAGAGCCTCTTGATGAAACTGAAATACAAGAGTGAAAAAGTTGACTTAAAACTCAATATTCAGAAAACTAAGATCATGGCATCTGGTCCCATCACTTCATGGAAAATAGAAGAGGAAACAATGGAAACAGTCACAGACTTTATTTGGGGGGCTCCAAAATCACTGTAGATGGTGACTGCAGCCATGAAATTAAAAGATGCTTTCTCCGTGGAAAAAAGCTATGGCCAACCTAGACAGCATATTAAAAAGCAGAGACATTACTTTGCCAACAAAGGTCCATCTAGTCAAAGCTATGATTTTTCCAGTAGTCATGTATGGATGTGAGAGTTGGACCAAAAAGAAAGCTGAGTGCTGAAGAACTGATGCTTTTGAACTGTGGTGGTGGAGGACTCTTGACCCTTGGATGGCAAGGAGATCCAACCAGTCCATCCTAAAGGAAATCGGTCCTGAATATTCATTGGAAGGACTGATGTTGAAGATACGAAACTCCAATACTTTGGCCACCTGATGCGAAGAACTGAGTCATTGGAAAACACCCTGATGATGGGAAAAATTGAAGGCTGGAGGAGAAGGGGACAACAGAGGATGAGATGGTTGGACGGCATCACCGCCTCGATGGACATGAGTTTGAATAAGCTCCAGGAGTTCGTGATGGATAGGGAGGCCTGCTATGCTGCAGTCCATGGCATCGCCAAGAGTCGGACACGACTGAGTGACTTAACTGAACTGACTGAAACACTACTTACTTGAAGAGAAGAGAGGTTCACCAGAAATAGTAATAATTAGGTCTCACAAGGCTAATGAGAGCATTAACAGAATCTGCATTTTAAAGACCTGTGGCAAGGAACTGTTTAAAGGAGCCTTGGGGGAAAATACCTTGATTCAGTCCTTTTATTTTACAGGTGAGCTGACTGAGCTCAGGGTTTCGAGATTTAGAGGCTTAGAGATTCTTTCCCGTGTTATTAAGCACACAGTATTAGCTCATGTGATCAAAGTAGTATTATGGGGCACTGGTATAAAGATGTAAATATTTCAGCATGGGGGAAAAAGTGGATCAAACTAATGTTTTAACTCTGAGTGCCAATGTAGGAGACCTGAGTTCCATCCCTGGGTCAAGAAGATCCCACGGAGATGGAAATGGCAACCCGCTCCAGTATTCTCACCTGGAGAATCCCATGTACAGAGCCTGGTCTACCATCCATGCTGGGCTATGCTTAGTCACGCAGTTGTGTCTGACTCTTTATGAGCCCGTGGACTGTAGCCCATAGGGTCTCAAATGAATTGGACAACAATGAAACAACAACAATCTATAACCATATATCAAATTAGTATCATGCAAGGGAGCCTGAAATGGGGTTTTCACCCTTGGGGGCAGTGGCAAATTAAGAGTAGGAAATTAAATATACAAAGTTGGTGATAGAAGTTTAAGAGGGTGGTGAGTCCAGGAAGAAAGATGCAAGAGGAGGATTCATTCTTGTTAAGTAGAGTTGCCAGATAAAATAGAGGACCCACAGTTAAACTTGAATTTAAGATAACAAATACTTCTGTTTGATATCAGTATGTCCCATGAAGGAATTTTTTTTTTGTATAAGTATGTCCCAAATATCACCTGAGACATATTTATAGTAAAAATATATGCATTGTTTGGGCTTCCCTGGTGGCCCAGCAATAAAGACTCTGCCTGCAATGCAGGAACCACAGGAGATGCTGGTTTAATCCCTGGGCTGGCTTCCCAGGAAGCTAGAAGAGGACATGGCAACCCACTCCAGTATTCTTGCCTGGAGAATCCCATGGACAGAGGAGCCTGGCGGGCTACAGTCCACAGGGTCACAAAGAGTCGGACACGACTGAAGTGACTGACCATGCACGCACATATTCATTGTTTACCTGCAATTCAAATTTAACTGGGCATCTTATATTTTTCTTAGTGTTAGTTGCTCAGCTGTGTCTGACTCGTTGCAACCCCATGGACTGTAGCCTGCCAGGCTCCTCTATTCATGGGGATTCTCCAGACAGGAATACTGGAGTGGGTAGCCATTCCCTTCTCCAAGGGATCTTTCTTACCCAGGGATGGAACCCAGGTTTCCTGCATTGCAGGCATATTCTTTACCTTCGGAGCCACCTTTTATTCACTACATGTGGCAACCCTTAACCAAAGGGAATTAAAAAAATTAAGAAATGGGAACATTGTAAATGATCTGACAGAACACGGTGTTCTGAAAAAACTAGGTGGTCTACACCTTAGGAAGGGACAAGGTTACCCCAACTTGTATTCATGTGCCAACACTGCAGCAGCCTTTGTTTTATTGTGCTGTGGCTGAAGCTCCTCAGGCTTGTGGCTGTGCTTTTTGAAGCCACTTAAGTAGGGTTCAGGTTGCTTTCAAATATAGAATCCACACTTCCCAGAGAATAAGTTAACAATCTGTAGATCTGACCTCAGAACAGAGAGGCATGAGCAGCAGCCCCACCCAGAATTTCTGATTCTGGTTATTTCTTGGTCTCTCCTGGCAAATAGTGTGTGGGACTGTGACTTGCTAGTGTGCTGGGTTGTTTTTTTTTACTAAATATTTGTGAGTTCTATTGAGACAGGTTGAAAAATGGAGTTAAGGGTTATTTTATGTGCTTTCACTTATAAATGACACCTCATATAAAGGAGTCACATATAAATTTATACTTCCTGTAACTTGATAACACATATAAATGATAATTTTAGCACTTTCCTTCCTAAGATTTTATTTTTTTCTCAAGGGGAAGATATTACAGAATATTTGATTAATAAGCATTGCTACACATTATGGACAGAATTGTGTTCCTCCAGAATTCATATGTGGAAGCACTAACCCTTAATGTGACTGTAATCTGGAGCTAGGGCCTCTGAAGAGGTAATAAATGTAAATGAGATCAGGAAGGTGGGTCCTAATCCAACATGACTCGTGTCCTTACTACAAGAGGAAGACACACCAGAGGTGTACAGGCACGGGAGATAGGCCATGTGAGGACACAGCAAGAAGCTGACCACCTGCAAGCCAAGGAGAAAGGTCTCAGGAGAAGCCAAAACTGCCAGTACCTTGAATTTGGATGTCCAACCTCCATAACTATGGAAAATTAATTTCTATTATTTGAGCTGTCCAGCCTGTCGTATTTGCTATGGTAGCCTTAACAGACAAAAACACTGAAAAAATATACTAATATGCTAAATATACTAATATATTTAAAATAACCAATTTTTCCCCTAAGATGAGCAACAATGCAAAGGACAGTACATCTTCATTTCAAATTTTATTCCAGGTGTCATACTGCAATAGAAAGGGTGAGCTAGAATAAACCTTAAAATATGAAGTATTAAAACAAATTGGCAAAGAAGTTTTAGTGTTGGAGATACCATTCTCGTTGACAAAAAATGCATGGTAACATGAACCCGAGAGTATACACAAACTGCACTGTCAGTTTGCCAATGATTTTGAGCATCTAAGGGATGGTTATAAGAAAACATTCAAATCTTTCTTTTTCTAATGAGAGGATCTATACTAGATACACTCTTTATATAAAGTACAAGATGAGGCAGGAAGGAAGTGGTCCTTAAGATTATTGCACCGTCTCTACTGCCTTTCCTACTTTAGAGGAAACAAAGTTTAGTTCTTAAATTTTTTTTTTGTAAATTGAATGGACCAACAAACTCCTGTGGCTTAATCTCATCTGCTTATAATATTTTTGCCCATGATCTTGAATCATACAGAGGTAATGCACTAAGGTGCTTTTTTTCGCAAAGCATTAACCACCAGATGTTTGTTTCAGGTTTCAAGAATAAACAAATAGTACTTTAGACTTGAAATCACAATCATTGGAACAGTGCATGTTGCTTTGCCATATGTTTATGAGAGAAAAAGAAGTTACCGAAGATGCTAATCAAAATGACTGAATGTAGCTCAAAAGCCTTCTCATTTACTAATACCTCCCTTTTGCAGCAAACTTAATCACTACAGAACAAAGGAGAAACAGGAAGGAAACAAACTGCATATCACTACTGAAAAGTTTGTTGGCAAACCCTTTTTTCTGTTTTCTCAAGTCATATCCAGAGCTTGATTTGTAATAACTAGGTAGAGGGACTGTAGCAGGAAAAAGTGCTAAAGGTGGCACCAGGAGCCCTGTGTATCTGGACACTCTATACCCCTCATGGAATTGCATTGATATTATAGTTGTATTTAACTCACATCTGAGTTTTAAAACCTAATCCTCTAATCTTCAGCAGAGAGAACAATCAATTGAAATATAGTAACATAATGTTATAGAGGCTTAATACTAAAACCAAATGGAAAAATTCCATTGAGAAAGAAAACACAATAAAAATCTCCCATTTCTCATTCATTGGATTTGATGGTTATCTTAAAAGCAAATGGCTTGAATAGACACCAACTTGCCTGCAGACTTTCCTTTTCTTATTTCCTCAATCTGTCTCTGTAGTACCCAAACTCCAAGGAGTATAAAAATTATAGTACAGAAAACATAGATACCATGCTTAAAAGATTAGTTTAAGGAATTTTTAATCACAATTTTGACTAATGTTTTTCCACATGAGCTGCAGAGTCTAAGTGAGATTCAGCTCTATCATAACCCATTGTGTGGCCATGGGCAAGTCTTCACTCCTAGTCTTTTATTTTTGATATGCAAAATGAGGGGACTCGATTTAATGATCATAAACAGTAAAATATGATGATTTTAATATTTGCCTCCAGTGTCTCAGCTCTGAATAAATTGTAAGGAGATAGGCCATATGAGTTGATAGATAAACTGTGTGAACAGAGAGCCTGATGACAGATAGCAAAGAAGACAAGGGCACTCTTGTATTTCTCAGGCCAGTGGTCACAGTGATCATCTCAAGTGGTAAGGAAGAGTTAAAATAACCACTTTTTAAGAAAGTAAAATCATGATGAATACATTTTAGGAAAGCATAGGCTAGATAATATTGCCTTTTTCCCCTATATTTTTAAATCTTTATAGAAAGTTAAAATCCTGAAAATGAGTAACCATTAGTTATTTATTTTAATAGGTTAAAACACTGTTAATCTGTTAATGAGTAACCATTAGTTATTTAGAAAACTCATTATAAGAAAGCTTATTGAAGAGGGCATTAATGTGTTTCCTGAAAGATCACTTTACAATTTTGTCAGTGGGATTATCTGTGGCAGAATGGTCTGGTTTGGAGAGCATTGGTGGGAAATCAGCACTTTGGGCCTTCTGCCTTAATCTGTTATGTTGTCCTGGGAAGTTATAGCAAATCACAGAGAGATGTCACAACAGAGTAGTTATATAAACAACTTTCACTAAGGGGATATTCTTTCTCTAGAGAATTACTGATTTTGAGAGATAAACCCATCTCTGAGCATCTCTTTGTCGTTTGTATCCCCAAATCAACAAATTAAAACATTATGGTGCACAAATATTATCTAGTGCAAGTTTTTAAAATGACATCCCCACTCCCTCTCAGAGGGGTATGCCCTTTCCTCCATTGAAATTAGTATCTGTCCTTCCCTGAAAAAATGCTGAGGACTGCAATGTTGTGAATTCTTTTGTAAAGGAGAAAACTTCTCCAGTTTTGGCTTCTAGGTATCATTTATTAAGGGAATTAAATGCGATCGCACACAGGAGCATCTCTTAGCTGTCAACACATGATAGGCACTCAGCAAATGTTATCTGTCTCCTTAATTTATGTATTTAAAATCTGTCTTACTTTGGATCTGTTTGGCTTCTAGTGCAGACTAGCATCCCGGTTTACTCATCTGAGTGTCACTGACCTCACCCAATACAGTACCCAGGGTGATCTTCTCAAACCAGAAGCACCAATTCTATTGATGGACAGGCTCTGGCTCAGTTCTTATCATTTAGACCTTGTCCTGTCCACTTTGAGGAAATCTGTGCATCTTGGTCCAATGAGTTTGGTCCTATGTCTGTGTTCCTGCTGTTGCCCCACTAGTGCCCTTCCAAGACTGAAGACACGTCTTATTCCTCTTATTCTTTCATAGGTAGAATTCTGTCATCGAAGAACATTATCTATGACTGAATGCTGGCAGTCAGATCTCTGCCTACAGATGGACCTACCTGATAATGATTGTGGATTTCTTTCCTTTTTCTGGGCGTCTGTCTTCTACCTGTAGGGTTGTGGCCCACTGGATGAGTTATAAACCTTTTCCCTAAAAAACGTGCATGTAGATACAGCCACACAAGACTTCACATAAGTATCATGGGATTCACAGATGTCAGACCGAGATACTTTAGCTATAAGCAAAAGACTCTTTTTGGCATAGTATTTTAAAAATGTAAGTCATTGATTAATAATAACCAGTTTTTATAGGATAATAATTACTGTAGAAATACATGGTAATGAGCACTGTTTTAGGCCACAAATAGATGAAATAAACCATTTTTATATTTTTATATAAAACAAAGATTAAAAAAACATTTTTAATTGGACGATTGTTGCTTTACAATTTTGTGTTGGCTTCTCCCATACAACAATATGAATCAGCTATAAATATACATATGTCCCCTCCATCTTGAACCTCTCCTCCACCCTACCTCATCCATACCCCTGTAGGTCACAGAGTACCTCAATGAGCTCCCTGTGTTATTTAGCAGTTTCCATTAGCTATCTGTTTTACATATGGTAATATGTCTGTTTCACCACTATTCTCCCAATTTGTCCCAACCTCTCCTTCCCCTGCTGTGGCCGAAGTCTGTTCTCTATGTCCTTGTGTCTATTCCCGCCATGCAAATAGGTTCATTGGTACCGTTTTCCTAGATTCCATAAATGTGTGCTAATATACGATATTAAACAAAGACTTCTTAACAGTTGTCTTGTTTCGATGTGGGTGTCCACTGAGGTCTCAGGCTCATGGGTTTTAACAATCTAGAACTCACCAACTGTTTGACCTTGGACTGAAACAGGTCTGCAATTAGGTTTTCCATGGATATGTTCTTTTTTTTTAAGTGAATCCAAACGCCTTTAGACAGACCATGGACTCTGCTGAGCACCCCCAATCCACTCTACTGTTTTACCGTCTTTCATCAGACACACTTGACCTATTTCCTTTGTCCTTCTGGCTCCTGTACGCATTGCTATTGCCCTGACTCTGCTCTAATTTTAACTCAATCTCCCTGTTCTGATTATGAAACAACTATCGACTGCTGAAATTTACTTAACACAATGTCTTTCATGAGAAGTAGGGACAGCTGAGAAATGACTTCAAACAAACATGATCCCTAACCCATCAGCGTTTTTACTCTCTAAAAAAATTCTTAACTATAGAAAGACTTTCTGATTCTTCTCTTCTCATTCCATCTACTTAAAACTGCACCACATTTTATTCACTGTCTAAATGAATAAACAGTTCGGTGAATGCTAATTTTATTGTTCCTTTAATGCAACAATGCTTATAGGGCTATTCACATCCTCAAGAATTAGAATCCTGTACCTGTTTTCTCTTAAATTGCTCCCTAAAATAATTCATTGCCCTCTATTTCTCAGTACTCTCTTTCAATGAGAATATAGTTGCTATATCATTAAGTGAATGACACTATTCTAGGGAATATCTGTTAAATTAGATTTTCTACTCCATCCTATAAGGTAGATAAAGTAGGACAAAATGTTACTAACATGTGTGAGAATTAATCACATGCATTATTATGAGAATTGTCATTGTATCTGAGTATAGATAACCACTGACAGTAAAGACAATTAAAAAATTGCCATTCATTTTGATTTTACAAATACACTGTATGGTAAGGTCTCAAGAAGATAGCTGATTCTCAGTTCAGTTCAGTTGCTCAGTCGTTTCTCACTCTTTGTGACCCCATGGACTGCAGCATGTCAGGCCTCCCTGTCCATCACCAACTCATGGAGCTTACTCAAAATCATGTCCATTGAGTCAGTGATGCCATCTAACCATCTCATCCTCTGTCATCCCCTTCTCCTCACACCTTCAATCTTTCCCAGCATGAGGGTCTTTTCAGATGAGTCAGTTCTTTGCATCAGGTGGACAAAGTATTGAAGTTTCAGCTTCAGCATCAGTCCTTCCAATGAATATTCAGGACTGAATTCCTTTAGGATGGACAGGTTGGATCTCCTTGCAGTCCAAGGAACTCTCAAGAGTCTTCTCCAACATCACAGTTCAAAAGCATCAATTCTTTGGTGCTCAGCTTTCTTTATAGTCCAACTCTCACATCCATACATGACTACTGGAAAAACCATAGCCTAGACTAGATGGACCTTTGTTGGCAAAGTAATGTCTCTGCTTTTTAATATGCTGTCTAGGTTGGTCATAAGCTTTTTTTCCACGGAGAAAGCATCTTTTAATTTCATGGCTGCAATTACCATCTGCAGTGATTTTGGAGCCCCCCCAAAAATAAAGTCTGTGACTGTTTCCACTGTTTCCCCATCTACTTGCCATGAAGTGATGGGACTGGATGCCATGATCTTAGTTTTCTGAATATTGAGTTTTAAGCCAACTTTTTCACTCTCATCTTTCACTTTCATCAAGAGGCTCTTTAATTCTTCTTCGCTTTCTGCCATAAGGGTGGTGTCATCTGCATATCTGAGGTTATTGATATTTCTCCTGGCAATCTTGATTCCAGCTTGTGCTTTATCCAGCCTGGTATTTCAAATTATGCACTCTGCATATAAGTTAAATAAGCAGGGTGACAATATACAGCCTTGATATACTCTTTTCCTGATTTGGAACCAGTCTGTTGTTCCATGTACAGATCTAACTGCTGCTTCTTGACCTGCATACAAATTTCTCAGGAGGCAGGTCAGGTGGTCTGGTATTTCCATCTCTTGAAGAATTTTCCACAGTTTGTTGTGATCCACATAGTGAAAGGCTTTGGCATAGTCAATAAAGCAGAAATAGATGTTTTTCTGGAACTCTCTTGCTTTTTCAATGATCCAACAGATGTTGACAATTTGATCTCTGGTTCCTCTGCCTTTTCTAAATCCAGCTTAAATATCTGGAAGTTCATGGTTCACATACTGCTGAAGCCTGGATTGAGGAATTTTGAGCATTACTTGGCTAGCAAGTGAGATGAGAGCAATTGTGCAGTAGTTTGAGCAGTCTTTGGTATTGCCTTTCTTTGGGATTGGAATGAAAACTGACCTTTTCCAGTCCTGTGGCCACTGCTGAGTTCTCCAAATTTGATGACATATTGAGTGCAGCACTTTCACAGCATTATCTTTTAGGATTTGAAATAACTCAACTGGAATTCCATCACCCCCACTAACTTTGTTGGTAGTGATGCTTCCTAAGGCCCATTTGACTTCACATTCCAGTATGTCTGGCTCTAGGTGAGTGACCACATCACTGCTGTTATCTGGGTCATGAAGATCTTTTTTGTACAGTTCTACACTATGAGAATGCTGCAGAGGCTGTTGTAAAATCACAAGTCCGCCCTAACCAAGACTAAAATCAGCCCCTAGATCACCAACAATCCTATACACAGGCTTTGTGTTTGGAAGCACGGCTGGTGTTTGAGAATTTCCAGGGGAGAAAGTATTCCAATGCCTTTGATTGCCATCAATCCATGGGAGAGAGTCTTCTGGGAGACAAGTCTCTCCAGAGCACTGTCCCTGCTAGTCTGGTGAAGACAAAGAAGAACAACAATAACAAAAAAAGAGAGGAAGTAAGCCTTGTAATAAGACGTTCAGAAGTTGTTGAATTGTTTTGTGGCAACAGATGGTGGAGGAGAAGGACATACACTCATCTTCTCCCATGATAATTCCAAAACTACATCTTGCTGATGAATAACCGTCAACTGGAGAATGCTGGATCCCACCAAAAAAAGGATACCCCATGTCCAAGGGCAAAGGAGAAGCCCCAGCAAGATGGTAGGAGGGGCAAAATCGCATTTAGAATCAAATCCCTTACCCGCCAGAGACGCTGAGAGGGCTCAAATGAATCTTGTGCGCATCAGGACCCAGAAACCTCACAGAGACTGAGCCAAAACTGTTTTTGAGTGTCTCCTGCAAAGGCATGGGTCAGCTGATTCTAACAATTAAAAATACTACTCCTGGGACTTCCCTGGTAGGGAAGCATGGCTAAGACCCCCTGCTTCCAATGCAGGGTGCCTGGGTTCCATCCCTGGTCAGGGAACTAGATCCTACATACCGCACCTAAGAAAGTCCCGCGTGCCACAACAAAGACAGAAGATCCTTCCTGCTGCAAGTAAGAACTGCACAGCCAGAATAAGTAAATAAATATTTAAAAAATCCTATGCCTACTCTTCTCTGGACAGTAACACTTTTCATTATGTCACTTCTCTCTCTCTTTTTGTTTTAATCCAGTTCTTCCAAAGACTACCCACCTACCTGTCTAATTTTTCCCCAGTATACTTTAATGAAGTTTCCATCTATAATTTTTATGGCAAAGACCTATGGAAATTAGGACAGAAGTAGTAGTTTTTTTTTTTAAACGTACCATATAAATCATAAAGGGGAATAAAGGATTAATTATTTTGGGTCATTAGTATTGAGACATGTAATATATTAAACACTAATATAATATATAAAGTGATAATATGCATATAAAACTTGAGCATGTTAAAGCATTTTTATCTGAATAGCCTGAAACTGATGTATACCGCTAAAGAGTGAATACTTTGCTTTCTTCTCAAGTTGTCCTGTGAGAATGATAATAATGAAAAACAGTGATTAATACTTACAGTATGCCCCTCCATCCATTGTTGGATGCTATTTATTTGGGGGGAAAATTTCAGATCCTGTCTTTAGGAAAAGAGACTGCATAAAATGAGGTATGTCTGTATTTATACTAGTATTATTTGTAAACTCTGTTTTGGCAACAAATATTCAGAAAGGATGGAAAAAGTGTACAGGATTCGGGGGCACACACAGTGGGGATTCTCATGAACCCAGGGGTGCCTACTTTGGAGAGAAAGTACATGATATGGAGTGAGACAGCAACTGGGATGCAAAACCCCTGGCTTCTAGTCCCTCTTTTTTTTTTTTTTTTTAATCCTGGTTGGTTGTGTGATCTTGGGCAAGTTGCAGAGTCTCTGTAAACTGAGGGGTTGGACTGTGTACTCTTGCAGTTCATGTGAACTTTCACTCTCTGATTTGTTAATACACACAGTGCCCCAGTGAGTTAAAACAGAAGAGCCCACCTCCACTCCTGCTGGAAAAAATGTGGCAGAGAGGGCTAGCGCCGCGCTCAGCGGCTCCCCGTGTCACTGGCATGCCCACAGGCACTTTTCACGTGAAACCAGACTCTTCCTGACAGATCCACAGCGCTCTGACCGAGCACATCTGAGAAGCAGGTCTTCTCTGGCAGCTGCTGCGCGCAGTGTTATGTTGTATTACTTCAGAGCAGAACACTGACCTCAAATTACCCACTGTGGGAAAGTCTATTTCTGAGCACGGCCTGAGGAGGACAGACAAGATGACATAATGCCACCTTTAGGGACAGTCTGTCTGGGACCAGCTACTCAGACCAATGAAGACCCCTCAGAGGAGAGCGCAGGCTTCTGAAAGACCGGCAAGAATTGCTCTGAGAGGGCCAGGGCTGAGGGGCTCACACCCAGAGGCTGGTGAGGACTTGAGAAAAGCCTGGAAGTACCTGCTACTGAAAATACCAAAACAGTGCTTGCTTCAAATACATTCTATTTTCAAGGCAGACTTTGGCTGAGAGAATGATTAAAATGCTAGTATTCTCAGTTTTAAAGTTGGGATAAAATGATTAAAATATGGAGGACGGTTTTCTTATATCCTCAGATTCTTAGCAGAGAAAATTTACACAAACCTTTGTTCATTCCATTATTCCAACATGGTATCTGTCTTGTCAGTTTTTCCTCAGGTGATATTTTGTTCATGAGTAAAGTGATCGCTCCTCTTCGGCCTGCCTATTACAGCCATTGCCTGTCTCTCTCATTTGGCACTTGGCAATACATACCTTCTAGCTACTACTATTTGGCTTTTTAAAACATGGATGAATTGTCTTCCTAGAAAGGTTATGAAAATCTTGGAAGAGCCTTTATTCTTCTTTGTAATCTACTTTATAGTATTTAGTGTGGTGCTATGACTATAATAGGAATTTAATGATTATTTGCTGAGGGGATGACTGGAAGGGATGAATTAGGCAAATGACATAAAATGAAAAGCACAGTCTCAGAACCACACTTATAAGTAGAATTCACATTTCCATTCTTAGTTCCTTCTGAGTCATCACTATGAACTTGGTTAATGATAAAGAAAATAAGGAAAATTTCCCACTCTAAATTTTATAAAGGACATCACCCAGAGAGGCGCTGGGGGTGGCATACATTCATTCATTCTTATATCCTTTTTTTACTTTTTGGCACAACTTGTGATATCTTTGTTCCCTTACCAGGGATTGAACCCAGGCCCTAGGAAGTGAAAACCCACAGTCCTAACCACTGGACCACCAGGGAATTCTCTCTTATTCTTTTTTGGATCAAACACTTTTAAAAAACACATCTCACATGCAAGGCTTGAGTCACAAAGACATCCTCCTTGTCCTCAGGGATATCATGCTACTGGAGGAAAGACATCGACATAAACAAATAATGGCAGCACAGAGGTTAAGGTACAAGATTCACTTGGCAGCAAAAAAGGAAGGTCATCTGTTTGGAATGGCTATGGGGAGAAGCAGAACGTGTCATAATAAAGGTAGTGTTTTAGGCAGAGTTAAAAGAAAAGTAGGAGTTTGATGAGTAAGACAGAGAGGCCAGGGCCTCCTTCCAGAGCGAACAGTGATTTCCACAGCACTGAGGATGGAACAGCATAATGTGTTCAGGGAACTGCAAGTTGCCTAAAATTGCAGCCCATAAGAGTCTAAGGAGGAAACCAGAGGCCAAGAAGTTGGAAGCATCAATAGCCATGTCAGTGAAGTCCTGGCTGGATACTTAAAGTGGCAAGCAATAGGGCTTCATAATGTCACTATAATTTGAAATGTATTCCTAGAAAACAGAATTTTACAATTTAGGATGCATCTCTCATGATTTTTGTATAAAAATTATACACAACTTTGATTTGTTTGTTTTCACCCTAATATTTTTGTGGCTTAAAGATCTACATCATATGGTAAACAGGTGCCGTAAATAAGTTACAAAATTTTTTAAGTGTAAGGCTCTGTGACAAGCTAGAGGGATGGGATGGGGTGGGAGGTTCAAGAGAGAGGGGACATATGTATACCTATGGCTGATTCATGTAAATGTATGGCAGAAACCAACGCAACATTGTAAAGCAATTATCCTCCAATTAAAAATAAATGAATAAAAAGTAAGTATAAGGGATGACAGGGATCTTAAACATCTTGTTTGACCTTTTGCACTAGCTGTCTAATAAAAAAATAAATTTACTTTTAATTTTGGCAGAATCACTTGTGATAAGTGTGTGCAGTCATGCATCATACCAAGCAGGCTGAAAGGCCTAATTTTAGTTGCATAAAACATTCACTGTTTTATAGCAGATTTTCCCAGTGAATACATTTTGGAAAAGCAATGCTTTTAAAATAAGCTGGAAGCTTATTGTGCTCAGGTTAACTATATAGTTTGGGTTCTGAAGTCCTGTTCATTATGGACAGCAGATGGCTCTGGAGGACACTGATGGAATGTTGAGTGGCATGACCACAGAATCCGGATATATCTGCTACATGTAGAATGAAGCACTCCTCACTTAAGAAGGTCTTCTTATCTCTCCTTGCTACTTTCTGGAACTCTACATTCAGTTTGGATATATCTTTCCCTTTCACTTCTCTCCTTTTCTCAGCTATTTGTGAGGCCTCTGCAGATCACCATTTTTCCTTCTT
Organism: Odocoileus virginianus; assembly: GCF_023699985.2. NCBI lineage: Eukaryota > Metazoa > Chordata > Mammalia > Artiodactyla > Cervidae > Odocoileus > Odocoileus virginianus. The sequence goes on from NC_069698.1 coordinate 13,847,121, forward strand.
GCATTTCATTTTCTTTGGGATGGTTTTGATCAACACCTTCTGTACAATGTTATGAACTTCTGTCCTTAGGTTTCAGACACTCTGTCTACCAGATCTAATCCTTTGAATCTATTTGTCACTTCCACTGTATAACCATAAGGGATTTTATTTAGGTCAGACCTGAGCTAGAGTTTTATCTACATTCTTCAATTTAAGCCTGAATTTTGCCATAAGGAGTCCATGATCTGAGCCACAGTCATCTCCTAGTCTTATTTTTGCTGACTGTATAGAGCTTCTCCATCTTTGGCTGCAAAGAATATGATCAATCTCATTTTGGTATAGACCATCTGGTGATGTCCATGTGTAGACTCTTATGTTGTTGAAAAGGGGGTTTGCTATGACCAGTGCATTCTCTTGGAAGAACTCCGTTAGCCTTTGTCCTGCTTCATTCTGTACTCCAAGGCCAAACTTGTCTGTTACTCCAGGTATCTCTTGACTTCCTACTTTAGCATTTAAGTCATCTATGATGAAAGGGACATCTTTTACTGGTGGTTAGTTCTAGAAGGTCATCATAGAAATGTTAGACTTCAGCTTCTTTAGTATTAGTGGTCGAAATATAGACTTGGATTACTGTGATACTGAATGGTTTGCCTTGAAAATGAACAGAGATCATTCTGTCATTTTTGAGACTGCATCCAAGTACTACATTTCAGACTCTTTTGTTGACTATGTGGGATACTCCATTTCTTCTAAGGGATTCTAGCCCACAGTAGTAGATATAATGGTCATCTGAATTAAATTAGCTGTTCTGGTCCATTTTAGTTCACTGATACCTAAAATGTCGATGTTCACTCTTCCCATCTCCTGCTTGTCACCTTCAATTTACCTTAATTAATGGACCTAACATTCCAGGTTCCTATGAAATATTATTCTTTATAGCATTGGACTTTATTTTACTACCAGACACATCCACAACTGAGCACTGTTTCTGCTTTAGCTCACCATTTTCAATATTTCTGGAGCTATTTTTCCACTCTTCCCCATTAGCATATTGGACCCCTACTGACTTGGGGGGCTCATCTTCCGGTGTGATGTCTTTTTGCCTTTTTATACTGTTCATGGGGTTCTCGAAGCAAGAACAGCAAGGAGAGATCAGAAAGCCTTCCTAAGTGAACAATGAAAAGAAAGAGAGGAAAACAAGAGAAATGGGAAAAACTAGAGATTTCTTCAAGAAAATTGGAGCTACCAAGGGAACATTTTATGCAAACGTGGACACGATGAAAGGACAGATATGGCAAGGACCTAACAGAAGCAGATGAGATTAAGAAGAGGTGCGAAGAATACAGAGAAGAACTACACAAAAAAGGTTTAATGACCTGGATAACTATGATGGTGTGGTCACTCACCTGGAGCCAGACATCCCAGAGTATGAAGTCAAGCGTGCCTTAGGCAGCACTATTATGAACAAAGCTAATGGAGGTGATGGAATTCCAGCTGAACTAATTAAAATCCTAAAAGATGATGCTGTTAAAGTGCACTCAATATGTCAGCAAATTTGGAAAAGTCAGCAGTGGCCACAGGGTTGGAAAAGGTCAGTTTTCACTCCAATTCCAAAGAAAGGTAATGCCAAAGAATGCTCAAACTACTGTACAACTGTGCTCATTTCATGTTAGCAAGATAATGCTTAGAATCCTTCAAGCTAGGCTTCATTAGTACATGAACCGAGAATTTCCCAATGTACAAGCTGGATTTAGAAAAGGCAGAGGAGCTAGAGATCAAATTGCTAACATCCGTTGTATCACAGAAAAAGCAAGCGAATGCCAGAGAAAAAAACATCTACTTCTGCTTCATTGACTACACTAAAGCCTTTGTGTGGGTCACAACACCTTGGAAATGGAACTGTGGAAAATTCTTCAAAAGATGGGTTAGCAGATCACCTTACCTGCTTCCTGAGAAACCCACATGAAGGTCAAAAATGACAGAACTGGACATGAACAGTGAACTGTTTCAAAATCGGGGAAGGCGCACATCAAGGCTGTATATTGTCACCCTGCTTATTTAACTTACATGAAGAATACATCATGTGAAATGCCAGGCTGGGTGAATCACAAACTGGAATCAAGACTCTCTGGAGAAATAGCATCACCCTCAGATATGCAGATGATACATTCTATTGGCGGAAAGCAAAGAGGGACTAAAAAGCCTCTTGGTGAGGATGAAAGAGGAGAATGAAAAAGCTGGCTTAAACTTCAGTGGTAAAAAAATAAGATTGTGGCATCCAGTCCCATCACTTCATGGCAAATAGATGGGGAAAAAGTGGAAACAGTGCCAGATTTTATTTTCTTCGCCAAAGTCACTGTAGGCAATGACTACGGCCTTAAAATCAAAAGAAACTTGCTCCTTGGATGGAAAGCTTTAACAAATCTATACCACTTATAGAAAAAAAAAAAAGCAGAGACGTCACTTTGCCAACAAAGTTGCATATAGTCAAAGCTATGGTTTTTTCCAGTAGTCACATATGGATGTGAAAGTTGGACCATAAAGAAGGCTGAGTGCTCGTGAGAATCCCTTCAAATGAAAGGAGATCAAACCAGTCAATCCTAAAGGAAATCAACCCTCAATATTCATTGGAAGGACTCACGCTGAAGCTGAAGCTCCAATACTTTGGCTGCCTGATGTGAAGAGCCACCTCGATGGAAAAGACCTTGATGCTGGGAAAGATTGAGGGCAGGAGGAGAAGGGGGCAACAGAGGATGAGATGATTGGATGCATCACTGACTCAATGGACATGAGTTTGAGCAAACTCAAGGAGATAGTGATGACAGGGAAGCTTGGTATGCTGCAGTCCATGGGGTTGCAAAGAGTGGGGCATGACTTGGTGACTGAACTACAACAAACTTTAGCAAGGAACTATCTTTACACCTTCAAATGTTATCACAAGCCAGTGGGAAAGGTTTAAATGGAAGAGAGCCTATCTAGTTGTTGATGGAGGCCTTTGAAGAGATCAGCTTAAACTTTTATGAGCCCTTTACATTTTACCTGTAACATCATGTGGTTCTTTCGCTGTATACTCTTCATGACCTGCTTTTGTTTTCTTTTGTTCTCTATTGTCTTGTTTTCTGTTACTGTTCTTGCCAACAAATATTTGTTGTGTGTATAGAATTTAATTTCCCCGAGGCAGAGGCTTTGCTTGTTTCTTTGCTATTTTCTCAGAGCTTGGAAATGAGTCTGAGCATAATAGACACTCTATTGTTAGTTGAAGGAGTTGGATATATAGCATAAGATCATGATGGTTCTTATCATCTAGTGGGTGACAATAACACATAATAAAGGATGCTATGAAATGTTACAGATGCAATGACAGGGGAGAGTTAGGTAAGGCTTTCAAGAGAAAATGATGTCTACACTTGGACCTTATGGAAGACTGGAGTTAGATGAATAAAAGAAAGCAGATCAAGGTTGGGGGAGGAAAGAGTTACCAGGCTGGGGGAAAAAGTAGGTACACAAGACAGAGTATAATAGATTTATAGGCACTCAGAGAGTTTGAGTGTAACTGGAGAGTCAAGTGTGAGATGAGGGAGTGGGGGAAAGACAGGGGCTAGAGAAGTAAAGCAAGGTAGTGATCACGAAGGGCTAGCAAAGATCACAAAGGGTTTTTAAGGCATTTAAAGGATCTGGATTGCTTCTTTGGGAGATGGACAGCCATTGAAAGACTTTAAGCAATGGGGTGATTAAAAATAGGGGTTTGGTTTTGTTGTTTTTAGATCACTTTGGCTGCATTGTGTATTATTGATGGGGGAGTAAGGGACAGATAGAGGCAAGAGCAAAAACAGGAAAATCTTGCCATCTCTAGGACGTTAGTAGCATTACTCAATAATCCTATTATAGTTGCATATGCCACCAAATTTTTATACATGAAAGACATTTATTTCAATTTCTCTGATTAGGTACTTGCCATATTCCAGAGAATGACAGGATGATATTTACTCTGCTTAATATACCTAAATGGAGAGTCCATATTAATTGCATAAACAAAAGCTGAGGGAAGAATATTAAAAAAAAAAACAACTAATTTTGGAAAATTCTCAAGGACCATCCTGAAGCATCATTTACACATGCTTTAAACTTACATGTTAGGGGAAATCCTCTCAGGACCTGCTAATTAGACTAGAATGATTTCTTACAATATTGAAGTAGTGCCATGTTTAAAAATATTCTACCTATTCACTTTTTCCTATTTAATTTATATGATTTATTAATTTCATAACTTAAGTAGTTTACCTGAAGGGAAGAAGGACAAATGTCCAAATTTTTGTTTTGTTTTCTCTCTCTCTCACACAAATGTGTATGTGTCTGTGTGTATTTAGTAGAAGAAAATCTACTCAGAAAGGTTGTTTTCCAGTCTTGTCATTTATGAAATTCTATAGCATCAATTTTTAGTTGTTTTTCCCCCTCTGACAACAAATTTGCTCAGGGGAAAGGACTTCACATGGACTCAGTGTTATACTCTAGAGAAATAAACTGAGAGAAATAAACTCAAGGTCAAGTTTCTTGAAGCAATTCAAGGCATCAAAAACAGCAGTTATGTTACCATCAGCTTCACCATTATTTAAGCACAAAGAAGGCAATTTATTTGATTTTGCTTTCGACACGGTGGTTTTCATCTGTACCCTTGGTTTTATTTTTGCTTTTTGTTTTGTGTTTTAGTTCACTGGTGATTTTAAAGCCAATATTGGCTGGAAAGTTTTATGTGATGTGCAAGTTGCTATGTATTCAGTTCTGCTTGTCATATTATTGCTCTTAGTAAACATCTTTCACAGCATTAAACTTGTTCTCATGTCTTTCTGGTAAACAAAACTGAACTTAAAGCAGAGCCCTGAGAATTCAGGAGGGAAAAAAATTTACTTGCAGAAAAATACCCAAGATGTTAAATCCAATATACTGTTAAAAAATAGCATCTTAATTTGTAGGAAATCTCCCTTCATTTGAGGATGGCTATGTTCATATTTTTCACTTGAAACATGGTCTTGATCATTTCTAATTAGTCTTGGGTAGACTTTTGCTGGCAGCCCACAGCCAGCACCATTTGGCCCAGTTTTACATTATTGACAGGCTCTTTCCCAGTGGTTTTTTTTTTTCTGGAATCTAGAGGAAGTTTCACGTCAGCATTGTAGTGCATTAGTGTGGCTGTCAGCAATGCTTTCCCAGAGCCTCCTGCTTTCTGCCTGACTTCAGCCAGTGCTGTCAGTCTTTCTCTTTCATGAGACCCAAAATGATCTCTCACCCTCTCTCTCCTAAGTATCTCTGAGAAAGGAAAGGTTAACTTTTAAAATTCAAGGAAAAGAGAGACATCTTGCATTTAGTACAGTGAATGCTCATGTTGATGATAAAATGGGGAAGATAGATGAATTGTATTAAACTTGGATTTCTTTTTTAGGATTTTTTGTTTGGAGAGAAAGTCCTAAGGGTTTTAGTATTTCACTTTGTTAAAGGATGGGATTTGTGATCTAACTGGTAAAAAACAAAACAAACAAAAAACATGATTCAATCTATCCATGGGTGTCAAGGCCAGAATAACTTATATGATACCCAATAGAATGACACTAATAAGAGAAAGAATGATTAGGTTGCTGCAACCACTATGTGAGAGAAAAATACTAAAAACTCATCATTTTTAGGAATTATAATAAGAATTATATTACATTTAAAATAAATGAAAAAAAAATCTCCTTTTGAAAGTTTCTCTCTCTGCTTAGATTTATAAATCAAGGTTCTTAGGGTTTAAATTTTTGCTGAAACATGCTGCAACTCTTCTTGGAAGCATCATGTTTCTAAGAAAATGCAAAACTCCACACTTTTATCCCTTTTCTAAATACTCATCTATTTTTAACAGATGCTTAGTTTCCAAAAGTATTACAGAATTTAAATATTGCATCCATCTTTTTTTAAAAATAAAACTTTCCCATTTTGTCCAATGGAAAATTTTAGTATATAATAAAAAAAAAATCCTCATTAGTGTTTCCCTTGCACCAAATCACTTCAGCAGTAAAGGAGAAAAAATTCTTCCTCTATTCTAGTACATTGATCTTCACGAAGGTTGAAAGATAATAAAATATCTGATAAAAATGCATAGCTTTGACCCTCAAAATCTGTGTGAGTGAAAGGGGAGTGAATATTTCTGAATGTTAAAATCTGTACTACAATCATATTTTCTTGGCAGGCTGATTTAAGGAGCTCTGTGTGACAGTCAAGTTACACTACCCTTGACTGGTGAAAGAGATTCAGATCTGTTTTTATATTTAATTGGAGTATAAGGGTCAGACTCTCAGAGCAGGTACTCTTGCTGGCTACTTTTGAGAACACCAAACTAGGAATGCAGACACTTTACATTATTTTCAACTTAGTACTCAATTTATATATTTGGGAAAATGACTAGGTATCTCTATAGAATATTTCTATTACTCATCATTTAAGGAGTTGATGGCATTACACTTGATGGGGGATGGGAAAGAGGGAAGAAAGGATTAGAGATAAATGTGAATGTCAAATAAATTATACTGTACAACATTCAAGAAGGTAGGTAATCATTATTAGACATTGAAATAGTCATATTAAATTTTGGTATTTAAAATGAAATTATATATATATGCATATAGTCTATGATCATGAGAAATATGATAAAGCAGGAATATGTTAGGCTATCAAAATACACAATAAATTATAGATTTTTTTGTATTTGTTGCAGTCCAAAACATGTATAAAATAACAATATAATAAGTGCTCAATACATTTTTGCTAAAAAATATCATTAACTGCCAGTGTTACTTTAATTCAGGAAACTTAGTAATTAAATGACTTGTCTAGCCCTTTAATCTGATTTTCTGCCCTCCCACCCTCTGATCTCCTCAAGAAGGAATACTCAGCCATCACTGGCATACTCAGCTCTTTCTTAAGCTCTCGGGCCACTACTAACCCTGTACAAGGAATTCTTGAACCTAAAGTCCATAAACCATGTCTAGGGTACATTGTCTTCCTAGACCACCATTCCTACCTGCTCTCAGATGCTCTGGATACCCTGCTCTGCTTACCAACAGGGAAACCCTTTTCTTTTCCCTCTGTCACAACCCACTTGCCTCCTGGCCTTTGGCTTGTGATGTGACCTGCTTATGCCAAGTTTCCTAACGTTCTTTTCTTTCCCAATACCTTTCCCATACTCCCTGCTGTGTCAGGTCTGGCCTGCCTGTTCTACCATTGATGGGATACTGGATCTGAATACCCACATCTTTTCAGAATTGTATTTCTTAAGATCCACTGGTTGTGGTTGGATAATAATAAGCAGTACTAAATATTTTGTGATATAGAAGGAAATTACGCATACTTATAATACACATGAAAAGTGAAAGTCTTAGCTGCTCAGTTGTGTTTGAGTCTTTGCAACCCCATGGACTGTAGCCTGCCAGGCTCCTCTGTCCATGGAATTCTTCAGGTAAGAATAATGGAGTGGGTAGCCATTCCCTTCTCTAGAGTATCTTCCTGGCCCAGGGATCAAACTCAGGTCTCCTGCATTGCAGGGAGACCCATGTAATACACATATGTGTGTAATACACACATATGTGTGCATATATGCATGCACACATACATATATGTATCTGTATCTTGTACTTGCATATTGTACATATGTATGTATATATTTCTTTTGCCTTTACACCCCCACACTTAGATGTTGTCATACCTTAAAGGAGATAGTTCTTTGTTAGTGGCCTTGACTTTTAATATTCTGTTCAGCTGAGTTGAAGAAGTTATTTCCTAAAAGTGTATCAGGGAATGTGTCAGCTTTTGTCAGCCTCATCTGCCTCATGGACCAGGCTGCCACCCCTGACAGCTGACTAGGCCCTTGCCTTGGGAATGCCAACTCCATCTCTACTCATCTAGGTCCATCAGTGATAGGCTCAGAATTTGTGACTTTCATTACCCTGGACTTGAATGATACACCGCAGTGAATAATGTGAAACCATGTAGCCAATGAAGGTGCCAGTTCACCCAACTTGGAAGCATGGGGGAATTAAGTTAGAATGTGGTGAACAATGGGCTTTCCTGGTGGCTCAGAGGGTTAAGAGTCTGCCTGCAATGCGGGAGACCCGGGTTCGATCCCTGGGTCAGGAAGATATCCTGGAGAAGGAAATGGCAACCCACTCCAGTACTCTTGCCTGGAAAATCCCATGGATGGAAAAGCCTGGTAGGCTGCAGTCCACAGGGTTGCAAAAAGTCAGACAGGACTGAGCCACTTCACTTTCAAAAAGTCAGACAGGACTGAGCCACTTCACTTGCACCTTTTCACCTTTCACATGGTAAATGATGGAAATGGGAGTCCCCTGAAGAAGGCAATGGCAACCCACTCCAGTACTCTTGCCTGGAAAATCCCATGGATGGAAAAGCCTGGTAGGCTACAGTCCATGGGGTTGCAAAAAGTCAGATATGGCTGAGTGATTTCACTTTCACCTTTTCACCTTTCACATGGTGAACAATGGAAATGGGAGTCAGGAAGGAGTTGCACAGAGAAATTCCTCCTCTTCCTTTTTTCAATGAATGATTTGAGCATGGTTTCTCCATTCAACCCATCTGGAGAAGTTCTGTGTGGTTAGTGGACACATGTTTAAATCTCAGTGTGTTTTCATGGTCCATGTGAAGAAGCGGCAAGCACAGTGGTCGGCTGTGGCATCGTTCCACATACTTCCTTGTCTTACCTCTTGTTTTCTTGTTCAGTCACTCAGTCATATCTGACTCTTTGCAACCCCATGTTCTGCAGCACACCAGGCCCCCATGTCCTTCACTATCTCCTGGAGTTTGCTCAAACTCATGTCCATTGAGTTGATGATGCTATCCAACCATCTCATTCTCTGTTGCCCTCTTCTCCTCTTGTTCTCAATCTTTCCCAGCATCAGCTTCTTTTCCAATAAATTGTCTCTTGGCATCAGGTGGCCAAAATATTGGAGCTTCAGAATCAGTCCTTCCAATGAAGTTTCACCTCTGGTCTCTATGTAGAGGCCCTGGTTTGTACCTCCCCATATAGCCTTATTATTTTCAATTCTCTTCTGAGGCTCTGTTTTCTTGGGAACCTTGGCTATGCTAGTTGCCACAAAATCAGTGTTTTTGTCATCCCTTGAAAATTGAGGGTATTTGTTCTAGTCAGAGTTCAGAGAGTTCAGATACAATATATTTAGTTAAATGCTTATCTGAACATATGTTATAGAAAACTGTAGTATAAGAGAAATTGCTGCAAAAGCGATTCATTTTCCTGTTTTCCAGACTTCCTTAGGTTTTCATTAAGGCATAGTATATTCTTCCTGGGCTTATGTTCTCCCTAAGTTTCAAATTCTATTGTGCATTTGGGAACTGCATATCAAGATCCTTTTTCTGTGTCCTACACTTTGGCTCCTTACTATCCGGGACAGTCAAGTGCAGAGGTTAAGAGCTCAGGCTCTCAGGTCATACTGCTTAGATCCGAATATGCCTTGTACCATTCAGGAATTATGTGCTTAGTCAGTCAGTAGTGTCCAACTCTTTGTGACCCTATGAACAGTAGCCCACCAGGCTCCTCTGTTCATGAGATTCTCCAGGCAAGAATACTGGAGTGGGTTGCCATTTCCTTCTCCAAAAAGGAAAATTTGGCAAATTTCCTTACTTCTCCATACCTTAATTTTCTCAGTTGTGAGTTCAGTTCAGTTCAGTCACTCAGTCGTGTCTGACTCTTTGCAACCCCATGAATCACAGCATGCCAGGCCTCCCTGTCCATCACCAACTCCCAGAGTTTACTCAAACTCATGTCCATCGAGTCGGTGATGCCATCCAGCCATCTCATCCTCTGTTGTCCCCTTCTCCTCCTGCTCCCAATCCTTCCCAGCATCAGGGTCTTTCCCAATGAGTCAACTCTTCACATGAGGTGGCCAACATATTGGAGTTTCAGCTTCAGCATCAGTTCTCAGTTGTAAAAAGAAGCTAATGGCAATAGCTTATGGGGCTGTTTTGTGGATTAAAGAAGAGAATGTAACTAAAATGCTACAGCAGTGCTTAGCTCATGTTAGAGTAACTATCAATATTATTTCTTTTCATATTTAGTCTCTGTGCTAAATACTGTGCAGAATACACTCAAGAAAAATGTCTGTTGTTTCAAAAGAGGAAACAACATGCTTTACCTGTTATATATTCTTTATCTTCACCAAGAGGGAATGCATCATAATATTTGTTGCTAATTTTAAGTATCTGCAGGGAGTGAGGGGGAATAAACTGGTTCTCCAATGGAATGCCCTGCAGCATACACCTCTGAAATCTACATGTCTCTATATAGTGGGGCATTCTTTTCTAGTGTGACACAGAGAACTCCACATGTGTCAGAGTGCCCAGAATTTGATCCTGCTCTCACAACCACCACTGAATTTTGCTCACTGGTTGTATAACACTAGGTCACTGAAACTTTAGGGGACTCATTCTGCTCATCTGTAAATGGAAGATAAATTTTCATGGATTTTATTTACTTATCATGAAGCATTTATTGTTAGACGCTGGGCTAGAACCTGTGGACACAAAGATAAACAAGGCCCGGATCCTGTATCAGTTTACTTATTGCTAGTAAAAACAGTTGCCATGAGTTTCAGACAAAGAAAATGATCAGAAAATGCAGCAAAACTATTCAGGGCAACATGGCTGGCAAATCTAAGACTTGAATGCAGGGCTCTGCCTTCAAAAAAGTACTTTTTCCATTACACAATTCTGCTCTCCATTTGTCAGTATTCAATAAAGTATTACAAATAAAATATTCTATAAACGTAAAGAGTTTTACCTGTTAACTTTACTGTGTTATATATTGAAATTTATTATTTTGTCTTTTTAAGCAGTAATGTTTCTTCTTTCAACTTTTGGAGGCAAAAGTAAATTTATCATGAGGGAGAGAAATGTTTTAGGTGGCAAAATAATTTTACCAAAAAACTTTTATGTCAAGAATTAGGTTGTGAAACAGCTTATCACTAATTTTTTTCTTAAGACAATTATTTCTTTATTAGTAAATAAATAAACACACACTGGTTATTTTAGTGGTTTCTTTTTATCTTAAAAATTCCATTAGTAAGTTGACAGATTTAAATGAAATAAAAATTGCAATAATTCATTCAACATGCCAATAAAGCGAAGGACAGGTGCAGCGTATAAAAGAGGTCAGAATCCTCATTCAGCCTATTTTTGGAGTGTTCTTGGGAAGTTTTCAATGGAAGCAGTCTGGGGAGGAAGGCTGGCGGCACTCTAATGTGAGTGGCAGACTGACACAACGATGGCTGGGATGCAGAGCACCCCGCATCCCGTTGGTTTAGTCGGGTACGTTATATGCTCTGGAAATTGATAACACAGCTCCAAGCCAAACTGCACACTGACATGTTGATACCAACTTCATCATGATCTAACCAGTGGATCCCTGGAAGCAGTCTAGGGCAGGCAGCCCTATTGAAATTGCACATATAAATCAGCTGAAGTAAAAGGTCCTTTCATGACCCTGAAACATTTCTTGAGGTCTGGAATGCATTCATCTTTTAAGGTTTTTACTACTGATGAAGACATATACCCATTTGTTCCTAGAAGCCGTACACTCTTGTACCTTTTTCTTTCAGGTTACAGAAAATGGCCCCTATTTTTGTAGAAGAATATTAACGTAAGGCTCTTTCTATTTCAATTATAGCCAAGGCCCAAAAGACCAAGGAGAAAAAAAAATAATACAATACATTACAAAACTCTTCTCCATTACAGTAAGGCTTTATAAGGAAGATTCAAAAACAAAGGAACAAAATTGCTGGTTTTGCCACCTGTTGCTCAGTACCCAGATCACTGAAGAGACCTGGATGGAAGTAACTATTTTGGGAGAATGTATCATAGTTGGCGTGTTGGGGCACCCCCCTCGTGTCAAATCTAGTGAGGGACATTGGTAGGAATGCTGGGAGAATTTTTCTTTGCCGTTGGAATTTGGGGGAATACAAGGCACTTGTTTTGAATCCATTCCTGGAAAAGCTTAAGGTGAGATACTGGCTGGTTGGTACTTGTTCTAGAGAGAGAACACCGGAATGTGGTTCTAAAATTGAATTTAGTATTTAGGGCAAATAGAAAACACACAATATAGTATTATAATTAGGAGCATTCACAGTAGATCCCTGACAACTAAGGGTTGAATCTTAGCTCTCTCTTGTCTCCAGATACTGTAACTTTGGTTAAATCAATATCTCTATGGTTCAGTTTTTTCATCTGTAAAAATGTGGATAATCATACCACTCTTCTCTTCTTGGGAAAGTTGAATAAGTTAATACATGTGAATAATGCCTAGATCATAGTATGCCCTGGTTGGTGATTCAGATGTTAAAGAATCTGCCTGCAATGCAGGAGATCCAGGTTCGATCCCTGGGTTTGGAAGATCCCCCGGAGAAGGAAACAGTAACCCACTCCAGTATTCTTGCTGAAAAGCACCATGGACAGAGGAGCCTGGTGGGCTACAGTCCAAATGGTCACAGAGTTGGACACGACTCCGTGACTAAGCACACACACACATGCTTTCACTAAGAGCAGGGCAGAGTTGTTTGTCTTTGAATCAGATATGCGCCTTATGGGATGGGCCTGCTTGGGTTTTTTTCCAAAGGCACTTTGTCCAAAATTGTAAGATGTCAACAGAAGGGTGAATAGCTGGAAAACAGAGACTAACGAAATGATCATGAGCTCTAAAAGGTACAGACTTTGTTAGGAAATCTTCAGGAAAGGGATGTGCGGTAATTGGGAGGGGTCCCAAAAGGAGCTAGAAAGCAATGAAAGAGTTAGTTTTAATTACCCAGGAAGTTCAAATCATCAATGGCAGATTAAGGGAGTACTGACTGAGATCTAGCCTTCTGCTTTCCCAGTCTTCTTTGCATAACCTATCTAATCCTGAATGGGTCAGAGACCTTATATGGACAGTGGTGACAAGGAAGTTCTAGCCTATATGATCATGATAAAAGAAGCAGAGTCAAGAAAAATGAAGTGTTTTTTTCTATTTGAAATCCATGGTGTCTGGCTCTTTTAATCTAATAGTTTGGCATTAATTAGACATTAATTTGAGGTTTTGAATATAATACAGAAACTTGTAAGAGAATCACTGACAATTTTGCAAGTCTCTTTTGAATGCCTAATGTGTGCAAGATTCTGTGAAGAAGAAAATTCTGGAACAAAAGGGATCAGCTTACATCCTGGATAAATTAGTTGCTACTCAACAAAAGTTTTATGCTATGTCTGTTTGGTTCAGTTACTTGGGGCATAATGTATATATCATCACAAAATGTCACCTGTAGACCATGGATATAGAAGCTAACCAGTGGTCTTAGGACAGACAGCTTCTTATGAGATGTTCTCAAGGCTTTCCAAAGATAATTAAGTAGACCTAATCTTTGTCAGATGTTTGAGGAAAGGACAAAGGATGATTTTTTGTTTACACTTAAATATCCATTCTGCCGACAGGAATAGTATTTAAATTGACAGTGCTTTTATAACCTCACCTTATGGACTCATCTTTCTTTAGCTTGTTTTCAGTTTCAAAAGGACATTTTAATAAACCACTATACATGAATTCTGGCACTAGAATATCATCAACCCTATTAATCAACTGACTCTCCTTATGGTTTTCCATGACGGTGTCATTTTTTGAGTAATATGAAATCAGATAAGCTCTCACTGATGATGTATCTCACTAAATCACTCTCTGAGTGCTGATAACATAATGACAATAACATATTAGCATAATTCATCATCACATGTACCTTTGCTCTGGGGATGTTTTATTGTAATGTATAATATACTGGCTGTCACTCTGATGATATATTAAAGCAAGACTTCCTCAGGAAAAAAATGCATTTTGATGGAATACTATTCATATCAGATGGTACTGCCCAGGGATAAACAGTTGAAAAAAGTTTGACTTCATTTGCTACAAAATTCACAAGAAGGTCAAAGGCACTACAGATAGTAAAGGAAGTTTGAAGACAATGGGTATCTATCTCTCTGCTATAGAATAGCTTCTAAAAGTTCAGTTTTTGGTTTCAAGCAGGTTAAGATAAGTTTTTATCCCTAGTAAATATTTGATATCCACTGCACACTGCAATGGAAGTTTCTGCAGCCTGCAGTACTGCTTAATGAAATGATACTTTTAAACCAGAAGTGGAACTTGCTTGGGGCTGAAGTGAGGTGACTTTCAAGGACAGATTAAAGCAGATGCAATATATTATAAAACTTTTCCTGCAATTCTGCCCCCTGAGCTACCCCTTAGAATATTAGATAAGCAAGGTATTCATAAATATCATTGATTTTAATTGTGGCCTAGAGAAAGTAAGACTCACTCTAGATTACACAATGTGAGTGGTACTAGGTACTAGGTGTTTTTGGTAATCATTTCAGTGCTTGATATAAAGTAACTGAAGTTAATTGTGAGCCATTTGCAACTGAGGTACAAAAACAGGATACAAAAATGGGGATAATATGTTGAATAGCACAACATTCTTATTTCTGCTGAAGACCTTCATGCACATTAATACCTACTTGACTGAGCACAACTGTAATCACGTGATAGGAGAAAACTAATAATACTGATGATGTTAATAATAATTATGATGATGATAATAGTAGATAACACTTATTAAGTGCTTACTGGATACATTTTGCAAACATAACCTTATTCTGCCTTTTCAATTTGCGAAAACAGTTGTTCTAAGACATGGATTTCGTAAAACAATGGGTCTTAAACTTGCATACACAATCTTATCAACATCATTTCTTCTCCTATACAAAATCCTTGTTCAACATGTTAACACACAAGGTTCTTATATTTTTGAAGCAATAGCTTCTGCTGATAATTACATCCTTGCAATCACCTTGATTACATTTTCCAAATAGTAAAAACAATTTCTCCTCAGAGGAAGACTAGGCATGACTTTGTTTTATTCATTTATGTCTTCTGCATTAGCAGTCTGGTTCTTTACCACTAGTGCCACCTGGGAAGCCCCTCTGATAAGAAAACACTTTATTTAAACATATATTGGTGCTATTGACACAGACATCTGAATTTCTCTGCCAACAATGTATGTGCCTCTCCTCTTTGGTTGATGCTTTTCAATATTTTCCAGGGATATCTAATTTAAATGGCAAGGCACCCACACTGGCAGGTCCTCTGCATCTGCTTATGTTCTGTGTAGGGCACAGCACCTTGTAAATGCTCAGTCTTCTTTACAAATGGCTGTCTCACTGAACCAGATGGTATTGTCCTCATTTACCTTCTTTATTATTATCAGGTCATCATGAAGCCTTGATAAAAGGCCACCTACCAACCACATGTCACTGTCTGAGTCACCATCACAGCTACAATGTAAACATTCCAGCTGACCCTAAGAATCATTAGTAATGTGACAGTTTTTAATACCTCAGTAGATGCTTATAATGTCCTTCTTATTTCCAAAGGTCAGGTAACCATCCGTAATGGCAGAGTGCACACAGAATGATCTATTGGGTAGTGCTATTTAATGTGTGACTTTGTGAAGAGATCGCTCACATGTATTTTTTAATTTGAAAAACAACAGGGCAGATAATTGAGGTCACTGATAACTGAGCCACCGTCATTTGAGTATGAATGGAAAAATACAATGTTTCAGAAAAAGTTTTTCAGCAAGTTTACACTACAATAAAAAGATGTCACTGTAAATCAAAAGCAAACAAGTCACACACAGAAATGTTTCAGTGCTTTTTACAAGGCACTGTAAATCACATAAATTATTCAGAGATGGCAGTGAGGTCTAGTAGAACGCCTGAGCTAGTTGAGGATTCAGCACTGAAGGGTCAATCGGTTTAGGCCAACAATGGCCTTTTTGAGATTTATGGTCTTTCTAACAACTCTACGATAAAAAGACCTGAGTCAGAAAAAATAACAACAAAATCTTGTTTTTGAAATGCCATCAAAGCATCTTCTTTAAAAATTCCTATCAAATACTGATTATCTGCCAGCGGTTTACTACATATGCCAGGAGTACTTCTTAACAATCTATCATTGAAAAGACTTACATAAGGGATAAGAGAGTGAATTATATTCAGCTAGAAAAGTTTTGCATAACTTTTTTTTCCATTTATTTTTATTAGTTGGAGGCTAATTACTTTACAATATTGTAGTGGTTTTTGCCATACATTGACATGAATCAACCATGGATTTACATGTATTCCCCATCCCGATCCCCCTGCACCCTTGCCTTCTCCTACAGAGTCCAAAAGTCTGTTCTGTACATCTGTGTCTCTTTCTCTGTTTTGCATATAGGGTTATCGTTACCATCTTTCTAAATTCCATATGTATGTGTTAGTATACTGTATTGGTCTTTAACTTTCTGGCTTACTTCACTCTGTATAACGGGCTCCAGTTTCATCCATCTCATTAGAACTGATTCAAATGAATTCTTTTTAAAGGCTGAGTAATATTCCATGGTGTATATGTACCACAGCTTCCTTATCCATTCATCTGCTGATGGACATCTAGGTTGCTTCCATGTCCTGGATATTATAAACAGTCCTGCGATGAACATTGGGGTGCACGTGTCTCTTTCAGATCTGGTTTCCTTGGTGTGTAAGCCCAGAAGTGGGATTGCTGGGTCATATGGCAGTTCTATTTCCAGTTTTTAAAGAAATCTCCACACTGTTCTCCATAGCTGCTGTACTAGTTTGCATTCCCACCAACAGTGTAAAAAAGGTTCCCTTTTCTCCACACCCTCTCCAGCATTTATTGCTTGTGGACTTTTGGATAGCAGCCATCCTGACTGGCGTGTAATGGTATCTCATTGTGGTTTTGATTTGCATTTCTCTGATAATGAGTGATGTTGAGCATCTTTTCATGTGTTTGTTAGCCATCTGTATGTCTTCTTTGGAGAAATATCTGTTTAGTTCTTTGGCCCATTTTAAGAAGAGGGAAGACGGATGAAAATAACATGGCAGTAGGACACAATCTAAATAAAAAGAAATCCCTATGGAATAAAGAAGGAGCTGACAATGGATTCCAAGTTTTATAGTATAAATGCTTTAAATTTGAGAATGGAGAGCTGAGGTTATTAAAATATCAGGGCTATTATAAAAGCCTCTCTCTAGCACCTTTGCTACCTAAATAAACTCAGGTCCAAAGAAAGACTGTGGTTATTGGCAAAACATGAAACCAGTAACCATTTTCCCAGTTCTATGTATTATTTATATGACTACTCTTCTCTGGTTTTAAGGAAATAACCATGTTTCTTCACAAGACAAGTTTGCATAGTTAAAAGTTCAAAGAAAGAATAACAGAAGTGGTTAGAAGTGCATTTGCTCCCTTGGTAAACTCTTGATGGATGTGGTGTGTGTCCTTCCAAACCTAATCATGTTCAGTTCAGTCCCCATTCAGTCATGTTGGACTCTTTGTAACCCCATGGACTGCAGCACGCCAGGCTTCACTGTCCATCACCATCTCCTGAAGCTTGCTCAAACTCATGTCCATTGAGTCAGTGATGCCATCCAACCATCTCATCCTCTGTCATCTCCTTTTCCTCCCGCCTTCAGTCTTTCCCAGCATCAGTGTCTTTTCTAAGGAATCAGTTCTTCGCATTAGGTGGCCAAAGTATTGGAGCTTCAGCTTCAGCATCCAGTGAATATTCAGGACTGATTTCCTTTAGGATTCACCGGTTTTATCTCCTTGCAGTCCAAGGGACTCTCAAGGACTTTCTCCAACACCACAGTTCAAAAGCATCATTCTTTGGTGCTCAGTTTCCTTTACCGTCCAACTCTCACATCCATACATGACCACTGGAAAAACCATGGCTTTGACTGTAAGACGTTTGTCAGCCAAGTAATGTCTCTGTTTTTAATATGCTGTCTAGGTTGGTCATACCTTTTCTTCCAAGGAGCAAGTCTCTTTTAATTTCATGGCTGAAGTCACCATCTGCAGTGGTTTTGGAGTCCAAGAAAATGAAGCCTGTCACTGTTTCCATTGTTTCCTCTTCTATTGGCCATGAAGTGATGGGACTGGATGCCATGATCTTTGTTTTTTGAATGTTGAATTTAAAGCCAGCTTTTTCACTCCCATCTTTCACTTTCATCAAGAGGCTCTTTAGTTCCTCTTTCCTTTCTGCCATAATGGTGGTGTCATCTGCATTTCTGAGGTTATTGATATTTCTCCCAGAAATCTTGATTCCAGCTCGTGCTTCATCCAGCCTGGCATTTCACATGATGTGCTGTGCATATAAGTTAAATAAGCCAGGTGAAAATATACAGCCTTGACATACTCATTTCCCAATTTGGAACCAGTCTGTTGTTTCATGTCTGGTTCTAACTGTTGTTTCTTGACCTGCATAGTGATTTCTTAGGAGGCAAGTCAGGTGATCTGTAGTCCCATCTCTTGAAGAATTTTCCACAGTTTGTTGTGATCCATACTGTCAAAGGCTTTGCCATAGTCAATAAAGCAGAAGCAGATTTTTTCTGGAACTATCTTGCTTTTACGATGATCCAACGGATGTTGGCAATTTGATCTCTGGCTCCTCTGCCTTTTCTAAATTCAGCTTGAACATCTGCAAGTTATTGGTTCACGTACTGTTGAAGCCTTGCTTGGAGAATTTTAAAGATTACTTTGCTAGCACGTGAAATGAGTACAATTGTGTGGTAGTTTGAACAATCTTTGGCATTGCCTTTCTTTTGAAATTACCTTTTCCAGTAATCATGTTAATAAGGATGTTAATTTACAACTACTGCTTCAGTGAAGTTTTAGCGGAAGGAGATAAATAAGCTGCCACACGAACTGGCTGTTAGGGTTACTAGAGCACGAAATTCAGTATATATTTTTCCTTAATCAAGAATTTTATGATACTATATAAAGTTTTGAAATATTTTGGTATGTGAATATATGTGTGTATCTATATAAATATCTCTATATATATCTTTACATTTATAAAAGTCGACAGCTTTTCCCTGAGCCACACCCATGTCATTTCTTTTAATGAGATAACTTACTAGGCTTTCTATGTGTGATTCAGGCAAAAAGCAAACGAACAAAAAAGCAAATGAACTGAAAAGAGCCTTCCATTTTGACTTTAAGAATTAGGCTGAGAAGAGACACATAAAAAGAACAGACTTTTGGAGCCTGTGGGAGAAGGTGAGGGTGGGATGATTTGAGAGAATAGCATTGAGACATGTATATTACCATATGTGAAACACATCGCCAGTCCAAGTTCAATGCATGAAACAGGGCACTCAGAGCCGGAGCACTGGGACAACCCTGAGGGATGGGGTGGGGAGGGAGGCGGGAGGGGGGTCAGGATGGGGACACATGTACACCTGTGGCTGATTCATGTCAGTGTATGCAAAAACCACCACAATATTGTAAAGTAGCTAGCCTCCAATAAAAATAAATCAATTAAAAGAAAAAAGAACCAGGCTGAGTTGCAAGGTGTCTACAATCGCCAAAACAATCTTCAGAAGAAGAACTAATTAGTGGGCTCATGCCACTGAATCTTAAAACTCATCACACAGCTGCACTAATCAAGGCAGGGCAGTGCTATTGTAAGAACATACAAACAGGTCAGTGGAATAGGATTCAGGGTTCAAAACTAAATGGCCATAAATAAATATTTATGGCCAGATGATTTTAGACAAAGGGGTCAAGACAATCCAGTGGAACAGTCTCTCAACAAATGGTGTATGACAATTGAGTGAAGTTAGACATTCACCTTACCTCATAAACAAGACTAACTCAAACTGGATCACTGATCTAAATGCGAGTCAAATATGATAAATATTTTAGAGGAAAACAACTAGTCAATCTTTGTGAACTTGGGTTATGCAATGACTTTGTAAACATGATGCTGAAAGCACAAATAATAAAGTAAAAATATAAATTTGACCTTATAATAAGCTTTTTATATTTCAAATGACATCCTCAAGGAAGTGATAAGACAACCAAAAGAATGTAAGACAATATTTACAAATCCTATATCTGACAAGCAACTTATATCCAGAATATATTAGGAGCTATCATAACAACAAAAAATCTCAATTTTAAAAATGGGGAAAGAAGTAGATGTTTAAAGGAAAATAAATGAATAGCTAATAAGAACATGAAAAGCTGCTCAATATCATCAGTAATTAGGGAAACGTAAATCAAACTCATACTGGGATACCCCTTGACACCTACTAGAATGGCTAAAACAAAAAAGACCACCAACAACAAAGTTGGCAAGGATGCATTAAGTTAGAACCCTCATTCATTGCTGGTGGAATCATAAAATGGTACACCCATTTTGGAAAACAATTCTGCAGCTCCTCAAAAATTTAAACATAGAGTTACAATGTTTAGGTCTACCATGACCTAGCAATTTCACTTCTAAGTGTATAGTCAAGAGAACTGTAAAGACATGTGCACACAAAAACTTGTACATGAAAGATCATAGCAGTATTACCCATAATAGTCAAAAAGTGGAAACAACTCAAACACCCATCACTGATGAGTGGGTAAACAAAACACAGTATCCCATACTACAGATATTCGTTGGCAATAGAAAGGAACAAAGTACTGATTCATGCTATAACTTAGATAGACTTTGAAAATACTATGCTCAGTGAAAGAAGCCAGTCAGAAAAGACCACCTGCTATAGGATGTGTCCAGAAGTGCCAAACATATAAAGATAGAAAGTAGATTTGCGGTAGCCTGAATCTCATGGACAGAGGAGCCTGGTGGGCTAGTTCGTAGGGTTGCAAAGAGTCGGACATGACTGAAGAGATTGAGCCCGCATGCACAGGACTGCGGAGGAGTGAGGACAGGAGTGAGGTGTGACTGCTAATGAGTAGGGGGTTTCTTCTCGGGACGGTGAAGATGTTTTAAAATTAGATGATGGTGATAGATGTACAACTCTGAAGATAAATGAAAAAATCATTGACTCGTAAACTTTAAATGAGTCTTGTGGAATATAATTATAAAAATATAAATATGAAAAAATATATATCTTGTGGAATATAAAAACTGTATCTCAATAAAGTTGTTGGTAATGATAACTCTATACGCGAGACAGCAAAAGAGACACAGATGTATAGAAGTCTTTTGGACTCTGTGGGAGAAGGCGAGGGTGGGATGATTTGAGAGAATAGCATTGAAACATGTATATTATCATACGTGAAACAGATCGCCAGTCCAGGTTGGATGCATGAGGCAGGGTGCTCAGGGCTGATGCACTGGGACGACCCTGAGGGATGGGATGGGGAGGGAGGTGGGAGGGGGTTTCAGGATGGGGAACACATGTACACCCATGGCGGATTCATGTCAATGTATGCAAAAACCACTACAATATTGTAAAGTAATCAGCCTCCAATTAAATAATTAAAAAAAAAGAAGAATGCAAAAGACAAAAATGATTTGGAAAAAACTGACTGCTAGAATCCAAAGTCCACTATGAAAGCTAAAATCCCTCTGTGTATAACTCTAATGAGATGAGGTTTAAGGTAGATCAGTTATATTTAAGAAATCAAAAGAAAGCAAATTAAAAAAAAACAAAACACAGCAATATGAAGACTGGCCCACTCAACTCCTGAAATAACACTGTGTAGTTGCAGCCAGAGCAGGCTGTCAGGAAGGCTAAAGAGGCTTCACTTTAGCCTGAAGCCACAGGTATAGAGTCCCTGTTCATTCCCCTCATAGGTGCCGTCTCTCAAAACCAGCGCACAAGAAACAAACCAAACAAAGACTAGCTTCTAGACAAAACCGATTTTTGAACCTCTAGCCAAATTCAAACAGCATGTTGTTCAGCCTATCATCGATTTTAATGGAATTGAACATATATCTTACTATAACACTAGAAGGACAAATTGTTGGTTGTACCATATTTATTGGGGCATGTAAACAGAGGAATCTCACAGATGTTTGAATAAACATAAGCCATTTGGCCAATCTCTAATACAAACATCAAAGCTTATACTGTATTCTGTGAACTTTCAAGTGAATTTATAAGTCCCCATTATGTGCAGATGGTATTATCTGGCAAAATGCATTTACTGAACATGATATCTATTACTACAAGTTTAATGTGTATAAAAGTAAACCAAAGATTTTAAAATCTTTTGATTATTTCAAGTTATGAAATGTTATAAGGCATGTCAGTTTTCACAGGAAAGAGAAACTTGAAATAAAATTAAAACTATATTAAGCATTTAAAGTACTAGTATAATCTATTACTTTTGGTTTATTCAATAAATAATGACAAATTTAAATATATAAAAATATTTTAAAAATCTTCATTTAGGAAAGAGAGAATGGCTCTGCTATGGATAAAAGGAGCTTTACTGTTCTAATGAAATAATTATTTCATTCTTATATATAAGTGGGCCAAACCTCAAGTTAGTTTTTAAAAAGTTATAATCTTATTTAGAAAAAAAGTGGATAGATGTACATGCTACTTAATAAAGTGGTAATCTCATCTGAGAAAGAACCTTACTACTAGGTGGTTTTATATCAATTTTAATACATGTCATTTTTTACCCTAAATTGAAGCCATGACAGACATGTGGAAGGAGAAACCTACATATCAAATGAGAGAAGAAATATACCCCAAGAGATTTTGAAGTACACTGACAAACATGATTAAGAATTTCCCCTGGCAATTACCATATTCCATGTGAGGAAAACAGAGAGTCACAGTGAGACTCATGGCGTATTGTATGACTTGGTCACAGGTGTGCCTTTCCTCTCTGGACTGGCCATTGTTCACTGCATGTGAAGAATACTTCCCTACCTCACTGACAGAACTTGTGTAGGAGACTCACTCCAATGTAACACGCAGTAAAATGTGTGTGTGTGCGTGCCCAGTCATGTCCAACTCTTTGTGACCCCACGGACTGTAGCCCACCAGGCTCCTCTGTGCATGGAATTTTCCAGGCAAGAATATTGGAGCGGGTTGCCATTTCCTACCCCAGGGTATCTTCCTGATCTGGCGGTTGAACCTGCATCTCTTGTATCTCCCTCTTCGGCAGGTGGATTGCTTACCATTGCTCCACCTGGCAAGTTCGTATGGGGTCAGATACATCATGGCAAGCCAGGGCTTTAATATGCATGGCCCTCACTCTGGCAGTCCTGCCCTGAACCCCCTGAGAGGGCATGCCTAACAGAGATGCTGTTCCACAACTTGGGCTCCAGAATGAGAAATACGAGACAAACCTGAACTTAACTGGCACTGTAAGGAGAGTTGGTACAGCCGACCCAGTGACTCATGAGTAAGAAATAAAGGCTAGTCATAAGCCATGGAGATTTTTGGGGGAAGAGGGAGAGGGCACTGCTTATTATGCAGTCTTTCTACATCAATAACTTTCTTTCTTGTTTTCTTTTTCTCAAACTTTCTATAACACAAAAAATGTTAATGGTTTCAACAAAATTTCAACAAAATCTCTGGTTAAAAGAAAAAAAAAAAGCTATGTGGACAGGTGTACTTCCTGCCCAGAAAGGAAATATAGTAAAAAATAACTTGATTTGGGATCCTTTATCACTCTCAGTCTGAAATAGCGAATAAGCTTATTGTATGTCATTACATTAAAATCTCTGACAACTAAAAATGAAACAAAATTCTTGCTTCCAGTTTGAATGTTAGCATTTTTTGAATACATTATAGCCACCATGTTCAATGAGATTTTAACCACCTGTACTTGTATAAAAAAAATGAAGATACAATTGAGATAAGACACTAGGCATCTATAGCACAGCACAAAAGTTATCTTAGTTCCTTACGCTGAGGGAACTATGGCAGACTGAAATACATGAAGCAGTTGAAGAAGCTGTAATTGGAAAAGAAAGCAAAGGAAGACTTCTGACACTAAGAACAGAGACAGGATATCATGCCAGCAATTAAAGTATGGAAAAGTAACTTTTCTGAGGAGAGAGATTACAGGGGAAAGGACTTTCATTTGTCCTTCTCATGCACCAGAAGAGACAAAAAGACTAACACACAAATCACTGCAGGTGAAGTACCAGGAAGACTTTCTGCCAGATGGCTGTAAACAACTCTCAGAACCGTGGGAATCAGACACAGAATCTTACCCCACAAAATATGGGAGTTTTGTTTTTTTTTTTGCCGTGCCACAGGTAAACAATGTATACCCTAAAGCCAGTGAAGGTAGTAAGATACTTGCTAACAGATGTCAAGGAACACTGGAATCCAAGATCCAGTGTTCCCTAGTGTTTATAAATGCATCTCTTTACTACAATTCTGGGTGATTTTCAGGGAAAACACTTGAAATCTTATCTAGGCAAATGCTGTTGCGCCATGTGTCAGTGTAAACAAATGTGGGCACAAAAGCTACGAAAGAGTGCATGTCAGCTATAAACACATCAGCGAATGAAACCAAGAGGTCTTATGCGTTAGAGAGCATCTCAATAAATTCACAAGATGAGAGCTGTAATAAACATATCCTGGCAAATTATAGTCCTGTTCTGAGCCTGTAAAATCAGGCATATGTGTAGAGTTTGAGTTTCTGAGACTTTCAGGTTGTCTCACTGAATCTTACTTTGCATTTATGCATCTCATTTGTGGCTGTGTATGTGAGTACCATGGAGACTGAGAGTAGATTAGACCTTATTCCTGTTTCTCTGTGAAGTTCCTAATATCTCCCATACAAAATGCAATACATTTTCGTGAAAGAAAAGGTGGAAGAAAGTATGGGAAGAGTAAGGGAGGGAAGGAAGCAAAGATGGAAGGAGGGAAGCGAGGGAGTGAGGAAGGGAGGGAAAAGGAAAGGGAAGGAGCGAGCGAGGGAGGAAAGGCAGATATTGATCACTGGCAATGAGGCACTAGAGCTGTTGGACATCCCATAGACGGCCCTTTAATCTCCAGATAATCCCTTTCAGTTCAGTTGCTCAGTTGTGTCTGATTCTTGGCGATCCCAGGGACTGCAGCACGCCAGGCTTCCTGTGTCCATCACCAACTCCTGGAGCTTGCTCAAACTCATGTCCATCAAGTTGGTGATGCCATCCAACCATCTCATCCTCTTTTGTCCTCTTCTCCTCCTGCCTTCAATCTTTCCCAGCATCAGGGTCTATTCCAATGAAAATGAGAATCCCTTCCTTCTGTGTAGAAATGTTTCCTCCTCTTATTTTTCTCTATGGAACTGATCTGATAAAATATCATAAAATAATAACCATATTCATTTATAATTTCTGAATGTGTTTTTAAAATGTTCACTGAATGACTATAATGATTGGGAGTTTAAACTATGTTGCTCATTAAACTAGAACATGCGTGGATCTTAATTTTGTATTCCTTGTAATTGTTAGTAAGAATATCATGCTTGGGGTAACACCATTCCATTCCAGGGCTTAGGGATTTGCCAAAGAATGTACATCAAAGAAGGTAGAAGGATAGCAGAAGAAGTTAAGGTAAGAAGTAAGTTAAGCTTGTGGACTTTGGACTCTGCTCTTGAAGCTTGGCCTTATATTTTATTATATGTATAATATTTGGCTAATTACATATTTTTTATGCTTCAGTTTCCCTATATTTCAACTAGTGATAATAGTACTTGTAGAAATTATTATTGGCTGTTTACAAACATTTGTTCTTCTCATTCTAGGAGAGGTAGTTTTGAAGAAGTTAGGCATGGCCAGGTGACTAGCTTTGGTCAACAAAACATAAGTAGAAATGATGGCTGTCATTTCCAGTCAAAGCTTCTAAAAGTCAGTGTGCTACCTGTCACTCCCTTTCCCCTTGTTACAGGGACTGGAGATATTCCAGATGGTAGAAGTGCTGTCATTCCAAGTCTTTATGTGACAACCACATAAAGCACAATTTCTAGCTACAGGATACAAAGAATGAGCAAGACATAAACCTTTACTATGTTAAGCCACTGACGTTTGGGGGGCTATATGCTACTGCTATGTAACATAGCCCTGCCTGCTGATAAGCTAACTTCAGTGAGTTGTATCAGTAAGCAAACTTAAAGAAGTAAATATACACAACGTCCTTAGAAAGCATTCAATCAGAGAGTTATCTATTACTCTTATTTTAGGCTGTTGCTACAATGTAATGGCAAACCCACTGACTGTACTTTTGGCTTCATAACTTTGTTCACCTCCTCATTTGATGACAGTTTTATAGCACAATTTTCTATCGAGAGAATACAAAGGGAATTCAGCCTTTTCCTTACCATGGTTGGTCAAGATTTGGTTTTATTATTAGTTTACAAAAATTATTTCAGCTTCATAACTTTTTATAGGTGATATCATGTAAATGTTTATGATGGTTGCTAAATTTGGGAAAACCTATCAAGTTCAAAATATTAGCTGCTATAGGCAAACATGCTGTTTTCAATACTGCTCCAGATTTGTTTCCTACCAATAGGGATTCTGATACATTCTGTTTCATGTAATACCCATTAAATGTAAAAAAAGTTATGATGCTTTTAAAATTGTATACACTGCATTATCAAATATCTTTTTGACAGGAGAGATATTCTGTTTTGATTGGACCTTGATAAGAACTGGATCTTCTACTTATAATCTTATGTATCTGCCTTAAAAAAAGTTAAACAGACCAGTTCCTGGCTCCCTCCCTTTCAAACCGTGTTTCTCCTTCACTGCTAACATTCTTTCAGGGCTGGGTACTTAGGGCATATTCAATCACTTTAATGTTTCTAGACCTGCACCTTTGTATCATGCAGTGATTCAGCATGGTGGGTGGAGGGGTATTTCTGGAAACCACTCCTATAACCAGGTGGCTAGCAGTAACATTACTATACATGGAAACAACTTAGAAACACATGAATATATCCCTCTGAACTAAAAATAAATGTATCCCCAACTCAACTTTCTGATAACTGAATTCTCAAAATGCTCGTGGTCACTCCAGCACTGAGGACAAGTCTGTCAGAGTGGAGTCAGCAAATTGAACCAATTGTTATTAAAATACATTACCTCTGCAAAGCTTATAACAGATGATCATAATAACATGTTTCTACAGCTTTCCTTAGAGTCTCACAAGAAGCCTCTAAATCTTAAGCATTAACTTCATAGCAAATTTTCTTCTATTCTTAAGGATTAAATATTTGTTCTTATACTCATTCATTAATTGAGAAGCACTGAATATTTAACATGCTTTGACCATATGAACAACATATAAAGCAGCACCCACTCTGAGATAGCATACATTTTCACAGAGAGGTGAACATGTATATAAAAATCAGTAAATCCAGGGATTAGCAGATACTCTTTGATATCTGTCCAATAAACATTCACTGAACTATTTCCGGTCTTCCCTGATAGCTCAGTTAGTAAAGAATCCTCCTGCAATGCAGGAGACCCCAGTTCAACTCCTAGGTCGGGAAGATCTGGTGGAGAAGGGATAGGCTACCCACTTCAGTATTCTGCCTGGAGAATTCCATGAACTGTAGAGTCCATGGGGTCACAAAGAGTCGGACACGAATGAGTGACTTTCACTCAAACTATTGCTTTTTTTTTCTCCTGAGCAGAAGTAGGATTATGTTGGGCTTCCCTGGTGGCCCAGCGGTAAAGGGTCTGCCTGCAGCGCAGGAAACCTGGGTTCGATCCCTCGGTCAGGAATACCCCCGGCAGAGGGCATGGCAGCCCAAGCCAGTGTTCTTGCCTGGAAAATCCCACGGACAGAGGAGCCTGGCAGGCTACGGTCCATGGGGTTGCAAAGAGTCAGACACGACTGAATGACTAAGCAGCAGCAGCAGGATTATGTTGGGCAACTCACCCTATTCTACAAACCCATATTCACAAAATCATTGATGGTGGTCCTGTTTGCTTTGCCTGTGACTGACTCAGGAGGAGGCTTTGGCCAATGTAATATGAGGGGAAGTCAGCTGGGGTGCTTCTGGGAATGCTTAGTGAACAATTGCTCTTCCTCTTCTATAAAGAAGCCTCGATGGGATGACTGGAACTGCGGCAGCTATATTGCAACCAGACAGAAAGCTACACTGACCATAGACGGGCAAAGCAGTAATATGGCAAGACATATGAGGCGTTTTGTGGGGTTGGTGAGCAGCTAAATTAATCAACCCTAAGGCTACCTTACCCCTGGACTGAAAGTGCTTTAGCAAATTTAGAACTCAAAAAGAAAATTATTAATAAGATAGAGAGCTTCATATTAAATTTTCACAGGTTATTTTTTTTTGCCAGTTACTCTCCTCTCTGTAAAATTGTAGTTTCATTTTTCATTACTTGAATTCTGGTCCATGTATGAAAATCAATTGAATACCTCAGAGGGTGATTTGATTATCCTTTTATAGTGACTACATCTGCACTAATGTATTGAGGGGTTATTATGCTGTTTATTTTCTATAATTTTTCCCAATTAACAGTTATTACCAGGAGCTATCTTTGTTAAATGAATGTTGTTGCATACATCAGAGAAAGTGTAGTGATATAATGCAGACAACTGCAGAAAAGGGCTTTTTATACAATGGTCAGGAACTAAAACATCACCTTAATGCAATTAAAATTGTACATGTTCACAAGAGCATAGTGTCAATAAAGGCTGAGTTAACTGACATTAGGAGAATTTAGCTTCATTAAAAATTATAATTCAGAAGTATTCTAAGACATCTTTTTTTCTTAAAGGGGAAACAATTTTCTAGTGGTTTCTAACTAAAAATGTAGATACAGAATAGAAATGATAACTGGAAAAATACTACAGAAGCTTCTATTAAATTTATAAGAATGCATTCAACATAGAAGGGAAGATTTTGCTGTTATTAAGATGTAGTCAGGTTACAGCCAGCTGCTGACACTTGTTCCATGCCATGTTTATAAATTCTCACAGTCCAGTATGAGAGAATACATTTTGTTTTGAACAACTGAGTAGTGACATACAAGCTGTCCATAGGGTATACAGATGACAAATCAAGAGGAAAATGAGTTCTGAGATAGTTCTTCAGCATCCTCCGCTGGAAAAACGGCCATGTGACATGTATGCTGTGCACAGTGGGCTTCTGTGCCAGTGTTTATGCTGCTGGAAAATGTATTGCTCGAACTAAATGCACCCTCTATTGAGCACAAATGATTCAACCACAATTTAATAGGGAGATCATTACTTCTGCAAAGGGATTTTCAAGATGAGCTGTGAGGAATCATTGTCTACAGAGGAAATGGAGATGTTACTTGCTCAGCACTATAAAATTGTATGGCAATATAGACAGACATTGTCTATTCTTTATGTCAATAAGTAGAAGGATCAATTTTAAAAAAAGTGCATGGTTCAGGTGGGTTGTAAATACTAACACTTCTACTTAGCCTTATTAATCCCTGAAGATTACTTATTTTCCTTAAGACGTCTTATTTTCAGCTTCCAATGGTATTCTGAAAAGCGATCTGTTGAGGGAATGGAGTTAAGATATTTCACCATCATGTACTCCTTTCACCTGTTTAAAGTGATGGTTTTCATGATGGTTTTCATCACGTTGTTCACCTTCCACTGACACATCAGAGTTGCATAGGAGGACTGGCTAAGTGCCTCGTAGCCTACCAGGTGATCTAAGTAGTCTATGTAAGAAGAGAAAGAATAGATTTAATTTAAATTATTGAATTAGATGGGCTGCCCAATATTAAGGAATGGGCATTGTGGCTGCTGCTAGTGTCTAACAGTCAGTGTGTGATGCTGTTCATGTCATGTAATCAGTAATTTGAAACTTTCAACTTCCTGGCATATAAGTATTAAGCTGGGCAGGCTTTTTATGATAGCTATGACAAACCTTATGGTTATTAGAGGCCAAATACATTTTAAAAGTTACATGTGTCATACATTTTTGTTACAAAGGATTCAAATTATATAGAACCACACAGAATAAAACGGATTAGCTCTTCTTTGGTTCTGTCCTAGTCAGTAACAAGGTTGAGCTTGGTATTATACCAACCCTGCTTTAGCACATTTTTCTTCTTTGTTTATAATGCAGTATTTAATTAAAAACATACCAGTGCATCAGATATTTGAGTAGCTTAAAGAGCCTGTGCAAGTGACAGATTTATTAACTGAATAAACATAGATAAATATATATATAAAATTATGCTCAAAATTTATATCCCCAATATGCTTTTAATTTTTTCCCTTAACACTATGTTTTATAGATCTTTCCAAGTCAATCCATGAAAGTCAGCTTCACTATTTTTAATATCTGTATGATATTTTATTGTACAAATGTGTACTTATTGATTCAATATTACTGTATTGGAGGATACTTCATTTGCATTCAATTTTCTCTATCATAAATAATGGTGCTTTCAATATCTTGTGCATAAGTTTGTTCTCATGTGAAAGTATTTCTATGGAAAAGAGTTCTAGTTGGCTAAAAGTTACAAATTGAAATTTTGTGATACTGCCAAATGTTCTTCAAAATAAGCTGATTAATTTATACTCCCACCAACAGTGTATGAGAGTGCTTATTTGTACTTATCACTGCCAGCTCTGGATATCATAAATCTTTTTAATTTCTATTTTTTTGGGGGCTCCAAAATCACTGCAGATGGTGATTGCAGCCATGAAATTAAAAGACGCTTACTCTTTGGAAAGTTATGACCAACCTAGACAGCATATTTAAAAGCAGAGACATTACTTTGCCAACAAAGGTCCATCTAGTCAAGGCTATGGTTTTTCCAGTGGTCATGTATGGACATGAGAGTTGGACTCTAAAGAAAGCTGAGGGCGAAGAATTGATGCTTTTAAACTGTGGTGTTGGAGAAGACTCTTGCGAGTCCCTTGGACTACAAAGAGATCCAACCAGTCCATCCTAAAGGAGTCCTGGATGTTCACTGGAAGGACTGATGTTGAAGCTGAAACTCCACTACTTTGGCTACCTCATGCGATGAATTGACTCATTGGAAAAGACCCTGATGCTGGGAAGGATTGGGGGTGGGAGGAGGAGGAGATGACAGAGTATGAGGTGATTGGATGGCATCACCGACTCGATGGGCATGAGTCTGAGTAAACTCTGGGAGTTGGTGATGGACAGGGAGGCCTGGTGTGCTGCGATTCATGGGGTCGCAAAGAGTGGGACATGACTGAGCGACTGAACTGAACCGAACTGAATTGAGCCCTGCATTTGAAAATATAATCTTATTTTGTTTTACTTTGCATTTTTCCAATTGTTAGTGAGGTTGGGCAGCTTTTTATATGTTCACTGTCATTTGCATTTCATCTTCAGTGAATTGCTTTTTCTCATTTTTTCCC
Source organism: Odocoileus virginianus (assembly GCF_023699985.2). Lineage (NCBI taxonomy): Eukaryota > Metazoa > Chordata > Mammalia > Artiodactyla > Cervidae > Odocoileus > Odocoileus virginianus. The sequence goes on from NC_069698.1 coordinate 13,878,348, forward strand.
CCTATTTGACCATTTTTTCTTATTGATCCATGAATCTAACATCTTATCATTCTTGTCTTGACCTATTGACCTTTATCTTTTGCTAATCCTGATGCTGATTCTGTGTATTTCTTCTATGCATGTGTGTGATACAGCAGTTAAAAAAATACTTAATAGTTTTTCATTGTAAAGGTAAAAATACAAAGATTTTTTAAAATTCCTTCTTGTCTTCTTTTATTTAAAACACCTCAGAAAGCCAAATATATGGAAACTGACACATAGACAATCAAACCATGATGATATTAGCTCATGTCCTGGCATTTTTGTTCAAAGGTTTACATCTGAAATAATTGAGAAGCTGGGGAACCCACCCATTTTTCACTTTGCTTTGTGACTCATGAATTCAGCAACACTCAGGTACCTACACTGTACACACAGATACAAAAATAAATATGTTCTTTGATGCCTCCTTCAAGGAATTGAGAGTCTAACTAGAGAGAGATACACATACACAGTAGTTGGGAGATCCTAGAGTACGTGATCCATGGCTGGGTGTGTCTACCTGGGACACGGTGGGCCCGGACCTCCAGAAGTCTCCTTCCACAGGGCAAGTCTCTCAGAGAAAGCACAGTAAGAAAGAACAGAGTGAGCACTGTGAGCCTGACATGTTACTGGGCCCTTAGATAGCAGAGAACAGAGGTGAGTTTGAGTACACGTGCTTGTGGCTGCAATTTCTTGCTTTCTTCCCACCATTGGGTTTATATTTGAGTTGTCTGCAGATTTGAGCAGGGAGGGAGGAAGGGGGGCTGAAAGTCCAAATTGACAGAGTTATTTCATTAAAACCCTAAAAGACATAAAAAGTAGAAGACGTACTTTGGGAGCTCTGTGTAATCAAGTTTTGCTCTAAGAAAGTTAAAAGTGACTTCTCTAACCATTTCATGACAGAACATCATGCAACAACACTTACTGAAACAGGTTCCCTTGAAAATAAATTGCCAGTGTAAGGCAAGCAAAACATTTAGGGTCACATACTTTGGGTCACAAAGGGTTAAACAAATGTCTTAATGTTGAGCTTTCTAAGAAACTTTTACAAGCTGATGTCCCTTGGTGAATCAATAACACAGAAATGCAAACTCAAAATAACTTAAGAACAGGCCACCTTTGGGGTTATCCCAGGAAAATATTTCTCAAAGAAAGATGCTTTGTCATATTGAGGGGTCTAGTACCCCTATGTACATGCCACAGATACCCCTCTATTCATGTTCAAGGTATAAGATCAAGGGAAAAACCAAAATAGCTAAGGTTATTTACTCTTAGGTGTATTTAAAAGCAAATGATTGACTGGGGACTGAATTAAACATTTAATTATATTCCAGTTAATGATTCTTTCATTAAGCATGTGCCGTATTATAGTGCATTAATCAGGCATGAGATACTTAGAGTTACATTTAAACAGCTTCCTGCAACCTTGTTTACCCTGCCCACTAGTACCACAGAATGCATTTCACATATTAGAAGTCATGATTTATCGGTTTAGGCACTTTGGGGAAGCAATACACTTTGTATACTAATACACAAGAATTCCATGATTATCTTGTGGTTCATAGAAAAGACCTGACTGTGTGTTACTAAGCCTTGCACATTCCAAATTGCCACTGAAATGAAGAAAAAGGCTAAATAATAGATTAATTGCTAAAAATCTTACAAGTGGTGGGGGCAAGAGAAGTAAGAGCTAGTCAAATTTCTTTCTGAGAGTTGATAGGGTAAAGGATACAAAATATGTGTTAAAAGCATATTAAGGTAACTATCAGTAGAAAACCTCTAATTCATCAATGATATACAAATAAACATAGTTAGTTTGACTAATGTAGCAAAACTATGAAAGTAAGAAAAGATAGTTTGGAAAAATAAGATGACAGAAGTAACACCAAGCATATCAATTATCATAATAAATGAAGATGTGTTAGATTATTTATTAAAAAATACAGACTCTCATATTGAATCTCATGCATACACATATGTACACACTCACCTAATTGGCTATTTGAAGACAACAATCCAAAATAAAATGACCCATTTAGATTAAATATAAAAAGTACAAAAATATTCCACATCAATCAAAACAAAACTGAAATCAGGATCTGTACTATTCATATTAAAAAGAATAAAAGTAATAGTTATAAAGTTTTGTATATAAAATAGCCAACATCAAAATACATAAAGCAAAATGATTAGAATGCTGGGAGAAATAGACAGAACAAAGTTATATGGAAGATTTTACTTCTTTCAGCTTAAATGCTAAGCTTTTAGGTCAAATGCTAGTAAAGCGGCAATGGAATCACCGTCCTGGATTCTTGGCCTTCATAGCAGGAGGGAAGCATGTTCCCTTTTCCTTGGCCCTCATTTTCCAACAGAATGTAATATGAACCATTTGTGTAATTTGATGTTTTCTAACAGGCACATTAAAAACAGAGTATAAAGTTTAAATTAAAATGTTTTACTTAATCCAACATATTTAAAATTATTTCAACCTATAATCGATATAAACTATTAATGAGATTTCACTTTTTTCATTCTATGGAATCTGGTTTGTATCTTACACATACAACACTTCTCAATTTGGATGCTAAATTTTCATAACAATGCTTGTTCTCCATTTAAATTCTATAAAATGTATGATTGAAACCACAGAATTACACACTCAAGCTTTTCCAAACCTGAGATTTTTCAAAAGAATAGAATGAGCATCAATTTTTAAATCAAAATTAATTAAAATCTAATATAATAAAAAATCAGTTTCTGAATCACATAAGTCACATTTCAGTGTTCAGTAGATATATATGTCAAGTGGCTACCACTTCAGATGGCAAAACCCTAGGTAACTTTCCTGTTCTCCTGATGACTATTCCATATCATATTCTTTCTTCCTAAACCACTAACATTTCCTACCTCATCCTCAGTTATAACTGATTTCTAACATGCTTGTGAAAACAGTCATCCTGAAGAGAACGTCAGCAAACTGGCATGATCACATCCGGACCCATGTACTCTATTTTCTTTCCAGTACTAGAGATGAACAGTTCTTACTCCTAATCTAAAATCAGTCATTCCTCTTGTGCATTATATTCTGTTCTCAAGGACATAATTGCAGGAAATCTGCACTGCCCTGTTTCTCTAGAGGGAAAGGTCATACCATACTATGATCTTAAAAATGTTCTACTGTCTTAATTTCTTTTTCCAGCTTGTGTCCCGTTTCTCTGCTTCCTTCTATAGCAAAACTTCTCAAAAAGTATCTATACTTCTTGTTCCAAAACAAGAGTTATACTATGTAGATTCCTTAGGTTGTCATTTTCCATTGAGTCTTTGTTACTCTTTAAACTTCCCATTCAAGGCCTGTGCAGTTTGTTTAACCATAAAACTGGAATTGAAGCAGGTCTCTGATTGCTTTCTGCTGTTCTCCTTGTGAATTAAATGTATAATAGTGTATTGTTATTTCTTAGCAGTTTGTCTGCTGCAAAGTACAGACCCCAGAGATGTGATTTTCATCAGCATGGGAGAGAGACTCCCCATTTGGCTATGTATATTGATATATATAAGGTTTTAATTGCTCATGTAATCTCACCCTGAATTCTTAATCTCACCCCAAATTCCTAAGCACACTCCATCTCCTAGATGAGAATTCCTGGTGAAGTGGCTAAAAAACAGGTTTGTGTCATAGCCTTCAAATACAGAAGCATGGGGTAGGCGGGAGAACCACAGTGCAAGGTTGTGGTTAAGAGATGTGCTTTAGATGACAGCAGTGAATAATAAACAGAGTTCCTGCTTCAGCAAATGGTTTTCCTGTCTCCTTTTAATTGAATCAGTCAGTTATTAGACTCAAATAACCATTTCCTAAAGTGGCTTCAGTAAGTGGCTGCCGTACAGAGGCCATTGTACTATACTTTTCAAGGACTTGATTCAAATTCTGTAATTAAATTTTCCTGGTGCCTCTAAGTCATAGAGCTACCACATGGGCAGAAACCAGCAGAAGCTGGTCCTGTCTAGAGAAAATGTGTTTTCATCCTCTTTAGGATGAAAGGCAGAATATGGGCTTATTAATTAATAAAATGAGTAGATACATTATTTTATTGTCTAAAAGGAACATTACTTTGTATAGCCAGAAGTACCCAAATATTCTTAAAAACTGCAGGCTCAAATGGATAAAAATGAACTGCTGAAAAGAAGTACATTGCAACCGTTCTTGCCTGAGTGTGTTATGAAGCATTAGCAAGCAAGCTGGAGTGGATCAATACAGCCTTATTAAAATCCTTAGGTGGGTAGTAGAATTGAGACAATATGTGCACTTGGTTGGAATGCAGTTTCAGATACTTAGACAAGAAACACAGTGCTGTTAATATGCTTCCATTACCACTCACATAGACATTATTTCTTGGGCGATGAATCACTACCTAATCATCTAGCGTTTTTTTTTTTTTTTTTTTCTTCTGGTAGAGTGTTATAGTTAGCTTTTAGTGTTATAAGTTAGCTTCTCTCTGTTTTTCTACATTTACGTCATTTTAAGTATAGCTCTTTCTTACAAAATGTCACTCTTTTCTTTGGAATATTTTAAGACTTTTGGAAAAGCTATTCCACACAACTACTACATAAGTTATATTATTTAAATCAAGGGTAAAATATATGCTTAATACTAGACAGAGTTATAATTAAAAATTATTGCAGAAAGCAAGATGTAGTTTTTGTTAGATGCATGGTATTCATACTCCCCAGTGTGCTCAGATGTACAAGTCTGGAGCAAACAGACCCTTCAGGAGATGGACTTGGTCAACGGCCCAGCCTATAGTGGCCTGCGGAATAAGGCTCATCCTGATGTGGGTGCTTTTTGTTTGGAAAAGTTGTTCTGAAGTCCTCATATTGTGGTAAACCCACCCTTACATGTAACCTAGATTGGGACTAATAGTCTTAACCTGATCTTAACCTGTTTTCTACCAAATTAGGTTAGGTTGCTGGCAAGACATCCCAAAACCCAACTGGAGAAACACAGAAAAGGTTCACATTTCAATAACTACTAATTCAGCTCATCTTCCATCAGTACAAAATGAATGGGGATATTATCCCTTCATAGTAATAGTTTCCTCTCCTCTCCACCCCTGCTATGTCTACAACTGGTTGGACTATTCATGCCACTGTTCTTCCTAGGTCTCTTCCTCCCTCTTCCTGTCTCTATTCTTCCTTTCTACCCTCCAGCTTTTTTTCATATTGAGGTTACTGAAATAATACCTTAGAAATGAGTCTTTACAAACCAAATGCTTGCAACTCTGACTTTAAAGAGAAGAAAAACTAGAGATAAGGAAGTAGTATGAAGATAAGTGATCTTTAAAGATTTTTCTTCATTTAAAAAGAGAATTCTCCGCAGAGTTCTGTTAATAGCCAGTCTCCTTCAGGAATTTCTTTTTAATGGTCAGATGTACAGACATTTGATTTAGAGAGTCAGCTCTGCACACTTCTACTATGAGGTACAGGGAAATTTTAGCTGGTTGAAGTTTCCATTTCCTTTTCACTACCCAGATCATTTTCACTTTTGGAATGCAAATGAATCAAAGCTGAGGTTTCAATATGAAAAATCCATTTCAGCAAAATCAATTTTAAGGAAAAATATTTAGTTTACTTTTTCAGAGTAAGGAGTAAGTTTCTGCTCTCACATGACCCTGAGAGAAGTTGCTTATACAAAATGATAACAAAAGCAATCTTAGCAGGATTTAAGGAGGACTCACTTTAACGTGTTCAAAGGTATCTTTCCCCTCCTCTTTCATCATCCTTCCTATCAGGGGTTCCTTCTTCTCCCTTCCTCCTTCTTCCTAATTTCTTTTGATTCTGTCCTTTCTCCTTTCTTCTTTCCTGTCTTTTAAAAGCAAAAAAACAGTAGGCTAGGGATGCAGCAGTATGTTTACACTCTCCTCCATGCCTGTGTCTATTTTGCCTCTTTGTGACCTTCACTATGTTTAGTGACTGTGCAATTCTTCTTTTCTACCTAAACTTCCCCTAATCACTCCCCTACTCCTCTCAACAGGTAAAAAGAATTATAGTAAATAAAGCACTGGTCTTGAAAGCCAAAAAACTCACCTAATTTGTAGAAATAAGAATAGTTTGGAACAAGGACTGCTAATAGCAAAACACTATTCAGAGCGAAGTTTCAGGGAGTAAAGCATGGGTTTATCATTATAAAGGCAGAAACTATTCAGCAGAAAGTAGCATTCTTTAGGGTTGGAAGTTGGAATATTATTTGGTAGACCCACAAAAGCACTCCGGGTGATTTAAGAGGTAAGAACCAGAACCTGAAATTGGAATTGAAAAAGACTTATTATATAATTTAATCCCTTTGACTAGGAAAGGAACAATACAATTTTGGAGCTAAATTTAATTGAGATTTAAGTAGATTCTCTGAAACTCTTCCATTTTTCCTCTGGAAAGCACTAAGAGCTCATCCTTTCAGGAATAACGATGGCCTGTATAATCCACTAGTGCATGGTATGCCCTAAATCAAGCTCTCAGCAGCCACAGTAGGGCAGTCAAAGGTATTCTGACTGAAAGGAGAATCTAAACAGCTTTGCAGTGTATATAAGGAAGGAGGTTAAACGTTTTGGAAAGAAAATGATCAAAATCATAGCTTCTATTCCTATTCTTTTTTACTTTTGACATCGAAAATTTACTCTAGGATTTCATCTTTTACCCCAAGACTCTTGCAGCAATTTCTCAACAGTTCCTGCTTACATAGAACAGTTTTAAAAAAGCATTAAATCATTTTGGCCTGAGTCTATCTGAAGTCAAAGGTATTTTAAAGTACTATCCTCCATGCAAACAATATCAAGATTATAGCAAGGAGACTAGATATTAAAGAATAATAAGGCAATGTGCAAATTAAGCATATTATATTTGACTTCCATTGAGGACTTTGCCACTTATGTAATCCAACTGAATAGGCTCTATAAATCGACACTTTCCAACACATAGTTTTCTTACATCAGTCTGTGATCAAGTAACAGCAGACCGAAGCAGGCTTTTTAAGAAAGGATTCCAGGGACTGAATAAGAATTTATCTTACCTGCTTTTTCCTTAGGAAAGGAGGTCCACATGTCACCTGTCATTATTTCCCTTCTCTCCCCATCCTACCTTGCCCCAGTCTTCAGGGACTGAATTGAAAGAGAGGGACAGACAATGACTGAATGGTGTGGCTACTTGAGAACTTGTTCCTAAACCCCTCGTCTCCTAGTCTTAGCTGGCTTTCTGTTCACAGGAAGTTATTTATGCTATAGGTGGACCAAGTTTACAATAAACCACATAAGTGGTATCGTGTTTTTACAGATGGGAGAACTGACTCTGAGTGATATGCTGAAAAATGTATGGTCAGTGACTAAGCTGACACCACACAGGGGCCACCAAGGATTGTGAAAGGAACTAACACAGCCCTCCCAGAAGATCTACAGTAATTTAAACTTAGGTTTTCTTAGAGGTCCTTTGCCACACCTCCTAGATATGATGAGTGAAACCCTTGTTTGTGAAACGATTAGGAATCCTGAGCAGATGAACAGCAGAATCTAGTAATAAAACTCCAAGAAGCCTTCATGACATGTTTTGAAGAAGGAGATGGAAGTGTGTGTGGGGGTGGTATTTGGAATTGACAAAGGACCTCTGTGGATAGCGAGTATACTAGAGTGAAGTGAGTATGCTACGTGCTAAAATTCATAAAGCTATCAGACTTTGCTGAAATCAAAGAGTATTTTTTTTTTTCTGTTCAAAGGCGTGAATCACCATGTTAAGCTGCTCATAAATTGCTTGAGAGTGAGTGATCCAGGCTCTGTATGTTAGATGACCAGACAGCTGCTTACAAGTAAGAATTTGCCATTGTGGACGAAAGGTCCTAAAACTTGATATGCCTGTAATCACATGATATGCCTATAATCACACAGCAGTAATATCCCAGGAAACCCGAGTAAACCCCATGGAAAGAAATATGCATAAGTGAAATACACACGAGAGATGGAAAGTAGACAAATCCTATTAGAGATGGCTAAATATTCTGTTTTCTATAGAAAACATATATGTGAGAAGAAAGATTGCCTTTGTCCCTTTTTAACTTTTCCCAATTTTGTCTAAGGATACCATTGATGGTATTTTGAAACCCTTATGGGAAGCAATTTTTTACTCTCCATTTAACTACCTGATATTGTAGCTACATTTATGGCATTTTGTGTGGATATGTAGCAATATATATTGTAATTTGTAATGATAAGTATGAAGAATTTTATTTCCCGGCAAATGGGTTGGGCTAGTGCTTTTGGTCCTTGTTTGACTGGTAGATATAGCTAGTTCTTCATTATCTTTAGAAGGAACGGTACTTCTGGGTAGGATATTTATTATACAGAAAACCCCCAACTTCATTTCAATATGCCTAGAAACTCAGCCTTTTATCAAATTTGCTAGCAAGTTGCAACAGATGAGTGATTTGTTACCCAAAGAAATACCACAACACATTAAGAAGAAAGTGGAAGAAGCTGAGAGCTTGGATAATCCATCAGCTAGTTAATTCACACCTGAATAATTGAGAGTTTGCCTTGCAGTTACTGAATATTTATGAAGGTTCCACAATATGTTGAAAAGTAGGTGCACCAAGTAAAAATAACCTAAATAAAACCAATCTGCACACAGTTTATGTTTAATATGAATCTTGCTACCTGATTGGAACAGGAGAAATAGGATGTGTTTTCAAACCTTAGTGTGTATAAGAACCATGAAGAGGGACTGTCTGCTAAAACTGCAGATTTCTAGAGAAAACTCAGAGATGCTCCTTGGGAATATGGATTTTTTTCATTTTATCCCAGATGATTCTGAAAGCGGGTGGTCTAAAGATCTCTTTTGGAGAAAACATCAATGTAGGTAGTGACAGGAAAACCTTATTTTCTAGGAGTCATAAGATAAGAAATCAGAGAGACATGGACCAACAAACTGAAGAAAGAGAAGCAGCCAAAAAGGAATGCCTATTAGCATAAAGGAGAGCATCGGCAAAAAGAAAGAAAAAAAGATAAAGGCATTTAATAGAATAACGGTACCATGAAAGATCTTAGTATCTTAGAGATTTGCTGTAATGCTGTGATGTCTGTGATTTAGTGTAAATTACTCAGTGTGCCTTACACTTTAGACGTGATGACCAGTTGGAATTGGTCACAGCTCAGTGACCAATTGAGTTGGTTACTCACAGCTTTTTGGAATCTCACAGCTTAGTGAAGGCTCGCTAGCATTCTAAAACGAAACCAGGACTCTGGAGGAGGTTGATACAACTAATTAAGTTATTTATACTGGATCAATAACAGAAGCTTTAATAATTAGCATGATAAACATCAGAAAAGGAATTCCATTGGTTAAATTAGTGAATGGTTGATTAGCATAATGGGTTTAGAAGCATATCCTCAATGATGAGACTAGTGGCATTTGAGATATGTGTATTAGTTAAAATGTTTTGGCAATAACTTTCTTCTCTTAAATAATCAGAGTATAGGAATGCAGAGAGGCCTATAGCTGGGCTGTCACATAAGGGATGGATTTAATCTCTTAATACTCCATAAATGTTGCGACACTTAATCTGAACATGTCTGATTGCCTGGCCTGTAAGGCTGTAGAATCCTGGCCCTCTGGATGTTGTTTAAGGCTTCTTCAAATTATATATATATATATATATATATATTTTTTTTTTTTTTTTTTACCCCACCCAGCTGAGATATTTAGGGATCCCTTATAAGAATGGAGAGTTGGGACTTCATTATCTCCCAGAACAAATTGTATGAATGTCTCATTCCTATTTGTTAATAAATATCGATATGTGAGGCAGAATTGTTCTGATTTGCTCTAATTTTAACTTGAAGCAAGTCTGTGGGGGTGGTTGCTCATTGTCGTCACCTCAAATGTTTTGGTTGGTACAGCTGCTAAAAGTGGTTATGAGCTGTCATGACCTAATTGACAGAGACCAGTTCTCAAGACAAACATTAAGAAAAACAAAAAACAAAAAAAACTTTCTTGGGAGAGGAATGTGGTGAACCTGCTCTTGGTGACTTTTCTCTTGTGAGAAAAATCTGATAAAGCAGCCTGCAGTTTATATGCTCTCCTCTGTAAGGCAAATATATTTACTGTTCTACTCTTTCTGTCCCAAGAAAATATGAAAGGGTCAACAGAAACTTGAACAGAAGTAACTTCCAAAGGCATATAACTTCTACTGTGTCACTCACTTCTGTAATTTGCTCCATAAAGAGCAAACAGGAGAAACTGGGAATAGCAGAATTTTGACCTTTCAGACATTGGTCTACTGTGCTCTCTAAAGGGCCATGATCTTCATGTTATTTAAGATCTTGCCTAGGCTATTCTCTACAAAAGATACCTAAAAAAATTTTGACTGTCTCAGTCCTTTCAATCTCCAAGTAACTGCTGGTAAAAAAAAAAAAAGAATTAAAAGCTAATCAGAAAACTCTAGTTGTATATTCCTTAACTGTTTTTGCTTAAATATTTTAAAGTGATCAGATGCTTTCAGCATATATGCCTAGAAAAAAGTTATATCAGCTAATACCTTTCATATTTATTTATACACAGGCACTCTGACATGAAAATATTCAAATGTGTTGCATGATAATTTTTTTTCCTTATGGTGTTAAGTAATGAGAAAATGGAAATGTTGTATCTATATCTATGTATCTATAGCAATATCTTTCCCAAGATGATATTGTATGAATTAAATTCAGAACATGTAACCCAACAGACTTCCATGTTGAATGGTAAACGTATCTATGAGGTCATTTCAAAATATTAGAGTCAAATTATGGAGAAGCAGTTTATTTTTATTTTTATTTTTTTTTGGAGAAGCAGTTTAATTAAGCCATAGACACTTGAATGTTTAAGAATGGTATTCTAAAATCTCACACTTTCAATAAAAGTAAATGATTTAGTTTGGGTATTCTGCCACTTTTACTGTTACATGATTTATTAGATAATGTTAACATGCAAAGTGCGAGATGTCTATAAATAACTTTGTATACATTTGCCACAACTTGCCAGCTAATTATCATTTTGAGATATGATGGTTCTGATTAATAAATCAGAAGGGAAACTCAATTATGAATGCATGCAATCAAACTTCATATGCAAGCCAAAATAAACCCGGCATTTGTAAGTCAGAATAACCCATTAGGGAAACTAATATAGTAGTGTTCCAAGGCTACATTGTGTGGAAAATAATGCTCTCCTGTTTAATGGAAGAGCATGCTTAAGAGACTGTCTATCTGGAGTATTGCTTAAGATAACAGGACACTGACTCAAGTAAAGGGCTCAAGTCAAAACAGAAACGACAAATGTCTCCTACTCTTTGCAGTTGAATTCAAGGAATATTTATTGAGTAACAAACTAAAGCCTCTTCTACAGAGGCCTGTTTTTAGATCTAGAAAAGACAACCAATAAATGCTTCTGATTTCAAATATAGGGGATTTTTATGCATTTAACTGTTTCTTTCCACAATTCCTTTGTTGCAGTTTTAACCCCAGTACTTTAGAATATGAACTTACATGGGAATAGGATTACTACAGATGTATCTAGTTAAGATGAGGTCATGCAGGACTAGGGTGAATTCCTAATTCAATACAGCTGACATTCATATAGAAAAGAGAAAATGTGGACACAGAGACATGCATACAAGGATAATGCATGTAAACGTGAAGGCCGAGATGGCGTAATTCTGCTACAAGTCAAGGAACATCAAAGATGGCCAGCAAGTCACCAGAAGCAAGGAGACAGGCATGAAGCAGGTTCTCTCTCAGCTCTCAGACGTAACCAGTCCTGCAGAGTCCCTGCTCTCAGACCTCAAGACTTCCAAACTGTGAAATAATAAGTCCTGTTGTTCAAGTCAGCCAGTCTGTGATATTTTGTTATGGCAGCCCTAGCTAACTAACACAGGTATAGACATTGCAAGGGAAGATACAATCTCTATCTTCAAAGTGCCTACGAACAGCTGTTCTCATAGAAAAGTCTGTAGAGAAGTCTGTTGGCAGAGTTTTTTCATTTAAATGGTAAAAGTCAGGAGCCTCAAAACAGAAGCAGGTAAAAGGGAACACATATGTTACCCAGAGCTGAATTTTAATGAGGCTGAAGATGAAGGGGACAGATGATTCAAAGCATGAATGTGCCTTCTTAAAATAGTTGACCATGAGCTCAGGGTTGGGAAGATCAGTGAACAAAAACCATGTGTAAAATTGTGTTGATGAGCTATACCAAGAATAGGAAAAGTGGCGTCAGTAGGAGAAGTAGATTAAGTGGTTACAGAATTCTTTTCTAAGCACTTCTCTTTTAGCTCTAGATTTGGGTAGATGTACACTCTTTGAAGGACAAATGTGAGGATGCTGGATCTTTTTAACATGACAATATATGTTTTACTATTAAAAAAAGCATGCAGCACTTTCTTGTCAATCTTTCAAAAATTCTTTAAATTATTATAAAATATTTCAGACAAAAAATGTCACATAAAAACTAATATGTAGATTACTCATATATCTACCACCTGGCTTTTTTGCAGTATTTCTGATACAGTTGAAGCGCCAGGGTTTCCGCTTCCGGATCTCATTTGTTCCCCTAACTACCACAGCCAATGCCTCTTACTCTGAACTTGCTGTTATTCATTCTCAAGCATTTCTTTTTGTATTCCCCCTGCAGAGTCATTCAGGTCAGAAGCAAGAATGCTGGAGTCTTGATACCTCTGCCTCTTCCAGTGGCAGTTATTGGTCCAAGGCTGTCCCTGGTGGGAAGTAAATCCCAAGTTGCTTCTCAGGTCTTTTTGCTGCAGGCAAAGTAGATGCCAGCAGTCTTCAGGACAGTCTTCTGATAAAGCCCCAGATGCTGACTGTTGGCGCAAAGGTTTAACTGAGCAGGACTCAGTGGGGTTTTCCTGGGGGTAGACTGTCTCCTGTCTTCTGCCTGACTCTTGTTTGTAGAAAAACTTTACCCTCCTTGGCCTTCCCTGAGTTCCAAAGAATAAATCTAATCAGAGAAGTGAGAAAATGAAGAAACAAACAAAAAAAGAGTCAAGCAGGACAAGAAAAAATACTTTAGCCATTAAATAAAGTCAAACACCTTTAGTTATTCTTCAAGGGTCTAATGACCCAGATAACCACAATGGTGTGGTCACTCACTTAGAGCCAGACATCCAGCAGTGTGAAGTCAGGTGGGCCTTAGGAAGCAGTACTATGAACAAAGCTAGTGGAGGTGATTAAATTTCATCTGAGCTAATTAAAATCCTAAAAGATGATGATGTTAAAGTACTGCACTCAATATGCCAGAAAATTTGGAAAACTCAGCAATGGCCACAGGATTGGAAAAATTAGTTTTCATTCTAATCCCAAAGAAGAGCAATGCCAAAGAATGCTCAAACTATCGCACAATTGCATTCACTTCACATGCTAGCAAGGTAATGCTCAAAATCCTTCAAGCTAGGCTTCAACAGTATGTGAACTGAGAACTTGCAGATGTACAAACTGGATTTAGAAAAGGCAGAGGAACCAGAGATCAGATTGCCAACTTCCATTGGATCATAGAAAAAGCAAGAAAATTCCAGAAGAAAACATCTACTTCTGCTTCACTGACTAAAGCCTTTGATTGTGTGTATCACTATAAACTGTGGAAAATTCTTACAGAGATGGGAATACCAGACCACCTTCTCTGTGTCCTTCAAAATCTGTATGCAGGTCAAGAAGCAACAGTTAGAACTGGACATGGAACAATGGACTGGTTCAAAATTGGGAAAGGAGTACATCAAGGCTATATATTGTCACCCTGTTTATTTAACTTACAAACAGAGTACATCAAGCGAAATGCTGGGTTGGATGAAGCACAAGCTGGAATCAAGATTGCCTGGAGAAATATGAACAACCTCAGATAAAGAGCTTCTTGATGAAGGTGAAAGAGGAGCGTGAAAAAGCTGGCTTAAAATTCAACATTCAAAAAATGAACATTATGATATCCGGCCCCATCATTTCATGGTAAATAGATGGGGAAACAATGGAAACAGTGAGAAACTTTACTTTTGGGGGCTCCAAAATCACTGCAGATGGTGACTTCAGCTGTGAAATTAAAAGAAACTTGCTTCTTGGAAGAAAAGCTATGACAAACCTAGACAGCATATTAAAAAGCAGACACATTACTTTGCTGACAAAGGTTTGTCTAGTCCAAGCTATGATGTTTTCAGTAGTCACATACAGATGTGAGAGTTGGACTCTAAAGAAGGCTGAGCACCAAAGAAGAATTGATGCTTTTGAACTGTGGTATTAGAGAAGACTCTTGAGAGTCCCTCAGACAGCAAGGAGATCAAGCCAGTTTATCCTAAAGGAAATCAACCCCAAATATTTATTGGAAGACCTGATGCTAAAGCTGAAGCTCCAATACTTTGGCCACCTGATGCAGAGAGTCAATTCATTAGAAAAGAACCTGATGCTGGGGAAGATTGAGGGAATGAGAAGGGGGCGATAGAGGATGAGATGGTTGAATGGTATCATTGACTTAATGGACATGAGTTTAAGCAAATTCTGGGAGATAGTGAACGACAGGGAAGTCTAGCGTGCTGCCGTCCGTGTGATCACAAAGAGCTGCTGACAATTGAGTAACAACAAGGGCTATAGATAGTACTCTGAGTCATGACTTTCGGGTTGTTTTGCTGAAACTACCACCAGGTGGAAGAAGTTAACTGCATGCTGACCAAAAGCACAAAGACCCCACATGTATTGGAATCAGACAGAAGGTTGATGATATTGACTCCTGACTACCTTACTACCAACCAATCAGAAGAACGTCCATGAGCTGAACATACACCTCACAACACTCTCTCTTATCCTGTCATTAGAAACCTTTCCCTAAAGCCATTGGCAGGTCTGAGTGTGTTTTAGCATTAGCTGCCTGTACTCTTTGTTTGGCGCCTGCAATAAACAATGCATTTTCCTTCACCACAATCTGTTGTCAGTATATCAACTTTACTGTACGCAGGCAAATGGACCCACGTTTGGTATGGTAACAAATGCATATTAGGAGCCTGGGTACTTAACAATGGTAAAAGTAATAAGAAATATAGGAAGCACACTGTCAGTATCTACTACCTGTCCCATCACATGGATACATCATGATTTATTTTCTTGTTGGTGGATATTTAATTTAAGTGACTATTTGTTCCAGTTTTTAAGAGTAGATGCTAAGAATGACATTAAAATAGACATTTTAAAGGCATCTTTAAACATTCCCTAAAGACTTATTTTGTTTTTGAATTTAAGAAGTAAGTCTCTCATAAAGTCCTCCTCTATGAGAAATCAGCTGAAGAGGTAGAAGACTGTTTATTCAGTACTGTCAGAGATGAAGTGATCTGGGAAATGAACTAGAACTCCTTCTCACAGTGGGAAACTTGTCTTGATGCCTTAGGTCCAGATGCTCCAGGTGAGGGCTCTTTGCTGAAGTTTGGGGCAGGGACTTTGTCCTGGCCTCATAAGATACCCTCATGAAAGAAGAATCTTCTATTTCCCAGGGCAATTTCAAGTCCTTTAAACATCCAGTTTATACCTTGCTTAATCCTCAGTTACTTTGTTCAATGTTTTATTTTTTTTTTCCATTTATTTTTATTAGTTGGAGGCTAATTACATCATTACAGTAGTTTTTGTCATACATTGAAATGAATTAGCCATGGATTTACATGTATTCCCCATCCCAGTCCCCCCTCCCACCTCCCTCTCCACCCGATCCCTCTGGGTCTTCCCAGTCCACCAGGCCCGAGCACTTGTCTCATGCACCCAACCTGGGCTGGTGATCTGTTTCACCCTAGATAATATACATGTTTCAATGCTGTTCTCTTGAAACATCCCACCCTCGCCTTCTCCCAGAGTCCACAAGTCTGTTCTATACATCTGAGTCTCTTTTTCTGTTTTGCATATAGGGTTCTCGTTACCATCTTTCTAAAGTCCATATGTATGTGTTAGTATACTGTAATGGTCTTTATCTTTCTGGCTTACTTCACTCTGTATAATGGGCTCCAGTTTCATCCATCTCATTAGAACTGATTCAAATGAATTCTTTTTAATGACTGAGTAATATTCCATGGTGTATATGTACCACAGCTTCCTCATCCATTTGTCTGCTGATGGGCATCTGGGTTGCTTCCATGTTCTGGCTATTATAAACAGTGCTGCGATGAACATTGGGGTGCACGTGTCTCTTTCAGATCTGGTTTCCTTGGTGTGTACGCCCAGAAGTGGGATTGCTGGGTCATATGGCAGTTCTATTTCCAGCTTTTTAAGAAATCTCCACACTGTTTTCCATAGTGGCTGTACTAATTTGCATTCCCACCAACAGTGTACCATTTATACGCCAGTCAGGATGGCTGCTATCCAAAAGTCTACAAGCAATAAATGCTGGAGAGGGTGTGGAGAAAAGGGAGCCCTGTTCAATGTTTTAAAACATATGTTACATCTTTATTGTCTTTTTTCATTACTTGTTCAATTAATATTTAGTTTTTTTTCTCTTTTCCTTAGTGGGAATCAGGATATGTTTGCAAAAGGGGACAGACTGATTGCCCAAACTCATGACAAAGAGGATTGGTATTTGTTTTTCCTTCCTCATCTCCCACCTCTTCCCACATGCTTAGTTCTTAAATTTTGAGAAACTAAAAAGATCTCTGTCTCCTATTTGAGCTCTGGATGGCCTCCAGGACATAAAAGGAAGTCCTGTGGGACAGAATGGCCACCTGAATCGTACATGCACAATGCTTCTGACATCTTGACAATACACCAGAGGGAGTAAGTATAGTTTTCCACCCAAAAAACACATTACTTTTCACTAATTTGCCAAAGAGCACTCAAAGCAGTGCTGATTTGTCTGTGCAATTCACAAACTATGTATACAAAGACTACAAGGACATCCAGGAGAGGAAATCCAACTGTGTAAATCTCCCAACTTGAGCACACTTGTTTAAGTCCCAAAGAGAAATTGTGAAAGAGGTGATGGGGTAATGTTGTTTAAGGAGGACCCCTTAAATGAAGGCAAATCTTGTTGCAATTTTATCTTTAGGATCTTTTCATTCAAGTATTAGAATTTCCATTTTAATGACCTGGCTTAAGGATAAACAACTAACATACAACCACAGAAAAAAACCAAACTGATATTTCGGGGAAAATTTAACATATCTCCCTGTTTTCAGCTCTTTAGGAGATGATCAGTGTGATGGATTGAACGTTTATGTTGCTCCAAAAATTGTATGTTGAAGCCCTAACCATCTCAAGCAATGGTATCCAGAAGTGGAGGCTTTGGGGTGTTACCAGGATTGGATGCGGTCATGAGGGTGGAGCCCCAGTGATGGCATTAGTGTCCTGATAGGAAGCAGAGAGCTCTCTCTCTTTTAATCATGTATGAACACCGTGAGAGGGTGGTTTTCTACAGGCCAGGAAGAGAGCTCTCACCAGGGAACTGAATAAGCCAAAGCCTTGATGCTGGTCTTTCTGCCTTCAGAACTGGGAGAAATAAATTGCTTAAGCCACTTAGTCTATGGCATTTTGTCATGGCAGCCCAAACTGATTAAGAGAGTCAGGTGAAGAAAATTTCTAATAGGCATTTTAGTTTGGATGTCTGAAAATCTGATTATATGCTTAAAAATTAGAATTTGCAGCTTGAAAATCAAAGTTTTATAAACTATAAAATAGCTCAGTAATAGGTCTTCATCCATCATAAACTACATGTTCTATGACGTTTCTTTAGTGTTGGGATCCACTGGAGGAGCTCTTATACTATGTTAACAGCTTTCTTAGGCCTTAAGATGAACATGAGGGCTTGAGACACCTCCCAGTAAGCTGACCAACATCAGGGAGCTCAGTTCTTACAATTCTTTTTGCTCTGAACTTCTTTTGATAATGTCGTAACAAAAAAATCTTTATCAAGATTTTCTATCTATATGAAAAATGCAGCGCATATTACGAGGACTCAGAAATACTGTCAGTACTATGGCACTACACAAAGAGATGTTATTTCTGGATTTACAAAGACAGCAGGGAACTAGTATTTTCCACTTTATTATAGGAAGTAACTCATCTTAGAAATTCAGTGAAAAAGTCTGCATCTGACATGAACTTTGAGCATGTGTATTGATAGAAATGACAAGACATAGAAAGGAGTCATTGAAAACTGGAAAAGGAACTCAGATTAGACCAAAATAGACTATTATCTTAGATACTTTTTATGAATTCTTTACTGATAGAATTTTATATTAGAATACTATTTTCTTATATTGAGTAGACTTATGATTAATGTAATGTCTGATAAAATGCATTTTATTTTCATAATGTAGGTTCAGGGCATTTTAAGTAATCCTTTTGTCATCCCCAAAGATCTAGAATTGAAGAAGAGTCTCCAGACATTGTCATCTATTGATACCTTCACTGGCAGAGCCTCTGTGACTATGATAGCTTAGATTCTCGGTCAGTACAGACAGCATCAGGTAAGAAGTCACCCTACGGAATGCTGTTTTAATGGGGCATATTTCTGTCACATGGTGCCACAACCATGTTTCATTTCTGTTTTCCTTATTCTTGTTTATTTCTTATAAATTGTGGCATAACACTGCTTATCTTCTTGTATATCTTGCATTTTTCTGGGAAAGTTATATTCAAGCTACGTACACTGAAGATTGGACTTTGCAGTGTGGTCCCAATACCTTTCAAATCACAATGTTCATCTTCATCTGTGCTGTTTCCGGTCAATGTGAAAGGCAAGATGGCTACAATTTAGGACATGAGGCGTTTTAAAAAACTTCTATTAGAAATGTGACCCTGGTTAACCCTAAAAATTCAAAGCTAGAAAACTAGTAAAAATGAATATATAGCAATATTTCAAAAATCAAGAGAACAGTACAAAACACTACAAAGGAAGTGTAATGAATATTTTATCTTAAGATTGTTATTATAACCTTTTTGCCAGCAATGTTTTATAAGTTTTCAAGAGTAGGAATGTAAAAATAATATTTAGCCAGAAACAGAATTCAAAATAACAGAGAAAACATCCTGCTTTGTTCTTGAGAGTTCCTTATATTTTCTTGTTTCAGGATGAGGAATAAAAATTCAAATAGTTTTCCACATGATCTTACTAGGTGCTAAATTGGCTTGTATTTTTTCTGGACTATTTCTAACTCTTGAATAAATCTGTAATAGTGTTGGGGGGATGGAGGAAATTCTTAATTGAACAAATGTCTAAATTCTGGGATTGTATAACCTGTGTATAATTTGTGGTAAACCAGGACAATGTTTTATTCAAAGGTAACATGTTTTACCACCCTCATGTCCAAAATAAATGTGGAAAAACATATCCATAAACTTTATATCATTTATTTTTCTAAAACAGAGTACTAGTAATAGAATACTAGTGCTTGTAGTTGCTATTATTTTCTCTGGTAATTTTCCTTACATAACAGAAAATCCACTTGAGTAGTTTATATTTCAATATTCTTTTCTGGTTTAACCCTTGACCATTTCTCTCTTCATTAATTAGGGTTTAATCAAGTTGCTGTTTTTTAATCTACCCTTTCTCCTCTTGTATGTATCAATTAGATATAAGCTACTGTGCCCCAATCTGCAGAATCTGTCATTCCTTTGAATCTTCCAAGAATCATGGTTGCCCTCCTGCCCTTTGAAACATCTTCAAGTTCTCTGAAATGTCCTCAAAACCATGAGTTTCATTTATATGCAAGAAAACTCAGCACTGGCATTTAAAAATGTCAATGAAAAGTCTGCATGTTTTATTTTCTTTTCCACTAAGTTTCTTTCTGCTTCTTTGTCTTCCACCCAATTTGTTTTAAACTTGCTGCTTTCACTTACTTTAACAATCCTTCTTCTGACTTTACATTTAATCTTTTCACTAGGATTATTTTTCCACTAAAACCACCGACTGAATTTTAAAGTACAGTATTGGAATCCCAATGTAAATGTGGGTAAATTCTCAGTTAAATATTAGAAATCAGTTTTCTCTTATCCTTCCTTCCTTCCTATGGGTAAATAGTTCAGAGTTATTAAGCTTTAGTAAACAACACATAAGTCAAATCTCGTAAACTAGGACTTATTAAATGTACATCTTCTATCTCACGCAATACTAAACTAAGAAAAATATCCTTTGATTTACAAAACACTTAAAATGTCCTGTGTCCCATTATTCACCACAAGGGGGCATATGTGTACAAGTGTTTCATGACCCTTTGGTAGCATCATTTTATGATGATTATGTGCAAGTATTATTTTGTTTTATCATGCTTTTATGTCTTTTTTTCTAGTATGCGTGCTTTGTATAAAGTGATCCTAAGACTATAGCACTTTTTAATGTTGAGTGTGGAGAATGGATTTCACTGTAGAACCAGAAGATATATTCTAGGCTAAAGCTCTAGAAACTGCAATTCCAGCAGTTTCTTCTATTTCCCATAAATCATATTGGAGTTCAAGCAAAATCTAATCATGTCCAAGTACACTGAAACCTCATAAACTTTAGAGATATTAAACATTCAATGGTACATTCTGAAATATACATAACTGTTTTAAAACTCTGAGATAAAATTCAGCGCCAGGTCAAGTACATGGCTGCTGAGGAGTTACCCAAGTTTTGGCCACAGGTTACAGTTATTTCATGATTTATTTTCACAGAACTTACAGGCCTTGCATAAGTTCCCAAAGAGGGGCATACCTTTTCTACATCAGTCAATAAATGACAGTTTACTGGAAAAAAAATGACCATCACAGATAACCTAAAGAGAAGAAGCTATATGAAGGTGGCAAAGTGGAGGCTACTGAGGCCATTAAAACAAAGGTTAACAATGGAATAAAAAATTAACATCAGGGCTAACAATTTCACTTTTTACTAGTAAGCATATTTGATACCATAAACCCTCTCCTATAAGAAACTGAAACAAAATCCTGGGGTTACATGGAATATATATTAAAAGAATAAGGTCTCTTAGCGTGAACACCGCCCATGACTCTCAACTTCCCTCTATCCCACCCTTTTCCCACTATTTGGACAAATCTTTTACCTGCTTGTGACTTCTGTCTTATTTAACGACATGTAAGGCTGGGGGAGGAATAATCGGATATGTGTCTAGATTATATTAGGGCAGTTAAGCAAAATGGGCTTTCAGATGGCCTGTTTCACAAACACCTGGGTGTTTATTAAAAACACAGATTTCCAGATCGTGCCTTGCTACTCCTCCCCCAGAACTATGGAATGAAAATGACTCTCTGGGGCTGGGAATCGGGAATTAGCATTTTAAACAAGTGCCTTAGGTGATTTTTTATGCTGTTCATCTTAATAGCAGCTATAATCCATATTTTAACTTATTATCTTGTTGATTTTTATATATCTGTAGAGAGGAGACAGTTTTAACAAGTCTATTCAAGATGTGGCTATAAATTCCAAGTTTATCACCCACTGTGCATTCTACCGTATTATGTCTATAGTGTTTTCTTCTTTATTTAATATTGTAATGCCTTGATTATGAAATTCTATGGAGGGTGGGGTGTATATGAGGGCATATAGCTTACCCCTTGCTTTTATTAGTTATTTTCTATTAATAATACAACTTGGTTCTATTGAATTTATGCTTTTCTTAGTAGCAGCTATTTTTAAAGGCAAATATGTTTGCAACTTAACCAGGAAAAGTGAGAAAGAAAAGAGAATGAGATCTTGGCTCTCAGAAAATTATATGCTATAAACACTAAAATTAGAAATGTTGCCTTCCCTTTACTTTTATAGCATATAGGAAAAACAAAGTTTTGAACAACTAAAAAGAACAAGGTAATGATTTAGTTTCTATTAAAAAAGAGAATTAAGGATCAGAATGTGTTAGGAGCCAAATTATGCAAAATATCCAGGCAAGAGTAATCTCAAAAACATTATTTTTATGTATAATTCATTTAGCAGCTGCCTATTTGTGACACATATTATACATTGATTAAGAGCATGGTTAAACAACTGAATGATGTGCATGCTTCATATAATAACACTCTGTTCTTACTGCAAGTTTAAAGAAGCAAAACTGGGAATAGTGAAACTTGGTGTGTTTATGTTAATTAGAACAGTCATGATCTGAAAAATGCTAATAATTATGGAACATGAATGCATTCAGAGCTGTTCCTTGCAGAGCGAGAGGTCCAAGGAGAATTTGGGGGAAGTTCTTTGCAGTGGCCTGTAAGTAAACCATGATGCCCTAAGAAAACATGATGAGTAAGTAGTGAGCATAAAGCAACCAAGGGGCAGTCAGGTGATAAACAGAGAAAAAGGGGAAAAAACATTTATTTCTTGACAAGGATGCAGATAAATTTTTCAATGTTTGAAATTCAATTCTGTGTTTCTTGAAAGTACACTTCAAAATTCGATAGCACTTTCTCTAGCTTTTGATTTCCTAAGGACTGTTCATAGGCTTGGAAAAGTTGATGATTGTGGGGAGTAATGGTAGGCCCTGGGGTGACAATTAAGGGCCAGGTATTGAATTTGAAACTCTGTGGAAGAATCTGAGGCTTCTTGGAATATTGCCCAGAATTCCATTTAAAAAATCAGTAATGGTAATGTTCATTTCCTTAATCTCTTCATCATTTAGTTTAAAATTGTTGCAAAGTGAAATGACCTACAGCCATCTTTCTGTTTAGAAAAGTTACATGAAAACAATCGAGCAAACATGTTGCCTATTCACTTGTCCTGGCACTCTCCCAGGAGGTATTTCTCTATTTCTATAACATACATTGTTTCTTTCCCTTGGCATGAATGTAAAATATTCATTGCAGAATAATTTTAACAGTTCA
Source organism: Odocoileus virginianus (assembly GCF_023699985.2). Classification (NCBI taxonomy): domain Eukaryota; kingdom Metazoa; phylum Chordata; class Mammalia; order Artiodactyla; family Cervidae; genus Odocoileus; species Odocoileus virginianus. Next base: position 13,901,204 of record NC_069698.1, read on the forward strand.
ATAAACAAAAGAAAAATAGACATTTTGAGATATCTGTGCATTTGCAATATATATTACCAGAGACTAAGAGATCATTCTCCTTATTTTTCAAATCTTCAGAGACTTTCAACTACTGCTATCCATTACCTTCTGCATGGGCTTCAGAGATGAGAAACAGAAGGAAGTTTGTATACAACAAGAGAGAAATTGCAGTGGGAAGTTTTGTAATAGAAGGACGATCCAATTGTGGAACAGATTCTCTCCTTTAATAATGTCATGGCATATAGGGTTATCGTTACCATCTTTCTAAATTCCATATATATGTGTTAGTATACTGTAATGGTCTTTATCTTTCTGGCTTACTTTGCTCTGTATAATGGGCTCCATAACCCTATATGCAAAAAAAGAAAAAGAGACTCAGATGTATAGAACAGACTTGTGGACTCTGTGGGAGAAGGCGAGGGTGGGATGTTTCAAGAGAACAGCATCGAAACATGTATATCTAGGGTGAAACAGATCACCAGCCCAGGTTGGATGCATGAGACAAGTGCTCGGGCCTGGTGCACTGGGAAGACCCAGAGGGATGGGGTGGAGAGGGAGGTGGGAGGGGGGACTGGGATGGGGAATACATGTAAATCCATGGCTAATTCATTTCAATGTATGACAAAAACCACTGCAATGTTGTAAACTAATTAGCCTCCAACTAATAAAAACAAATGGAAAAAAAATAATGTCATGGCAATAATTAACTGACTTTGTTTCCAACGTAATAGCCATATGACTTGAGCACATCACAAGTTCTTTGGCCTCAATTTCTTTACTTGTTAATAAATAAAAATAACACACTTTGACACACACACACTCACATATATTGGTAGAGCTATTGATACAAGGTATCCCAGCTATCTTTGCCACTCTGTTTTCTATTCCAGCTTACACCAAGCTTCCATCATTTCCTAAGGGTTCAAATGAATCTTTTGCTCTTTATCTCTGACCCTCTACAATTCATTCCCAACATATCAGGCAGAATGAGCTCTTGGAAAATAAAATTTCTGTTATATCATCAGGTGCTTAAAATTTTCCAATGTATTCCTTTCATAGTTAGTCTACTCCTTTCCACGACCTTCAAATTTTAGTTTCCTACCCCTGTCCCTGATCTCTTAGTGGGTCAACCATCCTGGCCTTATTCCTACTTCTGAACTATGCCAAACTTGTTCCCTAAGATTTAGGAGCTGTATTTCTTTCCTTTCACCATAGAACATCTGGCTTCAGATCTTTTCATGGCTGGTACCTTTATAATTTTCAGGTCTCATTTCAAACGATACCTCATTAAAGAAGTATTTTCTGACTGTGCTTCCAAGGTAGCTTCTCAAGTTTATTTTCTATAATTTTATTATATATCCAGCATCTGTCACTAAGATTGAGATTCCTCTTTCTCTTACTTTTAAAACTTCATTTATTATCTTTACCTTTTAAAAAAAATTGTTTATTGTCTTTATAATAAAGATTATCAAGGCTGTAAACTCCATAAGAAAAGCTTGTTTACTGCAATATCTTCAATTTCCAGAACAGTACCTGGCACATAGTAGGCACTCAAGAAATGGGCTGTATAAAGTTTCCCAGACTGTAATTACATGTGATTATTTAATGTCTGTCTTCTCCACAGACCAGCTTAGCATCCAATTATATTAAGAAGTACATGTTAAATGAATAAATTATGATTACTGAATCACCAAAGTATCTGTATATTTATAGTCTGCTTAGATAATCTAGTCCGTTTGTATGACTGAGGTGACATTTTAATCACTCATGTTTTCATTTTCTTATTTACATTATCTATCAATCTGGAGGTTCTCTTATGTGTTGATTACTGTATCAGAATGTCTGCAGGTACAGGTCACAGAGTCACAGAAGGTCCATTTCTCAGGAGCGTAAGTAAATAAAATATTTAACTGAATTATAAACAAATAACTAGAATAAGTGGATTCTGTATTGACACATACACTTAACATTTTCACTAGATAACTAGGTTCCTTTGTGCTCCTTTGAGCACTGGGTTTGTCTCCTTAGGCTTGTTGCCTCAGGACTGAAAGACGGCTGTCACAGTCCCAAGCCCACGTCCTTCCAAAGCTATATTCGAGGCAACACAGAAAAGAAATGGCCAATGCTACAAAGCTTTCCATGTAAGCCTATTTACAGTAGACCTCAACCCCCAAAGTTTCTCCAAAGTTGCCAAACTCACTTCCCTTTACATTTAAATGACTTTTCAAAGAATAAAATTTAAGTGTCAAAGGAGAATGGTATGAATATGTATAAATTATGATTTATATTTTGGGTCTGAGTTCATTATCGACATCCAAATAAAGATTTTATTAGCAAGGAGAAGATGACAAGAGAGGCTATGTAGGCCGCTAACAGGGCCTGCCATAAACAGCACAAATAACTGATCATCTTTTTCAATTTATTTGCCATTGATGTGAAGCTCCTTATACTTGGAATAAGTAAGCTTTCTCACAGAGTTTTCATGTGATTTACACTATATTTATAATGTTTTTCTTTCCAGTTTTCTATTGTCAGAGGGAGAAAAAAGGCCTTTTTTTGACATCAGAGATGAAACTGGCAGTTAAGCATTAGAATGACTTCATTTCTTAAGATGGTATCTCTGAAACTCAAGGGCTAAAGTCAGCAGCTTTGTGTACACTGTCTTATTTTGTCTTTTTTCTGCACAAGCAAGATGGGCCAATGAACATGGTGCTTTCCGCTTGCTGAACATCTGCTGATTGATCTTCCTCAGTAAATCAATTTAGCCTGGGTTGGTTCTAAAATCACTAGGAGCAGGGAGAATAACTCTGAATTAGACAGTGTTGGATGTTGCTAAAACAAAAACGAGCAGCACTTGGTATTTCCTACAATTTATGGTTAATCATCAAGATGTAGGCCAAACGTCTTGAGATTTGTGACTGGCCTTCCATTATTCCTCATTGATTAGCATTTACACTAGAAGGGCTGGATATATTTCAGATGTTTGTAGGTATTAAAATATTATGTACTATGTGCTTTTATAAACAATTTGTCTTGGGTCTTGTAAAATTTTCCCTTCTGTGAATACCCTGGCCCACTGTTATAACGGCTTCAATGTCTGTAACATTTTCTGTTGTCTATTGTAATTTTTTCCTCTTCTTATACATAAAGGATTGTTTTAGGTTTACTCATTTGGTGGGTTATGATTAACAGTCATATCAGGGAAGAAATCAATGCAATTTTACTGAAAACAATGTGCTTATAGTTTCAATCACTTTCTTCCATTTTCTTTATTAGTGTCATTATCAGCAATTAACTAAGCAGACACTAAGTAGTATATTAATTTTGCTGTTGAAAGCATTAAAACATGTAAAAGATAAATATCTTGTTCTCTAGGGTTTTATAAAAAGCTAAAGGGATTCATTACTACTTGTAATTACGACTTGTAAGTCACCCCAAACCTTGAGAACTGATCAGCAATATTAGTTTCTCAGTTGTCTCTTGTCTTCAATAATGCCTTCCAAAGTCTAAGGCCTTAGAGTCCTTTCTTTAAAATGCATATTGGAAAGACACAGGGCTGACATCTACAAAGGGTTTGATTTTGTGCATGCTTTGCACAAATGATAGATGGAGGTTTTCCCACAATGTGGCTTGGCTTCTTAATGGTATGCATAAATGAACAAGATGGTCCTCTCTAGCTTCAAGATTTGTTAGAGCTGCTTGCACAGTCCTTTTCTATTCTGTGTATGATAATCTTCAAACCTTCTTCACATGTTTCACTACCAAGGCCTCTGTGATGATCACAAATCCTTATTTCCTAAGCTCCAAAGATAAGACTTCTTAGGAAATAATTCTTTAGATATTATCTGTGCTATTGTTGAATCCTATTTCCATCTAACGCTTTGTTGTTCAGCCGCTAAGTCGTGTCTGACTGTTTAAGACCCCATAGACTGTAGTACTCCAGGCTCCTCTGTCCTCCACTGTCTCCCAGAGTTTGCTCAAATTCACATCCGCTGAGTTGGTGGTGCTATCTAACCATCTCATTCTCTGCTGCTCCCCTCTTCTTTTGCCCTCAATCTTTACCAGCATCAGGATCTTTTCCAGTGAGTTGGCTCTTCATATCAGGTGGCCAAAGTACTGGAGCCAGAGCTTCAGCATCAGTCCTTCCAATGAATATTCAGGACTGATTTCCTTTACAATTGACTGATTTGATCTCCTTGCAGCCCAAGGAACTCTCGAGAGTCTTCTTCAGCACCACAATTTGAAAGCATCAATTAATGCTTAAGTCTGTCATTGTCAATTCACCCAAAGAAGTGTATGCTTCCTGGCAGCACTGTTCCAGAAAACCACCTTTAAAATTTTTGGTCTCTCAGCCTGGATCCAAGCCGGTATGTATGATGTTCACTTCTTCAACAGTTATTGGGTATTATTGGGTACTGTTGCTCTGTACTTAGCACATGTTCTCTCTGGTTTAGTGTAAAGCTTTGTTGCCCTTTCAACTCCATTGTTGTGGATTTGCTTTCTGGCATTTGGACTCAAAATCTGGATACATTAATTCTGGAGAATATAGTTTTTAAACATCAGATCATTACAGTACCCCCTTACAAAAGCTTATACTGACAAAAATTAATAAAAACTGTCAGAATTTCTGACTATGAATTAGTCCATCAAATAAACACTGGTTGGCTCAAGGGCACTTTTCTCCCTTTGAATTAAGGAAACCTAAAATTGGCATATTGATTTCTTTCCCTTCAGCTAATTACAATGGTCTGCATATTTGACTGATTTCGACTGACTTCTATCATAGTATCCTTATCCATCAGAGGGCAGACAGAATGAAAACCAGAATCACAGAAAACTAACCAAGCTGATCACATAGATCACAGCCTCGTCTAGCTCAATGAAACTATGAGCCATGCTGTGTAGGGTGACCCAAGAGGGACAGGTCATGGTGGAGAGTTCTGACAAAATGTGGTCCCCTGGAGAAGGGAATGGCAAACAACGTCAGTATTCTTGCCTTGAGAACCCCATGAACAGTGTGAAAAGGCAAAAAGACATGACACTGAAAGATGAATTCCCCAGGTTGGTAGCCACCCAGTATGATACTGGAGAAGGGTGGAGAAATAGCTCCAGAAAGAATGAAGAGATGGAGCCAAAGCAAAAACAGTGCACAGCTGTGGATGTGACTGGTGATAGAAGTAAAGTCCAACGCTGTAAAGAACAATATTGCATAGGAACCTGGATTGTTAGGTCCAAGAATTAAGACAAACTGGAAGAGTTCAAACAGGGGATGGCAAGAGTGAACATCGACATTTTAGGAAAAAGTGAACTAAAATGGACTGGAATGGGCAAATTTAATTCAGATGACCATTACATCTACTACTGTAGGCCAGAATCCCTTAGAAGAAATGCAGTAGCCCTCATAGTCAACAAAAGAGTCCAAAATGCAGTACTTGGGTGCAATCTCAAAAACGACATAATGATCTCTGTTCATTTCCAAGGCAAACCATTCAGTGTCACAGCGATCCTAGTCTATGTCCCAACCAGTAATAATGAAGAAGCTGAAGCTGAATGGTTCTAAGACCTGTAAGACCTTTTAGAACTAACACCAAAAACAGATGTCCTTTTCATCACTGGGGACTGGAATGCAAAAGTAGGAGTCAAGAGATACCTGGAGTAGCAGGCAAATTTGGCCTTGGAGTACAAAATGAAGCAGTACAAAGGCTAATAGAGCTTTGCTAAGAGAATTCACTGGTCATAGCAAACACCTTCTTCCAACAACAGAGGAGATGATTCTACATATGGACATCACCAGATGGTCAACATTGAAATCAGATTGATTATATTGATTGATTATAATATATATATTCAGTATATATTGATATACTGAATATATATTGATTATATTATTTGCAGCCAAAGATGGACAAGCTCTATACAATCAGCAAAAGCAAAACCAGAGATGACTGCAGCTCAGATCATGAATTCCTTCTTCAAAATTCAGACTTAAATTGAAGAAAGTAGGGAAAACCATTGGACCATTCGGGTATGACCAGTGTCATAAATAAATCATATATGAATTATAAATCAAATGTCTTATGATTATACAGTGGAAGTGGCAAAAAGATTCAAAGGATTATATCTGATAGAAGAGTACCTGAAGAACTACAGATGGAGGTTCATATCATTGTACAGGAGGCAGTGATCAAAAACCATCCCCAAGAAAAAGAAATGCCAAAAGGCAAAATGGTTGTCTGAAGAGGCCTTACAAATAACTGAGAAAAGAAGAGAAATGAAAGCCAAGGAGAAAAGGAAAGATATGTCCATCTGAATGTAGAATTCCAAAGAATAGCAGGAGAGATAAGAAAGCCTTTCTCCATGATCAATGCAAAGAAATAGAGGAAAACAATAGAATGGGGAAGACTAGAGAACTCATCAAGAAAATTAGAGATGCCAAGGGAACTTTTCATGCAAAGATAGGCACAATAAAGGACAGAAATGGTATGGACCTAAAAGAAGCAGAAGATATTAAGAAGAAGTGGCAAGAATACACAGAACGATACAAAACAGATCTTAAGGACCAGGATAACCATGATAGCGTTATCACTCACTTAGAGCCAAACATCCTGGAATGTGAAGTTAAGTGGGCCTTTGGAAGCATCACTACGAACAAAGCTAGTGGAGGTGATGGAATACCAGTTGAGCTATTTCAAATCCAAATGACAATGCTGTGAAAGTGCTGCACTCAATATGCCAGCAAATTTGGAAAACTCAGCAGTGGCCACAGGACTGGAAAAGGTCAGGTTTCATTTCAATCTCAAAGAAAGGCAATGCCAAAAAATGTTCAAATGACCACACAATTGCTCTCATTTCACATGCTAGCAAAGTAATGCTCAAAATTCTCCAAGCTAGGCTTCCATAGTATGTGAACTTAGAAATTCCAGATGTTCAAGCTGGTTTTAGAAAAGGCAGAGGAACCAGAGATCAAATTGCCAATATCCATTGGATCATCAAAAAGGCAAGAGTTCCAGAAAACATCTACTACTGCTTTATTGACTATGCCAAATCCTTTCACTGTGCGGATCACAACAAACTGGAAAATTCTTCAAGAGATGTTAATACCAGACCACCTTACCTGCCTCCTGAGAAATCTGTATGCAGGTCAAGAAGCAACAGTTAGAACCACACATGGAACAATGGACTAGTTTCAAACTGGGAAAGGATAATATATTGTCCTTTATAAGGTTATACAAGGCTATATATTGTCACCCAGCTTATTTAACTTATATTCAGAGTACAACATGCGAAATGCCAGGCTGGATGAATCACAAGATGGAATCAAGATTCCTGGGAGAAATATCACTAACCTCAGATATGCAGAGATACCACTCTTATGGCAGAAACAAAGAGGAACTAAAGAACCTCTTGATGAAAGTGAAAGAGGAGAATGAAAATGTTGGCTTTAAACTCAACATTCAAAAAACTAAGATTATGGCATCTGGTCCCATCACTTCATGGCAAATAGATGGGGAAACGGTGGAAACAGTGACAGACTTTATTCATTTTCTTGAGCTCCAAAATTACTGCAGATGGTGATTGCAGCCATGAAATTAAAAGACGCTCACTCCTTGGAAGAAAAGCTATGAGAAACCTAGACAGCGTATTAAAAAGCAGAGACATTATTTTCTGACAAAAGTCCATCTAGTCAAAGCAATGGTTTTTCTAGTAGTTACATATCGGATGTAAGATTTGGACCATAAAGAAAGCTGAATGCTGAAGAATTGATGCTTTTGAACTGTGGTGTTGGAGAAGACTCTTGAGAGTCCCTTGGACTTCAAGGAGATCCAACCAGTCCATCCTAAAGGAAATCAGTCCTGGATATTCATTGGAAGGACTGATGCTGAAGCTGAAGCTCCAATACTTTGGCTACCTGATGTGAAGAAAAGACCTTGAAGCTGATGCTGGGAAACATTGAAGACAGGAAGAGAAGTGGATGACACAGGATGAGATGATTGGAAGGCATCACTTACTCAATGGACATGAGTTTGAGCATGCTCCGGGGTTTGGTGATAGACAGGGAAGCCTGGCATGCTGTAGTCTGTGGGGTTGCAAAGAGTCTGACAGGACTGAGTGACTGAACTGAAATGAATTACAAAAGTCTGTGTATTTGACTGATTTTGACAGTGATATCATAATATCTGTCAAGTAAGAATTGCTTTTCTAGAAGAGTCAGTTTATTATTTGTCCCAAATGGCAAAGCTCCTTTCTTAGTGATGAATTTGGTTTATCAAGCCAGGATTTTATTGTTTTTCATTCTTCCAAGGTTTATTTGTTCACCACTTTTTTATTGAAAAAGTTATTTAAATCTTCACATTATAGTCTTCTGATAACATAGCTATTTTTCTCCTGTTTTTCTTTATATTTAGGCTGCTGAATTACATTTACCTAGAGGAAACTGTCATTTTCTTTTCTTGAATTTTTTATTAAAATTCTGTGCAGAAACCTGCCCTTATTTCTATTTGTGCTAATGATATGTAGCTTGGTGGGAGCTACTAGGTTTCACGGTCCTGTACCCAAGAGTGACTTTGTGCCTGAGGCTGTCATATCACTTCCACTCTTTGCTTCATTAAATCTTAAGGAACAATTGAAGTACAAGTCATTCTTCAGGTTGGCCTGGCTCACCTACACAGACTTAGTGTAAGATGCATTTTACCACATGGTATTGATATCTTAGCACAGTCTCACTTCTACCATTGATGACTTGATGGACAGAGACTCTTGTGATAGGCTCTCAAAGCATAACATTTCATTTTTCAAAATAAAAAAAATCAAAAATATTTTTCACCACAGGTTCTTTTATTTAGTGCATTGGATATCATATGATTTTAAATGAAAGTGTTTAAAAGATTTTACTGCATAACTTTTTTCTTCCATTTATTTTTATTAGTTGGAGGCTAATTACTTTACAATATTGTAGTGGTTTTTGTCATACATTGACATGAATTAGCCATGGATTTACATGTATTCCCCTTTCCGATCCCCCCTCCCACCTCCCTCTCTACCCGATCCCTCTGGGTCTTCCCAGTGCACCAGGCCCGAGCACTTGTCTCATGCTTCCAACCTGGGCTGGTGATCTGTTTCACCCTAGATAATATACATGTTTCGATGCTGTTCTCTTGAAACATCCCACCCTCGCCTTCTCCCACAGAGTCCAAAAGTCTGTTCTGTACATCTGTGTTTCTTTTTCTGTTTTGCATATAGGGTTATCGTTACCATCTTTCTAAATTCCATATATATGTGTTAGTATACTGTAATGGTCTTTATCTTTCTGGCTTACTTCACTCTGTATAATGGGCTCCAGTTTCATCCATCTCATTAGAACTGATTCAAATGAATTCTTTTTAATGTCTGAGTAATATTCCATGGTGTATATGTACCACAGCTTCCTTATCCATTCGTCTGCTGACGGGCATCTAGGTTGCTTCCATGTCCTGGCTATGATAAACAGTGCTGCGATGAACATTGGGGTGCACGTGTCTCTTTCAGATCTGGTTTCCTTGGTGTGTATGCCCAGAAGTGGGATTGCTGGGTCATATGGCAGTTCTATTTCCTGTTTTTTAAGAAATCTCCACACTGTTCTCCATAGTGGCTGTACTAGTTTGCATTCCCACCAACAGTGTAAGAGGGTTCCCTTTTCTCCACACCCTCTCCAGCATTTATTGCTTGTAGACTTTTGGATAGCAGCCATCCTGACTGGCGTATAATGGTACCTCATTGTGGTTTTGATTTGCACTTCTCTGATAATGAGTGATGTTGAGCATCTTTTTGTGTGTTTGTAAGCCATCTGTATGTCTTCCTTGGAGAAATGTCTGTTGAGTTCTTTGGCCCATTTTTTGATTGGGTCATTTATTTTTCTGGAGTTGAGCTGGAGGAGTTGCTTGTATATTTTTGAGATTAATCCTTTGTCTGTTGCTTCATTTGCTATTATTTTCTCCCAATCTGAGGGCTGTCTTTTCACCTTGTACTGCATAACTTTTAACAGTAACTCTTTTATTTAAAAAAGATTGAAGTGATTGAAAATTCATATTATGTTTTACTAGCAGGTAAGCATCATCTCCAGGCAAATCTCAATTATTTATGCTAAAGTGCTTAAAGGCAGAATAGTGAATGATCTAAAATACTTTTATCTTACTTTCATTAAAAATATCTACTCTCAAAGCTGGACACATCTCAAGATTTAAAAATTCACATCGAAAAGTCAAGTCAACTTAGAAACACTTGAATGAGGTAAAGGAGGAAGGATGCTTAGATCTCCCCCCATCTATATGAAAACAACTATATGAAAACTATATGAAATGCATGCCCCTCATGCTCCTCCATTATTTGCTTTAAATATCCCCATGTTGGTTATAGAGCATGTCTTCTTTAATTATCTCCATGTTGGCATAAAGTGACTTTTCTCATATATTATGTAGAATAGGGGAGGTTAAGAGTTGGAGCTTGGAGAGATCTTACTAATTCAAAGTAAACAGAATTAAGATATTAAAATAACTGTGATTATGCAGGTTATGTATTGTCAATAGTGAGACTCAACAGTTCAACTAGGAATGTCCTTATAAGGAAATACCACTATCAAGGAGAAAAGCAAAGTTTGTCTTGGCTGATACAAAGTGAACACAACTGAAAGTCGGAATCAAGGAATTTTATAAGTTTTACAGATACTGTGATAAAATGATTTTTCCATTTCATTTTGGTCTTTAGAATATAAGAAATGGAACTACTCATTTTAATTAAAAGAAAAAAAACCTCTGGATAGTATTGCCATTACTATCATTGTCATTGTTTAGTTGCTCAGTTGTGTTTGACTCTTCGCAATCTCATGGACTGGGCAAGAATACTGGAGAGGGTTGCCATTTCCTTCTCCAGGGGATCTTTCCCACGCAGGGATCGAACCCACGCCTCCTGTTATGGCACACAGATTCTTTATTACTGAGCAATCTGGGAAGCCCAACTGCCATTATACTGTATCTTAAATAAAACATATCTCTTAAAACAGACAAATGTGAGCCAAAATATTTTAATGTTCTTTTTCGGTAAATATGACCTCATTTCCATAATTGAGAGCAAAGAGGCTTAACATTTTCTATGTAAGTTTAAGACTGGTTGCTTAGCAATATTCAAATGAGAGAGAGACCCTCCTCTAGAAGTAGGTATAAAACAGTTGTCCATGTAAATGTGTGTCAAATTCAGTGAAGGAAGAGATTTCTTTGCACTTAAATATAACCAGATATGAGACCATATAGTCAAAGAGAGCAATCTAAACTCAGTAAATTTTGTGCAGATTAAATTATCTACAAATCACTAATTGTATATGTATCATTAGGTATGTTCCATAATCATTCCCGCCAACCTCTTTACAGAACTGACATGGAAAACCAATGTCTCTCAGTCCTTGTCTAGATACTATTTTGGGGCACTTTTTCCTTCTGTCTTTAGACCATAATACAAACCGGAATTACTCTAATAACATTACAAACAATAAAAGTAAACAATCTATATTTGAAAAGGATGGATAAACTTACAGTTGTTGTATAAGCAGCTTCTGGATCATCTTCCAGCACTCGGGAGAGACCGAAATCAGAAACTTTGCACACTAGGTTGCTGTTGACCAGTATATTCCTAGCTGCTAGGTCTCGGTGAACATAACCCATGTCAGAAAGATACTTCATTCCTGATGCAATGCCTCGGAGCATACCAACCAACTGGATGACTGTGAAGTGACCATCATGTTTCTGAAAGAGAATCACAGTTATTTACGTTAGTTTATTTTAGTACAGTGTGGGTGCATGCATGCATTCCTGCATGTCTGTTTGTGTAGGGGTGGGGTGTGTGTGTGTGTGTGTGGTGTATTAAATGAAACTCATGAATTTATTATACTGGATCCAATTAATGTAAGCACCAAGTCTGCTGATCATTTTGTTCATAACAAAAGTAAAAATTTGTTTGAGATTTAAAGGAAAGGAAAACCTAGGTTGAAGTGATAAAGGAGGAAAAACAAAGGAGAGAAGAAAAGCATCCAAATTAACTTCCAGAAAAGATGATTTCAAAAACTCTAAGTAAGAAAAGGGAACTAAATTTAAATAAGATAATAGCGATGACTTCTAAGAAAAAAGAATTCACTTTCCATAGTACTTAGCTCCTAACCATCTGTGTGTGTGTGTGTGTGTGCGCGTGCGCACATGCGCGCCCAACCATTTCTGACTCTGTGTGACCCTATGGACTGTACAGGGCAGCAAAATCTGAGATTGGATGAGAGTTGTGTGATTGATTGCTGGAAATTGTGAAAAATTAACAAAGAAAAATAAAAATTAACTGCATAAACAAGTTTAGAAAGTTGTAGGAGAATGAAAACCACATGCAAACAGAAAATAAGTTGATTTTCCTAATCTTTCCTTATAGAGTTGACCCTTAAACAAAGGCGTGGACTGCACAGTTCCACTTATACCTGTACTTTTTTCAGCAAATACCTAGTTGGCCCTCTGCATCTGCAAGTCCCGTCAGCTTGCAGATTGTGTACAGCACTGTGTTTATGGTCCTAGGTCGACTGTATCGGAAGATACAGAATTCTCGGATACCAAGGCTGACTGTGGAACTTTAGCATCTGTATATTTTTGTGTCTGAGGTGGGTCTTGGAACCACTTCCCTGTGAATATCCAGAGACAACTGTACAGAGCAAATGGAAAGAAAAGTTGGCAGTTGACTGAAAATGGGACTATTTTAGTTCTCAGGGAAATTAAAAGAAATATGAATAACTAGCTAAGCACAGCAGTGGTATATAGTAACCAATCCTCTGACTAACTATGCCTCTCACCTTGATTTAAAACTATATTTTAACTGAAGTGTAATTGATTTACAATATTGTGTTCGTCTCAGTAGTATAGCATAATCTAGTATTTTTGCAAATTATACTCCACTATAGGCTTCCCTTGTGGCTCAGCTGGAAAAGAATCTGCCTGCATTGCAGGAGACCTTGTTCGATACCTGGTTTGGGAAGATCCCCTGGAGAAGGGAAAGGCTACCTACTCTAGTGTTCTGGCCTGGAGAATTGCATGGGCTATATAGCCCATAGGGTTGCAAAGAGTCAGACATGACTGAATGATTTTCACTTTCTTTCACTTTTATACTTCAATCTAGATTATTACAAGATGAAGGGTATACATACAGTATATTCTTGTTGCTTATGCATTTTAAATAGTAGTTTGTATATATTAATCCCATACCCTTAATTTGTTCCTTTGTTCCTGTACTAACTCTTCCCTTTGATAACCACAAGCTAGTTTTTGAAATAATTTTTCTAAGTAAAAAAAAAAAATTCAACTGTCATTCATGTAGGCTATGTGCACCAGTAAGACCTGATACAAACACTATGGTACAAATGTAGAGAAAATGAATATAAAAATATTTTAAGTTTGAAAAATAATGCATACTGTTCTACTTAATTATTTGGAGATTGTTGTCATTGATGGGGTTATAGAGAAGTGAGATTTTCAAATTGGTTTTATATATCAGGTAACATTTATTTATGAATGATACTAAAATTAATATTAATTAAGAGACCAGAGGACTAAATTACCTGATATAAGGTGGTAGAGGCATACGTAACAGTATCTCAAAATTTGCAAAGTTAAGGAATTTTTCATAAATATGTGATTTAAACTGTAGAGTAGGTTAAACATTGGGATGAATTGACCATATCACAGTGATGTCGTCTCTGTTGCAATGATGATTCATTGATCAGTTAAATGAATAAACTTATACAACAAACAAAATAAATTTCATCTTACTACAACAACTTACATCCCTGATAGCTCTATGATAATATCTCCCAAATCAAGTGCAGAGTAAGGAAAAGAACGCTTTCATAAAAGAAACAGTCTACAGCAAGAGTATCCCACTTAAGCAGGTGCTTCTATATAATTAATGTATAAAAGATAACCCAACAATGAAAGTCTTTGCTGTTATTTGGTCTTTACGTTTCTGATCCATCTTCTTAGGCAGTGCACAATTAGATGAAATCTGCCTCTTCTATCATGTACCTTACCTACTTCTCCTCTATTAGGAATCTCAAAGCCTTTGAAAACATTCATTCTTTTGGCCCGGAAAGGATTACACTAATTTTAAAGAGATGGTTCTTTTACATATCAGTCAGTCGCCTGATATCACATTTCTTGTTGTGGCAGAATTTCTGTATAGTAGGAAATGTTAATACTAGACGGTCTGAAAACTAGAGTGTGTTAGTTTCCTTATCTGTATAACGAAAATGCATGCGTGCTTAGTCGCTCAGTCATGTCCAACTCTTTGTGACTCCATGGACTGTAGTCCACCAGGCTCATCTGTCCGTGGGGTTCCCTAGGCAAGAATACTGGAGGGGGTTGCCATTTCCTATGCCAGGGGATCGTCCCAACCCAGGGATCATACCCAAGTCTTCTCCATTGCAGGCAAATTCTTTAGTGTTTGAGATACCACTGAAGCCCTACAATGAGAATGCTACAATCTAATTAAGAGTTGTAGTGAGAATCACATACAAAACAAGTAACACAGCTCATCACTTATTCCAATAATGCCTGGTACTTAATAAAAGCATAAAATCATATGTAGTTTTTGTAATTTTAATAAAATTCAGAGAACTCTCCACTCACTCTCCTGAAAAATCAAGGCAAAAGAAACTCCTACATCATAAGGAGAGAGAGCTACTCAATGCCAGGTTGAAATTTAATTTCCTATCTTGTTCTGAGGGTGGCACAAAGTATCAATTTATTTCTTTAAAAAACAAAAGACTTTTTAAAGAGCACTTTAAAGTTCAAAGCAAAATTAAGAGGATGATACAGAGATTTCCCATATACCTTCTCCTTCCACACACACATGGTCTTCCCACATGTAATTATCAACATCCTTTACCAGAATAGTACATTTGTTACAATTAATGAACCTCTAACAACAAATCATAATCACCCAAAGTTCATGGTTTGAACATTAGGATTCATTCTTGGTGCTGCACATTCTATGGCTTTGGACAAAGTTATAATGACATGTACTCATTGTTACAATATCACATAATGTTTATGTATAGTAACATGCATCAATAACAGTATTTTCACTGCTCTAAAAACTCTCTGTGTTCCATCTGTTCACTACTACTGCCATTCCCTCCCTCACCAACCACTTATTTTTTAATGGTTTTATAGTTTTGTCTTTTCCAGAATGTCATACATTTGGAATCAGTATGCAGCCTTTCAGATTCTTTAACCTAGTAATATACATTGATGATTTCTTCATGTCTTTTCATGGCTTGAGAGCTTATTATTTTTAGTGTTGAGTAATATTCCATTGTCTGGATATGCAGTTTTTTTTTCACCCATATACTTACTAAAGGACATCTTGATTACTTCTAAGTTTTGGCAATTATAAACAAAGCTGATATAAACATTTCCATTTATTAACTGTTTATAGAAGTTTTATTTATTGACTGTTTAAGCAGGTCAAGAAGCAATTATTAGAACTGGACACGGAACAACAGACTGGTTCCAAATAGGAAAAGGAGTAGGTCAAGGCTGTATATTGTCACCCTGCTTATTCAACTTATATGCAGAGTACATCATGAGAAACGCTGGGCTGGAGGAAGCACAAGCTGGAATCAAGATTGCCAGGAGAAATATCAATAACCTCAGATACACATATGACACCACCCTTATGGCAGAAAGCAAAGAAGAACTAAAGAGCCTCTTGATGAAAGTGAAAGAGGAGAGTGAAAAAGTTGGCTTAAAACTCAACATTCAGAAAACAAAGATCATGGCATCTGGTCCCATCACTTCATGGCAAATAGATGGGAAAACAGTGGAAACAGTGACAGACTTTATTTTTTGGTGCTCCAAATCACTGCAGATGGTGACTGCAGCCACGAAATTAAAAGACACTTGCTCCTTGGAAGAAAAGCTATGACAAACCTAGATAGCATATTAAAAAGCAGAGACAGTACTTTGACAACAAAGGTCTGTCTAGTTAAAGCTACAGTTTTTCCAGTGGTCATGTATGGATGTGAGGGTTGGACTATGAAGAAAGCTGAATGCCGAAGAATTGATGCTTTTGAACTGTGGTATTGGAGAAGACTCTTGAGAGTCCCTTGGACTGGAAGTAGATCCAACCAGTCAATCCTAAAGGAAATCAGTCCTGGATATTCATTGGAAGGACTGATGTTGAAGCTGAAATTCCAATACTTTGGCCACCTGATGTTGATGTGAAAAATTGAGTCATTTGAAAAGACCCTGATGCTGGAATGACTGAAGGCAGGAGGAGAAGGGGAAGACGGAGGGTGAGGTGGTTGGATGGCATCACCAACTCGATGGACATGAGTTTGAGCAAGCTCTGGGAGTTGGTGATGGACAAGGAAGCCTGCAGTGCTGCAGTCCATGGGGTCTCAAAGAGTTGGACAGGACTGAGTGACTAAACTGACTGAACTGAGAAGTTCATACAGCTGCAGGCTTTATTATGGACATAAATTTTCACCTCCTTTCACTGAATGTCTAGGAGGACAATACCTGGATTGTATGGTAAGAGTATGGTTAGTTGTGTAAGAAACTGCCAAACTCTCTTCCAACGTGGCTGTACCATTTTGCATCCCACCAGCAAAGGGCTTTTCCTGCTGCTCCATATCCTCACCAACATTTGGTGTTGTTAGTGTGACTGATTCTGGCCATTGTAATAGGAGCACAGCGGTATCTTATTTTAATTTTTATTTCTCTAACATCATATAATGTGGAGAACCTTTTCACATCCTTATCTGCTATAAGGTGGAGTGGATGAAAGAATTGATCCAAATTGATCATGGGATCAGAATAGACAGCCGACCATGAACACAGTCGATTGGTCCTTGACATAGAGCAAAAGAAATACCATAGAGAAAAAACAGTCTTTTCAAAAAATGGCATTGGGACAACCAGACATATACATGTGAAGAAAAAAAATGTTTATTAGTCTAGGTTTTTTGGTCAATTCTGTCAGATTTTCTATGTAGATAGCATGTCATCTGTGAATAAAGACTATATCCCTCCCACTTTTTGTCTTATTGCATTAGGTAGTACTTCTAGAATGATACTGAAAAGAAGTAGTGGGCGTGGCCATCCTTGCATGTTCCTGACCTTAGCGGGGCAGCTTTAAGTTTTTTAAAATTAAGTATGACCTTAGCTGTTGGTTTTTTGGGTAAATAGTCTTTATCAAGTTTAGGATGTTCTCCTCTATTCCTATTTTACTGAGTTTTTATCATGATGTGGCATTAGATTGTGCCAAATGCTTTTTATTTATCTTTTGCCATGATCATGTCATTTTCCTTTGTTTACCCACTTGCTGTGATGAGTAACAAGTGATTTTTGACAGTTAAACCAGTCATGCATATTGAGGTAAATCCCACTTCATTGCGTAATTTATTTACAGTGTTGGCTATGATTTGCTAAAACTTTGTTCTAAGTTTTTTCTTAACAGCTTTATTGAAACATAAGTCACTGGCTGATTCATGTCAATGTATGGCAAAAACCACTACAATATTGTAATGTAATTCGCCTCCAACTAATAAAAATAAATGAAAAAAAAAGAAACATAATTCACATACCATATAATTTATGCTTTTAAAGCATACAATACACTTCTTTTTTAGTTTATTCATAGAGTGTGTAACCATCAGCATTTGAGAACTTTTTCATCATTTCTCCCCCAAACCCCATATTCACTAGCAGTTACTTTCCATCTCCCCCAACTCCTTCCACCAGTCATAGGCAACTACTCTTAAACTTGATATCTCCTTAGATTTATCTGTTTCAGGTATTTCGTATAAATGGTTTCATACAATATGTGTAGTTTTTTTGGCAGTATTCTTTCACTTAGTTTAACATTTCAAGGTCCATTTGTACAATAGCACATATCAGTATTTCATCATTTTTAATGAAGAATAATATTGTATTAATTTTGTTTATTTATTCATCAGTGGCAGACATTAGAGTCACTTCCACCATTTGGTTATCATGCAAGATAATTTTTTGTTACACATTCATAATTTTTTATTTTTTAAAGAAATTAAGTTCTAGTCTCTTAGCAGATTTCAATTATACAATACAGGATTAGCAACTATCGTCACCATGTTATACATTAGATCCTCAGAACTTATTCATCATATAACTGATAAGTTTGTGACCTTTTACAAACCTTTTCCTATTTTCCACCCCCACCAAACCCTGGCAACCAGTTTTCCACTCTCTGTTTCTATGAATTTAACTTTTTCCTTTTTGACGCCACATATAAATGACACCATACAGTATTTATCTTTCTCTGACTTATTTCACTCAGCATAATGTCCTCCACGTTCATGCACATAGTGTCAAATGGCAGGTCTTTCTTCTTTTTTAAGGCTGAATAGTATTTCAGTATATTATATTCCAAATTCTCTAAATCCATTCATCCAAAGTATCACAGATACTTTGGCTGTTTCCATATTCTGGCTGTTGTGAATAATGCTTCTATGAACATGGGAGTAGATATATCTTCAAGATAATACTTTAGTTTCCTTTGGGTATATGTCCAGAAGTGAGACAGACAGACTATATAGTAGTTTCTATTTATAATTTCTTGAGGAATCATCATACTGTTTTCATAGTAGTAGTAACAATTTATACAATTTATATCTAAGATCCTCAGAACTTTTGCCAGTGGAATGGCAAACCACTTCAGTATTCTTGTCTTGAGAACCCCAAGAACAACATGAAAAGGCAAAAAGATAGAACACTGAAAGATGAATTCCCCAGGTCAGTAGGTACCCTATACGCTACTGGACATCAGTGGAGAAATAACTCCAGAAAGAGTGAAGGGATGGAGGCAAAGCAAAAACAACACCCAGTTGTGGATGTGACTATGATAGAAGTAAGGCCTGATGTTGTAAAGGGCAATATTGCATAAGAATCTGGAATGTTAGGTCCATGAATCAAGGCAAATTGGAAGTGGTCAAACAGAAAATGGCAAGAGTGAACATCGACATTCTAGGAATCGGCGAACTAAGATGGACTGGAATGGGTGAACTTAACTCAGATGACCATTAGATCTACTACTGTGGGCAGGAATACTTTAGAAGAAATGGAGTAGCCATCATAGTCAACAAGAGTCTGAAATGCAGTACTTGGATACAATCTCAAAAACAACAGAATGATCTCTGTTCATTTCCAAGGCAAACCATTCAATATCACGCTAATCCAAGCCTATGCCCCAACCAGTAACACTGAAGAAGCTGAAGTTGAACAGTTCGATGAAGACCTACAAGACCTTCTAGAACTAACACCCTCAAAAGATGTACTTTTCATTATAGGGGACTGGATGCAAAAGTAGGAAGTCAAGAAACACCTGGAGTAACAGGCAAATTTGGCCTTGGAGTACAGAATGAAGCAGGGCAAAGGCTAATAGAGTGCTGCCAAGATAACACACTGGTCATAGCAACACCCTCTTCCAACAACACAAGAGAAGACTCTACACATGGACATCACCAGATGGTCGACACCAAAATCAGATTGCTTATATTCTTTGCAGTCAGCTCTATACAAAGAAGAAGCTCTATACAGTCAGCAAAACCAAGACTGGGAGCTGACTGTGGCTCAGATCATGAACTCCTTACTGCCAAATTCAGACTTAAATAGAAGAAAATGGAGAAAACCACTAGACCATTCAGGTATGACCTAAATCAAATCCCTTATGACTATACAGTGGAAGTGAGAAATAGATTTAAGGGACTACACCTGATAAAGTGCCTGATGAACTATGGGCGGAGGTTCTTGACATTATACAGAAGACAGGGATCAAGACCATCCCCAAGAAAAAGAAATGCAAAAAAGCTAAATGGTTGTCTGAGGAGGCCTTACAAATAGCTGTGAAAAGAAGGGAAGTGAATAGCAAAGGAGAAAAGGAAAGATATTCCCATTTGAATGCAGAGTTCCAAAGAATAGCAAGGAGAGATAAGAAAACCTTCTCAGCAATCAATGCAAAGAAATAGAGGAAAACAATAGAATGGGAAAGACTAGAGATCTCTTCCAGAAAATTAGAGATACCAAGGGAACATTTCATGCAAAGATGGGCTCAATAAAGGACAGAAATGGTAGGGACCTAACAGAAGCGGAAGATATTAAAAGAGGTGGCAAGAATACACAGAAGAACTATACAAAAAAGATCTTCACAACCCAGATAATCACAATGGTGTGATCACTTACCTAGAGCCAGACATCCTGGAATGTGAAGTCAAATGGGCCTTAGGAAGTATCACTACAAACAAAGCTAGTGGAGGTAATGGAATTCCAGTTGAGCTATTTCAAATCCTGAAAGATGATGCTGAAAGTGCTGCACTCAATATGCCAGCAAATTTGGAAAACTCAGCAGTGGCCACAGGACTGGAAAAGGTCAGTTTTCATTCCAATCCCAAAGAAAGGCAATGCCAAAGAATGCTCAAAATACCGCACAATTGCACTCATCTCACACGCTAGTAAAGTGATTCTTAAAATTCTCTAAGCCAGGCTTCAGCAGTACGTAAACCATGAACTTCCAGATGTTCAAGCTGGTTTTAGAAAAGGCAGAGGAACCAGAGATCAAATTGCCAACATCCGCTGGATCATCGAAAAAGCAAGAGAGTTCCAGAAAAACATCTATTTCTGCTTTATTGACTATGCCAAAGCCTTTGACTGTGTGGATCACAATAAACTAGGGAAAATTCTGAAGGAGATGGGAAAATCAGACCACCTGACCGGCCTCTTGAGAAACCTGTATGCAGGTCAGGAAGCAACAGTTAGAACTGGACATGGAACAACAGACTGGTTCCAAATAGGAAAAGGAGTAGGTCAAGGCTGTATATTGTCACCCTGCTTATTTAACTTCTATGCAGAGTATATCATGAGAAACGCTGGGCTGGAGGAAGCACAAGCTGGAATCAAGATTGCTGGGAGAAATACCAATAACCTCAGATATGCAGATGACACCACCCTTATGGCAGAAAGCAAAGAAGAACTAAAGAGCCTCTTGGTGAAAGTGAAAAATGAGAGTGAAAATGGTGGTTTAAAGCTCAACATTCAGAAAACAAAGATCATGGCATCCGATCCCATCACTTCATGGCAAATAGATGGGGAAACAGTGGAAACAGTGGCTGACTTTATCTTTCTGGGCTCCAAAATCACTGCAGATGGTGATTGCAGCTATGAAATTAAAAGGCACTTACTCCTTGGAAAGAAAGTTATGATCAACCTGGACAGCATAATAAAAGGCAGAGACATTATGTGTCAACAAAGGTCCGTGTAGTCAAGGCTATGGTTTTTCCAATGGTCATGTATGGATGTGAGAGTTGGACTGTAAAGAAAGCTGAACACAGAAGAATTGATGCTTTGAACTGTGGTGTTGGAGAAGACTCTTGAGAGTCCCTTGGACTGTAAGAAGATCCAACCAGACCATCCTAAAGGAGTGTTGGGTGTTCTTTGGGTGTTCAATCAGTCCTGGGTGTTCAATGGAAGGACTGATGTTTAAGCTGAAACTCCAATACTTTGGCCACCTGATGCGAAGTACTGACTCATCTGAAAAGACCCTGATGCTGGCAAAGATTGAGGGCAGGAGAAGAAGGGGACGACAGAGGATGAGATGGTTGGACGGCATTACTGACTCGATGGACATGCGTTTGGGTGGACTCCAGGGTTGGTGATGGACAGGGAGGCCTGGCATCCTGCGGTCCATGGGGTCGCAAAGAGTTGGACATGACAGAACAATTGAACTGAACTGTACTGAGTACCAATTTATATTCCCACCAACATTGTACAAGGGTTTTCTTTTCTCCACAACTTTGCCAGCATTTTTAATTCTGTCCTTTTGATAACAGACATCCTTACAGCTGTGAGGTGATATTTCATTGTGATCTGCATTTCCCTGATGATTTGTGATGTTGAATATCTCTGCATCTATCTGATGGCCAGTTGTAGGTCTTCTTTGCAAAAATATGGATTTAAAAACTGCCCATTTAAAAATTGGATTATTTGTTTTTTTTTGTTACTGTCATGATAATACTGGCTTTGTACAATGAATCTGGGC
The DNA here is from genome assembly GCF_023699985.2 of Odocoileus virginianus. Classification (NCBI taxonomy): domain Eukaryota; kingdom Metazoa; phylum Chordata; class Mammalia; order Artiodactyla; family Cervidae; genus Odocoileus; species Odocoileus virginianus. The sequence continues at coordinate 13,923,350 of NC_069698.1, forward strand.
ATTCTCCCTTTTCTATTTTACATAAGTTACTTTAAAATTATTTTAACTTATTCTTATCACCAACATTTGAAAAGACTTGAATTAACTGCTTTTATATCAGCATCAGAGCAATCATAGTACTAATAACTACAGAAGGCATCATTAAAAATGAGATTTTGATGTTTGAAAAGAATATAAACTACTTTTTACATGTTCTATGATGGGTCTATACAATGTAGTATGTTTATTTCTATTTTACATGGCCAAGATCTTTTCCCGAGGTCCATAAGGTTAAAAGTATTTTTATAAGTGAACTAAGATATGCATCTGCCTTTTTTTTTCACTTTTTGATGTTCTCACTAGTGGTACAAACCTCTGGTGCATAAAAGTTCAGGAGTCTTAACATGAATCAAGACAATAGCAACAAACTAACCTATATGAGTATTCTTATATTCTTCTCTGCTACATGAACAGCAACAGGAAAAATAATTTTATATAAGAATGTACTTGGTGAAACAATAAAACTCATTTTGTTAAATATTGATTCTTGATTATGTATCTCAGGATCTACATCTGTGGGGCATAGAAAAGTGCTGATAGGAATAAGGGAGTTGATTCTGAGAGTTCTCCCCAGTAAAGTTCCTTCATAAAAATCTTTTAAGGATCTCCTTCCCAGTGAACCAAACCTGTAACAATACCTATCTATCTATTTGTCTATCTATCTGCTATTTATAAAATGTGTGCCTGATTAAAGAGAAGCTCTCAAAATAGCTGTATATTCTTCTGGGAATTCATAAATGTCAATTATTACCATATTCTTATAGGGAAAAAATAACTAACATTCGCTAAATACTATGTACCAATCACAGTTATAAGCTCATTAGAAGTATTATCTCATTTAATCCTTGAAACAACTCTGATATAAGAGTAGTTACTGTCTCCATCTTCTAGATGATCAAACTTAAAGGCAAAGAGATTTAATAACCTAGTAGATGGTGAAGTCAGGATCTGAATCCAGGCACAGCTTACATAATTATAATTTTAGAGCATATATATGTTAATTCCAAAGCTTCTACTATTAATTGGAGTTATCTGAAAAACTGTTGACCCCAAGTGTGCTATAGTGATCCAGTCTGGGCTAGTTTAGGCAGCTTAACTTAGTTCAATAAATCAAGGTATACAGTAAACAAACAGCACTCCAGATGAAATCAACAAATAAGGATCTATTTATCTATGTCTAGCTGAAAGGAAGAGGCCCCACTTATTCATACATGAGGTATGGCAAAAATCTATTTCTCTACAAATGATGAGACTCTCTCTTTCAACAAAATCTATATTCCTTTTTCTAGTTCTTGTTAACATAAGCCTTCTCAAGTATGGTTTAGGATATATTGGTTTTCTTGAATAAGGCAGATGGTTAATAAACACTGACTGAATTAAATAACCTTTGATACTATCTTGTAGTGCACTGGTTGCTACTGCCACATTATTCCTATTGCCTTGTATAAAAAATGTTGTTTTTTTTTAAGGTAGGACAGTGGTTTTCTTTTATGCAGCAGTTCTATCACAGCATCCACTATATGCCATGCCTTGTGTCAGCACTCAGTAAATATTAATTCAAATTGAATTGAATTGTTTATGAGGGGAGGAGAAAAATGTGAGAGTGCTGGGATTTAATATCTTTGGGCTGCCTTCTAGAGATTAATCAAAAAGAAACTATGAATTTTTTTATGACATATGGTTTTTTCCCCAGGAAGACAGATTCAAACGAAAGAGAGCGAATGTGGCATATTTATACACTGCCTCTCAGAGCTTGGGAGCTGGAATTCAGTTCGTCTTCACTCTTTTCCTTTGCACTCTCAGCTTGACGGCTGAGAAACACGGACCTTAACCTCTAAGCGACAGAGAGGGTGAGCCTGATTAGAAGGTGGTTTCTGAAAGCTGCATATAATATCTGTGACTTCTGAAAACGGCAGAGCTCCACACAACCTCCTCTCAGACTCCGGAGCACAACATTTCCCAGATCGGAGCTGTCGCTGGCATGTCACATTGTCTCCACAGCAATAAAAGCTCTTGCTGATGGTTTTCACAAGCCAATCTTGTGGGTTGTGCCCCCCAGACACTGTAAAGTCTCTCAGGGTCCACTCATCCTAGGTTAAGCTCAAGTACTTAGTTTGTGCTTAGCCCAAATGTACGGTTTGAGGGCCATGTTGTCCTAAAGTCATCACATTATTGTCTAAGAACTTTTTTAAAAAACAACATGTTGTTGTTGTTGTTTTTTAATACAAATATCACTGTTGATTATTTGCTTAAAACCCTTCAAAGACAGAACAGAGTATAGTATTCGATACAAAGATATGGCTTTTGCCTTTGTCTCTAGTTTCACATCCTATTCTGATTCATTTTTTTTGGTGTTTAATTCACCCCAACAACATGTTATTTCTCATCTAATGTGCTTTGCTTATATGGTTCCCTCTTCCAGGAATGCCCTTCTAGTCTTTGGGCAACCTAGATTTTCTTTATAAGCATCATATCTTCTGGGAGGTCGTTAATAAAATCCCAAGTTCATTCTTTCAAACAAGACTCATTTAACCTCTACTGCAGACCAGTTATTGTGCTAATTGCTGTAATCAAAGTAATAAGCAAAAGAGAAAGGTACCTCCTCCATTTTACCTATATTTATTTGAAAGCAGGGAAACAGAAAATAAAATTTTAACTGGGGCATGAAAAACTGACTTGTGTGTAGGGAACAGAAGTGGAGAGACCAATTAGGAACATATTAAAGAAGGCTGAGCACCAAAGAATTGATGCTTTCAAACTGCAGTGATGGAGAAGACTCTTCAGAGTCCCTTGGCCTGCAAGGAGATCAAACCAGTCAATCCTAAAGGAAATCAACCCTGAATATTCATTGGAAGGACTGACGCTGAAGTGCCAATACTTTGGCCACCTGATGCAAAGAGCTGACTAATTGGAAAAGACCCTGATGCTCAGAAAGATTGAGGGCAGGAGGAGAAAGGGGTGACAGAGGCTGAGATGGTTGGATGGCATCACTGACTCAATGGACATGAGTTTGAGCAAACTCAGGGAGACAGCGAGGAACAGGGAATCCTGGCATGCTGCAGTCCATGGGGTCGCAAAGAGTCAGAGACGATTTAGCTACCGAACAACAACAACAAAGAGTAACACAGGATAGAGAAACTGGTGACTAAAACTCAGAACTGATTCAAGTTTGAGATCTATTTTAGAGACACAGCTAGCAGGACCTGCAAGGAGTGAGGAATTGGTCAGGAAAGTGGAGGAATCAAGTTGGAAAATGTTTATTTTCATTGCTCTCAAAGCGTCTTGTCTATACTCACATTAGCTAAAGCTTGTGTGTGTGTGTGTGTGTGTGTGTGTGTGTTTGTGTTTGGAGCTCCCACTAGCTTGACCATAATCTCACTTCAGGTAATAAGCTTGCCATGTCTTGTTCAACTTTTAAATCTCAGGACCTAGCACCATGCCTGGCACTCAGTAGATATTCAACAGATACTCATTGGATTAAACTGAACTGAATTTATTTTTCTCTTAATGGACTAAGTACTTCTGGCTTTTAGTCAATAGTAGAATATTTTCTTGAAGTCTTTTTCATGGGAAGTTAGATTTACTACAAGAGATTTTCTGAGAAAATCATGAGTAAATGACAAATATTGATGATACTTGTAAGCATCTTCACCTCTGATTATGACCTCCAGAATTTTGTAATTTTGCTAGAGAGTGAAGAAAAGGGGAATAAACATGTTATACAGATCTCTGCACTATCTGTTTCTAGGTCCTCCCTATAGAATTATAGTAATGTTGAGCCCATCAACAGAATAGCCTTCCAAACCATCAAAGATCCGTGGATCATAATACATATCACTGTCATCAAACATTCTTGTTGAAAAATGAGCAATACTCTTTTGTACAGAGTAAATAATTGTTACAGTGACTAAGTATCCTAAAAACATTAAACATGAGTGATAAACAACACTATACCTAGTAGTAATAAACTATTATTCCAGAGGAGAATTAATAAAAATTGCATGTCATCATTTAACAAATATTTGCCAAGAATTCAATTCACTATGCTGTGTCTCGGTTAGCTACAGTAAATAAATCAACTTGCAAGGATCCCTTACAAAAGTGGTGAAATAAATACTGTTGGATAATAACAATTTATGATTTAAAATGAAGCAATGAACATTTGGTTAATATGTATGTCAAAAGACCTTTTTGGTTTACTAACCATGAGTTATAAAAAAAATGGCACCTGCCTTTCAAAACAGAGTGACAAAAATAGAAGGGTGAGCTAGAGAGTTGTAAAATGATTACTTCCAAAAATGCTGACTTGAACTACAAAATGGCTATGCAGGAAATGTACTTAACTAAGTGGTTTACAAGAGACTGAGGTATACAAACAGTGGACACCTTGTTAACCTCTTGTTTCCCTACTTCTGTGTTGCTTGAGAACATTCTGAGGAAACTAGGTGTTGAAAGAAACAATGGTTTTTTTAAGGCACTGATGATGAGAATCTCTGAAGAGTCACAACAGAGAGGAGATGAATTCCATATTTCTAATTGTCCCTTAGCCCCCAAATATTCTCATCCATATTGTATGAATGTTGTCACTTCTTTTTTTTTTTTTTCTAACTGAAATTTCACTATTAAAATTCTGCTTGGGCCAAATTCACAAAATCAAAAGGTGAAATGGTTTCAGGGACCGAGTGAGGGGGATATAGAGAGTTACTCATCATTGAGGCTCAGCTGGTAAAGAATCCGCCTGCAATGAGGGAGATCTGGGTTTGATCCCTGGGTTGGGAAGATCCCCTGAAAAAGGGAAGGGCATCCACTCAAGTATTCTGGCCTGGAGAACTCCATGGACTCTGTAGTCCATGGGGTCGCAAACAGTCAGACATGACTGAACAACCTTCAATAGGCATAAAGGGCTAGTTAAGCAAGATGAATAAACTCCAGAGCTTCTGTTCAATAATGCACCTATCGTGAACAGTACCATATTGTATTCTTAAAATTTTGTCAAGAGAGTAGATCTTATATTAAGTATTATCACCAGAATAATGTACAATGAAAAAAAATTATTTGGATTTACAAGTTCATGTAAAAATGCAAAAATATCCGGGGGAATTAAAGTAATATTTGTGAATCACACATTAGTATGAATTAATCTAGTTTTATATCCAGCTAAGATCTGTGACAATGAAAGAGTGGGAGCAACGAAAGAATGGGGACAATTAGGATGGGGTGAATGTCCAAGTTACAGGTAATTCTATGAAGCAGAAAACAGCCTAGCCGAGGGATGAGAAGGGTAGGTAGGGTAGGCTACCACACGGAATCTAAAACAGAAAAAGTTAAACATCTGAGGATCTGAGAAGAGGATATTAAGAAAAGGATGGATGTTGCAGCAAAATGGACTTTTTCCACACCCCCCCCAAAATAAGGCAGGAAATCTATTCTTTTTTTTTTTTTTGAAGGAAACTACAGGTCTTCTTTGTATTGAAAGTTACATCCTTGAGCTGTATTCTGTATTAAAGAGGCTTTTATGGATCTGCCTAGGGACTTAAGCAGAAGCTTTAAAAGAAATATTTATGGGAAAATGCATCCTGAGTTCTCAACAACTGATTTATAAGTGACTTTGCAGAAAACAGTCCTTGGAGGATTACTTCTATAACTTAAGTTTAAAGTTAAAATTCAGTTTTTATATGTTTCTAAATCAGGAAGTTGACCATGCTATGACTTTTTAAAATGTTCTTGAATTAGAAAAAGAAGTAGCTAAGGTTTTTATAGGTCTGAAAAGACCAGATCATTCTTGTTTAAAATAACCACTGAACAAATAATAGTCAATATCTCCTTTTAACTCAAGTCTTGGTTTTTGTGACCGCCCCAGCTGAAAATCTTATTATAATTTCTTGTAGAATATTTACTAAATCCTTCAAGGCTTTATTATTTTGTAGTAATTGTGAATTTGCACTGAAGCTAGGCCAAGTTGTATTTTTAGTTATAGAAGGGAAAGGCCACCAAGAGTGGAACTGGAAATTTCAATCATAAGGAAACTAAAAATGTCATCTCTAATACATGTAAAAAATCTAGGAAGAAGAGTAGATTTGTGAAACATGACAGCTGGATTTCAAATTATCTTTTAATACCTTAAAGTGAATCTTAAGATATATCTTTAACTTATGAAGCTTTCTATTGAAATTGATTTTTTTTTTTTTTTTGCTTAGATTTGTATAAAGGTAAACTACAATAGCTACTGTGTGCTGCACTTAAATAAAGCCAATAAAATTTAAACATTTTGTTTAGCATCTAGGGGAGGGTGTAACACAGTGCCAAGATCCTGATGAAGCATCACTGGAGTGCATCAGAATTACTGCGAAAATTTTTGCAAAATATATCTGCTTGGGTACTGCATGTGTATTTTGTAAAATCTCAGTAGGATGGAGATTCTGACTTCCAGGCATGGTTGAGAACTGCAAGTTTTGAGTCTAATATTTAGTTTTGTAAATAAATCTCTCCTGTATGGTTCAAATAAGGGGTTGCTGCTGCTGCTAAGTCACTTCAGTCGTGTCCGACTCTGTGCAACTCCATCCCTGGGATTCTCCAGGCAAGAACACTGGAGTGGGTTGCCATTTCCTTCTCCAATGCATAGAAGTGATAAGTGAAAGTGAAGTCGCTCAGTCATGTCCGACTCTTCGCGACCCCATGGACTGCAGCCCACCAGGCTCCTCCGTCCATGGGATTTTCCAGGCAAGAGTACTGGAGTGGGGTGCCATTGCCTTCTCCGAAATGAGGGGTTAGGAATGACTATAGAAGAGTTCAGAAAACTGTATTCAATATCTCTATATATCACTATAGTATAAATTACCTATGGATTAAAAACTTTAATATAAAGTCCTGTATGCAAAATGAGAATTAATGGGAATATTAGAAAATACAACATGGTACCAGACACTACAGATGACACACACCTTTATAGTACTAAAATGTTTAAAGAAATCAATTCAAGCTATTGTATATTGATGCTCTAACTCCTAATTTAAGAATAAAAAGTTCAGTTGTTGATACGCTTTGTTCCAAGTATACTGTGCTTTCATATATTTGGATGCTTACTGTCACATATTTTTAGAATAGGCTTTGGTATTAAACTGGCACAGATATGATAATAGCATTCATTGACATGAAGTTTCACATATTTTTTTCTGAAAAAATGTAATTAAAGGGATGTAATTCAACTGTAACTTTTAGAGTTTAAAGATAGATATTGGTGGATAAGTGTAATTCACTCTTTTTCTACTGTTGAATATAAAATGAATGTGATGTGGATTAATTATGCTCTTACACCCCAGCGCAAATATAACTCCACAAAACACAATTTACAGGAAAAGTGTGCTAATAAAACACAGCTCTCATTATTAATATATAACTAGCATAAGGTAAAATGCCATCTTTACTAGATTTATAATTTGAGTACATAAATATTTAAAAGATCCCTTTAATTTTTTAAATTAATATTTGCTTTGCATTTGTTCAAGGAAAATCTTCAAATTTCTCACACTGCTTTTGGAATGCTGATATGCACTTATATGTATTATTTAAATACTCATATTTGTGAGGTATACCCAGATTTTTAAAAATGGTGAACATTAAGAATATTTTTAGCCACTAGGAAAAGTAGACCAAGAAGTAACAGAAAAACAATTTAAAAATAGTGAGTGGGCTTTCCTGGTGATCCAGTGGCTAAGAAGCAATCCACCTGCCAATGTAGGGGATACGGGTGTTCCACTCCTGGTCGCGGAAGATTCCACATGCTGTGAGGCAACTACGCCTGTGTGCCACAGCTCCTGAAGCCTGTGCATCCTAGAGCCCATGCTCCACAACAAGAGAAGGTACTGCAATGAAAGTCCATGCATTGCAATAAAGAATAGCTTCTGCTCTCCACAAGTAGAGAAAGCCCAGATGCATCAACAAAGACCCAGTGCAGCAAATTCATTAGTAAATATTTTTTAAAAACCTCAAAACTAATGACACCTTCTGAAATATGTTATAATAATAATAGATGGAGACATTACTATGTGCCAGACATTTTCTTGGAGTTTTAGGTCTACAAGATATTCATTACAATAAAGTCATAATAGCTACAGAAAGAAGTTATTGCCTATTCTTAACCTTATTTTGTGGATGCCATCATCATTGAGTATTCTCTTTTGCTTTAAGACCTGATCCAATCTCCTGGTGAATGCTATTGACTCAATGTTCAAAATATATCACAGAGTCTACCATTTTCCATCAACTCAACTGCAACTATCCTAATCTAAGCCTCCATCATCTCCTTACCTGCATTACTGCAAAAGCCTCCTGATTTCCCTGTATCCATCTGTACCTCACTATAGTTTCCTCTCAGTACAACAACCAGAGCAATTGTTTTAAAACATAATCAGATTATTTTATTAAAAACGCTATTAAATAAAGGAGTAATTTTTTTGTGCTTGACATATGATATCTCAAATTTTTAAAGTATTTTATAACTATTTTTATTTGGATTGCTAGTTAATATTGCTATAAGAAAAGGAGGTCCAAAGATTTAGGGGTGAATAGTTGCCAGGTAAGTGCCAATAAAAGTGTTTATGAAATCCATATGTATAGTTAGACTGTGCAGGAATAAGGTTCAGGGCTGTGCTTCATTTATACTAGAGCATTTCCTTGGAAAAGCCAGGAGAACTTACACACCAGTGAGGTCATATCATTTGGGCAGTCAGGCTGATGCTCCACTTTGCTGGGTCAAAATGCATTTTATTTTAAAAGGTAACACATACATATACTTATATACCTACCTATGTCTCCTTTTCCATATTTACATGCACATGCACACCCACATACACACTTACACACAAACATGCTTACTTAACCACACCGTCATCTGCTAATATATTTCTTGAGAAATGTCTGCAAGGATCCAAATAGTAGGTTTATACACTCAGTAGAGTATCAAAACCAGCCAGCCACTGCCACCAGACTGTAATCTTCTACTTGGTTTGCTAACATTCCTTCATATAAAACAGGGAATTGAAGTGATTTTCAAATAGTGTGGGAGACCAAAGGGAAATCTTGATTAACCCCAGTAAGCACAGAATGCTATTAATGAGCTGCGGATGGCTCACCTACTACAGCATGCACTTAGCCACTTCCTCCTCTCTGAGTTCGCAGAAGCTGTGATTATCAAATTCTAAAGCAGTAGATTGAAAAATGACTTGGCTTTTGAGACTACGTGGGATATATATATATATATAATATATAATATATATATATATTATCTCCGCTTGCCACGGGGAGCTGAGTATCTGCTATTGACATAAAGTTTATGAAGCACTTTGAACTTCTGAGATAAGACATACGATTACAAAGAAAGAAAGAATCTTAAAAAAGAGTATAAAGGGAGTACTGACCCTATGTTTTTTTATCCCATTCATATGATTTTTATTTTAATAGAAATTCTATGTGAGGAGGGGGACACAAGACCTCATGGGGAGATGGTAGTGAACTTATAAGAAGAAGTAATAAGTAATTTAAGATAAGAGAATTTAATGTGTATGAAATCATGGCTTTTGGATTCAGAAACTTGAGTTTCAGTCCTTGCTCTACCCATTACAATATGTCAGGCATTATTCTATATGCTTTACAATGATCAACTCAATCCTTACAACAACTGCATGAAGTGGATACAAGTAATATTCCCATTTTATGGATAAGTAAACAGAGGCACAGAAAAGTTAGTCACTTGCTCAAGTCACAAGGTCACATAACCTGTAAGTGGCAGAGCCAAGATGAACTGAGACAGTGTATGTTAAGGTTCTCATTGTATCAGTAAAAGTAGCCACATATTTGAACATTTATTCTTTCCCAGATTGTACTGTGTCTAACCAATTGTGCATAGAGCTGAAAAATATTGGTTTTTAAGATTTAAATCATGAAACTTACCACTTGTAAACATGTTATATGCTTATGAGTAAATATTTTATAATATATATTTTCTTTACAACATGTTTTAATTAAGTCATGATTCAGGAGGACAAAACTTATATCTGAAACTAACATTTCTCTCCTAATTTGCTTGTGGCAGTCATTTGATCCAATTTTCAGCAGCAATTTAGATGAGTATCTGTTACATTACTTGCCATATTCAGCTCTAGGATATAGTCGATAAAAAATCTCAAGCATCATTAGATAATAAGTCATTTTGATATGTATCTGATAAAAATGCATTTCTGGATAAACATAATGGAAGGGCATAAGTATATATGCATTTCAAATACCATAGGAGGTCCTGATAAATTATCCTAAAATAATTTTGCACATTTACAGGAGAAATGGATATAAGCTATCAAATGTATTCTGAGAATGGCTATAGAAAAGAACAAATTGTTTAGGTCCCTAAATGCCTATGAATTTCATTTTGCCTTAAAGAGCACACTTGCTTGAGAGTATGCATTTTGTGAAGAGCATTGCTCTATAATAATTAGATGATTTTGCTGAATTCAGCTTCTAACATTGAATCTGGACACCAAGTATAGTCAGTGTAAATATATCATTACTGTTAATATTGAGATCAGTTGGAAGAAGAAGGCATGGAATGAAGAAAAATAAATGGAAATGGGATCAAGAGAGAGAGGTAAGATGCACACAGACTTTGTCCAAATAACACTGTGCAAAAAATGAAGTGAAGAATGCTTGAGATCATTTATTCACATAAAAAATGAAGAAAAACATATAACACAATTCAAATAGCAAAAGTCAGTCTTTTTTATAGAAGAAAATTGGCTATGTCTCTGTAGATAAATAAATATTAAGGAATATAGTGACATGCACATATGTGACCTCTGCTGGGGTGAAAAATATTTAGTCTAGTGATTATTTTTTATATTTGTATTTTTCCCCATCAAAAAATATTTTTATAGCATATTATGGCTTTTAAATATGAAAAATGTCATAAATACATTTTGAAATATAACTTCATGGTGTCTTCTTAGTTGTGCTATTCTGTACTACTACATAAAACAAATGAGTTTTGTATATGCCACACTGTCAAGGATAAGTCACTTTAAAAAGTGTGCTTAAAAATTTTTTGTTCTAAAATAAATATCAGCCAGAGGTTAATTCTTTCCATTTTGTTTTCTAAATAGCCAAATGAACTTAAGATGAACAAAGCTGATAAAATCCATCTTCTCATATGAACTTGAGTCATTATTGGTAAGTATATATCAATTTAAAGTGTTCAGCACCATATATAAGGCATAAAATATCTTGCTAAATAGTTAAATATAATAAAGCAAAATGAAAGGCTATGTGAAGCAACTGAGTTTCATTAATTTCTTTCTTTATAATATCATTTGAAATATGTATATTTGATATGGAAAGTCAGTTTATAGGAGAAATCAATTATATCATCATGTGTATATACTTCTCCACCTCAGTAACTCTAACGTATCACACTATCAGAGAAATGCACCCTAGAGAAATTGCTGCTATTCTTCATGGAAGAATCTGTGAATAGCATTATGGAAAAATTAATTTATGATAAATGTTTTAAATCTAGAACTCAAAATAGCTCATTTAAATGCCATCAGAAAAGAACACCTCACCCGCAAAAAGGAGTCTAGGGATCCATTCTCCATATATTCCACCACAATCATTACTGGTCTGCCTGCCAAAAGAGCAAGAGAATATATAAGGATTAGAGCAATTATAGAAATATGTGATACAGTTAGAGATTTCCCGCTGTGGCAGCTAAATTATTTGTATATTATTAGCAGGAGCTTCATTTTCCAACATGCTTCTATAAATATTAAACATACACAGTTCTCCATTTTTATAGCATTATTGCCTTTGAGTTCATAAAAAGAACATGAATTACAATATGAATTACTAAGTAATTAAGCATTTCCTTTTCTAAAGCCCTGCAATCACTTGTTTAGATTATGCTGTCCTGAGCTTTTCCTTAAAAGACAATCAACAAGCTGAAGTCAGAGTTTAAGCAGTTACTGGAACTGCTCTGGCAGCTGTGGTCCAACTTCTCGTCCAGTGATGCAGTAATTATGGCAGAATTACATTAAACTAAGCCTTTCCAAAATACTCCTAAAAGCAAAGCAGAAAGAAGAAACTCATAAATTCTCTTTAAGAAAGTATAAATCATCAGTCATCGTCTACTCTTAAGGGCTTTTAAGTAGAAAAACGCCAGTAGATTGATGAATGTTACAAAGTTGGTGGGATTTGTAATAGTCCTTGATCATCTCTTTATTGGACATAAATTAGATCAACAGAACTATGATGGCAGTACATGAAAAGTAAGTAACTCTGATTTCATAGTCTACTGCAGAAGCTAAAATCAGAAGTTGAACATCATTTATTTCTTTTTTATCATATCTATTTACAATTGTTACAGTTCCCAATATACCTCTATTAGATAGAACATTCAGCATAAATAGCTGTTTTCTTTTTCAAAGAAAAGAATCTATTTGTTCTGCCCAATTGCCCCAGTTTAAAAGATAAACTCATTTTAGGGAGGGAAAATTATATTTATCTGAAATAAACATGCATGACATATTTGCTTTTTACTTCTATATTTCTCAGTTCTCATTGGGATTTTTAGCAATTCAATCTGCACTATGCACAGAGATTTTCCTCAGGAGCACAAAGAAGTTCTGGAAAGAAATTATGTGTCCCAATGATGGAAATATTAGATCTCATATTGTAATTCATGTCCCTTTTATGAACTCAAAGCCTTAAGGGTTATAAAGGGTGACTGGAACAAATTAGTACAATGTCTGCAAATGCTAGATTTTACATTTGAATCTGTATTTTAAAGAAAGATGTGCTAAAGGTTAAATGTAGTAATAAAGTTCCCAATTTATCATGCATAGAACTAGAATCCAATGAAGTTTCCCATTTAGGCAAATTTCTATAATGTTCCTTAAAGTCATTAATTTCACCCAAATACATATTTAAAAGAACTTATCAGAAAATATTGTGGTCAAACAAATTGTCAGCACTACTGAAGGGATCTAGAAGATTTGGGCTTTAAATCTGAGAATATGTCATGAAATCCTTTATTTGGCCATTGATTTCAGAGAGCTTGAAGACAGCAGCTGGATGCACACACTTGGTTGTCAAGGTGGAGAGAATAAGAGGTCATTTTTATACTTAAATATAAAAATTATGAACTCAATATTCCAGTTTGAATGATAATGGATTATGGATGTTAAGAGAAAATCTGGGTTATTACAATGACTGCCCAAGTTCTTCTTTTCATAGTCACACTTTTCCATCTTGACCATTGCTGTCAGAGAAACATGTTTACTTTCTAAAAATGTATTTTAAAACACATAAAAATATATGTTTTAAAAACTGACATTCCCTATTGCCCAGAGAAACTGAGGCACAGAAAAGTAAATTATTTGTCCCAAATTCAACAGCTGGGAAGTGGCAGTATCAAGCAGTCTGTCTCAGAGCTTAGCTCTTACCCCTCTGCCAAAGGTACCTCTCAGGTGTGTTTCACAGATTAGAACTGTAGGTCCCATCCTGTCAGTCAATCCTCTCCAGTGGTGGAGTGCACTGCTAACTAGTCTTTTCATCTGCTGGCCCATCAGCTGTCATTCTTACCTATACCTGTTCAGTCCTGCTTCCTTCTCCCTTTCTTTTAGGTGTCTCCTGCCAGGATTACCTCCCAACTTACTTCCTTCCCTAGTCATACCTCACATCGCCCTGGAATTTATATACTGTACCCCTTCTTTGAAAGCCTCCCATGGGGACATTTCCTATAGTTGCATTCCCATCATATCTATTGTCTGCATTAGGAAAAGTGTTCCTGGTTTTGTAGCAGGTTGCTTTCCCCTCCACCTTCCCATAGATGCTTTGTATCTCTATTCACTGGATTTCTCAAGGTCACCTCCCATAGAGCTAAGCAGAGTAGGTACTTCATAGAAACAAACCAATTTTTTCCTCATCATTTTCACAATTCCTAAGAGACTAACACTGAACTATTTCAGCAAGATTCTAATCTATGTGAATACAAAGTGCTTTGAATTAGTTCTGTCTATAACTCCTTGGGAGATACCTTTATACAATCTTAAAACTCATCAGTGACAAGTTTCATCTTCTCATTAAAGATAATAAAGTATCAAATGAAGACTCCCCCGGTTTCTTGCAAATTAAAAGTTTCACACCTGAGTGTTGCAACTTTTGTATTTTGTTCAGTAGCATCAATTGAAAGCATGTGTTATTAAACTAAAGTATTATTTTTTTAGCATACTGATGGTATCTAACCTGTAATTTGCTTCCTAGTGGTTTTCTATAGGAAGTTAGTTACACTGTGAAGATTACAAGTTTACAGTTCATGATTACATTTTATAATCAAGAAAATTGATAAGTATAGGGGAAATTATCAAAGTTAGGATGGTATTCTTCAAATATGAGGTTAGGTAAGAGAAGTCTATTGGTTACAGTGCTTTTTCTGTGTTATTGTTCAGTTCAGTTCAGTTCAGTCACTTAATCATGTCCGACTCTTTGTGACCCCATGGACCACAGCAAGCCAGGCCTTTGTCCATCACCAACCCCAGGAGTTTACTCAAACTCATGTCCATTGAGTCAGTGATGCTATCCAACAACCATCTCATCCTCTGTTGTCCCCTTCTCCTCCTACCTTCAATCTTTCCCAGCATCAGGTCTTTTCAAATGAGTCAGTTCTTTGCAACAGGTAGCCAAAGTATTGGAATTTCAGCTTCAGCATCAGTCCTTCCTATGAATATTCAGGACTGATTTCCTGAATCAGTGTTATTGTTAAATATGTATAAATTATATGTTGCATTTTTGCTCTTGGAAAATACATTTGGATGTGATTCTTTTTTATATTAAATATTTTCAAAATATTTCAGCTTATTTCCATTTTTACAATTTAAAAAAACTATTTATTTACTTTGATTGGAGGCTAATTACTTTACAAAACTGTAGTGGTTTTTTGCCATACATTGACATGACTCAGCCATGGGTATACATGTGTCCCCCATCTTGAGCCCCCTCCCACCTCCCTCCCCATCCCATCCTTCTGGGTCTTCCCAGTGTCAGTCACCTTAAGTGCCTCATGTTTCAGGATTAACTTAGTATTCACATTGCACTGAAATGAATGGATAAGCTCCATGGTTCTTGAATGTTAGTGGTCTCAAAATTCCCGATCTTTTTTTAGAAGCCTTAGCAGTTAAAGAGTTCTTCATAAACACTTCTACAAGTCACACAAAAAGTGAATTTCTCTGGTTTTCCTTCATGAATAGCCCAGATATTGTTACAGATATTTTGAACTGCATTAGAATCAAGATTCCATAAGAAATCACTTATATTCGGAACACGATGAATCACAAAATCCAATGTCACCTTTTTCTGCTATAGAGACCAATAATTTTCTTTAATCAGGACTTTTATAGATGATTAACTAATGAATCTTTTTCAAATTTGCAGCCTAATACATATGATGATTTTTATACAGGAGGTATTGAGAAACCATACAATAAGGCTATTGTTAAAGGAAATAAAAGAGAGGTATTCTTTAAATGTCAGGGAAATGTTGGGGCAACTACTTTGGGAGCGAAAGTGTCCCCCTTTTATGGCCTCAGAGAAGACTCTGAAAGGAGATTATAGATTCAATATTTTCAGATAAATAATGAGTTTTTGATGGATGTAATGTATCAGCTTGGTGATTTCTCATGTACAGTCAGTATTAAGAATCTTAACAAACCTAAAACTATTACAGATTTAAGTCAATGGTAGTTTCTTTAGCATCATATAGCATCCACATTTTGTCTAATAGATAACAAAATTTGTGATGATAATTTGGATTGACAACTAGACTGCATTTTTTTCCTCCCAAGTTGTAATTCAGGACTTTGTGAGCCTGTTATTTATCTCTACCTCCCTGTTTCTGCTGTACTGATAATGAATTATAATTATAATCTCAAATTGATTTGGTAACAAATGAAATGGTTTTCTTATCCCTCTAAGGCATTCAAAGGATGTAGATGACATAAATTTGAACATTATATATTAAATAATTATCTTCATTCACAAGATAAGAACTAAAATTGGAGGACTGTTTTCTTCTTAACACTGTTGCCTGATGATTATCAGATCATGTCCTAAATGAATCGTATTCTCAGTGAATTCAAATACAAACTTAAAAAATTTCCCTTGAACTTTCTTTTCCTCCTCTCTTCCTGTTTTGATTAAGATACCACCATGTATCTAATAACCCAGGTTTGAAACTCTATTGTAATACTGGATTTTCTACTTTATCAAACCCTTCTTAGTCCATAAGTTATCAAGTGGTGCTGACTCTATACAAAATCTATTATCACTGTTCATACTCTGCATTTGTTTTCTCTTGCTTGGCCTATTACAATAATCGTTTATTGGTTGTACCTGTTAATGCTTACATAATCATTATTTTAAACATTCAGCAATATAGCAGATATACATATTTAAGTGCCTTAATTCTTCTGGTTTCTGGAGAAACATCTCCAATCAATGCAAGATTCAGCTCTCATGGCATGTATAGTGGAAAGGTGGATGGAAATAAGTAAAGAATTACTATAAAGAGCTAAAGGCTGTTTTACATATTACATTGTTTCTGCAGGATTAAAGTCCAAACTGCTTGGCAGCTGCATTCCTCCTCAGTCTCTCCTCTCCCTTTGCTTGCTTTGGTCTCGTTTACCACCCTAGTTCTCCTACCTCCTGTTTTTCAAATTCTCTAGGGGACTCATCACTCTCTAAGAATGACTTTATTGTACCTTCCTCTTCTTGGAAGACTGCCTTCTTACTCTCTTCATTTGGTAAAGTCATATACTTACTTATTTAAAAAGAACCAGAAACTTAAATACCATCTCCATTGTCAATTCTCCTGTGAATCACTTTTTGTTTTAGGGAGATTTGATTGTTTACTTTCTATTTTGTTTACATTTAATCAAGCAATTATATAACACTTATTAGGTATGACATTGATACTAACTATACAGGTGTCTGCCTCCCTCTCTAAAATGCCACTGAGGTCAGGACTAGTGCTTACTATGTCTCTGTAAGTTCACTATCTACATTTAGCACAGAGTGTGGTATAGACAAGGTACTCAATTTTTTTTTTTTGACTGGAATGTCAAAAGGAATACACAAATAAAGATGTTTTCTAAGAATAATTCTAGACCTAGAGCAGTTACTGAAATAACATAATGTCAAATCAATGGACTTTAATTCTAAATTATTTGTATTAAGGGGATGACAGAGGGTGAGATGGCAGGACAGCATCACCAACTTGATAGACATGAGTTTGAGCAAGCTCTGGAAACTGGTGATGGGCAGGGAAGGCTGGCGTGCTGCAGTCCATGGGGCGGCAAAGAGTTGGACATAACTGAGTGAATGAACTGAACTGAAATGAATTTGCATTATGAAAATATGGTTTTGAACAGGGAAAAAAAGTATAATTCCAATTTCAGCTATGCTACCTTCATGATCTTGGGCAAGTTATTTTAGTTCTTTAGCTTTTGCATCTATACAATGAGGATAATATTACATATCATATATAATTTTTCAGAGGAGTAGATGAAAAAAAATACAATTGACACAGAGTCTGACAATAGCTGCCACTCAAAAATGTTGGTGTACCTTTATGTTCTTTTCCTTTTGGGTATGGTTATTTATTTCCCCTTATTATCATAATTGTTCATTATGCAGAAAAAATAGTTTTATAAAAATGGACCATTCCCATATTTTACTGTACTTTGGTGTTGATATAAGAATTCTTTTATATCCTATGTCAAAGTAAAAACAAATGATAGTTCAGTTCAGTTCAGTTGCTCAGTCATGTCTGACCGTTTGCAACCCCATGGACTAAAGCACGCCAGGTTTCCTGTCCATCACTAACTCCTGGAACATGCTCAAACTCATGTCCATTGAGTCATTGATGCCATCCAACCATCTCATCCTCTGTCGTCCCCTTCTCCTCCTGCCTTCAATCTTTCCCAGCATCAGGGTCTTTTTCAGTGAGTCAGCTCTTCGCATCAGGTGGCCAAGGTATAGGAGTTTCAGCTGCAGCATCTGTCCTTGCAATGAATATTCAGTATTGATTTCCTTTAGGATGGACGGGTTGGATCTCCTTGCACTCTAAGGGACTTTCAAGCTCTTCTCCAACACCACAGTTCAAAAGCATCAATTCTTCAGTGCTCAGCTTTCTTTATAGTGCAACTCTCACATCCATACATGACTACTTGAAAAATTATACCTTTGACTAGATGGACCTTTGATGGCAAAGTAATGTCTCTGCTTTTTAATACGCTGTCTAGGTTGGTCTAAACTTTTCTTCCAAGGAACAAGCATCTTTTAATTTCATGGCTGCAGTCACCATCTGCAGTGATTTTGGAGCCCAAATAATATAGTCTGTCACTATTTCCACTGTTTCCCCATCTATTTGCCATGAAGTGATGGGACCGGATGCCATGATCTTAGTTTTCTGAATGTTGAGTTTTAAGCCAACTTTTTCACTCCCGTCTTTCACTTTCATCAAGAGACTCTTTAGTTCTTCTTCACTTTCTGCCATAAGGGTGGTGTCATGTGCATATTTAAATATCATTCTATAATATAGAGTTTCTGCATGAAGTAGATTCTTACTCCTACCTAAAAAGCCATCTTGTGTTTTCTGTACTCTATTTGTAGATTTCTGCCTCTATCATTATAACTTAGGTTACTCTGGAATTGATTTTAATCTTAGACCTGTTTGAGACCTCTAAATATGTATAATAATCATTGTTAATTTTGTTCAATGCTTTTTCTTAATTGCTTTACTTTGCTTCTAAAATACAGAAGTGATCCAAATACCTTTGGATTAATGCTGAAGAATAAATTATTTTATTCTGTGATAAAAAAGTTGAGCAGAAATTAGGAGGGTTTTTTGGATTTATGAAAACAGTATCACTTCTGGATTTTAGAGTAAGTCAAAGATATGAGGCTAAAGAAATGAAACATAATTCTCTCGACAGTTCCAGAAAGCAGTGGCTTACCATCTGTATCGATTAACTTCAGTAACATTCAGTACTGTCTTTCTTTCCACTAGAAATTACATATGGGCAAAAAGACACTTCTCTTTAACTAGAAGTGTCTTGCTGACAATGAATGTTACTACCAAAGATGTTTGATTTAGATTGTGGTTTGCAAAGTAAGACACTAAGCATATTGTAAGATTTTAGTAACATCTGAGTTAAGAATGGCTTTCTTGATTTTTTAGTACATCAGCACATATAAAAGTAATGTTATAATAATCAATATTAAAAGCATATGCATTGAAATTAGTTGATTTATGACTTTTAGATTTCCTTCTATTGTGAAAGAAATAATTGATTATATAATAATGAATATTTTAATTAATATTGGGGTTTCCTTTGTGGCTCAGTTGGTAAAGAATCCACCTGCAGTGTGGGAGACATAAGAGACCCAAGTTCGATCCCTGGGTCAGGAAGATCCCCTGGTGAAGGGAATGGCAACCCACTCCAGTATTCTAGCCTGGAGAATCCCATGGACCGAGGAGCCTGGTGGGCTACAGTCCATGGGGTGCAAGAGTCGGACATGACACTAGGCAGCAACGAACAATACACACCAGAGAATCCTTGTGAACTTGTAATACTGTGAAATGTTCAAAACAGGAAAATGAAATGTATGCTAAGTTCAAAACAAAATTAAATTGCATGTCAAAGAAATTATTTCAGATCTCTTTTGTTCTTGGTTTCTTTCTGTGAAAACTTCTAATGTGTGTAATTTAAAAATAGATACTACATATAAATCAGAACATAGGTAATAACAACTGACTTAACAAATAAGTTTGTCAACATGCTGGACATTGCTATAAGAGTTGTACACGTGTTAACTCATTGAATCCTCGTGCCAGGACCTGCAGTGAGTTTAATCACCAGTTCAATCTAACAGATATGATTACAGGTGCATTGAGAGTTGAAGGAACCTGTCCAAGGATACATGCTGAGAAACTGGCAGAGCCAGGGCTTGAAGCCAGGCAATCTGGCTTCAGAGTCTGAATGCCTGGCCATCTTGTCATACCCCCAAATGACACTTGGGTCTCCATTAGTAATTTAGAGAACATGAAACATTGCCCCAAATCTCTCTGTGCCTCATCTTAGAAACACATCCTGGAAACCCAGTATGGACTGTTCACTGTATTGCTGGCAAAGATGTTTTGTCCTTGAGAAGTTCTAGGATTTTAAAGCCCCATAAAGCCTTATGATAGTCTATATACAAAGGAAGTGTGTGCAAAGGAAACTTTTTGAGATAGCCTGTAGATTTTGCTTCCCCCATCTCCTAAACATGAGTTTATGATAATAATCTTAAGTTTAATTTACAAACGAGTGTTTTAAGAAAGAGTCCTAAAGCTCTGAGAAAAAGATGCCATGTTTTCCAGTAGTGTTTTAAAAGCCGTGCTCTACTCTGGCTTCAAAAGTGTGTTACGATTATATAAACGATCAAATATTCAGTCTTTTGGTCTTTTATATGATTCACTAATCAAATCAACAGAAATTTAAAAAATCATACAAACCTCTGGACAGGATATATTTAATCTTAACTGCATTGGTTATTTATGGTGATATTTTAATTATAATGATGAAAACATTGTTAAATGAATCAATGCTTGTTTGCCCGGGAGTGTCCGATTCTTTGCAACGCTATGGATTGTAGCCAGGCTCCTCTGTCCGTGTGATTCTCCTGGCAAGAATACTGGAGTGGATTGCCCTGCCCACCTCCAAGGGAACTTCCTGACCCAGGGATCGAACCTGGATCTCCTGAGGCTCCTGTATTGCAGGCGAATTCTTCACCACTGAGCCACCAAGAAAATCCAAATGACTCAAATATATGATATAAATTAAACTACCAGCTACTTTTAATTTTTTCACCCTCAGGAAAGTTACTACTTACTTTTTAATCTTTTCTGAAACTCTTACAAATAATTAAATATTTTCTAATGTTCAATTTTGCTAAACACATTTCTGTAAGACCTCTGTGTATAGAACTATAAAAAGCTAGCATTGTGCCACAGGGTGACGTCCACTGTGCTTCGTCCTATAATGCAAGAGAACAAATGCTGAGATGAAATGTGTTTTACAACAGGGCTGGTCTTTCCCCACCTTTGTATGTTCCAAAGTGGCCCAGCAGCCTAGGAGAGCAAGCGTGGTGCTCTGTGGGAAGGCAAGAGGCATTTAAGCAGCTCGGTTTCTTTTATTTCCCATTAAGGTGAAAACACCAAGCCAACAATCCCAATCGAAACACAAAGATTAAACACTGACTCACATGGAGATTAAGCTTCAGTAGACTGAGCAAAATTTTTCAGAATGTTTCTTTCTGAAAAGAAAATGGTTCTTGGATGAATCTTTTGAAAGTGTTGATAGTGTCTTTGAATTGGACCAAGATAGTACAGTTTGTAATAATAAAACATGAATGTCTCTATGGCATAGATATATGTTCTCAACTGATAATTTAAACTGTCATATCTATAATGTCTGGATTTTTAATACTGAAACTTATTCAAATGGTATTTAGAGAAAAAAAAGCATTTATGCTAGTTAGAAAGCAGAGGTAAAGTCAAAGGCTAAAACTACTTAAGGAATCTGAAAATAGAAAAGTAAAAACAACCAGTAAAATAAACCTGGAGATTACTTGAAGGCTCCTTTAAGATTTTTCATGTTTTTCTGACAGGAAAAAACAATTGAAACCATCTTTGAAAATGTTCCAAAGAAAGTGGAAGTGAAAATCGCTCAGTCGTGTCTGACTCTTTATGATCGCACGGACTGTACAGTCCATAGAATTCTCCAGGCAGAACACTGGAGTGGGTAGCCATTCCCTCCTCCAGGAGATCTTCCCAACCCAGGGATCAAACCCAGGTCTCCCACATGGCAGGCGGATTCTTTACCAGCTGAGCCACCAGGGAAGCCTGTAAGTGTTCGCGTTTGATATCAAATGCACTGAAGCCTTTGTTTCTTTTTCTTTTAAATGCACTGTCAATCTGACATGAAGATGCTGCTGCTCACGATGTCTGTTAAACAGAACTTCATATAGAGAATATTAAATTTTTAATAATCTGAAATTCTTCATCGATGGACTTCAAGGGGAGCCAGAAACTTCCTAAAATTACACACAAACATTTATTTATATGAGTATATATCAATTTTCTTGGAAAAGAGAGTCTGTTATTTTTGGCCAGAAAACGAAGTATAATCCATAAAGAATCTGAGTCTATGAACTACTTACTGCAATATCAGAATCATCTGACAATAGGAGTTCTTAAACCCATAGACTGTGCAACAGATTAAAGTTGTTACAGACTGAGTGATACTTGAAGGTTTGAATTACACCTTCATTTTATATATAGTCCCATCCTGACTTTTCTTTGTTCAAATGATACTTTCAAGTTGTCATCCATAAATTTTAAATCATTTTCTAACCTTTTGTGTATTTGTCCTCAGGAAAGCCAAAGAACCAAAAGATGACATACACGCTCTTTGGAACTCACTGACCTTACGCAACAGAGGAAGCAGACCAAACACAAATCTTAATGTTACCTGGCTAACCTTTCTTGCACTGGTTTTGGAATAGTTAGACTAGATAAAGGAGTCCGAAATGGCAGTGGCTAAAAGATAGACAAAGAAAGGGGAAGAGCCCGTGAAAAGGGAACAAAGGAAAAATGCCTGGACCAGAGTGAGAACCTCAGGTGAAACAAACAGGTCCCCTTCCTGGCTAGCCCTTGTTTGCACAGCGCCGGCCAGGTGGGAGGAGACAAAACATATAAAAAGAGGGAGCCAAGACTGGCTGAGGCCTCTCCTGCGAGGTCAGCCCACCTTCATGCGTGGGGATGAACTTTCTTGACCAAATAAAATACTCTGAGTTGTAATGAAGCGGTAACACTGGTCCGCCATTTTAAATCTTTGTTGCAGTGAGCCAGAACGGAGGAAATTACACACCCTCCTGACATATCCTATCAATATATGCCAAACAGTGTTTTTAAATAATTCTAACCTAGCAATAACAGTGTTGCAAACACTGTTGTTCAAGGGGGTTGTTTAGATGTTTAACTAGAAATACAGCCACGCGTCACCTTTCTAGTGCTTCTGTCAGCTGGGTGTGTTCTCTTTGTCATTTAATCAGTGACCTTCTCTTCTCTATGCCTTTCCTCAAACCTGAAATAGAATAATCTTGGTTTTTTCCCTGATCCTACCTCAGAGTCCCTATCCTAGTTTCAAATAGTTGCAGTTTACAGAATTTCCTTTGAAAGTCTGGAGCTGAACAAACTTTCAAGGAGGAGAGTTGTCTAGGAGACACAACTGTGCAGAAAGGTATTGAGTGGGACTTACTGGGGCTTGAAATCAGACACATGGCAAGGAATAAAGAAACAGGAGTTAGGAATTGAGATGAAGGTTTCTCTTACCACACACGGATTCAAAATTTGCATTTTGAATCATTTATTCAGGATTTTACTTTGCACATTTAATCTAATTTAATTTATTCCTATTATAATTAGCTCTTGGTTTAAGTAGGTACAAACAAAAACACTCATTCACATATATCTTATTAGGGTAATTGGCAACATTTTTAAACACAGAAATATATAAAATACACACCCTTCAGCCAAAAAAGAGTTTGTTTTTTTCCCCCCTTGAAGACTTCTTACTTGAAATGTAAACCACCGTCTCTTATCTTTTATGTATATTTATTACAACAGTATTTTTTAAAGATAAAATAAAGAAATTTGCCATAAATACTGTCAAAAAATATAAAAAGAATAATCATTCACAGGAGAACTTTAGCAAGTAGAAATTTTGTCAGAAGGGATTAAGTTTTAAATATCTAATTGTAGACTGAAAACAAGGGTACTGATTTTTTTTTTTTTTAGGATGCCTGAACATATAAAGAAACAGAACAGTTTACTTTGATTTTTCTAAACTGCAGTTTGTATTTAAAAGATATATACTTTTCCATTGTTGATTTCCCTTGACAAACTGAGTTCATACCAATTTTTCTTAACTCACTGTATATTCCTTCAAAGTCTGCCATCCAATCTTATATATTTACATTAATGCCTTTCTGCAGTACTCTATATGCATCAAAATCTGATAATATAATATTCACTAGATCCTAGAGTCTCTGCCACTTCAACCTTACTTATTTTTCCTGGCTTATTTCTAGTATCTAAACTATATGCCTTCTCAATAAAATTTTTTTGACAGGATAATAGTGCACACAATATTTGCCCTGACTCCAGATAGGATTTCACATGAAATATGGAAAGGAAAACACTGATAATCATTGCTAATATACTTTGAAGACATTTTAATATTGACTTGGCACTGTTAGTCCATTGCTATAGAAATGGTCTAGTTGGATCTGTTATTGGTTTATAGAAACTTGAATTGTGAATTCATATCTTAACAATTACTAGTCAGGAGACAGCAGTGAGGATATGAAAAAGTCTTGTTACTTGAGTATAAGGCTCATACAAATCTCTTTCCAAAGGTAAAAATTAAATGATATTAAATATTACTATTAATCATATACCTAATGATTAACCTCAGATATGCAGATGAAACCACCCTCATGGCAGAAAGCAAAGAGGACTAAAGACCCTCTTGATGAAAGTGAAAGAGGAGAGTGAAAAAGCTGGCGTAAAACTCAACATTCAAAAAACAAAGATCATGGCATCTGGTCCCATCACTTCATGTCAGGGAAACAATGGAAACAGTGACAGATTTTATTTTGGAGGGAGCTCCAAAATCACTGCAGATGGTGACCACAGCCATGAAATTAAAAGACACTTGTTTCTTGGAAGAAAAGCAATGACAAACCTAGACAGCATATTAAAAAGCAGACACATTACTTCACCAACAAAGGTCTATCTAGTCAAAGGTATTGCTTTTCCAGTAGTCATGCATGGATGTGAGAGTTGGACTATAATGAAAGCTGAGCACTGAAGAATTGATGCTTTTGAACTGTGGTGTTGGAGAAGACTCTCGAGAGTCCCTTGGACTGCAAGGAGATCCAACCAGTCCATCCTGAAGGGAATGAGTCCTGAATATTCAGGAATGATGATGAAGCTGAAGCTTCAATACTTTGGCCACCTGATGTGAAGAACTGACTCACTGGAAAAGACCCTGATGCTGGGAAAGTATGAAGGCAGGAGAAGGGGATGACAGAGGATGAGATAGTTGGATGGCATCACTGACCCAGTGGACATGAGATTGAGCAAGCTCTGGGAGCTGGTGATGGACAGGGAAGCCTGTTGTGCTGTAGTCCATGAGAGTCAGGCATGAATGAGTGACTGAACTGAACTGATACACCTAATAATTGCAAGTCTGGTGTTTGAGTCCTCATGTGTTCACAGTTGTTTTTTAAACTGACTCAGAGTAAACAGACAGGAAGTCTCACAAAATTGGCAAAGCAAGGTGAATAGAGCTATTTACCCCATTATTTACCTTGAACCTAACATATGGCATGCAATGGAGAAAAACTCAGGTTCAGTTCAGTTGCTCAGTCATATCTGACTCTTTGTGACCCCATGGACCGCAGCACGCCAGGCTTCCCTGTCCATCACCAACTCCTGGAGTCCACCCAAACCATGTTCATTGAGTCGGTGGTGCCATCCAACCAGGTAAAAGTCCCCAAAAAGGTGTTTTATATATAGCATTATATGTAAAGCATAGGTAGACAAACTGAGATGGTGTTTCAGAAGAATATCCCCTCAACAATTAAAGAGCTTCCAAACTAACCACAAAGGAAGTATTAGGAAGACCTTCAACATTGATTTTTTTCTTTTAGAATTTATCTGTTTCTAAATTCCACATGTAGACTGCTTTCTGTGATTGCTGTTTTCTGTACTTTACTCATAATTAAAAAAGCTTCTTAGTTTAAGGTATATATCTGAGTTTGGCCTAGAATCTAATCTATATATATATGAATTATTTCATTAATGAAAAATAGCATCAAGTCTTCTACAATGACAGAAAACTATTAGAAAAGTGTAAGGTAGAATTTTTGACCTAATCATACTCAACCCCAATGTAAGATATTACCTTCTGAGCATAATGAATATGCCTTTATATTTTATAAATAAGTTTTCAAGATACATTGTAATGTTTGGATCTTATGTAAATTTAAGATGTCACATGATGTCAGAGTTATTGCTGTAACAGAGAAAATTGGACCGGTGCATCTTCTGAATACTATTACATCATCATTATTAGTGAATAATTCTATTTCTCAACAGCTTCATTACTCTGATTTTCTTTGTTTATTGTAAGCATATGAAACCATCAAAAGTGTAAAGGTAGAGTCTGTCATAAGATGAGTCATCAGTCTAAGTCCCTATGTATAATCAATACACTGTGGCATATAAAATGTTCTATCTTACTTTCAAATACTGTTTGACTACAGAAATAAATCAAGGAATAACTAGGTAGAGCAAAGAGACCAACTTATCATTGTAGATTATATATGGATGATATATTTCCAAGAGGGACATTAATTCAAGGAGATAGAATTTGAATTTAATAGGGAGGAATACAATGGGGAAGAGTTTGATTAAAAAAATATAAGTTCACTTATGTCTTTCTATAATTATTTTTCCTTTCTTTCCCCATCCACTTTGCTTGTCTTAGCTCCCCTCCCCACTCTTCCTGCCTTCTCTCCTGGGATTTTCTTACTTCACTGAGTGACTATTATTTGAAAAGCACTACAATAACATATGAATATATTTGGTATTCAGTTTTCAGCCCATCACTTCCTGGTGTTTTTCCCTTTTTGAAACTAAGAATAATAACCCTTTACTACAACTCTTCTAGAAATGAGAAAGGTCATATAAACAATTGACAGCCATTATATAAATACAGATTTCAGACTTGTCTGCTTTCTGGTACTTATGATTCAGTGGCTCTTTTATTATTAGTGTAAAAACACTGCAAAAATATTATTCCTTAATAGAATAGTGTGACATGAATGCAAATAACCTATTTTATACAAGGCATAATCATGTATCTCATTTAAATTTGATTAAGGATGTCATTGGGAACTAAATTAGCACCATAATTAGAACACATTTTGTGATTCTTTGAATGACATAGCAAATATCTGAGACCCTAAAAGTTCTGCAACATATAACCAATTGGTAGAAAGCAAATTAATTTCTGCCCTGTAGCCATCAACCTCTGGCCAGCATTTTAAAAGTACCATGATTCAGGTTAAAGGAAGGAGTGATTTGTGTCCTTAAATGATGTCTTAAGCCCGAACAGTCACTCATCTAGTAGGTAGCGAATAAAGAGTTTAGTTCTTTTTTTTTTTTTAACATGAAACAATAAAAACTTCTCATGATCATTGCTTCACCCTGCTTTACACAAAATTATACAGTAAATTCTTGGGAAATAAACTATAGCTGAATGAAAGAGGATAAAGATTACCTTTGAAACCATAGCAGTGATTACTGAAAAATACCAGAGAAACTACAGGGATCACTTATCAAAGCGATATAAGCCAGAAAAAGTCAGTTCAGTTGATTTCACTTTGAGGGAATAGGAACAGGTTTAGATCTATAATTTTTTTATGAAGCAATTCTGTTATACCTGATTTGTATGTAAGTAATGAAAACTGAACTGAGTTTTCTCTCCCATGAAGGCTGGAGGCGAAATTGGCTGAAAGCTTAGATGAACAGAGTGCTAGCGTTCTTTTAGATTTCTCTCTGGAAAGTTGTTTTTGTGTATGTGTTATAGAAACACTATCTTGCTTCTATCATTCTCAGTGGCTAAATGACAGGGGTTATCACTTTTACCAGTAATGGTGAATAATTCAAGTCACTACTGAAGTTCATATTGTCATTTCTGCCAAACATACCTAAATCCACCAAGACTTGTCATTAAGAGTTAAAGATTAAACTATCAAACTACAAATCATCCGTTCATCTCTCCAATTGCAATCAGTGAAATATTAATAATATAGATGAAAGCTACATTTTTTATATTTGCTGTTAACTCTGCGAGCTCAGTTTATATAGACTTCTATTTGTAATTTTTTACAACACTACCATCACCACCACCACCACCAACAATAAAATTTCTATGCAACTGATACCACTTTGTTCTATAGAGAATAAAAGGGTGGCATCATACTCATGAGAATAAAAATTGCTAATTTTCATTTCATATAATTTTGGTCCCTACTCTAACCATGGCATTGTTGGCCACTTCAGTTATTATCCAAGGATAAAATCAAATGACATGGAAGCATAAGTATATGGTTTGTTACTTTTTGCAGGCAAGAGTAATTCAGGTAGGCAAAGGTAATTGAAAAGCAAATGAAAAACATCAGTGTAATAATTTAAGGGTTTGATGGCATAATTTTGCTAAGAAAAGTAAGAAATTTGCATGATGAGATTTTGTTTCCATTTTATTCCCTAATTTTTCAAATGCTACCATTATTTGGCTGGCTGGGTCACCCTCGTGAAAATGTAGGATCATTACCATAATTTGTAGCATAATATTATCTATGATACAAAAACCACAAGAATTATGATAAAAATTCAAGGATCAATATCCTAATTCCATTTTTCTAAACACATATAAAATGGATTTGCATGCTTCATGTAAAAGGGAGGAAGAAAGCTAGGTAGTTTACAAAATAACAATAATAAGACAATTAATGATTATCATAATACCAAGGATAATATAAAAAGTGACTTACTAAATTTTGAAATTATATTTTAAAAGGTTCAGTATCCTATATTTTGTTGTTCTTCATTGATAAAATATGGTTTTGGTCAGATTGATATTTCTAGGGAAAGCATGCGTTAATTTTCTTCCTCAGAATTGTCTTTTCATTAATGTTAAATGTCAAATTTGCTACTTTCTCACTTTTTTGTCAAATCATTTTTCTTTAGTGAAATGGAACTTTATTTAAATCTCTGTAAACCACAAATACAGAATAATTTTTCAGTTAGTAAAACTCAGTTTTAAATTCTCTTTTCTAGCCAATTCCAAGTGGTAAAGTGGCTTAAATCCGACCTTCTTTTATTCTTGAATTACAAATTTGGGACCTGAATCTCTAGTTTTTATTTGTGAAAAATCTACCCTAGAAGAAAGAGGCAGCACTATACTGATCAGATGCTCAGTTTACAGATCCTTCTTCCACTTCCTTTACATTATTCTTGGAGCATTATGTATCACAAATGTGGTTTCTGTATCTATTAATCAAAAAGCCACTCGCATTTCTGTTCAACAATATATTTCAGAAATACTTATTTCTGTGTTGTGGGTCTGTCAGTTGTAAGCACAGTTTTACTGCTGTGTCTGGTGGCAGAAAACTTCACCTGAAATACCTACCAGCAGGAATCCTGGGGGGCAAAGATCCTCCCCCTGGCGCTGGATGCGGGGCCTGGAGGCTATTTAAAAACCCTGCCCTCAGGAAGCTGGGGCAGAACGTTTCCACCCCAATGGCCGGGAAGGATCCTTTTAAGAGATAAAAATGGACATTAATCAAAAAATCTTCTTTGTGGAAAAGTTGTTGATCATTTAACTGGAACAAAACCGACAATCAACAAAGACATAAACCTTACAAGGAAGTTACGTAATTACAAGAAATGGAATGCATTTTTAATTCATAAATTTATGAAACAAGCCTAGTTTTTGAAAAGAAAGTTACTCTTATCTAGTTACAATTAAAGAGGGTTAGAAGCACCAGAATACTAAGATAAATTTCTAAAACTACATTTGACAAAAGGGATACAAATGTTATTGATGTTGCCTGTTTGCAGAATTCACCTCCACATGCGATACTGCTAAGTCACTTCAGTCGTGTCTGATCTGTGCGACCCTGTAGATGGCAGCCCATCAGGCTCCCCTGTCCCTGGGATTCTCCAGACAAGAACACTGGAGTGGGTTGCCATTTCCTTCTCCAAAGCATGAAAGTGAAAAATGAAAGGGAAGTTGCTCAGTTGTGTCTGACTCTTAGCGACCCCATGGACTGCAGCCTACCAGGCTCCTCCATCCATGGGACTTTCCAGGCAAGAGTACTGGAGTGGGGTGCCATTGCCTTTTCCATCATGTGAGCTAGAGATATGCAGAAAATAGCCACAATAGGATCTGAGATGTGTGCTCCACTATGAGGAGCGGTGCTCACTTCTGGTGTACCAGTATGAGAGCCTAAAATGAAGAAGACTTCTATACCATACAGTAACTACATACATCTTTGAAATAGTGGTAAGAAAAACAACATACACATTTCTTAATTTGCTTCATTCTTAATTTGCTTAATTAGGGACCAGACATAAGAGTTTGCAAAGGTAGAACCACACGCTTTTTCATGTTAAGAATGCTATTGAGAAAGAAACAAGAAAAAATAAACTACTTAGAAGTTTATTCATAAAATAATATAATGAATCACAGACAAAAAGAATGTCAGAGCTATAAAGGACTTCAGAGATCATCCAGTCAAAAACTCCATGTTTTACAGACCAAGAACTGAGGACTGGAGTGGAAAAGTGATATCACACAGCTGGTGGACTCCCAGGACAAAGTCTTTACACTAAAGATTAAAAATAAATAATGAGCCACTTGCTATTTGGAAGATCATGATCCCTGATTGTGAATTAGAAACCTAGCACTTTGGAATAGTGGCATTACAACATGGTGTCTCGAGGACCTAAAGGACACTAAAAATCACTCAGAAGAAAGTATAATATAAATGCAATATTAGTGCATTGGTAACTGATATGGTACACATAAGTTTAAATCACAATAATACCCTAAAATCAAGTTACCCTGATGGTTGTAAGAAACACACCTCATTCGAGGCCTCTGAAACCCTCATTAGGAACAGAAGTTTTCCTATGTAGAGACCTGGATCTCTCCTTCCACAAGTTCAAAGTTAGAAAGTCCCATATTTTTGAAAAGGACTTCCCAAGTGGCCCCAGTGGTAAAGAACCTGTCTGACAAAGACGGAGACATAAAATATGCATGTTCAATCCCTGGGTCAGGAAGATCCCCTGGAGGAGGAAATGGCAACCCACTCCAGTATTCTTGCCTGGGAAACCCCATGGAAAGAGGAGCCTGTGGGCTACAGTCCCTGGGATCACACAGAGTCACACACGACTGAAGGGACTTAGCACACACGTGCATATTTTTGACAAGACTTCACTCTGTTCTTTGATACAAACTTTATCCCTGAAATAAGTTAAAATTTTGATTTTTCTTTTAAGTTTAACGAGGATTAAAGGGATCTGGTATACCACACTCTATATATCTTGCTGCTATGGAGGAAGCTGTTGCTAAAAAAAAAAAAGCAACATTTCTCAGATCTTTAGAGATTTTTTTTTACAAAAGAACAAAGTTATAATGAATGTTTTAATGGTTGAGGCCTATATATTGCACATTGGATTAAAGAAAGCATAGAGAGCGTGTCATATACTGTGAATAAATTGGTTTTGTTGTGGATTCTATGGAGCTCTAGTAAAATGACCCAGCAGAGCTGGAGTCCCTTAAACATTAAAAGGTGTGGCAAAGAGAACAAGATGGCAGAGGAGTAGATGGATGTGGAGTACACCTCTGTCTGTGGATACATCAGGAATACACCTTCAGACACAGAAGTGCATGCAGAACATCAGCTGAGAGCGGACAGGAGTACCTGACCAGTGGAAAAGAATATATGCTGCTGCTGCTAAGTCACTTCAGTCGTGTCCGACTCTGTGCGACCCCGTAGATGGCAGCCCACCAGGCTCCCCCGTCCCTGGGATTCTCCAGGCAAGAACACTGGAGTGGGTTGCCATTTCCTTCTCCAGCGCATGAAGGTGAAAAATGAAAGTGAAGTTGCTCAGTCGTGTCGGACTCTTAGCGACCCCATGGACTGCAGCCCACCAGGCTCCTCTGCCCGTGGGATTTTCCAGGCAAGAGGACTGGAGTGGGGTGCCATGGCCTTCTATAGAACCACACAAAACTTGGTAGGATGAAGGAACTAGGGGGAAAAGCAGGAGTGTTAGTAGGACTGGACCTGCTCTCGGCAGGTGGGGGAAGTAAAGCTGAAGTCCAATTCCCACATCCAGGCAACGGTCTGAGTCAGCGGTGAAAACAGGTCAGACTGAGAGTGAAACAGCTGATCTGCGGCAGAGTAAATGAATGAGAATTAGGCAGTCCTTGCCGCAGCCGCACACACCCAGGACAGGGACGCAGGTTCCCCGGAAGGGGCCGTGGCTGGGAGCTGGAGTTCCGGGATTGTGGAGCCATCCCAGGGTGAGGGCTGCTGTTGACTGCGGAGAGATGGATTGAGGGGATGTGAGGGAGGCGATCGTGGTGGGAAATGTCGGTGGAGGAAAGCCAGGCAGCAGTGGAAGCAAGGCGATACTGCTGAGTCACACGGAAGGGTGGAGCCGTCACCACAGTCTCTCTCTCTCCCCACACAGCAGCATTGTTGGTTGAACAATAGAGAGGCTGGCTCATCAAACGCCGAACTACAGAATAGGACCACACCCAGGGGCCCTGTAAGTGCCTGATGTGCTGATCTAAGAGTAGGACCCCAAACTGGGGGCCCCTCTATGTGCCTGAAATGCCGAACAACAGAGAAGGATCCCAGCAAGGTAGCCCTCTAAGGGCCCGAGGGCGGAGCTACAGAGAAAGTCTGGCCAAAGAGGCCTTCTAATCACCAGTTACAAGAGGCTCAAAAAAAGACTCAGTTCTAATGAGATGGATGAAACTGGAGTCGATTATACAGAGCGAAGTAAGCCAGAAAGATAAAGACCATTACAGTATACTAACACATATATATGGAATTTAGAAAGATGGTAATGATAACCCTATATGCAAAACAGAAAAAGAGACTCAGATGTATAGAACAGACTTGTGGACTCTGGGAGAAGGCGAGGGTGGGATGTTTCAAGAGAACAGCATTGAAACATGTATATTATCTAGGGTGAAACAGATCACCAGCCCAGGTTGGGTGCATGAGACAAGTGCTCGGGCCTGGTGCACTGGCAAGACCCAGAGGGATCAGGTGGAGAGGGAGGTGGGAGGGGGGACTGGGATGGGGAATACATGTAAATCCATGGCTAATTCATTTCAATGTATGACAAAAACTACTGTAATGATGTAAAGTAATTAGCCTCCAACTAATAAAAATAAATGGAAAAAAAAAATCATATGTAAAAAAAAAAAAAAAAAAAAAGACTCTGAGACGGCCATAACTCCTGCGGCGGAGGCAGTCCGTGTCCCTGCACACTTGGCGCCTCCAGGGTCCCCGCGAGCCAAGCAGCCGCGCCACCTCCATGCTCAGCTCTCCCTGGGGCAGAGCTGCCACAGGCAAAAAAAGTCTTGCATCTATGCGCACAGGGTCGCTTCTGTAGTGTCCGACTCCTTGAGACCCTATAGACTGTGGCCTGCCAGGCTTCTCTGTCAGGGAGGGAGGAGGGTTTTCCAGGCAAGAATACTGGAGCATTTTGGCCAATACTGGTTGCCATCCCCTTCTAAAGCACTATTTCCTGCTGCTCTAGCTGCCTTGAGTACCTGATGCTCAGAACCCCTGCGACCCAAGTAGCTGCACCACCTCCACACCTGGCCCTCACGGGGGCAAATCCAAGCCCTCCAGGGCAGCCTCAGGAGCAAATCCCAGTGGACGACCCACATGCAGGGGTGGAAATAAAACCACAGTTGAAACCCATGGGCAGTGTGGATAAGGAAGAAGACCCAAAACCTTCCCACCAGCTGTACCAGCTGCAGATTAAATCCAAATGATCAACTAGGCAGACTGTGTCTATGGGATATATAAAAGGTCACTGAGAGCTCCCACAAAATAAAACGCACTAGCTCTGATAGCTGTGGACACTGGAGGGAAGAACACACAGGAGCAGGACCAGGTTAGAGTCTGAGCTGCCCCCACGGCAGGCCCAGAGATCAGCACCATGTTGGAGGGCATCCCGGGGAGGGGAGGTGGACTGTGACGCCCAGCAAGGATGAGGATCCTGGCAGCAGTGACTCAAGAAAAACATCTATTTTTCTTATGTTTTGACTTGTTCTGTAGATTCCTTTGGATTTTTTTTTTCTTTTTCTTCCCTTTTCCCCCCTCAGTTATAGTTGTTGCTTTTTATTGGCTCTATGAAATCTAATTAAGCTTTTGAGCTTTTTTTTTTTCTTTGCAGTCACATTTTTTACTGTTGTTATTAATGTCTGCCTCTGCTTTGGGCTTTTGCAGTTCTGTGGAGTTTTCCTTTTTCCTTTTATTTTTAATTTCCATTTTTAAAACCTATTATTATTTTTTTCTAATTTATTACATTGTTTGCTTTTCCTACTGTTCTTTTCCCCTTGTAGTTAATTTTTAATGTATATAAACCTTCTCCATCTACCTCTATTTAACACTGCATATCTATTCTTTCTTTTCTTTCTTTATTTTCCTCTCAACATATTTTTTAGTTTTATTTTCATTGCTTTAATCCCCAATTGGCACCTTGCTTTAATTTCATTTTCCAGTTTATGCTTTAGTTAGTTTTGTCCTGGTAGATATAATTTTTGGTTTCCTTTGTTCACTAGGTCAATCTACTGTACTTTATTTTTGTTGGACTCTTTATTTTACTTATGGGTGTATATGAATATGTGCCTATTCAGTCACACTTTTTATTGTTGTAAACCTCTGTTTTTACATTGGGCTTTTGCAGTTCTGTGGAGTTTTCATTTTTTTCTTATTCCATTTTCTTTTTTATAATTTTAATTTTTAATATTTTAAACCTGTTATTTTTTTTTTACATTTATTCCTTTGTTTGCCTTTCCTACCGTTCTTTTTCCCTTGTAGTTAACCTTTAATGTATATGAACCTTCTTCATCTACCTCTATGTAACTTTGCCTATCTATTCTTTATTTAATTTGTTTCTTTCCTTTCCTCTCAACATATTTGTTGGTTTTGTTTTCATTGCTTTATTCATCACTTGGCACCTTGCTTTAGTTTTTTTTTTCCAGTTTGTGCTTTAGTTAGTTTTGTTCTTAACTGGTAAATATAATTTTTGATTTCCTTTGTTCACTGGGTCAATCTATTGTACTTTATTTTTGTTGGACTGTTTTGACTTTGCTCGTGGGTGTATATGTATATGTGTATATTCCATTATTTTAATTATTATTTGCCTGATTTTGTAACTACCATTTGTCTGGGGTTCATCTTTGGTTTCTTGTTTTTGGATATTTGTTTTAATCTCACTTAATGCCATAAGAAACCACTTGTGGAATATTCTTTCTTGATCAGAGATCAAGCCTGGAGCCTTTGGAGTGGAGCACTGACTCTAAGACCCTTGACTACCAGCAAACTAACCCTAGGGAGTATCAAATAGTGAGAACTCACACAAAGGAAACCACTTTAATACAAGACCCTGCATCACCCAACCACCAATAGCACCCTGTGCAGGATGCCTCATCTAAATAACAAACAAAACAAAAATACAAACCCAATCATCAGCAGAGGGGAGTGCCACCTCACTCAGCCTTGCCCATCAGAGGAAAAACAAACACACAGCACAAATCTCACTCTATAGGAAGCATAAACAAACCACTGGGCCAAGCTTAGGAAGGCAGAAACCAAAAGGAAGAAAGAATTCAATCTTCTTCAAGGAAAGAATTCAACTTTCTTTGAAGCCTGAGAAAAGGAGCCCTCTAACACAATCAGTTAAAAAAATAATAATAGTGAAAAGGTAGAGAAATACTACACAAATGAAGGAACAGACTAGAAACACAGAAGTCCAAATAAATGAAGAGGAAATAGACAAACTACCTGTAAAAGAATTCAGAATAATGACAGTAAAGATGATCAAAACCTTGAAAACAAATGGAGAAAATGCAAGAAGCAATTAACAAAGACTGAGAAGAATTAAAGAATAAACATTCAGAGACAAAACACAATTACTGAAATTAAAAATACTTTAGAAGAAATCAATAGCAGAATATCTACAGCAGAAGAACAAATCAGTGACCTGGAAGATAAAATGGTGGAAATAATTTCTGAAGAGCAGAATAAAGTAAAAAGAATAAAAAGAACTGATGATAGTCTCAGAGACCTCTGGGACAATATCAAATGCACCAACCTTCCATTTATAGAAGTTCCAGAAGAAGAAGAGAAAAAGAAAGGGTATAAGAAATTTTTTGAAGAGATTATAGTTGAAAATTTCCCCAAGGTGGAAAAGGAAATAGCCAATGATGTCCGTGAGGCACAAAGAGTCCCATATAGGATAAACCCAAAGAGAAACAAGCCAAGACACATACTAAACAAACTAACGAAGACTAAACACAAATAAAGAATATTAAAAGCAGCAAGGGAGAAGCAACGAGTAATACACAACGGAAAACCCATGTGCTTAACAGCTGATCTTTGAGCAGAAACTCTGCAGGCCAGAAGAATGGCAGGATATTTTCAAAGTATTGAAAGGGGAAAATCTACAACCAAGGTTACAATACTCGGCAAGGATCTCATTCAGAATTGGTGGAAAAATAAAAAGCTTTTCAGAGAAGCAAAAGTTAAAAGAATTCAGTGCCACTAAACTAGCTTTACAACAAAAGTTAAAGGGACTTATATAGTCAAGAAATACAAGAGAAGAAAAAAGATCTGCAAAATCAACTCCAAACAATTAAGAAAATGGCAATAGGAACATATATATCAATAATTACTTTAAATGTAAATAGATTAAATGCTCCAACCAAAAGACACAGACTGGCTGAATGGATACAAAAACAATATCCATATATATGCTGTCTACATATATGCTGTCTACAAGAAACCCACTTCAGACCCAAAGACATTTACAGGCTGAAAGTGAGAGGATGGAAAAATATATTCCATGGAAGCAAAAGAAAGCTGGAGTAGCAATCCTCATACCAGACAAAATAGACCTTAAAATAAAGAAGATTACAGGAGATAAGGAAGGACAGTACATAATGATCAAGGGATCAATCCAAGAGGAAGACATAACAATTGTAAATACCTATGCACCCAACAAAGGAGCACCTCAATACATGAGAAAAGAACTAACAGACATAAAAGGAGAAATTTAGAGTAACACAATAATAGTAGGAGACTTTAGCACCCTACTCACACCAATGGACAGATCATCAAAATAGAAAATTATTAAGGAAATACAGTCTTAAATGATACATTAGATGAGACAGATCTCACTGATATCTTCAGGATATTCCATCCAAATGCAGAAGAATACACCTTCTTCTCAAGTGCACATGGAACATTCTTCAGGATAGACCACATCTTGGGTCACAAATCAAACCTCAGTAAATTTAAGAAAATT
The DNA here is from genome assembly GCF_023699985.2 of Odocoileus virginianus. NCBI lineage: Eukaryota > Metazoa > Chordata > Mammalia > Artiodactyla > Cervidae > Odocoileus > Odocoileus virginianus. Next base: position 13,960,731 of record NC_069698.1, read on the forward strand.
GAAATCATATCAAGTATCTTCTCTGACCACAATGCAATGAGACTAGATATCAATTACAAGAAAAAAAACTGTAAGAAACACTAACACATGGAGATGAAACATTTCAAAATAACCAACAGGTTATTGAAGAAATCAAAAGGGAAATAAAAAAGTTTCTAGAAACAAATGACAATGAACACAAATTCTCAAAACCTATGGGATGCAGCAAAAGCAGTTCTAAGAGGGAAATTTATAGCAATACAATCCTACCTCAAGAAACAAGAAAAACAGCGAATAGACAACTTAACTTTACACCTAAAACAACTGGAAAAAGAAGAACAAAAAACCCCCAAAATTAGTAGAAGGAAAGAAACCATAAAGATCCGAGTAGAAATAAATGAAAAAGAAATGAAAGAAACAATAGTAGAGATCAATAAAACTGAAAGCTGGTTCTTTCAGAAGATAAACAAAACTGATTAATATTTAGTGAGACTCATAAAGAAAAAACAGAGAAGAACCAAATCAACAAAACTAGAAATAAAAAAGGAGAGGGCAACAGACAATGTAGAAGTACAAAGGTTTATAAGAGAGTATTATGAACAACTATATGGCAGTAAAATGGATAACGTGGAAGAAATGGACAGATTCTTAGAAAACTTCAATCTTCAAAGATTGAACCAGGAAGAAATAGAAATTATGAACAACCCAATTACAAGCACTGAAATTGAAGCTGTGATCAAAAATCTCACAAAAAACAAAAGCCAAGGACCAAATGGCTTCACAAGAGAATCCTATCAAACATTTAGAGAAGAGTTAATGCTTATCCTTCTAAAACTCTTTCAAAAAATTGCAGAAGAATGAACATTTCCAAACTAATTTGATGAGGCCACCATCACCCTGACACCAAAACCAGATAAAGACAACACAAAAAGAGAAAACTATAGGCCAATAACACTGATGAACATAGATGCAAAAATCCTCAACAAAATTTTAGGAAACAGAATTCAGCAACATATCAAAATGCTCATACACTATCATCAAGTTGGGTTTATTCCAGTGATACAAGGATTCTTCAATTTATGAAAATCAATGTGATACACCATATTAACAAATTGAAAGATGAAAACCCTATGATAATCTCAATAGATGAAGAAAAAGCCTTCGACAAAATTTAGCACCCATTTATGATTTATAAGACAATGATGACAGAAATCAAAGATGACATGAACAGATGGAGAGATATTCCATGTTCCTAGGTAGGAAGCATCAATATTGTGAAAATGACTATACTACCAAATGCAGTCTACAAATTCAATGGGATCCTTATCAAATTACCAATGGCATTTTTCACAGAACTAGAACAAAAAATTTCACAATTCATATGGAAACACAAAAGACCCTGAATAGCTAAAGCAGTCTTGAGAAAGAAGAATGGAGCTGGAGGAATCAACCTTCCTGACTTCAGGTTATACTACAAAGCTACAGTCATCAAGACAGTATGGTATTGGCACAAAAACAGAAATATAGACCCATGGAACAAGACAGAAAGTCCAGAAATAAATCCATGCACCTATGGGTAACTTATTTTTGACAAGGGAGGCAAGAATATACAATGGGGCAAAAACAGCCTCTTCAATAAATGGTGCTGGGAAAACTGTACAGCTACATGTAAAAGAATGAAATTAAAACACTTCCTAACACCACACACAAAGATAAACTCAAAATGGATTGAAGACCTAAATGTAAGATCAGAAACTATAAAACTCTTAGAGGAAAACAAAGGCAGAACACTCAATGACATAAATCAAAGCAAGATCCTCTATGACTCACCTCCTAGAGTAATGGAAAGAAAACAAAAATAAACAAGTGGGACCTAATTAAACTTAAAAACTTTTGCACAGCAAAGGAAACTATAGGCAAGGTGAAGACAACCCTCAGAATTGGAGAAAATGATAGCAAATAAAACAACTGACAAAGGATTAATTTCCAAAATATATTTCCAAGCAGCTCATACAACTCAATAACAGGAAAACAAACAATCCAATCAAAAAGTGGGGAAAAGACCTAAACAAACATTTCTCCAAAGAAGACATACAGATGGCTATCAAACACATGAGAAGATGCTCAACACCACTTATTATTAGAGAAATGCAAATCAAAACTACAATGAGATATCACCTCACACTGGTCAGAATGGCCATCATCAAAAAAATCTACAAACAATAAATGATAGGGTGTGGAGAAAAGGGAATTCTCTTGCACTGTTGGTGGGAATGTAATTGATACAGCCAGTACGGAAAACAGTATGGAGATTCTTTCAAAAACTAGGAATAAAACAACCATATGACTCAACAATCCCACTCCTAGGCATATACCCTGAGAAAACCAAAGTGAAAAAAACACATTTATCTCACTGTTCATTACAGCAGTATTTATCATAGCTAGAACATGGACGCAAAGTAGATGTCCATCTACAGATGAATGCATAAAGAAGTTGTGGTACATATATACACAATGCAATATTACTCAGCCATAAAAAGGAACACATTTGATTCAGTTCCAATGAGGTGGATGGACCTAGAACCTATTATACACAGCAAAGTGAGTCAGAAAGAGAAAGATAAATATATTCTAATGCATATATACAGAAATTAGAAAAATGGTACTGAAGAATTTATTTACAGGACAGCAGTGGAGAAACAGACATAGAGAATAGACTTATGGACATGGGGAGAGAGGAAGAGAGGGTGAGGTATATGGAAAGAGTAATATGGAAACTCATATTACCATGTGTAAAATAGATAGCCAACGGGAATTTGCTGTTTGGCTCAGGAAACTCGAACAGAGCCTCTGTATCAACCTAGAGGGGTGGGATGGGGAGGGAGATCGGGAGGGAGGTTCAAAAGGGAGGGGATATATGTATACCTGTGGCTGAATCATGTTGAGGTTTCAGAGAAAACAACAAAATTCTGTAAAGCAATTATCCTTCAATTTAAAAAAAAAAAAGGTGTGGCAAAAATGCTAAACGTAAGCCCTAAAGTGCTCTGAGGTAACTTTCCACAAACAGTCAAATTAATTACTCTTTTGTTACTATATGGAATATTCATCATTGAGAATAAAGTAAACATGAGCCTGTGTGTGGTATTGCCAAAACACGGTATTTTCCACATTGCAATGTTTCATTACCATCTGAGAAAACATTTATTAACATAAGGAGCTTCACTGAATACCAGGTGGAGATAATTATATCATATATTTATAAAGCTTTCTTATTTAAAGTTACAAAAGAAATGGTGATTTTTACAACAGGGGAAATAATTACAAGAAATTCAGATTTTATCATATGCTGTGGATATTTGATTATAGATTTATTGAAGTCAAGGAACAATAAACCTGGTTCAATAATACTAAATCATAAAAAAATCACTATGCACAGGAAAGTAAAAAGGACATAAGGAAATTATCTTAAAGAAAAATCTGAGGGAAAAAGCATGTAGATTGGTAACTCTAAATAATGTTAATCTGCTTCACATTTAGAGATTTTTATCTGAGTTTTGCTATTTTTATTATCCAACACTATTCAAAATTGTTAACCTAGAAAAGATACCTATTATATTAACTCCTTGAAAGAAACTAAATGCAAATATTATTTTATTGCTTTGATTACACTGATCGCTACTTTTGTTGTTGTGACAGCCTGCCATCTTTAATAGCAGCTTTCATTTTCCTAAACTTGCTCCATCATTCATAATGGCTTTGTTATGCTCCTTTACTGTGGTTTAAAAGATCTTTCATTTATTGTAGCATCTCTTCAGTAACTGTCATTATTTTTTTAATATCTGAGACAAACAAACAGAAAAGCTGGTGTGCATGAATACATATTCCATTGAGATATCATATTATGTCATGTTATTCACATTATGTGATAACACTGCCTTATCATTTTTCTTCTTAAGGCCAGTCATGTCAATAGAGACTGCACAAAACACTACAAGTCGATGTTTTCACAGTTCAATCAGGAAAACTAAAGTTATCCTTGTTATAATTCCCTTATCACTTAATCCACAAGAAATTAAATTCATGAACCTTTTGGAATTTGACATGAAATAATTTTAGTCTGATGTGCCTTATTTCATAAGTTGATGATCCTCTCTCTTTTTTTTAGATCAATAGTGGAATTTGTTAATAAATTACATTGCAGCTCAATAATAAAAAAATACTATCTGTACCAGGAGAAATATAAATTTCTGTAAGTATTCTAATTCTAGTTACTTTCAGCAGACTATTTGTTAATATAAATTAGATTTTTATATGATGAGAGTATTTCTCTCACCATTACAAGTTTGAAATGTAAAATGTGTCCTTTCACACATGCTTTTTTTTAACTTATTTTTTTATTGAAGGATAATTGCTTAACAGAATTTTGTTTTCTGTCAAACTTCAACCTGAATCATCCATAGGTATACACATACCCCTTTCCTTTTGAACCTCCCTCCCATCTCCCTCCCCATCCCACCCCTCTAGGTTGACAGATAGCCCCCCTTTGAGTTTCTTAGCCATACGGCGAATTCCTGTTGGCTATCTATTTTACACATGGTAATGTTAAGTTTCCATGTTACTCTTTCCATACATCTCACCCTCTCCTCCTCTCTCTCCATGTCCACAATTCTATTCTCTATGTCTGTTTCTCCCACATGCTTTTCTAAACCTCAAATTCTTGAGTTTCCAGTTTGTTAGTGATTTTGAGTTGGTGGGTTAAAAAGAGATCAACATGTGACATTAGCATTATATTTTCTGTAATACAGAGTTAACAGATAAGTGGGTGTTCTGTAGTTTTATTTGCTAAATCTGGTAACCCTAATCTAATATGATTTCAAACATGGATATGGGATAACTAAGAGACAGTTAACTACTGGTGTAAGGTAAATGAACATGTCACTGGCTGCAGGGGTTGGTAATTTATCTATCTTTCATTAGTTCAGTAGTTCTCTGTGCATTTAGGGCGCCTTGCAAACCATGACTGGGGGAAGACAGTACTGGTGTTTAGTGTGTGTGCCTGGGGAGGGGGTCAGGATGCATGTTTAAGGCCTTGCAGTAAGTGGAATACTCCTTGCCTAATGGGACTTCTCTCTCAAAATGCTGGTGGCACCCACTGAAAAACACTGTCTGAGAATAAAGAATCCTTAAAGAAAAAAAAGGTTGCTAATGAATAGGTCATATAATGTGGTCAAGAAACAGTGTGAAGAAGTTAAATCAGCTTATATTCTGACATTTGGCTTGATCAATTAATGGGGGACTGATCAGATCATCTGAGAGTAATCTGGCCTGTAGAGTAAGCAGCTTTCAAAGAATCATAATAAAATATATTTAGCACAAACTCAGTGAAACAAATCCCATTTTAATTTGATATAGCAGCAATCTCTCTGAAATAACTTTATGTTAGAAATTAGATATCATTAAGAATTTGTGTAAAAGATAACAAACTATGACCTTAAACTTTCTGAATTTCAATCTCATCTGTGAAATGAAAATAACTCGACCTAATGGGACTGTTTGTAGGTTTAAACGAGAGTAAATTACCATAAGCATAAGACAACATTATTAGAAAGCCCTAATATTTTTTATGTATATTTTAAACTAGAGGATAATTACTTTACAATACAGAGATGGTTTTTGCCAAACATCAACATGAATAGGCATTAGGTATACCTCCCTCCCTGTCCCATCCATCTAGTTTGTCATAGAGCCACTGGATTTGGGATCCCTGCTGTCATGCTTTGAATTACCACTGGTTATCTACTTAACATATAGTAATGTAATGTTTTAATGCTATTCTCTCATATTACCCCACCCTCTCCTTTCCCCCACTGAGTCCAAAATGTCTGTGTCTCCTTTGCTTCCCTGCAGGTAGGCTCATCAATACTATCTTTCTAGATTCCATATATAGGCATTAATAAATGATATTTGTCTTTCTCTTTCTGACTTACTTCACTCTGTATAATCAGTTCTAGGTTCATCCACCTCATTGGAACTGACTCAAATGTGTTCCTCTTTATAGCTGAGTAATATTCCAATGTGTATATGTACCACAACTTTCTTACACATTCATCTGTTGATGGACATATAAGTTGCTTCTATGTCCTAGTAATTATAAATAGTTGCTGCAGTGAACACTGGGGTACATGTGTATTTTTCACTTCTGTTTTCCTCAGGGTATTTGACCAGTAGTGGGATTGCTGGGTCGTATGGTAGCTTTATTCCTAGTTTTTTTTTAAAGAATCTCCATACCATTCACCATAGTGGGGGAATCAATTTGCATTTCCACCAACAGTGTAAGAGGGTTCTCTTTTCTCCACACCCTCTCTAGCATTTATTGTTTGCAGAATTTTTTAATGATGGCCATTCTGACTTGTGTGAGATGATATCTCATTGTATTTTTGGTTTTCATTTCTCTAATAATGAGCAATGTTGAGCATCTTTTATTGTTCATTAGCCATCTTTTTTTTTTTTTTGGAGAAATGTTTAGGTCTTCTGCCCACTTTTTGATTGGGTTGTTTGTTTTTTTCTGATATTGAGCTGCACGAGCTACTTGTATATTTTGGAGATTAAATCCTCATCAGTTATTTAGTTTGCTATTAATTTCTCCCATTCTGAGGGTTATCTTCTCACCCTGTTTATAGTTTCCTTCATTGTGCAAAAGCTTTTAAGTTTAATTAGGTTTCACTTGTTTATTTTGTCTTTGTTTCCATTATCCAAGGAGGTGGGTCATAGAGGATCTTGCTGTGGTTTATGTCAGAGAGAAAACAAACTGCCTATGTTTTCCTCTAAGAGTTCTACAGTTTCTGGCCTTACACTTAGGTCTTTAATCCATTTTGAGTTTATTTTTGTGTATGGTGTGGAGTTGTTCTAATTTCATTCTTTTACACATAGTTGACCGGTTTTCCCAGCACCACTTGTTGAAGAGACTGTCTTTTCTCCATTGTATATTTTTGCTCCTTTGTCAAAAGATAATGTCCCCATAGGTGTGTGGATTTACCTCTGGGTTTTCTATGTTGTTCCATTGATCTATATTTCTGTTTTTGTGTCAGTACCATACCATCTTGATGACTGTAGCTTTGTAGTATAACCCAAAGTCAGAAAGGTTGATTCCTCCAGTTCCATCTTTCTTTCTCAAGACTGCTTTGGCTAATCAGGGTCTTCTGTGTTTCCATACAAATTGTGAAATTGTTTGTTCGAGCTCTGTGAAAAATACTGTTGGTAGTTTGATAGGGATTGCATTAAATCCACATATAACTTTGAGTAGTATACTCATTTTCACTATATTGATTATTCCAATCCAAGAACGTGGTATATCTCTCCATCTGTTTGTGTCATCTTTGATTTCATCAGAGTCTTATAGTTTTATGCATAAGGTCTTTTGTCTCTTTAAGTAACTTTCTACTAAGTATTTTATTCTTCTTGTTGCAATGGTGAATGGGATTGTTTCCTTAAATTTCTCTTTCTGATTTTTCATTGTTAGTGTATAGGAATGCAAAGGATTTCTGTGTATTAATTTAATATCCTGTGGCTTTACCATATTCATTGATTGGCTCTAGTAATTTTCTAGTGGCATCTTTAGGGTTTTCTATGTGGAGAATCATGTCATCTGCAAACAGAGACAGTTTTACTTCTTCTTTTCCAGTATGGATTCATTTTATTTCTTTTTATTCTCTTATTTCTGTGGCTAGGGCTTCCAAAATGATGTTGAATAATAGTGGTGGGAGTGGGCACCCTTGTCTTGTTCCTGAGTTTAGAGGAAATACTTCTAATTTTTACCACTGAGGATAATGTTTGTTGTGAGTTTGTCATATATGGCTTTTATTATGCTATGTTCCTTTTATGCCTACTTTCTGGAGAATTATTATCATAAATGGGTGCTGAATTTTGTACAACCCTAATGTTTTAAGAAATAAATCTCTTTAGGTGAGAAACTGAACTTAAAATCAGACCTAAACTGATAAAATCTGTTCTATTAATATAAAATGAATATTATTTCAAAATATTTTAACTTCATCCCCTTAAAAATATTCTGTGAGTGGTTTATAGTAAACATAAAAATATAATAAATGTAGTAAAACAATAGATATACATGAGATGAACAAATTAGTATTCATATAGTTGAGATTTGGGGTTCAAAAATGTTTCCTGATACAGGCAAGACTAAAAATTTGGAGAGCTAAGAATTGAGTATGTATCTATTTAGAGTAGAGATTCTTTCTTCAACTTTAGGTGTCCAGTATAGAGTTCTATAACTGATACATAGCAGCCTCTCCATAACCATGTGATTTAGGTTAATGACAATATTCTGAGCTACAGTATGAATAATTTCAAAGTTCAATGACAACACAGTCTGTTAAAACAAATGCTATGTCAAGGATTGTTTTTCTTGAGAAATTCCCACTTCTGAACTTTCAAAGGTTCTCTGCCTCTTTCCTTGTCTGTCTGCCTATCTATCTACGTATCTATCACCTAATTTCAGTTGTCCCTTCCTTGTCTGATTGTGTTTCCCTCCACTCCTTGTGTATCTCATGTATCTTCTGTTACAATAATTTACAGCATTATTCATATACTCTTTCCCTGAGGGATATAAAAGAAAATTACAAGATCATTAGGTTTGTCTGAGCACATGCTTTCTAGTTTGCTGTAACGGTGGAAGAAGATCAATACTCTTAACAGTTACAAAACCAGTGAGGAAGACCAGCAACAGTAAGAAGAGCCATTTTCATGTAAAGCATTGGAAGAATGTCTCTCTTACTTCACTGAGATCTTACTTTGGGTCTCTTTCATAACAACATGCAGTTAAGAAAAAAACTAAGCTGCTCTGTCTCATTTGGTACAGAAAATATTCCTCCCTTATTATAATGCTTGAGATGAGCCAGCTGGGAGCATAGTTTGGTCTCTTCTATGCTGATCAGAAGACGCACAGGGTAGGGTTTCAATAAATGCAAGTTGAATAAGTGGATACGTAAATGATGAATGAAAAGTGACAAATTGCTCCTTAGGCAAATATCTTGCTAAGATCTAAGGAAATACTCTGCCTGTTCACTTGCTTCCTAGGCCAATGGCAATTTTCTAATGACTAGCCAAGAGCTATTTTTAATTAGGCTTAGAATGTGGAAGAGAATCATTCTGTTCATGAATAACTCATTCATTCATCCTTTTATCCATTTATGGGCTTATTCATATATTCAGTAAATGTTTATTGAAGCACCTCTGTTTTAGCTGGCACTATGACACATTTCTAGCACAAGAAAAGGAGATAAGATAAATGTTGATATGACATTATTATTTTTCAGGAAATGATTCTATCTAAGCTAAGCCAAAGATGCAATTACAAATTTTTGCCCATTTCCTAAATTCTTATAAAGGGAAATATGCCTATAATTAAATTGTATTTTCCTTTTAGCATAGCTAATCTCCATGCAGATTCTTTGGTACTAAACACAACTAAAGAGCATGCAATCATTACTGCTTTGTTTTGGCTTTTTTTTTTTTTACACCCTTCAGATCATTGCTATATGAGTTTTAAAGATTTTTTTCATTCTATTGTTCAATAGGTTACAATAAAATTACTGAAGCAAAAAGAGAAGTTTCATGGCTAGATTTTTATGAGTTAATCTTCAGTGCTCTTAAAAAGAAACTTTCAGTTTTCACTTTTTTAAACTTTCAAGATATGCATATAAAATTGTTGCTTTAAATTATTTTTTAAGACAATAGCATTAACAAGGAGAATTAAAATATTTTCAAGCTCATTGAGAACATTTATTGAAAAGTACATTTTAATTAATATTTAATACAGAAGTTGAGAAACCTGTATGCAGGTCAGGAAGTAACAGTTAGAACTGGACATGCAACAACAGGCTGGTTCCAAATAGGAAAAGGAGTACATCAAGGCTGTATATTATCACCCTGCTTATTTAACTTATATGCAGAGTTTATGAGAAATGCTGGGCTGGAAGAAGCACAAGCTGGAATCAAGACTGCTGGGAGAAATATCAATAAACTCAGATATGCAGATGACACCACCCTTATGGCAGAGAGTGAAGAGGAACTAAAAAGCCTCTTGATGAAAGTGAAAGAGGAGACTGAAAAAGTTGGCTTAAAGCTTAACATTCAGAAAACTAAGATCATGGCATCTGGTCCCATCACCTCATGGGAAATAGATGGGGAGACAGTGGAAACAGTGTCAGACTTTATTTTTTGGGCTCCACAATCACTGCAGATGGTGACTGCAGCCATGTAATTAAAAGACGCTTACTCCTTGAAAGGAAAGTTATGACCAACCTAGATAGCATATTAAAAAGCAGAGACATTACTTTGCCAACAAAGGTCCATCTGGTCAAGGCTATGGTTTTTCCAGTGGTTATGTATGGATGTGAGAGTTGGACTGTGAAGAAAGCTGAGTGCCAAAAAATTGATTCTTTTGAACTATGGTGTTGGAGAAGACTCTTGAGAGTCCCTTGGACTGCAAGGAGATCCAACCAGTCCATCCCGAAGGAGATAAGTTCTGGGTGTTCATTGGAAGGACTGATGCTGAAGCTGAAACTCCAGTACTTTGGCCACCTCATGTGAAGAGTTGACTCATTGGAAAAGACCCTGATGCTGGGAGGGATTGGGGGCAGGAGAAGAAGGGGATGACAGAGGATGAGATGGCTGGATGGCATCACCGACTCGATGGGCATGAGTTTGAGTAAACTCCGGGAGTTTGTGATGGACAGGGAGGCCTGGTGTGCTGCGGTTCATGGGGTCGCAAAGAGTCAGACAAAACTGAGTGACTGAACTGAACTGAACTGACAGAAGTTCTTTGACTTTTTAAAAACAAATACTTAAAAGATACCTAGTTTCTTAATACGGAAAATTAACTTGGAGTAAAACTTCTCTAAAATTCCTTTAAGCTTAAAATTCTGTTTATGTAATTTTTATTCCATTGCTACATTAAATTAATATTATATTTTCCCCAAATATGGGTTACATTCAGTGGTGTTACCTATATTTATATTCAGTAGGGCCTAGAATTTTAATTACCAAAAATGTGTCTAACTAAATATACAATCTGTCAATACGTCCATCAGGTTTAATAGTGAAAAATGCCTAGGCTTGAGGACAAGCAGAATTTTGACTCAAGCATTCACCATAAGTCACTAAAGGTAAGTAACTAAACCAAGATTTATACTTCTCTGTTACTTAGTCTCTTCATTTGAAAATGGAGCTAATAGTAAATACCACTTGTATTGGTTTATTGTGGATCATTTAGGAAGTGCCTATTAGTGGCCGATGGTAAGTGATAAATGAGGGACAAACATTTCTTCTCTTTAATTCCTTAAACCAGACGTACAATCTCATGTCTCCACACCTTCATGATATTTCCCTCTCCTGGAAGGCCTTCTGGCCCCTATGGAAACATGCCTTACATACTGGTAAGATCTCATTACTCCTTCTTCAGTATGCTTGCATAATGTTAGCTACTATAATAAAGGTAGAATACTATCATAGGGACGGTATTTATTTGTTTACAGTGTTATGATACCAAAATCAAATGCCTTTAGGGACCAGTCAAGTTCAACATATAAGTGTATCAGGTTGGTGACAAAGGTGCTGAGTCCAGCTGTCGGGTGAAGTTCTTGCTAAGGACAATGAATTCAAATGTTTTAAAAAATGCTGTAGAAATCAAATAAGACACACCTCCAAGCTGACTTCAGCCTGTGAGCTGCCTGCTGGTGACTGGATGACATGTTTGTCTTCCTCACCAGGTTGTGATTCCCTCAGAATAAGGATGAGTCAAGCATTCTCTCATATATGTCCATTCCCAGAGCTTCTGCATGGTAGGAGCCCAATGTAATAGTTATTGAATAGAATTAAAATCATCTTAGACAAAGAGCTCAAAGCTTAACTTTATCTGGATGAATATAGAATTGTATTGATGTCAGAGCTTTTAAAACTGTGCTGGGAAAGATTGAAGGCAAAAGAAGACGGTGACAGAGGATGAGATGGTTAGTTAGCATCACTGACTCAACGGGCATGCTGCTGCTGCTAAGTCGCTTCAGTCGTGTCTGACTCTGTGTGACCCCACAGACGGCAGACCCCGTCCCTGGGATTCTCCAGGCAAGAATACTGGAGTGGGTTGCCATTTCCTTCTCCAATGCATGAAAAGTGAAAAGTGAAAGGGAAGTCGCTCAGTCATGTCTGACTCTTCGCGACCCCATGGACTGCAGCCCACCAGGCTCCTCCGTCCATGGGATTTTCCAGGCAAGAGGACTGGAGTGGGGTGCCATTGCCTTCTCCATCAATGGGCATAAATGTGAGCAAACTCTCGAGATGGTGAGGACAGGGAAGGCTGGCATGCCACAGTCATTGGGGTCACAAAGAGTCAGTCACATCTTAGCAAGTGAACGAAAAATACTCTAATAATATAAATATTGTCAAAACTGTGTAGAATTATTCAAGTTCAATGAGATTTATAACTGAGCATTTTAAGTGCTTGTGCAGAGGCAGTGTTTTGAAACCAGGACAGATTAAGACTCTACAATTCTTTTATCTAAGAAGTGGTGAAGGAGTGAACAGAAATTGAAAAATGTGTCCTCCTGACTGAGTGCCTTTGTGGGCAGATGCCTACCCACCGTTTTCTTTCTTGGGCCAGACTTTCACACTATCCATTCTTTAAAAAATGCTTTTACACTTCAGGTGCCAAGGAGTCAGCTAAAGAGCTGCTAAGAATGCTAAGAAGCATTTATCAGTGTGTATAAAAGCTAGATCTGTTTAGCTCACAGCCAAAGTGCGCTATGTATTTGATACTTATAAACTAACGGTGCATGTCACATTCCTAAAGGGAGGGTTGCACCTTTAGCATATCTGATAGAGAAGTCATGAGAAAGGTAGCATCTGCCTTTTTGTAATTTTCCAAGGCTGCCTATAGATCAGACTGGCCACTTGTTGCTAGTGTGTATCCTTCTAGGGTCTGTCATTGTTGACTTCTCCAGTACAAAGTATCACTTTAATTTCACTGCCAGATACTGATAAAAACATCTTTGGCAATGTTATCTAGAAAAAACGTGTTAATACATACCAGGCATTTCTCAGTGAGGGCTGTGCTGTGTGCTTAGTCGCTCAGCTGTGTCTGACTCTTTGTGATCCCATGGACTGCAGGCCGCCAGCCTCCTCCATCCATGGGATTTTCCAGGCAAGGATACTGGAATGGGTTGCCACCTCCTTCTCCACAATTAAGGCTAAGATATTTAAATTCCTTTCAAAGTTTTCCTGGCTTTTTCAGGTCAGAATCATACTCATTTTGGCATCTATATGGTGTGCAATAGATGCTAGGATGATTTGGTTTATTAATTGCCATTCTGAAAATTGGATTGGTCTTGAAATAATCCAGGAACACAATTAATCTTGAAATAACTGAGAGCAGCCGATAGAAAACAAAACTATTCAAGTCCCACATGATTTCACGTCAATTCTGATATCATAATGTATGACCGGAATGGCACCGGAATGGCAATGGTGGTGGCAAAGACACATTCACTTTTCTACGAAGCTACTTTTTGCTTGAGGTAAACATGTGGGATTTCTGTCCATGTCAATGCCTGCAGCCATACATGGAGGAAAGAAACACTTAGGAGAACACCTCCTAATGAACACCCTGGGTTATTCCAGTTCAGGGCTTGTCACTCTTCAGCTTAAAAATTCTCAAAATCTCCTTCAGTTCAGTTCAGTCACTCAGTCATGTCTGATTCCTTGCGACCCCATGAATCGCAGCACGCCAGGCCTCCCTGTCCATCACCAACTCCCGGCGTTTACTCAAACTCATATCCATCGAGTCGGTGATGCCATCCAGCTATCTCACTCTCTGTTGTCCCCTTCTCCTCCTGCCTCCAATCCCTCCCAGCATCAGGGTCTTTTCCAATGAGTCAGCTCTTCACATGAGGTGGCCAAAGTACTGGAGTTTCAGCTTCAGCATCAGTCCTTCCAATGAACACCCAGGACTGATCTCCTTTAGGATGGACTGGTTGGAATCTCCTTACTGCTGAGCAAAAACCCAAGATAAAAGAATGGCTTCAAAATCCTCTACTTCTTACTTCAAATATACTAGGATATCCACTGTTACTTTATGTGTTGCTCATGCTAGCATGAAGTGAGCAAGGCCCATTATGGCCTTATCCATTCTAAAGGGAAAGTATTAGTCGCTCGGTCATGATCTACCCTTCGAGATCCTATGGACTGTAACCTACCAGGCTCCTCTGCCCATGGAATGCTCCAGGCAAGAATACTTGACTAGGTTGCCATTTCCTTTTCCAGGGGATCTTCCTGACCGAGGGAATGAACCTGGGTCTCCTGCAGTGCAGGTTTGTTTATTGTCTGTGCTGTTCTAAATGCCCTGCTTGAGTGCCACATCTTTTAAGAGAATTTCCCTTTTGTCACTGCAGGAATAATCTTGCCTATTGGTGCTCCCTCAGGAGGGAGCAAGGCTGTTAGCCACAGGGCACAAGTGTTGAAGTCGAGGGATCCAGTGTCAAATCTTATGTGTCAGAGCAGTCACTTCAACTCCTGAGGCTCAGCTCACATTTAGGTAACATGTGGAAATAGTCAGTTATGAAGACAGTTGTACAAGGAAGCACTTATTAAAAGCCTTGCACAAAGCAGATGGTCAAGGAAGATCCCCCTACCCACCTTTCTTGGTTCTTTTCCTTCTCTCACATGTAACAGGATCACATTCATAGTGTATGTATTTTTGTTCATGATATGTCTTATACTAAATTTCTTAGAGTTTCTTATTTTTATATATTCAACACAATCTGGTACCCTATGTTGCATATAGGAGTCATTTGTGATGATGACTTTAATAAAAACCAGGAACTCTTACTACAAAGCATACCTTCAACTTCCTTGTTCATGACAATGTTATTGTTAGTTTTGATAGCAACTTCTAAGTTGCAATTGGTTTAGCAGCTAAGTCAAAATGTCATTAGAGTCATAAAAATGTTGTGATGTGTAAAGCTACTCTCACGAGCTTCTATGTTCTTTACTGGCAGACACACAGATTGATATGGAATGTCTCTAACAGCCAGATAAGGGGGTCTCCACATGTCTCCTACCATTCACTTCTTTCAGTTTTGCCTATGTGGCCTCTCATTTATGATTGCAGGAGCAAAGAAAGTGAAGCTCTTGAGGGCAGAGCATCTGAACTGTTTAGGTCCAAGAGAAGGGTGAGGCATGGAGCTAGAGATGACGTTCTTTGAAGGAACAGGCCGATTCTGCATTCATCCACTGGGAGCCTAATTCTCTTAGAAACAAGCGAGCAAGTTCAACTACAGCTGGAACAAACTAGCAACTGTGTTGGGCTCTATTTTCAAAGGAGATCTTAAATGTGAAACGAGCTTGAAAAGAGTCAGGCATTATCCAGTTTAATGTATCTTTTAATTTTTATTGACACTATTCCTTTTATTTTAAGCTTGATGCTTTTGAGGCCTATATTAACTTTCAGGTCTGATCTAACATTCATTCCTGATAATAAGGGAGAAAATGGAAATAGACTCAAAGAAGCCTGATTTTATTACTCTTAAGCCACATGAACAGGGTATGTCAGGATTGATTGAAATAGTATATCCACCGACAATCTTCCAGCCCCTCACTGGGCTACCACTTTCATGATTGTTTACCATTAGGCTACCCTCGGTAGGCCATTAGACTGAGTTCAAAATGAGGATCCAAGTACATCTTATTCGGTGAGAATTGTTGAAGGAGATTCATGGATTTTGTACAGAGAAAAAGTGAGAGAAAGAGAGCTGGCAGGTGTTGCTCAGTGTCAAAAACACCCGCATAAATGTATTCTTCAGAGCTAGTTCCAAGACAATTTCAGACTCTCATATCATTAGATTACTGGTTCACTTAACATACATATTTTTTATTACATTCTGGCTTGGATGTAAATTTGGGTAGTTTGCAAAAATATTCTGCTGGTGGTGGTGAACGATTATAGCTTCTTGGATATAGTGACAATGTGTGAGAAACTGCAGCTTCTTACACGATATATGTGGAGAGGAAAACATTTGGAAGCAGTCTGAGTGCATTTTATTTCCGCACTGGCTCTTTGGGCACCCAGCCATTATCAAAGCATTATTTAACAAATTACGGCACCACAAAAAATATTTTATGCTCTGGATGTTAGTTTTCAAAAAAAGAACCAATAAATGTCTGGAGTTACTACTGAAGAGAACAGGACCGAGTTAAAATTTAGAGATTGTTTTTATTTGCAAGTGAAAAAAGCTCACTGCTTTCAAAGTATTACATTCGATTTTACTGCTATTTAAATAAGCTCATTTTGTGTACATGTTGCTGCGTTAACACCAAAAGGAAAAGATGCTACTTTTAAGGGGCCAAGTCATTTTATTACACAGTGGTGAATATATAGCCAAATTTTATAGTTTCAAAGTTTAGAGAACAATGATGCACTTTGGTTTATATTTGATTTATAAAAAAATTCAAAGAAAACAGATCTCTCTTTTACCCTTTGAATACTGGCATATGTGCTCTTAAATGGAGCAGATCATTATATAGTCTTATTGTTTGAGACTATGGGTAAATATTGTGTCATATGAATCACCCTTTAGCATCAATAAAGTTGGGCCAGTGGAGAACTGAGGTGATAAAACTATTCCCTGGAAGAAAGCTGTTCACCCATGTGAGGCAAATTTAGTGTGCAGGATGAGGTAATTTACTAAATGGTACCCTGGTGCCCTAGAAGACTTAATTCACTTCAGTTGAATGAGCAGTTGGATCAAACTCAATCATTGAGAGTTACCCATTCATACTCAAAGGCATATAGATCTCCCACTGAATGTTCTTTAATTGGGTGCATATAACTTCAGGGTAACCTGGATATAGGGTTGGGAAAATAAAAATGTGTGGCCTAATTAGAAAGCCCCATTTAAACTTGCTTTTCAAATTACATTTCACAGCACTGACTGGCAGTGACCTAAGGAGATGAAGTATTTTCAGGGAAGGAAAAAGCAAGTGACAATATCATTTCTTAACAGT
Source organism: Odocoileus virginianus (assembly GCF_023699985.2). NCBI lineage: Eukaryota > Metazoa > Chordata > Mammalia > Artiodactyla > Cervidae > Odocoileus > Odocoileus virginianus. Next base: position 13,977,783 of record NC_069698.1, read on the forward strand.
AATCACAACCTCTGAGTTTGGAGAGTCCCAGAAAGTTTATATTTTAAGTATAGATTTAACTATAATCTAGCAAACTATTTATAGAAAAGAAGTGCTGGCAAAGATAAATACTGAATAGTGGAATAGGCTTGTCAAGAAATGAACAATGAAGAGGAGAGAGATTTTGGAGTTAATGACATATGTAGATCAAGGAAAAATGGTCACATAAAGTTTTATATTTCTGTGTGTCTCTGTATGTTTACGAAGCATTGGCTCACTAAACTTTTTGCATAATCTCACACAATAAACAAATGTAAGACTTTTCCGAACATTCATTCTTGAATGAAACAACATATTTTCCTAAGATTTTTTCCCTTTTATTTACAATATGTACCTTATGAAAAAACTTATAAATAATCTCCACTCTGTAATAACATCCACCTGAAACAACTTTGAAGACTAACATGCTTCCAGCACACGCTGGGTATCCCACGAAAGGGACAACTTCAATCCACAGTTGGTGATTGAGGAATGAATGTCTCACATCTCTAGTCATTATCTGACCTCCTGGTGACAGACACTGACAGTAGCTTGTCAATGCTGATTCCCTTTTACTTTCAGGACCCCTGATTTTGAGCTGGTATTTGCTGTACTTTATTATATAAATGAAATATTTTTTCATCTTCCTTATGCATCCAAATGAGGTTCCGTGATTAAGTTCTGATCATTGAGAAGAAGATTTGTCCCTAAATGGAGGAAATACGACTGTGGTTACCCTTTCCTGCTTTTTGAAGCACTGAGTTTATGTAACCATCCTGGACAGTATGCTGAAGATGGCCACTCAAGGAAAGTGCTGAGTCTTTGAGAATCATGAAGGCAATCCCAGTCACTGATGGCCTACCTGTCGATGTTGCAGATGTGTGAAGAAATAATTTTTACTGTTTTGACCCACTGTTATTTGGGATTTTATGTCACTCCCAACAGAATCTACCCATAAACTGATAGTTTAATTTGTCCTCCTTGAGTGGGTCTGGTCCCTTGATTCGGCATCAGTATCCTGTGGTAATTTTTCCTTTAACATTTTGAACCTGAAACAAACATCATTTTGGCTATTCTGGACTATTAATCTACATATCCTACCATTAGACTGTAATTTCTGAGTCCAATATGATGTGAATTTGTTCACTGTATCCCTAGCACTAAAAACTGATGAATGACTGAATGATTCTTTCTTACACTTTCCATCATTATTTAGATATAAACATTTTACTTTTAATGGATTCTAATTGATAAATGCAAATATCCCAAAGGTCATTTCTAATCTAATCTTAATGTAACAGTTTTACACAGGAAGGCACTTTATTTTCATTTTTAAGCAAGAAAACAAAGCAAAATAAAGATGCTATGCTTTGAGTTTAGAAAAACAAGTAGTCTTCTTGAGTTGAATTCTTCTTTCACTTAAGTTCTATAACTTTGGGATCACTTGAGGCAAAAAATGTTTCTGACGCATAGAATACAAACTTGTCAAGATTGATAAGTCAGAGGTTACTTAGACCATTCTGACAGAAATTCTGACAGAACACAGTCCTCAAAGTTTGGACTTTTACGTGAATGTTAGCTGGTTAGGCTAGTTGGTAGGTGGATGGAGGGACTCTGGGAGGGGGTACAATTCTTTACAGGATAAGATCAACACATTTTCTCCCACAATTATATACCATCCTTACCACAGGTAGATGTAGCTGTTCCCTGGCTTACAAAGGAAAAGATCCACTGAAAAAATCTGTGTGGAACTTAAACATTTATTGAAATGTCATAGAAATATATGATATTTAGATGGAACCCATTTGCTATTGACTGCTTTTATAGAGAATGGGTAGTTTTTATCTTGGAAAAAAAGAAGTGACAGAAAAAAATCTTTCAGAGAGCCAACGTATTCAAAACCCCACATTTCTCAAGATTAACAAGGATCTATCTCAATAGATGCAGAAAAAGCCTTTGACAAAATTCAACATCCATTTATGATTAAAACTCTCCAGAAAGCAGGAATAGAAGGAACATACCTCAACATAATAAAAGCTATATATGACAAACCCACAGCAAGCATCACCCTCAATGGTGAAAAATTGAAAGCATTTCCCCTGAAATCAGGAACAAGACAAGGGTGCCCACTCTCACCACTACTATTCAACATAGTTTTGGAAGTGTTGGCCACAGCAATCAGGGCAGAAAAAGAAGTAAAAGGAATCCAGATAGGAAAAGAAGAAGTGAAACTCTCTCTGTTTGCAGATGACATGATCCTCTACATAGAAAACCCTAAAGACTCTACCAGAAAATTACTAGAGCTAATCAATGAATACAGTCAAGTTGCAGGATATAAAATTAACACACAGAAATCTCTTGCATTCCTATACACTAACAATGAGAAAACAGAAAGAGAAATTAAGGAAACAATACCATTCACCATTGCAACAAAAAGAATAAAATACTTAGGAGTATATCTACCTAAAGAAACAAAAGACCTATACATAGAAAACTATAAAACACTGATGAAAGAAATCAAAGAGGACACAAACAGATGGAGAAATATACCGTGTTCATGGATTGGAAGAATCAATATTGTCAAAATGGCTATACTACCCAAAGTAATCTATAGATTCAATGCAATCCCTATCAAACTACCAACAGTATTTTTCACAGAACTAGAACAAATGATTTCACAATTTGTATGGAAATACAAAAAACCTCGAATAGCCAAAGTAATCCTGAGAAAGAAGAATGGAACTGGAGGAATCAATCTGCCTGACTTCAGACTCTACTACAAAGTCACGGTCATCAAGACAGTATGGTACTGGCACAAAGACAGAAATATAGATCAATGGAACAGAATAGAAAGCCCAGAGATAAATCCACGAACCTATGGTCACCTTATCTTCAACAAAGGAGGCAAGGATATACAATGGAAAAAAGATAACCTCTTTAACAAGTGGTGCTGGGAAAACTGGTCAACCACCTGTAAAAGAATGAAACTAGAACACTTTCTAACACCATACACAAAAATAAACTCAAAATGGATTAAAGATCTAAATGTAAGACCAGAAACTATCAAACTCCTAGAGGAAAACATAGGCAAAACACTCTCCGACATAAATCACAGCAGGATCCTCTATGACCCACATCCCAGAATTTCAGAAATAAAAGCAAAAATAAACAAATGGGACTTAATGAAACTTAAAAGCTTTTGCACAACAAAGGAAACTATAAGCAAGGTGAAAAGACAGCCCTCAGATTGGGAGAAAATAATAGCAAACGAAGCAACAGACAAAGGATTAATCTCAAAAATATACAAGCAACTCCTCCAGCTCAACTCCAGAAAAATAAATGACCCAATCAAAAAATGGGCCAAAGAACTAAACAGACATTTCTCCAAGGAAGACATACAGATGGCTAACAAACACATGAAAAGATGCTCAACATCACTCATTATCAGAGAAATGCAAATGAAAACCACAATGAGGTACCATTATACGCCAGTCAGGATGGCTGCTATCCAAAAGTCTACAAGCAATAAATGCTGGAGAGGGTGTGGAGAAAAGGGAACCCTCTTACACTGTTGGTGGGAATGCAAATTAGTACAGCCACTATGGAAAACAGTGTGGAGATTTCTTAAAAAGCTGGAGATAGAACTGCCATATGACCCAGCAATCCCACTTCTGGGCATACACACCAAGGAAACCAGATCTGAAAGAGACACGTGCACCCCAATGTTCATCGCAGCGCTGTTTATAATAGCCAGGACATGGAAGCAACCCAGATGCCCATCAGCAGACGAATGGATGAGGAAGCTGTGGTACATATACACCATGGAATATTACTCAGCCATTAAAAAGAATTCATTTGAATCAGTTCTAATGAGATGGATGAAACTGGAGCCCATTATACAGAGCGAAGTAAGCCAGAAAGATAAAGACCATTACAGTATACTAACACATAAATATGGACTTTAGAAAGATGGTAACGATAACCCTATATGCAAAACAGAAAAAGAGACTCAGATGTATAGAACAGACTTGTGGACTCTGGGAGAAGGCGAGGGTGGGATGTTTCAAGAGAACAGCATTGAAACATGTATATTATCTAGGGTGAAACAGATAACCAGCCCAGGTTGGGTACATGAGACAAGTGCTCGGGCCTGGTGCACTGGGAAGACCCAGAGGGATCGGGTGGAGAGGGAGGTGGGAGGGGGGACTGGGATGGGGAATACATGTAAATCCATAGCTAATTCATTTCAATGTATAACAAAAACTACTGTAATGATGTAAGGTAATTAGCCTCCAACTAATAAAAATAAATGGAAAAAAAAAGATAACAAGGATCTAAGAATCACAATTCATTCATCCCCCAAGACACACACACACACACACACACACACACACACACACACACACCCCTCTTTGTATTCCTTAACTCAGTGAATGGACTTGATCATTCAGTTAATTTCTAAGTGGGAAAGCTGAGGGTCATTTAGACTCCTGTCTTAAAATCACCTTCCTATTCTAAGGAGCAGTGTCCTATGAAGTCTATGTAGTAAATATCTTTCTTGGTTATCTCCTCCTTTCCATCCTCACTGAAACTGTATAACCTTAGTTAAGTCCAGCATTCTGGATTACTGCCATCACTTTTTAACTGACTTAACTCCAGTTTAATTTCTAGCCAGTCCCCTTTCATAATCAGCAGGCAGAAGGATATTACTAAGATTCAAATGTGTTTATGTGATTTCCCTTAAAAGGTTTTATAAGGGCTCCCCACAGATTTAAGAATAAGGCTTATAATTTAAATTACACTGTAATGCACAAATACATTCTTATTAAAATGTAAACAATTTAGAGAAATGAAAATTCCCTTAATCCCAGCCCCTACTGCTATCATTTTGATGTGTGTCTTCTCAGATATTTTTGTATGCAATGTATGTTTACAAACATAGGAAAATTAACAGTTTCATTTTGATCATTTTTTTAACCAAATGAGATTATACAATATATCTGGTTCTTAACTTGCTTTATTATGTTTAAACTTGATTATTTGTTTTGGAGATATTGTGATATTAATCTACCTCCATCTTTTTAACTGCATCATAATATTCACTAGTACATACATGCTATAGTTTATCTAACCATTTCCTTCTAGCTGACAATTTTGGTTATTGTGTGTATATCTATAACAGCTACATAGTTGTAGAGTTCTGGAGTTGAACAATATGAAGTAAGATACTTTGAAATAGTCCACCAGAAGTCTATCAATCTATACTCCTATCAAGAGTCAATGACAAGTACATTCTTATTTTCCCAGCCCCTCCCAAGCACTAATATTATCAATATCACTCATTTTTTGCTATTTTAATAGGCAAAATTATTTAATTCTGGTTTTAATTTGTATATTACTGGATACTCTGTGTGTGTGTGTGTGTGTGTGTGTGTGTGTGCGCGCGCGCGCTAAGGCATGTCAGTCATGTCTGACTCTTTGCAACCCTATAGACTGTAGCCTGCCAGGCTCCTCTGTCCATGGAATTCTACAGGCAAGAATACTGGAGTGGGTTGCCATGCCCTTCTGCATGGGATCTTTCTGATCCAGGGATCGAACCTGCATCTCTTATGTCTCCTGCATTGCAGGAGGGTTCTTTACCACTAGCACCACTCAGGAAGCCTGTTACCGGCTACTAGCGAAATGGAATATATTTTCTTATTTTTATTGATCATATCTGCTTTTATGCCAATGGACTATTCATATTTTTGCCCCATCATATATAACGGGATCTTTAAAAAATTTTTTGTAGGAATTCATCATATAATTTTCATATTAATCTTTTGTTTAACAAATGCTGCAAATTTTCTGTTACTTTTCAACTTGTTGATCTCTCTCGACACATCTACCAACATTGGTTTAATACACCCTTGGCTCCCACAATAAGAAAATGCTTGTAGGTTTGTTTCACACTTCTTCCTACATGCTTTTTCTGCTACCAATAAATGCTTTCCTCAACTGTCTAATCAAGTTACCTCTAGTCATTCTTCAAGACTCTGCTTAAGGTTACTTCCTCTAGGAAACTTTCTTTCATTCTTAATCTTCTTTAGATATATCTAATATGTTCATTCTCTCACTTAACACATATTACTATACTCAGGTATTGATCTTTAACTACTATACTACTTCCACTAGACTTATAGACTTCTTGGGAGTACAGACTGAGCCTTTCTGCTTTGGTATCCCAATAGCTGCTTAATATATGCCTGCTGATTGACTTACTATACAAATTCAATTTTTAGGATTAAACTGTTAAAACTCTCCCTCTGTTACATAATGAAATTTGGATTTCTCTGAGAAATTTCCTCTGAGAGGAATCCACAATTCTTTCTCAAAGTAATTAAGTATTTTCTTCAAAGTTGCATAAATAAAATGAGGGAGAAAAGTGGCTTAGTCCACATTACATGATAGGTTAATAAATAAGATGAAATAAAAATACCCAGCTCTGATATCATTAAGGCAAGGGATCTTAGAATTACGCAGAGCTTGGGCATCCAGGACATTCTTTGCTATTCTTGTTGCATTTTTGTGACTATACTATGTGTCAGTCTATTTCACTGCTGGGCTTTCCTAATTAATATAAAATCAATATAAAATTCATCCTCATGCAGCTTCCATCCAGTGGTCTTAAAGTTACATGTGACAACATAAATGATACCTGGAGAGATCTATCATTTTCCTTTCCATTTTCTTTCTACATTTTTGACTATAGGATAAACATATCTTAATCTATTATAAAATTATTTTAAAAACCTCACCATCCTAGTTACTCGACTGTTGGAAAAAATATACTTTATCATTGTTAATTTTAAAATGTGTCATCTGGAACTATCACAGTATACAAGATTATATAGACTATAAAAGGGTTCCTTCAATTTCTTAAATATGATCCTTTTCTGGTATTAATGGAAACTAAAATGTACTTGGCTTTTTTGTAATAGCCATGCCCCACTGTTGTCTAGATATTGAACTGTGGCCAACTGAAATCCACTCATATTTTTCAGTTGACCTGCGTGAAAGCCTTCCTCTATTTAATATGATCTAAAAGCACACGGCTTTATATTTATTCTTTTAAGTTCCTCTTGCCTGTTTTGCCCCTTCTGACTCATACTGAGTTCTCTGTATACATATAAGAAGATTAAGAAGCTCACCAGCGTGCTCTATGCTTTAAATAGTCCAGCAATGTTCAAACCAAGTCACTGAGAGGTACAATTATTTAACAGAGGCACCCTTGTTAGCAAAAATATATAGTAAGAGTTTGGAAGTATCCTTTACTAGGAAACTTGACTGTTTTCTTACCTTACACTGTTTCTTACCTTACACAACTCAAGACTGTTATATAGATAGAGAATTTTGTTAGGAATATGTGGGAAGAAAGTAGAAAATTTAACCAAATTAAAAGAGTATGAGCTTTAAAGTTAAACAGACAAGGATTTACATCTTGAATATGCTACCTACAAGATGTATGATATTGAACAAGTTACTTAACATCTCTGAATTAAATTGCTTATTTGGGAGATGGGAAAATAATAATAATTAGTTCTGTAGTGTTTGTGAAGATTAAGAAAACTATGTATGAAAAGTGTGCAGTGCAGTATCTGGTACATACTAGGTATACAACAGGCCGATTGGAAGGAAATCATACCAGCAAAGCTGTTCTCTCATGGACTAGCTAAACAACACAGAGGAATCTTAAAATAAAAGTTATCTCACACGTTTATAACTCTCCTAAGACTTAATATCCAGGAATTAGAAAGCCAAGAACTATGTGGGGTATCATTTACTACGATTATACTCTGCTACTTGGCTAAGGTCTTATATTATCATGATTGCCATAACCCAATAAGCACATTAAAGTATCCGTATAAAACAAAGTCAGAAAAGAGGAAAAAGGAACAACTAAGGGATTAGTGTTTAAAGTGACACAGGCATTAATAAGAACTATATGGATTTTGGGTACAAAAAAGGCTTCTAGTTCAGATAAATTGCCAAGATTAAAAGTATAGCTTGCATATATACATAAAATGCTGACAGGGAGCAAAAAGCAAAACTGGTTCAAAATAACATCACAGTTTTATGAACAGAAAGTGGTAACAGAGGTATACCTAAAAGCTGCAAATGTGCTATACATTGCGATGGTAGTTCTGAGACCAGAGCAATTCTGCAAGCAAGTTTCACTGACCTCCACTGACTAATGCTTTATAAATGCTGCAGGGCATGGTAATTAGTCTTTTTTGAATGGAGAATTCACTTCATTGTAGATTCTTAATGTTCGCTCTCAATTAAAAGCCATTTAACAGCAAATTCATGGTGAATTGGAGTAACAGAAAAATTGGGGTCTATCTGTCTGGTCGAGGCTATGGTTTTTCCAGTGGTCATGTATGGATGTGAGAGTTGGACTGTGAAGAAAGCTGAGTGCCAAAAAATTGATGCTTTTGAACTATGGTGTTGGAGAAGACTCTTGAGAGTCCCTTGGACTGCAAGGAGATCCAGCCAGTCAATCCTAAAGGAGATCAGTCCTGGGTGTTCATTGGAAGGACTGATGCTGAAGCTGAAACTCCAGTACTTTGGCCATCTCATGCGAAGAGTTGACTCATTGGAAAAGACCCTAATGCTGGGAGGGACTGGGGGCAGGAGGAGAAGGGGACAACAGAGGATGAGATGGCTGGATGGCATCACCGACTTGATGGACATGAGTTTGAGTGAACTCCGGGAGTTGGTGATGGACAGGGAGGCCTGGCGTGCTGCGATTCATGGGGTCGAAAAGAGTTGGACACGACTGAGCGACTGAGCTGAACTGAATGTATGTCTGGTGCTGTTGTTCATTCAGTCATGTCCAGCTCTTTCTGACATGAACTTTAGCACACCAGGTTTCCCTGTCCTTCACTATCTCCTGGAGTTTGCTCAAACTTATGTCCACTGAGTCAATGATGCCCTTTGACCATCTCATCCTCTGTCTGTTGTGTAATCTGTCTGTGTGTCTGTTTTGTATTATCAAATAGAGGAAAGAGTTTTATTTCGAGTTTCATGGTGGACTTTTTTTGGTCCTAGGGAAATAAGATTTATGGCTTATATGTAATTTTTGTCCTTTGGAGGTTACATCATAATGAAATAAAAAGAAAAAATGACATTTGAGATGATAATGCAGTAGTCAGGTCACCAAGTGGGTGATTTTTCTAAAAGTACAAGAATTTAGCTTGCAAGTCAGCTTTAGAAGTTATCAACTAGCGCTTAAATTTTGGAGAAATTATCTGACATATACAATTACTTCAAAAGAAGTATTTCTTTTGGAAAAGAAGAAAGTGAATTTAACAATAGAAGTGAACCTTCAGTTCACAAAAGACTAACTTTAGAACTTAAAAAAAAAGTAGTGGTTTTCTCTTGAATCTTCTTTGTGCCTACCCCTGTAATCCCATTTCTGCCATCTTACCTCTGACTCTTACTACCCTTAACTTTGACTATTGCAAAAGGCCACTGATTAGTTCTTTAGCTTCTTGCTGATGTTGTTCAGTTGCTAAGTTGTGTTTGACTCTTTGTGACCCCATGCAGTACAGCACGCCAGGCTTCCCTGTCCTTCACCATCTCCAGGAGTTTGCTCAAATTCATGTCCACTGAGTCAGGATGCTATCCATCCTCTGTCACCCCCTTCTCCTTTTGCCTTCAATGTTTCCCAGCATCAGGGTCTTTTCCAATGAGTCAGCTCTTCACATTAGGTGGACAAAATTTTGGAGCTTCAGCATCAGTCCTTCCAGTGGATATTTAGGGTTGACTTTTTTTTTTTAGCTGTATATTACCTGAAGATTTTTTAAAAATTAAATTTATTTATTTTTAATTGAAGGATAAATGCTCTACAATATTGCAGAAACCATTGGTTTCTGCCAAAAATCAACATGAATCGTCATAGGTATACTTGGGTCCCTCTCTCTTGAACCTCCCTCCCACCTCCCTCCTCATCCCACCCCTCTACGTTGTTACAGAGCTCTGGTTTGAATCCCTTGAGTCACACATCAAATTCCCACTGGCTACCTATTTTACATATGGTAATGTATATGTTTCCATGCTACTCTCTCCGTACATGCCACCCTCTTCCTCCCCACCACCCCCACTGTGTCCGTTAAGTCTGTTCCCTGTGTAGGACTGACTGGTTTGACCTCCTTGCAGTCCAAGGGACTCTCAAGAGTCTTCTCCAACACCACCGTTCAAAAGCATCAATTCTGCGGTGCTCAGCCTTCTTTATGGTCCAACTCTCACATTCATACACGACCACTGGAAAAACCATAGTTTGACTACATGGACCTTTGTAGGCAAAGTAATGTCTCTGCTCTTTAATATGCTATCTAGATTTGTCATAGTTTTTCTTCCAAGGAGCAAGAATCTTTTAATTTCATCACTGCCTTCAGCTTCTACTAAACCCGTATTAGGGTTTAGTGAGTTCCCCAGCCTCCCCAGTGGCAAAATTTGGAAGAAGTGAGACTGCTGCCCCAAATGGCAGCCTCCTACTGTGACAAGTGATATATGATGACATAATCTAAACAGGGTTCAGATTTGTGTCAGTTCTGTTCATCCCAGAGTCTACCCTTGAATTTAGGCTTTCAATTTCAAACTCTTTTCCCTTGATTTTACAGGTGAACTATTTTAGTCTGACCTTTCTCTGGCTGACCGTTAAGTTCTTAACAGAATCTGAGCATGACTTCTTGGCTGCCATATCCTGGCTTCTAGACTCTACAATTGCTGGTAGAAGGAAATTATTTCCTTGAAGTCTGGCCTGAATTTGACCTCTAGTTTATCCCAGCAATTTTGCATACCATCTCCCTCAGGAAGAACTATCAGCTATCCATTCTTCAAAACTTTCTATTATATTTTGGATAGGGTTAAAACATCATGGTTTAGCATTTAAAGCTTCCCATAGTACAGTCTACCACATCTTTCATATTTACATCCTCCCCACCTAAACCTAACACTTAAAGCAGACTGAGATTCTCTCATCTTCAAAATACAGGAATGTTCTCACCCGTGTACCTCTGCCCACACTGCTTCTCCCACCCAAATGCCTTCCATACTATCTCCTTGCCTCTTCAAATCCCAGGTATCCTTTAACTCCAACAGATCTTTTTCTCCATAAAGTTTTCCTGACCACCCACATCTATGAATCCCTTATATTTGCATTTGTATCACAGATTTTTTTTCTTGGATTGCCAAATCACAGAGGACAATGACTGCAGCTGAGGAAATAAAAGATGCTTGCTTCTTAGAAGGAAAGCTGTGACAAACCCAGACAGTGTATTAAAAAGCAGAGAAATCACTTTGCCAACAAAGGTCCATATAATCAAAGCTATGTTTTTTCAGTATCATGTATGGATGTGAGAGTTAGACTGCAAAGAAAGTCTAACTTCTTGAGTGCCAAAGAACTGATGCTTTTGAATTGTGGTGCTGAAGAAGACTCTTGAGAGTCCCTTGGACTGTGAGGAGATCAAACCAGTCAATCCTAAAGGAAATCAACCCTGAATATTCATTGGAAGCACTGATGCTGAAGCTCCAACACTTTGACCATGAAGAGCTAACTCACTGGAAAAGACCCTGATGCTGGGAAAGATCAAGCAAGTAGAGGATGAGATGGTTGGACAACATCATCAACTCAATGGATATGAATTTGAGCAAACTCTGGGAGATAGTGAAGGACTGGAAAGCCTGGTTTGTTGCAGTCCATGGGGTTGCAAAGAGTTGGACATGACTCAGCGACTGAACAACAGCAGCAATCACAGATTTATTTTAACTTTAAAAATTCTACTTATTATGGACTTAAATCATAAAATTGTTGGTGGCAAGGCAAAATAAAATTCAGTAGTGTGGTCCACCAGTGTCAATGGATTTTGCATATTAAAGTAACATATTTTTATGTTGAATTCAACAGGGTTTGATTCAACAAAAGCCACAGTGACTTATATAATCCCTCTCTAGTCCTGCATCCCAGTATGGAGAAAACCCATTAGGAAGTAAAAACTGATAATAGCAAGCATTTGCTCAAACAACCAAGAAAGAACTTTTCTATTTTCAATAAATAGGTATATTTTTGCCTGTATGCTGAAAATTATCAGGAACTACAGAAATACTGTTTATAACAATTTAAATTCAGAGTTTCCCAATATATACAAACAGAAAGAATATTCTTTCAAATTCTTGCCTCTAATCTTATACCTTTAAGAACATTTAAAATTTCTTAGATGTCTTTATTTGTTCATATTTTATTGTATTATATTTATTTATTCATTTTTGGCTGTGCTGGGTCTTCGTAGCTGTTCAGACTTTCCTTAGTTGTTGCAAGTGGGGGCTACTCTCCAGTGTGGTATATGGGCTTCTCATTGCAGTGGTTTCTCTTGTTGTGGAGTGCAGGCTCTAGCGCTCATGGGCTTCAGTAGTTACAGTACACGGGCTCAGTGGTTGTGTCTCTTGGGCTCTAGAGCATAGGCTCAATAGTTGGAGCACATGGGCTTATTTGCTTTATTGTGTGTGGGATCTTCCTGGACCAGGGGTTGACCTTATGTCTCCTGCAATGGTGGGCAGATTCTTTACCACTGAACCACAAGGGAAGCCCTCTTTAAGAGTATTTCTAACAATGTATGTAACATTTACTATATTCTCATTTCATCTTCATAAGAGAGTCTTAATAACATAAGCATGTTCAGTTAATCTTCCTAAGAACACCATGAAGCAAGAACTATTACATTCCAATTTCTTTGTATAGAAATGAAGCAACTTTCCCAAAGTCACCTAAATAAGTGACCAAGCAGAGAATCCAAGCAACTTGACTGGAGAGTCTGTGCTTTTAATTAGGGTCAATGTATATAGAACCAAGCATTTATTTACTCTCTAGTTAAATACTTCACTGGGGGTCTTTAGGGATCATTCAATATTGACAGTTACATTTGTTCATCCATTTACCCCTTTATTTTTTCTTTTTTTTAATTAATTTAGCAGACACTTATTGAGCACTAGTTATGTGCCATATGTTGAGATACATCATAGAGAACCCCTCTCTTTATGAGGTACTTGGGGAGACAAATGTGTAGGAGACAATGAGGGCAACATCATGTTTTATGTGCTGTGTTACACATTTGAATAGAAATAAGAGGAATACAATTTGTAATTAATAAAATAAATCTGAGGGGGGGGAGTTATAATACTATGTTGGGGAGATAAGTCTTGATTTGAACCTAAAAACAGAAAGTATTGGCCACTGAGAGAGACCAACATTCCAGGCCGAAGGAGTTGCTCTGGAGAGGTTAAGTGGTTGACTAGAACTTAAGTATGCATAGCAATTAGAAAAACTGATCCTAGAAAGGAGGCAAGTGCCAGATCAATGAGGCCTTGAATACTCTGCCAAAGAGCTTGGACTGTCTCCATCAATCTGTGAAAAAATTTGAAGATTTTGAAGCAGGGGTGTAATTTTATCTATTTTTCACATGATAAAGATAATTGCTACAGCAGTGGGTAGAACGAACTGGAGGACAGTAAAAGTTGAGGCAGGGATACAAGCTACGTGATTCTCTATAATAGAGGAAAGAGATGAGAGATTTAACCAAGTTAGTAATGGAGATGAAAAGGAGGAGATAGATATGAGAGTGAGGAGGGTAGAGAGAATACAGGCTGGTCCTGGATTCTGTGTGAAGAGTAAGGGAAAGAAACAATTCATGCTAACCCTGGAGTTAATCCTGGGGAAGAAGTATATTATGGAAAAAAGACTGTGACTTCTGTTTTGGACATAATTCCTTTGAGTTGTGGTTTTTATATGTAAATGTATATGAGCAACCAGCTAGTACATATTTGGAATTCAGAAGACTGATACTGGCTATCATCATGAATTTGGTAATCCATGAATGGTCATTGATGCCCACAGTAAGAGAGTGTTGACTGTTGAATACTGGACTCTACCAGGATTGAAGTGAGGCAGGAGATAGATAGGGCTTCCCAGGTGGTGCTGGTGGTAAAGAACCCACCTGCCAATGCAGGAGACATAATAGACTTGAGTTCGATCCCTGTGTCTGGAAGATTCCCCTGAGAAGGGCATGGCAACCCACTCCAGTATTCTTGCCTGGAGAATCCCATGGACAGAGGAGCCTGGCAGGCTACAGTCTATAGGGTTGCAAAGAGTCAGACATGACTGAAGTGCCTTAGTGCACACATACACAGAGAATATCCAGTAGTGTACAAATTAAAACCAGTCCATAGGGTCACCAAGAGTTGGACACGACGGAAGCAACTTAGCACACACAGGAAATAGATGGGCTCGAGGTTAGGCATTTACAGTCAGCCTCCTGATTACAATTCCACATAAAAATAACAACAGGAAGAGGGCAAATAGCTGGACTTTGCCTCTGGGGGACACTTTTAGAAAACAGTAACGGCAGGGCCAGAGAAGAGTGAGACCTGCCCAGACAAGAGAGAAAGCGACTACTTATTTCTCATTCTTGAGGTCAAGGAGACCTCCCCGACTATGCATGTGCATAAAGTCTCTTGAGGGGTCACAAAGGGAGGGGGCATCACCCATAGTAGGTGATGTCAGTCCACCCACAGGCCTTTTCTCTAGAATCCATCTTGGCTAAAAGATGTACACGCACACATGGGAGGATCCTGGAATAAACCAAATACAGACTCAGAGCCAGACAAAGCAAGGTGACTGACCAAGGGAAACCTGGAAGAAATGCTCCGTATAAGTGACTCCAACTACCATAAAAGTTCAACTCTCTGTCTAAGTCCACCCCCATGAGTCTATTCACACATACTCTTTTTCCTTCTAATAAACACTTGTCACTGACTACTGGCCCATGTGGTTTAGTGGTTAGGATTCAGTGCTCTCACTGCTGGGGTCTGACTTCATCTCTGGTTGGGAAAATGAAATCCTGCTTCAAGTCACTGTAGGATGAGGCCACCCAGTATCAGAAAGCTACCCAATATCTGAGGCACCCACCATCAAAAAGGGGAGACATGACAAAGACAGAAAACAGCTAGTCAGAAGAATAGATGAAGAGCTGGAAAAGAAAGGTATCAAGCAAAATATGAGAGGTTTTCTAGAAGGGAATAGGCAGAAGTGGCAAGTGTTATAAAGATACTCACAATGACCAATACAAATCCAAAGACTGTTGAATATTCTTATTTTCGAAATTGTCGAAAAAAATTGTCGAAAATTTTTGAAAATTTCGAAAAGTCAATTTTCGATTGACTTAAAATATGAGTGGTGCTATATTTAGAACACACTAAAATACTTTCAAATTTAACTAACTATGACTTCTTTAGTGGTTGCATTAATTTTCTAGAGATGCTACAAGAGAGTATGAACTGGGTGGCTTAAAACTGTTCGGGGAAGCACTCTGACTGAAACCACCCACCTTGGCCAGGCACCATAGTAACAATTTGTGTGAGTTATATTGTGACAGGAGGTCCTAGTAAGGAACATGGAAATAACAAGCCACCACCAACCAGAAGAGTTTGGGGAAGGTCAAAAGGAGACACCACGTGTCCTACCACCTCCCAGAATTCTTCTCACTGGCATCCATCTTGGCTGAGCAATGTGAGAACCATCAGGAGGGACCTTGAGTCAGAATAATTAGTCACAGAAAACCTGGAAACTAATCCCATCATAAAACCCGAGACTGCAAGCTATGTGGAAGAGCAATTCTCCTGGTTCCCTTAGCCCTTCCCAATAAAGTCTCTTGCTTTGTCAACATGTGTGTCTTCTCAGACAATTCAATTCTGAGTGCTAGATAAAAGCCCACTCTTGGGCCCTGGAAGGGGTCCCCCTTCCTGCCCAACAAAACCACGGAAACATATTCTGTCACAGTTTTGAAGTCTGGAAGCCTGAAATCAGGCTACTGGTAATGCTGATTTCTCCTGAGAGTTTTAAGCAATTAATCTGGTTCCATGACACTCTCCGCTTCTGGAGATGACCTGCAATCTTTCCAATTTCCTTAGGGCTCTAATTTTCTCTTCCATTTTCACAGGGCTGATTTCTTTCCTATTTGTCTTTACCTGACCTCCTCCTCCCTGTGTGTTTCTCTCCTCTGTTATAAGGACACCAGTTATATTAAAGGCTCACCCTATTGCAGTATGACCTCATCTTAACTAATTACATCTGCAGTCACTCTATTTCCAAATAGGGTCACATTCTGAAGTACTAGCAGGAAGGACATTGATATATCTTTTTTGGGGGACACAATTCAATCCATAATAGTGGTCAACCCTACACTGAACATTTTCCATATTATCAATATTAAATCTCCATAGCACTCTGTAAAGAAGCTGTTATTAGCCCCATTTTATAGATTAAAATTGCTGGATTCTTCTAGTATATTCTATATGAATGATGCCCTCTGGAGTTGAGTAATATAGAAAGCCTATTTTTATTCCTGGCTTATGAGCCTTTATTTACCAAGTTCTTTTTTCCTTCATCAAATCATTCATAGAATTGCAAAGATGAATAAGCTTTTCAAACAATTTATGTAGGAAGCAAGTAGAC
Organism: Odocoileus virginianus; assembly: GCF_023699985.2. NCBI lineage: Eukaryota > Metazoa > Chordata > Mammalia > Artiodactyla > Cervidae > Odocoileus > Odocoileus virginianus. Next base: position 13,994,350 of record NC_069698.1, read on the forward strand.
TCAGAAAGGCTGTCGGCTTACTCAAGGTCATACAATTAGATCTCCCTGCCTCCATTTCCGATGACTTTTCTGCAACACCATGATATTAAATGTGTCACATGTGATGTCATCTTAATAAGAAAAAATGAACCCAACTGAAGGTAGTGGATATCTCCTGCTTTTGCTGAATGGCAGTTCATTTTCCTTTGGTCTTGGAAGAACACATTAATATTCCTTAAAAACCGCCTTGCCCTTTTCTCATTTCATGTGGTTTCCTTTTGGTAGTGCTGGGATTTCTTCCATTCCTGTTGAGCTCCAGCAGCGAGCCTCTGGCATACCAGGCCAATAAAGCTCAATTCCAGGATTTACTACAAACGTTAAGGAATAAAGGCTACTATTGGCCAGAAATGAAGTAGTTAGGGAGTTCATCTCTAGGCACTGGGAATGCCACTTAAGCAGTGTGAGGCCGTTCTAGAATAAAGCGGGGCCAAGGGACTAGTGTGAAAGTGAAAGTGAAAAGTCTCTCAGTCGTGTCCGACTCTTTGCGACCCCATGTACTGTAGCCCACCAGGATCCATGGACTTTTCTAGGCAAGAGTACTGGAGTGGGTTGCCATTTCCTTCTTCAGGGGGGTCTTCCGGACCCTGGGATCAAATCCAGGTCTCCCGCATTGCGGGCAGACGCTTTACCGTCTGAGCCGCCAGGGGATCCCAAGGGACTAGAAGCAACTTAAAAAAATCCTAGATCCAGTCATGGGTGTGTGTGTTCACTCACTCAGTTAAGTCCGATTCTTTGCAACCCCAAGTACTGTAGCCAGCCCAGCTACTCTCTCCACGGAATTTCCCAGGTAAAAACACTGGAGTGGGTTGCCATTTCCTACTCCAGGGGACCTTACCGACCCAGGGATTGAACCTGCCGCTATTGCATCTCCTGCACTGGCAGCTGGATTCCTTACCACCGAGCTACCTGGAAAGCTCATATCCAGCCATACTTGCAGATAAATAACGCTCAATTTCTAGTTACAAGAGGCAATAAACTCTTTTTGGATTAAGACAATATGACTCATTTCTATGACTTCTCATCAAAAGTGCCCTGACAAATACATTTTATAAATAAACCTGAATAATATATAAAACTGACATCAAGTAATAATTGTCCAAAACCAGATTTCATATCAGTGTTATTTATATAATCCTAGCCTCAGCAATAGTTAAGTATATAAACTTCAGTAGAATAATTCTTTACAATCTCAAGTTTCTCACTAAATTGAAAGAGTTTGGCTAGATAGCTTTCATATTGAGACACCCTTCCCCTGTTTAGTTGGTAAATTCTATAAAGACCCTTTCTTTCTGAGGTCCTCTAGTGGCAAGAACTTAAAAATTTAAAAATCTTGATAAATATGTGAGGATAATATTTGTATTTATAATTTGTAGGCTCTGATATTTTATTATGTTAATATAACATCTAATCTATTCAGAGTACGTTCTGTTATTTGGTTAACATCAGAGCTTATTTATTACAACTTTTCAAATATAGAATTATTTAAAAGGAATTTAAAACTTTCCTTTTAGGATTTGTAAATCATACATGTAGTTATTTCAACACAGATTCTTCTTTCTTCAAAAGCTGTAATTACAGATTATAATGATCATCCATAGCAATGAAACTGTTAATATACTTCAACTTCACAATGTGATTTTTTTCTTTTCCTTACATAGTTAAAATATGCTTTATAATTTGTGGCATCTGGTTAATGTAGGAGGATTCAAGGAGCTGATCTTGACTGCTCAGATTCCTTTTGATATTTATTCAATTGATTTCTTTAGGTGCTTCTGAAACAAAACTGTCTTTTTTAAAAAAATGAATTTTGGCAGGGGACTCCTTAGGCTCACTTCTGATCTTTTTTACTTTCTGTAAACAACTTCTCTTGAAATGTGAATTGGACATCATGGGTATCATCTCTGTGCTGATGAGAGTCACCTCTGTCTTTCACTTTCTACTCTCTTTTCTGACATTGGGAATGGTACTTTTCAAGTTTTTTTTCTGCCTCTGAGGTGCAGTATATGCCAGACATTTACTTGGAACACACATAAGCTTTCATCTCTTATGACCTCTGATTATGCAGCAATTGGTCTTAAAGGGTATAAAAGCTGCCAACAACTTTTTCAGGTTTGGCATAAGCCTCAGAGATCTTTGTGCATTTAAATCTCTATATTGATCAAATCCAACAAAATGTTATTATTCTCTTCTTCCTTTTTTCCCCTTGTACATAATTCATTATGTATGAATTATTTACCTTTTGGGGAAAGAAAATGTTGGATGGCAATTTTTGTCATGACCTATGTATCATGGCTTTTAATACTTAATATGACTTGCAATTTTTATCCATTTATTCTTTAAATTTAAATCATGTATTTTTCAACAATAGGCCTGGAAGTGTTGAGAACAATTTTTAAAATTTGCTTTTATTGTAGCTGAACAGGCTGTATGACCCATTTTTTGAATAAGCTAGTTCTAATGTTTGCTGTGGTTACTTATAGCAAACAAAATACACATCAAGAGAAAAAAAAGTGGAACATTTAGTCAGCATCTAAATTTGTTTTTGCTAATCCATATAAATTTTATTGTTCAAAGAAACTAAGTTTAATATATAATATCAGTGATTTTTATATCTTATGTAGAATTATCATCATTATTATTATAAAGCATGACAAGCACATAGTTAAAAACTCAAATGCTTCAAAATGGTATTAAATGATAACAAAGAAGCTCTCATAACTCTTTTGCTCCTTAGAGATAACCACTTTTTACACATTTCTGATTTATTATCCTAGGGATTATAATAATTATGAGCAATATATTTTTACTGGTATTTCTTGATTCAACTGATTTAAATAGAATCAACTGACTCCCTTCTAATATACTGACTTATTCCTGATATTTGTTACTTTTGTTATTTATTTTTAGTCTTATTCCAATTAATTCAATGCTGTTAAATAATGATTTAACATTTAAACTTCTATTAATTATTCCATCAACATTTCACTATGTGACATGAAAAAATTTTTGCTAGTCTCTACCTTCTGAATTGTCAGTTATATTATTCTTTTAAATTTGTATAATCTCAAATCTTTAACCATTAATATGATTTCATTTCATTCTTTGCTTATAGATTTATTATGAACATTTTTTTCTAATATATAAGACTTATAATAGTTTGCTTGCATAATTATTCTTTGCAAAACCCACTATTGAAATTAATTTGTAGACAAGGAAGTATAATTTTATCACTAAACCTGCCCTTTGAAGGCGAATGTTTCAGATCTCAAGGTTAAATGAGACCTTAATTCTTAAGTTCCATTCATTGGATAGATAATTTCCTAGTTCCATTTGCATCCTATATGAATCAGGACCTTTCTTGTAGATGCATTTACTTTATCTAAAGTTTTTAGAGAGAATTTTGCTTCTACACCTGGATTTCTGTCATTAATTTGATACCAAAACAGCTAAAGGGATGGTTTTAAAACATAAATTTGATCATGTTACCCTCCCCTACACACAAATTTCCCATTCCTCCAGGACAAAACTCTATACCCTGACTCTTGCTGGTGATTTCCTGGATAATATACCTTCTGCTTACTTTTCTGACATTCTTTCCTTCTAACTCCTTCTATGTTTGCTTTTCATAACCCTCTTACCATTCTGTCACAAATGTTGAGGATCAACAAAGCTCTTCTATCGATAAAAAATTAAAAAGAATTCAAAGAAATGGAAAGACATTCCATGCTCTTTTATTGGAAGAATTACCACTATTAAAATAACAATACTATCCAAAGTAATCTACAGATTCAATATGACCCCTATCAAATTACCCATGACCTTTGGTGGATCAGACGGTAAAGGATCCACCTGCAATTCTGGAGATCTAGTTTTGATCCCTGGGTTGGGAAGATTCCCTGGAGGAGGTCATGACAACCCACTCCAGTATTCTTGCCTTTAGAATCGTCATGGACAGAGGAACCTGGTGGGCTACAGTCCATGGGGTTGCAAAGAGTCAGACATGACTGAGTGACTAAACGTAGCACAGAACAAGTAATCTAAAAATTTATATGGAGTCATAAAAGATCCAGAATTGCCAAAGCAATGTGAGTAACAATTGCTATTGTGAGTAACAATTGTTATTGTGAGTAACAATAGTGAGTAACAAACAAAGCAGGAGGTATAAGACTCTGAGATTTTAGACAATACTACAAAGCTACAGTAATCAAAACAGTGTGGTACTGGTACAAAAACAGACATACGGATCAACAGAACCAAACAGAGATTCCAGAACCAAATCCACACACCTATGGTCAATTAATCTTTGACAAAGGTAAAAATACAGTCTCTTCAGCAAGTGGTACTGGGAAAGTTAGATGTGCTCACTTGTTTCTCTTCCTGGGATTATCCCAGCAAGAATACTGGAGTGGGTTGTCATTTTCTCCTCCAGAGGATCTTCCCAACCCAGGGATCAAATTCACATTTGTTGTGGCTCCTGCATTGGCAGATGGTTTATTTACCACTGAGTTTCCCAGGAGCCCCTGGGAAAATTGGACAGTCACATGTAAATAAACATAGTTAGAACATACCCTCACAATATGCACAAAAATAAAAACTCAAAATGGCTTAAAGACTTAAATCTAAGACATGACACCATAAAACTCTTAGAGGACAGCATAGGCAAAACATTCTCTTATGTAAGTTGAACAAGTGTTTTCTTAGGTCAGTCTCCCAAGGCAATAGAAATAAAGGCAAAAACAAACAAAAGGGATCTAATCACACTTAACCATCTTTTGAAGATAACCTAGGGAATGGGAGAAAATACTTGCAAATGATGGGAATGACAAGGGATTAGTTGCCAAAATATAGAAACAGCTGATACAACTCAAAACAAAACAAATCAAAACAAAAAAGTAAACTCAATTAAAACATAAGACCTTAATAGACATTTCTCCAAAGAAGACATACAGATGGCCAGTAGGCACTTGAAAAGATCCCCAACATCATTATTAGAGAAATGCAAATCAAAACTACAAAGAAGTACCATCTCACACCACTCAAAATGGCCACCATTAAAAAGTCTCTAAATAACAAATGCTGAGAAAAGGAACCCTCCCACAGTGTTGATGGGAATGTAAGTTTGTGGAGCCACTATGGTAAACAGTATGGATGTTCCTCAGAAAACTAAAAATAGAATTACCTTATGATCCAGCAACCCCATTCCTGGGCATATACCAGACAAAATTGTAACCTAAGACACCTGCACCCCTATGTTCATAGTAGCACTATTCACAATAACCAAAACAATGAAAACAATTTAAATGTTCATCAACAGATGAATGAATAAAGAAGGTTTAGCCATTACAAATAATAATGCCATTTGCAGCAACATGGATGCAACTAGAGATTATCATACTAAGTGAAATAAGTCAGAAAGAGAAAGACAAATACCATATGATATCACTTTTGTGTAGAATTTAAAATATGATACAAATGAACCTATCTGCAAAACAGAGACTCACAGACATAGAGGTCAGACTTGTGGTTGCCAAGGGGTATGGGAGAGGGAGAAGGATAGACTGGGAATTTGGGGTTGGTAGGTGAAAACTATTACATTTAGAATTTATAAAAAACAAGGTCCTACTGTATAGCACTGGGAACTATATTCAAGCAGGGTGACAATATACAGCCTTGACATACTCCTTTCCCAATTTGGAACCAGTCTGTTGTTCCAAGTCCAGTTCTAACTGTTGCTTCTTGAACTGCATATTTTCAGGAGGCATGTAAGATGGTCTGGTATTCCCATGTCCTTAAGAATTTTCCACAGTTTGTTGTGATCCACAGAGTCAAAGGCTTTGGCATAGTCAATAAAGCAGAAATAGATGTTTTTTTTGGAATTCTCTTGCTTTTTCGATGATTCAACAGATGTTGACAATTTGATCTCTGGTTCCTCTGCCTTTTCTAAATCCAGATTGAACATCTGGAAGTTCATGGTTCATGTACTCTTGAAGCCTGGCTTGAAGAATTTTAAGCATTATGTTGCTAGTGTGTGAGATGAGTATAATTGTGTGGTAGTTTGAACATCCTTTAGCACTGCCTTTCTTTGGGATTGGAATGAAAACTGACCTTTTCCAGTCTTGTGGCCGCTGCTGAGTTTCCCAAATTTGCTGGCATGTTGAGTGCAGCATTTTCACAGCATCATCTTTTAGGATTTGAAATAGTTCAACTGGAATTCCATCACCTCCAATAGCTTTGTTCGTAGTGATGCTTCCTAAGACCCACTTGACTTCACATTCCAGGATTCTGCTCTAGGTGAGTGATCACACCACTTGGTTATCTGACTCATTAAGATTTTTTTTGTACAGTTCTTCTGTTTATTCTTGCCATCTCCTTAATATCTTCTACTTCTGTTAGGTTCATACAATTTCTGTCCTTTACTGTGCCCATCTTTGCATGAAATATTCCCTTGGTTTCTCTAATTTTCTTGAAGAGATCTCTAGTCTTTCCCATTCTATTGTTTTCCTCTACTTCTTTGCATCGATCACTGAGGAAGGCTTTCTTATCGCTCCTTGCTATTCTTTGGAACTCTGCATTCTAATAGGTATATCTTTACTTTTCTCCTTTGCCTTTAGCTTTTCTTCTTTTTTTTAGCTAATTGTAAGGCCTCCTCAGACAGCCATTTTGCCTTTTTGCATTTCTTTTTCTTGGGGATGACCTTGATCACTGTCTTCTGTACAGTGTCACGAACCTCCGTCCATAGTTCATCAGGCACTCTGTCTGTCAGATCTAGTCCCTTTAATCTATTTGTCACCTCTACTGTATAATTGCAAGGGATTTGATTTAGGTCATACCTGGATGGTCTAGTGGTTTTCCTTACTTTCTTCAATTTAACTCTGAATTTTGACATAAGGAATTCATGATCTGAGCCACAGCTTGCTCCTGGTCTTGTTATTGCTGACTGTATAGGGCTTCTCCATTTCTGGCTGCAAAGAATATAATCGATCTGATATTGGTATTGACCATCTGGTGATGTCTATGTGTAGAGTCTTCTCTTGTGTACTTGGGAGAGGGGGTTTGATATGACCAGTGTGTTCTCTTGGCAAAACTCTGTTAGTGTTTGCCCTGCTTCATTCTGTACTCGAAGGCCAAATTTGCCTGTTATTCCAGGTATCTCTTGACTTCCTACTTTTGCATTTCAGTCCCCTATAACGAAAAGGACAACTTTTGGAGGTGTTTGTTCTAGAAGGTTTTGTAGATCTTCATAGAACTGTTCAACTTCATTTCTTTCAGAATTACTGGTTGGGACATAGTCTTGGATTACTGTGATACTGAATGGTTTGCCTTAGAAACAAAGAGAGATCATTCTGTCACTTTTGAGACTGCACCCAAGTACTGCATTTCAGACTCTTTTGTTAACTATGAGGACTACTCTGTTTCTTCTAAGGGATTCTTGCCCACAGTAGTAGATATAATGGTCATCTGAGTTAAATTTGGCCATTCCAGTCCATTTTAGTTCACTGATTCCTAAAATGTCGATGTTTACTCTTGCCATCTCCTGTTTGACCACTTCCAATTTGCCTTGATTCATGGACGTAACATTCCGGGTTCCCATGCATTATTATTCTTTAGCATTGGACTTTACCTCCATCACCAGTCACATCCACAACTTAGTGTTGTTTTTTCTTTGGCTCCATCTCTTCATTCTTTCTGAATTTATTTCTCCATTGTTCTCCAATGTAGCATATTGAGCACCAACCGACCTGGGGAGTTCATCTTTCAGCGTCCTAACTTTTTGCCTTTTCATGGGGTTCTTAAGGCAAGAATTCTGAAGTGGTTTGCCATTCCTTTCTCCAGTGGACCACATTTTGTCAGAACTCTCTACCATGACCCGTCCATCTTGGGTGGCCCTACACAGCATGGCTCATAGTTTCATTGAGTTAGACAAGGCTGTGGTCCATGAGATCAGTTTGATTAATTTTCTGTGACTGTGGTTTTCATTCTTCTGCCCTCTGATGGATATGGATAAGAGCCTTATGGAGGCTACTGACTAGCAGGTTTTAACTCTAGGATGCACTATGGGTGAGGAATAGGCAAATCTACCCATTCACATTTCCAAGCAAAAAATAAGGAAGCTTGACGCTGGTTGTCAGCACCCACATAAGAGCTCTGTTGCTCTTCAGGCATACTGCTTTACTTCTCTAGAAAGCCGGCTTTTTCTCTTACCCTGGGGCTGTGTGCCACCATTTTCAGTGGCTTTGAATACATGGAAGTGGGGAAAGGAAGTGAGTAGGTAGGAAGGGCAACAGCAATTCGATAGAAATTTCATTAGTCACTCTGATTTCTGAGTGCTTTCCCACACCTGTAGCCTCTCTGCTGATTTGGAACGTCATTGTTCCTAAAAGAATAGCTTTGACAGTTTTACTTGTGGGTATTTGGGGCTGTATACCCTGCCTCTGTGATTGCTAATCTATCTATTCAAAACCACCTATTTGATGGTTTCATTTGAGAATATTTATCAAAATCTCTAGAGATTTATACTCTCACTCTTGAGACTAGTTCAGGTTTTTTCCCTTTTTGGTGCACTGTCATTACAATTTCAGGCAATTTTCGGGGCAAGGCAAAGTTAAAGCAAGTTTTCATCTTGCTCTTATTAATGGCCATGTGCATTGTGTAATATTGTTGATACTGGTTATGCATGTTCAGTCGCTCAGTTGTGTCTGACTCTTTGCAACCACCTGGACTATAGCCCACTAGACTCCTCTGTCCATAGGATTTTCCAGGAAAGAATACTGGAGTCGGTTGCCATTTCCTCCTCCAGGGGATCTTCCTGACCCAGGGATTGAACCTGTGTCTCCTGCATTGGCAGGAAGATTCTTTACCACTGTGTCACCTGGGAAGTCCCAATACTGGTCATATGTATTATGAAATTCTGGTAGTTTGTTGGTAGTTTGTTTTATTTTATCTCCTCTGAACTAATCTATTTTGTCAACCTTCTATACCATTTACTCTGAAGCCCTCAGAATCTGTATCTTTATATGTAAGCCATGCATTAAAGATGTTTAAGAGTACGATATGTATTTTAGTGCTAAATTAAATCTGTGCATACCTTGCGCCTATTAGTTTACTACCAATTTCTACAAGCTATCAATAAATATAGCAAATGACTCTTACAACAAATATTTTAGTGTATAAATTATAATATTTTGTCTCATCATTAGTATAAGCAGAAAGGTTCAATCTAACAAAAATATTCATATTCTAACTTTTAACATTCCTTGCAAGTCCAGAGATGAAGTTAATTGTGATAATTATCTTTATTTAATATGTACCAAATATTACATGTATACTGCCCACAATATTAAAAAGTTTCACTGCTTCCTAAAAAATACCAGCACTTGAATTAAAAGCTCATATCCATTTTTCTTTTCTAAGGTACACTAATACTGCCTTATACATGTATACACTTAGGGATATAAACTTAATGTATGTAGAGGGTAGAAGTGTAGCAGAAAGCCCACGAAAAGGGAGAAAGAAGACAGGAGACAGAACAGCCATGGCATTGGGAGAGACAGGAAACAAGTAAATGTGAGGGGAAAACAGCTAAGTCTAAGATTTGCTTACTGAACAGGGGTAGCCAGTGGCCTAGTAAACGCTAACCTCTCTTGCAGAAACTGAGGTGAAGCTGGACAATCCTGAAACTGTCTTAGGGCGCCCAGTAGCCAAGAGGATGTTCTTATCATAAGAGCGGACGTTCTGCTGCAGTTAGCTGCCTGTGGTTATGGGAAAAAACTGCCCTTCCTACTTATGACGGGGCCGCAAAGAGTCGGACATGACGAACGACTTCACTTTTCACTATAGATACAGCTGTGAAGTGAAAGTGTTAGTCGCTCAGCCATTTCTGACTCCGCAATCCTGTGGACTGTAGCCCACCAGGCTCCTTTGTCCATGGGCTTTTCCAGACAAGAATACTGGAGTGGGTTGTCATTTCCTTTTCCAGGGGATCTTCCTGACCCAGGGGTCAAACCCAGGTCTCCTGCACTGCAGGAAGACTTTTTACCATTTGAGCCACCAGGGAAGCCCACCTATAAAAATGTATAGAAAATTTAGGAAACCTATCTCTGGATATTAATAGTGGTTAACTCTAGGGATTAAGATAGCATGGCAGAAGGATAATCAGATTACTTGTTTAAAAATAATTTTTTTAAGTGTCAGGGTTATGATTCATTTTTACTCTGTATATTTTCGGCTTCATTCAAATACAAATTTTAAAAAGTCTGTTTTATTGTCTTAACGTCTTTCCTTAAGCAGATATTGAAAGAAAACATAAATTATAATGAATAACTCAATCATGGTTACACTAAAAATTGTTGCTTTTAATAATGTATTTGTTTTCCTAAAATATCTGATGTTCTTCCCATTCTATTATTTCATGATTCACCCTTTGAGTCTGATATTGTATTTTATTGTTACCTATTGATTACACTTAAAAACATAGAAAGAGTTATGCTTGTAACCATCAAAACCAAATGAATTACTTTTCTAAAAATATTTAGAACCCATATAACAGACACCAATCACTTTTTTGTTGTTTCATCTTTAGGGAAATATCCCTTGCAAATTACAAGCTATTCTTGTCAGCCTTCCCTTCCAGAGGGGATGCTGTGTGACACAGCCTGGCCAGAGCACCATATCCACATGGACAGAATGACATCAAAGATGGGCATGTGACCCAACTAGGGATAACTTAGTCACTAGATATGCAGGAATCATCTTTCCCATCAAGTGAAAACAATCTGCCTAAGGGAAGCTCTCTCCCTTATCCTAATCATATCGGGCCTCATAAAAGATTTCAATAAGATTTCAAAAGGTTAACCTGTTAAAAAAATTTTTTTTAACAAAAATAGGCCTAAAAAAAACCCTTAAGTTAACTCTTATCATGTCCTTGAGATACACAGCCCACTCTACGACTCCAGCCATTAACAAATTGGTGGAGCTCAAAATAAATAAATAAAACAAAAGGATATTTTAAATTTCAAATGGAGAACTATGCCTATGTATCTAAAATTATCTATGTCTCAATGTATGTTTTTGTTTTTAGATAGTGTGGAATTAATGGGCTCTATTTGGATTCAGCTTTACATGAACTGAAGGGTGTTCAATGTTGGGTATAATGTTTATTTAATTGTGAATGTGATTTCAATATAATTATTTGTTAATCTAGTAGAGACTTTTCTTGAGTCATCAACATTATATAATACTTTTGTTATGCCTTGGTTTGGGGTACGATACGATTGTCCAAAAAAAGGTAACTCTTTATATATATATATATATATAAATTTATAGGTGAGATGAAAACTTTTAGATAAGCTCTATTAAAAAGAATTGTATTTTTGATAAAATGATCTATTCTCTATAATCTGGATTGGTCTCTTGGGATTAGAGTGACTTAGGTTGCTGGAGTTGTGCTGAACTAAGTAGTAGAAGTTTGTTGAATGGCTGGGTCATTTCCAAATGAATTAGGATTTTAAAGCGTTAATTGCTGAACATTGGCTTACTCTTACAAGGGGATTTTCTTGCAGAAGAGCTGAAGAGATTTTGAGCTGTTAATGAATATAAATATATATTTGGACTGGAATGGACATATGTACAATATAATATGATTTGATAAATATGTTCAATGATCTATAAAATGCTAACATACATTTCATGGTTGCTATAGAAAAGTAAAATATATGCTTTTAATAGAAAGATATAAGAAATGGCAAATAAAATGATGAATACAAAAATATTTTTTTAATTGTTGAAACATTTATTATAGAATAAAGTGGTATTTACATAAGCTTTACTAGACTAGTTTTTCATTGTCGTTCTAGCTACAGCAAATGTTCTTTCTCCAAATTAAACCAAATTAGAAACAAGAGAAAAATTCTGGGAAAACAATATTTAACAGAATTAACTTTGGTCAGCAGATACATTCAGACTGCAAATATATTAGAAAATGCAGTTAAAATGCTTAGGTGGATCACAATGAAAACCACAAAGTATGATGTGTTTATTTGAAATAAACATTGCATTTGTTTATTGTGCTATCATACTTTGTTTTGGCCTTTAAAGATATTTAGTGCTAGAATTTTAAAAAGGCTTATGACAAATGAAGGAAAATTTTATGGCAAATAGATGTAACTCATTGTCCTGAACTTTCTTCCTCTTCCTTCTTACATGTCTCGATCAATACAAATTCTTCTTTTCTAGGGGCAACACCTCTCTAAGGTAAGACTACACAACATGTTATAACCCACCTATCAACTTACTTCACGATAATGAGAACACCTAATTCTATAAAAACAGACAATGACTCTGCCTGTATTTCTAAGCAGTTCAAACAATTTTTACATTCATTCTCTATTAAACAGACTGCAGACATTCCTTATAGTCCACAAACACAAGACATGATTGGACAAACACATTACACACTGTAACTGCAAATAAAAAATTAAATAAGAGAAAATACACAGGAACACTTTTGTCTTCCTTGTCCAGAACAAACTTTACTAGATTCTGGTGTAATGCAGTCTTTAAGCCTATAACTATTGTTGGTGTGACTTTATTTCTGTTCCCAATGTGTAGGATTCTTAAAGCAGGGCGAAAACGGCATAAAGAAAGGGCACCGTTTCCCGAATGGATTATTTGTTCCTAAGAATATCAGAAATGTGGAATGTTTGCCTTCTTTTCAGGTCTGTCTTAGAAGTGTAGTCATCCTCTTTAACACACTGAACAGTGAGATTCAACAGTTGCTAAGCTGCATTTCTTTTTCAAGGACAAGGTCAAATATATTTGGATGTGAGCAACATTTCATTTGTCAAGTTGTTCTGCATCACCTTTTCAATAATTTCACTCAGGAAAAAATATTTGAATGGTTACTCCTAATCCTTTGCCCCAAATAACACAAACCACAGCCAAATACCAGTCCCAAACAGACTTCTGAATGATTTTTTTTCTTTTGGACTGAAATATTTCCTAAGAATGTTTTCATCATTATCGCTTTCCTTTCTTTTTATAACTATTGTTAATATAGCCTTATTTGTTTTAAAGTTTTTAAACTTACCACAGAGATGTTTTGACAAAAGCAAAAAACAAAAAAACAAACAAACAAAAAAGAAAGTTTTGAAACATTATAAGACACCTTTCCTTTGCCCATTTGATATCAAGATGGGTTAACTAATCAATGGAAATCTAAGAAACTAATCTTACAGGGAAAGGATATACTTCGATTTCTCCAGATGGATCCAGCGAGCTCACATGACTTCCTCTTCAGAAGATTCAACCTAAGGGGGCCCCCAGCATTCAGACTAGAGATGAAACAGCAAAAAACCCAGGAAGAAAGAATTCCAATATAAGCCATGGTGACATTAAAAATTTCCAAAAAACGCTGCACTCGACGTCATCGACCTTATGATCTCCATACTTGGGGACAGATAAAAACCCTTACTAATTAAACTGAAAACCTGATTTCTCAGCAGGGAATGCCTTGGAATCCTAAGAATATTTTTCTTTGCTATGCTTGCTTTGCTTGCTTTTGCTTCCCCTGCTCAGGCTGACTTGATTGATCACACTTACTGGGCTTATATACCTAACCCCCCTTTTTTATTGTAGGTTATAAAATGGACAGATATAAGACCAATCATATCCACTAATGAGTCAACACATATGCCTCCTCCTTAGAACTTGGAGGGGCCCTCTCATCCTGAAGAAAAAGAAAAACTAATTAATATCTTTCTAGGTTATGAAATCCTTCCTTTGTGTATGGACACAACAAAATTATGCATAAACGTTAGCCGACAAACTTAGGCCTTCCCCTGCCTCCAAAAGAGGACTTTCTGATGCTTCTTAGATTACTTACTGCCCTTTCTTTGTCCATAAATCATGTTTATACTACTAAAACTTTAGAAAAAGAATTAAAGAAAAAACAAAAAATATTATGCAAAGGGTTTACTAATAAGAACTTTAAATATATTCCTGTTCATTGGGACAAATGTCAGGCTAAACCAGGAAAATTAATGTTTATAGCTAATCATGCAATTGTCAATTGGGGACCCCATAATATGTGGTTATTGAACTGCTCAGATGATATTAACAATACTATGTATGACTATATCACTCAGGTAACACGGAAGGTTACTAATACTACAATGGAACATTATCATGACAGAGGACTTCTTGGCTAGCTTGATGATGGAATGGCCCCCACCTCGTCCTCGAATCATCCTTGATAAACAGATTGGGCCTAAACAATGAGACATCTGAAAACTTGCTGCAAACACTGAAGAACTTGAGACGTGGACCAGACATTCCACAGGGACCAATCATACCTATAGCAATGATTTCTTTCACTATAATCAATCATATTTTATACAAGCCTATGTTCTACTTCCTTTTGTTGTAGCTATAGGAAATTTACAATTCAATAAGACTTTACGTTCCGTAACTTGCATAAATTGTAAATTATATACTTGTCTTAACTCCTCTATTTCCTTAAAACTTAACTCCCTTTTGATTCTTCGATCTCGACATAATCCATGGTTACCAATAAATCTCCAATGGCCCTGGGAAGAAGGTCCCAAGGCTAGACTTGCTTCCCAGTTATTTGGTAAATTGCTCTAGCGATGTAAACGATTCATTGGATGGCTGATTTTTGGCATTATAGGGTTAATAACTATTTACACCACTGCTGCCATTACTAGCATTACTTTACAAACCTCAATTCAAACACATAATTTTATCCAAAATAGGACTAAAGATGCTCATGTTATGTGGGCCACTCAGGCTCAAATAGATGAGGATATTCAAAAAGAAATACAAGAACTGAGAACAGCCATCAAATGGGTTGGAGATCAATGAACAAATGTCCAAAAACAGATGATGCTAAAATGTGATTGAAATTCTACTCAATTTCCTGTTACTCCTGTTCATTTCTATAATAGTGGCTACAACTGGAAACAAATCAAGTTTCATTTTTAAAACATATATGATAATGCCTTTCTAAATGTACAGTTATTACAAAAAAAATTATGTAAAACCTTTTCTAATAATCTGCTCTCTTCCACTAGTATGGGAACTTTAGCTATACAATTGGCTGATCAATTATCTGGGCTAGACCCACATAGATGGTTTCAAAGCCTTACTCATAGCATTGGGTCTAGAACTATAATTTGGTGATTGTCTTAACAATTATATTTGTTGTCTACTGTTGCCTTCATGCAAAGATTGTCAAAACTGAACAAACTCTGATGGTCAGAACTCTTCTTACAAATATTATAAATAAATAAGGGGGAATTGTCAGGGAATGTTTGACGGGAGGATTCCTACGTGCTGTCTCTCATGAGTCCTCTGTCCCTCTTCAAGCGAAACAGCACGCTGCTCCCAGGGACTGAGGTCATGTGTGAGGCAGGCTTGGGTCTCCTTTAGTGAACATTCTCTTTAAGACAAAATGCTTAGTCCCCTTCCCCTTTCTTGAGATATGGATTGTCTCCTGACCTTGTGACTAACATTACTCCTTGTTCCCTCGGTAACGGTTGCTGTACATTTGGTTTTCTGATCTCTATCATTCCCGAAGGAAGTTTCTTGTACTGTAGCCTGTATATACTCATAGAAAATTCATTAAAGCACCTTTGCTCCATTAGAGCTTAGGTCCCCGGGTCTTTTTTTTCTCTCTCTCTCTCTCTCTCTCTCTCTTTTTCTGGCTGACTCTCTGGAGCGTGGAGACCCGCCGTGCTCACTTTTCTGCCCGGGCTTCTAAGACCCCCTCGAGAGGGTGCCTGGTACCTTGGTGAGTGATGCAAGCCCTGTGTCAAGGACTTTCTCGGTCCTGTGCGTAAACCAAGGGATATCAGCCTCTTTCTCTCTTTCACTTTCTTATCGTCGACTCCGTACCACCAGGTTCCGGTCCATTAAAGGACCACAACAGGAAGCCAAGGAGAGAAAGCAGAGAAAAAGTAGAGGCCATTTTCTTCTGTTTGTGGTTTCATTGTCATTTTGGCCCTGGACTGAGCTGTCCCTGGATTACTGTTGAACTTTTTAGTTATGTGACCCAATAAGTTACTTTTATTTTCCTTGAATTAGTATAAGATGGGTTAATGTCATTGGTTGGTTTACTTTTTTATTTGGCAAGATGTTTTCCTCAATTGTTTGAAGGGTTCTGTTTTTTAAAAAATATTGTACATACATGTAACATCTCATTTGTAAATTGGCCAACTTGCAAATTGTGTTTACTAGAAATGGTTCTTCACAGGTATAACCATATGAAAATTCCTACATTCAAAAAATTTTTATCTACAAAAGTGGTAATTTCACGAGGTTGTTTTGTTTTCTATATGGACATTTTTGATCCGGTTTAGAAACAAAATACCAAGACAATACATTTTTATTTTAGAAACCACAGGCAATTTGCAAAAGTACAAAGATGAAAACAAACAAAATTATTCCAAAACTATAATCCAAAAATGAACACTATTATATTTTGGTATATCCTTGTCCAAATAATACACTTGGTTTAGAAAATAATTTTATTAAACTAATGACAAGTAAATGACAAATTTGTTATTTTGAGAATATATCTAATTAAAAAAATTAAATCTGTTGCTTACCAACAAACATGCTTTGTAAAATTAGCTTACTTTTAAAAAATGTCCTGCTTTAAGCTTTTCTTTAAAGTTTTTTTTTTAATTAACTAATTTTCAAACAAGCTAATCTATCTAAATTGGAAGGACTTTCTATATAATTCTCAACATATGCAGTATTTGATAATTCCATTATTTACTACATAATCCACTTTTTAGGGTATTTAGAGTAATTATATGCCTAGCTCATAAATAATTACAAAAAGAATCCTACTAACATCCAATTTGATGTACTATAAAAATATGTTACAGAGACACAGCTCTGTACTATTCTTTTTACTTTAAAATTTGAATAATTTATTTGGTCTAAATAATCTATATTTGGTAAAGTGCCAAGATAAAGACATAAGTAAAATTGGAAGTTCCAGAAAATCTAGTATGATATTGTTTTAGCGATACTGTTGCTTACAATGGTTCATTCATTTATAAAGCAATTCTCTGTTGAGTGCTTACCTCCATATATACTAGAACATTCCTTGATGCAGAATATTCTGAACACATAGGAACAAAGCCTATCTGATTTCACAGAATTATGTATGCAAGGGAAGAAAACAGAACAAAGATACAGGATAAAGACCTTCTAAGTGTGAGGAGGATAAAATTTTAGATTTAGGCAGGGTTTTCAGAAACCAGTCTTGTACTGGAATTTGGGAAGGTGGTGGCAGTAAATGGGAATATGAAGAGCGCTGAGCAGGAATGATCTTGGCGTGTTCAAAGCACATAGCTGTTCTTGAACACAGTGGATTAGAAGGAGCAGGAGGAAGAAGACAACATCTGAGAAGGAAGCAGGGTACAAATCTTTCAAGACCTCGTAGGATTAAATCTAAAGTAAGAAAGACTTTAGATTCTCCGTCCTGAGTATAGCCTACAAATTTCCTTTTACAAAGATCACTCAAGAGTGACAACTGGAAGAGCATTTATGATGCAATTGCCTTAGTCTAGCAAAAATCTAGTTAATTCAGGATGCCAGAGAGTCACAACATTAACAGGTTCTCTAACGTGTTCATTAAAGTGTAGCTAACTTGATCACTGTGGGCAATGTTTTGTAGAACAAGATTTTAACTCAGCGAAGCAAAAAGGTTGTGAGACATTAAAAGAACAACAACAACAAAAAGTTAAAAATTAAAAAAAAAAATCAGAATCTGCTTGCCAATGCCCGAGATGCGAGAGACATGGGCTTTGATCCCTAGGTTGGGAAGATCTCCTAGAGTAGGAAATGGCACCCCACTCCAGTATTCTTGCCTGGGAAATTTCATGGACAGAGGAGCTAAGTGGGATACAGTCTGTGGTGTTGCAAAGAGCTGGAAATGACAACTGAGCACACACACAAAAAATTATTGTTTTATTATTTCTGCAACACTGAAGAAGTGCTTTGGGGATAATATTTGAAAACTACAGAAATAGTATTTACTGCAATATCTAGCTTTAATGTTACCCATTGAGGCTAATGTTTGAAGTAGGGTTTTCTTTTTGTCTTTCCAGAATTGATTTGCCAAGATTCTAAATTGCAGTGTGTTTTTCTCATGTTTCTAAACAATTTTTTTGAGGTTTAAGGTTAATTGAAATATAATTGAAGTACCGTGTTATGTTAGTTTCAAGAGCACTACATAATAATTTGACACTTGCACATTCAGTATTATGAAATGATCACCATGATAAGTCCAGTAACAAAGCTTTTTATATTACTGACTGCATTCATTATGCTGTATACTACACCTCTGTGAATTATTTACTATTTATTTTTATGCCTTAGCAGACCAATGCTTATTCTTTTTCTTTTTATTTGACCACACAGCATATGGCCTATAAGCTCACTAGCCAGGGATCGAACCCAAGACCCCTAAAGTGGAAATGTGGTGGCTTAACCATTGGACCACCAGGGAGGTCCCTTACTTGCTTTGTAACTGGAGATTAGCACCTTTTAATCCTCACTTATCTGCCTCTATCCTCCACCCCTTCCCTCTGGCAACCATCCATTTCTTCTCTACAATTGTGAATCCTATTTCATTTTATTTCTCATTAGATTCCACATATAAGTGAATCATATAGCATTTGTCTTTCTGTGTATGACTTATTTCACTGAGCATAATACCTTCTAGACCATTCGTGTTGTTACAAATGGTAAGATTTCAATATTTAAATATCTGAATAATATTACATTGTATAGATAACATCTTCATCCATTCATCTATCAATGGACACTTAATTCATTAATCCATTTGGAGGGTTTTTTTTGTTTTGTTTTGTTTTAGTATATGGTGTGTGATAGTAGTCCAGTTTGATTGTTTTGCATGTAGATGTCTAGTTTTTCTAACGTTATTTATATAAGGAGTTGTCTTCTCCCCATTGTATATTCTCACCTTCTTTGTTATATATTAATTGACCATGCAAGTATGGGTTTCTTTCTGGGCTCTCTTTTCCATTCCTTTGATCTATGTGTCTGTTTTTTCCCTAGTATTACACTGTTTTGATATTATGGCTTTGCAGTATAGTTTGGAATCAGAATGCCTGACACCTCCAACTTTGCTGATCTTTCTCAGGATTGCTTTGGCTATTTGCAGACTTTTGTGGTTCCACACAGATTTTAGAATTGTTTTTCCTAGTACTGTGAAAAATGACATTGGTATTTTGATAGAGATTTCATTAAATCTGTAGATTGCCTTGAGTAACATGGGTATTTTAACAATATTAATTCTTCCAGTCTATGAGCATTATACATCTTTCCATGTGTTTGCATCATTTTTAAATTTTTTCATCAATTTCTGAAAATTTCAAGAATATATCTTTTTGCTCAAATTTTTTCTACTTTATTCTTTTTTAAAAATTTATTTAAAAAATTAATTGACTTTTTATATAAATATAATTAACCATATTACATTAGCTTCAGTTATACAATACAGTACTTAAACTTTTTATGGATTATATTCCATTTATAGCTACTATTAATATTGGCTGTTTTCTCTGCACTGTTTAATATATCCTTGGAATTTATTTTGAACATAGTAGTTTGTACGCTACTACTACCTTGACTTTCCACTCTTGCCTTTCCCCACTGTAACCATGGGTTTGTTCTCTGTATCTGCATCTATTTATTTTTCGTTATGTTCACTAGTTTGTTTTATTTTTTAGATTTCACGTATAAGTGATACAGTGTTTGTCCTTCTTGGACTGACTCAGTTCATTAGGTCCATTCATATTGTTGCAAAATGCAAAATTTCATTTAAAAAAAATTAACTGAGTAGTATTCCATTGTAGAAAACATGTCTTCTTTATCCATTCATCTGTTGACAGACACTTAGTTTACTTCCATATCTTGATTATTATAAATAATACTGCTATGAACATTGGGGTGCATGTTATCTTTTCAAATTAGTGCTTTTTTTTCTTTTTGTTTGTAAATATACTTACCCAGGAGTGGTATTGCTAGATCATATGGTAGTTCGATTTTTAGCTTTCTGAGAAACCTTCATATTGTTTTCCACAGTGGCAGTGCCAATTTACATTCCCATCAATGGTGTACAGAGGTTCCTTTTTCTCCACACCCTTGACAACATTTGTTATTTGCAAGTCTTGTTTTTTTTTTTTTTTTTTTGGTGATTGATAGACATTCTGACAGGTGTGGGTTGGTATCTCATTGTGGTTTTATTTGCATTTTTCTAATGATTAACCATGTTGAGCATTTTTCCATGTGTCCATTGACCACCTGAATGTCTTCTTTGGAATAATGTCTATTCAGGTCTTCTCAAGATTGTTTTGGCTATTTTGAGTCTTTTGTGTTTCAATAACATACTTGAAAATTATTTGTGTTAGGGATTGCGTTAAAACTACAGACCTCCTTGAGCAGCATGGGTATTTTATCAATATTCTTCCAGTCCAATAACACATTATATCGCTCCATTGGTGTCACCTTCAATTTTTTCATCAGTGTCTTATAGTCTTCTCAGTACATGTCTTTTACCTCCTTCAGTAGGTTTTTTTAAAATTATTTTTGATGTGATTGTAAATGGAATTGCTTCCTTAATTTCTCTTTTTGATAGTTCACTGTTAATGTATAAATGTGCAATATATTTCTGCATATTAATTTTGCATCCTGCAACTTTACTGAATTTACCAATGAGCTCCAGTACATTTTTCATGGCCTCTTTAGGATATTCTGTACATGGTATCACATCACCTGCAAACAGTGACAGTTTTACTTCTTCCTTTTCAATTTGGTTTGCTTTAATTTCTTTTACTTATCTGATTATTGTGGCTAGGACTTTAATTCTATGTTGACTAATACTATGTTGAGTAAAATGTTAAGAATGGGCATCCTTATCTTGTTCCCGATCTTACAGGAAATGTTTTCAGCTTTTCAACTTTGAGTATAATGTTAGCTGTGGGTTTATTATAAATGACCTTTATTGTGTTGATGTATGTTCCCTCTATATCCATTTTCTGGAAAGCTTTTTATCATAAGTGGATGCTGAATATTTTCAAAAGTTTTTCTGCATCATTTTTCTGCATTTATTCTTCAGTATTAATATAATGCATGACAATGATTAAGGTTCAGATATTGAAAAATCATTGCATCCCTGGGTTGAATCTCACTTGATCAAGATCCTTTTGATTTATTGTTGGATATGGTTTGCTAATATTTTATTGAAGATTTTTGCATGTATTTTCATCAGTGATATTAGCTTGAAAGTTTCTTTTTTTTGGTATCTTCTGTCTGGTTTTGAGATGAGGGTTGTGCTGATGAGTTTGGAAGCATTTCTTCCTCTGCAAATTTTGGAACAGCTTGAGAAAGACAGATGCTAACTCATCTCTAAATATTTGGTAGTATTCACCTGTGAAGCTAGCTGGTCCTAAACTTCTGCTTGTTGGAATTTTTAAAAATTATTATTACTGATTCAGTTTCACTACTTGTAATTGGTCTGTTCATATTTTCTATTACTTCTTGGTTCAGTCCTGGGAGATTAGTAGGGCTGGGTCATGAAGCAGCTGGTTATGGGACCCTGGAAGGCTTGGCCCATGGGTGAAAAGAGTGGAATCTTGGGGTGTGGCTGCAGGGACCAGAGCTGCTGTTGGCTTGTTGGTGGATGGGCCCTGTTCTTCACATAGCTGGCTTTGGGGACTGGGGTGTGCCAAAGCTCACACTGGTCTGCTGATGGGGGGAATAGGTTCTGCCATGGCAGGCTGCAGGGCTATGGCTGTCCTGGGGCAGCTGTCTGCCAGCTAGCAGGTAGACCTGCATCCCAGAGTCTCTGACTGCAACAGCCCAGGGGGTCCTGGGTCTCACATCCTCACACTGGTATTGGTGTCAGGTCCTGGGCCCTCTGGTGGGCAGGACTATGTCCAGTGGGAGACTCGCTAAGATCAGCAAGAGGATCTGACCTCCATTCTTTTCAAATCATTGCTTTCTCCCTAGGTCCTGGAGCCTGTGACCTTTTGTTTACCTTTAAGAGTACAGTCTCTATTTCCACAGCTCTCTGAATCTCCTGAAAGTAAACTCCACTGGACTTCAAAGCATTCACAGCCTAGTGTTCTGGGGGGTCCTCTTCCTGGAGCAGGTCCCCCAGGCAGGGGAACCTGAGGTTGACTTGGACTCCTTGTTCCTTGGGGAGAGCCTCTGTGATTGTAATTATTTCCATCTTGTAGGACGTTATCTTTAGCATCATGCTTGCATTCCTTTGTGTGTGTGTATCTAATATATATTTTTGGTTTGTGGTTACCTTGAGGTTCATATATAAAAACCTATAGACATCAGTCAGTTCAGTCGCTCAGTTGTATCTGACTCTTTGAGACCCTATAGACTTCAGCACAACAGGCTTCCCTGTCCATCACCAACTTCTGGAGCTTGTTCAAACTCATGTCCATCCAGTCGGTAATGCCATACACCCATCTCATCCTCAGTTGTCCCCTTCTCCTACTGCCTTCAATCTTTCCCAGCATCAGGGTCTTTTCAAATGAGTCAGTTCTTTGCATCAGGTGGCCAAAGTATTGCAGCTTCAGCATCAGGCCTTCCAATGAATATTCAGGACTGATTTCTTTAGGATGGACTGGTTGGATCTCCTTGCAGTCCAAGGGACTCTCAAGAGTCTTCTCCAACACCACAGTTCAAAAGCATCATTTCTTCACTGCTCAGCCTTCTTTATGGTCCAACTCTCACATCCATACATGACTACTGGAAAAACCATAGCTTTGACTAGATGGACGTTTGTCAGCAAATACCTTTGCTTTCTAATATGCTGTCTAGGTTGGTCATAGCTTTTCTTCCAAGGCACAAGCATCTTTTAATTTCATGATTTCAGTCACCATCTGCAATGATTTTGGAGCCCAAGAAAATAAAGTCTGTCATTGTTTCCATTGTTTTCCCATCTATTTGCCATGAAGTGATGGGACCAGACTCCATGATCTTTATTTTTTACATACATATATACATATCTATATACCTACATGATTATTTTAAGTGATGACCCTTTAAGGTTTAATGAATTCTGACTGTCATATATTTTTATACCCTCATCTATGCTTGATGGTTTTGACATCATATTTTACAACTTTTTGTTTTATCAGTTAACTACTTATTGTGGATAGAAATAATTTTACTACTTTTATTTTTTAACCTTCCTAATAACCTTATAAGTGGTCAATCTACTGGATATTTTCCTTTACCAATGAGCTTTGTCCTTTTGCAATTTTCATATTTCTAGCTGTGGCCTTCTCTTTTCCATTTAGAGAAGTCACTTTAACATTTCCTGAAATAACTTTTAGCTTTTGCTTTTCTGTAAAACACTTTATTTCTCCTCAAATCTGAATAATAGCCTTGCCAGGCAGAATATTCTTGGTTGAGGTTTTATCTTACACTACTTTAATATATGGGCTTCCCAGTTGGTGCAGTGGTAAAGAATCTGCCTGTCAATGCAGGAGACACAAGAGACAGGGGTTTGATTCTTGGGTTGGAAAAATCCTCTGGAGAAGGAAATGGTAACCCACTCCAGTATTCTTGTCTGGAAATTTCCATGGACAGAAGAGCCTGGCAAAGGGGTTGCAAGGAATTGGACATGACTGCATTCACTTTAATATATCTTGCCAGCAATAAACTTTACTGGCTTGCAAAGTTTCTGCTGCTAAGTCAGTTGATAGCCTCATGAGAGTTCTCCTGTATGTAACCAGTATCTTTCCTCTTGCTCCTTTTAATATTCTCTCTTTATGTTTATTTTTTGCCATTTTAATTACAATGTATCTTGGTGTAGACCTTATTATATTCATCTTTTTGAGCTTCTTTGTGCTTTGCAACTTAGATGTCTGTTCCCTTCCCCAGGTTAGAGGTGTTTTCAGCTATTATCTCTTCAAATAAGTTCTCTGCCCCATTCTCTCTTCCTTTGCCAGCTCCTATAATGAAAATTTTGGTATGCTTGAAATTTTCTCAGAGGCCCCTTAAATTATCCTTGCTTAAAACTTTTTTTCCTTGTTCAGCTTGGGTGATTTCCACTAATCTATCTTCCAGACTGCTGATCCATTTCTCTGTATCATTTAAACTAGTTTATTTCTTCTAGCATATTTTAAAATTTCAGTTATTGTATTCTTTAGCTTTGCTTGGTTCTTTACACTTTATAACCTTTGTTGAAAATCTTACTGTGTTCATCCATTCTTCTGAAATCAATGAGCATCTTAAAGATCATTACTTTGAAGTCTTTATCAGGTAGGTTGAATGGATTAAAATTTGACTTGAAAAGGGATTTGCTCTATCCATATCAGTCTCTATCAACTTTTTTTTCCCTTCAGCTTTCCTAGCCAGTACTCAACATTCTACTTAGTAAGAATACGTTCCTGTAATTAGACTAAAGGGTGGGCCTCCTTAGCAATTAAGAATTTCCCTTGTAGCTAAAATCTGGGAACTGTATCAAAGAACTGGTAGCATTATTTCAGTTTTAGCAATTGTTCCATTTGGGCCATCTTAGTAAAAACACTAATTTTAAGCTTTACAAATTGTATAATTAAAACTTTCATCACTGACAATGCAGTCTTTCACTCTTTGTGTGTGTGTGTGTGTGTGTGTGTGTCTTTTTTACTTAGAGGTACTTATGTGAAATACTTTCTGAGTCCCTTACCAATGGCTTGTATGACTAGAAATACTGTCTCATTGAGGCAGAAAATATTGGAACGCCAGAGTTGACATAAGGAAGGCTTTTGTTTTTGTTTTAGTAAATTTATTTAGCTTACATGTAAGAAATAATTATATTAATTTTAAATCCTCTTTTAGGGAAGTAATTAGCTTCTCCTTTTCCTGGAACAAATTCAGAAATTCTGCTAGGCCTCACCCTTAAATCTTCCTATTTTTAAGCAGCCCCTCTTTTTTTAATATTTTCTCCAGCCCCCTTATACTTTATATCCAGAGTTGCTTTCCCTAGGGAGTATCCTGGAATTTGTTGCAGTAAGATTTAATCTATATGAAAGAAATCATTAAATCACTGAAACTCTAGCTAATGGAAGGCATTTTTTCATACTTTCATTCAGGGTAATGGAATACTTCAGTAATTAGGTATATGAAATAATAACAAAGTCACAAAGGTGCTATAGCTTTTTGTATTTAAGGATTTCTGTACCAAACACAATAGCATGTCCCATATAATATATGGCTGTGCCAAAATGAAAACTGACCTTATTTCAAAAGAATCATGCCATTATGTTTAGGGGAAAGGTCAATGCATTATTTTCAGGCCTAAGAATCCTAAAACAGTCATTGCATTTGAATGAAAAGGATAAAAAAAAAATCACTGATGTCTTTGGCTGACATTTGTGAGGAGTGGAAAATGAATAAATTCACTCACAGTGATTGATGTAACCTAATAAAAATGTCAATAAATTCACATCATTCTGTGGCTATATCTCAATCATCAGTGGCTAAGTTATGCCTACTTTTATTTCTCAGGCTGAGGAAACACACTACTGTATTTCTTAACTCATTCCAAAGTTAAGATTGAGTGTTATAACATATAAGATATAGATCAGGTAATGTGGTCCTACTTTGAAGTTGATTCTAGAATAGTAGAAAAAGACATGTTCCTAAATAACTATAATGTGATATATATATATACAGTTAAAATTTAATAGGAGAAAAACAACTAAAATATGATGACTGTTCAGAAGGAAAAATTGCCAAAGTACACAGAAACACAATTATGAGAAAAGCTGCCAATTTTATATAAATATAACTGACATTAGTGAGTGTTCAAATTTAGAACTGGGCTTGAAGTCCTTGAAAAATTAGGTTCCTTCTTTGCTTTCTTCCCTTCTTCTTCTTTTTATTCTACCCCTATCCTTTGCTTCCTTTTCCTCCTTTCTTACAATATTCCCTCATCCATAAGTACATGTGTACTAAGATGCTTTAGTCATGTCCAACTCTTTGTGACCCTATGGACAGTAGCCCACCAGGCTCCTCTATGGGATTTCCCAGGCAAGAACACTGGAGTGGGTTGCCATTTCCTTCTCCAGGGGATCCTCCCAACCCAGGGATCGAACCCTCGTCTCTTATGTCTCCTGCACTTGCAGGCAGATTCTTTACAACTAGCACCACCTGGGGTGTACCTAGTATTTCCTGTATGCTCAGTACCATGTTAGGCACCACAATAAATAAAATTAAGGCTATCCTCAGGAGACTATCGACTCCCCAAACCCCCATTCCAATATAACATAGGATTTCCCCCTCTGTTTAAAAGTAATTTAAAATACATATTGGGGGTATATATTGGAGATTTGGCAAGAGGGAGTTTGAGAGGAGAGTTTAAGCTAGGACAGAACATTAAGAGGAGAATATGGAGTGGCCAGCACACTCCATTTAATCCTTTATTAACAGTAAATTAAGAGCTATCAGAAAGCAAGTGCATGGCATGATAGTTTTGCTCTATTGATGGGCAGTGGTTGGGGTGCTGGAGCCCTGACGAGGGCTGTGGGAAGGAAGTGTGAAGGTAAGAAGCAACCCCAACAGGGACAGAAGACTGCACAGATGCCTTGCTGCAGCCAACAGACTGGTGGGAGTGTCCCAGAAAAAACTCAGGTCATCGCCAGATGGTGCAGAGGGCCTAACGTTATGGTGTAAGAGTTAAAACAAACTTCAGGCCCATACATATAAAAGTAATTATAGCATAACATGTTAAGTATGATATAGATATCTACTGGTAAAAAGATGAAGAAAAGAAGTTTCATATAAGCTGAGTCATCCTTCATAAGTCAGGCTTGCTGGCTGAGTTAGGAGTGATGGTGGGGGAAAAAGAAGTATTTCCAAGAAGAAAGCCAAGTATGATAAAACGTGGGCTCAATCAATGATTCACTGAAAGAGTCATTTGAATATTTCATTTGAAATATGAATCAAATAGTGATTTACTGTTAACTGAATATAAACTAAGAGGTAGAGAAGGCAGGAGATAAAAGGAATGCTGAGTGGAAGCAAGTTGTTCAAAACCTTGAATTTCTATATTCAGGGTCATGAATTTTGTCCCGTGGGTGAAGGAAAGCCCTTGAAGGATTTTAAGCAAAGAAAGAAAGTTAAAAATGAGGCAAAAAAAGTTTTGTATCTTAAAAAATACAACAACTCAACAAATGGTGCTGAAATTATCCATATGCAAAAAAAAAAAAAAAACAACACAAAAATACAAAAGAAGAACCTTGGCCCATATGTCACACTTTATGTAAAAATTAACTCAAAATGGATCTTAGATCTCTATGTAAATCTTCCAAGAAAGTGTTAGTCACTCAGTTGTGTCTGACTCTTTGCGACCGCATGGGCTGTGGCCCAGCAGGCTCATCTGCCCAAGGAATTCTCCAGGCAAGAATACTGGAGTGGGTTGCCACTGTCTTCTCCGGGGGATCTTCCCAACCCAGGGATCAAACCCAGGTCTCCTGCATGAGAAGGCAGATTATTTACCATCTGAGCCACCAGGGAAGCCCATGTAAAACTTCTAGAAGTTAATAAAAGAGAAAGTCTTTGTGACCTTGGTCGAGATAAAGAGTTTTTTGACATCACACCACAAAGCACAATCCGTAAAAGAAAAGGAATAATAAATCAGACTTTATCAAAATAAAACAACAGTTACTCTGTTAACGACAATGTTCACTGAATGTAAAAACAAGTTAAAAACTGGAAAAATATCTACAAATCACATTTTAAACACACATTTTAGACAAAGAACTATTTCCAAAAATATATATTAAAAAAAAAAAAACATTTAGAACTCAACATTAAGAAAAAACAACCCAATGAGAGAATATGGATAAAAATCTGAAAACATACTTCACCAAAGAAGATAAATGGATAGTGAAGAAACATATGGAAAGCTGATCTAATTCAATAGTCATAGGGATATGCAAATTAAAGTCACAGTAAGACACCAATATATACTCACTAAGATGGCTAATTAAAAAAAAAAGTATCAAGCGTTGCTGGTGATGCAGAGTAACAGAAACTCTCATAATTACTAGTGGGAATGTAAAATGGTACATCAAGTTTGGAAAACAGTTTGGCAGTTTCTTAAAAAATTAAACATATATATATATCATTAGATTTGGTCATCCCACACCTAAGTATTTGTTTAAGATACACAAAAATATGTGCTTACAAAGAGACTTGTACATGAATGTTTACAGCAGTTTTATAAATAATCATCCAAACTGGAAACAACCCAGATGTCCTTCAACCATTGAATGTAGAACCAAACGATGATACATCACACAAAGGAATACTGTTCAGTAACAATAAAGGCATGACTCTCAAGTACATTCTCCTAAGAGAAAGAAGTCAACTCTGAAAGGCCTCCTGTATAATTCCATTTAAAGAGCATTCTTTAAAGAACATTTAAAGTACAGCTCTTTCTTAAAGAAATGTTCTGATTAATACAGAAGGAAAGAAAGTAGAAACATCACCATTAAAAATAGAACAGCAGTAATTGTTGCAGGCAAGGTTGACTATGAATGATAAAATTAATGGGAAAAAGTTTGAGGAAAAACAGGATATTTGCATAGTTGAAAAGATCTCCTGAATATACACGGACTACAAAAAGGGAAAAGCAACTTTTCAGTGGAGCAATCTAGATGACACCACCTTACTCATGTGACCAATGTTAACATCCCTAGGAATAAAATATGTGGACATCATGTAACCTCCCCGATACCATGCATTAAAGAGGGTATGTGACTTTTGTTATATTGCTGCAAAAATGCATAGCCACAAACTGAATCGTGGAAAAGCAATGGCCACACCCAAACTAATGGACATTTTACAAAATCACTAACGAGCACTCTTGCAAAGTGTCAAGGTCAGGAAAGACAAGCGAAGACTGAAGAAGTACACAGGTTAAACACAGACTGGACTGAGATGTGATAACTCATGCAGTTTGGGACCCTGGGTGAAGTCTTAGAAGAGGAAAAGGACACTAGTGGGAAAGCTAGTAAAATGTGAATCAAAGTCTACAGCTAAGTAAAAAGTACTGTACAGATGCTTGATTCTTGGTTTTGATAACAGTCCTATGATTACGTAAAATACATCAGGGGAAACTAAATAAAAGTCATATGGGAACTATATTATTTGAATAACTTTTTCTGTAAGTCTGAAATTATACCAAGATGTAAAGTTAAGAAAAGTTACATTATTATATTCCCACAAAAACAAAATAAGCATTAAAAATATTCATCAAAGGATTAAATAAGGACTTTGCCAGATTTCCGTTCATTAATTTCAGAGATAACTTTTTAAAATTAGAAGTCACATATACAAGGGGCCTATCATTATCATTTTCAGTGATTACGTTTTCCACTGGTCTTTATTCACTCTTACATAAGACCATCAGGAACTCGGTAAAAAAGCCCCCAAGTAATGAGTGGTTACTTTACCTTGCAGACTGGAAAGTAGGTTCTCATTCTCCTGAATTTATGGATGCAAATTAGTACCTATGACACAGGTTTATCTATAGTTCTTCTCACATTAGGAGCCATCAAACTCTTTACCAGAACAAACTGTATCATAAATTATTTGGAAAGAACTTTCATTTTTTGAAAATGAGTACGATTTCACCCTCTAGGTGGCTCTACTCAATGTTATTTAGATGCTTTAAAAGGCAACATTATGTAAGCATGAAGTTTATTTATATTCTCTTTTCTCTTCTAGTTCTTCCAGTGTTTTCTTCAAGCTGAGCAACCTGTTACTAGAATTTTTAAGCTGACACTTCTTACTACACTCTACCCAATAATTAGCAGGCTGGTTTAGGAGAGGGAAAGAACCACAGAAAGGAGACTGTACGTTTGTAGATCTAGGGAAGCGATTAGAGTGAATGACCTTGAGAAAACTCAGACACTTAAACACTGAAGAGACAAGGATAAATTCCTTCTGAATACAGAAGTTTATCCTGTCTCGTAAAGAGGGGACATACACTCTGGCAGAAAGAAAATAAGCTGGTGATCCCAATTAGCCCCAGTGCAGCTTGAACAGTGTGATGCACAGGGCCACCAGACTGTCAGTTTGTTACTGTTTGTTATAGTCAACACTTGGCTCATTTTCTGTTTTGCAATATGTACACATTATATTCCAAATGTCAAATGCTTTGCAGTAAATCTCCTGAGATTCCAAGAGACTCCAGAAACTGTACAAGAATAATCCATCACTATTTTCAGTAAATTGTCAATATTAAGGATGTTAGGAGAGGAGAGAAAATACAGACAATCTCAATTTATTCTTTTTGTGGTCTCTCGTCTTTCTTTTCTCCTTGGGTTGTATCTCTTCCCACTTTGATGCTATCACCTTTTTTTTCCTGCTCTTTATCAGTAGTGTTCTTTGAGGCTGTGGCTTCTGTCCTACTCTCCAGGTTCTTTTGTGCTCTTGTGTGTGTGTTAGTCACTCAGGCCTGTCCAACTCTTTGCGACCCCAGGGACTGTAGCCTGCCAGGCTCCTCTGTCCATGGGATTTTCCAGGCAAGAATACTAGAGTGGGTTGCCATTTTGTGCCCTCACTGCCCATCATTTGCACCTGCATACCAGAATCCCACCAAGGCTTCAGAGACTTCCTGGAGGTCTTCAAACATCCAAGACATTTCCAACTTATCATTTCCAAATTGGAGTTCATTGTTTCCAAGCTTACTTTGGTAATCCAAGTGCCTTTTTCATTTGGATTACTATACTAGCCTCCTTACTGTTTTACCTGCCTCTAGTTTTTCTTTCAATATATAGCCTGTACTGTTATTACTTTGCTCCAGCTGTTTTCAATGCTCCCCCAATACACCACATTCTTTCTTACCACAAGGGTTTAGAACTTACTGTTTCCTCTGCCTAGAATACTCTCCTAGAGGACCAAACCCTAGCAGAGCTTGCTCCTTCAGTTCACTCAGGTTTTTTCTCTTTACCTAAAGTAATGAAACTGGGTTATTTGCAGTGATGTGGTTGAAACCAGAGTCTGTACTACACAGTGAAGTCAGAAAGAGAAAAACAAATATATTAATTCATAAATGTGGAATCTAGAAAAATGGTACAGAAGAACCTATTTCCAAGGCAGGAATAGAGATGCAGATGTAGAGAATGGACTTGTAGATGCCATGGGGGAAGGGGAATGTGGGACAAACTGGGAACTGAAGACTGACATATATGTATACTACTGTCTGTAGAAGAGTTAGGTAGTGGGAACCTGCTATAACGCACAGGAAACTCGGCTCTGTGCTGTGGTGACCTCAATGGGTGGGAGGGAGGTCCAAGAGGGAGGGCATATATAAATACCTATAGCAGATTGATTTCATTGTACAGCAGAGACCACCAGAGCATTGTAAAGCAACTATACTCCAATAAAAAATGATATTGACATGTTTAGATTCCTTTTTGTTTCCTCCAGCTGGCTAAAGCTCTTTTGCACTACTCTGTTATCAGTGACTAGAAGAGTTGGCACCCAAGCAATATTCTCTGAATAAAATAATGAATAAGTTAATGAATAATTGTATCCAAAATAGCACATGCCACATAGTACTGGGAAATAAGGGCCGACTTGTCCATTGCTCCTAGTGGACTGGAGTCAACAGATGAGCTTCTCAATGTACCGAGACCTTTTTTCTCTGTCTCTAGGTTTTAATCAGCAATTGTGTCTGACAACTTGGTGGTGCTCAGTAAATGTTTCTTTGAAAACAAAACAAAGTAAAACAAAACTCTTCACCTCCCCGAGCTAGCTGAGTAGTTGAATTTCACAAAAATGCCTAATTTCTTTCATTAGAATCAGTTTCACAGAATATTTTACTCCCTTCAACATATATTCCATATACCCAAACCTTGATTTTGCTTATAGCAAAAATCTTACCTATACTTTTCTACCTTACAGATCCTAAGATAAACACTTTATTAAAGGCACTTTTTGTTTCTTCCTGATCAGCAATACCAGCCTGATGCTATAATAAAGTTGGAGGTGAGGTGGTGGTAACTTATTACTGTCACAAGCTTTCCTTAGGAACATTTCAGGAGTCTTCTTTTGGCAAAGGAATGAAACACAAAAACTTTAGTGTTAGGTATGACCTTTCTTGTTCTGTAGTCCAATCTGCACTTTTGAATCTTTATGCAGAGGAAAATACTGAGGCCTAAAGGTATTGAGTGACTTGAACAAGACCCTGTGTCTAATAGCAGAATATACAAGGTGGAGAGGCAGCTATCATACTGGGCAACAGTCATAGTCAAAATCTTGGAGAATATATTACTTGGCAAGTAAAATGCAATTTTGGGAGCAGAGAAGCAGTTTTGGTGTATTTACTGTCTATTTTGAATCTACTCTCTGATTTAGCATCCATGTGGACCCATCAAAACTACTTGGAAGGAACCTACTCAGTCAGTCAAGAATCTGCCTGCAGTGAAGGAGACCCAGGTTCGATCCCAGGGTCGGGAAGGTCCCCTGGAGAAGGAAATTGCAGACCACTCCAGTATCCTTGCCTAGAGAATCCCATGGACAGAGAGCCTGGCTGGCTACAGTCCATGGGGTTGCAAGAGTTGGACATGACTTAGTGACTAAACCAGCACCACCTCAATTTTCTGGAATGTTTAAAGATGGTTTGTGGAGGCCCAGTACTTTGTGTTATAGCTTCTATGCTGCTCCAGAGTCTGTAGCAACATCCTATGATGAAATAAACTGACATTTGGGAATCTGCTTGATGTGCTGACTGACTTCTATTATTCCTCACGGGATTTATGATTTAATTGAGATACAGTTCGTACATTTACATTTAGTTGTTCCCTAACCTGGGAGTTAGGTGCTTTATTCTCTCTCCTTGTGGTTTTCCATATCATCATGAATTCAAATGGAAGGCCCAGTCATTTGAAGAGTGATTATTTAACCACAATTCTTATCTTTTTATAGAAAGGTAGAACTTTCTCTTTTGGATATATAATGACATTGGTGTATACATCACGTGTTATAAATTGTTACTATCCATAGTACTAATATCTATAAGTCTATGCTCTAACCGATGGCTTCCATTTGCTTCTTGGAGAAAAAGTATATGCTAAGCATATGATTTAACTGGATTAAACTCTTTTTATATTAGTTGCATCTTAGCAGGTTAAGAAATTGTGATGTGTATCAAACAAATAGGTTCAACTCTTATCAGGCACACTTCTTTATGTAATACAGCTTTTAATCATTTAACTTAGAAGTATAAAAGTAGTTATATATACAAGTATGAAACAGCAAAAGTGTTCCCAAGAACTTTATAATATGTATCCCTCAGTGATAAAACTTTTATATAAGATAAAAATTATGCATATTGAGAATTTATAAAAGGATCTGATGAAGATTTTGATCTGTAATTTTGTATTACTTTCAACTGAGAGTCTGTGCATTATTTCTCAGAACCCCAGGACACTCTAATAACATGACCATATAAACCTATACTGCATCGTTATCTTTGTCAGTACTATCTTTTATGCAATTGGTAGTCTTTAGGGAACCTTAATTGCTAGCTATCTCTTAGCTACTTAAGGGCAATCTTGGAACAATTATCATGTATTTATGGGAATGAGGCATTTATTTATTTATTGTCTTTCTCCTAAAAATCCCATAGCATTTGAGTCAAGAAGATAACAGTATAAACATGCCCACTTATCTCTGCAGCAATTAATCCTTTCTGCATCTCCACCATCCACTTCAGCATCACCACACTACCACAGACCCACATAGGGTATCATGGTAACAAGCGAAAATTACAATGATTATTGCCACTCAAAAGCCTATTGAATCTATCCTTTCTCAATTAGTCTTTTTTTTTTTCTTAACTTATCTCTCTTTATCTTTTTCTTGATATGAAATAAGGACCTTCACTTAGAAATCATACAAATTAGGCTAAGTAAAGGTCACCGGTCTTAACTTTATACAAGATTGTTAGAGGTGTAAAGCAATCACTGGGCTAATTGTTTTGATGTTTTTGTGAAATAAACTGATTATTTCAAACTAGCAGACAAGTGCCTTAAATTATCTTATTAAACCTATTCAGTTGATTTAGAATAAAAGATTCCTACTTCATAAGACCAAATTATATATAATATTGTATTGGTAGATAATAAAACATATAGGAATACATGAATAATTCACAGAGTGTGATTTATCATAGGTAAAAATAAATATCTGGTCTTTAAATTTATTGTGGGCACTTATTTCCAGATATAAATACTCATAAATACTCATATAGGGCTTCAACAGCATACTTAAATTATTTTAAATGCTTTGCAAAGATTCATAACCAAGTTCAAAATCATCTCTTTTCTTCTTGAGAGAGATAGAAAACAGAAGGAATGACTTGAAATGTTCATGCTAAATTATTGCAAGGAAGTCAGAAAACATAAAAGAAATAATTAACATGTTTCCTCTCTCTCTTTCAGATTAGTATTTTTGCTAGGTTTTGTGGCATATCTGATCTCTCCAAATTTGACAAAATAAGAGATGATTTATTCCACTTACCAAAATATTTTCCCTATTTTTAAAGAGTGCTGCTATTGTATTCAGATTGTCAATAATTTAATGCTATTTAATTCAGATAAGACAAAATGTAATAGTCTGACTTACTGCCTGTGATATAGCAAATAAAAAGTTTTCACAGGGAGTAAGTCAGACTATTACACTTTGTCTTATCTGAATTAAATAGCATTAAATTATTGACAATCTGATTAAAATAACACAGTACTCTTTAAAAATAGGGAAAATATTTTGGTAAGTGGAATAATGTAAATCCATGGCTAATTCATGTAAATGTATGACAAAAACCACTACAATATTGTAAAGTAATTAGCCTCCAACTAATAAAAATAAATGAAAAAAAAAAAAAGCAAAGAAACAAAAAATGCCACAAGTCTGTACGACAGACCTCAATTTGAGTATCAGCCATGCCACTTACTATGATTTAGAGGTCTTCATGTGGGTTAATTACCCTGTCTGAGCTTCAATGGGTATGCATGAGAGTTGCCATGAAAATGAAATGGTAAACTATATTACCAATAATGTGGTGGTTTAGTCACTAAGTCCTGTCCCACTCTGGCGACCCCACGGACTGTAGCCTGCCATGTTCCTCTGTCCATGAGATTTCCCAGCAAGAAT
The DNA here is from genome assembly GCF_023699985.2 of Odocoileus virginianus. NCBI lineage: Eukaryota > Metazoa > Chordata > Mammalia > Artiodactyla > Cervidae > Odocoileus > Odocoileus virginianus. The sequence continues at coordinate 14,029,624 of NC_069698.1, forward strand.
ACTGGAATGGGTTGCCATTTCTTCTCCAGGGGATCAGCTGCCATTTAATGTGGCTTACTGTGAGTTACACACTACATAAATGCTTTATAGATTTAAAAATTAATCTTTATAGCATCCCTGTTGGGTAGGAGCCATTTTGATCCCATTTTACAGATGTGGAAGTAAACAATAGAGATGTTAAATCATCTACTTAAAACTGTACAAATCTGGCAGGAGTGGAATTCTAACTGGTGTTTAGTTTGGTTATACACTGCTGTGTAACAAAACTATCCAAAATGAGCAACTTACAACAGCCATTTTATTAACGCTCATGATTTTATGGGTTTACTGGACTGAACTGGGTGGTTCCTTTGCTCCACAAAATATCAACTGCAGCTGCAGCCATCTGGGGGTGGTAGTAGGGACTGTAATGTCTGAGATGGTTCTTCACAAACCTGCCACTCAGTATTGACTATCTGCTGGGAGCTCCTGTAGCCCTCTTGGGACTAAAATGCCTCTGCACCCTTCTTTGCAGTATATGCGTGTGGCCCCTCCATATGGACTGGCTTTGCTTAGCCCTTGAGGCTGAGTCATGTGTCAGAGTGTTTCCAAAGGACAAGTTCCACTGTACAAATATGTAAGATGCTTCCACTTTCATCACACTTGTTAATGTACCACAGGCCAAGGCTAGTCACATGAACAAGCCCAGAATCAATTTGGAAGAGAACAACACAAGGGCATGAAGACTGGAAGGTTCTACTAAGGCCACTAAGTTTACAGCCCATAGCAACAGTTGACATCAAACGCACTCTTTACTGTCCGCCAAGCTTCCATGCCTATCAGTAATCTGCTCTCCTTGGGTAGCGTGTTAGCTAACGCCTGTGAGAAGGACTTTGGAGTTCCAGGCACAATTACATGTTTTTAGCAAGCATTTACACCTTTCTTCCTCCAAATATAACATGAAATTTCAATTTCATTTACACAGTTTAAAAAAATTCAGTTTGATGAAAGAAAAATGCCTCTCAAAGATTTAAATAATTTTTATGAGTTTTTTATGTCCATTCTGTATTACGTTTTATATGTTATAACTCATTAGTGAATAAAATAAGGAGAAAGATTAAGCTTTATATCTTGTCATTATTCACATAAAAGTGAATATATTGCAATCTGTTTCTTGGAGTATATGACTAATTTGGGATTTTTAAGAATTTTTTTCCCCAAAGGAAAGTTTTTTGATTCTATTTCTGTAAAAACAGGATTTTTATTTCAGAAACTGTAATTCATTTCTTGATTTTTATAAATTAAAATAATATAGTTCTAATGGCATTTATAAGGATGAGTTGCATAAAGAAATTTTTATTTGAATGCTTTACTTTAGATAATGCATTCTATATTTGTATATGACATTTATTTCCAAATAGAACTAACTTAATGACCCCAAGTATTTTAAATGCTTCTCCTATATTGAAGTTTAGGCAGTTTTAGAAGAACTGAAATGCTTATAGAAATTAGAAAAACATATATAACCCTTTACCTTGATTTATTACTTCAAGTTAAATTAGTAAATGCTTCACAGGTAATAAAAAGCATTTCAAAGCTGTTTGGCAACCAATGCAAACTCTGATATTGTCATAGCCTAATACCAAGACTCCGAGGGGTGATATCTGAACTAAGTTATGCTTGTAATAGCTGTGATATTGCTATTAAACATTTTTTAAAAAAATAATTGAGATAGATGTATAAAAGAAAATCAGTACTTACTTTTTGTAACAACACCTTCTAAGCGAATGATGTTTGGGTGGTCAAACTGACCCATGATACTTGCTTCTCTTAAGAAATCTCTTCTTTGCCGATCCATGTGGCCACCTTTCAAAGTTTTGATGGCAACTGGGATCTCTCTTTTCCCTGGTGTTTTCAAACGTCCACTACAGACTTCTCCAAATTCCCCTGAAAATATGAACAAAAGTAGTTCTTTGTTTTAACAGAATACTTATATTCCAGAAAAACCAAATTGCCACAAAGTACCATGTTCATGTTTTTTTAAAATAGTGACTCTCAAGTGGGCCATTTTTACATAGAGGTCTCCTCTTTAAAAATTTAATTTGTAATGACATATGCCTGATCAGCATCATTTATAATGAATAATGGAATGCATTTTCATATGCTGTACCACAGGAAGTGCCATTGATAGATAGCCCTGATCTGCTGAGAAATTATGACTAGCAGAATGCGTGATGCTAATGTAATTCTATAGAAAAGCAATCACTGCATAACATTTCCTGTTCCTGTTCTCCATACTGATATATGGGCCAAATGCCTGCTCTATTCAGGGAATCCTTCAGGCATATGTAGTTGATTTGATTCCACAAGCCATATGTCTGGGCTTCACTGCTATTAGAAATCAATGCTAGGGTCAACTGGTATACATACATATTGAAAAGATCACACTGAACTCAACTATAATGAGTGACTGATGAGGCTAAATTGTACATTGCATGGTTTGAATACAAGTATAGTAAGATCATCTATAGTTCAGCAATGGCTCCAATGGACAGATTAAAAAATAGACAAATATTTATCATGAATTTACTACAAATGTATCTAGGGCTAGAGTGCTGTGGGTTTCAAAGATGTATAAGAGTTGATGTCTGTTCTTTGCAGCTTATAATCTGTTAGGAGAATTTAGATGAAATACTGAATAATGAAACAATTGGGAACCTAAGAACCAATGCCTGTAAATGTTGTATTATTTTAGTAAGAACAATAGGAGCTGGAAGACTTCTTCAAGGAGATGGAACTTTTGCTGGACCTTGACTGATTGGTAGGATTTGTATAGTCAAGAAAAGCAGCAAAATTTCAGACAGGGGTATATGGAGAGAGGGAAATGAAGACAAAGATTCAAAGATCAGAAACAGTAAACAGTGATATGGATATAGGGCAGGAGAAGACAAGGCTGACTGCAGGAGTTATTGTGGGAAAGGAGGTCAGAGGCCTTCTCATGCAATGCAATAAATTCAATAAAGCTTGACATTCCAGACCATTTTCTATGATCAATTCCCTGCATTAATGTAAGAATATGATGTTTGATCAACAGCTTATCTATGAAGTAAATATAATAAAACCTTCTGTAATTCTATAAATGTCCCTTCCCCATAAGGAAACAGAAAAGATCAAAAGTAGTAATATATGTAAAAGTGCTTATAAACTGTAAAGTACTATTCACGTGCTTTAAGTTATATAAATTTTAAAGGTGAAAGAAAATGAAAGGAAAGGTGAAAGGAAAGATGAAAGAAATGAAAATTAAAATATCTTCAGTTGGTTTATTAGCTAGCAGTTCTGGACAGTAGCTTGATGCTATGTAAGTTTAAGTATAGAGGATAAAATTTAATTTTTACAGCACCATAGATTTCAATTATCCATATTTTCTTTGGACCAATTCATTACAGTCAACTGAACATTGACTATTCATGAATATTAACTATCTTTTGGAACAGATGCTAAGATTCTTTTCTAAGTGAAAAACTGAAAAGGAAAAGCCAAAACTTTGCTTCCTAAATTATGTGCAAACTTGTTCATTAGAAATAGAAAGCAGTCTAGCAAGAATTTTTTATATATATGATAAATAAACTAATAAACAAGCAAACAAAAAACTGACTAGAATGTGGTCCCTAAATTCAGTGCAAGTGATATCGGGCAAATCTTACATAATTTGACATTAAAACAAGAATAGTTTTGTTTTGTTTGTTTTTTTACTTAATGATGCTCTCAACACGTTGGAGGTTAAATGCTCTTTATGTTCACTGGGGCTTCCCAGGTGGCACCAGGGGTAAAGAATCCACCTGTCAATGCCGAAGACACAAGAGACATGGGTTCAGTCCCTCAGTTTGGAAGATCCCCTGAAGAAGGAAATGGCAACCCACTCCAGTATTCTTAGCTGGAAATTCCAGTATTCTTAGGGAAATTCCATGGACAGACGTGCCTGGCGGTCACAAAGAGCTGGACATGACTGAGCACATGTGTGCATGTTCACAGGAAAAAGAAGCCATAATTCCCAGTTTTGTTTGTAATAATGTTTTTATTTTTTTAAAGATTTTCTCTTGGACATAAAAAATTGGTTAGTGATAGAAATTTTCTACACTTTTATATTGAGGCTGTGAACTTTGAGAATAAAAGTATGTGTTTAAATTAATGTCTGATATATCTCGGCCTACTGGAATAGTTGAAATTTCTCCTCAGATCACTCTGGTTTGTTTTAATGAATATCAAGAACAAACAAATATGGTTTTCTTCTTCCTTTTATTTTGCCTTAATAAACTTGTTAGTATATATAAAGATTCAATGATATTTTAATACCTCTCACCTGCCATGAGCCCAGACTGCAAGTGATTTTCTGTTAACATTTCACAGTAATTCAAATAAACTGAAATGAATAGTGAGCTCTGTTGGTATTTTATCAAGACAGGCAGAGTGGCAATTTCTTTGGTCTTCTGTTGTCTGAAATTCAAATATCTTATTAACACCAAGCAGGTATATTCTTCATGTCAAGCTTTGCGTGATCAAGCTGTTATCACACTTATTTCAGTGACACTAAATATGGCTGCCTCAATTAAAGAGCTGAGACTCCTAATGCATCCTTTAGGCAAAGCCCAAAAAATTCAGTCATAGAATGTAAAAAAAAAAAACCCCTTATCTATGGTAGGCCTGGATGAATCAGACAAATCAGTCAAAGAGGAAAAAATATTATAAGTTAAATGCATATTTTAAGATATTGCCAAAAACGAATCCATTCTATGATTTCTCTTAAAGCAAGAGGAGAGGCCCTATACATTATCACAGGTAAGATGACTCATCCCTTAACAAGATCTGTGAACCTTTATATATACTGGTTAGTTCATAATTAACACATCAAGTATAGAAATGTGTTGTTAAAAAGTTTTTTTTTTTCTTTTACCAATACAATGTCACCATCGTTATCACACAGCTAGCACTTATGAAATGCTTATCATGAGCCAGTCTAAAAACTTAAAATATATTTTAATTTTGACCACAAACCTTTGAGGTGGGCACCATTAATATCTTCACATTATAGAAGAACCTGAGACATATGAGCTAAGTAACTTGTTCATGGTAACTTAACTACAAAGCGGTAAAGCTGTAATTTGAATCCAGAAAATCTGGCTTCAGAGTGCGTGGTTATAATTACTCTTCTCTGCTGTATGGCATACTTATCATTGTTAACATATTTTGTGTTAATATGCTAAATTTGCATTTGGTAATAATGATGTCTTCAAACCCACTATTATATAGTGTCTAAACAAACCAACTGGATATGCACAGGTAGATGGAATGATAAAACCATATTATTAGGAATTCTTCACTATAAAGTGGAAGTAGAGACCTCACTTAAACACTGCATATTAGAAGTACTGGAAAAACCACTACAGTCTATCTAGTTTCAAGAGAGTAAAGAAAAATATATCTAGGATAATTGATCTGCCACTGACAGCCCATGCACTAGATAACAATCCCATCTATTTCCCTGGATGGTGGTAAAACCTTTCTGGACAAGCAATTTTATTGTATGATATGTAGGGTCATACTAAATTATCAATTATCAATTGGATTTTCCACATAAAGCCTAGGTGGTCTAACTAAAACTGTGGAGGAGGGTGGAGGAAAGAAGGAAAGTCTGTCTTGGAGAACTGTCATGTCACCATCCCCAGGAGACTTGCTGAGATTTTACTCCTCCTGTCTTGAGATTCTGAAACTCCCTTACCTCCAACCCCCTGAGAATCACTGATGCAAAGAATCACACTTCTGATGTATTTTTTTCAAACATTACCTCTCAGGTATAATGAGATGTTTCTTCACACTTGCTGTTTCCCTCTGTTGTTTCCATTCTCCTCAGTTCTTCTCTATGTGATGCCTTCATATAAGCAGTAAATACCAAGCTTTCCCCTCTTCAGAAAATTTTTTCTGATTAACTCATCTGATATAATTTCCCAAATATCATGCATGCATGCTCAGTTGCATCCTACGCTCTGTGACCTCGTGGACAGTAGCCCATCAGGCTCCTCTGTTCATGGGATTTTTCAGGCAAGAATACTGGACCGAGTTGTTGAGTTGTTATTTCCTCCTCTAGGGGATCTTCCCCACCAATATCCGGTCCCTCCAAATAAGAAAAAAAAAAAAAAAAAAAGCAGCTCTGCAATGAGAAGCCAGCCTCACTCTCAGAGCTGGGCTGTTATTCTCCTATCAGACATCATACCAATCTCATCAAGGTTACTCTGAGACACAATATAATGAGGCCAAGCAAGACTACTGCATCATTTTGCCTAAGCACAGAAGAAAGCACAAGGTCACATTGCCCAAAATACTAAACATCTCCTACTCTCACGGCTAACATGAGTGATGGTTACTTCTCTACCAGTTACTGGGCTGGCCAAAAAGTTTCCACAGGCTTTTCACTACATGTTATGAAAAAACCCAAAAGAACCTTTGAAAAAATATCTATCCAGTTCAGTTCAGTTGCTCAGTCGTGTCTGACTCTTTGCGACCCCATGGACTACAGCATGCCAGTCCTCTTTGTCCATCACCAACTCCTGGAGTTTACTCAAATGCATGTCCATTGAGTTGGTGATGCCATCCGACCATCTCATTCTCTGTTGTCGTCCCCTTCTCCTCCTGCCTTCAATCTTTCCCAGCATCAGGGCCTTTTTATATGAGTCAGTTCTTTACATCAGGTGACCAAAGTATTGGAGTTTCAGCTTCAGCATCAGTCCTTCCAATGAATATTCAGGACTGATTATCTTTCAGATGGACTTGGGATCTCCTTGCAGTCCAAGGGACTCTCAAGCGTCTTCCCCAATACCACAGTTCAAAATCATCAATTCTTCAGCTCTATTAGGTTGGTAGTAATTGTGGTTTTAGGATTGTTGAAATTTGTCGTTTGATATTGGAATACATTCTTAAATAAATATGGCTATGTTATACATCATTTTAGTGCATATTTCTTGCTTTATGTTTTTTGCTAATGACTTATTGTTTATTTTATATGTATTTTAGACTATGGAAACGATTTTAGACAAAAAGCAAATTCAAGCAATTTCTTTTCTTTTTTTTTGGAGCTCAAAATGGGTCATAAAAGCAGCAGAGACAACTGGCAACATCAGCAATGCATTTGGCCCAGGAACTGCTAATGAATGTACAGTGCAGTGGTGGTTTGAGAAGTTTTGCAAAGGAGAGGGGAGACTTGAAGATGAGGAGTGTAATGGCCAGCCATTGGAAGGTGACAAAGTAATTTCAGTTTCAGACTCTGAATCTGAAATCATCCTAACCAGGCCCAGACACATCTTTATTAATGAAAATAGGAACCATTACAATCAACACAATTTTGCCAATGAGAAAAAACTGTGTTTGTTCTTAGAGCATAAAAATCCATGCTTCAGGATTCAGTGAACTCTTGGAAAGCATTTTCTGCCTGCTGCTGGCTGTGGAAGCATTTTCCCTGAAAAAAGTTGTCAAAATGCTGAAAGAAGTGGTAGTTGGTTGGTGAGAGGTCAAGTGAATATGGTGGTTGAGGCCAAATTTTGTAGTCCAATCTGTTCAACTTTGGAAGCATGGGTTGTGCTTCTACAACCAGTGGGGGGCAGAAAATGCTTTCCATGGTTCCTATTTTGATAATAAAGATGTGTCTGGGCCTAATTAAGATGATTTCAAATTCAGGGTCTGAAACAAATTACTTTTGCACCAACCAAATGCTTCTGTTTCATTGGCTACACTGAAACCTTTGACTGTGTGGATTACAACCAACTGTGGAAAATTCTTAAAGAGATGGGAATACCAGATCACCTTACCTGCCTCCTGCAAAACCTGTACGCAGGCCAAGAAGCGACAGTTAGAACCAGACATGGAAAAATGAACTGGTTCAAAATTGGGAAAGGAGTACATCAAGGCTATGTATTGTCATTCTACTTATTTCACTTATATGTAGAGTACATCATGCAAAAATGCCAGGCTGGGTGACTCACAGACGAATCAAGATTGCTGGGAGAGATATCAACAACCTCAGATAGACAGATGATACCACTCTAATGGCAGAAAATGAAAAGGAACTAAAGAACCTCTTGCTGAGAGTAAAAGAGGATGAAAAAGCTGGCTTAAAACTCAACATACAGAAAATTAAGATCATGGCGTCCAGTCCCATCACTTCATGGCAAATAGATGGGGAAAAACTAGAAATAGTGACAGATTTTATTTCTTTGGGCTCCAAAATCACTGTGGATGGTGACTGCAGCCATGAAATTAAAAGATGTTTACTCCTTGGAAGGAAAGCTAGACAGCTCATCAAGAAAGCAGACGCATCACTTTGCCGATACGGGTATAGTCAAAGCTGTGGTTTTTCCAGTTGTCATGTACAGATTCGAGAGTTGGACCACAAAGAAAGCTGAGTGCTTAAGAGTTAATGCTTTCAAACTGCGGTGCTGGAGAAGACCCCTTGAGAGTCCCTTGGACAGCAAGGAGAGCAAACCACTCAATCCTAAAGGAAATCAATCCTGAATATTCACTGGAAGGACTGAAGCTGAAGCTCCAATACTTTGGCCACCTCATGGAAAGAGCCGACTCACTGGAAAAGACCCTGATGTTAAAAAAGATTGCGGGCAGGAGGAGAAGGGGGCAGCAGAGGATGAGATGGTTGGATGGCATCACCGACTCGATGGACATGAGTTTGAGCAAGCTCTGGGAGACAGAGAAGGACAGGGAAGCCTGGTGTGCTGCAGTCCATGGGGCTGCAGAGAGTTGGACATGCCTTAGTGACTGAAGAACAGTATAATCTTTCTCTTGTTCTCATCTCCCCTCCCTGTAGATAAGATTCACTTACATACTATAATATGTCTTGAAATTATGTGCTATCTGACACCTGGGGGAAATAGGTAGGGCCTCAAATGGCCTTACCACGAGTTTTCCTTCTCGCTCTGCTCCCACAGATGAGGTCAAGCACCCTGCCTTATCAAACACATCAGATGCAGTTCCTCCTCACCTCTGAGTGGCGTGCTTTACTCTTGTGCCAGGCCATGGAATGATTCGAGCAAGCCAATCACACCCTTCTGAGGGTCCTGGAGGGGCCCCCTACCCTCTTGTCACTAAAGCCAGACTCCCACACCTCCAGTTGTCCACTGGGTTCCCCAGTGTAACCCCTGTCCATGTGGCCCTATGCGGCATGTGGTATTCCCCCTTCCCAGGCTGTGAGTACATGGAATGAATAAGTGTCGGTCACTTTTACCTGTTCAGTGTAAGGCACTGTGTTTTTGGACATCTCAGAGTGAACAGGAGGCAAGGAGCACAGATATTTAATTTCAGACTTGCCACTTTCTGATAGCATTTAATCTAGAGTGGACTCCTGCTTCCTTAGACTCTCTCCCAACTCACCCAACCAAAGCCCAATTACTCAAATAGGTTCTAACATCCTCTTAATGACACACGCTATAGTTCCCCATGGCGTGTGTTCTCCCTTGCTGAAATGAGAAATAAATACAGCTTTTCCAACGAGAGTGTGTTCCTGGGGTCTTTGACTTGAGAGTATTAGCATAACATATTTACTCTATAGCACTTTTGACAATGTGGGATTATCTTTGAAATTCATTTTTAATTAGTTTAGTCATCTACTAACCATCTCTCCATTTGTACACCTCCCCTTAACCCCATTCTGTCAACCGTAATCTAAGCCATGATGGCACAGGCCTTAATTGTCTCTATTTCCTATTGTATTCTCAGTGCTTAGTACATAACAAGCACTTATTCAATACTTGTTGCATGAATGAAATGAATGAATGAGGGGAATCTATAACTCTAGATTTAAAGTTAGAATATCTTAGAGACAGTAAAAATGTCCCAGTATGTTAACTTTTAAAATGTGCATAGTGTCTTTTGCTTTTCTTTCATTGTGTACAGCTAAGAGATACCTCAATACCTTCTGTATTCAGGTTCTTTTTGTTTTTAACTTAACTGCAAACAATCCAGTTTCATTTCTGAGTATAAAGGCAACAGGAAGAATATTTTTCGAAGTGTCATACAAAGAGTTAAAAAAGAAGAGGTGTAGAGGAAAAACATAAAACAAATTTTTAATTCAGTTCTAGAGGGATTTATTAGTCTCTAGAGGTCTTAAGGTAAATTCCATTATTATTAATGTCATCAGCAGGGTCACCTATCCAATTGTACTCACCGTCTGTCATTCAAAGATAAAATATCATAATCCTTATGGCTAATTCTGTCTGATTTCTTCCTGATACATAGCACACCTTCTACATATGAAAGACATTTTAAAAACATAATGTCACACCAGTTGAAATGATATTTGAATGTTCTGATTCAACTTCATAGGAAGGTTCAACACAAAGCAAGATTTCTTGTGTCTTAACAAGACACGGAAGAGGACAGGCTCTGACAAGTCAGGGCTTCTATTTCTGGCCTCACCACTAATTTGTTTTGTGGCATTAGAGGAAGTCATATTACTTTTTCCTGCTTTAGTATCATTGTGGACAGGTTAAATATCTACAACCTATCTACTCCTTGAGAAATAAAGATAAATGTGCAAATTTTTGCAAAGATTTTTGAGTCTAAGAAAAGTTCCATGCAACCACTGAGTCTTCTAAAGTTACACTGATACCATAGAGGATGTGTTAAATATGTCACTCTAAGTATCCCTCACTACTGGGTTTTTAAAGCCTAGGCCAGGGAGCAAGATTTTTGCAAGACAGGAGAATGGCTTCCTTATCAAACAATGGGTAAGGATTTCTTTAGTGAATAAGTTCAGCAACACATTATCCATGTTTTCTCACACACATTCCAAACATCAGATAGACTCTTTTTCTTCTTGAGCAAGTTTTTATTTTCTGCTAAAGCACATTCATGAATAAGAATCTGTCCTCAAGAAGGTTAAAGTTTTTTCTACTTCTGACATCAGGAAGTCCCGTATATTACTTACTTATTGAATATTCTTATTCATATATTTTGACTTTTCAAACTCTCTGATATGTTACTCCTAGAACACTTTTTTAATCCAGTATATCAGCTCCTACCACAGGCATCTCATACCACCTGCTTTCTTCCCTCAAGGCAGATTGAAAGAGCTCCTCTTTAGGCGAAAAAACATTTGCATTTCAAAACTCTGCCTGATGCTCTATCAAAAGTGATTCTCTAAGCTGTCATTAGAAGAACCATTTTAGAAATAAAATCTAATTTAAAAAAATCTCTGTGACCCAAAGAAAGTTACTCAATGTCTTCAAGTTTCAGTTTCCTTATCTATAAAACATGACTAACTGATTTCCAGAATTATAAGACATAAAAGTACCCTACAACTTGCCTTTGGAAGCTCCTACTGTTACTACATATTTCTACTAGCCCTGAGGCCAACCTTTCTCTGAAAATGAAGCCTAGGACCAATTCAACCATCTGCCAGTCTCTCCTCCCATAATCAGGCTGCTGAGCACTCTGCCTTGGATATCAGGTTACTAGAAATGCATGGTTATTTTCTCAGCTATAGTCACTTTTCAGTGCACACATTATCTCAGGGTGATATCTTTCACCAGCTACTGCCAAATCTATACTTGTAGCTTAGACTTTTCTCTTGAACTACAGATGTGCAGACACCATTTCTTGGTGGCTCAGTGGCAAAGAATCTGTCTGCAATGCAGGAGCTGCAGGAGACATGGGTTCGATCCCTGGGTCAGGAAAATCCATGGAGAAGGGCGCAGCAACCCACTCCAGTATTCTTGCCTGGAGAATCCCATGGACAGAGGAGCCTGGCGGGCTACAGACCACAGAGTCGCAAAGAGTCGAACATGACTGAAGCGACTTAGCACACTTGCAGAGGTCTCCTAAGGGTAACCCTATCATTATCTCCTATAGTAGTCAGTTTGGGCCACTATTAAATATATAGCACAAATTACATAGATTAAACAACAGAAATTTATTTTCTCACAGTCTGAAGGCTTGGAAATCCAAAATCATGGTACCAGATGATTGGGTTCCTGATGAGAGTTGCCTTCTTCTCTTGTAGACAGCCACCTTCTCACTGTGTCCTCATGGCCTTTCCTTGGTGAGGCTAAGGAGAGAGAAGAGACCTCTCTCTTCTTCTTCCTTGAAAGCCACCAGTCCTATCAGATCAGGACCCCATTCTTATGGTCTCATTTAACTTTAATTAAAACCTAGAAGCCTTGTTTCCAAATGTAGTCACATTGAGGGAATAGGCCTTTAGCATACAAATTTTCATGATTGGGGTGATACAATTCAATCCAGAATATCTCTTAAAACATGCTTTCCTGTCTTCACCCCTTAATTCATTTAGTAGTTTTAAAGATGTTCACATTTTAATCCAAAGAATTTGTGACTATGTCACCTGATACAGCAAAAGAAAATAAGATGTGATTATCCTGGATAATCAGCTGGGGTCCAATGTAATCATAAAAGTTCTTACCAAAGGGAGGCAAGAGGGAGAGTCAGAGAACATGCAATGATGAAGACAGAGGTAATAGAAGTCAGACAGAGATCTGAAGATGCTGTGTTGCTTTCAAGATAAGAAGAGACCATGAGAAAGGAGAGCAGGAGATCTTTAGAAGCTGGAAAACTCAAGGAAACAGATTCTTCCCTGATGTGACCAGCACGAATCAATATTGTCAACTTACTGAGTTTAACCTGTTGAGACAGATTTTGGACTTCTGACCTCCAGAACTATTAAACAATTAATTTGTGTTTTATTAAGCCTTTAATTTGTGATATTACATGGACAACTTATATTCAGAGTAATCATGAGAAACACTGGGCTGGATGAACACAAGCTGGACTCAAGATTGCTGGGAGAAATATCAATAACCTCAGATATGCAGATGATACCACCCTTATGGCAGAAAGTGAAGCACTAAAGAGCCTCTTGATGAAAGTGAAAGAGGAGAGTGAAAAAGTTAGCTTAAAGCTCAACATTCAGAAAACTAAGATCATGGCATCTGGTCCCATCATTTCATGGCAAATAGATGAGGAAACAATGGAAACAGTGGCTGACTTTATTTTTGGGGGCTCCAAAATCACTGCAGATGGTGACTGCAGCAATGAAATTAAAAGACACTTACTCCTTGGAAGGAAAGTTATGACCAACCTAGACAGCATATTAAAAAGCAAACAGAGACATTACTTTGCCAACAAAGGTCCATCTAGTCAAGGCTATGGTTTTTCCAGTGGTCATATACGGATGTGAGAGTTGGACAATAAAGAAAGCTGACCGCTGAAGAATTTAAGGTTTTGAACTGTGGTATTGGAGAAGATTCTTGAGAGTCCCTTGGACTGCAAGGAGATTCAACCAGTCCATCCTAAAGAAGATAAGCCCTGAGTGTTCATTGGATGCTGAAGCTCCAATACTTTGGCCACCTGATGTGAAGAGCTGACTTATTTGAAAAGACCCTGATGCTGGGAAAGATTGAAAGCAGGAGGAGAAGTGGACGACAGAAGATTAGATGGTTGGATGGCATCACTGACTCAATGGACATGAGTGACATGAGTCTGAGTAAACTCTGGGAGTTGGTGATGGACAGGGAGGCCTGGCGTGTTGTGGTCCATGGGGTCGCAAAGAATCGGACATGACTAAGCAACTGAACTGAAGTGAACTGAACTGAATACTTGGATGGCTTTTAGCATAGAGTGAGTTCTCAAATATTAGCTTCCATTTTAGGCTAGATAATATCCTCCTTATAAGCATGACTCTTTATTACTCTCCAATGCCCTCTTTTTATATTCTTTTATTAACAACACTTCTCTCATTAGCTGTAGCTTTCTGTTAATTCATTTCTCCACTACACTGTGAAAATTTTGAGCACGAGGATTTTGTCTTCATTTTAATCCCCAGTGTCCATCATTGTGAACAACACGTGTCTAACATTTACTGAATGCACGATTGGATGGACATCTGCAGGAGAGACACCTTCACAGTATTGAAACCTTTATGTCAAAGTATGCACTAAACATTTTCAAGTGTTACTTGAGCAGGCAACCATGAGATCATATCATTTCCAGCAGTACGTGTGAATTCGTGCACTGGCACAAATAAGACATTTTGGAATTCAGTCAGGCAATAAACATGATCAGTATTCACAGTAGAGGACTTGCGTTTTGACAAGCATGACTAAGAGAAGTTAGTGGACTGTCAGCTGTAGTGGTCAAAATGTTTTCAAAAATAAGAGAAAAAGCAGCTTTACAAAAATACAGAGATGATTATTTTGGTACAAAAGCCAATGAGAGTACTGAGTTACTATTTAAAAAGATATTACATAATTCTTTAACAGTAATAAAGACTTTGAACAGCTATATTAAATATATATCAAAGGTATATAATAAAACTATAATATTAGTTCATTTTATCTTAAACTTAAGAAAATATACATAAATAATAACTATTACCTTTGCAAATTAAACCATGATTCAGAACTGTAGACATTTTAATGTGATTATTCTCAAGGGATAATAACAGGCACATGTTCTAATAAAGTAAACATTAAAAAGATTTTTTTTCATATAAGTGTTATTTTCACTAATGCAAACATTATTTTAGGCAAACTTTTATTCAGTATCATCTTTCAGAAGATTTCATATTTCATCTTTTTAAAAAATTACAGTTTATTATTTTATTTATTCAAGAGATATTTTCACCGAGTTCTAGATGGCAATGTATACCACTATTGTATGTACTTCAAGGAAGGAAATGTTCAAACTACCGCACAATTGCACTCATCTCACATGCTAGCAAAGTAATGCTCAAAATTCTCCAAGCCAGGCTTCAACAGTACGTGAACTGAGAACTTCCAGATGTTCAACCTAGATTTAGAAAAGGCAGAGGAACCAGAGATCAAACTGCCAAATCCATTGGATCATCAAAAAATCAAGAGAATTCCAGAAAAACATCCACTTCTGCTTTATTGACTATGCCAAGGCCTTTGACTGTGTGGATCACAACAAACTGTGGGAAATTCTGAAAGAGATGGGAATACCAGACCACCTTACCTGCCTCCTGAGAAATCTGTATGCAGGTCAAGAAGCAACAGTTAGAACCACACATGAAACAATGGACTAGTTTCAAACTGGGAAAGGAGTATGTCAAGGCTATCTATTGTCACCCTGCTAATTTAACTTATATGCAGAGTACATCATGTAAAATGCTGGGCTGGATGAAGCACAGGCTGGAATCAAGATTGCCTGGAGAAATATCAACAACCTCAGATATGCAGATGAAACCACCCTTATGGATGAAAGTGGAGAGGAACAGAAGAACCCTTTGATGAAAGTAAAAGAGGAGATGAAAAAGCTGGCTCAAAACTCAACATTTAAAAAATGAAGATCCTGGCACCCGGTCCCATCATTTCATCATGAATAGAAACAAGGAAAAGAGTGACAGACTTTGTTTTCCTGGGCTCCAAAATCACTGCAGATGGTGACTGCAGACATGAAATTAAAAGACGCTTGCTCCTTGCTGACAAACCTAGACAGCATATTAAAAAGTAGAGACATTATTTTGCTGACAAAGGTCCATCTAGTCAAGGCCAATGTTTTTCCCGTAGTCATGTATGGATGTGAGAGTTGGACTATAAAGAAAGCTGAGAGCCAACAAATTGATACTTTTGAACTGTGGTGCTGGAGAAGACTCTTGAGAGTCCCTTGGACAGCAAAGAGATCAAACCAGTCAATTCTAAAGGAAATCAGTCCTGAAGATTAATTGGAAGGACTGATGCTGAAGCTGAAGCTCCAACATTTGGCCACCTGATGTGAAGAACTGACTCACTGGAAAAGACCCTGATGCTGGGAAAGACCGAAGGCAGAGGAGAAGGGGCAGGAGAAGATGAGATGGTTGGATGGCATCACTGACTTAGTGGCCATGAGTTTGAGCAAGCTCTGGGAGCTGGTGATGGACAGAGAAGCCTGATGTGCTCCCACCCATGGGGTAGCAAACAATTGGACAAGACTGAGTGACTGAACTGAGGAAGGAAATGCTATTGCCAATTAAACTAAGAAAGCTGTCAATTAAATGATGCTACCTAAGCTCACTGATACTAACATGAGAATGTTTGCAAGAGCAAAAATTTGAAAGAAGAGAAGAAATCACCCTCAGGCCAAATAACCTGAATGCAGTATCATTTTGGTTTATATACTTCTAATCTATATTCAAAGCATAAAGTTTACAGTATTTTTCTTAAACTTGTACTAATACTTTAATATATACTTTTTTTCTGTATATAATTAAGCCCATCTGGGCTCCCCCTGGTGGCTCAGCAGTAAAGAATGTGCCTGCCTTGCAGGAGACATGAGGGACTTAGTTTCGATCCCTGGGTCTGGAAGATTCCCTGGAGGAAAAAATGGCTACACACTCCGGTATTCCTGATGGGAAAATCCCACTGACAGAAGAACCTGGTGGGCTGCAGTCCACAGGGTCACAAAGAGCTGGACATGACTGAACCGCTGAACAAATACACAATAAAGGCTATTTTTTAACTATGATAGTATACACAGTTTCCATGTTATTACATATAACATAACTTGTCTCTTTTTCAAAGACCTTTGCAGTCTCACATTTTTCTATTACTTAAAATAGTTTATCACCAAATGTGTATGATCTAGCAATTCCTCTCCTGGGTATGTGTGTGTGTGTGTGTATATATATATATATATATATATATATACACACAAAGAAAAGAAAAACACAAATGGATGGACTTGGAGGGCATTATGCCGAAATAAGACAAAGAAAGACAAATACCGTATGATATCACTTATATGTGGAATCTGAAAATTACAGCAAACTAGTGAATATAACAATAACAAAGAAAGCAGATTCACAGATACAGAGAACAAACTAGTGGTTACCAGTCGTGAGAGGAAGGACGAGGGGTACGCAGGGATGGGCGAGCCGGAGGTTCAAAGATAGGTAGGTATAAGATAGGCTACAAGGATGTATTGTAAAATATGGGGAATTGAGCCAATATCTTGTAATAACTTAAAAATAAAAAAGGGAACACAATTTAGTAAATTCAGGTTTATTATTCTATCTATACATTCATCAGATAGAATTTAATTGTATTCCTCATTCCTCATTCCTTCTAGCCTCAGTTTTTTTTTTCTTCCCCTACTTGACCTAGGGAGATGTGGGTTCAACTTCTGGGTTGGGAAGATCCCCTGGGGATGGGAAAAGGCTACCCACTCCAGTATTCCGGCCTGGAGAATTCCATGGACTATACAGTCCATGGGGTCACAAAGAGTCAGACATGATTGAGTGACTTTCACTTTAGCAATTATTAAAGGAAGTATAAAAAATTCCTACCATATTGGCAGATTTATCAACTTTGAGTTTACTTCTACTGTTAATTTTTACTTTCCATTTTTGGACTGTTGTTATATCCTTGCTTGTTGAGAGATTTAGGAAACTAAATCCAGGGTTGTTATCCCTAAAGCTGAATGACACCTTAGAAATTATGAAACTATTGTTTATAAAATGTCAGAATATGTAACCTTTTGAGCATAAGCATGACTATCTTAAAACTAGGGAAAACTGGGATTTCCCTGGTGGTCCAGTGGTTAAGAATCTGTCTGCCAACGCAGGGAACACAGGTTCAATTCCTGGTCCAGTAAGATCCCATATGTCATGGGGCAGCTAAGTCCCTGCATTGCACCTACTGGGCCTGTGTGTGCTAGGGCCCATGCTCCACAATAAAAGAAGCCACTGCAATGAGAGGCTGTATACTGCAACTAGACAGTAGCCCCCAGTCGCCAACTAGAGAAAGCCTATGTATAAAGAAGATCCAGCACAGCCAAAAATAAATAAATAAATAATTTTAAAAATATATGAAAAACTACTATTCCTTAATATAATTTTACTCATTGCCTATTATAGGAAAAGAATAATAATAATAGCGAAGTATTGACTAAGCATTTTAAGCTCTTTATATCAGCTAATGTATATTTTAAAAAATGTACATTACTGAACTAACAAATTATGGAAATTTAACAGACAGTAGGACCTTCAAGTTTGTTTAAATAAGCCACTGATAGTAATAGAACTAATTAACTCAGGGGTGTCCAGAGGATAGCCACACATTTTGAAATCTCAATGGAGACAACACACTCTTCTCCATAATGTCTACTAGTAGCAATCTTATTGCTGGTAGATTAGAGCTCTCACCCAGTAAGAAAATCCTGTTTTTCTTAGGGATATAAATAGTATATGAAATATATACCTTGAGAATTCTTATCAATCTAGCATTCTAAGAAAGTATTTCTTAAGTAGATCTTTCAATTTTTAATCCATACTCTTGGTATGGTAACTGCAACTCTGGTTTAAGACATAAATTAATTTCAGTGTCGCCAAATTAGACACGAGTAACAGTAGCCATCCTAGATTATATGATACTAGTCATCCTGTTTGAAAGGGAAAATCATAGGTCCAACTCTACTACTTGAGCTCTACAAGAGTATCTGCTAAAATCACATAAACGACATCTAGTTTTCTTTATTAGATTAAAAGCTGAAGAAATGATTGACAACTGAAACATTATCGTAAGTTTCAAGTACTTTCTAAGTTAAACGACACTTTATTTTAAAATCAAATTTAAATATGTAAATTAAAAAACTCAATAGGCCAATGGAAGTCAGAAGTAAAGAAAAATGCATTTATAATAATAATGTGTATATCATGTGACACTTTAAAATTGAGATTAATAAGCATTAGACTTCTCATAAGCCTTAAAAAACTGCAAAGAAACTGCAGAAGACTGCAAAGAAAACAAAGACAAAAAAAATGTTGTCATTGTGTATTTCTTTTTTAAATAGTGGAAGGCCAGATGATTCCTCTGAATTCCACTGCACAGAAAATCATGATCCAGGAATACTTCATGTCCGTGTTAATGGAACAAACAAAAGCTGCATGTCACTTGTCATGGATTCTGTTTCTTTTGATTACAAAAGAGCAACAGAAAAAATATCAACTGAAGAGTAATATATTGCATTTAGTCAGTGTATATATTTCCACATACTAGCTGCTATCTTTAGATAAAAACAGATCAGTCTATTTTGTGATCCATCATTTGTTTTTATGTTTTATTTTACCAAAATAAGCCCAACGTGTTCTTTAAGCAAATATTTTTAATAATATGGTTTATTAATTGATTTTTAATGTTAAATGCTTAAAAGTTTATTTAGGAAGATAAATAGGAAGAAATTCTAATAGTCTTATTTCATATTGTGAAAAATTATGTGAAAAGAGTTTGGGGTTAAAAATAAGAGAGTCAGAAATCAATGTATATTGGAAGATATTAGAAGAATACATTTATTTTTGAGGTATCTCCAGGGTTCATCTCATTTTGTAGTGCATTTAAAACATAGTTCCAGTAACTGTTTAAAGCTGGTAGCATAAATACATGCTTATCACCTTTCCCTGTCTGATGCCCCTGTAAAAATAGAAAAGAAAAACACTAAGACAAACAAACAAAAAAAGATAGTCCTAAGTTGTGTCCAACTCTTGCGACCCCATGGACTGTTGCCTGCTGGGCTCCTCTGTCCATGGGATTCTCCAGGCAAGAATACAGGAGTGGGTTGCCATGTCCTTCTCCAGGGGATCTTCCTAACCCAGGAATCAAACCCTAGGCAGATTCTTTACTGACTGAGCTACACGGGAAGCCCCGACTAGGTGTAGTTCTTAAGGACAAAGGACCAGAGATAGGACTTCAATGGATGAGATTTTTGCAAATTTTTAAACATGGAAAGTGACTGGGGAGTATAACATGTGTTGTTGTTTGGTTGCTAAGTCATGTCCGAGTCTTTGCAACCCCATGAACTACAGCATATCAGGCCTCCCTGTCATTCACTATATCCCAAAATCTGCCCGAAACATGTGTAGTAGAGTATAAAAAGGCAAAGATTGGTTTTGGTTAGAGAAGAAAAATTCACATGGCAGAACCTCAGATGGACTCCTAGCTCAGGTACACCATTATGGCAAAGGGCAGGAGTGAGATGGGCTCCAAATAGGGTGAAGGCATAGACCAAGAGTTTTAAAAGGAAGGACTGACCACTAACTCCTACAAAATATAGGAAGATTCTTTTCTAGGAAAAAAAAAAAATTCTTGGGGAAAATACAAACTGCCTATTGGCATTTGAGTATCTTCAACAAAACAGCTCCCTAACTGCCCCAAATGTCACCTGCACTCCATTCAGAGCTTCTGATCATTGCTTCACTCATGAAAATGAATGGAAAGTCAGGCATTACTGGACATACCAAAAGTCCCCAGTATGAAAGAGAGGTCAACATAATAAAATGTAAACAAGGAAAATAGAATAAAAATTGATGGTGTGTTAGAAGATATTTCTCACATCAAGAACATTCTTGATTCCTGAAAGAATGAGAAAATAAGAAAATTAGAGAGATAAGTGGAAATTAAAATGATAGCTGAAAAACTACTCAGTGGAGTCTTGAAACAGAGGTAGGTATAGTTGAGGAAGTCTGCTAGAAAACAGAACAAATCCACATCTACCAAGAACAAACCAGACACCAAATATATGAATTTAATGCTTAAAATGGGAAAAACTTAATCCAGGGTTTCCATAGATTAAAAGCAACTCCAGAGAGTATAAGAGAACTCAAATGAAGACAACTGCATGAAAATACTACTAAAGATTTTTCAAAGAACTAACATCTCCAGACTGAAAGAGCCTATATGTGTGCAGCACATTAACATGTAATTCCAAGGTAGAATCCTTCTGACATGGAATCGGTCAGGAGTAGTGCTGTTGGCTAAAGCATGGCAGAGTAATACCTTTAAATTCAGAGGGAAAAATATTTTTTACCTTACAATACTATGCACAGATTACTTATTTATTTCATTTATTGGAAAGACATGTTCAGGTATAAAAGAAAGCATAACTCATCTGCAAAGTTTCTACTCTCAATTAGGAAGCAAACAGAAGGTTTGTTGCAGCAAAATGAAGATGGCAAATAAAGATGAAGATCCTTCCTAATTAAAGTTAAAAGCTCTTACACAGCAAAGGAAACCATAAACAAGACAAAAAGATAACCCTCAGAAAGGGAGAAAATACAAATGCCAACTAAGCAACTGCTTAGAGATTTTAGAGATTATATTTTAATCTCTAAAATATACAATTAGCTCAATATATATATATAAAAATAAAAAAATTCATCAGAAGACCTAAAAAGACATTTTCCCAAAGATGACATACCAATGGCACACAGGCAAATGAAAAGATGCTAAACATCACTAATTATTAGAGAAAGGTAAATCAAAACTGCAAAGGTAAAACAAAACTACATCACACCAGCCACAATGGCCATCATCAAGATATCTACAAGTAAAGAAAGATGGAGAGGATGTGGAGAAAAGGGAACGCTCCTCCTCTGCTGGTGGGAATGTAAACTGGTACATACTATGTAGAACAGCATGGAGGGTCCTTAAAATACTAAAAACAGAACTCCAGTATGACCCAGAAATTTCATTACTAGGCATATACCCAGATAGAATAATGATTCAAAAAGATAATAAACCCCAATGTTCATTGCAGTGCTACTAGTCAGGATGTGGAAGCAACCTAAATATCCATCAACAGAATAGATAAAGAAGATATGATACATATATATAATGGATATCACTCAGCCATATAAAGGAACCAAACTGTATCTTTTGCAGAGATGTAGATGGAACTAGAGACTGTCATACAGAGTGAAGTCAGTCAGAAAGAGGAAAACAAATATTGTATATTAACAGATGTATGTGGAATCTAGAAAATGGTATAGTTGATCTTATTTGCAAAGCAGAAATCGAGACCCCAATGTAGGGAACATATGTATGGATACTGAGGGGAAAAGTGGGGTAGGAGGAACTGGGAGATTGGTACTGACGTATACACACTACAATGCATAAAATAGATAACTAATGAGAACATATTGTATAGCACAGGAAACTCGACTCAGTGGTCTCCGGTGACCTACCTGGGAAGGAAATCCAGAAAAGAGGGGACATAGACACACACATATGGCTGATTCACTTTGCTATACAGCCGAAACTGATAGAGCAGTGTAAAGCAACTCTATCCAACTAAAAAAGAAAAAGAGGAAGATCCTGTGATAGAGAAAACAGTGGCTCTAACTGGATTAACTGACCAGGATAAAGGATGAGTTTCATGTATCAATCCAATGGAAGTAGGAGAACAAGATTAGGAATGCAGGGACTCAAATAGCAGAATCTGAATACATTGGATGATGCTCTAGTCTTAGAACAGTCTGAAGCAGGATTTATTACTTTTTTTAATTTTTAAATTTTTTTGCCAAGGGCCAAATAATAAATATTTTAGGCATGTGGAACATCCCGACTCTATAGCAATGACTTAACTCTGTGGCTGGACCACAAGGGCAGCTGTAGACAATAAGTAAACACGTGTATAGGACTGTGTCCCAATAAAACAAGCAATCTGGCCTGTGGGCTGTAGTTTGCTGAAACCTGCTGTGGAGGGGCTCAGCTATGAATTCTCAGCAGTATCACCAAGACGACCTACAAGAACAAACCTACTCTTCAGAAGGTGGCATCATTAAAAAGGACTCACACAATGCAGCAGTCAGGTTAGACCTGGCTCCTTTAGTAATTTTCAGCTTTGCAAAAAATGACATCTGAGTACCAAGAGCTCCTGTGTTAGAAATCTAAGCAAATAGGGCCCAAACATTTTACAGACACTGCATAGTACTTTGAAAATAAGTTGCTTTTACATTTTTGCTTTGATTACAGGTAAGAAACTACCATAAGTATAAAAAATAGCATGTATATTTTTTGGAATAATATACAGAGACTTAAATATAACATTTAAAGTTATAAAATACCACTTCCAAAGATTAACAACTATATTGAGAGGAGAGGTGGGTGTCTAAGGAAGCTAAATCTTTACCTATGATAAGAGGAAGTCAATAGACAATGTCTAAAATAAAAATGGATATGGAAGTAATCATGAGAATTACAAAAACAGGATGAGTTAATAAGTACTGCCTCACATGAATAGGACTTGGAGTTGAAATGGAGAGTCTAAAGGAAGAATGGAATGCTTGTGCTTTTCATTATAAGCCTTGCTATTTTTTAAAAAGTTAGATATATGCAAGCCACTTTGGTTTTGAAATTGAAAATTTTGATTATTGCTTTAATGTTAAACAGAATGGAATAAAAATAAAAGGTGTCACTGTTCTCCAGTGCTATGAACATTTGTTCCATCAATCAACAAAGGAATTTTAACAGGCTAACACATCAAATATAAGATAACAAGTCACATTTGTTTTCTTCAAATTTACTTTTAAAAAATGTAACTCCCCCTTTTTAAAGATGACAATCACTTCAGTTTTACTTTATAATTTTATAACAAACAGAATGATGTCTTGGTTGTCAAACAAAATAAATATTAATGTTAATATAGACTATAGGCCTCTTTTATTGAAGAGTCTTAATATGTTTGGACAGAAACTTCATTTGTTCTCTTAGCCAGGTCTTGGCTTCTGCAATAATTGGACCCACTGCCCAACAAGGAGCTGAGTAAAGCTTTTTCATCATTACTTACAACTCGATGAGGCAAGATGTTGTGACCTACTCTTGAAAAGAATTTGTTTTTCACTTTCCTTTCACTCTCCTGGTCATGCACAGTTAGAAAGTGGGCACTGCATTTTGTGGATTGCTTCCCATTCTGCAGGGTTCTATACTGCAAATAATCTCTTTATGTCTCAGGTCATTTCTTGTGTTCATAGCAAGTATAGTTAATGGTATAAAAAATGTTACTTAGAATGTCAAGAGCATTCCTCTTTCTGTAGAAGTCAAATAACATCTAAATACAATGTAAATACCCAGAACACTCTCTAAAACTGCGGATTCAGATGGCATTCACAAACAAGAGACAAAGAACAACAAAAATGGCCCACTTTCATTCTTGGCTCGACTACTAGTGGATTCGTCCATATTGATCTCAACAGGTCAAATTTTCTCTTAAATATTCCTGTATTCTGTATCTTAGTCATTTTGATTAGAACCTGATTTTTTTTCTCCTGTCTTAATGGATATCCCTGCCTTCTTACTGGTTTCTCTGCTGCCAATCACTGTTTACTGAAACCCTCCCTCTACAAGACATGAGAATAATCATTTTAATTGCAAGTCTGTGTAATTCTTCCAACACGCTTTAGTTGCTCTCCAGTCTCTTCAGGATGAAGTCATCTCTTGAGTCAATCTTCTTTGATTCCTCATTTTTATCTGTCTGTTTTCTCTGAGAGACTGATGCGCCCTTATCATGCCACCATCACAACATTCAACCCTGGGCTTGTATAAGGTAGATTACTATCTTGGCCCCTTCACCCCAGTCCTACACTAGACCATAACATTTGATGATAAAATTAATCTAATGTATGAATAAATAATTTCATCATTTTTACATTTTATAAATCCCATATCCATTCATTAAAGTGTATGCAGCCCCTTCCATATGCCAAGTATTGTTTAAATGGATGAGGTCATAGAAATGAGTGAGAAAGACAAAGAGGAAGACAGATAATGAGGAAAAAAATGAACAGAACAAATATACATCAGTTGGTAATAAAGGCAAGTAACGGCAAAGGGGAGTGTGTAAAGAAAGCTGCTACTTTAAAAATGTCTTCTGAAGTTCAACACCCATTCATGATAAAAACTTATCAAAGTGGGTATAGTGGGAACATACCTCGAAATAACAAAAAGTTATTTAAGACAAACCCACAAGCAATATAATACTCAGTGGTGAGAAGTTCAAAGCCTTTCCACTAAAATTTGGAACAAGACAAGGATGCCCACTCTCACCTCTTCTATTCAACATAGCATTGGATGTCCTAGCCACAACAATCGGATAAGGAATAAAAGGTATCCAAATTAGAAGGGAAGAGGTAAAACTCTCATTATATGAAGATGATATGATAGTACATACAGAAAATCTCAATGACTCCACACAAAAACTACTAGAACTGATAAATGAATTCAGCAAAGTAGCAAGATACAAGATTTACATATAGAAATTGGTTGTGTTTCTTTATATCAACAATGAAATAACAGAAAAGGAAGGTTAAAAAAGTATCATTTAAAATCACAATCCAAAAAAATAAAATACTTAGGAATAAACTGCACCAAGGAAGTGAAAGACTTATACACTGAGAACTATAACACATTTATAAAGGAAACTGAAAATGATTCAAAGAAATTGAATCCCATACTGTTGGATTGGAAGAATTAATATTTGTAAAATGGCCATACTACCCAAAGCAAGCTACAGATTTATTGTGATACCTATCAAAGTATGGACAGCCTTTTTCACAAAACTAGAACAATTATCCTAAAATTCATATGGAACCATAAAAGACCCAGAAATGCTGAAGCCATACTGAAGAAAAAGAACAAAGCAGGAGGTATAACCATTCCAGACTTCTGAAAATACTACAAAGCAATAATAATCGAAACCACAAAACAATAATAATCAAAACAGCATCATACTGACACAGACACACATACAGATCAATGAAACAAAATAGAGAGTCGAGAAATAAACCCACACATCTATGTCCCAATTCATCTTTGACAAAAGAGGCAAGAATATACACCAGTAAAAAGACAGTCTCTTCAACAAAGTGGTGTTGGGGAAGCTGGACAGCTGCATGAATATCATTGAAGTTTGAATGCACCCTCTCACCATATACAAAAATAAACTTAAAATGGCTTAAAGCTTTAAACATAAGACATGACACCATTAAACCTCCTAGAAGAGAACATAGGCAAAACATTCTCTGACGTAAATCATACCAATGCTTTCTTAGGTCAGCTCCCCCCACCCCGAGGCAATAGAAATAAAAGCAAAAATAGACAAATGGGACCTAATTTACAAGTTTTACACAGCAAAGGATACCGTAAATGCACACGTGCATGTGCGCACACACACACACAAAGAAAAGCTACAGAATGGGAGAAAATATCTACAAATGATGCAACTGACAAGGGCTTAATTTCCCAAATTTACAAACAGCTCATATAACTCAACAAGAAAACCAAAACAGCCCAATTAAAAAATGGGCAGAGACCTAAAGAGACATTTCTCCAAAGAAGAAGTACAGATGGCCAATAGACACATGAAAAGATGCCCAACATAGCTAATTATGAGAGAAATACAAATCAAAACTACAGTGAGGTACTACCTCAGGTTGCTCAGAATGGCCATCATTAAAAAAAAGCCTACAAATAACAAAAGCTGGAGAGAACTGGAGAAAAGGGAACTCTTCTACACTGTTGGAGGGAATGTAAGTTGGTGCAGCCACTATGGAACATAGTATGGATATTTCTCAGGAAACTAAAAATAGAATTATCATATGATTAAGCAATCCCACTCCTGGGTATACACCCAGGCAAACTATAATTCAAAAAGATACATGCACTTCAGAAGCACTATTCGCAATAGTTAAGACATGGAAACTACCGAAATGTCCATTGATAACTGAATGGATAAGAAAAATATAGTACACATATACAATGGAATACTACTCAGACATAAAATGAATGAAATGCCATGCCCAGCAACATGGATGCAATCAGTGATTGGTTAAGTGAAGTAATTGAAGTAAGTCAGAAAGAGAAAGACAAATACCATATATCACTTACATGTGAAATCTAAAATATGACACAAACAGAAACAGAATCAAGAAGAGAGAGACTAGACCGGTGGTTGTCAGTGGGAAGGGTGGTGGCAGAGGGGTGGATTCGGAGTTTGGGATTAGTAGATACAATAGATAAACAACAAGCTCCTAATGTAGAGCCCAGGGAACCACATTCAACCTCCTCTGGAGTAAACTATAATGGAAAGGAATACAAGAAAAGAGTGTATATAAATATAAAGCCCAGTCACTTTGCTATACAGCAGTAATTAACACAACACTATAAATCAACTAGGAATATTCTTCAACTAAAAACACAAACAAACAAAAACAAGACAAAATGTCCTTAAGAGTTTTCTCTGATAAAGTAATAATGCCCTGGGGTTGAACGAAGTGAAGGAATGATAAAGGAGTCCAAGTGTTACTCAATGGGTCACCAAGTACAAAGGTGCTGAACTTGGAGTCCATATGACATGTTTGACAAAGAGGAAGGAAGCCACTAGTTCTAACGAACAGTAAGCAAGGGAGATTT
This sequence comes from Odocoileus virginianus, assembly GCF_023699985.2. Lineage (NCBI taxonomy): Eukaryota > Metazoa > Chordata > Mammalia > Artiodactyla > Cervidae > Odocoileus > Odocoileus virginianus. The sequence goes on from NC_069698.1 coordinate 14,056,851, forward strand.
TGTGGGAGATGAAGTTGAAGAGAGTTTTACCCTGAGCCGGGAAGTGATTCGAAGGGACTTCCCTGGTGGTGCTGTGGTTAAGAATCCATCTGCCAATGTAGGGGACATGGGTTCGATCCCCGGTCTTAGAAGATCCCACATGCCTCAGGGCAACTAAGCCACTGAACCACAACTACTGAACCCATGTACCCTAAGTACTGAAGCCCATGCCTAGAGCCTGCACACCGCAAGAAAGGGCAGAGCAGCCCCTTCGTGTCACAACTAGAGAAAGCCTGCGGGCAGCAACCAAGACAGAGGAGCGAAAAAATAAAACGCGATGAGAGGGTTTTGAGCAGACTGACAGGGCTGGTTAACAGTCCAAGGGCTCTTCAGGAGCTGGGGGTAGAAAACACGCCACAGTAGGGCTAAGGCGGGAGAAAGGGGCCAGGAGAGATGTTAGTGGGATGGGCAAGCGTTAGGGCTGTGAAGTGTTAAAAGATGGCTGAAATCTGTGATACATTTTAAAGGCAGAGCTGATAGGGTCTGCTGAAAGATTGACGGGGCATGTAACAAATGTGAATCGTGCTTTAAATGAGGGAAATCTGTAATAAAGAAGGACTTCATGACAATAGTTAATATCTACACCAATGGTGGCCCTGCTAAGGCACTTGGCTTTTTGTTAGATTAATGCACAAAGAGCTAGGTAGTGGTATTAGTGACAACCCACTCTACCCCTACAGATCACGAAAATTTACCAGCAGCTAGGATGCAGTATTCACATCAGGAAGCTGGGAAGGGACTGCTGATAAAAGATCAACAGAAGGCAGAAATACAAGCAAAAAACAGCCAAATTCACCTAAGATAGGTGGAAACTGTGGTAATGCGAGATAGTTTAAGAAATAGCAATTGTTCAAGTGTTGCAAGAAGATACCTTCTGAAGGAACTATAGATTCATAAAAAGTTACTTATAATAAAGCAGTGGTTAATAAGAATATAGGTGCTGAAACCAGAATACTCTGGTGTTAATTTTGACCAAATAATTTAATCTGTCTTAATTTCCTTGTCTGTAAAGTGGACTTTTATCAATCTTGTGATTGTTAGCACTAGGAGGACTGAAAGATCATAATACAAGTAAAGCTTATCTCAAGCTTATAAACTTTAATAACTCTTGCTTATTATTATTATTACCAAAGAGAGACTACCTTTCTTGATAGGATGAAGGAAGGGAGTTAAACATGATAGATTCTGGCAGGAACAAAATATCAAAGGTTTCCATTTAAACAAAGAACTGCATTAGACCACCAGGAAAGCCCATGTGCTTCAAGTTCTAAACAATCCTTACAAAGCACACTTTCCCATCCTGTGAGTTTATTTATTTCATCATGAAAGTGATGAATGAGGAGCTGTAAAGATCATAAATACCTGCCTTGCTGCTGTTTCCATCTTTCAAAAATCATCAGCAACTGTTACTTCGATTTAGTTCTGAATAAAGCCCTCTGAAGTGTGAACTTGGGAAAAATTGATCATTTTAATTTTAAGATACATAATAGCCTAGGGAAAAGTCCTGTCCATGATTGTAGATGTTAAACTTCAGAATGGCAGTTTAAAAAATTTCCATGCATTGGGTACAAACTCATGATTGGAGATTTTATAAAGAATGAGGGATCAGTACCTATACGATACAGAATTCCAACAATACAAACACAATTATCTATCCCAATAAAGAAAAAATTAGAACGTGTACTAAGTCATTGCTACACAGGGAGCTCTGAGCTCACACAGCTAAATTTTAAGGCGCAACAACGTGGGGATAATAACTTTGGAAAGGACAAGTCTATTGGCTCATCTAACTGGGATGAAGGGCCTGGAGAATTAAGGAAAATTCACCTGTATAAATATAATGAAATTTAATAGGAATATTTATAAAGTGGGACTATGAGAAAACATACACAAGTCTGGATAGATAACATATATGGTTTATATAGATATATAGTGTGGGCACATCAATAAAATACAGGCTTGCACTCAGCATCATAAAGTCAATTGGATAAGTACAGAAACAGACCTGGCTTAAAAGCAACTCATTTGAGAAAGACCACTGGGGATAAGCTGGTGGTAAACTGTTCCAGTGCCAACAGTGTCTGGCAGATGTTCAAAAAGCAAATGCAAACCCAGGATGCGTTAATTGAGGCCCAGCAGGGAAGGTGCTAGCCCTGGTCTCCGTGCTGTTTAGAAAATATTTGGAATATTAGCCCCAATTCTGAAGAGATTTAGAGAAAAACTCTAATTTTCCCGACGAAGGTTATCAGAATGAAGTATCCAGAAGTCATGTCAGACAGAAATTGTTGAAAGGTTTAGACAATTTAGGCAGGAAAAGGATGATTTATGAGGTTCACATATGTTGTCTTCAAATCTTTGAAGGGTCATGGAGTAGAATAGAAGAAGGCTTAGGTTTACTGTGTATAAATTCAATTTTGCAGAACAAGTACCAGTGGGTAGTGTTATAAGATTACATACAGGGCTATAAGGAAGCATGTTCACAAAGATTCTCGATTTATTGGAACTGCTCCTAAGTGAACAGTCTTCTTGGTAAGGTAGTGAAGACTTTCATTGGCAGTGCTCTGATAAAGGGTGGATGGTCAATTAGAATTTATTTTATCTCATTTGCTTCTCATAACAATCATGAATTAGAAAGGCATTTTATGTTTATTTTTACTAGTTGCCCAATAAAAGCAAAAAAAATTTTTTTCTTTTTCTTAATCATTACATACTTTCTAAGTCATCAAAGAAGGCTGAGCAATGAAGAACTGATGCTTTTGAACTGTGGTGCTGGAGAAGAATCCTGAGAGTCTTGTGGACTCCACAGAGATTAAATCAGTCAATCCTAAAGGAAATAAGCCCTGAATATTCACTGGAAGGACTGATTCTGAAAATGAAGCTCCAATACTTTGGCCACCTGATGCAAAGAGCCAACTCATTGAAAAAGACCCTCCCTGACTCTGGGAAAGATTGAAGTCAGGAGAAGGGGGGCAACAGAGGATGAGATGGTTGGATGGCATCATCGACTCAATGGACATGAGTTTGAGCAAAGTCCAGGTGATAGTGAAGGACAGGGAAGCCTGGCGTGCTGCAGTCCATGGGGTCACAAAGAGTAGGACATGACTGAGCGACTGAACAACAACACATTTCTCAAACAACTCCTATGATAAGGCAAGTTGTAAGATGAGGAATTGTATTGATGTGTGTAAAACAGCGCATGTACACTAAATGGCCCCCAAAATAAGATCTCGTATTGAAATATAAGCAAAATAAAATTACCTTGAAGTTGATTAACATTGATAATCAACCTAAGCTCTTAGATATGTGAAGAATAAATTAATGACTAATTTATGATGATTTTACATTAAGATATTAAAATAAATTTCTTTTGTTAAACTCATGTCATCTTATGGTTTATTAATTTTAAATAAAAAATAAACATATATATATAATAATTATAGCCTCATAAGATGTAGGAAACATTAAATTTTGAGTTCTTTAAAAAGAAAAAAGAAAATGATTTGTTGATTTGGGCAAAGTTCTTACTGTACTAACAAAAATGAAAGTTTATTTTTAATGACTAATTTTAAACAAACTCCAAATATCATGGCTATCATTCCAGGTACCTAAGGCATTGGATTCTGAATTTTTCATGAGCAGATATTTACATCATAAAATATTTAGAGAGTTGGGCACAGAGTGTCATTCTTCTTATCCTTATCAATTGAATATAAAAACTGTATCTTTTTTTTACTTAATATTCATGTTGCCGCTCTTTTATTGAATATCTGTAGTATGACAGATCCTCCATATGTGTTATCTCTAATCCTTACATTAATTCTGCAAGGTAGCTATTATTATTATGCATCTATTTTGTAGATGAAGAAAGCAAATTTCTGAGGATTAGTAAACTGTGGAAGGTCACTGAATGAATTAGCAGCAAGCTGAGATTTAAGCCTGTATCTGCCTGCCATCAGTCTGTCTTTTTTATTCATATCATACTGTTTAGGGAGAATGGGTTGTAGAATAAAATCCATATATTATGCCAAAACAAGAAAAATTTAAACAGAAATTCTTTTCTGCCCTTTTTGACCTCCTCTCTCCCACCACTGTGTATTGTGTTTTTGCATTATCAACCAGACACCACCCCACCCAACCCAGCCCACCATGGGCCGAAATACCTGCTCAACCATTAACAGCAACATTCTCCTAAGCACAAACTAGACAACTCTTTAAAAGATAACATTTCTTCTTCAGATTGTAAGGAGTCATGTGACCCACCATGATGTTGCTTAGATCTGGATTATACAAAATGTCAATAATATGTAATTTGATATACAGCCCTCAAAAATCTATATAACTGTGCCTTGACTTTTAACTGGTAGAATAATTTTCAGCGCTTTCTGAGATGCTTGTCCCAGGTTATAATCCTCAAATTTGGCTCAAATAAAATTTTCCATTTATTTCTTAGATTGACTGATATAATTTTTTGTCCACAGTGTAAAGCCCATCTTTCATTTCATTATTTGATTTAGGAAACTATGAAATTATTGAGTAAAAGGCACAAAAGTCTTGCCAGAATCTGTTGCCGATCCTACTTTCAGTCTACTGGTTGGGCAAAGGAGCTTCCAAGAGTAAAAAGGAAAATGAATCTGACCTCTCTCACAAATTCTTTAAGTTGAAAGAAAAGGAGAAAATCTGTATCCGATAAGATCATCTCATCTAAATACACAGGAAATGAGCTATAAATTCAAGTTCCTTTTTGCAAAAGGTGAGTTGTGAAACCAAAGCTGGCATACTGCCTACATTTCTCATTATAAAAGATGTACTATGGCTGTAGAAGAGGAACAAAAACAGAAAAGGGGATGAGAGAATTTAAAATTTAGAGTTTTAATCTAAAAATAATAGATTTTTGGTTAGTGAGGCGACTGTCTAGGGGATGCTGGAGGAATTAAGAAAGGCATATACAGTAAGCAGTGTGCCTTGCATATTATCATATGTGACTATGAGCTCAGATAGGAATGACAATATATTAGGATGAAAAAACTCACTGATTTGACACTCACTTTATATATCCTTTTTTTTTTTGTCCTTTTGCTTTCTTTTACCTGTAAATGACTGCTGAGAAACCAACAGTTAAAACTTCCTGACTTTTCAAGGAAAAGAAAAAATATGGTGACAGTAAGCCAGGAGAAGAGAGAGCTGATAGTGGAGGCGGTAATGAGTTTTGTATAGATAAAGGGATAGAATATGAATGACAGGGAAAGATTATGCATTTCCACTGAGACTAGGGAAAGAGGGAAAGGGAGAGATTGTGCATTTCCATTGAGACTAGGGAAAGAGGGAAAGGCAAATATAAGAAGGGTGCCCTATGGACTCAGAGGCACAAGAATGATTTTTTTTCAATGAAGTAATGTTTCTATAATTTAAAATTATAGATACTCTGCAGGTGTTCCATAGAATGGTTTAGGTTCAGTACTGCCCTGAAAAAGGAATAGCCTTTCAATGACCTTTTTCAGCTCATGATTAAAATTTTGATTACTAGTTTTCTCATTATCTCTCAAGATATGTGTAAAATAATGACTCTATCCTAATCTGACTTGGCGCTTTTAACTTGGGAATTTCTGTTTTACAGTCCTCTGCCCACAGTATTTCATTTTATGATGCAGAAAGTCAAAGGAGATAGATGATCTTGATAGTCTCCTATGCAACAGAGCTCCTCACTTCATTTAAATGGAAATGTGCATTTTCATGGAAATTCAGGCCTGTATTGATGAACAAAGATAAGCTGCCACTATTAAATATAATAGTGATATAAAAAAGTGTTCTAGAAAACATATTTTTAAAAATAGTAAAATTTACACTGACAGGAAAAACATTTTTTTAAGAACATATGCATACAGCAATATGTATAGCCTAGAAATAGGATAAATTAAATTTTCTAAAATTTGTCCCATAGTATTTGAATGGTTATAAAGCTGAAAACCCAGGACAAAGGTTGTGAACGGCAGGGTGAATATGTATGTTTTTGATAAGCATAGTGACTTAATATGAATAAACTAATTAGCATAGTGCCTTTTTATAAGTAGATATTAGTCATGTAATAAACATTTTTCAGTAGACTTGTTAAGAAATGTCATGGGTTAGGTGTGGTATTATTTTCCATGCTCTTTTCTTTCTTAAAATTTTAATGTGACTATTTTGGAGTTCACTTTTTAATAACACATTTAAAAAATACTTAATGATTATACATGCGCTTCCCTGATGGTTCAGACAGTAAAAAGTCTGCCTTCAATACGGGAGACCTGGGTTTGATCCCTGGGTCAGGAAGATCCGCTGGAGAAGGAAATCGCAATCCACTCCAGTATTCTTGCCTGGGAAATCCCATGGATGGAGGAGCCTAGCAGACTATAGTCCATGGGGTCGCGAAGAGTAGAACAGGACTGAGCAACTTCACTTTTGCTTTTAATGACAGTACATAGTTTCTCCCAACTAGAAACCGGCAAAGCATTCCTAACTATTCCTTTGCCAAAAAACATGCAGGCCATGCAGATTTTTCCTCAGCAATGATCTGTGAGTCTCGTGTCCTTCTCACTGCTACTCTCAGTGGCTTTATGGGACCTGATATTAATATCTTTCACCTGACAATTGCCAAGATCTGCTATCTCACCTCTCCCATCCTCCCCACAACACTCCCCTCTCTACAGAGTCTACATTTCCCGTTCAGCCACTTAATTTACTCTTCCAAGCGGAATAGGGATACCTAAGGCACACAGATGAGGAGGAAATGGAATCTGAGAAGAAACAAATCGGTGGGGAAAGAACAAACAATATGAAACAACCAGAGGAAAGTATTACAGTAAAACATTGGGCAAGTAACAAGATGTGCAATTATATTCCTGAGGCTCAGGGCAAGTCATGCCAGAATGCCACTCTGGCAATATGGAGTATTTTGAACTGAAGATAATCAAGGCCCAACAGACTGAAGAAGATTTTTATACCATTCCCTTAACTGTCTCAGACCACTTAGATGGAGGGCCTGGTCCAGGAGAGAGCGAACACAAAGATAACTACAAAGACTAAGGGTTAGTTGCCTAAACTTGCAGCGGGGTGGGGGCAGGGCCTAGCGATCAAATTCCTCTGTAACCCATCATCTCTGTGAGGCTTGGCACATGTTTGCTTATGAACGCCTGCTCTTCCTAACCTCTATGAATAGTCTTCCTTCCTGGGAAACCCCAAATCCCACCCTCTTCTTCTCTCAAAATGCATGAAAGCTTCAGTTGCCTGCCTGTCAGGGGGAGCCTCTCATTATTCTCTGTGGGGTTTTTGTAGTACACAGTTAGATTTGTTTTCTCCCATTAACCCATCTTATACCAATTTAATTAACAGACCAGCCAAAGACCCTCGAAGGATAGAGGAAAACTTTTCCTCCCTTACAATGTCATGAATGTTAGAAAATTATTAATCCCTTAGATTGATGATGATGATGAAAGTCACTCAGTTGTGTCCAACTCTTTGCAACCCCATGTTCTATACAGTCCATGGAATTCTCCAGGCCAGAATACTGGAGTGGGTAGCCTTTCCCTTCTCCAAGGGATCTTCCCAAATCAGGGATCGAACCCAGGTCTCCCACATTGCAGGCAGATTCTTTACCAGCTGATCCACAAGGGAAGCCCAAGAATACTGGAGTGGGAAGCCTATCCCTTCGCCAGCGGATCTTCCTAACCCAGGAATCGAATCAGGGTCTCCTGCATTGCAGGCTTTTTCCATACCGCTGCTGTGGGAAGTACCCACATATTCATTAGACTTTCCCAAGTAAATAGAGTTTTAGCAATGTGACTTAATGAGGTTAACTAACAGCAGACTAGTACAGGCCAGGGGCACAAAGAGGGAAGTCATAATACAACAGCTTTTTCTCATGCAGCATTTTTATTTTTATGATTCTTCTGAAGATAGACAGTAAAAGATCACTTAGCATATTGTTTGAAAGTCGAAATAGTTGAAGATGAATAAATATAAGAGACACTGATGTTAACTCTATATATCTATACTTCTTTCTTTGCCAAATGGAAAGAATCCCATTGGGACTTGTAGAGTTCAGACAGCTTAGGGAGATCATGACATTAAAATAGTCTCTTTAATAGTTATTGCTTGCTTTGGCAGTATCTGTCATATTTTTATAGGATAAAATCATATTTTGGTTAAAATCCAAACAATAAAGGAAAACTGAATGTATCTGTTTTGCAAACTAAAGAATGTCACCAGCACTATAGCCAGCTGGCTCTTCAAGGATTGAGTCATAAGCCACGGCAGCCACTGACCTTTAATACATCCTAAAAGGATTTCAGGGTAGAGATCAGGAATGAGGCACTCTGTGCTCTGGGAAAGCTGGCAGAACAAGACTTCAGATAGTTCATTTTTTGGAGAAATTTTTTATGAACCTGGATTCTTATAGCTTACCAAACTTAGAAAAGCACTAAAACTATTAACTAAGATAATTGTGCCTCATGATGGGCAGCTACCTTCTAGGGAGATAGGACATGTGTGCCTGGGTGCAGGTACCCCATTTGTCAAGTCCCCCTTTACCTTTTCCTAACAGTTTCTCAGAGCTATTGAGAGGCTGTCTTCCAGGCTTCAGTTCATAATAAGACAATGAATGAACTCAATTCACAGTTTCTAAATTGTGCATTTTTTTTTTTCAGTTGACAGTTTACACCTCAGATACTTGATGCTTGTCTCTCAACATTATGATTTCAGACATTGGTGCTTAATCTATGCACAAAACTTATAAGAAATAATTCTCCTGACTCTACATGAGTATGGAATAATACCGAATAAAAAGTCCTACGACTTTTTCTCAGGGGCCAGAGGAAGAAAGCCAAATACAGGGTTTAATGGAATCACTCAACCTCCTTTTTTTCTATTTCTCTGCTGTCTTAAGGAAACGAACTCCCAAACTAAATGGGTATAATCAGTCACTCTTTTCAATTATGCCTTTAATGCCTATTGATACACTTTATGTTGGGCAGAAGAGAATAGAGAATCTGGTTCCATTCCAGGTTCTTAATCTTTCTGATAAGACAGCCTCTGTGGCTATAAAGCATCAAGATTTAAGTGTATAGGACCCTTGTGTCAGCTTTCAGAGTGAGAACAGGCCTTGGAGGAGATATGGCCCATGAGGCAATGGGAGTGAAATGACAGAAGAAAGAGCTCTCTTCAAATATTCCTGGAGTTCTCAATACAGTCCTAGCTCTGTGTGTACCTGGGTAACAGTCAGCTTCTTGGATGTAGTCAGACAGAACTTTGAGTTTAGAAGGCTCCTGCTGTTTGCTGAAGGCTCTGTTGTCACTGTCTTGAAATTCTTAACAGTCTTTCTAACAAAAAACTCTACATTTGTTAGGGCAGGGAAGCCTGGAGGGCTGCAGTCACAGCTGAGGAACTGAACATCAATAACTACATTTGTTGTTTGCACTGGTCCCTGCGAATTATGTAGCCAGTCCATCTGGTGAAGAAGAGTTTTGAAATAAAGAAAGCCTTTTGCTCTTTGCAAAGACACAATAGCCAGCTGGATGGGATGCTCTGCTCTCTCTAAAGGGTTGCACAGATACGTAGCACCTAGAGGAGACTGACATCCTCCTTCAGGATCCAGTCTTTCTTCTCTATTTAGCAGCACATTCCGCTCCCCCTTTTAGCTGCATGCACGGCTGCCCAGTCAGAGATTATATTTCCAAACTCTCTTGCTTTTAGGTGTATCCACATGATTGCATTTGGACTATTGATTCCTGTTTGCTATTTCCAGGTTATTACCTTAAAGACAAAGCTAATTTTCCTAAAGGCAAAGCCAAAGAGCCTAAACCCCTTCCTTTTCCTTCTCAGAGACCAGAAGGGAGCTGTGCTGGTGATGAGCCTTTACCATTGAGAGGAGGAGAACATGCTGGGGGGGAGGGGGGAGGCAGAGCAAAAAGTAGGAGGAACCCTGGTCCTTTCAAGACCTCCTGAATGTCAGCTTCCCTGACAGCACGGGCTACTCATCTTGTCCCTTGGACAAGGACTTGAGAGAGGAACACATTTTCATTCTGAGGTCTCTTTGTTATATTGACTTGGCCTCTATGCTAAACGTACAGAAGAAATTCTTGGGGGCTGATTCATAGTGAATTTGTATTTATCTAGAATAACTGAATAATATAGTGTTCTGAGCACTTGAATATTCTACATAGGGACAATCATTAGTTTGCATTAAAGGGATATACAACTATATTGAACCAAACTTTATACTCAGTGAGTCTCAGAACACTTGCAGAACCTCAAGGTCATCACTGTGAATACTAATTATAGTATATGTCTGTAGATGCTGGGGAGTAAGTACAGTAACCTATGAAAAAACTCCTGAAGTGGCATTTACAAAATAAATTCCTGAATCACTCTAGTTTCATTGCAATTTATCTCGATACTGAAATGATGACTACAGGATGTTAACAATGTTCGTGAATTTTCTCATTGTTTGGAAACTGAATTTGGGAACTTGCAGTACTTTTTAAAACAGTGACATCATATATACAAGATAACTTTACTTTGCATTAAATTTTTTTTCACTGACTAAAACTGCTAAGATTTAAAATATTATGTTGATAAACCAGTTACAAAACCATCAAGGAATCGTAATTTCAAAAATATAGACTTGAAAGTTACCTGCCCCAATGACTCTCTCAATGCGTATTCTTGACGGATCAATCTCCTTTGCAAATTCATGGATTGCTAGGGATGGGTCTTCATATGTATCTGGATCTATATAAGTTTTAATTCCTGGAAAGCGTACTGCAACAGAATAAAAGGTTGAATTAGTTTAAGAGTGTTCTAGCAAATCACACATCCTGTGAATAGTTAAAATGAGGAGTGACATATTAAATAGTTCTTATTTTTAAACTGAAGTATAAATGACTCACAATATTATGTTAGTTTCAGGTGTACAATATAGTGGTACAATATTTTTATACATTATAAAATGATCACAACAATAAGTCGAATTACCATCTGCCACCATACAAAGCTATTAAAATTGCATGGACTACTTTTCCTGTACTGTATATGACGTACCCGTGATTTATTTAATAAGGAAGTTTGTATCTCTTAATCTCCCTCACTTATTTCACTCATCCCCTCATTCTCCTCTTCTCTGGCAATCACCCGTTTGTTTTCTGTATTTATGAGCTTGTTTCTGTTTTCTTATGCCAGTCCATTTGTTTTGTTTTTTAGATTTCACATATAAATGAAATCATATGGTCTTTCTGTCTGCCCTATTTTACTTCATATAATATGTTCTACATCCATTCATGTTGTCACAAGAGGCAAGATTTTATTCTTCTTTATAGCCAAGTAGTATTACATTATACATATATATCACATCTTCCTTATTCACTCACCTATGGATGGATGAATAAGGATGACACTTAGGCTGCTTCCAAATGATAGTTATTGTAAACAATACTGTTTTGAGCCCAAGAGTGCACACATTTTTCAATTTAGTGTTTTTGTATTCTTCAGAAAAATATCCAGAATTGGAACTGTTGGATTGTATGATATTTCTATTTTTAATTTTTTGAGGCACCTCCATACTGTTTTCCATAGGGTCAGCACCAGTTTACCCTGCTGCCCATCATACATGAGAGTTTCCTCTTCTCTATATCCTTTCCCAAAGCTATTCCTTGTTGTCTTTTTGATAATAAACATTCTGACATGTATGAGGTGATATCTCATTGTGGGTTTGATTTTTATTTCCTTATGATTAGTGATGTTGAACATCTCTCCATGTGTCAAATACTCATCTGTATGCCTTCTTTATAAAAGTGTATATTCAGCTCCTCTGCCCATTTTTCAATCGAGTCATTAGGCATTATTATTAACTTAAACTCAATTATCTTTTATAATTATTATCTTTTATAATTTTCTACCCCTCCATACCACCCCATTAGCTACTTGGAAACAAAATTTTATTTGTATAACTGTTGATATAAAATGACCTGGTGGTTTCAGAGAGTGAGCTGACAAATTGCATAAGACACATTTTTATTATATTTCTGTAAAAAGTTTGATCCGCTCACTTAGCCACTCAGTTCACTTCAGTTGCTCAGTCATGTCCGACTCTTCACGACCCCATGGACTGCAGCATGCCAGGCCTCCCTTCCATCATCAACTCCCGGAGTTTACCCAAACTCATGTCCATTGAGTTGGTGATGCCATCCAACCATCTCATCCTCTGTCATCCCCTTCTCCTCCCACCTTCAATCTTTCCCAGTATCAGGGTTTTTCAAATGAGTCAGCTCTTTGCATCTAGTGACCAAAGTATTGGAGTTTCAGCTTCAGCATCAGTCCTTCCAATGAACACCCAGGACTGATCTCCTTTAGGGTGGACTGGTTGGATCTCCTTGCAGTCCAAGGGACTCTCAAGAGTCTTCTCCAACACCACAGTTCAAAAGCATCAATTTTTCAGCTCTCAGCTTTCTTTATAGTCCAACTCTCACATCCATACATGACTACAGGAAAAACTACAGTTTTGACTAGATGGACCTTTGTTGGCAAAGTAATGTCTCTGCTTTTTAATATGCTGTCTAGGTTGGTCATAACTTTCCTTCCAAGGAGTAAGCGTCTTTTAATTTCACGGCTGCAATCACCATCTGCAGTGATTTTGGAGCTCCAAAAAAAAAAAAAAGTCAGCCACTGTTTCCACTGTTTCCCCATCTATTTGCCATGAGGTGATGGGACCAGATGTCATGATCTTAGTTTTCTGAATGTTGAACTTTAAGCCAACTTTTTCACTCTCTCCTTTCACTTTCATCAAGAGGCTCTTTAGCTCTTCTTCACTTTCTGCCATAAGGGTGGTGTCATCTGTATACCTGAGGTTATTGATATTTCTCCCAGCAATCTTGATTCCAGCTTGTGCTTCATCCAGCCCAGCATTTCTCATGATGTACTCTTCATATAAGTTAAATAAGCAGGGTGACAATATACAGCCTTGATATACTCCTTTTCCTATTTGGAACCAGTCTGTTGTTCCATGTCCAGTTCTAACTGTTGCTTCCTGACCTTATACAGATTTCTCCAGAGGCAGGTCAGGTGGTCTGGTATTCCCATCTCTTTCAGAATTTTCCACAGTTTGTTGTAATGAACACAGTCAAAGGTTTTGGCATAGTCAATAAAGCAAAAATATATGTTTTTCTGGGATTCTCTTGCTTTTTTGATGATCCGGAGGTTGTCGGCAATTTGATTTCTGGTTCCTCTGCGTTTTCTAAAACCAGCTTGAACACTGGAAGTTCATGGTTCACGTGTTGCTGAGCCTGGCTTGGAGAATTTTGAGCATTACTTTAATAGCGTGTGAGATGACTGCAATTGTGCGGTAGTTTGAGCATTTTTGGCATTGCTTTTCTTTGGGATTGGAATGAAAACTGACCTTTACAAGCACATACAGTGGAAGTGATAAATAGATTTAAGGGACTGGATCTGATCGACAGAGTGCTTGATGAACTATGGACGGAGGTTCGGGACATCGTACAGGAGATAGGGAGCAAGACCATCCCCACAAAAAGAAATGCAAAAAAAAAAAAAAAAAAAAAAAAAAAAAGAAATGGCTGTCTGAGGAGGCCTACAAATAGCTGTGAAAAGAAGAGAAGCCAAAAGCAAAGGAGAAAAGGGAAGACATACCCATTTGAATGCAGAGTTTCAAAGAATAGCAAGGAGAGATAAGAAAGCCTTCCTCAGCGATCAGTGCAAAGAAATAGAGGAAAACAATAGAATGGGAAAGACTAGAGATCTCTGCAAGAAAATTAGAGATACCAAGGGAATACTTCATGCAAAGATGGGCTCAATAAAGGACAGAAATGGTATGGACTTAACAGAAGCAGAAGATATTAAGAAGGGTGACAAGAATACACAAAAGAACTGGACAAAAAAGATCTTCATGACCCAGATAATCAATGGTGTGATCACTCACATAGAGCCAGACATGGAATGTGAAGTCAAGAGGGCCTTAGGAAGCACCACTAGGAACAAAGCTAGTGGAGGTGATGGAATTCCAGTTGAGCTATTTCGTATCCTAAAAGATGATGCTGTGAAAGTGCTGCACTCAGCCGCTAGCACCCATATGTTTTACTTTTAATGTATCTTGAGACATGGGAGAAACAAAGCATGAACCTTCTCCCCAAAGAAACATGCCCCTTTGAATCCCTCCTAAGGAACTGTGGTGTTGGAGAAGACTCTTGAGAGTCCCTTGGACTGCAAGGGGATCAAACCAGTCCATGCTAAAAAAATCAGCCCTGAATATTCCTGGAAGGACTGATGCTGAAGCTGAAGCTCCAATACTTTGGTCATCTTATGTGAAGGACTGACTCACTATAAAAGACCCTGATGCTGGGAAAGATTGAAGGTGGGAGGAGAAGGGGACAACAGAGGATGAGATGGTTGGATGGCATCACCGACTGATGGACATAAGCTTGAGTAAGTTCCGGGAGCTGTAGATGGACAGGGAAGTCTGGCATGCTGCAGTCCATGGGGTTGCAAAGAGTCAGGCACGACTGAGCATCTGAACTGAACTATGATTTCCTCCTGGACTTTTTTACTCTAAGGCACTAGGTTTTCCTGAATTCATGTCCTATTCTAGTGGGCTCTCCCCTTTCAGAAACTCTTAGGCAATAAAGCACAGACTCCATGGCACAGCAGCAGGGAGGACCACTACACTATGGATCATAGATCTTTCCTATGATCTGGTAGTTGCTTCTATGGCCAATTGGCACATTTTCCTGGAAATGATCCACTGTCCATCTTGGAGGAAGGGATAAGCATCAAAGGCCCAAATCCAGTCACTGACTGTATAGATACTCTTCTTTCTATGGTGGGGGTGAGGGTACTCACAGCCCATGGGCAGTTAGGAAGATTGATAGGGGTGACTGGAAAACTTGGATGTCTGGGTGCATATTAATTTGCAACTTCTATGTGAAGTCACATACTCCATTAGATATTTCTCTGCTTTGCTCACTAGTTTCTGCTTTCCACTTTAAACAGTTCCCAGAGGCCAGGAGGTCATTTCTTAGAGTACATCTTTACACATTTCCTTAGCTATGGTTTTATAGGCAATGATCACACAGCCAAACTTTACTTAATATAGATTAGCAGGGGTTAAAGGATCAGTGCTATATTTATTGCATATTAATTATACTCGTCTTTTTTTTTTGCTTCTTAGATTTTGAAAGTCATACAACACTCTGAGTTAAGCATTGTCCAGGTCTTAGAAACATGTTCTTGCAAGAAAAACTCAAAAGCAAACAAAAGGTGATAAAATGAGTTTAGGGAAGGTGATGAAAAGCTCATTAGCAGTAATTTGCTCCATGAGTTTTTCCATGCCTGTTCTTTCATTATTTTTTGCCTACTGTCTTCTAGTACTAGATAGGCACCAATGAGATCAGCACTTCCCCAAATCGTATCAGTAAAGCATATTTCTAGATAGACTTGACTGATTCTGAAATGCTATGCTTTTCTTGACTTCTCAAAATTTGACTTTAGATTGGAGAAAATGAGAACAAATAATGTGTACTTCTAGTTCATACTCAACAATATTTTGTAACTTAGTTGTGATTTCTGACTGAGTACTCTAAATCAAATCCAGTGGCTACTACTAGATGATTAGATCTACATGGTCATGTTGATAACATTACTTTATGCACAGATAACACCTGCCATTTATTAACTTATGTATAGTTTTAACAATTCAACTGTTTAATAACTTAAAGTGATATACACATCAACAGAATAAACTGATTGGAGAGTATCACTTATTTTTTCTTGTATACACAATATATGGAGTATAGCAAAAAACCCAAACCTAGTTTCAATTTTGAATATCTTGTTACTACGTATTTGTGTATTCTTAAACACATATTTGTTATCTTTCTTCTATCTTCTTGGCTTCCTCAGGTTATTTTCATTGCTTCTTGCTGGGACCATCTGGTTCAGTTTATCCTAAGCTGCTAGTTGGAAAATAGGTAAAAACAAATGCTCAGAAGCAACTTTTTCTTCTGCAGTTCAGTAGTAAATGTCCTGCAGTGAACCCTGAGGTTACTCAGTTTAAGTCACTGGATCAAGTGCTTCGATCCAGGTTTCTGCATCTGTCTACATTATTTTCGGCTCATCCCATGACTGGTATCAGCTTTCTCAGTTCTCCCTTCCCTGCCAGGGTAGTGAGCCTAAAACTCTTTGTGTGAAAAAACCACATAAGAGAGTCTGCTAAAAATGCTTATCTCTTAGCCCTACTCTGGACCTTCTGAGTCTGAACATAGGTGGGTAAGGGTGAAAACTTTAATGGCAGCTGGTCCTCAGACCCTGCTCAGAGAAGCCAAGTGAATCTTAGAAAGAGCCCTAAAGCAACCCTCTAGTTTATAATTTTCTCACTTAAATCCTTTCCATTCTCTGAAGGGTAATATGGGTTGAAAAGTCCCTTATTACTTTAGCTCAATTTGAAATAGAAGATGAGTTTAAATAGTTAAACAATTTGCTTCACATGTTATCTCTATGCTATGATTAATTACAGAACATCCCTTTCTTGTTAATTCAGGGTCTCACGACCGAGAAACTGCCTTGACAAAGTAGTTTGCAATTTGGAGGTGGAGGTGGGTGTTGGTGGGAGGGGGGGTGGGGGGGTGGCAATTATCAAACCAACTATAGTGGTAATTATAGCTTACTTCAGAAGAGATCCTTCAAATGAATATAACCTTGTTGTCAGCTCAAGGATTTCATACATATTCTAAGAGTTAAAGAGCTGATTTTCTAGTGTTAATGAATTTTAAATTGATTTGTTGTATGTTAAATGACAGTGCCTACAAGAAACAACAAGAATCCCTTACTATTTCTACAGCTAATGATCCACTAAATAAAACCAACTAATGTTTTGGAGCCATTGTGAGTGGTAAATAACTAGATATAATCAGTCATCTCATATTTTTAGCATATTCAGTTGTGTTTCCCAGCAAGCAGAATTAGGAAAAAAGTAATATCATATAAGAAGAAGCAGGTGCAATTTTCACTAGAAAACCTAGAAACCAGATGAAAAGTCTCAATGCTGAACGGTTGGAACTGAACTTCTTTGTCTTTCTCAAGTCATGGATACATGTTTAAAATGAACTCTTGAAAACCAAGGAAGAAAGTCACTGAACTACTTACAATGTCCATTCTGTAAGTCCTTTCTTCTCTTCTCTTCTGACTTCATTTTGGCCTTTATGTACCATTGACACCTTTATAAGAGGTAAACAGAATCTTATTTAGGAATTATGCTGGATAAGAACCAATATCAATTAAAATACTCCCCACTCATAGGCAAAAATTCTTATCATAAAGATAGCTTTTAGGAACAGCTTTATAGAAAATACTACATAGAATTTTTTTAATATATCAATATTAGCTCCAGAGAAAAATAAAATACTCTCAAGTAGATTGATTGATCCAAATGATGGGAGGCGTAGAAAACATTTAATAACAAGCAATGACAATCGTGTCTTTCCTTATACGGCCTCTAACAGCTATAGTTGATGAATAACCTTAAAAGTCACAATGGAAAAACTGTTCTTGATTCAGAAACTCAGAAATTTAGACAACTGTATTCCAGTTTCAGTGGTGAACAGCGTGTTTCTTTATTTTTCTTTTTTTAAATTGGAAGTGGTAAAAGTGTCTTCTGTTTTCTTAGAAAAACCATGTCCTGAAGAATGGAGGCAGGAACTTATCTCCTATGACTTCTTTAGCATGAAAAATTCATCAACATCCATATTATCTGACAGTTCATCAAACTGCTAATTCCAAGTGGTTAAACAGAATACATCTGTGGTGCACAATCTAATCTTTCAATGTGAATTTGGCTTCAGATCCTATGACAAATTGCATATTTATTCAAATGTCTTAAAATTTTCATAGAATAATTTCCAGTGAATGGTTCCCTAGCAAAGTGCTTAAGTCATGCTTCAGAATGAATGTTTTATCTTATGTAACTGAACTTTTTTTTAATATAGAAAGTTAAGGAAGTTTCTGATGTCATATAAATTGGCAAACATGGAAATTGTACCCAATTATTTTCAACTTTCAATTTTTGTCATTATTAAATCTTTTTTTTTTCATTTATTTTTATTAGTTGGAGGCTAATTACTTTACAATATTGTAGTGGTTTTTGTCATATTTTAATGGTACTCAAATTCTGTTTCGGGAATCCCAAATAAATATAACAGTCGTGCCTATCTCTCAGGTTTACCAGGCCAATCTTATTTAGCCGACAATGACTGTAAGGTCTTCAAGCTTGTCATATTTATGTATTAAGGCAGTATTTTCTGGTCTTTTAATGAAATACTTTTCTACATGTGTATTTAAATCATTTGCTGAAATGCTCAGTAGCAATAAGGCCTTAATTCATATTCTATAAATACATAAAATATAACTTAGAAATTGAACTAATTATGTTACACATTGAATAAATATAAATAAAATATAATTTGAATGAACTTCCATAATGAATTTAGAAGCATTCTTTAAAACTGATGATAAATGTGACACTGCTTAAATGAAGTCTGAGACACTATTAGCCGCAAGAGTGATGATTTGTCATAATAAAACTGTGTAAAAATATAAATCTAAGGTTTAGGTGGAAGCAGCACTTTGAGCAGCTGGTTGGGATTCAAGTCTAGGTCATTTGCTACATTAAATTTATTGTCATTTAAAATTCTTATCCATATTACACTTAAGCAGGAAAATATTGTAACTTGATTACATAACCAAATTAATGCAATTCTAATATCAATATGTTCAGTATTTAATGGATAAAATTTTTTCTATAATATTAAGTTTATAAAGCACTTTTATATAAATTGTTCAATTTCTTTGTTGAACTACTTTTTTTTCCCAAGCAAAATCCATTTAATGATATCATTTGATTGTAGTAAAGGAAAAACTCAGAAGTCACTTATTGAATAGGCTTTTCTCATTCACTGTTTTAAAGTGTTTTTCTCAGGTCTTCAGTGGCTTTCAGGTTCTGGGACCTGTTGCCACATAAAGGTGCACTTGTCAAAAGTGGAATCTTCCCTGACTTATTTTTCTCTTAGGTACAGTTCTTTAAGCTTAAAAGCCCTTGAACACATAGTGTATAAGAAGAATGGCTCCCCACAAATCCTGGAAATATCCTGGTATAATTCAGTTACCTGCCAGTGATTAACAAGAAGAGAGTAAGAATGACGAGAAGAGTGAATCCTCCCACCGCCGCGGTGGCAATCACAAGAATCTGCCCCTGCTCCGCCATGTCAGAAGCTGAAACACAGATAAGGTATTAACATTTCCCTGGGTGACCTGTCACTGCCAAATGTTTTACAACTTACTCTATTCCTGAAAATCCAGTAATGAATACCAAAAAATTCCACCAAATTTGCCCTTTATTTGACACGTAAGATGCAGATCCAAAATGAGGGCTGAAGATTGAAGCCTTAATCTACCCATAACCCTTTCTTTTTTTACAAAAATACTAAGAAAGCAGATGGGTTCTTAGTACCCCTCATTTTAAGATTAATCAGATTTTGCATAATTAAATAAGCAGATGAACTAAAGGATTTTGCTTATGTAATTGCTATTTCCTTGAACAGGTTTGCCAACTGTTGGGCTACGTCCATATGCTTGCAAACCCTGTAGTTGCGCATCTGAGAGACAAAGGAAAGCCAGGAGCCGGTGAAAGAAACAACAACAGTCTAGTACTGAGGGGATCTTACAGTTGGAAAGTCCTGGAGCAACACCCCATCACAGATAGCAGACAGCAGTCAGGACACAGTAGCGGTCCTCACAGTGGGGGTGGAAGTGGGGTAGCCGTTTATAGGGGGAATTGGCTTGAGGTTGGCTCATCAGTTATCAGGGTAGCCAGAAGCTGGGACAAGAATGTAGGCAGTTACTGATTAAACCCTATAATTAAGAGGATTGGATAGTCACGTGAGTAGGGTGTAAGTGAACCATGGGATGGTTGAGCAGAAGTCATATAAGAGAGCAAGAGAACTGTCATCTTGAGTGGCCTGATCATATACCAACAGATCAGACTTTACAGACTGTTACAATGTCTGTTTTCACAAAATAGAAAGGCTATTATTGCATAATTTAAGAATGTACTTCTTTACGTTTCATAGAGCTTATTTAAAAAATCAAAGTTATGAATTCCCACCTCTATAGCACAGGAGTGTACATAGTAGATGCTTAGATGTTTGACTGCTGCTGCTAAGTCACTTCAGCTGTGTCCGACTCTGTGTGACCCCATAGACGGCAGCCCACCAGGCTCCTCTGTCCCTGGGATTCTCCAGGCAAGAACACTGGAGTGGGTTGCCATTTCCTTCTCCAATGCATGAAAGTGAAGATGCTCAGCCATGTCTGACTCTGAGCAACCCCATGTACCGCAGCCCACCAGGCTCCTCCATCCACAGGATTTTCCAGGCAAGAGCACTGGAATGGGGTGCCACTGCCTCTCCCGAAGTTTGACTAGCAGTCATTAAAAAGTGAAAGTGAAAGCCACTCAGTCGTCTTCCACTCTTTGCGACCCCATGGACTATACGGTCCTTGGAATTCTATAGGCCAGAATACTGGAGTGGGTAGCCTTTCCCTTCTCCAGGGGATCGTCCCAGCCCAGGGATCAAACTCAGGTCTCCCACATTGCAGGCAGATTCTTTACCAGCTGAGCCACAAGGGAAGCTGGTCATTTTTAAATTCATTAAAAACATGATATGTAAAAGCTCCCTTGTTTGAAGAAAAGTATAGATTATATATGGTAACAGCATATAACTCCTTTCATTGACAAAACTGTACTGAAACTGCAAGGGCTGTATGTTTTCCTAACCTTCCAGGAATCTTTTTATTTAAATTAATTCACTGACACTTTTCATTCTCTGTATTACTGAAGTTTTAACAAGATACAATTTAATTGGACAGCATATGAGTAATTGCTTAGTAACAGAGGTAAAGAAACTGAACCCCAGAGAAGTTAAAGAACTTGATCCACCTCACATGTGACTATCACCAGAATTCAGATGTTAGATATTTTTAAAATTTCTCCTTCCTATACTAAAACTCACAATAATAATTCAGTTTGTTATCAATATTCTAAAGTATTAAATCAATCAGTGCCTCTAATATCCCTTAACTTGAATAAAGCTTGATTTTTATTTAGATTATTATAAAAATTATTAATTAATCAGTTGTAAGCAGCAAGCTGAACAAAAGAAAGAATATAACCGAAAAGCAAACCACTTAACTCTCTACCATAATCATTTAAATTTATTAAGCCTGAGAAAGACCTCCAAAGAAGTGGATCTTTATCTGGGAATCAAGTATGTGATAAGCTACGTGCAAGTTTATATTCATGGTAATAACTTTCTTATAAAAAGATATTTCTACTAGAGAATATCTAAACGCTAAATGCTATTGTTGAGTCAGTAAGAAACCAGTCAAGTATTTAAGAGGATTTTTAAGAAACCTAAACGTAAATAAATACAGAAATCATTTATCTTAAGGTTTTAGTAAAAAATTTACTGAACCTGGGAATCAGATGTTAGTCATTATGATTTAATCAAGATATTTTCAGGCAATCTATTTCAGTGTTGAGTTGTAGCTCACAGTCTGTACAGAACCAAGTTAAATAGTTGAATTTTATCCAATGGGTAATGTACTGAAGGTTTTTTATTAGGTCCTAACTGTATTTTCTAATCTTCAAAATAATACTGATATCATGGGAATTAATGTGTGCCTTAAAATGTCACATTTTTTTTCATGAAAATTATTGAATAACAAATTATAAGCAATAGATGTTATAGAAACTAACATTAATTTCTTGAATATGAAGGTGGCAGTTCAAAAGAAAACATTATTTACTTACAAACTGGTATATTTGTAAAATATATAGTATAGTTGAAGAATTTTAAACCTGGAACATGTATTTTCAGGGTAGCCAGGTAGCAGGGGATTTATTGAGACCATGTATTCACAGATTGAGGAGAATATTATGTAATTGACTGTCTTTGGAAAATCAGATTACCTCATTACAGAAAATTGTGTTGTTTAATTTAAATAATTGCTTAGTAAAATGCCAGTACTACTAATATATCTTCTTTTCACCCTGATGAATACATATTTATGAACTTTGCTTCAATTAAAATTTTAATTGGATAACAGATTATTAAGTTGTGACACTTTGAAAAATGTGTATTTCTGCATAATTGTTTGTTAAACCTCTGTACTAGGAATTCTAAACACCCCTCTGTGCAGAATATTGTGTGTGTATATGTACAGGAGACCAGGGTTTGATCCCTGGGTCGGGAAGATCCCCTGGAGAAGGGAATGGCAATCCACTCCAGTATTCCTGCCTTGAGAATCCCATGGAGGGAGGGGCCTGGAGGACTATAGTCCATGGGGCCACAGAGTCAGACATGACAGAGTGACTAAATGACAACAACAATGTATAATATAAATTTAAAAATAAGAGTGTATAATGTGATGCACATTTATAGTAAAATTCTGCAGATGATGGGGCTGAGGTGATTATGAAAACATTGTGAATCTCATCATCATCAATAGCCTTATATATTTAATAGTAAACTATCCACTAGTATTATGCTTAGTACTACAAATTCATTATAAAATTTATCTGCATAAAAGTCTTAATAAGTGGGTACTATTATTATTCCTAGTTTAAGTGGTTATATTACTTGCATAAGGTCGCATGCCTTGTACACAAGAAAGCTGGCCACCCAACCTTGATTTATCAAGCTCCAAGCCTGTACTTGGAGATGACTCTTTTTTTTTTTTTTCATTTATTTTTATTAGTTGGAGGCTAATTACTTTAAAATCTTGTAGTGGTTTTGCCATACATTGACATGAATCAGACATGGATTTACATGTATTCCCCATCCCGATCCCCTCTCCCACCTCCCTCTCTACCCGATCCCTCTGGGTTTTCCCAGTGTACCAGCCCCGAGCACTTGTCTCATGCATCCAGCCTGGGCTGGTGATCTGTTTCACCCTTGATAATATACATGTTTTGATGCTGTTCTCTCTAAACATCCCACCTTCGCCTTCTCCCACAGAGTCTAAAAGTCTGTTCTGTACATCTGTGTCTCTTTTTCTATTATGCATATAGGGTTATCATTACCATCTTTCTAAATTCCATATATATGTGTTAGTATACTGTATTGGTCTTTATCTTTCTGGCTTACTTCACTCTGATTAGTGGGCTCCAGTTTCATCCATCTCATTAGAACTGATTCAAATGAATTCTTTTTAACGGCTGAGCAATATTCCATTGTGTATATGTACCATAGCTTTCTTATCCATTTGTCTGCTGATGGGCATCTAGGTTGCTTTCATATCCTGGCAATTATAAATAGTGCTGTGATGAACATGGGGTGCACGTGTCACTTTCAGATCTGGTTTCCTTGGTGTGTATGGCCAGGAGTGGGATTGCTGGATCATATGGCAGTTCTATTTCCAGTTTTTTAAGGAATCTCCACACTGTTCTTGGAGATGACTCTTATGAGTCCCGTGGACTTCAAGGAGATCACACCAGTCCATCCTAAAGGAAATCAATCCTGAATATTCATTGGAAGGACTGATGCTGAAGCTGAAGCTCCAATACTTTGGCTACCTGATGTGAAGAACTGACTCATCTCATTGGAGAAGACCCTGATGATGGGAAAGATTGAAGGCAGGAGGAGAAGGGGACGACAGAGGATGAGATGATTGAATGGTATCACCAACTCGATGGACATGAGTTTGGGCAAGCTCTGGGAGTTGGTGATGGACAGGAAGTCTGGCATGCTGCAGTCTGTGGGGTCGCAAAGAGTCGGACACGACTGAGTGACTGAACTGAACTGAAGCCCATACTATTGCCACTATTTTATACCATCATTTTTACTAACAGAACAACTGGCTTGTGTGTTCTAGAACAATCATAGCCTTGCTTGACCCTGGTTTCATGTTTGTAAAAATGAGAATGTTGAATTAAATATTTTCACTTTCACTTTCAGCACAAACCTTCAGAGAAATTTTACTGTGATATTGCATTATTTACTAAGGCTGCAATCAAACACTGGGAAGAACAAAATCTGCCATTATTTGGAAATTGGGAATTCACAAAACCTGTGCTGTAGCTCTTGGTCTGGACAGGGATAATTTCTGCCTTTTTATCATATTAGTGTGGCTAATCAGAGACCTGTGATTTTATATCAGGATAAAGTTCAAAGCCCTTAATTTTGTTAACATGGGATTCTACAAATGGCTCCAGTATATATCTCCAGATTCATCTCTAATTATTCTTGAACCATGCTAAATTTCTGCCAGTTCTTTTTTTTTTTCATTTATTTTTATCAGTTGGAGGCTAATTACTTTATAATACTGTAGTGTTTTTTGCCATACATTGACATGAATCAGCCATGGATTTACATGTGTTCCCCTTCCCAATCCCCCCTCCTGCCTCCCTCTCCATCCCATCCCTCTGGGTCTTCCCAGTGCACCAGCCCTGAGCACTTGTCTCATGCATCCAATCTGGGCTGGTGATCTCTTTCACCCTTGATAGTATACTTGTTTCAATGCTATTCTCTCAGAACATCCCACCCTCACCTTCTCCCACAGAGTCCAAAAGTCTGTTCTGTACATCTGTGTCTCTTTTTCTATTTTGCTTATAGGGTTATCGTTACCATCTTTCTAAATTCCATATATATGTGTTAGTATACTGTATTGGTCTTTATCTTTCTGGCTTACTTCACTCTGTATAATGGGTTCCAGTTTCATCCATCTCATTAGAACTGATTCAAATGAATTCTTTTTAACGGCTGAGTAATATTCCATTGTGTATATGTACCACAGCTTCCTTATCCATTCATCTGCTGATGGGCATCTAGGTTGCGTCCATGTCCTGGCAATTATAAATAGTGCTGTGATGAACATTGGGGTGCACGTGTCTCTTTCAGATCTGGTTTCCTCAGTGTGTATGCCCAGGAGTGGGATTGCTGGGTCATATGACAGTTCTATTTCCAGTTTTTTAAGGAATCTCCACACTGTTCTCCATAGTGGCTGTACTAGCTTGCATTCCCACCAACAGTGTAAGAGGGTTCCCTTTTCTCCACACCCTCTCCTGCATTTATTGCTTGTAGACTTTTGGATAGCAGTCCATCCTGACTGGCGTGTAATGGTACCTCGTTGTGGTTTTGATTTGCATTTCTCTGATAATGAGTGATGTTGAACATCTTTTCATGTGTTTGTTAGCCATCTGTATGTCTTCTTTGGAGAAATGTCTGTTTAGTTCTTTGGCCCATTTTTTGATTGGGTCATATATTTTTCTGGAATTGAGCTGCAGGAGCTGCTTCTGCAAATTCTTACAATGCGTTGACTTTCTATCATGGTCCATTTCTGTTCAGTCCTCCTACATCAACATCACATCGTTTTCTGGTTGCTTAGATTTTGTTAGGTTCCCAGATATATGTTCCCATGGACACTTATACTACTTTTATCCATAAATTTCTATGATGTTTTTCATTGAAATTACGTTTTTTAAAATAATCTTTCTGTTAGACTGCAAATTCCATGAGGGTGGGGACTATATTCACTATAGTATGTGTAATATGTTCAATGAAGACATCCTCTCCACGTTTCCCTGCAAAAAGGAATTTGTAGGTAAAAGTGAGGACCTCAGTCTTCACGGATCAAACGGATGGGCTCAAATTTATGACAAGTGCCTTTATAAGAGACGTGGGAAGAGAAGACAAAGAGGAGAAGGCTGTAGGAAGTCAGAGGCAGAGATGAGTTGTGCAACCAGAAGCCAAGGAATGCCCAGGGCCACCTCTACTGGAATCTTAGGAGAGAGTGTGCTTCTGGCTTCCATAAATATGAGAGAACAAATTTGGTGTTTTAAGCCACCAAGTGTGGTCATTTGCTAGAGTAATCCCAGGAAATTAATGCAGTATTGGACCTACAGAAGTTGATACATGGTAGTAGCTCAATAAATGTTTGTTTATGTGAAGGCTCAGACGGTAAAGCATCTGCCTGCAATGAGGGAGACCTGGGTTCGATCCCTGGGTCAGGAAGATCCCCTGGAGAAAGAAATGGCAACCCACTCCAGTATTCTTGCCTGGAAAATCCCATGGGCGGAGGAGCCTGGTGGGCTACAGTCCATGGGATTGCAGAATCGGACATGACTGAGCGACTTCACTTCCTCATGTGAATGGATTAGATGATTCTGGTATAAAACAGGTTAGATTAACCCAGGATTATCCATGTCTTCACTTTTCACTTAATATGTAGAGATTTACCCTGAAGGTAGCAACAATATGTATGTAAAGTAAGTCTATCTAACACTATTTAAATCAGTAGAATCCAATTATTCTGTATTCTTGGAGATAATGCTTCCTGGGAGGCAGAGACTACTATAAGTATAGACTTTTACATTGAATCAAGTTGAGTAGATTAAGCTTGTAAATTTGAATCCAAGGTTAAGAATGTTGTTTTCTTTTTAATTGATTGACAGCATAGAGGTGCTAGTAGAGTCTAGTTTATTGAGCACCTACTATATGGCAGGCACTGAGACAGATACTGGGGATATAGTGGTAAACAATAAACACTGACCTCCTGGATTTATAGTTTAGTGGGGAAGATAAACAGCAATCAAGTAATTACAAGTCTAAGAACTGTTACAAAAGAGAAACTGCAAGGTGCTCTGGAAGAGAATAAACAGCCTTTGGTGATGAATCAGCAGAGTAGGGCATTTCCCAGGTTGGTGCTGTTTGTAAAGAATCAGCCTGCCAGTGCAGGAGGTGCCAGAGATGCTGGTTTGATCCCTGGGTTGGGAAGATACTCTGGAGTAGGAAATGGCAGCCCACTCCAGGATTCTTGTCTGGAAAATTCCATGGACAGAGGAATCTGGTGGGCTACAGTCCATGGGGTTGCAGAGAGTCAGACATGACTGAGCCCGCACCACACGGCATCTCACTGCAGCAGAGCAGGAGTCTGGAAACGTGATATATTGGGAGAAGGAGGAGGAGGGGAGGAGGGGAAGGACGAGGAGGAAGATGAGCTGTTCCTGGGTTAGAGGTCTCAAAGGCTCCATTAATGTGAACAACTCTAAGCGACTTTTCCCTGCTGGTCCAGTGGTTAAGAATCTGCCTTTTCAAGCAGGGGATGTAGGTCAGCTACCTGGTCTAAGAACTAAAATCCCACATGCCCTGGGGAGACTAACCCCATATGCCACAACTACAGAGAAAGCTGCCTGCCACAACTGGAGATCCAGCATGCCACAAGGAAGGTCCTGTGTGTTGACACAGCCAAAAATAAATATATTAAAAAATAAACAGATACTTAGACAAATAAACCATAAAATCACCTACAAAATGAATGTCATAAAATTTCATAAAATACAGTAAAGATACAAACTCCTCTGTGGTGAAAACATATCTATATTTCCACTTATTCATTTTTTCAATCCTGAGAAGATATTTCTAATTAGTTTTGTAGGAGAAATGTGTATATATACATAAGATTTACCCACGTAAGTAACACCAAAGAGAACAAACCTGTCCTTAAGAAGAAACACAATAAAATCCATGGTAAGAAATAAAATGTGTTTGCAACTAGGTGATAGGAGTTGTTCCTTTGCTTAATCGAATGAAGCTATAATTTTAGAAAAAGATAAGTATATTAAAATGACATATTTCATTCTATGCTTTGGAAAGACGCATACTTCCTTAAGAGGAAGCAATTATCTGAAGAGAGTTGTAAAATTGTTACTGAGCAAGGACTTAGCACCCACTCAATGTTTGGCATAAGTCAGGATGACTGTAAGTGAGGTTTGCTGTAGTTTTTCTATTTAAAGAGAAAAAAAGTGAAGTTATTTACTTGGTATCCAAAAAAAAAAAAAAGAAAGAAAAGAGAGAGATTTCATGTCTTCAGGAAAGTATGAAGGAAAAGCAATTTGGCTATTTTAAACCAAAGAACTTTCTTCTATGGAGGCATATGATTTTGTCTCTCTGTAATCAAGATTATTCTAGTTTATATTTACATTTCAAAGTGAAATCTGTTATTTGTATTCTGTGTCATTTTCTATGCAATAGCTTTTTAAAGTTAACCCTTTTCTGTTTGAACAACTTTT
Organism: Odocoileus virginianus; assembly: GCF_023699985.2. Lineage (NCBI taxonomy): Eukaryota > Metazoa > Chordata > Mammalia > Artiodactyla > Cervidae > Odocoileus > Odocoileus virginianus. The sequence goes on from NC_069698.1 coordinate 14,085,043, forward strand.
TTAAAGCTATGGGTGACAGCACTGATATGATTGTTTTGAATAAAGCATTTCTCAAAATTCTACCCAGTGAAATACATTGTGGAATGTATTTGTTTCATGTTCATATGCTTTATTTATGACTCCCAATTTTAGATGAAATGTCAAAATTTCAAATGATATTATCTCATCATGTCACCAAAATAGTTTTTTAAACAAAGAAGTCTCTACAAAGTAACGGATGGAAAGCACCCAGTTAGTTAATTGTAAGCTTTATTGATAGTCAATACAGGAAATCATTACCATTTTTTTTTCAGGGAAAAAAGTAATCCCCTCTCAAGGGATATATAGCAATCAATATTGGTTTAACCTTATGAAATTATATATATATATGTGTGTGTGTATATATAGATAGATAGATCAATATACAATGGAGACTCATCAACCTGTAAAATCACCACTAAATGCTCATGTAGACATAAGAGTGAGACAGAAGTGAAAACTGAAGAACTAGTTCTCCTAGATGAAAAGATTTTGTGATTTTGAAAATGATGCTATTCTCTTGGTCACCTAGAAACGAAACTTGAGGTCATCTCCGGTTTACCTTTCCGTATAACTCCTCGTCCAGAGTCAAATCATTATATTGATATCATCTTGTGTTTATTACCACTGGTAATCTAAAATTTCAGCCTTACAGATTAGGCTAGCTCTATAATTTTTTATTAGATTGTTTTCCCATAGTGTTTCTTCCTAATCCATCCTACATTATGTGACCAGAAAATTATATTAAAAATATTTTAAAATATTCAGACTTTCCTATAGCCTAAGAGAGTAAAATCACAGTAAGTACACCACTCTTAAAAATATTCAAGCCTAAAACTTTGGGTTTTTTTTTTTTTTGCTTTTTAAAAAAATTTTTAATTTTTATTTATTTTTTTTAATCTTTTTTTTTCATTTATTTTTATTAGTTGGAGGCTAATTACTTTACAATATTGTAGTGGTTTTTGCCATACATTGACATGAATCAGACATGGATTTACATGTATTCCCATCCCGATTCCCCCTCCCGCCTCCCTCCCCACCCCATCCCTCTGGGTCTTCCCAGTGCACCAGCCCTGAGCACTTGTCTCATGCATCCAACCTGGGCTGGTGATCTGTTTCACCCTTGATAGTATACTTGTTTCAGTGCTGTTCTCTCGGATCATCCCACCCTCGCCTTCTCCCACAGAGTCTAAAAGTCTGTTCTGTACATCTATGTCTCTTTTTCTGTTTTGCATATAGGGTTATCGTTACCATCTTTCTAAATTCCATATATATGTGTTAGTATACTGTATTGGTCTTTATCTTTCTGGCTTACTTTACTCTGATTAATGGGCTCCAGTTTCATTCATCTCATTAGAACTGATTCAAATGAATTCTTTTTAATGGCTGAGTAATATTCCATGGTGTATATGTACCACAGCTTCCTTATCCATTTGTCTGCTGATGGGCATCTAGGTTGCTTTCATGTCCTGGCTATTATAAACAGTGCTGTGATGAACATTTGGGTGCACGTGTCTCTTTCAGATCTGGTTTCCTCAGTGTGTATGCCCAGGAGTGGGATTGCTGGGTCCTATGGCAGTTCTATTTCCAGTTTTTTAAGAAATCTCCACATTGCTCTCCATAGTGGCTGTACTAGCTTGCATTCCCACCAACAGTGTAAGAGGGTTCCCTTTTCTCCACACCCTCTCCAGCATTTATTGCTTGTAGACTTTTGGATAGCAGTCCATCCTGACTGGTGTGTAATGGTACCTCGTTGTGGTTTTGATTTGCATTTCTCTGATAATGAGTGATGTTGAGCATCATTTCATGTGTTTATTAGCCATCTGTATGTCTTCTTTGGAGAAATGTCTGTTTAGTTCTTTGGCCCATTTTTTGATTGGGTCATTTATTTTTCTGGAATTGAGCTTCAGGAGTTGTTCGTATATTTGTGAGATTAATCCTTTGTCTGTTTCTTTCATTTGCTATTATTTACTTCCATTCTGAAGGCTGTCTTTTCACCTTGCTTATAGTTTCCTTTGTCGTGCAAAAGCTTTTAAGTTTCAGTAGGTCCCATTTGTTTATTTTTGCTTTTATTTCCAATATTCTGGGAGGTGGGTCATAGAGGATCCTGCAGTGATTTATGTGATGAATATAGTAAAGTTGCAGGATATAAAATTAACACACAGAAATCCTTTGCATTCCTATACACTAACAATGAGAAAACAGAAAGAGAAAGTAAGGAAACAATACCATTCACCATGGCAACAAAAAGAATAAAATACTTAGGAGTATATCTACCTAAAGAAACAAAAGACGTATACATAGAAAACTATAAAAAACACTGATGAAAGAAATCAAAGAGGACACAAACAGATGGAGAAATATACCGTGTTCATGGATTGGAAGAATCAATATTGTCAAAATGACTATACTACCCAAAGCAATCTATAGATTCAATGAAATCCCTATCAAACTACCAATGGTATTCTTCACAGAACTAGAACAAATAATTTCACAACTTGTATGGAAATACAAAAACTCTCGAATAGCCAAAGTAATCTTGAGAAAGAAGAATGGAACTGGAGGAATCAACCTGCCTGACTTCAGACTCTACTACAAAGCCACAGTCATCAAGACAGTATGGTACTGGCACAAAGACAGAAATATAGATCAATGGAACAGAATAGAAAGCCCAGAGACAAATCCACATACCTATGGACGCCTTATCTTCGACAAAGGAGGCAAAGATATACAATAATAAAAGACAACCTCTTTAACAAGTGGTGCTGGGAAAACTGGTCAACCACCTGTAAAAGAATGAAACTAGAACACTTTCTAACACCATACACAAAAATAAACTCAAAATGGATTAAAGATCTAAATGTAAGACCAGAAACTATAAAACTCCTAGAGGAGAACATAGGCAAAACACTCCGACATAAATCAAAGCCTAAAACTTTGAACTCAGCCTTCACATAGTGCCGGCGGATCATCAGTCCTGTCATTCCTCCATTTTAAAGTTATTTCTTAATTCAGTCCCATTCTCTCCTAACCCCACAGCTATTTTCTTAGTTCAGCCACTTATCACATGCATTTAAATTCAGCTCGATGGGAACTTCAATTATGTGGCACACAGTGGAGGAGTGGCAAACGAGGCAGACATAAGGAGCCTCTGAAGAAACATCTGACAGATGGTCACACACTAAGAACGCAGAGCTTACTCATAAAACAGCTTCAGTGCCTCACACTCTTACTTCAGATATGTTTATTGATTTCTGAATTCATATAGCGGTATAGCAGATATAAATTAAGTGTTAAGACCAGACATGAGATACCTAAAGAGAGGGAGTTGGATGGAAGTGCACACTGCTACGCTGACTGAAAGAACAACTGGGAAAACTGACAATTTGACATAAAATTCCAAAATACATACTACTCTGGAGGCAGGAGTTTAGGATCAAACAGCCCTACAAAATTCAAAGAGCACCAGTGGACTCACTATGTCAGAACTCAATACATTACTATGGTCAGCCAAGGTCAACTAAAACATGCTTAGATATGGCTAAGATATTTTATATAGAAGGGCAGGAGTTTGTGGATGCATGATTAGGAAAAAAAAAGTTCCCTTCAATATATTTAAAAATTATAAAAATAATTTTAAAGACCAAACCTGTGTCTGAAAACTTTAACTATCAAAAATGATTCATTTTCTGAAGATTTCTGGGGTTTTTTTGGTCCATTTCAAATATATCATAAGATTCTTGAGGGCAGAAATAATATCATTTGCCTTTCTATATCACATGGGGTTAGCATGGTGCCTTACAAAACATAGGGATTAATAAATGTATGTTTTCATAAAGAAGTGATAAAGAACACATTCTAGATATTAGCCTCTGACTAAAAGAAAATTTTCATATGTGATTTCTTTGGTAATGTAAATGCCTAAAATATTCTAGAGACACAAAAATTCCTTTATACCTTTGTATTTTGGCATTTAATATGCTCTGAAATAAATTAAAATAGTGTGAGTAAATTTCTTCATTCAAATATCCCAGGCTAGGCTTTAAATGAAGTTGCTATTTAGCAGAAGAGGTTTGGCCTGACATTGTATTAACATGTTTGTTTTATATTCATTCAACACTTGATGCCATCTACCAGCAAGAAAAATATCCCTAAGATTGATTTACGAGAGAAAGAGAATAGCAAGAGACTCTGATCCAGTCTAGTGAGCCAGTTACTGAATTCTCTTCTCAGCTCAATGGAAATAAAACTCATGAAACATTTCTGTTGACATAAAGACCCTTAGCTGGGATTATACTTTTTCAGAAAATGATTTCACATACGTGCTTTCCTCCACTGTTCTGTAATTTCTCCAGAAGCAATGCAATTCAGTACTTCAAACTGTGGCTACATTGGGACACAAAAGACTTCAAGATTCACTCTTTTGGATGACCTTAATTTACTTGTCAGATAAAAATGCCAAATGATACAGGGATAATTGGAAAATGTGAGTTTGGTACAACTTGATGGAGAGGCAGAAGCAGAAGCAGGTAGTGCAGCATGATGAAACACTGTCTGTCATTTTTTTTTTAAAGGAATTTTTGTCTGCATTAATAAATGGTCAGCATGCCTTGCTACAATAGGCTTCATGTGACAAGTATCAAAGAACAGTGAAAAGAGATCGAGGCATTTAAACACCTGGTACTATTGTTAACATTCTAAATGTCAAGAATTTAATTTGTGATTGTCTATATTTCAGATAGTTATTGGAAGCTCTGATAGGTCTTTGATAACATTTCTTTGCAATTGAAATACTCATGTTCCCAAAATACATATTTTATCATTTTAAAAAAACCCATCAAATTTCCTTATAAATTTCACAAATTCCCTGGATTACTGACTTGGACTCTATTATGTTCAAATACTGTTAAACAAGTATCATCATAATAATAGTTGGTATTTGCATTATGGTTGGCATATATACATATATATATATGGGCTTCCCTGGTGGCTTAGACAGTAAAGAATCCGACTGCAATGCGGCAGACATAGGTTTGATCCCTGGGTTGGGAAGATCCCCTGGAGGAGGGCATGGCAACCCACTCCAGTATTCTTGCCTGGAGAATCCCATGGACAGAGGAGCCTGGTGGGCTACAGTCCACGGGGTCGCAAACAATCGGACATGACTGAATGATTAAACACAGCATACAGCACAGTACAGGCATATATATATGCATCTGAGGTTATAGCTTTTTAGTATAAAGGTTAGTGTGATTTGAGAGAAGCAGATTTGTAGTTACATGTATAGAGATCACAAGTTTCACAAGGCTTATAAAAGATTTATTTAGAATCTATTTTTTAGAAAAAATCCTGAGAAAAAACACACACTGATTACTTAGAAAACGTTCCATAGGATTTCCTGAGGAAATTCTCACTCACTGACTCATTTATCCATTCAAAAATGACAAAAATACTGACCATTTAGAATGTGCCAAACACTATGATATAAGCATTTGGGAAACAAATTAAAACAACACTAAAGTATATTTTCCTGTTCTCACAGTAGTTTCTCTGCAGTGAAGGGGTTAGAGATGCAAGCCCTAATTGTGGTATAGTAAAATTGTTGCTAAAATGGAGGTATGTATGAAGGTCATGTGATAAGAGTATGAGAGTAATAACCTTGACAGGAAGAAGTGAAAGAGGGTTGATAAAGATGATTCTGACTGGAATGATTAAATATGCAGTCACCAAGGTGATGAATAGATATTCTTCAAATAGACATTCTATTTGAAGAAATGACATCACAAATCTGGAGACACAAAATAGCTCAACATCTTGAGGAGTTGTTTTGGTGTACTTTGGGATGTCTGAGACACAGATCAAGAGGCTGAACTGGAGTTTGGAAAGAGAGAGGCAAAGGGTGGATCATGAAAATTTAAACTGACATCAGTCAGTGTGCTTATGTTTTTTCTCAAGTTACCATTCACACTCAGGTTCAGAAGTAGAGGTACTGCAGATATGAGTTTCATCAAAATTGCCTTACTGGAGATATAAACTCTTGCAAATACATGGGAAGGATCTGCCTGCAGATAAATCCAACAGAGAAGAAAGCAGAAGTGAAGTGAGGAAGTACTGAGAACATAGTTGGAGAGCCTGGATTCAGCTTGAATCTCACTTTTCATTAAGCCAGTCAGGGTTTTGTTACTTGAATTTGATAGTCCTATTTAATATAATAAACCAAAGAGGGAAGACTTTAGTTGTATTTATCCACATACATATCCTAATATGGGCTTTCTTGGTGGCTCAGTGGTAAAGAATCCGCCTGCCAATGCAGGAGACACAGGTTCGATCCCTGGGTCAGGAAAATCTCCTGGAGGAGGAAATGGCCACCCACTCCAGTACTCTTGCCTGAGAAATCCCATGGACAGAGGAGCCTGGTGGGCTGCAGTCCATGGGATTGCAAAGAGCTGGACACGACTGAGCAACTACTTAACAACAACAATATCCTAATACACAGGGAAGGGAGAGTAAGTGGGTCTTTATAGTTCCAAGAAAAGTGGGTTTTTATATTTCCAAGAAAAAATTTCTCGTTGCTTATTATGTTGCATGAGCTGGATATTTCCTATCTTCATTTACTTTTTTTTTCAACTGATGTTGAATACAGCCTCCTGAGTATGTTTTTCCCCACAGCTAGATGGATAGGATTGGACGGATAAGGTGAAATGGGATGGGGGAGGGTTAATTTTATAAAATAACTTTCTGTTAAACAAAGAATATCAAATTCTCTGCCTGAAGATTCCTTTTTTATTTAACAGACAGACTAGATTCAGGGGGAAATCAGTCCTATTTAGCACATATTTAATAGATTTTATGCACTGACTTAATAAAAATTGCATGGATATAAAAACAAACCAAAAATAAAAACAAATGAACTGACATTTCTGGCAAGTTGAGCATGACAGCATATTAAAATCAGATTGTGGAAAAATTTGCCCATTTAAACCCATCTAATTATAAACTCATTACCACCAAATCTGGATCTAAACAAATTCCTGTGGAAGACTTTTACTTCATTTTCTCATTAATGATAAAGCAGATTTGAGGCTATAGTTGTCGCTTGTATGGCTTCAGTAGACGTATCTTTTGAAATCACAGAAACCAGCAATGTTGGGGTGTGACTGTAATTTCTCTCAGTTTATGGACCCAAGCACTGTGTCCTAAGCAATTTGATCCCAGGCATCTAATAGGAGCCTGCTACTCCTTATGTCAGAACTCATTTGATTATCCTCTGAAAGTGAGTAAGTTGCATGGTAAGTTTTTGATCATTGCTTGAAATTATTTGAAGCCTGTTCTGAGTAACACCAAACCATTTACCCCAGCCTTTAACCAGTCACTATGCTTAACATTCAGAAAACTAAGATCATGGCATCTGGTCCCATCACTTCACGGGAAATAGATGGGGAGACAGTGGAAACGGTGTCAGACTTTATTTTTCTGGGCTCCAAAATCACTGCAGATGGTGACTGCAGCCATGAAATTGAAAGACGCTTACTCCTTGGAAGGAAAGTTATGACCAACCTAGACAGCATATTAAAAAGCAGAGACATTACTTTGCCAACAAAGGTCCATCTAGTCAAGGCTATGGTTTTTCCAGTGGTCATGTATGGATGTGAGAGTTGGACTGTGAAGAAAGCTGAACACTGAAAAATTGATGCTTTTGAACTGTGGTGTTGGAGAAGACTCTTGAGAGTCCCTTGGACTGCAAGAAGATCCAACTGGTCCATCCTAAAGGAGATCAGTCCTGGGTGTTCATTGGAAGGACTGATGCTGAAGCTGAAACTCCAATACTTTGGCCACCTCATGTGAAGAGTTGACTCATTGGAAAAGACCCTGATGCTGGGAGGGATTGGGGGCAGGAGGAGAAGGGGACGACAGAGGGTGAGATGGCTGGATGGCATCACCGACTCGATGGACATGAGTTTGAGTAAACTCCGGGAGTTGGTGATGGACAGGGAGGCCTGGCGTGCTGCGATTCATGGGGTCGCAAAGAGTCGGACACGACTGAGTGACTGAACTGAACTGAACTGATAACTGGTTCTGAAAGACTGAAGGAGAATCAATCCTTTTTCATTTTATTTTATTTATTTTTTAAAAATTTATTTTTAACTGAAGGATAATTGTTTTACAATACTGTGTTGCTTCTGCCAGACATCAACATGAATCAGCCATAGGTATACATATGTCCCCTCGCTCTGAGCCTCCCTCCCCCGTCCTCCCCATCCCGCCCCTTTAGGGTGTCACCGGTCACCAGTCTGAGCTCCCTGAGTCATACAAAAAATTCCCACTGGCTATCTATTTTACATATAGTAGTGTTTCCATGCAACCCTAATTTTAAAAAGGCCATAGTCCTACAAAACTACAGCTTGATTCAATTTTCTGAGTGTCCCTAAATTATTTATGTTATGCTTTCCCAGAGACCACAAGTGAGGTTTCCAAGTTAAATAGTCTGTATTGGAAGCAAGAAGCTAAGCACAGTATTACTCTACTATTTACTGCCATTATTTTCAAGAAAATAAGACTCTTTGCTTTGCATATTGACCTCTCAGTAAATTTTTACATCCTTGCCTAGAGAATCAAGTTAACTTAAAACTGAAGCTGAGTGTTAGGATTCTGAAAACATCACAGTAAATACCGCTGTAAAAGAATGGTAAACTAGGGCTTCCCTGGCGGTCCAGTGATTAAGAATCTGGCTTGCAATGCAAGGGACGTGAGTTCGCTCCCTGGTCTGGGAAGATTCCACATGTGGCGGACTAAGCCCATCTGCCACAACTATTGAGCAAGCACTTTAGAGCTTCTGCTCTGCAACAAGAGAGACCTCTGCAATGAAGAGTTGCCACAGCCAGAGAAAGTCCGCGAGCAGCAACGGAGACCCACTACAGTCAAAATATTAAACACATAAATAAATAAAGCTTTTAAAAGCATTAAAAAATTAAAAAATGGTGAACTAAAAGGGAAAAGTTTTCTGACATACCCATGAACAATCTTGTGTAATATGAACCAGTACTGTGTTTTATTTATTCATCTTTTAAATCAGTATCTTCACAATTCGATACTGATTGTAGACAAACTGCATATATGCCATCTTGGTAGACAGAATGATAAATCTATTTCAATATGTTGATGACCTGGGTTTCATTTTCAAAAACCAGAATTGACTTCTGGACATAAATAACTCTGCCAATTTCCTATCGCCATAAACAATTATATAATCATCAACTTTATCAAAACTAAAATCATTTTCTTTGATAGACAAAAGGTAATTGATCAAAAGTCTACAAACTAGACCACCTATTCTACTTTGTACAACATACTTTTCCCATGGCTTATTCAAGAAAGCATGCTGAACAACTATGCAGCTCAACATATATGGGAGCGGTTCTCCTTGGGCTTCTTTTTGATGACTTGGAACACCTGCTTTGAATGTTTTCCAGGCCAGAATCATCTTCTTTCCACAGTACCCTGTGGAGTGACTCTAGGCTTTCAGTCTACAGAATGTTTAACTCTGGGAGCACATCCAAATCCACTTCCTAAGGACAGTCTTTGCTTTGCCTGCAGCCCATTTCAGTGCACATGTGGGGAAGTTTTATTTTCACATGAGCAAAAATATTGGTTGGATATCTTGGCCTTAATAGTGGAAAGATTTCTGCATCTTCTTCATCTTATTTTTAAAGCACCTGCATTATCCCTCAATACAAGAATAGAGAATCTAAGCACTCATTAAAGACTAGCCTTAAAATTTCAGTAAGGGTTCCCTTGTTGCTCAGCTGCTAAAGAATCCGCCTGCAATGTGGGATACCTGGGTTCAATCTCTGGGTTGGGAAGATCCCCTGGAGAAGGGAAAGACTGTCACTCCAGTACTCTGGCCTGGAGAATTCCATGGACTGTATAGTCCATGGGGTCTCAAAGAGTGGGACATGACTGAGTGACTTTCACTTTCACTTTTCAAGCATCTCTTAAGATATCTCTTCAGTTCTGTCTCTGAAAACTGCCTCCATCCAAGGGTAGGGTCTTGGAAGACTGTTCTTTCTGGCTCAGGCTCCCAGACATGAATTGGATTAGGGATGGAGATCTGACTCAAACTGGGTCACTCATGCCTCTCTTCCAGGAATTTAGGATAGGATTCACAGTATTTGCCAATTTTAATCCATGATTGATATGAAGGGGAAATATGAATTTACAAGTCATGGGGCAGATAGATACCCTTTCCTAAAGGAACACAGACAGGTAAAACTAGTGTTTAGAGAGAGAAACAGAGATGCGTGGCTGTGTAGACCAAGAGAAAGACTGATTACCTTTCATTTCAAGAGTTTTCTGATTTCTTATTTCAGCCCTTTTTGAAGCCTAGGTTTACTCCCCACATTTCCACTCTAGTCCTACCTGGCATATTCTTGTACCTCTTTTTCGCTAACTTAGCTCACGGTATACCAATGGAAAAGCCACCTTCAATCAGCGGTGCTTTACCTTGGTCAGGTCTGCTTTTATTAAAAGTTGTAATCAGAAAACATCACATGAAACAAACCTGCATTTGGTGAGAAAAACTCTGCTTGAGGTCATTAATCTCAATTCCCTCAATATTTCCTACAGCATTTGGGCTTAATATTAAGTGTGACCACTTCTTTAGTCTCTGCTGCTGCCAGAAGTCTCAGAGGTAGAGATGGTACACACATACATTGCTAGTAATAACTATCAAGACAAGACTTGTTCCTTCTTGTTTGGAACTAATCTTTTACTTCTAGTACAAATTTATGAAACATTTTTAATATGTGTTTTAAACTGCCTTGAATAGTTTTTAGGGGGGAGAGAAATGCAAGTAAAAAAACAGCAGTCCTCTGTTTAGTTAATCAAACTTTCTGAGAAAGCATTCTTATAAAAATTAAGGACAATTTAGATATGTTAGTATACATGTGGGAAAAGTCATGCTACTTACAGCTGCAAGCATTCAGCTTTATTTCTAAAAATGAAATGTAACTTTAACTGTAATTCTTTCTTAAGTCTAATGAATGATATTAATGATTTTACATTAGTTATTTATATGTCTGGGTGCATTCTGTTAAACACTATTTTAAGTAATTCTAGATAATTAGCAAAAAGTGTAATAGAGGTCACTTCTATCCTCCTTTAAAACCCATGAGAAGAATTCCCAAATTCCATATGTATACTGGATTGATTCATGTGTTAAGTACCACCCCTTACCCCCAGCAACGGAGGTGTGTAAAATCTAGGTAGTTTCCAGTGACTTTTTCTATATTGTTTCTCTTCTGAAGATTGACAAAGTATTTGCCGAATTGCTTTTATTTTCCATACTGAGTAATGACATTCTTCACTTGTCCTAATCCCCTGATTTCCAGAGTATAAGCTACTGGAAGTCTTAAGCTAGGGTTGCATATAAGACTCTCTCAACTATCTTCGCAAATATGGACCAAGTAAGACGCCCCTTCTCTTCTTATGTATACAAGTTCTAAGGCCTTAGCAGTCTCTGGATGTCACTGATTAAGGTAAGAATAGAATTACCCTATCAACTTTTTATTTACTTACTTTTGACCTTCGCTTTCTGTAAAGTATTTCTCTATATTAGGCAGTAAGAACACTAGGGGAAATGGTGACAGAGACAGTTTCATATGCAAAAGCATGTTTTTAACAAAAACTCATTAAATTTATATTGCCTGCTTCTATTAATAATCTCAAGGTAGGATAGAGTCTAATTACGAAAGATATACTTTTAAAATCCTTAAAAGTAAATAGCAATTGTTAAGGTGCATAACTTAAAAGAAAATGACCATGGGTGTTAGTTGCATATCTTAACTACATGTTTATGTTTAATATAATTTGAAATCTATCATCCCAGTGGACAGTTAAGCAAGAAGAGAAAGGGAAAATGACAAAAAGACAGGTAGCTGGTTATAAAAAGATGCAGCTCCTAAGATGGATAAATACAAACAGTGAGAAGTAGGTCTCTAATGGACAGAAATTAGCTGTCAACAATTGAAAAGGATTCAAAAGGCATTTTGAGTTGCAGTACAGAGCATGACAGGAAAAAGAAGAATGTGCTAACGGCAATTAGATAACCCAACTCTCCTTGGTATGTTTCCACTTGGTGCTCTGTTTGGCCAGGCAATTTAGGTTAATTTGGAAAAGAATGGAGTAGGCCTCCTTCTAGTCATTTTTGTAAGCAAAAATGTGACTTTATAAAAAGTTAAAGATTCTCAACCTGCATTTATTCCATAATTAGAAAAAGTAAAAATCCTTCATCAAATAAGATATTCTATGCTTATTACTTATAGAAGCCATAGCATAACTAATTGGAGAAGGCAGTGGCACCCCACTCCAGTCCTCTTGCCTGAAAAGCCCATGGACAGAGGAGCCTGGTAGGCTGCGGTCCATGGGGTCGCTAAGAGTCGGACACGACTGAGCAACTTCACTTTCACTTTTCACTTTCATGCATTGGAGAAGGAAATGGCAACCCACTCCAGTGTTCTTGCCTGGAGAATCCCAGGAAGGGGGAGCCTGGTGGGCTGCCGTCTATGGGGTCGCACAGAGTTGACACGACTGAAGTGACTTAGCAGCAGCAGCATAACTAATACCTATTCTGAGCCAAAAGCACAGCTTTCAATATACAGGTACATATGGTTTTCTGTGCATTGCATATTGCTTAGAAGGAAATCATTTGTTTAGTTATTTATTTAATTTTTAAAAATTTATAGTGGGGTAGGTTGTTATGGGTACATAAATCATGTCATTTCTACTTGAAAACTGAAAATATCCCACAGAGGGTACTGTAAGCGAGTGTTCTTGCCAGAATTACATCCTTTTTCTTCCTTCTTAATTCCTTTCCTTTCTTTTTCTATCACAGGTTCACTCAAAAATTTATATTGCACTCAGTGAAGGAGTCTCCTTCAGAAGGGTAGTAATTACTATAACAAACACTGTTTAAAGTGCTTTCATATGCCATTCCCAGTTTTAAACACTTCACAGGTACCGACCCATTTAATCTTCACAACAATCATATGATATAATAGTATTTTTAGCTTTGCTTCATTGTTGGAGAAATGAAGGCACAGAGTTTAAGTAACCTGCCCATGGTTATGTAGACAGAAATGGCAGAACTAGATAAACAGTCTATTTTTGAGTATGACCTTCTAGCCATTATGCTACACTGTCTGTTGACACTTGACTTTTTGTAATTTAAATATTTAAAAGAATGGTAGCCTGACCCATAAATAATTTGATTACATTGAAACAGGAGAGACAGTGGTTTTGGGTCCACAAGATAATACTGCTGCAATGGGACTGATATCTCACAAGTTAAAGTGTGGGGCTTCCTTGGCTGAATCTTCAATGCTTAAGCCTTGGAAGTTCGGCTCACCTTGGGTAATCTCACTCATCCTTATATGTTACCTGTAAAAATTAAGCAAACACCAACACTAAAACTAGCCAACTAATCTCAAACTAAGCTAAAAATGGGCGTGAAAAATAAATGCCAGAGGGAAGAATCAGAGAATGACTTGGTTGCTATTGTAGAATGTCTACATTCTACAAGAAGACAATGAAGAATATAGTTTTGTTTTGTTTTTTAAATATAGTACTGAATTTGCTGAAACGGAATGTCAGAGTTGAAAATTAATACCAATAAAATCAGTATTGAGCTTCCCCGGCAGCTCACACAATAAAGAGTATGTGTGCAAGGCAGGAAACTAGGGTTCAATCCCTGGGTCAGGAAGATCCCCTGGAGAAGGAAATGGCTACCCACTCCAGTATTCTTGCCTAGGAAATCCCATGGACAGAAGCTCCTGGCGAGCCCCAGTCCATGGGGTCACAAAGGGTCGGACGTGACCGAGGGACTAACACTTCACTTCAAAGTCAGTATTAATGACCAACACTTAGTGAGCTGTAACCACATGAGGCTGGATAATCTGCTAAGAATTTTACACTGTATACTCAGAAGAACACTAGAAAGTAGGTGGTGTTCTTCTCCCCATTTTTCAAACACAGAAACTGAGACACAGGGTGGCTAACTGACTTGCTCAAATCTGATATCTAGGAAGCAGTAAAGACAGATAACCCTGCTCAATATTATGCAACAACCTAAATGCGAAAAGAATTTGAAAAATAGACACATGTATACAGATAACTGAATCACAGCATTGTTAATCAACTAAACTCGAATACGGGGCTTCCTGGTGACTCAAAGGTAAAGAATCTACCTGACAATGCAGGAAAAGTGGGTTTGACCCCTGGGTCAGGAAGATCCTGTAGAGAAGGAAATGGCGACCCACTCCAGTATCCTTGCCCAAGGAACCCCATGGACAGAGGAGCCTGGTGGGCTATAGTCCATGGGGTTGCAAAGAGTCAGACACAACAGAGAATAAACACCAACGACAAAAACTCCCCAACAAAAAAATTAAAAGTTTTTTAAAAAAAGATTTAAATCCAGGATTCAGTGCAAACTTGAGCTTTTAACCAAAACTCTTCATTGCTACTCTTTAGTTGTCTATTTATGTGTGAACTACCTGCCAAATGGAATTGCTCTAATCAGTTGCTATCGTAAAAGCGTCCTTGTTCTTTATGCTTTCCTTTACATCTTTCCTTGTCTTCATGACCAAGGGCAAGGCCCTTTTCTATGACATTTCTGTCAGCTGCCAAGTTCAGGGATAATTAAGGTTATAATGAGAGTTAGCATTTCACAGCTCCCAAACCTCCCTTCAGCTTTACTCTCCTCCACGGCACTTCCCATCATCCTTCCTAGATGGGAGTTTCCTGGGACACAGACTCTGCTATGGGGCTCTGCATGCTGTAGGTTTATTGAAGAGTGACCTCAGCATGGACATGTAGGAGAGTGAGAGAAGCAGAAATGGGAAAATGAGTCGCTGAACTGTGCTGTGGTGTCTAGAAGGACCTCAGCCAATCTTAGGTAGTTCTGGAGCTGAACTGGCCCTTCGGAGTTGTCCTGAATTGAAGTGATGAGACTAATCTTTGTGCCTCTCATTAAGCAAGTTTTCAACTCTGGCTGCCCTTGGGGAAAGGGGGCTGTTTCTGGGGCATATAACCTCTTTTGAACAGAGGCAGTACCCAGTAAGGAATTCAGCTGTTGAGTCTTCAGCAAGCAGTGCTCCCATGAGCTGAAAGAAAAAGCGGAGTGCTCTCCTAAAGGAGAGCTAACACACCTTAGCTCTGCATCACCTGGAATTCTAAATTTTATACTTACTGCTTGTGTATTGTCTTTCTCCTCTCTTTCTTTCCTCCCATAAGCTGTGGAAGAGCAGGAATCTTTTTTGCTTTATTTCTAGCACGTAGAATGTGTGTGTGCCAAGTCATTTCAGTCGTGTCCAACTCTTCACAACCTCATGGACTGTAGCCTTCCAGGCTCCTCTGACCATGGGATTCTCCAGGCAAGAATACTGGACTGGGTTGTCATGCCCTCCTCCAGAGGATCTTCCCAACCCAGGGATCGAACCCATGTCTCTTATGTCTCCTGCATTAGCAGGTGGGTTCTTTACCACTAGTGCCTCCTGGGAAAGTGCATGTAGAATAGAACTTAGTAAAGAGGCAGAAGGGGTTCTCACAGACACTCGTTGAATGAATCAGTGTACAAACAAATGAATACGTATTTTGTGTCCTGATGAGAAAATTAAAACTTAAACTAAATTGCCCTCCTCAGGGTCTAATTCCTAGAGAGTAGCAGAGCCTGGATCCTGATATAGACTGGTCTGGCCCAAGTGCTAAATCACTTCACTAGGAAGTTTCTCATCTCTATAGCAAGGGAAGATAATTTGGCACATTACCTTTATTTAACTGATGAGCAATTAAAGTCTATAGTGGAGAATCCTCATGAGCCAAGACACCAAGTCCTGTGTTTTCTACCTGAATATACCATTTTCCTTTATCAATTAGAACATACACCTGAGTAACCTAGCCTGGGGCCAGTGGGTGACACAGTCATGTGGCACATTAATCTTGGTGTCTAACTTTGCTTTGCTAACATAGCACCTTTACTTCTATGATATTGAGATTCATGAAGTGTCCCAGATAACTTAATTTCCAGGACTTCTTCAACTGACCAACTTTCATTTGAAGGTGTGGCATAGGATGGCTCAGCTCCAGTTTTCTCAGGAGCCTCTGGTGAGCAGGTCATAATTCATTGTCTTGAAAGTCCAGAAACCAAATATGAACTGTCAAGGAGAAATATGCAGACTCACATGCTGGCAGATAGCAAGCATGTGTTGGAATTTAAATGGATGATTCCCAAGGTTCCAGCACATTCTGTAAGGGTGAATTTTTAAGGCTAAAATCGTCTCTAGGGAATTTGGAAGTTATGACAGCTATAGTTATGAAAATGAAAATATATTTGGAAGGATTTATCTTTAGGGTGGATGAAGTAAAGGTGATAAAGTAATTAGATGTATTAGCAATGGTTTCAGATAAGTCAGTTATGGAAAGCTTGCTCAGATAGGCTTCTCTGTCTCCAAAACAACAGATAACTGGAAGAAAAATAAAAACTTAAGAAGGTTTTAGCTTCAGTGGCAAGATAATAAACAGATGCCATGATACGGCCCCTGCCTATGAACCCGGCCGCTTATCCTGTATTTCCTATACCAAGATCATCAGCCTGTCATTCCTTACCCCTATCCTTTGCACCCTCTGGTGAAGTTGCTGGTTTTCTAAGTAAAGCATGCATCGGAATTACTTGGAGGGCTTGTTAAAACAGAATGCTCGGTTGAACCCCGGGCCCCAGAGTTTTGGATTCACTAGGTGTGAGTTAGGGTCTGAAAAGCAGCATTTTTAACATGTTCCCAGCTGTTGTCGGATGTTTCTGGTGCAGCATTCACACTTTGAGGACCACAGTCATAAGCATATTGAATTTGTTTTTTCTGTTGCTAGAAAGTCTGATACCATTTCATCTCTACCTGCACACAGGAGAGATTCCCCAACCCTCTCATCCCACCCACCATCCCCATAATTTCCACAGTGAAGTTTTATTTGACTTTAAAGTCTCCTTCAAGGCATTTTTTTTTTTTAATTTTGGAAACTTTCCTTGACATATTTGGGTTTTTCTCTGTGTGCTCCATGAAGCGTCACATGTAACCCTGTATTGTAACCTTGTGTAATTTTCTGAACCTCTCAATTAGCTTTTGTGAAAGCCAGGAACAAGTTTATTCTTCTCATCTTTGAATCCCCAGTGCTTGCCTCTATATCTGGCCCTTATTAATATTTTTTGATTGAGTGAAGGAATGAAGAAATAAATTGAACAACTGAACATTCTTATGCGTGCTTTAGCATTTGCTGCTTCCTTTCAAGTGCCCTTTACTTTCCTTCTCATTATGTCAAATTTAGGAACAAACTTTGTATCAAAGTTGGAAATAAACCCTTTTACTTCCAAGGATAAAAACTCATGCAACAACATTGGAAACATTGCCAATATTATTCCTTCATCTCAGAATGAGGATAGGAAGTGTGTATAAATGTAGGACCTATGTATATCATATATGAATATATTACATATGTATATATGGGACTGCTTGGAGATCAAACCAGTCAATCCTAAAAGAAATTAGTCTTGAATATTCAATAGAAGGACTGGTGCTGAAGCTGAAACTCCAATACTTTGGACACCTGATGTGAAGGACTGACTCATTAGAAAAGCACCTGATGCTGGGAAAGATTGAAGGCAGGAGGAGAAGGGGACAACAGAGGATGAGACGGATGGTATCACCGACTCAATGGATGTGAGTTTGAGCAAGCTCCGGGAGTTGGTGATGGACAGGGAAGCCTGGCGTGTGCAGTCCATGGAGTCACAAAGAGTCAGACACGACTTAACAACTGAACTGATACACAAATAAGGGGCTTCCCTGGTAGCTCTGCTGGTAAAGAATCTGCCTGCAATGCAGGAGACCCCAATTTGATTCCTGGGTTGGGAACATCCGCTTGAGAAGGGATATGCTACCCATTCTACTAGACTTGCCTGGTGGCTTTGAGAGTAAAGAATCCACCTGCAATGCGGGAGAACTGGGTTTGATCCCTGGGTTGGGAAGATCTCCTGGAGGAGGGCATGGCAACCCACTCCAGTATTTTTACCTGGAGAACCCCCATGGACAGAGGAGCCTGGTGGGCTACAGTCCACGGGGTTGCAAAGAGCTGGACACCACTGAGCCACCAAGCACAGCACAGCATACACATATATGGACTTGCCAGATAGCCCTCGTGGTAAAGAACTTGCCTACCAATGCACGGGACATAAGAAACGGGTTATATCCCTGCGTGGGAAGATCTCCTGGAGGAGGGCATGGCAACTGACTCCAGTATTCTTGCCTGGAGAATCTCATGGACAGAGGAGCCTGGTGGGCTACAGTCCATGGGGTCACAAAGAG
Organism: Odocoileus virginianus; assembly: GCF_023699985.2. Classification (NCBI taxonomy): domain Eukaryota; kingdom Metazoa; phylum Chordata; class Mammalia; order Artiodactyla; family Cervidae; genus Odocoileus; species Odocoileus virginianus. The sequence continues at coordinate 14,103,462 of NC_069698.1, forward strand.
CTGGACATGACTGAATGACTTAGCATGCATGCACACATACACATATATAAAAATATATACATATACATATGTATGCTAACTTTAGTAAGTTATATTACAATGTTTATTGTTTACAGAAAAGTTGAAACTTATTGTTAAAAAAAATCATTCACTCTGCTTTCCTGTTTCGTATACAGCACATATAAAATAACTGTTTAATTTAAAAATACTTATAGTGCAAAAGCATTTTCAACGGACGCTCAGTGTTCCAAACACTTAAGAGAACGTGGGATTCAGCGTGTTGTGAATCCGCTCTTTTATATCTGGTGGCAAGTTTGCCCCGCTTTGCTCCTTTGCCTGTGGCATGGTCAGTAACATACTCACACATGTCTTGCTCAGGTTTGTGCATACACAGCTAAATCTTTTAAATGGCTCCTGTTATTTTGCCAAGAATTCCTGTTACTCAATTTAAATTCACTGAACTACTGTTTCCCTTGAAAAAGTCACGTGTAACACAAATACTTAAGCTGCTTCTTAATTCTTCACACTGGCCGTGGTAGAACTGGCTGGGTTTATTTTATAAATATCTGTCCATTCAGTATTGTGACTTCACCACAAGATAAAGGCAAAAACGGTAAATGCCTTATGTTGGGTTAATATACAGTTAAAAGATGTTGCGCTAGATTATTTTAAAAATTTTTACTGCATATTGGTATGTGGCAAATAAAATTCAAACTATGTATATCTTTATGTTTTGACATTGGCAGATAATGTTTAGTATTTATATATTTTGCATAAAGTACTTTTCACCTGACTTGGACATTTTGACAACTCTTTCATTCAACTCACTTTTTTTTTTTTTTTTTTTTTTGCTCTGAAAATGACAGATTACCAGGTGGATAGAATTCAATCGAGAAATAGGAAATAAAGTTATGACAAGAACCAAGGCTCTGGGCTGTATCACCCTTGCAGTCCATGGCTTCTAAAGGACACTTTGATCCCAACATCATATGTTTCTATCTTTGCTGTAAGAACCACATCTATGTATTGCCATTGGACATCACCATACACTAGCCGGAATTACCCTAAATGCATTATAGAAGCAATAACTGAACATCACAATTCAACCCTGCCTTGAGAATAGTACATGATCATGCACCAGAGGAGGGTGAGAGGTCACCATAATTAAGAATCATACCAGTAGTTCTGGACAGGTTCCATATGGTTATATTAAGAGATTTGGTTTTCTTCACTTTGCCCTTGATGCTTTTCCAACAACTAAAAGATGACATTAAAAAAAAGCTACTTCACAACATAAGTCAATAAAGCTGATTTGTGTAGCTGAAAGAATGACTCTAAATCTTCAAGTATTACATGAGGAATATATTTTTCACTAAATTTAGAGCAATTTGAACTGTCTTAAGAACGCTTTTTGCTCTGTTAAAGAATTCAAGGTTGTAAAGTTGAATAGCTTGACAGAAAAATTCAGGCAATTTATATGATGGCTGATAGAAAAAAAATCTATCTTATCTCAAATCAAGTCAAATTAAAATTAGACTTTCAGAATGACATAAATAAAAAACTCAGTTATGAGAGCTTTTAGTGAGGTTAGTTGTGAGCTTCTTGAAGACAGAGAATGTATATTTTTTATCTTTTTCTTTCTTTTTTGTATTTCCAGGCACATGCAAAGCAATACATCAGGTACAAAAATGAATAGGAAATGGCTCTTGATTTAAAAAAAATTCTGGTCAAGGAATGACAGCTTATATCCCAGAGAAATCATATTTTTGTTTATGTTGCTATAGGTTATTGCCTTAAAAACTATATTCTAAGAAATAGATCCATTGCTGATTGTTCATTCCCCTTAAGATTTGATCCAAATTGTAACACTGCACATTGATATACACATTTTACAACTTCTAAGTACCTGTTAATAGTTAATGATTTTCTTTCCAGCCCATTTAGCAAAGTTATAATCTTTAATATTTTTCATATTAAGGCTTTCAATCTGTCTTACGGTACATAAGCCAGGTTCTCATAACTTAAAATCTTTATTAGATCCACGCAAAACTGAAACAAAATTATCTTTTTTGTCAATGCAGGCTTCTTAAAAAGAGACTTCTAGTTTCTATGAAAATAGTTACTTTTCAACAAGTCTCTGCACATTTAAGGTAATCAAACTGACTGCATCATTTTGACCCTCTATAGTGCCACATTAGGTCTACCATGTGTGGATCACCATAAACTGGACAATTCTGAAAGAGACGGGAATACCAGACCACCTGACCTGCCTCTTGAGAAACCTGTATGCAGGTCAGGAAGCAACAGTTAGAACTGGACATGGAACAACAGACTGGTTCCAAATGGGAAAAGGAGTATGTCAAGGCTGTATATTGTCACCCTGCTTATTTAACTTATATGCAGAGTACATCATGAGAAATGCTGGGCTGGATGAAGCACAAGCTGGAATCAAGATTGCTGGGAGAAATATCAATAACCTCAGATATGCAGATGACACCATCCTTATGGCAGAAAGTGAAGAGGAGCTAAAGAGCCTCTTGATGAAAGTGAAAGAGGAGAATGAAAAAGTTGGCTTAAAGCTCAACATTCAGAAAACTAAGATCATGGCATCCGGTCCCATATTTCATGGCAAATAGATAGGGAAACAGTGGAAACAGTGGCTGACTTTATTTTTCTGGGCTCCAAAATCACTGCAGATGGTGATTGCAGCCAGGAAATTAAAAGACACTTACTCCTTGGAAGGAAAGTTATGACCAACCTAGACAGCATATTAAAAAGCAGAGATATTACTTTGCCAACAAAGGTCCGTCTAGTCAAGGCTATGGTTTTTCCAGTGGTCATGTATGGATGTGAGAGTTGGACTATAAAGGAAGCTGAGCACAGAAGAATTGATGCTTTTGAACTGTGGTGTTGGAGAAGACTCTTGAGAGTCCCTTGGATGGTAAGGAGATTCAACCAGTCCATCCTCAAGGAGATCAGTCCTGGGTGTTCATTGGAAGGACTTATGTTGAAGCTGAAACTCCAATACTTTGGCCACGTGATGTGAAGAGCTGACTCACTGGAAAAGACCCTCATGCTAGGAAAGATTGAGGGCAGGAGAAGAAGGGGATGACAGAGGATGAGATGGTTGGATGGCATCACCGACTCAGTGGATATGGGTTTGGGTGGACTCTGGGAGTTGCTGATGGACAGGGAGGCCTGGCGTGCTGTGGTTCATGGGTTCGCAAAGAGTCGGTCATGACTGAGTGACTGAACTGAACTGGTTGTGCATTAATCAATAAATCTATTTTAAAACACACATAACCCTCGGAAGTTAATGCATAAAGATGTGTCAATAATTACAGCCTTCTGATAATCAATCACATATTATTTTAAGGAGGAATATCATTAGTTAAAGGAGGGTGGAAAATTGGAGGTAAGAGTAAAATATAATTATGTAGAAAATTAGAAGTAGTGACCAACCTGAATAAGAAAAGTAAAAACACTGAATGGGTAGAAAGGGAACGCAGTCCAAATTCTGAGCATGAAAGTGACCTGATGCCATAATATCCCCATTTCAAAACTTACTAGTTGTGGGGACCTGGTAAGTTACTAAACTTTATATTTCAGTTTTCCAATCCATAGAATAGGCCTGATAATAGCACCCCCTTCAAAGGTTGTAAGTATATTAGTAGCCATCAATAATTAAATAGTATTTGAAGCCTAATTATAACTCAATAAATATGACCTGTTGTTATAAATGTTAGAAGTTAACCTTAAACTTCTATCACCAAAGTACGGATTTCTTTTATGACATGCTGAAAAAGCATCTAGTTAGCTTCAGCAAAAAGTCTTAGGAGAGGTCTTCATTGTATCATAAGGTAGGACAATGTATATTCAGACAACCTAACTGCTAGAAAATTTTCCTTTCCTACTGATGTTTGCATTTAAATGATAGGTATGGCTTCCAACATTGAAAGTGTGCTATTGATTGAAAATTATTTCAAATTAAAGTCTCATATACTGGAATTCATCCTCCTCTGAGCAGACTCATAAATATGAAATCTGCCTCCTGCCTGATTAATTAACTTTTTATTACTCCACCAGGGTCAGCTGGTCCTCTTTCTGCTTCATGCTTCACCATTAATAATCATCCCCAAATTTCTAGCGCCTGTTAATAATGATGTAGCTAATTTCATCCTTGGTAATTAAAGTAGTCCAGATTGGGTTTCAACAAATAGACTGGATAAAACATAATAGAGACTTTTTTTAAAGGTGTTTAAGGAGGAAAATCTATTTAAGAACAAAAATGTCATTTTACTCTATTTCAAATGCCTCCAAACTTTAGAACTAACAATTAATTTGTAACTAAAAAGGCATACATCATATTTCTACACCATTCAAATCAGTTACAGCTTCTTATCCAAAATATAGCAAGCAGCATTGCTTACCTGCGGCAAAGAAAAATACTTGATTCTTTTCTTTTTGACTGGCAGGCAACATGCTATTCTTCCATATTTTGAAATTATACATTCTTCTAATATTTAATTAAGTGTATATTTAAAATTATGCATAAGACATTTTATGAGATGCAAAGATACACAGGTTACAGTTCTTGACTTCAAGGAGCTAACAACTTAGTGAAGAATTAAGCCCTGACACAATAAAATATCATAGAAAGTCCGAGGAAAGAGTGATTATTTTTCACTGGACTGATCAAAAACACTTTAGGTGGGGTAGCATGTGAGCAGACTGACCATTTTGAATGTGATAGGTTTCTGAATATTCCAGGTGGAACTCACAGATGCAGCTTAGATATGATGAACAGTCAGAAAATTTCACGTATGAAGCATTTATGTATTTTCGCAGGGTGTATGTGAACTAGAGGGAGATAGGACAGAAATGATGTCAATTTGGATTAGATGAGAAGACTGAGAAGAAGACTTGAATATTGTTGAGAAATTCACATATTGCTCAGTAGAAAATATCTAAGGATTTGTAGTTTTCAAGTGTATAGGAAGTTGACTATAGAAAAATTAGTCAAATGAGGGCATGAAAAATAGATTAAGGAAGAAATTAGAAACACAATCTTGCACCTTAATTTTCAGGATCATTTCCCATCCATAAATTGTTACAGCCAATCAAATTGCTTAAATATGAAAATATACTAAAAATAGCTAAATTTTATGGATGTTTTAAAAACAACTAAGCTATTAAATTTATTAATTTGTATCATTGTAACACTTTTTGTATAAACGTGTAAGACGGAAGGTTCTAATTTGAAACAACATGATTCAATAATTTATAATTTTGTTAGTTAATGCTGATCATAATGATTTTTATGTGGTTATTTAAGTGATATAAATCTAGTCTATCATTGCTACTTTTGGTAAATAATAGTGTAAAATATTGACAGATATGGCTTTTGTGCTATAAAAGTGCTTCAGGTAGCTTACAGTGGAAAACCTAAATTTACATTTTGTTAAAATTTAATGTATAATTAATCTTTTAGGGGAAAAGAACTGAATTGTTTATATGCTGACTGTGTATTAAGTCTCCTGGATCATCTGAATAACCTTTAAGGCAATGAAAGAGATAAATTACATGTAAAGTCCTACTTTTCTTTCAAAAATTGGCTCTAAGCTATGGATTCTCCTACCTTTTGACAGCTTCACAAGCTCTCTTATAGTATATAAGCAAAGTGTTTAATTTGACTGCAATATAGCAGGATATATCTTATTTTGGTTTCAAAAATGAACCTAAAAAAGTATGTTTTGTTTCTGTAAAATACATTTGAATCTCAGATAAGTATTGGTGGTGTTTTAAATAAAAACAAATGTTTTATTTCCTTATCATTAAATTATTTATTTTTAACAATGTAGGTATGATTTTCATAGATTTTCTTAATACTGAATCAAATATGGTTTTTCAAGCAGTTTGTAAGAATATGGATAACATTATTGGCTATGTAAAGCTCAACATTCAGAAAACTAAGATCATGGCATCTAGTCCCATCACTTGATGGCAAATAGATGGGGAAACAGTGGAAACAGTGGCTGACTTTATTTTTCTGGGCTCCAAAATCACTGCAGATGGTGATTGCAGCCAGGAAATTAAAAGACACTTACTCCTTGGAAGGAAAGTTGTGACCAACCTAGACAGCATATTAAAAAGCAGAGACATTACTTTGCCAACAAAGGTCTGTCTAGTCAAGGCTATGGCTTTTCTAGTAGTCGTGTATGGATGTGAGAGTTGGACTATAAAGAAAGCTGAGCGCAGAAGAATTGATGCTTTTGAACTGTGGTGTTGGAGAAGACTCTTGAGAGTCCCTTGGACTGCAAGAAGATCCAACCAGTCCATCCAAAGGAAATCAGTCCTGGGTGTTCATTGGAAGGACTGATGCTGAAGCTGAAACTCCAATACTTTGGCCACGTGATGTGAAGAGCTGACCCATTGGAAAAGACCCTGATTCTGGGAAAGATTGAAGGCAGGAGGAGAAGGGGACAACAGAGGATGAGATGCTTGGATGGCATGACCAACTCAATGGACACAGGTTTGGGTGGACTCTGGGAGTTGGTGATGGACAGGGAGGCCTGGCGTGCTGTAGTTCATGGGGTTGCAAAGAGTCAGACACAACTGAGCGAATGAACTGAACTGAACTGAACTAAAATAGCTTTTCAATTTTAATTCTCCTATTTTCTTTGTTGAAAGAAGCACATTTTTCTCCAGAAAATAAGCTTGGAACTAAAAACAAATATGAGGCAGATAAAATTTTCTGTTGTTTCATCCATATAAGCCAAAAAGGCCTGTACTTGAATAGTGTATATGTGTGTGCATGTGTGTGTTTGATACTTTGGAGCATAATATGGATTTTATATTAACTTTGAGAAAATTCTTATATTAGAGAGCTTGTAACTAACATCTATCTATCCTTCACCTATCTTTCAAAAAGATCCACATGGAATATTCACATGTTATTATTTCTTACTACTGATTCTGTATTTTATTCTAATTTGTTAAATCTATTCCAAAAAGATGGTGGGGGGGTTCAATTACAGTGCCTAATAAAAAGACCTGTACATAATAACCATTCAATAAATGCTATTAGTGAAAATATTATTTAAAATATTTAGCTATATGTAATTAGTCCTAAGAGAGACTGGCAGGCATATCGAATGTTAGGATCAAAACATAAAAGGCTTTCCTTTTGTAACTAAATATGACTGACCTCCTATCTACTTATCCATAGATCTATCAATCAAATCTCTCTCTCTCCCTGTACAACATATATACTGAGGTTGCTCTATAGACTTAGGAAAAGGGGATCCCAATAGCTATAGTTCAGGGAGGCTCTTTTTATACTGCCACCAGTCATAATTAGTACTCTTTCAACATGCTGGTCAGTTTTCACTCATATATTCTGACTCTAGAAAAAAATCCAACCACTGGTCTAAAACAGCAAGAGGAATCACGGTGATCGCTTTTGCATTGTGTTTGTAGAGCACAAGTAATTAATTCAGAACATCATGATTTTGAAAGGAATTATTTCTTATTTTATATTGCTGTCTCATTAGTTTTTAGTAAACTATATGTTGAACAAAGTAAAATAGATATGGCTAGAGAGGATTATACTGTAAATTACTTTATTTTACTTACTTAAAAAAATGTGAACCTGTATCAAATGATAGAGTAACTAATTTCACCTCCCCACTTCACACCCCATCTCTAAGCATTATGAAGTCAGTTAATTAAACAGAATACACAAGAGAGAACTTAGAAAGTTGACATTACAATAGTTCAGACAGTACCTAAGGAAAACAAAAGCTATAAAGATTTAAAGATGCCCTAGGAGAGCGTATAGAGAAAAGGACTGATCTGTCAGTTGGGATTCATATCATTATATTCCTAAATTTATAGTGAACCTACCCATACCCTACTATGACATTATTCACTGAAATTCTCTTCTGGATATAAACAGCATGCTTTGAAAATGCAATTTAAAGCTAACCAGATAAAAAATGATCCTTTAAATGATTTTCCTTCAGGCTGTAAATTGACTTGGGAGTCACTCTGTGCACCCAAAATCCAGGTTTACACAAACATATTTTTCCAGACTCGTCTCAAGCACTATGTCTCTTCAAGGGTAGAATAAAAGTCACTTTCATGACATTTACAAGTCAGCAATTCATGACTTTTGCTGTCTGCGGTTGTCAGGCGCACCTAAGGTTTTAATCCTCCACCTCCACTTATTGATGATCAGATTTGGATAAAGCTACTTTAATAAAATGAGTTATAAACTTGTCAGAATTAAAAAAGATAATTTGTGTAAGGTACTCACTTTTCAGGAGTGATAAACTGGGGGATCTGTGATCTAATTAGTGGTCTTACCATTAGCATCTCATAATCAAACAAAAGGACTTGGCAGGATGCTGGAGGAGTTAAGAGTACAGGCCTTGGAAGAAGACATCCTTCCGTGTCTGATTCTGAGCTTTCTTACCAGCCATGCGAATCTGGGCAAACTGCTCAATTCCTTTAGGCTTCTCATTTCTCATAAGTAAAGTTAGGAAAATAATACTGGTCTTACTGGATGTTGAAATGTTTAAATAAGATAACACATGTAAAATACTGCACATTATTTTTGCACCTATGAGAGGCTCAACAAATGCTAGCTATTAGTATTGTTATAGAATTTTTATAATTCTTATGTAAGAATTTTTATAATAAATTTGCTGAATTTGCTGAATTTGTGAATTCTTATACAAATATAAGCATTTTAACAATGATAGAAATATGTTTTTATTGTAATTAAATAGTTAGATATTTTTCCATTGAAGTACATAGCAAAAACCATGTATATCATCCTTACAAAGATAGCAATGTGATGGATTTCTAAAATTAAAAAAAAAAAAAGAATAGTGGATCTGGGTTTAGAATGAACATGACATTTAATGCCATGTTAAATGACTTTGGAACACTTTACTTTCCTTATCTCTCATTTTGGTTTTTAATATAGTGAGGCTATGAAATTGAGTTCTAATCAAGCCTATGCACCTATATTTAAACTGAAATGCATTTCAGTGGCGTTTGTCTCTTGACCACTGTTTTTATTGATCTAATATAAGGGAGCTGGTGATGGACAGGAAGGCCTAGCGTCTGCAGTCCATGGGGTCGCAAAGAGTCGGACACGACTGAGTGACTGAACTGAACTGAACAAGTCAAAGCTGCAGAATTTTGAACTAACTGCTAAAATCATTTGCTCATGGCTTTACTCTCTTCCAAGTATTCATTAGTATCATGTTATGATGCTAATGTTCACCGAGATTGGCAAACAGTTAGGCAAACACCATCCATTGAGACTCACTATGTTACGGTCTGAGTGATGAATTCTGCATAAAGAGACATATTTGGGCTATATTACAATTGTGATAGAGCAAGGCATTTCATGGAAATATTTAACGATAGCCCCAACACATTAACTGAAATGACTATGAGTATTTACATGAATAGGATTCTGCTTAATGAGACCATTCAAAATTTGGGACATTAGATTTTCAGCTATCAGGACAGACTGAAACCACACTTAAATTAACATCTTACTTTACACTTTTGTATGAAACTTACTTTCATCTCCTGTTTCAAATTCAAACTTCTGACTGTAGCCACTGTATCCTGTTGCAGTCCTCACTCGGATATGAAAAATGTACTTGGTGGCTGGCTTGAGACCTGTGATGATGACACTGGGAGCCTTGGACCTCGTGGAGGAATAGGTGAGTTGCTCATGCTCCTGGGGACAAAGAAGAGAAGAGAAAGGGGATGAAGCAGTTATTCTACTTTCACCTGGAGACACTGCAAAATTAAGCTGAGGAATTATGCTCTATCAAAACTATTGATTAAAAAGTGGTACAAGCATGGTTTTCCATAATTTGGCATTTAGTTATTTATCAATTATGATGCATATGATATGGCCTTGATTTGGCAATTTATTGAGAATGATGATTGTCTTATATAAACTGCATTTGTAGTTTTGGCGATTTGGATTTCTGACCCGACTCTAAGGCATGGTGGTGACGTGAGAGCACGTGTACACAGAATGGCAACGGCATCTTAAACAAATGGGCACGTTAGGTCAGACCACACCAGCAGAGTGCAAGGAGCAAGGGTGGGAGAATTCAAGTACCCGCTACTCACTTCTACCCGCAGGTAGTGCCAAAATGCCGGCGCTATCCGTGGGTAGACCTGTGGGTAAAAGGAAAAATACATTAATTGCTTTTTAAAGTTTGAAATCTTTTATCCCAAATCAATTGCACTGTTCTGAAACTCAGTGAATCCCCAGTAGTAATACTGAAGTTAATGCAACTTAAGACATAATACGATGAAAATTTCCTTTTGAGGGAGAATTGACTCTTCTGAAAAAATACCCCTGTTTATTTTGTAAAGATGTACAAGATACATCATGACTGTGAGGTAGATTTTACAGTTTGTCCACGAGGGAGCATCAAAGACAGAGAAGAGTATAAAAGACAGCACTCCTGAGAAATCAGGCAGGACTGGAGGCTTGATTCCTGGTCACCTGCAGTTAACTGACTCTCTCTCCTCACTAACAGGAACCACAACTAACTGAATGCCCTAGTCACTCAGAGTCTCTTAAGTGGTTTGTCTTGTCCACAACCTCAGAACAATTTACTTGTGCCTTTAAGAGACTGTCCATGATACGCTGGTGCTGGGAACACATTAAACTCAATTCTATTTTTGTTTAGTGTTACTGTTCAATAACTTTATGGTGTTCTAATAGGGTAGCTGAAAAAAAAATATGAACAACTCTTCTAAATTCATAGGTCAAATTAGGCCACCAGGTCCTTGAATTAATTCTCTACTATTCTCATTGTAATATATCTAGAGATTCTCAGAGATAGAAATAACTTTCAAGATCATTAATTAAATCACTCATTTGATGCTTATATTCGATCTGTCATATTCCATCAAGATCCCATTTAGCCTTTGCCTGAAAAAATCTGTTGTCCAGAAGACCTTCCAGATTAACAAAGTTATAAAAATCTACATACAGAATGTATCAAACTGCATTTATTGTCCAGTGATGCTACAAGAACTATGTAACTATGTAACTATGAAAATAATTTCCCTTATGCTACTTTTGAAAAAATTCCTTATCTTAAAAGTCATTTTTAAATTTTATGGCCATATTTGTCAGAACTTTACATGCTACATGGTTATTCTCTGTCTAGCTGAGGAACTGCATTTGTCATCTAACTCCAAATAGAACTGTTTATTAAACACAAAGTACAAAGATAAATGACTTAACAATAGCAACACTTTAAGTAAAAGGACAGAACAGATAAACTGCAACTTATATTTATCCCTAGGTCACTTCTAGATTAGAAAGTAAATAAATATCTGCCTGCTATAAAATCCAAGAAAACAAAGTCTATAAAATCATCAATGGCAGTAATTATCTGCTAAGGCCTTAAAGAAGAAGCTTTCTAAGATCAAGATCTTAATAATTAGGGGGCTTAACACCCATACAGTGCAGAAAAAAGTTTTTCCGGTGGCACAGTGGTAAAGAATCCACCTGCAAATGCAGGAGATGCAAGAGATGTAGGTTCAATCCCTGGGTCAGGAAGATCTCCTGGAGCAGGAAATGGCAACCTACTCTAGTATTCTTGCCTGGGAAATCCAAGAACAGAGGAGCCTAGTGGGCTACAGTCCACCAGATGGCAAAGAGTTGGACATGACTGACCAACTGAGCATGCGCTACTGGAAGAGAGGATCCCGTTTCAGGTAGAAGTTTGGAAGAATTTTTGGATGACTGTTCATTCTTAAACAGAAGAGGAGAATATTTCATATTTCAAATAATTTTCTGCAACATAAGAGTTACTGTGTATTCTCAGTAGCATTTCACAATAAGTAATTATGATTGAGAGAATTTAAAACTCTGAAAAAGGAATTTAGTCTTATCCTTAGGGAGACAGGATACAGATACAGATTGAAAGGTTAACTTAGAATGGCCCCATAACAATACAAAAACATAGTGACGTGAAGGTCGCTCGGTCGTGTCTGACTCTTTGAGACCCCATGGACTATACAGTCCATGGAATTCTCCAGGCCAGAATACTGGAGTGGGTAGCCATTCCCTTCTCCAGGGGATCTTCCCAACCCAGGGATCGAACCCAGGTCTCCCACCTTGCAGGCGAATTCTTTACAAGCTAAGCCACAAGGGAAGCCCAAGAACACTGGAGTGGGTAGCCTACCCCTTCTCCAGCGGATCTTCCTGACCCAGGAATCAAACCAGGGTCTCCTGCATTGCAGGTGGATTCTTTACCAACTGAGCTATGAGGGAAGCCCCAGGAAGCCCCAATAAAAACATAACTTAATAGTAATTTATTACTCAGTAAAGTTACCAGGAGCAAAGGACTCCTTTTGCAAATAGGTTTTAGCATATCTACAGTTACACAGATGTCTGTAACTACATCCCTGGAATAAAAATCACTAAGTAGGAAGTATGCTCACATGGATCCTCTGCCTGAATCACAGCATCACAGGGCTACTGCCCTGCCCCACATCTTGCCTCCTCTGAGCATGCCAGGGAAGGCAGCACAGAGAGCAGTCAGGAGAATTCCTCCTTCCAGGGCATCGCAGTCTTCTCTCCTCCTGGTGTTTCCAAGCTCTTAGAAAACGAAGTTAGCACTTGTCCATGACAAGCATAGGGCACTACGGTCCCAGAGTAATTTTGCTTAATTCCCTTTCTGTGACACAGCAACTCCAGTTCAAAGTAGCTGTGAGCAGGCAGAGACGGTGCTTTGCCACGGATCCAGGAGGGATCAGGTCTGAGCATGCCTGAAGAGGGACGTATGAGGGTTTTCCTAGAGTTTGTACAATATGGAATTGCTATTTGTATGCTACTTATGTCTTCAACTTTGCTAGGTAATATATTCCAGTGTTCATATTACTATCTTACAAGCTCTTCATCCTTGGTAAATCCATAGTAAAGTCTTCTCATTCTTAATGTTATTCAATTTAGTACTTGTTTTCTTGATCAAGCTTTCCTGAAGCTTGAACCAACATTTGGCTTTTTTTTATCTCTCTATCATTCTTTGCTTTCTATTTCATTTAATATCTTAATATAAATTATTTTCTTTCTTCTTTCTATTAATTATGTTGTCTTCTAACTTCTTAGATTTCATGCTTAACTCACTAATTGTCAGTATATCTTTTCAAATACAGTGTAAGTCTACAAATTTCTAAGTATTGCACTACTGTACTTTACAAGTTTTCATGATATATTATTAACCAGTTCTAAGCGTTTACTACTTTCCATAAATATACTATTTTTTAGTCTTTGTGAGTTATTATTTGCACACTTTTAAGGGTCAAAACAGGTTGTCGGGCAGTAAATAAATAACATTAAATGAAGTTTCAAAGGCATAACCCCATGGGTTGCAAAGTACACTGGACGGCGGTAAGATAATGCTGGCAGTCTTATGTACTAATGCTTATTGGCCGAACATGAAACAGTTTTTGCACTATTTCCCCTTGGATAAGCATGGCTAATAGTATCAATTGTGGGACAAAATACTTAGTAGCAATGCGCTTAATGTAATGATATGTATATCATTTCTTAAATAAATGTGTGCACAATTTCTAGTTTATATATTGGTATCCACATATACTAAAAACAAAGTCCAGAACTAAACAGTGTGAATACAGGGCATTTACTGTCAAACAGAACACGCATCTATTATTCTCTAGAGATGGAGACATTTATTTAAGGTCTCTTCTCAAGGGCAGATCCTGCATCTTAGACTCAAGATTACCCCTTTCCAGCTTCTGAGAATCTAGTTTTCCTGGGAGTCTAATCTTATTGTCACATTGAATCTTCCGTTTACCTAGAATGCTCTAAGCTTTATCTATATACAAGTCAACACTTCATGGTCACTAACAGGGATGTTCTTACTAGAGTCTGGACCTTCTTAGCATTCAATTTGAAACCTAAATTAGTGAAAAGAAAATAGGCTCAGGTGTCTAGTCACTATGGCTCTATCTTTCTGTAACCAAAGGTAATGTGATCTGTATCAACAGAAGGCTGCACGTAAATAATTCTGGGTTGGAATTCTCCTGTCTTGGGCTCAATTTGGGTTCTGCTTCTATTATGTACCTTGGTAAGTCACCTCCAGGACATTCATTTGCTCATACAGAAAATTCATTAATTCCACTGATGTTTATTGAATGCTCACTAGGGTAAGGTTCTGGGGCACTATAGTAGATTGGCTTACATAATTACCAAAGTTCTACCTAAGCAATTATATTCTGTAATTTTTATGTCAGAAATAGAAGCCTGCTCTCCTCTGCTGTGACTGATTCTCATCATGCCTCATCTTACTCTCTTGGGTTTCCCAGTCCCACTTATGGAAGTAGATTCAATAGGCCCATAAAGTGGTCACTTTTTAACTGGTTTGCTTTCTCTTAAAGTCGTTGGCTGATCACACACACACACACACACACACACACACACACACAAAGTCTTTGGGTCTGAACGGATTTCTATAAGATTTTTTTCCTTAAATTTTAAACTAATTTGATTATACATGTGGTTAAAAGTTATGTTTTAGGGATTTTGCTACAGACATATAGATCTACATATATACCAGCAGTCATAAGGTAACAACCATGATTTATGCAATGCTTTACAGTTTTCAAGGTATTTTCACACACATTCTTTATGTAATACTCATAATAATCTTATGGCAAGAAGAACTAGTAATATTTTTGGTCTCACTTAGCATATGATGGAACAGATCCAAAAAGAATAAGTCACTTATTAAAGCAAGTCACATAACTAGTCGGCGGCTTCTGTTAAAGTTGTGATTTTTCACTATCCCCAAGTCAAGCAGATACATGTAGCACAAAAGTGCTTATAAATTAGACTTTGAGCCAAGGTTATTTTTACACACTTTATGTTCTTGATTATCTAATCACTAGAAATAACTTTAAATTTAAGATGGACTGTGGAGCAGGACATGAGTTTGAGTAAACTCCTGGAGTTGGTGATGGACAGGGAGGCCTGGTGTGCTGCAGTCCATGGGGTCTCAAAGAGTCAGACACGACTGAGCGACTGAACTGAACTGAACCATGAACCGGATAGGAATGATTTGATGGCATTAGAATACTTTTAAATAAAAGGTCCTCAGTGACAGCAAGAATTCTCAACATTGAAAATTTCAAGTAGTAATATCAAAGATAAAGTTATTTTCTATTAAGGTTAACACATCTAATCATTCTGCTTTTTTTTTTTTTTCTATTTTGACATTATGTCATATGGACAGATTCCATGAAATTCCAAGGGGCTTATGTTAATAATTCACCCAATCTTTCAAAGCATATTATTCCTATTTGGGGCTGGGAATAGAATTTGCTTGATAATGTCCAGGAGATTCTTCTAGAATTGTTGATGTATGATGGTATCCTGCCTGGCTTTATACACAGAACAGCCCTAAGAGGACAGATTAAAGCACTGTTGGATTTTTCTTTATCCTTTCAAGTCATGCCAAGTTTCAGTCATCAGGAATAGGGAAAAGTACTATTAAAAATTAGCACTCTACTACCACAATCATTATTTTTTAATATCAATGTTCTAATTAAACCAATGGTAAAGTTCCTGTTCTGCTGGATAGAAGACTGAAGCAATAGATTCCTAAGAAAATTTTTTAAAAAAGTGGATATTAATAGCTCTGCTAGGGGTCCTCTATGTCAGCTGTCTCCAACCTCTCTGGCATCTGGGACTGGTTTCATGGAGGACAATTTTTCTTCAGACTTAGGTGTAGGGGAGGGAGTGTGCAACCTACATCCCTCACATGTGCAATTCATAGTAGAATCTGTGCTCTTATGATAATCTAATAGTCTAATAATCTAATGCCACTGCTGATCTTCAGGCAGTAATGGGAGTGATGGACAGTGGCTGCAAATGTAGATGAAGCTTTGCTTGCTAACCCACTGCTCACCTGCTGCTGTGTGGCCTGCTTTCTAACAGGTCGGGGACCAGCAGCAGTTCTTGGCCAGGGGGTTGGGGACCCCTAGCTTAAGTTATTTTTTGTCGCTTGTCTCTTTCCACTTTTGTGTCTCTTTTTTTCACTCCGCATCTATGTTTCTCTGTCTCTCTCACACATACACAATCCATCAACAAATTCATGATAGAAGACTGTTGAAATGTCTCCACAATAATCTTCTCAAAACTAAACAAATCAAAACCACATTTAGAACATGATCTGCAGCAAAATATTTTTCCTGACAAAGCAAGAACTGCATAGCCTAGAAACATAAAGTTTGAAAGGTTATCAAAGAATCTTGTTGTCTAAACAATGGTATAAACAAATCTGAAAATATTTCACTTAAATGAAGTCATTTAACATGACCTACAGTTAAAGGAAAGCTTGTGTACTAGATTCTGTTAGAGTTTAATAATTATTTTCCAAAGAAGAGGGATACTGAATTTGGTGGCTTTTATTTTAAAGGTAATTATTAAAATAAATAAATAAATAAAGGTCATTATCACAAATGAATCCTACGTGGGGGTAGGTACTTATCATACCCTGGCTGAAAGATTCCTTAAGCTTTTTCATATTTTTACTCTGATGTTGTAATTTCCTGATTACTAATGTGGATTCCCACTTGCTGTTGAAGTTGAAACAAATATATTAGTTTCTGGAAAGGACAGCTTCCCTAAAATTAATACATGGGCATTGTGCTTGGTTCTTCAGTTTATTTTTGAATTTAATTAGAATGAGGTCTTTTAATGTTCTTTGAGAGTCACCAACTCCCAGTGCACTCCAACTGCAGGATTTGTAAAAGAGAGCAGCAGAATGAGCTATGCGAGTCCAGGAACTGAACTTATATTGTGTCTGTAAGATAGACATAATTATAAAAGAGCTTATAGTTCCAAAAAGTCATCCATTTCCATTCTTGTATCAGTTTATTGATTCATTCCAAAGAAGTATTAATCTGTTTCTTTTTTAGGAGCTCTTTAGAGAGAGAATCTTATTCTACTCTAGGCAAACCATATGGTACACAGGCTCTTCCTAAAGTGTAAGTTAATTGTCTTACTAAACTTTAAAAACAATATTTCTTTTTAATATGTGGAAAATGACTCTCCTAATGACTGAGCTGTAATAAGCCATTATTTTCTCTCTGCTAATTATGAATGTCTACCTAGAAATCCATAGAAGATTAACTGAAAAAATTTAGAACTAATAAGTCAGTTAGCCAACATACAATTATCAGTTACTTTCTTATACACTGGCAATGCCCAGTAAAATTGTATTTTAAAATATTCCATTTACCATAGCAACAAAAACCTTATAGTTTATGACAAGAAATATGCAAGACCTATATGACTAAGGGGCTTCCCTTGTAGCTCAGTTGGTAAAGAATCTTCCTGCCGTGCAGGAGACCCGGGTTCAATTCCTGGGTTAGGAAGATCCCCTGGAGAAGGAAATGGCAACCCACTCCAGTATACTTGCCCAGTAGAAAATCTCATGGTCAGAGGAGCCTGGTGGGCTGTAGTCCATGGGGTCGCAAAGAGTCGGGCACGACTGAGCGACTAACACTTACTTACACTTATATGAGTAAATCTATAAGTGCCTGCTGTATAAAAAAGCAAGTCCCTTATTTATCTTGTCTTATTGCAATAGAGAGATCTTTTGTAGAATTCCACATAGCAACAGTAAAAGCAGAAGCCTGATTTTCTTTTTTCTTGAATGAATCAGTTGTTACCGCATAACTGTTAAATATAGTTATGTTTGATTTAGGTTTTTAATAGGTATCTAGATGAGAACTTTTCTTCTTTTTTTCTTACACTATAATTTTGTTTGTATTATGCTTTTAAAATGTGAAATGAGTATTAAATGTTATAAAACAATTTATCTGTATTTGCAAAAGTAATTATACATTTTTCACCTTAATGTAGTAAAACTTATGAAGAACTATCTTTGCATTCCTAATATAATCCCTACTTGTTAACATCTGGTTATAATATAATTCTAACATTTTTATTGCAGTCTGATTCAATTTGAAAATATTTCAAACAGAATTTTTATACCTCTCTTTAAATGATCTTGGCCTAGAGTTTTCTTATTTTTCCTTTTTATTATCAATATTTGTTTATACTATTTGAGTTAGGCTATATTTAAGAGAATATATTATGAAACTTTTTCATTTTTTAATTTTCTAAAATAATTGATATAACATGGTAATTATCTGTTCCTTGAAAACTCAATTGAGATAGATCATTTCCGGGACAGATATTTGGCTATGTTTTAAAATTATTTTATCCTATATTCAGATATTCTTCCTATTCATTTTTGTTAATCAACAGAAAATTATCCATTACATTTATATATCTAAATTTACAATTAGGCTTGACTTTTCATTGAAAATCTCTTTCATAAATATTGTCTTCCTCCTTCCTGTCAAGCTTGCCTACTTTATCAGTCTTCAAAAACACTGGATTTTCTTTTTATAAATTAAATACACTTTTCTTGATTCAGTTTCATTAATTTTTTATTTTACACTTATTCATCTCTTCTTTCTCTTTTTCTGCATGGGTCATATAAAAAGTTTGGATATATATGTATATTAATATTATTCATTTTACAATAGTTTGTAATTTAAGTCTATTACTCTTTGGTGGTTCAGACAGTAGAGAATCAGCCTATAATGAGGGAAGCCTGGGTTTGAACCCTGGGTTGGGAAGATCTCCTGGAGAAGGAAATGGCAGTGCACTCCGTATTCTTGCCTGGAGAATTCCATGGATAGAGGAGCCTGGTAGGCTTTAGTCCATGAGGTCACAAAGAGTCGAACATGACTGAGCAACTTTCAATTCACTTCACCTCACTCTTTAATATATGTTGTGTAAGATAATATTCTCAATTTTCAAACAGATCACGGGGTGGCAGGGGGAAATTAAGCTTTTTGTTTTCTTTTGTTACATAATTTTCAAGAAATGATTCAAAGAATGACAGAATAATTTTATACTATCTGGTTCCTTCCTCTCGTTATTTCAATGTGTACCAATATATACCCCTAAGTAGGCGGCAATAGCCTCAAAAACGTGTTATCAGTTCCTTCAAAGAACAAAATAAAATAAAAAAGCAAAGGAGTGTTGGATGCATAGATAGTGTTTAATATTAATACATATCTACTGATTGATATCCACAAAGGAATACCTAGCCATCATTTAACATATGGTGCAGCTCTGGTCACATGTCATTGGGAACTGGACTACTAGAACTGTGCTCCAATGTGGAAGTGCTAGTAGGGGTGGCTTCCAGCTCACACTGATTCTCTGGAGACCAGATCTAAGTTAGCCCCACAATCAGGGGAAAATGGGACCAGTGCCCAACAAAGATGATTGCCTCAAGTAGAAAAGAAAGCATAAATGCTTATGGATTTCTTCTCCAATGATACTTAATTCATAATGAGAAGATAGAATTATATTGAATAACCTCAGCTTTTCTGATTGCTGCACTCCTGAGTCTAGAAGATTCTACTCTGCCTTGGATTAGACATTTTGACATCCTTAAGTAATCATCAGAGTTGGGTTTTTTGTTGGTAACCAAAAGAGTTGCTTTCTTTTCTTACATTCATTTAAGTTTACAAGATGGAGTTTTTAACTTGGGGAGAAAAAGAGCTAGTTGGTAGGGTGTACTAAGTTAGTGGGTAAGGTGTATTTCTTTTTTAATTTTTAAGTAAAAATTGGCAACTGCTATGACAAAATTACAAATTAAGTGTGAGTAAAAAAATATAGAAGTAGATATTCTAAGTACACAACTACTTTTGACTGCACTTTCAGAGAAGTATCATTTAGTATACCACAGCTATAATTTACTATAATCAACTCTTGATTACCCCAGTAATCCAAAACAGGAGATAACTCTAATCACTTTTAAAACCATTCATGACTTTTTTCCTTATATTCCATCTAATGTTCACCTAAAATGAAAATTAAAATTCATTCCTGAACGTCAAATGTTGAGCAATAGTACAGATAGTAGCAAAGTACAGCTGATGCAAGAAGTATATTGATCAAGAATTATGCATTCAGGTTGATTTTCAGAAAACAGTTAACTTATAAGCAGATAATTAATTGCTTGAAAAGTGGAATTTACTTTTAGGGAAAAATGGGTAAGTTATTACAATGTGACCTTTACAAAATACTGGTGCTAGGATGAGACCAATGGAGTCCTAATTGTAGTTAGTCTATGAGAACTGAGATGATTATACCATCACAAAGGCTTAAGCTTATTGTAAGAAAAAATATATAAAATATTTATATATATGAATATTTATATAAATACATATGTATTTATATATATTATAATATATAATATAAAACCCTTTTATAGGCCCAGTAGATGTGTTTAGCAGTATTTCTTTCTTTTAGGCACTATTATAAAAAGGTAGTTCATTTAAAATAGGGCAATGTAGGCTTGTGCCTTGAAGTAATTCTGCAGATGCTCTGAGAGGTCTTTTTAAAGATTTTGTATGTGTTTTACTTGCGTGTTAACCACTATATTCTCATTGCTTAAAAGATAATGTTTCTAGCATGGGCTTCCCTGGTGGCTCAGAGGTTAAAGTGTCTGCCTGCAATGTAGGAGACTCGGGTTCGATCCCTGGGTTGGGAAGATCCCCTGGAGAAGGAAATGGCAACCCACTCCAGTATTCTTGCCTGGAGAATCCCATGGACGGAAGAGCCTGATGGGCTACAGTCCACAGGGTCACAAAGAGTCGGACACGACTGAGCCACTTAAAAACTTTCATAATACATTGGCCAAATATATTGAACAAGTAAATTGATGAATTAATTGCTCTATGTATACAGATTTAAAATTATACATATTGTTACAGCAATTTAAAATTAGTTTGCATAAATTAATGGTATTTCAAATGAGAGATGAGAAAAAGTTGTTTTACTGGCTGATGGTACTTCCATAACCAAAACACAATAATGTTACGTCAGTATTGCTGACTTGTTTTCTTCATAACTTTGTGGAGAAGAGCTGATATTTTACTTGTCAAAAAATATTTTGCAGAACAATATGCTTGAAAACCTAAGATTTGAGGTGAAATATATTTTAATACTTACATATATATTAATATTTCTTCAGTTTTAAATTTCCCACCTGTATGCATGTAACCTACCCTTGTACAGATGGGATATAGTTTTCCCTTCTGTGCTGTGTTGTGTGTGTTAATCGCTCCATCATATCCAACTCTTTGCGACTCCACAGACCGTAGTCTGTGGTTCCTCTGTCCATGGGAATCTCCAGGCAAGAATGCTGGAGTGGGTTGCCAGTTCCTTCTCCAGGGAACTCTGTGCTCTATTACTCTATAAATATAATGGTTTTTAAGTGAAAATTTAGAAATTCAATGTTTAAAGCTTGATTCCATGATTTTCTTTTTTTTTTAAATTTTTTATTTTTTTCCATTTATTTTTATTAGTTGGAGGCTAATTACTTTACAACATTGCAGTGGTTTTTGTCATACATTGAAATGAATTAGCCATGGATTTACATGTATTCCCCATCCCGGTTCCCCCTCCCAGCTCCCTCTCCACCCCATCCCTCTGGGTCTTCCCATTGCAACAGGCCTGAGCACTTGTCTCCTGCATCCAACCTGGGCTGGTGATCTGTTTCACCCTAGATATATATGTTTCGATGCTGTTCTCTTGAAACATCCCACCCTCGCCTTCTCCCACAGAGTCCACAAGTCTGTTCTATACATCTGAGTCTCTTTTTCTTTTTTTGCATATAGGGTTATCGTTACCATCTTTCTAAAGTCCATATATATGTGTTAGTATACTGTAATGGTCTTTATCTTTCTGGCTTACTTCACTCTGTATAATGGGCTCCAGTTTCATCCATCTCATTAGAACTGATTCAAATGAATTCTTTTTAATGGCTGAGTAATATTCCATGGTATATATGTACCACAGCTTCCTCATCCATTCGTCTGCTGATGGGCATCTAGGTTGCTTCCATGTTCTGGCTATTATAAACAGTGCTGCGATGAACATTGGGGTGCACGTGTCTCTTTCGGATCTGTAATCAGAAATCTTCCAGCAAACAAAAGCCCAGGACCAGATGGCTTCACAGCTGAATTCTACCAAAAATTTAGGGAAGAGCTAACACCTATCTTACTCAAACTCTTCCAGAAAATTGCAGAAGAAGGTAAACTTCCAAACTCATTCTATGAGGCCACCATCACCCTAATTCCAAAACCAGACAAAGATGCCACAAAAAAAGAGAACTACAGGCCAATATCACTGATGAACATAGATGCAAAAATCCTTAACAAAATTCTAGCAAACAGAATCCAACAACATATTAAAAAAATCATACACCATGACCAAGTGGGCTTTATCCCAGGAATGCAAGGATTCTTTAATATCCGCAAATCAATCAATGTGATACACCACATTAACAAATTGAAAGATAAAAACCATATGATTATCTCAATAGATGCAGAAAAAGCCTTTGACAAAATTCAACATCCATTTATGATTAAAACTCTCCAGAAAGCAGGAATAGAAGGAACATACCTTAACATAATAAAAGCTATATATGACAAACCCACAGCAAGCATCACCCTCAATGGTGAAAAATTGAAAGCATTTCCCCTGAAATCAGGAACAAGACAAGGGTGCCCACTCTCACCACTACTATTCAACATAGTTTTAGAAGTGTTGGCCACAGCAATCAGGGCAGAAAAAGAAGTAAAAGGAATCCAGATAGGAAAAGAAGAAGTGAAACTCTCTCTGTTTGCAGATGACATGATCCTCTACATAGAAAACCCTAGACTCTACCAGAAAATTACTAGAGCTAATCAATGAATACAGTAAAGTTGCAGGATATAAAATTAACACACAGAAATCTCTTGCATTCCTATACACTAACAATGAGAAAACAGAAAGAGACATTAAGGAAACAATACCATTCACCATTGCAACAAAAAGAATAAAATACTTAGGAGTATATCTACCTAAAGAAACAAAAGACCTATACATAGAAAAGTATAAAACACTGATGAAAGAAATCAAAGAGGACACAAACAGATGGAGAAATATACCGTGTTCATGGATTGGAAGAATCAATATTGTCAAAATGGCTATACTACCCAAAGCAATCTATAGATTCAATGCAATCCCTATCAAACTACCAACGGTATTTTTCACAGAACTAGAACAAATAATTTCACAATTTGTATGGAAATACAAAAAACCTCGAATAGCCAAAGTAACCTTGAGAAAGAAAAATGGAACTGGAGGAATCAACCTGCCTGACTTCAGACTCTACTACAAAGCCACAGTCATCAAGACAGTATGGTACTGGCACAAAGACAGAAATATAGATCAATGGAACAGAATAGAAAGCCCAGAGATAAATCCAAGAACCTATGGTCACCTTATCTTCGACAAGGGAGGCAAGGATATACAATGGAAAAAAGACAACCTCTTTAACAAGTGGTGCTGGGAAAACTGGTCAACCACCTGTAAAAGAATGAAACTAGAACCCTTTCTAACACCATACACAAAAATAAACTAAAAATGGATTAAAGATCTAAATGTAAGACCAGAAACTATCAAACTCCTAGAGGAGAACATAGGCAAAACACTCTCCGACATAAATCACAGCAGGATCCTCTATGACCCACATCCCAGAATTTTAGAAACAAAAGCAAAAATAAACAAATGGGACCTAATGAAACTTAAAAGCTTTTGCACAACAAAGGAAACTATAAGCAAGGTGAAAAGACAGCCCTCATATTGGGAGAAAATAATAGCAAATGAAGCAACAGACAAAGGATTAATCTCAAAAATATACAAGCAACTCCTGCAGCTCAATTCCAGAAAAATAAATGACCCAATCAAAAAATGGGCCAAAGAACTAAACAGACATTTCTCCAAGGAAGACATACGGATGGCAAAAAAACACATGAAAAGATGCTCAACATCACTCATTATCAGAGAAATGCAAATCAAAACCACAATGAGGTACCATTACACACCAGTCAGGATGGCTGCTATCCAAAAGTCTACAAGCAATAAATGCTGGAGAGGGTGGGAGAAAAGGGAACCCTCTTACACTGTTGGTGGGAATGCAAATTAGTATAGCCACTATGGAAAACAGTGTGGAGATTCCTTAAAAAGCTGGAAATAGATCTGCCATATGACCCAGCAATACCACTTCTAGGCATACACACTGAGGAAACCATGATTTTCTTAAAAGTATATCATAGACAACACCTGGAACTTATCATTCTTTCTTAAGGCTTGAGTAATTCATAAGAATTTTAAAACTATGCATAAATTTGGTGATATTGATAACATACATAGGAAAAGGAGGGAATATATATGTATAACAAAACATTTTTAAAAATTCATATTTATTGAAGTATTGAGGAGGGATAAAATTATTTTATCTGAAAGGTGAGAAATTGAAAGGAAGTTATACTCACTATAAGAATATTTGACAATTATGCTTAGTTTAGACATATTTTAGAAAAGTTTTCAAATATCTGCTGATATCAGTAGTTATCAGTAATATCAGTGATACTAAGGTAGCTATATAAAAGCTCATTAAGAAGCAATTTTATCATAAAATTAAGACAAGTTATTAATAAATGCCCCTGAGAAGAAAAAAACACAGAGTCTTTGGAAGCATCACTACACATATGTTGACTTCTTCAAATATAAACAGTACTCCAAACGTCAGAATGAATGTTTCCAAAGTTAAACAGTTGGAAGAGCAATGCTGAATGGAGTGACACAAAATGGGAAAAGCAACATATGCATGCTGCTTTGATTAATTCTTCCCAGTTGTGGATGTGGATTAAAAAAAATACAGATACAATAACATGGATTTTAGAGAAGAAAAATATAGAGTACACAGAATGTACATAGTTAATTTTTTCACAATAGTGTTAACTGGATTACATGATAGATAAGAAGTACAAAGACCAGTAGAGAACAAGTCTTTGAAAATGAAATAACTGGACAGTAAACACAGGTGACAGGACTCCAAAGCTATCACTTCATTGCTAGTTATTCTGACAGAATTAAAGTGAATAATAAGGAAGGTAAAAATTATAGATAAGAATAAAAGAGAAGATAGCATTCCACTAGAGTGAAATTTCCAGTAGAATACAAAGGGAAAAATAAAAGCTCTGTGGAAAAGTCTCCATGAAAAAATATCTTCTCTGAGTATTGTGTAAAGTCTTAACATTTGTCCAAAGCAGCTGCATAACATGGTGACATCAGAGCTGCTTCTTGCATTGAAAAGGAGGCAGAAATTCATTTAAATGTACAAGCATGAGAATGCCTTAGTCTCACCTAGAATAGGAAAAAACACTTTCCTCTTTATTTTTCATTTTTATTTTGAAAAGATTTATTTTTCATTTTTATCTTTGCATTTAAATGTACGTTGTTGCTATGATGAGACTTTAATTTTTTTGTTATATTTTTTGATGGATCTTAATTATGATCTGATGACAGATATATTTGTTTTGTTTAAAACTGAAAGAAAGATATCTGTTAAGATCAATGCACAAAGCTACAAAGCATAATTTAGGTTTCAAGGAATGTAGTCCCCCTTCCTCAAAGAGGGATTTTAAACCTTCTTTGTAAGTGATATCATCGTGACTTGAAAATCATCCCATTATTCTCTAAATAACTCAATATTTTCAGTTACTGATCTAAGGCAGTCATTGTCTTTAAATTTCCTTAGAGGACCGGTAATATTAAGATGTGTATCAAATGAATGCTTCAAGGTTTATACTCAAACACAACAAAGTATAGGTTTATCAAGATATTGTGACTGGAAACTAATATCCCATGACTGTCATTAATGACAGAAAATTAGTAATATAATATTAATAAACAGATTACAGTAATTTGTAGCTTCCCACAGATCACACACACACACACACACAAACACACACATGGTTCTTTTAGATCACACACATACACACACACACACACACACACACACACACACACACACACATGGTTCTTTTAGTTCCACTGTTGACTGCTGGTGGTTGAATCCAAAGAAACATATTGATATAATGTGGAGATAACTACAGATGGTGTTAAAGGCAAGAAAAGGAATTCAGGGCAAAGCAAGCTCATTTTCCAGAAATACTATTTTAAGCTCCTTCATTATCAAACAATGGATATATATATATATATATAATTTATTTACTCTACATATAAACTAGTTTTGAAATCAAATCAGAGGAAATTGTCTCTGATGAATCAATAAATTAAATTTAGGATAAATTAAAATATAATCTGGGTCAATTGAAGAAGTCTTTGCTCTTGGGTCATGGTCACAGATGTTGCCCATTTTAAGTATTCATCAGTTGGTATTTGGGTTGGTGGTACTAGTAATGGATTCTTTTTCATTGCACCTGCAGAAATTACCTTACTTTTAATAGTGGATAATCTGATCCTATAATTCTGTTTTATTTGCAGTAACCACACTGGCACAACCCAATGTATAGTCCAGATTCAAAAAACTGAAAGACTTTTTTTTGTGATAGTTTTCTGTTTTTCTTTCTTTTTGCTTTACTTTTCTAAATTAACTAGTTGGTTTTTTTTAACCCCACATATCTCCATATACAATTATTAAAATAGTTTTAAACTTCTAGAATTTCATACACATTCAACATTAGTAAATTGCTTTGCCCATACTGAAAAATATTTATTTTTAGATTAGTACAAACTAGAAACAAAGCATGTAATATTATATAGGTAAAAATAAAGTAGTACAGCAAAGACAGTGGCAAATTCTTTGACACTCCTCTCATTGAAAAGTCAGATTTTTGCCCCTCACTCCCTGAATCTTGTCAAGCCTGTGACTGATTCGACCAATAAAATAGTGTAGGAGTGAGCAATTTCAGTTACTAGCCCAGTCTCTGCAATTTTCACTTTTGGCTTGGAGCTCTGCATTGCAATCTAAGAAGTATGACTAGCCTGGGACCGACAAGCTGTGGAGAATTCCAGAATAGCCACTTGGGGGAGTCCTGGAGAGACAGCTGGTGAGGTGGGGGAGGTCAGAGGGAGGTGGTGGGAGAGGGGATGATGATGAGACCCTAAGCGTGGCCTTTCTTCAGGAGTTCCAGCCCCTAACCTATTTTCTGTCATCCCAGCTGAGGTCCCAGAAATTGTGGAGCATCTCCTGCTGTGTTCTGTTCAAATTATACGGTCCATAGATTCATGAGATGCTATACTTGTTGTTATTTTTAAGCCACTACATTTTTGGGGTGGTGTTGTTATGCAATGATAGATAACTGGAACAAGCAGATTGACCATTAACCTGTATCTCATAGATCTCAATCAAATATGGAATTCTCAATCTAACATGGGATTCTATATTTTTGTCACTAGATTGGGTGAAGGTATTTTGAAGATTCTCTTTTAATACATAAAACTTAATCAACTTACACATCTAATTATCTGATTCTTTTGAGCTGAAATTTGGAGATACAGTGCTGTCTTTGTGTGATTCACAGACAGGTGAATGTAAATATGTCATAATATTACTGATCCACAGCACATTCAGATAAAAAATAAACATAAAAACCTTAGTTTCATTCACCTCACAATATTGCTGTGATGCATCAAATAAGATGCATATAAAAGTATATTCTGAACTACAGTATCCTCTTCAAATATGAGATAGAATGGTTATTTTGCTATTGATATTATGAAATAGATGTATATGTAGTTGGTGGAAACATCTGTCACTTACAGTAAGACATATTTTAATAATCAATTATATTCTGAGTTTATCGATGTGAACTGCATTGGTTATTTAGTAGATCACTTAGAGCTACAGAAACTTTCCTCTTTTAGTCCCATGTCAATAGAGTTAGTAGGGTAAATCAGCTGAATGCCCAGGAGTCGGATGCCTTATGCGATTAGTGGTGCAGCTGAGATCTATGGGTGAGAATAACACCAATGTCTAGAAATTTCTTCAGGTGACAGATCCTCCTTTAGAGTTAATTACTTGGGCCTCAAGTCAGTTACTTGCATCTGTGGTCATGTTCAGTTGACTAGTTGTTAATGTAGCTCCCACTGGTACAATAGCACCATTTTGAGGTTAAAAATAGTGATTTGTAATAATCCTTAATGTGACATGTTCCAGGAGCTATGAGGCATTATGTCTGTCACACCTATTTGCCATGTTACAGATAGAAAAGAGCAATGAAAAAAAAAACCTTAGCCACGGTACTAACCAGCAACTGAACTAAGTCTTCAGAAGGACTATATGGTGGTCTTTTAAAAATATGTAGCCACTAAATATGCTAAGGTAAAAATGTTATGATGCATAATTCACTAAATATTAAGAAATTTAGCACGAGGTTGTTGGTAGCAGCAGTCCTAATAGTTATACATATTTGGGCAAATTAGAAAGATTTCCTCCACCTACCTGCTGTGATTTACCCCACAAAATAACAAGAATCAAGGGACATATGGAAATAATGAATGCGTGGATTGCCTTCTTTAAATGTCCTTGTGTTATATAGAAGGATGAAACATAGGTTCTAGGAACAATTTGCCTTTGCCAACTGAAACTTAGCCAAAAACAATTTATATTGCATTCAACCATGAAGGACTGCAGAATACTTCCTCAGCTAAAGCTTGTGCTAAGTCACTTCAGTCCAATCTGACTCTTTGCAACCTAAAGCTTAACATTTTCTAATTACAGACTTAACGATTTCCTATTACTAAAGGCTTAAGGAGTATCCAAGTTAACTTTAATATCCTCACTCACATTTTCAATCATTTTGTGGAAATAATGATATTTCTAATAGTATTTAAGTCATTAGCTTTATATGTGTGTGTGTGTGCGTGTGTGTGTGTATCCCAGGTGGCGCTAGT
The DNA here is from genome assembly GCF_023699985.2 of Odocoileus virginianus. Lineage (NCBI taxonomy): Eukaryota > Metazoa > Chordata > Mammalia > Artiodactyla > Cervidae > Odocoileus > Odocoileus virginianus. Next base: position 14,132,392 of record NC_069698.1, read on the forward strand.
GATAAAGAACCTCCCAGCTAATGCAGGAGATGTAAGAGGTGCAGGTTCGATCCCTGGGTTGGGAAGATACCCTGTAGAAGAAAATGGCAACTCACTCCAGGATGCTTGCCTGGAGAATCCCACAGACAGAGGAACCTGGTGGGCTAAGTCCAAGGGGTCGCAAAAAAGTTGGACATGACCAGAGAAACTTAGCTTTAATCACACACACACACACACACACACACACACACACACACACACAAATTCATATATATATATATATATATATATGAACATAAACTTATCTTTTTCAACATACATAAATTGAGACAAAGTTTCAAGGTAAAACAGTTAAACTCAAATAGTGTCCACCAAGAAAGTTAAAAACATTAGAGAAAACCAACTTTTCCTATATTAGAACTTGAATGATAATGAAATTTTCTAATTTTCCAGTGATATTCTCAAGTAAATGGGCAGATATCTATTCTTATTTATTTTCCTCTGAAAATATTAGATCAGTGTGGATTCTACAAGGTCATTGTAAATACATGATTTTAAAACACAGCCAAATTCTGTAGCAACATAAATGTTTTTATGAGCAGCAGGTGTATTCTTTGAAAGACTGTAAAGGTACTAACAGCCCAGTAAGGAGTACATAATAATAGGCTGTTAACTCAGTCTCACTTACAAGAGAATTGAGGAAGGACATTTTAAACCATTAAGATAAAGGCATTTTCAAAAATAGCCAATATAAATGCCTTAGGAAGAGAGGTTCATTTAAACTTTAACTCATTAAAACAATGAATTTAGTCTTCTTGATGTGAATATACCCATCCAAAAGAATTAATTACTCTGAGTAAAAATAAAATAGTAATTTTGAAACCAAATATGTTTTAGCATGATAGGTATTTGGAAATGAATTCCAAGTTAATTTATTTTTGCAAGTTTCAGAATTTGAGGCTTATTCTAACATAAATCTATAATACCTAGCATAGTTCAGTTAAGTTCAGTCACTCAGTCAGGTCCGATTCTTTGCCACCCCATGGACTGCAGCACACCAGGCCTCCCTGTCCATCACCAACTCCCAAAGTTTACTCAAACTCATGTCCATTGAGTTGGTTATGCCATCCAACCATCTCATCCTCTGTTGTCCCCTTCTCCTCCCGCCTTCAATCTTTCCCAGCATCAGGGTCTTTTCCAACGAGTCAGGTCTTCGCATCAGGTGGCCAAAGTATTGGAGTTTCAGCTTCAGCATCAGTCCTTCCAATGAATATTCAGGACTGATTTCCCTTAGGATGGACTGGTTGGATCTCCTTGCAGTCCAAGGGACTCAAGAGTCTTCTCCAACACCATAGTTCAAAAGCATCAATTCTTTGGTGCTCAGCTTTCTTTAGAGTCCAACTCTCACATCCATACATGACTACTGGAAAAACCATAGCTTTGACTAGATGGACCTTTGTTGGCAAAGTAATGCCTCTGCTTTTTAATATGCTGTCTAGGTTGGTCATAACTTTTCTTTCAAGGAGCAAGAGTCTTTTAATTTCATGGTGGCAGTCACTATCTGCACAAGTATTTGCTATCTAAGAATTTGGTAAGCCTATTTCAATGAATGAGTGAGTCATTTAGTCAGATAGTTTATATATTGTTGACATTTCAGTTGCTCACTTTGGAAAAATGATTTATGATGACTCCAAGGAGGACATCTCTAGGTATTGGTTTCAAAGTCAGAGAGACTTTGGTTTTATTATTGTAGCATTTTGTCCAATAGTTGCCTACTTATTAAATCATTTAAAATTTTCTTTAAATCTAAAAGGAATAAGACTCTGAAAAATGTTTCTCATTACAGATTATTGAGGAGTAGAATATTTTACAATGCTCAATAAACTATATCTACTTTTTTAGATTTTTTTCATGTTTGAATAAGAATTTTATAATGAATTATTTAATTTGATTTAGATATACAACTCTGCAACATTTAAAAATTAATAAAAGCAGAACAAAACATATTTACTCTTTTTCTTCCTTATCCCTCTTGCTTTGAATTCATGCTTCAGTGAAGTAAAACTACACTCAGAATGGCAAAATTACCTAATGAAAATATCGGATTGATTTACTTTGGCACTGAGGATTATTTTTTCATACCCCTTAATCTAAAAGCAAAAAAAAAAAAAGGATAAAGAGGAAAAAAGTATATACATATATAATCTTAAAATAATATTTTCCTACTATGATTGGGTCGAAACAAAAGTTTTTGTACAATTTCCTGGCAGCAAGAGTTTGGCTTAAAACAGCAATTCCCAAAAAGCTTTCCACGGGTCCTTATTTCCAAGGAACATGTGTTGCTATGGTTAAAGAACAAAACGTCTTATGATCATGTAAGTTTGAGTCTTCTGGGGAGCAGATTCCAAAATGACGTTGAAAGTAAAGGCATTGAAGGAGGGAAATACCTGTGCAGGTAAAACCTGTTCAAGGAAAGGGGTCAAGCAGACAAGGAGAGCTTTCAGACCACAGTCAAAGTCTGATTCCTATGAAAAGAGAGAGGTGGAGAATACAATGGTGTTGAAAATGCATTGGATGGCAGTGCAATTGTGAGAGTCCTGGCCAGATAAATGGGAGCCTCAAACAGGTTCTGCATCTGTCAAGAGAGGTCTGGTTCTACTCCTAGAGGCTTGGGAAGAACAGTGGATGCCACAGCAGCTGGAGGAACTCTTGTAGCAGGTTCTCTCTTGAAGGAAGATTGAAGTATGCATACCTATATCTACCACCAGGATCAAATAAATTTGGAAAGCACTAAGTTAAGTAATATTAAGTAGATTACTTTTCTGTAGGTATCTCCCAAGCATTTAATTATGCTCAAGTGCTTCATTAAATTCCAGAGACAGGAAATATATGCTACATTTTCCAAACTGATCTGACAATACAACCCTATGGTGATTAGAAAAAAATACACGTATTAAGACTAGCTCTACATTACATACTTGAGAAATGTTAGTTTAAGATATACTATATTAATATATTCTTACTGTCTTGAGAGTCCCTTGGACTGCAAGGAGATCCAACTAGTCCATCCTAAAGGAAATCAGTCCTGAATATTCACGGTAAGGACTGATGTTGAAGCTGAAACTCCAATACTTTGGCCACCTGATGCGAAGAACTGACTCATTTGAAAAGACCCTGATGCTGGGAAAGATTGAATGTGGGAGGAGAAGGAGATGACAGTGGATGAGATGGTTGGATGGCATCACTGACTCAATGGACATGAGTTTGAGCAAGCTCCAGGAGATAGTGAAGGACAAGGAAGCTTGGCATGCTGCAGTCCAAGGGGTCACAAAGAGTTGGACATGACTTCATGGCTGAACAACAAAAACAATATGTATGCTTACTGTTTAACTTATTCATTTCTGGTTTCTTATACTAGCCTTTTGTCATCATTTTCCTTCTTACTGAAGTCCATAATTTAAATTTCCTTTATGACAGGTCTTTTGGTGATGAGCTCTTTATCTCTGAAGGCCTTTATTTCACCTTTGTTCCTAGATGATTTGAGGTTGTTAAATGTTTTCTATCATAACTCTAAAGGTAATATTCTTAAATTTTCTGTTTTCTCTTGTGCTAAGAAACCTGCTTTAATTTTAACTGTTCCTTTCTCAGTGGTCTCATATCTAATTTTAAAACTGTCACCTTTATCTATATCCTTTAGATTCTGCAATTCTACTATAGATTTTGTGCATTCTACATATCTAGAAACACGAGTTGTTATTTTTCCTATACTGGATATGCTATACTCCATGGATTCATTGGTCCTAGACAACTTAAAGCCAGATTCATGCAGGTATTATATGACATCTGTTCCTTTTTCTTAAAATCCAGCTCAGTGTATGTTCAATTTTGTTATCCTATCTTCTAAATCTTTTTATTCTTCTTTTTTATTTTCCTTTTACTTGTCTCTTTGCTAAGTGTCTCATTTTATTATTCTTTGTCATATACATATACATATATATATACATATATATAGCCATGGTTCATGTATTACATGATGTCCATTCTTTTTTCTTAAAATGCAGCTGATTATATGTTCAATTCTGTTATCCTATCTTCCATATCTTTTATTCTTCTTATATTTTCCTTTTATTTGTCTCTTTGCTAAATTTCTCATTTTATTATTGTATACCACTTATATATACATGCATATATAAATTTAAAATGTATGGTGTTTTAATCCACTGGTTCAATATTTCTTACAATAATGATTTTTTTTTTAATTTTGGAAGTTCCATTCCACCCCCACAATCTGCCTGTTCTTATCTTTTCCTCACCTTCATGATTTCACTTATTTCTTTTTAACATTCCATATATAACTGTTCTATGTATGATTCTTTAATATATATAGTTCTTGGGATTCTAAATTTGTTGCTGATTGTTTCTGCTGGTTCATTCATGTCTTACTTTTTCCTGCGTTTCATGTTCTTTGATTGTGATATTATTGACTGATCATAGTCTCTGGTGTCTTTGGGTCCTAAATTTTGAAAACTTTTCTCCAGAAATAATTTATATGTACATCTGCAAGTAGCCAGAGGCTGCTGCTGAAATGGTACCACTTCAGTTTTCCTTGAACTATTTCCTTAAGACAGGAGACCTAGGATCAGCTCTACTTTTTGGATGATGGTCCAGTATGCTGATCCTGACAATGATGCTTTCAGAGCGCTGAGAAATCTACTCTCAGAGAATGTCCACTTTATCAGAATCACAGCTGTGTTTCTCCTCCATCCTCATTTTTGATTTTTTGATAGGGAAGGTGGGTCCTTAAAATTTAATTTCAGTTATTATGAGACTAAAATTACTATCAACAGTATGTTTTACCCTTACCTACTTATTGTGCAAAGAAAGAAACTCAGAATACCTACTCTGGCATAATTCTAAAAGCCAATAAACCACTTTCTGGGTTAATCACATGCTCAGACACAGTACTATTTTTTCAATTATAATAAACATAGAAAAAAAATAAAGTGGAAGTTTGAGTGACAAATCATTCATTCATCTAATTATATTTCTCATTTTTTATCGAATTATTGCACTATGTCCAGCAAAGAACTAGTTGCTGGAGATGCAAAGATGCACCAGATATGCTCCCAAGAGGACTCACACTAAGCATGGGAAGATTAGCATGGCCACAGAAAGGTCTGCAGTAACTTGCAATTCCTATTGTCTCTGCAAAGTCTTCTTCACATAGCAATTGACATATATATTTAAAATAAAATTGTAATGAAAGACACATAACTGGACTATAACTGTTATAGTTAACTGTTATAACTGTTTTATATATATATATATATATACATATATACATATGTTATATACATATACATATGTATATATGTATATATATAACTATAACTGTTATATATATAGTCCATAAATGGACTATAACTGTTTTAAATATATATTTGATCATGGCATACATTTCCTGAGATATTATCTCTTTTGAATAACATAATATTTTTTTGGATTGATTCCAAACTAAATATTTTGGGAAGTTAAACTTATGAATCAAATGTACTATTATTATGATTGCAACCATTTTAAAGAAAGACATCTGTAAACACCTGCCTTGATTTGAGCATTTCAAAAGGAAAATAAGTGAATGAGATATATAAAATTGATACAGTTCCTAAGGACTGAATTGGAGAGTTAATTATATCTAAGACATATCTAACCAAATATGATAAAGTACTATTTAAAATTTTAAATATCATCCTTAACATGAATCTGTTGTGCTAAACATCATGCTTGTTGTCATTCAACAGGTTTTCAATGAGTCAGGGAAGTAAAGAAATGAGGGAAGAAAGGAAAGATGCTTGAAGAAAAGAAGGAAAAAAGGGTGACACCAGCCCAGGCTGGATGCATGAGACAAGTGCTCGGGCCTGGTGCACTGGGAAGACCCAGAGGGATCGGGTGGAGAGGGAGGTGGGAGGGGGGACCGGGATGGGGAATACATGTAAAACCATGGCTGATTCACGTCAATGTATGACAAAACCCACTACAATTAAAAAAAAAAAGGGTGACAGCGAGGAGAAAGGAAGGGTGTCCTTGGGTTTCTCTTGAACACTGTTCCAGTCTGCTCTTGTCTTCCTTACTTACTATACTCAATCCTTGAATTTTATTTCTGTCCTAGGTTATCATGCAAGTGTTCCCTTTGCCTGGAGTTTGCCATGTTAACTGTTAAATACCTCCCATCCTAGGTTAGTTTCTAAGCCAAAAATGAAAATGTTTTATCTCTTTAATTATTTAAAGTTGTATCAATAAAGGATTTTTATTACAGAGATTCATTTAATGCTAAATTCTAATGTAACTTTAGATTGCAAAAGAGTCTTGAATTTAGTTTTCAGGAAACATGTACGTGCTCAGTCGCATCTGACTCTGTGCAACCCCATGGACTGCAGACATTCAGGCTCCTCTCTCCATGGGATTTTCCTGGCAAGATACTGGAGTTGGTTGCCATTTCCTGCTCAAGGGTATCTTCCCCACTCAGAGACCAAACCCATGTCTCCTGCATTAGCAGATAGATTCTTTAGCACTGGACCACTTGGAAAGCCCCATTTTAAGGGGCCTCCATGGTGTAAAGAAAGGCATTCTGGATTTGCTATCAGATAGGTAGCTTAGAACCTGGTATAATACAGGTATTTAATATATTTTAGTTTCTTCTTTCTCTTCCTGTCTTTGTTCTTCACATTTTTATATTAAAATAGCATATATACATAATGATACAATATATACAATATAATATTGAACTCAGGTGCCTCACATTGCAGGCAGATTCTTTAATGTCTGAGCCACCAGGGGAGCCCATAATATATAATAACACAAGGTAAAGAGTTCCTTTGTAAGAATAAAAAGGAGTAGGTAGTTTAGATTTCTGTCTTCCACAGATTACAGTGCTAGATCAAAAACTGGGTTCAGAATAACCGGTAATTAAGTACAATTGAGAATTATATTTTATTTTTACAACAAACTATTTAATGCTAAAGTTAGAAACAGCTTTTTTTCTCAAACAATACACAAGTAGGAAAACGCAGAGCTTTTTAAAATAAATGCTACTGAAAAAATCAGTAGGTGATAACTACAACTAATGCTTTTGAAGGCAGAATTTAAGCATATTAACGAATTTCAACTGATCGGAGTAATTTTTTTCTTCAAGGGGCTTAGATAATGTACTGCAGACACATTTTTCTGATCATCAAATTTAACAAAGGGACAGAAATCAGAAACTGCACATGAATGTGTTTGTAATATTCATTTTGTGGTTTGCTCCAAATAAATCCTCAAATGAACTTCCCTGAAACACTAATTTCATTCAATTCAAAAACTGTTTCCTTAATAAGTTCCTCTAATAAAAACAAGAAAAACTTTTCCTATCTACAGACTTCGTCAAAAACCCAGTTCAGTTCAGTTCAGTTTAGTCAGTTGTGTGTAACTCTTTGCAACCCCTATGGACCGCAGCCCGCCAGGCCTCCCTGTCCATTACTAACTCCCAGAGTTTACTCAAACTCATGTCCACTGAGTTGGTGATGCCATCCAACCATCTCATCCTCTGTCATCCCCTTCTCTTCCCACCTTCAATCTTTCCCAGCATCAGGGTCTTTTCCAACGAGTCAGGTCTTCGCATCAGATAGCCAAAGTATTGGAGTTTCAGCTTCAGCGTCAGTCCTTCCAATGAATATTCAGGACTGATTTCCTTTAGGATGGACTGGTTGGATCTCCTTGCTGTCCAAGGGACTCTCAAGAGTCTTTTCCAACAACACAGTTCTAAAGCATCATTTCTTAGGTGCTCAGCTTTCTTTATGGTCCAACTCTCACATCCATACATGACTACAAGAAAAAATAATAGTTTTGACTAGATGGACCTTTGTTGGCAAGGTAATGTCTCTACTTTTTAATATGCTGTCCAGGTTTGTCATAGCTTTCCTTCCAAGGAGCAAGAGTCTTTTAATTTCATGGCTGCAGTCACCATCTACAGTGATTTTGGAACCCAAGAAAATAAAGTCTCTCACTGTTTCCATTGTCTCCCCATATATTTGCCTTTAAGTGATGGGACCAGATGCCATGATCTTAGGTTTTTGAATGCTGAATATTAAGTCAGTTTTTTCACTCTCCTCTTCCGCTTTCATCAAGAAGCTCTTTAGTTCCTCTTCATTTTCTGCCATAAAGGTGGTTACATCTGCATATCTCAGGTTAAAGTATTTCTCCATTCAGTCTTAACTTCAGCTTATGCTTCATCCAGCCTGGCATTTCACATAATATACTCTGCATATAAGTTAAATAAGCAGGGTGACAATATACAATCTTGTGGAACTCCTTTCTCAACTTGGAACCAGCCCATTGTTCCATGTCTGGTTCTGTTGCTTCTTGTCCTGCATACAGATTTCTCCAGAGGCAGGTAAGGTGGTCTGGTATTCCTGTCTTTTTCAGAATTTTCCGCAGTTTCTTGTGATCCACACAAAGACTTCAGTGTAGACAATGAAGCAGAAGTAGATGTTTTTCCGGAATGCCTTTGCTTTTTCTATGATCCAACGGATGTTGGCAATTTGATCTCTGGTTCTTCTGCCTTTTCTAAATCTAGCTTGAACATCTGGAATTTCTTGGTTCATGGACTGTTGAAGCCTAGCTTGGAGAATTTTGAGCACTACTTTGCTAGCATGTGAGATGAGGGCAATTACTGTTTGTTTAATTTTATAAGAGTCAATGTTTCCAAGACAGTGTTAGTGGGATTCTGAGTTACCTTTTTAGAACAAAACCACATGAACTACTCTGTCTTTCTCAAGTAACCCTTCTGCTCTGCAAGAAAGACAAATCAGGACAGTCTCTCCAGTCCATTTTAATATGAAATACAAAAGCTTAGAAATCCCCTCTAAATAATTGAAGGAAACCATTAGGAGTATAGCCAGTCAGTCTCTTAATGGAGAGGTCATGAGAAACAATAAGTACAGAACCACTCTGAAAAGCCCAAGGAACATTTGGTGGTTTATAATTGATTTTTCTGGACAGATTCCCCTTTTTTTTCCCAAATAGTAATTATATCAGTGTTATTAATAATGGCTGTTGCAAGAGGTCTTGCTTTAGTCTCCAAGGTAAAAATTATATCTGGTCAGAAAAGCCTCATAATTATTTCTACTTATTTGAAGAGCACACAGACAGGCTTTTTTCCTCCCGCATTTAAGAAACTAAGACATTTAAGTCTTCCCCCAAGGAATCAGGATAATAATAGCAGAGTCGGGAAATGAAGTAGCTTACTACACATCACTTACTATGCGGGATACGCCAAAAGATTTGTGCTGTAATAGTTTAACTCCCAGAGCACTTTGGTAGTAATTAGTTTTTTTTTTTCTAAATTTTAAAGTTCTGATGATGTATTTCTTGAAGATGTTAAGTATCTTTCTAAACTAAGAAAGCATGGCATTTTGGCAACAAATTTTGTTCTAAAGTGATGCATGGAGTAACGATTAGAAAAGAGGAGCAGAGTTTAGAGGATCGGTTAAGCAGAAAAATGCCTCAAGTTTTAGCCATGTTATTAAGATATTTATTTGATTATATTAGATAATACAAATCCAGATACAAACTTCTTTGGAAATCATCTTTCTGGATTTTCTTATTTTCTATTTACACTCAAACACATAGACACACATACACATGCAAAACATAGCTTCTTGCAACTCTTTTGGCTTTTTCTATACCATGAGTTAACTTATTAAATGTTTCCATAGCTCTCGATATAACTGCATTTAACTTGTTTTTGTTACTTCAACTAATACTGATTTGGGAAAAAGTTCAAATATTATACTTTATTTTTTAATTACCTGAGAAGCACTATGTTGGTTCATATAATCAAGTTTATACAATATTAACTACTTTCCTATAAATCTTTACTACATCAGAGTGATTATATATAGAGAGGAGACTTCTGTTGTTTCTAAGAGCAGCTTTATCCTTTTGCAAAACCACAGAATTGGGCTTTGGTGGGATCTGGCCCACTTTGAAAGAGGGAGTGTTTGTTGCTCAGTCATGTCCGACTCTGCAACCCCATGGACTATAGCCCGTTCATGGAATTCTCCAGGCCAAGAATACTAGAATGTGTTGCCATTTCCTTCCCGAGGGGATCTTCCCAATTCAGGGATTGAACCCGGGTCTCCTGCATTGCAGGCAGATTCTTTATTGTCTGAACCATCAGGGAAGACTTTAGCTATCAAAAATAGCTACTTTAGCTATCAAAAATTGTTAAGATCATGTAAGAGTCAAAACAACATGTATTGTTAGTTATAGCTGAATATAAGGTCAAAACTATGTGTAAGTTTTTCTGTTTAACCTTCATCATAAGGAGTATGCATGGGATTGCTTACTTGGCAGTGTATGTAGATTGTTTATGTTACTTTTATTTTATAGAAAGAAAAACAACTACAGGAAGTTTTTAAATGATAAGACTGAGTTATGTGGGAAAAAAGAGATCTGTTAAGTGTATGAAATTAAGCTTTGTATGTTGAATTTTGGACAGCATAGTCTAACGAAATTCTAAAAAATGAAGTGGTCACATCACTAAACTGTCTTCAGTTCAGTCGCTCAATTGTGTCCGACTCTTTGCGACCCGATGGACTGCAGCACACAAGGCCTCCCTATCCATCACCAACTCCCGGAGTTTACCCAAACACGTGTCCATTGAATTGGTGATGCCATCCAACCATCCCATCCTCTGTCATTCCCTTCTCCTAATGCCTTCAATCTTTCCCAGCATCAGGAGATCCCCTGGAGGAGGGTATGTCAACCCACTCCAATATTCTTGCCTAGAGAATCCCATAGACAGATTACAGTCCATAGGGTCATAAAGAGTCAGATACAACTGAAGCAATTTAGCATGCACTCAATGATCATTCATATTTTTAAATTCTATAATTCTAAGAGGGCTTTTATGCCCTCAGTTTGGGAATCTCTTTGTAAATGAAATCTTTAACTATTCACCACAAGATTGCCAACATGTTGATATATTAATATCTCTATTTTCATATGAATAATTAATAATTACAGAGAAAATGTTGCTATTGCAAAGATGGTAAATGAGAGAAAGAGAATGTTTGACTGCTGTGTGGCCTCTGTAAAATCTACTTCGGCCTTTAAAGAGCATGAAGAAAGACATGGAAGAAATGAAACCTTGAGGGAAGACATGAAAAGGTGGATCCATTAGAGTAATTTACCCTGCCTAGCCAGTAATTAAATAATAAAATCTGCCAAAATAAATAGAGCCATACTTCATGAATTATTCTCATACATAAAATACTTGTCTTAAACAGAAGAGAATCTTGTATCAAAGCCAAATAAAACTTGTATTGTCATCAATATATCTAACAGGTGCTTGGAAAGTACAATACAAATGAAACAATTTTCCATGCTTATGTCCATACTACTGTACAATTAAGTCTAATTTGGAAGAAAAAAAATTCTGTAATATTAATGTCAATGTTTTACAGTTCATAAACTATAAATTCATAATTTAAGGTATCAATTTTGTATTTTCAAAATTAGAATATTATCACATGCTTATAATAAAACTTAAGTGATAATAAGATAATATGGCATGGTATCAGTTGTTAATACTGATGTGGATGGTAGTTTAAGAGTCGAAACTGGTTCTGTGCTGTAGTTGACACATTAATTACTGTACTTATGAACTGAACCAAACCCTGGTCTTATTTATTACCATATGAACCATAAAATAGAATAATCTTTTGATCATCATGCTTGCACTTTGGGTAAGATGGCATTCTGTCTGTGTGACAAGAATTTAAAGGGTCTGTTGTGCAAAGGACTAGAACCATATTAAAATAAAAACTGGTACTGATATTAAAACTAACACTAATTTTAGTAGGTTCTACATATTGAATGCTTACTCTTTCCAAGTAGCAAATGGAATGAGTTACATTTAAAAAGTCCCATTTTATATATTCCTCATAATAGCTTACATGGTTGTTACCATTTCTCTGTCAACAGTTACAGAAGTTAAGTCCAAGGGAAGTATAACTAGTTGCCTAGGGTCACATAGTTAATTGTGTCAAGGCCTGAATTTTAACCCAGGTCTTTCCAAATCCACTATGACTAGATATTTACTATTGTGTAAAATCTTTTGCTTCATAAATATTGATATAAAATGGCTAAAAATCCACCACCAAAAGTTAACAAAGCAACAGAATAAAAATGAAATAAGCAGTAGTCCAGTCACTTTTAATGTTTCATCAGTATCTAAACATACTTTTATTATAGTTTTTTATTAAGTTTCTAGTTGGAGATTAAAACCTAAGAGATTATCATGAAGTAGGTATGTGTCTCTCAATTAGCTAGCAGCTAATTAATCTGTCTTAAAATTAATTAATACACGTAAAGTGTGCTCATTAAGTTACAAGCTGTTAACATTATTTTTGCTTTTTCATAATTGAATTTAAGTATTAACACCAATATGCTGTTCTCTACCTTCATTCAAGATTAGAAAAGTAGTTTCAAGAATTAGAAATGTAAAAATATTCTAACTTCTAACTCATTTTTATTTTTCTAATTTATCCAATAAAATCAAATCTTGGCCTCACAGTAAACAAGGGTTGCCTCGCTCCAGAAGAACATGTTTCCTAACTCTGGATACACTACAAACCTTGCATGTTAGACATTTCCTCCAGCAGTAAAAAATCTGCAAATCAAGTCAGGCAGCAGAAGCACATAGAAGCTTTTATATTCCTTAAATAGAAAGTTGCATTCTCTTTATAATATTGCAAAATTTTGAAAACTATGGAGTCCAATAAAAACTGCTTAAAAATGCACAGCTTAAAAGTCACTGGATATAAAAGCAAAACAGAAAAATCACTTGAATTTCTATATACTAACAATGAAAAATCAGAAAGAGAAATTAAGGAATCAATCCCATTCACCATTGCAACAAAAAAAATAAAATATCTAGGAATAAGCCTACCTAAGGAGACAAAAGAACTGTATACAGAAAATTATAATACACTGATGAAAGAAATCAAAGAGACATAAACAGATGGAGAGATAGTCCTCATTCCTGGGTTGGAAGAATCAATATTGTGAAAATCACTACACTACCAAATGCAGTCTACAGATTTATTGTGATCCCTATCAAATTACCAATGTCATTTTTCACAGAATTAGAACAAAAAATTTCACAATTCATATGGAAACGCAAAAGACCCCAAATAGCCAAAGCAGTCTGGAGATGGAGGAATCAACCTTACTGATAGTACCACAAAGCTACAGTCATCAAGACAGTATAGCACTGGCACAGACAGAAATACAGACTGATGGGACAAGACAGAGATCCCAGAGACAAACCCACGCACCTGTGGGTACCTTGCTTTTGACAAAGGAGGCCAGAATACACAATGGGGCAAAGATAGCCTCTTCAGTAAGCTGTGCAGGGAAAACTGGACAGCTATGCACAAAGGAATGAAATTAGAACTCTTCCTAACACCATACACAAAGATAAACTCAAAATGGATTAAAGACCTAAATGTAAGGCCAGAAACTAGAAAATCTTAGAGGAAAATATAGACAGAACACATGATAACATAAATCAAAGCAAGATCCTCCATGACCCACCTCCTCGAGTAATGGAAATAAACACAAAAATAAACAAGCGGGACCTAATTAAACTTAAAAGCTTTTGCACAGCAAAAGAAACTATAAACAAGGTGAAAAGACAACTTTCAGAATGGGAGAAAATAATAGCAAATGAGACAACAAAGGATTAAATTCCAAAATATACAAGCAGCTCATAAAATTCAATATCAGAAAACATACAACCCAATCAAAAAGTGGGGAAAAGACCTAAACAGACATTTCTCCAAAGAAGACATACAGATGGCTAACAGACACATGAAAAGATGCTTAACTTTCCTCATTATTAGAGAAATGTGAGTCCAAACTTGAGATATCACCTCACACCAGTCATAATGGGCATCATCAAAAAGTCTACAAACAATAAATGCTGGAGAGGGTGTGGAGAAAAGGGAACCCTCTTACACTTTGGTGAGAATGTAACATTCTTGATACAGCCACTATAGAAGATGGTATGGCAATTCCTTAAAAAGACTAGGAATAAAACCACCATATGACCCAGCAATCCCACTACTAGGCATATACCCTGAGGAAACCAAAACAGAAAAATCCACAGGTACCCCAATGTTCATTGCATATTCTCTTTACAATAGCTAGAACATGGAAGGAACCTAGACGTCCATCGATACATGAGTCGATAAAGAAGCTGTGGTACATATATATGATTGAATATTACTCAGCCATAAAAAGGAACACATTTGAGTCAGTTCTAATGAGGTGGATGAACCTAGAGCCTACTATACAGAATGAAGTAAGTCAGAAAGAAAGATAAACATCATATACTAACGCATATATGTGGAATCTAGAAAGAGGGCAATGATGAATTTATTTGCAGGGCAGAAATAGAACAGATTCATGGACATGGCGGGGGATGAAGGAGAGGGTGAGATGTATGGAGAGAGTAACTTCCATTACCATATGAAAAATAGATACCAATGGGAATTAGATGTATGGTTCAGGGAACTCAAACAGGGGTGCTGCAACAACCTAGAGGGGTGCAAAGGGGAGGGAGCTGGAAGAGAGCTTCAGCGGGAGGGGACATATATATCTCTGTATCTGATTCATGTTGATATTTGGCAGAAAACAACAAAATTCTGTAATGAAATTATCCTTCAACTAAATAAAAGGTTTTTTTTTAAAAAAATATGTACAGTTTAAAAACATATCCAGGGACTTCCCTTGCAGTTCAGTGGTTAAAACTTTGCCTTCCAGTATAGGGAGTGCAGGTTTGATCCCTGGTTGGAGAGCTAAGATCCCACATGCCTCTCAGCCAAAAAGCAAAATCAAACCAAACATAAGACAGAAATAATATTGTAAGAAATTCAATAAAGACTTTAAAAATGGTCCACATCAAAAAAGAAAAACTTAAAAAGAAATACATGCACACCTTTCACAAAAGCATTTATTGGAGTGAAATATCCATGGTGGAAACCCCACCTAACTCTCAACTGACTACCAAGATGAGTTGCTAACTCTCCCTTACCCTTTGTATGATCCATGTTTTCTCTATTAGCATTTCCTATTAAGTCCCTGAAGGAAAATGCTCTCTGTAAACAGCCATCTTGTGCTGTACAGAAAATCTCTCAAAAACTTCACGTGATTTTTCATAAATTACAGGCTTCAAAATCCTTAGAAGAAATAAATGCATCTCTGTTCAATATACAGATTATCTCATTAAGTGCAAGATGAAAATGTACAATATCAGAAAAGAGAAAGTAAATTTATAAACTGGTAATTATATTTGTACTTCTAGCCCCAAATTGTATTTGTTTTAAAAATAGGCAGAAAATATGGTTGTATTTTTAACTGCATTTGAAATGAGCAAATCGTACTTTACTCCCCAGGGAGTATGACTCAGTTAAGACTTTAATAAGGACAGTGATCAGGGAAAACTTGCTAAGGGTTAGATAACATAACCTAACCAGAGCTGCAATTCTTAGCTTGAAATTTATATTAGAAATTCTGGCAAGATTTACCTACAGTAGTATATATATATTACTATATATATAGTAGTATTTACCCTATCATCATTTTAGGATAGAGTGTTAGATACCTGACTTATATGTTTGGCTTTCTAAAGTAAAAACATTATATTTATATTTTCCATTAATGGAACAGCAACTCTTCGAAGGCTGACTGTATGTAGTCTGAATTCATGGCAACGTCACACTCAAATAACTGGTTGTTGTCTTTGGGATTTTGTTTGTCTGATTTTCACCAAACTAGATCAGAAATTTAGAGGAAGTTTGAATTTGTGTCCTTGTTACTCCTCAGAAAAAAATTTCTGAAGGAATGAAACTATAATGGAAAAATGCTAATTCTGCATACTCCAAGGCTATCCTGATTCCTGTGAGCATTAACCTAGATACTTTCTAGTATTCTATACTTAAAGGGACATTTGGATTGGCTTATAATTTTACTTCCCTGTTGACTCAAGACGGTAAAGCATCTGCCTACAATGTGGGAGACCTGGGTTCAATCCCTGGGTCAGGAAGATCCCCTGGAGAAGGAAATGGCAACCCACTCCAGTACTCTTGCCTGGAGAATCCCATGGAAGGAGGAGCCTGGTAGCCTACTGTCCATGGGGTCACAAAGAGTTGGACACGGCTGAGCGACTTCACTTCCTTCCTTTTATAATTTGATATTGTGGGTTCTATAACCTCTACTCCAAGCTATATGTCACATTGCATTATTTTTCTCCTGCAAATAATAATATTTAAGAGGACGTAGAAATTTATAAGAGCTGTAATTAATCTTTTAAAAATAATCATATTTTTCTCGTTTCTTAGAAATATAAAACTTGGTTGTAAAATATGTAGATTTTTCAGTTGTTGAAGAAACTTAGTTTTTCACCCTTTGAGACCTTAATGTACTTTCCCATAATTTTTTTTTACATTTTATATTTTCATTGAAAAATCAATTATCTCATTGCTTTATTACTCTTGTTTGATAATTTTTTATCCCCTTATATAGCAAAGCAAGAAACAATAAAATAATAAGCAGCTTACACAATCACGGAATTTCAGAATTGGAAAATAACCTAGTTTAACCTAACTTCATAAAAAATGAGATGAAGACATGGAATTCATTAAAGTGATGAGGAAGCAATTTAAGACAACTCTGACCAGGAATATCAAAGGAACTGATTATGACTTTAGGATGTGAAGCTGAATTAAAATGCTATGAAATTTAGAACTGATTGAAATACAGCAAGTTGGCAGCAGTATGATTAATGAGCAGCCTTATCTGGTATTACAACATTAGCACTAAGACTGTACTTCCAGTGACTACACACACCAGAAGAATCCAGGTCATCTGAGCAAAGTGAAGAGGGTATTGTTTTATTGTCCTTGGAAAACAAAATATAAACTTTGATCCTCATTATGCTTATAATCTCCATTTCACTCTATAAATTTAGATATATTCTAAACTTTTCAATGAAGTATATTTACTTAGTTATTTACTTAACTTTAATTTTTCCTCTCTTAGATGTATCAAATCTTTGGCATGCTAACTCTAACTTCTATCATTTTGTACAAATCTATTTTTCAAATCAAACAAAAGGCAGTATAATTCTTATGAAATCAAAGACAGTTTAAAGGTAAAGGAGTCAGTAGACAATTATGATTTTCATGTGCATGCAAACCCTATACTAAATGCAACAGTGAAAACATCTTTTACTTTCTTTCTATTTAGATACATTCAAACCATACAGATGCTGTTGTTGATGCAGTGCTGGCAGCAGCCCCAGTTTTCTGACCCTGAGAATCTTTGCTCCAGGCAGTGTGGGGCCTCCCTGGGCTCACTAAACCAGACAGGCTTCTACACAGTGTGGTGTTTGCTACACAACATGGCAATTGGCTATGAAATCTCCATAATGAGTGTTTGTATCAGTAAATTCCCTTGCCATCCATTTTTTATCAGGTAATGGTGTTTTAATTAGTACCAAATGCTCATATCCAATTTCTCTGTGGTGGACATGACAACGAATAAAAATTATGAAAAGAGAGGGAAAAACAAAACAAAACTTTTACTCACCAACTCATGACTTTGCTGATTCCATTAGAAACACTCAGTTACATCTGAAATGACTTAGTCCTTTATTTATTACATTTTGGTTCAGTTTAATATATTAGGTTCAAATATCACACAGATATGTAACATCTACAGAGGTTCTAACTAGTTATAAAGATAGTGTAATATTAAATTCACATCTATGTATATAGGGTTATGGTTATTTTCCTTCTATCCACACTTATTTTTTAAAGATTATTTTTATGTGAATCATTTTTAAAATCTTCATTGAATTTGTTACAATATTGCTTCTGTTTTATGTTTTGGATTTTCGACCACGAGGCATGTGGGATCCCCAACCAGGGATCAAACCTGCACCCCCTGCAGTGGAAGGTGAAGTTCTAATGACTGGACCGCCAAGAAGTCCTTATCCACACTTTTAATGTGAGGTAATGGAGAAGCAGGGCGTTTAGCGACTGAACCTTGGGGCTGCAGCACCAGCATTCCCTGTGAGCGCTCCAAATGTCAACCCTCATCCCACCCTCTGTTAACCCAGCTCCAGTCAGCTGAATCAGGACCTCCATTTCAACCAGTTCCCCCTGTGATTCAGGGAATCCTTATGTCCTTTCATCAATCACACTTTTATTAGTTCCCGTATAATAAACCTGTTTCCCTTTACATGCAAGTCTACGTTTAGATAACAAAATGGACCAAGGTAGGTGGTCTTTGGGGAAGGAGGATGCAGAGAATGATTAAGCTATGTTTCTGTACCTAAGCAATGGGTGAAGGCTAAAATAGCATTTGTGGATGTGAAGAGAAAACTTTGGCAAACACCTAAGTGGCATTTGTGGAAGTGAAGAGAAAACGTCCTTCGGTAAACACTTCAGTGAAGGAGGGACAACAAATGAGAATAAGAAAAGTATACTGATTATTTTATAAGGAAGGAAAGAAGAATTTTTTTTCTTTTGTAGCTTATTAATTCTATAATAATTGCTTCAAACATGCAGGCTGGGGTCCAAGGGTTGAAAAGAGTCAGACATGACTGAGTGACTAACACTTTCACTTCCACCAAGCGTTCAACCTCCTATGAAAAGAAACTTTAAATCATCCCTGAGTGATGAAAATATTTCCCACAATGAAGAGCTTCACACAAATCTCCTTACCTTTTAAAGAAAATAGTTCAGAAATGAAATTATGTATTTTTATATAAACCTCATATGTACTTAATTCTATAATTGGTAGAGTAGGTGAAACAAGGGCAAGTTAAATTAACTCCATATTTTATATAGATAATTACTGACCATCTGTATACAAGAAATGTTTCCTTTCTTATGATGAAATTTCTTAAGCAAAATCTAAAAACTGCTGACTGTGATAAAAAAAAATAATGAGAGAATTATAAAGAAAAGACTTTACCAGTCACAGGTCTTTAAATATGGGATATAAGAATAATGAACTATTACGGGGGATGCATGTTTGCAAAATGAGGTACCAGTTGGTAATTAGTGGAGCTGTACAATGCCCTGGTGAGGTAGGTATGTTTTATTGCTGCCATTTTATAGATGCAAAACAGGCAGCAGAGAGTAATGAAGTGTCTGCCTCAGGGAACCTAGAAAATCAGCATCAGCAGAAAGCACTTTTCTGAGACATCCAATTGTGATGCAACTATGTGTTAAGAACCACTTAATTGTCTGGGTTATTTTGGTGAAGTTACTTAGCTCCAGGTACCTTAGTTTCTTCATCTGTAAAATGGGGAGAGTAATAGTATTTATCACAAATGGTTGTTATTGGAATTGAATTACTTAATACATAAAAATCACTTTAAAAAATACCTGCTTTTTTGAATAAATTTCCATAGTGGCTGTATCAATTTACATCCCACCAATAGTGCAAGAGGGTTCCCTTTTCTCCACATCCTCTCCAGCATTTATTGTTTGTAGAATTTTTGATGATGGGCATTTTGACTGGTGTGAGGTGACACCTCGTTGGAATTTTGATTTGAGTTTCTCTAATAATACTTGGGCCACATGATGCAATGGCTGACTCACTGGAAAAGATCTTGATGCTGGAAAAGATGGCAGAGAGAAGGAGAAGAGGGCAACAGAGGATGAGCTGGTTGGGTGGCATCACCCATTCACAGGGCATGAACTTTGGCAAACTCCGGGAGATGGTGAGGGAGAGGGAAGCCTGGCATCTTGCAGTCCATGGGGTTGTAAATTGTCAGACACAACTTGGCAACTGAACACCACCACCACCAACAATGTCTTCTTTGGAGAAATGTCTGTTTGGGTCTTCAGCCCATTGTGATTGCGTATTTTGTTTTTCTGATATTGAGTTACATGAATCACTTTTATATTTCGTCGATTAATCCTCTGTCAGTTGTTTCATTTGCAATGATTTTCTCCCATTCTGAGGGTTTTCTTTTCATCTTGCCATGATGGAGAACAGTATGGAGATGTCTTTAAAAACTAGGAATAAAACTACCATATGACTGGGCAATCCCACTATGGGGTATATATCCTAAGAAAATCACAGTTGTAAAAGACATATGCTCACTGCAGCACTATTTACAATAGTTAGTACATGGAGGCACCAAGATGTTCATCAACAGATCAATGGATAAAGAACTTGTGGTGCATATATATATATATATATATATATATGATGGAATATTACTCTGCCATAAAAACAAACAAATTTGAGTCAATTCTAGTGAGGTGGATGAAACTAGGGCCTGTAATACAGAGTGAACAAATCAGAAAGAGAAAAATATCATATATTAACACATACATATGGAACCTAGAAAAATGGTACTGATGAATCTATTCACAGGGGAGGAATAGAGACACAGAATAGGGGAGAGACATGTGGACACGGTAGGGGAGGGAGAGGGTGGACCAGATTGAGAGAGTAACATTGAAACATATACAATTACCATATGTAAAAGAAATAGCCAGTGGGAATTTTCTGTATGACACAAGGAGTTCAATCCAGTGCTCTGTGACAACCTAGAGGGGCGGGGTGGGGTCAGAGGTGGGGGGGGAGGTTCAAGAGGTGGGGACATATGTATGCCTATAGCTGATTCATGTGGATGTATGAGAAATTCCAGAACTTCAAACTGGATCAACAACACAACATTGTAAAGCAATTATCCTTGAATTAAAAATAAATAAGTTTTAAAAATACCTGGCCTATAATTGGCCAACTACCATCATCTATGAATGATCATTTATGTGCCTTTCTGATTGCTAAGGATATGAATATGGACAAAACAAATCCCTGCCTCATGAGTTTCAGTTCAGTTCAGTTCAGTCACCCAGTCATGTCCGACTCTTTGAGACGCCATGGAATTCAGCATGTTAGGCTTCCCTGTCTATCACCAACTCCCGGAGCTTGCTCAAACTCATGTCCATTAGTTGGTGATGCCATCCAACTATCTCATCCTGTTACTCCCTTCTCCTCCTGCCTTCAATCTTTCCCAGCATCAGGGTCTTTTCCAGTGAATCAGTTCTTTGCATCATGTGACCAAAGTATTGGAGTTTCAGCTTCAGCATTAGCCCTTCCAATGAATATCCAGGACTGACTTCCTTTAGAATGGACTGGTTTGATCTCCTTGCTGTCCAAGGGACTCTCAAGAGTCTTCTCCAACACCCCAGTTCAAAAGCATCATTTTTTCTGCACTCAGAGCTTTCTTTATGGTCTAAGTCTCACATCCATACATGACTACTGGAAAAACCATAGCTTTGAGTATATGGACCTTTGTAGGTAAAGTAATGTCTCTACTTTTTTATATGCTGTCCAGGTGTGTCATAGCTTTTCTTCCAAGGAGCAAGCATCTTTTAATTTCATGGCTGCAGTCACCATCCACAGTGATTTTGGAGCTCAAGAAAATAAAGTCTCTCACTGTTTCCATTGTCTCCCCATCTATTTGCCATGAAGTGATGGGATCGGATGCCATGATCTTAGTTTTTTGAATGTTGAGTTTTAAGCCTGCTTTTTCACTCTCCTCTTTCACTTTTATAAAGTGGCAATTTTTAGTTCCTCTTCACTTCCTGCCTTAAGGGTGGTATCATTTGCATATCTAAGGTTATTGATATTTCTCCCTGCAATTTTGACCCAGCTTGTGCTTCATCCAGCCTGGCATTTCACATGATGTACTCTGCATTTAAGTTAAATAAGCAGGGTAACAATATACAGACTTGACATACTCCTTTCCCAATTTGGAACCAGTACATTGTTCCATGTCCAGTTCTAACTGTTGCTTCTTGATCTGCATGCAGATTTCTCAGGAGGCAGGTAAGGTGGTCTGAAGATTCCTTAAGAATCTTCCACAGTTTGTTGTGATCCACACAGTCAAAGGCTTTAGTGTAGTCAATGAAGCAGAAGTAGACGTTCTTCTGGAATCCTCTTGCTTTTTCTCATTCCTCTATCTTTTCTAAATCCAGTTTGAATATCTGGAAGTTCTTGTGAACTTATATTCTATTTATTAACATAGCATTTTCTCAGCTCACGGGTATCAGTGTATGTCCTTCCTATGAACAGGTAGAAACAGGGAGTACTCAGAATTACTTTCTTTTTTATTTTTTAATTGCTAGGGACAATTTCACAGTGGCTAGGTAATTTTTCTCAATTTCCTGTGAATGAGTTTTGAACAAAGAGAGGATTTTATTAATTACTTTAGAATCTGACTAAAAGCAAACAGTGGTGTTAGGCACTGATTGGAGTTTGGGTGACAAAGAAACAAAAAATGATCTCCTTTCTTGAGGGGTTTAAATGCTAGTGAGGGAGTCATATATATATATATATAAAACTGAGTCTAATCAAGCCTGTCTTTGATAAATATAATAAAAGAACAAAGAAGCAAGATAGAGAAAAGTACTATCGATAGAGAAAAAAGAAGAAACATTAAGAAAGTGAACACAAAGGATAAAGAAGAAAAAAGAACAGAACTAAGGGAAGGGTGTATTTGATTTTCAGTTAGAGTTTTGATACTTACTGACTGCAGGAGGGTCTGCAACATGTTGAAGCTGGAGACTGAGGGGTTGGGGAACAGATGATGTCTTAGCTACATGGGAATAACTTTTTTAAGCCAAGATGGAACTGCTCCCATCTGGAGTAACAAGTCCGAAAACTAAAATGTAGGTAACTTTTGTACCCCTGTAAAAGTCTCTCCTGGACCAAAAACTGAGTATATCCACAGATGGTCAATAAGCATATGAAAAGATGCTTGTCATTACTAATTATTCAGTTCAGTTCAGTTCAGTCGCTCAGTCCTGTCCGACTCTTTGCAGGCTAATTATTATAGTAATTATTAGAGAAATGCAAATCCAAACTACAATGAGGTGCCATTACACCAGTCAGAATGACCATCATTAAAAAGTCTACAGGACTTCCCTAGTGGTCCAGTCATTAACAGTCTGCTTGTCAGTGCCGGGGACATGGGTTCAATCCCCGGGACATGGGTTCAATCCCCGGGACATGGGTTCAATCCCTGGGACATGGGTTCAATCCCCGGGTTAGGGAAGATTCTGCATGCCACAGGACAACTAAGCACATCTCTCAAAATTACTGAAACCCACATGCTCTAGAGCTCGTGTGCCACAACTACTGAGCCCACGCGCTCCTAGAGCCCATGCTCCACACAGAGAAGCCACTGCAATGAGAAGCCTATGCACTGCAGCTAGAGAAAAGCCCTCAACAATGAAGAGCCAGAACAGAAGGAAAAAAAGTCTATAACTAAATGCTGGAGAGTGTCTGGAGGAAAGGGAACCCTCCTACACTGTTGGTAGGAATGTAAATTGGTGTAGCCACTATGGAGAATGGTATGGAGGTTCCTTTAAACACCAAAGACAGAGCTACCATGTGACCCAGCAATCCCATTCCTCAGCATATATCTGGACAAAACTATGAATAAAAAAGATACATGCTCCCTCATGTTCACAGCAGCCCTATTCAAAACAGCCAAGACATGGAAACAACCTAAATGTCCATCAACAGATGAAAGGATAAAGAAGATATAGTACATATATACAATGAATATTACTCAGCCATAAAAACGAACAAAATAATGCCATTTGCAGCAACACAGATGCTACTACAGGTTAGCCTACTAAGTGAAATAAGTCAGAAAGAGAAAGAAAATACCATATGATGTCACTTATACATGGAATCTAAAATATGACACAAAAGAACTGATCTATGAAACAGACTCAGAGACATAGAGAACAGACTTGTGGTTGCCAAGGAAATATAGGGGAGGGATGGACAAGGAGTTTGGGGTTAGTAGATGCAAACTACTGCATATAGAATAGATGGACAGTAAAGTCCTACTGTATAGCCCAGGGGATTATATTAAATGTCCTGGGATAAACCATAATGGAAAAGAATATTAAAAACTAATCCATAAATATGTATAACTGAGTACCATGCTGTACATCAGAAATTAACACAACATTTTAAATCAACTATACTTCACTTAAAAAAAAAAAGATGACACAGTATATCCAGTTAGCCTATCCCCAAAAGCCAAGCCAACTTTGGGTTCTATACTTATTTCCTTGTTCCTTCTCACCCTAAATGAGGTTGACTATGTGGCTACAGCAGGATAGATATTTTCTATTTTTTCTTTCCCATGTTCTTTATCCTTTCTCCTATAAGAGCTCCCTGCCTTCCGCCCCATTTGTCAGTTCCTGGAAATGAGACCAGCTGCTTCATGAAGTATTATATAAAGCATGCACGTATGTGCTCAGTCACTCAGTAACGTCCAGCTCTTCACAATCCCCTGGACGGGAGCCCTCCAGGCTCCTCTGTCCATGGGATTCTCAAGGCCAGAATACTGGAGTGGGCTGCCATGCCCTTCTCCAGGGGATCTTCCTGACACAGGGGTTGAACCCCATCTCCTTGTCACCTGCATTGGCAGGCAGATTCTTTACCACTGGACCACCTGGGAAGGCCATTATATAAAGCGTGCACATCTAAGTTGTTGTCATGTTTTTTTTTTAACAGTTTCCTCAGTGTGAGTATGCTCTACTTTGAAGAAAAATATTGTTAGTGAGTAAATATGAAATATAAAATTTTTTGGTAACTTATACTTCAATTTCTTCATTATTTTAAGTGCCTTTTCATATTCATAGAGTATTCACTTAAGTTTAAAACACTTTTTAAGTATGAAAAATGTGGCCAAGGATTTGGAGAGTATAATTAACTGAGTAGAGAATATCTAATTAATTATAGCCCACCAGCTATAGATTTTCTTCTCCATAGTCTGTTCATCACACACACACACACACACACACACACACATACACACATAGAAA
Organism: Odocoileus virginianus; assembly: GCF_023699985.2. NCBI lineage: Eukaryota > Metazoa > Chordata > Mammalia > Artiodactyla > Cervidae > Odocoileus > Odocoileus virginianus. Next base: position 14,157,360 of record NC_069698.1, read on the forward strand.
CAGAAGACAATCATAGCTAGGTTTTAATTTTTATATATAATTATGATGTGAAGATTATTATTCCCTGTGGTGAATTATTTTTAAAAATGTGCCTGTATATTTAATTTTAGCACACTTAAGTTATTTGAAAGATAGTATATCTATATAACTGTATAAATGCAAACATAGTAGCATTTGAAAATAGCTAAAAATGGAAGAGATTATCTTTGTGAACCCTTATCATATAGATGAGAAAACAGGAATAAGAAACTTAAGGTCTAAGCCAAACTTCAATTTTCAAACACTTAGACCAGTGTCTTTTTCTAAGCAAAGGTCACTGGTAACAATGATATGTGCTTGATCTCAGACATTTGTAGACACTTCACATTCTAAGTCACTTAGTTCAGTTCAGTTCAGTTGCTCAGTTGTGTCCGACTCTTTGCAACCCCATGAACCGCAGCATGCCAGGCCTCCCTGTCCATCACCAACTTCTGGAGTTTACCCCAACTCATATCCATTGAGTCGGTGATGCCATCCAACCATCTCATCCTCTGTCATCCCCTTCTCCTCCTGCCTTCAATCTTTCCCAACATCAGGGTCTTTTCCAATGAGTCAGCTCTTTGCATCAGGTGGCCAAAATATTGGAGTTTCAGCTTTAGCATCAGTCCTTCCAAAGAACACCCAGGACTAATTTCCTTTAGGATGGACTGATTGGAAGTCACTTAACTTCTCTTCTAATTTACAAAGTAATCCTCCTAACACGAGAACTTAAAACAGCACAAATTATTCAAAGAATGGTATAAATATTATTTGTGTATTAATTAAGGTTAGCAATACAGTGTATCTTTGATTGAAAGGAAATGTAAAGTTTAAATGCCTAAATTAAAGATGGAGGCATCAATATTAAAAACCGTGGAGACTGTGGATATCATGACAGGCTGAAGAGTAAAATTCTCTCACAGCTCACTGAGCACTGAGGCGCTTTAGCTATTACTTGGGGTGCCAGGAGACATACTTGGATCACCTCTACTGTTCCTGTTCCCATCCCCCAGCTACTGTGCATTTTGTTTTTAAAGGCTTATGACTTCCATCTACTTTAGACACCTAAACTTGGGCTAGTGGAACCAGAGTGGAGAACCAGAAGCGCCTATGACTTTTTTCTGAATACCACATCTATATGTCCATTCAAACCTGTCGTCAGTGATTGACTGAAGCCTGAGTATGGAAGCTCAGCTTCTTGTCACCATAGAATGAACTCTGAGATGTAATTTAGATGCAAGACCTCCCCTTGCTCACTCTGAATTTGATCGACATCTTCTTCAGAGTCCTGTTTCCCCGCTGTCTTACCAGTATTCCTAGGAGGTTTCTTAATTAATCACTTGTACACAAATTCCCATCTCAGAGTTTGTCTTTGAGCAACTGGATCTAAGACAACTACTAAAGCTATTTAGGATCTACCCATTCTACTATCCATCTATCTATCCATTTATCCATCCATATTTATCTATATTTGCTACCTTGCTCTCTCTTTCTTGCCTCTATCTATGTACTTCCACCCCTCATCCCATTCTAACAAAATAAATAACCCATAAAATGCATGTTTCCATTCCATATTCTATATATTAATATAATCATACAAAAATACAAATTTATGGGTGAATATCTGTGTTCCCCAAATAGGTTCATTTGCACCTGTTCTGCTTTCTATCTTGTTCCTCTTACTGAACAATATTTAGATTCCTAATAAAGAATGATATTAGCAATTTTAACTAAGAGTTCTAATGTAAGTTACCCTACTTATAAGCTTTATAAAAATAATTCTTGGGAAAAGAAACTGTTATGGTAAGAACCTGCAGTCATAGTTGGGAAAAATTTTGATACTGTCAATCTGAGAGTTTTGATATTCTAACATTTTGACTGGTTGCCAATATTTTACATATTTATATATGGAGGCATCATGATTATTATTTAGTTTGTATATAATTCCTATGCTCTGATTCTATATTGTATTATATATAGGCCAAATATTTCTTTAATGATTCCTTGAAAGTGAAAAGTGAAGTTGCTCAGTCGTGTCCGACTCTGCGACACCATGGACTGTAGCCTATCAGGCTTCTCCACCCATGGGATTTTCCAGGCAAGAGTACTGTAGTGTGTTGCCATTTTGATATTTAATACTGAATTTGTATACTCTTCATCTTTAGATCTGTTTATAATTAATATTTACAACACACTAGAAGGGTTGATATCCTTATTTTCCTTTTGTAAATATGAAGTCTGATTAGGGAGATTAACAGACTTTTCCTGACCACAAGCATTAGAGTCAGAGTCAGAACATGAATTAGGAATCCTTGGCTTCCAACTCCACATTTAATTCATTAGCAAAGGATCATTGCCATTTTCTTATAAAATAAACTCCTTTGTAATATTATTTATTCTATTATTAAAACATGGATATTATGTCAGTAGTTATCTCTCAGGATATTATCAAAGTTCCAATTGGATGAATATGGTTCATTTCTTATGGAATCAGCACAATTTTTCTTTAACTGGAAATATTATAAGTTATTTTCATCTTCAGGCATATGGAGCAAAAATGACTATACAATAAGAGTCGTCATCTGTGTATGAAATATTACCTTTATAATACAAGACAAATATTTTTATTCTGAAAATTTCCTTAAGAATGTGTACATTCCTTTTTAAATAAACTGAATTATTTGAGTATATGAAGATATATTTAAATTAATGGACAGAAAAATATGAATATTCCTGTGACAGGATGCCATAGGTTGTAACATTTGAAAGGACAGACCAACAGGATTTCTGAGCACATGCTGGCCAGGCCAATGTACAGAATCTATAATCTAGTTAAACTAAGTAAATTCCTCCTTTCTTAGACTATGGATTTTTCCATGTCAGTCAATAATAATGATAGCTTTCACTGACTACATAATTCTGAAATTACTAGATATAATCATGCTACTGAGTTACTTCTTCCCTTTTCAAGCTTACATTTGCTCAGAAGCAGTAGAGTAGAAAAATATAGAGTTCTATTCCTCTTCTTTTTATACTGTTCATGGGGGTTCTCAAGGCAAAAATACTGAAGTGGTTTGCCATTCCCTTCTGCAGTGGACATGTTTTGTCAGAATTCTCCACCATTTCTCTTTTCGCCCTGCGTTTCATCATAGGGAACCTAAATTTATTTGTGATGTTCCTCTGCTTCTAAGTGACAGAAATATAAGTCCTTTCTTATTTTAAGATATCACTGGGAATTATATAAATTTTTACATAATATTTTTAAATGTAATGCTCACTTTATCAATAGTCTAGATTAGTATCAGCCCACTGGGACATATTATCAGAATTGACTCTATGTCTGCCTTAACATCTATAGCAATGATATCAGAATGGTGAGGGATGTGGAGAAAGCATAAAGAAAGAAGACACGTGAATATCATTAAATTAAGGAAGTATATAATTTAGGAAAACATAGTAATTGAGAACAATCTTAATGACAGAAATGGAAATTAAAGTTAAGAGTTGATTTATTAACCAGATTTATCTTGCTACCTTATAAAACAGCTGATCTCAGTGGAAAGACAATTTTAAATTCATCAGCTATTTTCACTTATACCTTAAATCACACTTTGCCAATTTTAGCAGACTATAACTTTAAATTCATTGGCAAGGATATGGCCCACATGAACTTGTTTTAGATTATGGTAATTCCATTTTGCTATTTTTTCTGAAGTGAGTCTTAGAAATAACAATATATTCATTACACTGTAAGTTGATGAATACAATCTCTCACTATATTGTAAAACTCTCCTTAGAGTAAGTGAAGATAGAAACGTACATCCTGTGTCTTCTACCTCAATCTGATATAAAACAAGACTAATTAATTAAGAAATTATGAGCACTATAGTATACTGGAGAATATTTAAAGACATAGTAGGTAAGAAGTTAGGCCCAAAAGAACAGGTTTGAAAGTAAATAATATTCTAGAACAATATACTTTATATATATATATATATATATATGCATATATATGTATATGTACATTTTGAGGAAGCTCCAAATAAGACCTACTTTCTCATAGTACTTGATCTCGTAGTCCAGTATGGCTCCATTGGAAAAAGCAGGGGCTTGCCATGATAGGGCAATGCTATTCTGGGATGCCCAGTCCTTTCTTACCATACCTATCAGGGAAGGTGCTGAAAAGAAAGAAAACAACTAAGAATTAATTGGCAGGAATCATTCTCCACAATGCTTTCTTTAACACTTTGTCTCCCAAGGAAAACACAATTCTTGTTGAAGAGGACACCAATTATTGATGTCAGATTAATATGATAATCAGGATCTACTTTATTCAATCCAAATGAAATATTAAAATTTATTTAGAAACTGATGACTCAGTGGTAGAGAATTTTGCCTGCAGTCCAGGAGATGCAGGTTCGATCCCTGGGTTAGAAAGATTCCCTGGGTTAGAAAGATCCCCTGGAGAAGGGCATAGCAATTCACTCCAGCATTCTTGCCTGCAGAATCCCATGGACAGAGCAGCCCTGTGGGCTACAGTCCAGGGGTCACAAAGAGTCACCCACAACTGAAGCAACTCGGCTTGCGGGCATGCAGAAACACATCAGGGAACTAAGGGAAAACTCAGCCCAAGAATAAGGACCACAGCTCATCATCTCTGATTCTGTAGAGGACATTTTCCCTAAAACTGGCTTTGGTTTGGGGCTATAAGATGAAATATAATAGACTTGACTTCCTATATTTTCTCAAAATTAAGACTACTACAGAAAATCCTCTGCAATTACATGATCATTTATAGGCTTTCTTTCCTTCAAGACTTGGTACTTTATGAAGTTTCAGTACTTTATAGAAGTTACATCACAAACTTAACTACAGTACATTTTGGCTTATCAATGAAAGGATCATTTCTTTGGCAGGATTTCTACGACTTTTGACCAAAACTGAAATATTTAATTTATGAAGTTTATTTTGAATCATGTCTGTCTTCTTTTTCTATATAACATTATCTTAACAATCCAATCCTAACCTAAAGTAATCTTATATACACTGAAGGTTTTTTTTTTCTAACAAAATACTTCTCATCTCTAAATACTCAAATTACTTACAAAAGGAATTTTTACACAGAGAACTAAAATTCAGTCTTAAAAATACAAACTAAATATACTGAGATACCATTTCTCATCTTAAAATGGCAAAAAATCAAAAAACTTGACACCAGGCTCTGTTGGCTAGACTGTGAGGAAAAGACTTTAATACATTGTTGGTGTAAATGTAAAATGGCATAATCCTTATAAGGGGAAATCTAACAATTTAAGGCAAATTATATGTTCATTTACACTTTGGCTTTTGGGAATCCATTGAAAGAGACACTACACAAATACAAAGTGACATATTTACAAGACTACTTGCTAAAATTTATTTGTAAAGCCTGGAAACAATTTAAGTGCCCATCAATTAGGGATTGGTTTAAAAAACTATGCTACATTCACCAGAGAATTATGAAACTGTATAAAGGAATTGTGACCATCTATAAATACTAGAATTAATTTATTTCAGGATTTACTTTTAAATGAAAAAAGTGAGGTGGAGAAAAATGTATAAAAAAAAGTCTAAGGATATATCTAAGAATAAAAACTAGTAACAATGGTTACCCTTAGAGGATGGGAGGCTAGGATGGTCACTACAGGGTTAGAAGAAAATCATCTCTGAATATAAATAATAAAAATACAAATGAACATCGAAAGAGCAATCTCAAAAGATTAAAAGAAAGAAATCTGTGTATTGAGTTGAAAGCATAGACTCTGAAAGGAACTACTTAAAATGACATTAAATGACAGTTAGTTAACCTACATCCCCATGGGACATATTCTAAGTATTACAAAAAAAAACTGAAAAAATTATTGAACTATTTTTAGTAATGATATTGCAAGTGGTATTACTGGTATTGTAATGCTGAATGTGTGTGTGTGTGTGTATTAAAGAGACAAATCAAATGAGTAATTACATTGGTGTTATTGAGAACTAGGATTTTTTTTTCCCTATGGGAAAATAGAGATACAGATGTCAGACCAATGAAGGTAAGTAAAAACCTTATCCTAGTAAACCTGAATTAGAAGTATGATTATGAACTCATGTATCTTTCCACTTCATTTTCAGAAATTTCCAGACCAGTGAAGCTAAGTAAAAACCCTATACGAGTAAACTTGAATTAGTATGATTATGAACTCATGTATCTTTCCAGTTCATTTTCAAAAATCCATTCACATGTACTAAATGCAGTTGAAAATAGGATTTGAAGAAACTGATTCTCTATGATCAAGATGAAATTTTTTTAGTTTCTAAGAGAGACTCAAGTATTAAATGTGGTAATTTACTTTCCAAAGTTGTCTTTGTATCTTAAGGATAAACTACTTTCTTAAATCTGTGAGAATGACAAGTTTGGTTCTCATAAGAAATTAAGTGCTTTAGAAACTACATTTGAAACTCTTTCTAGCTGCTTAATGACAGTATTATTGCTGTGCTAAGATATTTTCTTAAAATGAGTGATAATTATAGGAATTGCTAAGAAATAGAAGAGTTTGTGCCATAAGCTAAAATAGAAATATATAAAATGGTAAATAAGAAAATGTTCTGACAATTCACTATGTATATTGAGTCATATTCACTACTAATAAACTACCATTAGTCAATTAATGGTATTAATTCCTGCTGAAAAATGCATTAATGTTCTTGGAATTATAGTATAATAATGGATTAAATGGTGCTTTATGGAAAAACTAAAACTTTAATGTGAATAATACAAATTAGAAGTTGACTAACGTATATAAAAGTATATCAATTCATTACTAGTTTTGAAAATGTTCTTTTCATGTATACAATGTTATGGTTAATTTTCAGTTTAATGTACAATATCACAAAGCAGTATTACCAGTGTATTATATTTTGTCTCATAATTATTTAGCACTCAAGTTCAAATGATACAATCCTTACAAAACCTATAAGAAATTCAATTATGCCAACAGCATTTTAGAATGACTATTGGTTAAAATATAGGTACCATCTTTCCTATTTCCAGCTCTTCAATGGTTATTTAATTGTACAGACACATCACCTAAATTATATGATTCCTCTTATATACTTTTATAAAATAGAAAATTAAGAGAATCTTTTCTCTAACTACATAGCTTCTTCACTTATAAATGGACTTCAAGGTCTATGGTCTATATAAAATCTAGAATCTCTTCACTTTTGCACATCCCTTTCATATGTAAACATCTATGTTTTAAACAGTTGCTAAATATACATAATTCTAGATAATTCTATTTTAAACCAATATTCTAAATCCTACTGTATATTTTAAAATAGTTTCCACAATTTTTACTTTAATGGCTAATATTCATTGTGTTGCTACTTTATCAAGTCATTCCTCTAACATTGGATGTTGAGGTTTAAAATATTGTTTTGTCAGAATTCTGACATTTTATGTACAAACACTCTCTGCATAAAGTTTGATTTTGTTAAAATTATTTTAGAGAGAAAATTGCTTTATATGATTTAGATTTTGTGTCATACTATTATTACCATAGTGCTTTTGAAAAAAGCTCTATCAATATTACTAATTGTACATTTTAAACCCTTAATGAGTTGGAAAGCAGAGAATGTAGAAAACAATTTATAGGTCAATATACCTCAAACGCTGCATCTTACACTTTCAGAGAAGAACAACATTACACATAATTTCATTTTAAAATAAGGTTTCAATACATGAAGCCTAAAGCATTTGCTTTGAATATATCTAATGAATTTGTCTTAATAAGTCAAGTCTACATAGCATCTGAATTGGCATATTGTGAAAACTCTGCAGTACCAACTAATACAAAGCAGAAAATATGTTTATTCCTCTATATGAGAAAAACTGATTTTAGGACACAAAAGGGCAACTATTGATCTTTACTTCTGATTCTAAAAAGTTAGAGAAGGAAAGAAATAGTCAGGGAAATAATATCTCCTGGAGTCTGTCAGATCAGAGGCTAACTGAAAGATGTGAAGACGCAAGCAATGTTTCCTGAGTAACAATTACCTATTCAGTATAGCCTTCAGCAGAATCGTGTTTCTGATATACATCCTTTCTTGAGTCTTCAAAAATCTTAGCTTTGACCTTCAATATAAATGACTGATGAATAGATTACCACATTCTTGAAAATGGTTTTCATACAAAACCTTTTGATTACTACATTTTTTGAATCTCAAGCAGTTTACCAAAAACTATGTAACAAAAAATGAAAATAAAAGTATGAAGGGAGTTAGTTCTAACAAAAGAGATCTTACTCACACTTAGAAAAGTTTTGCTTTCTTATGCTTATATGGAGACACCTAAAGAAACAGTGAATTATTCTAGTTAAGTATTTTGCTCTTAATTGAGTTAATCATTTTTTATTAAATGTTTATATTATGTATGTTATCTTATTACATTGTCATAAATCTATGGGGAAGAAATTGCTTCCATAAGATGACGACATTGAGGCTCAGAGAAGTGAGCAATTGTTTAATGATAAAAGAGAAGGCCAATTTTGACATTAATGCAGAATGGCAAGAAAGAAGTGGAAAATTTAACATTTTTTGCTGTACTTTCTCAAAATTAATTCTATTCAGTATTGTAAATACCTGCTCAAAACTAGTAGAAATGAGGCAATGTTACAAGTATCCTTGTTGTCGAGTTGATTATTTCTTGAAATTTTAAAAGATCAAATGTTAATACTACTGTTCAGAATTATACTGTTGTTGGTCAGTCAGTCGTGTCCAACTCTTTGTGACCCCATGGACTGCAGCACATCAGGCTTCCACATCCTTCTTTATATCCCTGAGTTTTCACAAACTCATGTTCATTAAGTCAGTGATGCCATCCAACCATCTCATCCTCTTTTACCCCCTTCTCCTCCTGCCCTCAATCAAATTACATTGTGGATTATCACAAATATGTCTTATTTTTAGCATGTAATCAAGATTTACACCATGGGTCATGGGGTGTTTTCCTAAAGATCAAACAATTGCTAATTCTCAGTCATCTATTGAGTATACTGGGTAAATGAAGGCTTATTTATTGGGACACGCTTACCTGCATGAGTGTGTGTGTGTGTTTAGACGAAAAAGAGAGATTGGGGTGGAGAACACTCCTATGCACATGTGTTTGTTACAGTGAAAATCTTAATAGTGAATGTTAAATAATAGAATCCCAATATAGGAACAGATCTTATAAGCAATTTAATACCTTTTATCACCAATGCAGAAAATGCTTCAATGTATTTCTGATAGCATCCACTTCTTGCTTTAGCAGTGTAGTATTTCACAAAGAGTATATAAAGAGCAGAGTACTTCACAAAGTACTATATAAAGAGTATAGAGCCTCACAAAGTACTATATACGGAGTTCGCTACTTCACAAAGCTATCCATTGTCTTTTAAAAATCTTTAATTGATAAAAAGTTCTCATCTGGAGTCACTGCTTCCTATAACTTCCACCTCGGTCCTAATGCTAGTGCTGACATTTCGTACAAATAGAACTCACTCTTTCCCTTTGCTTATCTATCAACCTCTCTTTTCTATTCCTTCTTTCTCTTCTTTCCATTCTTCTTTACTTTAGCACTTCTTTGTTTGACTGCTTTATGCCCTTCTTTCTGTGCTTCCCTGTGTCTCCTTCTAGAATTATTATCAACAACAGGATGAAATGTGAATTCAGAACAATAATATAATAAGTAAATAATACAGATTAGAAAGTAGAGCTCAGAACAGACTTTTAAGACTATATGACTTTCCTCTTTTTCTGCTAATGAGCCAGTGGGTATATCTACAGAGCACAAGTATGTAATAGTGTTTCTTCTGTGTATGTGCAGAACACACTCAGTACACTAGTCTTACTTGTGAAATTTTGTAAATGTGATATTCACTGTGTGAACTGACATTTTTGAAACCTGACAACATGCTTCAAAATATTTCTGATCTTTATCTTGTTTTGAAAATGTTTATTAAATATATTGTGCTTTAGATAGCACAATCTCTAATGATACCTGTTACATGTGCTTTTCTTTTCACGTGACTTTCCCTGTAATCAGTGGTAATAGTTATTCTAATCTACTTCCCTGTGTAGTCAAAACCTGATTATGAACTTGAAATATACAGATGATGCTTACATACAGCAGAACTGGTGCTTTATTTTCTTTCTAGCCTCTTTCTCTTTTCTACACCTGAGAATAAAACTGTGGTATGTTCAATCATGTGACATCTGTGATGTGATAAATTATGGCATCCAAATATTTCTACATTGTAATCCCCAGAACCTGTGAACATTCTTATCTGGTGAAGAGACTTTGCAGTTTTGATTAAATTAAGGAGTCTTAGATGAGATTACTCTGGATTATCCTGGTAGGCCTAATATAATCACAGGTACACTCATAAAAAAGAGATAGGAGCAGACACCTACACAAGAGAAGGCTGTGAGTCAAGGAATGCAGAAGTTGGAAGAAGGAAGGAGGCCATCCTTCCTGGAGCCTACAGAAAGAACCAGTCCTCCTGACACCTTCACTTTAGCCCTGTAAGACTTATGTTGGATTTCTGACATACAGAACTGTATTATGATAAATACAGGTTGGTTTTGAGACAATAAGTTTGTGGTGATTTGTTGCAGCGCAACAATAGGAAACAAACAGTTCAGTTGTTTAATCTGTGAAGACCTTAATGCATTTGAGTCAGTAGATAAAGTGGATACGTTTTTTAAAAAATATGTTTCTAAAACAGTGATAAAAAGTCATTTATATTTTGAAAATTAATCCTTTGTCAGTTGTTTCATTTGCTACTATTTTCTCCCATTCTGAGGGTTGTCTTTTCACTTTGCTTATAGTTTCCTTTGCTGTGCAAAAGCTTTTAAGCTTAATCAGGTTCCACTTGTTTACTTTTGTTTTTATTTCCGTTACTCTAGGAGGTGGGTCATAGAGGATCTTGCTTTGATTTATGTCACTGAGTGTTCTGCCTATGTTTTCCTCTAAGAGTTTTATAGTTTCTGGTCTTATATTTAGGTCTTTAATCCATTTTGAGTTTAGCTTTGTGTATGGTGTTAGGAAGTGTTCTAATTTCATTCTTTTACATGTAGCTGTCCAGTTTTCCCAGCACCACTTATTGAAAAGGCTGTCTCTGCCCCATTGCATATTCTCGCCTCCTTTATCAAAAATAAGGTACCCAAAGGTGCATGAGTTTATTTCTGGGCTTTATATCTTGTTCCATTAGTCTATATTTATGTTTTCGTGCAAGTACCATGAGCACTATTTACAGTAGCTAGAACACAGAAGCAATCCAGATGTCCAACAACAGATAAATGGATAAAAAAGTTGTGGTACATATACACAGTGGAATATTACTCAGCCATAAAAAAGAACATCTTTTTATGTGTTCTAATGAGGTGGATGAACCTAGAACCTAGGGATGAATCTAGAACCTTATACAGAGTGAAGTAATTCAGAAAGAGAAAGATAAATATTGTATTCTAACACATATATACAGAATGTAGAAAAATGTTACTGAAGAATTTATTCACAGGGCAGCAATGGAGAAACAGACATAGAGAATAGACTTATGGATATGGGGAGAGGAGAGGAGAGGATGAGACACATGGAAAGAGTAACATGAAACTTACATTACCATATGCAAAATAGACACCAATGGGAATTTGCTGTATGCCTCAGGAAACTCAAATAGGGCCTCTGGATCAATTTAGAGGGGTGGGATGGGGCAGAAGATGGGAGGGATTTTCAAAAGGGAGGGGTTATATGTGTACCTATGGCTAATTCATGTTGAGGTTTGACGGAAAATAAGAAAATTCTGTAAAGCAACTGTCCTTCAATAAAAAAAAAATAGATTAATAAAAAAGTCATCTATTTAATACCTAACTCATCCAATACATTACTTTCAAAAACTATTTGATCTGATCCTTTGAAAAACATTTTGGATACTCTGATCCTATAGATTTTCCTTATTTAATATACAATGTCAGGGTTCTCTTTTCTCTATGTTACTTACTAGAAAAGGATGGGATCTTCCTCTTTCTGATTGTTCTCACCTTAAGTTACAGGTGATATAGAACTAATTTTTTTTCTAGTTTTTCCTCAGAATTAATTTTTCTATTTTTAAAAAAGTATTTAGCCTTGAATTTCAAGAGTTTTTCTGAAGGGAAAAATTAACATCATTCAATACAAAGCTTGCACAGTCTTTCTACTTCTTCCTGCCATGCCAATATGAAGCTGGCAGGTGGCTTAACAATATGTTAGTGAAAAATATGTGGAAATATTGGCCCAAAATACTTTCACTACCTGCGGAGGCCACAATGAAGCATCACTATTAATAATGAGTCAAAATGACACAGCACTGTCAGCTCTTAAATATACAGAATAAAATCAGAAGCATCATCTTTAAATTTATTTTCAGCATAAGCTGGCCTTTTTAATTTCTATTTTATTAGCCTTATGACTGACTGATTTAATGTGCTCACTGTTAAGTATACTGTGAGGCTGCTGTTTTCAGTAATTAACACCATATACCTCTACTGACTACTATATCATTTCAGAAGAATTTGGGAAACTGTTTATATGACAGATGCTCTAAAATGCAGTTTCTTTGAAATATAAAGGTAAAAAATATCCTCAAATTAGACCAGTCTGAGATTCTGTTGACCTTATCATCACTTGTCAAGTATTAGTAAAAATATATATGTTGTATCATTATTTTTTAGGAAGTTAACATATTCTATCCACCCAAATCTCAGAAAGTTCACCTGGCCCTAGAGAAAAATCAATAATTTGTCACATCTCATCTTGGCGGTTTAGTCGTTAAGAAGTGTCCGACTCTTGTGACCCCATAGATTGTATCCCTCCAGGAATCTCTGTCCATGGGATTCTCTAGACAAGAACACTGGAGTGGGTTGCCATTTCCTTCTCCAGAGGATCTTCCCAACCCAGGGATCAAACTTGGGTCTCCTGCATTGCAGGCAGACTCTTTACGGACTTAGCTATAAGCGAAGCCCTTCTCATCTTAACTTCACATAATCTCCCAATTCATAATCTTTCACTATATTAAAATTAAGAATTGTTTTTTAGTAATAATTCTATGCAAAAGTAGTATCATTTAAACTGTAAAAAATTAAGCTGTAAAATAAATAGATTTAAAATATAATATCCTAGTTATATTTGAATATGATTTGTAGCTTCTAGGCCTCAGCCAATTCATCAAAACTTCTGCATCATGTTCCAGGATAGGAAAAAGTCAGCCAACTTAAATATTATCATAGAAGAGAAAAATTCTATTAAAATTACCAGGAAAGTCATCTATAGTAAATGACTAAAATCATTTTAACATATATTGTGGAAAGCAGCTAAGTGAAAAAGCTTGCAAAAATATAAATTTTAAAATAATATAATGAGTAAAGTTTTACTTTCACATTTTATTGCTACACTTAAAGAAGTTCAGAATCTTAAAAGAAATCCATACAATAGATTTCAATCAAGCTGTTTAAAAATGATGTAGACATACAGGCATGGGGAAATAAGTGCAATATTTAAAGTGACAAAAGCACTATGCAAAATGATATGCATGGTGTGATTCAAAATATTTCTAAAATAGTAAATGCCCACAAACTATGTAACTAAACTGTTAACTATTGTATGTTGCTGTTGCTGTTTAGTTGCTAAGTCATGGCTGACTCTTCCTGATCCCATGACTTGTCATCTGCCAGGATCCTCTGTCCATAGGATTTCCCAGACAAGAATACTGGAGTAGGTTGCCATGTCCTCCTCCAGGGGATCTCTCCAACCCAGGAAACTACTGTATAACTATTGATAAGTTATGTATCTATCAAGACTATTTTGGAAGATTTGTAATTTATCATGAATGAGATGGCAGCCAGTTTCTCTCCAAATCTTAATTCAGCAATATTCTTTTAAAAAAATGTAAAAATGTCATTCAGTGGTATAAATACCACAGGGATGACCTTCCTCCTGAGGATGATGAGAACAAAGAAAAGCAAATGGATGATATCCCTGTCTGGGACACAGAATACCTGTAAGTTTCCCAAGGAACATTTTTTAAACTTACTACGACTGCAGACTATTTAAACATCAAAGATTTGCTCAATATTATACATGTAAGACTGTGGCCAGCATGATCAAGTGGAGATTCTCAAGACTTTCTATATCAGAAATGACTTTACTGAAGAAGCAGCAGCCCAGGAAGGCAAAGAGAACCAGTGGCGAGAAGACACGTGAGATGTTATGCCTGACCCTGTAACACTGAAAGGGCTTTTCCAAATACTACTGTGCTACTCTGTTTATAATTGTTAATATTAGACAAATAGACAAATGTAGCAGCGAATCAACTGTATTTGGAGGATACTGTCCTCATTGCACCTGTTATTTCACTACTGATTCCAAACCTCCAGCTGAGTTTCCTCCAGTGTGATCAAAACTTTCTCTTTTCTTTGATCTAAATAAAACTGAACTCTGAGTTCTCTAAAAACACATACATACTCACACACACACATTATATATCAACTATAACAGCATTAAATTACTAATAGTTCTTTACCATGCTCACCTAGAAAACTAGAAGTTAACAAGAGCAAAACAGAAATAAACCTGATAATTGTCCAATAGTTTCTGATTTTTAAACTACATTGACAAATTATTATATTACCCATAATTTTAAAAACCTGATTTAAAAAGAATATGATCTCAAAGAGCCTAAATAAGCTCAGTCTTAGCTTCTGTGATATTCTGAAGACTTTTTCAAAAATATAATTTGAAATTTTAATAAATTCAAAAAGTTGAAGCTAAATATGAATATATTTATAAGGTATGACTATGAAGTAACACATGTAGCTTATGGAAGAGTCATCAAATTTAGTCTTGCTATATATTTCTGTCATCTTTGAATTTATGTGATGATACAAAATTGCAGACAAAGCTAGCTGAAAAAACCGCTGGCTTCAAAAGTATTTTTTTTTCAAAAGTATTTTAAACGAAGAAGTTTTGTGAAAATTAGTCTGAAAAGTATTATGGATTTGCTTATTAGATGTTCCAAGAAGAAAAAAGAAAAGACGCTTTTCTATGCTGTTGGACCCCTAGGGTACTTAAACAAACCAGAAAATTTCAGTCACAGTTTGGTTGTGAAACAACCTATGGATAAACTTGGGAATTTTAGAAAAGAGATTCACATATAAGGACTTCTATTCATAAGATAAAATAGCAGCGATTACCCTTTTTTCCCTTAAGACAGAACCCAGACTTGTTTAAGACTTCTTTGATCACTGCAAATGGAATTGATTTTGATGTCTGAATTCCTAAAACATTTATTGTCTATTCCACCTGACACTAGCAATTGTCTGCCTCTATCGTAAGCTCTTGCAAGTCCTCTTTGCAGAATAAATAATAATATATTGTAGCTCACTTTTCAACTTCCCATGCTTTTCACATACATTAAATCACCTTCAAAACACTGAAACTTTGTAAGCACAACTATTCTCATTTTCAAGTTGAGAAATGAGGATCAGACTGGAAACAACTGGAAACAAGAGGTTACAGAAGAGGTAGGAAGCAGACCCCAGACTATACCTTAGGGACCGCGTCACTGTGTCACATCTCAAGATCTAAAGCTCCCACAGGACCCGGTACAGTGCCACACAAAGACATCAGACACTTTGCATGTAAATATCTTCTTCATTCAGAGCTTGTTTAAACCTCATTTCAAGGCTTATCAGACAATTGTCCTGGCCTCTGAGGCTTTGTTCTATATATCCCTTATGGTACCATGAGAACACTACCTAATTAATTTACATGCTCCATGTATATAACCATTATTCTATAAGAGTAGAATTAGTGTAAGAAGATACTAATAACATAGAGGAAGAATAATGTGCTCAGTCATCCAGTCATTTCCAACTCTTTGCGACCCCATGGACTGTAGCCTGCCAGTCTCCTCTGATCATGGGATTCTCCAGGCAAGAATACTGGAGTGGCTTGCCATTTCCTCTAGGCTGCCATTCCATCTCCTCCAGGGAATCTTCCCAACTTAGGGATCAAATCCATGTCTCCTGTGTCTCCCGCATTTCAGGCGGATTCTTTACCCACTGAACCACCTGGGAAGCCCATTATTTCACCATCTCAATGAAAAATGTATATGGATTGAGGAATAAAACAAAGCCCAAAATATTCTGAGTTATTGGACTACTGATTTTGAGTACTCCCAGTATCAACTGCCTTTTCACTAATTCTAACCCCATTTTCATCATTCCAATACCTGTTCTAACTTCTGAACTAAGCTCTAAATTTTCCTCACCACAGTTTAACATCTTTTGATCAGTAGAAGTCTGCTGGATCCCATAGATTTTTATAGGCTGTAATGTTAAGTTCTATATAATCTAGCTGTGCAATGTTAAAAAAGCTGTTTTTGATTTTTTATTCTCTATTATTTTTTGGAAGTGAAAGTTATATTCATAATTTTATATAAGCATCTATTTTCTGTAGAGAAGCAAAATTTGCAAACCTAAATGTATTTCTTTGGCTTAGGAATTAATTTAGGTTGGTTATTAATTTTTTAATAGAAGTATAGTTTATTTAAAACCAAGCAACCTGATTAAAGAATGGGCAGAAGACCTAAAAAGACTAATATATTAGTTTCAATATTTTTATACATTGTACTTCATTTAATGTTATTATGAAATAATGGCTATATTTCCCTCTACTATACAACATACCCTTGCTGCCTATTAATTGTATACATGGTAGTTTTAATCTCTTAATCCCATATGCTTATGTTGTCCTTCATCCCAATTTCCTCTCCCCACTGGGAACCACTAATTTGTACGCTGTATCCGTGAGTCAGTTTCTGTTTTTTTTTTTTTTTTTATGATTAACATGTTGTCTGCCATATCAGGAAACAAAGGATGCTGCAGCCATCAAGTCATTACATTAAAGCTGCCCAGAAGGTGAGCCCTGAGGGAACTCAGGATGGAGACAAATGGGCTGCGGGCTGCCCACTGCCAAGCCCATCTAGCAGTCAGCTGCTGCATCCATCCCAGCTGTGCATCTGGAAAACTCAGGATACTGGCCCCGATAGCTGCATTTCAAAGGAATGGTTTCAGTGAGTCCAGACTCTTGCATCTTTCCATACATAGAAAAGTGCTGAATTCCTTTAGAAACCTGGTTTTCTTTCATTAACGGTAGTCTTTTAATGGTCTGACTACCTGATTTAGTTGCAAAAACTCCCATATATCGGCTTTCCTCAGCCCTCTTCTGAGCAGTCTCGTTATTTGAGATGTTTTTCTTCCTGGGCTCGAGGTCCTAAGAGTGTCTGCCAAACAAAACATAACCTCAACTTTTAGGCTGTGCTTTCTTTTTTTATTTGTTCTACAGTTATACACATTCATTCATTTGTATTATCTTTTTTTTTTTTTTTTTAGATTCCACATGTAAGTGATAACAAAGAATATTTATTTTACTCTGAATGTCGCACTAGAGAGCTCAGAAATAAATCCACGTTCCTGTGGTTAATTAATCTATGACAAAGGAGGCAAGAATATACAATGAAGTAAAGAGAGTCTCTTCAGTAAGTGATGCTGGGAAAGTTGGACAGCTACAAGTAAAAGAATGAGATTAGAATATTTCCTCACACTATATACAGCAATAAACTTATGATGGATTAAAGACCTAAATGTAAGACCTGAAACAATTACAATCCCAGAAAAGAACATAAATTGCATAAATTGTCAAACATAAATTTGACATAAATTGCAGCAATATTGTACTGATCTGTCTTCTAAGGCAAAATAAATAAAAGGAAAAATAAACAAATGGGATCTAATTTAACTTAACAGCTTTTACAAGCAAAGGAAATCATTGACAAAAGGAAAAGACAACCCACTAAATAGGAGAAAATATTTGCAAATAATACCACTAATAAGGACTTAATATCCAAAATATATAAACAGCTCCTATATTTCAATATCAAAAAAACAATCTGATTAAAGAATAGGTAGTAGACCTGAAGAGGGCCTCCCAGGTGGCGCTAGTGGCAAAGAACCCATCTGCCAAAGCAGGAGACATAAGATATGCAATCCCTGGGTCAGGAACATCCCTTGGATGAGGGCATGGCAACCCACTCAGTATTCTTGCCTGGAGGATCCCATGGACAGAGGAGCCCACAGTCCACACAGTTGCAAAGAGTTGGACACAACTGAAGCTACTTAACACACACACACATAGACCTGAATAGGCTTCCCCAGTGGCTCACCATTAAAGAAGCTGCCTGCAATGCAGGAGATGTAGTTTCAATCCCTGGAGGAGGAAATGGCAACCCACTCCAGTATTCTTGCCAGGGAAAATCCCATGGACAGAGGAGCCTGGTGGGCTATAGTCCATGGGGTTGCAGAGTCAGACAAGACTGAGTGACTGAACACAGAAAACCTGAATAGATGTTTTTCCAGAGAAGACACATCCGACTCTTTGTGACCCCACGGACCAGAGTCTGTCAGGCTCCTCTGTCCATGGAATTCTCCAGGCAAGAACTGGAGTGGATAGCCATTCCCTTCTCTAGAAAGAAGATATATAGATAGGTAAAAGGCATGTGAAAAGATGCTTAACATCACTAATTATTAGAGAAATGCAAATCAAAACCACAATGAGACACCACCTCAAACATGTCAGAATGGCTAACATCCAAGAAAATACAAATAAATAATGGCGAGGATGTGCAGAAAAGCAAATTCTTATACACTGTTGGGGGAATGTAAATTGGTGCGGTCACTATGAAAAACTGTGTGGAGGTTTCTCAGACAATTGAAGACAGAACTGTCATGAGTGCATGTGGGTATGCTAAGTTGCTTCAATTGTGTCCACCTCAATGACCCCATGGACTGGGGTCCACCAGGCTCCTCCTTCCATGGGATTCTCCAGGCAAGAATACTGGAGTGGGTTGCCATGCCCTCCTCCAGGGGATCTTCCTGACCCAGGGATCAAACCCATGTCTCTTATATCTCCTGCATTGGCAGGCAGGTTCTTTACCACTAGCACCACCTGGGAAGTCTACCATATGATCCAGCAATTCCACTCATGGGTATGTATCCGAAAAAAAAACAACAAACAAACAAACAGGAAAACACTAAGTTGAAAATACACACACACAATCTTTACAGCAGCATTATCTACAATAAAGAAAACAACCCAAGTTATGGAACTCACCCAATGTCCGTCACCAGATGAATGGATAAAGAAGACGTGATAAAGCATAGTGAATTATGACTGAGCCAGCAACATGCATGGATCTGGAGGACTTCATGATTAGTGGAAGAGGCTGATTATTTTTAAGCAGAAGACTCAGGAAGCCTTTCTTTTCATGTCCCTCTTAGCTGTCTAAAGAATTTATGTAAAGGTTCTGTTACTTGAATACAGATATCACCAGAGACACCTGAAAAGAATACAGACTAGATGTGGTGGGACAAACGTATCAGGCTTGTCAAGATCCTCTTTGTGCCCCACTGTCTCTGCATGGCACAGCAAACAAATGCTTTCCTGTGAATTGCCTTTTTTCCTTTTGGAGTCCCAAATCACTACTCCAGCATACTCTTTTGTATGAATATTTCAGCTGACAATGGTGTTTAAGGTGAAGGTTTCAATCATTGTTTTGGTGAGTTACTCAGATTTCCTGGGTTTTTCCTCTGCCCATGGGATTCTCCAGGAGAGAATACTGGAGTATTTCCTAGTCCATGGGATCTTCCTGACCCAGGGATTGAACCTGGGTGTCCCACATTGCAGGAAGATTCTTTGTCACTGAACCACCAGAGAAGCCCCCTCTCTCATTAATACATTTTATTAAATGTTTGTTTGATTTTTCTTGTCAATCTGTCTCAGGTCAATTTGAATTTTAGATCAGCCAGAAGAAGGAAGAACATTTCTTTCTTACCAAAAGTGTGCATGTGCGTGTGTACATGTAAATCTGTATGTGTGCGCACATGTGTGTGAGTGTGTGAGAGTATGTGACTGTGTGTGTGTACATATGAGTGTGCATGAGTGTGGGTGTGTATGTGTCTGTGTGTGTGTGCGTGCGTGTGTGTGCGTGCATTTATAGAGAGCATAGAAAGGCAGAAGAAAGCACTCATGCTGCTGCCCACTTGGGGGAATGTTGGATGATCCCCCACACAGATTCAAGAGGATGCAGGTATATTCCTACCAGTTCACCATAAATAGGACTGTAAAACTGCCTTTGTTCTCTCATTACAGAAATAATGGAATGCAACAACAGATTTATTGGCCTTGTTTCTGGTTCAAGCTAAGAGGAATAAATCTTGATTCTTCCTTGATGGAGATAGTCTTTGCGTAGGACAAGTATCCAGGTGTTATCACAGCTGCCTTGAAATATTCATGGCTTCCTGAGGATATGGGTGATTTTGTTCTCATCCTTGATCAAATAGCAGAGTAAATCACTTACATAAAATAACACCTGGTTGAGCTCTGTGGTTTGCTCTCATTTTCTCTAGTTAGTAATTGTTGTTTACAAATCACGACTGCATGTAGAAAAAAGCTTGTGTTTTCTCCTATTGGCTGCTAGCTTATAATTTCTACTTCATGTTCTCACAGTAGCTTCAAAAGTATTTAGTGCATATGTTACACTTTTTCCCACTGATATTTGTGACTACTTTGTAAACAAGCCAAATGGCATTGCTCCATATTTATTACAGAAGTTAATAGGATTGCAAAGATTGTTAAAACTAAAAATGATCTAAGTAGTATAATTCATTATCGATAATGTAAATCTTAGCCACATTTTTAAATTTCTTTAAAATGCAACATGATGTGTTAAATAATTGTGTTTTTTTCCCCCTAAATTCTATTTCTAGGGGGAACAATATGTAGATAAAACAAATTTTTAGTCTACACATTTGCAACCTACTAGTTTACACAACCTAGTAGTATTTTTTTCTTAATACTAACATAATTAATCATACAATATACATGAAAAATGCATAGAATGTAATATTAATTTTAAAAAGTAAAATTGGAATTTAGCAACACATAATTTCTGAATATTCAAGTTGTATTAGGTTATTGTAAGTAAAGTGACGGGAAAACAAGGAAACAGATCAGACATTGTAATGATGGTATTTTAGTTGGTGCACAATATCAAGGCCATTGCAATGGTTTACAGCCAACACTCTTCAATCTGGATAATGTATAGGCTGTAAAATATTTAAGTATTTTGAGTGTTACCTTGAATATATGTACTCCTGTCCTTAATAGTTTTAGAATTATGTCATTTATTATAATTGTTTTCATGGTTTTCTGACTTTGATGTAAGAGATCAATTTTGTGCTTGCTCCAGCAGTACACATACTAAAATTGGAAGGATACAGAGAAGATTAGCATGGTCCCTTTGCAAGAATAACATGCAAATTCATGAAGTGTTCCATATTTTTGGAGTATTACTCATATTTTTGGAATATTCCTAAAAAGGAAAGAAAATGGGTCATTTGTAGTGATACAGTTTAACTTAAGAGAGTCATACAGAAAAGTAAGTCAGAAGGATAAAAAACAAATATTGCATATTAATGTGTATATATGGAATTGAGAAAAATGCTACTGATGAGCCTATCTGCATGGCAGGAATAAAAACTTAGATGCAGAGAAGAGACTTGGTGCAGGAAGGAAAGAACAGGTGGGACGAACTGAGAGAGTAGCACTGAGATATACATACTATCAGGTGTAAAACACATAGCTGGTGGGAGCCCGTCATCTAGCCCAGGGAGCTCAGCTCTGTGCCTGGTGATGACCTAGAGGGGTTGAATGGGGGAAAAGCGTGTGGAGGCTCCAGAAGGAGGGACTATATGTGTAATTATAGCTGATTCACACTGTTATACAGCAGAAACCAGCACAACATTGTAAAGCAGTCATGCTCCAACTAAAACATAAATTAGAAAAAGACAAATTTCAATAATGGAAATTGTTTTTTTTTAAAACTACATATCTATTAATTTGATACATTTGTCTTTGCTTTGTATTTGTAGCTGTTCAGTTCAGGTGTCACTCAGATGTGTCCAACTCATTGCTATCCCACAGACTGCAGCACGCCAGGCTTCCCTGTCCACCACCAACTCCCGGAGCATACTCAAATTCATGTCCATTGAGTCGGTGATGCCATCCAGCCATCTCATCCTCTGTTTTCCCCTTCTTGTCCCGCCCTCAATTTCTCCCAGCATCAGGGTCTTTTCAAATTGAGTCAGTTTTTCACATCAGGTGGCCAAAGTATTGGACTTTCAGCTTCAGCATCAGTCCTTCCAATTAATATTCAGGACTGATTTCCCTTAGGATGGACTGGTTGGATCTCCTTGCTGTCTAAGCGATTCTCAAGATTCTTCTCCAACATCACAGTTCAAAAGCATCAATTCTTTGGCAGTCAGTTTTCTTTATAGTCCAACTCTCACATCCATACATGACTACTGGAAAAACCATAGCTTTGACCAGACGGACATTTGTTGGCAAAGTAATGTCTCTGCTTTTTAATATGCTGTCTAGGTTGTTCATTGCTTTTCTTCCAAGGAGCAAGCGTCTTTTAATTTCATGGCTGCAGTCACCATCTGTAGTGATTTTGGAGCCCCCCAAAATGAAGTCTGTCACTGTTTCCACTGCTTCCCCATCTATTTGCCATGAAGTGATGGGACCAGATGCCATGATCTTAGTTTTCTGAATGTTGAGTTTTAAGCGACTTTTTCACTCTCCTCTTTCACTTTCATCAAAGAGGTTCTTTAGCTCTTATTTGCTTTCTGTCATAAGGGTGGTGTCATCTGCATATCTGAAATTATTGATATTTTCTCCTGGCAATCTTTATTCCAGCTTGTGCTTCATCCAGCCCGGTGTTTCTCATGATCTACTCTGCATGTAAGCTAAATAAGCAGGTAACAAAATATAGCCTTGACTTACTCCTTTCCCAATTTGGAACCAGTCTGTTGTTCCATGTCCAGTTCTAACTGTTGCTTCTTGACCTGCATACAGATTTCTCAAGAGGCAGGTCAGGTGGTCTGGTATTCCTATCTCTTTCAGAATTTTCCACAGTTTGTTGTAATGAACACAGTCAAAGGCTTTGGCACAGTCAATAAAGCAGAAGTAGATTTTTTTTCTGGAACTCTCTTGCTTTTACAATGATCCAATGGATGTTGGCAATTTGACATCTGGTTACTCTGCCTTTTCTAAATCCAGCTTGAACATCTGGAAGTTCATAGTTCATGTACCGTTGAAGCCTGTCTTAGAGAATTTTGAGCATGACTTTGTTAGTGTGTGAGATGAGTGCAAGTGTGCAGTTGTTTGAGCATTCTTTGGCATTACCTTTCTTTGGGATTGGAATGAAAACTGACCTTTTCTAATCTTTTGGCCACTGCTAAGTTTTCCAAATTTGCTGGCATATTGAGTGCAGCACTTTCACAGCATCATCTTTTAAGATTTGAAATAGCTTAACTGGAATTCCATCACCTCCACTAGCTTTGTTTGTAGTGATGCTTCCTATGGCCCACTTGACTTCACATTCCAGGATGTCTGGCTCTAGGTGACTGGTCATACCATCGTGATTATCTGGGTCATGCAGATCTTTTTTGTATACTTCCTCTGTGTATTCTTGCCACCTCTTAACATCTTCTGCTTCTGTTAGGTCCATACCATTTCTGTCTTTTATTGTGGCCATCTTTGGCACATCTTTGTAGCTGTTAGTTGCCTAATTTTGCCTGATTCTTAAGAAAGCCAAATCTGTTTTCAAAGAAAAGTGGTCTAGCAGGTTAAAAATTAGCCCATATCATAAATCCACTGAGATATGACCTCTGCTTTCTGGAGATTTGTTTCCCAGATACTCACAGAAATGTTTCCTTGCATGCAGCTGTGCTTCAGAAAAACCTGAGTATAATTTGCTCAGATCAATTTCCTAATCTCAAGTATATCTTCCCACATTTTGACTGTTCTGCTAGGTCGCGCTAGTGAGAAAGGATCCTCCTGCCAATCAGGAGATGCCAGAGACGCAGGTTCAGTTCCTGGGTTGGGAAGATCCTATGAAGGAGGAAATGGCAACCCAACTCCAGTATTCTTGCCTGGAGAATCCCTCAGATAGAGGAGCCTGGCAGTCTATGGTCCATAGGGTCGCAAAGAGTCAGACATGACTTAAGCAACTTCACCCTAGCACTGCCCTCTACACTTATACATGTCTTGTCCATTGGAGAATATATCCTATGATGTATCTTTCATAAACTTCTAAACTCTATTTCTCTGTTTAAAATCAAAGCTTCCTGGAAGAATTCAACTGTCATAAATCCCCTCCCTCAGGAGTTCTGCAACCAGGGAGGACTCATGTCTATCACCAGAAGGAAGTCAGCACCCTAAGAAATCATCTAAACAGACATTGTCATAAAACTATATATCTGCCATCTATTTTTGTAAGGGTCCATTTATCTTTTCTAAATGTCATTTGTTTTCCTATAAGTACTCTTTATTCCCGTCCCCTTGCCCTGTCAAGATATTAGTCCCCATTTCTAAATGTCTCCTTGAGTCATGTTTTTCTATGAACTATGTATATACATGAATAAAAATCCATCTTTTCTGTTGATAATCTCTCTCTTGTCAGTTTAATTCACAAGTCCCAGAACAATATAAAAAGAAGGTAGAAAAATTTCTTTTTCTTCCCTGACAGCTTCAGTGCAATAAGCATGGGTTCAATGCTATTAATAGTAGTATAATTGTGGGTGGTATTGTTGTCTTAGATGTTTTCATGAGTATTTTCGAACTTCTTACACATATCAATGTGCCATTTTGCGATAAGGTGGTATTTTTAAGGAATTAGAGGGAACTCCATCAGGGCACAGAAATCTAGGGAGTAAAAATCTGTAGATAGTGAAACTTTGAAATAAATCTGGTCTAAATGACTTTCCTCTTTTCTTTCCTTATGGTTATTCCCTTTGGGGATTTTGTTCCCATTTAGGTGTGTACTTACTGTCATTTTTATAGACTTTTTGTGACGGGAGTACATTTAAGTATCTAGAGATAGAATTATTAGGATAAAGGCAACCTTGATATGCATCTAATATTGGAATTCTGGAAGAAAGTCTACAGCATTACAACCATATTGATAGTGACTTAGTACAAATGTGACTTTTCAAGCACTTATGTAAACTGTCCACATAAAGTAATCAGATAAGACACTTGAATATAATCCTTAAAAATCCCTCTTGACCGTTTAAATAATGGCCTCCAAGTAAAGAGATGCCAATTTTTATGATAACGTAAGAGGTGATGCTAGATTTTGACAAGATTAAGAAACAATGGTGTACTAAAGTCAGACTCTGTCAGCTTTTCAGAACCTATTGTGCTTATCTTTTCACTTCTGCAAATCAAACTTCCTGTCATTCTTGCCCTGGAGACTCAGTTTTTAAATACCAGCATATCACTGGTCATAAATCACTATTGACCAAGCTAAGGAGGTTGTAACTCTGCTCTTTAAGATGCTGATGGGTGTTCCATGAAGGAGATAAAATATCTTCAAATTCTAATTATATCTTTGGGAAATGTTAGATTAAACAAAGTTACTGTAAATATCAAAAAAGAGGTGATGGCATTATGTTTCTCCTATTTCATATTATGTAAAATGGAAAACTTTTACTGGCACTATGTTCATAAAATATCAGAATGCCTAGGAAACTACTTTTGGAAATAATATTAATCTAACCTTTGGAAACTTTATTATGTTGACCCTAGCTCAAGAGTTTGTATTGACTACTGACATATTTCTGGCATAAAAACCTCAGAAAGACTGTCAAATGTCTTAAATTTATGGAACAAGACTGGGTTTCCTTTTCCCTGAGATACCCTAGAAGCCACTAGGAACATAAAGACACAAATGAGTAAGAATGGAGGGAGGATAAGTGGCAATGTAGTGCTGGGATTGTGCACATGGACTTTGGAGTCAGGCTCCTTGGTTTTGAATCCCAGCTATGTTACTCACTGGTCATGTGAATGTGAGCAATTTATTTAACTTCTCTGTTTTCTGTTTTTTCTTCTAAAAAGAAGAAATAATAACATCCACCTTGAGGGTTATTGGGAAGATTAAGTATATAGTTTCATTTAAAGCATTTAAAATAACTCCTGACGCACTGCAAACATTCAAGATTACTGGCTACGGCTACTATCGTGAACAAGAGCACATTGAACAAACACTGCTATTATCATAAAAGAGCCATTTCATTAATAAATCTTATAAGATTTTGCAATAGTCAACATCACAAATCCAGGAAAACCTTTCCTATGCCACATGCTAAAAAGTCATGCAGAAAACAAAATGCTTCTTCATATATGAAAGAATTGTGGCAAGTAGTTCCCAAAGGATATTTATTAAATTTGAATGACTTTGGTAAATGCTACATTGGGAGTAATTTTCCAGAAAATTATATGTTTAAGATTTCAATAAATATTGAACAGGAAAAGATTTGTGTAGTTAGGTACTATTTTGGAAACACTAGATGGGGGAAAAAAGCCAAATAAGTTTTCTTATTGAAGGTATTATCAAAGCTTTGAATGTGTTATTATTCTGTTTTGTTAAGCAGCAAAGAATATCATATAGCATGCACATTTCCTCAACTCAACTGACCAAGGAAACACTTTTTTAAAAGTATGTCACAGGAGTAATCCTCTGTAGAAATACTTTGGGAACTGCTGATATAGAAGTAAGTACAGGACATTGAAACTTTTATTCAAACATATATACTTTATTGGAATTTTCTAGGTCCTGTTAATTGCATGCCAGGGAACATTTAAAACTCTTATGTCACCCACTGGTACTTCATTCTAGCCAAAATGCTAGAATCAAATTTTCAGGGCATGCATTTTCAATGAACAATTTCAATAACATGAACTTGGCCTTTTGTTTTAATTCTGCAAGTTTATGTTAACCAAATAAGAGTAACACCCTCTTTGTAATGTTTCTGGATGTGTCTAGTATATGTCAGAGAGCTTTGGCAGGAAACAGATATAATACTCACAACAACTCCTTCTCTGGGGACATGTGATTGTCAATGTCTCCATTAAAATCAAGTGTCACATGTCTTTCCATAAAGAGACCATTATAAAAATATTAATGAGTCCATACCTTATTCCCTACATATCTACCCACTCAAGTCCTAAATAATCTATCAATACCATAGAATAAATTCCTGCCTCTGGGTCAGGCCATTAAGTAAACCACTGATTAAACACATTGTTGGTGTCCTATGGCCACATAAATTAATGTAGTACTTTCTTTTGGACCAGATGATACCTTATTTGCTCAGAGGGTGTGGTGGAATGGATGGTGGTTTTAGCAAATTTTCAGACATGACTGAAATTTCAAAATTTCAGAACATGGCTTCCCATTCACCTTAACTGCTACTGTTTTCTGAGTATATCTCAGTAGAAAATAATAGCACCTTCCTTCTCAGTTCAGTTCAGTTGCTCAGTCGTGTCTGACTCTTTGCGATAAAAATTAAAAAGAGAGGCACAAATACCAAAATTGAATCTATATTGAATCTATAGTATATCTGGTTGAAAGTTATCCAATTTGTGCTTTCTTATTTGTTTTGTTTTCATATTAAAAACTGTAGTATATTTGACTTTATTATCACCATAAAGTTCTTTTTCACATAATGGAGCCGTTGATACCTATGTATATGAACCATCAGGTGACTGATTGTATGACTAGCACAGATCACTAAAGT
Source organism: Odocoileus virginianus (assembly GCF_023699985.2). Lineage (NCBI taxonomy): Eukaryota > Metazoa > Chordata > Mammalia > Artiodactyla > Cervidae > Odocoileus > Odocoileus virginianus. The sequence continues at coordinate 14,185,179 of NC_069698.1, forward strand.
TAAAAATGCCTTAGTTATGTGAAAGAGCACATCAATTGAACACTACTGTGTTTGCCCAAGTCAGGGTGGATCCTAATTGCTTTGACAAATTTCCTGCTGAGAAATTGATCTTCAAAGATTTCTTAATGCCTTTTTTAACCCATTTACTTCATTTTAAAGCTTCAAAGTCTTCCTTTCTATTAATTATCACATATACTAAATACAAAGAACAAAATGCTATGTTTTATTCATCTAAGCAGGGTATCTGAACACTAAGTTACAGCAAAGATGGGAACTCATTGAAGCAAAGGTCATTCTCTGTCAAACAAGACCATAAGAGACTTTTCTTTTAGTAGAGAACTCATGAATATTTAATCGGAGCATTTCCATGAACTTGCTGTAAAAGCTATGTTTCTTGGCATTTACTAAGGATGTCACAATCGGTTACTGTAATTTAAATCTTTTGCTGATATGCTTATCAGACTTCCATTTAAAACATGCTCATCATCCATATACTAATTCATCTAAAATAAATATTTCTAAATAGTTAGCATTCTAGACATTTTCATTATGTAAAATCAAATTCTGATCTATTTTATTTGTAAATACATATTATTTTTGTCCTAATATACAGCCAAGAGTCTACAGAAAAAAAAAAACCAAAAACACAATAAAACAATGAGTGAGTTAGTTCTCTTTATCTGAATGAGAACAGAATAGCTTTATAAATGCTTCTGAAGTTTAGGCCACATGTTAAGTAGTCTTTTGGGCCCCAAACGGTGACAAGATCAACAAAACAACAACAAAAAAAACTCCACAGATAACACCCTACTGAAGTTTCTTTAATTTAAATTCTGCTGTAAAGTTTAGTCACTCAGTCATGTCCTATGGATTCTTTACCTGAGGAGCCATCAGGGAAATCCCAAAATATCTATAAGGCAGCTCAACGTATACAGTTCAGAATATTATCTATAACCCTCGAGGAGGAACTTAAGGTCCCTGAATTTTGTTTAATGACTAAATTATTAAATATTATTATTTGTTCTCATTTGAGCATTTTCCTTTGTTTCTGCATTTTCTCCCTCCTTTAATTACATTTATTGTTTGATTGAAGTTTTCCTACAGCCAAAAGGCACAGTGAGGAGATAGAAGGGAGGACCACAGGGCCCTGCTCCATTTCAATTTTCACTTTTCTTTAACACTCCTCAGTCTTGAAGAGAGACCGGTACAGAACAAGGAAGGGGATTACGTTTTGGAATGAAAATTTAGTCATGGACTTGGCAGAGGAACTCGGTTACGGTTAAATCTCTGTTCCAGTTTTTCTCAGCTCTTTGAAGGAATGGGGTGATGACTTCTTACTGAAGAGGGGTACAGTCCTGCATGGGTTTTGGAATGCCCCGGAGTTGGAAGTAAATTCAAGTCCTAAGCTTAGCATCAAGATTTTATATTAGGACAATATATTTTATATTACCTCTCTCTTTGATTATTTTGCCATAGTACCTGGACAAACATTTGAAAATTAGTGGACATATTACAATGAGGATAATAATAAAAATATATATTCTCTAAATGTAATTTTTTGTCAAGACACATTTAACAGGAGGCTTCCTGTGTGCTGTTTTGGATCTGTCAGGAAACCTTTGGCCCTTGTTAATTCCTGAATATTCAGGAATTAAGAGCAGAGGCACGCCTTTCCCGGGGGCTGAGGAATACAGTCATTTCCTTTGTTCGTTTCTCATTATGGTGATAAGTACCGTCTTCTCTCTTTAATAGGGATCGCCTTGTGTTTTGTAAGTCTGGAATTTTTATCTTTGCTGAAAATAACTACCTTGTAAGACAATATATATGCCCACGCCTTGTTGATTAAAACACCTCTGCTCCATCAGAGCTTTGGTCCCCGTGTCTTTCTTTCTTTCTTTCTTTCTCTTCCTCTCTTTCTCTTTATCTCTCTATTTCTGGCTGATTCCCTGGAACACAAGGCCGGTTGCGAATATTAGCCTCTTTCCATCTTTCACTCTCTCATTGTCGACTCTGGACCACCACGTTCAAGTCCAATAAAGGACCAACAATTTTTTTCCTTAATGGTTAAAGCAGTGTACAATGTATTTTAATAGGCCACAAACAAGCTATTTTGGTTAGTTTAAAGTTCAAATTGGGCTTCCCTGGTTGCTCAGTGGTAAAGAATCTTTCTGCAGTTCAGGAGACCTGGGTTCAGTGCTTGGGTCAGGAAGATCCCCTGGAGAAGGGAATGGCAACCCACTCCAGTATTCTTGCTGGGAAAATTCCATGGACTGAAGAACCTGGTAGGCTACCGTCCATGGCATTACAAAGAGTCAGACATGACTGAGTAATACTTCCACTGTCAAAGTTCAAATTAAATCATATTTAAGCCAGAATGACTTCCTCATACCCCAATATGTGAACATTTCTTCCATTGCTTTCCCCTTTTAATCATAAATGTTTTTATAGTCAGCACTGATAATCAATATATTTTCCCAGCATTGCGAGAATGGCTCAGTTGCATGCTCTGTGTCCATTCACATCCCTCGGTGCTAGGCCTACTTTTTGTAGTTATATTGGTCTGACAGTCATCTTGAAATTAGTCATGTAGTGCTCCAATCAGCTTCACCTTGGTTGCTTTAAGTATAGTTAGTGTTTCAGTTCAGGTCAGTTCAGTTGCTCAGCACACCAGGCCTCCCTGTCCATCACCAACTCTCGGAGTACCTCAAACTCATGTCCATTGATTTGGTGATGCCATCCAACCATCTCATCCTCTGTCATTCCCTTCTCCTCCCACCTTCGATCTTTCCCAGCATCAGGGTCTTTTCCAATGAATCAACTCTTCGCATGAGGTGGCCAAAGTATTGGAGTTTCAGCTTCAGAATCAGTCCTTCCAATGAACACCCAGGACTGATCTCCTTTAGGGATGGACTGGCTGGATCTCCTTGCAGTCCAAGGGACTCTCAAGAGTCTTCTCCAACACCACAGTTCAAAAGCATTAATTTTTAAGCACTCAGCTTTCTTTATAGTCCAACTCTCACATCCATGACCACTGGAAAAACCATAGCCTTGAGTAGATGGATCTTTGTTGGCAAAGTAATGTCTCTGCTTTTTAATATGCTATCTAGGTTGGTCATAACCTTTCTTCCAAGGAGTAACTGTCTTTAATTTCATGGCTAAAGTCTCCACCTGCAGTGATTTTGGAGCCCTCCAAAATAAAATCTACCACTGTTTCCACTGTTTCCCCATCTATTTGCCATGAAGTGATGGGACCAGATGCCATGATCTTAGTTTTCTGAATGTTGAGCTTTAAGCCAACTTTTTCACTCTCCTCTTTCACTCTCATCAAGAGGCTTTTTAGTTCTTCTCCACTTTCTGCCATAAGGGTGGTGTCATCTGCGTATCTGAGGTTATTGATATTTCTCCCAGCAATCTTGATTTCAGCTTGTGCTTCATCCAGCCAAGCATTTCTCATGATGTACTCTGCATAGAAGTTAAATAAGCAGGGTGACAATATTCAGCCTTGGCATACTCCTTTCCTGATTTGGAACCAGACTGTTGTGCCATGTCAAGTTCTAACTGTTGCTTTCTGACCTGCATACAGATTTCTCAAAAGGCAGGCCAGGTGGTCTGGTATTCCCATCTCTTTCAGAATTTTCCACAGTTTGTTGTGGAAACACAGTCAAAGGCTTTGGCACAGTCAGTAAAGCAGAAATAGATGTTTTTCTGGAACTCACTTGCTTTTTTGATGATCCAACAGATGTTGGCAATTTGACATCTGGTTCCTCTGCCTTTTCTAAATCCAGCTTGAACATCTGGAAGTTCACAGTTCATGTACCATTGAAGCCTGGCTTGGAGAATTTTGAGCATTACGTTGTTAGTGTGTGAGATGAGTGCAATTGTGCAGTAGTTTGTGCATTCTGTTGGGTTGGCCAAAATGCTTTTCAGTAAAATGTCAAAATGTTATGCAAAAGCCCAAAGAACATTTTGGCCAACCCAATATTTAATTCCAAGATTTGTCTGTTCCCATTTCTTTGAAGTCAGTTCTCAAAATTTTGGCAGCTTATGTCCCAGCTATAGTCCAGTCATCATACAGTGAACTTTTTCCACCTGGTGGAAGTTTTAGTATTCATGTGTGCACCTGCTTAGTTGCTCAGTTGTGTCCAACTCCTGACGACCCCATGGACTGCAGCCCTCAGGTTCCTCTGCCATGGGATTCTCCAGGCAAGAATACTTGAAAGGGTTGCCACGTCCTTCTCCAGGGGAATCCTCCTGACCCAGGGATCAAACCCGTGTCTCCTGAATTGCAGGTGGATTCTTCACCACTGAGCCATGGGGAAGCCCTTTAGTATCCATAAGACAGCTCAAAGGATAAGGCTCAAAATATTATATTTAGTCCTTGAGGAGGAATTAAAGGTCCTTGGATTTGCTTAACGACTAATCTATTATTATTTGGTCTCATTTGACTATTTTCCTTTATTTCTTCATTTTCTTACTTCTCTCATAAAATTTATTTTTTGGTTAAAGATTTTCCACAGAAAACAGCAGGCTGAGGACATGGTGGAGGATGGGAAAGGGCCATAGTGACCAGAAGGTCCATTTCACTATGTCGTATTAAAGCCAACGTTGTCTAAAATTAATAATAAATTCTGGAAGAAAATGTCACAGTCTTGAAAAGACAAATGACTAGATTGAAAAGATAAAGCATCTATATGAAGAAGAAGGTGCCTTTAAAATCATGAATGAAATATAACTATGCCAAAATAAAAGTAACACATGGTTAAGTAGTAATTTTTGAGACTGCAGTAAGTTATGAAGCATATGTTGCTTTAACATCTGGGAGATGGGAGATTTCAGATTGTACATTTAAAAAGGAAGCTTAAAAATGTTCACAACTATGATATTACTAAGATATTTTCTATGTAAATAAGTGGGATTATATTTTTATCATAAATTCTTGGACAAACTCCCCCTCTTAAATTCCCTGTGACTAGTCCATGTGTTTCTGTATTTGATTCACCACATAGTTGAAATATGTCAGTCAGTTCTTTTCTCCTATAAGAGTATATGGGTTGCTCTTCAACACCTCAGACTTAATTTCTCTCACATAAGAAATGTGACTGGTCTGGGTATAGAAGTTTATACATCCCCCTCAACATGTAATGAACTTTGAAGGCTGAGAATTTCTAGGGATGTTTTTCCAGCAGACTGTGAATTTCCTTCATTTGTGAGCATAATTTCATGCACATGACTACATGTGTATATGTATTTCTTAAAGTGGGCAGTGACTGCGGAGGGTAAAGAAGTCCATATGTAGAGAGTAGCTTCTTGGATTTATTCTGACTCTGCGGTGCCATGCTAAGTCGCTTTAGAAGGGTCTGGCTCTTTGTGACCCTGTGGACTGTAGCCCCCCAGGCTCCTCCGTCCTTGTATTCTCCAGGCAAGAATACTGAAGTGGGTTTCTGTGCCCTCCTCCAGGGGACCTTCCTGACCCAGGTATTGAACCCACATCTCCTGCGGCTTGTGCATTGAAGGCAGATTGTTTACTGCTGAGATACCAGGGAAGCTTTATTTGGACTATAATCTGAAATAATCTAAAAACAATTATTTTTAGTGTCACAAAATCTTCAAGATATATGTTTTAAAATCTTTGTGTTCAAGTAAAAAGGTAGATATACCCAAAACATGTTTCCAGATTATATCCTGGCAATATAAATGAGGAGATCTTTTAATTCTGTAGATCAGGTTTTACATTTTGTGACAACTTTTAGATTATGTCTCTCTTCAATGACCTCTTCTGGATAATTCCTAAGATACATCTATCTTGCTCTCTATCTTTTCATGGACTCCTGTCTCACCACTTTAATAAGTTTTCTATTCCTAAAAATGCTGAATTGACTTTTAAAATGTGTCTGCAACATTATTAATTTGGTTTGTCATTTCTGCATTTCCTATTATGTGAACTTTCATTATTCTTTATCTCATATCTTTTTATATCTTAAATTACTATATCTACCTCTCATTACATATCCAGATTTTTTTTTTCACTTTATGGTTTTCCCTCCCATGAGTTCAAACCCCATACTTTTGAAAATCATAAACATTTTTATGCTTCTAATTTCTATAGTAAAAAGATTTTAAGAGGTATGAACTTCCTTCTAATCATCTATATTAACATTTTTTTTTGCTTGATTCTGAAATGTTCTTAATTGGTCACATGATGGCTTTCATTTTTGTTGTTATCTGTCTTTCAAATGAAGGTAATCTCTTCAGTCTGAGCTTTGGCAATACATATGACAGGAGAATTGTCTTTGTCCCACTTTTATCCATGTGGGTTCCAGTGTCATCTACTTAGATTCAAAGTTGGACAACAGAAGGGTATGCTTAATTTTTCACATTCTAGATAATTTTATCATATATAATTCTACTAAATATTCTTCTATCCCCATTACCTGAGTCTTTGATACACTGATAATATAAAGCCTCCATAATAAATTGTTACTTATGATCTTTTCTCCTTCAAACCACCACCAGCATAATTCATCATTCTTTGCCATTATTTTTCTTATGTACTGATTTTCTCATGAGCATAAATTCCTCAGTCAATGTAGAAAGTAATATTGTTGAAAAATATCTCGTTGTCCCAAAAAAGGTATACACATCGGGCAGAAATGATTCACCAATGTTCCAGTTCAGACCTAATCTTGAATCCAAATAAACAGTGGGTCTGGTGCCACATGTAAGGAGTTGGGACGTCACCACTCCATCCTAAAAATTAGTAATAATTTGAACAGACTGAAAAATCAACAATTCTTCTTGCATTCATAAAAGAGATAAATTCAGAAGGCAAACCACTGCTTTCAAATTAGAAAGACAGGCAACTACAGTAAGTCCTGGCTTATTGGAGCAGAGACACAAGAACAGAATCTGCTGTGGAAACCAGTGTTGGGGTAGGAAACCTGAATTGTAATTGACAAATTGCTGGAGACCCAATGTGGACAACTCTGGCAAGTTAAAAACTCCGGGGCTACCAGTGATAGAAGAACCCCATACTTTGTGGATTTTACCTCCAGGTTCTTATGGTGAAAACTGGAGAAAAGCTCCCTCACTCTTCAGGCAGTTATAGAAGAAAAGGAACCATTTTAAATATGCCCCAACCCTTTGTTTTTAATAAGACCTGCCTAAGGGGCAACTAGTTAACCGGAGTCTAATCTGCTCATGTATTATCACAGTCTAACTGGCTTGGGGAAAAGAAATACTCAACCCCAGCCCATTCAAGTCATTCTGTTCTACCTGTGAATGGAGGAAAAATAAAACAACATTGAGAATACATGTGAAGTTCACAGGCCAGAGGCAAAGCCTCACTAAAAGATCGACACCTGATCACGGGACAACAGCACACTTCCAGTCTCCCTCACCGCATCTCCACATTACCAAAGACCTACTTACAGCAGTTCCTTTAATCTGACACTTAATGTTCATCTATCAGGAAAAAATTACAAGGCAAGCCAAAGGCAAAAAACCACAAGTTGATGAGACAGAGCAAGCATCAGAACTAGATACCAGAGGGATGTTAAAATCATCAAACCAGGATTTTTAAACAATTATGATTAATATAAGGGCTTTAATGGATAAAGTAGACACCATGCCTATGTTTTAATAAAGTTAGTACCTTTGGCGGGAAATTTGGATTGTATTTATCTCAGTATCTCCCTGTAATATTAAAATAGTGAAACATTAAAATTTAATCTTTCCCCTCATTATTGTATGCCTTATATAGAATTAACTGTATATACTCACACTGTACAATTTGATGAGTTTTGACACAGTATACCCTGATAAACCATCAAGATACTGGATATTTTTATTACCAGCAAAAGATTCCTTTTGTACCATCTGCAATCCCTTGCTCCCCAACAACTGTCCCAGATGACTACTGATCCACTTCCTCTCAATATAGGTTAGATTGCATTTTCTATATTTTTATGTAAATGAATCATACAGTATTAAATCTTTCTTGTATGTATTCTTTTTTGTGGCAAAACAAATTGGGATTTATCCATGTTGGTGTATATATTAGTAGTTTGTTCATCTCAGCTGCTGAATAGTATTACACTATTAATTTTTACAAATATTATTTTTTATCTGTAGTAAGGGTTCAAATATTTTAAAACAATATTTATTAACATGATACTTATATTTTCTTAGGAAATTAAACAGATAAATATTGCCTCAGATATACACTGATCCTCCTTTTTTCATAAGTCATGCCTTTAATTCTTCATAGTTAAAGTTATAAAAAACATATATAAAGTTATAAAAAACTGATTAATTTGCTTTGTGGCTTAAATAAATAAAAAAAAACAGAAGGAAATGTGTATTCAATAAGTTTTACTCAACAGCTTTTGCTACCTTAGTCCCTCCCTCCTTCTCATCTTGACCCAGGATTTTATGGGAATAAAATGTGATGAAGTCACTATTTAACTATAAGTTTTAATACACTAATAATCATGGAATTCACTAAATTCCTCCTAGCATTTCCTCAGTGATGCTAAAGAGACCAATCTTAAATCAGAGGCAACAGAAGTGGGAGGGGCTAACACTGATTATGACAACTATTTTAAAAAATACCCTCCCTTTTCTTATGCAAAGAGAAAAATAAAGGCTAGGTAACAGGATGACCAGTGTATGTAGAAAGCATAAGGTTTTGGGGAAAAGAGAGATACCCTTTACTTTGTGGAGGGACAAAAATAGACTAAAAAGGTACAATAAAAATTAGCCTTGTCACTGTTGTGAGTCTAGTGTCTGCATGGTCTTAGCATATTGTATGTACTCAATAAACATTTGTTAGAGCCTACTACACAGTGAAATAAGTCAAAAAGAGAAATAAAAATATCACATATTAATGCATATATATGGAATCTAGAAAAATAGTACTGACAAATCTACTTGTAGGGCAGTAACAGAGGCACAGACATGGAGAACAGCTGGGGAAGGAGAGGGTGTGATGAATTGAGAGTAGCTTGAAAAATACACTTTACCATACGCAAAACAGATAGTCAGTGAGAATCTGTTGTATGATGCGAGGAACTCAGCTCATCGCTCTGTGACAATCTAGAGGGGGAGGGCAGGGGGGGAGGCAGGTTCACAGGGGAGGGGACATACGCATACCTTTGACCGATTCACGCTGATGTTCCGAAACAACATTGTAAAGCAATCATCCTCCAATTAAAAAAAAAAGCATTAGGTCTAATAAGAAGAATTGACCAAGACCATGAAAAGTCTCCAAAGTCATAAAACAAGAAGTTGCAAACAGCACTAAAGAACAGAGTAAATACCTGAACGCAGGAGTGTATATGACACATGCGTGCTCAGCCCTGTCTGACTCTGCAAACCCATGGACTGTAGCCCGCCAAGCTCCTATGTCTATGATATTTTTTCCAGCAAGAATACTGGAGTGGGTTGCGTGTATATTGGAGGAAAAGAAAAGTAGCGATCTGCGTGGATTGTGAAGACGAGGAGAGAGAGCATCAGAGAGACTCTTTAGAACTATTGCAATAACCCAGGCTTGAGGAAATGGAGGCCTAGGAAAGAGTGGTAAGGACAGGTACAGAAACAGGATGGTTCCTTTGGTAACTGATTTCTGATTGGTAGATAAGAATGAGGATGTGAAAGGTGAAAGATGCAAAAGGGTAGGAGAGGTTCTGAGTCGGGCAACTGGGAGAATTGTGATAGCACTTATGAATGTGGGAAGCTGGAGGGAGGGATTAATTTGGAAATAGGAGTGAGGAAGCACATGAGGTTTGGAACTTGTCAACATTTACTGGAGTCTTTTAAAATGTATAATGAGCCTGGAATACAGGAAGTATTGAGAAAGACAAAAGTTCAAATAGCTGTTACTTCCCTAAGAAAGGAAAATAAAATTAGAGAACATATTTCAGTGTCTTAGAAAGCTTTGAAAAGTTTTACCTCTAGTGTAAAACAAAAGCAATGGATCTCAGTGAAATAACACTTCCTCCCAAAAACATTTTTCTAAGAACTGTATATCCAACAAATGCCTCATATAAATTATTTTTCGATAATTTTACACAGAAAAAAACCACAGCTGATTTATTTTAAGAAACAGGCAAAATAATTTCCTGTAGAGAAAAAATAAGTTTGCGTTACACAAGAGTATAAAATGAGATGGTTGTAATGACTTTTAAAATTGAGTACAATATATAGTCTTAGTGATATAAAGCAAGATAGTAATAAAAGATAAGTTCAGAATCAAATGGCATATTCTTTTAAAAATGATCATTTCTATCTTTCAAATCACATTATAATAACTCAAAAGCACTGTTTCTTTTTACAGGTACTACTTCCTAAAAGGCTGAATAGTTACTTTGTGGCTGATGAATTCAAATAACAAGCCATTCTTGGATCAATTTTCAGACTTCAAAAGTTAATGACTTGTGAAATAATATTCTAATTTTACCTTACTGTTTAAAATGACTTACTTTCCTTATTAACAAGGAATGGATGTGATCACAGTAGCTGAGAACTTACAAATTTTTCAACTACTGACTCATCGGAAAAGAGGAATGTCACCAGCTTATTCCCAAGGTCTGTTGTTAAGATTGATATTTTATGACTAAGCTGCTATCACAAGGCTGAAATGTGAGATCAGAGACATGGTGCACTTTTTAAGCTGCACAAAGGATGAAAAATAGACTGAATCCAAAACATGTGTTTTAATTTTGCTATACATATTTAAAATACAAGAATGTATATTTCAAAGGATTGGAAACATACTTTGCATTCCAAAGTTACATTTCATAAAAGAAATCACTAAATAAATAAACAAATCTCTTTTATAATATAAATAATAGAAATGCTCTTAAGAATATAATTTCAAGTGCAGGCTGACTGATTATTATGAAATTTCACAAAATATACAAAAGTACAATACTATGATGAATAAACATATGTTATCACCTAGTTTAAAAAAAAAACAGGAAAATTGAAGGATTTCATTTCCATCTGTTTTTGTGTAATTAAAAACAAAACAAATCAACTTTCCAGACAAGTAAGAGTCCCTTTTATAATCTCCTTAATCAAATTATCTTGTGTTTTACCCCCAAAATCTTCACATGTGTTACTATTCAGTTCAGTTCAGTTGCTCAGTCGTGTCCGACTCTTTGCCACCCCATGGACTGCAGTCCACCAGGCTTCCCTGTCCATCACCAACTCCCAGAGGTTGCACAAACTCATGTCCATCAAATCAGTGGTGCCATACAACTATCTCATCCTCTGTCTCCCCCTTCTCCTCCTGTCCTCAATCTTTCCCAACATCAGGGTCCTTTCCAAGGAGTCAGTTCTTTCCATCAGGTGGCCAAAGTATTGGACTTTCAACTTCAGTATCAGTCCTTCCAATAAATATTCTGGACTGATTTCCTTTAAGATTATACTGGTTTCATCTCCTTGCAGTCCAAGGGAGCCTCAAGAGTCTTCTCCAACATTACGGTTCAAAAGCATCGCTCAGTCCAACTCTCACATCCATATACAACTATAGGAAAACCATAGCTTTGACTAGATGGATCTTTGTAGGCAAAGTAATGTCTCTGCTTTTTAATATGCTGTCTAGGTTGGTCATGGCTTTTCTTCCAAGGAGCAAGTATCTTTTAATTTCATGGCTAAAGTCACCATCTGCAGTGATTTTGGAGCTCCAAAAAATAAAGTCTCTCACTGTTTCTATTGTCTCCCCATCTATTTGCCATGGAGTGATGGCACCGGATGCCATGATCTTACTTTTCTGAATGTTGAGTTTTAAGCCAACTTTTTCACTCTCCTCTTTCATTTTCATCAAGAGGCTCTTTAGTTCTTTGCTTTCTGCCATAAGGGTGATGTCATCTTCGTATCTGAGGTTATTGATATTTCTCCCAGTTGTCTTGATTCTAGCTTGTGCTTCATACAGTCTGGCATTTCACATGATGTAGTCTGCATACAAGTTAAATAAGCAGGGTGACAATATACTACTTGATGTACTCCTTTCCCAATTTGGAACCAGTCTGTATAAGTACTATAAGCATTTGTATAAACTTAATATGCATAATAAATCCTTGTGCTATGTAACAATAGTATATATTGTACTATTTATAATACAGTATAGTATGAAATGTAGTATAAGGCTATATAATCCTGTTTGGAGTGATATTCAATGTTTTTTAAATGAATTATTTTATGTGTTATGCATTTAATTCCATGTTTCATTTTCTAAATTTCCAAATTTATCTATGCCAATATATGTACTTCTGGTTCATTCACTTTTAATCGATGTTTAATATTCCATTGCATGACTATACCAAAAGTTATTTACTTATTCCTTTACTGATAAAATTGTAGGTCTTTTAAAAAATTACTGCATTTGAAACCAGTGCTGCACTGAACATCTCTGCCCAAATCTCCTTGAATACATGTGAATATCTCTTTAAAGTGTGAATGAAAGCAGAAATGCATTTGTATGAAGTATACATGCATCTTCCCATTATTTTGCTCTCCAAAGTGATTATACCAACTTATTGGTTCCTGAACAATGTATGGAAGCTTCCCTTTCCCTACGTCTTTGTCTATATGCTTACTTTTAAGAGTCAAATTTAAAACTGACACACAGTTTGAGCTGAACATACCTTTCACATAAAACAAATTAGCTGAAATGCTATGCTAAATGATATTTATAATGAAAAGGTGTTAGGACTCATGAATCCCTCAGATAATTATGAATCTTCTTGCAGGAGTAAACAGTTAGCTACAGTAAAATTCAGGTATGGATCGGACCAAGCTTTTCATCTCCCACCCTTATTCATGTTCCCAGAAATAGAAGGAATTATAATTCTCTAGCATCTAACAGATGAAATACATCAGATGACTGTCTTACATTCCAGTTCCAGACAGGCTTGCCTTACATCTCAACCTCATCTCTCATTAGCTACATGATCTTATACAACTTATTCAAACTCTCAACTCTCTGAACTTCAGATTCTCTCTGAGAAGTGGTGATTATAATTGCATCCTTACAGTATTTCTCCAAAGATGTAAAGCAGACAATGTTTTGAATACACAAAGCACAATGCTTAGCACAGGTAAAAGAGAAAAAATGTCCATTCGTCATAATATATAAAGTTATGCAAACTGTCATGTTAAATCTAATAGTAAAGACCCCTTAATGTATAATAACCACTATATATGTCTTCCTTTCCTTTAGATTCCATAGTATTTAAACTATTATGGTGATATCAGTTAGCATTTAACAAATATTGTCTTTTAAGGACCCTGAAGGTCACTTTGTATATACTTTGGCCTTATATGGTATGCAAATTACTAAGTACATCTAACTTGCTGGATACAGTTATAATATAGCAGCAGTTATATAAGAATGGCAGAAAAAAAAAGGAGTAGACAAATATATTGGGACTATATATTTTCCATGTTATATTATGAAATTTTCAGGGTCAAGAATTTTCTCCTATTCACATGTATAGTCCTAAGATTGGCACATGGTCAGCATTTTATATGCTAGATGAATGAATACATGAATGAATGGATGAAAAAAATATTAATATTTCTTCCTGTGCTAATTTTTAGGAATACTGAGAGTTTTGAGCTGGAAAGTATGCGTTGGAAGAATTCAAGTAACATATTACAAGCTCCAAATCTCAGTTTGGCTGAGTTTGCTACCACAGCAGCTGTAAACACCATACGATGGAAAATAGGGGGACGTGGAGGGTGAAGGAATCACTGTAATGCTTTGCTGTAAATTTCAAACCAACAGTCATTTGTCTCTTATTGTTAGGCACTGTGGACACTGAAATGGTATATATGGTCCCTGCCTTCATAAAGCTACTGTCCTTATGGAGAGAATAGAAGACTGAAAAATTTAATTTTTTTTACCTGGTATCCTGTTGAAGTGTATTAGCAGCCTGGGAAAAAACTAACATACTGCAAAATATAGTAAATAACTGAGCTGTAATTCTAGATATTATTTACAGCCAACAAAATACAGGAAGGCCATATATTGATTCTTAGTATAAAAATGTTTTAAAAACAGAAATTAAAACTGGCCATGAAATGAATTACTCTGTCAATCAGCAGGACTCATAGGTCACATCAAACAAGGAGATCCAAGGAATGGAAGTCAAAATGAAAACCATATTGGATTCAAGGCACAAGGCTGATGCCAGACACCTAGGCCAGGCTGGCCACTATCTGATGGTCCCTAGTCTTGCCCGTAACAGTAACTAGAGCCACCATTTACCCAGTTGCTAAAGACAGAAACTTGGAAGTCAATTATGATGCCTCCTTTTTCCTAGATCCCCCATACCCACCAAACGATCATGAGCAAGTCCTTCCAGCTTTACTTTAAAAATATACCTTGATTCTATTCCTTTCTCTCCATTTCCATTGGCACCGCACCAGTTCAAATGACATTAGTTCTTGGCTGCACTAATGAAAAAGGTTTCTGATTCCTTTCCTTTCACATATGACCTCATCCAATCCTTTCCCCACAGGGCAGCCAGACACTCTTTCAAAAAGGTAAGTCAGTTTCACTTCCTGTTCAAAAACTTTCAGTGTCTTCCAGAAATAACTTAAAATATAATCTGAACTTCTCACTTGCATGCTCTGACTCCTAGGAACCCAAAATTTCATCATTACATCACTAGGCTTTGCTCCCTCATTCACTATAGTCCAGCTACAAACATCCTCTGCCAAGATGTGGAAAACTCTTTTCTCAGCTCAGAGCCATCTGCTTTTTCTTGTTTTTTGAACACTGTTCACATTCTGGCTTACTTTCTTTGACTTGTGTATCTGAAAAATAGGTCCCTGGTGGCTCAGTGGTAAAGAACATGCCTACCAATGCAGGAGATACTGGAAATGTGGGTTTGATCTCTGGGTTGGGAAGATCCCCTGGAGGAGGGGATAGCAACCCACTCCAGTATTCTAGCCTGGAGAATCCCATGGACAGAGGAGCCTGGCAGGCTATCGTCCATAGGGTCACAAAGAGTTGGACATGACTTAGTGGCTGGGCACATCTTTCATAGCAACTAGGTTATTTTCCTTACAGTAGTAATCACAAGTAAATAGTTATCACTTACTTAATTGTTTTATATGTTTTCCCACCCAAATATAGTGATTTTTATTCTAAGCACCTGGGTTGTGCCTGGAAAATACTAAGCACTTAATACATCTATGTCTACAGAATGAATGAATGCTTATATATATGTTTCTCTAGAGATTTTTAAAGACATTAACAAGCAAATGAAGTTGGAATTTGGAAAACTTTAAAAAATATTTCTTTTATATTTCATTTAATTAATTAATTCATTTGGAAAACATACCACCACTGAAACAGGCTGACTCCTTCAATATATGAAAAGGTAGCACATCTAACGGAGAAGGCAATGGCACCCCACTCCAGTACTCTTGCCTGGAAAATCCCATGGACGGAGGTAGGCTGCAGTCCCTTGGGGTGGCTAAGAGTCAGACACGACTGACCGACTTCACTTTCACTTTTCACTTTCATGCATTGGAGAAGGAAATGGCAACCCACTCCAGTGTTCTTGCCTGGAGAATCCCAGGGACGGGGGAGCCTGGTGGGCTGCCGTCTATGGGGTCGCACAGAGTTGGACACGACTGAAGTGACTTAGCAGCAGCAGCAGCACACTAAATCCTATAAATATTATCTTTGACTAATATATAAGGCTTACAAGGTAAAAAAGAAAATATTTTAGCTTTGCAATAATTGTTCATGAAAGTAAAACTGTTACCTTTCTTTGCATAGGCATTTATGTTTTCAAATTCAATAAATTTAACCATGTTGAAGTATTGTTGACTTATTTTCATATATATACATATGTATGTATACATATATATGTAAATGTTTTAAAACTATCCAAACACTATATTTTAGTAGAAGCAGATATGATATAATCTCTATTAAAATGTATTTCAGGTTGTGATTAACTGATATTTGTCTCAGAAAAATAGGTAGTTTCTGGCATTTGATTCTTTCCAATATCATTAGAAAAGGCTTAAAATATTCCAGATGAGTTCAGTGTTTACCAACATATGGTACTGTTGTCAAACAGAGAACATGTAAATTTTGAGCTTTGAAGTCAGCACATTGAACTTGCAAAGGTATATATGAATTATTTAAGAAGTATGAAAGTAATGCTCTGTTACTTAAAGAAGTACGCTAGAAAAAAAATCACAGTCATGCTCTAGTTATGCATGGGCATGCTACAACTGCTTTTTGGTTTTGGTCTTGTGCACTTCAAATGTAATAATTATTTTAAAGGACTATATCTAAAGTGGAGATAGATTTTTCACAGGAATATTTTTATTGCTATTCTTGTTTAACATATATGTTTTGGTTAGTAGTTGTATCAAATTAGTTGTATTTTCAGTGTTATCTGAAACACCCAAAATGCCTCCTAATAGCGAGTATACCATGCAAATTATGCTCCCAACAGGAACCAGATGGTACACTCAAACTGGGATAAATTTGGAAGAATTTATCAAAGTGACTGCTTACAAAGTTGTGAAAAGAGTGTATGGGAACTATAAGGATAATGCAGAGGTAGAAACAAAATAAAGCCCAAACAAACAAACAAAAAAGACAAATTGTTACCGTCCTTGGGCCTAATGGGATGGATTAGGCAGTTAAGCAGAAAACCAAAGGAAAGTCAGAAAAAGTTGCCTGGAAATAAGCAGTGACCTGCTACCAGGGACACAGCAGGCCAGAAAAAAAACACTGCAGGAAGGGACAGTCCTGTCTTAACACTGCCATGGAAGTAAATTCTGGGGCCTCAGTTTCCTCACTGCTGTCCCACAGTGTCTTAGGTCAAATCTGAGCATGTGACCTAGTTTTAGCTGATTTGGGAGGTCAACTTCTCTATTCACTTTAAAGATGACTACACACACGCATACACACACAGAACAGGCAATATATTAATCATTCACACTTTAACAATAATAATACTATTGGTTAGTGTAACACGATAGATTGTAAAGCTCTTTCATTTTTATTACTTCATACGTGGCCTTATAAAAGCACTCACAGGTTAATAGTCATGGATTCTAGGGTAAGACTTTCCAGGTTCAAATCTCAGTCCACACTCATCGATCGTGTTATTTTGGTCCAGTTTCTAATTTACACACTATTATTCTTCATCTGCAGAAAGATAACAATAATATCTCCTCCTGGGATGTTGTGAGAACTCAATGAATAAATTCCTCTAAAGTACTGAGTATAGTTCCTAGCATGTGTAAGTGCTTAGTAAATGTCAGCTCTGGTTTTCATTTCACAGCCCAGGAGTGAAGTTCAAAGAACTCTTGGAATTCAGGCCCATGGTTTTTAAACAATGGTGAGAGACAGTACATGACCCAAGTTTTCTGACATACAATAAAATAATTTGCATATCTTACATAATTACACATGTATGTATGTATGTGTATCAGTCACTCAGTTGTGTCTGATTCTTTACGACCCCATGGACTGTAGCTTGCCAGGCTCCTCTGTCCATGGAATTCTCCAGGCAAGAATACTGGAGTGGGTAGGCTTTTCCCTTCTCCATGGAATCTTCCCAACCCAGGGATTGAACCCAGGTCTCTTGCATTGCAGGCAGATTCTTTATCATCTGAGCCACCAGGGAAGGCCTACAACATCACATAATCACAATCTATTACTTCGGTTAGTTTTTTCAAAGACACTTTTTATTAACTTTGCCTAATATCATGTTTAATTATTGCTTATCCCCACTCTGTTTTCACAGGGAAGTGAGATGATGGTGTGTTATTAGTTTCAGCCTTATATTACTTATTAACAATAAACTTATTCAGAAACAGCATTTCCACACATGTATATAAGAACACAGGAACTTCTCCACTAGTTAGGTAAATTATTCAGTCTAATGCTTAATTTTAAAAAAGAGCTCTATCACTTTAAATATCCCATCACTGGAAAGTTTTAAACTGTTGCCTGCTGGATGTATTCAGCGCACTGACAAGAGCACCACAAATGTTGCCTGTTACACAGTAGGTGCTGAATAAATATTTGTTGAATTAATTAACCAATTAATAAATGTGCTGTAGCTAATACATTGCTCTTATTATACGAGAGAAATTGCCTAGAATACTGAAAGATCAGGAAGACAGAAATATCTAGGTTTAGATGGAAATACAAATCCATATATCACAATGTGGAGTTTCTATAGTTTGTGACTCAGATGGTAAAGAATCTGCCTGCCATGCAGGAGACCTGGGTTCGATTCTGGGTCAAGGAAATTCCCCTGGAGAAGGGAATGGCTACCCACTCCCTTATTCTAGACTCGGGAATCCCATGGACAAAGGAACCTGGTGGGCTATGGTTCTATAGTTAGAAAGGCCTAAAATCAAAGTGACCTTTAAATGTAAGCCAAATAATCCCATACTGAATTTTCTCAGGCTGATTTAGAGAGAACCTGCTGAGATTTCACTATCTTTCCATAATTATTGCGAGGGAGATATTTTGATGGTGGGTTTTGAATCCAGATTGTAGCAATTGAGTATTCACTCAATACTCATTGAGTGAATGAGCATTACTCCCCACAAAGAGTGAGATTCTTTTCTATTACACGAAAAGCTGTAGAAAAGCAAAGCAAAATAAAACCCCCTCTAAGGATGATTAAAACAGATCTTACAGGTGACAAAAACAAAAACAAAAATTACAACCACAACCAAATCAAGCAACACCCAAACAACCTTTTATTTAAATTAAGCCATGGATTATTTATAGGGAAATCATAGGAATGTAGGAGGGAGTTAGTGTCCACTACTAGAAACAGAGGAGTGACAAATATAATCCATTAAGATGTCTTTGTAATTTTTTTCTATCATAATATTTAAAATGTGACAGGGTGGTGTTTAGAAGAAATAAAATAGAACATTATAGAACCTGAGGCTCATGTACTGCTGAGCTTTCAATGGCTTTGGAATATCTCTTTATTCCAAATAAAGGAATATCTTTAAGATTCTTTAAAATGTATCTAAATAAACTCAGTATCATATTTTAGCAGTTCTAAGTAAATACTAACAAGTTTGACTTCAGCTCAGTTCAGTTCAGTCGCTCAGTCATGTCCGACTCTTTGAAACACCATGGACTGCAGTATGCCAGGCTTCCCTTTCTCTTCACTATCTCCAGGAATTTGCTCAAACTTACATCCATTGAGTTGGTGATGCCATTCAACCATCTCATCCTGTCTCCCCCTTCTCCTCCTGTCCTCAATCTTTCTTAACATCAAGGTCTTATTCCAATGAGTCGGCTCTTTGCATCAGGTGGCCAAAGTATTGGAGCTTCATCTTTAGCGTCAGTCCTTCCAATGAATATTCAAGCTTGATTTCCTTTAGGATTGACTAATTTGACTTTGCTGACCAAGGGACTCTCAAGAGTCTTCTCTAGTATGGATTTTAAAGCATATCTCTTTTCTATTCCATAACACCTTTAACCACCTCCCGACCTTTTATTATTTTTTATATAGTTTTTATAGTTGAATCTTAACCATTTTTTTAAGGTTTATGCCTAGATTTAACTCTTCTGTACATCACTAGACTGAATTTGGTTTCCCTCTGCCTGTTCCTACAGAATCTTGTGGTGTCCTGAAGATACCACACTTTTTAACCACTTCTATCCTTTAATGCTAAGACAGTGTTTAGCTTACGGATATTTGCATTCCCAGAATAAGTTAATTTCTTGGCAAATCATAAATATTCAATAAATATTTAATGACATAAAATATGGACATCTTATTTTATGATTTTTAACATTAAATGTAACAAATAGTCATTTGTCTTTCAAATCATTATAAAATGACTGTATTTACATTTTGTATTTTCCATGAGTATGTCTTCTGAGTCTGAGCCACAAGGGAAGCCCACTTTAGGTGGTGGTGGCTTAGTTGCTAAGTCATGTCTGACTCTTGTGACCCCATGGACTGTGGCCTGCCAGGCTCTTCTGTCCATGGGATTTGCCGGACAAGAATACTGGAATAGGTTGCCATTTCCTTCTCCAGGGGATCTTCCCAACCCAGGAATCAAACCTGGTCTTGAGCATTGCAGGCAGATTCTTTACTGACTAAGGTATGAGAGAGTGTGTCTTGGTATATATCAATGTCTAGTAGCTCCAGTCTTCAAGATATTGAAAATATCTTGTTTTGTTAACCTATAACTTTCTTTTTTTTTCTTTGCATTTAGTGGCACTCTTTGAAACCTAAAAATGTTAACTTGTTCTGTTTAAAGCCTAGATCAAACTGAGAAAAGGTATTTTCTTGGAATGGGAAAGTTGCTCATGACTGTTTAAGATGAACATCCCTGACTCAAGTCTTCAATTTGTACTTCATTAATCTTCTGAAGTGATTTTCCAGAAAATCAGGCCAATGTACTTTCAAAATTAAACACCAAATGAATGCTGAAATAAATTTATATTATTTAAAAGGTCATTTTAAAGAAGGAATTAGTGCCTTTGATTCTGCTAAAGTCAAATAATTATCAGTTGTTGGTTCTTATAAAGTCTGAACTGAACTAAACTGATAAAGTCTAGATTCCAGAGTTGCACAGAAATAAATTATGTTTTATATGTAACTTTTTTGCATTTTTTTAAACATGATCCTAAACATAAATACTGGCATTTTCCTTTGAAATATGCTAGTTGGGGCATAAATCTAAGAAACTCTATCACATGAAAAATAGTCCTGTGTCTTATTTTTTTCTGTACCTCAAATGTGGACGCCCTCTGAAATACTTAAAACAGAGTGGGAAAAAACTATTATTTAGGCCACCTGCAAAATGAAGAAGACTAGATTCCAAAAAACTGGTTCAGTAACACACGGTCTATCATACTAAAATACAATCTCCCCAAAGGATAAGGATGGATATTATATTCCTTCATAATTGTCCTAATAATTTTTCTCAAAACATTTCTATCAGTTCAAGACTTTTTTTTCTGTTGTAAAATGCACGTAAACCTACTATTTTAACCATTTAAAAGTGCGTGTTTCAGTGACATTAATCACACTCATGCTGCTGAGACACCATTACTTTGTTATTGTGCAGCCGCCCAGTCGTGTCTGACTCTTTGTGACCCCCTGGGCTGCAGTACCCACCCCCTGTTTCTCATGATATCCCGAAGTCTGCCCAAGTTCACATGCCACATGCCACATGCCACAGTGATCGCCATCCAACCCCAAAAACTTTTTCATCTCCTCCAACTGAAAATATGTGCCCACTAAACAACAACTTCCCCATTCTTCCCTTTTCTAGCCCCTGGCAACTTTCTCTTTGAATCCGAATACTCTAGGTACCTCATATAATAAATCACACAATTATTTGTCCTTTTGTGACTGACTTGTTTTATTTAGCATAAGTCCTCAAGATTCATCCATGCTGTGACACGTATCATATTTTCTGATGTAAGGCAGAAACTATTCTATTGTATGTATAGACTACATTTTGTTTATCCATTCATTTGTTAATGAGCACTTCAGTTGTTTCCACTTTTTGGCTTCTGTGAATAATGCTGCTAAGAACATGGGTATACAAATATCTGTTAGTGCTTTCAATTCTTTTGAGTATAAACCTAGAAGTAGAATTGCTGGATCACATGGTAATTCTATTTTTAATTTTTAGAAAGCTGCTATACTGTTTTCCATAGCTAATTCAGGGCTTTTAAAAATAAGTAAAATGTATAAGGATTGAAAAAGGAAAAAAAAAAAGCCTGTATGCCCACTGTGACTCTAAAACATCATTCTAAAAGAGTTTTGAGGTTAATTTTTAACCTACTCCATTATTTTATAATGAGACACAAACCCTGGTATCCTGATTCCCAGGCCAAGGATTGTCCCACAAACTCACGTTTCAATCTGATGCTGAAAAGTTTGCTATAACTTTAGGAAAAAAATATAAGCTTGGATAACCTGCAGAAATAAATCATTCTTGTCTTCGTAGAATCTGACACTTTCCTGATATATATTTCAGGGGCAATATGGGGCATTTATGGATTCCTATTGCTAAATAAGTACACTCATACAAAAAGTAAAATATACAGATATAACTATAGTGACTTCTTCTTGAATCCTGTAAGTAACTGAAGTGCTTCCATTTCAAACATAGGTTTTGTTCTTCTTCCAGAAGCATCATGGTAATCTTAATGAACTTCCACACTTCCCTCTCCTTCACTTACTGTACCATAAGTACCGTCACAAATTGGATGATCTGATTAAAATAAAAATGAAATTGACACCTAGACTTGGTGGTGTGCATAATGCAATAGACTTTCTTTAAAGTTAATTAACATGTGAATGCTTAACTGTGGATTCAATTAACCCATAGGGTGTTTGTTGCTGTATTTTTCATAAAATAGCATGAAATAAAATACACCAACATTTTTCAAATGCCCAGATATAAACTCCTTTAAATAAAATTAACACAATATAATAAGGCTACAAAATTAAAGAAAAAATCAGAAATGGTAAAAGTGAAATCTTGTCATAATAGCCCATAAACATAATAGATAAATCCTGTTCTTAAATTACTATTTGCTCTAAAAATGTGTAAATAAATAATAAATGTGAAATGATAATTAAGTGCTATAACAATTTAGCTTTCTCATTTTCTGAGTTTTAATTATAAGCATTCAATGTGATGGGTTTTATTTGTCATAAACACTTCTGAGGTATAATATATCATTATTTTGTCATATATATATACAGTTTAAATGAATTCTTTTAAAAATACATGTGGATGTGCTCAAAAATAAACACAATGACAATATTAAACACCAAAATTATATACATAAATCTTTATCAAATTCTATGGTGAGTTATTTACAAGCACTAATTTCAGTGAAAATGAGACACATCTATATTTTCAACCTACTTGCTATCATGCACACTGCAATATTCTATTGTATCACAGTTCCCATCAAATTGTAATTAAATGATGATTTTCATCTGTATTTGTCTCTCTCCTTTACTAAAAATGTATTTTTGATGCAAGTTATGATCATGCCAACCTTATCTGTTGTTTTATCTTCTGTGCCTAGCATAGCCTGGCAAATGTTAGAGGTTTAAGAAATATTTTCAGAATGAATAAAAACATATTTTTAGATCAACTGCCTGATTTACTTTAGGTACCCTGCCTTGTCTCTTTCAGACATAGTGTAATGACTTTAAAAAATTTCTTAGTAGGTACCCATACTAAATTGCATGACTCATTAAATTTCTGCTGCTATTCATGGCAACTGCTCCTGCACCCGTCATTCTGCACAGTGCTGAAGTTTACCCCTTAGTGTTAAAAAGAATTGATCACTTGATCACTTTTGAAAAAGACTCAAGCTGTTAGACCAAGATTACTTTGGGGATGCTATTAGAGCCTAGCAGGTGAAAAAGCAAAATCATTTATTTCACAGTTTCTTACTGATAGTTACAGCAACTCTGGGTGAGCACGTTAATGAGACAGGCTGCCTGGTTTGTGCCAAAAATGATGCACCTATGAAATCCTTGTGTTGTTCACAGAGAGAAACAATGAGGCTCCTACCAGATGTTCAACAACGAAGCAATCATTGCTACCTGTTAGACAGAAGACTCAGCATAGTGTATCATAAAAACAGAATAGAGAAAACAACTCAAAAGGGCACAGCTTATTGATGGGAGGGTGTTGAGTAATGTCTCCTACAGAGACCCTTCCTTACTGAGCCTCACTGAGCTAAAAGGGCCAATATAAGCATACACAGAAGCATTTTAGTATAGGTAGTGGGACCACTAGCTATGTAGTCAGAGCATGTGTGTGGTAAGATTCAAACAGCTGAGAAAAGAAGACAAGTGAAAGGCAAAGGAGACTGGGAAAGACATACCCATGTGAATGCAGAGTTGCAGAGAAGAGCAAGGAAGTAAGAAAGCAATTCTTAAGTGAACAATGCAAAGAAAAAGAGGAAAACAATAGAATGGGAAAGGCTAGTGATCTCTTCAAGAAAATCAGAGATACTAAGGGAATATTTCATGCAAAGATAGGCATAACAAAGGACAGATATGGTATGGAGCTAACAGAAGCAGAAGATATAAAGAAGAGGTGGCAAGAATACACAGAAAACTGTACAAAAAAGGTCTTAATGATCCAGACAACCATGATGGTGTGATCACTCACCTAAAACCAGACATCCTGGAATGTGAAGTCAAGTGGGTCTTAGTGAGCATTACTATAAGCAAAATTAGAGGAGGTTATGGAATCCAGTTGAGCTACTTCAATTCCTAAGAGATAATGATTTTAAATTGCTACACTCAATATGCCAGTAAATTCGGAAAATTCAGCAGTGGCCACAGGACTGGAAAAGATCAGTTTTCATTCTAATCCCAAAAAAGGGCAATGCCAAAGAATGCTCATTTGTGCTCATTTCAGTTGTGCTCATTTCACATGCTAGAAAGGTAATGTTCAAAATCGGAGAAGGCAATGGCACCCCACTCCAGTACTATTGCCTGGAAAATCCCATGGATGGAGGAGCCTGGTAGGCTACGGTCCATGGGGTCACAGAGAGTCGGACATGACTGAGCGACTTCACTTTCACTTTTCACTTTCATGCATTGGAGAAGGAAATGACAACCCACTCTAGTGTTCTTGCCTGGAGAATCCCAGGGATGGCGGAGCCTGATGGGCTGCCGTCTATGGGGTCGCACAGAGTCAGACACAACTGAAGCAACCGACTTAGCAACTTAGCAATGTTCAAAATCCTTCAAGGTTAGGCTTCAATTGTATGTGAACTGACAACTTTCAGATGTACAAGCTGGATTTAGAAAAGGCAGAGGAACCAGAGGTCAAATTGTTAACATCCCTTGGATCACAGCAAAAGCAAGCAAACTCCAGAAAAAAACATCTATTTCTGCTTCATTGACGACACTAAATCCTTTTTGTGGTCACAACAAACTGTGGAAAATTCTTAAAGAGACGGGAATATCAGACCACCTCATCTGCCTCCTGAGAAATCTGAATGCAGGTCAAGAGGCAACAGTTAGAAGCAGACATAGAAAAATGAATGGACTGGTTCAAAATTGGAAAAGTAGTACATCAAGGTTGCATACTGTCACCCTGCTTATTTAACTTATATGGAGAATAATTTGATTTGAGTCAAATCAACTCTGACCATATAACCAAAAGTTCTACTTATCTAAAGGACAGTAACATACGTGAAGGTGACAGGAACTCTTTACTTTCCAAGAGAGTTTTCAAGGCAACTTCCTCTTTTTTCTGTTTATACTAGTAGATTCTATCAGCAAAAATTAAAAATTAATTTTATCCAGTGCAGAAAATAGCTAATAATACTTTAGCATTTTCTCAAGCTCTCAATTTAGATGCTGAGATTTTTGTTTGTTTTTTTCCCTCTTTCCTGTTTTTCCCATTCCTGGTCATTTAATCATCTGCTTTGTCCTCATTCTCCAATATTTACATATCTAATCCTCTGTTAACTGCCTAGTTTTCCAGAAATTGCTCATTGCATCCAAATTGTTGAATGTAGTTGGTGTAAAGTTGCTCATAAAATTCCATTTTTATCATCTTTGTGCTTATTAGATCAGTAGTGATAATACACCCTTCATGCATGATATTCTTGTTTTCTCTCTTTCATCTAGCTTTCACTCTCTTATTCTCTGCCTTGTAAGTGGTATATCAACTTCGCTGACCTTTTCAAATGACTAGCTTTGGCTTTGTGAATATACTGTACTGTGTTTCTAGTTTCTCTTTCATTGATTTCCGCTCTTTTCTTTAGTGTTCCTTATTTGTACTTCAGTTCAGTTCAGTTCAGTCGCTCAGTCGTGTCCGACTCTTTGCGACCCCATGAATCGCAGCATGCTGGGCCTCCCTGTCCATCACCAACTCCCAGAGTTCACTCAAACTCATGTCCATTGAGTTGGTGATGCCATCCAGCCATCTCATCCTCTGTCGTCCCCTTACATCGGTTTTATTTTGATCATCTTTTTCTAGCTCAAATTTAAATGGCTGATTTAGACATTTCTTCTTTTATACTATCACCAGTTAAAAACTTTACGTTTCCCTCTAAGTCATTTAGTTATATTTCACGAATTCTTGCTTGATGTGTTTTAATTGCAAGCATACTTTGTTTTATTGTGCCTCACTTTATCACCTGTCCTCCTGCTGCGTTGAACCAGGCTATTGTTACATTTTTGAAAAATCATTTGCACATTTTGTGTGTCTATGTCACAATTTGATAATTCTCCCAATTTTCAAACTTTTGAATTGTTCTACTTATTATGATGATCTGCAGTCAGTGATAAGACACAACCGAAATGACTGGAGATGCCCCATGCACCATCTTCCATGTTGCTATTGTAATTGTTTTGGGGTGTCACAAACTGTGCCCATATAACACAGAAAACCTAATAAATGTGTGTGTTCTGACTTCTCCACTGACTGACCATTTCCCTATCTTTCTCCTTCTCCTTTGACTTTACTATTCTCTGAGACACAACATTATTTGACTTAGAGGCTATTGTAGTATTGCTAATTGTCCTCAGTGCTCAAGTGAAATGAACAGTCAAATGTCTCTCAATTCAAATCAAAGGCTAGACATAACTAAGCTTAATGAGAAAACCAAGTCAAAATCCAAGATAAGTTAAATCTAGGCCTCCTGCCCAAGCAATTAGCCAAGTTGTGAATGAAGAAAAAGTTCTTGCAGGAAATTAGAAGTGCTACTCCAGTGAATACACAAATGATCAGAAAGTGAAACAGGATTATTGTTGATGTGAAGTTTTAGTTATTTGGATGGAAGATTAAACTAGTCACAACATTCTCTTTAGCCAAAGCCTAATCAAGTGCAAGGCCCTAATTCTCTTCAATTCTATGAAGGCTGAGAAAGGTAAGGAAGCTGCTGAAGAGGTTAGTAGAAGATAGTTCATAAGGTTTTAGGAAAGAAGCTGTCTCTAAAACATAAAAGTACAAGGTGAAACAGCAAGTGCTGATGTAATGTTGTAGAATCTGAAGCAAGTTATGCAGAAAATCAAGTTAATCAATGAGGGTGGCTGCGCTAAACAACAGATTTTCAGTGTAGACAGGTCATCCTTATATAGGAAGAAGATGCCATCTAGGACTTTCATAGCTAGAGAGGAGAAGTCAATGCCTGGCTTCAAAGCTTTCAAGGACAGCCTGACTCTCTTATTAGGAGCTAATGTAGCAAGTGACTTTAAGTTGAGGCTAATACTCATTCACTATTCTGAAAATCCCAGGGCCCTTAAAAATTACACTCAAACTTCTCTGCCTGTGCTACATAAATGGAACAGCAAAGCATGGATGACAGCACATCTGTTTATAATATGATTTACTGAATATCTGATGCCTACTGTTGAGACCTACTTCTCAGAAGAAAAAAGCTCCTTTAAAAATATTTTTGCTCATTGACAAACATACCTGGTCACCTAAGAGTTCTGATGGAGATGCACAATAAGATTAGTGTTGTTTTCATGACTATTCACACAATATCTATTCTGCAGCCCATGGGTCAAGGGTAGTTTCAACTTTCAAGTCTTGTTAGTTAAGAAATATATTCCATAAGGATACAGCTGCCATATACAGTGAATCCTCTGATGGATATGGGCAAAGTAAATTGAAAATCTTCTGAAGAGGATTCACCATCAAGATGCCGTTAAGAATGTTACTGTTTCATGGGAAGAGTTAAAAAATACCAACATTTACAGAAATTTGGAAGAAGTAGGTTCCAACCCTCATGGATAACATGTGGGGGTTCAAAATTTCAGTGGAAGAAGTAGCTGCAGATGTGGTAGAAAAAGCAAGAGAATTAGAACGGGAAGTGGAGCCCGAGGCTGAGACCAAATTGCTGCAATCTTATGATAAAACTTTAATGGATGAGGAGTTGCTTCTTATAGATGAGCAAAGAAAGTGGTTTCTTGAGATGGAATCTACTCCTGGTGAACATGTTGTGAAGATTGTTGAATGACAACAAAGGATTCAGAGTATTATATAAACTTACTTAATAAAGCAGTGGCAGGGTTTGAGAGGATTGACCCTAATTCTCAAAGAAGTTCTACTGTGGGTAAAATGCTACATTAGCATTGCACATCCTAGAGAAATTGCTCATGAAAGAAAAAGGCAATTGACGTAGGAAACTTCATTTTTGTTTTATTTTAAGAAATTCCCACAGCCACCTCAACCAGCAGCAACCACCAGCCTGATCAGTCAGCAGCCATCAACATCAAGGCAGTGCCCCCACCAGCAAAAATTAGGGCTTGATGGTTAGCAATTTTTAGTAATAATATATTTTATAATTAACACATGTTCCCTGGAGAAGGAAATGGCAACCAATCCCAGTATTTTTACTGGAATAATCCCATGGACAGAGGAGCCTGGCAGGCTACAGTCTATGAGGTTGCAGAGTTGGATATGACTGAGCGACTAAGCACCACCACCACATAAATTTTTTTTTTTTTTTAGACATAATGCTACTGCACATTTGATACACTACAGTATAGCATGATGAAACTGTCATATGCTCTGGAAAGCCAAAAAATTCCTGTGACTCATTTTATTGTGATATTCACTTACTTCAGTAAAGTGAAACCAAACCTGCAATATCTCCAAGATATGTCTGTATTCATTTGCAAATATTCTGCAATTCCCTCAATACTTCTTTGAATTACTTAAAGCATCTGGTATGATTTCCACATAATAATTTTCTTCTGCATATCTCACTGTTGGTGATTTCTAATTTCATCCCGATTTAGTCAGAGAGTAGCTGCTACAACATTTCAATCCACCTAAATTTACTGACGCTTGTTTTACAGCTCAGTATATTTTCTCCAGTGTTCTAAGACTTTCTATTTTGGGGGGGACATAATTTGACTACAATGTACCAAGGATTGGCTTTTTTTGTATTTTTTCTGCTAGGAATTTTTTGATGATCTTGAGTATTTAAATTTATGCTTTTTCCTTCATTTGAGAGATTTTTTT
Source organism: Odocoileus virginianus (assembly GCF_023699985.2). Taxonomy (NCBI): domain Eukaryota; kingdom Metazoa; phylum Chordata; class Mammalia; order Artiodactyla; family Cervidae; genus Odocoileus; species Odocoileus virginianus. The sequence goes on from NC_069698.1 coordinate 14,214,192, forward strand.
TGCCTTTATTTTTTCACTTATGTCTGCCTTCTGTTCCCTTTCCTCCCAAGATTCAAGGTTCTGAGGTAATTATCCTTTTGAAAATTTATTTTTTTTCTATTCTATAGCTTGGAACAACATCTTGATCTATTTTCAAGTTCACTAGCTCTTTTGCCATTTGGAATTTCCTGTTAAATTCATCCAGTGAATTTCAAAATTCATACAGATGGGAATACTAGACCAACTGACCTGCCTCTTTAGAAATTTGTATGCAGGTCAGGAAGCAACAGTTAGAATTGGACACTGAACAACAGACTGGTTCCAAATAGGAAAAGGAGTGTGTCAAGGCTGCATATTGTCATCCTGCTTATATGCACAGTACATCATGTGAAACGCTGGGTTGGATGAAGCACAAGCTGGAATCAAGATTGCTGGGAGAAATATCAATAACTTCAGATATACAGATGGCACCACCCTTATGGCAGAAAGTGAAGAAGAACTAAAGAACCTCTTGATGAAGGTGAAAAAGAAGAGTGAAAAAGTTGGATTAAAACTCAACATTCAGAAAACCAAGATCATGGCATCTGGTCCCATCACCTCATGGGAAATAGATGGGGAGACAGTGGAAACAGTGGCAGACTTTATTTTTTGGGGCTCCAAAATCACTGCAGGTGGTGACTCTAGCCATGAAATTAAAAGACGCTTACTCCTTGGAAGGAAAGTTATGACCAACCTAGATAGCATATTAAAAAGCAGAGACATTACTTTGCCAACAAAGGTCCGTCTGGTCAAGGCTGTGGTTTTTCCAGTAGTCATGTATGGATGTCAGAGTTGGACTATAAAGAAAGCTGAGCACTGAAGAATTGATGATTTTTAATTGTGTTGGAGAAGACTCTTGAGAGTCCCTTGGACTACAAGGAGGTCCAACCAGTCCATACTAAAGGAAATCAGTCCTGAATGTTCTTTGGAAAGACTGATGTTTAAGCTGAAAGTCCAATACTTTGGCCATCTGATGTGAAGAACTGACTCATTGGAAAAGACCCTGATGCTGGGAAAGGTTGAAGGCAGTAGGAGAAGGGACAACAGAGGATGAGATGGTTTGATGGCATCACTGACTCAATGGACATGAGTTTGAGTAAACTCCAGGAGTTGGTGAAGGACAGGGAGGCCTGGCATGTTGCAGTCCATAGGGTCTCAAAGGGTCAGACATGACTGAGCAACTGAACTGACTGACTGTTTTTTCTTTTCTATCCTATAATTTCTACTGGGCTTTTTACTTTCTTTAACATAATTATAAGAATATCTCATTTTGCTTATCTGTTAATTTCAAAATCTGGGTTATTTTAGATTGCCTCCATTAACTGAATTTTTTATTTTTTGAGCTACATTTTCCTATACCTTTGCATGGCACATAACTTTGGATTGCATCCCAACCATTGCAAATGATAAACAGTAAGACTACATTTTGTTTTGTTCATTTGCACATGCTTATTATTACCATTATTTGAAATATATAACATGATTGAATTTGAACTGCAAACCTTCTCTTTTTTGGTGGGCATCACTGAAATCTCAAAATAGTTCATTTTGCCTTAGCATGGTTGTTAGAATATGCCCTCATAAATACAGTTCTAAAATCAACCAGAGATTAGGGTCGAGTTTACACACATAATTTAGGGCTTCTCATCTGTGCTCTCTCCTTTATGGCATTTCTCACCCTTCACTTTCCAGTTGTTGTTGCTTCAAGCATGTCTTCTGGTTCTGCATACTAGCAAGACAGGGTTTTTTTTTTCTCTCCCAATTTAGGTACTTATGATGGCACAGCCTGGGGTGTGATCACAAGCAAAAACTGTAAAAACAGCAACTTGTCCAGGGCTGTTCACTTCCTCCAGGTGCCAACCCTCCCAAATATCTGTCTCCTTTCGGTAGCTCTCAAGTCTTTTGAGTAATGTTAGATTTTGTTTCTAATATTTTATCCAGAGTTTACAATAGTTATCTGTAGAACAACTGGTCAAATGGAAGCTACTCAGCTATTATACAGAGGCAGAAGTTCTTACTGCTAATCTAAAATCCATATTAGCAATGCACATTTTTCTTATTCATTCATTTCTTTCTTCATTCAGTAGATAGAGTTTTTTTTAATGGAAACAATTCTCATAATATGTGTTAAGTATTGAATAAGACAGACACTATTTGCACAAACTTGTAGTATATTAGAAAAGTTAGAGTAATTAAATTTACTTGCTCTGTATCTGACCATCGGACTCCTGATTATTGTCTTAAGTCTAGCATAGAATTCTAGACCTTTGTATTGCTTTACATGATCTCTTCTGACCATACTGAGAGTTGGGGATTCCCTGGTGGCTCAGATGGTGAAAAAAATCTGCCTGCAATGTGGGAGACCCAGGTTCGATCCCTGGGTCTACAAGAGTCCCGGAGAGGGTAACGGCCACCTACTCTGGTATTCTTGCTTGGAGAATTCCATGGAGAGGGGAACCTGGAGGGTTACAGCTCATGGAGTTGCAAAGAGTCAGAGTCAGACACCTCTGAGTGACTAACACTTTTCACTTTCATACTGAGGGTGATATTTATCACCAAATATTTCTTTCATATGTAGTAGTACATCTTTAATTGTAATGGCAAATCAATATAAGAGATAATAATTACATTACCTTGGTAATGAGCAAATGGATAATTTACTCCCATCTTCACTCCTCTTTCCCACTCCCCACACCCCAACTTGCAGATATTATGAACAAGAAAAGCTTCCTTCTACTACTAACAGGTTAACCTTCTTTCCAGGAAAAACAGACAGCTTGTATCATATATAATAATCTTCGAATGAGTTTGAGTTATTTTCTTATCCTAGAATAGCTACTTTAATTACTTCAAAGTGAAAATATACTCTATTTTTAATTTTAAACTCATCAGAGTAAGCTGCCTCTATCTGTCATTGAAAACAGAGTTGTTTTAGAAATGGAAAAAAGTGTTTTAATAGATTTGTTTTTATTAGTGATTTTCCTCAAACTATATCTTTCCAAAAATTTAAACATAGTAAAACTTAAGACATATTTTTTTCCCAAACTGACAAGAGTTAATATATCTCTCTGGGATTTCTAATAATATTCTACTGTTAGAAACAAAAGAAAGCCTAACAAATCCCTTTTACTTGAAAATCACATGGATATTTCTCAGGATTTAGGATTTGTTTGATTATAGATTTAGTCACTATTTTATAAGCATTAAATAACCTGATCTAGGTCACCTCTGAGTTGAAAGCTGGCCACAGTCTATTTTAAAAATTTGAAATAACTGTATAAGAGCTATGTTGGCATGCCAAATGAGATTTTCCAGCCCATTCCCATTGCATCAACTAACATCTTTCAATCGACAAACTGCACTTTGGCACAAACAGAAGGATGGACTCCTGCCACTTTTTTGGTCCCTAGTAAAAGAGTTATGAACATATGCAATGCGTTGCTCATTTTTAGAGCTTGAGGATAGCAGGTTTAATGACAATAAAAGGGCAATGAATGGATGGTGAGTTGAAAGCCAAATAGGCTTAGCAGGAGATGTACAAGGCCATTTAGCAAGGCCTATATATGCCAGGTTGGAATTCTCTGACATCTCATATTTCAGATTTATCCCACAGGTTATCCTTGTCTTCCTATTGTTAACCTTGACTAATTAGAACCTGCTAGCAGGAAATAAGAGGTTAGATTTTTTTTTTTCTTTCCTATAAGGCATTGAGCACAGAACTAATGTAGGGGAAACAATAGGGAGCCATATTTAAAATGGACTGAGGCACATTTTCTAATGATGATAGCTGTCCAAAAATGGAATGGGATGCCTTGGATGTTATTAGCTTCTACACCATGGATGTGTTCAGACAGAAGCTGTGCCAATTGAAGACGTTGTTATAATAAAAAATGAAGCAAATGATGGGAATTAGACTGAATGTGTGCTGAACATCCTCTAATGTGTCCTTAATGTACACTCACTGCATTTAAAAATATTATGCTCATATAACATTAAAGTGAATAGTCTCAGTTTAGTTTATTTTTATTTTTATCAGGAGATAATTGCTTTACAATGTTATGTTGGTTCCTGCCATATAACCATATCAATCAGCTCTATTCCCTCCTTTCTACAATTCTTTTCTTGGAGTCACTATATCTGTAAAATAATATACACATAAGTTATGTAAGAAGTGATTCAATGTAACAAATGCTTTGGGCAGATCTTTTAAATTATGTTAATTTGTGATAACAGATGATTTGATTAACCCTTTAGTAATAAAGGGCTTCCCTGCTGGCTCAGAGGTTAAAGCATCTGCCTGCAATGCGGGCGACCTGGGTTCGATCCCTGGGTTGGGAATATTCCCTGGAGAAGGAAAGGGCAACCCGCTCCAGTATTCTTGCCTGGAGATTCCAATGGGTGGAGGAGCCTAGTGGGCTACAGTCCACAGGATCGCAGAGTTGGACACGACTGAGCGACTTCACTTTCACTTCACTTTCACTTCAGTAATAAAAACCTTTATACATCTTCTCAGTATGTTTCATCAATTCAACAATGTATTCTAGGGTTTAGAAATGTTCATCCTTCTGTTTCACCATTCTCAGAATGAAAGCTTGTATAGCGAGGCTTTTTGCTTCAGAATAAGAAGACTACTGGTTTAATATTCCAGGTATCCCATCCTTTCCTAATAGTAGCCAAAGCTGGAAGGGTAGAAGGGACAAGGGAAAGGTCACTTCCTAACTCTATATCTTTTACCAGGAAGCAAAAAATTTCCCTGAGGCAGTTCATTAAAATTACCTTGACATAGTATCAGTGAGAACTAGGTCATTTGGCTGCTTTTAGACCAAAAACTGGCAAAGGAGGACAGGATTACCATGATTAATTTAGATGAGTATTTCTCAACCAGGATTGATACTACTCCCTAAGTGCTATTTGGAAAACTTTGAGAGCACTATTATTTTTTTGATTGTCACTGTGTCTGGGATATAATGTTGAACTTGAATTGTGGGGGCCAAGAATAACACCCATGAAAGTCACATTCAATTAAAACTTTCTGAAAAGTTTCACTGAAAGAACTAGTTTAGGCAAAAATATATATTCCCTGGGGGGATGGGCACATTACTGCCTGAACAAAATTGTGTTTATATTGGTAAGAAAAAAAAGGCAGCTTTGTGGTAGACAAGCAATTGTGTCTGCCACAATTCTTATGTTTTCTCTTCATGACTCATTCCTTTATTTTAATAAAACTCTGAAACCACAGGGAAATGCATATATAAAACTGTAAATATCTTGTATAAGATATTATATGTTACCCTGTCTTGTGATTGTTTTGCTCAGTGCTCTAGATTTCTGCCTTCATAAATAGTGGTTGATTAGGATTAGCTTGAAGAGAAAAATATATATATCTTGAATGGTCAAAGCATTACTCACACACTTGAAGTTAGCCTTACTCAAAAGCTTTGTCATGGACCTGAACTTTGATTCTTTTCATTTCATATAATAGGCCTCTGATACTTTCAAAAACTGAAGTCCAGATCAAAGATAAAGCTGCAGGTAATATTACCCACTTTTATTAAAAACTTTTATATGGGTAAAGTGGAATTTTGATATACAATAAACTGAAAGTAGATTTTAATAATGCATGGAAACATATACCAATATCAATTTTAAGGTTACATGGAGCAGAGATGGGAAATATGCTTCAATATTCAGATAAGTACAAATAAATGTTAGGATATAAAAATTAATTTATAGGCAGTAAAAAAGCACTATATAGTTAGAAAAGTACCAAAAAAAAAAAAAAGCCTACTGAAATGTGTAACTCATTTGATAAGGTATTTTAACTATTTCTGATAATTGCCTATTTGGTAAATTTATATTACCACTGTAACGAAAGCAGAAAAGGAAGGCCAGGTCCACTCCATCATATCTATAAATACTGTTCCATCAAAGGAAAAAAGCACCTATGATTATTATCTGATTCCCACCCCACTGTGTACCCTTCCAGGATCTCTGGCTTTCTTAGCATCTGAAAAACTTAATAGATTATACCTTTGGTCATTGCATGGTAAATACTTTTCTGATATCAATATATTTAATTTTTAATCTAATTCTTTTAGCTTCCTGTATGCATGTAATTTCATAAATTACATTTATGAAATTTGGACTCACTTAGCCCAGTTATGCACAATTAGTTGCTTAATATATACCTTTTGAGTATGATAATGATAAATTACCTTTTCAAGTACAGTAACGATTCTCAAGCGATCTGAAAAAGTTACTACATAATACAAAAAAAAATTCTACTCTATTTCATATGAGGAATTAAGCCTGTTTTTAAACAACTCAGAGGAGAATAAGATTAAATTTAGAAAGATCTAGTATTTATTTCTGCCAAGTTTTAATATGCATGCATATTCACTCAGTCTTAAACTTTGAAGTTAGACTAAAAAAATAAAAATCATACTAAAATCAAATAATTACACTGAAGTCAGTGCATGGATATCATAGTCAATTGAATTTTCAATGAAATATCAGGGTAAACCTTATTTTCAGATGTATATTTTTCAAGGTTAAATGCAGAATTTTAGAAATAATATTTGGCTTATGTTATTTCATTCTTTATGTTACCATATATTATCCTATTCTATACTGTCATCTTCATACTGTCTTACTTTCTAATCTTAAATAAACTATATAAAATAATTTTTCCACATACAAACACAAAACTATGATTGTTCAAAAATTAAGTTTAAAAAGTTTATCAGTGCATTAAACAAAGGAGAGTAGTTCCATTGGCACTGTAAATTATTAGAAACTCAGATAAGACCATTGAGTGATTAGATGTTTGTAATTAATGCTTCTTTACTCAAAAAAATGATGTCTTAATATATGGCTCTCAAAAATATTCAATTTAAAATTCAATTCTTAAATGTGAAAAGTATGGTTGCTATAGAAATTTATTTCAGAAATACCAAAGTTTATGAAAAGTTATTCAACTGATCAAGCACTTCAGAAAAGCATGTAAACATTTATCAAAGAAGTTGCCATGCCACTGAAGCTTGTGAAAGGCAATGACTAACAACTGTACTTTCTTTAAGAATTTAGCCTATAAACTTGACTCATTTACCCCAATATTTATTTCTGGAATGAGAACTTAGTAGAGGTAACCTAGTATTCATTCATTCATTCATAGAAAATTAAATAGAATATTTTTCCTTGTGATGAAAACTCTTAGGATTTGTTCTTTTATCTTTCATATAAACATTTGCTGTTATTTAGTTGCTAAGCTGTGTCTGGCTCTTTGCAACCCCATGGACTGTAGCCCACCAGGCTCCTCTATCCATGGGATTCTCCAGGCAAGAATACTGGGGTGGGTTGCCATTTCCTTCTCCAGGGGATATGCCTGACAAGTGCTAATTATATATATCATGTTGTACATTACATCACTTATATTTATTTATTTTAAAAGTGGAAGTTTGTATATTTTGACCACTTCATCAAATACCCCCTCCTCCTTTTTCTTATCTAGGAAAAGACAATATATAGCTTTTAAAATTAATTTTAATTGTTTTAATATCAAGGCAAATCAAAGCAATCATAAAATGGAAAATTTTAATTTAATGTTACAAATAAATATGTATTAAGTTTAATATATATTAAAATCAGGTAGGTAAGGAGGAAACACTAATATTTTTGTGTGAAGCCATACCACCAGAACATGGCAAGTCTCCAACTGTTGAGCTAGCTCTTTAAATTGTCTTCTGAAGTCCTTCTTCCCAAGTAATTTTAAGTGCACAAGACTTCCTAAAGTTACAAGTTGTTTTTACGACAGTCACTATGCCCAGAGATTTCACTCACTTATTGGGTATTCGTGCTTAAGTGGAGTTTGAAACCACTCACAGTGGGGTAAATGATCATGGCAATTTTATTCTTCTTGCCAGTTAGTAATGACTTATATGAGGATAAGTCAAACTGGGGCTTCTGGGAAAGACTCTTCTCACACTTTGAAAAGGACATGAGTAAGAAGGTAATATTAACTGAACTGTGTTGCCCCAAAATTCATAATTTGAAGCTCAATCCCAATGAGACTCTACTTGGAGATTAAGCCTATAAGGTGGTAGTACAAGTGAAATGAAATCTTAAGGGTATGGCCTTAAAGAAGTGACATCAGAGCTTTCTCTCCACACCAACTTAGGGAAAAGGCCATGCTGTTACAGTGAGAAGGTGGCTAACTACAAATAAGGCAAGGTCTCACCAGAAACCAAATTTGCTGGCATCTAACCATGGACTTCTAGCCTCCAGAATTGTGAGAAAATACATATCTATTGTTTAAAGTACCTGGATGGTGGCATTTTGTTCTGGCAGCCCCAGCAGACCAAGACATGAGGGGAATAGCCACTTTCTCCTTCTAGGCCTTAGACATAGCTATATGAAAATGTGATGACTGGAGTTGCTGCAGTTATCTTCAGTTTATGAACAAAAAAGCTTGAGGGCAAAAGCTGACAGGCTGAGGACATCAGTTGGAGAGAAAGAATTTGGGTCCTTGATCATTGCACTGAACTCCTACATAAACCAAACCTGCCTCTCCCACCTACCAGTCTGTCACTAAGTTGGATTCTGACCTGTCCATATTCCACTGGGGGTGACAGAGACGTCTCCATCTATGGGTGGGTGTGGGAGTACAAGAGCCAAAGAGCCCATCTATATACACAGGAGCCTTTGGTCAGGAGCTGCCAGAAAAACAGTTTTCACCATTGGGAAACTCCAAAATATTTAACTCATATCTTTCATGGAATAAGAGTCTTATTTTGTGCCCCACTTTTCCTTAACAGACTATAAATATCCAATCTCATAAAACTTTTATCTACTTTAAATTTTAATTTGGAGAAACAGATTATTGTTGTTGTACACAGACTCCAGGCCCTGGGACAAGCCAGCTGGCTCTGGTCCAGCTACTGACTTTTCTTGGAGGTTTGGTTCTTAAACGGCTCAAGGGAAGCTAAGCTACCAGAGCTGCATTCTGCCGGATACCTTCCCCTGGCATCAGTGAAGGGCCCTGTCCACCTCATACCCGTTATCACTCAGTTCAGGATTTCGGCTTTTGCTGTTGGGGCAGAGTCATGAGCTATGGGGCATCCCGGAGCTAGCTGAGAACTGTTATTTGCCTTTTATGTCTTGTTTCTCCTATTGTTTTGTGGCTTGGGTGAGCCCATAGCAGTTCAGGTTTGATTTTGTCCTATGCCTTAAATATTTTAACCCTAATAATTACTGTCAGGTAGGTATTTGTATCCCTGCTTTACAGAGATATGAAGGAATTTGTCTGAGGTCATCAAGTGGCAGAGTCAGGATATAAACTCGGATTAACCTGAGCCCAGGGTCTGTGTTGTTACATACTTCAATCTATTATCATTGTGAAATATTACATGATAGGGGGATGCTCAGGTACTATCAATTTTCTTCTTTCCAGGATGAACTAAAAAGGAATTTAAAGAGGATAACAGACATGCATGAAAAAGAGATGGAGGCATGAGGGGCCAGACAGACATCAAGCTAATGTAATTTTTGATAATCTAAGTGCTGGATCCTTAGGGGTACAGATGTAAAGCATGTCTGGAACTTGGAGAAGTGTCTTTTGTTTGTACCTGCCCAGGATACCTGCTCCTATTTCTCCTATAAGAGTACCCTCTAGCATCTTCCACACTTTGTGATTTTGGTGGAATTGCCCATTACATTAGACCATTCCATTGATACAGTGAATGGTCTAGAAGTGGATATGTTACCCAAGTCATGCTAATCACACACACAGTACAGTTCAGTCACTTAGTTGTGTCCGATCCTTTGAGACCCCATGAACAGCAGCACGCGGGGCCTCCCTGTCCTTCACCAACTCCTGGAGTTTACCCAAACTCATGCCCATTGAGTCAGTGATGCCATCCAACCATCTCATCCTCTGTCATCCCCTTCTCCTACCTTCAATCTTTCCCAGCATCAGGGTCTTTTCCAATGAGTCAGTTCTTCGCTTCAGGTGGTCAAACATTGGAGCTTCAACTTCAGCATCAGTCCTTCCAATGAATATTCAGGACTGATTTCCCTTAGGATTGACTGTTTTGATATCTTTGCAGTCCAAGGGACTCTCAAGAGTCTTATCCAACACCACAGTTCAAAAGCATCAATTCTTCAGTGCTCAGATTTCTTTAAAGTCCAACTCTCACATCCATACATGACTACCAGAAAAAACATAGCTTTGACTAGACAGATCTCTGTTGGCAAAATAATGTCTTGCTTTACAATATGATGTCTAGGTTGGTCATAACTTTTCTTCCAAGGAGTAAGTGTCTTTCAATTTCATGGCTGCAATCACCATCTTCAGTGATTTTGGAACCCCCCAAAATAAAGTCTCTCACTGTTCCCACTGTTTCCCATCTATTTGCCATGAAGTGATGGGACCATATGCCATGATATTGGTTTTCTGATTGCTGAGTTTTAAGTCAACTTTTTCACTTTCCTCTTCACTTTCATCAAGAGGCTCTTTAGTTCTTCTTCACATTCTGCCAATGGGTGGTGTCATTTGCATATCTGAGGTTATTGATATTTCTTCCGGCAGTCTTGATTCCAGCTGTGCTTCTTCCAGCCCAGCGTTTCTCATGATGTATTCTGCATATAATTTAAATAAGCAGGGTGACAATATGTGGCCTTGACACACTCCTTTCCCTATTTGGAACCAGTATGTTATTTCATGTCCAGTTCTAACTGTTGCTTCCTGACCTGCATACAGATTTCTCAAGAGGCAGGTCAGGTGCCCTGGCAGTCCCATCTTTCAGAATTGTCCACAGTTTGTTGTGATGCACACAGCCAAAGGCTTTGGCATACTCAATAAAGCAGAAATAAATGTTTTCCTGGAACTCTCTTGCTTTTTCGATGATCTAGAGGATGTTAGCAATTTGACATCTGGTTCCTCTGCCTTTTCTAAATCCAGCTTGAACATCTGGAAGTTCACATACTGCTGAAGCCTGGCTTGAAAATTTTGAGCATTACTATGTTAGTGTGTGAGATGAGTGCAATTGTGCGGTAGTTTGAGCATTCTTTGGCATTGCCTTTCTTTGGGATTGGAACAAAAACTGACCTTGTCCAGTCCTGTGGCCATTGCTGAGTTTTCCAAATTTGCTGGCATATTGAGTGCAGCACTTTCACAGCATCATCTTTAGGATTTGAAATAGCTCAACTTGAATTCCATCCCTTCCACTAGCTTTGTTTGTAGTGATGCTTCCTAAGGCCCACTTGACTTCGCATTCCAGGATGTCTGGCTCTGGGAGAGTGATCACATCATCGTGATTATCTGGGTCATGAAGATCTTTTTTGCATAGTTCAGTGTATTCTTGCCACATCTTCTTAATATCTTCTGCTTCTGTTAGGTTCATACCATTTCTGTTCTTTATTGAGCCCATCTTTGCATGAAATGTTCCCTTGGTATCTTTAATTTTCTTGAGGAAATCTCTAGTCTTTCCCATTCTATTGTTTTCCTCTATTTCTTTTAATTGATCACTGAGGAAGGCTTTCTTATCTCGCCTTGCTATTCTTTGGAACTCTGCATTCAAATGGGTATACCTTTCCTTTTATTTTTTGCCTTTCACTTCTTTTCTTTTCACAAGTATTTGTAAGGCCTCCTCAGATAACCATTTTGCCTTTCTTTTTCTTGGGGATGGTCTTGATCCCTCCCTCCTGTACACTGTCACGAACCTCCGGCCATAGTTTTACAGGCACTCTATCTATCAGATCTAATCCTTTGAATCTATTTATTACTTACTCTCTATAATCATAAGGGATTTGATTTATGTTATACCTGGATGGTCTCTTGGTTTTCCCTACTTTCTTCAATTTAAGTCTGAATTTGCAATAAGAAGTCCATGACTGATCCACAGTCAGCTCCTGGTCTTGTTTTTGTTGACAGTATAGAGCTTCTCCATCTTTGGCTGCAAAAATTAAATCAGTCTGATTTCAGTATTGACCATCTGGTGATCTCAATGTGTAGCATTTTCTCTTGTGTTGTTGGAAGAGGTTTGCTGTGACCAGTGTGTTATCTTGGCAAAACTCTATTAGCCTTTGCCCTGCTTCATTCTGTACTCCAAGGCCAAATTTGCCTGTTACTCCAGGTGTTTCTTGACTTCCTACTTTTGCATTCCAGTCCCCTATAATGAAAAGGACATCTTTTTTGGGTGTTGGTTCTAGAAGGTCTTGTAGGTCTTCATAGAACCGTTCAACTTCAGCTTCTTCAGTGTTACTTGTCGGGGCATAGACTTGGATTACTGTGATATTGAATGGTTTGCCTTGGTAATGAACAGAGATCATTCTGTTGTTTTGGAGACTGCATCCAAGTACTGCATTTCGGACTCTTTCGTTGACTATGATGACTACCCCATTTCTTCTAAGGGATTCTTGCCCACAGTACTAGATATGGTGGTCATCTGAGTTAAATTCACCCATTCCAGTCCATTTTAGTTTGCTGATTCCTAAAACGTCAATGTTCACTCTTGCCATTTTCTGTTTGACCACTTCCAGTTTGCCTTGATTCATGGACCTAACATTTCTGGTTCCTATATGATATTACTCTTTACAGCATCAGACTTTGTTTCCATCCCTTCATTCTTTCTGGAGTTATTTTTCCACTGATCTTCAGTAGCATATTGGGTACCTACCGACCTAGGGAGTTCATCTTCCAGTGTCCTATCTTTTTGCCTTTTCATATTGTTTATGGGGTTCTCAAGGCAAGAATACTGAAGTGTTTTGCCATTCCCTTCTCCAGTGGACCACATTCTATCAGACCTCTCCACCATGACCCGACCCGACCATCTTGGGCGGCCCCACACGGCATGGCTCATAGTTTCATTGAGTTAGACAAGGCTGTGGCCCATGTGATCAGATTGGTTAGTTTTCTGTGATTGTGGTTTTCAGTCTGTCTTCCCTCTGATGGAGAAGGATAAGAGGCTTATGGAACTTCTTGATGGGAGAGACTGACTGAGGGAGAAACTGGATCTTGTTCTGATGGCCTCAGTGAAAAAAACTCAACCAAGATAAAACACTCTGTAGGCCCTTTAACCATTACTAATGTTTAAGAATTTAAAATTTCAAAGCTATTGTTTTTCCAGTAGTCAAGTATGTATGTAAAACCTGGACCTAAAGATTGCTGTGTTTTGAATAATTGATGCTTTTGAATTATGGTGCTGGAGAACACTCTTAAGCATCAGCAAGGAGATCCAACCAGTCAGTCCTAAAGGAAATCAGTCCTGAATATTCTTTGGAAGGACTGATGTTGAAGCTGAAGCTTCAATACTTTGGCCACCTGATGCAAAGAACTGACTCACTGGAAAAGACCTTGATGCTGGAAGAGACTGAGGGCAGAAGGAGAAGGGAGCAACAGAGGATGAGATGGTTGGATGGCATCACCCATTCAATGAACATGGGTTTGAGTCAATTTCAGGACATAGTGAAGAAAAGAGAAGCCTAGTGTGCTGTAATTAATGGCATCAGAAAGAGTTGGACACATCTTAGCAAATAAACAACAACAACAAGAATTTAAAAATTCCCTAAAATAACTCTCCAGACTCAAATGGTTTTACTGGGGAATTCCACCAAAAACTAAATAAATAACAATAATTTTACATAGAGGTTTCAGAAAAATCTCTTCTTCCAGAAGAGGAGGAAACACTTTCCAATTCTTTTCATGAGGCCAAAACCAGCCAAAAACAAAAATAAAACCAATCTCTCATGAACTTAAATGAAAAACAAACAAACAAACAAAAAAACCTCAGTATGGTAATAGCAACAACAAATTCAGCAATGTGTTAAAAGACTCATACACCATGATTAAGTGGGAGTCACATTCCATATAGAGAAGACTGGTTTAACATTTGAAAATCAATCAATGCAATCCATTACATCATTGAGTTAAAGAATTAATATAATATGATCAATGAATACAGAAAAAGCATTTGAAAAAACCCAACACCTTCTTACAATAAAAACATTCAGCAAGACAGAAATAGAGGGTAATTACCCAAACTTACTAAAGAACATATGAAAACATACAGATAACATCACAATTAATGGTGAAAAATGTAATGCTTCCCCCAGAAGATCAGAAAGAAAGGAGGGATGTCTAGTCTCAGCACTCTTATTCAAATAGTATAAGAAATTACAGCCACCGCAATAAGGCAACAGAAAAAGATAAAAGCTATTTGGAATGAAAAGGAAGAAATGCAACTAACTCTGGTTGCAGATGACATGGTTGTGTCCAAAAAAATTTCTTAATATACACTAAACTCTCTCTTAGAACTAATAAGTAAGTTCAAATCTGCAGCATACAAAATCGACACATTAAAAATCAACTGCGTATCTATTAACAATGAATATGTGGAAACAGAAATCAAAAACTATTCATAATTGCTCCAAATAAAATGAAAAGGTTAGAACAGACTTTTGGACTCTGTGGGAGAAGGTGAGGGTGGGATGATCTGAGAGAATAGCATTGAAACGTATATTATCAAGTGTGAAACAGATTGCCAGTCTAGGTTTGATGCATGAGACAAGTGCTCAGGGCTGGTGCACTAGGATGACCCAGAGAGATGGGATGGGGAGGGAGGTGGGAGAGAGGTTCAGGATGGGGAACACATGTAAATCCATGGCTGATTCATGTCAGTGTATGGCAAAAACCACTACAATACTGTAAAGTAATTAGCCTCCAACTTATATATATATATATATACATATATATATATATATGAAGAAATGGTTACATATACACTTAATAATACATGTAGAAGGTCAGTGTATTGAAATAAGAAAATAAAGAAGACATAAATAAATAGAGATATATAATCTTTATTTCATAGATTGGAAGACTCAATATTGTAAAGATGTCAATTCTTCCCAAATTGGTCAATAGGATTAACACAATCTTTATAAAAATCCCAGCACACTTCTCTGTAGACACGTGTGTATGTGTGTGCCCAGTCATGTCTGACTCTGTGACCCCATGGACTACAGCCAGGCTCCTTTTGTCCATAGGATTTTCCTGGCAAGAATAACAGAGTGGGTTGCCATTTCATCTTCCAGGGAATCATCTCAACCCAGGGATTGAATCCAAGTCTCTTGCAGTAGCAGGTGGATTCTTTACCACAGCACCACCTGGGAATCCCTCTTTGTAGATAGACAAGCTTAGTCTAAAATTCAAAGGTACAGACACCATAATATATAAAACAGTACTGATAAAGTGGAATAAAGAATAAGAAACTATCTACCTGATAATAAGGCTTACTCTGTAGCATAGTAATAAGGATGGGGGTAGTACTGGAGAAAATATAGACATATAAATCATTTCAATGAAGAGAATAGAGAATTCAGAAATATACCCATCCAAATGTGTTCAAGTGATTTTTGACAAAGGTTCAAAAGTAACTCAGTGGAGAAGTATATACAGTCTTTCAACAAATGCCACTGAAAGAAGT
Organism: Odocoileus virginianus; assembly: GCF_023699985.2. Lineage (NCBI taxonomy): Eukaryota > Metazoa > Chordata > Mammalia > Artiodactyla > Cervidae > Odocoileus > Odocoileus virginianus. The sequence goes on from NC_069698.1 coordinate 14,229,692, forward strand.
GGACACTTCTACTGCTCCCCCCAAGTGACCCTCAACAAAAGCACCAACTCAAACTGAGTTACAAACAAGGAATGTGTAGATTTACTTAAGTATAAAATAGAAGATTTTATAGCAAAAAGTATAGTAGAAAATATTTAGGACCTAGGTCTCAGAAATGAATTCTCAGACTTGATCCCAAAGCATGATTCTGAAAAGGAAAATTGATAAATTAGACCTAAACAAAATTAAACACTTGCTCTGTCAAAGCTCATATCCTGAGGATGAAAAGTCAAGCTACAAACTGGAAGAAGATATGTATTTGCAAATTACGTATCTCACAAATGAGTAGTATTTTGGATCTATAAAGAACCCGCAAAACTCATTAGCAAAAAAATGAACAATTAAATTAGAAAATGCGAAAAGAACATGAAAAGACACTTTGCCAAAAAGTATATATGGATGGTACATAGGCAAATGAAATGATGTTCAACATCATTAGCCATTAGTTCAGTCAGTCAGTTCAGTCTCTCAGTTGTGTCCGACTCTGCAACCCCATGAATCGCAGCACGCCAGGCCTCCCTGTTCATCACCAACTCCCAGAGTTTACTCAAACTCATGCCCATCGAGTCAGTGATGCCATCCAGCCATCTCATCCTCTGTCGTCCCCTCCTCCTCCTGCCCCCAATCCCTCCTAGCATCAGGGTCTTTTCCAATGAGTCAAAGCTTCGCATGTGGTGGCCAAAGTAATGGAGTTTCAGCTTCAGCATCAGTCCTTCCAATGAACACCCAGGACTGATCTCCTTTAGGATGGACTGGTTGGATCTCCTTGCAGTCCAAGGGACTCTCAAGAGTCTTCTCCAACACCATAGCTCAAAAGCATCAATTTTTCGGTGCTCAGCTTTCTTCACAGTCCAACTCTCACATCCATACATGACCACTGGAAAAACCATAGCCTTGACTAGACAAACCTTTGTGGCAAAGTAATGTCTCTGCTTTTTAATAAGCTATCTAGGTTGGAATGCAAATTAAAAGCACAACAATGTACAGCTACACCTAATGTAAGACAAAAATAAAAAAAATTATGACATTGATCACAAGGATGCAGAGAAACTGGGTCACCTGTGTTTTATCTGGGGAAGTGTAATATGGTGTAGGCACTCTGGAAGTCAGTTTGGCGGCTTCCTATATACCTAAACATGAAATTACTGTATGGCCCAGCAATCTCACTCTGGGCATTTATCCCAGAGAACTGAAGACTTATGTTCACATAAAAACCTGTACATGAATGTACATTGTAGTTTTATGTTTAATATCTAAAAATGGAATCATCCAAGATATTTTTCCACAGATGAATGGTCAGATAAACTGAGATACATACATACTATGAAATACAACTCAGCAGTAAAAAGCAATATAGTATTGAAACAACCTGGATGAATCTCCAGGGAAAATTATGCTGAATGAAAAACTAGTCTCAAAAGGTTACACAGGGTATAATTTCATTTACATACTATTTTAAAAAGATAAATTTCTTGAAATAGAAGTGAGATTAATATTTGCCAGAGGAAAAGGGATGAAGAAAAGTGGGTGTGATTATAAAAGAACAAAACAAGGGATTCTTGCAGGATGAGTATTGTTCAGAATCTTGTTACACAAACATACACAGATGCTAAGATTCTATAGAACACACATGTATACATAAACACACACACACATGTCAAATAAGGACAAATAAAAGTGAAGAAGCTGAATAAAATTGTTAGATTACATTAATGTCAATATCCTGGTTATGATACTAAACTTTAGTTTTGCAAAATGTTCCCACTGAGTAAAAAAATGGATAAAGTATGCAAGAATTGTAAAAGAACCACTCTGTATTATTCCTTATAATTGCATGTAAATTATAGTAATTTCAATAAAAACATCAATTAAAATATATATCAAGTTTACACTACTTGGGAAACTTTTTTATTTTGGCAAAATAGCTATGTTTCTTTAAAAATATAATTTATGTTAACATGTAATGAGTTTAATGTTTTTATTAAATGGAAAATGACTATTTACAAAATAAACTCGGAAATCCTCACAATTATCACTCATTTTTCTCTGTCTACACTAAGACATACTGCATGTAAATGGTAAGATAGTTCATATCTGTATTCATTTCACTTCATGTTTAAAAACAAACGGAAAACACCTTATTAACAATGGAATCTTTACTTGTGTGAATATGTACAAAGTGAATCTGGGAATACTTTTCAAAGAAGGGAATTGCTGAATTATTTTTCAGAAAGATATAGACAAACAGCACTTAATATGCAAACTTACACTTAGTAGAAATAGAGGACAGTGTTGGTTGCATCACAAAGTATTTTTATATTTTATAATGTAATATACTGCTTATTACTTTTAGCAGTGAACTTTTCTGGTTTATTCAAAATGTAGCTGAATTTTCAAGACAATAAGAAGCTTTTCTGGGCTCAGTCTTCTGCATAAAAAACAGTCTGATAGTCTGATGGCAAGAGTGTCATTAGCAGTATTTGGAAGACTGACTCTTCACTTGGCACTGAAAAGCTACTCTGTAATAGGGAAATTACTGATATAAGTTCTTGTTTCAATTCATAAATCTTTGATACACAACATTGTGCTAAGGTGCATCAGTGGATTGATTAGGCAATTTTAATGCAAATAAAGACATTTCTCACATTAATTTCAGAGGATCTGCAATGAGGCAAATCATAATTCTTAGAAATCTCATCAGATTTCCAATGCTTTCTTCTACAATGACACCAGTTCAAGTATATATCTAAAATTATTTTGTCCTTTGCTGTGACAAAGGTTTTTGCTGTTCCATGATGTGTCCTTCCAATTTCTACCAATACCATTTGCTTCACTGAAGACTAAAAAACTGACACTTCTGTAAAGAACTCACATTTATGCCTCAAGTTATAGAAGTTTAAGCTTCTTAAGTTCTAAGTGGTTTCTAAGGGAGGATCCTTAATTTACTTTTCCTCAAAAGTGTGCTGTGGGTAGTTAAATCTCTGAAGAAGTGTATTTTCACATTTTGGTCAGATTATTTTCCCAATTAATTCTTTTTTCCCCTTGCTTGATCACTACTCTGCTAGCTAGAATCATTTGTTAACAGTAAAAATGTAAGGTTTATACTGGTAAATGTGATATGCTGAAAATAAGAAAAAAAAGGTGGCTGATTTATAGTGTCAAAGCCAGTACTCTAAATTGTATACAATTCTGCAAAAAGCTATCTGCAGCAGTTGCCTTTCCTGTCTGTACATTAAATAAATTCAGTCATTGGACACAGTTATAACTTAAGGAAATTCCATGTGAATATTTCTAAATCACAAAACTCTATGAATTTATTTTTTCAAATTCTGTGCCACCTAGAAATCTCTAAGAGTGACAAATTATTCTGACTATAGTGAGTCTTGGGTAAAATAACTTTCAGTAGTTTACCATTAGCTCAGGCTAGTAGTAGTCTTTTTCATATAGTATCATATATATGCAGTATATATGATACTATATACACGTCTATAAAACAGCTGAATCTCTTATACTTGTTATTTTTTATCTCTTGAACTGTTCTGTGATAATGAAAAATGCTTTGTAAGTTAAAGCAATACAATTTTTAATATGAAGAATTGAGAATATAAGATATTTCTGGAAGCATAAATTTCAATTAAATATGATAGCATAGTGAAATATTTATAGTTAGGTTAACAGACAAAATTGCTTTTAAGGTAAACAGGTATAGGGAGGGTGGTGGTCATAGGAAGCCAAATTTGAAATTATCTTTAGATTATAAGGAAAAGCACATATTCACTGGCAGAATAATATAAAAATATCTCAAATGATCAGAAGCCAAAGGAACAAGTGTGATGAAAGAAACAGCACCACCAACACCCAAATTCACTAAATATTATGTGCCAAGTACTGTTTTATGTACTTTTCATTGATGAAATGTACCCCTGGTACCCCAAGTCATATGTTGAAGTTTTAGTACTTCAGAATTGAATATATTTGGAAATAGGGCATTTAGGGAGGTGAATATGTTAAAATAAGGCCTTCAGTGTGGGCCCAATTTGACTGGTATCCAGTAGTCATGTACGAATGTGAGAGTTGGACCATAAAGAAGGCTGAGTGCAGAAGAATTGATGCTTTCAAAGTGTAGTGCTGGAAAAGACTCTTGAGAATCCCTTGGACTGCAAGGAGATCAAACTAGTCAATACTAAAGGAAATCAACTCTGAATATTCATTGAAAGGACAGATGCTGAAGCTGAAGCTCCAAAACTTTGGCCACCTGATGCAAAGAACTGATTCGCTGGAAAAGACCTTGATGCTGGGAAAGACTGAAGGCAAAGGAGAGGGGCGTGGCAGAGGATGAAATAGTTGGATGGCATCACCGCCTCAATGGACATGAGTTTGATCAAACTCTGGGAGACAGGGGTGGACATGGAAGCCTAGTGTTCTGCAGCTCAGGGGAGTCTCAGAGTCCGACACAGCTTAGAAACTGAACAACAACAAGGATATTCAGCGGAAGGGATATCCCTTTGATCTCAGAGGTTCAGGAAAGCCTTGGAAATTGGGGTGGCATATGAGTGGCCCCTCAAAATTTCTGTAGAGTCAGAATCTGTGCAGATGAGAGAAATGGCAGTCTACATGAGCAGAGAGGGAAGAAGCAAAAAAAGGAAGATGGGAAAAGTATGAGAGGATAGACTGGAAAATAAGGGTGGAGGTATTCAGTGGAACTGGATTAAAACAGTTTGGGGATCTGATGAAGCTTTTTGTTTACTATGGAGGATTGGTCAACAGAACATGCATTTTCTTCTTTTTATCTAAGAAACTGTTTCAGTTCATAGAGTAAACAAGCAAGAAATGACTCTAGAGTTACATTTCCTCAGTATCTTTCTCAATCTGATAATTTTAAGAATAATTTTCAATTGCTACACTGGTTTTCAGTTCTATTTCAGCTTTTCATATTTCCACTAAAATATTGTCATCAGTAACTTATTCTGTGCTTTGAAACTGTATGTATTCCTCCCTATGGTACTACTGGGGGAAAATTTTTCTTTTTACTTTTATTCCACTGAAAGTAACAGATACCATTTATATTTTGCAATTTCACCAGACCTCCGTGAAGATATTTTACCTGTGAATTTGAATACAGAATTAAACCCATACTTTGGAGAAGAGATATCAACTTTCTCTTCCACAGAGTATGAAAGATTTTAAATACTTCACAAATTCCATAGACAAAGTGTTTTTTGAAAGTCCCATGGTTTAGAAACATATCTGGGTATTGATTTATATAAACATGATGCTCTGACACACAACTAAACCAGCGAGTTTTTTCTTCCCAATAGTCCTCCATCCCTCATTCTCAAGTATACATACTTTATTCCAAACTTAACTCACATCAGTTCATTGATAGGTATTTTTACCTACATGTTTTTTTTCTTTATTATATACAAATATCTGCAAGGAGATCAAAGCAGTCAATCCTAAAGGAAATCAATCCTGAATATTCGCTGGAAGGGCTGATGCTGAAACTGAAGCTCTAATACTTTGGCTACCCAATGAGAAGAGCTGACTCACTGGAAAAAAGCCTAATGCTGGGAAAGACTGAAGGCAGAAGGAGAAGGGGTGGCATGAGAAAGAGGATGAGATGATAGACAGCATCACCAACTCAATGTTCATGAATTCGAGCAAACTCCGGAAGATAGCGGAGGACAGGGGAATCTGGCATGCTACAGTCCATGGGGTCTCAAACAGTCATATATGACTTAGTAACTGAGCAACAACAACAAATACTCGAATCCCATCTTGCATATCCTTCTTATGCCAGCACACAATTCTTCTCAACAAAATTAATAAACCTAGTAAAACTTGTTCTTATAATCTTATAGTCAACATTATATTTCAGAATTATATTTCAAAATTGTATTTTATAATTATAAAAATTATAATTCAGCTTTATTGACTATGCCAAAGCCTAGTTGACTGTGTGGATCACAATAAACTATGGAAAATTCTGAAGGAGATGGGAATACCGAACCACCCGACCTGCCTCTTGAGAAACCTGTATGCAGGTCAGGAAGCAACAGTTAAAACTGGACATGGAACAACAGGCTGGTTCCAAATAGGAAAAGGAGTACGTCAAGGCTATATATTGTCACCCTGCTTATTTAACTTATATGCAGAGTACACCAAGTGAAACGCTGGGCTGGAAGAGGCACAAGCTGGAATTAAGATTGCTGGGAGAAATATTAATAACCTCAGATACGCAGATGACACCACCCTTTTGGCAGAAAGTGAAGAGGAACTAAAAAGCCTCTTGATGAAAGTGAAGGAGGAGAGTGAAAAAGTTGGCTTAAAGCTCAACATTCAGAAAACTAAGATCATGGCATCTGGTCCCATCATCTCATGGAAAATAGATGGGGAGACAGTGAAAACAGTGTCAGACTTTATTTTTTTGGGCTCCAAAATCACTGCAGATGGTGACTGCAGCCAGGAAATTAAAAGATGCTTACTCCTTGGAAGGAAAGTTATGACCAACCTAGATAGCATATTAAAAAGCAGAGACATTACTTTGCCAACAAAGGTCCATCTGGTCAAGATTATGGTTTTTTCAGTGGTCATGTATGGATGTGAGAGTTGGACTGTGAAGAAAGCTGAGCACCGAAAAATTGATGCTTTTGAACTGTGGTGTTGGAGAAGACTCTTGAGAGTCCCTTGGACTGCAAGGAGGTCCAGCCAGTCCATCCTGAAGGAGATCAGTCCTGGGTGTTCATTGGAAGGACTGATGCTGAAGCTGAACTCCAATACTTTGGCCACCTCATGCGAAGAGTTGACTCACTGCAAAAGACCCTGATGCTGGGAGGGGTTGGGGGCAGGAGGAGAAGAGCACGACAGAGGATGAGATGGCTGGATGGCATCACCAACTCGATGGGCATGAGTTTGAGTAAACGCCGGGAGTTGGTGATGGACAGGGAGGCCTGGCATGCTGCGATTCACGGGGTCGCAAAGAGTCAGACACGACTGAGCGACTGAACGGAACTGAAGAATTATATTTCAGAATTTGTGTAAATTCTTAAAATTGTATTTCCGCATTTGTGTAAGTTTCTTTTTATAAACCCATTTCATCATGTGAACCTTTTATAAGACATATATTTTATCAGAGGCATTCTCAGTTGCATGATCAAAAGCTTATTAATTAATCTATAGTGGCATGTGGAGTAGAGTATTTTGTTCGAATTTATACACGCAGCTCTTGAAAGCTTTTTTAAAAACTCCAAGGGAAGATGATACCCTGAGGGGTCTAATTTTCTTTGTCATCCACCTGAATAACTTCAATTAATATTAGTACACATGCTAGCATAAAAGCATCTGCTTTGAATATATAAAGGCAAGTAAATGCTGAGACTGAAGGAAAAATCTGATTAGTTAAATAATACAACGAGGAATGTCATTATGTAGGCCAGCTCTCATTAGTAGAATTGTTCTTCACAGAAGCAAATACTATAATTAAAACATTAAAGACTCAAAAAATCTTAGTTTTTCTATTCAACTGAAAGAAAAAAAAACTTACATGCCACTAAAATATAATTGCATTTTATTACAGTGACTTCATCTTAAATCATTGCAAACACTTAGAATTCAAGAATCATATGTTACAAATTTTCCAATGTATTTTATAGCATAATACCTCTTCCAGTAATTTTTTTGGCCAATAAAAATGTTTCGTTAATAAATGAGACAGGGTCATATTATAACACTTTCTTTCCTTTTAAATCAATTACTACTGCTTTGATAGCAATTGTTTGAGGACATGAGACCCAGATAATAGTTTCTTATTTGCCATGGAAAGCAATGTCATTTTGAGAATAGTGGGTGACTTCTAAAGATCACCTTGTGGGCACTGCCATTTTCATTAACAGTACTTTTCCCTGCAAATCAGCTGACAGATGGAGGGATACCTGAAGCTTCTGGATTTGCCATCTACAGGAAATGTTATCATAAGAATGATTAAGTGGAATTTACTTATATATTTATTTTGCTTTTACTTTAGCTAGCAATAAAAAATGAAGAACATATTTCTAATTCAGAGACTAAAAACAAATAATCAAGCAAAGTAACACCTTGCATACTTTAGCAATAAATCATTTTTTAAAATTTAGTTACCTAATGGTATTTTATTGAACCCGAATATGGATTATCTCAGTTCAAGTTTGCTTTCTTGGAAAAGAAACCTATAGTGTTAGGAGGTCAAGTTCTCTTCATTAACAAATGGAATTAGAAAGTTACACTTTCATGAATAGGACCTAAAAACAGAGCTAGTTTAATGGGCATGCAGTCTATTTAGAAACAGTCCAACACTTACAAAGGCCCTTGCGTTTAATGTTAGCTGTTATTGAAATTCTTACTAATTTTGAACAAAGGGCTCCATGTTTTCATTTTGCACTGAGCCTTGCAAATTATGTAGCTGGTTCTGCCTGAAAATACAATTTTTACATGCTGTTGGCTGGTCTGAAACTAGTCTATACTAACACAAGTAATGTGTTGACCCTTCTTCCAGTTTTTATACTAATAAAAGTCAGCCTATTTACACATAAATTATTCACTGCTCAATTGAAGTCCTTGGTTTATTTTTTAACACATTGCAAATTCATATTAAGAAAGCTACCCAAGTGAAAGAGAAATACATATTTTCAGATGATATTTTGGTCACAGATGTCATTCAGAGTCTTTTAAAAAGTCATTTATCTCCTATGGGGCTGGAGGAAGACAACATGAAGAATCTAGCCTGAATATTTGAATAAGACAAAACATTTATATAATAAAACTGAACTAGAATATTGATTTCTGACCCTGTTTTGAATAATTGGTATTTGGAAATGCATTAGTGCTCCACATCACCTTACCAACAAACAGAAACTGTATTAACAGTTGTATCATTTATATTTTACAAAGTCCTCAATTAAGAATATTCATGAGTTTAGTGTTTTAGAGCCTAGTTAATGAATTATTGACATCTAATATCCAAGGAAAAAAAAGAGCAACCTGGAAACCTCTGGAAAAATAAGTGTGGTAAGTTGACACTGAACAATTTCAGCATTGATGAATCCAACCTACTGCTTCTAATAGATAAGTAGTAAACCATTTCTATGATTGCTCTACCCAAACAATGAAAGCACACCCTTAAACCTGACATTTCTACAGTGATGAATGTTAGATGAAATCATATGAAATGTCAAAATAAAGACAGAAAAAAATCAATAGCTGTGCAGATGAAGCTATGTAAGGTCAATAGTTTCAAAATGTTTATGACAGCCACCCATGTTTTTTGTGTGACAATATTTTTAATGTGCAATAACTCCAAAGGACCGAAAATTAATTTTTGAGATGGAATTACCTCTTGACAAGGATATAATTAAATTCATACTTTTTTTTTCCCCCCTCTGAGAACATAGAATGATGTGGTAAATAAGTTGCCCCTTCAAGGTCAGGATTACATTCCATTTCGAAGTCTCAAAAAAGAGACACATCCCTTGGGTCCAGAGGAGTGTCATTTCTCTCTCTTTCCCAGTTCTTAGTATATGCAGGCAGAATCATGGATTGTGCTGAATCCTCTTCTACATTTCCTACAAACATGTACTTGGGGGGTCTATGCAGTTGAAAACGAATGCAAGTTTTGGGTGAGGAAATTTTTCCTTCTCTGTGTTTCTGAAAGAGAAAGTGGTGGGTGTGATAACATGTTTCTCTCCAACCCATCATTTTGCTCACTGTTTCTCTTACGAAAGACATTCAAACCTTCACCCCACATCAGAGAGTATTGAATAAACTGGCCAGCAGATTAGTAATTTAGAATATTTAAGATGTCACAAAATTCTTCATGATTTGTCTTCTATTTTGTAAAAATAAGTTAAGTTTTCATGACAGCAAAAGGAAAGCATAACTCTTCTTTACTACTTAAAATGCATCTGTTTATATCACAGCAGGATGTCCTGGAATATAGAGATGATTAAACATGCCCCATTCTAAACTAATCTGGAGATTTAGTTTAGTAATGGAATTTATTGTGTTATACTGTGCTATACACTTGTGTTCTCTAGTTTGAAATTAGATTTTATCTCATGAGAGTGTGTGGTTAAGACGATAAGCTCATGCCAGTTTTGAAACAACATTGATGGTAGAGAAAAAGAAATGCAAAAGGCAAGGGGTTATGCAGTGGGGGTGGGGAGGGGTAAGGGGACCTAAGCAGATCTGGTCTTGATTATAGAAAAAGGTTTTAAAACGAGATTTTGTGAAAATGGATTGATGTTCCACAGTTCAGAAGTTTTTAAATAATTAACTTCTTGTTCAAATATCTAAAAAACACCTAAAATTATGACATAACTAGTGGAGTCACATAATCTGCTGTTTAAAAGTTTTAATTGTCTCATTAATTTTACCTAACAAAATGTAGCTTGTCTCTAGGCTGTCTCAGAACACAACAATAATTTCAATAATATAAATAAAAAAGTAGAGCGTGCTTATATATAAAATAAGGTATTTTTCTGTTTCAAAAAAGTGAAGTAGTATGTGCACTTTTTGATTCCACATAAGAAGAATGGAAAGTGACATGGAAGTACAGAATGGGTCCAGAATACGGAAATGAATAAATAATAATATCAGATGTTATTTACATTTGTTGTCATATCAAAATAAAATTTTATTTAAGTGTAAAGTTGCCTTTTAACTGCTTTTATTGCGAAGTCATTCTCCTTTTTCGCAGAAAATACAACTAGAGGAATGGTTTTAAACTGAAGCAAAACCTGGATAAATTATACATGAAGAAGTCTCTGCAATGATAAAATAACAACTGATATTGTAAAATAAATTCTCTGGTAAGAATTCTGAATACAAAGGAATAATCTAACATCAACTTTTGATCATTTAACTTCATCAATTTTGAAGTCATATAACTTACCTGAATCAGTTCCTTTTCCTATTATTCTAGAAAAATAAATTCTATTGTTAGAAAATTGCTCATTTTTTAAACATAATTGCCACAAAGAACCTACATAAATAGCACTCAATATTATGTACATTTGAAAGATCACTTAAATTGTGGAAACTGCTATATTTTATCAAATTTTTATAGAAACTCAGTTTTGTTAAATTAACTTCAAAGCTATCTAGTGATTGTGATATTTATACAATACCATGTACACCTCATGTCACAGTCATCAATCAAATTAAGAAATACTGAATAAACTCAGAGAATTATGGAGGGTGTGAGAAATCCAAACTCTTTTCCTGTATCATTTCTATCAGGCTATAACATAATCTGTTATATCGTGCAGTGTGGTGAAGATAGGAAGTAAAAATATCGATCAAATTAAAAATTTGAATCAGCAAAATAGTGATTATGAGATATTAATAAGATTATATATTTCCTCAAAGCAGACCCTAGCTCCTAATGATTCAAAACTCTATTATGTATCAATATACTGAAATCTAGAATGCTGATTCTTGGGTCCTCTGCATATTATTCAGTCACTCAGTCGTGTCTGACTTGAGGACTCCATGGACTGCAGCGCACGAGGCTTCCCTGTCCTACAAGTAAGAGACGATAATTTCCAGAACAACCTTTTACACATCCTGCATTTAAGTCTCCTCACTGGCACCATTTTTTAATTAAAACATTTCTAAATTAAAGCCTTATTAAAAATATCCTGAAACTTTTGTGAAATTCCCTTTTCTCCTTTCTCCAATTCCTAATATAATACCACTCATGAAATATAACCAGAAAAATGTTAGTTATGTAGTACAACTGGCATTTTATCTGAAAATGTGAATAATTCTTATATGGGTAAAGATAAGTGAATCTAAAGATAGATAAATTCACTGGACTCTTCCAATATCTAAACGCTTGAATCTGAATGACAAAATATATTTGACAGCATCATGGTATTGCAGTATCTAAATGCTTGAATCTGAATGACAAAATCTATTTGACAGCATCAGGGTGACAATCAGAATATATGACACATGACACCTTAGGAAATGAAACAATCTTTAGAAATTTTCCTTACTTTTAAGTTTTGTTTTTATTTTTTTCCTTCTGGTTAGAACACTATTATTTATCTCCTCTTGATTGGTGTTCCTGGGGGTGAGGGACACAATGCAATGTATATGAATGCATCTGATCATAGGCTGTTTTTAAGACTTTTTAAATGTTAGAACAATTGCCAGTTGTCAATATTGATTTTTTAAATTCAGCAAACCTATAACAATCTAGGACAATTATTAGGCAATTTCCATGTGTTTGTTGTGGTTTATGTAAAAGAGTTAGCTAGCTAAGAAGACATTTTTCCATATCTGGAAGGAAATATATTAAATGGAACTTAGTCAATCATTGATATACTGAATCATTTTAAATAAATTTTGGAGTATGACACAATAATTTAAAATTCTAAGCTATTTGAGAATCATGAACTATATACAACCAATTAGCTATATATTTAAACAAGAAAATTTATATAAGCTTTCTTAATGTAGAGCCAGTTCTAATAGGTCTGAACTGAATGAAATTCAGCTTCATAGAATAGAATTAAAATTGTAGCCTGCTTTGAAATTTTATACAGACTTATAGAAAGACACAAATTACGGTGGCAAGAACATAGGATGTGAGCAGGAATGTCTGGTTTCAAAACTGGCTCTAGTACTTTTCAGTATGAACCTCAGTTTTCTAATCTGTGACATGGGGATAATGAACAACTCACAGGGTCATTAAATATTAAATGGCATAGTATCTGCTACAGATTTTTCATGCTCTATACCCCACCAATGCGTATATCTTTAAATCAATAATAAAACTTGGCAAATGTTACCCTCTTCCTCTGGTTTTCAAGTGCAGTTTTAAGAAACATTAAAGTCAAATAAAGTTCACTATGTGATATCTAAGCCATATATCTCCTATGTTGCACTTTCTTTGATTCTAGATCTTCCCTTTGTACATTACACTTTCTCTTCATAGACAAGGTTTTGGACAGAGTGGACCATAAAGTTCACTGTATGATATCTAAACTATATATCTCCTATACGGCACCTTTTGTGTCTACGTCTTCCCTTTGTCTATTACACTGTCTCTTCATAGACAGAGTGGACTACACTTTTTGCTTAAAATTCTTTTACAGAGATCAGTGAATATAAATATTATCTCATTTGGGAAGGGCAAGAAATTTAAGTATACAGTTGTCTTTATGTTATAATGCCATGCCTTTTTGCCAGGAAATTGATAAATTCAATAGGTATGTAGTTGTGCATTTTTTTGTTCCTTATTTTATTTATACAAACTTTGTACCATTCAACCCTAATTTTATGCCCTGCAAAAAATGAAGTACAAAGGAAATAGTATATCTTGGCATCAGCTGTTTAGATGGCACTTATATTATTATTATTTTTTAAATATCTGAGTCTACAGATTCATACACAGTATCTATGAAAGATCATTAGAATTGTAGTTAATCCAGTGTCTGTGCAATCTCCTAGAGAGCTTTTTCATAATTTAAAAAACACAATCAATTTGAACCACACTGGTTTATCTATTTCTACCATGGAAGGTATACAACCAGAAGTCACAAGTACTCTGATTTTCAAATTATTTCAGTCATTATAGGATGCATTGGGAGAATTTTCTTTGAGCATCAGTGAAACAACTCTTCTAAGCAGCAGCTAGCAATAAAGACATGAAGTATATTTTTTGTGTATGTGATATTGGTCACCAGTGCATGCCAGTAAGTTTGGTTCAGGGTTCCAAACATGTCACATCAACTTTTCATTACCTAGTTTTGACCATCTTCTCAATGAACTTCTGTTTTCCCTCTCACTCTTAACACTTACTTAATGTCTACTTAATTTCTTCCACTCAATTTTTTCTTCCCTCCAACTTTTCACACTTTAGAATTTAGTGTTCTCTTCCTTATTAAAAAATAAGTTTCTTTTTTTTGCTCAATAAATTATTTTGCCTAAAAAATAACTTATCTTTGCCTCATATATGAGCTTGTGATTTAGTATGAAGGTTTTGAGTATACACTTTCAACTAGGTGGTCTTGGTTATTTAGCTTTTGTATACTGAATCAAGAAGTACAACCTAGCATGAAATTAAGATCCAATACTGGAAAACATAAGCCACCTTGTGGCTCAGCTGGTAAAGAATCTGCTCACAATGCAGGAGACCTGGGTTCAGTTCTGGGTTGGGCAGATCCCCTGGAGAAGGGAAAAGCTACCTATGCTAGTATTATAGCAAGACTGACTCCTTAGTTATTTTTAAGGGATTCTCTGATAGCTTCACTGGTAAATAATCTGACTGCAATGCAGGAGACCCCGGGTTGATTCCTGTGTCAGGAAGATCTGCTGAGGAAGGGATAGGCTACCCACTCTAGTATTCTTGGGCTTCCCTTGTAGCTCAGCTGGTAAAGAATCCACCTGCAATGCTGGAGACCTGGCCTTGATCCCGATGTTGGGAAGATCCCCTGGAGAAGGGAAAGGCTACCTACTCCAGTATTCTGGCCTGGAGAACTCCATTGACTGTATAGACCATGGGGTCACAAAGAGTCGGGCACGACTGAATGATTTTCACTTTCACACTTTTTTTCATCACTCTAGTGAGTCAAGATCCACTATTTAATTGTTCTTCTGAATTACTGACTTTCAACATTGAAAAATTCTATGCATACAAAAACAAAAAGTACTGAGGAATAAGACCAGCCACTAAATTTTCATTGTCTTTTTGCTGTTTAAGTGACTAAGGAGTAGAGGAAACATATTAACAGATAAATTTAAAGGAATATTGTAATACACAAATATACATTAAATTGCCAGCCTCCATTGTATAATAGTATACAGTATATTTGAATATTGTAAAGATGAATATTAAAAGTGCAAAGAAAGATACTTATGCAACTTCATACACATAAAATTTTAGATACTCCTTTATTTCTATTTGCGTATGGAAAATGTAAAAAATTCTGAAATAAACTATACCAATCATCAGGAGAGGAAAATGATTAGCAGGGCATTACATTAATCTAGAAATGCAGAATGGGCTACTGTATGACTGAAATAGAAGGACTTGATATCATAGTGTAAATAATAACTTAGAAAACAAGAAGAAGCATTCATGCAAAGTACAAAATGTTTTGAAAATAAAGAGAAACAATGCCATTCTGACCATATCAAATCATGTGTTTGAAAGCACATTATACATCTTCCACTACTGGTTGGTTACATAAGCCTGTGTGCTCAATTGTGTCCAACTCTTTGTGACCCTGTAGATTGTAGCCTGCCAGGCTCCTCTGTCCATGGGATTATCCTATCAAGAACACTGGAGTGAGATGCTGTTTCATTCTCCAGGCGATCTTCCTAACCCAAGGAAGGAAACTGTCTCCTGAGGCCCCTGCATTGGTAGGCGAATTTTTTACCACTGACCTGGCAAGTCCTATTAGTTACACAAAGAAAGTAATAAAAGACCATCACTCTCCCAATGAGAAACAAGAAGATGAAATAATATTTTTAATGGGTATTTAAGGTCCCTAAAGTCTGGCACTGTATAAAAAGTACAAATAAAGAAATTTCTTAAAGGAAATAAGACCTTTCAAGGTGAATAGTAACCCGTGGCCATTTCCATCCCCAGGGTAACTTAGCTAGGTTGCATGACTGGTGGAGAAACAACTTTTTGACCTAGACAGAAACTTTTCTAAATAATGGAGAAGCTCTTGTTGTCCAATGGAGTAAACAGGTAAATGTTTAACAGCCACGTATGAGCTGGCAAGTCTTAAATTAGAATTTGGGAGAGCCTATAAACCAAGCTGGGCTTCCCCGGTAGCTCAGCTGGTAAAGAATCCGCCTGCAATGCAGGAGACCCTAGTTCAAATTTTGGGTTAAGGAAGATCCCCGGAGAAGGGATAGGCTACCCACTCAAATATTCTTGGGCTTCCCTGGTAGCTCAGATGGTAAAGAATCCACCTGCAATGCGGGAGACCTGGGTTTGATCCCTGGGTTGGAAGATCCCTTGGAGGAGGGCAGGGCAACCCACTGGAGTATTACTGCCTGGAGCATCCCGATGGACAGAGGAGCTTGGCAGGCTACAGTTCATGGGGTCACAAAGAGTGGGACATGACTGAGCAACTAAGCACAGCACAGCATAACCCAAGCTAGACCTTTCTGCTTTCTCAGTTTTCTTATGGACTTTTTGTTGAGCAAGTGGCAATACAAAAAGCTGAGAACAGAACTGGAAAACAAAGAGAAGTTTCCTAGTCTTGCAGTCTTCACATGCCAAAGGAGTACTAGATCCCTCCTAGGGATCTCAGTTCAGTTCAGTTCAGTGGCTCAGTTGTGTCCAACTCTTTGCGATCCCATAGACAGCGGCACATCAGGTTTCCCTGTCCATCACTAACTGCCAGAGCATGCTCAAACTCATGTCCATTGAGTTGGTGATGCCATCCCACCATCTCAACCTCTGATTTCCCCTTCTCCTCCCGCCCTCGATCTTTCCCAGCATCAGGGTCTTTTCCAATGAGTCAGTTCCTCGCATCAGGTGGCAAAATATTGGAGTTTCAGCTTCAGCATCAATACTGCCAATAAATATTCAGGACTAATTTCCCTTAGGATGGACTGGTTGGATCTCCTTGCAGTCCAAGGGACTCTCAAGAGTCTTATCCAACACCACAGTTCAAAAGCATCAATTCTTCGGTGCTCAGCTTTATTTATAGTCCAACTCTCACATCCATACATGACTACTGGAAAAACCATAGCCTTGACTAGATGGACCTTTGTTGGCAAAGTAATGTCTCTGCTTTTTAATAAGCTGTCTAGATTGGTCATAACTTATCTTCCAAGGAGCAAGCGTCTTTTAATTTCATGTCTGCAGTCACCATCTGCAGTGATTTGGGAGACCAAAAAAATAAAGTCAGCCACTGTTTCCACTATTTCTCCATCTATCTACCATGAAGTGATGGGACCAGATGCTACAACCTTAGTTTTCTTAATGTTGAGTTTTAAGCCAACATTTTCACTTTCCTCTTTCACTTTCATCAATAGACTCTTTAGTTGTTCTTTACTTTCTGCCATAAGGGTGGTGTCATCTGCATATCTGAGGTTATTGACATTTCTCCCAGCAATCTTGATTCCATCTTATGCTTCATCCAGTTCAACATTCCTCATGATGTATCTAACTATACATATAAGTTAGATAAACAGGGTGACAATATAAAACCTTGACGTACTCCTTTCCCAATTTGGAACCAGTCTGTTGTTCCATGTCCAGTTCTAAGTGTTGCTTCTTGACCAGGATACAGATTTCTCAAGAGGCAGGTCAGGTGGTCTGGTATTCTCATCTCTTTGAGATTTTTTCACAGTTTGTTGTGATCCACACAGTCAAAGGCTTTGGCATAGTCAATAAAGCAGAAGCAGATATTTTTCTGGAACTCTGTCATTTTTTTGATGATCCAGTGGATGATGGCAATTTGATCTCTGGTTCCTCTGCCTTTTCTAAATCCAGCTTGAACATCTGGAAGTTCACAGTTCATGCACTATCGAAGCCTGGCTTGGAGAATTTTGAGCATTATTTTTTAGCGTGTGAGATGACTGAAGCTGTGCGGTAGTTTGTGCATTCTTTGGTATTGCCTTTCTTTGGAATTGGAATGAAAACTGACCTTTTCCAGTCCTGTGGCTACTGCTGAGTCTTCCAAATTTTCTGGAATATCTAGTTTACTTTAAAACTTATGAAGTCATAGATGGGATGAAGTTAACTAAAAATACAACACAGTCCCTATCTAGTTTAACTATTAAAAGTAATGAGTTAGTCGCTCATAGTGGATGCTAGGTAGAGAAAAGAGTCCATTCAAGAACAATAAATTTGAAACATAGTCTTTTGTAAACATTTAATTTGCAGGCAGATTCTTTACTGTCTGAGCCACCAAGGAAACCCTCAAAATAAGATAAGGAAAACAGGAAAAAGTGACTCATAACCAAGAGCAAAAAAAGTCAATACAAGCCAACAACAGCTTCCCCAGGCATTCAAGTTTAGTCAGACACATACTCTCTGTGTATGCGTGTGCATGAAAACAGACACTTCACATGAAAAACATCAGAGTTAGCTACACATGGAAGAAGGGTATTTGTAATGGCCATGGGATTGTACACACAAATCTAAGAGAAGCACAGAGTCACTATTTTGTCTATTTCAAGGAGAAACAAAGAATCAATATTTATGCAATGATCTTTATGTTTAAAACACTTCATGGGCAATTTGGAGGATCAGAAATATATACCAAGTCTTCCCTGGTAGCTCAGTAGGTAAGGAATCTGCCTGCAGCACAGGGGACCCGGGTTGGATCCCTGGATTGGATCCCTGGGTTGGATCCCCTGGGTTGGATCCCCTGGGTTGGTTCCCTGGGTTGGATCCCTGGGTTGGAAAGATCTCTGGAGAAAGAAATGGCGACCCATTCTAGTACCCTTGCCTGGAAAATCCCATGGACAGAGGGACCTGGTGGGCTGTAGTCCATGGGGTCGCAAAGAGTTGGGCATGACTGAACAACTAAAACTAACTACTCTAGTTGAGAGAATACAAATGTATCTGTTGAGGGACTAGTATTAGTTGCAAACTTACTAAATTTAAGCTGGAAAAGAATGCCAACACTGTGCTTGCTTTTTTTTTTTTTGAGATACTGCCTTCAAATTTACCAATACTAGTAGTAACAACCAAGACAGTATGATCAGACTCCTATTTTTAATTGAGAAGCAATTTTGAGGGTAACAGGGATTACCAGATTGTTCATGCTACTCTCAAATCTCCACAGGAAGAAATCAACCATGCTCATGTTGAGCCTTCACATTATCCAAAACTCAGGTATATTTCATGAAGCTCATTTTCATCTTAGCATTTTCTTTTTTAAACTTTTCAATTGCTCTATTATAAATTTCACCACATTTGATATCAGGTGGTCAGCTGTGGCTTGCTTTTCCAGATCGAAAAGGCTTTTCCTTTTCAACTTACCTCCATTTATTAACAGCTTTCATGACATCCACGCCTGAAAACCCACTGTGAGAAAGTATTAACTGAATAAACTACTTTAAGTTGGGTCTTGTGATATCTGCATCATTAACACTTCTAAGGAATAGGATACAGTATTGAAAAGGTAAGAAAGGATAGATTTTATAGTCTTCATAGGGCAGTGGAATAGGGATTAAGAAGTTTGGCTTTCTCCTAAATGAGAATCACTGAAGGCCTTTTACCAGAAAAATTACATGATCTTGTTTGTTTTCTGAAGATTTATTAATAGTGTTTTAGAATAAATCATGGTTTTCGAAAGGGTAATGTGAAGTTATCTCATAGTTAAAATGACTTATGGTGGTTACTATAAAGAGGTAAACCTATGACTTTTTAAAAATGTTCATCTGTTTATTTTCTGGTTTTCTTTGTAAATTACAGAAGTGATTATTAGAAGTATTTTCTTTGTTCACAGATTTTACTAGAATTTACCCTAAGGGTTTCATTCTGTTAAATGTTGACTATACCCTTTTCTGAGTACTTACACAAAGTATTATTGAAATTATACTGAAATGTATCATCTAATTAGCAGAGTTGTTCTGGGAATAAAGAAACAAAAAAGACAACTGAAAACATAAGAAGCACTTAACTATGTTTCCAACAAAACAGCAATCTTTAATCCAGTACCTGTTTTTAGTGTATAGTTAGCTTAGATATTTTATTTCTGTCATAAAAATACTTTCTGGATATAATAAGCAATTTTCAGATTTTGCTGTTTCTTCTTTAGATGTAAACATTTAATATTTATTATTAAATCCTTTGCATTTAGTTTTTGAAGGTACTGATTTACTTTAATGACTATTAATACACTGGAATCTTTGAAAAAAATTCTTGTGGAAGATTATACCAATCATACAGATTGATAAACTGGCAGTGAGTGTGTGCTCAGTCGCTCAGTTCTGTTCAACTCTTTGTGACCCCATGGACTCGGACTGTAGCCTGCCGGGCTCCTCCATCAGTGTAATTTTCCAGGCAAGAATACTGGAATAGGTTGCCATTTCCTACTCCAATAAACAGTGCCTTGTCCAAATTTTTATGGACAAGTGAACAGCAATGTTCCTAAACTGTCCAAAATTTAATTGTCCAATCATTATTTAATTAGTTAGTTAGTTAAGTCGCTCAGTCGTGTCCAACTCTTTGCGAGCCCATGGACTGTAGCCCACCAGGCTCCTCCATCCATGGGATTCTCCAGGCAAGAATACTGGAGTGGGTTGCCATTTTCTTCTCCAGGGGATCTTCCTGACCCAGGGATCAAACCCAGGTCTCCCGCATTGCAGGCAGACACTTTAACCTCTGAGCCACCAGGGAAGCCCAATAAATTATAATAGTGTTGGGTGAAAATAAACTATTTCAGTGTTAAGTGTCTACACTACATAAAATAGTCAAACTGAGTTTTCATTATAAGTATATTAAAAAGTATTTTTATAACACTTTATTAACTCAATTTTTACGGAGCTTCCCTCATACTTTATAAACTTAATGCCCACAAATTATATACAAAATAAAATTAAAATAAGTTACAAATCAGCCATTAAGGGACCCTATGACCTTTGTTATTATATGGCAGTTTTATTTTTAATTTTCTGATACAAAATAACAAAACTTCCAAAGAAAAGTGAGAGATATGATCTTGCATACTGATGTAAGCTCATATGCATGCATGCTAAGTCATTCTAGTTGTGTCCGACTCTTTGCGACCCCATGGACTATAGACCACCAGGCTCCTCTTCTATGGGATGCTCCAGGCAAGAATACTGAAGTGGGCTGTCATGCCCTCCTCCAGGGTATCTTCCTAACCCAGGGATCGAACCTGTGTCTCTTATGTCTCATATTTAAAAGTAAATTACAAAGTCAATTTCTGTTTAAATGAAGAAAGTTCTCTCTGTCCTCATGGGTCTGAAGTTTTCAAAATATTGTGTTTCCTAGTTTACTTTAAGAATAATTCCCTGACTATACATGATGAACCATTTATGAATAATTGCTATGCATCATTGATATTGTAATGAGTTAGACATTCAAGCTAAGAATTATAAAATAATGATACAAGTTTCTATAGCAGAGTCATACATAATACATCACAGTACATACAGAGAGAGTTTATCTTTCCATGTAGATCAGTGAACATACCCCAGAAGTGAAGCTTGAGTTTGAACAATAAATAAGAAGTAATAAAGTGATAAGATGGTGAAAGAGATTTTGTTAAAAAGAATAGATGTGTAAAATAGCAACAGAATAGACTTTGAAGCAACTTGACATTTACTCTGTGTTACTTGTTTGTAAAATACATGGGATGGAAGTGCAGTAGGATTTGCTTAGAGATATAGAAAGGCAATGGATTCAGAATACCACACTTGCTATGGCAGATACCCTAACCTTTCTTTTATAGGTGATGAGTTTCTACTGAAAGATATTAAAGAATATAATTCAAGGTGTAGACTTTCACTTTGGCAGCTTTGGTAAGGAAAAGTTTGAGGAGAACAAGACTGGAGAAAAAGGATTATAATAGTTGATTATTTTGTATTGATGAGAACTGAACTAAGGTAATGAATGACTTCAGAAAGAGACAAGGCAGGAACACGAACTCTGAAGAACACAAACTTCAAAACTATTAACAGGTGGAGACTGATAAGTTGTTTGCAGCAAGACTAACTATAAGGAATTAAAGATAGATTCCAAATTTCTGATTCTGGTGTTTAGTGATGAATGAAAGCAACAAAGAAGAGGGGTACAAGAGAGAAAAAATGTTGATGCAAGAGAAGCCTAAATAGTGAGTCGTATTTTGGATATGCCGAGGTCTATGAAAGATATAGATTACCCTGTTTAGCTGAACATTTGGGGTTGGAGATTAACAAAGAGAGGTGGACTGAGATACAGATTAGTTTGTAGAATTTCCCGAAAGAGCCACAGAGAGACTGGTTTGTAGATACCTTCCCTCAACAGAAGTACACCCTGTATGGTGCTTCAGTTCAGTTCAGTTCAGTCGCTCAGTCATGTCCGACTCTTTGCAACCCCATGAACCGCAGCACGCCAGGCCTCCCTGTCCATCACCAGCTCCCGGAGTTTACCCAAACTCATGTCCATCGAGTCAGGGATGCCATCCAGCCATCTCATAGTATGGTGCTTATAATTTTTCAAAGCAGTTTTTTTATTTCACTTGTTCTTGACAATGACTCTTTGAGACAAGCTGGGAAGTATTACACTTCCCAGCTAGTAATGGTAAACCCAAGATTAGTACTCAGATTAGTACTCAGTACTCTGAGTCTGGTGCTTTAGATTACAGCATCAGAAACTTTGTGAGGGTAGTTAGGCTATCATCTCAGTCCAGAAAAAAATGAACATTTCTGCATTTATTTATTATCAATGAATTAACTGATTTCATTGAAAAAGTGATTTATTTTCTGCTGTTCTCAGTAAAATGTAAGTTCCTTAATTGCAGAGATTTTGCTTTATTTTCTGCTGAGCCCCCATGATTCTTGTCATAGAGTAAATATTCAATTAATGTTAGTTGAATACACAAATGAATGAACCAAATAAATTATATTGTTATCATATTTTATCATAGGATTAACTATTATTTCTTCTAATTTGAAGTGGGAAATAATCAACATATAAATCATGTCTTTCTGTACAGCTTTCATGACAGGTTGGTTTCAATGAATGCTTTAAACAATTGTGGAATTGCCCTATGTGAGAATTTTCTCAGCAACAATATATTCTGTCTTTCAAAATTAAGAGACAATTAGGTGGGTAACTTTTAAACATACTCCAAATATTTAGTTCTCTATTTAAGTACAATATTACTGAGAATATATTAAAAAATTTATGATTGCTACTGATGTCAACTTAGCCAACAAATATTTACAAGGCAAATATTAATATATGACATTTAATTGAAATAATAATGTTTTAAAATTGTTAGACTTGAATTTTCTGTATATTTTGTCCTGAAATACTAAGCCAAAGATATGCATGTCCTTGGGGATTAGTTACTCTGATTAAAAATTGAGACTTTGGAATTTACCACAAATTTAGAAGATATGTATATAAATTCTGTTTGATCAGTTGGGGCTACCATAACAAAATACCACATACTGGTGGCTTAAACAACAAACACCCATTTTTTCACAGTTTTGGAGTTCTGAAGTCCAAGGTTAAGGTCTGCCAGGGTCAGCTTCTTCTGATGTCACTCTCTTTGCTTCTCACTGTGTACTCACATGGCCTTTTGTCTCTGCACACTCAAACCTGATGTCTCTTCTTTTTCTAATAAAGGTAGCATATTATTAGGGCCCCACATTATGACATTATTTATCCTTCATTACTTCCTTAAAGGTTCTATCTCCAAGTAAAGACTTATTTACGGGTTAGGGATTCAACCGATGAGTTTTTGGAGGACATAGTTCAGTCTATAAAACTTACCATAGAAAAGATCTAGGCTGTGTTGGTTTTTATTCAGGGAAAGTAAATATTTTTCCTTCAGAGAAAGAAGGTCTGATACTACTAGGATAAGATTATTCACTAACAAGTAATGGCAAATGAGCCTAAAAGAAATGCATGAACAACCACATCAGGCAGTCAAAGTTGAAGGCAATATCTGGTCCTGTTAGAAGAATTTTTTAAAGAACTGTTAACACATATTTTGTGATTGTGCTTTGCGTATATAATAAATCATATGAAGTTAATGAAACAATTGTTTTTATATCAACACTTAGTACAAATCAAATTTATGCCATTAGTTGCTATACTGGTAAAGTAGAGATAAATTAAGACAGGATTCAATTCATCTGGAGAAAGACTAAGACTGTGACATTAGGAATAGAGTGGGTTTTCAGAGCTTTGAGAATTTCACAATTATACAAAAAGATTTCCAAAACTAAAAATCTTATATTTTTCTGTCATACCAGTCACAATGTTCTGGTTTCAAAGCATATCATAGGACCCCAGATGAGATGGATTCACATAGCCCAGTGACAATATTCAAGTCTATCTTCTTGGTGCTTTTCAGAAGTAAGTTATATCACTCATGCCATAGTAGCAAAATAGAGGCATTAGATTGGTCTAGAAAGCATAGGGGGTTAAGAAAACAACAAAACAACTAAAGAAAAATCCTCCTGGGTCCAGTTTTTGGTACTTTTAAAATATTACTTTCACAGATTTAAAATTCAAACTTGCCTTTAAAGAATGGACATAATTTTTCTTTGAATTGAAGACCACAGAGAATATACTTTCAAAAGGGTAAAAATCTGGTAAAAATATGGCTATCCATTTTTAGTGACAGAAAAAGTACCATAAATGTGATTCTAAGAACACATAGCCGGTGCAGGAGCGGTGGCTGCGTGGCGCAGGAGGAGCAGCCGAGAGGAGATTCCCCTCGTCCAAGGTCAGGAGCAGCGGCTGCGCTGGGCTGGAGCAGCCGTGGAGAGATACCCCACCCACAAGGTAAGAGAAACCCAGGTAAGACGGTGGGTGCTAAGAGAGGGCATCAGAGGGCAGACAGGCTGAAAAAACAATCACAGAAAACTAGCCAGTCTGATCATAGGACCACAGCCTTGTCTAACTCACTGAAACTAAGCCATGCTGTGTGGGGCCGCCCAAGATGGTCGGGTCATGGTGGAGAGGTCTGACAGAGTGTGGTCCACTGGAGAAGGGAATGGCAAATCTCTTCAGTATTCTTGCCTTGAGAACCCCATGCACAGTATGAAAAGGCAAAATGATAGGATACTGAAAGAGGAACTTCCCAGGCCAGTAGGTACCCAATATGCTACTGGAGATCAGTGGAGAAATAACTCCGGAAAGAATGAAGGGATGGAGCCAAAACAAAAACAACACCCAGCTGTGGATGTGATTGGTGATAGAAGGAAGGTCCGATGCTGTGAAAAGCAATATTGCATAGGAACCTGGAAATGTTAAGTCCATGAATCAAGGCAAACTGGAAGTGGTCAAACAGAAAATGGCAAGAGTGAATGTTGACGTTTTAGGAATCAGCGAACTAAAATGGATAAGAATGGGTGAATTTTACTCAGATGACCACTATATCTACTACTGTGGGCAGGAATCTCTTAGAAGAAATGGAGTAGCCATCATAGTCAACAAGAGTCCGAAATGCAGTACTTGGATGCAATCTCCAAAACAACAGAATGATCTCTGTTTGTTACCAAGGCAAACCATTCAATATCACGGTAATCCAAGTCTATGCCCCAACCAATAATGCTGAAGAAGCTGAAGTTGAATGGTTCTATGAAGACCTACAAGACCTTTTGGAACTAACACCCCAAAAAGATGTCCTTTTAATTATAGGGGACTGGAATGCAAAAGTAGGATGTCAAGAAACACCTGGAATAACAGGCAAATTTGGCCTTGGAGTACAGAATGAAGCAGGGCAAAGGCTAACGGAGTTTTGCCAAGAGAACACACTGGTCATAGCAAATGCCCTCTTCCAACAACACAAGAGAAGAGTCTACACATGGATACCACCACATGGGCAACACTAAAATCAAATTGATTATATTCTTTTCAACCAAAGATGGAAAAGCTCTATAAAGTCAGCAAAAAGAAGACTGAGAGCTGTCTGTGGCTCAGACCATGAACTCCTTATTGCCAAATTCAGACTTAAATTCAAGAAAGTAGGGAAAACCACTAGACCATTCAGTTATGACCTAAATCAAATCCCTATGACTATACAGTGGAAGTGAGAAATAGATATAAGGGACTAGATCTGATAGACAGAATGCCTGATGAACTATGGACGGAGGTTTGTGACATTGTACAATTTTTGCTTTATTGACTATGCCAAAGCTTTTGACTGTGTGGATCACAATAAACTGTGGAAAATTCTGAAAGAGATGGGAATCCCAGATCATCTGACCTGCCTCTTGAGAAACTTGTATGCAGGTCAGGAAGCAACAGTTAGAACTGGACATGGAACAACAGACTGATTCCAAATAGGAAAAGGAGTACGTCAAGGCTGTATATTGTCACCCTGCTTATTTAACTTATATGCAGAGTACATCATGAGAAACGCTGGGCTGGAAGAAGCACAAGCTGGAATCAAGATTGCGGGAGAAATATCAATAACCTCAGATATGCAGATGACACCACCCTTACGGCAGAAAGTGAAGAACAACTAAAGAACCTCTTGATGAGAGTGAAAGAGGAGAGTGAAAATGTTGGCTTAAAGCTCAACATTCAGAAAACTAAGAACATGGCATCCGGTCCTATCACTTCATGGCAAATAGATGGGGAAACAGTGGAAACAGTGGTTAACTTTATTTTTTTGAGCTC
Organism: Odocoileus virginianus; assembly: GCF_023699985.2. NCBI lineage: Eukaryota > Metazoa > Chordata > Mammalia > Artiodactyla > Cervidae > Odocoileus > Odocoileus virginianus. The sequence goes on from NC_069698.1 coordinate 14,256,060, forward strand.
CAAAATCACTGCAGATAGTGACTGCAGCCATGAAATTAAAAGACGCTTACTGCTTGGAAGGAAAGTTATGACCAACCTAGACAGCATATTAAAAAACAGAGACATTACTTTGTCAACAAATGTCCATCTAGTCAAAGCTATGGTTTTTCTAGTATTCATGTATGGATGTGAGAGCTGGACCTTAAAGAAAGCTGAGCAGAGAAGAATTGATGCTTTTGAACTGTGGTGTTGGAGAAGACTCTTGCGAGTTCCTTGGACTGCATGGAGATCCAACCAGTCCATCCTAAAGGAGATCAGTCCTGGGTTTTCATTGGAAGGACTGATGTTAAAGCTGAAATTCCAATACTTTGGCCACCTGATGCAAAGAGCTGACTCATTTGAAAAGACTCTGATGCTGGGAAGATTGAAGGTGGGAGGAGAAGGGGAAGACAGAGGATGAGATGGTTGGATGGCATCACCAACTCAATGGAGATGAGTTTGGGTAGATTCTGTGAATTGGTGATATATAGGGAGGCCTGGCATGCTGCAGTCCATGAGATCACAAAGAGTCAGACATGACTGAGCAATTTAACTGAACTGAACTGAAGAAACATATCACCTATAAATAAAAAATAAAAAGCATGGAATTGTAAAAAAAAAAAAACAAAACTAGAATTTCCTGGCATCACAAATATAAACTACAGCATGTGTCAGAGCTTACATGATAGTTAAGTGTGGGAAAATTTGCCTGGCTCAGACAGTAAAGAATCTGTCTGCCAATGCAGGAGACCTGGTTTGAGCCCTGGTTTGGGAAGATCCTCTGAAAACGGGAATGACAATCAACTCCAGTATTCTTGCCTCGAGACTCCCATGGACTGACTACCCTGACAGCTTATAGTCCATGGGGTTGCAAAGAGTTGGACACAACTGAGAGACTAACACTTTCACTTTTAAAATATCCTGAAAGAGATCTAACATATTTAGCTCATATATTAAAAAAAGTTCATTCTAAGTATCATATAATAATAATTAATTTGCTCCACTACAATATTGCAAAGTAATTAGCTCCAACTAATAAAAATAAATGAAAAAATAAATAAATAAACTACACTATGAATAAAAAAAAAACAAAGGTATTGGCATGGTCAATAAAGCAGATGTAAGTGTTAAAAAAATAATAATAATTAATTTATCCACAGTTTACAGGGGGCACACTGGTTTTTCATGACAGGTGGTGATGTTAAAATCTGAATACAGGGCATCAGATTCCATCTCCACTGTATGGAATTTCATGGAGTGAGACTTGTGAAAATTCTGGAGTTTAAATTGGCCTTATTATCTTGGAAAGTGGGCGGAGCCAAGGAAAAGATCATCCAAACTGACAGTGAACAAAGGGCATACTAAAACCACAGGTCTTAAAATAAGTAGATGTTTATAAAAGAAAATGTACAGTTAGGAATATACTGGGAAAGAGTTAACTGGATAAGCTCTGCCCTTAGGATCTTTTCATAAAAAATATTTTGTAGCCCAATGTGATGTGACAGATCTGGCAATTGTCATTAAGATTTAATTATAAAATGCAGTGAGGGAAATGAATGAGGTAGCAGTCAATCTGACTCTAAAACTTGAGGATAAGGAAAATTAGATTATGACAACTGTAGGTGAGATGATTCATTTGTTTAAATAGCGGAGTTTCAAGGAGGCTTTTTATGTAATTAGTAGGCCAAACTTCAGGCAGCCACCCAAATTCTAGACAAAGACTAGTTCCTAGAGCTCATGATATTAAGTGATCTAGAGCTGTAACTCATTCAATTTCTAGTATCTGATATTTTCATCTAATTTTATTAGAACAGTCTTATGATTCAAAATTGGGCTTTCCAGTTGGCGCTAACGGTAAAGTACCCACCTGCCAATGCAGGAGATATGAGACGTGGGTTTGCCATGGACAGAGGAGCTTGGCAGGCTACAGTCCATAGGGTCGCACACAGTCAGACATGACTGAAGAGACAGCATGCATGATTCAAAATTAAAGAAAATGAGAGCATACTGTTGAAATTTTATCTTCTTCCTGTTTCCCAGTAATCCAATACTTTAGGCTGGTCCCCAAAGAGGCACACAACTAGATAAGGCCACTCAAGCATGTGATTACTGGAAGGAATTCTAACGGGCACCAGGCAGAACATGGAAAAACGAGATAGGAGAGAAAAGGAAGCCAGTGGGGGATCTGTTATCAAGCAGTGAACTGCTGAGATTAACTGGCCATGACCCCATCTAAGTCCTTGAGAGACTATTACAGAACACATTTCAGGGTGGGACCACCTTCTGGGGAAGGATCTGGGGATATCATCCTCTAACTCCCACTTATCCTTGCTGGAGGCTGGTCCCCGGGTGTTACTGCCCTGGCACACCTAGCTTGCCCAAAGGGAACAATTGGAGGAAAAAACTCTCAGATACAGAATCTTCAGGTAATTTCAGTAGACAGTGAAAGTCACTCAGTCATGTCTGACTCTTTGTAATCCCATGGACTATACAGTCCCTGGAATTCTCTAGGCCAAAATACTGGAGTGGGTAGCCCTTCCCTTCTCCAGGAGATCTTCCCAACCCATGGATTAAACCCAGGTCTCCCCAGATTGCAGGTGGATTCTTTACCAGTTGAGCCACAAGGGAAGCCCAGGAATATTGGAGTTGGTAGCACATCCCTTCTCCAGCAGATCTTCCTGACCCAGGAATCAAACCGGGATCTCCTGCATTGCAGGCAGATTCTTTAACAACTGAGCTATCCTGGAAGTCCTCACTAGACACTGGGGGGACCTTAATAACAAACAGTAAGTACCAACAAATATGGACAGGAACGTGACAGTAGTTGGTTACACTATTTCCTTTCTTCAAACAGTATTCTTGTTTTGAGTGTATGTAAGTGTGTGTGTAACTCCCCATGCTTACCCAAACACATACAAATGTAAGAAGTGTTAAGAGTCTTTCACTGGCTTCCTTGGTCCCAAGGGAGTACAATAAACAGCAGCATACTCTACATACTGTTTTGTGACTTACTTTTTCATTTAATAATTCTTGTTTATTTTTCCAATTCAACATCAAGAATATCCTCGCTTTTTATTTATTCCCAAATAGTATCTCATTATGAATGTCATAACTTATCTGACATTATTTATAGGCTTGCAGACTGTTTTCAGTCTTTTCTGTTGTAAACAGTGCTGGTTGAATAATCTTGTAATCCTGTATTTCAAATGTGTGTGATTATACCTCTAGGATAAACTTCTAAAACTGGAACTGCTAAGTTACAGATATATAAGGCATGTATATGTGTATGTGTGTGTTGACGGTATATATTTAGGCAGCATGTTATTGTCCTCCATCTATGAATTTGTATCAAGTCACAATGCCATCCGTTGCATGAATTTATTTTCCTGACTCTTAAAATACTTTCAGCCATTTGTTGCATGAATGTCTGTTTATTTTCCTGGTTCGTAAAGCATTTTCAGCTTGTAGCTTTTAGCCTTTTTATTTATGTCATATATATCACTATCTGTGTTTCTTTATGTCTATAATCTATATCATCTATATATCAGTTTGTCTTTGCTTTAAACTTTGCTTGTGGCAGATTCTGCCATGTAGAAAATTTTAATTTCTATACAGTCAAATTTATAAATCTTTCGTTTTGTGTTTTCAAGCTCTGTTTCCTATTTGATTTCTATATTGACCCATTGGTTGTTTAGAAGCATGTGTTTTAGTTTTCACATGTTTGCTTATTTCAGTTTTCTCCTTGCAATTGATTTCTAGTTTCATAGCACTGTGGTTAGAAAAAAATGCTTGATACGATTTCAATACTCTTAAATTTATTGAGACTTCTTTTGTGGCTTAACATGTACTTTATCATGGAAAATGTCTCATGTGCACTTGAAAAGAAAGTGTAGTCTTCTGTTTTGGGTTGGAATTTCTGTGGATACTTAGTCAGCCTATCTGTGCTAATGTGTCACTTAAGGCCAATGTTTCTTCGTTGATTTTCTGTCTGGATGATCTATTCACTGATGTAAGTGGGGTGTTAAAGTTCTCCACTATTATTGTATTACTGTCACTTTCTCCATTTACATCCATTTATATTTGTTTTATGCATTTAGTGATCCTATGGTGGGTGTACCGATACTGAAAAGTGTTATATCCTCTTGGTGGGTTAATCCTTATTATGTATTGCTCTTTTTTTCTTGGTACAGTATTTGTTTTAAAGGCTATTCTGTCAGAGGTAAATACTACCATACCAGTTGTCTTTTAATTTTCATTTGCATAAAATATCTTTTTTTTCCATTTCGTCACTTTAAGTCTCTGTTGTGTGAGTCTGAAGTGAGTCTCCAGTAAGGCAGGGTATATATGTATCTTAATTTTTTATTTTTGTTTTGAACTCATTCAGCCATCCTATGTCTTTTGACTGTAGCATTCAGCCTATATACATTTAAAATAATTATTGATAGGTATGTACTTATTGTCATTTTGTTCATTGTTTTCTGGTTGTTTTTGTAGCTCTTCTTTATTCCTTCTTTCTTCTATTGTAAACTTCCACTGTGATTTGGTGACTTTATTTAGTGTTATGTTTTTAATATGTTTCATAATTTTTTTGTATATATATTATAGGTTTTTGGTTTCTGGTTGCCATGAGGTTTTATGGTACTATGTATACATAGTGTATCTTAAGTTGGTCATTTACATTTAAGTGCATTCTAAAACCTCTACATTTTTACTTCCCTTCCCTCTCACATTTTATATTTTTATGTCATATTTTAGATGTCTTTGTGTATTACTCATTGTTTTAGATATAGATGATTTTACTACTTTTAGCTTTTAATCCTTAAACTAGCTTTGTAAGTTTTTGATCCACTACCTTTATTATATATTTGTCTTTATCTGTGATTTTTTTTCTTTAATAATTTTCTTACTTCTAGCTATGGTGATTTCCACTTATATAAAAGTCTCTTTAATATTTCTGGTCAGGCCGGTTTAGTGGTGACAAACTCATGTAACCTCTCCTTGTCCAGGAAACTTTATCTCTCCTTCAACTCTGAATAATTTTGCTAGGTAGAGTAATCTTGGTTGTAAGTTGTTTTTTTTCCTTTCAGCATTCTGAATGCATTGTGCCTGGGCAGTCCCACATAGTCTGTAAAGTTCCTGCTGACCAATCAGCTGATATGGGGGTTCTCTTGTATGTAACTATTTATTTTTCTCTTGTCTTGAGAAACTCTTTTCTCTTTAAGCTTTGACATTTTAGTTATAACATGTCATGGCATGTGTCTCTTTAGGTTTACCTTGTTTGTGAGACTCTGTGTTTCATGGACTTGGATGTCTGCTTCCCTTGCCAGGTTAGGGAAGTTTTTATTCACAATTTCTTCAAATAGGGTTTTTGTCTCTTTCTCTATTCTCCTTCTCTGACTCCTTTAATGTGAATGTTAGTATCCCTGATGTTGTTTCAGAGGACTCTTAAACTATCCTTATTTTTTTTTTTTTATTCTTTTTTCTTTTTGCTATTCCATTGGGCAAATTACACTACCCTGTATTCCACATTAGGGAGCCATTCTTTTGATCCTTAGATGTACTATTAATTCCCTCTAGTTTATCTTTCATTCAGTTGTGCCCTTCAGCTCTAACTGACTCATTTTTATATTTTCTCTCTGTTGAAATTCTGAGTTTATCCATTCTCCTGAGTTTAGTAAGCATTTTTATGACTATTTTTTCATTCTTTTTCTTAAATGGTTTATCTATCTTCAGTTAGTTCTCTGTTTATTTTATTTTATTTTAATTTGGAAGGAAATCCTTTGTCTCATTTTGCCTATCTCTGTGTTTATTTCTATGTATCCGATATATCAGGTACATGTCTCCCGTCTTGACAGAGCAGCATTATGTAGAAGGTGCTTGCAGGGCCCTATGGCACATTACCATGGAAATGAGATCCAGGTGCTTGGGGGTACCCCCTATGTGCGCTGCATTCCCTCTCCTGTTGTATTTGGGCTGTGATTGCAATAGGCATGCTGGTGAGTGGGGTTGGCTCAATCACAATTGCTGTGTGTGCGCCAGGGTTCAGGGCTGATCCCCCAGAGTCAGAGCCCCTTTTGGGGGTGCTGGTGCCAGCTGGGATAGTATGCAGGGTAGGGTGTGGCAAGTTCTAGGGGAATATTGGGTAGGGAGTATGGTGGGAGCTAGGATGATGAAGAGTGATTGAAATGGGGTATGCCAGTACTGGGACTGCTAGGTGGAAGGTGAGTTTAAAAAAGAAAAAAAGGTACCTGCCAGTGCTCCAGTCTCTGAAGCAAGTTCCACCAGATACCTGACCCTCCCATTTATGCCTTAAAATACTCATTACCTTGTTCTAAAATGACCTAGATGTTCTTCAATCTGCTGCCTCTGACTGGGACTTGGAATGAATGAGTTTGTGCATAAAACTTTGAAGAGCAGAGTCTAAGTTTCCAACAGCCTTCTGGTTCTTCTGGACTTAGAAATACTGCTGGTTTTCAAAGCCAGGGTTTATGGGAGCTGTCTTCCCAATGCAAGTCCTCTAGCCTGGGAAGCCTAACATGAGGCTTAGACCCCTTGTATGTCAGGGGTTCCTCCACAGTTGTGATATACATCTTGTTCATCAGTTGCCATCTCAGGCATGTGGGTCCTGACTAGATTGCGTCTCTGCCACCCCCACTTGTCCGCATGTAGCCTTTACTTTATATCCTTAGATGTACATTCTGCTAGTCTTCATGTTATTCTCAGAGACAGCTGTATATGTCCTCATATGGACACATCAAAAATTTTTAAATTATTTAATTATTGTTTGATAAAATGTTTCAATATGAAATGATTCTACTTCTTTAAGAAATGTAACATCTTTTAACATTAGAAAATAATTTTCTTTAATGTTTTACAAGTACTTTCATTAACAAACATTCATTTCCCCCCCTATCTCTTTTTATCCTCTCTTCATCTCTTGATTTTATTGAGTGAATGTCCCATTCACATCAATATTAAGATTTTTAATCACATAAAAAGCATAACATTCTGCCATATTTCCTGGAAAACCTGACTATACAATATTGGTCATACAGTGAGTAAAAAGATTCAGGCAAATATGTTGATGAATAATTACTTTGTTTGAGTCCATAATATGGCTTAGACTAAAATGAACTCAATATTTCCACTGAGTATAAAAAATCCTAAAATATTATAAGGAAATATTTTCTTCTCTTAAATGATAAAGACAACATATTTTAAAATATATATGGCAATAGGACATGCTGACTGAGTCTTTAATTTTCCAGGCAAAGATCAAACTGTCTGACATCCAGAAGTACTATGGAGGTAAGCAAGGTAATGCCATTTCTGACATTTTATTTTTAAATGTTGGTACCTATAATTAATGTGATAAGGCATAAGATATGATGCTTTCCTACGCACAGACAATATACACCACTTAAAGGTAGCTGTCATTTTTGACAGTGACTAAAAAGAATTGCATGTGGTTAAAAATATCATTACTTAAAAAAAACTGTGTAAAAATGTAATGCTTATGAAAATATCTGTGGACAAAACATAACATGGAATAAATGTTACTTTTTACATTTAATATTGTGTTATGACAAAAGCTATTCATTTTTTCCCGTATTTTCTGACAGGTTTTGCGAATAAAACAAGTAATAAATGTATAGCATCATATTAAAGTCTCTTTTTTCAAAGATAATCATTAAATTGCATATGCCATTGATAAAATAGTCCCAAATTATTGATAGCTTTAATTCCAAAATACTATAGAAAAAGGAAACATACTCATCATCTAGGCAGATGCTGAGTTGGTCAAACACATCAATTTTCAACACAAACTTGAAAGCAAGGAGTCAACCATTCTCGTTTTAAAATGAGTGAATTGAAGTAAATTTGGTAATTAAAGTATTCTGTGTCTATGAAAGTTAATAGTCTTTTATTTCTATTACATGTCTTTTTTATAATTCATATTTCCTTTCTCTGTTAGGTGACATGATTCAAACATGGTTAAAACAAGAAGTCATGTTGCACAATATATAGATGAGCAATCTATAAGTATTACCAGACAAATATCATGTTCATAGAATAATTTTTTAAGTCAAACATTAATCAATATCAGAACATTATTTTACCAGTGTCCTAAAGCACACTATTAGGTCATCTAAAAAAAGATATGCAGATCGGAGCTTTCATTTACTTAACAAATATTGATTGATCATGTCAAGATTACTAGGGAGAGAGATATGAGCAAACTGATAAGAACAGCAGATTAAATTGGCTAATAGTGGAGACTCTGGAGCCAGATTCTCTGTGTTAGAAAGCTGGCTCCAACACTTAAAAGCTGTTTGACCATGACGGTGTTTTTCATCTTTTTTTTTGGCCAAGCCATGGGGCATGTGGAACTTCCTTGACCAAGGATTGAACTCATGTTTCCTGAAATGGAAGCTAGTAGTCTTAACCATTGGAACACCAGGGAAGTCCCCTGTTTGACCATGATGGACAAGGTATTTATTCTTTCTCTGCCTCAGTTCTTTTATCTATAATATGGGGGGAAACAACAAGTATTTTATAGCATTGTTGTGAGAAATAAATGAGTTTATATTTATAAAGCAATTTTCTCTTTGTCTGATGCATGGTGAGTGCTATGTATTTGTTAAATAAACTAATTAATATTAAATAATCAATAATCAAAAAGGTAATAAGTCAGTCTGGTTGGTCAGCATACTGAATCATCTGGATTGTAGAATTATTAGGCAAAATAGAAAATATTTAAAGATAAAACTTTTTTTTTATTTTAAAAATTTGCTTTCTAGCTAGCATTTGTCATTTCTTTTAAAAAACACTGTGCCAAGATCAGATTATCTAGCAGAAATGAGAGACGATACACAGATGATCATTGCCAGGACTGGAGGCTGTTCCTAGCACTGTTGCTTGGATCCAGAGAGGCTGGAAACTAAAATTTCAGTCTGGGCAGGGTGGTTTAACTCACAGACATTGATTTTGAATGGCTGTGGGTCATAGCCAAGAAGCACTGTGTTTGCACTGGACGTTGATGAAAGGGAACACATCATTTCAGGGCTCTCATAGGATGGAATTTCACTGAGAGTATCACTGAGGCAAATTCTGAATGCTAGGAAAAATTTCCAAGATGGTACTGCACCTCTGTTTTTGTTTTCTTTTGTCATGCCTCGAGAGTGCAAAGTTGTGCTTCAAACCAGCTCCAGGCATTGTAAGTGCCCCCTTGCCCTAAACTCTGTTCCTCAGGTAGCCCAAGCTTGTCCAATTTACCGTAGAGTGTACCTCACAGGACAGTTCTGTCTCTGGGTTGGGGCTAGAAGTCTCCTGACATTCAGAACTGGAAAATAAACTATCATAAACTCCAGTCACATGTCTACCACTTGCTTGAAGTATCACCACAAATATGTCCATGATTTATCAAGGTTGATCCACTGCCCATCATGTATATATAAAAGTGTGTTCATATTTTGCAGGGGGAAAGTAAAAGTCATCATCACTATGATGGGAACACTTTGTTTGAGTTACTGAGGTGGGTGTGAGCACTCTCACTTGAAAGTCAACAGTAATATATGAAGTTACTGTTTTTATCCAGGATAACACAAACACTTTTTTTTGTCTTCATTTGAGTTATAATTATTATTTTTATGTAATTCATAGTGGTTTTTATTCCAGACAGGTACCGTTAAGCTTCAAGTACTGCAGGAACGGTTTTTGTATTGGTGTTAAGCCAGTCCAAAATCTGAAGAATTCTTGGTGTGATTTTCCTCCATTTATTTGAGATTTTTATAATAAAAATGCTATTATGATAATAGCATAAAGATAATAATAAAGGGAAATACTAAAAATTGAATTCATATCTGATCTTCTTAAAAGTTATGTTATCCTCAATATCAACTCTTGATGTTTTATCTGATTTGAAAGCATTCAGACTGCAATATGTTGCATATGTACTGATGGAATTCAAACTTTTCTATTACACTGTAAAATTGAAACAGGTAGCTAATAAATTAACCAAGGGTAAGCAATCTATTATTGACTAGGTTCAGTTCAATTTTGCTATTCCCTAAAGGCCCTGTGTTCCTCATGAAATATGTTGAATAAAAGATTTTTTATTTTTCTAATTTAGGCATAGCCTTAGAAAAGTCAAATGATAATTGATACTGTGAATTTCAAGAAAACTACATGTGATTTGGCAACTTATAAGTAGAGGAAAAAATTCTACAAAATAAAGTTCCCCTTTAAGGAGAAAGGATATAAATCATATATATAGTTTTATAACAAAATTATCAAATCCTACAAATAAATTCTACATGATAGGCTTTGTCTCCTCTGATCTCTGATTATAATTCCCTAATACCTAATGTCTAAGAGACCCTTTATGCTCTTAAAGCTTCCTTTCAGATAAATATAAACAAGAAATACACTCATTTATTCTTTCCAAATAACTGTTTCATGTCTCCTAGGAAGCACTGTAATATGAAAAGATCCTCCTAACTTAAAAGCAAACTATGTCCCCTGCATTTATTTCCCTTTTGTGTTGATTCTAGGCAAATCAATGTTTTTTAATTCTTGGGGCATATGGCTCCAACCTAAGTAGGTTTTCTTTTTGTTCTTTCATGAGTTTTAAAAGGGAGAGCTTATGTAAATAATAAAATGGTATGCTTGCACATGGTCATATACTATTTCAATAGGAAAATTATTGGGTCTAAAACACACACATACACAAACACTTTGATCAGCAGTGGAAAACTATCTAGCCAAAGGATAGTCAAGAGGAAATTAAGAAAAACTTAAATTTGATAGTCTATACAAGTTTATGTGTTAGTAATAATAAAACTAAAGTCTGTAAAATTTTGTTTCAAGAAACATTCTGTTTTCAAGTACAGAGAAAAACTTATCAGATCGTCAACGGGCAGTCTTTCAAAAATGTATGTTAAATAAATGAATATAACATCTTCAAAGTCAGATAACTGGGAAGAAAATAATGTAGTGAATGATTTTCCCTAGTTAATCAGGAAGACTGCAATAAAGTCAGAATTTAAATTTCAAATTCTTAATCAGATTCTATATGTTTGTGAGGAGTACATGCATGATTTCTTTTTCCTTTCTTTACATTCAGAAAAAAAGAATGATTACATTTCTATTTATTGAGTTTTGGTGAAGAGTAGAATGGTTTAGAAACAAATCAATCCAAAAATATTTCAATATAAATATGTGGATTATAGTGCATAATGGTTAGATCTAACACAAAATTTGCTTCTGTTTTATAATTTGGTAATCAGGATTAAATCACTCATTCTTAGCACACTATAGACAATTCAGAGGTGTGTCAAGGTTAAGAAATCTATCTAAAAGGACTCAAGAGTATAATTCATTTTTAAAAGGAATTGCCAAGTGAGAAGGAATTGCCTTCATATCACAATTAATTATTTACTAAGTTCTTCCCATATCCTAAAAACAAGCAACTAAGTGTGAAACAAAACACTGTGATTCCTTTGGCATAGAGATGGCTGTTATTTAACACTTGCTTGTGCTCATGAAAAAGTGCAGCCATAGCCACACTAAGATTGATTTGTGGGAGTCTTGTCTTTCCTTATAGAAATTAGCCATAAAACTTGATCAAAACCCATATCTAGGTATGAAATTCCCATTACTAGGGCAAATTCATGAGACAATGACAGGAATGGAAATAAAATGCTTTGGTAAAATTCTGAACAAGCAGATCAGGCAAATCTGGTATTATGTTTGATATGAATCTGTCAAAGGATTAAGGAAAGGAATAAAAATAGAATATAATTGTCTTTAAAATTCCTTTAAAATAATTACTCAAGTCGTTTCTTAAGATGTCAAAAACAATGCAAGAATGCTTAAATATAATATGCCAGATGCTGCTGCCATGCTAAATACAGAGCTATCTGATAGTAACTCCATCTAATGATGTGAACATGGAAAGCAAATGTTATGGATACTTGCTACATTCTCTTGGTGCCCTTATATTAGTATTATGAGAACTGTTGCTTTTAAAGTAACTTTATTTTACAATAAGGAAGATAAAATTTTCATTTCTAAACACAGCAGTAGACAAAACATTCACTTAAAAAATTGATATCAAAAGCAAAAAAAAAAAATCCTTAAAAGAAAAAAAAAGGAGTAGGTTTAATACTAGTGCTGATTAAAGAGTAACCACAAATATTAATGTAGGAAGCATGAATGTTTCAAGTATTTTTGTCCAAATGTTTCAAGTAATATGTCCAAATTTCAATACATATATATTTTTGGACTGTGAATGAAAGTCGCTCAGGCGTTTCCACCTCTTTGTGACTCGATGTCCTTATAGAGTCCATGGAATTCTCCAGGCCAGAATATTGCAGTGGGTAGCCTTTCCCTTCTCCAGGAGATCTTCCCAACCCAGGGATCGAGCCCAGGTCTCCTGCATTGTAGATTCTCACCAGCTGAGCCACAAGGGAAGTCTGAGAATACTGGAGTGGGTAGCCTGTCCCTTCTCCAGGTAGATCTTCCTGACCAAGAATCAAAATGGGGTCTCCTGCATTGAAGGCGGATTCTTTACCAACTGAGCTATCAGGGACTGTATCTTGGCCCATATAAATGTACATGTAAAAATGACTTGGCATATTTTTAGACTATATATAGAAATTGAAATATGTTGTTTAACAGTCAACATTTAGAAGATGAATTAAACAGGGTCAGCAAGGCAATTACTCTGTTGACCTCTGAGAAAGAATTTATTATTTTTATTTGGATAAGCTTATCTCAGACTCTTGTAGATTTTTCTAATTATTTTCTTAAATCATAATTTATTAATAAGATTTCTATTAAAAAAAGGTTACAACCTATCTTATAACTCAATGTTATGTTAACTTACTGTACACGTTAAGTGTTTAAGTTTTTGGAACTATCATATCAAAGTACACTGACTACAGAAATCAAACCATATTTAACTTCCTACTTCACCTGATCTTATAAAACGAGTTATATATTTTATAAATATATAATGAATATTTAAAGAATTACATTTATCAATGCTGCTATAAATAATGACAAAAATCCAAAAAACTCTGAACATCTTCAACAAAACATTCTACATACTCAATGTCTTATGCTTATTAATTATATTCATGCTTTTGTGTAATTAATTAATATCTGACAAAATACTTAGCTGTCACTGATGTTTCTGAAGTTTACCTTTAAATGATGAATAGTGGTTGTGTTTTTAATTTCAACTGTGTGGCCATATCAATGACTACCAATTGTGGTTTATGGGATGGCAGTATCCCATAGGTCAGAAGAGTTTTTGACAGATACATAGTCAAAAATTTCCCCGAACAACTATACCGAATACCATTTAAATGCTAAGCACATGAACCATAATAATGTTAAAACAGAAGATGGCAATTATATAATTAAATGTGTATGCATGTGCATTCAGTAACTTCAGTTGTGTCTGACTCTTTGTGACACTGTGGACTGTAGCCCACCAGCATCTCCTCTTCCATGGGGATTCTCCAGGCAAGAATACTGGAATGGGTTGTCATGCTCTTCTGCAGAGGATCTGCCTGACCCAGGGATTGAATCTGAGTCTTTTATGTCTCTTATATTGGCAGATGGGATTTCTTACCACTAGCGCTACCTGGGAAGCACAATTAAATGTGTACCTAACACTAATTATTATACTGGTATGCAGAATAAGGATTTTACGTATTTGGATTCACTGGAATGAAAAAGAAATGCCTTGGGGATTTGCTTCTCCCAATTCAATAGCAACTGTAATGAATCACTATTGTAACAGTAAGTGAAATCTGGAATAGTCCACTATTTTTTCACATCATGTTATTCAGCACTTCCTCTTCATAGTGCTGAATGGACACTTTGGAAATGAATGCCCCTTCAGTGTATGGAATTAGCAGTCACATATTTGGAAAAATGTTGTTTTTAGAAAAGCTGGCTCAGCAGAGGATTAGCAGTACTAACTGGAGCATACAATTAAAATACATAAACAAAAGAAAAGGGGAAGGAGATGCAAAATAGAAATTATGGGTAAAAAAAAGAAAAAAAGTAAATGCAAAAATTGAAAGGGAGAAGTTCTCATAATAGGATTAAAGATTACAAGAGAAATGAGAGCTCATAAACTGTTTTTAAACTAACAAGCCACGGACTTCCCTGGCAGTCAGTCCAGCGGTTAAGACTCTGCATTTCCACTGCAGGTGGCAAGGGTTCGATCCTTGGTCAGGGAACTAAGATCCTACAATTCTTGAGGTGCAGCCAAAAAACAAACAAAAATAACTTAACAAGAGCCCTGTTTCTCCCTGCAGAAAAAGGGGTAAAATCAATATTCAAGTGAAATTTGCATGGATTTTTTTTCAAAAGTAACCAAAGTAAAATAATAAGGATTAAATACATGCTTGTGGAAGAAGTGTTGACAATGCTTTTATGCACAGTAGGTATGTACTGTCAAGAAGAGTAAGCATTAATAAATTATAGGCATATATATTTTTGATATAGGGATTTAGTCATTCAAACACTCATTATCTATTAAATACTATGTACTGAGTTAAGCAATGGACAACAGAAATAAAACAGAATTCTTGAAAGCTATTTTTTTTTAAGATTAGAAGTACAGGATTATGAGACTGTGGAATTCATTATATTTCTAAGTAAAGACTATAGTTTGCAACATAACCTTAAATTAGAGACAACACAATTTGTTTCAGTTTGTGTTTTCTAGTTGATTGGAGTAAAATTTGATGCCTTGCGTTTTTAGAACACAGTCTTACAACATAAAATTTGATTTCCCACAAATAATGTGTCCAAATGCTATTACTTAAAAATAATTTTAATTATTGGTTTTCAACATATGAAACTTCATTGCTTAACCATATTGAACTTATAACAGGCTGTTGAGAAAACTACATTCTATCATTTGAAATGCCAATTCAAACATAAATTCAAGAAACTGGTATAATTACATTATTCAATGAAAATTTGTTATAATTTATGAGATATCTGGGGCTTCCCAGGTGGCTCAGTATAAAGAATCTGTCTGCTAATGCAGAAGATGCAGGTTCCATCCCTGGGTCAGGAAGATCCCATGAAAGAGGGCATGGCAACTTCACTGCAGTATTCTTGCCTGGAGAATCCCATGGGAGAGAGGACCCTGGTGGGCCACAATCCATGGGGTCACAAAGAGTTGACAATGACTTAGTGACTCAGCATGCCTGAGGTATTTATTCATGTTTGTCTGAAGGTCCACAAAATAATATTCTATATTTCAAATATTAATTTGTAAAATAAAACTAAAAATTTTCAAAAGTAATTTGACTTGCCATTTTTAAAAGGTAAACTAACATACTTGTATGCTTTTCTCTGTTTAACATTGTTTTTAGCTTGAAAATTATATTTCATATCAGTAATAGAGAATAATGCAGAAAATATATAATGAAGCATTTTGGTTGTGGTAGTTTATTTTTTAATAAAAAGTAATCTTCTAGTAGCATCGTTTGTTTACATGACGGTTAACATTAAATATCTGAGAATTACTGAAACTGTCAATCTTTCAACAAAGCTCTGTAAAAAGCTTGATAAGAAGATAAGCCACTGTGAATATCGGAAAAATTTTAAGTAATGTAGTTTAATGGGAAGTGTGTTCAATTTTTTGAACTTCTACATGTGCAAACATTCTTTGGTTATCACAGTATACAATCATATACTAACTTGAAACTCCTAATTGGCCATATACTGGGCTCTTAATATGTGTATCATATTGTTGGGTTGTTGGAAACAGGAGTCTAAAATGGCAGTGGCTGAAAGACAAGGAAGGGAAAAGCCCATGAAAATAGAACAAAGTAAGGTCAGAGGAAGGTCGGAGGACCGGAATGAGGACCTCAGGTAGAACAAACAGCACTGCTGGCTAGCCCAATTTACATAGGGCTGGCTCAGGGGGTAGGAAGAAAACATATAAAAAGAGGAGCCATAGGGCCAGGGGTCTTTCTCTCCCGCGCATGCTTTTCTCTTTGTATCTTCGGGTAGGCATGCCCTCACGTCTCCTGCTACTTTCTAAATAAAACTGAGCTGTAACACACAGCTATAACACTGATCTGTCTAAGAGCTATAACACAGTCTGTCCAAGAGCTGTGACGCGTGGAGGACTTTAATGTCTGTCGCTTCAAATTTTTGTTGGGACGAGACAGAACCAAGGACATTATACTCACCTGACAACATTATGTAAAAGTTTGGTGATACTTTCTAAGGTTTTTAGCTTTATTCACATCTTTTAAATTACTTTTGAAATAGAATTAATTTATAAATGTTGTAAAAAAATCAAACCTAATCTGAAGTTACAAAATTAAAAATAAGACATATTCTTTTTCTGTCACTTCTTGATTCAATGTGTCCATTATGCTGTTTGGGGGGAAAGGACTTAGCATAATTAAGTTTTCAATAATTTGCCAAAAATCTTCCAAATCTGCTTCTCAATTCAAGATTTGGAGGTATCCTTTAAGATGATCATGTTTTTCTCCTTTGAGTTATTATTAGATTATCTAATATTGGATAATTTTGCATTTCCTGGGTGAAATATACATTTATATAAATATAAATACCATACATATAAACACCATATATATAAATACCACAAATATAAATACCATATAAATTTATGGTATTAATATTAGCACTGATATTCACAAGTAACAGTGACACATTAAATTATTCTTCAAAGCCACCCCTCTCTAAGTGTAACACCTGGTTCTAGCCAGAACCCTTACTGATTAAGAGCTCACTTGTGCCTGTTTTGTTCACCTGTGAAATTAGGATAATAATTGTTACTTAGGCAGATTGTAAGAATTACATGTGTAAATATATGTAAAATCATAGAAGGCACTGAGTAAATCTAACCCATAATGATGATGACAATGGTGTTAATATTGTTATTATGACCTTAACTTATTGCATTTGCCTTGTAATTTTAGTCCCTGCATGCTTCTTTTCAGGTATTCTATGCAGTTTTCTATAGTGTGGGGCGAAAATGATTGGAAGCAGAAATAAGAGACTGATTGAGTCCATAGGCACACTTGATTAAGAAGACTGAGAATTTGTTCCCCACTAGCAGAATGAAAGAAATGTCCAAATTTACTTTTAAAAAGAGCAATGCATATGAAAATAAAATCAATGCAATAAAATACAAATTAAAAGGGAATCCATCCTTCTCTTTGGCATATACCTGTAAGTTAACTGTATTTAAATGGGTGATTCTTAACAAAGCAGTGACTTTAAAACACACACACTTTGAAAATAATTACAATTTAGATCATAACTTACAAACTGAAAACAAAACTTGTCTTATCCTCTTTTTATTTTATAACATCTCCCAAGTGTCATCTGATAACACTAAACTTCTCTTGCCCATCTCATTTTTCCTCAGGAGACCTTTGTTCATCACTGTGTATCATATATTCTTGGGGCAATTTGCCTTTCCCTCTTCTGCAAGCTGGGGCACATTCTAGGACTATCAGGGCCTTTACTTGTCTAGTATTGATGAAGAAAAAATATCTGGAGCTGAGTCATATCAACAATAATGCTCTGAAGAACACCTGTTTTTCTCTATCCTACACGGCCTTAATTCATATCCTTCCCTAGATTCCTAGCTCAATTTTTCTTAACTTATTTTAGATCCCTACATTTGTTGTTAGTCGCTTAGTTGTGTCTGACTCCTTGCAACCCCATGGACTGTAGCATGTCAGCCTCCTCTTCCCTCCACTCTCTCCCAGCGTTTGCTAAAATTCATGTCCACTGAGTCCATGATGCTATGCAAACATCTCATCCTCTGTCACTCCCTTCTCCTTTTGCCTTCATTCTTCCCCAGCATCAGGGTCTTTTCCAATGAGTTGACTCTCTGCATCAGGGGGTCAAAGTATTAGAGCTTCAGCTTTAGCATCAGTCCTTCCAATGAATATTCAGGGTTGGTTTCCTTTAGGATTGACTGGTTTGATTTCTTTGCAGTCCAAGGGACTCTCAAGAGTCTTTTCCAGCACCACAGTTCAAAAGCATAAATTCTTACATAGCTTAAGTTAAGAAAAGTCCATTTCTTTTGTTTATAAACAACTGTGATGAAAAAGGTTTACTTAATTTTAAAATAGTACAGAAATTGCCAAGTGACAGAATCATGTAGCTAAAGACATATTGATAAAAGACAACATTTCTCCAGTATACAGAGTATACTGGAGTATACTGTCAAATTTGGATTATTATCTGTTAAGTTCATTGTGTGAGAGGGAAATGGAGTCAAATTGTTTGTTTTGCAGGAAATGTTTAACATGCTCACAGGTACTTATCCACGGGCAATAGAAATCTAATTCAAGACTCCTCTTTAGTGAATTCTATAAAATGTTTTAGCACTGAAATTTGCCCTAATGTATGTACAAAGTATGAAATTCACAATCTTGTGAAGAGATACACAAGGAAAGCTAATATCAAAATAATTAAGAACATGTATATGACATAACTCTACAAAGATATGAAGTTTACTAATAATGTCTTAAAAATTATAAATGTGTTAGAAGAAACCACAGAGATAATCTAGCTTGATCTCTTGATTTTATAAGTAAGGAGTAAAATCCTAGAAAAATGAAATGCCTTGAAAATGGTCATGCAGATGGCACAGTAAAGGCTGTGGTCCAGGTATCAGTGAGCCTAACCATGTTTATTGTTTTTCAACCCTTGTTTGCTTGCTCATTTTATAATATTCATTGGTTTTTCAATAACAAAAATAATAATGATGTTTAAGCACTTGCAACATGCCAGGAACTATTGTGAGAATTTTATTTCTGTTATTGCATTTAATCTTCACAACAGTTCTTCAAGGGGAACACTAATATCAATCTTTATTCCACAGACAGGGAAATTCAGCAGTCTGTCTGGCTACTTTCCCAATATTTAGATCAACACTTTCCTAATTTTATCTTTCAATTATTTCAGATTGCCTGGTAACATATAATTTATTCATGGCTATTCCTACTTTATAATAGGATTAGCACCACTTATGAATTGGATAGTGCTTGATCTAATATTTCTGACCTTTCTCCTTCTAAAGAAAATATGGGAGTGAAAATGTCAGTCATGTCTTCAGTAAATATCAACATCAAACATTGACTCTTTGCTGTCTTCTTCCATCCTTGAATCCACCTTGATCATAACCAGTTTTCATTGATTCTTTGCTTGGCTTCCTGCTTGTGATGTATTGTGTAACTAGATTTGGACTTTCTTGTAGAGTGTTCTTTTGTTTCGCTTAAGCCTTACTTGATTTTAATTTGCACTTTCCCTGCTCTGACCTGCTTTGCTTTACAGGTTTCCCCAATCTCCTCACTCGAACAATCCGACAGCACTCAAAAGATGCTTATGATGGCTCTTTTTTTTTTCTTAGTCACACTTGTTAGGGTGACATTTTCTTTTTATAAAATAGCACACCTTTAGTGGGGGAGTTTTAATAAAATAAAGTTTAAGAAAATATTTTTTCTAATATTCACAGTATGAACACTGTTAATAAGTCATAAACAATATCAGGAGATTAAAAATAACATATTTCTCCTTTCAAAAAATATTTTTTAATATATTGAAGATAATGGCAAAACCAGGATAGATATTCTGGCCCTTTCTTACTGTGATTTGTGTTCTCATTTTGTGACTTAACTATATATAAAAGACATTCTAAAATGTTTGAAAAAGATCCACTGAGAAGTTATATAGGTATAATATCGATTATTATAATTACTTAAAATTCAATCACTTTAAAATCATTCAAATTTCCCTAGCAAGGAACAAAAAAATCTTATTGGTAACATGTTCAAGGAGAATGAACAACAAATTGTGCTCTCCATGATATTTCTGTTACAAAACAAATTAGTGATTGTAATCTTTTTTTAGGTTTAGGATAAAATAAGTTTATCCTGGTAGTCATTCATATTTTTCATTTCTTAAGATACATAATTAACACTGTAAAAAAAACACGCTGAACCAGATTTGTCTTTCTCTGATTACCTGGTATCTCATTCCTAATTCCCATGGTTACTGTTGGGACCAAAGACTGTCTGGTCAGCAAAGCAGAGCAGAGGAGTATGTTTAGGTCTGTTTGCGTAAGTTAGTGGCTATCGAAAATGCCTACCAAAACACCATGCCCTCCACCCCAAGCAAGCTAAAGATTCCCTATTGCTTTTCCCAGCTCTCCAACCTGACCCATATTTTGCCCCATCGGGAAGCTGTGGCAGTCAGGCCCTGGGAATCAGTGATGGCAAGACCTCTAGTGGGTGCCCATTCCTCCAATTAATTTTCCTCATTCTCCGACTGCTCACCTGTACTCAGCATTTTTAGACAGTGGTCAAGTGCCCTTGTTGCTGACAGTCCAGTGAATGAGAATACTCTGAAAGTCATGTGGAAGCCCTATGGTGAGAGAATATACAACTCTCTCCACCCCTACCTATGAGCTTAGTGAGTCCTGCAGCCTTCTATTGGAGAATAGTATTTAAGTTTCCTGACTCTCTATTTGGCCATAGTGTTGGCCACTGAAAAGTGGAGATGCCTGAATTGGTACGTACTTAATTAAGCATTTCTTGGAACTGACTCATGGCTACTTCCTGTCTTTTTCTGGAAGCCTGTACAGGTTTTTCACCTATCTCTGAGTTTGTCTGAGCTAAAGAAAACCACGTCTATATCAAAACAGTTCAACACTTTATAATCCATACAGCTCTTGGAGAATCCTTTTTTTTAACTTATAAGGCACTGCTATATTTATAAACTTTAACATCAATTTTGGCATCTTTTTTTTATAAAATAAAGAACTGCTTGTATACATTAAAGTGAAAGTAGAGTCACTCAGTTGTGTCCAACTCTTTGCAACCCCATTGACTGTAGCCTACCAGGCTCCACAGTCCATGGGATTTTCCAGGCAAGAGTACTGGAGTGGGTTGCCATTTCCTTCTCCAGGGGATCTTCCCAACTCAGGGTTTGAACTCAGGTTTCCTGCATTGCAGGCAGACGCTTTACCATCTGAGCCACCAGGGAAGCCAAATTATCAATTAAAGAGTCACCTTCTGTCTTGGACACAACTTTATGTTTAAACTTGCAGCATAAAATCATTAGTTCAAAATTCAAAGTAGTGTTATTCTTTCATATAAATAGACTTACAATACTTAATAGGATAAAAGAAACCAGTAGTCATTGATTCCAAACACTAATTTTACTTTTCACTGCATTTACTTTGAAACTTATTAGGAAGCAAAATAAAAGAGGGAATAAAATGCTTAATTAATATCCTTTAAGAAGTGGCCATTGATTTTCTGTTACTTATGAAAAACTGAAAATGTTTATGACATTAATTAATTGGCTTAATTTTAATTATATAGAAACTTAAATGCTTTATAAATTACAAGAGAAACTCTGGTGAATGGTATCTATTTTTTTTTGTGAATGATATCTTTAAGAATTTTTAAAGGAATTTAAAGACAGAAGGCACAGCCAAAAAGGCAGTAAAATATTTAGTAGGTATTTATATCTATTTATTGGAATAAATTCAGGAGGGAAGTCACAGATCCGTGAGTTAAGTCTGCACATCAATAAATGTGCAAATCCAGAAGCTCATTTATTTTGCCAGTAACGTTGAACTGCATATATCTAGATTTGTCGGGGACAACCCAGACTAATGCCTGGTTTCTGGATGATTATAAATAACTTCCTCTTTCATTTCAGAATGCCCCAGTTTGAATATAAATTATACTGACTGATTTATAAGTCCTTGACCATGTATCATCTGTCTATTACTCTCTGACACAGGTGAGAGGGTTAATGAGTACCTGCATCTCCAAATATACAATTGCTATTGTTTTTACCTGCTGAGTCATGTCTGATTCTTTGTGACACCATGGACTATAGCTAGCCAGGCTCCTCTGTCCATCGGATTTCCCAGGCAAGAAACTATTGAGTAGATTGAGTAGATTGCCAGTTCCTTTCCCAGGGCATCCTCCCAACCCAGGAATTGAACCCAAGTCTCTGTAGGCAGAGTTTTTACTGCTGAGCCAACAGGGAAGCCCTTATGATACCAATTGTTGTTGTTCCCTCACTGAGTCATGTCTGACGCTTGATGATCCCATGGATTGCAGGACTCCCGGCTTCCTTGTCCTTCACTATCTCCCAGAGTTGGCTCAAGTCATGTTCACTGAGTTGGTGATGCCATCTAACCATCACTTCTGTTGCCCCCTTTTCCTGTCTTCAGTCTTTCCCAGCATCAGGGTCTTTTCCAATGAGTCCATTCTTCACATCAGGTGGCCAAAGTATTGGCGCTTCAGCTTCACCATTAGTCCTTCCCATGAATATTCAGGCTTGATTTCCTTTAGGATTGGACTAGTTTGATCTCCTTGCTATCCAAAGGATTCTCAAAAGTCTTCTCCAGCACCACAGTTCAAAAACGTCAATTCTTTGGTGCACAGCTTTCTTTACGGTCTAACTCTCATATCTGAACATGACTACTGGAAAAACAACAGCTTTAACAAGACAGATATTTGTCAGCAAAGATGTCTCTACTTTTTAATATGCTGTCTAGATTCGTCATAGCTTTTCTTCCAAGAAGCAAGTGTCTTTTAATTTCATGGCTGCAGTCACCATTCGCAGTGATTTTGGAGTCCAAGAAAATAAAGTCTGCCACTGTTTCTATTTTTTCCCCATCTATTTGCCATGAAGTGATGGGACCAGATGCCATGATCCCAGTTTTCTGAAGGTTGAATTTTAAGATATGATTAGGAATGACTATATATGTCTTGAATACTCAGTGATTCCTGAATCTTGGTAACTGTAGGGTTTGGGCAAATTAAACCATTAGCCATAGACTACTTTTGAACTCTGGAATTCAGGGAGTTTCATATATGCTCTCTGTGTGCAATGATACTAATTTTACATGTTCATAATAATGTACAATGATCTATGAGTGAAGATGTTTAAAAAAAAGAAGTAGGAAAAAAAATTCTGAGCTCGCACAGGATAATTCTTCATAGGTACTTTGCTGGAGAGTATTGTGAAGACTACACTTGGCAACCCTGCTACTGAGTTTAAATGGTTAGGAAAACTGAACTAAAAGCAGTAAGTCTTACATCATTTCTGTCTTGTTTTGGCTGTAGTAATGAGACTGAGACCAAATTCAGTTATACTACCAAGCTTTGAATGCATATCTGCATAAAGTTGCTCAGAGCATTGTGTTGTCTAAGGTAAATATTACTTACTTAATATGAGGAAGTATATTCTTTTCTAGCATGAAAATTTACAAATGCGGTAACATCCCCTAGAGCGAGTCAGGATTATACATATCATTTATTTCTGGCAAGACTGTTAACATGCTTTAAGCACAAAAAGCAGCCTTGGGAAGATAAAAATATTTCTTAACTTTCAGAGGAAAAAATGGTGATGAAAGTAGTCACCTGAAGGAGATTATCAACATATTCTTGGGCCCATGTTTTATACTATTAAACTAGAAAGGTAGAAACAGAATCAGTAGCATTTATAGGAAAGACAATAAGAATAAAGATTTCTGCAAAATATGTTAGTTACTTTTAAAAGTTACTTTTTTAGAGTACTTTTCCTTTGTTCAATTGAAAATTCAATCTAAATACTAATCCTCTTAAGTCCTCTTATCATTTTTGGCTTTTTCTGAAAATTACACTCCTATTGACAACATCCAGGCAACCAAACTCAAACTGTGGATTCTAAGATATATTCTATGTTCATGCAATACTGAGTTATGAAATCAGCAATAAATTTAACAAGTTAAAAACTTTAATATCCAAGTATTTTAATTAATAAAAGACAACTATAGAGTTAATAAAATTTAAAATTGTATTGACATAATAAATTGGTTGTCAGCTAAATTTATGAGTTAACAACTTTGGTTTGCTCTGTTATTTGAATCACATGAGTAAATATCTGTTATCTTTTTTCACATGTACTTTGTTTCATAGATGCGACATTATGTGTCAAGGACACAATAATACAAAATACATTGTTTCTACCCTTGGTAAGCTTATGTGTATGTGCATGCTAAGTAGCTTCAGTCTTGTCTGACTCTTTGGGACTCTATGGACCGTAGCCTGCCAGGCTCCTTTGCCCATGGGATTCTTCAGGCAAGAATACTGGAGTGGGCTGCCATGCCCTCCTCCAGGGGATCTTCCCGACCCCAGGATTGAACCTGCATCCCCTCTAGCTCCTGCATTGCAAGCAGCTTCTTTACCACTGAGCCACAGAGGAAGCCCTAGTAAGCTTACATGCCACAACAAATATGCCAATTGGGCACATTGATTTTCTTGAATTCAAGGTACTTGTGTAAGAATGACATTCCGATCCTCTTTAATCCCTTCTGAAAGCAGAAGATAAATCTCTCACATGGAAGAGAGTATATCCTCCCTGTATTGGAAGGGTGGAAGGCATGTTTATAACTAGAGATTCTGGAATTCAGGGTTTAGAAGCTTATAAAAACAAATCTTGTTACTTCAATTTAGCACCCTAAGCTCAAACCCATTTGTTTTGTCAATTGTTCAAAAATTTATTGTTTCTTTGTCTAAAAGGTACAAAAGCTTCCTGCTTTTACTTCCTCAAGATTCTAATTTTTATGGAGTTCTCATATATATATATATTTAAATTTATTTTTCTCCTGTTAATCTGTTTTATGTCAATTTAATTATTAGACCAGCCAAAGAACTTAGAAGAGAAAGGAAAAATTTCCTCCCTACAATACATAGCGATTTATTTAAAAACAATTCATAATTTATTAAGCCCTCCTTCTTTTGTTAAATGTTTTTTTTTTTACATTTATATTTCTACTTCTTTGTGATTTTTTACTAGTAGGAAATTGACTGGGTCAAATGATACAATATTTAAAGTGCCCCAATAAATATTCCTAACATGCTTTTTAAAATTTAAACATATTTAAATTCCCACCATCAGTATATATGAGAATTTCATCTAGTAATAGCCTCACCAGTATCAATATTATGTATCTTTCATCACTACTATTTGAGAGGTAAAAATTTCCATTTATAATTTTTGCATTTCTTTATTTACTAACAAAAGCAGCTGTCTTAATAACTGTAAGTAGCTTTTTTTTTTTTTTAATTTTTATTAGTTGGAGGCTAATTACTTTACATCATTACAGTAGTTTTTGTTATACATTGATATGAGTTAGCCATGGATTTACATGTATCCTCTTTCTAAATTTTTTATGTTCTGCACCATTAATAATAATTTTAGTGCTTTTCATATTGATTTCTTATATTAATAGATTAAGACCAATTTACCTGTTTTTATATGTATTATAAAAAATTTACCTTTTAAATCTGTTTATATTAGAAATATTGAGAATTTAAATATTTGGGGTGTGTGTGTGTGTGTGTGTGTGTGTGTGTGCCCATGTGCATGCAACATCTGATCTTTGCTTTTGAAATTCTTCTATTGCTCTTTGGATTACTAACACTTTACTATCTCTAGAGTTGAAAGAACTTGCCTCTGGTGTTCTTCAAAGTTACACAATGGTTTCAGACATACAGACACACATGCACACACACACATATGTGTGTGTACATGAGAAAGAAAAAGACCAAACAGAGAAGCAGAGAGTCCTTTTAAACTTATGGACCTAGTTTCAAAAAAGAAGAGGAAGTGATCACCCACAAGGCTAAAGTACAACAAAAGTAAGGATGATTGTCTAATGTGACAAGTGCATTCCTGGATTTCTATTTAACAATAGAACAACTTTAAATTTCTTGTCTTGTCTTTTGTGAATTTGAAAAAGTCTTCCTATCTATAGGCCCAATAATATATGGATTTAACTCAATTGTGTATCGCAGACAAAAGAAATGTAGATCTCCCCAAACAGAGAGTATCTTTGAGGTAGGCCACATACCATATTTTTCTCCAACCTATCTGATTTGATGGTATGCAGTATTAATCACACACTGTTTACTAAATCTCCATATTTTATAAAGTAGAACTATTTAGCAAACATTAACATATAAAGACTTTACTAATTTCTCTATTACTATTTTCCTAGAAAATCTGTCCTTCATTCTTTTAACTAAATACCTTGTATTTTTTAAATACAGACAGTAACAACAGTTCTCATTTCACATCTCTAAAATAATCACTCCTAAACTTTTAGTATTTAGCTTCCCAGCTGCTTTCTCCAAACCAAGAATTGTTTAATTCAGAATCTGTTATACAGTTCAATTAACAAATTGCTACAGATTATTGTAATACTGAAAGTCACTTGGTCATGTCTGACTCTGCAACCCCATGGACTATATAGTCCATGGAATTCTCTCAGCCAGAATACTGAAGTGGGTAGCCTCTCCCTTCTCCAGTGAATCTTCCTGACCCAGGAATTGAACCAGGCTCTCCTGCATTGCAGGTTATTGTAATAGATAACTATACATTTACCTATTCAATGGCCATTTTCAACTGTGTTCTTTGCTGTCCTTTTCTCCTATAGGGATAGAAATGCATCAAACTTGATTTTCCAGCCTTCCTTGTGGTTAGGGATAGCTACGACTCCAAGTTTTGACTAATGAAATCTAAACAAAAAGTTGCTGGTTATAGTTTGCTAAAAGCTTTTCTTTGCCAATGAGAAGGAACAGATGAGGCTATAATTGCTATGTTATTGTACATCTTTTTCTATGCCTTGAAAACACATATGTTGCCTGGGTGTGCAGCCAGGATCACTGCAATCAGAAGAAAGAAGCCAAGAACCTTTGCATGAGACAGCAGCAATGCCGAGAGATGCAAAAGTGATGAATTATCACTGAATAGGTCAACTGCCTCCAGGAAGATTTTAATTCCATTCTCGCTACATGAGGAAAATAAACTCTATTGTGTCTAAAGGACTCAATCAGATTTTCTGTTACTTTTAGTCAAACGCATTCCTAACTGGTAGAATTATTTACTCATCTTTATTCTCTCCATTTTTAGACATAATTCCTTGGGATCCTCTTTACGGCTCAGAAGACAAAGACTTCTGACTTATGACTCAGAAGACAAAGACAAAGATTGAACATTTGTCTTAGTTAAATGAGTAAAGAAGATTTATGCAATTCTTTCTTGGGCCTAAAATTCCCCCAATTTAGCCTTACCTCATTGTGATCATATGTTTGGTAATTTTTAACCTTAAGTATGTTAATCTTCTATCTAGGTCAAGAGAGGAAAATGTAAACAAAATTTCCTAAGGCAAAGTAAGTAACTTCAAATTTAAAATATTAAATGAAAATACTAAACATAAATGCAAGACTTTTTTTTTCTTTTTTTGCATTCACTCATTTAGTCGGTCAACCATTTATTTGAAAGTCTTTGACATGACCACACTGTATCTCAGGAAAGATGCGGCAAATAATATATTTTGTGTTATTTCCTCCCTTCCTTTCTATTGATCTTCAACTATTATTTTAATGTGGGCTGAACTCTGACGGGCATTATGAAAGTGGATCTAAATTGGATTATAGTTCTCTATTTTAGTAGGTACAAGAAAGTGTCTCAGACCACAAAGGACTGATCATTTACATTCAGGGGGAAGAAAAAGGAATCTCCTACTAATACAGAGCCCACAGGAAAAATATAAGATGAAAGAGAAAGAGAATATACTACATTTATTTAAACTGACTTGTGGAACCATTTGTTATTTAATTACCTTTCCAATCAATGGAATATTCACAGGTATAGGAACCCATACTCACACTTTGAATAAGCAAACAAATGTAGAAACAAAAAGAAATGTAGTCAACTAATTTTCACTTAAGAAGCAGATTAAACTCATATTTCAATATTAAAATAACAAACTGTGGTGGTTACAAAACATTAACTACAGATTTCAATACTTCTGCCTCTGCTTCTGTTTAATGACAAGACCTCGTTATTCATATTTATTTCTAATGGAGAATGGAATATAAACTGGCCTTATACATAAATGACTTTATCTATATGCAAATTGTCTCATAGAAATCTCTGGTAACATACTTATGGACAGGCCCATCTTTTAAAAACAACAAGCCAAATATCACATTTTAAATTCTTTCTTTTCTTATTTTTAAAAATCATATTTTACCATACTTTCGGCTCATTCTCACTCCTTTTCCAGGGATTTGTGCAGTAAAACAAGACAAGGCTAAAAAATATGCTATATAAATAAGGGTCAGTCTTTTTATTTTGATAGCTCAAATAAGTTCAATTTTACAGTCCTCTTTTACGGCACCAATCTACTCAGGCATTGCCAACTGCTCTTGGACTGGATTTACGAAGTTTTCAAGCAACAGTCAAAGCAAAAGCTAAATAGCTGGAATAAGTTTTGTTCAGTTCAGTTCAGTCACTCAGTCGAATCTGATTCTTTGAGACCTCATGGACTGAAACACTCCAGGCCTCCCTGTCCATCGCCAACTCCTGGAGTTTAATCAAACTTATGTCCATTGAGTTGGTGATGGCATCCAACCATCTCATCCTCTGTTTTGCCCTTCTCCTCTTGCCTTCAATCTTTCCCAGCATCAAGGTCTTTTCCAGTGAGTCAGTTCTTCACCATCAGGTGGCCAAAGTATTGGAGTTTCAGCTTCAGCATCAGTCCTTCCAATGAATATTCAGGACTGATTTCCTTTAGGATGGACTGGTTGGATCTCCTTGCTGTCCGAGGGACTCTCAAGAGTCTTCTAAAACACTACAGTTCAAAAGCATCAATTCTTCGGCATTCAGCTTTCTTTATAGTCCAACTCTCACATCCATTCATGACTACTGGAAAAACCATAGCCTTGACTAGACGGACCTTTGTTGGCAAAGTAATGTCTCTGCTTTTTCATATGCTGTCTAGGTTGGTCATAACTTTTCTTCCAAGGAGCAAGCGTATTTTAAGTTCATGGCTGCAGTCACAATCTGCAGTGATTTTGGAGCCCAAGAAAATAAATCTGTCACAAATGTATAGATGGATTTTTTTTAACATGGAGTCTCATATTAATCTCATGAATAATCAAGACTCATATAGAAGCAATCCATATTAACTTGGGATACTAGCATTTTACTTATCTAATTAAAATTTTACTTAGTTTGTACTGAAGGGCTCCCTCATAGCTCGTTGGTAAAGAATCTGCCTGCAATGCCGGAGACCCCAGTTCAATTCCTGGGTCAGGAAGATCTGCTAGAAAAGGGATAGGCTGCCCACTCTAGTATTCTGGCCTGGAGAATTCCAGGGACTATACAGTCCATGTGGTTGCAAAGAGTTGAACATAACTGATCAACTTTCACTTTTCACTTTCACTTTGTATTGAAAGTAAAAGTCACTCAGTTGTGTCCGACTCTTTGCCACTCCATGGACTATAGCCTACAAGGCTCCTCTGTCCATGGATAACCCCAGCAAGAATACTGGAGTGGGTAGCCATTTCCTTCTCCAGGTGATCTTGGACTAAGGATAGAATCCAGGTCTTCTGCATTGCAGGTAGATTTTTTACCTTCTGAATGACCAGGAAATTGTAGGACCTGGAGAACTATAATATCTCACCATTTCCCATATTCAGTTCAGTTCAGTTCAGTTCAGTTGCTCAGTCATGTCCAACTCTTTGCGACTCCATGAATCACAGCACGCCAGGCCTCCCTGTCCATCACCAACTCCCGGAGTTCACTCAAACTCATGTCCATCGAGTCGATGATGCCATCCAGCCATCTCATCCTCTGTCATCCCCTTCTCCTCCTGCCCCCAATCCCTCCCAGTATCAGGGTCTTTTCCAATGAGTCAACTCTTCACATGAGGTGGCTAAAGTATTGGAGTTTCAGCTTCAGCATCAGTCCTTCCAATGAACACCCAGGACTTATCTCCTTTAGGATGGACTGGTTGGATCTCCTTGCAGTCCAAGGGACTCTCAAGAGTCTTCTCCTGCACCATAGTTCAAAAGCATCAATGCTTCGGTGCTCAGCTTTCTTCACCATTCAACTCTTACATCCATACATGACTACTGGAAAAACCATAGCCTTGACTAGACGGACCTTTGTTGGCAAAGTAATGTCTCTGCTTTTTAATGTGCTATCTAGGTTGGCCACCACTTTCCTTCCAAGGAGTAAGCATCTTTTAATTTCATGGCTGCAATCAACATCTGCAGTGATTTTGGAAACCAAAAAAATAAAGTCTGACACTGCTCCAATGTTTCCCCATCTATTTCCCATGAGGTGATGGGACCAGATGCCATGATCTTAGTTTTCTGAATGTTAAGCTTTAAGCCAACTTTTTCACTCTCCTCTTTCACTTTCACCAAGAGGTTTCTTAGTTCCTCTTCAATTTCTGCCATAAGGGTGGTGTTGTCTGCATACCTGAGGTTATTGATATTTATCCTGGCAATCTTGAATCCAGCTTGTGGTTCTTCCAGCCCAGCGTTTCTCATGATGTACTGTGCATATAAGTTAAATAAGCAGGGTGACAATATACAGCCTTGACATACTCCTTTTTCCTATTTGGAACCAGTCTGTTGGTCCATGTCCAGTTATAACTGTTGCCTCCTGACCTGCATACAGGTTTCTCAAGAGGCAGGTCAGGTGGTCTGGTATTCCCATCTCTTTCAGAATTTTCCACAGTTTATTGTGATCCACACAGTCGAAGGCTTTGGTGTAGTCAATAAAGCAGAAATAGATGTTTTTCTGGAACTCTCTTGCTTTTTTGATGATCCAGCGGATGTTGGCTAAGACTTCCAAAACTATGCTGAATAAAAGTGGTGAGAGTGAGCATACTTCTCTTCTTCTTGTCCTTAGAGGAAATCCTTTTAGCTTTTTACCACTGAGTACAAGGCTTGCTGTGGGTCTACTGTAGACAGCCTTTATTATGTTATGTTCCCTCTATGTCCACTTTCTGAAGTGTTTTTTATAAATGCATTTTGAATTTTATCAAATGTTTTTTCTGCATCTACTGTGATGATCATATGGAACAAGATAAAAAGCCCAGAAATAAACCCATACACCATGGTCAATCTACAACAAAGGAGGGAAGAACATGCAGTGGAGAAACAACCATCTCAGCAACAAGTGGTGCTGGGAATACTGGACAACCGCATGCTTAAAAATTAAATTAGAAAATTCTTTAACATCACACAAAAAAATAAACTCAAGATGGATAAAAGACATAAATGTGAGACTAAATACTATAAAAACTCCTAGAGAAAACACAGGCAGAATGCTTTTTGACATATATCACACAAACATTTTTTGGATTAATCAGTTAAGAGTAATTAAAATAAAAACAAAAATAAGTAAATGAGACCTAATTAAACTTAAAAGTTTTTGCACAGCAAATGAAGTCATAAACAAAATGAAAAGTCAACCTACAGAGTGGGAGAAAAGATTTGCAAGTGATGCAACCGATAAGGGCTTAATTTTCAAACATACAAACAGTTCATATAACTCAACATCAAAACAAAAAAATAACCCAATAAAAAAACTGGCAGAAGATCTAAATAGATATTTTTACAAAGATGACTACAGACGGCCAACAGGCACATGAGAAAATGCTAAATATCGCTAATTATTAGAGAAACACAGATCAAAACAACAATGAGATATCACCTCACCCTAGTCAGACTGGCCATCATCAAAAAGTCTACAAATAATAAATGCTGGAGTTTGGAGAAAAGGGAACCCTCCTACACCTGTTGTTTAATCACTCAGTTGTGTTCGACTCTTTTGTGATCCCAAGGACTGTAGCCCACCAGGCTCCATTGTCTATGGGATTTTCTGGGCAAGATTTCTGGAGTGGGTTGCTATTTCCTCCTCTGGGGGTAATGTAAACTGATACAGCCAGTATGGAGACCAGTAAGGATATTCCTTTAAAACTAAAAACAGAGTTACCATATAATCCTGCAATCTCATTCCTGGGCATATATCCAGAGGAAACTTAACTTGAAAAGATACAGGCATCCTAATTTTTCACTGTAGTGCTCTTTACAATAGCAAAGACATGGAAGTAACCTAAAAGTCTGTTGGCAGATGAACGGATGAAGAAGAGGTGCTATAAATATAAAATGCAATATCACTCAGCCATAAAAGATAATAAAGTAATGTCCTTTGCAGCAACATGCATGGACCTAGAAATTATCATACTAAGTAAGCCAAAGATGAATATCACATTACATCACTTATATGTGGGATTAAAGAAAAAGATACAAATGAACTTATTTAAAAAACAGAAAAAGACTCACAGCACAGAAAACAAACGTATGGGTGTTAAAGGGGAAAGGCAGAGAAAGATAAATTGAGGTGTTGGGCTTAACATATACACACTCCTGCTGCTGCTGCTAAGTCGCTTCAGTTGTGTCCGACTCTGTGCGACCCCATAGACGGCAGCCCACCAGGCTCCCCCATCCCTGGGATTCTCCAGGCAAGAACACTGGAGTGGGTTTCCACTTCCTTCTCCAGCGCATGAAAGTGAAAGTGAAAGTGAAGTCGCTCAGTCATGTCCGACTCTTAGCGACCCCATGGACTGCAGCCTGCCAGCCTCCTCTGTCCATGGGATTTTCCAGGCAAGAGTACTGGATTGGGTTGCCATTGCCTTCTCCAACATATACACACTACTCTATATAAAAATAACTAACCGACAAAGACCCTCTATACAGCACATTGAACTATACTCATTATTTTGTCATAACTTATAAAGGAAAAGATTCTGAAAAATGTGTGTGTGTATATATATATATACACATATATATACATGTATATGTATGCATACATATTACAATCACTGTGCTATATCCCTGAAAGTAGGAAGACACTGTATATCAACTGTACTTCAATAAAATTTTTTAAAATATTTTAATAAATAAAAATGTAAAAGTGGATCCCTTTATTTAATCATGTCTTCCTTTATTCAACACATTTATGAATATTTCTAGGTACTAGGCACTGTATTACCCTCAGGATACAGTAATGAATTTGATTTATTTCTAACTACAAAGCAGGAACCATTTAGAATTGTTGTGTCAACACTTTTAAACATTTGTCATTTCAAGTAACTTGAGATGTTTTATAAATCCCCAGAAACACATCTTTAAGCAATTCTTATGATATAGGTATAGTCATTAATAAATATAGATTGATTCTGCTTAGCAATTAATATTGCCTTTTAAAGCAAAATGCTGATTATACAGAGTATTTTAAAATTGACTAAGGTGAAGATGTAAAATAAAATATTAAAACTGTAAATATTAGCTAGGTTTGCTATGGAATTTTACATGCATCCTAACATTTATTTAGACTAATTAGAAAGTAGTCAATGAATTATTAGGGTTTCCCTGGTAGCTCAGATGGCAAAGCATCTGTCTACAATGTGGGAGACCCGGGTTCGACCCCTGGGTTGGGAAGATGCCCTGGAGAAGGAAATGGCAACCCACTCCAGTACTCTTGCCTGGAAAATTCCATGGACCGAGGAGCCTGGTGGGCTACAGTCCATGGGGCTGCAAAGAGTCAGACACGACTGAGTGACTTCACTAACTAATGAATTATTACAAACTTATAACTTAAAAATATTCAATTATTCAGATTTTCTTCCATTCGTCCATTCAATAAACACATAATGGGTTCCAAGTATGAGCCAGGTTCTGTTCTAGGCACAGGGAATATAGCAAATAAAGATGACAGAAGTCCTTGCTTACACGGAGTTCACATGAAAGTTGGTGAAAAACAGAAAATAAATGTTTCAGTAAAATGGAAATGGTGATACATGTCATGAAAGAAAAAAAAGGAACATAATGTAGTCAGGAGAGGTGACTACATGAAAAATTAAAATTTTAACTGAAGTGG
This sequence comes from Odocoileus virginianus, assembly GCF_023699985.2. Lineage (NCBI taxonomy): Eukaryota > Metazoa > Chordata > Mammalia > Artiodactyla > Cervidae > Odocoileus > Odocoileus virginianus. The sequence continues at coordinate 14,289,924 of NC_069698.1, forward strand.
TCATGAAAAGTCTCTATAACCTAATGCCATTGGAGTAAAGAACTGAAGGAGGTAACAAAAGCACAGAGAACAGGAGGCAAGAATTCGCCTGGGGTGTTTGAGCAAAAGCAAAATAGATTCCATGGTTGGGTGGAATGGCTGGAGTTTTGTGAAATACATTTCTTTTGGAGTTGACAATATATGTATATCTGAAGAAGTGTACCAGAGAATAAATGCATTTTAAATTTGAATTCTTTCTTTCTTTATTAAATATGTCTTTTAATTTTGCTTTATCTCTGAAGTTTATAAAATGTGCCCTATTATAAAATACATATATCCATGAGTCATGAAAATACTTGTTTCAATTTTAAGATTTAACATTTTGAAAAACCTAAGAACACCTTCTATTTAACAATAGACTTCTGTGTTTCAATATCCTCCTTTGATATACTGACTCCTTCAATTCAGGCAAGACATTGTAGTGATGGCCAGCAAAGTTCATGTGCTCCGAGGACAGGTCAAAATTCTCCTGGAGTTTATATGTTTACTGTGGTTGCTCATCATATTTTCTGTAGAGACTGATAAAATGCTATCTTAATCTTTGTATTTAATCTTTATTTTCTGAGTAAGGTATGCTTCTACTTTGCAATAGGTAGAGAACAAAATGAATGGTTTGAATAAGTTACAACTAAATAATTAGAGTTTTATAACTACTGCCGCTCACTCTGGGCACAGGTTTAAAAAGGCAATGTATACTAATGTTTAAAGAGCACAGACTTCTAGACCTTGAATACCTGAGTACAAACTCTGGTTTGTCCATTTCTTAACTGCACATACTGATGTTTTACTTGGTCTCTTTTTTGTGTCAGTTTCCTTGACTGGAAACTGTGTATAATGATACCTTACTGAGTTGGCTTTTATTATGATTTAAGGACAGTGTCTGACACAATGTTTTTAACGTTATCTCATTAAATGAAAGTTGAACTGTATCTTTCCTGAAACCAGTCAGAACTCCAAAGAACAGATTCTTTCTTGAAACATTTTATCTTTTTTTTCGTTTTTGTTTTCCATTTATTTTTATTAGTTGGAGGCTAATTACTTTACAATATTGTAGTGGTTTTTGCCATACATTGGCATGAATCAGCCCTGAACAGTTTCTCAAACAGTGATAACATCATTAAGTCAAGTAGGAAATAGCTTAAGAAGCTGCTGTCTAATAAATGTCTGAAGAGAGAAAGGGCCATGGATTGAAGGCACAAAAAAATTAATGAAGTACTAGTTAAGAATTTTGTGATTTATAACATCTTTGGGTTTTTAAGGCTGTATTCAGATTAGGTATAATGGTTCATTTTAGCATTCTACCATGAGAAAAGCTGGCAGACATTCTAATACCTGGCATGCAGTGGTACAGATTTAGTACCAGAGGTACCCAGTATTTCATCTACGGTGAAGGTACCGAGATTCAGATTCATACGTGAATTCACTTCCTACTTTGAGACTAGTAAAGCTGTTCTCTGAAGTCTCCTTTTCATATACCTGACCTCATTTAACCAGATGCATAATAACCCTCACTGCCTTCCCCGCTTTTTTACCTGAACTAATCATTATTTATACATCTCTATTTTCTAATATTTCCTCTGGGTATTCTGTTAAGATAAAACACAGATTTATGATGCCCTTTTCTATCAACACTAGACTATCTGTTTCAAGATAGTAATTAACTTCCTGCTTAATCTGTCACACTTAATTTGAAATTGGGCACACAGGGCTATTAAAAACTGTGGTTGTGGTGTTTGCATCTGGCTGAGACACTAGCCACTGGCAGCCTTGATTTATCACTCTTCATTTAAATTCCTGTGCCAATGATTTTAGTTCCTAAATGCTGTGACTGGCATTTATGGATTTCAAAATCAAAGTGAAACTAAGCTACAGTTAAGAACTCAACAGCTCAGATCGATGAAAAGCAGCTTTATAACTGCACCCTGCAGTTAAATCCTAGGGGCTTGACCAAATAGTGCTTACTGCTCAAAGATGTTGCTGTGGGAAGACAAGTGTCCCATTCTACTGGCTGTTTATAAATCACAATCAAACTATGCATCTGTAACAGTGCCATGTATATTTGCTCCCAGATGGAAACTATTTTTTGCTAAGCCTGTTTCCTTAAAAGAACAACTCCCTAAATGTAAGCTTCTCCTTCTGACAAATCTTATTTTTGACATTCAAATCTTTTTTATCCAACATTGCTCATGTTTGAAGAAGCAGAATATAACATTGCTACTAAGACCTTCTCTATAATACTGCACAAAAATTGCTTCCTAAATTGAATGAGCATAATTCTATAACTTTCTTATTAAAGGCTGACTGTGGTGCAAATTTTGATCCACTGAAAGCTTCTTCGGATAAGAACATGGAGAATTAGGCTTTTTCTACAACTCTGCCAGAAACAAACTGTGAAAATTTCTTCCTCCTGCACGGATTCATAATCTCAAAGCTCAACCCTTCTTATATGGCCAGTCCAAATGTTCTTTCTTTATAGTAAAGCTCTTCCAGTAGTCCAGTTCACTTAAGCATCTCTCCTTTGAACTACAGCATTCACATCTGATTCTTGTAACTTGAATGCTTAAGTTAAAAATATACTTTTTTATTTTTTGCTTGCCTTTTTCAGTCTGCTAAACTTGTCTCCCCAACTACAGTAAGTAAGGTATTTGAGGAAGCCACAGTAATTTCTCCTTTCCTTATCAATACTACATGATAAGACACTGATCATGCATTATGGCTTAATAAATGTTTGTTCACTCATTTATTAAACAAGCACTTATACAGCTTTATACCTAGTGATCTTCAATGCTCCAGGCATAGAGGTGATGTGTGTTCAGTGGCTTAGTCAATTTTACTAAATGACAGAGATGCCACTCTGTTATCTGTGCCTATTTAAGTTCTTAGAATGATCATTAGGTGATACTGATGCTTATTACTGGTACTGTCTCTGGATGTTTTGGTAACATCATGTAATACAAATCTGGTAAAGTAATAACAGAAGGGAGTTCATAGGAGACGCTGAAGCTCCAAGGATGGCTTTGGAGCTGAATCCTAGAATGCCCTCCCTTTGTCTCACTTTGAGGAAAAAAAGGTGTTGAGTCACCTTCCCTTCTTATTGCCCTCTTACTGCAGCAGGACAGCAATGGGCAATGAAGTAATTACACAGGTACAAAAGAACTAATCATGAAACCGTTCTCCTGTCAGCTTTGTGTATGTGTGCGCAGCTGTGTCAAACTCTCTGTGACCGCACAGACTGTAGCCTGCCAGGCGCCTCTGTTGGTAGGATTTCCTAGCAAGAATGCTGGAGTGGTCGCCACTTTCTACTCCAGGAAATCTTTCTGACCCAGAGACCAAACCCACGTCTCCTGCATCTCCTGCAGTGGCAGGCAGATTCTTCACCGCTGCACCGTCCGGGAAGCCCAGGATAGACTGAACTGATCCATAAAATATGCGGAAAAGTTCAGCCCTCCTGGAGCTTAAGGGCTTGCCTTGTGGCTCAGCTGGTAAAAAAAATCTGCCTGCAATGCAGGAGACCTGAGTTTGATCCCTGGGTTGGGAAGATGCCCAAGAGAAAAGAAAGGCTACCCACTCCAGTATTCTGGCCTAGAGAATTCCATGGACTGTATAGTCCATGGGGTCGCAAAGGGTCAGACACAACTGAGCGACTTTCACTTTTCCAGAAGCTTAAATTCTATTGTTGAAAGATTAAATTATATTTGGAATTTATTACATCAAGGAAACAAGTGATATAATAAGGAACACATGCAAATCAGTTTGAAGAGTTACTTAGGTACAATCTTGAGAAATGATAAAAGCAAAGGGTAAACCAAAAAACTCAAACAAATAAAAAAAAGGAAGCTGAAAGTGGCAGAGACTGTAATGTGGGGAAAAAGTAGGAAGAAGAAAGAGAAGGGGATGACACCTATATTTCTATGTTTAAACCATATAAAATTTAATCTATTTACAGTAAAGTTTCTAATTATATGTGTGCTTCCCTGGTGGCTCAGAGGTTAAAGCGTCTGCCTGCAATGCAGGAGACCTGGGTTCGATCCCTGGGTCAGGAAGATCCCCTGGAGAAGGAAATGGCAACCCACTCCAGTATTCTTGCCTGGGGAATCCCAGGGATGGAGGAGACTGGTAGGTGACAGTTCTCGCTGTCGCAAACAGTCAGACATGACTGACCGACTTCACTTTCACTTTCTAATTACATATATATGTGTGTGTGTGTGTGTATATATATATATATAAGAAGGAAATGACAAACCACTGCAGTATTCTTGCCTGGAAAATCCAATAGACAGAGTAGTCTGGTGGGCTACCGTCCATGGGTTACAACAGTCAGACATGACTTAGCGACTAAATCACCACCAACACATATATTATCTATCTATCTATATATGTATATTCCAAAAAATAGAATATTAATTTCTTTTTGCTGAGAATAAGGTAATATGGACTTCAATATGGATGAAATATTATTGAGATACTTCTTTATGCCCAAAAACAATCGCACAAGTTGAAGTCACCATGGCAAACTAACAATAATACTGCAAAATATTACAGGGTAAGACTTATAGAAAGAGCTGTACCCATGGAAAATTACAATGAGATTCTTTATGGAGTAGGTTTCCTTTCAGGTGAGGTGTCAAATTTATATACTATGTTATTTTCATATTTTTATTATGACAAGTCTTTGGAATTATATAGGAATCTGTTTTAAAATATTAAAAGACCACGCACAAAGAATGTTCATATTTAGTTCAGTTCAGTTCAGTCACTCACTCGTGTCCAACTCTGTGACCCCATTAACCGCAGCAGGCCAGGCCTCCCTGTCCATCCCCAACTCCTGGAGTCCACCCAAACTCATGTCCGTTGAGTTGGTGATGACATCCAACCATCTCATCCTCTGTTGTCCCCTTCTCCTCCTGCCCTCAATCTTTCCTAACATCAGGGTCTTTTCAAGTGAGTCAGCTCTTCATATCAGGTGGCCAAAATATTGGAGTTTCAGCTTCAGCATCAGTCCTTCCAATGAACTCCCAGGACTGATCTCCTTTAGGATGGACTGGTTGGATCTCTTTGCAGTCCAAGGGACTCTCAAAAGTCTTCTCCAACACCACAGTTCAAAAGCATCAGTTCTTTGGCACTCAGCTTTCTTTATAGGCCAACTCTCACATCTATACATGACCACTGGAAAAACCATAACCTTGACTAGACAGACCTTTGTTGGCAAAGTAATGTCTCTGCTTTTTAATATGCTGTGTAGGTTGGTCATAACTTTCCTTTCAAGGAGTAAGAGTCTTTTAATTTCATGGCTGCAGTCACCATCTGCAGTGATTTTGGAGCCCAGAAAAATAAAGTCAGCCACTGTTTCCACTCTTCCCCATCTATTTGCCATGAAGTGATGGGACCAGATGCCATGATCTTAGTTTTCCGAATGATGAGCTTTAAGCCAACATTTTCACTCTCCTCCTTCACTTTCATCAAGAGGCTCTTTAGTTCTTCTTGACTTTCTGCCATAAGGGTGGTGTCATCTGAATATCTGAGGTTATTGACATTTCTCCCACAATCTTGATTCCAGCTTGTGCTTCCTCCAGCCCAGCGTTTCACATGATGTACTCTGCATATAAGTTAAATAAGCAGGGTGACAATATACAGCCTTGACGTACTTCTTTTCCTATTTGGAACCAGTTTGTTGTTCCATGTCCAGTGCTAACTGTTGCTTCCTGACCTGCATACAGATTTCTCAAGAGGCAGGTCAGGTGGTCTGGTATTCCCATCTCTTTCAGAATTTTCCACAGTTTATTGTGATCCACACAGTCAAATGCTTTGGCACAGTCAGTAAAGCAGAAGTAGATGTTTTTCTGGAACCCTCTTGCTTTTTCCATGATCCAGCTGTAAGACTGGCTTGGAGAATTTTAAGCATTACTTTACTATAGTGTGTGATGAGTACAATTGTGCAGTAGTTTTACCATTTTTTGGCATTGCCTTTCTTTGGGACTGGAATGAAAACTGACTTTTTGCAGTCCTGTGGCCACTGCTGAGTTATCCAAATTTGCTGGCATTATTGAGTGCAGCACTTTCACAGCATCATCTTTCAGGATTTGAAATAGCACGACTGGAATTCCATCACCTTCACTAGCTTTGTTCAAAGTGATGCTTCCTAAGGCCCACTTGACTTCACATTCCAGGATGTCTGGCTCTAGGAGAGTGATCACAGCATTGTGATTATCTGGGTTGTGAAGATCTTTTTTGTACAGTTCTTCTGTGTATTCCTGCCATCTTGTCTTTATATCTTCTGCTTTTGTTAGGTGCATACCATTTCTGTCCTTTATTGAGCCCAGCTTTGCATGAGATGTTCCCTTGGTATCTCTAATTTACTTGAAGAGATCTCTAGTCTTTCCCATTCTATTGCTTTCCTCTATGTCTTTGCATTGTTCACTGAGGAAGGCTTTCTTATCTCTCCTTGGCATTCTTTGGAACTCTGCATTCAAATGGGAATATCTTTCCTTTTCTCCTTTGCTTTCCACTTCCTTTCTTTTCACAGCTATTTGTAAGGCTTCCTCAGACAGCCATTTTGCTTTTCTGCATTTCTTTTTTCTTGAGGATGGTCTTGAATCCTGTGCCCTGTACAGTGTCATGTACCTCCATTCATAGTTCATCAGGCACTCTATCAGATCTAGTTCCTTAAATCTATTTCTCACTTTCACTATAGTCATGAGAGATTTGATTGAGGTCATACCTGAATGGTCTAGTGGTTTTCTCCACTTTCGTCAATTTCAGTCTGAATTTGGCAATAAGAAGTTCATGATCTGAGCCACAGTCAGCTCCCAGTCTTGTTTTTGCTGACTGTATAGAGCTTCTCCATTTGGCTTCAAAGAATATAATCAATCTGATTTCGGCGTCGACCATCTGGTGACGTCCATGTGTAGAGTCTTCTCTTCTGTTGTTGGAAGAGGGTGTTTGCTATGACCAGTGAATTCTCTTGGCAGAACTCTATTACCCTTTGCCCTGCTTCATGCTGTACTCCAAGGCAAAATCTGCCTGTTATTCCAGGTGTTTCTTGACTTTCTACTTTTGCATTCTAGCCTGTTTGGTATTATGGATCTGCAGGTATTATTTGGTACGATGGATCTCCAAAAAAAACTACTTTTGCATGTTCATATTATTCAATACAATTACTGAATGCTCATCATGTTATCCAATGTAATAGATTATTTTGCAGATGAAGAATCTGAGGTCCAGAAAGATTAAATACCTTGCCTGAATTTACACAGCTGGATAGTAGCAGTTTAGGGTCTAGAACTCAAGAGTTGGCCAGATTCTTACCAGCTGTTTCCTGTCTCTGCATATGACTAAACTATGGACATTTAAAGAGAATTTAAAAAATGACATGATGAGCTATAAATTCATGAGAATGCAGATGGTAAATAGCAGGATAAAGTATGTACTCAGGATACGAAATTTCAGGCCCTGGAGATCCATAATACCAAATAGACTATAATCTCTTCTGTATATTTTCAGTACATTCTTGTTTAGGTTGACACAACTGAACATCACGCCTTCTGTAGGTTTGTTCCAGAACGATGAGCCTATGAACAAAATGCTTATTGTTGATATCCTAAGTGAGCACTTTATGATTAAGGGGCAAAAGGATCAGGGTATTAAATCTTTAAAAGGTTCACTTTATGTATGGTAGAAATATTTGTGTATGTGTGTGTATGTGTATTTTTATATACCCATACACTTAATTTACCTATTTCTTTAGTAAATATTTAATGTATAGATTTTATGTGAAATGTACAATGTTACACCTTGGGATATATTTATGGACAAACCAATAGAAAAAATTTACATGCAATGGAAATGCAGAGCATGGTAACTATGGTAACAGGGTAAATAAAGGAGCGATAATAGGTTAATCAAGGCCAGATCATGGAGGAGCTTACAAGTCACTTTAGAGAACTAAACAACCATAGACCCACCCCACAGAGAGAAACAGTGCCAACATTATAAAATTTTGCTATTCATTCTCTTATGATGACATGTGTACATTAGTTATTTACATACTTGGATGATGATGTATATAGAGTTTCAGGGCCTACAGTCCTTACAATAATGTCAGCATTATTCTCATTCTTTAAACTTAATATTCTGCCTTATAGACATAATACATTTGTTGACTATTTATTCTTGGTAATTTAGGACATTTACACATTTCATTATTATACTTAATGCATGATTATACACACATATACTATTTCTGTATGTTTTAACTTTCTTAAGATACTAATATCAGTCAGTTCAGTTGTTCAGTCGTGTCCAACTCTTCGCGACCCCATGAACCGCAGCACGCCAGGCCTCCTTGTCCATCACCAACTCCCGGAGTTTACTCAGACTCATGTCCATTGAATCAGTGATGCCATCCAACCATCTCATCCTCTATCATCCCCTCTCCTCCCACCTTCAATCTTTCCCAGCATCAGAGTCTTTCAAATGAGTCAGTTCTTCGCATCAAATGGCCAAAGTATTGGAGTTTCAGCTTCCACATCAGATATTAATATACCTAGTGTATTTAAAAGACACAGTAATTTTAAGGTACTGGAAACACACTGCCGTATAATTTTGTAGTTTTCCTGTAGTGATATGGAGTTCTTACCAAATTATATTCTCAGCTGACATAATTATTACCATTTACCAAAGAAAACCTCAGAAAAAAAAGTCCAACTTAATTACAAGAAAATTACCTATCATTGTTTTAATTTTCATTTGTCTGAAATTTAGCAAGAATTAAGTTCTTTCTTTTTTCAGCAGTGCCCCATTGCATGTGGGATCTTAGTTCCTTAGTCAGGGATCAAACTTGCCCGCCTGCACTGAAAGATTAGGGAGTCTTGACCATTGGACTGTCAGGGAAAAATCCAAGATTGAAATTCTTTTTTAATGAATATTAGGCAATGGTATCTCTTCTAAGTAAGGATTGACAGCTCATCCTTTGCCTGTTTTCAGTTCAGTTTAGTCACTTGGTCATGTTCGACTCTTTGTGATCCCATTGACTGCAGCACGCCAGGCTTCCCTGTCCATCACCAACTCCTGGAGCTTACTCAAACACATGTCCATCGTGTCGGTGATGCCATTCAACCATCTCATCCTCTGTTGTCCCCTTCTCCTCCCAGCTTCAATCTTTCCCAAGGTCTTTTCCAATGAGTTGGTTCTTCACATCAGGTGGCCAAAGGACATTTTACCATGTTCTGTTCTTCACATGGGCTTCTGGGTGGCTCAGACAATAAAGTATCTGCCTGCAATGTAAGAGACCTGGGTTTCAACATAGGAGCACCGCAATATGTAAGGCAAACGCTAACGAGTATGAAAGAGGAAATTAATAGTAACACAATAATAGTAGGAGACTTTAATACCCCACTCACAACTATGGATAGATCAACTAAACAGAAAATGAACAAGGAAACACAAACTTTAACGGACACAATGGACCAGCTAGACCTAATTGACATCTATAGGACGTTTCACCCCAAAACAATCAACTTCACCTTTTTCTCAAGTGCACACGGAAGCTTCTCCAGAATAGATCACATCCTGGGCCATAAATCTAGTCTTGGTAAATTCAAAAAGATCGAAATCATTCCAGTCATCTTTTCTGACCACAGTGCAGTAAGATTAGATCTCAATTACAGGAAAAAAATTATTAAAAATTCAAACATATGGAGGCTAAACAACACGCTTCTGAATAACCAACAAATCGTAGAAGAAATCAAAAAAGAAATCAAAATATGCATAGAAATGAATGAAAATGATAACACAACAACCCAAAACCTATGGGACACTGTAAAAGCAGTGCTAAGGGGAAGATTCATAGCATTACAGGCCTACCTCAAGAAACAAGAAAAAAGTCAAATAAATAACCTAACTCTACACCTAAAGCAACTAGAGGAAGAAGAAATGAAGAACCCCAGGGTTAGTAGAAGGAAAGAAATCTTAAAAATTAGGGCAGAAATAAATGCAAAAGAAACTAAAGAGACCATAGCAAAAATCAGCAAAGCTAAAAGCTGGTTTTTTGAAAAAATAAACAAAATTGACAAACCATTAGCAAGACTCATTAAGAAACAAAGGGAGAAGAACCAAATTAACAAAATCAGAAACGAAAATGGAGAGATCACAACAGACAACACTGAAATACAAAGGATCATAAGAGACTACTACCAGCAGCTCTATGCCAATAAAATGGACAACTTGGAAGAAATGGACAAGTTCTTAGAGAAGTATAACTTTCCAAAACTGAACCAGGAAGAAATAGAAGATCTTAACAAAATGATCACAAGCAAGGAAATCGAAACTGTAATCAGAAATCTTCCAGCAAACAAAAGCCCAGGACCAGATGGCTTCACAGCTGAATTCTACCAAAAATTTAGAGAAGAGCTAACACCTATCTTACTCAAACTCTTCCAGAAAATTGCAGAAGAAGGTAGACTTCCAAACTCATTCTATGAGGCCACCATCACCCTAATTCCAAAACCAGACAAAGATCCCACAAAAAAAGAAAACTACAGGCCAATATCACTGATGAACATAGATGCAAAAATCCTTAACAAAATTCTAGCAAACAGAATCCAACAACATATTAAAAAAATCATTCATCATGACCAAGTGGGCTTTATCCCAGGAATGCAAGGATTCTTTAATATCCGCAAATCAATCAATGTAATACACCACATTAACAAATTGAAAGATAAAAACCATATGATTATCTCAGTAGATGCAGAAAAAGCCTTTGACAAAATTCAACATCCATTTATGATTAAAACTCTCCAGAAAGCAGGAATAGAAGGAACATACCTCAACATAATAAAAGCTATATATGACAAACCCACAGCAAGCATCACCCTCAATGGTGAAAAATTGAAAGCATTTCCCCTGAAATCAGGAACAAGACAAGGGTGCCCACTCTCACCACTACTATTCAACATAGTTTTGGAAGTTTTGGCCACAGCAATCAGGGCAGAAAAAGAAGTAAAAGGAATCCAGATAGGAAAAGAAGAAGTGAAACTCTCGCTGTTTGCAGATGACATGATCCTCTACATAGAAAACCCTAAAGACTCTACCAGAAAATTACTAGAGCTAATCAACGAATACAGTCAAGTTGCAGGATATAAAATTAACACACAGAAATCTCTTGCATTCCTATACACTAACAATGAGAAAACAGAAAGAGAAATTAAGGAAACAATACCATTCACCATTGCAACAAAAAGAATAAAATACTTAGGAGTATATCTACCTAAAGAAACAAAAGACCTATACATAGAAAACTATAAAACACTGATGAAAGAAATCAAAGAGGACACAAGCAGATGGAGAAATATACCATGTTCATGGATTGGAAGAATCAATATTGTCAAAATGGCTATACTACCCAAAGTAATCTATAGATTCAATGCAATCCCTATCAAACTACCAACAGTATTTTTCACAGAACTAGATCAAATAATTTCACAATTTGTATGGAAATACAAAAAACCTCGAATAGCTAAAGTAATCCTGAGAAAGAAGAATGGAACTGGAGGAATCAATCTGCCTGACTTCAGACTATACTACAAAGCCACAGTCATCAAGACAGTGTGGTACTGGCACAAAGACAGAAATATAGATCAATGGAACAGAATAGAAAGCCCAGAGATAAGTCCACGAACCTATGGTCACCTTATCTTCGACAAAGGAGGCAAGGATATACAATGGAAAAAAGATAACCTCTTTAACAAGTGGTGCTGGGAAAACTGGTCAACCACCTGTAAAAGAATGAAACTAGAACACTTTCTAACACCATACACAAAAATAAACTCAAAATGGATTAAAGATCTAAATGTAAGACCAGAAACTATAAGACTCCTAGAGGAGAACATAGGCAAAACACTCTCCGACATAAATCACAGCAGGATCCTCTATGACCCACATCCCAGAATTTCAGAAATAAAAGCAAAAATAAACAAATGGGACCTAATGAAACTTAAAAGCTTTTGCACAACAAAGGAAACTATAAGCAAGGTGAAAAGACAGCCCTCAGATTGGGAGAAAATAATAGCAAATGAAGCAACAGACAAAGGATTAATCTCAAAAATATACAAGCAACTCCTCCAGCTCAACTCCAGAAAAATAAATGACCCAATCAAAAAATGGGCCAAAGAACTCAACAGACATTTCTCCAAGGAAGACATACAGATGGCTAACAAACACATGAAAAGATGCTCAACATCACTCATTATCAGAGAAATGCAAATCAAAACCACAATGAGGTACCATTACACACCAGTCAGGATGGCTGCTATCCAAAAGTCTACAAGCAATAAATGCTGGAGAGGGTGTGGAGAAAAGGGAACCCTCTTACACTGTTGGTGGGAATGCAAATTAGTACAGCCACTATGGAAAACAGTGTGGAGATTTCTTAAAAAGCTGGAAATAGAACTGCCATATGACCCAGCAATCCCACTTCTGGGCATACACACCAAGGAAACCAGATCTGAAAGAGACACGTGCACCCCAATGTTCATCGCAGCACTGTTTATAATAGCCAGGACATGGAAGCAACCCAGATGCCCATCAGCAGACGAATGGATGAGGAAGCTGTGGTACATATACACCATGGAATACTACTCAGCCATTAAAAAGAATTCATTTGAATCAGCTCTATTGAGATGGATGAAACTGGAGCCCATTATACAGAGCGAAGTAAGCCAGAAAGATAAAGACCATTACAATATACTAACACATATATATGGACTTTAGAAAGATGGTAACGATAACCCTATATGCAAAACAGAAAAAGAGACTCAGATGTATGGAATAGACTTGTGGACTCTGGGAGAAGGAGAGGGTGGGATGTCTCAGGAGAACAGCATTGAAACATGTATATTATCTAGGGTGAAACGGATAACCAGCTCAGGTTGGGTACATGAGACAAGTGCTCGGGCCTGGTGCACTGGGAAGACCCAGAGGGATCGGGTGGAGAGGGAGGTGGGAGGGGGGACTGGGATGGGGAATACATGTAAATCCAGGGCTAATTCATATCAATGTATAACAAAAACTACTGTAATGATGTAAAGTAATTAGCCTCCAACTAATAAAAATTAAAAAAAAAAAAAAAAGAATGGAAAGAAAAAAAAAAAAAAATTTCCACGTTTGTTCTGACATCTAGGAACAGATGGTGTTAAAAGAATGACTGTTGAATGTATGAATTACAGACATTTTAGCCCCCAACACCTATATTGTAATTGTTAGGAATATGAATTGCATGGATAATAGGTACTTATCTCTTTTGCTGTTGAGATGTATTTCATTTTCTTACATTATAACATCACTGATGTTTTAGTAAAGTTGAATGAAGTTCAAAAAAAAAAAAAAAAAAAAAAAAAGAGACCTGGGTTTGATCCCTGGGTCAGGAAGATCCCCTGGAGAACTTGCTACTCACTCCAGTATTCTTCCCTAGAAAATTTCATGGACAGAGGAGATTGGTGGGCTACAGGCCATAGGGTCACAAAGAGCTGAACATGACTGAGTGACTGACAAATATTTTACCATTTTAATTCTTCACATGTATCTTACCCAGCTTGCTACTTTTTTTCATTTTATTTATAAAGACCCTGATAAATGAAATTTCTATTAAACTCATCTGTCATTTGCTTTGTAATTTATTTTTATACACTTCTCTATTTATCTATACTTATTTTTTCTTAAGATGTTATGCTTGTATTTACCTGGTTAATAACTTGAGATTTATTTCAGGGTATTTTCTTAGTTGAAACTTAACTTTAAATATTTTAAATAATAATTTTCCCTCAAAACATTTTATTCAATGATTTATAATTTTCCTGTTGATCTTAGATGTGTTCTTTATCCTAAATTAAATCCCTCTGTATATTAAGAACTTTTTTCCAAGGCTCTTTTGTTCCTTTAACCAGAAACTGTTTCTATCTTCTCCATGGAAATATAAATTAATTCCTAAAATATGAGCTAATTAGTCATTTGTTGATTTTGATTAAATATACTTCTGTTTTAAGGAGTATCCCTGAATGAGAATCATTTTGAAGAAAAAGCCATATACAAATGGAACAGCATGACATTTTTCATTTATATAAAACCTTCATTATCTAGCAACAGATATTTTTGATATATAAGAACAATGTGGTGACTTATAGATAGTATTATGAAAACTTGATACCACACAATCTAAGAAAATTTTTTACAGAGAAAATTAAGGAAAATTTCAGTGATGAAATTAAATCACAAGAAAAGTAATTAGTTCTTGAAAATGAAAATATGAAAATAAAGGATTTTATGCAAAATCCAACTCAGAAATATAACCTGTATGCCATATTTATGTGCTAAGTTTACAGAATGTGAGTTTTTGCTTGGTTTATTTAAATTCCAAACATATGTAGTCTTCCAAGTTTTCAAATAATTAAGTAAAAATGATTTTTGTGTCTTTTGACATTAAAATTAGAGTTATAAGTTAATATCCAAAAATACACAAACAGCTCACATAAATCAACATCAAAATATAAACAAATAAACAACTTGATTAAAAAAATGAGCAGAAGACTTGAACAGACAGAATCCATAACAGGATAAGCAGATTACTAATGGGCACATGAAAAGATGCTCAATGTCACAAATCATCAGGGTATTGAAAATCAAAACCAGAATGAGCTATCATCTCATACCTGTCAATCACTATCATCAAAAAGAACACAAATACAAAATGTTGGTGATGATATGGAGAAAACGGAACACTTATACGCTGCTAGGGGGAATGTAAATAGGTGCAGCCACTGTAGAAAACAACATGGAGATTTCTAAAAAAAGTAAAAATAGATCTACCATATGACCCAGCAATTCCAATCACAGGTAAAAAGAAACAGAAACACTAAATTGGAAATTTACATGCATCCCAATGTTCAGAACAGAGCTATTTATAATTGCCAAGGTATAGAGGCAACCTAAACAAAATTTTTCCATTTGCAAAAGCATGTATGGACTTGGAGGATATTAGGGTAACAGAAATGTCAGACAAAGATTAACACAAAGATAAATACGATAAAGTATCTGCTTGCAATGTAGGAGACCTGGGTTCGATCCCTGGGTCAGGAATATTCTTTGGAGAACTTGCTACCCATTCCAGTATTCTTCCCTAGAAAATTCCATAGACAGAGGAGCCTGGTGAGCTACTGTCAATGGGATCACAAAGAGCTGGACATGACTGATTCTACATGATGATACGTGTAGAATCTAAAAAATCACAACTAATGAATATAACAAATAGAAATAGACTAATAGAGAACAAATTAGTGGTTACCAATGGGGAGGAGACACGTGGGGAGGAGCAATACAAGGGTAGGAGATTAAAAGGTACGAACTGTTACGCATAAAAAAGCTACATGGATAAACACAGGGGATACACCCAGTATATTTTACCATAACCATAAATGGAGCATAATAACCTTTAAAACTGTTATCATTATATTATATAAGTTTTGCCAAGAGAATGTAATGGTCATAGCAAACACCCTTTTCCAACAACGCAAGAGAAGACTCTAGAGAACTTCCAGATGTTCAAGCTGGTTTTAGAAAAGGCAGAGGAACCAGAGATCAAATTGCCAACATCCGCTGGATCATCCAAAAAGCAAGAGAGTTCCAGAAAAACATCTATTTCTGCCATATTGACTACGCCAAAGCCTTTGAATGTGTGTACCACAACAAACTGTGGAAAATTCTGAAGGAGATGGGAATACCAGACCACCTGACCTGCCTCTTGAGAAACCTGTATGCAGGTCAGGAAGCAACAGTTAGAATGGGACATGGAACCACAGACTGGTTCCAAATAGAAAAAGGAGTATGTCAAGGCTGTATATTGTCACCTTGCTTATTTAACTTATATGCAGAGTACATCATGAGAAACGCTGGACTAGAAGAAGCACAGCTGTAATCAAGATTGCCGGGAGAAATATCAATAACCTCAGATATTCAGATGACACCAACCTTATGGCAGAAAGTGAAGGGGAACCTTTTTAGTTTAGCCTCTTGATGAAAGTGAAGGAGGAGAGTGAAAAAGTTGGCTTAAAGCTCAACATTCAGAAAACTAAGGTCATGGCATCTGGTCCCATCACTTCATTTGAAAAAGATGGGGAAACAGTGGAAACAGTATCAGACTTCATTTTTGGGGGCTCCAAAATCACTGCAGATGGTGATTGCAGCCATGAAATTAAAAGACGCTCACTCCTTGGAAGGAAAGTTATGACCATCCTGGATAGCATATTAAAAAGCAGAGACATTACTTTGGCAACAAAGGTCCGTCAAGTCAAGGTTATGGTTTTTCCAGTAGTCATGTATGGATGTGAGAGTTGGACCTTAAAGAAAGCTGAGCACCGAAGAATTGATGCTTTTGAACTGTGGTGCTGGAGAAGACTCTTGAGAGTCCCTTGGACTGCAAGGAGATCCAACCACTCCATCCTAAAGGAGGTCAGTCCTGTGTGTTCATTGGAAGGACTGATGTTGAAGCTAAAACTCCAGTACTTTGCCCACCTGATGTGAAGAGTTGACTCATTGGAAAAGACCCTAATGCTTGGAAGGATTGAGGGCAGGAGGAGAAGGAGACAACAGAGGATGAGATGGCTGGATGTCATCACCGACTCGATGGACTTGGGTTTGGCTGAACTCCGGGGGTTGTGATGGACAGGGAGGCCTGGTGTTCTGCGATTCATGGGGTCACAAAAGTCAGACACAGCTGAGCGACTGAACTGAACTGTACATGTTAATATATAGCATTGCACATACTCTACATGTATTAAAAAATAACACTGTAATTTTCCCTGCAAAGTCAAGTTCCTATTAGGGTAACTTCCCATACTCTACCTCTGGTGCCTCTGATACCTTGACAAGCTACAATGGACTTAAAAGTTAATGAAGGCAAATATATGACTTCATTCCCATCTCTGAAACTGTGAGCTACCACAAAGGAGGAAAAACAAAACTGTGGAAGCTGAAAATAAATTTTAAATTAGTAACAGAAATGAAAATTTGGGACATTTGTAGAGAAGAGCTTAGAGAACGACAGTTCTAGATCATAGTAGAAAAATGATGAGTTTGCCTTAAAAGATCATTGAAACTTTATCTAATTCTTCATGTGTAAAGAAAGTAGACATATCAAGGATGTATCAAAAAAAGGTCTATCATAATTTAATGCATTTAGATTACTTCTTGCATTTCACCTACCATTATCAATTACTTTTTTATTGAGAAAATTAGAGTAAAAATTACATTATATAAAATTTTTTTCTATACATCTGAGTGAGTTGTGGACTCTGGGAGAAGGCGAGGGTGGGAATGTTTCAAGAGAACAGCATCGAAACATGTATATTATCTAGGGTGAAACAGATCACCAGCCCAGGTTGGGTGCATGAGACAAGTGCTCGGGCCTGGTGCACTGGGAAGACCCAGAGGGATCTGGTGGAGAGGGAGGTGGGAGGGGGGACTGGGATGGAGAATACATGTAAATCCATGGCTGATTCATTTCAATGTATGACAAAAACCACTGCAATGATGTAAAGTAATTAGCCTCCAACTAATAAAAATAAATGGAAAAAAATAAAATAAAAAATTTTAAAATCTCCAATAAATAAATAAGTTGAAGTAATCTAACTAGAATGTTTTCCTATGTTTTCCTGATGGTTTCCTATCTCAGAGATATGATGCAGAACAAGAGACCGTCTAGCTCGTGAAGTGCAATTTATTTTTTTGTATTTTCTTCTTAAATAGGCTAATAGGCAGAGGGAAGATTTTAGGCAAAATACATGGAAGACAGACTTCCCAGGTGATGCCAATGGTAAAGATCTCACATAGCAATTAGGAGACGTAAGAGATGAGGGTTCAGATCGCTGGATTGGGAAGATCTCCTGGAGGAAGGCATGGCAACCCACTCCAGTATTCTTGCCTGGAGAATCCCATGGACAGGGGCGCCTGGAGGGTACAGTCCAGGGGGTCACAGAAGAGTAGGACACGACTGAAGCAACTTAGCATGCATACACTAAGAAGACCATCCTAAAAGAGTCAGTTAAAATATACAAGAAAATTGGAGTTATTTCTTAGATATATTTGAAATGGGATAAAAATGACATTTATTTGTAACATAAAATACATTTATCTATGTGTAATAACATTTATAAGTGCATCTTGATTGAAGACTTGTAGTTGAAGTGTACATTCTCTTGAGATTCTTTAAGGCATATGAAAATTGTCACCTTATAAGTATATAATTGAGCTGGCAGCAGTTAGGGTAATAAAATTCAGATGGTAGAAAATATTTTAGGACATAATTTTACATGTCAGTTATCTTTAAATTTAAAAATATAATTAAGTAGCACTTCAAATAGAGTTTAATTGTTCTAATCTTAATACAAGTATCTCACATTTTGAAAAACAGCTAAATAAAAACCGACCTTGAACATTTTAAATATTCAAAACTGTGCAGCACATTTCTTATAACAGAAAGAGGAACCTAGTCCCAATTTCTAGGAATCTAAATGCTCAAATCATATCTACAACTGACCAGCATGCTTATCTTGAAGAAAAGTAATAAAAAAATTTTAAAATATAAAATTATAAGATAGGACATAAATATCAAGCCTATCAAAATATAATTCAAACTCATAGAAAGTAGCCAATTATTCATGATTTATATAAACAAGCCTTGAAACAGGAAGTCAAGAGAGGACATCAGTTTGCACAGGATTTATAAAGTAAAGGGTAATCATATCTTAGAGATATAGTGATTCAGCAGAAGAGTAAAATAAGCTTTTTAAAGACAAAACAAGGGATATGTGTACCCACATATTATAGATGTATTTATTATCCTTGGAATATTATTTATGTGCTTTAATGAGAGACTCCTTAAGAAATATATAAGCTGGATAAGAATTTGAAAAAAATGAATACTAGTAATTCCATGATACAAGCTATAATTATTTTGAAGGAAAAAAGCACGTTTTTGCCTTAGGATACACTTTAGAAGTGATTCAGTACAACAATATAGCTCTATGGAATTTATCTTTAGGTCTATTAGAATTGCAAAATAATAAGAACAGTTTTAGGCAAATTATGGAGCTATCTTTCAACTTTTTTTGTGTTTCATCTTTTATAACTAAAAGCTTTGCTTACTGTATGACAGAATAAATATACGGTCAAACATCTAGTCTCTCTTTCATAGAAACAGAAAAACGAAATGTCAACATTTACCACCTATCACATCACTATTTAATCATTTATTACTTTATACATATTTTAAAGACTTGCATGCTAAGTAAAATTTTAGGCACTCAGAATTCAAAAATGTTTATTGAATCAGATATATGCTTAATTTAGTCTTTTTTTTTTTAAGCTAAGCTATAAAGAATTTTAAGGAATGAAAGACTGTTGACTGCTCTGTCGTAGACACCACGCAAACACTCTAACATGTGCTTGTTTTTCGCTCCATGGCACACAGCACAGAACTTGGCACATCATAGTTACTGAACGCAGTTGTTTTCTGACTAACATAGAGAGGTAAATGGGAAAAACAACGACATCACTATTTTGTAAAATGCCTTCAGGACAGATTTCAAGAGTCTGCTTGACTTTCTCAGCTGCATGGTTCTATAATCCTGCTTAGAGTATAACGCTTAGCTACTGCCATCTTGAAATTCTTAATAATTTTATCTTTAACCCATATTTTGTAAGCAAAGTCTGATGTGACAACTGGGAGCTTGACGCCCCGGCTTTCTCATTCATCCCATGCAGGCAGCCAACAGTTTCTGGCAAGGAGGTTTAAAGACCTTTAGAGTTCTCCCATTGTGGGTTGGGAAGCCCTGGGAATCTGGAGGTGTCATCAATTTCCCTACAGCTATCCCTGTGCAGGGGGAGGGTGTCTGGACTGGATCAGTGCCTGGGGACACCCTTCCTTCCTCTTTCCAAGGTTTTGAGTCTGTCTTATATTTGTCTGTCCTGGTCTGCTTGAGATACCCTTGGGGGCTGGAGATACCCCCAGCACCCCCAGTGGGGCAGGACTATAGGAAAAAAACTGTACTGTACTCTGATTCCACATGAGTTAAATGCTCTTATCTTTACATTTAAAAGTAGCATTGAGCAATGTAAAGATGAATGGTAAAGTTTACGCTAGTAATTTGAAATTTCCTTTTTATTTACTTATAAGGACAGTAAATGGCAAATAAAAAAGTACCATGACAAGCTGAGAGAGAGAGAGAAATTGCAGAAGGAAAAAGCTTTGTATTTTAGTACCTTTAATGGCCCTTTTGTTCCTGCTTTTTGAACAAAGGGAGGTCCTGCAGTTTCATTTTTCACTGGGCATCACAAGTTATGTAGCTGGAACTGACTGTTTTAGAATCCAAACCAAATAGAAAAGTGCTGAGGAATACATGGAAGAAAAAAAAAGCTACTTAAACATGTTATATGGAATTTCAGTGTGATTAAAAGGTCAGCAATTAGTTTTTAACCTTTACAAACTATTTATTAAATATAAGACACTTCACATTTTAAATAATTTATCAGAATAATCTATCAAACTTGAAAGTCTTTTAGTTTCACTTTTACACATTATTTTTTAAAAAAAATTATTAACATTTACTTTGAAGTAAAAAAGCACTTTTAGAAAATATCCCTTCCCCCAAATGAAAATCTACTTTTTAAAGAGTAACCACATTTGGATCAATAATTCAGTTATCCAAATCAGTCAATCTGTTATGCAGGCAGTTAAGTTAATGGAGTTAAATTGGCGTCCCTTTTTAAAACAAAGAATTGCATTGAAAATGAGCAATGTGCGGGATATTTGCTCAACCATAAAGTAGAGCCTTACATCACATGACAGTCATAGGTTATGCAAAATGTGATCAGGTTGCACCTATCTTCACTGCTAATCAGGTTTATTTTTATAGGATTTAAAATATTTTACTTAACAAGTTCTATTACTGTTTTTTCAATTTATATGGAGAAATGTCATTAAAATTGTTAATTTGGTATTAGCGGTATCAACATAGCAATAAGATCTTATTATTTTATGCTAAAGAAAACATTTAGTCATCTTTCTGAAAAACTGCACAAATAAGAATTTCTTAGAGAAACTTGATGACTCTAAAAGTCAACTGCTTAAAATCAAGTTTAGGATTAAGCATATTTCTCTAGCAATGTACAATCACCAAAAAATCCCATTATTGCTATTAAAGGATGGTTTAGTGTTGATAAAAACTTTTTGTTAAAAGTTCTAAGAACAGCACCAGAAGACTTAGTAAGCAAGAAATTCAATATACGCTAATGAATACATGTTTAACAATACTTTCTAGTAACTTTTGAGGCAAATTCCTGGTTAAATTTAAGGCTTTGCCCTTTTATTTCACACTGCCTGGAATGGTCTTTTATATTCAGGCTTTCTCCTTCAACTCATGATCTGCTGGAGTGTTACAATATCAAGAGAGGTGTTTTTGGTTTCCCTTTGTAAAATCTCCCCCTCCCATCACCTCCGAATCTCTTAGTCTGTTTAGTTTTTCTTCATGGGACGTATCATGACTTGACACTAAAATATGTTCTGAACAAAGGGACACTGTTAGCAGTTTGCATTGGTCCTTTATTGCTATATCTTCAGCACATTGAAGAGTTTCTGGCAGATAGTAAATACTCGAGAAATATTTTTTTTTTTTGATAGCAAACCCATGGAGTTTATTTCTTTTTAAAATTAGCAGTAACAGATATGAACACACACACATACAAAATCTTTGTCATACTAAATAAAATTTGCAGTAGTTCCTCAGTATCCACTAATTGCCAGTCATATTCAATTTTATTTTGTTATAATAGTTTTAAAAATGCCTTTTTAGGGTTGGGTTGTCCCTGGGTTGATTATTTTACTTTTTTTTTTTTTCCATTTATTTTTATTAGTTGGAGGCTAATTACTTTACAACATTGCAGTGGTTTTTGTCATACATGGAAATGAATTAGTCATGGATTTACATGTATTCTCCATCCCGGGCCCCCCTCCCACCTCCCTCTCCACCCCATCCCTCTGGGTCTTCCCAGTGCACCAGGCCTGAGCACTTGTCTCATGTATCCAACCTGGGCTGGTGATCTGTTTCACCCTAGATATACATGTTTCGATGCTGTTCTCTTGAAACATCCCACCCTCACCTTCTCCCAGAGGCCACAAGTCTGTTCTATACATCTGAGTCTCTTTTTCTTTTTTTTGCATATAGAGTTATCGTTACCATCTTTCTAAATTCCATATATATGTGTTAGTATACTGTAATGGTCTTTATCTTTCTGGCTTACTTCGCTCTGTATAATGGGCTCCAGTTTCACCCATCTCATTAGAACTGATTCAAATGAATTCTTTTTAAAGGCTGAGTAATATTCCATGGTGTATATGTACCACAGCTTCCTCATCCATTCGTCTGCTGATGGGCATCTAGGTTGCTTCCATGTCCTGGCTATTATAAACAGTGCTGCAATGAACATTGGGGTGCACATGTCTCTTTCAGATCTGGTTTCCTCGGTGTGTATGCCTAGACGTGGTATTGCTGGGTCATATAGTAGATCTATTTCCAGCTTTTTAAGGAATCTCCACACTGTTTTCCATAGTGACTGTACTAATTTGCATTCCCACCAACAGTGTAAGAGGGTTCCCTTTTCTCCACACCCTCTCCAGCATTTATTGCTTGTAGACTTTTGGATAGCAGCCATCCTGACTGGCGTGTGATGGTACCTCATTGTGGTTTTGATTTGCATTTCTCTGATAATGAGTGATGTTGAGCATCTTTTCATGTGTTTTTTTGCCATCCGTATGTCTTCCTTGGAGAAATGTCTGTTTAGTTCTTTGGCCCATTTTTGGATTGGGTCATTTATTTTTCTGGAATTGAGCTGCAGGAGTTGCTTGTATATTTTTGAGATTAATCCTTTGTCTGTTGCTTCGTTTGCTATTATTTTCTCCCAATCTGAGGGTCGTCTTTTCACCTTGCTTATAGTTTCCTTTGTTGTGCAAAAGCTTTTAAGTTTCATTAGGTCCCATTTGTTTATTTTTGCTTTTGTTTCTAAAATTCTGGGATGTGGGTCATAGAGGATCCTGCTGTGATTTATTTTTGAGTGAATGAAATAATAAGCTAACTGAAACCATCTCCAATTTCTGTTAATGCAGTTAACTGAGATCTATTAGGTAGATTGAGGATGAAAGTGTGTGTTAGTCGCTCAGTTGTGTCCAACTCTTTGTGACCCCATGAACCGTAGCCCACCAGGTTCTCTCTTTATGGAAGTTTCCAGGCAAGAATGCTGGAGTGGGTTGCCATTCCCTTCTCCAGGGGATCTACCATGACCCAGAGATCAAACCCGAGTCTCCTGCATTACAGGCAGACATTTTACCATCTGACCCACTAGGGAAGCTCAGAGATTGAGCACAGGCTCAGGCAAATAACACATCGTCCTCGTTCTCAAGGTGCTTATATATTGGTCAAACTATGACATATAAAACATGATTATGATCCAGTTAGAGAGGCGCATATGGGCTATTATTCACAAATGACTGGAAGCAGTTCATTTTCTAAACTTGTTGACTGAGAGCTGAGCCACTTACCAACTTCAGGAAACTCATTGCAAAGGTCTAACAGCCTTTCCTATACCATTCATTTTCTCAAAAGATGAATGCCAAAAAGACACTAGACTTGAGAGCAACTGGATGCTTCCCAGGACTAAACACAAAGTTTACAATCACCTGGACTCTATCAATTTCAATATTTGGCTGGACCATAAAGTTACTTAGTTATGATTAATGAGGCTGACATTTCAATTACCTTCCCTGCATAAAATACTCAGTATACTTCTCAGAAGAAGAATACTTTTCTTAAGAAATAGGAAAATTTTATCCGTCAATATAAAGTGTCTATGGCTTTTGAATATGTGATTTTCTTTTGATCAGGAAATATAAAAAATATAATATGATAGTATTACTCAGCTTAAATTATGGTTATTGCTTTTATTATTTTTTAACTTATGCCACTATCTTATATTCAGTGTATCTTTAGTAAGCATTTATACTTTTATATTGATTTCTTTTGCTTTGAATAAACTTGCACAGAGTTTTGGAGAAGGAATTGGCAACCCACTCCAGTATTCTCGCCTAGAGAATCCCGTGGACAGAGGAGCCTGGTGGGCTGTTGTCCATAGGGTCACACAGAGTCAGACACGACTGAAGTGACTTAGCATGCATGCATGCATTGGAGAAGGAAATGGCAACCCACTCCAGTATTCTTGCCTAGAGAATCCCGTGGACAGAGGAGCCTGGTGGGCTGCTGTCCATAGGGTCACAGAGTCAGACATGACTGAAGTGACTTAGCATGCATGCATGCATTAGAGAAGGAAAGGGCAACCCTCTCCAGTGTTCTTGCCTGGAGAATCCCAGGGACAGAGGAGCCTGGTGGGCTGCCATCTATGGGATCGCATAGGGTCGGACACAACAGAAGTGACTTAGTAGCAGCAGCAGCACAGAGTTAATAAAAAAATATTCACTGTCAAGAATTTTGAAAACATAGTGAGGATTAGGAGGAATATTCAGACATAAATAAATTAAAATACAGATATAAAGATGAATGAATGTTTTCAATGTCCCTAATTACCTACTCTAGCAGCGTGCAAAAGGTTGCTATTTGAAATAGATTATATTTTCAGGATGCAATGAACTGTAAATCAAATAGACATCTAAAGTTTATAAATATATGGAGACCTATGTTGATTTGAATCTATTTTCAATGTCAGTTCAATTAATTATTCCTGCCTGAGCACATATATGAATCTGCAAACAAAATGTAAGCCTAAAGCAAGACCTATATAGAATAGTCACCCAATGGCAGAGATAGGAGTGTTGAACATACATTTTAAGAAGTCAGATGATTGGAAAAACTGCTTCTGACAATAACTGCTGTAAATACCCTTTAGCAAATACCAGCAGAATTGGTTTGTAATTTAGTATGTCTTTCACTTTGAACATGATCCCTTAAGGTTTTTGCACATATCAGGATATCTACAAACACAATTTGTTTCAAGCTGACTATACATGATTAACATTTTCCTTTACTGTCTATGACCTGAATAATTCCTTTTACTAAATCACACATCTTTGTTTTTCCATCATGCACTGATGATTAAAATCAAATGATTTCTAGGTGTTGCTTTCTTGTTTTGCTTTCTAAATGAACTGCCTCTAAAGACCATTTAAATAGACTATGAAAATAGAAGGTTGCAAATATAGCTTTTAGGGATTGTAGAAGTCAGTTAATTAAGGTTTATTGCTAAGATTTCTAATTATGAGAGTCATAGTCTTAAATCTATAATCTTATTTATCCAACTAGAATCAGTATAATCAAGGAATGTTTCTCCTAACTACAGCTAAAGTAGTTCTAAGTGATTTGGGAATTTTTTTTTTTTACATTTCTTTAATTGTAAACAGTAAACAATTAAGTAAAGGTTGTTTAACATGGTTTCCTTAATATTTCTTAAGTATGAGAATATATATATATATATATACATATATATATATATATATAAAATTAACCATGGGCTTTCCTGATGGCTCAGCAGGTGAAGAATCTGCCTGCAATGCAGGAGACACAGAAGATGCAGGTTTGATCCCTGAATTGGGAAGATCCCCTGGAGGAGGAAATGGCAACCCACTCTGGTATTCTTGCCTGGAGAATCCCATGGACAGAGGAGCCTGGCAGGTTACAGTCCATGGGATTGCAAAGAGTTGGACAACGACTGAGAGACTAAGAACAATTAACTACTTGAAAGAAAAGGCTATTTGATGCAAATTTCCTCTTTATCCTCATGTTCTATACTGCACACATAGAGTAGTAAAAACATAATTAATGCAACTGTCTATATTTTTCAGTCTGTTTCATTTTATTTCCTAATTGTACTAACTCAACTCATGTACAGCATTATTATTCTGTTGATTTTCTTTTACCCAACCTGTGGCCCTGAGGATGTATTAGTAACTTCTGCTAAATGGCTGTCCCCCTAAGTTGTCTTGGCTATTTTGTAGACTCCAACCTATTTCTCCAAATCTTAGGTTAAGTGTTCAGTTCCATCCCCAGGTCCAACTGTACTTCTGCAATACAGCAATGTCGTCGACCTCCTTGGGTATATTAGCCCTCAGGGCTTAATTCCTCAATTGCTCAATCTTCACTTGGTTCCTTCTACTCAGCATTCTTTCCCTTCTTCTGGCTTCATCTGGCTTATGCACATCCCACTTATCTTTCACAACAGAACCTAACACTGTTTCCTCAGGAAGACCAGACCTTATCCTCCAGACCTGAGGAATACATGCTTTCAGAGAACCTGATGTTCTCCTTGGTGTGATTTATCACAGTACTATTTATGCATTTGTCAAATTATTTATTATCTACCTCCCTGCCAGGGTGTAAAATTCATAAGAGCTTTCTCACCACTGTACATATACTGAATAAATTAAACACTTATGAATAGCTCTATCATTTCTCTATGGTGTGAAAACAATATGTAACTTATGAGTAATGAGACAAAGAATTTACTGTGGTCTCCTCAGTCGAGTAAAACTGTAATGTGCTATCCTGTAACTTTGTACAGCACCTCTTGAGGTGCTTCAAAGGAAATTTCCAAAGATACCCAAGTAGAATGATGGGAGGTCCCTCCCTCTATCTGCAATAGTACACTGCTGTCTTATCAAGGCTGGCACACAATGAGGACAGCTCAAGTTTGGTTGTGGGACATTCCAGTTTCTACAGGTTCCTTTTTACTCCAACGCTAGGATCTGACCCTTTCTGATACGAAGAGTAACTGATACAGGCACAGACTGAATTATTTCACAATGCTACTCCTGACTAGAGTATTTGCATTTTTAAAGATGTGGTTTTCAAACATCAGAATTTCAGACACAAGAAAAGAAGGCCTTCTTTTTGTCTCTTAAAATTATGATATGGATATAGTGGTTCATATAAATAAAACTGGCAATAATATTTTATAAAGTATATATGTGGACCTTGATGTATTTTTCAAACAAAATTTAAATATATTTTGATTTTTCATTAAAACATATCTAAAACAAAGTAGAATTACATGAATAATAAATGTTTCTCAATAGTCTTCTCAAAGATAAATTTATTGGGAGGATTGTTTAATAATATTTACTATCCTCTTCCAGAAAGTTTAGTTTCAATATATGGATATTACATCTTGTTCCATGACTAATATAATTTCTGTCCTTATAGCAATACAGTTTTAATGAATTCTTTCATTTTCAAAATGAGAAATAGATTTCACCCTGCCTTCTGCTACATTAGAAAAATAGTCCATATGAACTCTCTTCTAATACTAGAACGAAAGACTATTATATGTATGTATAATGTATAAAATTATAGAAACATATTTACATATGTATTTGATTTAAAGTGATATATTGTTTTTATTCTCAAACTTAATTATTTATACCTTATAGTTAGAACAGTTGTACTGGGTTATTTTAAATCAGGTAGCAGAAAAAAGACTTAGAAATAATCTGCTAGTGCAGAGCAAAACAGAAGACCTAAATCTGTTTTATCTTGAAAACACATCTGACAAGATTCTGTTGATACTATGGGAAAGAATAAAAAAAAGGAAAACAGGAATTCCATTTTTAACAACCAAAAAGCAAATTCTATGATGTAGAACAATTTGCTAAATGAAGGGGAACATTATATAGTAAATACAAAAATGGTGATTTTACAGTACTATTTGTTTGCTTTATTTATTACATGTATTTCTGAAGAGCATCAGTAAAGTGAACTTATGTATATTAGTTTGAATAGTCAAATCCATGTCAAATATGGTTTTAGAATGCTAAAGTTTTCTTCCTGTATTTTTTACAGATTTAGAGGTGTTTTTCTTTTCACTTCTTATTTTGCAACAATGATAGAGTCATAGAAACTTACCAAAAAATAAAGTGTATAGCAACTTCCCACATATACTTTACCCAGCCTCCCCCAATGTTAACTACTTGCATAACTATAGTGCAATATCAAAACCAGGAAATTGACATTTGGAAAATCCACAGGGCTCGTGTGTGTGTATGTGTGTGTGTGTGCGCGCGTGCGCATGCCCATGTATATGCATTGAGTGTAACTCTTTGCAATTTATCATGGATCTAACTTCATGTAACTACCACCATTATCACTGCAAGGCTCACTCTTGATAGTCCTTCACAGCCACATGAACTCTGTGGATTTTCCAAATGTCAATTTCCTGGTTTTGATGTTGCACTATAATTATGCCACCTAGTCTGTGGCATTTGTTATAGCAGACTCAGCAAATAAATATAGTGTAAAAGAACAGTTTTATCTGTATAAATTATTCTCATCTATATGTGTTCACATAAAACAATACTTTTTGTTATAAGACAATACTTTCTGTAACAACATAATTTGTGAATGCTTCTCAAAGGGAGTTTTTAAATCTCAAATTTTCCTGGTATCATGCTTTGTGAAAAATTACATAATGGGGGGATTAAAGAGAATATATTCTTCTAAACAGCATAGGACTCTTCATGCCTGACTACATTGCAGTAAAAATCTAAAGTGTTAAAAGGGGCCATTTAGCTGAAAGCAACTGGGGTTTTTAAAAAGATATTTTTTACACAAAACTGCACCCAAACAACAGCATTTAAATACATTAATGGATATATTTTCTGTTCCTTTTAAGAGTGAATTATGGTTAGGCATGTTGGCTGCACTTTTTTTATTATATAGATATGAATTATAATTAGTATAAATCCTTACTATTTGCTTATTTGACATGGAAAAGAGAGGGCTGCATAAGTTGGGCAGCTGAATTTTAATTCATTTAGTAACCTTTTTTATGTCTGATGTTTGTTGATAAGTAATGTGAACTTGCTTGTTAAGCTATATCAGCACAGGATTATATGAAAAACATAATGCATAGCCATTAAAGAGAAGGATTGTATCTAATTGACAATACTAGTAAGAAGTAATATAAAAAATACCTTTCTGCACCTTGGGAAACAGTAAGAACAACAATCAGTAAATCACCCCTATAATGTAGAGCATGTGCAACTGTACCCCAGTGAATACAGGTCCACCGGGGATATTAAGCATTAAAATGGAATTACAGATCTGTTTTGAGAGAACAGCAGTAGAACTTACCATCTTGATCTGTGGTCACTGTAATAGCTGTGAATGGCTTGGGAGAAAAACTCAACTCAGAAACTCCATTCATGGCTTCTATTTCAAAGGTGTAATTCACGTGGGACACAAAGTCAAGCACTACCACGGAGCTGTTGGTCAGGCCTGTGTGTCTCGGGATGAAGCGGAGTCCTCCACCGCAGTCCTCACATGGGCTGCTGTCTAAGCCACATCTCTTACAGATCACACTGTACGTGAGGTCTCTTCGCCCTCCTGTGTCACTTGGAGGGCTCCATTCCAAAATAAGGGCCGTTTCATTGATGTTAAAAACCACATTCCTAGGAGCTGAAGGCGGCCCTAGAGAAAGCAATTAAAAAACAAATGTACATGTATAGGACAATGAACTATAGTGCTAACTTGAAAACGTCATCAATAAACATGGGCTGGTCTTTTATATCAGTCTGAGCTCTTTCTTCTGATGGAAGCCATAAAGAGAAATGGTTAAAAATATCTGCATAAGTTGAGGAAGGGTGGAGTCTTAGGCGTGAAGATGGTCTATATATTAACTTTTGGCATATGAATTTCAGTATGTAACATCAAAAGCCACCAAAAGATCACCAAAAGATACAGTAACTATACTTCTTAAATTTGTTCACTGAAAAAATACAATAACCGAACATTATTTTAAATTACATGATGGCTTTGTATGATTACATCTTAATAATCACATCATCATTTAAAAACTTTGAAAAAATAATAACATACATATATAAAATATGTGTTCAGTATTTCAGTCTTCAAACTATGCTTGATGTATAACTAAACCTCTCATTCATTTGAAAATCTAAGAATCCTTTTCTCACAGGCTGAGAATAAACGGCCATAAATCTAGGGTGGACACACAGTTTGGAAGGAAGGGAATAGGAACAGAAACTGGAGGTGGCATAAATACTTTTTTAGGTCCTGTAAATTTCACGGGACAAAAGCATTATTTGGAAGGGCTGTGTGAGTGTGCTCAATTGTATCCGACTCTTTGCCAACCTCTGGACTCTAGCCCGCCAGGCACTAGAGTCCATGGAATTGGACTGTCCTTCTGAATTGTCCATGGAATTGTCCAGGCAAGAATACTGGAGTGAGTTGCCATTTCCTTCTCCAGGGCATCTCCCTGATCCAGAGATGGATCCCAGGTCTCTTGTGTCTCCTGCATTGGCAGGTGGATTTGGAAGTGATCAAAGGGGATATACATAAGATATGGTACCTAGATTTTATTTATATTAACTTTACTAAGCATAAGTAAATGTGCCCTTGAAAGCTTATAAAGAGACTCCCAAGATCCTCTTATGTGTCATCAAGACTCTGCATAAGCCATATTGGTCATGGGTGGTGGATGAGCATCTGCTCTCTTTTCTCATTATTTTTCCATATGATCACAATACACAGAGTACTTAATATCTTTACTCATTTTTTTCTCTTAAAATTGTGTCAATAATCTAGTATATTCATCTGAGTCCTTCAAACCTCGGTTTCATATCATTCACTGAACAATTATTAACTGAAGGTCTACTAGGTGCCAGACAGTGCACTGTCTGCTTGCTATATTGTGAAATGCCACAGAATCCTTCTGTAAGAGACTATGCCTATGACAGATACTTTGAAAAATAATTCATTGCATAAATGACTCATTAAATAATATTCCTGCTATATTTTAAAAGGGTAGTCTTAAGAAATTAAAACAGTTCTTTAAAATTAGGCAATTTGCTTAGAAGGAGGAAAAGAATCCTCTGTGACATTCTCTGCATAGAATTAAATTCAAGTTTTCATATAGGCTTCTTTTGGATTTCAAGACATGGTCATTCATTCATTAAATAAGTTTTCCGTGACTACCAAGTGTGCCATATATTCTGCTAGATCTTGGGCTTACAGCATAAAGCTGATAAATGTTATTTCTGCTTTCCTGCTATTAACATTTTAGCTGAATGGCTAGATAAACACAAACACACACAATACCAGAAGAATAAAATTCAAATTATAATAAGTGCAATTACAGAAATCAAAAGGAATGGAGCTAAAAAAAGTAACAGGGGCCAACCTGAGAAACCTTCGAGAAGGTCTCATGCAGATGGTGTGGAAGATGTAGAGAGGGGTAGGAAGGATTTTAGAGATAGAACATGCATGGTTCTTCAGTCAAAAAAAGATTGTGAAACAGGCATGGAAGTGACAGAAGATCACTGTAGCTAGAATGCAGAAGGAGTAAATAAGTGACTTTTAAGCAACAGGAAGGGGTCGGTTAATGCAACAATGCTATGCTCACTGGAATGAGTCTGTAGATATACATATTTTTTTTCCATTTAAAGGGAAGAAGCTGACAGATTCTGTGTACAGAAGTGATGTGTTTCAAAAACAGCAATCTGGCTGCAGTGTGGGGAGTGGTCTTAAAGAGTACAGAGGACTCAGTGACAAGATCTGTTGCACGGTGTTAGAGAAGCATAACATAATCACTCCTAAATCCATATGATTGGGTGTCGGGTTCAAGATATTAAGAAATGCTATGCTTCCCTTTTTCATCTTGTTGGATCCTATTATCAGCAACCTGATGGGTATGGCTCAGACACCTATATGTACACCACCTAAAGCCAGCCCTGGAAATGGGGGACAGTTAGTTTTTCTAAAAGGTTTCTGTATACCTTGCTTTATGCCATTTCATGTTCCAGGGAGTTACAGACATGTCTGCTTTCAGAAAGGCAAATATTGAAGCGATTATAAACTAAAGCACAGGGGTAAGCACAGTGTTTTTTTTTTTTTTTTTTTATCTCCAACCTAGACTCATGCCTAGGAGATAAAGATTCATTATCATTATCATAATAATGTCTTCTTACTGGATGACATATTCATATTGTTGCTCTTTTCTCTTATTTATAATGGAAAACATGAATTATTATTCACTTACATTTCTAAGATCAGGAAGAATGTTATCAATTATGTTATGGGTGTCTGCAAGTATATGACTGTCCGCCTAGAGATACTTAAATTAAAAAGGCAGACACCCTTCTTACTCAAGGGCCCTCATGCCAATTTGCATGACGATTAAATAGCTTTTTAATTGCCGTTAAATTATACCAGCTAAACTGTGATTTCATGCAAATATTAAGCTGTAATGACTACAGTGAATCATTTACTAAGATTTAGAACTTAGAACAAAGAGAGATAATTAATTCTAATCCTCAGATTCCACTAAATTATGTGTCACTGGGCTTTTATGAATGTGGCCTGATTGCTCTGTTATCATTTATAAATTATACAAAGATTATGTGACACATTGGGGGGAAAAAACTTGGCAGCAATAACTCTTTTGGAGACATCTGTATTGAAAACTCTCACGGATTTCCTTCTGTTGATCTTTTTCTTCAAAGGAAACAAGCAATTCACACAGGAAGAAAGCAATCTCCACACTGCACTCTCAGGACCAACCTCATAAGAAAAGGACAACTATCCTAATTTGCAACTAGCAGTTTTTCAAGACCATGATGCAATAAACTTGAATAAAAACTACAATCTCATTTCTATTAGTTTAAGAACACAGCTTCCGTCTTCCTTTGGCTTCACTTTGGATGTCCCCTTTACACAGTTAAGTCACAGTGCTCATAGTAAACTTATGAGAAGTGGTGGCAGGGCTATCCAGCCCCTTCCCAGAAAAGCATCTGGCCTTACAACCCCCATCTTCCTCTCAGAGTGGCAGACGCCAAGTGGGCTGCAATGTTTTAAAGTTAATTTTCATTTTTTCTTTATGCAAAATGTTTTAAACAGAACTATATTTCTCAAAATGCATCCCATTATCTCTAGTCCCTTGAGATAAAACACAAAAAATGAGCTCAGTGCTCAAATTAAGATTCCTCTGGCAGATTGATGCTGACACAAAAGAAACACAATTTCCTTCCCTTTGCTGAATCCAACATTTCCCAAACATTTATTTATAAATATTATTTTCAAAGAAGCATTTGAAAGAAAACTAGCGTTCTGCTGAACACTCTTTAAATAAAGGCTGACATTGAAGGAGAACAAACTTAGGGGTCACATTTCAGCTACTACATACACTGCTGTAGACATCATATTTTATGTTTATAATTATGAGAGTATATTAACTTGTAAATAAGCAGTGATCGTTTTCACATTAGTTGAAGAGTGATTATTAATTCACCTATTAACTCTATAGCTAATTGTGGTTTATAGATACATTTTTAACCTTAAGAACAATGAAAATTTGATTCAAGTAACTGAGGATATCAAATCATGAAAGGCTATAGCCTATCAAACTGTATTTTCCCATTCTTAAATTACTACCTGACAATAATTTAAATGTGTCTGCTAATTAAATGACTACCAAGATGCAATGATATGGTTTCCTAATAAAAAACATATTCACATCTGAGTTTATGGATGAGAGAAAATAGTTCTGTGTTTACCTGTGTCAGAGAACATTAAAGATATAGTGAATCATCTAGAGATGTTTCGGTAAATGCTTTTGCAAAGGAGTAAATTATATGAATAAATGAAAAAGTACGTCTCCAGAGTTTCATAATGTACTAAAAATATCAGCTGTCAGATTTGCATATAGACATAATTTAAAACTCTAAAAGTCATTTCATTTTTTCCACTATCACTATCAATTTTAAATTTATAATGATTAACTTTATAGTAATATTATTCCTATATAATCTTTGAAAAAGGTACTTAGTGGAGCCCTGTTAACAAAATTTTGTATTTGTATTCGTATCTAAACTACTATGTGCTCTATTGATAAGACTTGTTCATAAAATGTTTTTATATTTGGAAATAGACGATGAAACTGGGACTTCAACCTCACCACAGGGAAAGAATTAAATCAATTTATTCAGAGAAAGAAATGAGGCCCAGGAAAGTATTGTAATTATGTCAAGGTCATAAAATTCATTAGTGGTAGGATGATAATCTAAGTCTTTTTAATGTTTGTTTGGTTTTTTTTTTCACTCTATCATGATGTATTCATCAATAAATAGAAAAAATACCTGCATTTTATTGGGTTTTGCTGAGAGAGTACAGTCAAATATAAATTTTCAAAACACAGCGAAAAGAGAGCAATTTATTGCCTTCCTGCAACAAATTTCTTTTAATAATATTCCTTAAAGCATTTAAAAATAATTTATTTATAGAAGAACAACTGAAAGTTAAATCTTCAAGATAAATATTGCTCAAAATAAGAAACATGTGCACTTAAAATCCTTTGAACTCTACATATTCTTATTTTCTTCAATATTATTGCACTTACTTCAGTAACTAAATTGATGTCTAAAATTAAGACTTGTTATCACTTATGTTTTCACAATACTACAAATAACGACCTAAGATAACTCTTGTTATATTATCCCTGAATTCTAAAACTCATAGTTAAAGGAAATAAAAATAATTAAAAAATAACTCTAATAGTCTAAACACCATTCACTTCCAGAATTAAATCTAAAGCTCTCAACCTTGTCTACATTTGTCTTTACAACTAGGCCCATCCCTCAGCCTCTTTCTCCTTTTAGTCACATCTCAAGGCCTTTGGACAAATTGTTTCTTTATCTTTTTTGCTCTGTGGAAAATTCCTACTCATTCTTCATATTCTGATTTAGGTGTTACTCCCTTTGTGATACCTTCCTTCTGTCCTCGGGCAGAACTGAATACTTTTATACAATGTAGGCATGATTTTAAAAAAAGAGCATTATTTAGCACTTTCTTTGTTCCAAGGAGTATACTTGATATTTCATGATTTGTTTCTTTCAATTATCACAACAAACAACCTGTAAGGCAGTTATTAATACCCTGATTTTATAGAAAAGGTGATTAATGCTTACCAAATATATATATTGCACTGAAATATGTATATTCATATATATAAGTCTATTCTAGTTTAGTCCGATACAAAGGTGACATATTCTTTAACTAAGGGCATGAATAGAAGGCATGGTTTTCTGCAACCCTACAAGAATGGTCTTTTACACAGTGCAAATTTTGAAAAATATTGGGAAACAGTGTGTTCAAGGCTATAATCTTTGCAAGAATCAGGTGTTGCTAATTCAAGATAGGAATATGTTACTTGAAAATCCATGGCTAATTCATATCAATGTATAACAAAAACTACTGTAATGATGTAAAGTAATTAGCCTCCAACTAATAAAAATTAAAAAAAAAAAAAAAAAAAGAAAATCACTTAAGTAGTGGAAAGGACTGTCTATATTATGAAAATATTAAATATAAAATAATAAATATTAATATTTATTAACTAATAAAAACTCAGCAAAATGGACTGCCACCCATATCTCTATTCATTGGCATGGAATAAAAAGCTTCTTTTTTATTATTTAGAGATATTCGAAACTTGAAAAGTAAGCATTTGTGGCTCTAGATTTCTATTCTATAGAGTGTGGACATAATTTTACCATGGAAAATTTTCAGAAAATAGCTGTCAACTATTTTCATCAATGCAGAAAAGAATATTTGATATAAACCCATAGAATATCTAGTTCTAACAATTATCAAAATATGCAATAATTGTGCAGGGCAAGAGTTAAAGGGTAAGAACACATTCATAATAATAAAAGCACACTAAAATACAAATGAAATCAAGAAGAACCTGAGTTTGAGTGTTTTGAGTAAAAAATCATCCAGTTTCCCTCAATATGAAGAAAATATCTTGCATATCTGTATACAACCCTTTCTGTGTTTCAGTCAGGTATTTTAAATTAAACACTCATTAGAAATGAAAAAAAAAAAGAAATATGATGAGTCTAACCTATGTCATATTTTGGGAGGGAAAAGCTAAATAAATAGATTAAAGCATATTAATAAACCTTTCTCAAAAAGTAAAACATTGCAGGGGTAATTATGAATGTTCTATATCCAATTATGGATGATTTGTGGTCACTGGTCTGTTGTGTACAAGTAGATGATATTAAATGGGACAATCCTCTCTGAGTTCCAGTTGTTGATGCCAAGAATAGATCTGCTCTGGCAGATCTGGCAGCAAGTGGTAACTCAATTCTTCAGCATCAGCAGAGTAATCACTCAATATCTCCTCCTATGAAGGAACCTCTCCCAGGTAATTTGGTAAAAATAATCTTGCCTGAAATAAAAACTAAAATATTTATGTTTTAGGAAACTCCATAAAGCTCAAGCGACATCTTACATCAGTGATCTCTGCTAGCGAAACAGATTCACTACATATAGGTGTCTATTCTGGAATATAAGGATCACTTTAATTTTAAAAATATACCATTGCAACACACAAAGGAAATATTTAGCTATTTTCTATAATGAGAACAAGTCTAGAATATAGTACAGCCTGCTAGAGGTAATAAATACATCTTTGCAATGTCTCCCTTTCTGGCTTCTGCAAAATCACGGCTGCAACAATTGTGTTTGCAATCAGCCACCTAAGCAATCAGTTGTGGCTTTTATTTTCCAATAGTGAGATGGAAAAGCAAGGTACTAGAGTGTTTTTTCCATACAAAAGAACCTTAGCAGAAAAAGAGAGGGAGGGAGAGGGAGATGGAGGAGGAGGAGAGAGAGAGAAACACAAAGAGATTGGATGAAACAGAAAAGACATCAAACAAAGTGGGGGTATCTGGAGCATCCTGTATTCACCCAGAGTAGGGGACCTGAGAAGGGCAGCTGAAATAGAGAAGAACACACCTTTCCTGCTGCATCTAAACACAATATTCGTTCTACTCAAAATAAGGTTGAGAAAATAATGACTTTCTTAAGTGGCAAATTATTCCAGAAATAAAGAAGCCATATTTTACAATGTTAGTCTTAGAGCAAAAATAAATTCAACTCTTATACTTTCATTCCAATCATTGCCACTGTATATCAAACACAATGAAAAAAAAGACATGACATTTGCCTAACATATTGAGAAAAATTGGGAGAAATTGTTTTTCACTCAAGGTACCTGAGTACATATTTAGATGACCAAGAAAAGTGAAATCCTTAATGATGTACATGAAAAGTACCTGTATATATGACTTACATTTTACATTTTGAACTTCTCTAAGTAGGCAGCACAAATGTTTGTTGAATGTGTTAATCTTCCAGCACCTGTTCAGTAATTAAAATAAAATCTTCCTTTTGATTTAAACACATGAGAAACATCGAAGTGAAAATGTTATGACTGTGGAATTACATTTGTCTATGCATCCATATATTAGATTCTCACTTTATTTCTTTGTCTTTTCTTTTTCTCTGCCTTCTAACTCGACAAGTACTTTCTTAGTAACTTTTACAGTCCTTTGTTTCTCGAACCTTAGTGAACATTTTCTCCTTCTGTCCTAGAAAAGCCTTATAGACAGTTATTTTGATAACAGACTTCTTGGCAAGCAGCATGGTCTCTTGTGCTTCAAAATGATCCAAGAGGCAGCCCTAATTGATTAATATGAGATATTATGGAGTGTCCTCCATGGCTCATCCTTTAAAGCATAGAACATACATTAATGAATCACCTGAGAAATTAAGAATCTATGAAGTAGATTAAAATAACAGAGAAAACATTTCAGAATTTCATTTCAAATTTATTATTCCTAATTTCTTCTACATACTTTGCAGTTCATGTAAAAGGTACACAACAAATGTCTTAAAGATCAAGAATGTCCAAACTTAGAAGTTATCACTGGATATCAGGACCATTTGAGAGATCCTAGTATAGTTAAAATTAGACATGGGAAAACAGGCCAGGGCTGAACTTTGGATGCCCTTGGATTGACTCTTATAATTCTGGCAAAAAGGTGTTGGGCTTTGAAAGATTTTAGGCATAGGAAAGAGTAAAATAATCAAGATCTTGTTTTAATTTAAAAATAATATTTTCAAATAGTTTAGAATATTTGGAGGGATAGAATATCAAAGGAAGGAGACGTGCCAAAATATTATTACATTAGCCCAAGTGAGAGTTGATGGTCTTATCAAAAAGGAAAGGACTAGGAGTTTGTATGAAGGAATGGACAGAAGAAATACTAAAAAGTAAAACTGACAAGATTTGTGACTACTGAGAAACATCAAGGGTAGGGACAGGGTTATAAGTCCCTTGCTTGGAAGCATGGGTAGATAAGGATACACATGATAAAGAAATAAGCTGAGGTGAATGA
Source organism: Odocoileus virginianus (assembly GCF_023699985.2). NCBI lineage: Eukaryota > Metazoa > Chordata > Mammalia > Artiodactyla > Cervidae > Odocoileus > Odocoileus virginianus. The sequence continues at coordinate 14,328,325 of NC_069698.1, forward strand.
ACAGGCCAAGGTATGAAGTAATAAAAGTGATTTTCAAAGATGAGGTAAAATTATTAGTTGATATGTTCTTCAAATATTTATTTTGTGCCCAGTACTTGTCTGGTATTATTATTAGTGCTGGAGATAAAGTAAAAAAAAGAACATTCATGATCCACTTGCAATCTACTATAGGCAGAATGAAAATAAACAAGGAAGTGAGTGTACAAATAAATCAGATATTTTCTAAGAGTGACATAGGCATAAAAAATAAAATATATGATATAAAAAAGAGTAACTGGGAGGGATTCTACTTTTGAGTAGGTGGTCAGAAAATACTTGGCTGATTGACATTGGAGCCTGGCAATAAGAAATCCACGATAGAGGACCTAAAGAAAGAGAATTTCAAGTATAGAAAACTTTTAGCATTAAAGATGAGAACAGTGCAGCATCATGGAAGTCCATGAGTTTAACAACCAAGAAGAGTATGGTGTGATACAAGATTGGAGTTGTAGGCAGGTTTTTCTGGAACACACAGGTTGTCAGATCCCAAAATGAGATGGCGAGGTGACTTTGGACCTTAGAGAGAAGACTGGGATATGGATAAAAAAAATAGGCATCATCTCTTTATAGGTGCTATTTGAAGCCATGAAATTAAGAAAATGTCATAAGAACAGAAAGCTAAGAAAGGAGTATGAGAAAAATTAACATTTATCATTGAAAAAGCAAGAAAGTTCCAGAAAAAACATTTACTTCTGCTTAGTTGACTATGCCAAAACCTTTGACAGTGTGGATCACAATAAACTGTGGAAAATTCTGAAAGAGATGGGAATACCAGACCACCTGACCGGCCTCTTGAGAAATCTGTATGCAGGTCAGGAAGCAATAGTTAGAACTGTACATGGAACAACAGACTGGTTCCAAATAGGGAAAGGAGTACATCAAGGCTGTATATTGTCTTAACTTATATGCAGAGTACATCATGAGAAACACTGGGTTGAATGAAGCACAAGCTGGAATCAAGATTTCCAGGAGAAATATCAATAACCTCAGATATGCAGATGACACCACCCTTATGGCAGAAAGTGAAGAACTAAAGAGCCTCTTCATGAAAGTGAAAGAGGAGAGTGAGAAAGTTGGCTTAAAGCTCAACATTCAGAAAACTAAGATCATGGCATCTGGTCCCATCACTTCATGGAAAACAGATGGGGAAACAGTGGAAACAGTGGCTGACTTTATTTTTTTGGGCTCCAAAATCACTGCAGATGGTGACTGCAGCCATGAAATTAAAAGACGCTTACTCCTTGGAAGGAAAGTTATGACCATCCTAGACAGCATATTAAAAAGCAGAGACATCACTTTACCAACAAAGGTCTGTCTAAGCAAGGCTATGGTTTTTCCAGTAGTCATGTATGAATGTGAGTGTTGGACTATAAAGAAAGCTGAGCACCAAAGAATTCCTGCTTTTGAGCTGTGGTGTTGGAGAAGACTCTTGAAAGTCCCTTGGACTGCAAGGAGATCCAACCAGTCCATCCTAAAGGAGCTCAGTCCTGGGTGTTCATTGGAAGGACTGATGGTGAAGCTGAAACTCCAATACTCTGGCCACCCGATGCAGAGAGCTGACTCATTTGAAAAGACCCTGATGCTGGGAAAGATTGAGGGCAGGAGGAGAAGGGGACAACAGAGGATGAGATGGTTGGATGCCATCACCGACTCAATGAACATGAGTTTGGGTAAACTCTGGGAGTTGGTGATGGACAGGGAGGCCTGGCGTGCTGCAGCTCATGGGTTTGCAAAGACTCAGACACGACTGAGCAACTGAACTGAACTGAACAGGTGAGCAAAAGAAGAGAAACCATCCATGCCAACACATACAAGGTTCAGAAAATTAAGAGGGTGAAGGGGAGATTGCAGAGTCTTAGAACAAAAGAGAACAAATAGTTTCAAGAAAAAGGAAGAGACCAACAGAGTTAAATGTCAAGAATTATAAGACAAAATGTTTCTAACACAATATGGCAAGTTAGATCATTGATCAATTTTTCTTACATAGTTTACTTCAAGAGATTACAGTAGGGTGAAGAGCAAAATTCTGAATGCAGTAGAGTAAAAAGTAAATTAAAAGTGTGTGAAGAAGTAAGTGTAGCCAATGAAGACTGCTTTTCCAAGTACTTGCTTTGGGAGAAAAATTATTGGGCTGGGAATATTTTTTAATGACAGAAGTTTGAGTATAGTTATAGGTTAAAGATGGTTAGTGGAAACAAAATGGCAAAGAGGAAATTAACAACAGTAGCCCAGCTCAATAGACTTAAGGATTAGATCATCCCCTATAATCAGTATTTGAAGAATTAGTTTTGATTATGAGACATCTTTGTTTTTTTTTAATCTGTAGCCATCCAAAGCACCTAAAAATCTTTATGTGTATACCTTACCAAAGAAGAAATACTGATGGCAAATAAGTGTATGAAAAGATGTCCCACATTATATTATCAAGAAAATGCAAATCTAAACAACAGTGAGGTGCCACTACATAACTATCAGAGATAGTCAAAATCCAGAACACTGATAACAATAAATGCAGATGAGGATGTGGAGCAACAGGATCTCTCATTTACCAGAGGGATGCAAAATAGTATAGTTTGGTGGTTTCTTACAAAATTAAACATATGCCTATCATATGATTCAGCAATTACACTCCTAGGTATTTACTCAAACATGTTGAAAATGTATGTCCATATAAAAACCTACACATGAATGTTTATAACACTTTATCCATAGCTGCTGAAACTGGGAAATAATCAGGCTGTCCTTTCATAGGTAAATGGTATATCTAGACAATGGGATATTATTCAGCACTTAAAAGAGATGTGCTATCCAGCCATGAAAAAACATGGAAGAATCTTAACTGTATGTTGGTAAGTCAAAGAAGCCAATTTGAAATCTTGTACTATATCATTCTAATTATATAACACACACACACACACACACACACACCCTTATAGATAAAGACACAATACAAAAATAAGTGGTTGCTATAGGTTGGTGGGAGTAAGGGATGAATATGTTCCCCAAAGATTTTAAGGCAGTGAAAATCCTGTGGATGATACTATAATGATTGATACATGTCATTACACATTTCTCAAAACCAAAGAATGTACAACACCAACATTGAACCCTGGGGTAAACTATGGACTTTGGGTGGCAATGATATGCTAATATAGCTACACCAAATATAACAAGTGTACCATTCTGGTGAAGGATACTGATACTGGGGAGAGCTGTGCTTGTTTGGGTGTAGGGAGGGAGGTATATGGGAAATCTCCATACTTTCTCTTAATTCTGTTCTTAATCTAGAATTGCTCTAAAAATGAAAATATTTATGTAACTGTATCGTATATATGTCTCAAGATTATGGAATGTAAAATGACACCTATTTACAGGGCAGGGGCAGAGATGCAGACATAGAGGATGGTCCTGTGGACACAGCCGGGGAAGGAGAGGGTGGGAAAATTAGGAGTAGCACTGACATATATACACCACCATGAGTAAACAGGCAGCGAGTGGGAAGCTGCTGCAGAATACAGGATGTCCGGCCAGGTGCTCTGTGATGACCCAAGGGCTGGGTGGGATGGGGGTGGGTGGGAGGGAGGGAGGCTAGAGAGGGAGGGTACACACACACACACACACACACACACACACACACACGGCTGATTTACTTTGCCGTATGGCAGAAATCAAAAACACTGTAAAGCAATTATGCTCCAATTAAAAATGTAAAAATAAAAGATAAAAAGATGCCCAACTCTACATTGAAAATCCAAAGAAATTATAAAACTCTTAAGGGTGAAAGCACATGCTGTGTTGTACCAGAAACTTAAGGGGTTGCTGTTGTTTTGAAGATAGTGCTAAGAAGCAGGGGAAGATCTTTTCAGGTCCTGAAAATCCTGTCACTCATATCATTACAGGCAACAGCTACCGAGGAATTCTTTCCCTACTAGGGAATTTACTAGGGAATATGTGGCATTACATATTTTTAATCCATTTCAGCCCCTGTGAAATTACATAAGATAAGCAACATCGTGGCACCAACTCATCAAGAAGGGTGAAATTTCACTATATCTTATTTATGTATTTAACAAGACTTTTATAACTAAGAGGTGACATTTTACTTTTGCATAGCTTAGCAATGCATTAATATCAATATATTCACTTTTATTTTTAAAGTGTACAGATAATTTATGATGCTTTAATAATAGGAGAATATTACTAATTTAAAATTCTTGGGGCATGCATTAAAATGACCTTCACATTTAGATTTAATATTCTATTGGTTTCAAATCAACAATGGGAGAAAAAGTGAGAGGTGAAATGTGGACAAACTCAAAAATATCTTCCTTTAGAGACAAATGTCAAGTAAAATTTGAATTTTCCTGTATAACATTAGCACAATGACTTTAAAGTTCCATGCTGAAGCTCCCCCGACACAGCAAACTTGATGACCCTAAAGTGATGAGCCTTTAAATGTTCAAGAGTGAAAGCAAATAATACAACTTTTGCTTATAAATCCTCAAAAAGACCTTTAGCTGCTTTGATTTCCTAAGGACAAATTATGCCTAAGAAAAACTTGCCAGGCCTCCAAACCAGGGCTGGTGGTTGCATGCCAGGAATCAATGTGATTTTTGAGGAAAACATACATTCTCTGTAAGCAGCTGAAAAATAATTATTCTAAGAAAGAGAAACTTTTCCTTGACTGTTATCAAAGACAAGCAACATTGATGACACAGAATTTTGCATATCCACTTCTTTTTTTAAAAAATTTAGAATAAAGAGACCAAAAGGATTGGAAATAAAATTTTCAAACACAAAATGGACAGACTTACTGGTACATGCCATGGAAGGTGGGTCTTTTTCAGCTCGAAAGTAGCCCTTTTCACACTGACAGACAGAAGTCGCTTCCACGTAGGTTAAACTGTGTGGAGGACATTTAGAACATTTTGCATTGCCAGCAAATGCTTTATAGAATCCTGGTCTGCAAGCTGTGAACACAGGAAAAACAATTTTTTAAAGTTATTGTTAGAATTACTTTATTTGCACATGTACAACACATTTTAAATTATATACTTTGGAATTCAGTTTACACATACACAGAAAAGTCAATACATGATAATATTGACGAATGAAATAGTTATTCAAAATTAAGTTATACAATGGGGAATCATATTATATTACAACTACCTGATCATATTATCACCTCAGCTTTTTGTAATTGCCACAAGCTAGACATGGGCTTTAGTCTTCTTATATGCACAATTCTTAGCATATTTTGAATGCATAGTTATTATAGATGCCTGAAAGCTTAAATGAGTGAATGACCAATAATTAATTCCCTGATGTCTAAGATGAGGCTACTTTGTAAATGGAACGAGCATTCTATTTATCTTTTAGTCAGTAGTTTTAGGTTTTGTTTGTATTTCTGTTAAAAATGGGGTATCAGTACCTAAATCTTCAGAATTTTTAAATTATTTTCTTATGTATCCCTTCTTTCACTATCACTTCCTTTTTCCTTTTATAGAGTATATAAGTTTCATTTCCAAAGAAAAACAAACCACCAAAAATAGGAAAGTTTCCCAACATTAAGTCAATACTGCAGAAGGAAAGTTCAGTATTATTTGACTCAGTGGTTTCTAATGTTTTCTTTTAGGAGAAGTTATTCAGATATAGATGTTCAGGTTAAACATTCAGTGTGGTATCTATTTCTATATTCAAAACATTCATGCTTTTGAATATAACATGCATCTAACATGTTATAACATAACACATATGCTTTTTGTATGGATATTTACTTTAAATGTCATTTAGAAATTTTGTTTATTCCTACCTTTTATTCCTTTTTTCTTCTTCAAGTATTATTGTCCTAAAACGCCAACACACTTTTGTGTAGATGTATGTTTACATATGTATGAATAGAAGGATTTCATACTGTTGATTTTTCAATACTGAGATAATATCAATAAACTTTAGATTATTCTTATCAATTATCAACTATAGCATGAAAATTTCTCCATGTCAGTGGTTGTAATTCATTGTAATATATCTGCAGTATTTGTATCAACAATCTCCTACTTGAAAGAGATACTTTATAAACTATGCTGCAATAAATGTCCCCAAGTTGATACTTTCATTTCAGTTCCTAAGAGTAGGAGTTCTGGGCCAGGGTATGTGTATTATTTAACACTTATTTCTATGTTACATTTCTAAACATATTTCAAAAGCTCAAAAAAATGTAAGTGAGCACCCTCATCTTCACCCCACTATCTTATCATTAATATCAGTTACTCCTTTACCTTCTGACAACACATGGAATTAAATATTGCTACTGCAGTTGAAGCTTCCTAAATCCCACTAATAATGCACATTTTTTCATATTTTTATTGGTCATTTGGTTATGAATTGTCTTTTATATCCTTTGTTTGCTTTCTACTGGTTGCTTGTATTTTATTAACTTATAAGCAGTATTTATTAGCAATATCAATGTCATGTTTGTCATTTTTTAAAAAAAATTTTTGATGTGGACTATTCTTAAAATCTTTATTGAAATTTTTTACAATATTGATTCTGTTTTACATTTTTGGCTGCAAGGCATGTGGGATCTGAGCTCCCTAACTTAAGACTGAACCGAAAACCTCTGCATTGGAAGACAAAGTCTTAACCACTGGACTGTCATGAAAGTCCCTGTCATTTTTGTTATATATATAATATATATGTGTGTGTGTGTGTGTGTGTATAATCAATTTTCTAATGACATGCACATAAATATCTCGTTCACAAAGCTGAAAAACTATAAAAAGGCATGAATTTAACCAATTAAGTGAAAGAGCTTACAATGAAAATTACAATATTTTGATAAAGGAACTGAAGACAACACAAACATATAGAAAGACAGCCCATGTTTCTGTACAGCAATAATTTGCTAAAATGTCCATACTACCCAAACCAACTATTGTTCAACGCGATCCCTATCAAAATTCCAATGGCATTCTTCACAGAAATATTGAAAACAATTCTAAAATTCATAGAGCCACAAACGGCCCAAATAGCCAAAGCAATTCTAAGAATAACAATGCTAAAGGCACAATGATTCCTGATGTCAAACTACACTACAGAAAGTTTAGTCGCTCAGTCGTGTCTGACTCTTTGCGACCCCATGGACTGTAGCCTACCAGGCTCCTCCATCCATGGGATTTTTCAGGCAAGAGTACTGGAGTGGGTTGCCATTTCCTTCTCCAGAGGATCTTCCCGACCCAGTGATTGAACCCGGGTCTCCCACATTGTAGGCGGACTCTTTACCATCTGAGCCACAAGGCAAGTTGACTATACTATAGAGTTATACAAACTGAAACAGTAGGGTGTCAGTATAAAAAATATATACATAGACCACTGGAACAGAATAGAGAGCCCAGAAATAAACTCCCAAATATATCACTAATATTTGACAAAGAAGCTAGGAATTCTCAATAGGGAAAGAATAGTCTCTTCAATAAATGTTGTAAGTAAAACTGGTTAACCACAGACAGAAAAGTGAAATTGGACCTGACTAGACACTACTCACAAAAATTAACTCAAAATGGATTAGAGACTAAAAAATAAGACCTGAAACTGTAAAACTTTTAGAAGAAAACATAGGGAAAGATCTAGATATTGGTCTTGGCAATGACTTAAAAAAAAAAAAAAAACACAGCAAAAGCACCAGCAACGAAAGCAAGTAGCACTACATCAAAGTAAAAAGCTTCAGCACAGCAAAAGAAACAAGTAAAAATAATGAACAGGCAACTGATAGAATGGGCCAAAAGATTTGAAAATAATATATCTGATAAACTGATAATACCTAAAGTACATAAAGAGCTCACATAATAATAACAAAAACAAAAATGTACAGTTAAAAAATAGGCAGAGGAACTGAATAGACATCTCTTTAAAGAAGACATACAAATGGCCAACAAGTACAGGAAAAGATGTTCAATACAACTAATCATCAGGGAAATGCAAATGAAACCAAAATGACATGTAGTCTTACAACTGTTAGAATGGCAGTTTTCAAGAAGAGAAGAGATACATGATGGCAAGGAAGTAGAGAGTTGGTGGGAATGCAACTTAGTGCAGCCAATATGGAAAACAGTATGGCTGTTTCTCAGAAAATTAAAAATAGACCTACCAAGTGACCCAGCAATCCTATTTCTGGGTACATATTCAAAGGAAATGAAAAGAGGGTATGAAAAAGTTACCTGCACTATAGCATTATTACAGCATTATTCGCAATAGCCAAGATATGGAAAAAATCAGTCTCCATCAAAGGATGAATGAATAAAGAAGATAGTAATTCTATATTTTAGTTTATAGTGACACTACCATTTGGGGGGATTATTTGGTAGTATCTACGACAGAGGAACATGCACATTTCTTCTGACAATGCCTCTCACTGGTATACACCCAACAGAACAGCACAAATTGAAAGTGGCTTCTCTCCCCACAGGCAGCCATACAAGTTCCATCACTAAGTGAGCTATCACTTCTCCATTTGATTTTCATTTTCTGCAATTTTGCTGACATGCTGATCATTCTCATGTGATGTATTTTCTCCTCCCTTTCTTTGCCCTTGTTAGTGTAAACCTTCTATATTCTCTTACTCATTTTGGTGAAGTGTGCTGAGGGAGTGGAGATAAATAAATATGTTCAATCAACTATATTTTACAAAATTTACACTTCACTAAATTTCTAATCATATAATTGAAGTAAACACAGTTAATTGAGAATAATCAAATTACAAAATTGATGAGATATTTATGAAATGATTTTTTAAAATTTTCTGCTGTCATTTACTTACTGATAAAAGTATCATGAATGCTACAAAATAAAAACAATGTAATTTGGTAGCAGGGATCTATAAAATGAAAAATATATAAATATATAATGTGCAAAATATATACATAATATGTAAAACATATTAATATAGAATTACAGAATAATAAATAATCTAAGTTAATACACAGCCTCCTATTTAAAAAATACATTTATGATTTGAGGAACTTGAAGTGGTTGCCTAAAATAACAATAAAAGGTGGGCTATACAGTAAAAAGTACAAAACAATTTTCATAGAATAGCATGTATTAAAGGTTCATACAATGAGTATAGTTATGGAAATATCACTAATATTAATGAAGTACATACCTTGTCATATAATTTCACTTATTGATACCTGAAATTTCAGAAAATTAAATACTCTGAGTATTGATAGGAATACAGTTGAATAGTATTTCACACACATGCACACACACACACACACACAGACACACACACAGAGGTTTGTCTGCTAAAACAAAATCAAGAAACGTGTGACCTGTTCTACACATGCTATATTTCAAAAATTGAATTGTTAAGCTATCTATTACTAGCAATGTTTTCAGGTTTTCTCTACTATCAGAGAACTTTAAGATGAGGGACCATGAGAAATCCTGGTTGGCATATCATGCTGTGCACTTCTCACCATCTGATGAAATATTCAATTGTGTATTGTCTGACAGGAACTAATATTAATATAATTGACTGCTTTTCCCTCATAGGTGCTTAATAGTCTGTAAATTTAGATAAACCTGAATGACTTATTAGTAAAATATGTGATGTGCACCATTTCTCAAACATTAGAACTCAGGAAATTTAATAAACTGGGATAGGCAGTCTCATTACTGTTTTCCTAGATATTACTCTGCAGTTATAAAAATTAAAATTTGCTGTCATGTAAGCAGAAAAGGCAGGGAAGATCAGATAATTGATAAAAAAATAATAACAAAAGGAAAACCCCTAAAACTTAAGGGTAAATAAGCACAAATATTTTGTTTTTCAGAATAATCTATTAATAAATACTGAAGGAAAATTTCAAGACCAAATACAAGTCTACTAATAATAAAATGTGGATTATGCTTCAAGATAGTCAACCTAATTTTCCTTGCAGGGGAGCTACTATAAAGTCCTCATGAAGACAATATACATAAACTGTCCTGTTATGAATTCTAATTTCTTACTTCCCCCAAAAAAATGTTTAAAGTGGACTTCCTCTTGAATCTGGGCAAGTACCACCCCACTTCCCCACCTCAGCAACTGTGAGGGCACTGAAAAGTAGAAGCAGGCCTATTGGAGAAAGCCAGACTTTGGGGGACTGCCGAGCTGGTTATGAATTCGCCAGTCTTTCCCCTTCTCGCCTCCCTCTTTTCCCTGGTGATTGTGCTGGAGCCTCAGCTGAACGGACTGGAAACCTGGAAGTGGCCACCAGGTCACAGAGCTCCAGCTCACCTTGTCTCTGGAAGTGGGAGATGGAATTCCTAACGTTCAGGAGAGAATTAGGAATATGGAAATCCCTTCCCTCTTTCTCTGTTTTCCTGTTCTCTCATGCCCAGACCTCAAGCAATTGTGTTGTAGGCTGGTGGTGGTGGTCCGTAATGGGAGCTCACAGGAAACAAAGTTCCCAAGAAGGAAAAACCTTCCTCCTTCACTGAAGCTGTGGTTCTGAGAGGGTGGAGTCAACGTCCACTGCATTCTTCTCCCTTCTGTCCTCCTCGCCCTTGGTCCTGGATGAAGACCCAGTTGCAGAAGTGCGCCGCAGAGTGGAGCAAAGAATGCCCCAGCTAACTTTCTAGACAACGGACCGTGAAGAGCAGTTTGGGGGATTCGGAAAGTACCAGTAAGGACATGGGGTGACCAGAGTTTGCGAAAGCAATCCCATACTTGTTTATGAACCTCTGGGCTTGTTCCCAGACTGCACATGCTTGGAACCGATTCTATTCAACATAACAAAGACTTTGAGAAATGAACCAAAAGACTATTACCCAGGTCTCAGACTAGAAGTTTTAAACTTTTGGTTAGGTAAAAGAGATGACATCAATCTAGAAGACAGACACTTCTTTTATTTGTTTGTCTATGAGACACAAAGATTATAAACAGGCATATATACTGCAAACCCACATAAGTTGCCTTTAACTAGCATCAAGTGGATACACATATTTTAGTTTTGCCTCCCACCATTTTTTCTCATTCACAGATTAATAATTTATATTAAAAATAATTTTTAAACTGTGTTTTATTTGAGAGGTAAACAACTTTCAAGAACAGAGCATTACAAGGAAAATAATGTCAGAAATACTTCAATAGTCTGAGACTGATGACATGCGGAATTAAAATTCTAAAGCCATTTCTAGTATGAGAGTAAGGTAAGTGTTTTTATTCTGAAAATTAAGATAAGGTGTGGAAGACAAAGGTTTATATTAGCAGTTTTTAGGATTAGACACCATTTTTATTTTTATACCAGTTTGAACAGAGTCTAATAATAATAATGGCACAACATAAAAAGCTAACCACACTTTTTCCTAAAAATACATAGCACTTTTTAAGTGTTCTAACATTCATTTTCTAATACTATTTTTATTTCATTTGGTGTTCCCAGGTGTATTTTAGTCAACCAAAATAAAGCCTGCCTGAATACAACTTCCTTGCTATTTAGCAGTGCTTTTAAAAACTGTGCCTACTGAGTCTATCATCCTTTTTTCAAGTACTCTGAACTAAGATGCTGTTTAAAATTTTAGTCTCTTATCACAGATTCTCATTTCTATTTCACTCCTTTTTCTAGACATCCAGTAATATCAGTTTTCAACTTTTTCTGTCAATATTCCTTTTTTGCATATTCCTTAAGTCAGAGTAAATCTACTTTTCTGAGTAAGTAAAACCACTGTCAAAGAGAAAACACCCTGTGAGCCACTGTATGATACAAGAGTAATAATAGCTACAGCAAAACCATTTATAATTATGGAGTGCTCAGAATAGGTCTGATGTTGTGCAAAACTTTCTATACATTTTTTATAATTCTATACCTTTCTATATAATTTTCTATATGAAAATTAGTTACGAAGGATAATAAAGTGTGACCTTTAGGACTAGATTACATGGCTTTGAGTTCTCCTGTATTTTACTAACCCTGTCACTTCAGGCAGCTTATTTTTCTGTGCATCTTTTTTCTCATCTGTAAAATGGGGCACCTAGCTGAGAGGTTGATGTGAGTATTGAATGAATTAATACACATAGTAATCAGAAGGGTGCCTAGCATATCATTATTAAGATTAAGAAACTGAAATTAAGCAAAGTATAACAACTTGTTATGGCAGATTGTGTTTTCCAAAAATGTCTCCAACAATATTTCTCACTCTACATTTCCTTCTGATAATGCCGATAGATACTCTGCCCCATTATAAAGCAGACGTTACTTTGCTGACAAAAATCCATCCAGTCAAAGCTGTGTTTTTTCTAGTAGTCAAGTATGGATATGAAAGTTGGACCATAAAAAAAGCTGAGCACTAAAGAATTGATGCTTTTGAACTGTGGCATTGGAGAAGACTCTTGAGAGTCCCTTGGACTGCAAGGAGATCCAACCAGTCCATCCTAAAGGAAATCAGTCCTGATATTTATTGGAAGGACTGATGTTGAAGCTGAAACTCCAATACTTTGGCCACCTGATGCGAAATACTGATTCACTGGAAAAAACCCTGATTCCGGGAAAGGTCAAAGGCAGGAGGAGAAGGGGATGGTAGAGGATGAGATGGTTGGATGGCATCACTGACTCGATGGACTTAAGTTTGAGCAAACTCCAGGAGTTGGTGATGGACAGGGAAGACTGGCGTGCTGCAGTCCATGGGGTCACAAAGAGTTGGGCATGACTGTGTGACTGAACTGACTGACTCTTCCCCATGAAGAGCTCAGGCTTATGCTTTTTCCTCTTAATCTGGGTGTATTTGTAATTACAGTGAGTTTCTAGGCAAAGTCATAAAAGGCGAAAGAGCCTCCATCTGTTTCTTTTGGGATGGTTACTTTTAGAAGCTAGCCACCATGCCGAGGGGGAGGTCTAGCAGCCATGAAGAGGCCCAGGTGGAGACCTTAGGCTGCGCTGAGCTCCCAGCTATCTCCATCACCACCCTGTCAGCCAGGTTACTGGGCTACCTGGGATGTAGATGCGCCAGGCCCCAGTAAAGCTGCCCCAGATAATGCGGCCTGAAACAGAGATGAACTGTCTTAGTGAATCTTGCTCAAATTTATAAGTAAAAACAAATGCTTGTTGCTGTTCAAAGTCACTAAGTTTGGGGGACTTTCTTACAGATCTGAGAGCATTGGACACTTGCTGAAGGTCATATGGTGGAAGAAACAAAAATTAAAGCCTAGCCCCATTCCTATCTCTTGAGTTCTCATCATAGAGTACATTATGTACCCATTGCATTTGGAACAGCATGCCTACTTTGTTATCTAGGGCAGTGAAAGATTGAACCACAACTTTTATTTATTTTATTTTTTTATTTATTTTTTTTTTAATTTTTATTAGTTGGAGGCTAATTACTTTACATCATTACAGTAGTTTTTGTTATACATTGATATGAATTAGCCATGGATTTACATGTATTCCCCATCCCACTCCCCCCTCCCACCTCCCTCTCCACCCGATCCCTCTGGGTCTTCCCAGTGCACCAGGCCCGAGCACTTGTCTCATGTACCCAACCTGAGCTGGTTATCCGTTTCACCCTAGATAATACACGTTTCAATGCTGTTCTCCTGAAACATCCCACCCTTGCCTTCTCCCAGAGTCCACAAGTCTGTTCCATACATCTGAGTCTCTTTTTCTGTTTTGCATATAGGGTTATCGTTACCATCTTTCTAAAGTCCATATATATGTGTTAGTATACTGTAATGGTCTTTATCTTTCTGGCTTACTTCGCTCTGTATAATGGGCTCCAGTTTCATCCATCTCATTAGAAGTGATTCAAATGAATTCTTTTTAATGGCTGAGTAATATTCCATGGTGTATATGTACCACAGCTTCCTCATCCATTCGTCTGCTGATGGGCATCTGGGTTGCTTCCATGTCCTGGCTATTATAAACAGTGCTGCGATGAACATTGGGGTGCACGTGTCTCTTTCAGATCTGGTTTCCTTGGTGTGTATGCCCAGAAGTGGGATTGCTGGGTCATATGGCAGTTCTATTTCCAGCTTTTTAAGAAATCTCCACACTGTTTTCCATAGTGGCTGTACTAATTTGCATTCCCACCAACAGTGTAAGAGGGTTCCCTTTTCTCCACACCCTCTCCAGCATTTATTGCTTGTAGACTTTTGGATAGCAGCCATCCTGACTGGCGTATAATGGTACCTCATTGTGGTTTTGATTTGCATTTCTCTGATAATGAGTGATGTTGAGCATCTTTTCATGTGTTTGTTAGCCATCTGTATGTCTTCCTTGGAGAAATGTCTGTTGAGTTCTTTGGCCCATTTTTTGATTGGGTCATTTATTTTTCTGGAGTTGAGCTGGAGGAGTTGCTTGTATATTTTTGAGATTAATCCTTTGTCTGTTGCTTCATTTGCTATTATTTTCTCCCAATCTGAGGGCTGTCTTTTCACCTTGCTTATAGTTTCCTTTGTTGTGCAAAAGCTTTTAAGTTTCATTAGGTCCCATTTGTTTATTTTTGCTTTTATTTCTGAAATTCTGGGATGTGGGTCATAGAGGATCCTGCTGTGATTTATGTCGGAGAGTGTTTTGCCTATGTTCTCCTCTAGGAGTTTGATAGTTTCTGGTCTTACATTTAGATCTTTAATCCATTTTGAGTTTATTTTTGTGTATGGTGTTAGAAAGTGTTCTAGTTTCATTCTTTTACAGGTGGTTGACCAGTTTTCCCAGCACCACTTGTTAAAGAGGTTATCTTTTTTCCATTGTATATCCTTGCCTCCTTTGTCGAAGATAAGGTGACCATAGGTTCGTGGACTTATCTCTGGGCTTTCTATTCTGTTCCATTGATCTATATTTCTGTCTTTGTGCCAGTACCATACTGTCTTGATGACTGTGGCTTTGTAGTAGAGTCTGAAGTCAGGCAGATTGATTCCTCCAGTTCCATTCTTCTTTCTCAGGATTACTTTGGCTATTCGAGGTTTTTTGTATTTCCATACAAATTGTGAAATTATTTGTTCTAGTTCTGTGAAAAATACTGTTGGTAGTTTGATAGGGATTGCATTGAATCTATAGATTACTTTGGGTAGTATAGCCATTTTGACAATATTGATTCTTCCAATCCATGAACATGGTATATTTCTCCATCTATTTGTGTCCTCTTTGCTTTCTTTCATCAGTGTTTTATAGTTTTCTATGTATAGGTCTTTTGTTTCTTTAGGTAGATATACTCCTAAGTATTTTATTCTTTTTGTTGCAATGGTGAATGGTATTGTTTCCTTAATTTCTCTTTCTGTTTTCTCATTGTTAGTGTATAGGAATGCAAGAGATTTCTGTGTGTTAATTTTATATCCTGCAACTTGACTGTATTCGTTGATTAGCTCTAGTAATTTTCTGGTAGAGTCTTTAGGGTTTTCTATGTAGAGGATCATGTCATCTGCAAACAGCGAGAGTTTCACTTCTTCTTTTCCTATCTGGATTCCTTTTACTTCTTTTTCTGCCCTGATTGCTGTGGCCAAAACTTCCAAAACTATGTTGAATAGTAGTGGTGAGAGTGGGCACCCTTGTCTTGTTCCTGATTTCAGGGGAAATGCTTTCAATTTTTCACCATTGAGGGTGATGCTTGCTGTGGGTTTGTCATATATAGCTTTTATTATGTTGAGGTATGTTCCTTCTATTCCTGCTTTCTGGAGAGTTTTAATCATAAATGGATGTTGAATTTTGTCAAAGGCTTTTTGTGCATCTATTGAGATAATCATATGGTTTTTATCTTTCAATTTGTTAATGTGGTGTATTACATTGATTGATTTGTGGATATTAAAGAATCCTTGCATTCCTGGGATAAAGCCCACTTGGTCATGATGAATGATTTTTTTAATATGTTGTTGGATTCTGTTTGCTAGAATTTTGTTAAGGATTTTTGCATCTATGTTCATCAGTGATATTGGCCTGTAGTTTTCTTTTTTTGTGGCATCTTTGTCTGGTTTTGGAATTAGGGTGATGGTGGCCTCATAGAATGAGTTTGGAAGTCTACCTTCTTCTGCAATTTTCTGGAAGAGTTTGAGTAAGATAGGTGTTAGCTCTTCTCTAAATTTTTGGTAGAATTCAGCTGTGAAGCCATCTGGTCCTGGGCTTTTGTGTGCTGGAAGATTTCTGATTACAGTTTCGATTTCCTTGCTTGTGATCGTTTTGTTAAGATCTTCTATTTCTTCCTGGTTCAGTTTTGGAAAGTTATACTTCTCTAAGAACTTGTCCATTTCTTCCAAGTTGTCCATTTTATTGGCATAGAGCTGCTGGTAGTAGTCTCTTATGATCTTTTGTATTTCAGTGTTGTCTGTTGTGATCTCTCCATTTTCATTTCTAATTTTGTTAATTTGGTTCTTCTCCCTTTGTTTCTTAATGAGTCTTGCTAATGGTTTGTCAATTTTGTTAAGTTTTTCAAAAAACCAGCTTTTAGCTTTGTTAATTTTTGCTATGGTCTCTTTAGTTTCTTTTGCATTTATTTCTGCCCTAATTTTTAAGATTTCTTTCCTTCTACTAACCCTGGGGTTCTTCATTTCTTCTTCCTCTAGTTGCTTTAGGTGTAGAGTTAGGTTATTTATTTGACTTTTTTCTTGTTTCTTGAGGTAGGCCTGTAATGCTATGAATCTTCCCCTTAGCACTGCTTTTACAGTGTCCCATAGGTTTTGGGTTGTTGTGTTATCATTTTCATTCATTTCTATGCATATTTTGATTTCTTTTTTGATTTCTTCTATGATTTGTTGGTTATTCAGAAGCGTGTTGTTTAGCCTCCATATGTTTGAATTTTTAATAATTTTTTTCCTGTAATTGAGATCTAATCTTACTGCACTGTGGTCAGAAAAGATGACTGGAATGATTTCAGTCTTTTTGAATTTACCAAGACTAGATTTATGGCCCAGGATGTGATCTATTCTGGAGAAGGTTCCGTGTGCACTTGAGAAAAAGGTGAAGTTGATTGTTTTGGGGTGAAACGTCCTATAGATGTCAATTAGGTCTAGCTGGTCCATTGTGTCCGTTAAAGTTTGTGTTTCCTTGTTCATTTTCTGTTTAGTTGTTCTATCCATAGTTGTGAGTGGGGTATTAAAGTCTCCTACTATTATTGTGTTACTATTAATTTCCTCTTTCATACTCGTTAGCGTTTGCCTTACATATTGCGGTGCTCCTATGTTGGGTGCATATATATTTATAATTGTTATATCTTCTTCTTGGATTGATCCTTTGATCATTATGTAGTGTCCATCTTTGTCTCTTTTCACAGACTTAATTTGAAAGTCTATTTTATCTGATATGAGTATTGCGACTCCTGCTTTCTTTTGGTCTCCGTTTGCGTGGAATTATTTTTTTCCAGCCCTTCACTTTTAGTCTGTATGTGTCCCTTGCTTTGAGGTGGGTCTCTTGTAGACAGCATATATAGGGGTCTTGCTTTTGTATCCATTCAGCCAGCCTTTGTCTTTTGGTTGGGGCATTCAACCCATTTACATTTAAGGTAATTATTGATAGGTATGGTCCCGTTGCCATTTATTTTGTTGTTTGGGGTTCACTTTTATACCACCTTTCTGCGTTTCCTGTCTAGAGAAGATCCTTTAGTATTTGTTGAAGAGCTGGTTTGGTGGTGCTGAATTCTCTCAGCTTTTGCTTGTCTGTAAAGCTTTTGAGTTCTCCTTCATATCTGAATGAGATCCTTGCTGGGTAGAGTAATCTAGGTTGTAGGTTATTCTCTTTCATTACTTTAAGTATGTCCTGCCATTCCCTTCTGGCCTGAAGGGTTTCTACTGATAGATCAGCTGTTATCCTTATGGGAATCCCTTTGTGTGTTATTTGTTGTTTCTCCCTTGCTGCTTTTAATATTTGTTCTTTGTGTTTGATCTTTGTTAATTTGATTAATATGTGTCTTGGGGTGTTTCGCCTTGGGTTTATCCTGTTTGGGACTCTCTGGGTTTCTTGAACTTGGTTGGCTATTTCCTTCCCCATTTTAGGGAAGTTTTCAGCAATTATCTCCTCGAGTATCTTCTCATGGCCTTTCTTTTTGTCTTCTTCTTCTGGGACTCCTATGATTCGAATGTTGGGGCGTTTCACATAGTCCCAGAGGTCCCTGAGGTTGTCCTCATTTTTTTTGATTCTTTTTTCTTTTTTCCTCTATGCTTCATTTATTTCCACCATTTTATCTTCTAAGTCACTTATCCTATCTTCTGCCTCTGTTATTCTACTCATGGTTCCCTCCAGAGTGTTTTTGATCTCATTTATTTCATTATTAATTTTTAATTGATTTTTTTTTATTTCTTCTAGGTCCTTGTTAAACATTTCTTGCATCTTCTCAATCTTTGTCTCCAGGCTATTTATTTGTAACTCCATTTTGTTTTCAAGATTTTGGATCATTTTTATTATCATTATTCTAAATTCTTTTTCAGGTAGATTTCCTATTTCCTCCTCTTTTGTTTGACTTGGTGGGCTTTTTTCATGTTCCTTTAGCTGTTGGGTATTTCTCTGCCTTTTCATCATGTTTAGATTGCTGTGTCTGGAGTGGGCTTTCTGTATTCTTGTGGTCTGAGGTTCTTTTTTATTGTGGAGGTTTCGCCCAGTGGGTGGGGTTGGACGATTGGTTTGTCAAGGTTTCCTGGTTAGGGAAGCTTGTGTCAGCGTTCTGGTGTGTGGAATTGGATTTCTTCTCTCTGGAGTGCAATGGAGTGTCCAGTAATGAGCTTTGCGATGGGTCTCTGTGTTAGGTGTGACTTTGGAGAGCCTGTATGTTGACACTCAGGACTATGTTCCTGCGTTGCTAAAGAATTTGCGTGGTATGTCTTGTACTGGAGCTTATTAGCTCTTGGGTGGTGGTTGGTTTTGGTGTAGGTATGGAAGCTTTGGGATGGTCTCTTATTCCTTAATGTTCCGTGTGGTCAGGAGTTTTCTGGTTTTCTCAGGATTTGGGCTCAATTCTCCTGCCTCTGGATTTCAGTTTTATTCTTCTAATAGTCTCAAGGCTTCTCCAACTATACAGTACTGATAATAAAACTTCTAGGTTAATGGTGAAAAGATTCTCCACCGTGAGAGACAACCAGAGAGGTTCACAGAGTTACATGAAGAATAGGAGAGGGAGGAAGGAGATAGAGGTGAGCAGGAGGAGAAAAAGGGGACTCAAGAGGAGAGAGACAGATCTACGCAGTTATCTGCTCCCAAAGTGTTCTCTGTAGCCCAGACACCCACAAAGATTCACAGAGTTGGATTGGGAAGAGAAGGGGAATGGAGGAAGTAGAGGTGTTCTGAGGGAGAATAACAAAGATTGAAAATCTAGTGTAGAGGTTAGACTCTTTGAAATACAATATTTAAAAACAAAAACACAAAAAAATTTAGAACTGTATATGAAGTTCAGTTTAAAAATAGGGTTTTCTCTCTCTCTCTTTTTTTTTTTTTTTTTTGTGTGGCTATAGTGAAATGAAAATGAAAGTTAAGGAATAATAGAGGAGTATTAGAGGACTCTAAAAGGAAATAGGAGAGAAAAACAAGAAAAAGAAAAAAAAAAAAGAAAAGAAAAAAAAAATTTTTTTTTTTCCCAAATAAAAAAATCGTAAAAATATATATGAAAATGAAAGTTGAGGAGTAATGGGGGAGTAATAGGGAATTATAAAAGAAAATGAAAGAGAAAAAATAAAAAATTTAAAAAAAAAAAAAAAAGGGAAAGGAAAAAAAAATTTTTTTTTTTTTTAAATTAAAAAAAAATGTACATATATATCTAGGAATTTCTCTGAGGTTGTTGCGGTCAGCGTAGGTTCAGTTCAATTTCAGATAGCTCCTCTTTCCAGCTTACACTTCTCGGTATCTGTAGGTCCCTTCCCTTGTAGCCGGTGTTACCTTCAGGGATTTTAATCTGTTGCACCGGTCCTTTCTGAAGCGGTTCCCTTTGTTTATTTGGCTTCTGTTTGCTGTCTCTTTGGTGTCTAATTTCCGCCCTGACACAGGCGGGCGGAGGTGATCTCTTATTTAGGTTCTCTAGTTCAGTTCAGTCCTGCTACGGGGAGGGCGGGGCGCTGCAGACAGACACCGCTCTGTGTGGATAGCGCTCACCGTGTTCCGGCCACACTGGGTTCCCCCCTCTCACGGGTGTCTGTGCTTTCGCCGTCTACACTGCTCAGGCTCCCGGCTGCTCCACATGGAGCGGGCCCTGCGTTGAGTGCGGTTCCAGCCTTCGGGTACTCCACAAAAGCGCAGATTCGGTTGCTCCTGCGTTTTGTGTCTTCCCCGGCCTGAGCGGTTCAGGCAGCCAGAGGCTTGTGCGCACTCTCCCGGGTGCAGTACGCCTTATCCCTCCGCGGCGAGCGGCCTAGGCAGCCAGAGGCTTGGGCGTATTCTCCCTAGGTGCGGCGCGCCTTTTCCCTCCGCAGCGAGCGGCCCAGGCAGCCAGAGGCTTGGGCGCACTCTCCCGGGTGCGGCACGCCTTTTCCCTCCGCAGCGAGCGGCTCAGGCAGCCTGAGGCTTGGGCGCCCTCTCTCCCCGGGTACGGCGCGCTTTTTCCCTCCGCGGCCCCAGCACGCACCGCCAGTCGGGTCTCAGGAAGTCTTTAGCTAGAAACCGGAGGCCTGTTTGCAGTGTGGGAGGGGGTGGCTTCTCAGGGGCTGAGTTTGCCCTTTTCCCCTCCCCCCTGCCTCCTACCTCCAGCGGGGATGGGCCGGCTCTTCTCTGTAGATTCTCAGTCCCTTGGTTTTGCGAACCGCCGGCAGTGTGTTCGGGCCGGTTAATTTTGTCCCTTGCTATCCCACAGTTTAAAAAAGCTCCCTCCGATTGCTCTCAGGGTCTTCGGGCTGGACCTCACCCCAAGCAATGCCGCCCGCTCCTCTCCGTTCCGCCCCGCTTGTTGCTGGCGAGTACGGGCGTCTGGGGTACTTTTCTGCTGGGAGTTGCTTTTAGGCACGTAATCTGTGGGCCTTGTTTAATTTTTCCTCCCAGTTACTGTGCCGAAAACTTCCCCCAGTCCCGCCAGTGAGAGGGTTTCCTGGTGATTGGAAACTTCCTCTATTAAGACTCCCTTCCCGGGACGGGTCTCCGTCCGTAGCTCTTTCGACTCCCTTATTGTCGTTTATATTTTGTCCTACCTCCCTTCGAAGACAATGGGCTGCTTTTCTGGGCGCCTGATGTCCTCTGCTAGCGATCAGAAGTTCTTTTGTGAAATTTGCTCAGCATTCAAATGTTCTTTTGATGAATTTGTAGGAGAGAAAGTGATCTCTCCGTCCTATTCCTCCGCCATCTTTCCTCCTTAATCCTGAACCACAACTTTTAAAGGACAATCGGTGATGGTCTTTGGATTATAAATAACTGCTGTGCCCCAAAATACACTTTTGTGGGATTTAAGTGACAGAGATAGTTTTAATTGATGGCTTTATGTTCTCTTGCGAACTTTCCTTTTTGGTAAGAAGCAAAATAAATATAGCTTTATTCAGACCATTAGGAATTAAAATGTATCCCACAACGCTTTTTTTCATAAAAAACGCTTTATGTATACATAGCCCTTCATTTTATGGAAAAAGTAAGCGAGACATTATATCTTTCACCATAGAATTGAAGAATAGACTCATCATAAAATGGCCTGGATGCATGATTTAAACATTTTGATCAAACTCACTCATCACTGCTCTAAGTCTCATGTACTCTGACATGTCAGTAAAGTTTGACAACCGTATTTTCTGCTGGTTAAACAACAAATTTACAATCCATTCTTCAATCTGACAATTGTGAATGTCCTGCTATCATGTATTTATGGTATTTTTATAGATGAATAGTATAAAAAACTAATGTAAAAATTATTAAATAATATACTATAAATTTTTTACTAACAAGAAGATAATTTCTTTTTATAGAATTACTAAGCATATTGATATAATAACCACAATTTATTGTCCACTACAAATTGGTATTTTATAAACATTACTACATTTAACTCTTACAAAATATTTAGTGATATAAATATTAATATTCTCATTGTAAAAATGAAGAGGCAAAGTCTGTAACAGTTGCTCCATGTCACAGAGACAATAGATGAACAAGTTAGCATTTGAAGACAGGGTTCTGATTCTTAAGTCTAAACTTTGGAACAATGCTCATTGCTATATAAAAATAAATATGTATACAAAAACATGCACATACAAACATATACTATATATACATACTTTTACTCCCAGCAAATATATGTTTTTTCTCTTCCTCTGTAACCTACCACTGAAATTATCACCTGAATTCTGCATTTTGATATTTGCTATTTCTAGTTTGATATAAAAAGCAATGTCTTTTCCACTTCATTGCAAATTACTTAAAAATAAGGTTTCTATGTATGGCATTGCACTGAGACAGTACTATAGACAGAGCAGAGGATCAGACATAAGTGATTATAATGGATTATATATATATATAATTAATACACTTATTAGTTGAAATTATGTGAGAATATTATAAAGCTTAGCAAAGCATAGCTTCAAAAATGTCTATCTGCTTTTCTTAAATATTATAAATATAAAATACTATGACTTAAAATTTCTAAACTTTTTTGTTGAATCTATAACACCTTAAGTCAGAATTCAGATAGTATCACTTCCTGTTTTCCATACAAACTTGAGATGATTACATTACATCATTGGCTGAATGGAAATTTGTGAATGGAGATTTCCAACGTATTTTCGCCATATGTAGCCCTCCTTTTTATAGTTAAACTGCAGTATCTGAAATTCATAATGATATTTTGAATTTTAATTCATATTTAATATTGCAATTAATGTTTGTACATTGTTTTATTGAAGTATAGTTCACTTGTAACATATTAGTTTCAGGTGTACAATGGTTAGTTAATATTTTTATAATCCATATAAAGTTAAGTATTGGCCATATTCACTGTACTGTATTTACGTCATTGCATTTAATTTTATACCTAGTACTTCGTACTTCTTAATTCTCTTCCCTTACTTTTCCTGTCTTCCCTTTCCTGCCTCAACTGGTAACCACTTGTTCTCTGTAACTCTGTTTTTGTTTTGTTATATTCTTTCATTCGTTTCTTTAGATTCTACCTATAAGTGAAAACATTCAATATTTATCTTTCAATCTCAGACTTCTTTCACTAACTTAATACTTTCAGGGTTCATCCAGGTTTTTACAAACGACTAAATTTCTTCTTAATGGCTGAGTAATACTCCCATATATGCCATATACTTAATGGCTGAGTAATACTCCCATACCACATCTTCTTTATCCATTCACCTATTGTTGGGGCTCCTCATATGTGGCTCAGAAGCCTTGCCCCCTAGGAAGGGTGAATCCCTGGCCCTGTGATGCCCCCTCCTCTTCTGAGTCATCCATGCAGGGTGTAGGCCTCCACTAGTCTGTCCCTTCTACTAGAGTCCGTTTATTTTTTTTTCCCCCTGTACAGCCTTGGTTGTAGAACCAAGCTAACCTTCAGGTTATTCTCAGTGAATAGTCATAAAACCATCGGTGATCCTTAGTCACACTCATTTCACCTGTAACCCACCTTTAGTAACCAAGGTCGTTGTAATTCCTGCTACAAAAGACATGCAAATCCTCCACGTGACACAGAGCATAAATGATAAGATGTTTGCCTAAGTTGTGTTCCAGAACTTGGAGTCCCCCGTGTCTAGGTTGGCTGAGCTAGTTAAGACCACTAACTTTTCAACTGGGCATGCACGAGTATTCTTTTGAATATCCAGAGGCCTGTGGCTTCCTTATGTCTGAACAGAACAGCAATTATCACTTTTCTTTTTCAATCACCTTCCCCCACAAGCCTCATGCTTCAGACCTCCTAGCTTCTTTATTCTTTACCACATGAGAATACCAAGCCTCTAGCTTTCAGGAAGGTGGATTTGAGACCAGTTCTTGTATTTCCTCACTTGGCTGCCTTGTGAATAAACTCTCTCTTTGGGGAAAACTCAGCTGTCCCAGAGTTTTGGCTTGCCATGCACTGATTAAATGACCCCTGTTTGGTAATATTTGCTCTATATATAGTTTTGATGTTTGCCGGCGGAGGTGAGCTCAGGTTCTTCCTGCTCTTCGATCTTGATCCCTGCTTCTATTCCCATGTTTGTATGTTGAATAACAACGAATGGTGTACTACATAGCACTTTATTTACTTCCTATCAATATGTTAAAATAACTTACAAAACCTTGGTTTACATTTCACTGAAATGTTCTGTAAATACTGAATTGAAGCACACTGGAACAGTATCTTCTATCTAGTATGAGTCAGTTCAGTCGCTCAGTTGTGTCCGACTCTTTGCCACCCTATGAATCACAGCACGCCAGGCCTCCCTGTCCATCCCCAACTCCTGGAGTCCACCCAAACACATGTCCGTCGAGTCGGTGATGCTATCCAACCATCTCATCCTCTGTCGTCCCTTTCTCCTCCTGCCCTCAATCTTTCCCAGCATCAGGGTCTTTTCAAATGAGCCAGCTCTTTGCATCAGGTGGCCAAAGTATTGGAGTTTCAGCTTCAGCATCAGTCCTTCCAATGAACACCCAGGGCTGACCTCCTTTAGGATGGACTGGTTGGATCTCCTTGCAGTCCAAGGGACTCTCAAGAGTCTTCTCCAACAGAGTACCTATGTTGATCCAGTATGGTTCAGATATTACAGATTCTTGATGATCACAAGGATGCAGCCAAGGGTGAAATGTTGTATGCAGCAACAGTGGACACTCAAGATTCATAACTTGTGACGCATTGCTTTCAACAGCTCTATATGGCTGTTTGATTGGCAGAAACTAAGATGTGCAGGTTTTACAGATGCACAGTTTTCATGTGTCTGATCAGAATATGGCTTCTTTATCTGGCTTATATCTAGTTCTACGCAAGTAGAAACATTCCATATATTAATACTCTTGGCCAGAGCCTGAATTTCCCAGTGAGTATTTACACCCAGGCAGATCATGTATAAGCTGGTGTTTGGATAATCCAATCTTCATGACAAACAGGAGTGGGCTATAAAACCAGTTACAACATTTCATGAACTTGTAATAAGTGTTTTTATTTGAAAACTAGGAACCACAGTAGAACTTTTCTATTACAGAGCTATAAATTCCATTAATCAGAAGCTGTGTACATGCAAAATTTTTGTGTAATTCTTTTGTATAAATCATTTTGTATAAATCCTCTGTATACATATTTATAAGTATTTTAAACACAGTACAGCAATTCTTAGCAGGCCTTCATTTATGCAACTCCAAACTCTAATTAATCTACTTTATACACTTACATGGGCTTCTCTGGTGGTTCAGATGATCAGATTTCCTTAAATTGCAACATTCTAGACACTAAGGTCAAAGAAGCTATTAGACCAAATGACTGTACTATGAACATACACACAT
Organism: Odocoileus virginianus; assembly: GCF_023699985.2. Classification (NCBI taxonomy): domain Eukaryota; kingdom Metazoa; phylum Chordata; class Mammalia; order Artiodactyla; family Cervidae; genus Odocoileus; species Odocoileus virginianus. Next base: position 14,353,689 of record NC_069698.1, read on the forward strand.
TTGTCTGTCTTTGCTCTCTGTTGCAAGTGAACATTATAATATTCCTCCACTATAGCAGGTTTTTTTTTTCCCTCAGTGGTTTGATTCCATGACCTAGTCAATAGTGTGTGAGTACTTGCAAGAATAAAATATATATGTGTTAAAATTCTCATCCTCTAACAAAGTACTTAGTACATATTGGGTGCTCAATAAATATTTGTTAAATAACTGATTAAATTAGTGGTCTGTGATATTCTTTGACTTATAAAACCAAAATTTTAATATTACAAATTTATTAGTTTGTAATTAAATAGTTAATATTACAAAATTATTAGCATTCTGATACAGCTTCTTTAACGGGGCAGGAACACTTGCAAAGCACCTGGAATTAACATAATACTTTATTGCATCCGTTATTAAAGAAATATCATATTCAAGCACTATTTAGAAAATTTATCCTAAATTTAGTATGTGCTTTAATTTTGAAACCTGCAATTTTAGAACTCTTGCCTCAAATTGTCATGTTGATGAGCATATTCAGCTCTCATGTTTGATTGAATGTTTTAATTTAAATGCACATGTAATTTTCATTCTTTGCACCTTTACGAACTGTAGAATTAATATAAAAATAACAGTGCTCTTGCAAAAACCATTTAGCTGATATGGCATTTTCAAGTACAATCACCTTTGATTATACTCAAGTGGAGCAACTTTGGTAAATTTATAACTGCCTGCAGTTACTATTCACTCAGCATATAATAGAGAAGTCAGTGGTTACAGGTAGTAAAAGACCCAGTCCCTGAAGAGGTAAATGACTATACACTTTAAGTTATATGATGATATTAGTCACTATGTGTTTACATCACAAATGGTACAGATGATAAATACCTGGTGTTTCAAAAAGAAACACATTAATGTCAGGTGGAGTAGATTAAATTGGCCTAGAGATGTGGCATTTTAACTGGACCTTTTCAGAAAGGTAGAATAAGATTAAGATTGAAAGAAAAATGATCTGGAAGTGAAACTGAGTATCACAAGTTCCCAAATATGGAGAGGATGCCAACTTGGATAAAATGAAGAACTGACAGTGGAAAGAAGAGAGATAGAAAGTAGTTAAAGGGAGATGGTTATTTAAAGCCTTATAAGACAGCTTAAAGAAGTTTATATTAATTACTGGATACAGAAACATTTGAAAAAAGGGATGCAAGTTTATTCAAACTGGAGTCTTTTAACAGTGCACCGAATGTATTAAAGAGATGTGAGATGTGAAGTGATAGGACCAGTTGGGAGACTAAGGCCTCGATCTGGAGAATATGTAACAACTAAACAAGAGTGGTGGTGGTGAAAAGAAGGAAACACTAATTGTGAACACAAATGATTTTAAGAAATAGTCTGGAAAAAGAATAAGGTTGAGATTAAGTACAGTTTAAATGTAATTATTAACTATTTTTAATATACTTAATGATGTTGAGTGTATCACTGAGGATAAAACTGGGGGCTTTTGCCACTATAATTCAGATCCTAGTTCAACCAGTATGATCTGAATATAAGATTTCTTCTTTTAAGTATATTAAAATCCTCTGGAGAAGGGAAAGGTTACCCACTCCAGTATTCTGACCTGTAGAATTCAGGTCAAAGTAGTAGCAAAGAGTTGGACACAACTTAGACTTTCACTTTCACTGGTTGAAATATATCGCCTTATTTAACAACTGTAAGTCTGAATTTACTCATCTGTAAAATGGAGATGATAAGAGACCTAAATGTTGGGATGTGCAAAATAATTTATATAATGTGTCAGATGTTTCCTAGCTCATTATCAGCAGTGGATAAAATTATATACATAAGTTTTAAGGTCAAGCATTCTACAAAAACTTACAATGTGCAAGAAAGAAACTCTCATACTCAAACAGTCAGGAAATCAGCTGTAATGGTTAAACCAAATATCCCCAGTCATGTGTATCATAAATGAAAAGACATCTTCCAACAAGCGAATTAAAAATGTATAGCATAATACTATCAGTCCAGTTCAGTTGCTCAATCATGTCCGACACTTTGTGACCCCATGATTGCAGCAAGCCAGGCCTCCCTGTCCACCACCAACTCCCAAATCCATGTCCATTGAGTCAGTGATGCCATCCAACCATCTCATCCTCTGTCATCCCCTTCTCCTCCCTCCTTCAATTTTTCCCAGCATCAGGGTCTTTTCAAATGAGTCAGCTCTTCGTAACAGGTGCCCAAAGTATTGGAGTTTCAGCTTGAACATCAGTCCTTCCAATGAATATTCAGAACTGATATTCTTTAGATGGAAAGGACTCTCATGAGTCTTCTCCAACACCACAGTTCAAAAGCATCAATTCTTCTGCGCTCAGCTTTCTTTATAGTTCAACTCTCACATCCATACATGACTACTGGAAAAAACAGCTATAATTAGATGGACCTTTGTTGGCAAAGTAATGTCTCTTCTTTTTAATATGCTGTCTAAGTTGGTCACAACTTTCCTTCAAAGGAATAAGTGTCTTTTAATTTCATGGCGGCAGTCACCATCCGCAGTGATTTTGGAGCCCCCCAAAATACTCTGAACGTTGAGTTTAAGCCAACTTTTTACTCTCCTCCTCCACTTTCATCAAGAGGCTCTTTAGTTGTTCTTCACTTTCTGCCGTAAGGGTGGTGTCATCTACATGTCTGAGGTTATTGATATCTCTCCTGGCAATTGTGATTCCAGCTTGTGCTTAATCTTGCCCAGCGTTTCTCATGATGTACTTTGCATATAAGTTAAATAAGCAGGGTGACAATATACAGCCTTAACATACTCCTTTTCCTATTTGGAAACAGGCTGTTGTTCCATGTCCAGTTCTAACTGTTGCTTCCTGACCTGCATACAGATTTCTCAAGAGGCAGATCAGGGGTCTGATACTCCCATCTCTTTAAGAATTTTCCACATGTTATTATGATCCACACAAAGGCTTTGGCCTAGTTGATAAAGCAGAAACAGATGTTTTTCTGGAACTCTCTTGCTTTTTTGATGATCCAGCGGATGTCGGCAATTTGATCCCTGGTTCCTCTGCCTTTTCGAAAACCAGCTTGAACATCTGGAAGTTCATGGTTCACGTATTGTTGAAGCCTGGCTTGTAGAATTTTGAGCATTACTTTGCTAGTGTTTGAGGTGAGTGCAATTGTGTGGTAGTCTGAGCAATCTTTGGCATTGCCTTTCTTTGGGATTGGAATGAAAACTGACTTTTTCCAGTCCTGTGGCCACTGCTGAGTTTTCCAAATTTGCTGGCATATTGAGTGCAGCACTTTCACTGCATCATCTTTTAGGATTTGAAATAGCTCAACTGGAATTCTATCACCTCCACTAGCTTTGTTTGTAGTGATACTTCCTAAGGCCCACTTGACTTCATATTTCAGGATGTCTGGCTCTAGATAAGTGATCAAACCATTGTGATTTTCTGGGTCTGAAGATCTTTTTTTGTACAATTCTTCTGTGTATTCTTGCCACCTCTTCTTAATATCTTCTACTTTTGTTAGGTCCATACCATTTCTGGCCTTTATTGAGCCCATCTTTGCATGAAATATTTCCTTAGTATCTCTGATTTTCTTGAAGAGATCTCTAGTCTTTCCCATGCTATTGTTTTCCTCTATTTCTTTGCACTGATCACTGAGGAGGCTTTCTTATCTCTCCTTGCTATTCTTTGGATCTCTGCATTCAAATGGGTATATCTTTCCTTTTATCCTTTGCTTTTTGCTTCTCTTCTTTCATAGCTATTTGTAAGGCCTCCTCAGACAGCCATTTTGCTTTTTTGCATTTCTTTTTCTTGGGGATGGTCTTGATCCCTGTCTCCTGTACAGTGTCATGAACCTCAGTCCATAGTTCATCAGGCACTCGATCAGATCTAGTCCCTTAAATCTCTTTTTCACTTCCACTGTATAATCGTAAGGGATTTGATTTAGGTCATACCTGAATGATCTAGTGGTTTTCCCTACTTTTTCAATTTAAGTCTGAATTTGGCAATAAGGAGTTCATGATCTGAGCCACAGTCAGCTCCCAGTTTTGTTTTTGCTGACTTTATAGAGCTTCTCCATCTTTGGCTGCAAAGAATATTATCAGTCTGATTTTGGTGTTGGGCATCTGGTGATGTCCATATGTAGAGTCTTCTCTTGTGATGTTGGAAGAGGGTGTTTGCTATGACCAGTGAATTCTCTTGGCAAAACTGTATTAGCCTTTACCCTGCTTCATTCTGTACTCCAAGGCCAAATCTGCCTGTTACTCAAGGTGTTTCTTGACCTTCTACTTTTGCATTCCAGCCCTCTATTATGAAAAGGACATCTTTTTTGAGTGTCAGTTCTAGAAGGTCTTGTAGGTCTTCATAGAACCATTCAACTTCAACTTCTTCAGCATTACTGGTAGGGACATAGACTTGGATTACCATGATATTGAATGGTTTGCCTTGGAAATGAACAGAGATCATTCTGCCATTTTTGAGAACTGCATTCAAGTTCTTCATTTCCTACTTTTTTGTTGACTATGATGGCTACTCCATTTCTTCTAAGGGATTCTTGCCCACAGTAGTATATATAATGTTTATCTGAGTTAAATTTACCCATTCCATTCCATTTTATTTTGCTGATTCTTAAAATGTCAATGTTCACTCTTACCATCTACTGTTTGACCACTTTCAATTTGCCTAGTTTCATGGACTTAACATTCCAGGTTCCTATGCAATATTGCTCTTTACAGTACTGGACTTTGCTTCCATCACCAGTCTCATCCATAACTGGGTGTTGTTTTTGCTTTGGCTCCATCCCTTCATTCTTTCTGGAGTTATTTCTCCACTGATCTCCAGTAGCATATCAGGTACCTGCTGACCTGGGGAGTTCATCTTTCAGTGTCCTATCTTTTTGCCTTTTCATACTGTCATACTGTTTGAAGGAGGTCACCATTATCTTCATTACCTCCACCATAGTTTGGCCCCAGTTCAAACAGCTGGGAGGGAACACAGCTTCACCCATCAATAGAAAATTGAATTAAAGATTTACTGAGCATGACCCCACCCATCAGAACAAGACCCTGAGAGTCTCTGGTGGGAATAGGTTTGATTCTAAAGGCGCATTCTCCCCTCATACCATCTTGCCTGGGCTCTCCTTTGCCCTTGGACCTGGGGAATCTCCTCACGGCCCATCCAGCGAAGTTCCTGCTACTGTTCCTGACCTTGGACGTGGGGTAGCCCTTCATGGCTGCTCTAGCAAAGCATAGCTGCTGCTCCTGTCTTTGTATGTGGGGGATATCTTCCCAGCTGCTAGCCTCTCCAGTGCCACGCAGCCGCCGCTGGCCATACTGTTCATCCCGTTCATGATACTATAATGGCGCTTAATAAAATATACTCTTACATATCAAATGCACTTGAGAATTTAACAAACATGTTTAAATTTTGCAATGTCTGATTGTATTCAACTATTTAAACTCAATGTTCTTTAACATTCAAATCCTCTAATAATAAAGAAAAACAAATGAGACAAAGTTAAAAAAAACAAACTAACAGTGGATTAGGTTTGCTTTCTGGGAAAAAAGGTAACCTAGGAGAATTAAGTCTTTACACATTTTCTAATTAGGTGGAATAAAAGTTTTTGCCTGAGACAAGTGAATTTAATTTTATTGTAACATAATTTATTGAAGTCAGTCCAAGATTTAGATCAGAATTACATTACCTAATATTACCCAAATTTTTATACCTGATTTTTTATGTGAACTTTTAAGAAAAATTTAAGGCAGTTAGATAGATCTATAACACACCCACCAAACATTTCTCCCCTTCTCTTACCCTGTATGAAGATAACATCTTCCAATCAAGTCATCTTAGAGATCAGTAGAGAAAACCTGCCTATTACAAGTGAATCCACTTGAAGCCTATTCCAGAATGGATCCCCTCAACCAAACATAGATAGTTTACTCAGTTTATTCAATCAGCTCTGCTGAGTGCATGAAGTCTTTGGTTTATAAATTCTTTTTATTTCTTCACAATTCCTTTCCATGGGAATTTAAGGGTCTTTGTTTTCTCTCAAGATGATGGAGAACACTTTATCATAGGAATCCAGGAATTTTTCTCCATGTTAAATTCTCACAGGAAGAATAAAGCACTTCGTTTATCATCCTGACAGATACCCCAGATTCAAATCTAGATCCATCCACTTACTAACCTTAACTCTTTGTGACCTTAGAAAAGTTAGTTAATTAATTTCTCTGTATCTCATTTTCTCATCTATGAAACAGTTGTAAAAACAGCACTTAGTTTGTACAGGCATCTTGAGAATTAACTAAGTTACCACTTTTAAGCACCTGGTATCTGGCCCATGGTGCTATGTAATGATTCTCTTAAGCATGATATTATTTAACTATGTGATGGATATTTACATTTTTGAAGTCTAAAGCCTAAGAAATCATACTATGTGGAAAATGATAGCTATTTAATTCATAAGCAAATATTTCATAACTTCATTATTTCTTAAATAAAACATTATGGCTTTTCATATGGATAATATTTACTCTTTTCGACATTCTAGAGTCTTTTCAAGGTTTAAAATATTCTGTCATTTAGTGAAAAAGATAATTGTACACACATTTTATCATTTATTTCTCATCCATCATTTTTCCAAAGCAAAAGACTAGGAGGGATTATGATGTTTAAGACATTAGTAATTAAAGATGATTTTTTTTTTTTGGTAATTCAATTCATTGCATTTTTTTTTTTTAATCTGTACAGAGGAAAAGAAAATCTGTGGAGTGTAATCTATGCCATACAGTCCCCCTAACAGTACTCAGCAAGCCTTGGGAGCCCAAGCAGGAGGAGCTTGAGATGGGCAGCTGTGCTTCACAGAAGTAAGACCTACTCACACAATGACATGTGAGATGGAAAAACCTTCAGCTTCCTTTGTTCGCCAGGGTGTCTTGGTACAAAATAATACATTTTTTAACAGCATTCTTCTTTTACAAAAGAGGAGACATAACTTTCTTTAGAAGATAAAGCATATTCCTCAGAGTTACATGTTGAAATAGGAACAGAGCTGGACTTAACACTCAAACTTTCCAAGTTTGGCATTTTTCCTCCCCAACATAATCATTCCTCAGATCTCTACCCCTTAAACATTGCATTAGCTTTCTCTGGAATTTAATCTCTTTCTTTCTCCTTGAAGTATCACAATCAGAGCCTTCTGTAGTGTACTGGAGCAGAGACACTATCGTTTGCTTCCATACTTTGTTTTGTGGCAACTTTTCCACTCTTAAAATCTATATAAATGTCAAAAGTCTTATGTGGTTTCCTAACTTTGTTTCCAGAAGGCAAATTACCTTATCCATTCCTATGGTTCCAACTCCAAAATAGATGCTACATATGTTCCTCCCCACTGCTAGTACCCACAAGTCCACATCCCTATGATCTTTGGCCTGAGTGATTCCAGTGACTCTTTCCACTTTTGCACACAGCATCTTACAACATAATTTTGATCAGAGTGATCTTTTAAAAAACCTAAGTCAGTATCTGAGAGCATACTAAAGGATCTTTACTGCTTAACTTCTCTCACTGCTAGAATTATATTTTTAATAAAAATCAAATTCTTTACACCAGCTGAAAGGGTAGTTCTATAAAATCTGGGCCCTCCTCCCCTCTTCAGTCCCTTTCTTCCACCTCATCTTTTTTCAGCCGTACTGGCCTTCTTGCTCCTTCTGTGATGCACCAAACATATTTGTGCTTTAGGCCTGATCCTCTAGCCAGTCTCTCTTTTATCTTATCACATGTTCTCATTTTCTTCATAGTATTACCACCACTTAAATTTATTTTGCTCATTTGTTAGCTTAATTTTATTGCCATTATTAAGAGTAAGAAACATCATCCTTGTTTACAACTTGTTCATCACACCTAGGACAGAACTCAGCAACAGGAATCTCAAGTATTTATTGAATAAGAGGATACGACTCTTACGGTCAATGTACGTTCCACTATCTTCCAGCTCAATAGTCAGTAAACCACTACCACTATTCACTACAGAAGATATGTCCTTTAGTATCCTTTCTCCAACAAACCCTCAAGATACCCCTACTAGAGCTTGGACCTCAGACTTCTTCAGAGTCTTCTCAATCAACTTCAACAGTTCTCTCTTATTTCTGTAACAAACATGGTCTTTGTTCCCAGCAAGAGAGCCTGTATTTTTTTTTTTTTAATATCATAAAGGAGTTTCTAGTATAAAGAGTATGTAAGAGTTCTATCTGAGGGGAAATATTCATTTATGTCTCTAACCTTTCAGTAATTTTCCTTACTTCATAAAATGCAATTTTCTCTATTACTCTGTCATCTCCTTGAGGCTTTATCTTTTGCTTGTGCGGAACCCTCAGATGTGAAAGCAACATCGTCAGCATGTTTGGTTATGTGTGTATGCATTAGAGTGCCTAGTTAGAATACCTTGCCAACGATGAGCAATCAAAAATTATGAGTTGGTGATGAAGATTCTGATCCTTATGTGCCTATGTGCCAGCATTAATTCAGGCAGTGAGGAATTTATGTCTTCACTGGGGACTGGATATTGGGAAACATACGGGTTGTGTGTTGCTGCTTATAACAGCACTTTCTTAATTAAGACTGGAAGCCAGATTTAGCTCTACTCAATATGTATTATTACCTTACAGATGAGAACACAGAGGTGGTGCAGTGTGATGAAAGATGCAAGCAGTTTAATTATAATATCTTAGTGTTACACAGAAAAGATAACTCTGTTCTTTTAGAAAAAAATGGTTATTAATTGACTAAAAAGAATTTAATATTTGTTTTCTGGGGATTTTCCTTTCAAGTATATTTCCTAGATAAATAATAATATTTTTAGACATATTTACTTTTCTTTAATAATAAATAATGCTCCACTGATTTAATGTTCTATTTTCTCTACAAGATAAGCTAATATGAAGCAGGTGACTTGCATAAATTTTAGCGAGGATAAGAGTATTTCAATTAAGGATTCAACTTTTGTAAAAAGTATTAAAAGATTTTAGGCTTCAGGTAACTTTCAATTTTCCTATATTGATTGCAACTATGAAAAAGATTCTAAATATTTAATAAAATATTTAAGACTGAAGAAATAAACAAGACCAATGCTAATAAAAAGATACCCTGAGACAATTTTTCACTGTTGTCAGATTTATAGATGCTCTTAACGAGTAGACTACTTAAGTGATTTAAGAGACTTTCAGGAAAACTTACAAGGGTTACTGCTTGATAACTCATTGGAGGAAATGAAATTTTCATTTACCAAATTCCATAAAATATATCTGGATATACTAGATACACTCATTTTGAAATGCAATACAATTGTCCAACTGATAAATTAGCTTTTGTTTGCTTGGTTATTGAAAAATAGATAAAATCCACAAATTGAGCAATCAGAAATTAGACATGTTTTCTCTACTTCTTAACATGCAATTTGATTATAATTCATAATTTCTGAACCAAAGTACCTTAGGCCTTATGCCAAATTTTTACTACTTAAACTAGCCATTATACTTTGGCCTAATTAAAAATTAACTGCAAAAAAAAAAAATTAACTGCACAGAACTATCAAATTTTCACATCTGCCCTATCTCTGCCTTCAGCAGGCAATTAAAACTATGTCCACACTAGCCTTGGGTTCAAGACATATATATGTGGGTGTATATATATTTTTTTAATTTATTAATTTTAATTGGAGGCTAATTACTTCATATTTCAACCACTGGATTGCAGGCTCCTAGAGTGCAAAGTATATGCCATATTCATCTTTGTATCCTCTTACACCTAACATAGGGCCTCTGACACGGTCTGCTGAACAGGAGTACACTTTGAGTAAATGTCTATTGAATTAAATTGGATGAGAGGAATGAAAAACCATACTAAGACTCTGGGTAATAGAGACTGTCAGTCAGGGTGTAATTAAGCAGTACAGGTAAAAATGCTGAGCATGCATGCCTGCATTGCTGGAGGGAACACAGGCACAGAGGCTGCCAGATTGAGAGCACTATACGACAGAAATTTATAATGTACTGAACATTCAATATATACCAGGCATGTGGTGAAACATGCACTGTCTCAGTCAATAAATCACAGATAATTTATAAGAAAGGATTTATCTTATTACGATATACATGAGAAGTGTGAAGCACCATGGTGCTATGGTTAAGACCTCATGGATTCTGCTTACAGACTTGAGTTTAATTCCTAGTTTTGCCAATTAAGACCTCTCTGTAGACCTGACTCAGGTAGGCACCTAGAGGGCAACAGGGAAATATTTCTCAAAATTTAAAACAGAAGATTTTTGACTCTGCTATCATATTCCTATTATGGAATTGCTCTTACACTTGAGGGAGCACCTGGATTAACTCACTTCACAGTCTGGTCCTGGGACGTCTTCATGACCTCTTGCCAACTATCAGTCAACACACAGCAACCCTACACTACTTTCCCCCCCACCCAAACATATTCTGCAGTCTCCAGAGTCTCTTTAAGTGCCTTGTTGCTGTCGTTTTTCAGTCACTAAGTCATGTCCAGCTCTCTGTGACCCCGTGGATTCCAGCACGCCAGGCTTCCCTGTCCTACACTATTTCCAAGAGCTTGCTCAAACTCACGTTCACTGAGTTGCTGATGCCATCCAAACATCTCATCCTCTGCAGTCCCCTTTTCCTTTTGCCTTCAATCTTTCACAGCATCAGGGTCTTTTATAAAGAAATGGCTTTTAGCATCAAATAGCCAAAGTATTGGAGCTTCAGCTTCATCAACAGTCCATCCGATGAATATTCAGGGTGGATTTCCTTTAAAATTGATTGGTTTGATCTCCTTGAGTGTCCAAGGGCCTCTCAAGAGTTTCCTCCAACACCACAATTCGAAAGCATCAATTTTTTGGCACTCAGCCGTCTCTATAGTCCAACTCTCACATCTGTGTATGACTACTGGAAAAACCATAGCTTTGACTGTAAGGACATTTGTTGGCAAAGTGATTCAATAGCCTAGAACATCTTTATTTGATGTTGAGCTCAAATCATAGTTTCTTCATGAAATTGAGATTTTTCTATTTAAAAGGTAAATGCTTGCTGCCATTGTGCTCCACGATTTATTTATATCAATAAAGTGCTGTGTTAAAGTTAACTTGTGGCATCTCCAGCCCCGTGCCCTAGCTAATGAATTCACTGAAGTCAGAGACAATTATCAGATGCATATTTATATTTTTATATTTTAAAATATGTATCAATATCTGACCCCTTAATGGATCACTGACTAGTCATGGCAAAGGGGTTTGTGTAACTCAATGTAGCTATGAGCTATGCCAGGCAGGGCCACCCAAGATGGATGGGTCCTAGCAGAGAGTTCTGAGAAACTGTGATCCACTGAAGGAGGGAATGGCAAATCACTCCAGTATACTTGCCATGAGAACCTCATGAACTGTATAAAAAGTCAAAAGATATGACACCAAAACATGAGACCCCCAGGTCTGAAGGTGTCCAATATGCTACTGGAGAAGGGCAGAAAAGAACTATTAACAGCCCCAGAATGAATGAAGCCGCTGGACCAAAGTGGATACGACACTCAGTTGTGGATGTGTCTCGTGATGAAAGTAAAATCTGATGCTGTGAAGAACTATATTAGATAGGAACCTGGAATGTTAGGTCCATGACTCAAGGGCAATTGGATGTGGTCAAGCAGGAGATGGTGAGAATAAACATCGACATCCTAGGAATCAGCGAAAATTGATGGGAACGGGTGAAAGGAAAGCCATTCAACATCACCGTAATCCAAGTCTATGCCCCTACCACCGATGCCAAACAAGCTGAAGTTGATCAGTTTTATGAAGACCTAGAAGACCTCCTAGAACTAACACCTAACAAAGACATTCTATTCATCCTTGGGGATTTGAATGGAAAAGTAGGAAGTCAAGACATACCTGGAATAACAGGAAAGTTTGGCCTTGGAGAACAAAATTAAGTGGGGCAAAGGCTAATTGAATTCTTTCAGGAGAATGCACCAGTCATGGCAAATACCCTTTTGCAAGAACACAAGAGATGACTTTATACATGGACGTCACCAAATGGTCAATACCAAAATGAAACTGATTACATTCTTTGTAACCAAAGATGGAGAAGCTGTTTATTGTCAGCAAAAACAAGACCTGGGATTGACTGTGGCTCAGACCATCAGCTTCTCATAGCAAAATTCAGGTTGAAACTAAAGAAAACTGGGGAAAACAACAGGCAAGCCAGGTATGACTTAAATCAAATTTGGTATGAGTTCACAGTAGAGGTAACAGATAGATTCAAGGGACTTGATCTAGTTAACAGTGTGACTCCAGAACTATGGACAGAGGTCCATGATACTGTAGAAGAGGCAGTGAACAAAATGATCCCAAAGAAAAAGAAAAGCAAGAGAGCAAAGTGGCTATCTGAGGAGGCTTTACAGATAGCAGAAGAATGAAGAGAAGCAAAAAGCAAGCGAGAGAGCGAAAGGTACATCCAATTAAACATAAAGTTCTGAAGAATATCTAAGAGACAAGAAGGTCTTCTTCAATGAACAATGCTTAATAATAGAAGAAAAAAAAAGAGGAAAGACTAGAGATCCCTTCAGGAATATTGGAAACATCATGGAGCATTCTGCCCAAACATGGGTACAATAAAGGATAAAAATGGTAGAGACTTAGTAGACAATGAAGAGAGCAAGAAGAGATGGAAAGAATACATGGAAGAACCATAAAAAAGATCTTTACTAACTGGATTACTATGACGCTGTGGTTAGTCACCCAGAGCCAGACATTCTGGACTGCAAAGTCAAGCGGATCTTAAGAAGCACTGCTGTTAATAAAGCTAGTGGATGCAATGAAATTCCAGCAGTACTACTCAAATCGCTAAAGGAGGATGCTCATCAAGGTTTTGCGTCCATTATGTCAACAAATCTGAAAGACCCAGCCGTGGCCACAGGACTGGAAATGGTCAATACTCACCCCAATCCCCAACAAGGGTAGTACCAACGACTGTGGAAACCGTCAGACAATTGCACTCACCCCCCAGGCTAGTAAGGTCACGCTTAAAATCTTGCATGCTAGGCTTCAGCATTATGAGAACTAAGAACTTCCAGATGTTCAATCTGTGTTTAGAAAAGGAAGAGGAACTAGAGATCAAATTGCCAACGTTCGCTGGATTATAGAGAAAGCAAGCACACTTCAGAAGAAATATCTGTCTCTGTTTCATTGACTATGCTAAAGCCTTTGACTGTGCAGATCATGACAAACTATTGAACGCTCTTAGAGGTATGTGAATACCAAACCATCTTACCTGTCTCCTGAGAAGCCTGTATGCAGGTCAAGAAGCAACAGTTAGAGCCCTGTATGGAAAACCTTTCTGGTTCAAAATTGAGAAAGGAGTATGACAGGGCTGTCTGCTGTCATCCTGTTTGTTTAACCTATATGCTGAGCACATCATGAGAAATGCTGGGCTGGATGAGTTACAAGTTAGAATCAAGATAGGCAGGAGAAACATCAACAATCTCAGATATGTGGATGATACTGCTTCTAATGGCAGAAAGTGAAGAGGAACTAAAGAACCTCTTGATGAGGGTTAAGGAAGAGAGTGAAAGAGCTGGCTTAAGACTAAATATTAAAAAACAAAAACAAAAACTAAGATCATGGCATCCAGCCCCATTACTGCATGGCAAATAGGAGGGGAAAAGGTGGAAGCAGTGACGGATATCCTCTTGGACTCCAAAATCACTGTGGATGGTGACCGCAGCCATGAAATCAGAGGATGACTGCTTGGCAGGAAAGTGATGACAAACTTAGACAGTGTGTTGCAAAGCAGATAAATTACTTTGCTGAAAAAGTTCCATATAGTCAAGGCTATGGACTTCCCAGTGGTCACGTATGTTTGTGAGAACTGGATCATAAAGAAGGTAGAATGCCAAAGAATTGATGCTTTCAAACTGTGGTGCTGGAAAAGATTCCTGAGAGTCTCTTGGACAGCAAGGAGACCAAACCAGTAAATCTTAAGGGAGATCAACCCTTTTCACTGGAAGGACTGATGCTGAAGGCCAGTATTTTGGTCATCTGATATGAACAGACAACTAACTGGAAAAATCCCTGACATTGGGAAAGAAAGAGGGCAGAAGGAGAAGAGGGCATCAGAGGATGAGCTGGCTGGATGGCATCACTGATGCAATGAACGTGAACTTGGGCAAACTTGGGGAGATGATGGACAGGCAGGCATGGAGTCCAGTCCCTGGGGTCACAAAGAGTCACACACAACTGGGCAACTGAACAACAACAACACCAACAACCAATATCTGAAATTAAACATTAATTGTTTGAAAAAGTAGTATGAGTGCCACAGAGGTTAAGTCTAACAAAGGTGGCAAAGCCAGGATTAGAACTCAGGCTGTCTTGCTCTAAATCCAGTCCTCACACACTTGCTTCACAACTGTAGAGGCATATTAGAAACAAAGGAAATTTGAAAACACCCTAGGCCAGTTAAATCGGAATTCTGGTAGTAGTGGTGATGTGTATGATTTTGCAATATTCCCAAGGTTGTTCTAATGTACAGCCAGGGTTGACAAGTGCCATGACATGACATGTGTGTTTCCCATAAATTCATTTCAACATATACAATGCAATTAAGGAAGACAATATCTAGATAGCTGCCTTGCTTAATTTCACCACCTCCCCTCATGCCCCATTCTAGGAAATAAATAAATAAATAACAAACAGCTACAGCCTTCAGGCAGGGCTTATCAAGGACTTAACAAAAATCAAAATCAAATTCATTACTACATTATTCTTTTCAGAGAAGATGCTTGTCACCAGTTAAGGTAAAAGGAGCTGGGAGAACAGTCTTCTCTTTCTCCTTGTCTCATATATGCCTGTAGCAACAACCTAGGTACCTCAAGGCCTGTGGGTGTTCTGCTTGGCCAGTGAACTGCTCAGTTGTAATTAAGCGAACTCCTTTAGGAGGCAAGAGCACTAGACTTGCCTGGCCAGCTGGGGAGAGAACAGGAGTGACAGCAGACTGAATGTCTCACCCTCTGAATCACAGTCACCATTCAAGGTGATAAAATTACATATATATCTCAACTTTCAAGCCTGTGAAAACTCTTGTTTCCTTGATTTTGACTCCACTCATAAAATGTATTGAGATACTTTTGCTAAGCCTTTGCTTTAATGATTTTTCATCATAAGTGGATTTGTTATTTCAAGAATTTCACTGGGCAAGGAAAATACATAATGGTTAAGAAAATCTCCATTTTATTAACTCTGGTTTTTATCCCTATGTAAACTTTGGTTTTGGTTCCTTCAGCCAAATGAGTATCTTAAGAAGTAAATGGGCCAAAGCAAAGTGTTCGCTAGTTTCAACTTATCCCCTTAGGTCTTCTCACAAAGCTGCTGAGCAATCCAGAGTGCTATTTATATCACATCCTGTGCAGACGTGGCAAAAGTGGAGCCAGGGCTAGGGAGTTCAGAAGTTACTGGGGTAGAATTCAGAAGCTGGAAGTTGGGAAAGCAAGCAGATGAGAGCTAGCATTTAAGCTGAATCCAGAATCAAAGGTATGTTGGATAAATGGCAGCACCAGTGGAATTTAAACAGTCGCAGACAGATGATTCTTTGGGCATGAATCCCTACAGCTTCAGCAATGCTTTTAGAAACGAGGCTACCTAAAGGTGTCTTTTAGCTGAAGAGTTCCCTTGCTTCCCTTTGCACTGCAATCAAATTCTTTTAAAATGTTTTAGAAAACTGAGTAAGAATAACGAAGGAAACAGTGTTATCTTAATTTGGGTTCTTTGAGATGTTGATTCTGAAACAGAAATTGAGCAAAAACTGTTCATTTGGAAAGTAAAGGAGGCCTGATGGAATGTGGGGGGAAATGAGATAAGGAAGTTAAGGCAGCACATAAAAATATTTTAAGCAAGATACCAAACGGGTGACTGGAGTTTAATCCAGCTGGAGAAACCATGAAAGCAAAAAGAGCACAGACACCTCAAAATCATCCCACCTAAGGAGAGGAGGGTAGTTTGGGGTATAAACTAATTCTCATTAGTCATTCACTGAAGACTGCTTATGGCCCCTTAATTCTCCACAAAGCAAATTCCATCCTCAAGGGGTCAGTGGATTCCCAAGTGGTAATAACAGAGAAAGGTTGGGACATGATAGCATCTACTGCAAGTATAGATTTGGCTCTTGTATACTGTTCCTTTCAGAATTGTATTGTGTCCTCACTTAGAATGTAGGGAAACTCAAATCAACTCAGACTCATAGGCAGTTTCTATTCACCATGCCCGTTGCCTCTCTCAACTATTGGCTAATAGGTAGCCCTGGGGTCAATCTATGAGGGAGTCTGGCCCCTCCATTCAGGGGCAATCAGGTCCTCGTCTATTACATACACACTGGCACCAATGGTGAAGGAAGCTCTGCTAGAGTGTGAAACCCTGAATCTTAGAATAGCACAAGAAATTTTCAGTAAATTCAATAGCATCTTTAAGATACTGGAGAGTTTTTCTATTGCAAAAGTAAACTTGGTTTATTTGAGCTCTCTGTGCTATATAGCAGCTTCCCACTAGCTATCTTGTAATGACCTAGAGGGGTGGGATGGGGGTGGGATCGGCGTGGGGTGTGAGGGAGGCTAAAAAGAAAGGGGATATATGTACACATATAGCTGATTTATGCTGTTGTAAAGCAGAAACTAACATAACACAGTAAAATATATTCCAATTAAAAATAAAAAAACCTAAAAATTAAAAAAAATGATTTATTTGATAGAAGGTAAAGTTTCTGAACTAAGTAGAGAGCACACAATGAGTTAAAATTTGAACTAGAGACAAATGGACCTATGAACTTCTCTTGGTTCAAACTATAATAACTTCCAGTCTCTAAAGAGGAGAGGATATAAAGACTAAACTTAAAGAAACTTATGATGAAAAGTGGGGGAGAGAAACACAAAATATTTCTGAGGCTACATCCATCATTCTAAAGATAGAATTCTATTGTATGTCATTTCTTTTTTCTTTTTTTTAAAACTCATTTACTCATTTCCGGAAATCTTTACCTATTTGCAGCCTAAATCATGACATGGGAATGTTGAAAGCATTAAAAAAGCATTATAATTTTATTTGGAGAAAATGACTTTCTTCAAAAGCTATAGTAGGGTTGTTTTTAATCTCACTGCTTATTGCCCTGTCCTACCTAAGTAAAAGTATTATTATTCTAGAGAACAACACTTGACCTGACCTAACCTTCCTAGAACCTGCTTGACTTATAGTTTCAACAGCATTGAATGAGATTTTTTATTTTGCCACATCTTCAAACATACTTGGTGTAATCAACACTCTGGATTTTCTGCCAATCAGATGTGTGCAAAACGGCATCTCTCTCTTATTCTAACTCTTGCTATCTGGGGAGACTGTAGATAATTGTATAGTTTATATCTAATCATTTGCTGTCCTAATTATCAGAGGATTGCACCTCCCAATCCTATATACCCATTGACATTAGTCTTGATCCTGTGTCTTACCAATATAATGGGGACAGAAAACATATACCATTTCTAACCAGAAAATTCAAGAGCCATCACCTCATTCTACCATTTATCTTTCCCTCTGCTCCACAACAACAAATCTTAGAAAAGGGCTGTTCCTTCAACCTGTTTTGTAGAATAAAGAACAAACACAGGACTAAGTCTCAGAGCTAACATATTGTGTAAACAACAGGTAAAATTTTCCTGTTTTAAGCTACCACTGAGATTGTGGGTTGTTTCTTATCGCAATATAACCTAGTTAAGCTAGAAGATGTATTACATAAATTGGCTATGAAAATACAGCGTTGCCACAAAACAACAACGAAACCTAAAATATATAGTGTTATCTCCTAGGTGAGGCTAGAGAATAGTTGTTGGTCTAGAAAGATGGCAACCGATATTATACAGTGGTAAAACACTGGGTAAATTGATAACATACCCAACTAGCTTGTAGCTTTAGATAAAAATATTGGGAAATTGAATGTTATTACTGTGTCTTAATGCTATTGGGTATATTTGACAAAGTCACAAGAAAACATGAGCTCATACACACACACACACACACACAAATGGCTATTTTGCAAAGAGAAATGAAAATTCATACAGACACCCTCAAGATTCAGGTCTCATAGGATTAAAAAAATCAACTGTTTCTCATTTCCACTCATGAAGAAATGTTTTGAGGGCAAAGGGCTAGCTAGGCTATCACAGACTTTATTAAAACTTTTCAGTTGATTGATTTGGTAACCAGGAAATCTTTTTAATTGGGATTTATATACAAAACGCATGGTTCTCCATGATTTTGGGGGAAAAAAAAAAGCCTGATAAGGCCTAGGTGGGTGGGCTTCCCCGTTGGCTCAGTGGTGAAGAATCCACCTATAATGCAGGAGGTGTGGGTTCGATTCCTGGTCGGGAAGATTCCCTGGAGGAGGGCACAGCAGCCCACTCCAGTGTTCTTGCCTGAGATTCCTACGGACAGAGCAGCCTGGCGGGCTGCAGTCCATAGCGTCACAAAGAGTCAGAAAAGAATAAAGTGACCAAGCACGCATGCACACATGGTAAATTGAGACAGACATTACCTCAACAAGATTTATGTTAGCACATGGAGCACATTAGAGTTAAGGAATAAAAAAGACAGAAGGTTGTGAGCTGGACTGCCATGAAAGCCAATAGTTTGGATAGAAGAGTCAAAAACTTAAAGACAGCCATTAAGTCCAAATTTACATAGACAGGAAGCAGGCTAAGAGGTCTGCTTAGCTCCTGAGAAAGGCATATTTTCAAAACACCTGCTTTCAGGTGGCTAAGGGACATCTTGGAAAAGGAAAGTCCTCCTTGAGAATGGAACCACTGGCCACAGAAACAGTAGATTGGGAAGTTTTTTTCAGGGGACAGAACTGAAGAAGTAAAGATGGTCAAATAGTTTTGAAAACATACCATATGGTATTAATTGCCATTGGTTGCCTTGATAATCTCATTTTATTTTTTTTCTCCTAAGAGTGATACTCTTGGACTTGTGTGGTGGCCCAGTGGTTAAGAATCCACCTGCCCACGCAGGGGACATAGGATTGATCCCTGCTCCAGGAAGACTCCACATGCCACAGGACGACAAAGCCTGTGCACCACAGTGACTGAACCAGCGCGCTAGAGCCCGCACTCTGCGACAAGAGAAGCCACGACCATGAGAAGCCTCTGCGCCGCATCTAGACAGCAGCTCCCTCCTGCCCAGCTGGAGAAAGCCCCGGTGCAGCAATGAACATAGAGTGCGGCCAAAAATGAAATTAAGAAAAAAAGAATGATACTCTCAATCTTGAGATATTAAAAAAATATTATGAGTGATTTGTAAAATACTATGGTAAAGGCATATTTCTGTATTCCAAGATAATGATGCAGAAATTACTTCAGGTATATACTTTTTATAATTCTATCTACCCTACATGACATATTATTTCTCTAATGATACTTTAAAAAAATCTTTGAATAGTGAGACCATTATATTGTTTTGAGAAAGACAGTTGCTTCAGTTTAAACTGGAATATGGAAGTGAGCAAGGCCTGCTGCTGAAGGTGTGAGAGCTGCTGCAGGTTTTATTGATTACCTTAGACATCGATTGGTTAATTTAATGAAAAAGGGAGGACTGGAGTCTGAGCAAATTTGCAATGCTGACATGAAAGGACCTTCCCTGAAGTTATGGTCAGGAAAATACACATGTCCATGTGCGTGTACACACACATGCCACACACACAATCAACACTACCCATAGTGACTAACATCTTTAATACTATAAAGTGAAGTCATTACTTTAATTAAAGAAAATAAAAGATATTGACAAAACAAAATTCTTTCTAGAATAATATATTTTACATGGGTTTAAATAATATTAATAACCTTCACCATATTCCTTTAATTTAGCCTCAAAATAAGTATCTGCAAGGCACTGAATTAGGGTTATAAGACTATTCTGCTTTAACTCATAAAATAGAGTCAGGACACAAAATACAGCTGAAAAATAGCTTAATTTAGCATAATCTCATTTCTGTGTCATCTGTTACAATGCTTTAACTGTAAAAGAAATCATACTACTTACTGAGGTTAAGACTTTTACTCCTGTTCTAGGTATTCAGAAATGTTCTATTGTCATTAACTCATCACTTTTCATAGCATTCAAATGAAATGATAAACAAAAAAACTGTATTTACACATAAGTAAAATAATTAAAATAAATTTAAAATTTTATGGTTGTTAATAACAGGAGATTCATGTTCACTGAAGAAAATGTAGAGTATACACAAGCAAAAAAAATGTTCTCAATCAGACTAGAGAAAACTCTGCTAATATATGATACATATCTCTGAAATGTTTTTATTAAGGATATACAATTTTATTTGTAAATATGTGTGTATATATATACATATATACTATACATTTATCTGTGTATATATGTATGCATTTATGTATATATAAAATATTAAAAATCATTATTTTAAAATACTAAGCTATGAACATCTTTCTAGGTTCTTAAATAGATTTCAACATGATCATTTAATGATTGCATAGCATTTTAAATATATGATGTATAGTAATTGAATTAACTATTAATATATTGTGTTATCTTACAATTTTAACAAAAATACATAAAATTTTGTTGGAAAACTGCTAATGCTGACTCAGGATTACTTTCTCAGGATAAATTCCTACTGGGATTTTAAGTAATAGGAAGCAATTAAATTGTTTTGCAAAATATTACTAAATTGCCAGCAGAACAGTGTTATTGACTCTAATAGTTTTATATGAGAGGATTGATTTTCTTGTTGCTTACTATTCTTGAGTATTCATATTTTCCTATTACTTAATAATTCATTATTTAAAGTTGTATACATTGCTTTAACTTGTAGTTAATTAATTTATTGTGATAACTTTTCCATGTTAAGGAATTATATTTATTTATATTGAATTATGGTTGACTTATAATGAATGATGTGTTAGTTGGTGTACAGAAAAGTGATTTGGTTATATATATATTTTCATACTCTTTTCCATTATGATGTATTATAGGATATTGAATATAATTCCTTGTGCTATACAGTAGGACACAGTTGTTTTCCATTCTATATAAAGTAGTTTGGATCTGCTAATCCCAAACTCCTAATTTATCCTTCCCCCATGCCCTTTCCCCTTTGGTAATCATAAACTTGTTTTCTATGTCTGTGAGTCTGTTTCCTAAATAAGTTCATTTGTGTCATTTTTTTTTTACATTTGTGTCATATTCTAGATTCCACATATAAATGATGTGTGTGTGTGTGTGCTCAGTCATGTTCAACCCTTTGCAACCACATGGACTGTAGCCTGTCAGGCTTCTGTGTCCACAGAATTTTCCAGGCAAGAATACAGGAGTGGGTAGCCATTTCCTACTCCAAGGGATCTTCCTGATCCAGGAATCAAACCCACATCTTTTGCATCTTATGCACTGGGAGGTAGATTCTTTACCACTGTGCCACCCGTGAAGCACCTATATTAGTAATATCATATGATACTTGTTTTGATCTGACTTACTTTCACATAATATGATAATCTCTAGGTCAATCCATGTTGCTGCAAATAGCATTATTTTATTCTTTTTTTACACAGTACTGTACAGAAAGTAAGTAAACCACAGGAACCTACTATATTTCATAGGGAATGATACTCAATACTGTGTAATAACCTGCACAATACACAGTTTATATATATACACAAAAATAACCTATATACATATAACTGAATCCATGTGCTATACACTTGAAACTAACAATGTTGTAAATTAACTATACTTCAAAAAATTTTAAAAGAGAGAATGAAATAATGCCATTTATAGCTATATGGATGGTTATTATGGAGAGATTATCATACTAAGTGAAGCTAAGTCAGAAAAAGACACATACAATATGGTATCACTTATATGAAGACTCTAAGACAAATGGCACAAATGAACTTATTTACAAAGTAGAAATAGAGTCACAGACAAACTCACAGATACCAAAGAGGACTGTCAGGATTAGGGGGTGGTGGTGTAGATATTTCTTTATTTTTATGGCTGAGCAGTATTCCACTCAGAGAAGGCAATGGCACCCCACTCCAGTACTCTTGCCTGGAAAATCCCATGGACGGAGGAGCCTGGTGGGCTGCAGTCCATGGGGTCGCTAAGAGTCGGACACGACTGAGCGACTTCACTTTCACTTTTCACTTTCACACATTGGAGAAGGAAATGGCAACCGGCTCCAGTACTCTTGCCTGGAAAATCCCATGGATGGAGGAGCCTGGTGGGCTGCAGTCCATGGGGTCACACAGAGTCAGACACGACTGAAGTGACTTAGCAGCAGCCACAGTATTCCACTGTGTATATATACCACACCTTCTTCCAAATTTGGCTACTGTAAATCGTATAGCTATGAACACTGGGGTGTGTCCTCGTTTTTGAATTAGAATTTTCTCCAGATATATGCCCAGGAGTAGGACTGCTGGATCATACAGCAATTCTATTTTTAGTTTGCTTTTGTTTAAGGAACGTATATATCATTTTCCTTCATGTGCGTGGCCAGTCACTCAGTCATTTCTGACTCTTTGCAACCCCATGGACTGAAGTCTGCCAGGCTCCTTTGTTCATAGAATTTTCCAGGCAAGAATACTGGAGTGGGTTGCCATTTCCTTCTCCAGTTTTCCATAATAGCTGTACCAATTTAGTTCCACTAACAATGTAGTATAGCATTATAGTGTTAGTCACTCAGTCACGTCTGACTGTTTGTGAGCCCACGGACTGTAGCCCACTACGCTCCTCTGTTCATGTAATTCTCTAGGCAAGAATACTAATGGATTGCCATTCCCTTCTCCAAGGGATCTTCCTGATTCAGGGATAGAACCCAAGTCTCCTACATTGCAAGCAAATTCTTTACCTTCTGAGCTACAGGGAAGCCCTGTAACAATATAGCCCTTTTCTCTACACCCTCTCTAGCATTTGTTAGTTTTAGACTCTTTTAATATGACTATTCTGACTGGTGTGATCTGGTACCTGGCTGTAGTTTTGATTTTCATTTCTCTAATACTTAGCAACATTGAATATCTTTTCATGTGCCATATCTTTATGTCTACTTTGCCTTTTCATACTGTTCACGGGGTTCTCAAGGTAAGAGTACTGACGTGGTTTGCCATTCCCACTAGTCCACCTAATCAAAGCTATGGTTTTTCCTGTAGTCATGTATGGATGTGAGAGTTGGAATATAAAGAAATCTGAGTGACGAATTGATACTTCTGAACTGTGGTGTTTGTGAAGACTCTCGAGAGTCCCTTGGACTGCAAGGAGATCCAACTAGTCCATCCTAAAGATCAGTCCTGAGTGTTCATTGGAAGGGCTGATGCTGAGCCTGAAATTCCAATACTTTGGCCACCTGATGTGAAGAACCAACTCATTGGAAAAGACCCTGATGCTGGGAAAGATCATAGGTGGGAAGAGAAGGGGACAACAGAGGATGAGATGGTTGGATGGAATCACTGACTCAATGGACATGAGTTTGAGTAAACTCCAGGAGTTGGTGATGGACAGGGAGGCCTAGCATGCTGCGGATTCATGGGGTCGCAAAGAGTCAGACATGACTGAGTGACTGAACTGAACTGAAGTGAAATAAAAAAATAGATTTAAAAATATATATCCTTCCTTTATAAAAAACAAAGAGGAAAATCAACCATGGTTAAGCATTTTTATTGTAAAGTTTCATCTTTATTTCCTCTGGCTATAGTACCAGGCAGTCATCCACTGTTCAGCAAATCAAAGGCTATAGGCTTATGTTTATCATTCATATAATTCATGCTTACTTATTTAAATAGAACGACTTGTATCTTGAGTCTTGTATGAAGCTATATGGGAAGTCATAATTTTTGAAAATATCAATGAAGAAAATGCCAACTTTCTTAAAACTACTCTCTTCCAGAAAAGACTTCCTGAAGCTACTTTTTTCTGTACAAATCATCACAGCCTCTGAAACTAGCCTGATTTCTTGATGTTTCTGACAAGATTAAGAAGCAGTTAGCTCAACTTCATTAATTCTCCATAACGCAAAGTGTTGCTTATATCTCAGTATAGGAATCACAATAAACTAATAAAAAGTGTACAGTCAATTGGTAATAACCAATTTATAAAAATTGCCAATGTATGATTGAAAATCCTGTGTATTTCTTAGATTTATTTCCAATAATGTTTCCTTTTAGATAAGCAACTTTATAATGTAAAATTGTGATGATATATTTGGGGAGAAAGTCAGCATTCTGAGGGAATTTCAGTGGGAATCAATTCTCTGTCTCAGGATAATTTTAAATTGTTGCTTAATGAGAATACATTAGGTTATTTTAGTTGCAGGCAATCTAAGCCAAACTAGGAAAATGAAAGAAATAAAAGTGATGTGCAATTTTTTGAAAAATCACTGGGACATCTTATCCAGCCTCCAGAAAGGCAGGAACCAGGGTATTTTCTCTGGGGTTCGGCCACCAAGAGGACTTATCTTCCAAAACTCTTGGCTATCACTTTTCTCCACTCCATCTTTCAGTTTAGAGAAGAGGAATTATATTTGGTCCAGGTATACCTGGGCCTTACTGAATCGATATATTCAGAGGTCAGGGTCAAAAACATAGCCAAGACTCTGAGGCAGCCATTGTCCACTGGAGCCATCCAGACAGAGGCGGCACTCAGAAGAAAAAGCTTCAGGTGGCTTGCGTAGATTGGTATCTATGTCATAAATCTAATTTTCCCATTCCTATCAAACACTGTAAGTCTAGCACTGATACTTCAAAAAGAGTTTACCATATATTTTAATAGGCTGTTTTAGAGAACTTCAAATTTGTAGATAGAATTTAATAAACAGAGCAATTGTACATGATACTTGCATCATTTATTTTGCATACTATAAATGTTCACAAAACAAAGTAAAAGGCTTTAATATATTTTCATTATATTAAATGAAAATATAATGTTTTCATTTAAAAGCATTATATGTGATTTGGCTTGATAGTTAATAATTACAAATCTACAAGTTTACAAAAATAAACATTTGTTTTCACTTATTTGTATTATAGACTGAATTTACCTGAATAAAAAGTAGACTCATCATTTCACGAGGAAACTTGCTGGGAATACTTGCAAAATTGAGCCAGCCATTCTGTTTCTTAATACAATAGTAATTCGATTTTCCAAAATTCTTTCCACTTTGATATCTTAGTATATTTGAGGATTGCAATCCAAATTATCTGATTACAAGTCTAACTCTTCAGTCACTACAATGCAGCGGCCTCGGTTTTCTGTCCACAGTGGATTTCCTAAATGTGTATTTCATATTTTTCTACATTTGTCTGCACCTTGGAAAATTTTCTGGGTGAGCGGAAAAATCTACCCAATACTTTAAGTTCATTGTTATGGAATGGCATGTGCTAAGGCCCTAACCCTCAGTATCACAGAATGTAACTATATTTGGAAATAGGGCTTTTAAAGAAATGATTTAAGTTAAAACAAGGTAGGCCCTTATCCAAACTAATTGATATCTTTATAAAAGAAGGAGATTAAGACATATAGAGAGATACCAGGGATGAACTGAGAAAAGGAAGTGAGGACACAGGGAGAAGACAGCCATCTTTAAGCCAAGCAGAAGGGTCACAGAAGAAATCACCTTGGTCTCAGACTTCTAGCCTCCAGAACTGTGATTAATTAAATTTCTGTTGTATAAACCACCCAGTCTGTGGCACTTTTGTTATGGCAGCCTGATCAAATTAGTATACTAATGTTTTTTTAAATATCTTGAAGATGATATTTCAAAGTATTTAAAATGTCTTATTTCCAGAATTTGCTAGCATGTCATTTTTGACATTTAAGTTTTAATACATTTCAAATGTAGTTTATGGCATTTTATATTAATATTTATTACAACCAGCAAGTTATTTAAATTTAAGTTATATTAAATTTAGTTCTAGGTCTAGTCAAAACTTCTAAGATATTTCAAAACAAGATCAATGTATTTATACAATATATGGCATGAGAAGTAGTAGAAAAAGACAAAATCTAGCAAGTTAGACTCAAAAGTCATATTGTATGGAAATCTGTAAGCTTATAAAATAATTTTGTTGCTGCTAATCATGAATCACTATGCAGATCATGTTACCCAAGGTCAAAGCCACGAACAGCATGCTATTTGCTCAATAAAAATGCAAATGTTCTAGGCTCCCTGAAACTACAAGAGTTTGGTTGTACTATGTAACCAGTCACTTGAGCAATAGGGCAAGGGAATGCTATTATTCAAGGGAACCAGTTGAATTACTGATAAATATTACAACATTATGTACATCTCTAAGTTTTAGAGACATTCCTTTATTTTAGGACATTACATCTTTGGAATATGTATGTATGATCAAATATGAGGGATATGATCAAAGAAGATATATCCAGATC
Organism: Odocoileus virginianus; assembly: GCF_023699985.2. Lineage (NCBI taxonomy): Eukaryota > Metazoa > Chordata > Mammalia > Artiodactyla > Cervidae > Odocoileus > Odocoileus virginianus. The sequence goes on from NC_069698.1 coordinate 14,380,179, forward strand.
TACAGTGATTCATATTCATAGAACAGAAGCAATCCTTTAAAATGAATCTAATTCAGTCTAACAGATTAAAAAAAAAACTGGAATTGTGTTTAACAGTATGATTGGTTTTTATTTGCTTAAAGTTGTGTCTCAGCAATTCATGTTTCCTCCATATATAAGTACTAGGTCAGGAATTTTAGAAGGACTGAGAATTATAGTGCAGTTAGATCTGCACTATATCTGTTTGTGAAACATTTGCAAGGTCATGGGTTTCAGAACTCTGGACAAGAAAGTAAATAGCCTCCCAGCTGGTTTTCTTGCTCATTTAATCATTAATTCAACAATTGGTAAGAGACTTCCCTGTGCCAAGAACTGTGAAAAGTTCCGCAGGACATACAGAACAGCTAAGATGTATTAACAGTTCCTACTCCTACAATATTTCACATTTCTTGAAACTTATGTCCATTTAGCTCGCCACACTCTCTGTCAAACCATTATCTCACAGCAAACTTTAAAACATCAGTTTACACATTCCATGTTCATGCAGACAGTCACCACCCCCTTAGTCCATTACAACCTGACTCCACTCCTACCGTTTCAGGCTGCCACTTGTGAACCAGTTAGCTGCTGCATTTCGCAATTCTGCATTGCATTGGGCAATGCTCAATGTGCTTCCTCCTATGTTCTGCTTTGATATGTTTTAATTGTATAGAATTCTTGTTCTTCTATTAACACTCCGAAATTTTAATCTGTATTACTCTCTAAGGTTTCCCCATGTCCATGTCCTTCCAGAGATCTCTCTTGGTAATTTCTACGGTTTTGGCCTTTCAGATCACACAGCCCTATTGCAAACTATGTTCTAGCCGTCTTACTTGATGAATATCTAAACTCATTATGTCCCAAACTGAACTGATCATGTTTCCTCCTCTCCCTAACTATGTGCCTGTATAGCCAAATCTGTTCCTTCTCTACAATGCTGTAATTCTGATAATAACTGAGTTACCATTCTCACTGTCACTAATGCTTTGATCTTGTAGTTAGCTATGCTTCTAAATTCACCCAAACATCACACAAAACCAGTTCAAAGACTTATTGAAAGTGATAAAGTGAAAATGAAGATGCTGAGTCGTGTCCGACTCTCTGTGACCCCATGGACTGTAGCCTACCAGGCTCCTCCAACCAAGGCATTTTCCAGGCAAAAATACTGGAGTGGTTTGCCATTTCCTTCTCCACAAAGACATATTGGCTCTACTTTAATATCTTCTTCAGGTTGAGCTTCCCTTCCATGCCTGTTGTTTCTACCTTCCTTATCTCTTACTTCTAAACACACTGCCTGGACTCCTGACCACCTTTTCTAGTCCCAGAGTCTACCCACTGATAATCACTCTCCTACACATTAATCTTCCTACTGAGACTTTTTCCATGACTGAAAAAAATCAAGCTTTACCTACTTCTATCATCTTTCATTCATTAGATAATAATTTACCTCTATGAATTTGGAATGAATAGCTGTACTAATTTTTTTTTTCTTTTTCACATTTCTGCACTTATTCTTTCAACAGACACTAATATAACATTTTTTAATCTCCATAGCATGTGGAATCAATGCTTTCTATCACGCATAAATCTGTGTGAAAAGTGAGTGTTCGTCGCTCAGTCGTGTGTGGCCCATAGACTGCAGCCATCAGGCTCCTCTGTCCATGGGATTCTCCAGGAAAGAACGCTGGAGTGGGTTGCCATGCCCTTCTCCAGGGGATCTACCTGACCCAGGGATCGAACCCAGGTCTCCTGCATTGCAGGCAGATTCTTTACCATCTGAGCCTCCAGATTACTGGTGCTAACCTCCCATGTTCTAATTTTTTTTTCTCTAGCTAAGACAGAATTATTTCCTGGCAAGTTTCAAGACTTAATGGTGAGTTTATTACTACTTTCTGTATTATCCTCAAGAAAAAAATGGGGCTCTCAGGCCCTCCAGTCAGCAATATGCAAAGTGCCTAGGTGTCATTCCATGGAATTTATTTCTCTCATTTGCTCTCAGACTTGATACTGGTTTCCTGGTGTCCTACTCTCTTTTCACACAAGTTTTTGTGTTAGCAACTTTATCTGTGATTATACCTTCACTTCCTAGGTGGCTCAGTAGCAAAGAATCTGCCTGCCCGTGCAAGATAGACAGGAGACACGGGTTAGATCCCTGGGTCGGGAAGAACCCCTGGAGAAGGAAATGGAAATCCACTCCAGCATTTTTGCCTAGGAAATCCTATGAACAGAGGAGCCTGGCAGGCTGTGTAGCCCATGTGGTCACAAAGAGCTAAGAGTCGGACACGACTGGGTGACTGAGTACACATACTTTCATTTAGGGTTTTTTTTATGCATATTATACCTGAGGTGTTAAAGATGCTATCTAAGAATAGCCCTTCAGCCTATGATTTGAATTTCTTGCTTCAATTGTGAGTACAGAAGAAACTACATTACTGGTAACTAAAACTTTCATTTGCTCATAAAACCTTCTATTCCCCTCGACAGCTTCATCTCATATAGAACTTTCTCACTTATTCCTAAGTTTGCTGAGGGTATTTAGCAAGTACTTACCAGGAACACTTGCATTTTTCTTCAATTTTGGGTCTTTTATGGACTCTCTATTCATGTCTATACTCTGCATTGCCTATGAAATTACTTTTGGCAAATACAGGTTTAAAATCTCTAAAACCTTTATTTTTAGTAAGGGTAAGTCAATTCACTTACTCAAATGAAAGTTCTAAGGTGAGGTTAAATGAGGGAAAGCATGAACATAACAGAATTAATTAGAGATTAATTAAGATAAATGTTTACATTTTATGAAGCACTAGTATCTAATATGTATCTGTTAACTCTTATATTAATTGGGTAATGATTCTATAATCTGAAAATGAAATGGGGAGATATGTAAGAGAATGAGTCTTGTCAGAGAGGCCATAATAAATGTCTTAAGATGTATGTGATGGAATCACATTATATATACGAGACATTAATAATATTTAAACTAGATGAGGTAGAGATGGGAAGACAGGTAGGAAGAGAAAGTGAGGGAAGAGAAGGATATTATATAAACATTGAAGTTGATTCTACTAGCTTATGAACTAAATGAATGTGTATTCTAGTTTGAACATGAAATAGAAGAGAGCCGGCTATTGTATCTGTGGGTCTTATTAGCTAAGATACCACTAGCTAAGATACATGTATCTTCTCATACATCTAGCCTTAGCAAATGTAATTTCACACCAAATGGGACTTCAGTGCTTGAAGATGTACATATTTCATCCCACATTCATTTCAGTTCAGTTGCTCAGTCATGTCCAACTCTGCGACCCCATGAATTGCAGCACGCCAGGCCTCCCTGTCCATCACCAACTCCTGGGGTTTACTCAAACTCATGTCCATTGAGTTGGTGATGCCATCCAGCCATCTTATCCTCTGTCATCCCCTTCTCCTCCTGCCCCCAATCCCTCCCAGCATCAGGGTCTTTTCCAATGAGTCAACTCTTCGCATGACATGGCCAAAGTATTGGAGTTTCAGCTTCGGCATCAGTCCTTCCAATGAACACCCAGGACTGATCTCCTTTAGGATGGAGTGGTTGGATCTCCTTGCAGTCCAAGGGACTCTCAAGAGTCTTCTCCAACACCACAGTTCAAAAGCATCAATTTTTTGGTGCTCAGCTTTCTTCACAGTCCAGCTCTCACATCCATACATGACCACTGAAAAAACCATAACCTTGACCAGATGGACCTTTGTTGGCAAAGTAATGTCTCTGCTTTTTAATATGCTATCTAGGTTTCCCCACATTAATCACTAAATATCAGGAAACAACTTTATCTGGAGTTCAAATGAATTAACAACAAACTGTTTCAGTGCTGGAGGGAAACCTGTACTGGACTTTTTTAGAAACAGTAGAGTCCTATTTGACACATAAATGTCACTATATATAATAAGCTGGCACCAGCGTAAGATGCCACTCCATGTAGACGATAAAAAAGGAGTCCTTTAGAATAAAGAAAAGTGGAGTTAAAATCTTTGATGAAAATGAAACGGTAGATGTCAGGATTTACAAACACAGTATTTTGAATCACAACAAAAATCATATAATTATCTCATAGTGGCTTTATGTCAATTGATATTTAAAATTCCACAGTACCACTACAAATATACTTAATTAAGGACATATGCCATCATGAGAAAAGATGGAACCAATAGACCATAAAAACAAAATCTAAATTGGATTTTCATGGCTAAATCTATCCAAAATGTAATTCTATTATAACCTCTGACTATTAAATATTGCTATTTCTGAAATCAAGAAAAGAGATGTCTAAAACTTTAATTTTTTAAAGTTTAATATTTAAATTTTAAATTTTATATCCTTTGGAATTAATTATTGATGAATAATATTGTTAATTTTAAACAGACTGTATACTAACTTGAGTTATATAAATTAGACTGTTCTACATGAACCACTTTTTAATAAACACTGTTCTTTAAGTCTGATAACATAAAGTTTAGTAGTGCAGTAGTGAAATAAGTAATTAAAGCTTCATAGCATTAAAATTGATGCTATGGAACTAATAATGAAAGTTGTTAGCTACCTCTTTTTTAAGGAGACTTCTGACCTCAATATATGATAGACTTCAAAATTTAATATCCATTAGAATTAATTATTAATGAATAATATTGTTAATTTTAAACAGACTGCATACTAACATGAGTTGTATAAATTAGACTGCTCTTCACGAACCACATTTTAATAAACACTGTTCTTTAAGTCTGATAACATAAAAAAGAAGAAAAGTGATCCTTTACAGCACCTTGTAACTTAAAGCACAGAGAGTTAACTGGCTAGCCTCATTATTAATATTCAGGCTCTGAACTTAAAAACTAATATGCCTAAGTCAATTCTTTAGCTGATTTGAATCAAGATTGTTTTTCAAGAAAATCTTAAAGTCTGAATATTCAAACCTCAACACATAGTAAATTTTTAAAGAAATTAAATTAGAATGAATGTATAAGGAGAATCCAAACATAAAAATTCAGATTCCAAGTAAAACAAAAAACACAGAGGCTTCAACATTCATTCACATGAATGGTACCTATGCTAGATTATAATACTGTTCTCCAAAATTCCCTGCATTATCTTGTGACAAGATTATATATCTTTGTCTTGGTGAACTGTGGTCATTTAATATTACTTTGTCCAAAAAATATAAGCCGAAATTCCCCTATTATTTTGCTATGGAAATCTTGGAGCCTAGGTGTGCTTCCTGTCGTAAGATCAGAAATTCATTACAGAAGATGTGTCTTCAGCCTAGGACCTGTATGAAGATGACATGCAGCAGAGAAGAAGCCGCTCAGCAGTGGTCATAAAACGTGAACAACCAGCGCAAAATGTTATGATGATCTCCTCTGATTTAGAGGCCATTTATTATGCCAAAATTACAAGGCTATTATGAAGCCCATGGAATTAGACAGTCTGCAGCCTGAACAACTGTGGATGGCAGTCCTAGTACTGCACTCTAATTCAGTATTCTTCCAAATAGTCTTCAAAAAGCAATGATTCTGAAATATCAACCAAATGGTTTTCGAGAAAACACTTTGAATTCTAATTTGACTTTCCAAACCTAACATGACAAACAATCTACTCAGGATATAAAAGAACATAGGCAGAATTTTTCTACACACAGAAACCAATATCTACAGTGTGACTTTTTGATTCCAAAGAAAAAAAGGTACATGCTTTTCAACTTTAACTACAAAGGGTGACAGGATACATGTTTTTCTATTTATTATCATCTTTTTTTTTATTATAAAGGTTTTTTAAAAGTAAAAGTAATTGTTTAGAGTATGTAATTATTCATGACTGGGAGCCATATCTAGTATCCTTTATAGTAGCCCTTACATATTTGCACATAATAACAACAGATGGTATTACTAAATACTTATTCCATTAAATTAAAAACTTCCTTTGGGAGGGTAATTGCTTTCTATAATAAAACAATCATCCAAATTCAATATTAAAGAAACACAGAGGTCCCGTAGAAGGTAAGCCTAATCTAAACAGAAGAGATAATTTCTCATATTTTCATAGGTGTGCAGAAATGTAGTCATGTATTTGTCTTTCAAATCAAAACCAAGTGACTATTTGTCAGACTGCCTTACAAGCTTGCTTTGTATAGACAGTCACACTGCAATTTGTATTGCATAGTTAAAAATACACTTTCAAAAAATCAGTAAGGTCCAAAAGATAATACCATTTCAACTGCTGATATGAAGCTCCTTTACTTACTACTTTCTAGCTAATTTGTTTCATACAATGGTGCTCATTGATGCTACTGAAAGGTTCATTCCCTTCTGCAGAAAACTTAACTGGCAGTCATAATGATTCCAGGCAATAAAAATCACTTATAGTCTTTTTACTTCAGTCCATATACTCTGACTCTTCTCATTATCAGCCTCAGACATTTTCCATTCCTCCTTAGAGCCAGATATTGTAAATTTATTTGCTCTGATTTCCACTGCCCATGATCATTATACAACTTGCAACTCACCAAACATTTACATGAATAAAATTTAAGGAACACTCATTTAATACACATTAAATTTAATGTAAGTGTATACCCTGCATAAGATATGAAATTGGGGATAATTTATTAAAATATATATAATCTGATGTTGAAAAATATAACACATTGTTAATGCTTGAAGTAGAATTTAGGTAAACTTCTGTGAGATTTCGGAGAACAGGAAGGCTATATGCTGGAGAGTCAGGAGACATTTGGGGAGACAATGGTGTAGGGATGGTATCTCCAAGGAAGAGATTATGGGTCAGGATTAAGGAAAGAGCCAGTAACGGCAGCACAAGCAAAGATACGCAAATACAAAAATAAAGACACCAACAATAAAACAGCTGGTTTTTACCCCAACTCTATACATAGGAGAACACTAACAAATATGTTTGAGTAGGTGAGCTGAAGTCATAGCGTGCAAGGTCATACATGTTAAGCTGTGGATTTAATATTCAACTTAGGTGATGGGGTGAGAAAAAAAGATTATAGCTAAGAGTTCTTCTCTTGAGAGATTAAACTGGCCACAGAGTAGACTGGAGAAAGAAGGAATTAAAGAAAGGAAGATTCATTAAATAAGAGTTTCAGAGAGTTAATAAGGCCCTAGAATCAGATGGTGGTAGTAGGTATAAAGATATGTGAATGGCCTCATGAAAGCAGAGCCAATAGAATCTGAAAGGTAATTGGTTGTGAGAGGAAAGTAAAGTTCAGTTCAGTTCAGTTCAGTCGCTTAGTCGTAGTTAGAGTTAATTAGTTAATCATGAAGAAAAAACTGTCTCCCAAAATAGCATCTGTCAGCAACCATATTTGCCATGTGAATACAATATAGCCTACCAGGCTCCTATGTCCATGGGATTCTGCAGACAAAGAATACTGGACTGGGTTTCCATGCCCTTCTCCAGGGGATCTTCCCAACCCAGGGACTGAACCCAGGTCTCCGGCACTGCAGGTGGATTCTTTACCAACTGAGCCACCAGGGACGCCTACAATATGTCCTCAAATAACACCAAATACTCAGTATTTCCAATTTCTGATTTTAAACAAGACTTAAAGCAATCCTGAAACTGTTCCGTTCTTTTAAAGCAAACAATAACACTAAAAAGTACAGAGTAGAAAAAAATAAACAACATGAGAAAAGTAGTTTAAACTTGCAGAAATCTTTCTGCACAAAGTGTAGAAAAAAGAAAACCATCCAAAATACTGATTACCAGTGACGATATTTATACTGATTTTTTATTTACATAATCTCTACTAATGTGTGTACCATGATGTTGGTCAGTGGTGTGACAGAATGTGGTTGATAAAGGCAGAACAGTAATTTAGTGAAAGGATATTGGATAACTCTAAGAGTCTTTGGGAGGGTTAGTGGACTAGATTCAGAACTATATCCAAAATCACGGCATAGACTGTCTTAAAACCTTCTAGTTAGATCTGGACATAAGATGCTTCAGTGTGAACCACCAGCTGAGTCACTAGAATCTGCCCGGAGAACTGCTGCTCCTGCTCTCTCTGGAAATAGCTGCACCGTTTCCACAACTCAGCAGCAAAAGAAACTGATAGTCCCAACTGGTGAATCCCATTTTCAGAACCGACAGCACGCCATGCCCTTGACAAAAAGAAGCCTTGGAAAGCAGCAGTCAGGCATTTCACTTTCCATATGGAAATGGGCTCTTCCTCACAAGAAAAGGCCCCAGATGCTGGTAGGACCAAAAGAATGCTAGACAAAGTATTGAAAATAGACACATGTTAATGCTGAAAAATAAATGTATGAAGTTATGTTATTCTCACTAATGTTCTAAGCAGCAAAATTTGGATCTAATGGCAAACATTTTAGTGCAAGCATATTAATAAGTTTATTAAGGCAAAAATAACTATATGAGGATTTCAGTGGTGTTTGGTCAAAAGAGACATTTGACTTGACATGTTTTAAGTCAGTGTCAGGTCAGGGTTGCCATGAAAGTAAGGCATATGTAGTTTTTAAAAAAAACTTTAATAGAAACATGTTAAATTTAGAAACAGGTGGTTGGAATGTTAGAGTGAATGTGTCTTTTAAGACCTACTAAACCACACTGGGAGGGTCTAGAGACATACCTTTCATCATGAGTATAAGAATATTAATAAACTTTTTGGGGTAGCCCCGACATGCTTTGAAATGCTCCGTGATCTCTCTGGTCTGTAGACAAGCCTACAGTGGAAACTGCAATCACTGAATGAGGAAATATGCGATGAAATTTATTGGATCCTATGGTGGCAGGGGCCAAGGATCACTACCCAAAGGCCAGGACATAATGGAAGCAGTTACTGTAATAATGAGTAAAGGTCAAATGAGCAATTAGAACAGTCTGGTTCCCACAGATGGATGGCGTTGGCTAGTTGATTATGGTGTTCATAGGAGGGAAATCGATACGGAGATGACTAGATTCTTATTTAATAAAAGTTCTGAAGAACAAAAGTTGAAGAACAAAAGTCTAGCCTGAGTCATAAAAACACACATCTTTTCAAACAATTACCAATGTGAGCCAGCTTACAGTCCAGACGCCCTAGAAGAGAAGGCAAAGCCAGGTTCCACTGAAGATGGAGTCTGGTACACTGCCAACAATTTACACTAATCTTTCCCCCAGACTTCCCTAAAGGGACCTTCTGACTTTCCTTAGGATAACTGTGCAGGAGGGGAAAGGAAATAATCAGACCACTGGGAAACTACTGGACAATGGGTATAATCTGATATTAATTGCAAGAAACCCAAAATGTCACTGTGTTTCATACAGTTGGGCCTTATGGAGGTCAGGAGGTAAATGGAGTTTTAGCTCAGGTCCATCTCACAGTGGGTTCAGTGGGCACCCAAACCCATTCTGTGATTATCCCTCTGGTTCTGGAATGCATAATTGGAAGAGAAATATTCAGCAACTTATAGAAACCCCACATAGGTTCTCTGAGATGTAGAGCAAAGGATGTTATGGTGAGAAACTACCATAATAAAGGCCTCTATCAAGGAAGGTAATACTTTACCTCCTTTTCTGGTGAAGGAGATTTATTGGGCATTAAGAAATTTCAGTACAGTTCAGTCACTCAGTCGTGTCAGACTCTTGCATCTCCATGAACTGCAGCACGCCAGGTCTCCCTGTCCATCACCAACTCCCAGAGTCTACCCAAACCTGTGTCCATTGAGTCAGTGATGACATCCAACCATCTCATCCTCTGTTGTCCCCTTCTCCTCCTGCCCTCAATCTTTCCCAGAATCAGGGTCTTTTAAAATGAGTCAGCTCTTTGCATCAGGTGGCCAAAGTATTGGAGTTTCAGCTTCAACATCAGTCCTTCCAATGAACACCCAGGACTGATCTTTATTAGGATGGACTGTTTTGATATCCTTGCAGTCCAAGGGACTCTCAAGAGTCTTCTCCAACACCACAGTTCAAAAGCATCAATTCTTCAGCTCTCAGGTTTCTTTCTAATCCAATTCACATCCATACATGACAACTGGAAAAACCATAGCCTTGACGAGACAGACCTTTGTTGACAAAGTAATGTCTCTGCTTTTTAATATGCTGTTTAGGTTGGTCATAACTTTCCTTCCAAGGAGTAAGCTCTTTTTATTTCATGACTGCAATCACCATCTGCAGTGATTTTGGAGCCCAGAAAAATAAAGTTTGACACTTTTTCCACTGTTTCCCCATCTATTTCCCATGAATTGATGGGATCAGATGCCATGATCTTCGTTTTCTGAATGTTGAACTTTAAGCCAACTTTTTCACTCTCTTCTTTCACTTTCATCAAGAGGCTCTTTAGTTCTTCTTCACTTTCTGCCATAAGGGTGGTGTCATCTGCATAGCTGAGGTTATTGATATTTCTCCTGGCAATCCTGATTCTAGCTTGTGATTCATCCAGCCCAGAGTTTCTCATGATGTACTCTGCATATAAGTTAAATAAGCAGGGTGACAATATACAGCCTTGATGTACACCTTTACCTATTTGGAACCAGTCTGTTGTTCCATATCCAGTTCTAACTGTTGTTTCCTGACCTGCATACAAGTTTCTCAAGAGGCAGGTCAGGTGGTCTGGTATTCCCATCTCTTTCAGAATTTTCCACAGTTTATTGTGATCCACACAGTCAAAGGCTTTGGCAAAGTCAATATAGCAGAAATAGATGTTTTTCTGGAATTTTCTTGCTTTTTCTTTTTTTTTTTCCATTTATTTTTATTAGTTGGAGGCTAATTACTTTACAATATTTTAGTGGTTTTTGCCATACATTGACATGAATCAGCCATGGATTTACATGTGTTCCCCATCCCGATGCCCCCTCCCACCTCCCTCTCCATCCCATTCCTCTGGGTCTTCCCAGTGCACCAGCCCTGAGCACTTGTCTCATGCCCCCTTTCAATGATCCAGTGGATTTTGGCAATTTGAAGTACCATTTAAGGATACGTGTGTGGGTGCCAAGTTCAAAAGTGGTGTACTTGTAATGGTTAATTTTATGCCTCACTGCCTGGGTCATGTGGTCCCAAGTCATTTGTTCAAATATTGTTCTAAATGTATCTGTAAGGGTACTTATGAATAATTAAGATTTGAATCAGCCAAATGAATAAAGCAGATTGCCTTCTCTAATACGAGTAGGCCTTATCCAATTTTTTGAAGATGTAAACAAGATCCTTATATATAGCACAGGGAAATTTATTTAATACCCTGTGATAAAACCATAATGGAGAAGAATATTTTAAAAATGCATATATATGTATAACTGAGTCAATTTGCTATACAGCAGATACTGGCATAATATTGTAAATCAACTAAACTTCAATAAAAAATTTAGAAAGAACTTAAAATATCAAGAATAGAGCATTTATTTTAATGCCAGAGTAACTAAAAGTTATAGAGCAAATTTTATCTGTATATATGCAAATTTACCTGCATATAAATGTATACATGTAGTTTCAGCTATGATATACATTTGCTAATAACTCAATTTTATTAACATTTTCACTTCATTATGCTTTGGATATTCAGTTCCAATATTTTCAACCTTATATTAATCAAAGTTGCCTTGAATTGGAATCAATATCTCTGTTAATGAAAACAAATAATTTCAGGCAATACATAACATGTTCATATACATTTGCTTAATTAACATTAGTTCTATTAAATTATATTTGTGGAGAAAATTTTGTTAAGTCTATTAAGTGACCACTTACCCCACAAGTCCCTTTTCCTTTCATTTTAATCTTATTTCTTATCAAATTATGTCTGACTAAAAGAGGTTTAGTCACTCCTGTCTTAACATTAATACTCCCTTGACTCTGCTTAATATTATTCAAATTCTCCAAGTTCATTCTCCTATTTCCATCAATAGAACTAATAAAATAACTTCACAGTTGTATTAGGTCTTCCCTGATAGCTCAGGGAGAATCCACCTATAATGCAGGAGACCCCGGGTTGATTCCTGGGTTGGGAAGATCCACTGGAGAAGGGATAGGCTATCCACTCCAATATTCTCAGGCTTCCCTTGTGGCTCAGCTGGTAAAGAATCTGCTCACAATGTGGGAGACCTGGGTTCCATACCTGGGTTGGGAAGATCCCCTGGAGAAGGGAAAGGCTACCCACTCCAGGATTCTGGCCTGGAGGATTCCACAAACTGTGTAGTCCATGGGATTTCAAAGAGTTGGACACAACTGAGCAATTTTCACTTTCACAGTTGTATTACAGTATGTGGTAGGTAGGATAATGGCATCCCAAAGTTGTTAAAGCCCTAAGGCTTGGAACCTGTCAATATGTTATCTTCACGGTATAAGGGAATTGGCAGATATAATTAAGTCTACAGACCTTAAAATAAGACTGTCCTGGATTATGCATCCAGCTGGGTGGACCTAATCTAATCATGGAAAATGGATGGGGAAACAGTGGAAACAGTGGCTGACTTTATTTTTCTGGGGCTCCAAAATCACTGCAGATGGTGATTTGCAGCCATGAAATTAAAAGACGCTTACTCCTTGGAAGGAAAGTTATGGCCAACCTGGATAGCACATTAAAAAGCAGAGACATTACTTTGCCAACAAAGGCCCATCTAAGCAAGGCTATGGCTTTTCCAGTAGTCATGTATGGATGTGAGTGTTGGATGGTGAAGAAAGCTGAGCGCCGAAGAATTGATGCTTTTGAACTGTGGTGTTGGAGAAGGCTCTTGTGAGTCCCTTGGACTGCAAGAAGATCCAACCAGTCCATCCTAAAGGATATCAGTCCTGAGTGTTCATTGGAAGGACTGATGTTGAAGCTGAAACTCCAATATTTTGGCCACCTGATGAGAAGAGCTGACTCATTGGAAAAGACCATAATGCTGGGAAGGATTGGGGGCAGGAGGAGAAGGGGACGACAGATGACTGGATGGCATCACCAACTCGATGGACATGGGTTTGAGTAGACTCCAGGAGTTGGTGATGGACAGGGAGACCTGGGGTGCTGCAGTTCATGGGGATGCAGAGTCTGACATGACTGAGTGACTGAACTGAACTGAACTGAATCTAATCATGTTAGCTCTGAAAAGTAGAGAATTTTTCTTGATGGAAGCATAAGAGAGATGAAACTGGAAAAGCTGCAAGATACTGGTGGCAAAAAGGGCAGTCATAAAGTCTTCAAGCACAAAGAGGATGTGACATACTGGCTCTGAGATTCAGGAACCTGTGTGCAAGGATCTGTCGTCCTCTATGAACTAAAGCAGTTTCCACCTGAGAGCAGGCAACTTAATGGGACCTCAGTCCTACAAACACAGAACTAGATTCTTCCTACAACCTGAATGAGCATGGAATCATTACAGTTCTTTCCAAAGCTTCCCAGTAAAACCCAAGCCAGCCAACGCAGTGCTTTCAGCCTGATGAAATGAAAAGCAGAGAAACCAGCTGAGTCAATCTGGACTTCTGATGTAAAAAGACCAGGGAATAAAAATTTTGCATTGCTTTAAGCTAATAATTTTGTTATGGCAGCAAGAGAAAACTAATACATAGTATTACATTATTTTTGTATTGAGACATTTTCATATTTATTATGAAGTTTATAATCATTCAGGCATTTGAGAAAGGCTTTATTAGGCATCTTTTTCAATGAATAAAACGGGTTTTAGAGAAACCAAATGATTTCTGGAAAGTTCTGTACAGCATACCGCAGAGGAACAGAGCTCACCCATGTCTTTCAGGTTCTGGTATAAGGTCTTCCATTATAACAACAAAAGAGAACCTGATGGTATTTTAAATGCAGAGCAACATTACAGTTGAACGTTTTTCTTTATTGTTGCTTTCTTGACTACATCTCTTGAATTGCATATCTGAGGTCACCCAACAGATTGTTCTTAAAAGTATAACCAGCTTCTCAACAACACCAAAAAATAGAGCAAATTGAAATTTGATCAAATGGGTGCATAATAACAGTCAATGTATTACTACAAATGTTATAGTTTTGCTTCACAAGAAGTTCAGTTCAGTTCAGTCACTTTACAAGAAAGAAGGATACAAAAATATACTGAGAAAAAGAAAATGAAATAAAACTTTTATTTACTACTGTACGGAGGAAAGTTCTGAACCTATTTTCCCAATATATGATAATTTAGATGCATCAGTGTCCTGATGTGCTGAGCACCAAGTCGCTCAGTCATGTACTACTGTTTGCAACCTGATGGACTGTATCCCTCCAGGCTCCTCTGTCCATGAAATTCTCTAGGCAAGAATACTGGAGTGGGTTGCCATCCCCTCTTTCAGAGGATCTTCCCAACTCGGGATTGAACCCAGCTCTCCTGTATTGCAGGCAGATTCCTTACTGTCTGAGCCACCAAGGATAGTTTATATCAAAGTACAAATAATTTCTTCATGATGCATTGGTATGTTTTGTTTTAATGGCAGCTTGATCAATTTAATGAAATCATGAATATCCTAAACCAAAAAAAAAAAAAAAATTCTTGTTCTAAAAACAAAAAAATATTTTTAGGAGAATACAGCCATCATGCTCTTAATATTTTCACAACAAAATACTCCAATTATGTTTCAGTAGTTTTATGTTTACTAACTGAAATAAATAATTTTAAATCATGGTTTTACATAATTTTTCATTCTGTGTTTAATTTTGTAAGTTCTATTAGAAGAAAAACCAACTATACAACTTTCTGAGATGTAATATCAAAATTCACCAGGTTAAGTTTGCAAACATTTTTAGGAACCATCAGTGTTCACCAGAAATGACCATCTTGGAATTTCTGATATAGCCAAAAGTAGAACTTTAGTTTTGATCAAATGCAGCATGGATTCCAGGACTGGAACTGTTCTCATAGGTCAAAGAGTCCATATAATATGAGGAAATTCTACATAGCACAGTTAAAGTTTAGGCATAAATAAATATTATTAGCATTTTATTACATATCAATTTTTCCCAGCAGCTTTAAGGAAACTTTTTCTTTAGGTAACTATTTTTTCCCCTTTGAATTTTGTTACTTAGGTTTATATTCAACAAAATCTCATCAAATACCAATTATGCTTGACAGCTGGGTCATACCTAGGTTACTAATTTAAACTGTTCATTTTATAGTCCCTTTGAAAATGATTCGTGCTGTGTTCACAAAACTTCTCAAAGGCACCATTTTGCTTTTCTATTAACAATAGTCATTTTTAAAATGCAAGGTTGAACAATGACAAGGAGTAACTTCATTGCGCTGAGTGAATTGGAGGAAATAGATTATTTTATTTTTGTGGTTAACTATTCATGCAGTCATAATTTGATAGTCCAGAATTATATTTCCGTTCAGTCACTTAATTCCTATCACGTAATTTGAAGAAAAACTATGATACATGAAAGCTACACATGGATTCAGACCTTTTCAGAAATTACATGCATTAACTCTTAATGGCAAAAGTACACATAACGGTTTTAGAGATCAAATTGACAGGTTTATATATTTAAAATATACTAATTAAACCAAATCTTACTCTCTGTATCCTAGAACTAATTAGTTTAAATTTTTACTAGGTGAATGACAGAGATGCCTCTCTGTTATCTATGTCTATTTAAGTTCTTGGAATGATCATTTGGTGACAATGACGCTTACTACTAGTACTGTGTGTACATGTCCTGGTGACATAATAAAATACAAACCCAGTAGAGTAATAATGGAAGAGAATTCCTAGGAGACATTGAAGATAATGCTGCCCAAGCTTGCTTTTGGATTTGAAAATTAGGATGTCCTCCCTTTGTCTCACTTTGAGGAGAAAGGTGTTGAGTTAGCTTCCCTTCTTATTGCCCTCTTACTGTAGAAGGGCAGAAATGGGAAATAAAGTAATTATACAGGTACAAAAAACCTAATCACTAAAACCTGTTAATTTTGTGTGTGTGTGTGAATGTGTGTGTGCTCAGTTGTGTCTGACTCTTTTGTGATCTCATGGACTATAGTCTTCCAGGCTCCCATGCCCATGGAATTTTCCTGGCAAGAATACTGGAGTGTGTTGTTATATCCTACTCCAGAGGATCTTCCCAACCCAGGGATCGAACCTGTGTCTCTTGCGTCTTCTGCATTGTCAGGCAGATTCTTTACAACTGAGCCACCTGAGAAGCCCCCATTTGTTACTTTTAACAAACCATTAGTTGCACAGCCAAACAAAAGTAAAGGATAGTAATTATGAAATAATGTTGAATCATTGATCAAGGCAACATGAAAAGCCTAAATTTACATATTGGTAGATGTACATGGTAAGGGGCTTCCTTGGTGGCTCAGAGGGTAAAGAGTCTGCCTGCAATGTGGGAGACCTGGGTTCAATCCCTGGCTTGGGAAGATCCCCTGGAGAAGGGAATAGTAACCCACCCCAGTATTCCTGCCTGGAGAATTCCATGGATAAAGGAGCTTGGCAGCCTACAGTCCATGGGGTTGCAAAGACTCAGACATGACAGAGTGACTAACACATATACATAAATGTATATGGTATTTTTAAAATCAAAATCAGAGATAGCATCAATATTTTAATTTTGCGCCTCTATATATTTTAATTAGTGCTGTAATATTTTTGACTTTCTATTTAACTGTTCAAAATTTCTCATACAAAATATTTCATATATATATTGTTCTTTTATACATATGTATATGTATATTCAAGAATGAATAATAACACTAGCTTATGATTTGGGAAAATAACTTTAATCAATTTTTTACATAACCCATTTTATTATAAAATGATAAAGAGATGGAGCTATTACAGTATTGAATTTTATCTCTACTTTCTCATATAAATTCTGTTATCATTTATCTTCTCTAACTTTAAAAATACTGGGGGAAATCACCCTAAACTATTTGTTAATACAACTTGGCTTCTCTTATCAAAGAATTACACTTAGTAAAATACGGCCACTGTAAAGGAGTATAATCCCCAAGTAAAATGTGATTCTTCAAACCTTGTTTGTCAGCCATTCAAGGTTACTTACACGCCCAGGCAAGTTACTTAGTATTTCTAGATTTTAATTTTTCTTCCCTCTCTGTCCTAAGCAAGAGACATTAACTTTATTATACTGGACAGTAAAACCAATCTGCTCTTTGTTCCAAAGAGAGACACTATCTCTTTCATTCAAGACTGTTAACTACATAAGTATCATGCAAAGATAGTCTAAAATAGAGGTAGATTACAAGATGTGCAGAAACAATAAAGACCTATAGAGAATTATCTTCCAATAGTGAAGACCTGAAACAGGTGGCAGTGTGCATTTCTTTCCTATAATCACTGTTTTCATGAAAGTTTCTCTGATCTTATTTAGCCTGCAGATGAAATTTTTTAATTTATTTATTTTTAATTGGAAGATAATTGCCTTACAATATTGTATTGGTTTCTGCCATATATCAGCATGAATCAGCCATAGGTATATGCACGTCTTCTCCCTTGTGAACCTTCCTCCCACTTCCCACCCCACCCCAACACCCTAGATTTTCTCACAGCACCAGATTTGAGCTCTTGTCTCATTTAGCAAATTTTCACTGACTATCTAATTTTCCATATTATATTGTATATATTTCAATGCTACTTTCTCAGTTCATCCCACAGTCTCCTTCCACCACTGGGCCCACAAGTCTGTTCTCTATGTCTGCATCTTCAGTGCTATCCTGCAGATAGGTTCATCAGTACCATCTTTCTAGATTCAACATACACATATTAATATACAATATTTGTTTTTCTCTGACTTACTTCACTCTGTATAATAGGCTCTAGGTTCATCCACCTTATGAGAACTGAATCAAACATGTTCCTTTTTATGGCTGAGTAATATTCCATTGTACCACAACTTCTTTATCCATTCATCTGTTGATGGGCATCTAGGGCACTTCCATGTTCAAGGTATTGTAAATAGTGCTGAGATGAAAACTGGAGTCCATGTGTCTTTTTCTTTTCTTTTCTTTTCTTTTTTTTTCATTTATTTTTATTAGTTGGAAGCTAATTACTTTACATCATTACAGTATTTTTTGTCATACATTGAAATGAATTAGCCATGGATTTACATGTATTCCCCATCCCAGTCCCCCCTCCCACCTCCCTCTCCACCCGATCCCTCTGGGTCTTCCCAGTGCACCATGCCCGAGCAGCCAGAAAGATAAAGACCATTACAGTATACTAACACATATATATGGACTTTAGAAAGATGGTAATGATAACCCTATATGCAAAACAGAAAAAGAGACTCAGATGTATAGAACAGACTTGTGGACTCTGGGAGAAGGCGAGGGTGGGATGTTTCAAGAGAACAGCATTGAAACATGTATATTATCTAGGGTGAAACAGACCACCAGCCCAGGTTGGGTGCATGTGTCTTTTTCAATTATGGTTTCTTCAAGGTATATGCCCACTGTGAGATTGTTGGGTCATATGGTAGTTTTATTCCTAGATTTTTTTTTAAAAGGCATCTATATACTCTTCTACATAGTGGCTGAAGCAATTTTCATTTCCAACAACAATGCAAAAGGGTTCCTTTTCTCCACATCCTCACCAGTATTTATTGCTTGTAAGTTTTTTGATGATGGCCATTTTGACTGGTGTGAGGTGATACCTCACTGTAGTTTTGATTTGCATTTCTCTAAGAATGAGTGATGCTGAGAATCTTTTCATGTGTTTATTAGCCATCTGCATATATTCTTTGGAGAAATGTCTGTTTAGATCATCTGCCCACTTTTTGATTGGGTTGTTTGTTTTTCCAGTATTGAGCTGAATGAGATGCTTGTATATCTTAGAGATTAATCCTTGATCAGTTGTTTCATTTGCTATACCTTCTCCTATTCTGAGATCAAAATTTTAACAAGAGCAGGAAACTTTGTTATATTTTCTTTTATGCACACTATTAGAAAAGATAATTACTTTATTGCATCTATACCAATGCTCCTATAATAGGGAAAATGTTGATTCTTAAAATAATAAATTATCAGTCAGAATCTAACACTTGTGTACTTTTCTTGAAGATGGAAGATAAATTCACAGAACTCAGTAAGGCTACTCAAAACCTAAGGAAGGTTTCCATTATCTTGAAAAAAAACAAATAGTAATATTTAAATACATTTCATGAGTTAGAATTTATGTATTAAGAAATAAATATCAATCAATTCTATGGATAAACTAAAATATCAGAGTCAATATGCTTTGTTTTGAACTGGGACTACTATAATGTCTTTAAAAAAGTAAGGTGAAAGCAACAAGCCATACACTTATTAGATCCTTATTAAAAATTTACCTGTGACCTGTGACATCACTCAGTCGTGTCTGACTCTTTGCGACCCCATGGACTGTAGTCTACCAGGCTCCTCAGTCCATGGAATTTTCCAGGCAAGAGTACTGGAGTGGGTTGCCATTTCCTTCTCAGGGGATCTTCCCAAGCCAGGGATCGAACCTGGGTCTCCTGCACTCCAGGCAGATGCTTTACTGTCTGAGCCACCAGTAAACTTTACTCAAAAATGAGACCTGGCCTTTGCACTCAGCTTCTGACATGTAAGCTCTAAACCCTTGTAATGGTATGTTTAACAGGAGTAATCTTTATTTGGGGTCTTTGGGCCAACCAGATAGTTTTACTGTGTTTTGGCAGGAGGGGTTCTGAGTCATACCACCAATTTAATTTAGGATGACTTTTGCTCATCTGGTATCAGTTGACATGTGGAGGGAATAGAGACTGAGATCAGTCAAATGGGAAATCAATCACACCTATGTCATAGAGTTGCAGTGAAAACTCTGAACATTGCAATGGGGGTACACTCTGTGTATATTATAAGTCAGGGGTGGGGGAAGGTAGTGTTATCTTGGCTGCCCAGGGAGAGGACAACTGGAAGGTCAATGTGTGGAATTCTCAGATTCTACTATGCTCTTCTTCTCTTGCCTGAATTTTAATCTGTATACTTTAGCTGTAATAAATTGTGACCATGAATATAGCAGCTTTAAGTGAGCTCCATGAATCCTTCTAGTGAATGTTTGAATCTGACAGTGGTTTTGAGATTCTCCAAATTCACTATCCTTATGGCAGAAAGTGAAGAGGAACTAAAGAGCCTCTTGATGAAAGTGAAAGAGGAGAGTGAAAAAGTTGGCTTAAAGCTCAACATTCAGAAAACTAAGATCATGGCATCCGGTCCCATCACTTGATGGCAAATAGATGGGGAAACAGTGGGAAAAGTGGCTGACTTTATTTTTTGGGGCTCCAAAATCACTGCATATGGTGATTGTAGCCATGAAATTAAAAGACGCCTACTCCTTGGAAGGAAAGTTATGACCAACCTAGACAGCATATTAAAAAGCAGAGACATTACTTTGTCAACAAAGTCTGTCTCTTCAAGGCTATGGTTTTTCCAGTGGTCATGTATGGATGTGAGAGTTGGACTATAAAGAAAGCTGAGTGCAGAAGAATTGATGTGCTTTTGAACTGTGGTGTTGGAGAAGACTCTTGAGAGTCCCTTGAACTGCAAGGAGATCCAACCAGTCCATCCTAAAGGAGATCAGTCCTGGGTGTTCATTGGAAGGACTGACGTTGAACCTGAAACTCCAATACTTTGGCCACCTGATGCGAACAGTTGACTGATTTGAAAAGACCCTGATGCTGGGAAGGATTGAAGGCAGGAGGAGAAGGGGACGACAGAGGATAAGATGGTTGGATGGCATGACTGACTCAATGGACATGAATTTGGATAAACTCCGGGAGTTGGTGATGGACAGGGAGGCCTGGCATGCTGCAGTCCATGGGGTCGCAAAGAGTCAGACAGACTGAGCGACTGAACTGAACTGAACTGAAACTTGCAACTTATATCAAAAGTGCAGATGGCCTAGTTGGAACTGATCTTATTCTACATAAACGTCCTAATTCTAAAAAGTTATTTCAAGAGATAATAGTTCATCATTTTGTGGAACAAATTTTGCACATTTTCAGAGTTTTGCTTTGCATATTTCAATATGTAAAGGACAGCATTCTATTTTATTTTTAATAACATACTTTTAAATATATTTTTATAAATGTGTATATACAATTTCATGAACATTTAGAATCTGTTTTCTAAATGCATTTTTAAACTTCCCTTAAAAAATCAACAACTGACTACATGTCTGTTTAAAAAAAAATATTAATCTTAAATATGTATCTTTCTTATGGACTAAATGCTAAAACTATGAGGTATATCTTATCTAAAAATAGGTATATATTTAAAATGATAGCAAATTTGACCATTTTATAATCACCAGAGGCTAATTCTTCCTCATTTATATTTTAAGTGATTTTTCTCTTACACATTTCTAAACATTTATTGCAAACTTATGGAATTTCATATTTTGAAGTCTTTTCATAGGCAATTCTTGAACTTCCCAATTAGTAATGTTATTAGCATATCCCTGGATCCTCATTAGTGGAAATGTAATCCCACCTGCCTAACAAAGAGTTGGAGACACCTTTTTTACAGGAAAATGAGGCTGAACTCATCACATTGATTTCATGTATATAAATATACATATTTAAGAAATACATTAGGTACACTCAGTTCAGTTCAGTTCAGTCACTCAGCCCTGTCTGATTCTTTGCGATCCCATGGACTGCAGTACGCCAGGCCTCCCTGTCCATCACCAACTTCCAGAGTTTACTCAAACTCATGTCCATTGAGTTGGTGATGCCATCCAACTTTCTCATCCTCTGTTCCCTTCTCCTCCTGCCCCCAATCCCTCCCAGCATCAGGGTCTTTTCAAATCAGTCAACTCTTCGCATCAGGTGGCCAAAGTATTGGAGTTTCAGCTTCAACATCAGTCCTTCCATTGAACATTCAGGACAGGTTTCCTTTAGGATGGACTGGTTGGATCTCCTTGCAGTCCAAGGGACTCTCAAGAGTCTTCTCCAATACCACAGTTCAAAAGCTTCTGCACTCAGCTTTCTTTATAGTCCAGCTCTCACATCCATACATGACTACTGGAAAAACCATAGCCTTGACGAGATGGACCTTTGTTGGCAAAGTAATGTCTCTGCTTTTTAATATGCTGTCTAGGTTGGTCATCACTTTTCTTCCAAGGAGTAAGAGTCTTTTAATTTCATGACTGCAGTCACCATCTGCAGTGATT
This sequence comes from Odocoileus virginianus, assembly GCF_023699985.2. Taxonomy (NCBI): domain Eukaryota; kingdom Metazoa; phylum Chordata; class Mammalia; order Artiodactyla; family Cervidae; genus Odocoileus; species Odocoileus virginianus. Next base: position 14,402,305 of record NC_069698.1, read on the forward strand.
TTGGAGCCCCCAAAATAAAGTCTGCCACTGACAGGCAAACTGATTGATTGCAGACTGTTGCTGGCACAATGGTTTGAAAAGCAAATTTACACACCATTATCATTACTAAATGTGCACTATATGCCTAACATGTGTAATCTGTACAGAGAGCATGATCAAGCCTCCTTTTCAGGAAGTGGTTGTGAAACCAGCCACAGCAATTTTCAGCCCTAGAGTTTCAGATTAACTTGGGGGGACCAGGTGCATCAGTCTTCTCCATAGCCTGCATGAGAAAATATGTTCTCATTACTTCCCCTTAGCCCTGTAACCTGGTGACAGTTCTTCTTTAGTCATGGGCCAGAGGAAGCAAGTCAAAAATCCCTGTCATCTTCTAAATTCACAGCATGAGACTATAACATTCCTTCAAGGCTTCTTCTTTTATTTATGTCTCCCACTGACAGTCTGACTGTCAAAGTCACAGCAGGAGATAAAAATGAAAAGAACCATCAAAGAAACCCATGTATAGAATTTCCCTACAGGAGTTCAGCAAAAGGGGTAAAAAATGAAAGTGGCTACACTGACATTTGCCCTCCAGCAAAATATTAATAAAAGGGAAAAACAAATGTATGCTTGCCCACCCCTAAAATACGTCCCCGGATATCAGAAAATGGAATGTTTCATTTTTGTAATAGATGAAAAGACCAATTGCTTAAACACATTTTGCTGTGGGGTTTTAAAAATATAAAAATTGAAAATGATTCATAATATTAAGGTAGACAAAAGTCAGTATACATTTCCATTGATTTCAAGGTCAGAGTTTTATACAAAAATTCTGATAAAAATATGCAAAAAATAATGTGTTCAAATTTTTATATAAAGAAGATTATTCACAGTATGCGTATAATCACAAAACCATTTAGAGCAATTCAATTTAAAATTACTCTAATAGCAACCAGTGTATAATAAATTATAATTTATATTTTTAACAACTATAACTTTCCACCAAATTTTTGAAAAAGATTGTTTTTAAATTCAATGTATGCTTTTATTACAAGAGTTCTCTGAGTGTACACAGTATTTGGAAAATTTGTACATTGTATTATAACATAATTAAGTCATTTCTTAAATCATAATTGCATTTTTAAATATGAAATTTTTATTCTGAGACAATTTTATATTTGCAGAAAAGTTGCAAAGATATTAAAGTCTTAGTTCTCACGTTCTCCTCTCCCAGTTGCAACACTGTTAACATTTTATATTACCAAAGTACAACCGTCAAAACTAATTAACCTAACATTAGCACATTCAGTTCAGTTCAGTTGCTCAGTCGTGTCCAACTCTTTGCGACCCCATGAATCGCAGCACGCCAGGCCTCCCTGTCCATCACAAACTCTCAGAGTTTACTCAAACTCAAGTCCATCAAGTCGGTGATGCCATCCAGCCATCTCATCCTCTGTCATCCCCTTCTCTTCCTACATTACTATTAACTAAATTCTAGACTTTATTTGGATTCTACCAGTTTTCCAGTTTCTTTTCCAATCTCGAGTGCTTTGACTATTATGTCACCCTGGTCTGTGACAAGTTTCTCTTTCCTTGATTTTCATGTCCTTGACAGTCTCAGGGAATACTGGTCACATCTCCATGTGACTGGTCCCCCATCCAGACTTACATAATTGCTTTCAATCTATCAACTTGATGTGTGTTTGCATAGTTTTGCCTATGTATAACTACTAAATATATGAATAATTTTATTTTATTATTAAAAAGAAGGATGCTGTCCAGAAAGATTTGGTAAATTTTTCTCTATAGTCAAAGAGCTTTAAAGCAAGAAAAATACTAAGTGTCAGATGTATTCATTAAATTGATAAACATTTACTGAATGCTTATTTTCTGCCTGGTATTGTGCTCTGAGGAGAGAACAAACGAATGATGCAATTTCTGCTGCCACAGAGAACATAGTCAAGAAAAGGAAAAGTTCAAGGATAAATAAAGTTATCAGAGAAAGTATGGTGGACTGCCATGCCATGTTCAGTCACTTCAGCCATGTCTGATCCTCTGTGACCCCATGGACTGAACCCTGCCAGGCTCCCCTGTCCCTGGAATTTTCCAGGCAAGAGTACTGGAGGGGGTTGCCATTCTCTTCTCCAGAGGATCTTTTCAACCTAGGGATCAAACCCAGGTTTCCTGCATTGCAGGCAGATTCCTGACCATCTGAGCCACAAGAGAAGCCTAGTGGTGGACTGGGTGAGTTAATCTACAAAGGTAGATACACATGACTGTAAAATAACTGAATGTGTCCAAATAAATCTCATTAGCTTCATAAATATTCTCTTCACTTAACTTCATTACAAAAAGATGTAAAATATATCTGCTTAGGCAGAAGAGATATATCCAAGGCAAGTTTTATATAGAATGAGTTGTGTTTTACCAGAGAAAGGAATGGACAAAAGGAGATTCAGGCAAAGGAAGCAAATGCTTTAGTGTGTCTGGAACCTATGATGCCAGCATGCTTTGAAAACATCTTTTGGATTTTATCGAAATGAGGATGAGAAGTTAAGAGAGGATTACTTTCCCTATTTATTTTAAGTAAGAGCATAACAAGTGAGATTTTCATTTTAAATATACTGAGTTACTTCTATTAAAAGAGCAACACACATCACTCCACATACTGCAAATGTTTTTCATTCCCCTTTAAAACTGCTTTGCATCTTAAAAAGAATATTCTGGAAGAGTGAACTGAAGGGAGAAAGAACTAGAAGCAGGAAATAATTAAGCAGAAGAGAGTATCATCAAGACAAAATAAGGTTGTGAACTACAAATGGAGAAGAGTTTTGAAAGAGAGATAGAGGCAGAACCTGCAGGATGCGGGTAGAATGGAAGGTGGAAAATACGAGAATCAAAGGAAATACTGTATCACTGTATTTCTACTTAGTTGTTAAGGTATTTACTAGCGTGAGTTGCCCACAACAGGGAATATTAGAGACAAAAAGTGAAGGGGTAAGGAGATGTGAAAATATTTCTCTTTTGAACAGACTGGGTTTAAAATCCTGAGTTTGAGGACATAATTCAGAGATGTCCAATAGTTTGGTGCTTACTGGAAATGGAGCTAAGGAGAGAGATGAGCTGAGGATATAGTTTAGTAGACATTACCATATAGATAGTATCGGAAATAATAAAAGTAGATGATATCTCCCAGCAGCATATAGAATGAGAAAAGAAGGCTGTCTTTGGAACTCTCTGAAACCACCCTCATTTACTGCATGAGTGGAGACTAGCCAGCAAGGATATGGAGAAAGAACAGCAAGCCAAGTACAGTAAAACCAAGAAAACTTTATCACAGAAACCAGGCTGGAGGTTTAATATTCAAGGACAGAGATGCAAAAAGCAGAGACAGGTCAACAGTGCCAAATCTACAAACAGGTCAGTTCATACAGGTACATTATTTTAGAATAAATAAGAGGAGTAATCAAAGAACATTAAAGTTTAAATGTTTTTGTATAAATTTGCTAATTATGAAAGTGAATCAATTTAAAAACCTTTATGAAGCATACATTTATGGAAAAAACTAATACTACATAATCCTTTGAGACTTTATTATTTTAACATTAAGTTCTATTATGTATGTTTCCATTAAGGTAGATCATAATGCTTAAAAATTCAACAAAGCCTACTGGAAATGTTTCCAGTTAGTAAAAGTGTAACAAGAATTTTACAACCAGCACATTCCTAGAATTGTTGGAAAGTGCACAACTCTTCATATAGTGCCTTTTGCTATTCTCTTTTAAACTATAGGTTACACCCAAAAGACTACTTTGTAAAAGTACAAAATCACTTTGCTGGATTTATTTCAGCTAACAAAAAACAATCTGCACATTTAAAAAATGAACCCTTCAATAAATGTGGTTTGACACAAAATAAAACACCTATATACTAGAGTTCCAAGAATGATTCTAAGAATTGTCAAATTCTTCCAACTACAAATGATTTTTTAAAAAATTTCCTTCTTAGAAAATAGCAAGTGGTATTATAACAACAAAATAGGATATTAGTACAGTGCATTAAAATGTTTTCTATATGGCTGTCATTTCCTAAAGCTAAATAAGCTATCTTAAAGTTACAATTAGGAAAATCGAAAGAAATAAACATGTAAGAAAAAGCCATATGCAAGGAAAAAAGTCAACCAAAAAGTCTAAATAATATTTTAAATATCCCTGTTTAAAAAGCCAAAAATGTTAAACCCATTTTGATATAGTAGAAAATCAAATTTGTAAATGTGGAATATATTGAAAGTACTGAACCATGATAATAATTTTATATGAGAGTTTCCAGACAATGGTCTAACATAAAGATATAGCGAAATGAGATTTATATCTTGTATATTAATAAAGATCTCCAAGATAAACTAAGTGAAGGAAAAGAGATGGAAAAATTATAGTAAGCTTCCTCATGTACTGGGCTTCCCTTGTGGTTCAGACAGTAAAGAATTTGCCTCAAAGGCAGGAGACCTGGGTTCAATTCCTGGCTTGGGAAGATGCCCTGGGGAAGGGAATGGCAACCCCCTCCAGTATTCTTGCCTGGGAAATCCCATTCACAGAGGAGCCTGGCAAATTACAGTCCCTGGGGTCACAAAAGGTAGGATGCAATGAGCGACTAACACTCATTTTCTACACTTTCTTGTGTATTAAAAATTTAGAGTAGGAAAGAGAGTTAGGGTTGTAATCTGTGTTGTTTGATATTATTTATCATGTACAATAATATATTTTCAAAGTAAAATAAAGTTTAAGGAAAAAGATTAACCATGAAGTTAAAAGAATACTTTTTTATTCCAAGTTAATTCAGAATCCTATGTATACCAGACACTATATGCAAAGACTCTAAACATTTATGCTTTTTATCCTTCTGTGCAAGAATTCAAGAAGCTTTGAGAACATGAAGTCCATAAAAGCAGAAGAGAGTTACCTTGGGAAAATTAAAACATAAGGTCTAAAGCAGGGCATTCAGTAGAAAAACAATGCAAGGATGAGCAAGAGGAAGTCTCAAGACAACAACTGTGAAGCAGACATTAAAACAAAAGCAAAACCAAAATGGAGCCTGCTAAAGCAAAGTGTATAGGGGAAAAAGGAAGAGATACAACACATTAGCCATTTAACTGTATGACAAAGTTCTTTTAAAATATAGACTATAGATATATATGTAAACTTACTTCTACATTTAAAGAAAATTGTACACAATCAAGGATCTGAGGAGATTATTAATTCCAGGATAAAAATAGTAGAGAAGAAAAGAAAATTTTATATCTTTGTACATTATATGGCCCAGTATTGAAAAATATTTATAGAGTCATAACAATAAAATATTGAATATGGATTTATCAACATCTGAAAAGGAGAAAGGAACTTAGCTAAAATGCTAATCTAGCATAATACATAAAATTTAAAATTGAGACTGTAGTATATGCATTTTATTTAGATACATGCAGACAAAAATTTTACATATAGCTAAAAAAAAGAATATTGTCTCTGGGTAGTGATACAAAAAAGGAGATGACTGTGCATTGTGACTTGTTTTTTTTGTTATAAACTTTGTCTATACAATTCTAAAGCTTTTGTATATAATTTTAAATGTGTAAAGTACATTAATGAAAAATATAGAAAAAAAATTTCAAAAAGGAGATAATAATAACTTAAAGTGATTGTTATCAGAGACATTTAAATTAAAGCAAAAATAAGACTACTTATACATACCCTGCTGACAAAAATGGAAAGTTCTCTAACCCACTGTTAGTAGGGGTTCTAGAAAAGGATATTCTAGTTTTAAACAAAGTAAAGTAATGACTTAACCATGAAGAACAAAAACATAATACTTCTGTATCGTACAACTTTTTGGTGAATTTGTACTGTTCAAAGAATTATTGTTATCTAATATTTAGCTTGCTTTGGAGGTGCCTGTATGAGTAATTGGTCTTAGTTCTGTATACAAAAAAAAAAAAAAAAAAAGAAATAGGAAAAAATAAATTTTGACTTCGTTTTTTGTATTTTGTAAGAAATTGTGTATAAAATAAGTACTTCTGCTATTTTCCTAAATTCAGGAGAGAGTGAAAGGTAATAGCCAGATGACATTTAAAAACTTGAAAAACTAGATATTTGAGTCATATGGCCTGTGCCCAGAACCCAGAAGGGTATCAGCCCAATGCTGACTGTAAGAACATAACCTGTATCCAAACTTGGCTTTTTCAGTAATGAGCTGCATGAAATTTAGAAAAATCACTTAATTTATGCAAGCCTACAAATTTTAGACCCAGTTGAACTTTTTAATCCTAGAGCCCTAAGTATTATTGATTATACCACAGCACCCAACCCCTGTTGTTTCTCTTTGAACCTTCTCCATCAGAAAACTTAAAAATCATCTCTACTTCAAAACTTTTTGCTGACACAAATAAGTTAGACTATTAAAAGTAGATTCTAATTACTAAAAATATGTTGGAAAAGTCCACCCAAACTTTAATTTTATTCATTAATTCTTAAAGTCTTAAATATTATTAAGTATTTTAAGGTCTGTCAGAATCATGTCTACAAACTTTAAAGTGCATTCAAGTCACTGAAGAATCTTATTAAAAATGTAGATTCTGATTTGATTCTTCTCCCTTTGTTTCTTGAGTCTGAGTCTGGCTAACGGTTTGTCAATTTTATTTATCTTCTCAAAGAACCAGCTTTTAGCTTTGTTGATTTTTGCTATGGTCTCTTTTGTTTCTTTTGCATTTATTTCTGCCCTAATTTTTAAGATTTCTTTCCTTCTACTAACCCTGGGGTTCTTCATTTCTTCCTTTTCTAGTTGCTTTAGGTGTAGAGTTAGGTTATTTATTTGACTTTTTTCTTGGAACTGGAAGAATCAACCTGCCTGACTTCAGGCTCTACTATAGAGCTACAGTCATCAAGATAGGATGGCACTGGCACAAAGACAGAAATATAGATCAATGGAACAAAATAGGAAGCCCAGAGATAAATCCACGCATCCATGGACAACTTATCTTTGACAAAGGATGCAAGAATATACAATGGAGAAAAGACAATCTCTTTAATAAGTGGTGCTGGGAAAACTGGTCAACCACTTGTAAAAGAATGAAACTAGAACACTTTCTAACACCATACACAAAAATAAACTCAAAATGGATTAAAGATCTAAATGTAAGACCAGAAACTATAAAACTCCTAGAGGAAAAACATAGGCAAAAACACTCTCCGACATAAATCACAGCAGGATCCTCTATGACCCACCTCCCAGAGTATTGGAAATAAAAGCAAAAATAAACAAATGGGACCTAATGAAACTTAAAAGCTTTTGCACAACAAAGGAAACTATAAGCAAGGTGAAAGACAGCCTTCAGAATGGGAGAAAATAATAGCAAAGAAAGCAACTGACAAAGAATTAATCTCAAAAATATACAAGCAACTCCTGCAGCTCAATTCCAGAAAAGTAAATGACCCAATCAAAAAAATGAGCCAAAGAACTAAACAGACATTTCTCCGAAGAAGATATACAGATGGCTAATAAACACATGAAAAGATGCTCAACATCACTCATTATCAGAGAAATGCAAATCAAAACCACAATGAGGTACCATTACACGCCAGTCAGGATGGCTGCTATCCAAAAGTCTACAAGCAATAAATGCTGGAGAGGGTGTGGAGAAAAGGGAACCCTCTTACACTGCTGGTGGGAATGCAAACTAGTACAGCCACTATGGAGAACAGTGTGGAGATTCCTTAAAAAACTGGAAATAGAACTGCCATATGACACAGCAATCCCACTCCTGGACATACACACCGAGGAAACCAGATCTGAAAGAGACACGTGCACCCCAGTGTTCATCACAGCACTGTTTATAATAGCCAGGACATGGAAGAAACCTAGATGTCCATCAGCAGACAAAAGGATAAGAAAGTCTGTGGTATATATACACCATGGAATATTACTCAGCCATTAAAAAGAATACATTTGAATTGCTCTAATGAGGTGGATGAACCTGAAGCCTATTATACAGAGTGAAGTAAGCCAGAAACAAAAACACCAATACAGTATACTAACGCATATATATGGAATTTAGAAAGGTGGTAACGATAACCCTATATGCAAGACAGCAAGAGAGACACAGATGTATAGAACAGTCTTTTGGACTCTGTGGGAGAGGCGAGGGTGGGATGATTTGGGAGCATGGCATTGAAACATGTATATTATCATGCGTGAAACGAATCACCAGTCCAGGTTCAATGCATGAGACAGGGTGCTTGGGGCTGGTGCACTGGGATGACCCAGAGGGATGGGATGGGGGGGAGGGAGGGATGGGGAGGGAGGTGGAAGGGGGTTCAGGATGTGGAACACACTTACACCCATGGTGGATTCATGTCAATGTATGGCAAAACCACTACAATATTGTAACATAATTAGCCTCCAATTAAAATAAATAAATTTATATTTAAAAAAGTAATTATGTATCTCACCTGAAGCCTGAGAGTCTACACTGGTAGCAAGCTCCCAGTCAATGCCATATCTTGATTTTTACATGTTATTTTGACAGTAGTAAGATATAAAATAACTCATATTTCTGACTGTATGGATAAGTGGACATTTTGAGGGAAATTATGGACAAAATTCAACTAGATCATGGATTAAATGCAAAAAAAAAAAAGTTGACTTGCATTGCTGGATTTGCTGCAAAGTAGAAGAAACATACAACTCAACAAGCTGAAACTATAGCAGGAATCTGTGAATGGTAAGTATAAACTAGGATTGTCCTGAGACCAAAATGGATATCAGTGTTGCATCATGTAGGCAAGCCTTGTTTTCTTTTGGGCCTTAACTTCCCATTTCTTATAATTCTTCTGACTTCTGGTTGCTTATTCTACATCTCTAGAGTTGACTTCCACTTGCGAGAACATAGGCTAAGAGCTAGACCTCTTGGATTCAAATCTGGATCTAACCTTTGTTCTTGGATAACTTATGTCTCCCTTTATTTCAGTGTATACATCTGTAAAATGGAGATAGTAATCAAGCCTATAAAACTGAAGTTGCTTTGAGGGTTAAGTGAGATAATTCATGACCAGAACAATGTCTGGAATATAAGTGCTCAATATCGTCTTCTTTAAATCATCATGCAATATTTCAATGCCTTTAAAACAGAGAAGTTAATCTGGCAAAATCATGATAAAGTTATAAAGGGACTTATTGCTAAAAAGGAATTAAATCACTTTCAAAGTGCCAATGGTAGAAATAGATCTAGAAATTATTATATTCTGGTATTTTGTATTTTGGTAACATAAATTAAAAGCTATAAAGACTGACATACATGTTTCTATTTCAAATATAATGCTATAAATGGTAAGTTCTGTGAAAAGTCAGTAATGTCATTCCAATTTTTTCCTTAAATGTCTGGTTAAACATTTAAAATTGGCATTTTATAAATAAAATGCCACTTAATAAATCACTTAATAAAAATTACTAAAAATTAATTTTAATTAAAATTTAAATTAATTAATTTAAATCATTTAATAAAAATAATTTAATAAATCAAATTTTTTGTAAAATTTTGATTAATATTCTCAGTTATATTAAAAACTCTGTAAGATATATATTTCTGCTGCTAAGTCGCTTCAGTCGTGTCTGACTCTCTGCGACCCCATAGATGGCAGCCCACCAGGCTCCCCCTTCCCTGGGATTCTCCAGGCAGGAACACTGTAGTGGGTTGCCATTTCCTTCTCCAATGCATGAAAGTGAAAAGTGAAAGTGAAGTCGCTCAGTTGTGACCGACTCTTAGCGACCCCATGGACTGCAGCCCACCAGGCTCCTCCGTCCATGGGATTCTCCAGGCAAGAGGACTGGAGTGGGGTGCCATTGCCTTCTCCAATGCATGAAAGTGAAAAGTGAAAGTGAAGTCGCTCAGTCGTGACGGACTCTTCGCGATCCCATGGACTGCAGCCCACCAGGCGCCTCCGTCCATGGGATTTTCCAGGAAAGAGTACTGGAGTGGGGTGCCAGTGTGCTATATATTTCTAAATTCATATAAATGAACCATAATTATTTATTCAGTACTATTACTTGAAGTTTCTTTCTTCACTTATTCTGGTTGAAGTCTACTTCTGGATTTTTTTTTTAACTTAATTAGATACATGGAAAAATCAGTACATATAAAATTTAATTTTACTTTTTCATTATACTATTACATTTTTATAATGCAGCAATTTTTCCTACTTGAGATACATTTATTGATTTTTCAGTTTTTAATCATAAAACACGTGCATAAATGTATTATTAAAAGGTAGCATTTTAATAATAAGACAAATTTATTGGTTAACTGCTTTGAAATCAAGTCCAATATATTAAGGTCTTAGAAATACTTTCTCATATTTCAGAATAGATGACACATGGTTTCTCTCAATTGTTCAAAACCTTGTTGGTACTCATGAATCACCTAGGTGGATTTGCAAATATATTAATGCCCAAGACAGTCACAAAATCAATTATCTCAGAGTCTCTTTGGTGTAAGACACAGATATTGGTAGTTTTTAAATGATCTCAGTATGATTTAACATTTATCTAGAGTTAGGAAGCACTGAACTATCTTACTCATTATGGTTTAAAAAAGCAATTCTGTCTGAAAAAAATACCAAAGGAACAGTCTAAATATATAGCTTCAGAAATAGTGTACTGTAAGGGGTGCTGTTTGCTTATGTTGACAAATCACCTTATCCACTGGGAAATCCTAGGATAACTATAACTCATATGAAATCTAAACCTCACATCAAATCACTCATTTGTTTCTTAACTGATATCAGGCTGTAGTCATTTTCTACATTGTGTTATATATATTTAATTTCATGAAAACAAACGAAGGCAAAAGCAATTTTCTTTAGGTCAAATATAAGGTTACCTTTTTAAAAATCAAACCCTGAGCTGCTAATAGAATTTTACATGATATACTCGGTATCATTAATCTACTATACAATTAACAGCATAGGTTATGTTGATATACTTAAAAGGATAAAATGTAGAATTCCTTATTGGAAATGAATTACACTCATTTGAAAAGACACTTTTGACATCCTTGATCTCCCCGGCATTCATATGTTATTTAAACATTTTTTTTTTTTTGTTCTGGTTAATTGAAACTTTATTTTTTTTTCCATTTATTTTTATTAGTTGGAGGCTAATTACTTTACATCATTACAGTAGTTTTTGTCATACAATGAAATGAATTAGCCATGGATTTACATGTATTCCCCATCCCGGTCCCCCCTCCCACCTCCCTCTCCACCCGATCCCTCCGGGTTATCGAGGGTGAAACAGATCACCAGCCCAGGTTGGGTGCATGAGACAAGTTATCTAAACATTTTTGTATTGCTAAAATATCAATTATTAACATTAAAATTTTAACATAAGTTCAAAAAGGGAACACCGTTAAGACATTCCAAGAATAAAAACATCAACAATATAATTACTGATTGCCTGGCCTATATATTCAAACATATTTTATAAAACACATTTTGATTTATGTTTGCAAGCACCATTAGACATAGGGATATTTCCTGATAATTTTAACTCTATTTCTTCACACTTGAAACTAAGCATTTATAGATTCAGAGTCATTGTGAAAGTTTTGCCTATTATATATTTTTCTAATAGATATTTAATAAGGATTGTGATAGATTTATATTTTCTAGGAAAACAGAAGACAAAACAGATATGGACAAATAACAGTTGAAAAATCTAGTTAAAAGTCCCTTACATCAATTTTCTCATTCAATTTGAAAATGCTTTAAACATCTGAAAGGAACTAGTCACTTAAAATCTGAGCAACTTTGTTTATCAAAAGCTGACTGCCACAAATATACATGGCTTAATTAGTACTCTAGGTCCAACATAAATCACTTCCCTACACATATTTCAGTCACAGTAGTGTGGTTGTTCACTTCCACTCAAGGCCTTGCCATCATAATCTAGGTCTACTATATTTTAAGATACATGTCAATTGATATCAATCACTGGAAGCCTTTAAGAAAATGAGTTATCTTTTCTATTCTATTGCTACTTATGGACCCATTATTTAATTTTCTATTTTAGAATCATATACACATGCATGACATTTTATAATGCTACACTGATAAAACAGGAGGAAAAACTATTGCCTTGAGTGGCCAATGAGTGGCCAAATTATTTTACTAATTTATATATATTGAATTCAGTAGCAAACTTAGCCCTAGGAGAAAGCATACATTGATTATTCTTTGTAAATTTATTGTGGATACCCATTTAGTCCTCTACATGACTATGTTCTGTTCACACTCAAACTCTCCAGGTGATGTTCCAAACTCTGCCAATGAACCTTTGCTCAGGTACGTATTCTTAACTAGCTAACAGTAAAGTAATCTGATAAACTGACACCTTAGAAATTCAGAATAAAACTTAGAACAGATGAATGTGTTAAGTCCTACAAGGTTTGTCTGATTTTGGAGAAGATATCTTCATTATGCCATTTTAGACAGGGAAATAAGCAGGTGAAAAATAGTTTGGTATTTTTTTCTTGTAACTATCTTCCTGAAAAGAACCCATCTACTTTGCCAAATGGAGAGTACATCATGAGAAACACTAGGCTGGAGGAAGCACAAGCTGGAATCAAGGTTGCCAGGAGAAATATCAATAACCTCAGATATGCAGATGACACCACCCTTATGGCAGAAAGGGAAGAAGAAATAAAAGGCCTCTTGATGAAAGTGAAAGAGGAGAGTAAAAAGTTGGCTTAAAGCTCAACATTCAGAAAACTAACATCATGGCATCCAGTCCCATCACTTCATGGCAAATAGATGGGGAAACAGTGGAAACAGTGTCAGACTTTATTTTTGGGGGGCTCCAAAATCACTGCAGATGGTGATTGCAACCATGAAATTAAAAGATGCTTACTCCTTGGAAGGAAAGTTATGAAAAACCTAGAGAGCATGTTGAAAAGCAGAAACATTACTCTGTCAACAAAGGTCCGTCTCGTCAAGGCTATGGTTTTTCCAGTAGTCATGAATGGATGTGAGAGTGGGAATATAAAGAAAGCTGAGTGCTGAAAAATTGATGCTTTTGAACTGTGGTGTTGGAGAAGACTCTTGAGAGTCCTTTGGACTGCAGGGGGATCCAACCAGTCCATCCTAAAGGAGATCAGTCCTGGGTGTTCATTGGAAGGACTGATGTTGAAGCTGAAAGCAATACTCTGGCCACCTGATGTGAAGAGCTGACTCACTGGAAAAGACCCTCATGCTGGGAAACATTGAGGGCAGTAGGAGAAGGGGATGACAGAGGATGAGATGCCTGGATGGCATCACTGACTCAATGGACATGGGTTTGGGTGAACTCCGGGAGTTGGTGTGGACAGGGAGGCCTGGCATGCTGTGGTTCATGGGGTCGCAGAGTCAGACACGACTGAGCAACTGAACTGAACTGAACTGAACCTTGCCAGATACTTGGTTTCTTAATACAGGGTTAGAGGAAAATATTAAGAAAGATAATAGGTTTCTGGAATTATTTAACAGTTTTCCAACTACCATAAATTTGGGATTTGCCCCAAATCTAATAATCAAATATGAAGAGTACTTTAAAGATAATATGTGATATAAAGCACTTTAATCAGCACCTCTCTTGGAAATTACTGTATGTGTATCTCAAGACCCTGAAACAGTCTCTGCTCTGAGATATAGCAAGTGCGCATCATTTGTTTTATGAATTAATAGATACATGCATTGATTTCAATATGGATAGTAAATACTCTATAATACAAAGGCTCTGCTTATAGTGAAATCTATACCTAATTAAAATGTATTTATATATATTTTTTCTTTCATTATCAAACTAATTTGAGGACCAGCTTCTTCTAATATTGCAATAGCAATTACAAATTTTCCAAACATGGGTAATAGTATACTGTTTCAGTATCATATATCTTAGGAGTTTTATACAGTTTAATTTTTCCTAATCTTTTTTCTAAGTTCTGGTGGAAGACATACCAGTTTTAACATAGCACGTTTTTTAGACTATAATTGAAACCATTAGAGATCGTTGGCCTCCAGAGGCTTATTTGTTAATACAAATCCTGTACACTAATGTATAAACAGACAGTTACATACTTTGACCAAGAGAGCAATTTTTTTTGTTATTTTTAGCAATAACAACTCAATGAGAGGACAATGTTCATTACTCCACATGCTTGGACAATTGAGAACTTTTCTGATTCATTACCCAGCAGTTTCCTAGATAAGGCACTGGGCATCTGGTTGGATCATTTTTAGCTTTCCACTTGAAAAGCAAGTATGTGTAAGTAATTGTTCTCTCCTGGGAGAAGGAAGGGACCCAATTTCTATAATAAATATTGGCAAATATATATACATAATGAAAATGAATAGATTTTTTTCCAGTTTTTTTGTCTTCCTTTTACTATGGAATCTGGCACTGAAAATTTAGTATCACAATAATTTTATGCTTAATATTGCTATTGCTTAATTTAATTATAATTATGACAGAAATATTCTAAGGATGCTTGATCAATTACTATTACTTGCACAGCTTTTGGGGGATATTTACAAATGTGTATTATCTATATTTCTTCTCTAATTCATCTATCTATACATCCAGTAATATATAAACCTATGTGTAGATTACTATTCCCAGTTAAACTTTAAAAATCTGCACATATACTATTGTTATATTCATAAAACAGAGACTTCTGCATACTTTATATATGTATGAAAATTAAGCAAAGCACACATGTGGGAACTAATTTACATAATACTACTTTTGTTAATACTAGATCTTTTGTCTTCTCTGCTACGGTAACTGTAATCTGCTATTGCAGTAGCAGGGTTTCACATGTATAAATCAACTGCACTATTGATTTTTCCACATGAAATGATGGGAGAATTAACTACTGAATGATTAAAGATCACTCTGTGTAAATTAAGTGGCATATGAATGGTTATAGGAAAATAATCATAACAATAAACTTCTGTGGCAACATTTTCACTCTTCCTAGTGTGAAAGGCAAAATTCAGCAAATTACATGGAGAACAAATGAAATAATTCTTACTTTTAATAGATCTAGAAACACACACATTGTCTGGAACAGATATAATTTTGTTAGAAGCTCTACACAGTCATAATGTTATTAACATCTTTACTTCTTAATATTCCCTAATTTCAGATGAATTAATATGCATACTAACATGATGATAAAGACTGTCAAATTGAAATGATGTATCAATAGAAAAAGAAACTCATAAATTAGGATGTGTCTAAATGGAAATTCTATAAATCATATTATAAAGTCTGTGTAAGGTAATGGGTATATTTTAACTGATAAAGAAAGGTGACAAAAATGGCATTCAAGATAGAGTCAGAAAACTTTAGTTAATTAGATATACCTGTATAATCAAATAGGGAACTGTTGTTGGTTGGTCGCTGAGTCGTGTCTAACTCTTTTGAGACTCCATGGACTGTAGCTTCCTCTGTCCATGGGATTTCCCAAGCAAGAATATTTAGAAGTGGGTTGCCATTTCCTTCTCCAAGGGATCTTCCTGACCCTTCCTGACCCCCAGGGATCAAACCTGTGTCTCCTGCATTGGCAAGAGGGTTCTTAACCACTGAGCCACCAGGGAAGCCCCAAATAGGGCATAGATGTTAACAAAAGAATTAACAGGATTGTATAAAATTACATCTGAATTACAGCCAAATCAATTTACAATGCAAGCAAATCGGATATAACTATCGATATGTAGAAGAATATTAGATCTGTTTGACAGATGGTAACTAGAGAACAAAGGAAGGAAAAGAGAAAACTCAAGATATTAAGACTATGTATGGTCCAACTCTCACATGTATGAAGGGTACACAGAATACCGCAGACACATGTATAATCCAAGAGGTAAAATACAAGAGGTTGGTTCAGGAAACGACTGACAGTTTCACCACCACCACTAACCACCCAAGAATAAGGGACACAATTTCACTAATAAATTATTATTCAGTAGACACCAAGTAATATTCATTTTGATCAAAGACAGATTTTGAAGTTCCATTATATTTTTACTGCACATAATTAACACAGAATTTACCATTGTACCCTTGAACAAAATAGACATTGAAGAAGTGATTTCTGAATGATTATACATAGGTGATTCCAATAGGGACATAAATATTCTGGAAGTAGAAGAAAGGAAAATGTGAAAATATTTAAATAAAACTACACATTTTTCATTGTTTGGGGTTTAGACTATGTCTACATCCAACAAGCCAGTTATCAAATATTAAACAACAGAGTGGCATAGAAGCAGATTAACTTATAGAGTATATTAATAATATCCTTTTCATTTAAGATCATTATAGAATGGTACTTAACCTCATTATTATTTCAGGCTTATCACTCTTTGTTAGTCGTTTTACTCTTTGCTTTCTAATTAGATCTAAATATATTGCTGTCTTTCCTCTCTTTGGCCCATCCTCTTCTCTATCCTCTTACCAAAGTGATTTTTCAATAAATCAATATTTATTATTTAAAAAATCAGCAGAACTGGATTTACAAACTAGTTTAAGTTCTCATGGATTTAGTTTGATTATACTGTATCACTTACAAATATTTTTTGACATAAGTGAGGGGTTCTGAATCTCCACTGTTCCTGAGCACAGCACAGATTCAGGACAAAGCTTACAAAGCAGAGCAGATATAACATTTCTAAGAACCTAGTAGCAGTTATTTGAGTGTAAGAGGAAGTAATCTGCCACACTTTGGTGTGGCCTATTAACGAAGATTCTCTGCTTCACCAAACTCTACTAAGGCTTCTCTGAACTCTCTTCTCAATGAAGCTCTGCCTTTTGGGCTTACTTGGTCATCTCTTCATTGCCAGTTGAACCCGGATCACCTACCTTCAACATGCTATCATCTTCAACATCTGATTATGTTCCTTAGCTTCCACCATCCTCCAAATGATATCTGATCACCTTGACCAACCTTCACAAGAACCCTGAAAAGTCATCTTAGCCAGAATAGTCCATCCCCCAAGTGACATCTGATCACCTTGACTGGCCTTCACAAGAACCTTATAAAGTCATGTTAGCTGGAAACCTCCCTGATGCTTCCTGCTTATAGCCTCCATCCACTGAACTGCTCATCCTGATCCTGGGCTATAAATCCCCCTCTTTTCTTTGTTGTATTTGGAGTTGAGCCTGTTTCTCTCTCCTACTATAAATCCCCACTGTAGTAACTGCCAGTATACCTATCATGATAGTCCTCCCTAAATATAGTCTGACATCATTTTTAATAAGTGCCATGAATAATTTTTCCTTAAACAATATCTAAATTCTCAGAAGAAAGCTGTTTAGTAGTGATGAGGTAATAAATTATTTCTTGCTTGGTCTCTTTACATAATTATTTGGAGGTAGTTTTGTAAAGTTGTACCATCAGTTGTTTTAAATGCCAAAAATAAAGCAATTGTAGATGCATTTTATATTTTGACTTTGCTTGTTTTCAGACTGAAACAGCTGTTCAGAAAAGCAGGAAAATTACTGTTTTCATCTGCACTCAGGGAATGCCAGCTAAAGCCTCACACGTGGAGTTAGCATTCTTGGGGAGGGCTCCAAGCTGCTGTGTAATGGATCCAGAGACCACAGAACTAAAGTGCCCTGGCTGTTAGAATCAGGTGGGGGTAATGTCTTGTTAACACAGCCACCAGGCCTAAATCAATAAATCTCAAGCCTGGGTCAAGGAAAGAAACCGCAGTGCCTTTTCAAAAGTTTAAGAGACCAGCAATGCTGTGAGGGCTAAAAAAAGATGTCTTCTAAAGTAGTAGGAAATCCCATACCTGCACCCAGATAGGCTTTTGCAATATAATCATAGCCTTAGGATGCAAGCCGGCTTGCCTTTTGATCTTGAATAAGTTTCATTTTGTAACCCATTCACTAAACCAAAGCACAGTAGGATGTGTGACTCCGATTGAAGCAGTTTCTCAGTCTTCTACAAAGATGAAGTACATCAAGAGCCTTTACTTATGTCCTTATTACAACTGAAATGAATACTCTAAAACAATCTGAAAGCATTTATAACTGGGTCTGAAATTCAGTGAAAGAGACTGTGTGTGGCGAGGTGGTGTTTCTCCTGGGTTACTTGATCAGCAGCCTGTGATTCCATTAGTAATTAAAACCTAACCACTTATGTATTTAAGTAATACTTTCTGAAAATATTTATTTCACTTTAATCATTTAATTTAGTTAGCCATCTAATTACAAGGGCTTTATAGTTTTTTTTTCTATTTCTCTTAAAAGAATAATCTGGTAAATTAAATTCTTACTCACAAATCTGAAGACATATCAGATAGGCCCATGCTGTCTTCCAATGAATACCTGCCCCTATTCTTGCATTAATGGGGAAAATATATATGGTGATAACAGATGTTATCTGAAATTTTCTAAAAAATTTTATACTCATTCATTATGGCAGGAGAGCATTTGAATTTCATGTGTGTATAACTGAAAAAAAAAATTGAATTGGGTCAGCTTCAGTAGGAATCCTTTCATGTTCTATAACTTTATGCAGTTTGCCAAAGCAATCAATAAAGACATGTTTCAATATATATCCAAGCAAATATTTTCTCAGCTAAAGGTTAACACTTGCCCTACAACATCATTAGACTTTAAGTCCACAGGGGAAAATAGTGTATCTTCTGGTGGTATTTTCTAAATAAACACAGAACAA
Organism: Odocoileus virginianus; assembly: GCF_023699985.2. Lineage (NCBI taxonomy): Eukaryota > Metazoa > Chordata > Mammalia > Artiodactyla > Cervidae > Odocoileus > Odocoileus virginianus. The sequence goes on from NC_069698.1 coordinate 14,421,053, forward strand.
ACAGGGCATTGGTTTCTTCTTTAAATCTGATAGCCCAAAGGCATGGTCTTTTCCAGGAACCCTTTATGACATCCTGCATTTCTCTAAGCAATACAGTTGGACTTCTTCTAATGAGGTAAAAATCATCTTGTGGCACTTGTGGGGGTCAAGCTGCTCCCACTAAGATTTGTAAAGCCTTAAAAAAGTGGGCCAGTCACTGTATTTTAGTAAAGATGCCTCTAGCAATTCAAAGGATGGATCTGGCGCTGTTCATGCCCCTGCTGGCATCTGATACCTAACCTTAAAATTTCTGAGGTCAATACAGACAGACTGAAGCAGGGCCTGCAGTGGTTACTGGACTTTAGTAACTCCTAGGATTAAGCACATAATTTTGAAAATATTGCCAAGATCAGTGGGACTGTCATACTATTATTGAATTTTTCACTTTATCCAGCTGCTCAGCTGGGGTAGGATGGAACAGGGAAAAGGAAGCATGATGGCCTCCTCTCAAAATCATGTCCAAGAATTAGTATTTTTAAGGTTATTTTTGACAAGATAATTATTAACCTACTTTAAAAGACATTAGAAAGTCTGAAGCAAGGCTAGGAAAAATCCGTTAAGGCAATCCAGTTAGTATCATTCTATTTTCTTTTTTAATCAGGCTAATTCTCCTACTAATCAAATCCAACTTGGCCTTATGACTGATTGTAGAAATCAGCTTGTATTAAAGAAACACAGAATCCTGAGTAAAATATTCAAATATCTATTAAGATATTATATTTATTCCCTTTACTCCTTCCTCTGTAAATTTCCTGTTGGTAATGATCAGAGCAACACTGAAATACGTATGAAAAAGTGTCTCACCATGGTGCCAACATAGTTGTCATTCAATTTTGGAAGTGAATCTGAATTATATGGGGTCAATAAAGAAGCACAGAGACTAAAACATGTGTATATATAAGATATTTCACATGAATCTGCTAAGTTATCCTCAGTTTCCTTATCTTCCACTTACATTGATTAGAACTGTAGCAATTAGTTAATTATTTGGGATGCTCCTTTTTAAGGTTATTTTGGGCAAGAGGTGTGTATTTCTGTTTTCTTTTTTGGCGGGAACTAGGTAACATAACATAAACGTGGGGTTTACTAGAAGGCTATGAAAGCATTTCATAGACATAAAGTCAGGATTTAGAACTGGAATTGGGAACGTGGCAGTAATCTAGGGAACTGATACTCCTATCTCTCTGTTTCCTTGGCAGTGTGTATGTGTTAGTCGTTCAGTCACGTCTGACTCTATGCAATCCTATGGACTGTAGCCCACCAGGTTCCTCTGTTCATAGGATTCTCCAGGCAAGGATATTGGAGTGCATTGCCATGCCCTTCTCCAAGGATCTTCCTGACCCAGGGATCGAACCCAGGTCTCCTGCATTACAGGTGGACCCTTTATCATCTTGGCCACAAGGAAAACTTTCTCTGGCAGTGCAGGCAGCTAAAGTTTAATCACCAGCTCTCAGGGACAGGAAAGCTCTGATTTGGACTATTTGCCAGGTTCCATTGTGTTAGATACACCACCATAAGAAGATTTCAGACTACCAGTTGAAGTCAACCAGTCTCCAAGAATTCCCACAAATTAGCAAAAGATTCCTATAAACTGGAATAAGCTGACTTCATATGCTATTGCTCTCAGTCACAATGTCTATTGACCTTTTCTTTCTCTGACCTTTTCCTTCTCCATGTTCAATCTCTCCTTCTGATTTTCTTTGAAGACAGCATTCTCTAATGATTTGCCATTGTGCACATGCCTGAAAAATGTCCCAGCCCCATTTGGATTTCAGTGACATTTCAAAGACAATGTTTCTAATTTTAATTTTCAAGGGGTATTTTATTGGTTTAGCATATACTTCATGTGTTGTTAAATTTAAGGGTAGGAGAGGTGTTGACAGCAAGAAGCCTGAGCATTACTAGCTGAAAATTGAATGCTGCTTAAAGTGTACTTAACTCCTGTTTTTGGAATATTATTATACAAGGAGAAAAAAGTTGAGAAGTCACAGAATCATATGTATGAATTATTAGCCATGGAAATATATTATGGCAGCACATCTGAATTTTTAAGTGTATTACTGAACTTTAAAAGAGAAGAATACTTCCAATGCAATCCAAGTATTAGTACAACCAGTGGTACCAGCTTCTTGTGTTATTATTTGTCATTTTTAAACCATCAAAAAAAACTATGAATTTGTACCTAATTTATGATTTTCCTTTGCCATTGGGTAAATAATGACATAATAATCACATACATGAGCATTCTTTGATATTAAACTTGAAAGCAGAATAGGTTACAGTATTTCTAAATCAGATAAAAGAAAAATATTCTGGGACAAATCTACATATATATAAAGAAAAACAGTTTACATACAAAGAGATATGAATAACAGTATTATAAATATTTTTCATATATTACATTAAATAACATTATCATCCTTTAATTTTTATCAACAGGAGGATTTCTTTTATCAACATATTACATCATATATACTATATACATATATTTAATTTTCTATATGAATCATAATGACATTATTATAAACTTTTCATTTTCATAGGCTTACATATAAAGAGTTTCATATAATTAATACTGCTTCTCAATGGTTTTTATGGTTATTAGTGACAAATTGCATATTCTCTATCTGGATGATACAGTCTGTTACAATAATCTTTCACCTTTTTATCACTGCCAAGTGTCCAGCAATGCTATGCTATATACAAGCTAATAATGAATCACTCAATTTCTCTGATGCCAGGAGAACTCTGTCAGCCTAAAGATATTTGAACTGTTTTATTTCCACTGAAATATATTTTGTTTCATAAAAGCATTAACCACTCGGTAGAAAACTGGAACACATAAAATCAATAGATTTCTATGCTTACCAGACCAACATGATGTATAACAGCAAGTAATTCTAAAATCCATTAAAACAATCTGATTTTTAAAAATGCATAAATTCAATTGAAGGCTATAGGCATTATTTTATGACTATGTGTCAAGGAGATGATATTGTTAAGTATAGAGTCACATGAAATTCAAGCTGACTCCTTTAGCAAGGACAAACCTTGGTACATCTGAGAGACATTTGAGAATAGCCCAAATGAAACAGGGCTGAAGTGAAGCTCCTACAAGGTTGTCGTTGTTTTTTCAATAAGATACCATGACTCATGTAAACTTTATAGTAGTAATTTCTAGATTAAACTTAAGTCTAGTAATATAAAATATGATAATTATCCCACTTGCTATTTGAAAACTTATCTGTAAGCAGGTTTAGTTCCTGGCCCAAAATATGTCCTAATTAAACAAACAGTTAACAAAGAAACATTCAACAACATCAATAAGCATCAAGTGGTTATACGTTTGCTGAAAATGTACAGAAAATATTGAATGTATGTGTAGGCTAGACCAATATACGTAAGCATCCAGAAAGTCTGAAAAGCATACAGGCTGATGACTTTTTGTCCGTCAGTATCTCAATGTATCTGTCCAGCACTATTTTAGAGCTGGAACAGCTAACTCTGCTTAGGGAAAGTAAAGAAATGGCTGTGGCAACAGTTGCCATTTGTCTTCCGTCTTGGATTGCAGCCCTACCCTAGCATAACTCTTTCAGAAAAAAATTGAATCTTGCTATCAACTGGATCCAACCTCTTGAGAAGGCATTTATACAGCCTTCTGTTGCTACTTGAACTTCTTCGTTGAGCAAAGACTCTATAATACTGTCACAAGGCCATCCAGCCTAGAGGACAAGTGAGTGTGGACAATCAGTTTGCATTTAAATTCCTGAAGCTGTACATGTCCAGCTCGGTTCAGCTAGAGGCAGAAATGTACACTGAGGTGCCATGTGGGCTAGAGGCAGCCCAGATCTTTAAGTTCATCTCTTCTTCCCCAAGAGACTTATGGAAATAATCCTGGAGGCTACATACAGCATTATCCTTAAGAAGAATTTTGTAAATCAATCTTCTTTATCCCAACATGTTCCTAGTGGCATTTTAGTGCTGTTCTCAGATTAGCACCTTGTATAATTGCTCAGCAGGTCACTACTTAAATCCAGCTCTTAAAAGTGCATTTGTGAATTTTTCTTAGAAAAAGGAACACAGCTTTTTTATCAGATTCTCTAAGGTGTTAGCATCTCAAAATAATTGGAAACTACTTCCTTAAGAGTATTAAGGATATCATCCAGCCTCACTCCTTAAAGTAGTAGGAAGGAAATGGGTAATGTCTTTTATTTGAAGTGGTTTATTACAATATATTGAAAAGAATATGAACTTCAGTTTAACTTAATTTTTCTCTCAATAGTTAGTTGATCTTGAGAGGGCATAGTATTTATAAGCCCATTTTTATCATTTTAAAAATTCTAAACTAATAAACACTAGTTTATTAGAATTGACACTTTGAGAGTCCCTTGGATAGCAAGGAGGTCAAACCAGTCAGTCCTAAAGGAAATCAACCCTGAATATTCATTGGAAGGACTGACACTGAAGCTGAAGCTCAAGTACTTTGACCACCTGATGAGAAGAGCTGACTCACTGGAAAAAACCCTTATGGGGAAAGAGGAGAAGGGGGAGATGCAGGATGAGATATTGGATGGCATCACTGACTCAATGGACAGGACTCTGAACAAACTCAGGGAGATAGTGAAGGACAGAGAAGCCTGGCGTGCTGTAGTCCATTGGGTCACAAAGAATCAGACGTGACTTAGTGACTGAACAACAATAGTAAACATTTTTTAAAAGTATTTATCATCCCAATTTAGATTAATTCTATCTTTCACATGCTAAATATTATTTAGATGCTAATGTTTACTTTCATTTATACCATAAAATTATTTGGAGCCAGTATAAAATGATATGTTTGACTTTAACATACCAGGAATGTGGAAAACTCTATTTAGATTTTGATAATCACTAATAAGTATATTGCAGTTGGAACACTGTTTTTGTGGCTTTGACTTTTGATACCTCATACAGACTCTGGTCTGGGCTCAGCTTACTACTGTGTCTGTTCCTGGTTTTCTTGGAGATACTGCCATCTACCACGAGCCCACTATTTAATGACCCTGATGACATGTGCCCAGAGGAATGAACAGGTATAATCATTCTATGTATTTTAGTAAGGCATTTACTAGTTTTTCCTCATAATAACTTTGTAGGCAACATGCTAGAGAAACATGCATTGGATGCTGGTAAACTAAAAGGTATTGGAAGTGTGGGCAAGAAAGAGAGGTGCAGGGTAATGGTTCAGTGTACAGTTTCTTAGCAGCCTGGCTTGAGTCTGCTCCCTTCCTAGTTTGTGTTTTATCACTGATACAGAGAGAACGATAATCAGATTCACAAAAGACAAATATGAGAATTTAGCTAACATACTGGCTAACCAAATAAAATTTCAAAATTGCTTAACAAGTTGGAGCCACAGGTAGATTCTAACATGAAATATATCATTGATAATGTGAAAAATAGAAAAAATGTATAAGGGTTTTATGAAGATGAGCAGCGCTTATACAAAAATTATTAAAACTTAAAATTTTCCTTGTGAGTAGACAGCACGAGACTCCACAAAGCTAATGCAATCTTTGCACTAATCAGTGGTAGCTAGACTACTTGAGATAATAATATTGATCTACCAGTAACTATAAGAATTCAGACAAGGAAATGAAAATGTATTAAACTACTAGGGTACTGTGTTGGAATATCTTAGACACTTTTTAAATTTAATTCTCACAACAACCTCTAAGAGATATTTGTTGCTAGCACATTTTACAGATGACAAAATATAATGTTGGAAAGGTAAGCATTCTTCCCACAATCCTGGGTACTAAAGTTAGGAAGTACTTCAAGCCATGGCTGTGTGTTTCTAAAGCATAAAGGTATCACATTACACAAGTGTGTTCTGATACCCTGGGGACTCAGCAGTCAAGAATCCTCCTGCAATGCAGGAGACCTGGGTTTGATCCCTGGGTCGGGAAGCTTCCCTGGAGAAGGGAATGGCTATCCAATCCAGTATTTTTGCCTGGGAAATCCAAGTCTATGGGGTCACAAAGAGTTGGACACGACTTAGGGATTAAATAACAAGGAAACTGAAAGCTATTTCTCCCTCTTCTCCGAAATAGAAAAGGCATGTGTTAAGCCTAGGCAAGAGAAGATTTATGTTAGACAAAATCTTCATACTGAGATGCTTCAAAAGATAGGGAATTACCAGTCTCCAGGAGGTTTAGCACAGGCTGAATAAGCATCTGTCAAATGTTTTATACGCATCAGGCAATTGATTAGATTAGGCAGTTTTTAAGGTACTTTCCAAGTGAGACAATCTCTGATTCTAGAATATTTATGATTGATAGTGTTCCAGAACTGAACCAGAAAGATTAAGTATGAGGAACAAGGACAAATGATATACCAGTGGATGCCTCAGTAATATGCATACTGAAGCTTTACAGCATTCTGAATCAGAAGTTGTCAGGTACTCTGAAATAGGTTTGAAAGAACCAGAAGATGCTGAAATAATCCTTTGTGTATAAAATTGCTCTGGATCAGTAACTGCAAATTAAATCTTAATCCAGTATAATCATTTAATGATTTTATTCAAATTAATGAATTTGTACTCTTAGCACCCTAATTATTTGATACAGTATTTAAAGATCAAAATGAAGGTTTAAAATATGTAATACTCCTTTCACTGGAAAGTTTTAAACAGACATTCACTGTGTTCAAACCATGTGCCAAACACTAAAGGACATTAACATAACACTAAATAATACATATTTCTTGGTATGTGAAGTAACTACCAAAGGTAAGGATTATATTCATGTCTTTTTTAAGATTAAAATAATTATGCAGTACTACTCATATAACACCTGGTTTCTCCTTGTAACCACATTAATTTCTAGCATAAAAATCTTGTGAGATTTACATGTGCAATGTGTAGCTGATTACAAATGAACATAGCCAAGCCTGGAACCTTGGTTTAAAAAGCATGACCCTCTATTATACAGAGTGAAGTGAGTCAGAAACAGAAAGATAAATACCATATTCTAACACATATATATGGAATCTAGAAAAATGGTACTGAAGAATTTACTTACAGGGCAACAATGGAGAAACAGACATAGAGAATGGACTTATGGAGATGGGGAGAGGGGAGGAAAGGGTGAGATGTGTGGAAAGAGTAACATGGAGACTTACATTAGCATATATAAAATAGATAGCCAGTGGGAATTTGCTGTATGTCTCAGGAAACTCAAACAGGGGCTCTTTATCTACCTAGAGGGGTGGGATGGGGAGGGAGGGTCAAAAGGGAGGGGAGATATGTATATATATTTATATATATATACACACACCTACTGCTGATTCATGTTGAGGTTTGACAGAGAACAGCAAAATTCTGTAAAGCAATTATCCTTCAATAAAAAATATATTAATTTAAAGAAGCATGATCCTCTAATCTAAAATAAAGTATTTAGTTAGCTAGCATTTTTAAATTAGATACATGCAAATAATTTTCCCAAGTTTTTTTTTTTTTTTTTCCCCCTTTCTCTCTGTATGCACTTGCTGCAGAAGAACATCCTCTTGGTTATGAAAGGAAATCAAGAAGAAAGTTCCAGTGTTGGTTCATCATCTACTTGTCTTTGGGCAAACTCGAAAACACTTTATATAATTTATCATCTTTTGAAAGACCATTTGGTACTGGACTAGCTCAGCTGGTAAAGAATCCACCTGCAATGCAGGACACCTTGGTTCTATTCCTGGGTTGGTAAGATACCCTGGAGAAAGGATAGGCTACCCACCCCAATATTCTTGGGCTTCCCTGGTGGTTCAGTTGGTAAAGAATTTGCCTTCAATGCAGGAGATCTGGGTTTGATCCCTGGGTTGGGAAGATTCCCTGGAGGAGGGCATGGCAACCCACTCCACTATTCTTGCCTGGAGAATCCCACGGACAGAGGAGCCTGGTGGGCTGCAGTCCGTGGGGTCACAAAGAGTCAGACACGACTAAGCAACTAAGCACACATTCTCTTTTTTTAGGGAATTACATAACAGGGTGATGCTATTCAAAAGTGCCTTTATATGCAATTATTTGATATGTCTAGATAAAATATAAGGACAGTACCGCTAAAATACCTTCAGCATCCTAAAAGACCTTTCATTCAATAACAAAATGATAAGGTATACATGGTGTAGCGTTAAATGAGTGTATACAATGAACGTAATTATATAAAGGGACATGTGTGCACAAAGAATGCCATGTGAGTCCTCAACTCTTTTCTCTCTCTCTCCTCATTCTCTTTCTTTTCATCCCTCCCTCACCTCCCCAGTTGCTCTGAGCATTACCACTCATTCCAGTGATTTCAGCTGCTGCATATACCATGATGCCGAGTTACAGATGCAAACTCCTAAATTCGTATAGAGCAAATAGATACGGTTGTTCTAAAGTCACATGGACAATGACACTATTTTTAAAGTGAACTAACATTCCTGGCCATTTCAGTTCCTTCCCCCCAATACATTATAGTAATTACTCTATAACCATTCACACATTCAAGATAGAAACTCAGGCATTCTCCACTTCTTCTTTCCTACATTTGTTTTATCTGCCTAGCAATAAATATGTTAGTTTTCTTTGCCTTCATTCATAATTCAGCAATGTCATCCCTGGATTATTTAAACTGCCTCCTGTTTAGGGTTTCTGTAATATTTTCTTCTAAATATACAAAACTTCCTTTCTGAAGTAAAGATATATCATTCCCTTTCTCAAAAACAGAACAAAATATATTTAAGCAACTATCCATTAAATACAAGACAAATGCATTTTAGAGCCCTTTAATAACTGACTTTAATTTCAGTCCTGTCATGCTCTACTATCCAACACATGGCCTATTTCCAACTATATCCAAGTATTCTTCACACACACTGGTGAAGTGGATCAGAATTGAGGCTTATGTTTCAAGGATCAGCTCAAATATTACCCTGTTCATTCACTCTACTTTTCAGTAAATCTTCTAAAGAATTAGTTCTGCTTTCAGTGCTCTCAGCAGCATGGTTCACAGGACCAGAGAGCATTTACCCAATTATATCAGATCAGCTTATACATAAACATCTTCCACCATGCTTTCGAGGATTTGGGGATAAAATAACGCATATTTATTTATCTTTGAATTACCTAAGTGCACAAAAGGAGCTCCTAAATGGTACTGAATGAATGAGTGGAATCACAGCTAAAAAAATATTTTCTCTTTCTATGTGATTCTTTTCTTTTTTTTTCTCTTTCTATGTGATTCTTAATCAATGAAATAAATTATACTAAGAGAGTTATAAAAATAGTAAATATATCTTAAATGGGAAGACAGAGGGGCTAGTAATGATCATTTATTTATATTTACTTACTGAGAGAAGAGATAACTTGAAAATGAAATGATAACCAAATCTATAATCATTGAAGTAAAATTCCAAAATTTTAAAATAATAGAATGGCACTGATAAAGATCTAACCAGATGGATGCCTTATATGGGCTAAGATTTTGTTGTGGAGAAATAATGAGAAGGGACATGTGAAATTAATCCAGTAGTCCTAACATACAACTCAGTCATATTTCCTGGAGAAATAAAAAATCTGTATATACAAGGACTTGCCTCCATACCAATTTATAAAAGAGTCACTTGATATTACTTGAAGATCTGTATCAAAGTTTTCAGATTCCTTTTGATGAAAACTAAGCTTAATTATTATAAGACGTGACTGATGTGGCAACTACTCCCCTAAATGTGGTTCGGGTTTATGAACCGTCTGATTGCAGGTACAGAGAAGAAGGGGCCATGTCCATCAAGGAACCACTCTATGGTAACTGCTCCTGCTTGAGCCAGTTTTACATCTGAGAGAAGAGCATAATAGCAGCAGACACTGTACTGCAGGTAGTATTAGCGCTGTGTCAGACCATCTCCTCATGGTGATCAGGAAAAGGCTGCCTGTCCCAAGATATCCCAGGCAAGACCAATAATATTTTTGCAGTATCTAGGAGACAAAACACTGAGACTTGTCATATAAAATGAAATAAAAAGTGATTGAATCTCTCATCATCTCTCTCATGACTCTAGATATACAAAAAATATTATCTTTGTTTTCTTTGTAGGTGAGTTATGAAGAACAAGACTATAGGGCATTATCTTTCACCAGATTTTTTTTTTAAAGATTTAATTCTGTGTGCCTGACAATAAGAAATAAAATCAGAACAGCTTATCCCTTTAAAGTACCCACACCTCACGGTTATTACTCTAACTCATACACATTAGAAAAAAACAAAGGGTAAAATACAATAAATATCACAATAGAAAAAGAGATGCAATGCTGTGAGGGTTAGGAGGGGCAGAGGGCTGCACAAAGAGGGAGAGGAAAAGGAGAGAGAGAAGGAGAGAGAAGCAGAAGGACCTGAAGAAGGCAGAGAGGGAAAGGGGGAGGGAGGGAATGAGTATGTATGAATGAACGTCAGAGAGACATTAGAAGGTATTACTTCCGGGTACAAAAAAGAAAAAAGCTAAGGAAGATTTTTTTTTGTATATACTCTAGTGTGCCACTCAGATCCCCTTCTATGGATTGAGGCCTCTGTTATGTCAGCTGCTAAGCGTGGGGGCTACTGGCAGAACACAGCCAAGTACCTCCTGGGAACGCCCCCTCCACCAAAGGGGATCTGCTGATGCAAAGTGGGGTCTACAGCTCACACAGAGGACCTGTAGATGAGAGGTCAGGACATCGCCTTGCCTCCATAAGAGACATCTCTGAATAGCCATTTTAGCTTCAGAGCAACTTGTGAGATTGGGGGAGGCCTCTTTTGCAACTTTATCTCAATTCAACTTCTCTTTCTGCCTGTCACACTTTCCTCATTACCTCTAGTTCCCTACAGGGCTTCCCAGTAAATTTTCTGAATGCAAATACTGCATCAGGATCCTCTTCACAGGAAATATGACCTAAGAGAGGATATATCAAAATCAAAACAATGGTTATAGAGGTTATTTTCAGAGTACAATAACTGAGGAATATATCCATTCTGGACTATCTTTATCTATAGTATATTGCTGAGCCGAGTGAAGCAGATGCTGCCAAAATTAAGGCCTGACACAGAGTGGAGACTCCAACTAATAGTTATTTTTGCAGTGAGTAATTGGAAAAGACCGTGATGCTGGGAGGGATTGGGGGCAGGAGGAGAAGGGGACGACAGAGGATGAGATGGTCGGATGGCATCACTGACTCAATGGACATGAGTTTGAGTAAACTCCAGGAGTTGGTGATGGACAGGGAGGCCTGGTGTGCTGCGATTCATGGGGTCGCAAAGAGTCGGACATGACTGAGTGACTGAACTGAACTAAAAGCAGGTCAAGTATGTTACAAGTATAAAAGCAGTAAGCTGAAAAAAGAAGATGTTGAATTCTAAGGTTCACTAATAAGACTGGGTAGAGAGGAAAACAATGATTCTCAATGAATCGTGAAAGAGAACACAAAGGTTGTCCTGTCACTTACGGGTAATAATAGCTGGGAGCACTTATGATATGAATTCTATAGCACAGACTTCAAGAGGAGGGAGAAAAACTGAAAGGGTTCCTCATTAAGAAAATCTTAAAATAAGAGACACCGTTCCATGTCTGAATCCTCTGAACAAACACCTATGAAATATTGCTTGGACAAAAAACAATTTACAAAATGTATGTTAAAGTACCTATGGAGTCTAGAAGCAGCTCTCCCATGGTGTATTTTTTCAGCCAGAACGTTCAAGTATGTTGATCAAGCTCCACATAAAAAGTTGACTTCTTCATGCACTTAGGGGACAATAGGAACTGTTATCACCTTTGGACCAACAAAATTTTCAAATCCAAAATAAACTCTGCAGAAATAGCACTTAGCTTTTCCTCTCCTTTCTAACATCCCCAAATGTGATTTCGGTTCCAATGTAATTAGTCTGATAGGTCTAAATTCTGTATTAGAAAAGATCACCAGAGATACGAGACTTATTTATCTAATGCTCTTTTAATTGCGAATGACAAAATTCAAGTCCAAAGTGGGATTAAATTTACTCAGAGTATCAAAGAATTCATGAATAGTTGTGCTGTTCTAGTAAGTGATACTCTTCACATAAATTGTTATCTCAGGCTAACCTTTGGAAGTTTCAAAATTAAAGACATGCCAGCACATAAAATACCAAAATATTAATATCAGCTATACACAAGCAAATTGATAGTAGAAAAAAGATAGAGATTAAAATTTCTTCCTTGTTTACTATTCATGCAAATCATCAAAATAATATCATATCTTTAAAAACCACATAATATAAAATGACATACTAGATTTTAAGTGACAGATTTTAAGTTTCAGGCAGCAACACTGAAACATGATTTTGAAATATAGTTAAGGCATTTTTATGCCTTCTTGGAGATGAGGAATGTATTTATTACAATTTGTGAGAAAATATAAAATTACAAAATGGCAATAAGTAATAAATAAATGATACATCATATTTCACTTTGAAACTGAGTTAAAATACAGCACATGTAAAATCCCCAGCCTCGTAGTATAACCTTTCCTCAATCAAGGTGACCCTAAGAACCTTCCTTACGTGGCAGTCTACTTAGAGCTTCAATTCCCTTGCTTGCCAATCAGATGAATGTAGAAGAGCAAGGTCTCACTTACAATGCTATGTTCCCGAGCAATTCTGTCCTTCAGGGATATGTTTACACAAACATCATGGAGTTTTACTAAGAAATAAGTGCATATTGCTTGAATGAAGAAGAGTAACACAAATGAAAAAAAAATCCAAAGGATCTTGGGAAAGCTTTAAATTGAGAGAAAATATGCTACAATAGTATAAATACGGCTTTCCAGTGTGCATCTAGGCAGAAAAGCAATTACATTTTTGTTTCCAGGGAAAAATATAATTTTAATGATACATTTAAATGATGGTGACCTGCCCACCCAGAAGCTGCCTTTTCCTTCCTTCCAATTTATCTGTAGATGAAAATATGCATTACATATTGGCACACAGCTGTCACTCTCTACTTGGCAGGAAAATTGAAGCTATGGTGGCACATATTGCTTATTATGTTAAAAGCTGAAAACAAGTACTTAACTAGGTATACGTCAAGTATAATATATAAAGAAAATCATTCATAACAAATGAACACCAAAATAATAGATCTTAAAAAATTCCAACAATATATCCTATGACATGCAAATAAGAAATTCATGAATAAGAATTAAATTTTTTCAAATAAAATTCTACATTTATAACTGGATTATTGTTGCTACTGAACATAACCTCTAAGGCTATTCATGATGAAAACCTCAAGGTGTATAACTTAAAGTCTTTAATTCCTCAGTTTGGGGAAGTTTTCACTAAGAGCTATAGAAGTGCACCTGGTTGTATCACTTTATATGTAAAGCTCTCCCCAAATGTTTTTCTAAAGATCTCCAATAACAAAATTTATAGTTGTTGTTTAGCCACTAAGTCGTGTCTGACTCTTTTGCAGCCCCATGGACGGTAGGCCACCAGGCTCCTCTGTCCATGGAATTTCACAGGAAGAAGATTGTCTTCTTAGTAGCATTCAAATTATTGTTAAGTATAAATATACATAATAATCATATACTTTGCAGTGCCTCCTGAAATTTAAGACGACTATAGTCTAAACTTAGTAAGATTGTGAGCAAGTCATAATATCTCTTTGAACTTCAGTTTCCTGTTCTATAAAATGAAGAGCTTACATTGGTGACCTAACATTTCCGGGTTCCTAAATCAACAGCAATTACAATAAATGAAATATGTAACAAGGTCTTCAACAAGTAAAATACTTTTTGAAAATAAAGTGAATCAGATATAACAATCAAATGGAGTTCAGTTTGACTTCTGACTGCCATTTACCTGTGTAACTGTGGGAAGATAACCTGATTTTCTCTGAGAAGAGCTGGCTAAGTGGCCTCCTACCATCACAAAGCCACTACCGATAACCATGTCTAAGTAATCTGTGACTATCACCCAATCTCATTTGCAAATGTTTGAATCACTTTAATGCCTATGCATGAAGATAATTTCAACTTTGTCATTGGATAGTGTTAACATAAAATGCAGTGAATACTTAAAGCATTCCATATAGTTAAGATTAAAATAAAATGCTAGTTTAAAATTCCATTTCTCCAAAAATAAGAAAGATAATAAAGAATACGTCAATGGTCCTTGATATCCCCTAGAATTTCATTTTCTGTTGATCTAAAACATGTTTCTTAAAATGGTGCCTCCTACCCTCCAGCCTTTACAGTGGCAATAATTACCTTGGTTGAAACTGTTGGAATATGATTACTTATGTACTTATCATGACTATCGCTTATGATTTTTGTCTGCCACCCACTAGCTCACATAAATTTCATAAGGTCAAGAGCATTTATCCATCAGTTTACTGCTGTCAGCATTTGTCACTGTGCCTTGTCCTTACTCAATATTCTGCAGCTAATGAGTAAATGATGTTACATAGCTTCTTCACATCCCTGTCACCAGGTCTCCACTTTTCACAACTTTGTTCCTAGTTTCTGAACACACACACACAAATACTCTGTACTTTATAAAAGTTGAAAAAGTAACAGATGCGAACATCATCACTTTTCACTGTAAGAAGTTAACAGCAATTTTTCCAAGTCACATTAAAATTTAACTTGAAAATGTTCATGAAACTATATATATATTTGAAGCCCTAACACTGATCTCTGTTCCCCACAAGATTAGAAGCTTTATTCTGTTAAGCTCCACTGTGGTAAACTAGGTCCATGGGAGACAGTTTTGTTTTATGCCAAAACTTATTTATCTATCCCAGGTTCTACCTGAAGCCAAAATAGCCTTCACCCTAAATTTTGGCCATGCATGTCTATAAAGAGCTAGACTGCAAAAAGGTCCATTTGTATGTGTGACCAAGCAGGTTTACCATGAAGGGAATAAAAATGTTCATCCAAAGTAAAGTGAATATTGCATAATTTTGCTTGAGAACAGAAGCTTAGAGTTTCACATTTATTCAGTAAATACTCATGATCTAAATCCAATAAATCCTAGTTCTTGTTTTCAATCATCTTATGCTCAATAGGAAAAGTTAACAACAAGTCAAAGGCTACTTCTTTATAACTACTGCACCAAGAACAACAGGATAAAGAGCTGGTTATGAGTATGGCCCGTCACCTGTCACTCTGCTTGCCCTCTGCTCATTCCCAGGTATGTCACAATTGCCACTGGAATTGATCCCACACTTGGTATCTGCCAGACCCTGAATATTCAGGGGAAGGGCTGATGCTGAAGCTGAAGCTCCAATACGCTGGTCACCTGATGAGAAGGGCCGACTCATTGGAAAAGACCCTGATGCTGGGAAACACTGAGGGCAGGAGGGAAGGGGGCAACAGGGGATGAGACGGTTGGATGGCATCCCTGATCAATGGACACGAGTTTGAGCAAATTCTGGGAGGTGGTGAAGGACAGGGAAGCCTGGGGTACTGCAGTCTATGGGGTTGCAAAAAGTCAGACATGACAACAATTAATCAACAGAGCCTTGGATAATATCAACATTGGAAGCCAGAGCAACGAAGAAAAGTGCTTACTGAAATACTGCAGACACAAAAAAACACTCCTCAGAACATATTCATGTTAATCTTCGAAATTTCTAGAAATAACTAGGAGTACTTGGACTAGTCAAGGTCCCAAAGAGGGTGAATACAGAACCAGAAATCCACTGTTGTTAATGTTTACTTTATCCACTCCTTCTTGGAATAGCTTGAGGAATACAGATTGCAAAACATAACTAGTTGAAAATGAAACAGGCTACCTTGTAAAATGGTAAACTTTCTGTTTATAGCCTCTGAAATGGTGGCTTTTGTCAGAAGCATATGGGATGGGTGGGTAGATTTATAAAAAAAATACTCCCTTTAGCTCTTAAACCTTATGAGTCTACAAAGCCATATAATGTATCATTACACATGTATTTTGAGTCACTCATTGTGCTCTGTTCCTATGTACTGTCCTTTCTTGCCAATGTAGTCATATTTTGAAGAAATAGGCTTATAGGGTCTCTAAATATGAAAAAGTTTGTACCATTTCCTGAAGCTCCTTCAGTGTAATTTCCTGTCCAATCCTATACCAGAATTAGAACGAATAAAATCTGCAAATATCAATGGTTCATGCTGAATAAGCTATTTTGGCATCCATTGATTGAATTTTAATGGGAACACTTGCTGTTCAGTTGGTTTTAGCCATTGATAATAACCAGCATATTGTCTTCATGTGTTCCTTTTCCTACTGACTCTCTACTGACTTTCCACTAACACTTCTTTCCTACTACTTCCTGTGGTGGGTACACCATGGCGGCTTTTTTACCTAGCATGCAATTTACCCAGGTTTGCACTGCACGATATGGGAAGTCCCAGTTAGAATTATAAAGGCTTCAGAGACAAGAAAAGGCATCCTGCTATGTTTTAAATGAGGCCAAACTTAGTGATGGAAACTTAGGTCTCTTATGTACAATAATAGTTCTGGCACTTAGAAAAGCACCATGTAGTTTTATTTGAAAACCCTAGAATATAAGCTCTAAAATAAAAAGGCTTAAAATATACAACACATAATTTACTTTAAAAGGAATGGCTTGCTAAGCAACTAAAATGAGATTCCTTAGGCTGAAAGACTTACAATCTATTTGAGGAAATAAAAAGGAGAAAAGCAAAGAAAAATACCAAAAGATAATACTTAGCAAATGATAAATAATGTAGAATATTATTTTATTTACTTTTTACAGATTCAGCCTTCCTAATCTGTCAGAATCAAAGAAGTCCTCATAGAACACAAAGACATAAAGGGACTGAATAAGAATGGAAATGCACATTCCAGGACAGAAACAGCATGATTAAAAACATACAAACAGGAGTTACAACAATTTATATAGAGAATAGACATGAGGTTCAGCCAGTTATAAAGAATTATCCTCCCAGGAGCTGGAGAAAGAAACTAAGCTCAGCCTATGAAAGGTCTTTGAGTAAAAGTGAAGAACTATAGATTTTATAAAGTAGGCAACAGGAAAACAACAGAGTCTTTCTTGAATAAAGGAGTCCAATGATGAAAGTGATACACAATCAACATACAAATAGACAGTGTCATCCAAGATGAATTGATAGAAGGAAACAGGAATGGAAGCAGAGACTCTAGCTTAAAAAATAGTTTGAGAAGACCAGGTGAAACTGTGCAAGCAATTATTCTCATTACTATTTAATTATGAGATCTTCAGGCAGATTTATCCCCCAGTATAAAAATCTATGTCAATAAAAAATGTTATTTGTCAATATTCACTTATATAAACATATGATATTACTATATACAGAAGCCTGGAAAATAGTATGGTATGAGACTAGTTAATCTAACCATCTATTCATTCAACCCGAGTACCTAGGATGAGCAAGGCATTTGGTAGATTTGAAGGCACAAGGACAGTAAATTTTCTATGCCTATTTTCTTTGGTAAATCCACCTTTATTTACCTAGTCAAACTGAAATACTCTTCATTTTTCCTAGCCACACCTTTGGTGAGTTCTCAAGTCTTCTTCAACTGAAATGTCCAAATCTAACTATGCACCCCCTTTGTATTCTCATGATCAGACCCTCATCCCTTCTCCTCAGGGCATAATGAAGTATCTTCCTCTATCGTCTCCATTCCTTTAATCTCACCTCTTTCCAATCTATTAATAATACTGCTACAAAAGGATTTCTAAAGCAAACATTTAATTCTTATTAAAAATACCCATGACTCCCTATTTCATACAAAATGAAATTTCAATTTCC
Source organism: Odocoileus virginianus (assembly GCF_023699985.2). NCBI lineage: Eukaryota > Metazoa > Chordata > Mammalia > Artiodactyla > Cervidae > Odocoileus > Odocoileus virginianus. The sequence continues at coordinate 14,438,898 of NC_069698.1, forward strand.
AGCAAAGTACACAAGCCCCTTTGCAATCTGGCTTTCATTGACCACTGTGGCCTTATCCATCATCCCCTCTTCCCAGTCTCCTGTGTGAGGGAGGCAATCCCACAAAACTATTCTTTTTTTTTAATGACTTTATCTTGAATTCACACACTGTTGCTCAATACCTGGAAAAATTCTCCTAATATTTTAAGGAAAGTTAAAATGTTACCTCCTATTATGAAGCCTTCCCCAGCTTCCCCAGGAAGCTTTGCTAACTCTCTGCTTTCAGACACTGTGTATGTTCCTTTGTTATAGAACTTTTATGTAGCTTTATATTTTTCTCCCTATTTCAGCAACTATCCCATACAGGACAGATACCATGCCTCAGTTATTCTGTACTCTTAAGTGATTAACACAGTGCTTAGAGGTCCTAAAATACCGTTTGAAGAATAAATCACTTCATCCTGTAAACAATCTGGAAGTTATAAATTTATTTATTTTTTACCAGGTTTATTTAGATATAATTTACACAGCCAATTAACACCCAGAATTTGTGTAATTCCATATTTAATAGTTTTTAGCATATTTTAAACATTATAGAACAATCACCACAACCCAATGCTAGAACATCATCATCCAAAAAGAAATTTAACATCCATTAACAATCACTCCCTATTTCCCCTCTCCTTCCAGCCCTCAACAACCACTAGTCTACTTCCTATGTCTAGAGATTTGACTATTCCGTACATTTAGTATAAATGGTATCATACTATAAATGATCTTTTATAAGGGACTTCTTTCACTGAGCATATTAATTTTGAGATTAATCATCTTTTTGCACAGATCAGGTCTTCATTCCTCTTTTAGTGAATAATAGGCCATAGTATGGACATACCACATCATGTTATCCATTCATCAACTGATGTGCATTTCAGTGTTTCCTTTCTTTGACTATTAGGATAGTGATGCTATAAACATCTATATACAAATTGTGTATGGATATATGTTTTAATTTCTCTTGGGGTAGATGCCGAGGAGGGTAACTGGTAGATCACTTGGTCATCCTATTTTGACAAACTCCCAACTTGTTTCTTCATTTATTTTTTGAATAAGAAATAAATTCATATGATTTGAAATTCAAAAAGAATTAAAGAATCTGTAGTGAAAATGTTCCCTTTCATTCCTGCTTGCTTGTCACCCAATTCTTCTTCCATGGGCCAACCAATTCTTATGAATATTCCATATGGTTATAAAAATATATTACATGGAAATTCTTTTAACTAATCTTCAACAAATTTTAGAAGGCTATATACTATTGTGCTTCTTAACTTTCTGTAACTAATATATATTATTATTAGAGCTTGCTACATATTAGGGCATGTAATCTTTCTCATTTTTATAGTCATGTTTATTTATTGTATGGATACACTAATTCTAAATGATAAAGATATAGTCTTATTTTTCAATATTTGATATTATAAACAACACTTTAATTAATGACCTTGTACATGTGTTAGTTCATATTTGCATGAGTCAATATAAGGAATAATTCCCAGGGAGTGTAACTGCTTTATATTAAAAAATGCACTTCTTTAATTCAAAATATATTGCCAAATGGCCCTAATTGAAGTTATACTCATTTTGCCCCCGTCACGATGTGGGATGTTATGTTTCTTTGCATCTGTGTGACCATACCACCTGATTGTGAAAAATTTTGCTGTCTACAATAGCTGATTGCATTTCATTCTCTGAATTATCTGTTCATATTTTCTGCCTATTTTTCTATTGGGTTACAAACACTTTCCTTATTGATTTACAGAAAGTGTATTTGGGAAACTGGTTTTCTGTTTTTGAAAGTAGATTCAGATATTTTCCCAGCTTTTGTTTGCTTTTGCTTATAGTGGTTTTAGACTTAAAATTTTTTTTTTTTAATTTGCATGTCATCCAACTTATCTTCTGTTTTATAGCTTCTGGTTATTACATCAATGTCAGAAAGCTTTCCACAATCTGAGATTTCTGAAAAACAGTTTATCATTTATAACTTTTATTTATTTTGTGATTTAATTTTTATTTTATTTTATTTTTTTTTTGTTTGAAATTGGACCTCTTTATTTTCTATTTGCAAAGAAGTAAAAACAGCATATACAAAACTCGACAGCCTTGGGAGGACCCAAAAATAAGTGTCCTGAACAGGAGGTAAGTTTGCTTTCAACAATCCGGTGTAACTCCTGTATTTTCCGTCCCCTCCGCCCCCAGTCTTGAATCTTATAGTATAATACCCCCCCCCCTTAAGATCTTCTTTCTTGTTAATGTTTGATCCTTATCTGACAGAAATAATTCCCAGTGTCACTCAGTGAACGGCTTAGCACTGACCATCGGCTTAAGGTGGAGAAACGATGAGAACAAGATATGAAAAGGTCAACATCTCCTGGCAGACGTTCCTCCCGTTGATTTAATTTTTATATTCATTTATTTTTTTTCCATTTATTTTTATTAGTTGGAGGCTAATTACTTTACAATATTGTAGTGGTTTTTGTCATACATTGACATGAATCAGCCATGGATTTACATGTATTCCCCATCCCGATCCCCCCTCCCACCTCCCTCTCTACCCGATCCCTCTGGGTCTTCCCAGTGCACCAGGCCTGAGCACTTTTTTATTTTGCTATGTACTCGACCTCAAATGTTTTCTAATGTAAGGAGTGATACGCAAATACAACTTTATGTTTAGGTGGTTATCTAGTAGTGTCTAACCATTCACTGAGAAATTTACCTTCTCCTTACCTTATGAAATGCTGCCCTTTTCATATAATAAATTCATGTGTATATATAAAGTTTTTAATAGAAAAGTTATGCAATGTTTTAGCAAAACTAATCGGCTGAGAGACTGCAAAGGAGACAAAAGACAGGCAAACATGTGCAGTTACCTGGGTATTTTACCTAGAAGAATCATTTTTCAAAGTTGCAGTTATGCTTTGAATGTTGCAAAAGTATAGAATAAGGAGAGAAAATAACAAACAATAACATCTAAAATATACAGATATTTTAATTCTAATAGAAAAGCAGAAAATAATAAGTGATACTTGGCATATCACTTTGAGAATGTTAAGAATAAAAACTCACAATTCCTTGAAAATATTTGGAATATGTGCCTTAGGTTATTTAACTCAACTTCCTTGGTTCCTTCTTACTAGGCCATTGTCTCTCACAGTACAATGAACAATGTGCTGTATCTAGAACAGGTGGGGCCTGGGAGTAAGTCTCAGCCTTATCACACAAAAGCTATCTGATCTGAACAAGTCAACTAGCCTCTTTGACTTTGTCTTCCATCACTAAAATCAGTTGTGTTCATTAAATAGGACATGTGTATAATAGGGTTCCAGAGTTCCCTGATACCTAGAACGCATTTAAAGAATAAGTAATTATTATTATTTTTGTTATTGTGGGGAAATAATCAGAGAAAAATATATTATATCCCATAAAAATCTGGGGTATAATTTTCTATTACTTGTGTTCATCAGAATTGCTTAGCAAATGTTAACCTCCTCTGCGCACTGATTATATGAAAGTTGCTCAGTCGTGTCTGACTCTTTGCAACCCCATGAACTATACAGTCCATGAAGTTCTCCAGGCCAGAATCCAGGAGTGGATAGCCTTTCCCTTCTCCAGGGGATCTTCCCAACACAGGCATCAAACCCAGGTGTACCGCATTGCAGGTGGATTCTTTACCAGCTAAGCCACAAGGGAAGCCTAAGAATACTGGAGTGGGTAGCCTATCCCTTCTCCAGAGTATCTTCCTCACCCAGGAATCAAACCAGGGTCCTGCATAGCAAGTGGATTCTTTACCAACTGAGCTATCAGGGAAGCCCATTGATTATATACATGTATATATATTATCTCTCTATCATATGATTTGATCAATAGATGACTGTTTGCATTTTTAATTTTATTATAACTAGAGATACAATATTCAATTTTGAAGTGTAAAACAGTTTCTGTTTAGTAGCCTTTGGTTTTGCCAGTTCTTACTGTATCATAGTACAGTTGCTTTGACTAACATGATAGTGCCACCATAAACTATGCCTTCCTATAGTGAATTTTAACTTGCCACCTAAAAATATATGCATATACACTATGTGGAGACACTATTGTTCTTAATTTTCTCCAACTTCCAGTATATTGCTAATCTCAGAAATACTAGACCAACAGTTGCAATAAATACCCAAATTTCATTTGCTTAATACAGGTTTAATAACCTACTCATTTTATTATCACCCACTTCATATTCTAATGTAGACAATGAGGGACTTACTTCCATATCTGGTCACTCTAGAATCTATGATATTTTCATTTTATGCTTCTCTATGCATAAAATGCCTAGAGGTATTGCAGTTTTCCACTGGAGTTTCATCATTAGGGTATGAGAAGAAAGATGCGAGAGGGCTTGGCAGAAAAGGAAGGTCATTTAATTTGTGGAAGAGACATGTATCACTTTAACCTACCTTCTTAGTAGCCAGAACTAAGACACATGATCCTATCCAGCCACAAAGAATGCTGGTAAATTTTATTCAGATGACAGAGTTATTAAGAGGGGAACTGATGAACACATACTACTGTATATGCCAGAATACACCACCTAATTAATAAGAAATATGGAATGCTTTAACAAATGAACATGCTGAGAGAAAAAACATTGTGAATATATTTGTGATACCAAAACACAAATTATATACAATGTTAAACAGATTTCTGACAAAAATCTATTCTTAATTTTAAAGACAAACAAGTGCTTCTAATTTTAAATGATCAAGAAAGCATTTTCTAGTTAGAAATTAGAAAGTTGACAAGAAAGAATGTTTAAATTTTATGGTTGGCAAAGCATAATGGGAAAGTTTGGATCAGTCTGCTGAAAACAGACACCTCAACTGTGATTAACAATAAGGAAGCTTACACTAAATTAATGAATATACATGTTGACTTTCAGCTTCAATTCATTGGAATAATTACTTTACATTAACACATCAACAAGCCAGCAATAAACAGTCTAAAGTCTCAGGTCACAGATTACTTCTACAAATATTTTACTTTTAATTTTTACTCTTATACAGCCCCTGCAAAATTTCTGTCCATATTGTTATGTGCTTAATTGCACAGAATCTCATATATTGTCACTGAAAGCGTCTTCTTAATGTTGATTTTAGCATTATGTTAATGAGAACATAATAGAACTGCTCTCTTATAGTAACGTTGACAGCAGAAGACCCCAATCTGTTAGCAAGCATCAAACAGTAGCAAACACATTCATCAATGGTGGACAGAAGAGCATAACAACTATATCTCTATTTTCCTGATAGATGTGGTAGGTTGTACAATTATAGACTTTGATGTAGTCCCCACGGTGTTCCAGAAACCCTCTTTCTTTGTAGATTCATAACAAAAAGTATTATCTTTTCCCACTTTAGTGATTTCTTTATAAGTGTCCTAGAAATAGTGTTAGAGGCCCAACTATTTTTTCATCACAATTTAAGCAGATATTTCACATAACAGACCATAATTACATGACATCAACTGATTCATATTTAAAATCTACTTAGGGGGCTTCTCTGGTGGCTCAGTGGTAAAGAATCCACCAGCCAATGCAGGAGACATGGTTTCGATTCCTGGTTAAGGAAGATTCCCCCTGCAGAGCAACGAAGCCAGTGTGCCCATATCTATTGAGCCTGTGCTCTGAGTCCAGGAGCCACAACTACTGAACCCATGGGCTGTAACTGCTGAAGCCCCCAAGCCCTAGCTCTGCAACAAAAGAAGCCACTGAAATAACAAGCCCACGTGCTACAGCTACAAAGTAGCACCCGCTCGCCACTAGAGAAACGTCAACACGGTAATGAAGACCCAGGGCAATCAAAAATAAAAACACATAAATAAAATTATTTTAAAAAATCTACTCAGACCCCCTGTTTTATCTTGCCATACCTTGCCTGGAATTGTCCTTTTTTTTTTTTTTTTAGCCCATAAATTGTGATTCCTACCTAGTTCTAAGCTCAAGAAAGGTAATACAAAAAAGCAAGAAAATTAAAGAAACTCTACAAATCAAAAGTTAAGTCAATGATTTAAGTTTGTTACTCCCAGCAGTCTTAGAAACTGAATAAACTCCAAATAACTTAAAATATCAAATACAAAAAATAAAGTGAATCTTTCAGATGTTTGAGAGGTATGGAATAAGGCCTGATTAAAGCATATACCCAGGAATTAGACTTGATTCGATCTTTCCCTCAACCACTTGGTAACTGTGTGACCTTCATCTCTTTTTTTTTTTTTTTCCAGTGGCCATAACTCCTAAATGAGTGCAGGAATGATGCCATCTTAAAAGGTGTGAGAAGCAGGTTAGTTTCTAAACACGAAGAACTTAGAAAATTGTTGTGCTGTGTTTAGTCGCTCAGTCATGTTTGATTCTTTGCAACCCTATGGACTGTGTAGCCCGCCAGACTCCTTTGTCCATGGGGATACTCCAGGCAAGAATACTGGAGTGGGTTGTCATGCCCTCCTCCAGGGGATCTTCTCAACCCAGGTACTGAACCCAGGTCTCCTGCATTGCAGGCGAATTCTTTACCATTTGACCACCAGGAAAGACCGAAAATATGGGAGTGGGTAGCCTCTCTCATCTCCAGTGGACCTTCCTGACCCAGGATTCGAACTGGGGTCTCCTTCATTGGAGGCAGATTCTTTATCAGCAGAAAATTGCTGAGTATATTGTAAATGAGTGTCATTATTTTTCTTCCCTAATTTCATAGCTTGAGTTATCTAAATTAAAATTTCTAAATTTAAGATTTATTCAACACTGTTATTGCAAAATTTATATTGATAAAACAGGAAATATGGTGTTTTTAATTGATATTATTCATATATACATTATTATTCACACCCACAAATACTTAATAACCAGTGCCTACTTTGAATTTTCCTTTTAGATACATTAGCTCTATGCATTCTTCTGCTTTATCTGCTGTGTGATTAAAATACTGGGCAGTATTTCTTAGCATAAACTTTAGTAATTCACTAACTACTAAAAAACACTTATTTTAGCTATTATACACAAAGTTTGATATATGACATTTGTGACACAAAATATGGGACTTATTTTGGTTCTCGGGATTTCTAATCTGGCAGTGAATATACAAATTTTAATCAAATAACTGTTACATAAACTAATACATCAAAAGGGACTACAAAAAAGGTACCAATGTGATTTTATCTTCATTGAGATGGTCATTCAGTTACAATGACATTTTAACATCCACAAAATGTTTTTTCTGTTTTTCAAATTCAAATGCTTTTAATTCAAAAGTTTTTGTTATTTTTTTTAATAGCTGGTACATTTCCTTCTTTCAGTAAAGAAGTAGTAATAATTATGTAACTGTTTATTACATTGTTAGCTTTGACTGCTAGGAAACAAAATATAGCAATGATGTCAATATTGATGGTTCAGTCATTTAAAAACTCTTTATACTGATCCTTAAAAAGCTTCTACTTTTCTTTACATGTTTCCTTTATATATTTTTATTTTCTTTTATTACTTATTTGTATGTTACTTTTGTAAATCACCTAATATTCTTTATGGAACATGTTTGAAACTTTAAGTATTCAATACTGACATTTAAAAAAATTCTTGTAGTTTCTTAAACTGTATTTTCTTTGTGTTCTCATAATATCAAAATATAACTGCTTTAATGAAAAACATTACTGAAATGTTCGAAATTTGGATTTTTTCTACTAGAATTTGAATTTCACTTAAATAATTATTTATTAATTTACATATTCTCAGGGAACTATAATGAAGGTTAATACTAGGAGATAGGGGAATTTAACCTTGAGCTACTTATGATATGATATGATATGATATGATAAATGACGCATATGATTTGTGTGCTTTTTTCAATACAAATCTAAATTTGAATACAAAAGCCAAAGTTTATTCTATATCCTTTATACAGAATTAAGTACTAACTTTCACTTTTCAATTTCCAATTCTTTTATCATTAAAACCATTCCTGATTATTCAAACCTTAAAAAATGCAAAAACTGTATTTAAAAAAGGCCAGAGTTTACCAATGACTTTAGCTTTCAATAAAAATACCTGAATATATTGACTTCTCACATGTCTCACTGAGGATGTAAATGCGTTGTCAGCACAAACCATGACGTTATATTCTCCTTTTGAGCTATACTCAGTGGTTCAGAAAAACTGTAAGACATGAGGATGAAGGCCAAGCACTCTCAACACTTATGAAGTCAGTAAATCTCATTATCAATCCTTATCCTTGAACATGTTTATGTACTGTTATGAAATGCTCATAGATTTTAAATGTGTGTCTACCATAACAGGCTTTTAAACTACTCTAAATGTGGCTTTGCTATAAAAACTCAATACTCAAGTATAGGATGTATTTATATCTCCTTAGGTTAAATATACGTACACAGACACACATTTTACAAATATATTTCCTCCATAAAGCAGATGTGTATAAAATCACGCTGCTAGACCAAAGTTAGAAATAACAGGAATTAAGGTAAAATCCATTCCTCCCACTCAAAAATGTCTTAATCCTAAATAACGAATTTCATATCAGGTGCTCAGGCCTCAGTTTTTGATCAGGTATTAGATTTAAAACTCTGTGATGTACATAAGTAAAAGACTAATATAGAGCTCTGTCAGAAACTAGAGGCATGGAAGTTGGGACAGTAATGTTCTAATTATACCCAGTATATTTTATTACTACGAATTAGGTTTGGCTGAATTTGACAGAAAACACAATTAATAGAAGGTGCACAATTTAGAAGCGTATTTATCTCTCACAGGAAAATATGGAGGTAGGCAGTTTATAGCTGATAGAGTAGCCTTGCAGTTTCCTGTAGGTGGGCTTCTGACTTTCTTATCTATGATCCTAGATAGGACCCACAAGTTCATGGCTCCAGAATCAATACCAGCACTCACATTCATATTCTGAGTACTAAGATAAAAGGAAAAAAAAGCAGAGGTTCTGAAAGTATAACCTGAGGATAAGCAGATCAGTGTCACCAGAAACTTACAAGAAATGTAAATTTTCAAGGCCCTCTCCAGACTTACTGAATCTGTAACTCTGGGATGATGCCCAGCTGTTTACAAGTCCTTTAAGTGATGCTGATACAGGCTAAATTTTAAAGACTACGGCTTTAAGGATGAAATCCAAGAAGTTGTACTTATCACTTTTCCTCACATTCTGTTGGCCAGTATTTAGTCATATGGGCACATAGAGCTGAAAAGGAGAGAAGGAAAAAGCAGTTGCTATTTTTAAGTAGTCACAAGCCTAGCTTAAATGCATTCATCTAAAAGGAGATAGAATAATGACAAACATTACCAGCCTGTGTCACATAACTTTCTAAAGAAGGTGGAGGGACCATAACTATAAAAAGTTGGAAATTTTTCTCCCAGTATACGTTCTACTTTTATTAAGGAAAAATATTTTTTATTAAAAGCAGAATGCTATTTTTGGGGGTATTTATTGATTTTAATAGTATTTATCTTATGTTTTCAATTTTTAAATTATAAGCTAATTATAGGGAATGATGACCAATTTTGTCCCCATTTCAAAGATAAGAAAACTGAAATTCCCAAATTACAGACTTTTAATTCACAATCTCACACCTGGCTGGTCAGACTTAGAAATCAGGTTCTTTACCTTAAAATCCTTTACCTTTTACATTGTTTCATATTTATTAAATGAGGGCTACACTCTTTATCTTTGATCCTTCAATACATTAGCTTTCCACTTTCTTCTTTTCACCCCAAATATATTTTTCCTGCAAATATTCCCTAAGAAAATGTTGAAGACTTTTTAAACGTGAAGGCTAAAATAATAGTTTATGTAGCAAGACTCAAAGAACTTTACAATTATACTACTAATCAGAATGAAATGCACTTGACATTTACCTCTATTTGTTGTTTATATTTCAATGATTGAAACATAAAAGAAGTAACCAGATTTTAATACCTGAGAAATGTTAATAACTCAAGATAAATAGCTGCCTAGCACTAATATTTCTAAACTGATTTAAAGTCAAACTAATGTGATAATGGAATCTTTAAGAGACTGGGACAAATGACGTTAAATTGGTGTTTGCTTGTTCTTCCGTTTAAAAAACAAAAAATAGCTATTATGACAGGAACTATAATGAGAATGGAAAGTGATTAAAACTTCCTGCTTACTTTTGATATTGTGATCAGAATATTCAACTCTATTCAAGTCACTGATTCTCTTCTGTATTATTTTGGAAATATTCATTGCTAGAATTCTCATAAGAGAAAGTATCTAATGATTTGCTCCAGCGTTTTAGAATTTCCATGTGAAGACAACAAAAAATGTTATGCAGATTACAAATATGAATATAAATGCAACTTAATCAACAGGGCACAGTGTTAACAGTAAGCATCTATTTTAGAATACAGAATGAAAGAAACTTTACTGAAAGGCTGAATCAGTTAATACATGGAAGTCTCTATATCCTGACAGGCATAGGTTTTCTAGTGCAGAATCAACAGTAGGAAGGTGATCCAGCCATGACTTGGCCAAAACCAGAAGGAAATTGCTTCTAACACGCTCTGTCTGGAATTCCATAGTTATTGACCAAAAAGAGCCATTTTCAATCTCAGAAATTTCCTTGACAAAGCCCACAGCTATGAGAATGAAGCATTTGATATCTATACTTCTATAGGAAAGAATGTTCACAAAGGCATAAATAAATAACATAATTGTATAAAGTTCTGAGATTTAATCATCATTCATGATAAATGGGATAGAAATATTATATCCCTCTAGTAAAGAGAGGCAGGAGTAATTTATCATCTCTTGTACTCATGAAGTACAGAACACCCAATGATGACAATTATGGTACACCTGTAACATTTTGCTGAGCATATGTCAAAGACGTTATTTACATTATTTCATTTAGTCTACATCACACATATTTCAGGGATATCATTCCCCTTTTTTAGTCAGTTATAAGAATTACAGAAATTTATTTTTAAAGTCATTAGTTAGTTTGATTGGATGGCTAGATAGCCACCAAAAGTTTGTTAACACCTTTTTCAAAATTAGAGCTGCAGCTGGGAAGTATCAATTCTTATACAACCAGGGATTGTATTTCTCAGTCTTCCTTTTTTTAGGCAGGCAGATCTGTTGCCTAATTCTTGTCAATGAATAAAGGTGACTGTGTCACTTCTAGGTCAAGATATTAAATATCTCTTACCCTGTCCACCAACTACATGATGAAGACTGTGAGGTCTTACAAGGGGGTATAGCTATGAGCTGACAGGGGCCCAGGGGCCCATGAATCGTTCATAGTGGACAGCTGTATTACACTTCCATAGCATTAAGCCACAGACATTAGGGATTTTTTTTCCCCATACTATAACTCTTAATATAGTCAGTAAGTAGTGAAACAAGAAACAAACCGAAATGTGTCTGATTCCAAGACCCTTGTTTGCCCTTATATGTTCTCCTGATGTTCCTAGACAGGTATAAATAGAACTGCTCAATATTATAATTTCTTCCATCAAGGAGTCACACTTTAAACCACACAGAGCACCAGTAAAATTGGTAACCAGCTTTTACATGACCTGAGAAGAGAAATTCTGTAACTCATCAAAGGAATGATAGTGATAGCGGAGGTGATAATCATCACCATCAACATCATGTTGAGTAACTGACTCAGACAACTTTGTCTATCAAATTCAGTGGGGGGGGGGGGGGGGAGGCGGGGGAACAGACCACAAAATCTGTATTCAAGGGAAGATGCAAACACTATTTTTGCTTAGATCTAAACCTTGTCCTCCAAGACAGTTTATAGAAGTTGTGCATTTGAAAGTCAGGGAATGCTATCCATATACTGATGAAACTTAAACTGTGATCTCCGCTTGAATATCAATATTTGTCCATAAATTCATCTGCTGTCATCACGACCATTACATCAATGATATTCACAAATCTTAGCATATGATCACCACAAAATAAAATAAGACACACACACATTGCTAAATTAAAGAAAGAATTAATGGGATAAGGATTTGTAAAAATAGTTATGTCTTTCCAGGAGAAAATCTATGTATTGTTTATTTAGTTACATGTTGGGATGCCATGCCCGCATGCTTAGTTGTGTCTAACTCTTTGTGTCTCTTTGGTCTGTAGCCCAACAGGCTCCTCTGTCCATGGCATTTTCCAGGCAAGAATATCTGCGTTCAGTTCAGTCGCTCAGTAATGTCTGACTCTTTGCGACCCCATGTACCACAAAACGCCAGGCCTCCCTGTCCATCATCAACTCCCAGAGTTTACGCAAACTCACGTCCATCGAGTCGGTGATGTCATCCAACTATCTCATCCTATGTTGTCCCCTTCTCCTCCCATTTTCAATCTTTCCCAGCACCAGGGTCTTTACAAATGACTCAGTTCTTCACAACAGGTGGCCAAAGTACTGGAGTTTCAGCTTCAGCATCAGTCCTTCCAATGAATATTCAGGACGGATTTCCTTTAGGATGGACTGGATGGATCTCCTTGCTGTCCAAGGGACACTCAAGAGTCTTCTCCAACATGACAGTTCAAAAGCATCAATTCTTTGGCACTCAGCTTTCTTTATAGTCCAACTCTCACATCCATACATGACTACTGGAAAAACCATTGCTTTGACTAGATGGACCTCTGTTGGGAAAGTAATGCCTCTGCTTTTTAATATGCTGTCTAGGTTGCTCATAACTTTTCTCCCAAGGAGCAAGCATTTTTTAATTTCATGACTGAAGTCACAATATGCAGTGATTTTGGAGCCCAAGAAAATAAAGTCTGTCACTGTTTCCCCATCTATTTCCCATGAAGTGATGGGACCAGATGCCATGATCTTAGTTTTCTAAATGTTGAGCTTTAAGCCAACTTTTTCACTCTTCTCTTTCACTTTCATCAAGATGCTCTTTAGTTCTTCTTCTCTTTCTTCCATAAGGGTGGTGTCATCTGCATATCTGAGGTTACTGATATTTCTCCTGGAAATCTTGATTCCAGCTTTTGCTTCATCTAGCCCAGCATTTCTCATGATGTACTCTGCATATAAGTTAAATAAGCACAGTGACAATATACAGCCTTGATGTACTCCTTTCCCTATTTGGAACCAGTCTGTTCCACATCCAGTTCTAGCTGTTGCTTCTTGACCTGCATACAAATTTCTCAAGAGGCAGGTCAGGTGGTCTGCTATTCCCATCTCTTTCATAATTTTCCACAGTTTATTGTGATCCACACAGTCAAAAGCTTTGGCATAGTCAATAAAGCAGAAATAGATGTTTTTCTGGAACTCTCTGGCTTTTTCGATGATCCAGTGGCTGTTGGCAATTTGATCTCTGGTTCCTATGCCTTTTCTATATCCAGCTTGAACATCTGGAATTTCACGGTTCATGCACTGTTAAAGCCTGGCTTGGAGAATTCTGAGCTTTACTTAGTCAGCCTGTGAGATGAGTGCAATTGTGTGGGAGTATACCTGAATGGGCTGCCACTTCCTTCTCCAATGGACCTTCCCACCCCAGGGATCAAACCCACATCTCCTGTGTCTCCTGCATTGCAGGTGGATTCTTTACCTACTGAGCCACTGGGGAAGCCCACATGCGGTGATGACTATGTGTTAAATTAAAAAGAAAAAAAAAAAACTTGTTAACCAAATAATACATTAAAAAGCCTTATTTATAGAAAGTATTCTTTATTCTAGTGATTCTCAATCCCTCCGAATTGACCTGGGTTTTTCTGTCCCCCAAGTATATCATATAACTAATTCAGAAGGTACAGAGATAGAACCTGAGCATTTCTCATTTTTAAAGTTTCACATTTCTTTTTTTCAAAGTACCACAAGTAATGCTAAGGCAACCAGACTGAAAGCCATCTTGACAGAAACAATTACATATAGCCCCATACAACTGAAATATTTATGTAATAATAAGTAGCTCACATTCAGTGAGTGTGCAGTTTGTTCACACGAAGCAGAATATGGAAAAATTTTTCTTGTAATCTTAACAATAATTCTTTAATAAAGATATCAGCCTAATCTTACAGGATGAAACTGAAGGTTAGAGAGATTGAGTATATTTCCCAAGGTCGTAAAATCAATAAACATTAATGTGCAGATTCATTGTTTTTCTCTTGGATACAGAAGCCTATGTTTTTAAACCTCTGTATGGTATTCTTATGCAACAGAATATAGATCGTTACATTCTGGCTCAATATAGTCAACTAGCTTAGATTTTTAGAGCAACATTAGCTCTAACTGGGGCTTTCCTAAAAACATGACCCAGTGCACACAGACTTACACAGATGATTTTTTGGTTGGCTTTAAGGTTACTGATACTCTGATCCATAGTAGAATAGATCTTAACACTGTTGGTTTCAATTAGTTTAGGTAGCTCATTTTGGAAACAACGTAGAGAGTGGAGGATGACAAAGATCTCTGAGACTACGACCTGTATTTCCCATATTTTTCTGGAAACACCAAGGGAAAAATTACTTTGTAAACCACTCTATTTTCTGAAAATTTATAAGGATAGGCAAGCACATAGGTCAACCTTCTTGAGACAGTGTCATTTAAGCCAGTGTTCCAATAAAATTGGAGATAAGTAGTTTTTTAAAATTATACGGCTGTTGTAAAAATTAAATACAATAATATGCATAAGTTGTGGCATAAGGCTGTACCTGTGAAGTACTTTATGAATGTTACAGATTGCTATAACCATTAATTGCTATAGTCAGGTGTTATAAACACCTAGCTCTTTTAGTCTACAATACATAATTATTTTATATTTTTTAGTTCTGAAAGTATAATCTTTACAACTTCCCTGAATTCTATACTCCATAGAATGTAACGCAAACATTTTAAAAATAAATCTTGAACCTTTGAGTTTCTAGAAATTGTTTTTACTCGTGGTAATTTTGTTTAGCCAATGAGTCCATCATGAATCCTGACTTCAGGTACAAAATGTTTAAAACTAAGGTAATGACACCATTATCCAAGCTGAAACACAATACTTCAGCTCTATTTGTACTATATCAAAGGGAACATGGTAAATAGGTGTCTCCCTGGCAAAATGTAAACAAATTAAACTTGGGTCATATGAGGCAATAAATTAGAATTTGCTTTGTAGTTACTATAGATTGCTTTTCCCCTTCCATTTCTTGAATTTTCAAATCTTATTTGTGTTGCAATTTACACACTTACTGAGATGAATATATTGCTACACAATATAAATTGAGAGTTAAAAAAAAATCACAATGTCTAACTACCCCTTTCTCTACACTGTAATGCCTGACAGGAGAAAAAAGATGTGAATTTATAGTGTGATCTACAAGTAAATATATATAAAGTTCAAAGCCATAATTCACATAAAAGAATTTATAGTATTTTATTTTTTTATTTCAAAGAGTTTCACAACATTTGTTATAAAATATTCTGGTCAAAAAAGAGAATTAGTAACATTTCATTTTGAAATAAATGAACTAGCAAATAGCTTGTTTCAACTAAGCTATGATAAATTCTCTATTCTGTTTTCTAGCATGAGGAGACTATAATAATTCTGTGAAAAAGGCCCTTGATGTCTCTCTATTAGAACATAAGATATGAATAGCAATTACAATAATTAAATATAATTACATTAAAATAATTAGCACTTAAACTATCAATTGCAGTGCTCTCCTCAGCAATTAAACACACAGACAAAATTTCAATATAATTTATAATGCTCTGTTCCTTATTCAAGAAGTGGTGAAAATAATCTTTCTGTGTGTGTTCAATTAAACCTGCATTGCATCAGTTTTACATCAGGTTTTGAAGCTAGATAGGCCATAAAACTTGTGAGTTGCTCAACTTTCTTTTTTTTTCTTTTCTTTATATTTTAATTTTTATTTTTTAAATTATGAAAGCATGGTGACATATTTATAGGGGAGACTTGGAAAATACAGAACAAAGATACATATAGTTCCACTTTATATTACAATTTTTTTTGTTTGTTTTGGTTTTTTTTTCCCATTTATTTTTATTAGTTGGCAGCTAACTTTCTAAGTGGTAATAGTTTGATGGGTTTCCAAATGCTTTGGAAAAGTCATTTTTCCACTTCTAGAGATTACTAAGGTATAAGCTGGCCCTGCTATATAGCCTGTGACTAGGGACAAAAGATTTTTATACTATTTACATATCATAGGGTTCAAAGCTACTGATATTCAGATTCATAAAACACATCTACAGAGTTTGTTTAAGGAGCTCCCTTTGAAACAATGTATGGGAAGAAAAAAATGACAGAGTTCTGAGAGCCTGAAATTCTCTCCATTGTGTAGAGAATATCAAGGGAAAACCTATTTTGCAGGAGCATCAGATTGTTGACATTTCACCACTAGAAGCTTCTCGGATAAAAATTAAGAGAGAAAAATTAGCACCCTGACTCAGGTACTATTTCAATTTGTGAAAGTGATGTCATCAGTTGTTAGAAAAGTGCACTGAAAAGACCATGTAATATTCAGCATCTCATTAAGAGGTTTGCTATTTATTGTTTTATTCTTTATTATGTAGTTGACTGACAATGTTGTGTTACTTTTTGCTGTACGGCCAAATGAATCAGTTATACACAAACATATACCGGCTCTTGTTAGACTCCTTTCCCATCAGGTCATTCCAGAGTATTGAGCAGAGTTTCCTGTGCTACATAACAGGTCCTTGTTAGTTACCTATTTTATACACAGTAGTGTCTGTATGTCAACCCCAACGTCCCAGTTTATCCCTCCGCCTCCTTCCCACCTTGGTAGCTGTGTTTTCTACACCTGTGACGTCATCGTTTCTTTTTCAGACATGTAAGGGTCAGAGCTTCTATTCAGCCAGCACTCACTGGTACAACCCTACAGGCTGTCCAAGTATGAAGTAGTCTCTATCAGTGAGTAAACACCTGATACCCAAACCTCCTGAGGGCTACTCTATACCGGTGTCTATCCTGATTTCCCTTGTCTAACCCTCTCCGAGATCTGGCAAGCAAATGCGGCACAAAAGAAGGTGCTACGCTGGGAAGGCCCAGAGGGATCGGGTGGAGAGGGAGGTGGGAGTGGGGACCGGGATGGGGAATACATGCAAATCCATGGCTAATTCATTTCAATGTATGACAAAAACCACTGCAATGATGTAAAGTAATTAGCCTCCAACTAATAAAAATAAATGGAAAAAAAAAATAATAAAGAAGGTGCTACGGATTCTGTTCTCGTCCAGCATCCATTCAGTGTCTTACTGCTTCTAGGACATAGTGCGTGTGCCTTCACACACAGCCTGTGCTAAGCCATCGGCATTCCTTTTCCCAAACTTCCTTAGTGTAATATCCGGAGGTTGCTTTTAAGCTAGAATCTTTTCCCTGTGGAATGTTAAGCCAACCAAGCTTCAGTGGACTGAGCTGGTGTTTAGCATTTGGGGAAATCCAGGGACCCGCACACTGAGAAGATGTCAGTGAGTGACAATCAAAACCAAAAGGGATAGTGTAAAAGCAGTTCTTTCCAAGGCAGGTACTGACATCTAAGATGAAGAATAATTCAGAAGACCAGGGAGAGAGAAGAAACTGGAAGTGAAGTAGAGGCAGAGGGAATAAAAACATCAAGAGCAGAGTATGTTTCAGGGAATCTGTGTCACCAGATAGGGAAATGCAAGAAACAACAGTGACAGAAATGAAGCAGGAAAGGACGTGCTAGACATAGAGCTGGAGTTCAAGCATGCTTCTCCAGAGACCTGACCGGTGGACAAGCGTACAGCTCACGGTGTCTCAGAACAGAGGCAGGGAGACACAACGAAGGCCGAGTAACCTTCTCATGTGGATTATCTTTGGCAAATATTTGCCAAAATTAATTATCTAGCAAATTATGACTGAAACACCAGTACGGACTTTAGAATAACATAAACTTCAACCGAAATTCTAGACTTTCCACCTATCGATTCAGTGACCATAGCAAGTCATTTATAACCTCTGAACATGTCTTCAACTGAAAAATATTTTAATGGGAGATGAGAATACAGATATTTTTAAATTGCTCTGGACTGTGAGCAGTCGATAAATAAAAGTTATGCTGATAATGATTCCATTGAATAGTAACAAGACTTTATCAGCAGAGTCCTCAATACCTTGCCAGTTAAAACGTCTTTTGCACTGAGGGAATGAACACTGGTGAGAGTCTGCTCACTACTACTTAGTATCTGACATGCTACCCTTCTCAATTTCCAAAAATCCATCTCACCCAGAGACAGAAAAATTCCTGCTCTTTTAAGCATCCAGGTCTTTTTATCCCTACAAGTTAGGCATTCCCACAAAGAGTCATTAAATTTTTCTTTGGCAAAGAGTGGTGACTGGATGGAAAGCAAGGTACCTTTGCATGTGCCACATCACGAAACATAAGTCTATTTTTCTACTGAGCTATATTCAACATGTTTTTAAAGATCCCAAAAGCCTTGAGTCCTATTTCTCCATTGATAATCCCATAATACTTACTTGCTCTGAAAACAATTTTAACAATATGCAATTAGATGATAGGCTAAAATTGAAACTTTTTAAAATGCTATAAATTATAGATTAGTATATTTTTAGATAAAATTTGCAATTTATTAAAATTTATTCATCACAATAACAAGAAATTCTCCATGTACAAAATGTTTGGATTTTTCCCTATGGTATAAATTTATTGAATAATTATTATTTAACTAGATATTTAAATCTTTATGATGTTTGAAATATTACATAGTAATATGAAATATACATAAATAGAAATACAAATAGTAAAATATAATCAATGAATGTTAAGAAGTAATTGTCAACATGTATTAATATATATCTGTCTGTCCACATGTAAGTGCATATATTTATACTTTTTGGTAAGCCTTGTAACTTAATACACTTTCTACTTTCTTAGCTTGTCACTGTAGAAAGTAGGAAAACCATAACTTTAATATTGTAAAAATACATTAAAAATTTGATATACTGTAGAGAAAAATATATAATACTTGTCTTGCTTTAAAACTCAATATTTTTAAAAAGTAAATAAATTTCAAAATCATTTTTTTTAGTAAGTACAAAACACATTTGGCACATACAGGCTCACCTCAGAGATATTCCAAGTTCCAGATGACAGCAATAAAGCAAGTCACACCCACTTTTTTGTTTTCCCAGTACAGATAAAATTTGTATTTATACTGTACTGTACTTTATTGTGTACAATAGCATTATGTTTTAAAAAACAATGTATATGCCTTTCATCTCAGCTCAGTTCAGTCACTCAGTCACGTCTGACTCTTTGCGACCCCATGGAATGCAGCACGCCAGGCTTCCCTGTCCATCACCAACCCCTGGAGCTTAGTCAAACTCATGTCCATTGAGTCGGTGATGCCATCCAACCATCTCATCCTCTGTCGGCCCCTTCTCCTCCTGCCTTCAATCTTTCCCTGCATCAGGGTCTTTTTCAATGAGTCAGTTCTTTGCATCAGGTGGCCAAAGTATTGGAGTTTCAGCTTCAGTATATACCTTAATGAAGACTTATTTTATTGCTAAAATCTGAGTCTTCACCAAGTATAATGCTTTTGTAATAGTAATATCATAGATCACTAATTAGAGGTCACTATAATAAATAATAATGAAAAAGTTGGAAATATTGTGAGAATTACCAAAATGTAACAAAAAAAGTGAGCAAATATTGTTGGGAAAATGGTATGGACAGACTTGTTTGATGCAGGAGGATTGCTAAAAACCTTCAATTTGTAAAGAAAAAAAAAAAAAAAAAGCTGTATCTGTGAAGCACAGCAAAGAAAAGTACAGCAAAGATGAGCTACGCCTGTGACTAAAGTACAGTTGAATATATATACTGAAAGAGATGAGGTCTTTGTTACACATGAAAGTTTTAAATTTCAGCATGAAGACTTATATAGCTGTAGACTTTAAGATAGTAATTACATATTGATTTTGTATTAATCCAATAATTTCCAGAGAGTGTTAAAATAATTTTAATTTATGTTGTCATTATATAAATAAGTAGCTCTCAAATGGGAACTTTAAATGTTATCCCATCAATTTCAAAGACAGGAGTTCATGATTTATTTTATTGTTACGAGAGAAATACACTCAGTCTAACTAAAAAGAGATGAAAAGTATTTTAAGAAATAAAAATCAAATCAAAGCTCAATTTTGTTTCTGAGTCCTATAATAAATAGTAAAGTGCAAATGAAATAGAAAAAAAAGAATTATGTAGTAACACCTAACTCATACTATCAACTTATTTTATCTGACTTTGTATGGAAATTTATTTTGATAACATTCTTATGATATATAAATGAAATGTGAACTGTGAAAGTTATTATGTTAGGTTAAAAAACAAGCTGCTTTGATGTCTGATTCATATAAAGTATATATCACCAAGCACTAGATAGTCTTCAGTACCCCCAAAGGGACTTGCTTAAGGCCACGCCCAGCCATTTTATCAGAGAATCACTGTGCATGAACATGCTGGCCACGTGTTATATCACTTATATTTATAGCAGCAACATTTCAAGTTTGATGTAAATTTTATAATTCAGTTTGTCAATGTTCTTTAAATCCATCACTCAAACTACGATTTTTCTGAAAGCAAAGGGAAGAGTTGGCAAGTAGAGGACAGACAACTTCTAAGGCTGAGTTTGTGGAATGATGTTTAAAGACAGAATGAAGAGTCCATATTCTGACCGTACATACAACTTATATAAATTGAATTTTGGTGAAAGAACGATTTCTTTAAATCATTTCTATTTATTTGATCACATTAAGCTAAGTATAGAAACCAGTTATAAATTGTTACTGGAAGGTATTTCAAAGTGGAATATTTAGAAGTAGTCAAATGTCTTTTGATCTTAAAATATTTTAATGCTCAACTGGTACTATTCATAGAACTTTCAAGTACAGAAAGTATTTCTATGATATTATTAAATCATAAAACGTATTATTTTGCTAAAGAATTCTAAGATCTTAAAAATCATCTTTCAATATAGGTGATCTTTCTAATATTTAGATATACTTTTAAAGTATATTTTCTAATTTGAATATTTGTAATAGAAGAAGATATGTGAAACTATAGGAAATAATTAAGGCTGTTACATTTTACTAGACTTTTATCTACATGGGGCTTGCCTGGTGGCTCTGCAGTAAAGAACTCACCTGCCAATGCAGGAGACGCAAGGGACATGGGTTCAATCCCTGGGTTAGGAATATGCCCTGGAGTAGGAAATGGCAATCCACTCCAATATTCTTGCCTGCAAAATTCCATGGACAGAGCATCCTGGTGGGCTACAGCCCATGGGGCTACAAAGAGGCAGATATGACTGAGTGACGAAGCATGCACGCATGCTCTCAACATACAGCTATAGGAATCTAAGAACTTAACAGTTCCTACATTTTTAAAAGTGTGAAAAAGCTGTCAGTCAATACCAAATAGATTTAATAGTAGTATGTAATGGAAGCTTAGATAGAATATAAAAGAACAACAACAAAAATATGTTTACTGATTGTGCTCCAGGCCAAAAATAAGAGTAAGTTTTCATGAGTATTTTTACTTTACAGGTGTTACATGCAAGGCCATCCATTCTTATAAGTGATTAGAGGATCCTGAACAACATTAATAGCATAAATAATAGAATTTTACACTAATGTTAAAAGCAATAAATTATTTGCACTGAAACTAAATACAGGTTTTCTACATGCAATTTTAAAAAATGGTATGGATGGCCAATATACTAACAACATATATAATTGATAAAGCAGGGGAAAAAAAGGAACTTCTTTGGCAAACTGATGCTAAAAACAGTCTAAAATTTGGAAAATATATTTACATTTAGTGAATATTTTTATCCTTATACTAGATATTTATGAAAAAGTATTTTAAAAGATACATACATAAAAGATAAAAATGAAGAGTCAAATGAAATAACCTAGGCTATTTCACACACTTTCTGCTTTCTACATGTGTGAATTTCATATCTAATTCATAAATGTTTTGTAACAGTGTTTTTGTATTTTTCAAATATTAAAAGCAATACATCATTATTGAAAATTGGAAATACAGTACAATGTGAAATAAATCACATACATCCCAATACACAATGATAAGTACCTAATAATGTGATAAATTTTCTTTCAGAGTTTTTGATGCACATTTTCAAATACCATTCTAGGAAAACAAAATAAAATAACAGCAAAACATTCCATTTTTAATAAAAATAGTAGGTGCAAAGCTACAGGAAAACTCCTTCAGTTTTTTAAAATAATAGGGTTATTTTTGAAGTCTATTTCTCATCTTATAGTGTAATTATAACTATGATGGTATATAGTGTATAAGTCTATGCATTTTGTCACAAATGCTCAAAATAATAAATGTATACACATGTGCAATTTGTATACAATTCAGTTCAATCACTCAGTCATGTCCGACTTTTTGCGACCCCATGGACTGCATGCAGCATGCCAGGCTTCCCTGTCCATCACCAACTCCCAGAGCTTGCTCAAACTCATGTCCATAGAGTCAGTGATGCTATCCAAACATCTCATCCTCTGCCGTCCCCTTCTCCTCCTGCCTTCAATCTTTCCCAGCATCAGGTTCTTTTCTAATGAGTCAGTTCTTCTCATCCTGCAGTCAGAGTATTGGAGCTTCAGTTTCAGTCCTTCCAATGAATATTCAGGATTGATTTCCTTTAGGATTGACTGGTTTGATCTCCTCTGTATATAAGCATACTGTAATACTCTTAAGGGCTTCCCTGGTAGCTCAGTAATAAAGAATCTGCCTGCCAACGCAGGAGATGTAGTTTGATCCCTGGTTCGGAAAAATCCACCAGAGAAGGAAATGGCAACTCAGTCCAGTGTTCTTGCCTAGGAAATCCCATGAACAGAGGAGACTGGTGGGCTACACAGAGTCCATGGGGTCTCAAAAAGAGTTGGACATGACTTAGTGACTAAACAACAACAATAAATGGCATACACTCTATTCTATAGATCTATTAATTTGTATTCTTATTACTATTCCATATTTTATAAAATCCTGATTTTAAGTTAATTATATACCATCTTTAAATATTCTTCTCCTGATGCCTTTTTTATAAACAGTGATAGAACCAATTTTGGAGAGTTCTCTGGCTTTAGATGAGGGGAACTACTTCTTTCCTAGGTCAGATTTGTTTGGAAAATAGACTCATTACCAAAAATACAGCAGTAAATGAAATGACTTCCATATCCTGCCACTGATTTACACACACACACACACACACACACACACACACACACACACACACAGCTGTAACAGCTTGAGATGCTAAGTTATCACATCCAGTATCACACAGTTTAGAAGATTACATTATTTCAGTAATTGCAATGTTAACATGAATACACATCAAAGACCTTATTATTTTTTAAAATATGGCTTATAATAAGCACTGGTAAGTTAATGAATTTACCCACTGTAATAAGAAGGGATCAATACAATTTGCTACCCATTATACACCAGGAGTTGGTGATGGACAGGGAGGTCTGGCATGCTGTGATTCAAGGGGTCGCAAAGAGTCGGACACGACTGAGTGACTGAAGTGAACTGAACTGATACATGGGGTCATTTAAAGTATATTTTTCATAATAATAAATATTAAGCTGAAAAATCTTTCACATTCACTCAAAAATGGAAAAGTATGTTAAAGTGCCATAGATTTTCAAAAAGCTATGCATGTCACTATTGCCTTTAAAAGGGTGGCACAATATTCCAAGTCTCATAAAATTTAAAATTATTGAAGTAAAGAAAAAAAAAAGACTGACAGAAGTCAAAGTTTAAATGAAAAATTAGAAAAAATATTGGGAACAGGTGATATCTCATTACTCAGTTCTCCTAACATACATATCAACATAAATATCATCTTTATTTCTAAACAAAAAATTATAGCAGCAAAAAACTAGATGTAAAACATCATATATGTCATACCCCATATATTAAAATT
Source organism: Odocoileus virginianus (assembly GCF_023699985.2). NCBI lineage: Eukaryota > Metazoa > Chordata > Mammalia > Artiodactyla > Cervidae > Odocoileus > Odocoileus virginianus. The sequence goes on from NC_069698.1 coordinate 14,462,934, forward strand.
CTATTTTGCCCTTTGATTCTGTATAATTTAAGCCTCTGAGAATTGCTTTCATTTCACCCTCTCTAAACTAATGCAATTCCCATGTTTTGCCCTGAGGCTGCAGATTGTTCTAATTGGTGGAGAAATAAATACCAAAAATTAAGAAATAATACATCATAAAGCACATTCTGATAACATGATATATTGAGAACTTTCTAAAAAATTATCAACTATACTCTCCAACCCACTATGGGGACCTGCAAGAGGATGTATACCCCTTTTCTATTACCAATTATTGAAGAGTACTTGGAAGCATTGTTTGAACTGAGAAGGCTTTTCAAATTGCCAGAGTTCAGAGAATAATGCTATGAGTTATAATTGCAAAGAATAATTTCTGAAAGCTCTCAACTCTGCTTTATTGTTACATTTTTGTGGATTCAAATAATTGTACCTATCTCTGTTAAGTACTTGATATTTTAAGGTACTTTATACCTTAAGTGTACAGTAAGGTACTTTATGGGCTTTCCTGGTGGTTCAGATGGCAAAGAATCTGCCAGCAAGGCAGGTGACTGAAGTTCGTTCCCTGGGTCAGGAAGACCATGGCTACCCACTCCACTATTTTTGCCTCGGGAATCTCATGGACAGAGGAGTCAGGTGGGCGAAAGTCCATGGGGTTGCAATGAGCCGGACATGACTAAGCAGCTAAGTACACGCACACAGGTACTTTAACTGTACAGTAAGGCGCTTTATGCTTTAACCACATCACAAATGTACAAAAAGAAAGTTTTAGGATTTTCTTCTTTTGTGCATAAAATTAAAATAAATCCTGTGACTCTACTGGATTTTTTATTCAAAGGAGGAGTTTGAGACTCTGTTTCATTTAACAAGATAACTGAAAATAACAATATTATTTTACTCCTACTTTAAAAAGTGCAAATACTGCCAATTAAATTATTGTTTTAAGTTAACAAATTACCTGAGATTAAAATAGTTCATAGTATTTAAGGGCAGTGAAAACACTCACTCTCCTATGCTGCTCTTGTGTGTGTAAATTGCTGTTACTTTTTTAAAGAGCAAACTGGAATATTCATCAAAATTTGAAATACATGTGCCAACTGACATGCCAAATATAATGTTACTACTATTCTATACATGTAGTTACTTCATGGCACATAGATGAAACAATGGAAACAGTGACAGACTTTATTTTCTTGGGCTCCAAAATCACTGCAGATGGTGAAAGCAGTCGTGAAATTAAAAGATAATTGTTCCTTGAAATAAAAGCTATGGCAAAAAGACAAATAGCTATGGCAAATAGACAGTATGTTAAAAAGCAGAGACATTACTTTGTCAACAAAGTTCCATCTAGGTCAAGGCTATGGTTTTTCCAATAGTCACGTATGGATGTGAGAGTTGGACTATAAAGAAAATTGAGCACCGAAGAATTGATGCTTTTGAATTGTGGTGTTGGAGAAGACTCTTGAGAGTCCCTTGGACTGCAAGGAGATCAAATCAGTCAATCCTAACAGAAATCAGTCCTGAATATTCATTGGAAGGACTGATGCTGAAGCTGAAGCTGAAGCTGAAGCTCCAATACTTGGGCCACTTAATGAGAAGAACTGACTTATTAGAAGAAACCCTGATGCTGGTAAAGACTGAAGGCAGGAAGTGAAGGGGGCAACATAGGATGAGATGGTTGGATGGCATCATCAACTTGAAGGACATGAGTTTGAGTAAGCTCTGGTAGTTGGTGATGGACAGGGAAGCCTGCCCTGTTGATGGACAGCGTGCTGCAGTCCATGGGGTCACAAAGAGTCATACATGACTGAGAGACTGACCGGAACTGATACTATGTTCCAAAGGATATTCAAGAAAATCTTAGCAATTTTTATCTCTGTAGGAGAGATTTAAGGTCATATGAAGATGGGAAAAATCTTTTTGTTTTACAATAAATACTTCTGAAATTTTTGGATTTTGTACTAACTTTTAAAAAAATTTGCTTTTTAAAAGTTTAACTGATTGCAAACATAGATATAGAAATTATTAGACATAGCTTCCCCTGTGCCATAAAAGTATTATCTTTCTAACACAATACCATCAGTTGTCTAAGTGTTCTTAAAGAAAATCTGAAGCTTCTTTTCAGGAGTAAGAATAAGATATTGTGGTTCCCCTTGCTATTAGTCAGCTTGGCCTGTTATAACAGAATAACACAGACTGGGTAGCTTAAACGATAGCACATATAGTTCTCACAGTTTTGGAGACTCAAAGTCTGAGATCAAGGTGTCAGCATGGTTGCGGTTCTTGGTGAGGGCCCTCTTTCTGGTTTACAGTCACCTTCTTTCTGTAGCCTCACAGAGTAAAGAAGGACATCTTCTCTCTCCCATCTCTTCTTATTAGGGCACTAATCCCATGTGTGAGAACTTTACTCTTGATTGCCTACTTACTTTCAAAAGGTCTCACCTTCAAATGCTGTCAGACTTGGGGTTAGGACTTCAACATATGAATTCTAAGGAGACATAAACTTTTAAACCATAGCACTTGTCTTAGACTCCACTTAATTTCAGTGGCCAATCTAATAATATAAAGAGACTAGGAAAGTGAATAATAGAATTGATAATTTAATATTGCTCCTGTCTGATATCACCTTTGTCTGGATCTCCCTCAAGTAGAACTTGCCTGAATTCAAGTGAAGAAATCATTCTAATGGTTAGAAATTCCAGAGATGTTTGGGTTAACCTTTATTTAGGGATACAATTGTATATTATTTTATTTAAACCTCTTTTGCTCAACAATTATTTTAATGTCCAGACCAAAACAAACAAACAAACAAAAAAAGAAATAACAGCCAATATTCAGAGGAAGATTACAGGAGTGGCTGCATAGCACTGCTTTAAAATAGAAATTCTCTTCATTTCATATGGCATTGATGAAAAAGAAATGCAGAATAGAGTGAATGAATAAGTTTGACGAAAGGTGTACAACTGGCTGCGAAGGATTCCCTGCTCTGATAGGGGGTAGGAGAAATCTCATACACAGCTACAGTAACAGTATATACATCTATAGTGTCTTATTTTGAGTCATATGTAGTGTGGAGTGCCATATGTAAAAAAGAAAGCGGCCTCTCCTACAAAAAAAAGATAACAGGAAATAGCATAAATAGAAGACAGCACTTTGTTCTACTGTGCTGCAAGCAGTTACAGAGCTTTTGATGTCAAAGTTAATGTGAAGCCTGGAGTAGAAGACCCACATGCTGTGAGCAAACCACATACAACAGTAGGCTCCTGAACCTGAGGAAAAAATTCATGATTAATTTAACTCCGATTAGGTACCATGCCCAATGGGAAAAGTCTAAGGTTAGATTAAGCAGGCTTTGATAACAGTTGACATTCTGGTAACACGTTGCAATTGACAGGGAGCAAATACTATTTCCTGAAATTCTTTTCGACATTGTCTATAGTAATTTACATGAAAATGAAGTATTTGTAAATTACTTTAATATATAAATTTCTATATAAAGCCTTAATAATTAACAGAATGTTAATTAACTGAACTGATTTCAATCAGTTATTATCATCTAATTCAAGATGCTTAGTTTCTGTCCCTTTATTTATTTCTTAGGGCTGTGGTTACAAACATCACAAACTGGGTAATTTTAAATACCAAAAAATACATCCTCTCACAGTACTAGAGACCAGAAGTCTGAAATCAAAGTGTCTAGAGGGTTGATTTCTTCTAAGGGGTGTCAGGGAAAAATCTATTCCATGTCTTCCTCCTAGATCCTTGGCTTATAAATGTGTTATCCTTCTATATTCACATCATCTTCCCTCAATGTGTGTCTATCTCTGTGTCCAAATCCTTCTAAAGTTAACAGTCATACTGCATTTAAGCCTACCCTAATGACCTCATCTTGATTGATTACCTGCAAAATCTACTGGGGATTAGTACTTATCATCTTTATAGGGGACACAATTCAACCTTTCAGTTCAGTTGCTCAGTCGTGTCTGACTCTTTGTGACCCCATGAACAGCAGCATGCCAGGACTCCCTGTCCATCAGCAACTCCTGGAGCTTACCCAAACCCCATGTCCATAGAGTCCGTGATGCCATCCAACCATCTCTTCCTCTGTCATCATCTTCTCCTGCCCTCAATCTTTCCCAGCATCTGGGTCTTTTTAAACCAGTCAGGTCTTTGCATCAGGTGGCCAAAGTACTGCAGCTCCAACATCAGTCCTTCCAATGAACACCCAGGACTGATCGCCTCCAGGATGGACTGGTTGGATCTCCTTGTAGTCCAAGGGACTCTCAAGAGTCTTCTCCAACACACTACAGTTCAAAAGCATCAATTCTTCAGCACTCAGCTTTCTTTATAGTCCAACTCTCACATCCATACATGACTGCTGGAAAAACCATAGCCTTGACTAGATGGACCTTTGTTGACAAAGTAATGTTTCTGCTTTTTAATATGCTGTCTAGGTTGGTCCAAGGAGTAAGCGTCTTTTAATTTCAGGGCTGCAATCATCAGCTGCAGTGATTTTGGAGCCCCAAAAAATAAAGTCAGCCACTGTTTCCTCACCTATTCATCCTTTAACAGTTCCTAAATGCTGGCAGGAAAAGACACTCTTATAAATAACACTGCTTACCTCAATGATTTCTATCAAAGGAGTAAAGAATGGTAGGGTGTGAGAAGAGCAGGAAACTAAAGAAGGAATTGTTTTGTATACATGAAGGGTGGAAAAAGTGGTACAGGTTGTTATAAACCAAATTATCCAACAGGAAAGTCTCCTCACCATGTTGGAATCATTGATAAACAGTAGATCTAATCTCATTTTCATACTAGGAGATGTCCAAATTAATGACAGGTACTTTGAGGAAAATAATCAACAATTATTTGATAATAGTAACAACTGATTTTGTTATTATTATCAAATGACAAATTATTTGATAATAATGACAAAATAATCAACAAATAACCAATAATTACCCTTTAAAGTTCTTGATTATCAAAGTTAATTCTATCAATCAGCAGCCAACAAATCACAGGGACTTGATATGTCAGTTAAATCACACAATTTATATATTTCATTAATTTATTCTATTATTTTACAGACAACACTTTGAAATCAGTCAGTTTATCAGGCAGTGTGAACACAAAGAAACACTGTTTGCCTTCTCTCCCCTCAATAAAATTGCAGTTTCGTTTTCCTGCAAAATTAACTTTGAGTAGTAGCTCCCAAACTATTTTCTACTGAAACACACTTGCAAGATGCTCACAGCATGCACACAACATTCCCATGGATATTTACAAATTATTTTCAAAATCCTAAAACAATTATCTTAGGGTAAAAACACCACAGTAATGCAAACTCATCGCCACTGTAACAGTTCCTGTGAAATAGTCAATGATATTATACCAATTGTTTGTAATACCTTTTATTCTCCCAGAGAGGAATATGTTTGAGTGACACTACAGAGATGATATTGTTGGATCTACAATATTTTATAAGAAAGTTATACAGCTCATAATTTATTAGTGGTACTACATTGCTTTTAACATATCTCACAGTTGATGTAGACAAACTGGTGTATCAAGAGGTCAAGGGTGATCTTTGCTCATTCTATGCATCCTGTAGCAATGCTCTCTTGTATCTTGTTCTATCCTTTTCTTGTAGGGTTTTAAATTCTCTTTTTTCATTTGCTTTTGTCCATCATAAAAATATTTGAGTATGATTTTTCTACCATTAAACACATTTTCTTTTATCTATTATGCCTTATTCAGCTGGTACCACTTAAATGTTCTCAACACATTTCAGAAATCAGCTTTCTTGACTCCCACAATCTGACCCATTCCCCTTCTTATATAAATGGTTCTCTCAAAGATTAATTTAATTGACTTTAACTGCCAATGGCTTATTCTCTGTCCTTTATTTTTGAGCAACAACTGAAAATGTCAATCCTCCCCACTTCTTGAAAATCTCTGCCTTTAATAATGCCCTACGACATCCTATGCTTTCTTGATTTGTTTAAGCTGGTTGGTGGTATTCTCTTACATTCTTTGTTGGACTCTCTTTTCTCTCCCACCATTGCTTCTCCTCTGTATATATTTCTTGGGCAAGTTCAGTCAGTCATTTCTTCAACAATTACCTAGATTTTACTGACTTCCAACTTTATACTTTGTTTACAAACTTCTCTTTTTAAGATCCAACTGTCCAACTCTCGTTTATTAATTGTAAGCTTTGCATCTCTCATTTTGAAATGAAAAGGTATGAGATGGAAAACATTAATTTTGCCCTCCTAAATCTGAAGCTCCTTAGACCATGAACTGTGTCTTAATCATATTTGTATTTCTGATAGAACAAAATATTACCTAGTGCTTGACAAACAACAAATACATATTTGGACAAATCTACTATGCAGAGGACTATATGATCTAAATTTATGATGTAAAGAATGCTATGAAGATGTTTAAGTAACATAGATACTGGTACTCAGCATGAACTGAATAATACACACTTCTGAAATGTACCACTATTTACTAACAGTGAGGAGAAAGGAAAATAATTCCAAAATAGAAGATATACTATGAAGAGGAAAAAAGTGTCAGCCTAGAAAACTGCACAGTATTAAATAGTTCTGAGAAATCCTGGTACAAAAAATAAAAGCAAATTTTCCCTCTTGGCCTATGAAACTGATGAACTTGGCCTCTGCTCCTTATCCTATCTGCTCCTTTGGGTCAGTTTACATCATCTGATGATGATTCTTTCCTTTTCAATCCCTGGATGAGTCCTGCCTGCTAGTGCACAGATTTAGATATACTTTGGTAAACATTTGGAGCTCAGATATGTAAAAATTTGATTTTTTTAATTATTTCATTAAAACTAAAAAAAATGAAAACACATATTGTAATTATCCTACCTCCTGAAATATCTACAACCTCTAAATATCTAACAGGATATCTGATGTGCTAAGAAGGTCCTGATGAGGCAGCTTTCTGCAAAATGTAGGTGAAGGTAACAGCCACAGACTTCTCTTTTGATAAGATAAACATACCTCCTTCTTTTGTGTTTTATCAACAGGAACTCATCCTGTTTGGAACACTAGTATGTCTTCTGTAGGATTCTGGAAATATTTCACTAAATCTGTAATAAAATATTTCCAGAATATTTTATTCTGGAAATATCATAAAAAATAGTCTGCTTTGTAAATGAAGTTAACAGTATACTGATTTTTTTATATTAAAATACATTTAAAAAAAATAAAATAAAATACATTTAAAAGTACATTCATATGTTGAGCAATTCCTACATCTGCTTTCATTATAAAACTTTGCATTTTGTGACTACTTTGTAAATGTTATGTTTTCTCAAGTTTTTCTTTTGTGTGGGTTCTATAAGGGAGAGCCCATTAGCAGAACAAACGATGTAGAAGCTCCTGGAAAAAGAGGAATTTTGACCACGGCAGAAAGAAAAATACTGATTAAAAACAAATTACGAAGAATTAACTAGAAAAATGCATACACTCTCAGTATTCCCTCCTGGATTCTATTATTAGAACACCAAAGTGCTAAAAAGAAACATTATTCATTCATTCAACAGATATTTATTGAACATCTACTTGAAGAGATTTTGGGCTTTCCTGGTGGCTCAGATGTTAAAGAGTCTGCTTGCAATGTGGGAGACCCAGGTCTGATCCCTGGGTTGGGAAGATCCCTGGAGAAGGAAATGGCAACCCACTCCAGTATTTACGTGGAAAATTCCACAGACAGAATAGCCTGGCAGACTACAGTCCACGAGGTTGCAAAGAGTTGGACATGACTGAGCAACTAACACACTAAAATAGGAGATTTTAGAGTTATTTTACAAACATCAGTCCTAGAAAATAATTTAATGGTTATAAATATCTATGTTCCATATGTATTACTATCTATATGTGACTTTTAAAAAAAGTTGCTTTAACAAATTTCGATTTGTTTAAAAGGTAACCTTCATGTTGTTACCCAAAACTAAACAACTAGTATCTATATGCTCTGAATAGAATGTTAGCAGGTATACAAGACTAAACATGGAACAGAATTATAAAATGTTCACCCATGTACCATATAAACTCAATTAATGTGATCATAAGGATAGACAGATTACACTTCAAGAAATTTGGCCTTAGGGAATACTATTGGCATGTAATGATGCTTTGAAATAGTAGTTTTCCCTCACAGTAGCCATCAGTCTAACTGTCTTAACGTCAGAAACAAGTTTTATATCTTTTAAACTTATATCTTCACAAGCAGTGGACAAACAATAAACACCGCATAAACCCCTTCTGTTCCACACACTTGCATTTTCTTTGAAGAATAAATGCACTTCACTCTTAAGAGATGATTTTATTTCTAAACAAAATGTATCTAACATTTTATGTAAATAAAAATCATGTATTCAGAAGAAAGTCTCTTTGCTTTGATTTGGTAACATGCATATTTCATGGATCCTACTTTAAACATTTAACCAAGAGATTTGATGTGATTAGTTTGGTAACAATTCAATTTGAAATGTCAACTATGTTCAACATTTAAAAATTAATAGCCAAATCCCTTTAAAGATCAGAAACATTTGGTTCAGGCTTAGAATAATTCTACAGCTTTATGAATCTCCTCATGCATTGTTTGCATATTTTAAACTATTCTGAATAACGAGCCCATTAATTCAAAGAATTCTGACATACAGCTGAACCTATTAATTTTCATTGTTGTTGTTTAATCACTAAATCATGTCTAATTCTTTTGCCACCCTATGAACTATAGCCCACCAGGATTCTCTGTCCATGAGATTTCCGCAGGCAAGAATATTGGAGTTGGTGGCCATTTCCTTCTCCAGAGGAACTTTGTGACCAAGGGAACTCACATTTCCTGCTTTGCAGGTGGATTCTTTATTACTATCACTTTTCATATCAGATATTTATTTTTGATTGACAGTAAAATTTTCAAACCCAAATGTAGTTTACCTAAACTGTGAGTATATACATTTTGAATAGGTTATAGAGGTAAACAACTATAACTTGAGAATTTAACCAAAACTTTTCTCCTTCTTATTTATTTGCTTTCTAGAAAAAGAACAGTCATTAGTTAAAGGAGGAATCATGAAGTAGCAATCATGCAGAAGCAAATGTGAAGAAAGGGGAGTTGTATAGTCCCAAAGCCTCCCTGAAAATAGAGATAATAGCAATTCTGAGAATGAGCAGGGGAAATAAAAACACCTATTATGTAATTTTAAGAACACTGACTAGTGATCAGGTATTAGAAGAAATCCAGATTTAAATGATATTAATGAAGATATAATTATCTCTGAATGGCACTGAGAAAACCAGACAGAAACTTCTCTGGGCTATCAAGACTGTCTTGGCAAAATCTAAAATGATTTATTCAGCTATTCATTCAAGAAACATGATTGTTGATGTTACACTATGTGCCAGCTACTATAAAAGGTACTTAGAGAACAAAAGTAGTCTCTGTCCTCTTGAAGCGTACAGTTTAGTGGGGAATACAGGCTTAATCAAATACTGAGCATTGATATATAATTACAAACTAAAATACATGCTATGAAGGAACAGAAGCTGGCTCTGTAAGAGCAATGCAGGAAAAGAATCTGTCCAGGACTGTTGGGTGAAGGTGAATTTCTCTGCAAATCTGACAGGAGCACAACTATAATCATGGCTCATTTACTTACGTATTTGGCTCAAGTCATGGTAAAATCTGATATTCACATTGTGCCACAAATGGGTCCAAGAAATTGAGAATTTCATATGAGTTCACAGCTAAAGAAAAACAGAGCTAATTTCATGACAAAGTTACAAATTTCCTTCCTTGGATTTCTCTCTAAAGTCTCTAGGTGTACGCAGAAATTCAGAACCTGGACATCTACTTTCATAAGATGCTAGATCCAAAGCCAAGACTTTTTCACACATCACAGAGTTCAGGCAGTGGTATTCCTTAAGCCTTTGTTCTTTCCATGTGTCCACAACCATCTGATCTTTGCCTCCGTCTCTAACACCACTCATAATACCTCCATTGGCACTCTGAATCAACTGGACCACTTATCGCTCCTTGGTTCCCAATTCATAGTTCATTCCTTGCTTTGAGAAAATGGAGTGAGGACGTAAGCTTTGGCAGTAGTAGGTTACAAAGAGTCACTGGAGAAGAAAGGGGTTTTCACTCCTGCTTCCTGTATGTGTTCCGGATTGTTTCTGTAAGGCATCTGGTTTATCTAACACATGTTCCAGCATTATACTGCACGGTGCCAGAAGCTTCCTCGGCCAGCACACGGCTCCAACAGCATGGAGACTTTTTGCAACACCAGGCTCCTGCAGTGCACAGAGGCCACGAGCAGCCAGGATCTTCCTTCGTGTTCCCCCAGGCAGTTTTCTACCCTCTAGTGAGACATTTGTTTATGAATACTGTTCTTCAACACCCGAGAGGGCAGATTCATGGCAAGTTTCAGGGGGCAAATGTCCAGCAAGTTCCACTAACTTGCATCCGAAGTACCTCCCTGCCATGCAGAGACAGATCCACATCCATGCCCCCTCCAGCAAGCTCTGATCTTTGTCACACAGGTACAGGGTCCAGCAAGGGGGCGGGACCTTACAGGAGCTTTACTTCAGCTCTAGGAGTGCTGTTATATTTCGAACTGTGGCGCTGGAGAAGATTCTTGAGAGTCTCGTGGACAGCAAGGAGATCAAACCAGTCAATCCTAAAGGAAATCAACCCTGAACATTCATTGGAAGGACTGATGCTGAAGCTCCAACACTTTGGCCACCTAATGAGAAGAGACAACTCACTGGAAAAGACCCTGATGCTAGGAAAGATTGAGGGCAGAAGAAGGGGGCGATAGAGGATGGGATGGTTGATGGCATCACTGACTTAATGGGCATGAGTTTGAGCAAACCCCAGGAGATAGTGAATGACAGGGAAGCTTGATGTGCTGCAGTTCATGGGGTCACAAAGAGTCAGACATCAATGAGTGAACAATAGGAGGGTGGTTATTCCTTATATCAGATATTCCTTTATCATTTTCATTTTTCTTTTCTTCTTAAGAGACAATACCTAGTTACTCACATTTTGTTATAGTTAATAATTCCTCGTAATCAGTTTTTCTGTCCAGTTCACTATGTGACTTCTGTCTCTTGATTGGACTCTGATACATCCATGACTGCCATATTTTCAATTCCTAAACATACCAGGCTACATCACAACTACAAAATGTTTTATGTATCACTCTATCTTCCTGGAATACTCATCCTCTATTATATACATGTGTAATTTCCATTCAACCTTCAAAACACAGCCAAGAATACATTCTCTGGGAATCTTCACCTCCTTTCTTCTCCCCACTCCCTAAGGACTAAGGCTGAACTAGTATCTGACTTTTCTTTACCCAATCACCCAATGACTATCTCTGCATGCTTATTACTATGCTTCCATATAATTTTTGCTATACTTGCTCTGTTTTCTCAACTAGATGAACAGCCTCTTGAGTGTGTCTTTTCAAGTCTATATTTCCAACACTCAGCTCAGTATACATAGCAATATTGAAGGCATTTAAAATTTTGTTAAATGAATAAATCCTGTTCTAACCTTGGCTTCTTCTCTTTGAGTATTGTTTAACTGAATTCCAAGGATAGGCTACCTAAATTTCAGTCTTATTTCTTTCTACCTTCTCATCTCCATGTACTTTTCCTGTCTCCACTTACCACAAACATATAGTGGTAGTTATTTCCATTTCAAACTGATCATATTATTCTTTCGGCATGTTATCCAACTCAATCAGCATCTAGAAACAAAAGGATGGATCCTTTCTCAGATTATTGAGCTGTTCAGGATATCTTCAACTCGCAGAAAAACAGAAAAGAGCCTCTGGGCCCAAAGCACAGACTTTGCATTTTGCTTACTTGGATATAACCATGTACTGAGGTAGTGTCAACATCATCTAGTTCTCCACTTCAGTGCTATTCCTTTAGCCCGTTCTGAATCTCTTTTTAACTAAATTTTGATCTTAGAAGTACTTCTGGAAAGCAAACTTACATAATTCCATTCTGTCCAATTCCTGCTCCATATCCTTTTCTTCTCTACTCCCAGATTCACCTGCAACTATTCTGGAACCCTCATTCCACATCCAACTCCTGTCACCCCACTTCCTGGTATTTGGGTTCTGAATGAAAACTTTTTAACTTTCAATACTTTACTTAATTGTCCAGTGTCTACTACCAAGATTCTGTAGTCTTCATCCTATTAGAATCTCTAATCCAAAATCAGTTCCTTCTCTACTCCAGGGTTTCTGTTGTTGGGTCTTCTAGCAAGATTCTTGAGTTGAATGTTAACTGATTTTCTTCTATAATTCAGGATGCTAGTTAATATATCATGTGGAATGTATAATCCTTTATTAAGAAAAAATTTGTGAACAAAAGAAGAAACTAATTGGGCTTTTTTCACCTGATATCTGGGTCATTCAAATCTTTCACAAAATAGTTTTACTTAATTCTAGAAGGCATCCACATTGTTGTTAATCAAATATAAGCTCTTGTTATAATATGCATGCTCATTTGATGAAAATACATTATGTTCTGTATGTATACTGTGTAATATATTAGTTTCCCCAAATTATAAGCCACATAGTAAGGTGCTTGCTATAATAATTTTAGGTATTATGACTGATTCCATACCTGTTGTTTAACCTGTTTTCTCATCTATAATAAGAGAACACCATTTAATAGAGGATCAGATGCTATATAAAAATATTGGATTTAACATTTGAACCCAGGAAGTAATCAGTAAATATTAGCTTTTATTTTACTATGGGTATGTTCAACACATTTGTCTATTTTATGGTGTTTAAGAATTAACTTCAATAATCATGAATAGTTCTTGCAATCTAATTATTCTATTAATTATTTTTAGTCACATCTATAATGAACCTGGTGTTCCTTGATCAGGAACAAAATTCTCAACAATCAAACTGTTAGAGAAACTATGAGGTTGATTTCAGATGACCTAATTTGCTTTATAAGCCCTAGGGGCTCAGACAGTAAAGAATCTGCCTTCAACGCAGGAGACCTGGCTTCGCTCTCTAGGTCAAGAAGATCCCCTGGAGAAGGGAATTGGAATCCACTCCAGCAATCTTGCATGGAGAATTCCAAAGACAGAGGAGACTGGTGGGCTACAGTCCATGGGGTCACAAACAGTCAGACACGACTGAGTATAGCTTTCAAACATCATTAGATGAAAAGTGAGACCTTTCTGTACTTCCAAATAACAACTCTTGATGAGAATATACCTGAAATAATCTATTAATTTTAATGATTTAAAAGATAAAACCCTACACGAATGAAACATAGGAACTCCAGTGTGTCCTACACTTATCAAATTCTAAATGATTATCTTCCCCAAGAAGCAGGATTGCTCTCAGGAGTCTGAGTTTTGCTTTCAAATGCAACTATCTGGAATGCAAGAGAAAGAAATGTTCTCCTTTGAGATAGCTGGCTTTATTTTGCACACTTATCATTATAAAGAAAAGTCATTTGAGAGGAAAAATTTGATTTTCAGATAACAGGTTCAATGACTCTGAAAATCAGATACACAGAGGTGTTTATTTGCTTGCCTCTCTTCTGGGGTTCCTCTCTTTTTTCATACAGCCATGAAAACAACACTTTACTTATTTTCCATGTTCTTCACTTTTGTATATTTTACTCAAGGCTTATATTTTTTTAAAATTTCCTATACTGTGTTTGATCTAAAGACGTCACTGTTCAAGCAGAGGTAATTACCCTTCACAGAATGAAAACCTCAAGCTCTTGACGTTAGTTTGCAGTTAAGATCAGAAAGACATTTTCTCTCCAGTCGTACTCTCAAGCTTCAGTGATGCTGAGAAATCACTTTGAATATGAAAATATAAAAACAATCTTGCTGATATAAGTCATTAAGAGATTTGCCCAAACTACCTCTATTAGTTCACTTTTTAAATCAGTAGAATTGGTCCTTAAATGATTTTTTTTAAAATCCAGTTGCAAGCTAAAAATGATTAAGAAACTCACTATGTGATTTGTTTGGTCCATCATATAAGAAAAAAATAAATTATTGATTAAATTAAGGATTTAAAAACTATTCCTGAAAAAAAAACTATTCCTGGTAATTAGAATATTTACATTAAGAACAATGATTAAAGTACTTTGTAAAATTTTCCTACTCTCAAGCACATTATAGGTGCTAATTCATATTTCAAATAAAAACTATATGTGAGTTTATATTCATATATTATATTATTTATAAGCATACATATATTTGTATACATGTATGGTAATGTTTTAAAGAACATATACAGATTACTGACCTTTAGAATGATAGTCAAAATCATTACCAAATTTTTTACTGCAATGCATGTTAATGCTAAAAGTTATTCTAATTTTCTTACAACTAAAATGTTGTAAAATATTGTTTAAATTAAAATAGGAAATCAATGAAAAAGTCAATATCATTATTTAGGAAAAATGAGTACAACAAATTATAAGCATTAGTACAGACTAAAATTAGATAACTACTATTGCTTTTTCTACAGGGACAAAAATATTGGTGCTAACCAATGATAAAGGATCAGAGTCTAAATAAAGGCTGCATTATAAGACTGCTCAATTTTCCCTTTCATTTTAAGAAATAACGCAAAAGGTTCTTTCATGCCTAAAGTAAATGAGACAATTAATGTCTAACTCAGCAATAAACAGTAGTCAAAAATATCCTGCTCTTATAAATGTATTAAGGATATTTCCATTCTAACCCTCCATCTACTATGTGACTGTTGAGACAGGTGCTTATACAGATAATTAATGAGTCTCAATATGTTAACCCTCCTGATATTTTCATCTTCGATATTTTCCTCACATAATGACTCTGAGCTTCGTCATGTGATTTGCTTTGAACAATGTGATGTCATTAAACATGACCTAAACGCTGGGCTGAAAGAAGCACAAGCTGGAATCAAGATTGCGGGGAGAAATAGCAATAACCTCAGATCTGCAAATGACACCACCCTTATGGCAGAAAGTGAAGAGGAACTAAAAAGCCTCTTGGTGAAAGTGAAAGAGGAGAGTGAAAAAGTTGGCTTAAAGCTCAACATTCAGAAAACTAAGATCATGGCATCTGGTCCCATCACTTCATGGGAAAGAGATGGGGAGACAGTGGAAACAGTGTCAGACTTTATTTTTGGGGGCTCCAAAATCACTGCAGATGGTGACTGCAGCCATGAAATTAAAAGACGCTTATTTCTTGGAAGGAAAGTTATGACCAACCTAGACAGCATATTAAAAAGCAGAGACATTACTTTGCCAACAAATGTCAGTCTAGTCAAGGCTATGGTTTTTCCAGTGGTCATGTATGGATGTGAGGGTTGGACTGTGAAGAAAGCTGAGCCGAAGAATTGATGGTTTTGAACTGTGGTGTTGGAGAAGACTCTTGAGAGTCCCTTGGACTGCAAAGAGATCCAACCAGTCCATCCTGAAGGAGATCAGTCCTGAGTGTTCATTGAAAGGACTGATGTTGAAGCTGAAACTCCAATACTTTGCCCACCTGATGCGAAGAGTTGACTCATTGGAAAAGACCCTGATGCTGGGAGGGATTGGGGGCAGGAGGAATAGGGGATGACAGAGGATGAGATGGCTGGATGGCATCACCGATTTGATGGACATGAGTTTGGGTAAACTCCATGAGTTGGTGATGGACAGGGAGGCCTGGCGTACTGCAATTCATGGGGTCACAAAGAAATGGACAAGACTGAGCGACTGAACTGAACTGAAGCAGAAGCTTAAAATGTCCTTTCACATTGGGGCTTGTCCTTCTGGAACACTGTCACTATCATACAAAGTCTTCTTGAGGAAGAAAGACCACAGGAAGACAAAGAACCAGCCATCCCAGCCTCTTCAGCTGAGCATAGTCCCCAGGTGACCTGCCTGATGTTTGCAGCTACAGGACTGAACTCAGGAGACTCAAGCAATATAAGACTGACCCAAGAGTCTATCCCTCCATTATGCAGGAAGAAAAAGTGGGAGGACAGGTAAAAACAATTGTGACTGAAGTATCCTGGGCATTCAGTTGAAAGGGAAAGTGTTTAAAGTAAAATCAAATGTAAGCTTTTATTATTTTCCATTTTAATGTTTCTATTTCATACCTGTATGCATTTGTTGGTTGAATGCATGAATTGATTAGGTAAGTTTCTACAATTTCACATCTTTGAACAAGGCAATAAACATGAATAGTAACACCATACATCCCTTTTATCCTTATAATATTTCCTCACATATCCATATTATAAGTATAAATATTATTCTCGCTGAGCTATTTAAAATCCTAAAAGATTATACTGTTAGTGTGCTGCACTCAATATGTCAAAAAATTTGGAAAACTCAGCAGTGGTCACAGAAATGGACAAAGTCAGTTTACATTTCAATCCAAAAGAAGAAAAATGCCAAAGAATATCCAAACTATAGTACAATTGTGCTCATTTCACATGCTAGCATGTTAATGCTCAAAATCCTTCAAGCTAGGCTTCAGCAGTATGGGAACCAAGAACTTCCAGATGTACAAGCTGGGTTTAGAAAAGGCAGAAGAACTAGAGATCAAATTGCCAACATTCAATGGATCATGGAGAAAGCAAGGACATTCCAGGAAAAACATCTACTTCTACTTCTGCTTCATTGATGACACTAAATGACTATGTGGATCACAACAAACTGTGGAAAATTCTTAGAGTTTGGAATACCAGAGTATCTTACCTGTTTTCTGAGAAAACTGCATTCAGGTCAAGACGCAACAGTTAGGACCTTACATGGAACAACTGACTGGGTACAAAATTGGGAAAGGAGTATGTCAAGGCTGCATGTTGTCACTCTGCTTATTTAAAATATATTCAGAATACACACTGCGAAATGCTGGGCTGGATGAATCACAAGCTAGAATCAAGGTTGCTGGAAGAAATATCAACAACCTCAGATAAGCAGATGATTACGTTTTAATGGCAGAAAGTGAGAGGAACTAAAGAGCCTCTTGATGAGGGAGAAAGAAGAGAGTGGAAAAAGCTGGCTTAAAACTCAACATTCAAAAAACTAAGATTATGGCATACAGTTCCATTACTTCATGGCAAAAAAAGTGAATGCAGTGACAGATTTCTTTTCTTAGGATTCAAAATCACTGTGGATGGTAAACGCAGGCATGAAATTAAAAGATGCTTGCTCCTTGGAAGAAAAGCTATGACATACCTAGACAGTGTATTGAAAAGCAGAGTCATCAATTTGCTGACAAGTTCTGTGTAGTCAAAGCTCTGGTCTTTCCAGTAATGTACAGATGTGAGAACAGTATCACAGAAAAGGCTGAGCACCAAAGAGCTGAGGCCTTTCAACTGTGGTGCTGTATAAGAATCTTTAAGAGTCCCTTGGACTGCAAGGAAATCAAACCAGTCAATCCTAAAGGAAATCAACCCTGAAGATTCACTGGCATCTGCTCAGTGGTCAGTGGTGAGCGGCCCAGAAAAGACACCCTACGTCCAAGGTCAGTAGCAGTGGCCATGAAGAGATACCCCATGTCCAAAGTAAGAGAAACCCCAGTAAGATGGCAGGCACTGAGAGAGGGCATCAGAGGGCAGACAGACTGAAATGACAATCACAGAAACTAGTCAATCTAATCACAGGACCACAGCCTTGTCTAACTCAATGAAACTAAGCCATGCTCTGCAGGGCCATTCAAGACAGACGAATCATGGTGGAGAGTTCTGACAGAATGTGGCCCACTGGAGAAGGGAACGGCAAACTACTTCAGTATTCTTGCCTTGAGAACCCCATGAACAGTATGAAAAGGCAAAAAGATAGCACACTGAAAGATGAACTCCCCAGGTCAATAGGTGCCCAATATGCTATTGGAGATGAGTGAAGTAATTCCAGAAAGAATGAAGGGATGGAGCCAAAGCAAAAACAACACCCAGTTGTGGATGTGACTGGTGATAGAAGCAAGGTCCAATGCTGTAAAGAGCAATATTGCATGGGAACCTGGAATGTTAGGTCCATGAATAAAGGTAAATTGAAAGTGGTCAAACAGGAGATGGCAAGAGTGAACATTGACATTTTAGGAATCAGCAAACTAAAATGGAATGGAATGGGTGAATTTAACTGAGATGAACATTATATATACTACCATGGGCAAGAATCCCTTAGAAGAAATGGAGTAGCTATCATAGTCAACAAAGGAGTCCAAAGTGCAGTACCTGGATGCAATCTCAAAAATGATAGAATGATCTCTGTTTGTTTCCAAAGCAAACCATTCAGTACCACAGTAGTCCAAGTCTATGCCACAACCAGTAATGATGAAGAAGCTAAAGTTGAATGGTTCTAGGAAGACCTACAAGACCTGTTAGAACTAACACCCCATAAAGATTTCCTTTTAATTATAGGGGACTGGAATGCAAAAGTAGAAAGTCAAGAAACACCTCAAATAACAAGAAAATTTAGCCTTGGAGTACAGAATGAAGCAGGGCAAAGGCTAACGGAGTTTTGCCAAGAGAACGCACTGGTCATAGCAAACACACTCTTCCAACAACACAAGAGAAGACTCTACACATGGACATCACCAGATGGCCAACCCCGAAACCAGATTGATTATATTCTTGGCAGCCAAAGATGGAGAAGCTCTATACAGTCAGCAAAAACAAGACTGGGAGCTGACTGTGGCTCAGATCATGAACTCCTTATTGTGAAATTCAGACTTAAATTGAAGAAAGCAGGGAAAACCACTAGACCATTCAGGTATGACCTAAATCAAATACCTTATGATTATACAGTAGGAGTGGGAAATAGATTCAAGGGATTAGATCTAATAGACAGAGTGTCTGAAGAACTATGGATGGAGGTTCATGACGTTGTACAGGAAACAGGGATCAAGAACATACCCAAGAAAAAGAAATGCAAAGAGGCAAATGGGTTGCCTGAGGAGGCCTTACAAATAGCTGTGAAAAGAAGAGAAACCAAAGCAATGGAGAAAAGGAAAGATATTCCCATTTGAATTCAGAGTTCCAAAGAATAGCCAGGAGAGATAAGAAAGCCTTCCTAGGTGATCAATGCAAAGAAATAGAGGAAAACAATAGAATGGGAAAGACTAGAGATCTCCTCAAGAAAATTAGAGATCCCAGAGGAACATTTCACATAAAGATGGGCTCAATAAAGGACATAAATGGTATGGACCTAACAGAAGCAGAAAATACTAAGAAGGGGTGGCAAGAATACACAGAAGAACTATACAGAAAAGATCTTCATGACCCAGATAATCATGATGATGTGATCACTCACCTAGAGCCAGACATCCTGGAATGTCAAGTGGGCCTTAGGAAGCATCACTACGAACAAAGCTAGTGGAGGTTATGGAATTCCAGTTGAACTATTTCAAATCCTAAAGGATGATGCTGTGAAAGTGCTGCACTCAATATGCCAGCTAATTTGGAAAACTCAGCATGGCCACAAGACTGGAAAAATTCAGTTTTCAATCCAATCTCAAAGAAAGGCAATGCCAAAGAATGCTCAGACTACCACACAACTGCACTCAACTCACACGCTAGTAAAGTAATTCTCAAAATTCTACAAGCCAGGCTTCAGCA
This sequence comes from Odocoileus virginianus, assembly GCF_023699985.2. NCBI lineage: Eukaryota > Metazoa > Chordata > Mammalia > Artiodactyla > Cervidae > Odocoileus > Odocoileus virginianus. Next base: position 14,482,573 of record NC_069698.1, read on the forward strand.
AAACGTGAACTGGGAACTACCAGATGTTCAAGCTGGTTTTAGAAAAGGCAGAGGAGCCAGACATCAAAATGCCAATACCTGCTGGATCATCAAAAAAGCAAGAGAGTTCCAGAAAAACATCTATTTCTGCTTTATTGACTATGCCGAAGCCTTTGACTGTGTGGGTCACAGAAAACTGGGGAAGATTCTGAAAGACGTGAGAATACCAGACCACCTGACCTGCCTCTTGAGAAATGTGTATGCAGGTTAGGAAGCAACAGTTAGAACAGGACATGGAACAACAGACTGGTTCCAAATAGGAAAAGGAATATGTCAAGGCTGTGTATTGTCACCCTGCCTATATAACTTCTATGCAGAGTACATTATGAGCATTGCTGGAATCAATTGGAGGAAGCAGAAGCTGGAATCAAGATTCCCGAGAGAAATATCAATAATCTCAGATATGCAGGTGACACTATCTTTATGTCAGAAGTAAAGAAGAACTAAACAGCCTCTTGATGAAAGCGAAAGAGGAGAGTGAAGAAGTTGGCTTAAAGCTTAACATTCATAAAACTAAGATCACGGCATCCAGTTCCTTCACTTCAGGGCAAATAGGTGGGGAAATGGTGGAAACAGTGGAAGACTTTATTTTGGGGGCTCAAAAATCACTGCAGATGGTGACTGCAGCCATGAAATTAAAAGACGCTTACTCCTTGGAAGGAAAGTTATGACCAAACTAGATAGCATATTAAAAAGCAGAGACATTACTTTGCCAACAAAGGTTCATCTAATCACAGCTATGGCTTTTCCAGTATTCTTGTATAAATGTGAGAGCTGTACTCTAAAGAAAGCTGAGTGCCAAAGAATTGGTGCTTTTGAGCTGTGGGGTTGGAGAAGACTCTTGAGAATCCCTTGGACTGCAAGGAGATCCAACCAATCCTGAGTGTTCATTGCAAGGACTGATGCTGAAGCTGAAACTCCTATACTTTGGCCACCTGATGCAAAGGGTCGTTTGAGAAGACCCTGATGCTGGAAATGATTGAAGGCAGGAAGAGAAGGGGATGGCAGAGGATGAGATGGTTGTATGGTATCACTGACTCAATGGAGATGAGTTGAGTAGACTCCAGGAGTTGGTGATGGACAGGGAGGCCTGGAGTGATGTGGTCCATGGGTTCACGAAGAGTTGGATATGACCGAGCAACTGTATTGAACTGAACTGAATATTCATTGGAAGGACTGATGCTGAAGCTGAAGCTCCAGTACTTGGGCCACCTGATACAAAGAGCTGTTTCACTGGAAAAGGCCCTAATATTTGGAAATTTTAAGACAAGAGAAGAGGGTAGCAGAAGATGATATGGTTAGACAGTATCACTGACACGATGGAAGAAATGGAGCAAACTCTAGGAGATAGTCAAGTACAGAGAATCCTGGCTTGCTGCACTCTATGGGTTTGCAAAGTGTCAGCTGTGACTTGACTGAACAACAACAAATATTAATATGATTTACCTACAAGAAGCAAGAGAACTCGTGGCAGTTGTGGTGGTGATAGGAGGAGGCAAAATAATGGGTACTATGTGTCATGCTCTGTGGTCTTAATCATACCAGATAGCAGACCTATGAGGAAAGAAAGAACTTTTAACACATTATTAATTTAACAGTTTTATTAAGAATTTTTATTGAAACAATTGACTTATTATATCAGTTTCAGGTATTCAACATAGTGACTTGATATTTTATACATTATGAAACAATCACAAGTCTAGTTACTATCACCAAAGTTATTGTATTATTGATTATATTCCTTACACTATACAGTAATCCCTATAACATTTATTTTATAACTATAATTTTGTATCTCTTAATCTTCCTCACCTATTTCACCTATCTTCACATCCGTCTCCACTATGGTGACCACCAGTTTGTTCTCTTTATCTATAAGTCAGTTTTTGTTGTTTGTTCATTTGTTTCAGTTTTAAATTCCACATATAAGTGTAATTATACAGTATTTGGCCTTCTCTAACTCGTTTTATAATACCCACTAGGTCCATCCATTTTATCACAAATGGAATGATTTATTTTTCATGGGTGAGTAATATTCCCTTGTGTATATACACATCTTCTCTATCCATTCACTACAAATGCCCATTTAAATGTATATAGATGGAAATTTAGGTTGCTTCAATATCTTTGCTATTATAAATATCTGCAATGAATATTGAAGTGCATATATCTTTTTGAATTAGTGTTTTTTTCTTTAGCTAACTAACCTGATATGGAATTGCTAGACTGTACAGTAGTTTTATTTTTACTTGTTGAAGAACTTCCATATTGCTTTCCATAGTGAATGTACTAACTTACATTCCTATCAACAGTGCACAAGGATTGTCTTTTCTCTACATCTTTATCAATGCTTGTTATTTCTTATTATTTATTTTTTGGTGTTAGCCATGACAACAGGTGTGAGGTAATACCTCATTCTGATTTTGATGTGCATTTCCCTCAAATTAGTGATGCTGAGCTGTATGTCTTCTTTGGAAAAATATCCATTTCCTCTACCAACTTTCAATCAAATAGTTTATTTTTGATATTGATATATGTTCTTAATAACTTTTGAATATAAGTCCCTTATCTGAGGTATCATTTGCAAATATCTTCTCCCATTCAGTACACAATCCTTTCATTTTGTTGATGGAATCTAATCCAATTACATTTAAAGTGATTATTGCTAAGTATGTCTTATTGCCACTTCCTTAATTGTTTGTTTCTGGTTTTGTTTGTTTTTGAAAGTATTTCTCTGTTGCTGTCTTCTTCTCTAAGTCCCTTCCACTGTGGTTTGATGATTTTCTTTAGTTTTGTGATTGGATTCTTTCTCTTTATTTTCGTGTATCTATTACAGGTTTTTGGTTACCATGAGGTTCATATATATCATCATATACATATATGATGTTTAAGCTGATAGTCACTGAAGTTTGAATACAGCCTAAAAGCACCTTTTTACTCCCCACCTTTTGTTTTCTGTTTTTGACATATTTTTTAATATGTAACTTCTCATTGTAAATATAGTTAATTTTACTACTTTTGTCTATTGCCCTTCATATAAGATTTTAAACTGGCTGATTTACTGCCTTTACTGTATACATTTGCCTTTAACAGTGAGATTTTTTCTCTCATGTATTTTCTTATTACTAGCAACTGGCTTTTGTTTTCTTCTCTTAAACAAGATCCTTTAGTATTTTTGGCAAGACCAGTTCAGTGGCAATGAACTCCTTTAGTTTTCATTTATCTGGGAAACTTTTAACCTGTCCTTCAATTCTGAATTGCTGAGTAAATTATTCATGTTTATAAGTTTTTCCCTTTCATCACTTTAAATATGTCATTCTGTTCTTGTCTGCAAAGTTTCTGCTGAAAAATCAGCAAATAACCTTATGAAGGTTTCCTTATATAAGACTAGCGCTTTTCTCTTGTTGCCTTTAAAACTCTCCTTTAACTTTTGCCATTTTAATTATCTGTATTCTTGTGAATCTCTTTAGGTCCACCTTGAGACTTCCTGTGTTTCCTGGATCTGAATATCTGTTTCCTTCCCCAGGTTAAAGGCATTTTCAGTCATTATTTCTTTAAATAAATTTTCTGCCCCTTTCTCGCTTTTTTCTCCTCTGGGACCCCTACAATGCAAACATCAGGACACTTGATGTTATCCCAAAGATTCCTTAAAAGTATCTTCCTTTTTAAAATATTCTGGTTTTTTTTCACCTGGTGGGTGATTTCCACTATTGTCTTTCAGATAGCTAACTCATTCTACTGTATCATCCAATCTGCTGTTGACTCCCTCTGTATATTTTATTTCCTATACTGCATTCTTCAGCTCTCATTGGGTCTTCTTGTACTTTTTATCTCTTTGATGAATTTATCATTATGTTCCTTCATTCTTCTCCTGAGTTCAAAGAGCATCTTAAAATTATTTTTTATATTTAAATTTATTTTTCTTTTCCTCTGAATATCTTTTTTTCTTGTATTATTATTTTTTTTCTGTATTCATTTATTTTTATTAGTTGGAGGCTAATTACTTTACATCATTGTAGTGGTTTTTGTCATACATTGAAATGAATTAGCCATGGATTTACATGTATTCCCCATCCCGGTCCCCCCTCCCACCTCCCTCTCCGCCCTATCCCTCTGGGTCTTCCCAGTGCACCAAGTCCGAGCACTTGTCTCATGCATCCAACCTTCGTTTTGGCGGTACTGGGTCTTCACTGCTCTGTGAGGGCTTTCTCTATTTGTGGCATCTGGGGGCTCCTCTCTAGCAGTGGTCTGCATGCGTCTCGCTGCAGTGGCTTCATCTGGGGGCTACTCTCTAGCAGTGGTCTGCATGCTTCTCGCTGCAGTGCCTTCATCTGGGGGCTACTCTCTAGCAGTGGTCTGCATGCGTCTCGCTGCAGTGCCTTCATCTGGCGGCTACTCTCTAGCAGTGGTCTGCATGCGTCTCGCTGCAGTGCCTTCATCTGGAGGCTACGCTCTAGCAGTGGTCTGCATGCTTCTGGCTGCAGTGGCTTCATCTGGGCGTTACTCTCTAGCAGTGGTCTGCATGCGTTTCGCTGCAGTGGCTTCATCTGGGGGCTCCTCTCTAGCAGTGGTCTGCATGCTTCTCGCTGCAGTGCCTTCATCTGGGGGCTACTCTCTAGCAGTGGTCTGCATGCTTCTCGCTGCAGTGGCTTCATCTGGGGGCTCCTCTCTAGCAGTGGTCTGCATGCTTCTCGCTGCAGTGACTTCACCTGGGGGCTACTCTCTAGCAGTGGTCTGCATGCTTCTCGCTGCAGTGGCTTCATCTGGGGCTCCTCTCTAGCAGTGGTCTGCATGCTTCTCGCTGCAGTGCCTTCATCTGGGGTCTACTCTCTAGCAGTGGTCTGCTTGCTTCTCGCTGCAGTGGCTTCATCTGGGGGCTCCTCTCTAGCCGTGGTCTGCATGCTTCTCGCTGCAGTGCCTTCATCTGGAGGCTACGCTCCAGCAGTGGTCTGCATGCTTCTCGCTGCAGTGGCTTCATCTGGTGCAGAACAGGGACTCTAGGACATGGAGGCTTCCACAGCTGTGGCTCATGCTCTTGGACGCCTCGCAGCATGTGGGATCTTCCAGGACCAAGGACTGAACCTGGGTCCTGTGTGTGGTCAGACAGATTCTTAACCCCAGACCACCAGGGAAGCCCATTGAGGAGGAATTTAATGACCACTTTGTGGGACTCTCTATCAGGTGAAATACTTATTTCAGTTTCATCCAGTTTTTATCTGGGGTTTTATATATTCTTTGGGGGAACAAATTCCTCTGTCTACTCATTTTGTTTTGACTTTCTGTGTTTGTTTCTATGAATTAGGCAAAACAAGTCCCTCTCTTAGCCTTACAGGTGTGGTCTTGTGTAGCAGCATCCCCTTTGAAGACTGTGTGTGTCAGGAGGCTTTGGCAGGCCAGATGGAGCTAGAGTGGGCATAATCTTGGTGGGTAGTCTTGAGAAGCTCAATGCTGGATCCACCTGAAAAGATAACTGTAGCTAAGGTGGGTGGTGGCTGAGGATGTCCCGGGGCACACTGATGGCTGGATCATTTATAAGAAGGACTTTTAATGTCCCCATTTTACAGAGAAACTGGAGGCCAGAGAATCTGGTTGAGTTAGCTAAGATTATAGACGAAGTAAACAGAGAGATGAGGTTGCATAGGCTGACTCCACACTTATTAACAATACCGCAGGCAAAGTTTTCAACAACTTTGCTAAAATACTTCCATTCTTTTTATATTCATCTGCAACAACTGTGTGAAGGCTGGGCCCATGTTCAAGTGACTCCTCTTTTTCTTAAACAGCAGTAGTAAAAATCTATCTAGATATTTTCCCACTTCTGAGAAGATGCTATGCAATAAAAGAGGCCAAAACCCAACAAGAAGTAATGAGACTTAGGGGCACAAACATCTCCAAATTGAGAGAGGTCAAACTAGAAGACTGAGGTGTCTCACCTATTGTGATAGTGCTTCTATGAGGTATCAAGGGATAGTGAAGGAAAGGATTTGTGAGAATATCTAAATGGAAGAAGGAGATTTTACCTACCAGTATGTAAAAATGACAAATCTAGAGTTAGCATATATTTTGTTATCTAAAGCACATTAACTGAGAATGAAGGAGCACTGCATAAATTGGAATGACAGGTGCTAATTTGATTACACAACAGCTAAATGGATTTAAGGTAGTTCTGGGATGCTGAATTCCAAATAGGAAAAGGCGTACATTAGGGCTGTGTATTGTCACCCTGCTTGTCTAACTTATATGCAGAGTACATCATGAGAAACGCTGGGCTGGAAGAAGCACAAGCTGGAATCAAGATTACCGGGAGGAATATCAATAACCTCAGATATGCAGATGACACAACCCTTATGGCAGAAAGTGAAGAGGAACTAAAAAGCCTCTTGATGAAAGTGAAAGAGGAGAGTAAAAAAGTTGGCTTAAAGCTCAACATTCAGAAAACTAAGATCATGGCATCTGGTCCCATCACCTCATGGGAAATAGATGGGGAGACAGTGGAAACAGTGTCAGACTTTACATTTTTGGGCTCCAAAATCACTGCAGATGGTGATTGCAGCCATGAAATTAAAAGACACTTACTCCTTGGAAGGAAAGTTATGACCAACCTAGATAGCATATTAAAAAGCAGAGATATTACTTTGCCAATGAAGGCCCATCTGGTCAAGGCTATGGTTTTTCCAGTGGTCATGTATGGATGTGAGGGTTGGACTGTGAAGAAAGCTGAGCACTGAAGAATTGATGCTTTTGAACTATGGTGTTGGAGAAGATGCTTGAGAGTCCCTTGGACTGCAAGGAGATCCTACAAGTCCATCCTAAAGGAGATCAGTCCTGGGTGTTCACTGGAAGGACTGATGCTGAAGCTGAAACTCCAGTACTTTGGCCACCTCATGCGAAGAGTTGACTCATTGGAAAATACCCTGATGCTGGGAGGGATTGGGGGCAGGAGGAGAAGGGGACGACAGAAGATGAGATGGCTGGATGGCATCACCGACTCGATGGACATGAGTTTGAGTAAACTCTGGGAGTTGGTGATGGACAGGGAGGCCTGGCGTGCTGTGATTCATGGGGTTGCAAAGAATCAGACACGACTGAGCAACTGAACTGACTGACTGGATGCCGAATCATTTATTTCAGTGACTATATCACTCATTGTGAAATGAATAATATCTCCAAATATTTGTATGAAGCATTGATCTCAATTTTCCTTAAATAATTGAGGTATTGGAAGGTTACAGTTGTATTAAATGTATTTTGTGTAAGAAAGAGTTAACAATACTAAGGAAATTACACAAGTACATAAAATTTTTAATTGCTCAGAAAATTAAAAAAATTGCAAACTAAAATACCATATTTAATTATGTCCTATCAGAAGTTTCCTAAGTTAAATACAAAATTGATTTTTCTAGGATTGCTCCATTCTTAACCCTCACTTTAGATTTAAGTACTATATACATTTCATTATTGTCATCCCTTAGGAAATATATTCTTTTTATTTAAAAATAGAGAAACAAAGAAATGCTAAAGGAAAAAGTTCATAATGATATTTAACATAATTATTGTTTTGAAAAAGTTAATGTATGATTTATTATTAGAAAAAATTATTTTCAAGTATTTTATAAGGAAATAGATGCCTGGAGGACAATTTTTCTCCAACATTACATTTTATCTAACAACTCATTCTGTTTTCTTAATGTATCTTACCACACTCAAGCACTGAGCTGTTCATTTTAGTGTCAGCTGGCAAACCCTTGTGTATTTCCAGATGAATCTAATTCCTGAAAGATTATAAACCTTTCTAAAAATTAATGACCCAGGCAAAAGTCCCTCTATAAACAAGCCATTTCTACTCATGAATCTTAATTAGTAAAGGTTTTTTTAAGCTAAGATTTCCCAAGTTCCCTCTATGGATGAAGAATATCCTTTTATTCTTAGCAACTGCATCGTAATACATTTGCAACACTCCTAGAACTTGAACAAGGTAGGCTATATATAAGCTCATGTTCTCAAATTTTAATGTGAGTAAGAACCACTTGGGAAGTTTGTTAAAAATGCATATCCCTAGTCTACATCCTCAGAGGTTCATGGTCAGTAGGATTTGGCTAAGACACAGGAACTTGCATTTTTAATAAGCAGTCAAGTCATTCTAATGAAGATTGCTCTAGACTGCATCTCTGTTCTGGGGCTTTTTGAGAGTTAGTCTGCAACATTTCATAGGAGATAAGTAAATTTAATGTGTCAATCCAGCTCCCATTCAACCATTCAGAATCATATAAGGATATGTAATATAAATTCAGTTTTTTCAAAAACACAGCTGATCAGAATCATCCTAATTATTTCCCAAAGAAGGAAATAAAAAAATAATAATAACAAAAATGAAAAATGGTAGAGTGGGCAATGAGAGGAGGTAAACTCTCATTATCCTTGGAAAGATTTACCAAAAAAAAAAAAAAAAAGCCCACAACAATGATTCAGTTACAGTGAAAGCTGGAAATTTTAAATACAGACTCGTATGGACAAACACATACACCCATATGTAAATAGAGTCTTATGTAGACTGACATATCCTTCTTGAATAAATGACAAAGAAAAGGAAATATATAATATAGGTGAAATAAAATTACAAGAATCAAGTTAAAATAAGAAAATTATTTCATTTTTTCTGAGAATAATACACCATTTTAAAATTTTCTTTTTCTTGGCCATGCCACAAAGCATGCAAGATCTTAGTTCCCTGACCAGTGGACATTTGCCCCCTGCACTCGAAGCATGGAGTTTTAATCACTGGACCACCAGGGAAGTTCCAATAACATATCTTTCTGAAGTACTAATTAGAAGAAATATTCTTTCACATTGTCCATAATTGTTAGATTCAAGATGCTTTTCAAAATAATATTCAAATTTTCACTCTCATTTTCATACATGACATACCTACTTGTAAAATGAACATTTATTCCACCCCTTATTTAAGCAGCTACTTAGAACAGTTTACTGTTTTATCTTATAGCATTATATATTGATACACTGATTTGTTTTAAAGAGAAAATAAATGAAGCTACAATAAAAATGGTGTTTTTCAAGCTAAGTATTCTTTTCTATATAAAATATTTATTTTCAGTAGTTTCATTACAACTGTGCATCTGTGAATAAAAGAGGGCATCTGGAAACCCAGTTTTAGCCATCCAAGTAACAAATCATTCTAAAGGAACATTGAAATTGCAGATGCTCATGCAGTCTCTTTTTAGGGATTCAGGTATTAGCAGTTTTCTTCATCTGTGTTTTGTTACCAAATCATTATATCAGAAACTGCTGCTTTCACTGTCAATATGTTTGGTTGTTTATTTTTTTCCCCCATCTATTGGTTGCTTAGAATTTTGTCATATCATCTGTCAGATGAGTCACCTAGAAACTGGTTACCACCTAGCCATGACTGACACAGAGTGGGCAGCAAGGTGTAGCAGAAAGAACACTGAATTTGAAGTTCCAGCCCCAAGTATTTAGGTTAGGTGAAACAGAAGGGCAGATCAAGGTTTTTTCATTCCTTCAAATTACATAATTCAAGGTTTCCTTTAAGTTAAAGTCACCAGGGCCTGGGCAGGGGCCCGTGAAAATGAGGGACCCTAAAACTTAAACTTTGGTAGCTACATAGCAAATCTGCCTCTGGAGAGACTCATAATTCTCCATGATGATAAATCTAAAGTGGAAGGCACAATGTCTGCCCAACCTGCATTGCCAGATTAATGTAAGGGATCTAAATAACAAGTGAAAAGGCATTGAGTGTCTTGCAAATGCAAGTTGCTTAGGAAGTAGTAACTCAGTACTAAGGCTGACTGCTGCTAGTTCCCTGAGTCCAGGCTACTTGGAAAGTGTCCACTTTTGCACAGTTTTTCAGGGTTCTTGGCTGCTTACTCTCCATGGTCTCCATGGATTTCAACATTGCTTCACTGACCAATCAGTTCCAGTTCAATCACTTTAGTAATCATTTATTAGGTGCCTACTCTGGTCAAGAAACTACTTCCTATCATCATCATTTTGGAGTCTGCAGGTTGCTCACTGTGACTAGTGGATAGAATATAACATACATGAAATCATGAATGGCCTTATAACCGAACTATTACTTCTAGAATATATCATCTGCTATGTTTGATTATATATATGCGCATAGCCAGACAACAATCTCGAATAACATCAGAGTATCTGGGGGGTGAGGCCCAACTACCAGTAAAACTTTCCAACTAACTCCATTGGGAAGCCAGGCTTGAGAACCTTTAACTGTTTTAGAGAACCTGACTGGATTGAGAATTACTGGAAGTGATCTTCCTCCCAGTAACTCTGGGGTGCCACATCTAATACGCAGTAAGCTTTAAGAATATTAATTCCTAAGCATCACCTGCGGTGACTTTTGGTGTTACAGCTTTAGGTTGGATAGGGCCAAGGGCTACTTATTTTCAAAAAGTATTCTAGGTTATTCTGATGTAGGTGACAAGCATATCAGACTTCCTATAACTTGTATATCACTCAGATGACACAAAGCCTGCAGTGTCTTGAATTACAATTGTTATGTAAATTTTTATCTCTTCCACAAAACAGCAGTTGCTGAGGGCAAGGACCAGGACTTTAGCACCAGAAATCTTTGGCCATACATCAACATACACACCATAGTTCTTTAAAGATTTAATAAGTATTTCTATGTTCAATTTATTAGAGAAAAAAAAGGTAGCTCTCTAGTGATACCTTTCAAATTCCACAGGTCCCAGTGGCCATTTTTAAGATACACTGTCAGCAGAAATAAAATTATTCACGCTATTTAGTGATAAATGAATGAGTAATACATAGCTTATTAATAGTTTCACAGATTGCTTCCAGTAGGGTATTGCCATTCTCAATTCCACAGTTCTTGAAGGGTCTTGACAAGCTTATCTGAAATAGTATCACAGGACATGTTTCCAAGATAAACTTATTCTTTCTGACAAGATCTATATTTTCAATCAATAGAAGTCTCATTCAAAGGATTCTTCACACCACAGCTAAGTAAATTCAAGTTCTATATTAGTACATAAATTTACTGAACAAATTCCAAGGTTATGCTGAGGATCACATTTTTAAGTCTACTTTATTCCTAAAATGTCAGGCTGAAATATAGAATGCAGATGCCTTCATGGTAAAGTTCTCTGCATGGGGAGGACCCAACAAATAAATAGGCATCTTTTTGTTTCTCCTAAGGCTGTGAAAAGTTACAAATACACAAAGAAACATAAAAAGCAATAGCTATCTAAGACTGTATTGGTGCTCAAAATAATAAAATAAATATTGGCCTCATAGTCACATAGTTTCAGAATTGGACATTAAGGGCTTCCCTGGTAGCGTAACTGGTAAAGAATCTGCCTACAATGCACGAGACCCCGGTTCAATTCCTGGGTCAGGAATCTCCCCTGGAGAAGGGATAGGCTACCCATTCCAGTATTCTTAGGCTCCCCTGGTGGCTCAGATGTTAAAGAATCCACTCACAGTGCAGGAGGTTCAATCTATGCGGGAGACCTGGGTTTGATCCCTTGGTTGGCAAGATCCCCTGAAGGAGAAAGGCAACCTACTCCAGTATTCCTGCCTGGAGAATCCCCATGGACAGAGGAGCCTGGCGGTCTACAGTCCATGGGGTTGCAAAGAGTCAGACATGACCAAGTGACTAAGCACACAGTCCATAGCGATTGTTAACATCATTTCTTAACCCGTCTCTGAATTCCCACTTAAAAAACATTTCTGACATAAGGCCCTACATTTCAGCTTAACAGTAATTTTTAATGCTTCTCAAAGCAACTCACTCACTTTGAGGGAAACATAAACTTTCTTGTATGCAACTGACATTTTCAAACCATCCATATATTTGGGCTTTCACACTCACACCAAGGTTTGCTACTGGCTGTGCCTTTTAATTTTCTGACACACAACCTAGCCAGAGTCACAGACAGGCCAAGAGAAAATAAAAAGTTACTCAATCTACTTATTCATTGATAGGTGAATTACTTCTGGCATGTCTGCTTCTCACCATTTGCATCAAGTCTTCTGGCTAATCAGTGTCTTTAGGACAAGATATTGCTTTTGTTTCCGAGTCTCTTTCTTCCTGCTTGCCTATGGATTTAACACTTACTTGGAAGATTTTTATCTAAACCTCTCAGTGATTCCAGACTCAAACCTGACCTAGTCCAGTGTCCTAGATCACTTGTCAATTAGCAAAAGAAAATATCTTATTTGTCTTCTGACAGTTTTCAAATGACAAAGATAGTTATCCTTATTTACCCCCAATGTTCTGCTTTTAATTCCTTTGAAATTTCAATGATTTTTTTTTCCACTAGGCAGATTTTCCAAATAAGTTCTGTACTAGTTAATAAGTTCTGTGCACAGATGACCTATAAATCTAGATTAATAAATCTACTTGAAAGTGTTGCCTGCACTGAAAATTTGGCCTGACCTAACACGAGCATTATTAATTTTACCACATATCTGGTATCCTTCCTAATTGCTCCATTGGATGTACCCATTAACAGCCATGCTTTCTCCAACTTAAATTGCTAAGATAATGATTCACTGCCCCCAGTGAATCTAGTAACCTCCTAACTGGTCTCCCTGCTTCCAATCTGTTACCTTCAATCTATTTTCAACACAGTAGCCACAGCGACCTGGTTAACAGACAAGTCAGATCAGGACACTTCTATGGTGAAAGCTGTTACCTTCAATCTATTTTCAACACAGTAGCCACAGCGACCTGGTTAACAGACAAGTCAGATCAGGACACTTCTATGGTGAAAGCTGTCCGAAGGCTTCTGTCTCCCTCTGAGTAAAGACCAAAGCCCTTCATCTAGAATTTCATAATAATACATATTTTTTTATTTAAAAATCCTTTATTATGTTAAGAAAATCTCATTCTATTCCTTCTGTGTCAACAGTCTTTATCATGAATAACTGTTAAATCTTATCAAAGGATTTTCCTGCATCTATTGAAATGATCCTACTTCTCCTTTAACCTGCTGATATAAATTATGTTTAAAGATCTTATGTTAAAACATCTTTGACTACCTGATTAAAACCAACTAAGTCAAGCTATATTACTTTCTATACAATGTTATGCTCAGACTTATATTTTCTTTAAGACATTGATGTTTTGTTCAAATATGAAAATGGCCTGATTTCTCTTTTTTTATATTACCCTTGTGTAGATTTGGTGCATGCGTGCTCAGTTGTGTCAGACTCTTTGCAACCTTAAGTGCTGTAGCTGGCCAATATCCTCTGTCCAAGCGATTTTCTAGGCAAGAATACTGGAGGGGGTTGCCATTTACTCCACCAGGGTATCTTCTTGATGCAGAAGTCAAATCCAAGGCTCCTGCATTGGCAGGAAGATTCTGGAAGTCCTTTTATTAAGGTTATAATTAAGGCTACAATCAGCTTTGTGATACTTGGAGTAACAGGCAAGTTTGACCTTGGTGTACAAAATGAAGCAGGGCAAAGGCTAACAGAGTTTTGCCAAAAGAATGTACTGGTCATAGCAAACACCATCTTTCAACAACATAAGAGACACCTCTACATATGGACATCACAAGATGGTCAATACTGAAGTCAGAAGCTCTAGACAGCCAGCAAAAACAAAACAGGGAGCTGACTGTGGCTCACATCATGAACACCTTAGTGCAAAATTCAGACTTAAATTGAAGAAGTAGGGAAAATCACTAGACCACTCAGGTATGATATAATCAAATCCTTTACAAATAGATAGTGGAAGTGAAAAATAGATTCAAGGGATAAGAATTCATAGACAGAGTGCCTGAAGAACTATGGATGGAGGTCTGTGACACTGTACAGGAGACAGTGATAAAGACCATACATCCCCAAGGGGGAAAAAATGCAAAAAGGCAAATTGGTTGTCTGAGGAGGCCTTACAAATAGCTATGAAAAGAAGAGAAGCTAAAGTCAAAGAAGAAAAGGAAAGAAATAGCCATCTGAATGAAGAGTTCCAAACAATAGAAAGAAGAGATAAGAAAGCCTTCCTCAGTGATCAACGAAAAGAAGTAAAAGGAAACAATAGAATGGGAAACACTAGAGATCTCTTCAAGAAAATGAGAGATACCAAGGGAACATTTCATGCAAAGATGGGCTCAATAAAGGACAGAAATGGTATGGACCTAACAGAAGCAGAAGATATTAAGAGATGGTAAGAATACACAGAAGAACTATACAAAAACATTTTAATGACTGAGATAACCATGATGGTGTGATTACTCACCTAGAGCCAGACATCCTGGAATGTGAAGTCAAGTGGGCCTCAGGAAGCATCACTACAAACAAAGCTAGTGGAGGTGATGGAATTCCAGCTGAGCTACTTCAAATCCTAACAGATGATGCTGTAAAAGTGCTGCACTCAATATGCCAGCATATTTGGAAAAGACAGCAGTGCCACAGAACTGGAAAAGGTCAGTTTACATTCCAATCCCAAAGAAAGACAATCCCAAAGAATACTCAAACTACTGCACAATTGCACTCATCTCACACACTAACAAAGTAAAGCTCAAAATTTTCCAAGCCAGGTTTTAACAGTACATGAACTGTGAACTTCCAAATGTTCAACCTGGATTTAGAAAATACAGAAGAAGGAGATATCAAATTGACAACATCCATCAGATCAACAAAAAGGCAAGAGAGTTCCAGAAAACCATCCTCTTCTGCTTTTTGACTATGGTAAAGCATTTGTGTGGATCACCAGAAACTGTGGAAAAGTCCTCAAGAGATAGGAATACCAGACCATCTTACCTGCCTCCTGAGAAATTGTATGCAGGTCAAGAAGCAACAGTTAGAACTGGACATGGAAAAACAGACTGATTCCAAATTAGCAAAGAAGTACATCAAGACTGTATCTTGTCACAGACTTATTTAACTTATATGCAGAGTACATCATGTGAAATGCCAGGCTGGAAGAAGCACAAGGGGAAATAAGATTGTCGGCAATAACATCAATAACCTAAGGTACACAGATAACACCACCCTTATGGCAGAAAGTGAAGAGGAGCTAAAGAGCTTTTTGATGAAAGTAAAACAGGAGAATGAAAAATTTGGCTTAAAGCTCAACATTCAAAAACCTAAGATCATGGCATCTGGTCCCATCATTTCATGGCAAATAAATGGGGAAACAATTGAAACAGTGACAGAGTTTATTTTCATGGGCTCCAGTATCGCTGCAGATGGCGAGTTCAGCCATGAAATTAAAAACGCTTGCTCCTTGGAAGAAAAGCTATGACCAATCTAGATCACATATTAAATAGCAGCAACATTACCTGCTGACAAAGGTCCATCTAGTCAGAGCTATGGTTTTTCCAGTAGTCGTGTATGGATATGAGAGTCGGACTATAAAGAAATCCGAGCGCCGAAGAATTGATGGTTTTGAAATGTGTGGTTGGAGAAGACTTGAGATTCTCTTGGACTGCAAGGAGGTCAAACCAGTCAATCCTTTTGGGAATCAGTCCTGAATATTAATTGAAAGGACTGATGCTGAAGCTCAACCTCCAATACTTTGGCCACCTGATGCAAAGAACTGACTCCTTGGAAAAGACCCTGATGCTGGGCAGACTGAAGGTAGGAGGAGAAGGGGATGACAGAGGATGAGGTGGTTGGATGGTGTCACTGACTTGATGGACATGAGTTTGAGCAAGTTCTGGGAGTTGGTGATGAACAAGGAAGCCTGCTGTGCTACAGTCCATGGGGTTGCAAAGAGTCAGATATAACTGAACTGAACTGAATCAGCTTTGTAAATTAGGAATACTGCTGGGACTTTCTGCTTCTTAAAAATGTCAATGGTTCTCAGAAACTGCAATATGCTTACCTAGTACATCATTTCCAGATTCCCGGATGTCAATTTTGCACAATCTACATTTTAAAATCTCTAACATCTCTGCTTCCCATCATTCTCAGATAGTAGCTTTGCTTCTTATATTATTGTGAAAATGAAGTCAATCAAAATAGATTGTCAACGAACTTCCAGGACTGTAAGTATCCATATATCTACATATATAACCATCTTGCTTCAACAAAGGAAGTGATCAAATACTGCTAACAAACATATGGCCATTTTATCATTTCAACACTTCAAAAAACACATGGATAAAGCATATTATCTTTGTATATTGAGACTATTGATTATTTTGTTGTCTATTCATAAAGTTGTTAAAATTATGTTTTCCGTTTTAATCAGGAGACAAAGAAACTGGGAATTCTAGAATTTAAAACTATATCTATATTTGTCTGTGTTATTTATGATAATGCTATTTTGAGTATTTTACTACCTTTCTTTTGACTGAGAGAAAGGAAAATCAAGGAAGTCAAAGGCAAAAAATGAAATACATAAAGCAGATTAGTGCCTCACACTCCTTGTGAAAAGACTGTCCAAAAAATGTTGACTGTGTGGTTTTTCCTCCATTCTGTTTATGGTAATTTATCATTCTGTGACATTCCAACCCTTCTTAATCATTATTGTAATTAGCTTTGCATGTAGCCATCTGCCATGGAAGCTATCTTGATTGAACTGTACAGGGTATGAGGTATCAGTACTGGGTATTTGCTTTAAAATGATACATTTGAGAAAGAGAACCTACATTTTAAAACTATATTTACTACATGATGCTTTAGACAACATGTTAGATATCACATAAAATAGCATACTTTATTAAAATATTTTCATCCAAATTTAGCTATTGTATGCATTAAATGCCATTCATACAATATTAGATATCAAAATACAGCCACTATTACCTGTTTAAATTTCAACACTGAATAAAATTCTACTCAATAAAGGATCCTTTGATAAATTCATCTGTGTGACAAAAGTTACTTTCTTAAGAATCTCTAAAGTTTTCCTAACTTTTTTATTTTAGTTATACAACATTCTTAGTATTTACCATAATACATTTACTTTAAAAAAAAAGAAAGCTGGGGTTACCAAAATTTTTGTAGTTTACTCCATGTATTCATGATATTTACTGTGTCCCTACATTCTAAGGTATTGCACAACAAATATCTGAAAGTCAAAAGCTGATGAAATCGTTGTGTCACCAGCAAGCCCAGGGATTTCTTTTTTGAATTTTATAGTTTATCCAATTAATTGATACATTTTTCTTTCTCTCCTTCATTCCTCCCTCTCCTCCTCTCTGTTCTTTATCCCCTTCCTTTTTTTATTTCTTAAGCATTTTAATACGCATCTTAATGTTAGGTTGAGGTTTAAAGAACTGTGCCAGTTAGAAATTGCCAGTGAAGTCTGAAAACAGACAAAGAAGTCCATTATTTATCACTCGCTAGATATTTCACCTTAGAAAAACTGTAGAATGATTCAAAAGTACCTGTTTTCTCAGAAGAAACACTTGAGACAACCATACTTACAGAATGCAGACTATTAGGTTCAATTATGTGTGTAAATCACAAAGCGCTATTCATGGCATGTTGGCGTTGCTTGGTCACTCAGTTGTCTCCAGCTGCTTTTGCGACTCCAGGTACTGAAGCCCCACAGTCTCCTCTGTACATGGGATTTCCCAGGCAAGAACACTGGAGTGAGTTGCCATGTCCTTCTCCAGGGAATCTTTTCAACCCTGGGGTTGAATCTGCATCATAGTTTCTTTATTACTGAGCCACCTGGACAGACCCTATGGGGCTTATAGAAGCTGGCATATATGAATGAAGCTGATTAACTGAAAGTAAATCCCATTTTCTTGTTCAGAGTGGTTGACTAATAAAGAAATAACTACATTAAATGTGAAACTGTAAGATGGCGGTATGAGCAAAATGCTAAAGAAACAGAAGGAATACCTAAATATTTCTGCAAAAGATAGGTCATGAATATCTGTCTGAATACTAAAGGAAAAGTAGGACTTTGCCAGATGAAGAATGAATGGGCATGTATTTTGTGTACGGAAAACAATATCTGCAGTATACAGAGTTTAGAGCTATATTGACTATAGAGAGACTCTATGTGGCTGAAGGGTAGGAAGCCTTGGAGAAGCAGGAAGAGATTATGCGAGGAAATAGTCTGTGCAAATGCATGAATGTCACACTAGGGAACAGAGAGCTGTGGAAGGACCAGCGATCTCTAACCGCCATTGATACTGATCCCTCCAGCCATCAAGGCTTTTGGCAGGGCCCAGGGCAGCCCCTGAGGTCAATCACCTCTAACAAAACAGGTATATTGACCCCACTGCTGAACAGGTATGTTCTTTGTGTCAGGATATTAAAAAGACTTGGAAACCTTACACATGAACCTTAAAATAAATATATTGTGCTTATACTTGCTCCATTTTAGATGTTTCTTATCTTGACTGCACATTGGAAAAAGCAATGGACATTGAGCAAAGTCACAAACAGAAGTGTGAGGGCGGAAATTAAATGACCCAGATGAAGAGCCTGCCTTGAAACGGGAGACCCTGCAGTTTGGTACAAACTCAGTTGGTACTCTCTTAGTATCTGCTTAAGAGTATCAGCCAAAACATACCTCTATTCTTGGAAAGGTATTCCAGGGTTCCTGGTACATAGACTGACCCACTTACATTTTACAAGTGTCTATTTATTTCTGCTCAGAGGATTAGGGTATCCTTCTGGGACATATGGCTAAACATAGTGGAGGAGCAGGCAGCCCTGGTTTGGGTATTCACAGCTGACTGGCTGTTCCTGCCGAGAGTTGGCCTGTGTGTGAAGCTGCTGCTGACGCTATTACATTACACCTTCCTCTTGTACTAACATAAGACTGAGGCCTAAGTTATTTTGCCTTCAGCTCACAATTTTCAAAAGACTCTTGGGTCAATTCCATATATTTTAGACATTTCAAAAACAAAGAATAAAAGTCCAGACTACTTTACCTTACAAAAAAATGTTATAGAATTAAAAAAGGATGAAGTACAAGATCAAAGTGGTATTCATGTGAGTCAGTGGCTGCAGCAGGGAGCTGCTTCACTTTGCCACTCTGCTATTATAGCTAGCTTTTTGCTACCTACTGTCTGCTCTGAGGGCTCACCGCTGAGATCAAGCTGGCAGCGAGCTACACTGCTAGACCAAGTCATCACACCAGCCCTGTGCTGCCTGCGGTAGAGAACAGGAGCAGTATGGACGTTGTCAAGATTTTAATTTGATCTGATTGTACACAGGGCAGTACGTCTGATCTCACTGCTTGTATCTGGATGGAGACAAGTATATGCTTTTCTACTCAAAGCCTAGTCTGAGATTAAAAAATCTGCAGTCCCTCCTGGTGAGTAACCTTGCCTGCTTTGAAAGCTGGGGAGTTCTGCAATGGCTGGAAATAAGGATGGATCTATGGGGAAGCAAACACACCTTGTACTGGTGTTCCAATTCAGCAGAAAGTCCTGAAACATGGAGAGTCGGGTAAAACAATGTGTAGGTGTGAGAACAGGCAGTATAGGAAAAGGGCGTCCTCTCCTAGGCAGGTTATATCTGGGTCACGCACAGGGCAAAATTCTCCCAAATGATATAATTCACCTCACATAATTACACATACATCATTGCAAAAGAGCAGCCAGTGCTTCCAAGAGTAATGTTCAATATACTCAAAATTCTGTTCCATTTGCAACCCCAGGTATTAAATCAGAAGGACAGAGATTGGCAAGAGCTAGGGAGGGTATCTGATTTGAAGGAGTTAGATTATGATCATGTGGCAATTGTAATACAAACATATGGACAAACGCTCTAAAGGAGGTATGAAGAGAACATTGGAGGAATGTAAATGACCAATGAGGAAGGCAACCCAGCAGTGGTGGGACCAACTATTTGGATGATTTGGCCTAAGAATTCTTGGCACAGAGAACCCAAAAGAAACTAAAGACAGTATGGTAATTCATTTCAAGCTTTTGCAAACAAGTAAAAATAGAAACAAGAAGAAATTAGCGAGGGAAGAAAAGAAAATGAAGAAATTCTCTGAATAAAGTTTATTAAAATTTGTAAATAAACACATCCCCTAATATGATATTCCTTTCAAAAGTGTCAGCATTGTATTCTAAACATCATAGGTATAATATATTTATCAATGAAATGTAAAATTTTGAATCCATGGACATATATAAAATACAGGTAAGACTCAGAAGAAATGGTTGATTTAATTTCCCCACTCCCATCATAAGCAACTGCATCATTTCTCTGATGTTACTGCTTATAAAATAAATTATCTTTGAAGAATTTGACATAGCCAAAGTTTTGCATTATTTTACTTCAGGAATGATCTCCAGGGAGAACGAGAGTCCTTGGATCATTATTGCTATGTTAAAATCAATTGAGATTGATCAGAGAAAGAGAGTCAAAATAATAAAACAGAAAACACTCAAAGGAATTCAAGTCTTATAACATGAAGAGTTCATAACAAACTTTTCCATCCTTAAGAGCAAAGGCTATGGTAAATTGAAAATGGCTTTCACACCTTAATCAAGAGCTATTATCTTTAGTTTTTTCTTACTTTAACAACTTATTTTGATATAAAATCTCAGACAAAATAAAACTGTTTTATGTTATAAAATATGATCCATATTTAGGATATTGATTCAAAGTCCTTATCAGAATTCTCACTGCAAAATATTAGATGAGTATGTTTTAACTAGTATCTCCCCATGCTGTTGGAAACTTGAGACCTAAATGGATAGTATCTGAAAATTACATTAAATAAAGGCCATAAGAGGAGAGCATGCCTAAATTCTTCAATTCCAAGAGGACATCCAAGAATTCAGTACTGACAAATGTACATACTTGCAATAAATAGCATCACCATTATTATTATTATCACATTGGTGCTCATTTTAACTACAGTTCTTCTGGCTGGAGCCTGTAGTATATCTCAATCAGCAGGCTCATAGGTAAGTTTTGAGTTATTCTCCTGCTTTTTTCTAAGTCATGCTGTCTCTTCATTGTCTTCCGCAGTTTTACTGACCTTGGGAGTGTAAAGGTTACCAGGATTCACTCTGAGGCTCTAATTTGCTCAGTATCCAATCATATTACAAGGACTTACTGCCTAACTGCTTACTTCACAATGTTTCCTGGCTGCAACAAAACTGCCAGGATCTAAAGCCATAAACTTGTAGCAAACAGCTGCCACATTTTTTCTTACCTCTTTACTATCTGCTACATCTAAGGTTTCTGTAAACATGCCTTTAAAATCCATCTTATTTCCTCAAAATATTTGAGACTAAAATCTAGAAGAAAAATGCTCAAAACTGAGAAATTTTTGAAGTGAAAGATAACATACACTCATAATGTTCCAGCATCTCCTTTAAAAGTACATGCTTCCATGAATCTTACAGACCATTCCAAGTAATTATTCCTCTTCTTTCCCATAATCTTTCTATTGATGTCATCTTTACTCTGGAGACTTCCCTGGTGGCTCAGAGGGTAAAGTGTCTGCCTACAATGTGGGGAGGGGGGGTCCCGGCACGATCCCTGGCTTGGGAAATTCGCCTTTACTTCCTCATCTCCCATTCATTCTTCAGTCTGTTACAACCAAGTAGCCTCTCTATCACTCCTCATTCCCTCAATTTTATTTTAGGGTCATCTGACTGAATCCTGTAAGTTGAAAATTCTAATGGACCATCTATCCCTAAATATCATTTTAATTGACTTCTTCGTCACTCAGCATAAACATGCTTGAATTTTTTTCTCTTCATACACTCCAGTGTGACCACTCTCTTTCTTCACTAACTTCCCTTTCCAGTCTTCCTCCTAAATCCTTCTAATTGTAAACTAGGCCATCTTCACCTTCCCTATACTCTCTCACCAACTGAGCATATCTATTCCTATATTTTAAAGACTATCTCTATGTTGCTGACTATTAGATAAAAATCTCCAACACATATAGAGTGTTACAGATAATATCTTATCTCCATTTTATTGTCTTAGTACAGTCTCATATTTAATATGCCCACAATTAACTTCTTTTTCTCCTAAAATCAATTTTTCCATTACCTTTTGCCATCATATGCTCGACTTATCCCATTTTCTCCCCTTACCTAATATTCAAATCTACCTGAAAACTCTACTCTCCACCTTGCAACTATTACATTTAACCATCTGTAGAAACTATCTCAGAAATATCTCTTTTCTCTACTGCCACTACCCGGTTCCTATCCAATATGATACCTCATCCAGTCTAACTGGTTTCTCTGCATCCTTTCTTGTCTCTTATAATCCACTATCCTTTCATCAGAACATATCACTCCTCCCTCCCCTGATATTTACAAGCCTACAGTTATTTCCCATTGCACTCAGAACAAAATCCAAACTTCTTAGCATCACATATAAATCCTGTGTGAGCTCACTCTCTCTTATCCTTTCAACTTTCTCTTTGATTCACACAATTACTCCATATACTCCTGACACATCAGTGTTCTCTTGGAAAAGTAAAAAATATCCTGTCTAAAGGCCTTTGCATGTGATGACATTTTCTCTACTAATAAACTTTGTTAACAGACCCTTCACATTCTTCAGGTTTCAGGCAAACTGGCACATGTTCAAGGAAGTCTTTCCTAACTGCTTCCAAGGTTAGACCTCTAGTTATTCTCTATTTCATGCTTTTAATCTTCACAGTAATTTTTAAGTCACTGAGATTTACAGGAAAGAGTGGATGTATGTCATGTGTGTGTATAACTACCCTATGGAAATATAAGATCCTTGAGGGTAGGAACCGTTTGTGTTATCATTTTTTTTCTTAGTAACTAGCACAGTTCAGGTATACAGTGGGTACTTTAACATATTTGGTTAAGCTATCTACTGTTTAGTTTCCTTAAGTATATTGTTTTAAATCTGTAGTTTTAATTGCTTATTAACAAAATCAAACATTCTGCTTATTGAAATTTCCGCACTGGAGGCTAAAAGGGAGAAAAATATCCCATCCACAAATGTGTCACCTTGGCATGTGAATTATTTTGAATTGAAGTCAATTAAGACCTAGCAGAGAACTTCTGCCTGGGTTGGGCCCAGAAAGACAGCCATTAACAGAGGTAACTTTTTTTTTCAATTTGAATGACTTATTTGTACAGCAGGGCACATATCTAATTACTAAACATTCGCATTTCTTGTTGTCCTATGAATTGCCTTCCTCCCTTTTGAAGAACGAAGAATTTTCCTCCCTTACATGATATTCTTAAAAATCTCAAGTTGGTCTAATTTATTATCTCAGAAAGAAAAAAAAAAAAACCTGTTTATCATGACACTACGATTAAGAAACAAAGTCTAAAACAAGGATTCAGACATATGTGATGTATTGTAAATATGTTTCTAAGGGAATTGAAAGAATCAAGACAAAACAGGAAAAGGAATAATGGAAGGATGTAGTCTTGGTTATAATTTAGCTTTAGCTGAATCCCACAAGGAACTGTAGAACATGAATTCCACCAAAGTTTTTCTTATTTTAAAGGAAGATCTCTAGGCTTTTGAAACCCCATGCCAATCCACTTATGACTATATGTTTCTCCTGAGTTTAGTAGGGGACACAGCTTTCCCGGCCAGGCAGCTGCAAGCCAAAAACAATTCTTGGAGAAGGGATAAGCTATGAGTCATTTGCAGGTAACATTCAGCAGCTGAGAGATGGATGCCCTTGCTCAGTAAATAGGACATGGGCAGGGTGGACATCCTGAGTGCCATTACATACACTTTCTTTATTTAAATAATCATGTAATATGATTACTAATATGTCTGATTATGATGCAACTATATTTAAAACTTTATATGATTTGTTGTTGTTCAGTTGCTTAGCCGTGTCTGACTCTTTCGACCCCATGGATTACAGCACACCAGGCTTCTTTGTCCTTTGCCATCTCCCAGAGCTTGTTCAAAATCATGACCACCAAGTCGGTGATGCCATCCAACCATCTCATCCTCTGTGGTCCCCTTCTCCTCCTGCCTTCAATCTTTCCCAGCATCAGGGTCTTTTCTAATGAGTCAGTTCTTTGCATCAGGTGGCCAAACTATCGGCTTCAGTTTCAGCATCAGTCCTTCCAATGAATATTCAGGGTTGATTTCCTTTAAGATGGATTGGTTTGATCTCCTTGCAGTCCAAGGGACTCTCAAAAGCCTTCTCCAACACTACAGTTAAAAAGCATCAATTCTTTGGTGCTCAGCCTTATTTATGGCCCAACTCTAACATCTATATATGGGTACTGGAAAAAAAACATAGCTTTGACTATATGGATCTTTGTCGGCAAAGTAATGTCTCTGCTTTTTAATACGCTGTCTAGGTCTGTCATAGCTTTTCTTCCAAGGAGTCAGCGTCTTTTAATTTCATGGCTGCAGTCACCATATACAGTGACTTTGGAGCCCATGGAAAGAAAGTCTGTCACTGTTTCCATTGTTTCCCATCTATTTGCCATGAAGTGATATCTTCATGGCACATGAATCACACATCTTAAATCATTAGTTCAAGAGAAAATGCAAGCACAAGGTACTACCCTAAATGGAATCCAGAACTTTCACACCAAAACAAAGTCTTTTATCCATTGAGTTCTGCCTTGTACATGCAAAGAGAATCCTAAAGAATTAGAAGAACCACCAAGCTGGGGAACAGAAACATTACTTAGTGCCAATGATGTCTTTGTAAGTTAGATAAGGAAATCACAAAAATATTAAAACATAAAAGCACCATGACTCGATTTTTAATTATTTTGTTCTGCTCATCATGAAGAGAATTATCATATTAATAATGGAAATAAAACTAGGTAGCATAAACTAGGTTGTTTACTACATAAGTGCAATTATGCTGAAATCTTTTAGGGAATTTTCATATTTAATACTCTCTATAACCTAATAGGTTACATACTATTGCTGTTCTTATCAAATAGATGAAAAACTAAATAACCAAATTTTTGTCTTGCTCAAGGTCATAAACTGGGAAGTAGCATATCTGCACTTGAATACAAGTCAGTCTGACACTATGTGTTACTAATCAATATCACTGGCAAAATTAATTAATGCACCTCATTCTGTTTATAACAAAATGACTCCATTTCTAGGACAAAAGTCTTATGGGAGGAAAGTAAAACAAAAATATCTCAAAAAGTGATAAAAGTGACATAATCCACACTGTATTTTTCAAGTCATTGTAATTATGAGAATACAATACGGATGAAATAAAAACACTATTACATATCTTGTTTTAACAAATGGAAAATTCAGATACATAGCAAGAGAAAAAGAGATGTAATACTAAAGGGAGAAATCCCTGACAAAAAAATGAAGAAATATCCATCTTTACAGTTAAAAGTTGAGAATATAAAAGAAAACTATTTTAGAATATGGAATATGCTACAAAAATCCTGTAAGTTTGAAGGCTACATTCCTAACAATAGAACTATACATAAAAAAGATGTTTATCATTAAGGCACAAGCCATTCCTTTAAAGACAACCACTCCTTTTTAAAATGGAATCTTAAGGGGCTGTTATCATAGATTTCTAGATACATGAATCAAATATTAAATACCAAAGAATCAAGGAAAAAATAACATGATACTAGAAGAGGCATATCACTGGTTCAAAATATGCTTGGAGAGATATTAATAAAGAAAAGAATGATAAAAGGGCAACATGTAAAACGTCTTAGTGGCTATAAAAGTTCTATACCACTAGAGCTTACTTCTCAACCATGCATTCTATACAAAGGAGAAATTTTATCTGCAAAGCATCCTGCTGAGGGACTTGAATTGCTGAAAAGGTAAGGTGCTCTCTCTAATCTTAAGAAAAAAGAAGAGAAAAGAAAGGCAGGGGAAAAGCAACCTGGGAAGGATAAACCAAAATAATGAAAACTGCTGGTATTTGTGCTCATCTTTGAGGAAAATTGGAGTGCTTTTGACCTACAGCAATATCCTACGTAAAGATTGTTTTTCTTATTTCTCAAAGAATTTCACTTGTATCTGAAAGGATTTTGTAGAAACTCTAAATCTTAATTGAGAGCAAAACAAGGAACACAGTGTTAACAGTCACGCATGGGATTTACATTTATTCTTAAATTGTCCCAGGGAGTTTGGTATTACATTGTGCAGATGCAATAGCATGGGGTACTATGGCTACAAATTCATCTCTTTGAAAAGAGTTTTTAACACTCGCACAGTACAACAGTGGTCAAGGAAGTTTTCAAACTGCATTTTGAAGAACCTAAGTTGATCTGAGGTACCAGAAAAGTTCAAAGTGAAATAAAAGGATTCTGCATCTGTTTTACATATTTCCATAAACAATTTTATTTAGAATCCCAAATCAGCACTTGGGATAGAAGAGAGGCACACGCACACACATTGTTTTTAGTAGCCTGCTTCTATTACTTTGAGGGCTTCCCTGGCAGCTCAGATAGTAAAGAATCTGCCTGCATGTGGGAGACCTGGGTTTGATCCCTGGGTCAGGAAGATACCCTGGAGAAGGTAAAGGCTACCCAGATCAGTATTCTTGCCTGGAGAATCCATGGACAGAGGAGCCTGGCAGGCCAGAGTAAATGGGGTCGCAAAGAGGCAAACACAACTGAACAACTTTTACCATGTTAGTTTGAGAACAACTGATACAGGTAGTCCACTACTATTATAGCTAAACCTGGACGATTTTAGGCAATCAGGTAAAGACAAAGCCATCTGCTCAGACACAACTGAAATCCAGATATTTTAAAACTACAATTTATTACTGGAGGTAACCCCCAGCAAGGAATAATGCTTTTGAAAAAGCACATTTGCTGATGCAGAAATTAAAAGAAATTGTAACAGAAACTGAATCTTCTATTTAGAAAATTGGATGAACCATTCACATTGTAAAAAATAGTGTTTTCATGGACAACAAACAGTCTTATATATTAAGTCTATAAAAGATAAAAATATTGAGGTTGGGATAATGGATAGTCATGGCACTGATAATTACAAAGACTGAAAAACTCTCCCCAAGGAACAAAAGTAGAATTTAGTTTGCTATATCTGTTCACATTAACATCTCATTAGAGGTCAGGAAGTAAAAAACTCATCACTAGGATCAGAGATCTTTTTCACACAAACATTAAACAAATATAATTCATTTCTGAATTATAGTTTAATTTTTAACAATAGGAGCAATTTGATTAGGCCAGTTGAGAAAATTATGATCAAGCTGAAACTTTACAAGAAAGCGTTGCTTTTTTCTTTTCTTAAAGTAGCAACATAGAGGGATAAGAATGTAATCTTAGAAAACAATTTTAGTGTGTGATACAGAGGGACAGAATTGTTACCAGATATGGGAAGGGTCAAAACAGACCCTTCTTTGTGGGCCTTGGTGCTTTAAAAGAACACAAAGAAGAGTCTGAGGTCTCACCTACGGCAAAAACAAGTTTACTGATGAAAGAGCACCTTAGAGGAGAGGTGGGTCAGGCCAAGAGAGGCACTGGCAACAGGAATGAAGAAGACTTATCAGTGTGGCCATTTACTTACGCAGTTAACAGTATTGGGACTCAGTTGTTCATCATCTAATGTACGAATGATTAAATGAATTCCCTTTTTAGTGGCCTGGAGTAATATTCCATGGTCAGTTATGGCCAACAGATCCTCATCCCATTCTGTGGTCCCGGAGGAGCCTCTTAGGGTTGCTTCCATGTCCTGGTAGAAAAACAGTGGCCCTTGCCTAGGTACATTGAGGTGCACTGCTTTATCAGTCTGTTCTGGTGAGTTGCCAGAATGTGGGTGATTGCTGGGTTATATGGGCATTCTATTTTGCCAGCATTTTCAAGAACTCCTACCACAAAATGTGGTCTATAGTGTAAATTGATTAGATTACAACAAGTGCTTATGTAATAGGTTTTCCCTTTTTCCATATATTCCTTTAATAATGCTTGTGACTTTAAACCAGACCATCTGATGTGCGTTGTATGGTACTTTCATTGTTTTTATTATTTAGCAATTTGTTGAATTATTGGAGTGATACGTTTGAGCATTCATTTGCATGATGTGGGTTTTTAGCCACCTGTATGCCTTTCCTTGTAGACAAACTGTGAGATTTTGCATTTTTTGAATTGGGATTATTTATTTTTCTCGGGTGGTGGAGGGTGTTTGAATTGATTATATTTTGATTTTAATTATTGGTTGTATGCTTGTTCTATTTTATGCTCCAATCTGAGGGCATGTTCTTTTCACTTGCTATGATTTGCTTTTTTGTTAAACAAGCTTTTAAGTTTATTAGGTCCAATTTGTTTAATTTTTGCTTTTATTTCTTAAAATTTCTATTGTGGGATAAATCCGCTGTTATATGTTATGTGAGTAGAGTGATTATCCTTAGTATCCTCTAGAAGTTTATTTTCCTGATTAAATTTATACATATTATCTACATTTTCTTCAAACATTGATCTGTTTATTTTTGTTAATGGTGCCCACAAACGTCTCTAATTTCACTTCAATATAAAAGGTGGCAGAGTAAAGCATTTCCAGCACATTGTTAAAGAGGTTGTCTTTTTTCCATTGTATATCCTTGCCTCTTTGTCGAAGATAAGGTGACCATAGGTTCGTGGATTTATCTCTGGGCTTTCTATTCTGTTCCATTGATCTATATTTCTGTCTTTGTGCCAGTACCATACTGTCTTGATGACTGTGGCTTTGTAGTAGAGTCTGAAGTCAGGCAGATTGATTCCTCCAGTTCCATTCTTCTTTCTCAGGATTACTTTGGCTATTCGAGGTGTTTTGTATTTCCATACAAATTGTGAAATTATTTGTTCTAGTTCTGTGAAAAATACTGTTGGTAGTTTGATAGGGATTGCATTACAGTATACTAACACATATATATGGAATTTAGAAAGATGGTAACGATAACCCTATATGCAAAACAGAAAAAGAGACTCAGATGTATAGAACAGATTTGTGGACTCTGGGAGAAGGCGAGGGTGGGATGTTTCAAGAGAACAGCATCGAAACATGTATATTATCTAGGGTGAAACAGATCACCAGCCCAGGTTGGGTGCATGAGACAAGTGCTCGGGCCTGGTGCACTGGGAAGACCCAGAGGGATGGGGTGGAGAGGGAGGTGGGAGGGGGGACCGGGATGGGGAATACATGTAAATCCATGGCTAATTCATTTCAATGTATGACAAAAACTACTGTAATGATGTAAAGTAATTAGCCTCCAACTAATAAAAATAAATGGAAAAAAAATAAAAAAAATAAAAAAATATTACTTTGTGAAGCCGTTAAAAAAAAAAAAAAAGTAGACGGGTTTGCAAGACAGGACTTTTACACATTCATCTAGGTGGGTGCGGGCTGCCAGT
Source organism: Odocoileus virginianus (assembly GCF_023699985.2). Taxonomy (NCBI): domain Eukaryota; kingdom Metazoa; phylum Chordata; class Mammalia; order Artiodactyla; family Cervidae; genus Odocoileus; species Odocoileus virginianus. The sequence continues at coordinate 14,511,864 of NC_069698.1, forward strand.
TTTGATTGAAGGCTGCAAGTTACAAAAACAGGCTGCATTGTACATGTCTTTCCCGTAACTCAGTCTGTTATAATCAGATGAATGTATGTATCGAATATTTATGAATGCTTAATGGCCTCCTGGGGGTTTCCTTGGTGGCTCAGTGGGGAAGAATCTGCCTGCCAATGCAGGAGAGGCAGGTTCTACCCCTGGGCCAGGAAGACAGCGGGAGAAGGAAATAGCTAACCCACTCTACTTGCCTGGGAAATCCCAGGAGGAGCCTTGTGGGGTTTGCAAAGAGTCAGACACTACTGAGTCACGGAAAAACAGCAATTGGCCCCTGCCTGCCTAAGGTCACTTGAGGACACAGCTATTCATCAAGTCTCTGTGGTTGAGCTCTCCTAGGTAGCACTGGGGTATATCTGGGGTGGGGTTTAGAGATCAGCCAGTGTACATCCTTTTCAGCTAGGCCACCCCTCCTTGCTCAAGCCTAACTTCCTACCTAACAGAAATATGGTCAATAATAAGGTAAAAATGAATTAGATAACAACTAAAGTGAACACCCTTAAATCTAAAATCAGAGTTTGTCTGTCTCTGGATTTACTTCATAATAATTCCTTTAAAATGTCATTTGACTTATAAAACCACAAGACACTTGTGTGTGTGTGTGTGTGTGTGTGTGTGTATTTTATCATCAAGATTTTTATTACTTCAAAAAACAAGTGTTATAATTAATTTTGGTAGGTCACTAGGCATAACAGAATATTTCGTGCATTCTCAGAATTATGCACCTCTGATGTGGGGCTCTTTTCTAATGCCTCTTTATTGAACCTCACTGCCATTTCCATTGTAACAAACTTGGGATTTTCATTTGTCTTACATTTCAGGAATTAAGCTTTCTTTGTTTGTTTGCTTTGCGGGGGGGTGGTATCTGAATTAAGATTCCATGCCATCTTTAATTTTAGTTACAGAGTTAAGAATATGTCCAATTTTATGTAAAACATGATCAGCATTATGATACTCTATCCAATCAAACATCATCATATGAATACTGCTTTTTATGATTAAAACCTGAAGGCCTTTGTCATCTTAGTAGTGATCTTTAAACAATTTGTCTTAAATATTGCTTCTGGAATTCTCTTAAAGATCTATCATATATGTGGTGATAAATTCAGACTGTTACTTCACTGTTAATTGTAGTCATAGACTGATTATCCTTCAGCTACACCATAAAGATTAAGTAGTTGAATTTTTCCTAGATTAAATTTTATCCACATAATTATCTACAAGTTTTCTTCAAAGCAGAATGATCTGTTTAACATTCATGTATACATGGGACACTTAACTACAATCACCGTCATCAAATATGCAACTTCAATAAAAAAGTGCGCAGAGTAAAAGCAATAAACTGTTCTCTCCTAAGCCAATTCTTATCACCCCTTCTAGAACTACTGAAACAGGAACAGCCTCCTCATAGGAAAATCCTGGCTCAGGATTTTCCACATTCCTTACCTGAAGCACTGCCACATTCCTAAGAACTCCTTTTCTCTAAAGTTTCTCAGTCTCTCCTTCTACTTTGCATATTGTTATAACAGGGGTAACCTAGTAAGTGCAGTTCATCACTTTTCTCTAGCTCTTTGTATCTGAATTGACTACATCATACATTTTGATGTTAATGAATGCACTTATGCTTTTCTTAAAAAATTACACACACCACAATTCCAAAACTTAAAAAGATGGGAAAACTCCCATAATATTCTCAAAACAACAAATGCTATATGTGAGACTTATGAAGTCATATCTGTAGTTCATACAATTTTCTATTGTTTCTGCTCCTTAAATTTTAGTCTAAGCATAATATTTCATCTACTGGAGACTTTCCTAATTCATTCCTTGACTATAAGATAGCTAGCTTGCTTAAAATTCTTTACTAAAATAAATTCATCATGGTAATTTATAAGGCAATAATTTGGAACTACACTGCCGCTCTAAGCAGCAGCCAGATTTACTGAAAAGAATATACTAGATGGTCTGGAGAGGGAATTAGGTTAGGAGAATGTACAAAGACAAGGATACGGAGGAGAAGACGCTGAAAGATTGGATGAGATTACAGAAGTAGTAGGATTATAAATGTTCTATGGCTCTAAACTTGGATTACGGCAAGATATCAAAAAGGTGGTTACATAAATTACTGAACAAACTGGTTTCTAGGTATAGAGTACCTATCAACATAACCTTACTAATAACAACACATTAAAATTATTTTCCACTTTTCTTAACTGAAAACTCATCATTTTAAAGCTATTTTATAAACTACATTTAATTAAGAGCACAGAAGTCATTTATGAAAAAAAAATCCATATTTCATTTTTTTCTTTGAAGAGGGAGAGAACAGCCAACTACTGAAGCACAGATAATTCTTTTAAAAGTTTAGGTAATCACAACTATAATTTCCTACTTTGAAATTCATGGTAACAACACCACCAATTAAAGAAAACGAAAGAAAAACATTTTTTATTGAGCTGTCATTATTACCAGATACTATATTCAACAATTTGAATGCAGAGTTCCAAAGAACAGCAAGGAAAGAGAAGAAAGCCTTCCTCAGTGATCAATGCAAAGAAATAGAGGAAAGCAATAGAATGGGAAAGACTAGAGATCTCTTCAAGAAAATTAGAGATACCAAGGGAACAATTCATGCAAAGATGGGCACAATAAAGGAGAGAAATGATATGGACCTAACAGAAGCAGAAGATATTAAGAAGAGGAGGCAAGATACACAGAACTATACAAAAAGATCTTCATGACCCAGATAACCATGATGGTGTGATGACTCACCTAGGGCCAGACATCCTGAAATGCAAAGTTAAATGGGTCTTAGGAAGCATCACTATGAACAAATTAGTGGAAGTGATGGAATTCCTGTTAAGTTATTTCAAATCCTAAAAGATGATGCTGTGAGAGTGCTGTGCTCAATATGCCAGCAAATTTGGAAAACTCAGCAGTGGCCACAGGACTGGAAAAGGTCAGTTATCATTATAATCCCAAAGAAAGGCAATGCCAAAGAATGCTCAAACTATCGCACAATTGCACTCATCTCAGTTCAGTTCTATTCAGTCACTCAGTCATGTCCAAATTTTTGTGACCCCCATGAGCTGGAGCACGCCAGGCCTCCCTGTCCAACACCAACTCCTGGAGCCTATCAAAACCCATGTTCATTGCGTTGGTGATGCCATCCAACCATCTCATCCTCTGTCGTCCCCTTCTCCTCCTGCCTTCCATCTTTCCCAGCATCAGGGTCTTTTCAAATGAGTCAGCTCTTCGCATCAGGTGGCCAAAGCACTGAGGTTTCAGCTTCAACATCAGTCCTTCCAATGAACACCCAGGACTGATCTCCTTCAGGATGGACTGGTTGGATCTCCTTGCAGTCCAAGGGACTCTCAAGAGTCTTCTCCAACACCACAGTTCAAAAGCATTAATTCTTCTGCGCTCAGCCCTCTTTACAGTCCAACTCTCACATCCATACATGATTACTGGAAAAACCATAGCCTTGAATAGATGGACCTTTGTTGGCAAAGTAATGTTTCTGCTTTTTAATGTGCTGTCTGGGTTGGTCATAACTTTCCTTCCAAGGAGTAAGCGTCTTTTAATTTCATGGCTGCAGTCACCATCTGCAGTGATTTTGGAGCCCAGAAAAATAAAGTCAGCCACTGTTTCCACTGTTTCCCCATCTATTTGCCATGAAATTATGTGACGGGATGCCATTATCTTAGTTTTCTGAATGTTTTTAAGCCAACTTTTTCATTCTCCTCTTTCACTTTCATCAAGAGGCTTTTTAGTTACTCTTCACTTTCTGCCATTAGGGTAGTGCCATCTGCATATCTGAGGTTATTGATATTTCTCCTGGCAATCTTGATTCTAGCTTGTGCTTCCTCCAGCCCAGCATTTCTCACGATGTACTCTGAGTATAAGTTAAATCAGCAGAGTGACAATATACAGCCTTAATGAACTCCTTTCCCAATTTGGAACCAGTCTGTTCCATGTCCAGTTCTAACAGTTGCTTCCTGACCTGCATACATGTTTCTCAAGAGGCAGGTCAGGTGGTCTGGTATTCCCATGTCTTTCAGAATTTTCCACATTACATTGTGATACACAGTCAAAGGCTTTGGCATAGTCAATAAAACAGAAATAGATGTTTTTCTGAAACTCTCTTGCTTTTTTGATGATCCAGCGGATGTTGGCAATTTAATCTCTGGTTCCTCTGCCTTTTCTAAAACTGGTTTGAACATCTGGAAGTTCACGGTTCATGTATTGCTGAAGCCTGGCTTGGAGAATTTTGAGCATTACTTTACTAGTGTGTGAGATGAGTGCAACTGTGTGGTAGTTTGAGCATTCTTTGGGATTGCCTTCCTTTGGGATTGGAATGAAAACTGACCTTTTCCAGTCCTGTGGCCACTGCTGAGTTTCCCAAATTTGCTGACATATTGAGTGCACCACTTTGACAGCACTATCTTTTAGGATTTGAAAGAGCTCAACTGAAATTCCATCATGTCCACTAGCTTTTTTCATAGTGAAAAGGCCCACTTGACTTCACATTCCAAGATGTCTGGCTCTAGATGAGTGATTGAAGTGAAGTGAAGTGTAGTCGCTCAGTCGTGTCTGACTCTTTGTGACCCCGTGGACTGTAGCCCACCAGGCTCCTCAGTCCACGGAATTCTCCAGGCAAGAATACTGGAGTGGATTGCCATTTCCTTCTCCGGGGGATCTTCCCGACCCAGGGATAGAACCTATGTCTCCTGCATTGCAGACAGATGCTTTACCACCTGAGCCACCAGGGGAGCCCCAGATGAGTGATTACACCATCGTAATTAACTGGGCCATGAAGATCTTTTCGTACAGTTCATCTGTGTATTCTTGTTACCTCTTTTTAATATCTTCTGCTTCTGTCAGGCTCCTACCATTTCTGTCCTTTATTGAGGACACTCATCTCACACTCTAGCAAAGTAATGCTCAAAATTCTTCAAGTCAGCTTTCAACAGTACATGAACCATGAACTTCCAGATGTTTAAGCAGGATTTAAAAAAGGCAGAGGAACGAGAGATCAAATTGCCAACAGACGTTGGATTATTGAAAAAGCAAGAGAATTCCAGAAAAACATCTACTTCTGTTTATTCACTATGCCAAAGCCTTTGACTGTGTGGATCACAATAAACTGTGAAAATACTTAAAGAGATGGGATTACCAGACCACCTGATCTGCCTCCTGAGAAATCTGTATGCAGGTCAAGAAGCAACAGTTAGAACTAGACATGGAACCACAGACTGGTTCCAAATAAAAAAAGAGTACATCAAGGCTGTATATTATCACCCTGCTTATTTAAATCATATTCCGAGTACATCATGCGAAATGTCAGGCTGGATGAAACACAGGCTGGAATCAAGATTGCTGGGAGAAATACCATTAATTAAGATATGCAGATGATACCACCCTAATGGCAGAAAGCAAAGAAGAATTAAAAAGTCTCTTGATGAAAGTGAAAGAGAAGAGTGAAAAAGTTGGCTTACAACTCAACATTCAGAAAACTAAGATCATGGCATTGGTCCCATCACTTTATGGCAAATAGATGGGGAAAGAATGGAAACAGTGATAGAGTTTATTTTCTTGCACTCCTAAATCACTGCAGATGGCAACTGCAGCCATGAAATTAAAAGATGTTTGCTCCTTCAAAGAAAAGTGTGACCATCCTAGATAGCATATTTAAAAGCAGAGACATTACTTTGCCAACAAAGGTCCATATAGTCAAAGTTATGGATTTTCCAATAGTCAAGTATGGATGTGAGAGCTGGACTATTAAGATAGCTGAGCACCGAAGAATTGTTGCTTTTGAACTGTGGTGTTGGAGAAGGCTCTTGAGAGTCCCTTGGACTGCAAGGATATCAAACCTTTCAATCCTAAAGGAAATCAGTCCTGAATATTCATTGGAAGGACTGATGCTGAAGCTGAAGCTCCAATACTTTGGCCACCTGATGTGAAGAACTGACTCATTGGAAAAGACCCTGATGCTTGGCAAGATTGAAGGTAGGAGGTGAAGGGGACGACAGAGCATGAGATGGTTGCGTGGCACCACTGACTCAATGGACATGTGTTTGAGCAAGCTGCAGGAATTGGGGATGGACAGGGAAGCCTGGCATGCTGCAGCCCATGTGGTCACCAAGAGTTGGACACAACTGAGCGATTGAACTGAACTGAATTACTTCACACACACAATCAGAAGGTTGGATTGAATCACTGATTAAATGGACATCAACTTGGGCAAACTCCTGGAGGCAAAAAGCCACATGGAAGCCTAGCATGCTGCAGAACATAGGGTTGCAAAGAGCAGAACACAACTTACTGACTTAAAAAAACAACAAGAAATCACAGCTATCACTCTTTCCCTGGTTAGGATCAATATTTTGGCTTTAACAGTTTCAAAGAAGTAGATATTAAACGCATGGAAAATATGTGTGTATTGGGCCATTAAAAAAAAATACTGATGTACAGTTGAAACATTAATCTGTCTTGTCCAATCTCCTGTCTTTTTTCCTACACCACGTCTCAGTGGGATGAAAACAGCAGATGGGACCATTATAGAGAATGTTTATTTGTTACATGGCTTTGATATGCAAATATTTGTTCTAAAAGAATAAGAAATGAACTGACCACCAGATATTCTCATAAGAGAACTCCTCTAAGTCAAACAGAGAGAGAGAGGAGAGCTGTGAACTCTGAGAGGGATAAGCTTTGACATTTTACTTTCCTATGTAACATACTTGAATGTAAAATAGTGCCTCCATTAAAATGCATAAAAAATCAATTCCAGGGTATGAAGTGTAAATGTTGCAATAGAGTCATTCTGCTAATCTTACAGATAATTCTTTACTCAGTCTGATATTTGTCTTTATGCATAATTGAATTTTGCAGCTCCGTAGAGAGAAAATGAGACATTTATATATTTGAGGATTTTTATCTGAATGAATATAAGCAGAAAACAATTTTAAAAGAAACACTATAAAATAGCATTCTTTTTAAAACTTAAGAATTTACTTCCAATGTTTATATAATACAAAATTTAAAAATATATTTTCCCTGACAATATCTTTTAGTCTTATTTGCTTATATCTGAAATCTGGTGAACAGTATAGAGAGTTGATGTTTCAAGTCAGTGAATAGGTTTGATCTTCCTCAGAGAATGACTCTTGATTCTGGGGTAAAAAAAAAGAAGCCTGGTCAGATTCCATGACCCTTAAACCAAACAAAGTGTAATAAACCAAAGTGAATAGTTAAAGTATAATCAACCTATCTTTCAAATTTGTGAATATTTGGGTTAAAGAATAAAAAGACAGGGTTTTCAACTAGAAAATAATCTTATCAAGTTAATATATAGTAGTAAAATCAGAACATGCAAAATAGATTAGAAGGCAGATTATGAAAGTGAAAGTAAATAACATAAGAACAAAGTCCTTAAAGTATAAGTAGTGTCCTGATCATGAGGAATCCCTTGTGGGAAAGAAATTCAGATTTGAAAAAAATAGATGTAAAAGTAAATCAAAATTATACTTTAAATTTAAACATTTAAATATTTAATATGTAAATTCAAATGCTACAATTGGGATAAATGTGGAAATATTTTATGTAAATCTTACAAAACTTGAGAGTATGAAAAGCTAACTACAAGGTAGAAATAGAAAATGAGAAAAAGTAGAAAAGAATACCTATTTTATGTAAGATATTGGCTGTAAAGCATATTATGCAAGAGAATGCTACTGTAACTGAATATTAAATGGGAATTTTCCCAAGACCACAAATATCAAGGAAAGCCCAAGTAGAACATAATCACTGCTAGGAATCTGTACTCCTAATTCACAAACTCCACCTGTTTGAGACAGCGAACTCAACGAATGGTTTGTTATGATTCATCAGTTTCAGTGTCTCCAGTTCTTAACGCAATAATGAGTGATGAGAGAGAATAAGAATAGTCTTTGGGGATAATATGAAGTGAGGCAGTCAGTTGAATCCCTCATAAATTTAAGGTTTGCCTAAAATAGTCCCTCAAGTTTATCAAGTGAGGCCTATTCAGTCTTATATCAAGTTGGTGAGCCTTTGGATCCATAGTGTAATATTGCCCAGGCATGAAAACAATGACTAGACTAGAGAGATGCAGTGCTGAGATAAGAAGTACTAGTAACCTATCCTCCTATTCTTTGATGAAGCTAGAATATGATCTTTCCTTGGGTGGGATGCATATGAATAGGGTTCCTTGGCTTAAGCTGAGCTACTAATTTTAGGCAGGAATTTAGTCATGAGTAATGAGAGGTGGCCCCACTGGCTGAATGTCTAATAGCCACCTAATACTGCCAAACAATTACCAACCCCATCCCAAATAGGCTCCCATCATGCTCCTATCAGTAATCCAAAATGGTCAGGGACCAGAAAAATCCTGCACTGACTGACTTGAGGGATTGCCCCTGCTCTGGCACACGAGCACACCTTTAGCTATCACATATTTAGATAATCTTTGGCAGGCATTGGACTCATTTAAAGTTCATAATATTCTATGAATACATGCATCTAATTGTAACTGACTGAATTATGGGAAGGTCATCCACAGTAGAGCCTCCTGTTATATAACTTGCAGCTGTCCAATAAGACTATCAATGATCTCCATGACTATGCAAACAACCTTGCCTTAAAAAACTCTACACCCCAACCACCCAGGGCCATTAGCTTCCTTGGCTGGGCCCACCTCTCTCTTGTGTTCTCTTTCTTTATTTTCATGAAACTCTCTTGTAACAGGTTAAGACACAAGATTTTTCTTTGCATCCTTACCAAGGACTGAGGCCCACAGGAGAGGAATAGGTTTTGGGTTTTTTTTTTTTTTTTGGTTTTTAATGAAGAATAAAGAGATGACAGAAGAGAAGGTGAATCTTGAACTCCATTTTCATTGATCCATCAAATGAGACAAACTGGGCCTTGAAAAGCCAGTGGAGGTGACAGAATTCCAGTTGAGCTGCTTCAAATCCTAACAGATGACAGTGTTAAAGTGCTGCACTCAATATGCCAGCAAATTTGGAAAACTCAGCAGTGGTCACAAGATTAGAAAAGGTCTGTTTTCATTCCAATCCCAAAGAAGGGCAATGCCAAAGAATGTTTAAACTACTGCATAATTGCATACATTTCACATGTTAGCAAGGTCATGCTCAAAATCCTCCAAGCTAGGCTTCAACAGTAATGTGAACCAAGAAGTTCCAGATATTCAAGCTGGACTTAGAAAAGGCAGAGGAACCAGTGATCAAATTGCCAACATCCACTGGATCATAGAAAAAGCATGAGAATTCAAAAAAAAAAAATAATAATTCTGCTTCATTGACTTTGCTATAACTTTTGACTGTGTAGCTCACAACAAACTATGGAATATTCTTAAAGAGATGGGAATAACAGACCACCTTACATGCCTCCTGAGAAACCAGTATGTAGGCCAAGAAGCAACAGTCAGAACCTAACATGGAACAACAGACTGGTTCCAAATTGGGAAAGGAGTACATCAAGGCTATATATTATCATCTTGCTTATTTAACGTATTTGAAGAGTACATCGTGCGAAATGCTGTGCTGGATGAAGTACAAGTTGGAATCAAAATGGCTGGGAGAAATATCAATTACCTCAAATATGCAGATGAGAGCACCCTAATGGCAGAAAGCAAAGAGGAACTAAAGAGTCAACATATGAAAGTGGAAAAGGAGAGTGCTGGCTTAAAACTCAACATTCAAAAAACTAAGATCATGGCATAAAGTCCCATTCAGTTCAGTTCAGTCGCTCAGTCGTGTCCAACTCTTTGCGACCCCATGAACCACAGCACGCCAGGCCTCCCTGTCCATCACCATTACTTTATGGCAAATAGAAGGGGAAAAAGTGGAAACAGTGACAGATTTTCTTTACTTAGGCTCCAAAACCACTGTGAATGGTGACTGCAGCCATGAAACTTAAAGACACTTGCACCTTAGAAGAAAAGCTATAATGAACCTAGACAGCATATTAAAAAGCAGAGACATTACTTTGTCAACAAAGGTCCATATAGACAAACTATGTTTTTTCCAGTAGTCATGTACGGATGTGAAAATTGGACCATAATGACGGCTGAGCATAGAAGAACAGATACTTTCAAACTGTGGTGTTGGAGATGACTCTTGAGAGTCTCTCGGGCAGCAAGGAGATCAAACTAGTCAATCCTAAAGGTGGTCAACCGTGAAAATTCATTGGAAGGACTAGTGCTAAAGCAGAAGCTCCGATACTTTGGCCACCTGCTGTAAGAGCTGACTCACTGCGAAAGACCCTGATGCTGAGAAACACTGAAGGCAGGAGAAGGGGATGACAGAACGAGATGGTTGGATGGCATCACCGATTCAAAGGGCATTAATCTGGCAAACTCTGGGGGACGGTGAAGGACAGGGAAGCCTGGCATGCTGCAATCCATAGGGTGGGAAAGAGTCAGGCACAACTGAGTGATTGAACAACAACAATAGAGGAAAGTACAGAAACACCAAACAGGAGAAACTCGGGTACTGAGAGGCCAGGTGCAGAGGGGACATCTAGAGTGAGGATCGGCTTCAGAAGCAGCATTGACCAACAAAAAGAAGGCTATGATCTCACTGGGTCCTATGAAGAGAAATCTGTCTACTGTTGCCACCTTACAGGATAAGCTGACATCTAGAAGTAGGAGAGTAAAGAGGTATCTGGATGCCCACCCACACCCTAGTACTCTCAAAGCATAAAAGCTGTCAGCACAGATGGCAATGTGTAGAAAAGATTTGAGTGGAATTAGAGGTTGACATTTTAAAATGATTAAGTAATAAGATAATGCAATTTTCTGAAAAGTTATGGCCTCTGTCCAAGAAAAGGTCAAAGAAGAATAGGCCCCCAAAAGGAAAAACCTGTTGAAGTTCCATAAGAGCTGCAGGCAGTTATTTAAAATAAGATAAAACAATATCTTATTTAAATGAAAATTGATTGTAACTCTTCTATAAACCAGTTACTCCATTCACTGGTTTATTCAGAGTAATATTACTGTGTTCTATCTTTCTGGATATTAGCAGGGATCCTGAATCTTAAGTTGTGTAACACTAAAAAATGGCACCAAAAATGCACTGTTAAAGTGTGAGGCACATACAGAAATAACTATGCTTCACAAGTGAGAGCACTGGACGAATGCATTCAAAACACGTTTTTGTCTCAATGCCTCAAAAGGGCCAAGCATAATTCTGGGTGTAACAATCTTGGAGATGAATGAACAGAGTCAGGATGTCCCTGGTTGTATTAAGTTAAATTAAGTACAGTTCAGTCGCTCAGTTGTGTCCAACTCTTTGCAACCCCATGGACTACAGCACGACAGGCTTCCCTGTCTATCACTATGTCCATGGAGTTGGTGATGCCATCCAACCATCCCAGTCTCTATCATCTCCTTCTCCTTTTGCCTTCAATCTTTCCCAGCATCAGGGTCTTTTCAAATGAGTCAGTTCTTTGCATTAGGTGACCAAAGTATTAGAGGCTCAGCTTCAGCATCAATTCTTCCAAAGAATATTCAAGGCTGATTTTCTTTAGGATTGACTGGTTTGATCTCCTTGCAGTCCAAGGGACTCTTGAGTCTTCTCCAACATCACAGTTCAAAAGCAGCAATTCTTTGGCACTCAGCTCTCTTTATAGTTCAACTCTCACATCCATACATGACTACTGGAAAAAAACCATAGCTTTGATTAGACAGACCTTTGTTAGCAAAGTTACATTACCCTGGAGATAAACTACAGTCTATGAAGAGCTCTCTAGAGAAGAGATATTGCAAATAAGACCTGAATAATGAAAAGTCATCAGTCATGTGATGCTCTAAGTGGTAGGGAAGGGAGAGAAGGTGTTATTGAATAAATTATAGCCCTTCCCAATTCACAGGACAAAGCCCTAACCCCCAGTGTGGGTTAGCCCTAACTTTAAAGAAGATTACAGAGTTTAAATGAGATCATAAGACCGTGGTGTCCCTATGAAAGAGAAGAGACACTAGTAGTGTCCATGTATAAAGGACGAACCATCTGAGGACACAGCAAGAATGTGGCCATCTGCAAGCCAGAAAAAGTGTCCTAAATAGAAACCAACACTGCTGGCACCTTGATTTTGGACTTACAGCCTCTAGAACTGTGAGAAAAGAATTTCCTATGGTTTAAGTCACCAAGTATATCCTATTTTGTTATGACAACCTTAGCAGAATAATACATAAAGGGAGGTATTTATGTCAGTAAACTACTAATTAAAGGTCCTATAGAGGAAGAAGCTTATGGAGCTCTAAAAACTTAGGGATATAAGTAGGAATGCAGTCACACGAAGCTCTATAACGTAGGAGATAAAGTTGTAGAGGCAGGCAAGACCTAGACCGAGAGGGAATTGGGTGGGGGGTGGTTATTGGGCCATGATTATGAATTGGGATCTTTATTTTAAAGCTAACATGAAACCAATGGAAGATAAAAACAAGGCCAATCATTCCCAGAAGAATGGACTGTTGGATATTAAACATGTCTATTCCAGTCTAGATTTGAACTATGAAATTAATAGTGATGAAGAGGAAGGAACATGTTTGGGATAAATTTTGAAGCTGGCCTATAGAACTTATGAATTGTGAGAAAAAACTGTCAGTTATGTGGCTTTGCCCACTCTGGCTACAAGCCTCTTCATTCTGATAGTTAAAAAGGAATCACAAGATTAGAAATTGAGGCTGAAGGTGGTTTTTTTTTTTTTTAACATAAAATGTATGATTCATTAAAATGCAGTAAAAGCTTTGTCGATTTGTTGACACATTTAAGCACAAACTTGAAAGGAGATTAGTCAAATTACATAAATAAAAGTAAAAAAAAAAACCCAAACCCTAAAAATAGATTTTAATACTTTCATCAGATCCCCTTTTGCAGGCAACTTCTTAACTACACGCCTAGATGTTATGGTATTGGACCAGTGTTAAACTCTTCTTGTGAAACCTCCTCAGTGTACTGCGCAGAGCAGTTACCCCATGAACCTGTACTACAGAATATGCATTTCTTACTCTTCTCTTTAAAAGCTTTTCTGACGTGGACCTTTTTTAAAGTCTTTATTGAATTTGTTATGATATCACTTCTGTTTTATGTTTTAGTTGTTTGGCTACAAGTATGTGGGCTCCCTGATCAAGGATCGAACCCATACTCACTGCATTGGAAGTCAAAGTCTTAACCTCTGAATCAGCAGGGAAGTCCCTGCATTTCATAATGACTCCTATAAGATGATCATAATAATATAATCCCTAGCTCTCTATTCTTGTTAGTACTAATGGTTATAGCTTTGCCTCTCCATGCCACACATTCTTGACCCATCATCCATGGACTTAGGTATTGTCCATTTTAGGTTTTTTATAAACTGAACTTATCTAGAAAATATATATTTTTATAGGTTAGCCAGGGTTACAGGATGTGTTATCTTGTCATTTTGAGATAAAGACCAGGTTTGTTACCTTTTCAGATGCATTATTTTGTTATTCTAAGTGGGGTCAGCTCTGCCTATATTTTTAGTCTCCTGATATTTATTCTGGTAACCCATGGACAGAGGATCCTGACAGCCTATAGCCCATTGGGTCACAAAGGGTGGGACATGACTTAGCGACTAAATAACAACAACAAAATTTACTCTGGGAGTTTGCTGAGGTCACCTGACCTAGCCTAGACCTGGCTGGGCAACTCTGCTTCAGTTTATAGGTCGGCTAGACCTGGTTCCTCATTACAGCCTGGGCTCAGCCTTCCCCACTGAATAATAATAAAGCTCTTCCCATCATGCTGGCAGAGATACAACAGAATAAACAAAAACAAAGCTAGATCTCTTAAGAGGTAGGATCCAAACTTGCAAATAACTTAGGCTTTTATCCTACTGGCCGAATTAAGTCATAAAGCTGAGGCCAAAATCAGCAAGTCAAGACAAACACTTGCCATTTACTGAAAAGAATTGAAAAGTTACAAGGGAAAGAGAACGAATACAAGGAGTGAAGAACTGGAGCCAATAATTCAATTTGCCAAATCCATATTCAAATGTCAAATCTATACTCACTCTTCTATAGATAAGCAGATTAAAACAAGGGTATAACTAATTATGATAGACATATCCTACTGGCCGAATTAAGTCATAAAGCTGAGGCCAAAATCAGCAAGTCAAGACAAACACTTGCCATTTACTGAAAAGAATTGAAAAGTTACAAGGGAAAGAGAACGAATACAAGGAGTGAAGAACTGGAGCCAATAATTCAATTTGCCAAATCCATATTCAAATGTCAAATCTATACTCACTCTTCTATAGATAAGCAGATTAAAACAAGGGTATAACTAATTATGATAGACATACACTTAATAGGAAAAATAAAAATAATAATAAGTGTGTGGGCTTCCCTGGTGGTTCAAGTGGTAAAGAATCTGCCTGCATTGCAGGAGACATAGGTTTGATACCTGGGTTGGGAAGATTCCCTGAATAAGTGAATGGCAACCCACTCCAGTATTCTTGCCTAGAGATTCCATGCACAGAGGAGCCTGGTGGGCAACAATCCTTGGGGCTGCAGAGTCAGACACAACTGAGCATGCACATCTATAATAAGTATGTAATGTTTATGTACAATGTAATACACACACATACACATTTTACTGTAGACGAGCCTGAATAAAAAACAATAGGATATTCTGAGATCTGCAAAAGGCTCTTTGAGTACTTAGTTGAGTGATGATCAGCACATACATGTTAGGGAAACTCAGAGTCCAGGCAAAAATGACTTTACTAATGAATTCTATCAAACACTTAAAAAATAAATAACACCAATCCTGAACAAAAATTTTCAAAATATTGAAATGTAGGAATTACTACCCAATGTATCTTATGAGGTCAGGATCACTTTGATACTGAAACCGGAAAGAAATACTACAAGAAAAAGAAAAAAAAAAAAAAAAGAAAATTGCAGGTCAACAGCCCTCATGTACAAAGATGGAAAAACTCTATTTAATTCTTGAGATTTATGAAACACAATCATATTAATAAAGAACATTAAGTCATTAAAAATGGATGGTTTATCCCAGGAATGTAACTAGATTCATATTTAATGGTGAAAATTTGATTGCTTTCATTTCAATATCAGGAACAAGGCAAAATGTTTGTTCTCATTATTTCTATTCACCATTGTACTGGAGGATATGTACAGTGAAACAAGGAAATAAAAAATCTAGTTTGGAAAGGAAGAAAACTTTCTTCTTTCATAGATTAAATGAAAATACGAACTAAAAATGTCTATGGAATATATGAAAACATTCTAGAATGAAGAGTGAATTTAGGAAGGCTACAAGATCCAAGATCAATACTCAAATATTATTTGTATTTCTACAACAAACAGTTGGAAATCAAAATTAAAAGACAACATTTGAAATGGCACAAAAATATGAAGTACTTAGGGATAAAAACAGGAAAAAGTCAAAATGCCCATCAATAAATGAATGGATAAACAACTTATATCTAAATAAAATTCTAGTACTTGGCAAAAAAAGTAATAAAATATTGATACATGCAAGTACATGAATGAATGTCAAAATAATTATGCTGCAATTGAAGAGGCCAGGTAGAAAAATGTATAGTATATTATCCCTGAGATATAACATTCTAAATATATGAACTAAAAGATAGAGGCAAATGCAAAGAGCCTTAGTGGTTGGTCACAGGAAGAACAAAATGAAAGAAATGATAAAGGTACATGAGGAAATATTGGGGGATGATGGATAGGCTCATTATCTTGATTATGATGATGGTTTCATAGCCACATATACATCAATATTTAACAAACTGTACACTTTAAAGTACAGTTTTTGTATATTATTATACTTTATAAAGCTGTTATATTTTATATTTGGCTCCTGATTTTAAACTAAATTTTTTACATTTTATTCTAAAACAAACAAATATTTTTAAAATATAACTTTTTCTGTTAGAACTTTTTACTTTTCTGTAATGAGAATATTTACATTAGCTATAGAAGATAATATCTATTAAAAAAAAGTGTTTATCTCTGAAAACTCAAGTCATTCTTGATGGCAATACATTTTTAATGCACCAAAAAAAAAAAAAAAAAAGGGAAGCCAAAAAAAGAGAAAAACCACATCAAATGATCAAAACAAAAGAGACCTGAAGGGGAAAAGAATTTAAAAAACAGGTTCCTTTCAAAAACAATGATATTCAGAGAGATGGCTTTGGGTAAAAATTGCTGGGTTTGGTTCCTGTTTGGAGAGAGCTGGAAAAAATAATTTTACATTTTTACCTTTGCACTAATTTTTCCAGTTTAACATACTTTGATTTTCCCTTTTTTGCAACATATATTTGTTCAACTAATAATCCTGTCTTCTACATTACATCTGATGTATAATGTTACTTTCTTTTTTAACTCCTAAACTTAACTCATAATTTTCTATGAAAAGGAGTGAAAATGTTGACCAACAGAAGTCAATGATTTACTACTTTTTCCATCAATAATAAAACTCATGTCAATAATCTTCAGTTTAATTTACTTATCCTTGGAGGCTTCATTAGACCTACTAATAAACTGGGCATCATTTTAATTAGAATTAACATTTTCATCCTTCTTATGAATATATATATGAAAAACTTTGAAATGCTGGCCATCTGGGAAAAGTAAAGCTGTCATAGCAAAATTAAGACATTTCTCATGAAACAGTACTACTTTATAGCCACAAGACAGTAAATGAGTAGGCATTCATTGTGACTGCATCCAGGGAAATTCTCTCAAAAAAGCATTGCTATCTCCTTTAGGAATTCTTAGATACTTTGATCATCCCTTTGAAATAATATTCATTTAAAGACACATTTCACATGCAATGCTAGACTCTCTCCAATGTTTCATTAGTAGGCATATGAGTTACATGATTTTTTTTTTCCATTTAGCAGGCAGACCATTAAGTTGTATAAGCATCACTAGTATCTATGGTTCAAAGGGCATAGCCTCTTCTTAAGGAAACCTGGTATATACAAAAAAAGGTTTATTTTAAAAGTTTTCTTTTATATTGTAGTATAGCTGATCGGCTCAGCAGTAAAGAATCCACCTGCCAATGCAGGAGATGTGGGTTCAATCCCTGGGTCAGGAAGATGCCCTGGAGAAGGAAACAGCAATGCATTCCACTTTTCTAGCCTGGGAAATCCCATGGACAGAGGAGTCTGGAAGGCTACAGTCCATGGGTGCACAGAGTCCAAAACGGCCGAATGACTAAGCACACACACAAAAATGTTAAGACTTGCGACTAAACAGCAATAGTTGATTCACAACATTCTGTTAGTTTCAGGGATATAGCAAAGTGATTCAGTATACATATAAATGTATTATTCTTTTTCAAATTCTAAAGGAATATTAACAAAAGAGTGGGAGGGAAGTAAGAAAGGCTGGAGGGAGGGAGGGAAGAAGGAAGGGAATGAGACAACTCTTCTGTTTAAAGAGCAAGACTACTCAAACAGTGAACACCATGAGCTAGACAATCTCCTTAGGAAGGAGATGATAATGCTCACAATGAAATGCAGAAAATATATTTGAAGACTAAATATCAAATGATTTTTTCTGAAGTGCTTCCCAGGTGGCGTTAGTATTAAAGAACCCATTCTTTCTTAGTTGTGATTAAGTGTAATGGCATCACTGACTCTATGGACATGAGTTTGAGCAAGTTCCAGGGGTTGGTGATAGGGAAGCCTGGCATGCTGCAGTTCATGAGGTCGCAAAGAATCGGGCATGACTGAGTGACTGAATTGACTGAACTAAAGTGTGATGAATGACTTACATATCTAGGTGCATGAAAAGGCAAGAATAAAAGTGGCATCATATAATCACAATTCTGCAGGAAAGTTTGATCAGTTAGTAAACAGTCTAAGATATCTCAAATATAGATGAAAATAATGATAAAATATTCACCATCAAGTTAAGTTGATTTTTTTTCAAAGGGTATAATGAAGGGAGATGGTGGGGGGAGCAACAAGAAAAAGAAATAGAAAAATAAATGGACAACAAAATATAGCAATAATAAATTTGAAAGTGGGCTGTGGGACATAATATACCCCCCAAAACTCCTATTCATGCACATAGCATTACACAATACATGTTCTATAATATGAAACCATTATTTTAGCTGAAAATAAAGGTTTTTATTTATACCTTAAAAAGGTATAATAATATGGCACTTTTAGAAATATCTTTGTAAAAAGATTCTTTTGTCAAGATTACCAACAACTTGAAGAATCTTTTCAAAATGCCCATTCTAAGTATGCTTTATAACATACTGAGCAAAGTATATAAAATTTTAGGCTCTATGTGAATGTACATCCCTTCACAAAATCAATAGCACAATTACTTAAATAATATTGTGTGGCAAATTTTGTGTATATTCTGTGGCAGGGGCCATGGTCGTCCATAGTAAATCAGCTGTAGTTCAGGATGCAATAGGTATGCAATAAAATGCTTGTTAAGTCTATGTCTCACATTAATAAAAGCATATCTCACATTGCTGAAAGTACAATATAACCTGAAAGTAGGGAGGAAAAAAATGGGGACCTATTGGAAACTGAGTATTTTGGTTCACATAAAAATCTATTTCCTTGTAATGTCTAAATGACAATCTGAATTTTACTTATCATTTGCTCCTATATACAGTTTTCCACAAAGCCTATAAACTATTAACTCACTAATTTTTAACAAATACATTTTCAATGTCCAGCATGGCAACTAGTCAAGATGCCTCACAGTGAGAGAGTTAATAAAGACTGTCCTTGAAAAGGTCTCATCAGGAAACAGCCAACACTTAAAAAAAAAAAAACTGCCCTAATAAAATACACACATATACCCTATATTTATTACTAAACTGTTTTTTTCTCTCACATATTTCTACATTTTAATAAAAATAATTTCTTGCCAAAACAGATCAATACTAAATCCTCTATTGAACATTTCTGAAACCATATTTCTTAGCACAGATGCTTTAATAAATGACTGAATTTAAGAAAATAGGTAACTTGTAAGGAAAACAGCCACACTAGAATTTTGGTTCTGTTTCATTGTAGAAATGTTACACACTAATAACAGGCTTAAAAGAACAAGCCTGATGATTTTATTTTATATTTCCCAGCTATATAGATACATTAATTTGCCTGTAGGGAAGAAGTCTACCAAGAACATAACACCATACATAAAGGACTAGACAGTAAATATAGTAGGTTTATGGGCCATAGAGTTTCTGAAGCAACTACTCAACTTTGAAACTGCACCTTGAAAGCAGTGATAGTCTTAAATGAATGGATTTTGCTGCGCTCTAAAAGATTTTATTTACAAAAAGGGGCTAGAATGGCAACCAGGGTGTAGAATACTGATTCCAGCTACAGAGTGTTTCATGATACTGACAAAAGTTCTCTCCTTGACCAAACTTTTAGTCAGGCTCTTCGGAACCCTCTGTTCAATCACCCCTGACTTTGAACTCTCATCTCTGTTCCAGCAGAGTCCAGTTTTAGCAAGAATCTTGCTCAATTAGAGAGAATCCCCCACACTGAATATCTGATCAATCTCTGTTTCCCATCATGTGCCAGGCAGTATCTGGTCATCCTGGTCTGTCAGTAAAAAGAATCCCGTCAGGTTGGTTTAGCCAGAAAACCCCCCTTGTACAGCTGATGTTTTACTCTTAGTAATTTTCCATCCATTGACCCACACCATGCTCCATGGCTGTAGATTCCCATGTTTTATAGTTGCATTCAGAATTAAACTCAATTTCTCTCTGCTATTGTGAAGTTCCATTGCAGTAGTACCTCTGAATAAAGTCTGCCTTATGGTTGTTGTTTGTCTGTTTGTTTGTTTTTACTACAGAGGAACAGATTAATTCATTATCTGCAGAAGGAAGTGAAAGAGGAGAAAAGAACCACAGGTCCTAGGGTGACTCCACAGACTCAGCTGCCCTCAAAAAACTCAGTTCTTTAACAAGTTATCACAAGGATTTTTTTCTTTCATAATGTCAAAAATAACCTAGTATTTTCCTTTGATTGATCAGAATCCATATTTAATACCTAAATGATGCCTTATTTTCATGTATCTCTTTTACTCTTCCTCTTTCAAAAATTATTGTTTCATCACAGTTGTAAATTTTCATGAAAATCCTAATTTGCATTCTGCAAAACAACTTTTTGTTGTGAAAAGTTTGCCTTAGGCTTCATTTTACTGCAACAAGAAATTCTATGGGACTTTGGCCCCCAAATAGATCCCAAAAGCGAAAGTGAAGTGAAACTAATTAGAGGCTAAATTGGAGAAGGAAATGGCACCCCACTCCAGTATCCTTGCCTGGAAAATCTGCAGTCCATGGGATCACAGAGTTGGGCACGACTGAGCGACTAACACTTAACACTTAAAGAGGCTAAATGCTCACATTCTAAAGAAAGATGGCCTCAGTGGTGAAGGTTAACTCCTCTGGGACTTCTAAAATCATTGTTGCTCTCCCTCCCCAATCTTAATCCCTATAAAGTAAAAGCCATGGTATTAAATAATCCATTTATTCTTCCTATTAAGCAGTGATCTCTACCATAGATTAAAGTGTTTCATGTAATGTAGTCGTTACTTTCCCCTATGTACGTGGTGCCCTTGATAAATACTGCTCTTTTGGAATTACTACACATTTTTAATATCTTCTCTTGAGTATATTTTAATGCCTTCCAGGGCTCTTCCTCTCCTTTATTATCCTCTTTAAATAATCTCTATACTATTTCACTTACTGTTTTGAAACAGGAAACAGTTCTGTTGGCGGAGCCAAACAATGAACTTTGCAAACAAGCAAACATTCACACAGGCAGAGTTTATTTTCACGGTGAGAGATACAAAGCTCTCAGCGTAGACACTCAGAGAGGGTCGAGTGAGCCCCAAAAGGCAGGGATTAGGTTTTATATCTTTACTAGTACTGATCTGTACAGTCTTGGTTGGCTTGTGACTTTAATAAATGTCATTTTCGACCAATCAATTTGAAGATTGCAGTACCTAATTTGACATTTTTATGGCTTTTATCCCCAGTTTCTAAGCTTTTTCAGACCTCGAGTCATCAGCCCACGATCCTTCTCCCTGAACCCAGGCGACTGTTTAAGGACCAGATGTATGTTTAAGAGTTAACAGTCCCTCTCACATACTTGATAAGCTGGACAGCAGTTAATGCTTGTCCCCTTCTGGGTCTTAATGTTTTATGACTTAACAGACCAATGAGGCCTCTGAATGCCTGGAAATTGTAACAAAGAGTTTAGCTTTAGGTTAAAGAAGTGAGATGCTTACCTAAGAAGAAAAAAATTGAAATTTTAAAAAAAAGAACTGAGTTCTCAGAATCCTATAATTTCTAGAAATTTCTGCCTCAATTTCATATAACATTTATAATCATTTTTGCTGAGTTCACAGTAGCAAAACAATAATTTTGAGTGATTTATTTATAATTCTAAATTAACATTTATATCTTAAAAATATTTAAACATTTCAAACAAGACTACAGTATGTATATAGAATTATTCTACTCTTCCTTATATCACTCAAAACAAATTTGTAATTCACTGCATTACACAGAATATCTTCATGTCAAATTTTAACAAATTAAAGTAAAAATACATAATTCAGCAGTAAAGTAATAATGTGCTAGGACCAGATAACTTTACTGAGTCAAAGATGGGTCATCTAAGGAAATACATTATTATAACATTTCACCTATATCTATACAAAGATATTTGGTGGTCACCTCAATAGATGCCAGAGGACTTTGAAAAAATTTAGTAACCATTGTGAATAAAAATATTTACCTAATTAATGCATTCCATTTTTGAATAGGATAATTTTAAAAATTACATAAGTAAAGTATTTTATATGCATGGAAAACTAATTCACATTTAGCAATCTATAACACACACATAGAATTAGCCTTTAAGTAGTGTATTCTATTAGTCATAATGCAATTTAGAAAAGCTCTCACATAAGCCATACTTATTGCCATTTCAAAATTTTACCAATTAAAGGTTTTCTGGTTAATTTTATTTTTAATATCTAATTGATTACTATAGAGAAGAAGAATATAATTTTTCACCATGGTAGGAAAAGTAAACCATCTTGAATAGTATTAGCTAAGCTTAAAACAAGAATAGAAATAAAACAAAGAAATAAGGATATAAGGCATTTTAAGATAAAACAAAAACAAAAAATAGTGATACTATTTAAAGAATTCTATCCAAGTCAACAGTTGTTTATCTCTGTCCAAAAGAACAGGGCATGCATCTTTCAAGACGTTTTCATGACTTTTTATAGCAGTCACTTTTGATACTCTCAAATAATGGGAATAAATCATGCCTTTTCCTTGTCCATTGCTGAAGATAAAGCAGAGCTTGTTTTTATGCTCCCAAAGTTCCCATCAATTTTGGTACTGCATGCTACTTTCTATGTTGATGGTCCTTGTATAGAGCAACTGGCAGCTGGAAAACTCTATCCCTTTAAATTTATTACCATTCTATAATTCCCTGTAAAACAGAGACTACCATCTTCGGTAATAACTATATGCTGTCTTATTATAACTTATTATAAACACAAACAGTTTAGCCTAAGCTCAGAATGAAAATACTAGTAACTGGTTATACAGAAAAATGATGGAGAAATATTTGTAACATTAAAATTTTCTATCATATAATATTATATGCCAAAAGGGAAAAATTCAAGTACAAAAAGGAGAACTATTTACTTAAAAGGCCACACACATGATCGAGGACACAGTAATTTATTTCTCATTAGAGGTCTTACTACGTCTCAGTCTCTGTAAGGTCTATCCCAGTGTCTACTGGGGTCTGTGTGTCCTGGTGCACACAAGATTTCTTTGAGCCCTCTGAGCATTTCTGGCAGGCATGGGGTTTGATTCTAAATGTACCAAGGGAATATTTCATGCAAAAATGGATACAATAAAGGACAGAAATTGTATGGACCTAACAGAAGCAGAAGATATTAAGAAGAGGTGACAAGAATACACAGAAGAACTATACAAAAATATCTTCACGACCCAGATAATCATGATGGTGTGATCACTCACCTACCAGATATCCTGGAATACAAAGTCAAGTGGGCCTCAGGAAGCATCACTATGAACAAAGCTAGTGGAGGTGATGGAATTCCAGTTGAGCTATTTCAAATCCTGGAAGATGATGCTGTGAAAGTGCTGCACGCAATATGCCAGCAAATTGGAAAACTCAGCAGTGGCCACAGGACTGGAAAAGTTCAGTTTTCATTCCAGTGCCAAAGAGAGGCAATACCAAAGAATGCTCAAACTACTGCACTGCTGCACTCATCTCACATGCTAGTAAAGTAATGCTCAAAATTCTCCAAGCCAGGCTTCAATAGTACATGAACCAAGAACTTCCAGATGTTCAAGCTGGATTTAGAAAAGGCAGAGGGATCAGAGATCCAATTGCCAACATCCATGGGATCACCGAAAGAGCAAGAGAGTTCCAGAAAAAACATCCACTTCTGCTTTATTGACTATGCCAAAGTCTTTGTGTGGATCACAACAAACTCTGGAAAATTCTGAAAGAGATGGGAATACCAGACCACCTGACCTTCCCCCTGAGAAATCTGTATGCAGGTCAAGAATGAACACTTAGAAGTGGACATGGAACAACAGACTTGGTTCCAAATCGGGGAAGTACATCAAGGCTGTATATTGTCACCCTGTTTATTTAGCTTACATGCAGAGTACATCACACAAAATTCTGGGCTGGCTGAAGCAGAAGCTGGAATCAAGATTGCTGGGAAAAATATCAATAACCTAAGATACGCAGATGACACCACCCTTGTAGCAGAAAGTGAAGAAGAACTAAACAGCCTTTTGATGAAAGTGAAAGAGGAGAGTGAAAAAGTTGGCTTAAAACTCAACATTCAAAAAAACGAAGATCATGGCATCCAATCCCATCATTTCATGCCAAATAGATGGGAAAACAAGGGAAACAGTGACAGTTTATTTTTTGGAACTCCAAAATCACTGCAGATGGTGACTGCAGCCATGAAATTAAGACACTTGTTCCTTGGAAGGAAAGTTATGACCAACCTAGACAGCATATTAAAAAGCAGAGTCATTACTTTGCCAACAAAGATCCATCTAGTCATTTATGGATTTTCCAGTAACCACGTACGAATGTGAGAGTTGGCGTATAAAGAAAACTAAGCACCAAGAATTGATGGTTTTGAACTGTGTTGTTGGAGAAGACTCTTAAGAGTCCCCTGGACTGCAAGGAGATCCAACCAGGCAATTCTAAAGGAAATCAGTCCCGATATTCGTTGGAATGGCTGATGCTAAAGATGAAACTCCGATACTTTGGCCACCTGATGCAAAGAAATGACTCACTGGAAAAGACCCTGATGCTGGGAAAGATTGAAGGTGGGAGGGGAAAGGGACAACAGAGGATGAGATGGTTGAATGGCATCACAGACTTTACGGATTTGAGTTTGAGTAAGTTCCAGGAGTTGGTGATGGACAGGGAAGCCTGGCATGCTGCAGTCCATGGGGTCGCAAAAATGGGATACAGCTGACCAACTGAACTGACTGCTAGGTCTTATTTCAAAGGACTCAAAAATATTAAGAATGACCCCCATAATATCATAATGCTTATTTCAGTTTATCATCACTTTCTAGGGAATTATAATAAGTGTTACTATAAGTAAAATTAAAAAATGCTTTTCTCACAAAAGATAAAACTCTATTTCAAACCTAATAAGCATTTTAGTATATTTATATCAGAGACACTATTCTCCAACCCTCTCACCCACTCCTTTTTTCTGTGTGAAGTTTTTCCTTTGATGTTTATTTTCCTCAGAACTATTCGGTCCTTTGAAATACACTTCCCTAGAGCTTAGACATGTAAATAATCTAAAAACACAAATTAGTACATTTTTTTTTCATGTGTAGGATACAGTCAGCTGTACCTTGTAGATTCAATGCTAGTTCTGAATATATAATGAAAAAAGTGTATAACATAAAATTATCCTCAGATTTTAACATGCATGATATAATTTACTATTTATAGCTGTTATGATGCTTAGAATATGAACTAAACTGTATTCTATACATATGTATTACAGTATTTTGCTATTACATTCTATTTATATAATGAAAAGTGTGATATTTTTCTTCTCTAGTAAAATTTTGCCATTATACCTTCAATGTACTAAATAATATCCCATTGGAAAGTTTATTCTAAAAGTCCCCTGTTGCTATTATGGTTACTTCATGGAAGTGATCATCCCTTTTTCAAACAGTTTAATTCCATTTATTTCTGTGGACAGAAAAAGAGGCCTAAGTTTATAGAAATAACTTTTCTTATAATGTTTCATTTAGCACAGTTAGTTCAGTTAATATCTGGCCTGATGGAAGATTAATACATAGCCTACCGCCTGTCTCTTGATCAAAAAAATTCTGATTATACTGGATTTAGCTTAATACTAAAGTTTACATAAAGAAGCTTATTCTATTGATTATGTCATTTTCACAACTGCGGCAACTGTGAGTGAAATGTATATGTCAGTTCCATGCCAAGGCTTTTAAGAAAACAATGTTCTAGAATTTGGAGTTTTGTCTTCTCAACTTTTAAATATTACCCTAGTTGAAGGGCACATGTGTATGTGTATGTGTGTGTGTATGTGTGTGTTTGTGTGTGTGTGTGTATACACAAAGAAAATCTCCAGGTGTGGATTTTGTGTGTTGTTTCTGACACGTGCAATTGACAAACAGATTAAAAGGCTACTGTGACTTTTAGAGAATCTTAACTGATCACAAATCGTGAGTCTGTTTTAAAAAAGCCTATAACTACGAAATGACTCTGGAGTACCCAACACTGATGATCATGAAACAGGTATGAAAGTCTTTCAGCCATCCATAACTAATTCAAAATTGTAAGGATGATAAGAAATTCACAGATTGTGTAGCTGAGGCCCATTGAGAGCATCTGTTCAACTACTGAGGTTCTTCACCACGCTGCCCCATCAAAGCTATGGAGCACTCACAGCTGTCTGCTTCCCATTATTCTCCTTTTTAATGGCAGTTTTCTATTTATTCCAACCATTGTGTATCTTGTATTAAGGTAAATGCCTTGTTATTTAATGTGTAGGTCACCAGCTGACAAGAGTTCATATTTGAACCTGATGGAGAAAACTTCGTATTGACAAATGTATTTGTATATATGAGGATGAGTAACTACACTCTGGGCGAGGTAGCAGACTACTGCAGAGATAAGAAAGTATCTACCAAAACTGGGCTTCTTCTGTGATACAGAATTGTTGTTGGAAAGTGACTATTGAACCAGGGATAGCATTTAATAACATTCCATCCCTATTTGTAGCTAGGTCTGGACACATAATTAGTTCCCACTGCTAGTACAGGAGAGGAATTAATGTGGTTCTTCAGATTTGAGTTGGTTAAGCAGCACATATACCTTCTCCAACCTCTTTACAACTTCTGAGCTGGACATGGATAACTATGAAGCTCTAGGAGATGGCTGGCCCACTAAATGCAAGAAATCCTATATCCCTGAATCACTGCATGGAGCAGAACTCTTCTCAACCAAAATACTAACATGGATTCTAAGGTAAACTTTTTAGGGTCTCAAATTTTTTACTTTTAAGTCCTTTGGGAAGATTAGTTCAACTATAAATGCTCTAAGTTAAAAAAAGACATAGAAAACAAGTTAGCATACAAGTTACAATTCCAAAGTACATGTCGACACTAATGCTTAGAAATAATATGTAGACCCAATTTATTTCAAAAGTTACTTAAATCTAACTTTAAAATCCACAAAGAATAAAATAACATCCATAAAAAATTATGAAACTAAACAGGCAAAAATAAAATAGTAATAAGTGAGAATGAAAAAAAAAATTAAATAGATGAAGTAATCTATTAAGCAGATGTAGCCTAAGTGAAAATTCATAACCTGGAAGTCACCTAAGAGTGAAAATTTTTTAAAAAAGCATATCAGAGATAAACAAGATAATATTAAGTCTTCAACAAATATCTCACAGGTATTCTAGAAATACAGAACAGAATAGAGTAACACACACATGCACACATTTTCAGGTTAAAACACAAAATGTGAAGTGAAGCAGGAAAAAAATAATTCATAACAATTAAATAAATAATGTAGCTGAAGACCAAAAATATGGAAACTATAGATAACCTCCCAAAGAATGACAGTTAACATCGTCAGATGTTCACTGGCAACAATAGATTATTGTGGATAAGGAAATAATACTTTCAGAGTGTTGAGGGAAAGTAATAGTCACTTAGTATTCTGAACCTAAATAAACAAACAATGAAAAGGGAAGACAAAATAGATATCCACTAAATAAAGAGCTTCAAATTATAGAACCTTGCCAAACGATCTACCAAAGGATATACTTCACTAATAGAATAATGAACCCAGAAGAAAGGAGATGATAAATAAAAAAATGAAAAAAAAATCTGTTAATACAGCTTGGTGTATCTAAGTACTGACTTTATGAATCTATGGATTTTGCTTCTTTAAAAGGCAAAACTGAAACTCTCGACAATGTTCACAAGAAAGGTAGTAATTTCAGAAGGTGACATGATGTGTCATGTTTGGAAGGAAAACAGGGATACTGAATAATTTTATCACGTCTTAAAAACATATGTGTTCAGAAAATTTTTTTAATTAAGCATAGCTCCTATAGAAATAGGATTTATAGCTTTCAGGTTGACAGAGTAAATCAGAGACTAAAATTGAAGTTAAAATTTGGTCAAAATAATTTATGAAGAATGATCAATTTCAAGACAGTCTATGTTTTAACCTATTTTAAAAACTGTGACAAAGAAGAAACTACAATACAGTTATTTAACTTTATTCTGTTTCGTCTGGAAATACATTCTATTTTAGGATGCCTCCAAGCCTCTTGATTTCATATTTTCTCAAACCAGATGATAATCTGGAATTGCTTCATGCAATAAAGCAGCTTTATTTGGAATTAAAGGTTATATTGTAAGAGTTTATATTCAGGTTGTGATAACCTTTAGAAAGCGAAAATACTGTTTGGACCAATAAGTCGGCCCCATTTTCTGATCCCAATCTCACCTTTCAGCTTTTCATCACATTCTCAAACCACCTTATTTAATGCCAGAAAGTCCTTGTGTTTCAAAATTTCTTTATGCTCTCTGCTTCCAAATCATCTCTGATAACATGATTAGACAGAAAACACAGAGCATAAATGCTTCTGAACTGCAAGAGAGGACAAAGTCTTGAAACCTTAATAACACCACTCTTCAGGAGATCAAATCAATAGCTATGTCACCAGAGGCCCTGCATATCCCATTCACCTCGGTAAACAATAATGCAATGGTCCAAGAATTGCCACCGTCCTTTCCTCTAGAATCTTAAAGCAGCACTAGAGGGGAAATAAATAAAAGCATGTTTCTAGGAAAAGTTATAAGATACAATGTTTTAGAACTTTAATTTTCACAGTCAGATGCTATTTTGTTAAATTAGCTCATGTGGTATTTAAAAGCTTAAAGAAGGTATCTTTGCAATAAATATACATATATATTCAAAACATGTCTAAAGTACCAAACCCCAAACAATATTTGCAAGTACAAGTGCCACTACCTAAATGAGATTTATCCTAAATTAATATCCAAGAGGAGTTTATTAGGGATTCATGTCATTTCAGAACTCAGACCTCAACAAAAATTGTTCAATTTTGTATGTTGTTTCCAATTTTCTTTCATAGTGTTAAGATAGTCTTAGTTATATGAAGTGAAAGACTATTTGATGTGAATCAATGCTTTATGAATCAATGCTACTTTTTATTCAAGCCTTTAGTAGAATAAATTAAGACAATTAAAAAAATTAAATCTGTAACATCAGTATGTCCAAAGATGACAATTTTAATTATGAACGTATGAAACAAAATAAAAAGTTATGAAAAATAGAGATATCAGAGTCAACTATAAAATACTACCTATAATGCAGAGTAACCCAAATTATTGTGCTTGGTTTCAAATTTTAGCATATCTGCTTAATATAATGTTTATGTCTATTTAAACCTTATTGAAACACTGACGATCCTACATGCAGGGCAGCAAATGAGACACAGATGTAAAGAACGACTTTTTGACTCAGTGGGAGAAGGCAAGGGTGGGAGGATTTGAGAAAATAGCACTGAGACATGGGCATCACCATAGGCAAAACGGATAACCAGTGCAAGTTCCATGCATGAAGCAGGGCAACAAAAGCAGGTGCTCTGGGACAACTCGGAGGGATAGAGAGAGGGAGGTGAGAGGGGTGTTCAGGGCGGGAGGACACACATATTCCTGTGGCCGATTCATGTAGATGTATGACAAAAAGCACCATGATATTGTAAGGTAATTTTCCTCCAATTAAAATACAGTAATTAATTTTTTAAAAAGTGCTTCTTTCTTTAGTGCTTCTAGAATTTGGATCTAGCTGGATATTAACAACATTACAGAGAAAGGAATCACAGTTGGAAACACTTAGTAGTATAACTTTTAGGACAAAATGTGTGCTCGTGGGCTAAGTCGCTTCAGTTGTGTCCGACTGGTTGTGATCCTACAGACTTTAGCCTGCCAGGCTCCTCTGTACCTTTATTACATAGTAGGCCAAGAGTTCTCAAATGTATTTAAATAAGTAATGATTATTCCTAAAACCTCACTGTAATTTTTCCTATTTATTATCTCTAACAACAAAGTTCCAGATAAATCTGTATTTTTCCATTATTCTCAGCAGCATATAGACACTGTTCTAATAGTGCCCGTATCAGACTCCACAAAACAAACGGAGCAAAAAAGGCCTAATTAATGATGAGCAACTGGGGCCTCCTCTGCACTGTGGCAGGCAGGAAAAGTTAAGGCATCATAATAAGAGCATAAGTGCTTTGAGTGAGGAAATAAAAGGAAGGGGGAGAGGGGAGGGAGGAAGTGAGGGGGAGAAAACACATAAAGACCAGATTGAGAATTATCAAGGCTTTAGTTATAAATCTAGTATTATTTACTGAGTCACCCCAGGGAATAAAATTCTGTTCTCTACACCTTAGAATCATGATTCATAAAATGAAGGACAACCATATTTTCAATGGCTTTCCATATCTGAAATATCACAGCCCTTCCTGAAGAAAAGTTTCTGTCTCACAGAAATAAGAAGAAACAGCATGTTGTCGGTATACCAACGACTTCTACCTTTAACTGTTGAGTACAACCTGGTTCTACTAATCATTGACATCAACAAAATTCTTACTCTTTATTAAAGAATGATTTTAAATATATCTCTTTTATCTGACAGGCCTGGTAAAATAGGCACATAATTAGTACAAATTATAGCACAGATGACAAAGACATTAACTTTGTGAAGATCCAAATATATGATATCTGTGTTAGACCTTGAAGGATGAATAAAAATCCACCACAGAAAAGGAAGAAGAAAGGGATGCAAGCAGTTAGATAAAATATGAAAAAAAGCGAGAGACAGGAAAAATACATAGATTATTCAAAAGTAACAAAAACAGAACAGGAGACAGAACTTGCCAAAGTCAGAAAATAACAGGATATGACCAAACTGTGAAGCCCCTTGAAAGGCAATGATGACCAACTACTTTCAATGAAAGAGAAAGAAAAAACACAGGATATTTTTCTAAAATGAAATATATTAAAAGTGCTATCAGGATTTACACAATAAGTGACTTTACAGCATCCTAGATGAAGCATCAGACATGTGAATGAAGCCATTTTA
The DNA here is from genome assembly GCF_023699985.2 of Odocoileus virginianus. Lineage (NCBI taxonomy): Eukaryota > Metazoa > Chordata > Mammalia > Artiodactyla > Cervidae > Odocoileus > Odocoileus virginianus. The sequence goes on from NC_069698.1 coordinate 14,542,743, forward strand.
AAGGCGTGGCCTTCTTAAATCACAATGAACCAGTGACTGCTACATCCCCTGCTTTTAGGGACATGAGAATCTTTTACAATTATTCTATTCCTGCCCATGTGTGTCGTACACATGAGGAACAATGGCGTCTTGTATAATTTTTAGTTCTCCAGATCAAGGACAGCTTTAGCTGGGAAGCTTCATTCACATCCATAAGTGATTCCAATGAAGCTCTTCTGGACTTCAACACAATGTCATAATGGAATAGATCTTTGGGAGGATGTGAGCCTTTGAGCATGAAAGAGGGGCATTAGTCATGAGAATTAAGAGAGAAGACTGCAGTATACTTAGACTTGCAGCTTCCTATAAACATACTTCCAGTTATTCAGCCCTTTGCGGTCCCCTTGTAAACTCACTTTATACCTAGTCATGTGAAAAACTCCCTCGTCAGTCAACCACTATACTCTAAAAATTTTTGAGTCAAACTCTTTAATGAATGAGGACATATAAAGAGAGGCCCTAGAATATCAGGGATCATCTTATACATTCCAATCCCTGTCACACTCCCAGCTGAATTCAGTTACATGAGTGACCTCTGTTTATAATAAGCAAAAGAATTACCCACATATGAGACCTGAGAGGTCATAAATCACTGTGGCTTTAAGTTATTAAGTTTGGGGTTATTTTACCTCAATAGCAATAGATCATTGAAACATACAACTCTATATTTATCTCTATTACAAATCAAAATTATTAACAGATCATCAGATATTCAAAATGTTAATAGCTAAGATAATGTTCTAACAGAATAAGCCAGAACAAAAGAAAATGACACAGAAATACTGTTCTTTCTTTTCCCATTATATATATATAAGCATATAGTCACATTATTATCTGAGCTATATTTTATTCATGTATATTCCAATTAATATGCCATTTAGGTTATACATAATTATGAGATTTGGTTGAGATAAGTTGTTTGTAGAGAGCAATGGAATCAATAAAAATTTATTATCAGAGGATAGAAAGGGTCAACATGAAGCATCAAGAACACAAATAAATACTCTAAAATGGAAACTGTTGGTAGTATAATATACTTTCTCTAAAAATGAAGTCCAACATCAACTTTGTATTTATAAATAGCAATTCATTATATTCAACTGAAACCAGGCAAATGTGTTTTTTTTTAATAGTTTTTCATATACTTTATCACTGATTATAACCACTAATTTATTTATGGACAAGGAAGTTAGTAAGCAGCAGATTTAGAATCCAAGCATAATATTCCAATTTCTCCCATTGTTACAAGAAGATGATGAGCATTTGGACTGTACCCACTCATTTCTGCAATCAAATAAATTACAATAAAGATTATAAGCCATAAAAATGAATGAGTCAAGCAGTAGTGCTAAATAAGCCGATAATTACCACTTGTCCAAAATCATCTTTGCTCAAAAGTGAAGGAATTTTATTTTTATTTATTTATTTTTTTAGCCAAAAACAATTTGTTTTAATGAATATTCACCCAAAACCTGGCTCAGCCATATGAATATTAGCAAAGCTGTGTGGCCCCTCAGCCTGCAAGCCATTTGACTTCCTGATGAACCCACCTCAGTATTTGTGTTACGAATAAGCAGAGTCTGCTTATTAGTTTGTTAGTTTCAAACAAATGGTATACTGGAGAAGGTTAACCAGAAATGATAGCCTGAGTTTCACCTTTAGTTGGTCCTAAGCCATTGCTTCTTTCCATTCCCATTTTTTGGTGATTATCAAAGCTGTGTATATTCATTGTACTAAATTTATGCAGTACCAGAAAGGGAAAAAGAACTCACAAAGGAATCCCAATCTAGCCACCCAGCTCAAAAGTGAAGGAATTTTAAAGCATGCAAGCAAGATGGAAATTTCACAGAGCAAACATATTAAAGAAAAAACATCTAGTCATCAATAACTGTCACTACTTTTAATTCTGTGATCAACACCATAAAGTATACTTAATAATAATAATTTCAATCCATAGATAGCTATTCTTTAAATAATTTAAAACTTTATTATTTTTACCAATACTCAGCTTCTACCTAAGACAAAGTATGATAACCTTACATTGTTATTATATGCATATGCAATATGTTTTATCCTTGGCTATTATTGCCTTCTTAATCTCATTAAAAATTGATCCATGTATATGAATTTTTCTTTAGTGCTATTTTCCAATGTATAATTTTTTTTACAGTGCCTCTTAAAAGATTCATTTCCAACAAATTTTTGTTTCATTCTAAATCCTTGCTATATAAGAAAAAATTGAATTAATTATATATAAAGCTTCAATGAAATATATTTTAATGTCTAGATAGTGAAGAAAAGTTGGCTCATACTTTATAAAAATACACTACATGCAAACAGTATTTTCAAATGACCTAACATAGTTATCAATGATGGATTTAGTGAACTTTTTCAGCATTCTAGAACTCGTGTTTTATAAATAGATAAAACATTAAAAAATTCACATATGGCCCTATATAGAAACGAATGTTTTCTTTATTTATTTTCATCCTTTTTAATGGATAGGAACATAACATCACCAAAAAGTCAGAAAATTCAATATGATTGATGCTACAGAAAAAAAAAAACCTTAAATAATTTATCATTGAGAGGAAAAATATCTTCTATGCTATTATTTACCAAACATTACTTTCATTTCTTTATTTATGTTTTGATTATGAGTCCTATATCCAAATGTAATGGATATGATTCATCTTTACCAGGCACCATGCACAAAATTTTAAGCATATATATATATTTATTAGATTAATAAGCCTTCATAAAATGATTCACACAAAAACTTTTCATGTTTAAAATTACAGATATGTCATTATCATAAAACATAAAAGGTATGGTTTTAAACTTAATCAGCATTTCATTGTGTTAAAACTTCCTAACAATTAGATTTTGCACAAATACTGCTATCTAAACCCACAAACAAAAAATAATGTGTTATATGGTAGGAAGTTACATTTAATAGTAGCAAAGGATAAATTAAGCTCTGATATACTCAGTACTCAATCTCAAAACATATAACATTCCTATAAACTATCTTGTATGTTGAAAAATGCATATTTTATTCATATGCATACATATGAATTCCTCACTTATTTAAATAGAATTTCAGCTTATCTTGGTACTACTCAACTATTACAACTCAACATGAAAGAATTCTTTTCAAACTGTCATATTCTCTACAAACCACCAAAACATTAAAGTTAAGCAAATGCCTGCTTTGAATCCCTTCTGCTTTTTGTTGCTGCTATTGATGTTGTTTCCTTCATAAAAATTAAGTGAACACACAATTCCTACAGCAACTACGCTACGGAAGACAGAATGGAAGAACATTTGTCATTGTATATAACTTATTCAACATTTTCATACACTATTCCTAGGTGGGAAAAAAATCAGAAATTATCTTACAGTTAATATGAGTTCATTTCTTGCACAATTAATTCTTCCAGGAATAATAATCAAAAATGTATTAACTGAAAGTAAATATATGTATGTTGAAAAAAGCCATCATTTGAGTGCATGAATAATTATTTAAATGTGCTTTTCTTACCGTGGCAAGAACCTTCGATTTCTTCATACCCTGTACTGCAGATACATCTTCCAAGAGGAACCAGCCAATCTCCATCAGCTCCACAATAGAGCTTAGGAGTGTCACGCTCTTCTGCACTCTTCACACAGGAGCCCCTTACTTCAACCAGGGAGGAAGAATCAACCCTTGGGATAGTGTCTGGAAACACGGCCAGGTTACGAACGGTAAAGGGGCATTTTTTGTAGAAAACACGGACGGAAACTAGGGCAATGCATGCCCCGATGTCTTGAAAAGCCAGATAAAATCCTTTCCTTTCTATAGGCCCCAGCTCACGAATCTCAGTGTTGAGTTTGAGGATGCGATCACCCAAATCCATCTGGGTAAAACTTTCATCAGCAGCAATTGTATCAATCTTTGTATACTGGCTTGGCTTGAATTTAATTCCATGGGACTCATCTGATTCCACATAATATAGATTAAACGTTTCTTTGCAAGTCCCCAAGACCCACGGGATGCTGTTACAATCCCTCAGTGTGAACTTCATTTCCACATAAATTTTCTGAGCTGCATCACGAGAGATCCAGTTTGTACGAAGCCAGTTGTTTTGGTTTGGCTCCATCACATTGCATACCTGGTATGTGTGAATGGGCCTGTTGTGTTCATCCATTTCAGTAATGGCATCCCACTGCAAAAGAGAAAAAAAAAATAAATGATTATAAAACCACAGTGGTTAAACATCTATGATTACCTTCAACATTTTCTGTTTTACTGAAAGAAAAAAGAATAAAAAGGACACAAGTGAAGCAAAGCAACAGTGTGCAGGATTTCAACAAGGAGACTTTCATCTCAGAATGGGTTCTGAACATACCAGCTGTCCTAGTATGAATCTTACCTTCTTACATGTTAGTTGCAACATCGAGGGACACTTTATTTATCCTCTAACTTCTAACTTCCTCTAACTTCACTGGTGGCTCAGATGGTAAAGAATCAGCCTGTAACGCAGGAGACCCTAGTTTGAATCCTGGGTTGGGAAGATCCCCTGAAAAAGGGAATGGCCATCCACTCTAGTATTCTTAACTGGAGAATTTCTATGGACAGAGGAGCATGGTAGGCTACAGTTCATGGGGTCACAAAGAGCCAGACATGACTGAGTTAATGGCTAACATTTTCATTTTCACTTTTCTCCTCCACTATAGAATGAAGCTTATCATATAGTACCTGTTTCAGAGGTTTGTTGTGAAGGACTAATTAATATATGTAAAGAACTTTAAATGGTTTCTAGTACTCTACGCTCAGTTGCTCACTCGTATCCTACTCCCTGCAACCCCCTGGACTGTAGACCACCAGGCGCCTCTGTATGTGGGATTTTTCAGACAAGAATACTGAAGTGGGTAACCATTTCCTTCTCCACTAGTACCCTATAATCAACCTAAAATAGCATGTACTATGTAATCAAATAACTAGACCAATGATAAATGCACTCCAGTTAACCATTTGTCTTCATATCCAATTTGTCACAAATTGAAGTATGTTTTTCAGTATTCAATTAAATATTTACATGTCTATTTTGATAGGAAATGTGTACACAGACTTCCCAGGTGGCACTAGTGATAAAGAACTCAACTGTCAGTGCAGGAGAGAAAAGAGACATGAATACTAGGATGGCAGTAGTGAACAAACTGAACAAAGGATCTTACTTAGGGTGAGGAGAGGCAATAAAAATTGTAAATTACTCAACTGAACAATATGGTAGAAAGTATAATGGAAAAAAATAAGACAGAGAGATGGGGGAAGAGGCTTGCAATTACAGTGTGGACAGAGAAGGCCTTTCTGAGGTTCTGACATATAAGTAACATTTTAGAGGTGAGATAGTGAAGAGGAAACAGTAAGTACCAATCCCTGAGGCAGGAGTGTATAGATACATTCTAGGAACAGTTTGAATGGCACTTAACAGAGAGGCAAAAATGGTGCAAAAAGCCTTTGTAAGAATTGGCAACACCTCGGTTTTTCCCCTGAGCTAGATCACTGAATCATCTTCACTTCTGTGTTTATATACAAGAATTCTGCCACTTATATAAGCAAGGTGAAAAGACAGTCCTCAGATTGGGAGAAAATAATAGCAAACAAAGCAACAGACAAAGGATTAATCTTAAAAATATACAAGCAACTCCTGCAGCTCAATTCCAGAAAAATAAATGACCCAATCAAAAAATGGGACAAAGAACTAAACAGACATTTCTCCAAAGAAGACATACAGATGGCTAAAAAACACATGAAAAGATGCTCAACATCACTCATTATCAGAGAAATGCAAATCAAAACCACAATGAGGTACCATTACACGCCAGTCAGGATGGCTGCTATCCAAAAGTCTACAAGCAATAAATGCTGGAGAAGGTGTGGAGAAAAGAGAACCCTCCTACACTGTTGGTGGGAACGCAAACTAGTACAGCCGCTATGGAGAACAGTGTGGAGATTCCTTAAAAAACTGGAAACAGAACTGCCATATGACCCAGCAATACCACTTCTGGGCATACACACCGAGGAAACCAGATCTGAAAGAGACACGTGCACCCCAATGTTCATCGCAGCACTGCTTATAATAGCCAGGACATGGAAGCAACCTAGATGCCCATCAGCAGATGAATGGATAAGGAAGCTGTGGTACATATACACCATGGAATATTACTCAGCCATTGAAAAGAATTCATTTGAATCAGTTCTAATGAGATGGATGAAACTGGAGCCCATTATACAGAGCGAAGTAAGCCAGAAAGATAAAGACCAATACAATATACTAACGCATATATATGGAATTTAGAAAGATGGTAACGATAACCCTATATGCAAAACAGAAAAAGAGACACAGGTGTACAGACAGAATTTTGGACTCTGTGGGAGAAGGCGAGGGTGGGATGTTTCGAAAGAACAGCACCAAAACATGTATATTATCAAGGGTGAAACAGATCACCAGCCCAGGTTGGATGCATGAGACAAGTGCTCAGGGCTGGTGCACTGGGAAGACTCAGAGGGATCGGGTGGAGAGGGAGGTGGGAGGGGGGATCGGGATGGGAATACTTTTAACTCCATGGCTGATTCATGTCAATGTATGACAAAAACCACTACAATATTGTAAAGTAATTAGCCTCCAACTAATAAAAATAAATGAAAAAAAAGTAGTATGTTTTTAAGTATATCAAATGTAAATTAAAAAATACATTGTGATTGTCAAAAAAAAAATAAAAGAAAAACCTTGTTTATCCTTTTCTTTAAGTTTCAGTAAAAATATTTGAGCACATTGAAATTAGTTGGCATTGTCATTATTTATAAATCTAATATCACATACTTTTATATTACAATTTAGATTGTAAGTATAATTTGTTTAATGAAACTTACAACAAATTTCAATAAACAAAAACACATTTTGGTAATCTTACGTTCTTTTTGGGAAAACATACCAGTCATCATAATTTCTCATTTTTCTTAAGGTACAATGGAAATGATAAGCTGTTTTCTTTAGTGAATAAATGTTCTATTCTTGATACCATACTTCAATGATTTACAATATGATTGTTTAACTCATCTAGTTTGCAGCTTCTTATTTTTGTTGAATGTAGAGAGCTATCTAACCAAGACTGGTGGAATTTCAATTAGTATAGTTTCTAACAGAATAGCCACTTTTCCCAGTCTACTGGGCTGTTACATCATATACTTTCTACTTTAAAATTTCACAAATAAACTATTTATTTTATCAACCAAGCAAACTTAAAAACAATTCTGTATCTAAAATTTCATTTGTAATTTTGCTTGCTTGAAATTCAGGAGGTATTTTCCAGAAACAATGAGTTCCTTTTGAAGTGTGGATATAATTTTTGCAAAATACACCCATGGCTTATCAGTGGTGACCCAATATCTCAAAGAGGCACATGAAATTATCTATCTGTCTTTCATCCTAGCATATTACAAGTGTTATATGACTTTTAAACACTTAAATTTAAAGGCAAACCAGCACTATTAAAGCTTATTTAATATGGTAAGCTAACCATTAAGAATATAAATAGTAATACAAGATACAAATAATAAAGCCTGAGGAAAAACTATCAAAATAAGAGTTTGAAATTTAACCATTGAGGAGATTCTAAAGTACTTATTCAGTGATCATTCTTATTTTAGACAAATCTCTAATAAAAATTGATTTTTTTTCACAAGGAATGTATGTAATTTGGCACAGTGGTAAAGGATCCTCCTGCCAATGCAGAAGGCACACGAGACACAGGTTCAATCCCTGGGTGGGGAAGATGCCCAGGAGTAGGAAATGGCAACCCACACCAGTGTTCTTGCATGAGGATTCCAGTCCATAGGGTCGCAAAGAGTCAGACATGGCTGAGCAGAAACACACACACTGTATGCTCCACCCTAGAAGCACAGAGAGCTACAGTCAATACTCTCTGTTTGAATAACTACATTTTAACACCTTCAGACTACACCCCTTCCTATTAATAAAAAGTATTAACCATGCTCTCAATCAATTCTCCTAAAATAGGAGACTAACTAACATGTGAAAAACTGTATCTGTAACAAAAACATTCTGAAATCATTGGGCTTCCCAGGAGGCACCAGCAGTAAGGAACCTGCCTACCAATGCAGGAGATGCAGGAGATGAGGATGCGATCTCTGGGTCAGGAAGATCCCCTGGAAGAGGGCATGGCAACCCACTCCAGTATGCATGCTGGGACAGTCCCATGGACAAAGGAGCCTGGCGGGCTACAGTCCAAAGGATCATAAAGAGAAAAAATTCTGAAATTATCACATATCTTTATTTTAAAATATGCTGGGTTTGGAAAAAATGTTCAGATGGAAAGAAAGCTCAGGAATGAGAAGAATATGACATTCATACACTGAATCAGAACTAATCTGAACCAAGGGATAAGGAAATAGCAAAATGCATGTAAACAATGAGAAATGTGGTTCTTTCCAAAGCACTGCATGACGATGCTTAACAAAATGGGACATCATTTTCTATGATAAATTTATGATGTCTGAAAAACAACTGCATTTTCTCTTTAATTAAAGAAAAAGAAATCAATTAAAAAGAAAGAAAAAGAGATTAGAACAAGATTCAGTTATCAAAACAGCCAAAAGTGATCAACTGCTAAATTTCTTCTTATACAAAAATACTGAAAGTAATTTAAATTATATTTTTAAATTTGAATATGATCAAAATAAGAACATGAATAAACTCAAGGTTGGTATAAGATCTAAAGTGCTAAAAAATAAATAAAACTATATTATCATTGTTATATATATATAAACGGTATCATATTTAAATCACAATGTATCCTTTGGAAATACTGTATTACAAAAAGCGTTGTTTCTATTTATATAGTTATATAACTTTCAGTTATAATTTCCAAGTATTAAAATAAATAGGGCCTCTAAAAATGTAAGAACCAAGGAAAGAATGGTGGTATGAGGGCTCACATAACAAATTTCTAAATATTTTAAAATGATAACTCACTCTTCAAATAAGATCAAACTCTAAGCGTGCTTTATTTGCATATTTTAGAAAGATATTAGAAGGTTAGGTTCAAATTTAAAATATTTAGACTTCTCAGAATTTCAGGCTAGCATATGGAAGTCCATCCAGAGCCAACTCCTAGGCTTAGTCAACCCCATTTCTATTACCTTGCCTAACTCCAGGTAAATCCCATATCACAAAGTGCTTCATGCAAGCACATATATGAGTTATACAACACTATAAATTAACTCTAATTCAATTAATAAAATGGTTAAAAATCCCAATTTGGAGTAAAAAGCACTGTAATTACTCTTTAATATAAAAGAGTTAAATATATCATACAAACTTTTATGTTCTGCTTCATTACTGGGTAGTCAATGTAAACATGTGCCTCAAAAACTCTTCTGCCTCATAAAGTTCTCCACGGGTCCTACAGATCCTAGGTTAATAAATTCAGTTCAGTTCAGTCACTCAGTAGTGTCCAACTATTTGTAACCCCATGGACTGCAGCATGCCAGGCCTCCCTGTTCATCAACAGCTCCCAGAGTTTACCCAAACTCATGTCCATTGAGTCGGTGATGCCACCCAACCATCTCATCCTCTGTCATCCCCTTCTCCTCCTGCCTTCAATCTTTCCCAGTATCAGGGTCTCTTCAAATGAGTCAGTTCTTCGCATCAGGTAGCCAAACTATTGGAGTTTCAGCTTCAGCATCAGTCCTTCCCAAGAATATTCAGGACTGATTTCCTTTAGGATGGACTGGTTGGATCTCTTTGCAGTTCAAGGGACTCTCTAGAGTCTTCTCCAACACCACAGTTCAAAAGCATCAATTCTTCAGCGCTCAGCTTTCGTTACAATCCAACTCTTACATCCATACATGACTACTGGATAAACTATAGCTTTGGCTCGATGGACCTTTGTCAGCAAAGTAATGTCTCTGCTTTTTAATATGCTGTCTAAATTTGTTATAGCTTTTCCTCCAAGGAGCAAGCGTCTTTTAATTTCATGGCTGCAGTCACCATCTGCAGGGATTTTTGAGACCCCTCTCCCAAAATAAAGTCTGTCACTGTTTCCATTGTTTCCCCATCTGTTTGCCAAGAAGTGATGGGACCGGATGCCATGATCTTAGTTTTCTGAATGCTGAGATTTAAGCCAACTTTTTCACTCCCCTCTTTCATTTTCATCAAGTGGCTCTTTAGTTCTTCTTTTTCTGCCCTAAGGGCGGGGTATAGCTGCACATCATAGGTTATTGATATTTCTGCCAGCAATCTTGATTCCAGCTTGTGCTTCAATCAGCCCAGCATGTCACATGATGTACTCTACATATAAGTTAAATAGTGGGGTAACAACAGACAGCCTTGATATACTCCCTTTCCAATTTGGAACCAGCCTATTGTTCCATGTCCAGTTCTAACTGTTGCTTCTTGATCTCCATACAGATTTCTAAGGAGGCGAGTAAGATGGTCTGGTATTCCAATCTCTTGAAGAATTTCCCACAGTTTTTTGTGATTCACACATTCAAAGGCTTTGGCATAGTCAATAAAGCAGAAATAAATGTTTTTTTGGAACTCTCTTGCTTTTTCGATGATCCAGCAGATATTGGCAATTTGATCTCTGGTTCCTCTGTATTTTCAAATTCCAGCTTGAACATCTGGAGGTTCACAGTTCACGTACTGTTGTAGCCTGGATTGGAGAATTCTGAGCATTACTTTGCTAGTGTATGAGATGAGCGTAATTGTGTGGTAGTTTGAGCATTCTTTGGCATTGCCTTTGATCTGCTTCATTTTGTACTGCAAGCCAGATTTGCCTGTTACTCCAGGTATCTCCTGACTTCCTACTTTTGCATTCCAGTCCCCTATAATTAAAAGGAAGTTTTTGGTTGTTAGTTCCAGAAGGTCTTGTATGGCTTCATAGAACCGTTCAACTTCAGCTTCTTCAGCATTACTGGTTGCAGCATAGACTTGGATTACTGTGATACTGAATGGTTTGCCTTGGAAGCAAATAGAGATCATTCTATCATTTTTGAGACTGCATCCAAATACTGCATTTCGGACTCTTTTGTTGACTATGATGACTACTCCATTTCTTCTAAGGGATTGTTGCCCACAGTAATAGATGCAATTTTCATCTGAGTTAAATTCACCCATTCCAGTCCATTTTAGTTCGCTGATTCCTAAAATGTCGATGCTCACTCTTGCCGTCTCCTGTTTGACCACCTCCAATTTGCATTGATTCATGGACCTAACACTCCAGGTTGCTATGCAATATTGCTCTTTATAGCATTGGACTTTACTTCCATCGCCAGTCATGTCCACAATTGAATGTTGTTTTTGCTTTGGTTCCATGTCTTCATTCTTTCTGGAGTTATTTCTCCACTGATCTCCAGTAGCATATAGGGCACCTATGAACCTGGGGAGTTCATTTTTCAAAGTGTCATATCTTTTTGCCTTTTCATACTGTTCATGGGGTTCTCAAGGCAAGAATACTGAAGTGGTTTGCCATTCCCTTCTCCAGTGGACCACGTTTTGTCAGTACTCTCCACCATGACCCTGGCTGTCTTGGGTGATCCTACATGGCATGGCTCATAGTTTCATTGAGTTAGACAAGGCTGTGATCAAATTGTTTAGTTTTCTGTGATTGTGGTTTTCAGTCTGCCTGCCCTCTGCTGGAGAAGGATAAGAGGCTTATGGAAGCTTCCTGATGGGAGAGACTGACTGAGGGTAAACTGGGTCTTGTTCTGATGGGTAGGACCATGTTCAGTAAATCTCTAATCCAATTTTCTGTTGATGGGCAGGGCTGTGTTCCCTCCCTGTTGTTTTACCTGAGGCCAAACAATGGTGGAGGTAAGGAAGATAATGGTGACCTCCTTTAAAAGGTGCCATGCAAGCACTGCTGCACCCAGCGACCCAGCCCTGCAGCAAGCCACCACCAACCCATGCCTCTGCCGGAGACTCCTGGACACTCCCAGGCAAGTCCGGGTTAGTCCCTGGTGGGGTCACTGCTCCTTCCTCCTGGGTCCTGGTGCGCACAGGGTTTTGTCTGTGCCCTCCCAGAGTCTGTTTCCCAGTCCTGTGTGAGTTCTGGGGGCTCTATGGCGGGGTTGATGGCGACCTCCTCCAAGAGGGCTTATGCCATACCTGGGTCTACTGCACCCAGAGCCCCTGCCCCTGAAGAAGACAGTTCTGGCTCAGTCTCTGTGGGGTCTTTGGGTCCTTGTGCACACAAGCTTTGTTTGAGCCCGCCGAGCATCTCTGTCAGGTATAGGGCTTGATTCTAAATGTGATTTCACCCCTCCCATCATCTTGTCAGAGCTGCTTCTTTGCCCTTGGATGTGGGCTATCTTTGTTGAGGATCCAACATTCTCCTGTTGACGGTTGTTCAGCAGTGAGTTATAATTTTGGAGTTCTCATAGGAGAAGATGAGTGCACTTCCTTCTATTCCACCATCTGGGAGTCAGTTTATAGTATATATTAAATTCCAGAACAGGAATGAAGAAATTAGGTACAAGAACTGCTTGCTCTTACTGGACTTGTAATATTTTAAAGTAACAATTATGAAAACATAGCTGACAGCACAGAACTGAATATAAGAAATAAACAGTATATATAGTAAATAGAATAAGAGTCGAAAAGACAGCAATACTTGTGAACAGGGGTGGCTTGGCAGGTTTGCTCAAGACAGAAACTGGACTTTAAAGAATTACAAGGTTCAATAAAGCAGAGGGAAAAGAGCATATAGAAAAATAATGTTTAACACTAATCTATATGCATATAATTTTTGGCAGCACAGTCCTATACTACTTATATTTAGTGGGTAAAAGTTTTTTCCCCTATTTAAGACAAAAGCAAACACACATGTACTTATTCTCCAGCTGTGAAACATTTTGGAGTACAGGTTTTGGCTAAATAAGAATCAGTTGTAGACCAAAGTGTTCATTCTTTCATAAACTTCAAGCGCACCTTGGATTCCTGAGGGCAACTAGTAGTATCCTGAATTTAAACTGTCAAAGCTCTCCCACAAACGTTAATGTATATGGTCCTCATCAGTCTGATAAAGTGAGACTGATACTTGCAAGTTCATGTTACTGATACAGAATTCAATACCTAGGAATTGCATGGCCTAATGACTGGAACCAGGCCCTCTAACTTTATTTTCTGCCTTTCATGATGTTTTGCTGGTGTCTTATTGGCCTCTCCCAGGGCTAGCCAGTTCTTAGAGACAGCAAAAAGCTCTGGGCCTAGAGCATACCTTTCATATACAAACCAACCAAACCTGAGTCTATAGGCCCAACTACCTTCTTATCTAACCCTCACACACCAAGCCAGTATTTCTTCTCTCTTAAATCATCCCAGGATCAGGCACCAGGCCACTAGAGACCATTCTCTAGCCCAAAGCCTGTAGGAAACTAGCCAATCCTTAATTGCTTACTCTGTTCCACCTTGCATTTCCCACAGAAACTCTAAAAAAGGCTCTGGCTCAGGTTTTCCCATCACCCCTGTCTTCTGTCACTTGACCAAGACCCACTCCTTCCCTTGTGGCCCTCTGTGGCATTGACAACCCCCTTACAAGAGCCTGTGAGTATAATCAACTTCTTTCCAAGTGTAATTCTTGTCTCCTCCTATGACCACACTGACTGTACCATAGTTCCATTATCTAACATGTACATTCCTAGAACAAACAGCTGTATGGTTTATGACATGTTCTTCCTGGCAACCCTTTGGAAGACAACTGATTTTTGCTTAATTAAAAGCTTTTGCTGAGTGAGACATTCCAAGTTACAAAGTTTTTCTATTCATCACACATAATTCTCTCCTGTATCCAAAGAAACAGATTCATATGATGACTATTAGGCAGAAGTTCTCTGTATCCAGCCACAAAAGCAGATACAGTTTGTAAGATATTCTACCCCCGGAAGCATGTATTAAGGTAACTGAATAAGGAAGCTATTAGACTGAAGTAGCATATACTTTGACAGTGTATCTGAGCAAATCCAAACCTAAGCTATAGTGAAGAAAGTGAAAGCGTTAGTCGCTCATTTGTACCCGGTTCTTTTCTACCCCACAGACTGTAGCCCACCAGGCTCCTCTGTCCATGGGATTCTCCAGACAAGAACACTGGAAAGGGTTGCCATTTCCTTCTTCAGGGAATCTTCCCAATCCAGAGATCAAACCCGGGTCTCCCGCATTGCAGGCAGTTTCTTTACAATCCGAGCCATGAGGGAAGCCCAAGCTATAGTAAATTCATATAAATGCACCAAGAAAATAAAATCAAAACCTAAGACCAACCAATCATAAACAGCCAACCAGCCTCTCCCAAATAATTTATTCACTTAAGTTATAGCCAATCAAATGATTCCCTTGCTTTGCTTTTATGTCTGCTATACATAACTGCTGTTGGCAGAGTAAGCCTAAACATTTTTCATTTGATGTGGTCTGATTCAAACTGAAATTAGTGACAGGGATAGAGTGGAATAATTTAGCATTAAGGGAGTTTGGGAAACCACTGTAAGCTAAAGACAATGCAAGAAGAGAATCTAGTAACCTACTCTATGGAAGGCCAGGTGCACACTCAAGTCACAAGTCTTGGTAGTTAAAACACAAGGCAATAGATATGGGGTCTGAATCTTGATATGAGGTCAAGGAGTTAATGGTCCTTGAAGAGGAGCACTTCTGCAGGTAGCCAAAACAGGAATTCAGGTGAAAGTGGAAAGAAACTAGGTAAAAGGAGACACTGCACCAAAATCTGAGATGAATTACTATTTTTTAGGATATGCTCTCACCTTACTGTTACTATATATATGATTTAAATAGGGCCATGGCAGTCCCAGGTAAACCATATAGGGTCAAAGATGGAACTATAAGGTAAGCCTTGACATCTACCTAAGAATGATGGAGGTAGTCTTCTTCCCTCCTCACTTTTCTTTTGATTATGAAAATGTAACCCTCTTTTCTCTCCGGGCTATGCTCCCTTGCTGCCCATTTGTACCTCTCACAAGCTTCCTATGCTAATAAACTCACTCTCTGCTATTTTTCTTCACTCTGAATTCTTTCTGGGAGGAGACAAAAGAACCTAAGCTTTGTTAATTCCTGATACCAGGTGAGTGGTTTCAGTTAAAAGACAGTGTGTTCAAGTCACTTCCCAAGCTGGGGATCATGGGAATCAATCTGAGGTGTGTCGGGGTTCAAGTCACATCCAAAAAGTGTGGTTTCATTACTTGAAATAAATTCTTAGAAATTTTATTATGCCTCAGTGTATTTTTTTTAATAAATGTATATGTTGAGTTTTATTTTACTAATAAGGTTTTCGCTATATTACATAATACTGAATTGTTTTATATATTGGTATTTTAAGTCATACAAAAATATGAAAAATTAAAATAAACAACATAAAATGGAGGAGTTAAATATTTTGAGTTTAGTTCCTTTTTTGTAAAAGCAAACTGCTGACAGAATTAGCCAACTTAACAGAAGACCTAATGATGTTTAATTATTTCATCAACTTCGGTAATTAATAGGTATATTTACACATTTCAAACTGGAGAGTAAGTAATATGTGCTTGTCTTAAATAGAGGTAGGACTTTAACCCACTGGAAAACATTTGGCATGTAGCTACAGTTGCCAATAATCTGTACATCTAGCTTAGTCCTGTACATCACCTAAGACTATTTCTCCGCTGATAGATCACTTGGGCAGTCCCATTTAAAATGAATCTTTGCCTGTTTGGGGGAAAATGGATACATGTATGCCTATGGCTGAGTCCCTTCATTGTTCACCTGAAACGATCACAGTATTGTTAATCAACTATATCCCAAAAGAAAATAAAATGTTTAAAATAAAATGAATCTTTGTTAGAAGTGATGTAAAATGCTTTGAATAGTCCTTTACTGATGCTTGAGGGTTGTCTAAAAACCCATCCCTATCTCCATAGGGTGAATTTTTGTTTCCATAGCAAGGTAAATCAACTAGACCAAAAGCTGGATTCCTTTTGGGTATAGAAAGTCAGAACAAGGACATTAATTCCTAAAGTGATTGGCAGTCACTATGGAATCAGATTGCTTTCTTTTCCCTCAGAGAACAAAATAAGGCAATCAAATAGCCTTTCTAGGCAAGAATATTCAGATAATTAGACTGTGTTGGTAAACTGACTTAAACATCCAAAATTCTAACGTGCATCTCTCAAGTTTACACCTTCGTCCCTCTAAAATCTTTAGAATGCAAAGGGAATATAAATATTTATTTTTAAAAAAACTTAAAAAATTGAAAAGAAAAGCAGATAGTCTTTCTCAACATATTACTCAGCACAGAGCTGTTAGAAAAATAATATTATTTTTAAAAACCAGTGACAACTATTTTTTTTAACAGTGATAATAGAAGTGATAACTTTCTCAAAGGGCATAGAGCAAGAAAATTTTAACAAAGGAAAAGAGCAATAAACTTCACACTAAAATTCTTAACCTCTTTATCTACAGACAGGAAAGGAGGGGGAAAAAATCACACCCTAGGTTCCTTAATACTTTAATAATAAACAGCTCCAGGCCTGATTGAGTTTATTTATTTATTTATTTATTTATTTTTTCTGATCGAGTTTAAAGAAGTAAAGAAAAATAAGTTTAAAAAAATATATATATATATCAGTAAAAACAAGCAACAACAACAACAAATATATATATAAAATATGCTGATAGGAGGGCTTCCCTGGTAGCAGAGATGGTAAAGAATTCACCTGCAATGTGGGAGACCTGGTTCAATCCCCGGACTGGGAGAGCCCCTGGAGAAGGGAATGGCAACTCACTCCAGTATTCTTGCCTGGAGAATCCGCATGGACAAAGGACTCTGGCTGGTTACAGTCCATGGTGACGCAGAGTCGGACATGGCTGAGTGTCTAAACACACAGGGATGAGGGAAGGAAGCATTCTAATAACAGAAGAGATAGATGTGTATATATACATACATATATATATATATATACACATACATATATATATATATACGCTTTTACCTTTACCTGTGCTTCCTATATGATTAAGTACTTCTTTATATGCATGAGGAACCAGTTTCCTCTCTTCTCTTTTCTCTGTCTGCCTTTTTAAAAATCACATGCACTCTAATATTAAAATTAGTAACTTTTAAATTTATCTCTGTCTCCACTTGTAACAGATCCCAGCTATCACCTATAGAGGAAGTAAATATGTGGCAAAAAAGATATTTTTAACCTATTTCTTCAAAATGTGGTTATGATAAATACATAAAGGGGAAAGACAAAAAGGAAATGAATATTACGAAAGTTCATTTCAAAGATATACAATCCAAAAAACCAAATGACTTAAAATTAGTTAGCATTACACTGGTAGATGATTGATTAATAAAAAAATGAAATAGCCCATCATTAACTGATCTTTTTCCAAAAGTAAAATATAATCTAAAGACAGATTTAAATGAAACAAAGATACAACAAAATCATGATAAATCTGTAATTCTTAACTTGAGTCCTTGTATAACTTGTTACCAAGGGTTTAGTAGTATATGACTAGAACTAATTATTCCTCAAGATTAAACTAAATTTAAATGAGGAAGGGAGCAAGGGAGGGGGAAAAAATCTCTAACTTCATTCTAAGAATGATAAAAAATAGAAACGGTGAGAACGAAAAGAAGTCTTCACTTTGTAATATGACATATGCCTGATTTGTTCCAAATATTCTAGCTCTTACCTTGCATAATCCAAATAAACTAAAGTGGTTAAATGTACATAGGCATCTCATTATGTAACCTATAGTGGCTTAATTTTTAAATCATAAGTATCTAATATTCTCTACCAAAGGAAAGTTTGTTAAAGGGCCCTTCTTACTCTAATGTGATATTTTCCTCTGAACCACTTAAATATTCACTTTGAGTCAATATTCTGACATAAACTTAGAAAATTAGTGCCCTGAATTCTGCTGCGAGGCATGTAGTTAATAACATAAATCTGTTTCGCAGGAGAAAAGTGAAGGCTCTGCATTTAAATGATAACTAGTTTCAGAGAATAAAACAAGAGGCAAAATGCATCATGTGCAGATACATTTCTATTTCACTTTGGGCAAACATAAAACTTTTTTATTAAAACTACAAAGATATTTAATAAAAAACTAAGAACTCAGTGGCATATCTGGAAGACAACTACTAAGTTTTATAAATAAATTTATTACTTTGGATGCATCCATCCTATTAACAAGACCAAAATATTACAGCAAGGATAATTTCTATTAAAAGGGAATGACGCTTCCCATAAAAAGTCACATATTCATGAAGGTGGTTGTTTAGTTGCTAAGTCATGTCCAACTCTTTGCAACCCCATGGACTGTAGCCCACCAAAGTTATTAAAGAGGGTCCATCTTCTGAAAGTCTGCAACCCTTAAACAGTACACAAAGTTAAGATTTTCACTTAACCAATAAATAAAATGCCCCCAAAATCATCTATAAAAAGCATTTCTACAACAAAGATATGGAAAATATTTACCTTAAGTATTCTATGTTCAACATACATAAATTATATGCTACTTTCCATAGAAGTTCACAAATACAGAAAGCATGTGAAAATAATCTCATAAATCATATTTAATTTCATTTTTATATGGTAGAGATAATAAAACATATCCTGGTTTCATGGATGAGGAAATTGACTTAAAGGAGGGAGCTGACCTATCTGAGTTTTCAGAGCAAACAGAAGAAACATTATCACAAGTACCTAGGGGATCCTATTGGTCCACATGGAGCTTTTAAGCAAATACATTTAAGCTGAATATAATCTCTGTGAGAGTAGGGACTTTGTTTTGTTCATTATTACATTCCTAGTACCAGGGGAATATCATACTGTGATCATAGTAGGTTCTTAATATTTACCAACTAGAGAAATGAGTAACAGAGGTTGGAATTCTCATTAAACTCTGAATGCTTCCACTGATGGGAGACTACTGTTTCTCATATCAGGATTCTAGACATCACATATTATTGAGAGAGATATAAACGTTGAGCTCTCTTCTTTCAAATAACTCTGTGGCACTGATTTCCAATTATTAGAAAAATATTTTAAAATACTAAATTAGTAGTATTTAGAGGGAAGTTTCATGCTGTTAAGTTGGGAATTTTCCCCTATACCTCACTTTTTTTTTCATTTATTTTTATTAGTTGGAGGCTAATTACTTTACAATATTGTAGTGGTTTTTGTCATACATTGACATGAATCAGCCATGGATTTACATGTATTCCCTGTCCCGATCCCCCCTCCCACTTCCCTCTCTACCCGATTCCTCTGGGTCTTCCCAGTGCACCAGGCCCGAGCACTTGTCTCATGCATTCAGCCTGGGCTGGTGATCTGTTTCACCTTAGATAATATACATGTTTTGATGCTGTTCTCTCGAAACCAGATCTGAAAGAGACATGTGCACCCCAGTGTTCATCGCAGCACTATTTATAATAGCCAGGACTTGGAAGCAACCTAGATGCCCATCAGCAGATGAATGGATAAGGAAGCTGTGGTACATATACACCATGGAATATTACTCAGCTATTAAAAAGAATTCATTTGAATCAGTTCTACACCTCACTTTTAATATCACAAATTATTGATTACCTGGAATATGGTTTGGATGTATTGTTTGTAAGACTGTTTAAAAGAACTGAATAGTTTCAAATAGGATCTGACATAATCATCAATATGCAATAAGCTAGACAGTCTAATAAACTTACCCTGTTATTTCAAACAACCTTTAGAAAAAGTTTCATTAATTTTTTTATTAGGGAAAAAAGCAAAATAATATTTGAAGCTAACTGAATAAAAACACTTATCAACCATCCATCTTGCAAAATTCAAGGAAAAAACTATCCCTGGATATTACATATTATATTCTACAGAATAATAAACTAAAATTGCTGTCAGCATAGTAATAACAAAAATCTTTTGATATACCACATGGAGTATTAACATCATGTTGGGAACATAAACCTTTCAGTTCTAAAATATATGGGACCAATGACCTAGGGTACTTCTGTAATCTATACTTAGGTATTTTTAAATAGGTAAAAATAATTAGATGCATGATAAATATCATGCATACTTCTGATTAACTCAATACTCTTGAGGTAGAAGAACGGAAAAAATATTATCAATAAATAATATGAAATAATTTTCATATGAATACACTATTAAAATACATTGAAAAGTGTTTCTCTGTGTATTAGTTATATTACATTTTTCTATGAAAGTTTACAATTCATGAATCCAATAAGCAAAACACTGCACATTTCTTAAGTATCTAAAACTTAAAAGGACAGGGAATTAAGCGATACACATACTTACAGAAATATGGGTCCCAAAGTTTAAAAGCTTACATTCAAAGTCAGGATCATCTCTTACACATACTTAAAAAGTCTAACATGTACTGCTTGTGGTGTTTAGTTGCTAAGTCATGTCCAACTCTTGAGACCCCAAGGACTGTAGTCCGCAAAGCTCCTCCGTCCGTGGGATTTCCCAGGCAAGAATACCGGAGGGGTTGCCACTACCTTCTCCATAACATATACTAAAAAAGTTAATATTTAGAGCAATGATTCAAGCAAAATTCAAGTTTATAAGTTTATATAAAAAATCAATGAACACACACATCTGAGAAATTAGAAATATAGTAAAGTAGAATATGAAAAATTTTTTAAAAAAATCTTAAGAGGAGGGAGATGAAAAATTGTACACAAGCACATAAATAGGAAGTATAAAATGCATCATGACAGAAGGCAAGCTATACATGTCAAATATATATTTCAAAACAGTAACTATTAAATATCAACAATAACTATTAAATATCCACTTTTAAAAGATAAAAAGCCAAGAGTTTCTAACAAAATCCAACTGTTACCCACAAACTACTGAGCCCATGAGCCACAACTTGAGAGTTCATGCACAGCAAAAGACCCCGCATCAGGCAACTCAGATTTGAGGCAGTAGATAAATAAAGAAAATATTTTTTTAAAAAAAGAGCTATGAAGGAAAAATATCTAGACTACATAAAGAAATCTTATAAATCAATAATAAAAAACAGCAACCTGAATGCAAAAATAGCTAAGGATACAGGATAATACAAACAAGTATATGAAAATACTCAGAAACTCATTTAAACTTAAAGAAACTGAAATGGTACTGAAATAAAATCTTAGATTCATTAAGACTGATAAAAAATAAAAAAGCTCTATCTTTTTAAGTACTTTCAAGACAGAGGTAAGTAAGAAGCTTTATAAATTGTTGATGAGAAAGTAGACTCTTAGAGCTATTACAGAGGGCAATCTTATGGCACTTAAAGTAAGTATGCATATATATTATGGCATGTACAGTTATACACACACTCACAAATATACAAGCCCTAGAGAAATATTCTGCAGGCCTCTAACTGGAAATGTATGAGTACATTCATAATAGCACAATTTATTTTAACTAGAAGTTGGAGGTAATCGCTACAGATAGGTAAACTGCAGTAGAATCAAATAGCAAAAAACTATATTCACAGCAGTTAGTACTGGAAGAGTAAATGAATATTGAGCAACAAATGCGGATTTTAAAACACAGGGCTTATAAAAAATACTGAGAATACAAATGAGATCTATAGTTTATGAAAACCAAAATAATATATTTACAAGATAAATTACACTGCCTAAAACCATATATAAACTAGAGGTTTTCTCTTCAAACACAATAGGATCATTGTCTATGGTAAAAGAAGAGGAATATGTATAGGAAGTAGGATTTTAAAAAAATGAAGCAAGAGAGGACTTTCACAGATTAATAATGATAATGTGACACTGAACTAAAAAGTAGTCAGAATTAAGAGGCAGACATAATTGGTTATTCCAGGCTCTACAGGTACCTCTCTCCCAGAGGATGGGAAGACTCAACAGGTCTCACTGCTCACACATGAAGAAACCACCCTAGAAATTCGGAGGTTTGGAGAGGACCATAGAAGAGAGCCACATGAAAAGTGTGACTCCTCCTAATCTCGACAAATTTGGAAATGGGGTTGTGACATCTTGGAGATATGATGGTATTACTTTGCCCGAGCTAGAGATTTGTTTAATATCTAATTACCACAGTTTTGGGTTTTTTTTTTTTTAACTTTATATAGACAAATAAAGTGTCTAGGGATAAAAAGAACAAGGGAAACTATAGCCAGAACAATACTGCATGGCACATATTGAGTTCCCTGGGAACAAATTGTCTCCATTGTGGATACAGAAATACCCAAGCATGTCTAGGAAGCTGCTGCACAACACGAGGTCATTCCACTGGATTTGCTGCAGAAAGCTGTAACACTAGTAGAGAATACCTCCAAAAGAAAGAAGAAAGCCAAACTAAAGTTCCTCCAGTAACAAGGTCCTCCTCAACACTGGAAAGTTGGACAGTTTTTGAGTATAAATCCCAGAAACAGTCAAAGTGGGCAAGGTTTTGTAAGGGAATAGTTTGTATGAGTGGGTGAGTTAGCCTAATTTGCCTGTTGGTGTCCTTTATGGAGATGACATATTAATGCACATACTACTAGAATAGTGATTAAGGTGTACAAACATCTCATCAGTTTTTACTCTTCTGTTTCTAAATGGGTTTCAAAATAGTCCAAAGAGCACTCCCCAATATGTTTTCCTTTATCACTTGTGTTTTTCATACACATATAATTTCTGCTTCTTGTCTTTGGCAAATCACTACTAGAAGTGGTGAATTACAAAATGGATTCAAAGGGCACATGTAAGTGACTGAACACATGTACGTGACTGAACAAGTCTAACAGTCTAGGAAATGCAGGCAAGGACTTTGCTGCTTCTCTCTACACACAGGTGTTTCTGTCAGAATAAAGCTAAACTGCTTTAGGTAAAACAAGATACTTAAAATTCAAGGTGAAGAGGAAATTTTCTGTGAATCTTCACAATGGAATACAGAAAATTAATCTTAGGAACACTTACCTGCATTCTTGCTAAATCCCCAATTGTTTTAAGACTTGATCTCTTTTGATCTGAAATACTATTGTAGTACACTCAGAATACTCTCCTATCTAGAGAACGCTTCTAAAACTAGATTTAGTACTAAGACTGGGAGCATGTCCTGATCAGAGCTGGAAACAGAAGAAAGATCATGCTATAATTCACTTCCACTGTACCACCCAATTCAGTCTCTACTCCCCCGTTTACACAATAAGCCACTTCAGTGTAATTTTCTTAATAGAGAGATAATAAAATTTGAATTCTTGCCTGAATGACATTCCACGAGCTCCATGATCTGATATTCAGTCAGTTCAGTTGCAAGTTGAGTCTGACTGTTTGGGTCCCTATGGACTGCAGCACACCAGGCTTCCCTGACCACCACCAACTCCCAAAGCTTGCTCAAACTCAAGTCCATTGAGTCTATGATGCCATCCAACCATTTCATCCTCCATTGTCCCCTTCACCTCCTGCCTTCAATCTTTCCTAATATCTGGATCTGTTCCAGTGAGGTAGTTCTTTGCATCAGGTGGCCAAAGTACTGGAGTCAGCTTCAGCATCAGTCCTTCCAATGAATATTGAGGGTTGATTTCCTTTAGGATTGACTGGTTTGATCTCCTTGTAGTCCAAGAGACTCTTAACAGTCTTCTCCAACAACACAGTTCAAAAGCATCAATTCTTAAGAGCTCAGCTTTTTTTTCTAAAGACCAACTCTCACATCCATACATGATTACTAGAAAAAAACATAGCTTTGACTAGACGGACATTTGTTGGCAAAGTAATGTCTCTGCTTTTCAATATGTTGTCTAGTTCGGTCATAGCTTTATTTCCAAGGAGCAAGGGTCTTTCAATTTCATGGCTGCAGTCAACAACTGCATTGATTTTGGAGCCCAAGAAACTAAAGTCTCTCGCTGCTTCCATTGTTTCCCCATCTATTTGCCATGAATTGATGGGACCAGATGCCAAGATCTTAGTTTTCTGAATGTTGAGTTTTAAGCCAGCTTTTTCACTCTCTTCTTTCACTTTCATCAAGAGACTCTTTAGTTCCTCTTCACTTTCTGCCATAAGGGTGGTGTCATCTGTGTATCTCAGGTTATTGATATTTCTTCTGGCAATCTTGATTCCAACTTGTGCTTCATCCAGCCCAACATCCTGCATGATGTACTCTGCATATAAATAAAATAAGCAGGGTGACAATATACAGCCTTGACATACCCCTTTCCCAATTTGGAACCACTCTGTTGTTCCCTGTCCAGTTCTAAGTGTTGTTTCTTGACCTGCATACAGATTTCTCAAGAGGCAGGTCAGGTGATCTGGTATTCCCATCTCCTGAAGAAGTTTCCACAGTTTTTGGGATTTACACAAAGATATTGGCTTCGTCAATAAAGCAGAAGTAGTTGTTTTTCTGGAATTTTATTGCTCTTTCTATGATCCAATGGATGTTGGTAATTTGATCTGTGATTCCTCTGCCTTTTCTAAATATAGCTTGAACATCTGGAAGTTCACAGTTCACGTACCGCTGAATCCTCCCTTGGAGAATTTTGAGCATCGCTTTACTAGCATGTGAGATGAATGCAATTGTGGGATTCCTTGGCATTTCCCTTCCTTAGAATTGGAATGCATGAAAATTTACCCTTTCCTGTTCTGTGGCTACTGATGCGTATTCCAAATTTGCTGGAATATTGAGTGCAGCACTTTCATAGCATCATCTTTTAGGATTTGAAATAGCTCAACTAGAATTCTATCACCTCCACTAGCTTTGTTTGTAGTGATGCTTCCTAAGGTCCTCTTGACTTCATATTCCAGGATGTCTCATTCTAGGTGAGTAATCACACCATTGTGGTTATCTGGTCATGAAGGTCATTTTTGTAGAGTTCTTCGGTGTACTCTTGCCAGCTCTTCTTAATATCTTCTGCTTTTGTTAGATCCATACCATTTCTGTCCTTCATTGTGTCCATCTTTGCATGAAATGATCCTTTGGTATCTCTAATTTTCTTGAAGTGATCTCTAGTCTTTCCCATTCTATTGTTTTCCTCTATTTCTTTGCATCGATCACTGATAAAGACTCTTATATCTCCTTGCTATTCTTTGGAATTCTGCGTTCAAATGGGTATATCTCTCCTTTTCTCCTCTGTCTTCAGCTTCTCTTCTTTTCTCAGCTATTTGTAAGGCCTCTGCAGGCCACCATTTTGCCTTTTTGCCTTTCTTTTTCTTGAGGAAGGTCTGGATCACCACCTCCTGTACAATGTCACAAAGTTCCATCCATAGTTCATCAGGCACTCTGTCTATCAGATCTAATCCCTTGAATCTATTTCTCACTTCCAGTATATAATCGTAAAGGATTTGATTTAGGTTGTACCTGAATGGTCTAGTGTTTTTCCTAACTTCTTCAATTTAAGTCTGAATTTGGCAATAAGGAGTTCATGATCTGAGCCAGTCAGTTCCCAGCCTTGTTTTTGCCGGCGGTACTGAGCTTATCCCTCTTTGCCTGCAAAGAATATAATCAATCTGATTTCGGTACTGACCATCTGGTGATGTCCATGTGTAAAGTCTTCTCTTGTGTTGATGGAAGAGGGTGTTTGCTATGACCAGTGTGTTCTCTTGGCAAAACTCTGTTAGCCTTTGCCCTGCTTCATTTTGCACTCTAAGGCCAAATTTGCCTGTTATTCCAGGTACCTCTTGACTTCCTACTTTTGCATTCCAGCCCCCTATGATGAAAAGGACATCTTTTTTGGGTATTAGTTCTAGAAGTTCTTGTAAGTCTTCATAGAAGTGTTCAGTTTCTTCAGCATTACTGATAGTGGCATAGCCTTAGATTGCAATGATATTGAATGGTTTGCCTTGGAAACAAACAGAGATCATTCTGTCATTTTTGAGACTGCACCAAATTAACATTAATTTCACATCTTAGCTGCAGCAGATGCTGTCAGCAATCTGCCTGCTTCCTTGACCTTTCAGGATGCTCTAACTACTTTGTGCATGAGGGCTGTCATTTCATTCCTCAAAATTGCGTGAGTGTCTGTGTGTACACAGGTCAGAGTGCTAAGGAATAAACGTCCCTAGGGGAAAAGCCCTCTACAGATGAATCATGGACTTTAGTGTATCAGACATAGTTTTATACCGTTTCCCTGAACCTCCCAATGGGATTAACCTCCAGTTATCCATGGTGTTAATTAGCTTATTAAAGCACTCCTTATTCCCCAAGAATGCTCCAGAAAGCACTTGTTTTTCTGTATCAGTTTTCCCCTCTGACCCATGCTGCCTGCATCAACCCTTAAACTATCTACATTCAAAATCTTATCTCAGCATCTCAGCATCAGATCACAAGGGAACTGCCGCTAAATCAGTTGGTGCCAAACAAAACAAAACAAAATGATTCCAGGAACCAAGTAGCCAAGTAACTGGATTACTAACTAGCCAAATGGCAACAAGAATTCAGTGCTGGTAGTGAGTGAGTAATGATAATCCCCTGGCATTCTAAAATATCTCAATTACTAACATTTTTATCTGGGGTGAACCAGGAATTTATAAGTGTTGCATACCTATAGGTAATTATAAGGACAATGGTTACTGTTAAATGCCATCATTGCACTGAGGAAAGAAAAATGACATACTCAATTCAGCCAAGACAAATCACCCACATGGTGTGAAATCAAATATTTTTTAATAATATCATTTAATAATATCATTTTTTATTAATATCATTTACAGATACACAGGCTTCCCAGCTGGTGCTAGTGGTAAAGAACCCACCTGCCAATGCAGGAGACATAAGAGATGCAGGTTCAATCCCTAGGTCAAGAAGATCCCCTGGAGGAGGCATGGCAAGTTGATCCAATATTCTTGCCTGTGAAATTCTATGGACAGAGGAGTCTGGCAGACTACAAACCATACAGTCACAAAGAATTGGACACAGCTAAAGTGACTTAACATGCACAGAGACACTAGTCTCTTACAGCCAAAAGGTATTAGAGATGCTAACCAAGTTCAGGATACGACTGTGCTAGGAACCAAACTTCAGAGAAGGATGAATTCACAGCCTTGTTGAATCTCTCACATAAAGTCAAGCATGGATAGGGAAAGATCTAAGACCTAGAATAGAGACGGATAAATATATTTGAGAACTTGAATCCCCAGATTTCCCTAACATCTGTGGGTCAATAGAAATGGCCCATTTACCCTTGCTAGAGGACAACAGCTTCCCTTTGCCTGGGGACATGCAGTGGCCTCACCTCAGGTAGATATCTAGCAAGACAAAGCCTTGTTGATGTTGTCACTGTTCAGTCAGAAGAAAGTTGTGTCTCATGGACCACAGCATGCCAGGCTCCTCTGTCTTCCACTATCACCAGGAGTCTGCTAAAATTCATGTCCTACCCTCTTCAAAATCTCTCTCTCCACCTCTTTTAAGCTTATAGGCTACAAATTAAGTAATTTCTTGATAAAATCCAACAATGAAAATATTCTCCTTTCATTTAGATAAAAGGGATTATTGGTCAATAAAGGATAGAGTTAGGAGTCTGCTTATGAAACTGTTTCCCTAGTTTCAATAAGAATGATGGGATTTTTTAATAGCTGGCGCCAGACAGTGACACTTAAATATAAGAGGAAGGCAGATGTAATTGTTTTAAATGCAAAAATGGGGAGCCAAACTTGAATGGCAACCAAGAGGCACTGACACGTCAGGATCTGTGGCACTGACTAACAGATCACAGGGTCTCAGAAACGAGTGAGTGAGTGAGTGAAGGTCACTTAGTCGTGTCCGACTCTTTGCGACCCCATAGACTATACAGCCCATGAAATTCTCCAGGCCAGAATACTGGAGTGGGCAGCCTTTCCCTTCTCCAGGGATCTTCCCAATCCAGATATCAAACCTAGGTCTCCTGCATTGCAGGCAGGTTCTTTTCCAACTGAGTCACAAGGGAAGCCCTGAGAAATGAGGCAGATTAGAAACCAATGGACCATAAATGCAGCCACGAAATGAAAAGATGCTTGCTCCCTGGAAGGAAAGCTATGACAAACCTAGACAGCGTATTAAAAAGCAGAGCCATCATTTGCCAACAAAGGTCCACATAGTCAAAGCTATGGTTTTCCTAGTAGTCATGTGCAGATGTGAAATTAAGCCCATAAAGAAGGCTGAGTGACGAAAAATTTACACTTTCGAGTTGTGGTGCTGGAGAAGACTCTTGAAATTTCCCTGGACAGCAAGGAAATCAAGCCAGTTAGTTCTAAAGGAAATCAGCCCTGAATATTCACTGGAAGGATTGATGCTGAAGTTGAAACTCTAATACTTTGGTCACCTGATGTGAAGATCCAACTTCACTGGAAAAGACTCTGATGTTGGGAATGATTGAGGGCAGGAGAAGGGAGTGACAGAGGATGAGATGGTTGGATGGCATCCCTGACTCAATGGACATGAGTTTGAGCAAACCCTGGGAGATACTGAAGGACAGGGAAGCCTGGCATGCTACAGTTCATGGGGTCACAAAGAGTTTGACACGACTTAGCAGCTGAACAACAACAACAACAACAATAGAAACCAGTGAGAAAACTGCTGAACTACAAACCTAAAAATGCTCAAGACCCAAAGCCATCATGGCTATGTCAGCCCTGACAATGAAGCCATTATCCCAGACCTGTGCTCCCCTATTCTGGACTACATTTTCCTCCACTACAACAGTCCTCATACCCCAAACCATCAACTTAAAAGTAAGCCAAATCACTTCGAGGATGATTCCAAAAATGATAGAGGAGGTCACAAACTCTGGTGAATCAACACAAAGGACTCTAGAGAACAGGTTTATAGATACAACAGCTCATTTGCCTCCAGCAGCAAAGAACTCCAAGGCACCTACCCAAGACATCTGCACTTAAGCCTTTTTCTCTGGGTTTATGTTTAGGTTTTGGGTTTCGGTGAACCATGATATAGCCAAAATGAAATCATTATTTTAACTTTCTTACTCCTTTCTCTCTTTCACCTATGCAAAACATTCTCTTCCCTAGTACTGCTCTACCCATCAAATTCTGCCCACACCTCAGTAAACTCTCAAATGCTACATATTAAAGAAAACTTCCCTAATTTCCCCAAGTACAACTTTTCTTCCCCATTTCATAAACATCACATTTATCACTGAAAAAACAATATTCAAGACAACTAGATACTTACATGCAAAAGAATAAAGCTGGATCACTGTCTTCCACTGTACACAAACATTAATGCAAAAAGGTTCATAGAATTAGATGTAAGAGCTAACATGATACAAATCTTAAAAGAATACATAGGTAAATCTTTGTGACTTTGGACTAGTCAGTGGTTTCTTAAATGTGAAATTGAAGGAACAAGCTACAAAAGAAAACAAGTAGATTACTTGGACTTCAAAATTAAAAACTTTTGTGGTGCAAATGATACCATAAAGAAAGTAACAATCCACAGAATGGGAGGAACTATTTGTAAATTGTATACCTAACAAAGAATTTGTATCCAGTGTGAAGAACTCTTTCAATTAGACAACAAAAAAGACAATAATATTAAAAACCGGGCACAGGATTTGAATAGAAAATTTCCCAAAGAAAATAGGCAAATTGCTAATAAGCATATGAAAAGCCCTCAAATCATTAACTATTAGGGAAACATAAATAAAAACCAAACTGTGAGACAGCTTAACACCCACTAGATATATTATATGGCTTTAAACAAAATGACAGACTATAATAACAATTAAAACATACTGCCATACAAAAACTTATAAATGAATGTTCACAACAGCATTATTATACTAACCAGAAGTGAAAATAACCTAAATATCCACCAACAGATGAATGGATAAGTAAAATAATAAATGGAACAAATAAATGCTAAATAAAAAAAAGAAATCCATGCTAAAACATAGATGAATCTTTACAACATTATGCTATTAATAAGTGAAATAAGCCAGTCAAAAAAACACTATATATATTACTCAATTTAGAGGCAATGTCCAGAATAGGCAGATCTATAGAGGTAAAAAGTAGATTGATGCTTGCCTAGTGTTAGGAGCTGGGGTACGCTGAGGTGGGAGGGGTCTGAGAGGGACTGTTAATGAATACAGGGCTCTCTTTGGGATGATGTTTGCACAACGCCAATCATACTGAAGTCATTGTATACTTCAAATATATGGATTTTATAATATGTGAATTACATCTTTATTAATTATGCAACATTTATTAATAAGTATATTTAGTACTTTTCATCACTTTCTCCATTGTACATCATAGCTATATTAAGACAGTCCATCTGCAAGTTGAATAGTCTTAATTAAAAAACAGAATTTATTGATTTCTGTAGTACCTCAGAAAAAGAAGGGATGGAGCTAGTCACAGGGAAAAATGGGTTTTGTCTGCCTTACAGTACATGGAGTTTGCTCATGTTAACACAGTGACAAGCAATTCAGGCTTAAATTTGTATAATTTTTTCTTCTTAAATTTAGATTTTGAAGTTACGTAGGCTTGTCTTCAAATCCTAGTCCTGTCTTCAAATCCCAAATTCATACTTTACAAACTATATGATCCAAGAAATTTATTTTTATTCTTAATTTACAATCAATTAAATAAAGTTTAAAGTGCTTTTATCATTGGTTATTTCAATCATTTATGAGATAAAACAAGTACAATGTATAGCATAATATCTAATATGGAGTATATACTGAAAATATTGGTTTGTAATCCATAAAAAGTCACCTAGGTTAGTGAAGGGAGGTAAACCCTTATCTCAATGATTAGGAAATACAGGTCAATCAGATATTCCATTTCAGAAATGTGAACTAAGAGAAACGTGGTGTGGTAGGGTGTAGGTGGGAGGGCCAATTAGCGCTTGGAACTAAATCTGAAAGTTTATTATATAGAGTTACCATAAAAACCATGAGAGCAATGCTGAAGCTAATCTTATAAAGGACTATTTTTTTAAGTCTACATTTTTCACTAGGTGATCTCAATCAGCCTGATGATTTAAAATATCATCTTCATATCAATAATTCCTAAATTTGTATTTAGTGCTCTGACTTCAATGAACTCTGAACTCATATATACAACATTCTTTCTGACATATTTGCTCAGCTGTCTAATAGGCATCACAAAACATGGTTGCAATAAAAGTCTTGATTCTTGTTCTCCACATCTCTGCTCTTCAGTCAGTCTTACCCATCTTAGTAAATGCAACCACAATCTACAATCTACCAGGCAGTCGAGGCAATACTCCAACAGTGACCCTTTACTTATTTCCCCATCATATCTGACAAATAATTCAATTGGTATTAGCTTTACTTTGCAAACACATACAACACACATCATTTGTCTCCTCCATCTGTGTTACCAACGACTTTGTTCAAATAATAATCAGCTATTACTAGCACTGTTGCAACTGCCATACAACTAGTCTCCCTGCTACTTTTAATCCTGCAACTTCATGATCCATTTAGCAATTATCATGGAGCAAAGGTGAGCCTTTGAAGATAAAAGTAACACAATTACTGATGGAGACTCACCAATATGACTATGAAGGCTGAATTTCAGCAACAGAAATAACAAATGAGCACTCTGTGTTAATGTCACATTATCAACCATCTCGCCCTTCAACAAATATATACAGTAAAAATGCCAGGCAAAAGGTCAGTACATGAACATCTAAATAAAAGAAATATCATTAGCAATATTAAAGTATTGATCAATATGATTAATAGTACTTATTGAATGAGTATAATCACTGTGTTAACTGTTAAGACTTCACATGCAAACTACCTTTAGTCCTCACAAAAATCTATAAGGTATATAATATTATCCATATTTTACATATAAGGATGACTAAATATTATGGAAGCTAGGTTACTTTAAAAGTGATCCACTTCCCAAGTCAGGGAATCCACAAACAGCAGAACTGAAAATTTCTTAGAGGAAACATGATAGTAGGTAATGAAGAAAAAGCCCAATATTCAATAAGCATTTAAGTCACATTATTGGAAAACAACAGAATACAGACCCATAAATTCCCACTGTTGAGATTTCACACTCTCTTGAACCTGCTGCTATGAGGCATAGCTTTACTACATTATCTCTACTTGTGATCTACTAGTTCAGTTTTGGGGGGAGATTCCAGTAAGTAGATCATTATAGATCTCCTTAAGTTAAATAAAAATTAAGAGAACTAAATTATTACTTTTTCCAGTCACCTTATGTTACTCAACTAATGAGAATTCTAATGTAACTTGGTTACTTACTCCCAAGGATCGCACTATTTCACAATTCCATTCAGTGCTCTATTGACAGTAATTGTAAGTGATTGAAATTTAATAACTCCTATTATTATTTGCAATTAAAAGGTTCTCAAATCTCTAGTATATTCCCAATTACAAATTATTTACATTGTGAAATAGACAAGTTTCATTAAAGGTAAGTAAAACATGTTTCTGCATATATGAGATTTCCAGATAGTTAGAGGCCCCATTTCAGATCTTAATTTGATTCACATTTTCAAAATTAAATTGAGAACCTCTGTAAAATACAATAATGTCCTCAGTCATCCAACATTGTCAAAAACTACTTTTTCTCCTTTACTCCAAATATTCTCCAAATACTCTTCAACTTCATAGACTTCCCTTCAGTTTGGGTTCTAGATTTTGACCCACTAATGCCATCATACTGCTGTCACACAAATTCCTTTCAAAGACTTCTTGTTATTTTCCAAATCACTCTGAACATCATCCTTGCTCTGTTCAATATACAGGAGCTAAGTTCATAAATATTCTACTTCATTCAATTTTTATTTTTCTCATCACTGTGATTCAAATTTTCTACACCTTCCAGTCTCTCTACTGTACTAGGTTTGTGGTATCTGGACAACTCCCTCCCCCCTTTTAAAATTACATTTCATTTTAATGCCTTAATTTTCCTGACAAGTTGATTCATTCAGGTCTTTGTAAAATACATCTTCTAGCTTCCAGGAACCTTTCTTTATGGAATTATAACCTCTGTAGCCTGCTGTTTACTTCATATATCTTTGTTTCATTCCATAGGCATGACATTCAACTAGAAGAATGAAAATACCAAAAGAGTCCATTAGATTTCCTCCCAGAACCTTAAAAGTGTTTTCCAGCTTTGGGTAAGCTTTTGCATCCATTTGGATTATGCTGGGTTAGGAACAGTCCAGTTAGTTCAGTGGGTCATAGCTATCCAGATATCCTTAAACTTTCTGATTCACTCATCAGGATTAGTTACTATCACCTATGTAACTCATTAGCAGTTTCTCATTAACCTTTCTGGACAAGGGGGAATGCAAAGGAAGAATATTTTTCTAATTACCAATCTGTAAACCACTTCTCTGTGTGAATGGCTTACAAAGACACCTGTAAAGAGATTCATATGTACTGAATAATGTTCTAAATTTTTTTCATGTTATTTTTACAGCATGAAACATTATTCCATTTATCAACCTTTTGACACTGACCTGCTGAAACATTTGCCCAGGAACACAGAGGGCATACTTATTACTGAATTTTCTACCAAATATTGATTCATATAATATAAAAAGGCAATTGTTTCAAACATTTTTTATCCCTCACAGCTATCAGCAAATGACTCTTCAGCTGACTTCTGCAAAGCATTCTTTATACCACACAAACCAGTTTATATTTGCTCTTACTTGTAATAATTGAAATTCATCCTATTTTTTTTAATTAAAATACATTCATCTAAAAAATCATTAGGGTAATGGGAGAGAAGGTGGGAAATAACAGATCCACTGACATGGATAATAAAATGAACGGTTTTCATTATTTATCTTTTTCAATCATTGAATTCTGTCTGTGAAGGTTAAAATAAAGATCATTCAATAAAAAGCACCAACCTTGACCCTAATTTAAAAGTTTCTGTCTGCTTCTGTAGGTGCATCACCATAATATATTTCACTTCATGTACTTCTCTTTGACATTAATCTTGAAATTTACCAAAAATGAGCTCAAAAAAGACTGGGAATACTGAGGACCTACTCTAGCTTTCACAGCAAAAGTGGAAATTCTTTACACACCTAGAGTGTTTTACTGCTGCTTCCTTGGAAAGTATGCATTACCAGGTATCTTAAATGCTTCTTACATAGATATACGAATAAATATAAAGTCTAGTCACATGTATGATTAAATTCATTAAAATTCATGGAGACCTGAATAAATGCAAGAAATATAGCACTCCTATGTATAAAAACACTCAGTATTGGAAACATACAGATGATACAACTTTTTTAGGGTATATTATAACATATCAAATCTAAAATGTATTCTGGTTGACACAGTATTTGTTCTTTTAGAAACATGTCTACAGAAATATAGCACAAGAATGTTTACTAAGCAATATTTCTAGTAGTGAAAAATTAGAGACGCATGAAATATACTAAAGGAAATCAGTCCTGAATATTCATTGGAAGGACTGATGCTAAAGCTGAAACTCCAATATTTTGTCCACCTGATGTGAAAAACTGACTCACTGAAAAAGATGCCAAGGCTGGGAAAGATTGAAGGCGGGAGGAGAAAGGGACAACAGAGGATGAGATGGTTGGATGGCATCAGCAACTCAATAGACATGGGTTTGGGTAGACTCCAGGAGTTGGTGATGGACAGGGAGGCCTAGTGTGCTGCAGTCCATGGGGTCGCAAAGAGTCAGACATGAATGAGTGACTGAACTGAACTGAAATATATACAATAGGTCAGTGGATAAATTAGAGCTGATCTATACTTCAGAATGTATTATACCCGTTAATGTAGTTCATTAATCATTCAAATTATTCAATAATTCATTCAATAAACATTTATTAAGAACCTGTTATATGCCAGACAGTGTGCTATTAGGTACAAATCAGTGAAAATGTAAGGCATATTTTCTGTTTTCATGGATTGTTTATTAGCTCACAGCTTATTTTAAAGATGATGTTTTAAAAGAAATAAATATCAGTGGTAAAAAGTGTTATAGAGAAAAATAAGGTGAGATAAGGTAAGGGAGTTGTGAGTGATTGAGGGACTTCTTTTATAGGAAATAATCAAGTGATATTTGAAACTTAACTGAGGGGGCAAGACAAGGATAAGTCTGGGAGAAAAAGCATTAAAAGAAGTAGGAATGTATCAAGGGCATGAGGTGGGAGCAAGTACAGCTTTATCTGAAAAACAGCAAGGGGCCAGTGTGTCTGGATTTCAGTGTTCAAGGGTGGGAGTGGTAAGAAATGAGTTCAAAAAGATAGCTAAGAAGCAAAGATCACTAAGACTCAAGCAGCCTATAGTGAGGATTCTGGCTTTTACTCTTGACTTCAAATGACTGGAAGGTTTTGTGAGGAGTGACAATATCTGGCTTATATGTTAAGTGGGTCATTCTTGCCACTATCTGGATAACAGGCTGCAAGAGCCAAGTGAGGAAGAATCATCAGTTAAGATGCTACTGAAACAGTCCAAGTAAGAGGAGATAAATCCTGGAATAGAATAGCTGCAGTAAATGTAATGATTCTAGATACATTTTCAGCTTGATCTGATAGGGCTTGCTAATATGGATATGGCCCATGAAAGAGGAAATGGCAAGCATGGGACAGATCAACACATGCTGATATACAAGGCTGTCCATGATATACTGTCAAATGTGATAAAAGAAATCTGCATTAAAATGTGTAGAATTGGATATTTTTATTTTAAAAAGGAATGCAAAGACAGACACAAAGTTTCAGTAGCAATTAATTCTAGAAAGGAAGCAGAGCTAAAAACACTTTTTACTTCATGGACTCTGGCATAATTTAAGTATTTTATTGCTAGTCTGTATTATTTCTGCAATTTTATGGCAATTTTAAAATTTGTTCCTCATTTGAAGAAAGAAGAAATGATAACATATATGCTTGTTTAAAAATAAATGTAGAATATAGTTCTGATAATTGACTTGTAATTTCAAATAATATAAATAATAAATGAACTTTCAAATACAATTTCTCAATAAATAATGATAAATGTAAATCTTACACTGTATTTTTCCGTAATATAAATAGTAAATTTAATTTCCAAACACAATTTTTTCATTTAAAAAATAAAATATTTGATTGGCATATAAGAAAGTATAGTAAACCTAAGTTACATAGTATGGTGGAATAATATAGGCTACAGAAAAATCCAGAAAACCCTGAATTAAAATTTTGACCCTGACCCTGAGCAATAGTAAGTTTAGAAAACATATCTGTTATGTGACAGTCACCATGACCACTGGTGCTTATCAGACCATTAAACAGACGGCTCAGACGACAGCTAGCTCATCCTCTTGCCTGGATAGGTCTTTTGGAGGATGCTAAATGATGATTATCTAGTCCCAGTGCAGAGTGAAGCAATAAGACAAGTACCCAGCTTGGGTGATAAGAAAGAATCATGCGGCCCAAGAGTTCTGGCTGTCAGAATTAGGCCTACCCACCTTCCCTGCCCTGAGATCAAATCAAGTAAACCATGGCTGGCTTCCTAGGTTGCTGAGAAACAAAGGTAAGTAACTCTTCTCTCTAATTCCTATCTGTCTTCCTGCCTAGAAATCATGCTACATTTACAACTATCCGAGGTCATAGACATCCCTTCTTTCTCTGAATTGTTCTAAATTGATGGACTATCATGCCAAGTTTGCATTTATAATGCACTCAGTTCATTATTTTCTGTCCAGTAAATAACATATGAGATATAACTTGGAAAATTCAATCAAAAGATGTGATTTTTACCCCACTGCTTCAAAACATTGATTTGAATAAGTTTAAATTAGTTACTTAAACTTATCTCATTCTCAAGTCCTATATCTGTAAAATAAAGAACATAAAACAAAGAACATCAGAGGCTAGATATAAGGATGTTATATCTCCACAAATGAAGTTTTTCATAAACTATAAAATATAATGTAAACAATTATGATAATTATGATGAGGTATAAAATGTATACTCCCTTATATTATAATCCTCAATTGTCATTATCCTATTAATTATGTCAACAAAGAATTATGTGCCTCTTGACTAGGAGAAATCAGAAATCAATACTTGAGTAGTTAGCTTCCAAGGTGGTACAGCAGTAAAGAATCTGTCTACCAGTGTAAGAGTCACGGGTTCAAGCCTTGGGTCGGGAAGATCACCCAGTAGGAAATGGCAGCCCCCTCTGGTATTCTTGCCTGGAAAATTCCATGGACAGAGGAGCCTGGTGGGCTACAGTCCACGGAGTCACAAAGTCAGACCCAATTGAGTATGTGTGCATGCAGTTTAGTAAAAAGTATTTTATAAATCTTCAGTAAAACAAAATCAAACTAGAATGCTTATTTTGATTTATTTACATTACTAATATGAGATAAGGCATAGTAGACCAAAGAATTAAATGAAGTTAGAGGTTAAAAGATAGATCATTTTCATGAGTTGGAAGAACTAATAAAGACCACACTACCTAAGGCAATCTATAGATTCAATGCAATCTCTATCAAAATACCAAAGGCATTTTCATAAAACTAGAAGAAAACATTTTTAAATTTGTATATATACCCAAAAGAACTGAATAGCTAAAGCCATCTCGAGAAAGAAGAACTAAACTGGAGGAATCACACTCTCTGACTTCAGACTTCTCTGCCTTTACTGTACTATAAAGCTACAGTAATCAAAAGAGTATGGTAATTGTACAAAAACAAACACGTAAATAGAGAGCCCAGAAATAAACCCACATACTTATGGTAAGTTAATCAACAACAAAGCAGGCAAGAACATACAATGGAGAAAAGATATTCTCCTCAATAACCTATTCAGGAAAAACTGGATAGCTACATGTAAAAGAATGAAATTACAACATTCTCTAATATTATATACAAAGGATTGAAACCAAAACCCCCTGCAGAAAAACATTGATATAAAAAATAGCAAAATTTTTTTGGATCTGTGTCCTAAAGCAAAGAAGCAAAACCAAAAATAAACAAAGGGGACCAATTAAGTTGCAATGGTGTGGGAGGTGGGAGGGTGGCTCACAAGTAGGGGGTATACATACACTTATGTATGATTAATGATGATAAATGGCAGAAATCAACACAATATTGTAAAGCAATTATCCTCCAACTGAAAATATATAAATTGAAATAAAAACAAAAGTTTAAAAAGGTTTTGCATAACAAAGGAAACCATCAGCAAACAAAAACCCAGTCTACAAAATGGGAGAAAATGTTTGGGAAGAGGTTCAGAACAGTTCAGTTCAGTTGATCAGTCATGTCTGACTCTTTGCAACCCCATGGACTGCAGCATGCCAGGCTTCCCTGTCCATCACCAACTCTCGGAGATAATCAAATTCATGTCCATTGAGTCGGTGCTGCCATCCAACCAACTCATACTCTGTCACCCCTTCTCTTCCCGCCTTAAATCTTTCCTAGAATCAGGGTCTTTTCAAATGAGTCAGTTCTTCACATCAGGTGGCCAAAGTATTGGAATTTCAGCTTTAGCATCAGTCCTTCCAATGAATATTCAGAACTGATTTCCTTTAGGATGGACTGGTTGGATCTCCTTGCCATCCAAGGGACTCTCAAGAGCCTTTTCCAACACCACAGTTCAAAAGCATCAATTCTTTGGCACTCAGCTTTCTTTATAGTCCAACTCTCACATCCACACATGACTACTGGAAAAACCATAGCTTTGACAAGATGGGCCTTTGTTGGCAAAGGTATGTCTCTGCTTTTCAATATGCTTGTCTAGGTTGGCCATAACTTTTCTTCCAAGGAGCAAGCATCTTTTAATTTCATGGCTGCAGTCACCATCTGCAGTGATTTTGGAGCCCCAAAAAATAGTCTGTCACTGTTTCCATGGTTTCCCCATCTATTTGCCATGAAGTGATGGGACCAGATGCTATGATCTTAGTTTTCTGAATGTTGGTTCTGAATATTGATAAGAGGTTAATATCCAAAATATATGAACAGTTCATACAACTCAATATCAAAAAACAAAAAATCCAATTAAAATAAATGAGCAGAAGACCTGAAAAACATTTCTGCAAAGAGGACATGCAGATGTCCAACAAGCACATGAAAAGATGCTCAACAGTATTAATCCTCAGAGAAATGTAAATTAACACTACAGTGAGATATCACCTCACACGTCAGAACATCTATCATTAAAAAGAACACAAGTAACAACTGTTGGTAAGTATGTGAGAGAAGGGAACCATTGTACACTGTTGGTGAGAATATAAATTAGTACAGCCAGTGTGGAAAACAGTACAGAGATTTCTCAAAAAACTAAACATAAAACTACCTTATAACCCAACAATTCTACTCCTGGGTAAGCTGCTAAAGAAAACAAAAACACTAATTCAAAAAGATACATGCATCCCAATGTTCCAAGAACATTACTTACAATTGCCAACCTGTGTTCATCTATAGTTGAATCGATAAAGAAATGTGGCATATACACACAACGGAGGAGAAATTCAGGGTAGGGGATTAAAGTGTATAAAGTACTGTGCTTAGGATAAGCTATAAGGATGTATTTTACAACAAAGGGAATATAGTCAATATTTTGTACTAACCATAAATGAAGTTTAAACTTTAAAAATTGTTAATCAGTATGTTGTACAACTGAGACAAATGAGATGTGAAATACCAAAGCAATTAAAAAAAATAAAATTTTTCAATGTCATAATGTCACTAGCAAAACAGTGACTATCATTCTTAATAAAAAGAATGCCTAGAAAGTCAACATAAAATATATTTCATAACTAAGAAACAGTAAAAGAAGAAAAAATAAATGTGGGCTAAATCATAAGAAAATTATAATTAGGCATCACTATCTCTCTTAAAATACTAACTCCAATTTCAAATATTTTAATGTTTAATAATTAAAGACTAGCTAGACATCATAGATACTGGTAGAAAATTAATATATAACCATAGAAAATGGAAATTATGATGTGTATAGCAATATAGATATATAAACTAATGAAAAGTGAATAAAGGTAAACTTGGATATATATATTTACTAAAGCATTAATATTCAAAATTATTTCATAGAATCAGGAGACTTACAAGTTGACAAATAATAGTTATTAAGCAGTAAGGGTGTCTTTCAAAGATTATCTCTTTTGATTAATGATGACTAGCTATTTCCATTCAACTTCCATTCTTCAGTTGTTTCAATGTTAAGAATCCAATTGGGGTTTCCCAGGTGGCACTAGTGGGAAAGAATCTGCTGGCCAATGACAAAGACATAAGAGGCTCAGGTTCGATCCCTGGGTCTACAAGATCCTGTGAAAGAGGGCATGGCAACCCACTCCAGTATTCTTGCCTGGAGAACCCCACAGACAGAGGAGCTTGGCAGGCTAGAGTCCGTAGATTCACAAAGAGCTGGACATGACTAATACGATGATTAGCTGTCTCTGTTCAACTTCCATTTTTCAGTTGTTTCAGTTTTAAGAATCCAATTACCACAGTCATTTTTCCATTAAATAATATATTCCAACTGAGAAAAAGCCTCAGACACCCTGTCTGAGGGCAAGGGCAGTAAAGATTATGCCAAAATTGTGCACAGGGTAACATGGGGTTCCAGGTTCAATAGCAACTACCTCTTTTCTAAGATGTCCTAGGCTTCACATACTAGGCATAGTATCAGCATTTGAATTAGGGATTGAGCAGTTTGAGCCAAACTAAGAAATAGAAAATAAGAGAATCTCTAGTTGGTAGGTAGGTTCCACACTAATTGATTTATATAATTTTTTACTTAACACTCAAAAAATCTTTAAAGTAGATAACATTATTTTATTATTTTATGGATGAGGAAACTATATCTCTCTCTGTAAGTGCTAACTGTTCTGACTAAAGTCATACAGTGTACACTTTTATTTTGGGAGGGTAGAAATGAAAGTGAAAGTGAAAGTCACTCAAGTTGTGTCTGACTCTTTGCAACCCCATGAACTATGTAGAATTCTCTCGGCCAGAATACTGGAGTGGGTAGCCTTTCCCTTCTCCAGGGGATCTTCCCAACCCAGGGATGGAACCCAGGTCTCCTGCATTGAAGGCGGGTTTTTTAACAACTGAGCTGTGTGTGTGTGTGTGTGTGTGTGTGTGTGT
This sequence comes from Odocoileus virginianus, assembly GCF_023699985.2. Classification (NCBI taxonomy): domain Eukaryota; kingdom Metazoa; phylum Chordata; class Mammalia; order Artiodactyla; family Cervidae; genus Odocoileus; species Odocoileus virginianus. Next base: position 14,583,901 of record NC_069698.1, read on the forward strand.
GTATACACACATACATTCATATAGCATGTATGCATTCATGTATGAATAAATATGTATTCATTCATACACCAAAGTCATACAGGTGTATACTTTTATTTTGGGAGGCTAGGAATATGTGCTACTTGGCTTCCCTTGTGGCTCAGCTTGTAAAGAATCTGCTTGCAATGCAGGAGACCTGGATTCCATCCCCGGGTTGGGAAGATCCCCTGGAGAAGAAAACGGCTATCCACTCCAGTATTCTGGCATGAATAATTCCATGGACCATATAGTCCATGGGGTTGCAAAGAGTCGGACACGACTGAGTGACTTTCATTCACCTCACTTCATAAGAATAATTTAGGAACCTGTCATAACTCCAATATCTGGCTCGTTGTTCAGTCAGCCAGTTGTGTCCGACTCTTTGCAACCCTATGAATGGCAGCACAGCAGGCCTCTCTGTCCCTGTCCCTCACCATCTCCCAAAGTTTGCCCAAGTTTATCTTACACAAACTGTTAGCCTTGGTGATATATAAGTGAGTTGGCTGCTCATTTAATTTGCCCATACATGTAATTCTGACATCACAGCGTGAGTGAAGATTATTACTTCATTTCAAGGAACCCATCAATTCTGCTGTAATATTACACAGTACAGGTCTAAAATGTTAAATAAGATATTGGGATGGATGGCAAGTACAGAATCAGAAAGTCTAAGGAGGCTAGTCTATTAATTACAGACCAGAGTGGTTGCAAAAATAGTGTTAAAGATCATCAAATTTTGAATATATTTTTAAGGTAAAGCTACAGAAATTTGCTGTTTAATCAATTATAAAGTTTGAGAAAAAGTGAAGTCAAATATAAATTCAAATTTTTGTCTAGAAATACTGGAATACTAGAGTTTTCCTTTTATTAAGTGGTGATGACTATGAAAGAAGTAAGTAGATAAGGATTTTAGCTTTGGATGTATTATGTAAGATTTCTGACAGAACTCTAAGCTGAACAGGTGTAATTCTGGATATATACAAGTCTGAGTTCAGCTAAGTCCAGGCTGAAATACAAATTCAGGATTCATTAACATATTTAAAGTCCTGAGATTTTTAAAATCCTGAGACTTAATAAGACTATATGGAGAATAAATGACAATATAAGCCAAATTATTGATCCCTGGACGAGAACCAGAAAAAAAAAATTGGAAAAGAAAAAAAGTGATGTTATGGAAGCCAAATGATACACTTGTTTCCAAAAAAAGTAGTTATATTCAGTAAGGGCATAAGTGTTGTTCATAAATCAAATAAGCTGAAGGTTGAAAACTGACTTCTAAATTCCATAATGTGTTACAGGTAATCTTGAGTTGTTCTGTTCTGCCAGTCTAACTAGAATGGTTTTATGGGAGAAGACAGGGAGTACAGACAACTCTTTCATGGACAGTAAAGGGAGAAAACATACAGATAATATTTCAAAGAATTATATACAAAAATGTCTAACAGTTGCACAGAGATGAACATACTGCAGCATATTTGATGATGTGTTGGAATAACACTATTAATTTCAGAAAATACAAACCAGGAGCAGCAAAACTCATCTTTCTTATATTTCATTGACAATTTCCAAAATCTTAAATAAATTTTCTTTATGTCTTTCATTTTTGTTTAATAGCTTAATTTTTACAGTTTCTTCTCTAGGGAAATAAAGGAAGCTAGTTCATCTTTCAATTTTTAATAGTATTATGTTATGTACATATATGTGTATATATATATACACAGATATATACACACACAAATATCTGTTTAAGTGTATATACATATATGCACACTCATAGAAATGTAAAAAAATGATAGAATGGGAAAGACTAGAGATATCCTCAAGAAAATTAGAGATATCAAGGGAACATTTCATGCAAAGATGGGCACAATAAAGGACAGAAATGGTATGGACCTAACAGAAGAAGAAGATATTAAGAAGAGGTGGCAAGAATATACAGAATTATACAAAAAAGATTTTCATGAACCAGAAAATCATGATGGTGTGATCACTCACCTAGAGCCAGACATCCTGGAGTGCGAAGTCAAGTGAGCCTTCAGAATATCACTAAGAACAAAGATAGTGGAGGTGATGGAATTCCAGTTGAGTTATTTCAAATCCTAAAAGATGATGCTGTGAAAGTACCACACTCAATATGCCAGAAAAAATGGAAAACTCAGCAGTGGCCACAGGAAAAGATCAGTCTTCATTCCAATCCCAAAGAAAGGCAATGCCAAAGAAGGTTCATGCTTCTCCACAAATGCACTCATCTCACACACTAGCAAAGTAATGCTCAAAATTCTCCAAGCCTGGCTTCAACAGTATGTGAACCGTGAACTTCCAGATGTTCAAGATAGATTTAGAAAAGCCAGAGGAATCAGAAATCAAATTGCCAACATCCACTGGATGATAGAAAAACCAAGAGAGTTCCAGAAAAAACATCTACTTCTGCTTTACTGACTACACCAAAGCCTTTGACTGTTGTGTATCACAACAAGGAATACCAGACCTCCTGACCTGCCTCCTGAGAAATCTGTATGGAGGTCAAGAAGCAATAATTAGAACTGGATGTGGAAAGACAGACCGGTTCCAAATTGGGAAAGGAGTACAACAAGGCTGTATATTGTCACCTGCTTATTTAACTTATATGCAGAGTACATCATGCAAAATGCCAGGCTGGATGAAGCAAAAGCTGGAATCAAGACTGCCAGGAGAAATACCAATAACCTCAGCTATGCAGATGACAACACCCTTATGGCAGAAAGTGAAGAGGAACTAAAGAGCCTGCTTGATGGAAGTGAAAGAGGAGACTGAAAAACCTGGCTTAAAACTCAACATTCAAAAAATGATCATGGCATCCAGTCCCATCACTTCCTGGCAAATACATAGGAAAACAATGGAACAGTGAGATACTTTATTTTCTTGGGCTCCAAATCACCGCAGTTGGTGACTGCAGCCATGAAATTGAAAGACGCTTACTCCTTGGGAGAAAAGCTATAACAAACCTAGACAGCATATTGAAAAGCAGAAACATTACTTTGCCAATAAAGGTCCGTCTAGTCAAAGCTATGGTTTTTCCATTAGTGATGTATGGATGTGAGATTTGGACCATAAAGAGAGCTGAGCACCGAATAACTGATGCTTTTGAACTGTGGTGTTGGAAAAGACTCTTGAGAGTCCCTTGGGCTGCAAGGGGATCCAACCAATCCATCCTAAAGGAAATCAGCCCTGAATATTCACTGGAAGGACTGATGCTTAAGCTGAAGCTACAATACTTTTGGCTACCTGATGCAAAGAACTGACTCATTTGAAAAGACTCTGATGCTGGGAAAGACTGAAGGTGGGAAGAAAAGGGGAGACAGAGGATGAGATGGTTGGATGGCATCACCGACTCAATGAACATGAGTTTGAGCAAGCTCTGGTAATTGGTGATGGACAGGGAGGTATGGGGTCCATGGGGTCACAAAGCATCAGACACAAGCGAAGGATTGAACTGACTGACTGAGAGATGTAAATAAATAGTCCTCTTAGGGGACACACGAGAGGGTTGAACTAAATTAGCTCTTAATTGCCAGACTTTCTAAGGGCTACAATTCTTTCTTACAACCTCTTTGGAGATCTACTTCATTCACTGGGAGCATGTATTTGTAGAATTATTGCTTATCTTCGTTTGTCACTATGAACTCCTGAAGCTGACCTATTTAAGACCTTTTCTTTTTCATTAAAATAATGTTTAGCACATTAATAAAGTTATATACTCAATAACAGGTTAATTCATTGGTTCTTCTATATCTTAAGCTGTTAGGGAATTCTGTTCATTGGCCCATTTTCCCCTTAAATATTGCTTCCTTGTCTCTTTTCATTTTTGCTGATTCATACTATATTCTACAGAACTTCAAACAGCCATATTTGTCTCATAGAAAAGAAAGAATCTTAAACCACTGTTTACTTTATTTTTAGATAAGTATGATTACTGGAGCTTCAGTTTCATTGAGTATATATCCAATGAAGTATGAAAAGCTTAGAATTTTATATAGTACGCTTTGGATCACCATTATAATTCTGTCCAAATCAGCACTGTCTTAAGCCAATAAGAAGAGAGAGTAGACACATACATTTGCCAAAGTTGCTTTACATTATCTAGGCAGAAAGACTCATAAATGGTTTTGAATTGGCAAAAAATGTTAGGAGCTGATGGTCTATTTTCACACAAGTCAATAAAGCACTTTTTTTGGCCAAGTAATGTTATTAATTCCTGACTTTGTTCTTAGTTCTATCAACAAACTTTCTAAGAATTAAAATGTGAAAACATATTAGATCTCATACGAGACAGAAATCTAAATGGTATATTGAGACATAATCACCTCTCTCTAGGAGTTTTCACTAAAATGCTAGTGAAAGAAAAATAATAACAAGAAAAATAAAATCTCTTGAAACAATAATTATAATACAAGTCAAGTGTCATAAAGGCTATAAATCATATATAGACCACCGATTTTTCTCTTAAAATGTTAACAGAGATAAGAAATTAGAGAGAGCCAAAACTTTAGAAGTTTCACAATATAACAGACATGTAGATATATATTATTTTAACATTAGCTCTTGTATACATGCAAAGATAATTATTCCTTTTTGTGCACTTAATACTTCAGATTTAAAATGTCAGACTGTTGGTGGGAATGTAAACTGGGACATACATTATAGAGAACAGTATAGAGGTTCTATAAAACACTAAATATTGAGGCATCATATGATCCAGCAATCTCATTTCTGAGCATACATCTGGAGAAAACCATAATTTGAAAAGATAAATGCACCAACATAGTGTCTTGGCACTGTTTACAATAACTAAGACTTAGGAGTGACCTAAATGTCCATCAACAGAGGAACAGATCTAGAAGATGTACACACATATATGCCAACACACACACATACAGAAATAATACTCAGCCATAAAAAAGAGTGAAATACACCGTGTGACTCAGGGAACTCAAACCAGGGCTCTGTAACAACCTAGAGGGGTGGGATGGAAAGGGAGTTTCAAGAGGGAGCGGACATATGTGTACTCATGGCTGATTCATGCTGATATTTGGTAAAAACCAACACAATTCTGTAAAGAAATAATCCTTCAATTAAAAATGAATTTAAAATTAAAAATAAAAGAATGAAGTAAATCCATTCGCAGCAACATGGATGGACCTAGAGGTTACTGAATTAAGTGAGACAAAGACAGAATTCCTATGATACCACTTACGAGTGGAATCTTAAAAAGTGATATAAGTGGACTTATTTAGAAAACAGAAATACACTCACATATACAGCAAACAAACTTATGGTTACGAAAGGGCAAGGTAGGGTGGAGGGATATATTAGGATTTGGGGATTGACATATATACACCACTATATATAAAATAGATAATCAACAGGCCCTGCTGTATAGTACAGGGAACTCTACTCAATATTCTATAGCAACATATTCAGGAAAGAATTCGAAAAAGAATAGACATATGCACATGTATAACTGAAACACTTTGGTGTACACCTGAAACTAACAACATTGTAAATAAACTATATTCCAGTATAAAAAACAAATTTAGAAAAAACTTTAAAATGTCAGGAATATTAGCTGTTGCTTTTCTTTGATACTTTTGTTTAAAATTATTAGTTCTTCAATTATAACCATAGTTAATTTTTTTCATTCTTCATATTTATATATTTTGATTGTGTGCATGTCTGACTCCTTGCAACCCCAGGAACTGTAGCCTTCCAGGCTCCTCTGTCCATGTAATTTTCTAGGCAAGAATACCGGAGTGGGTTGCAATTTCCTTCTCCAGAGGATCTTTCTGACCCAGGGATCAACTAGGCAAATATGCCTTTAAAAATCTTGACTATATTTAAAAAAAAGTTATTTAAAATTATTTTTTAAAATTATTTAATTCATAATTTAAAAATTATTTAAAAGTTATTTAACTCATATTTATTTTGAACTACCTCTAATCACAGAATTATTGTCACTTCTTTTTACTAAAAGCCTTGTGGCTCAGCTGGTAAAGAATCCGCCTACAGTGGGGGAGATCTGGGTTTGATCCCTGAGTTGGGAAGATCCCCTGGAGAAGGGAACGGCTAACCACTCCAGTATTCTGGCCTGGAGAATTCCATGGGCTACACAGTTCACGGAGTCACAAAGAGTTGGGCATGACCAAGCAACTTCCACTTCCACTGCAATATTCTGAGTGGAGACTCACTGCAATTTCAAAGTCTATAAAATCCGAAATATAAGTTTTGAGATTAGTCCTAGAAAGAAAAAATGTCCTTTTAAAGTCAGTTTGCTAACTCACTGACATATCTCTGGAGTCTTTCCAGTAGTAGATAATTAACAGCATTATATAAATAACACATATGTTTAAGCTTTCATTTAAAATCAAGAGCAATAATATGCTTTTCCCTGAGCCTGAGATATAGGAAAAATCAGCATTATAGAAACTACCTACTGCCTTTCACGTAATATATGTAAAAATCTTGAAAAAGGTGATACAGAATTTTACAATAATTCAACTTCACACTCTATCATTATAATGGGTTGTTAACAGCTTGATTTTTTAAAAATTTGCATAAAACAGAACCATGACATTTTCTAAATAGATTATTTTGCATGCTTTAGAACCATTACATTTCAAAAATATTTTTGAGAAGACAGATGCTTTTCACAGATATTTAAAAAAAAAACTAAACATATAGACTTTTTAATATATTTAATTCTGGTGTCTAAAAGACAGGCTCTCATAGAAAAATAGTCTTTCTACATAAAAAAAGTTACTAATGAACATTTTGTTTTCCTAGAAACTTTTCCAACCTGGCACCTATGGAGCTGCAGCATGTACATCCAGAGGAGAAGTAACATCAGGGTCTGGTGAGGCGGCCTCTTCAGTGCTTTCTTGAATTTCCCCCCTTTTAGCAGTGTTGAAAATAGGTCTGGAAAAGCATAGGAAAGCTATATCAAATTTTCCTTAGGAAGTTTGTTCTGTACTGCTTTAGCAACTTTGCAAAGTGAAGGTGTTCTATGGTATGACATTACATTATTCATTTTCACTAATGAGATTTCCTATGAAAATTAACAATATCTTCAGATAAAAATAATTGTATTGCAGTAACTGAAATCAAGTCATATTTGAAAATATAAAACTATTTGAAAGGAGAGCTGAAATATTTAGAATGAAATCTTTTATATGAAATTCATTTCATATGATGCTTCAAGACAATCTAACTTTGATATACTATCTTTATAAGCTGTATTTCAAAGATATTTAAATATTCTATGCTCTTATACAGTCTTCAGTTTAGTTCAGTCAGTCAGTGGTGTCTGACTTTTTGCAACTCCATGAACTGCAGCACGCAAGGCCTCCTTGTCCATCAACAACTCCGGGAATTTACCCAAACTCATGTCCATTGAGTCAGTGATACCATCCAACCACCTCATCCTCAGTCGTCCCCTTCTCCAACTGCCTTCAATCTTTCCCAACATCAGGAACTTTTCAAGTGAGTCAGCTCTTCACATCAGGCGGCCAAAGCATTGGAGCTCAGGCTTCAACATCAGTCCTTCCAATGAACACTCAGAACTGATCTCCTTGAGGATGGACTGGTTGGGTCACCTTGCAGTCCAAGGGACTCTCAAGAGTCTTCTCCAACACCACAGTTCAAAACCATCAATTTTTCTGTGCTCAGCTTTCTTTATAGTCCAATTCTCACATCCATACATGACTACTGGCAAAACCATAGCCTTGACTAGGTGGACCTTTATTAACAGTGTAATGTCTCTGCTTTTTAATATGCTGTCTAGGTTGCTTATAACTTTCCTTCCAAGGAGTAAGCGTCTTTTAATTTCAAGGCTGCAATCACCATCTGCAGTGATTTTGGAGCCCCCAAAAATAAAGTCTGGCACTGTTTCCACTGTTTGCCCATCTATTTGCCATGAAGTGATGGGACCAGATGCCATGATCTTAGTTTTCTGAATGTTGAGCTTTAAGCCAACTTTTTCACTCTCCTCTTTCAATTTCATCAAGAAGCTCTTTAATTCTTCTTCACTTTCTGCCATAAGGGTCCTGTCATCTGCATATCTGAGGTTATTGGTATTTCTCCCAGCAATCTTGATTCCAGCTTGTGTTTCTTCCAGTCCAGCATTTTCCATGATGTACTCTGCATATAAGTTACATAAGCAGGGTGACAATATACAGCCTTGACATATTACATTCCCAATTTGGAACCAGTCAGTTGTTCCATGTCTAGTTCTAACTGTTGCTTCCTGACCTGCATACAGGTTTCTCAAGAGGCAGGTCAGGTGGTCTGGTATTCATTCCCATCTCTTTCAGAATTTTCCAAAGTTTATTGTGATCCACACAGTCAAAGGCTTTAGCATATTCAATAAAACAGAAATAGATGTTTTTCTGGAACTCTCTGGCTTTTTTGATGATCCAACAGATGTTGGCAATTTCATCTCTGGTTCCTCTGCCTTTCTAAAACCAGCTTGAACATCTGGAAGTTCACAGTTCACGTACTGCTGAAGTCTGGCTTGGAGAATATTGAGCATTACTTTACTACTGTGTGAGATGAGTGCAATTGTGTGGGAGTTTGAGCATTCTGTGGCATTGCTTTTTGGGGATTGGAATGAAAACTGGCCTTTTAAAGTCCTGTGGCCACTGCTGAGTTTTCCAAATTTACTGGCATATTGAGTGCAGCACTTTCACAGCATCATCTTTTAGGATTTGAAATAGCTCAACTGGAATTCCATCACCTCCACTAGCTTTGTTCATAGTGATGTTTCCTAAGGCCCACTTGACTTCACATTCCAGGATGTCTAGCTCTAGGTGACTGATCACACCATTGTGATTATCTGGGTCATGAGGATATTTTTTGTACAGTTCTTCTGTGTATTCTTGCCACCTCTTCTTAATATCTTCTGCTTCTGTTAGGTCCATACCATTTCTGTCTTTTATTGAGCCCATCTTTGCATGAAATATTCCCTTGGTATCTCTAATTTTCTTAAAGAGATCTGTAGTCTTTCCCATTCTACAGTTTTCCTCTATTTCTTTGCACTGATCACTGAGGAAGGCTTTCTTATCTCTCCTTGCTATTCTTTGGAACTCTGCCTTCAAATGGGAATATCTTTCCTTTTCTCCATTGCTTTTCGCTTCTTGTCTTTTCACAGCTATTTGTAAGGCCTCCTCAGACAGCCATTTTGCTTATACAGCCTAGGAAGTATTAAATGATCATTTACTAAGGATAAGTAACTTCCACATGTAATACATGGATTGTGTGTGTGTGAGTCGCTCAGTCATGTCCGACTCTTTGTGACCCCATGAACTGTAGCCCTTCCAGGCTCTTTTCAAGACAAGTCTGCTGGAGTGGGTTGCCATTTTCTTCTCCATATACATGGACTAGTTTTACAAATATATGTTATATATAAAATATTTAGGTATGTGTTTGCCAAAATGAAAATACCACTGACTATATTAACTTGAATTAAAAAAATAAGAATGTATGATGGCAGGAATACATCATCCTTACTTTGTTCAAATGATCAGTGTAATTAGTTAAAACATAAAACATATTTTTTATTTGATTTTTCCCCAATATTGACTATCTGACATGTAGTAAAACTACTGATGACTTAGTTACAGCTATTTTCTAAAATCCGTAACAATGTTAACATGAGTATTGCCTTCAGGTTTAGTGAAAATGAATATAGTAAAAATACGTAAATGGAGAGAGGTTGCTAAAACAGTAACCACTAATCTAAATGCTCTTATAGTTTTACTGCCTCTTTTAGACTTGTATAAGGCTTGGGTAGACATTAAAGAATCGATATCATTCAAATTCCAGTATAATAACTGAAAGTGATAAACTGTAAATGGTTTCACCATTCTTCACAGTGATAGCATGTTAAAAACAAATAATGAAGAAGACTCTTTCATAATGTTAGGAGAAAAAATAATATTTAAGGCTATTATATTTGATGGACTTCTTTTCTAACTCATGTTTTAATATTTAGGATTGACCATCAATTAGAAAAAGACATTTGAACCATGTGATTCTGTTATGGTACCTTAATATTTATTTCAGTCACATTTGCCTTCCTAATTGCCTCTTCTTAAATGAATAACTTTAAACTACTAATATTTGAAAACATTGTAAAGTAATATAAACATTAATTATAAATTAATTATCATAAAAATGTCTATACCCTCTTATCATATGCCATGACACAGTTAGACTACAATTACAGTTACTCAATATGTAGCTCACTTAACAAAACACAAAATCACTAGAAATATCTATCTTCTTGATATACTTTTCTTTTGATTATTTTAGAAATCTGTATTTGGTTATTTCAAAGCCACAGTTAGAAATTAATAAAGCATGCTGAAAAAATTATTTTTAAAAATCAAATGATCACTTTTGAGAATGAGAATTTATAACTAAGATTAGAAAACCCACATGGTTTAATATAATTCCTTTAATAATAATGGCAGAATAATATAAAACCAAAATTAATCTTTAAACTCTAAAAACAATGTTTGTTCATCTAAAGACTCAAGTTGAACGAAAGGAAAATATGATAGAAATTAACACTGACCCCATGACATTTAAATTAAAAACAAAATAGCCTAGTCAGTCAAGTGAAGTATGCTATTTACAGTGTTCTTTGTGGTTTAAATGTGTGGCAATTTATTTCCCCCAGTGAGAAAAAAGCTCATTAAAACAGGAAAATATATTTTATAATTTGAAAGGGAAACTCTATTAGTAACATTGTAGTGTGAACAATACAATATTGTGGGCAAGAAACCTATGGTTTAATGACAGAATATTATAAGGAGAATGTTCATGATACTGTAGATGTTTAAACAAAATAATTTCATAATTAACAATCACAAAACTCTGTTGGATTACAAGTTGCACAGAGACAAATGAAGTCCTTACAACTTATTTAAAAAAATAAAGAGTTCATAAGAGTTCATAAAAGATTAAATGTTAAACATATCAATATATTTCTAATTTGAAGAGGTCAAAGTCAAAACACTAGTAACCAGAAAATCAATGTGCTTCTCATAAATTTTGGGCCAATGGGTTGCTAACTTCGTAGCAAGCCAAATTCAAAAGAGAAAAGAAATGCTTTGCGAAAAAAAAATAAATAAATAAAAACAATAGAAGCAGGGAAAAGTTTGTTGCTAGGCACAAGGACAGACCAAGAGAAACCTTCCCAAAGCTATGACAGATAAACTAGATATATTATATAGGTGAAATTAGTGAAAACTGAATTTTCCATGATTTAGTAATTAAATGTGGGGTTCACAAGTCACAGATGCTGTAACAGGAGAAAAATTGCAAATTCTGTTCCTCACTGGAAGATTACAATAAATAGCTAGACATGACACACATGTGTACTAGCTGATGTTAGAAACATTTTAAGTGTTAAGTACCAAATTGTTTTAGGCAATTTAAGGCAGTATAAGAGATGGAGTACAAATTTCAGCTTAAAGGAAAGGAGGTGAAAATTTCAAAGCACACTGGATCCTCAAATACAAAGATGAGTAGAGAAATGAAACAAGAGAATGATAGCAAGCTCATGAACACTATTAATTATAAACATCATTATAGAATAAAATAAAGATTAATGCAACTAGCTGGTTACTGAAGAGTTTTAACATTGCCAGGGATGTGTCTAGTCAGTCTAGTGGCCAAAAGAGAATATAAGACAACTTTTAGGGTTTCATGGAGGGACTGAGGCCAACCTGAATTTAGGAGTGCCACACTGAACAATTCTCCACAGTAGCAGGTAGAAATGAGAAAACTACAATCACCAAAAAGGACTCCTTGGTGCACTGGGAAGACCCAGAGGAATCGGGTGGAGACGGAGGCGGGAGGGGGGATTGGGATGGGGAATACTGGTAACTACATGGCTGATTCATGTCAATGTTATGACAAAAACCGCTACAATATTGTAAAGTAATTAGCCTCCAACTAATAAAAATAAATGAAAAAATAAAAGAATAAAAAAAAAAAATGGAAAAAAAATAAATAAAATTTGGAAAATCAAATTTAAATGTTTTGTGTATTTGTATGGCTTACTTCTCTAATTAAAATAAAAAATTTCAGTCTTTAAAACCCTTTTAATTTAGGACTACCTACTAACAGTGGCAAGTTCTATGTCCCATTTTCAGTGAAACCATTTCAGGGCGTCTCTCTCCAGTATACACTGTAAATAACAATGGCCTATGGTTTAAATGTGGCAATGGGAGAGACTTAGATTCAAAACTGGTAAAGGTTTCTGCGGAGTTGCTACTGCAAATACTTGAAATCTCTCAGTAAATTCAGAATCTGAACACAGTTCATTTTTCACTTACTTTTTAAACTTTATTTTAATTAGATAATTGCTTTACAGTGTTGCATTGGTTTCTGCTGCACGATGTAAATAAGCCATAAGTATACATATATCGCCTTCCTCTTGAGCCTCACTCCCACCTTAGTTTAAGTTTAATAATGGGTAAGAGTAAGAGATGATCATAGTGCTTGCTAGTTCTGAAATTCCTTTAGGGGTACACAGAACTAGTCCTTAGGTCTTGGGCATAAAAAGGCACTAATCCATCTTCTCTTTTATCCCCATTAGAAGACTTCTGATAGGGCACTGCAACACTCCTGGAACCCTGGGACTTTTCTACTCTGAACATTCCATCCTAGAGTGATGACTCCAGTGCACTCTTGGTGCTTTTCTGACTTAAAAATAAAGTGAAAAAATTGTTCTAAGAATTAAACTTCATTTGATTATACAGCATAGTATTAAATATATTCAGAAATGCCCCCTTCAAAAAGAAATTATACTCTACATACAATATTGGCAGAAGGTGAAAGTAACATAAAACCATGATAGGGTGGCAACTAAGAGAATGGGGAATACCTTGAAAGCATAGCCTCATAGAGTCACAAAATAAATCTTTAAAGATAAATAAAGTTTCACAGCCCTATGGTTTAAACATTACCATGAGGTATTAGTTCTTTTAAAAGACTGTTGAAAAAACTATTCTGGGATATTTTCAGCTTCTGATAAGGGTAAAAGTGCTTCTGTTGGACTGTCTTTAGTTAAAAGAATAAGCTCCAGAAATGATGGAGAATAAGGGAACTGGAAGAAACTTGAGGGAAGTAGAAACTAAAGGAGTTAAACTAAGATCCTTGAAAGAAAAGTATCACACTGGTGAAGGTCACACTTTCGACACTTCATACACCTTGAAGGCACAACTCGGTTTACAATACAGGGAATGGGGTGGCTGGAAGGGGACAGAAATAGCTCAAGCTGAAATGTGCAGTTTTACTGATCCCTTCCCCTATCTCTACCCTCCACCCAGCCACCCCACAGCCTCCTAAACACAAACACACACCTCCAGGAGGAATCAGAGATTGGACTTTTTGGATTTTGGATGAGCTAGAAATTGGGAGTGGGATGTAGCTGTGCAGAGACAGAGAAGGAGGACTCCAAAAACTGCATATTCAGGGTAAAATAGCCCTGACACAGCCTAAAACTAAACCTTCAACAAATCATGGTGTCTGTGAGTCATTAAATTAAATAGAAGAAAATTTAAAAACTTTTAGAGGAAAATTACACTATCGAGAGTCTCTAAAATACAGTTGACTCTTGAACAACATGGGTTTGAACTGCACAGGTCCACTTATACACAAAGTATTTTTCAATAAATATACAAATGTATTGTACTATGCCATTTTATATTATAAGAAACTTCAACATCTGTGAATATTGGTGTACTTGGGGACTCCTGGAACCAATCCCCCCAGATATGGAGGGATAAATAGGTATTATCCATAATGACCAGTAGACAATAAGAATTACTAAACATGTAAAGAAATGGGAAAATATGATTCTGTATTAGGAGAAAAATCTGTCAGTTGAAAATAAATAGACAAACCAGATATCAAAATTAGTAAAGAAGATTTTAAATACTTAAATAAATCTATTAAGGAATCTATAGAAAAGATGACTACAATGAATCAAGAGATATAAAAACTGCAAAAGAATACAAGGCAAAGCAAAGCAGCCAAGAAAACAAATCCTGGAATTGAACAATTCAACATTTGAAAAAAAATCTATTGGATGAGATTAAATGCATAAGGGACAAAACAGAAAAAAGGATCACGGAACCTGAAACGCAGGTTAATAGAAATCATCTACACCGAAGTATACAGAGAATTTAAAAAAAAAAGATTTTTAAAAAGAAAAGAGAATAAAAGCTCAATGACCTGAGCAGCAGCATGAAATGGTTTGCATACATGTTTTTGGAGTCCCAGATACAAAGGGGAGAGAGACTGGGGCAAAAATATTATTTTGAAAAAGGAAGATAACAGAAAAATTTCTAAATTTCATCAGAAGACTCATAGATTCAGGAAGCTTAGTAAATTCCAAGTAGGATAAATAAAAAAAGAAAATTGCAGCTTCTTTTTAAAATTATGAGCTTGGGATATTTTAATTATAGACATGATTAGTTTGTTCTGAAAACTAATACATGAATTATTTTATAAATGGCTAAAAAATAGTAAACTTGAAAGAGTAGTTTTTGCTCAATTAACAATAGCATTAAACTATGAAATTTAAAAAGATTTGAACTACTTGAAAGTCTAGATCTCCAAGTTGAAAAAAATAATAAATATAATAATGACCTAAAGGTACTTTTTGAAAAGTATAATTTACCAAGTGATGAGATGACCTCTGTTTCTTTTCATATATTCCATATATACACTTTTATTATTTTTTTAGTTCATTAATACTTTATTTAGCAGAATTTGGAGACTGTATAATTTATCTTATTTATTTTTACCTTTATTTTCTGTTCAATGAAGGATGATAGTTGGGAAATGATTATTTTTAAAACATCACTGTTGACATTATACTATTCCTCTTCTAGGATTGGTTGTAGACACTGCATGTTTTTCTTTGGTATGGTAGAGTAGGATGAATATATGAAATCTGTCTCATAGAATGGAATATTTAGGTAATGACAATGAAAACTATATGAAGTATTGAAGTTCAAAGACATACATGAGAAAGAGCTAAAAAGCAAGGGCCGAGAAGAAGTTCTGAGGACTAGTAAAATGCATGATCAGATAATTTACCAAAAAAAAAGAAAAAAATTAGACCAATGGTCAATTCCAATAAGCAACCAGCAAACAAAGTACTACAAATTGAAATATTTTTGGTCTACTGAACTGGCTAACAGATAAAACCCAATATTAATGATAAACATTAACTTCCAAAAAAAAAAAAAAAACCGTATAAAATGTGGGTTTGCTTGGTGAAAAGGGTGACCTAGCTGCATAAATGGGGACCATTTGCCAATGTATAATATCCGTATTTGTATTATTTTAAGCAATCTTGCCATATGGTTTCACAGTGTTTAAAAAAAAAAACTTACTAGCTTAGGTGAAGCAGATTCTATATAGTGCTGATGGAAGTGCAACTACTAAATTACTATTCACTGTTTCCCAAGTCTAATTTTTGGCATAGTTGTGACCAAGCACAGAAAAACCTCTGCCTTTGTAAAAATTACTTCTCGTAAGCTTTTTGATTGGTATCAAGTCTTACATTATACAGATGTACATAAACTTTAATTTTCAGCCTTACTGAAGAAAATATTTTTAATTATTATCAAGCCTTATGATGGAGTTTATGCTTTTGGCTATAGAATCTTATTTTGCAAAATTTCTTTTCTTGAAAATATCACTTGCATAAATTCTGCTAACTGCCTCAAGGAACCCAATCTAGCAGACAAGAATGTGTTTGTGTTGACTGTGTATATGGCTGTACCAGTGTGTGTATGTTCAAGTGGTGAAAGGAAAATGCCATAATATTCTGGCATTTGTACAAACAGTAGTAAGTAAATGGCAACCCGCTCCAGCATTCTTGCCTGGAGAATCCCATGGACAGAGGAGCTTGGCGCGCTACAGTCCATGGGGTTTCAAAGAGTCAGACACGACTGAGTGACTAACACACTGTAAGTAAAATTATTTTTAATGTAAGAAATCTTAAACTTGTTTTCTACATTAAAATAATGCATCACCTAAACTTCAGAGCTTTTTTCATCAGTTATTTTTCATAAATTTTTTGCCATAAAAAAAACATAGAAATAAAGATATTTCTTACAAATAATGACAACTGTTGTCTGGTCATTTCCTGTTCTGTATAAGATGATCATCACAGCACTTTTTCATGGTAGTCCAAAACAGAAACAAGTATCTACACTTTCTCCCTTGTCTGACTCCTCAATCCACAGCTAGATGGTTGTTTCACATATTTAACTTTCCTCCAATTTCAATCTGAAATTTATAGTCATACACTTATTTATATCCCTATAATTTCATACTAAATTGCTTTAAAAAAAAAGTCATATATCCTAAGCTGCCTCTACTTTCAATGATCTGCGACCTGATCCTGATTCATTCCTGTTCAGAGTGGGACCTTCTTGCCAGGTGCTAATAAAACTATGGCGTTACAAGAGAATTCTGTTACAACATGACTAATTTCATCTGGAGAAATCTGAAAACAGAAGTAGTTTGTAGGAGAATCCAAGAAGCTAGATGTCTGTCTGTGGCAAGGTGCACATTCTAAAAGTATAAAAAATACAGTGCCTTTTTAAAATAAACATCTTTAGCTAAAGAAATACAGTAATAGATGAGAAACTAAAGGTCTGCAACTTTGGAAACTTGGAGTTAAAATAATTGAACGTGTCCTTAGTAGAAGGGATTCCCTAGTTACTCAGATGGTAAGGGAACTACCTGCAATGCGGGAGACCCACGTTCAGTTCCTGGCTGGGGACTGTTCCCTGCAGAAGGGAATGGCTAACCACGCCAGTACTCTTCCTTGGAGAATTCCACAGACAGAGGCGCTTGGGGGGCTGCAGTGGGGTGGCAAAGAGGTGGACAGGACTGAGCAACTAACATACTTGAGTAGAAGGGAGATATATTGCAGAGTAATCGTACCAAACATTCATCATTTTTTGTCTTTATCATTAATGTGGTTTAAGTAATGTGAAAAATGTTAAACAGTAGAAGAAAAGTTCTCTCTTTATAGGCTTTTGATAATAATAAAAAGCAAAAGTTATGCTGTATAACTAAACTGTATTCGCTAACAGTTTCTAAGCTATTTTGTTTGAAAAATTTTCTCCCCAAATAGGAAAAAAAAAACAAAACAGGAGGATATAAAGTTTGATGAGCTGCATCACTTAAATTTAATAATAAATACCATAGTTTTTAACATTTTAACTTTTCAAAATAATATAAGACTTTAATTATAACTACTCTTTGAAAAATACAGTTTCCTACATAACCATGATATCACTGTCATATCTATTAAAACTGACAGTAATTCTTAAATATTTAATATTCTTTAATATTCTTTAATTCTTTAATATTTAATATAGTCCTTTTTCAGATTTACTTTTGTATCCAATCAAGGTCTATGGCTCACATTTGGCTCTCTGTTTTTAACCTGAATAATTTTTTCCCCTAAATATTTCATCTAGTGACTTTAATATTCTTTGACAGTCTTTTCTGAATTAATTATTCCATTAAGTTTTGAAAAATGGAGATTTTCTAATTCTATCATTTCTTCTTCATTTAGTAGGAGGAATTTTTTCTATAATGAAAAACTGTCCCTCATGAACTAACGCCATCTGGTTACCCAGAAACAGATCTCCTACTGGAAAATGAATATAAATGCTTAATTTTTTTCTTTAATTACAATTAATCTAAGTAAGGATTTGGTATAACAGCTATCATCAAATATAAGGCTCTTTTTTTATGCTTTCTCCATCTCTCTCCCTCTTTCTCATAACAAGGTAGCCTGAAGGATATTAATATATTTAAATATGTCCATCAATTTCTTTATGATACTCAAATTTTCATAATCTTGGCCAACAGAAGCTTCATCAAACTGGCTTATATGTTATCACAAATATACACAGAGTGCATTAAAATCTATGACTTTTAATGAATTTCAAAATCACTTCTGAAATATACTCAGCACTCTTTAGTTATTCTATTTAAGAGCTATATAAACACATTGAGAGGTTAACCATTACCAATTTATGACAATCATGAATATTTTAACAATCTATACTAGGATAAAAACATCATAAAAGTGTATGATTTAAAAAATGGTATGCTTTATTTTCTGAATATTTCTAAAACTTTTAATAAATTTAGCCAAACATAATAAATGTATTTGAAAAAGTAATATAAGAAATGCAAAAAGTAAACAATGATTTACATAGCTAATTAATATGTTCCTGTATTTATATATAATATGAAAAAAAAGTATTTGCTAATTTTCAATTATCACATGATTTTAGCACCTTTAGAAAGTAACATGTTCTCACTGTAGTGCTAATCATAAAGAAAATTTAAATCACATATAAAAATATCTCAGTAAGAGTTTTTATTATGTATATTTTCTTAACTATTCTCCTGGATAAAGTTCTATGTATAATCCTTAGTCTTAAAGTAAAACACAATTAGTATAAACAAAGACAGTACTATTGGCTATCTGTATTAGAATTAAGTCCTTTTCCTTATACAGGTAATTAATGGCCTTAAAGAATTCTGGGCAGAAGCTGACTTGAAGTTAATGTCTTTTTGCAAACCATAAAATTTGTATTACATAAAATTTCCTCTTATAAATTTTAATTCAATTTTCATTGGAGAGAAAAAAATTCATTAAGCTGAAGCTATTTCATGGACTTTTTTTTATAAATGGGGTGAGGTATGTCCCCAAAACACAAACAACACAAGCATCTTAATTTTATATAGAATGTATTATAGACACACATGCATACAATCAGTCAAGTGGGCCTTAGGAAGCACTGCTAACAATAAAGCTAGTGGATGCGATGGAATTCCAGTAGAGTTATTTAAAACCCTAAGTGATAATGCTATCAAAGTGCTGCACTCAATATTTCAGCAAATCTGGAAGACCCAGCAGAGGCCACAGGAGTGGAAAATTCCCAATTATTCAGTTATCTCAGTTCCCAAGAAGTACAGTACTCAAGAAGTTCAAACTACCAGACAACTGGACTTATCTCCCACGCTAGTAAGGTCACACACAAAATCTTGCATGCTAGACTTCAGCATTACATGCACCAAGAACTTCCAGGCATCCAAGCTGGTTTCAGAAAAGGCAAAGGAACAAGAAATCAAATTGCCAACATTCGCTGGATTATAGAGAAAGCAAGGGAATCCCAGAAAAATGTCTACCTCTGTTTCATCAACTACACTAAAGCCTTTGATTATGTGGATCATAACAAACTGGGGAAAACTCTTAAAGAGATGGGAATATCAGATGATCTTGTCTCCTGAGAAACCTGTATGCTGTCAAGAAGAAACAGTTAGGACATGTATGGAACAACTGACTGGTTCAGGATTGAGAAAGGAGTACAACAAGACTGTTGTCATTCTGTTTGTTTAACTTATAGGTTGGGCACATCATGAAAAATGCTGGGCTGGATGAGTTACAAGCTAGAATAAAGATTGGCGGGAGAAACATCAATAACCTCAGTTATGTGGAGAATATCACCCTGATGTCAGAAAGTGAAGAGGAACTAAGGAACCTCTTGATGGGGGTGAATGAAGAGAATGAAAAAGCTAGCTTAAAATTAATATTTTAAAAAATAAGATCATGGCATCTGGCCTCATCACTTCATGGCAAATAGATGTGGAAAAGACAGATTTCCTGTTCTTGGGCTCTAAAATTAAGGCAGATGGTGACTGTAGCCATGAAATCAGAAGACAACTGCTTCTTGGCAGGAAAGCCATGACAAAGCTAGACACTATGTTGAAAGGCAAAGACATCAGTTTGCCAATTAAGGTCCATATAGTCAAGGTTATGGTCTTTCCAGTGGTCACGTACAGTTGTGAGAGCTGGACCGTAAAGAAAGGCAGAGTGCTGAAGAATTGATGCCTTTGAACTGTGGTGCTGGAGAAAACTCTTGAATGTCCCTTGGACAGAAAGTGGATCAAACCAGTCAATCTTAAAGGAAATCAACCCTGGGTAATCATTGGAAGGACTGATGCTGAAGCTGAAGCTCCAGTATTTTGGTTACCTGATGAGAAGAGCCAACTCATTGGAAAAGTCTCTGATGCTGGCAAAGACTGAGGCCAGAAGGAGAAGAGAGCATCAGAGGATGAGATGGCTCGATGCATCACCAGTCCAATGGGCATGAACCTGGGCAAACTCAGGGAGGTGGTGAGGGACAGGGAAGCCTGCTATGCTGCAGTCCATGGGGTCCTGAAGACTTGGACATGACTGGGCGACTGAATAACAACAGTAAATATATATAACTATAAAGAAAACTATATGGGAAGTCCTCTCTAAAGGTTTCTGGAATAATGAAATTGAAAAAAAAGAATTGCTGTATGCCAGCACAAGGAGAGCTTATTTAAATGGAAACATGTTTACAGGCTTGTTTATTTTTGTAAATGGTACATAATTAACCAAGAGAAGTTTGATACTAGGTTTTAAAAACCCCTAAAAAGCAGGTCTTAACACTACATAGACAGTCAATAAACATACTGTGAATCAAATAAATAAAGGCATATTTTCATTGTGTTTAATGTTTTCTGCTACATTCTCTACACTGTATCGTAATGACAGGAGATTTTCCTAATTTATCTAATAGGTAGATGAGAATTTTTAATTTAATTCTTTGCACTTGTCCCATCAGTTGATTTGGTTTTATTTTAAAGTGTAAAAATCTTTTGTTGTAGAAGACACACCAATATGATAAAGAAAATACACACAACCACAAATTATTTTGGTAAGTTTTAAAAATATTGTTCAATAGCAATCATTTATTGTGATGAGAGAACAAGATAAAATCAACCTATGTTGCCTTTTCCCTTGTTTCTTAATTTGTAATGCAAGTATTTTGATAGAGCTTAGGATATTTTTGCCTATTTGAGAAAATGTGTTCTCCTGTTGATTTTACTTCCTTATGATTTTAGCTTTTATACATGCTACAATTTAATTAAAAATAGTTTTTTAATGACTACTTGAATCAAAAGGCAGAGGAATTGGTAAAGGAGAACTTCACAAATTACAGATGTACATTCAGAAATGTATTTATGATTTGATGTAGTCTTTTTATTCTTATATGAAGCAGGATAATCCTTGGACAAAACAGTTTGGAAAATAAGGAAAAAATATCCACACTCTACCTATTAACATGAAGAGCTTGAAGCAATGCAATTTGTTGAGTGAAGAAATATTAAGAAAATTATTATTAGAGATGGACACAAATTTCTACTTTGGCCAAAGGCATACGATTTTAGATCTAGGAAACTTTAAATAGTATCCAATACCTAAAAGTTATTATAGTCAATTATAATCCCTGTCTCAGTAGACTGAAAAAAGATAGCTTCTTTTATTGAAACAGGCATATATAAAACATTTTCCCTAAAGCTAAATTAAATGAAGTGCCTAGATGAGTCTTTTTTTTCAGCAAGAGACAACATTCCTTTGAAGATAATATTAATGTATTTTTATGAATTTCTGTGAAATCTATTATACTGTCACAAACTTTAATTCTTCCTAAAACTTCTTTCATTATGTATTTTATTATAGCTGTGTAAATTTACTCCTTGCTTGCAAATCTGAATCTAGGAGAGTCTTTCATTCCAAAAAAGATGCTCTACTTTGGAAGTTCATTATACTCCCTCATACTTTCCCCAGTTTTCATATTAGTATTCTAATTTACTAATTATTTACTACTGTTATTAATATAAAAATATAACATATCCTTAGCCTTGAAAAAACTAGGCAGTTTTTCAATTAGACATTTACCAAAAACAACTATATTCTATTGTTGCCTATATTGTATTTATGAATAATGTAGTATAATGAATAAGAATAACTTAGATTTGGTTTTATGTTAACTATAAAATTTACCTGCATATACTAAGAAAGTGTGATATGCATATTTCATTAAAGTAGTGTTTCCTTGTTTACTTAATTTACTTTAAGAACTAATTTAAGAATATATTAAATCCATTTAGTGTTATAGAAAAGAAACCCTTCTGTCCCCATAGAAACCTGTTTACTAATCAGAAAATTAAGTACATAAGAATGTGACATAAGTAATGAAGCAAAACTCACATTACACTTTCAAATCACTACAGTTAGTTTTTGGTTACCCCTGTGGTGTTGGAGAAGACTCTTGAGAGTCCCTTGAACTGCAAGGAGATCCAACCAGTCCATCCTAAAGGAGATCAGTCCTGGGTGTTCATTGGAAGGACTGATGTTGAAGCTGAAACTCCAATATTTTGGCCACCTGATACGAAGAGCTGACTCATTTGAAAAGACCCTGATGCTGTGAAAGATTGAAGGCAGGAGGAGAAGTGGATGACGGAGGATGAGATGGTTGGATGGCATCACCGACACAATGGACATGAGTTTGGATAAACTCCGGGACGTGGTGATGGACAGGGAGGCCTGGTGTGCTGCAGTTCATGGGGTCACAAAGAGTTGGACACGACTGAGCGACTGAACTGAATTGAAATTATAAGCTGGAATCAAAACATTTTTCAACACAAATAGGTAAATATTACTAAGTACTAAATACTACTAAATATTCTCCGGTATTCTTGCCTGGAGAATCCCATAACAGTGGAGCCTGGCAGACTACTGTCCATAAGGTCACACAGAGTCAGACACAACTGAGGTGACTTAGCAGGCACAACTGACCATACAACTAGAATAATGACTAGCAAAACATATTAGGTAAACCAATCTCTGAAAACACTAAATAATTTTGAAAGTGTTATTTCATAAAATCAAAACAATTTCTGCTTAACCCTACAAAATGATCAATCATTTTTTTTAAAAAATAATTTAAAATAGTTAACTGTCTACCATGGTACAGACAGCATAACATATTATAGTCCCAATGATACAATAATAAGGAATTTAAAAGTTTTATATCCATAAATATTTTTTTCAGTAGGGTATAATGGAAATTGTATCATTTGGTCATTTGCTTTATAAGCTTAAACATTAAACTTCCGAATAGGAACCTGAAAAAAATGCTCTGTTACCAAATCCCTTTGAGAAGAGTTGCTACAAGTTTGGATTAAGTTATTTTTAGACTCCGTAAATATATCTAAATCATCTGATTTTTAAGAAAATTAGAGTGATATCTTCCTCCAACTTTATACATACTCCAAACCCATGTTTGAGAAGTAAAATATATATATAAAAAAAGAGAGAAGTAAAATATATATTCATCTTCACTAAAAGAAGATTAAAGCCAAATAAATTTACCTAAAATGTTAAAACTCAATTTCAAAAAAAATCATAAACTCAAGTCCCAGAGTAAAAAATTGTAAACAAAATTGTTTTTAATGAATTTCCTATTCATTTCATTGTTTACAGCATGCTACCTTCCATCACTGAAACATGAAGACATTATAGCCAACAGGCAGTATCTTCATATATTAACTATTACTGACAGTATAATTTCTCATAATTTATTACAGCCCAACTTTTGAAATCTTAAAGCTAAGGATTTAAAGGTATACTTCTTCATATTTTCATAACATTAGGCTACAGAAATTTATTATGAAAAATTTAATTGAGATTTTATCCAGTTGGAAGAGTAGAGCATAAGTTGCTTTATGCGTTCAAAACCTATCTTAACCTTCAACATATTTATAAATTTAGTAGCAATTATTTATCCATAAATCATAAATTTTGGTGCTCCGATATCCATGCACTGAAAATATTTTGAATATATTAACCATGTTTGTGCCATAGGAAGACTAGCAGATCTTGACTGTAGAGATGGGGGGAGAGAGGGCAAGTGAGAGATATGGAGAGAGGGGAAGGGAGAGAGAATGGGGAGAAGAGAAGACAGAAAAAAGTATAGCAAATAGTAAGGATACGTGTTATTTCTATGATTTTCTAAATATGATTTTTGTGTGTACAATACAAAAATTGCTCTATCTAAGCAGAAACTTTTCTTGGACTCCAAAATCACTGCAGATGGTGATTGCAGCCATGAAATTAACAGACGTTTGCTCCTTGGAAAAAAGCTATGACAAACCTAGACAGCCTGTTAAAAAGCAGAGACATTACTTTGTCAACAAAGGTCCATCTAGTCAAAGCTATGGTTTTTCCAGTAGTCAAGTTTGGATGTGAGAGTTGGACCATAAAAAAAGTTGAGTGCTGAAGTATTGAGCTTTTGAACTGTGGTGTTGGAGGAGACTCTTGAGAGTTCCTTGGACTGCAAGGAGATCCAACCAGTCCATCCTCAAGGAAACCAGTCCTGAATATTCATTGGAAAGACTGGTGCTGAAACTGAGACTCCAACACTTTGGCCACCTGATGCGAAGAGCTGATGCATTGGAAAAGACCCTGATACTGGGAAAGACTCAAGGCAGGAGAGAAGGGGATAACAGAGGATGAGATGGTTGGATGGCATCATCAACTCAATGGACATGAGTTTGAGCAGGTTCCAGGAATTGGTGATAAACAGGGAAGCCTGGTGTGTTGCAATCCATGGTGTTGCAAAGAGTTGGACACGATTGAGCGACTGAACTGAACTGAACTGATGGGGGGAAAAAAGTTTGAAAGAAACTATGTAAGAGAATAAGAGTGTGTTAGAAAAACTATCCTTTAACTCTGATCATAAAATTGAAGACAATTAATCACAAAGAGTCAGACATGACTGAGCGACTGACCTGAACTGAACTGAATGGTATGGTAGTGATGCACAAATACAAAATCTCCCACACTTTTGTAGACTACTAAGCATTAGCTTATAGTCAATTAATATACTGATTTTTCATTATGCACATTTTATTAAGTTATAAAAATTGACTCTCTGCAATTGTGAGGCTTCTTGTATTTGATAGTCCAGTATTTTGAACTTATAGACCCTCTGCTCTGGAGGCCTAAATAATAATAATAATCTCCACAGGTAGTAATAAATCTTTTAATCAAAAGCACAGTCTTCATTTATTCTGACATATTAGACCCAATTTACTTCCCACCATTTGAGGACAGCTCTTTCACTCTCCTACTCATTAGTCACTCTATACTGGAGTCCATATCTCTTCTTTCCCATGGTCCCTTGTTTTCCCTATGATTCCTTCAAAAAAGATATTTTATATATATTGTTTCCTAAGACCTTAGAAAACAGCAGGATTATTAATTAACCTATTAAGTAAAGCCAACAACACTACTAAGTCATATTGCCAAAAGCAACAAAGACGACACAGAAAAGGAAAAGCCTAAAAGAGGATGCGTGCCAACTACTCCATGCATTTATTATTATCAGTTCAATTCAGCTGCTTAGTCGTGTCCAACTCTTTGCAAGCCCATGAACCACAGATTGCCAGGCTTCCCTGTCCATCACTAACCCCTGGAGTTTACGCAAACTCATATCCATTGAGTCAGTGATGCCATCCAACCGTCTCATCCTCTGTTGTCCCCTTCTCCTCCTGCCTTCAATCTTTCCCAACATCAGGGTCTTTTCAAACCAATCAGCTCTTTGCATCAGGTGGCCAAAGCACTGGAGTTTCAGCTTCAACATCAGGCCTTCCAATGAACACCCAGGACTGATTCCCCTTAGGATGGGCTGGCTAGATCTTCTTGCAGTCCAAGGGACTTTCAAGAGTCTGCTCCAACAACACAGTTCAAAAGCATCAATTCTTCAGCGCTCAGCTTTCTTTATAGTCCAACTCTCAAATCCATGCATGACCATGGGAAAAACCATAGCCTTGACTAGACGGACATTTGTTGACAAAGTAATGTCTCTGCTTTTTAATATGCTGTCTAGGTTGATCATAACTTTCTTTCCAAAGAGTAAGCATCTTTTAATTTCATAGCTGCAATCACCATCTGCCATGATTTTGGAGCACAAAAATTAAAGTCAGTCACTATTTCCACTGTGTCTCCATCTATTTGCCATCAACTGATGGGACCAGATGCCATGATCTTAGTTTTCTGAACGCTGAGCTTTAAGCCAACTTTTTCACTCTCCGCTTTCACTTTCATCAAGAGGCTCTTTAGTTGTTCTTCATTTTCTGCCATAAAGGGGGTGTCATCTGCATAGCTGAGGTTATTGGTATTTCTCCTGGCAATCTCGATTCCAGCTTGTGCTTCTTCCAGCCCAGCGTTTCTCATGATGTACTCTGCATATAAGTTAAACAAGCAGGGTGACAATTTACAGCCTTGATGTACTCCTTTTTCTATTTGGAACCAGTCTGTTGTTCCATGTCCAGTTCTAACTGTTGCTTCCTGACCTGCATGCAGAATCCTTAAGAGGTAGGTCACGTAGTTTGGTATTCCCATCTCTTTCAGAATTTTCCACAGTTTATTGTGATCCACACAGTCAAAGGCTTTAGCATATTCAATAAAACAGAAATAGATGTTTTTCTGGAACTCTCTGGCTTTTTTGATGATCCAGCGGATGTTGGCTATTTGATCTCTGGTTCCTCTGCCTTTTCTAAAACCAGCTTTAACATCCGGAAGTTCACAGTTCACGTATTGCTGAAACCTGGCTTGGAGAATTTTGAGCATTACTTTGCTACCGTGTGAGATGAGTGCAATTGTGCGGGAGTTTGAGCTTTCTTTGGCATTGCTTTTCTTTGGGATTGAAATGAAAACTGACCCTTTCCAGTCCTGTGGCCACTGCTGAGTTTTCCAAATTTGCTGGCATATTGAGTGCAGCACTTTCATCACATCAATTTTTTAGGATTTGAAATAGCTCAACTGGAATTCCATCACCTCCACTAGCTTTGTTCATAGTGATGTTTCCTAAGGCCCACTTGACTTCACATTCCAGGATATCTGGCTCTAGGTGACTGATCACACTATCGTGATTATCTGGGTCGTGAAGATATTCTTTGTACAGTTCTTCTGTGTATTCTTGCCACCTCTTCTTAATATCTTCTGCTTCTGCTAGGTCCATACCATTTCTGTCCTTTATTGAGCCCATCTTCATACGAAATGTTCCCTTGGCATCTCTAATTTTCTTGAAGAGATCTCTGCTGCTGCTGTTGTTGCTGCTGCTGCCAAATCGCTTCAGTCTCTTCAGTGTCGCTTCAGTGTCCAACTCTGTGCGATCCCATAGATGGCAGCTCACCAGGCTCCCCCGTCCCTGGGATTCTCCAGGCAAGAACACTGGAGTGTGTTGCCATTTCCTTCCCCAAGGCATGAAAGTGAAAAGTGAAAGTGAAGTCGCTCAGACATGTCCAAGTCAATGACCCCAGGGACTGCAGCCTACCAGGCTCCTCTGTCCATGGGATTTTCCAGGCAAGAGTACTGGAGTGGGGTGCCATTGCCTACTCCCAAAGAGATCTCTAGTCTTTCCTATTCTATTGTTTTCCTCTATTTCTTTGCATTGGTCTCTGAGGAAGACTTTCTGATATCTCTTTGCTATTCTTTGGAACTCTGCATTCAAATAGAATTTACTATTATAAGAATTATCAATTATGCTTTTATTCTTTCTCTTCTGCACAGGTCAAAATCAACATTTTTCTTTATCTCCAGCAAGACACCTGTTTTTTAAAAACTGATGTGTATAGGTTCCCTAAGACTGTTCGCTTTGGAACCAAGAAGTTCAGTACGTGTACATCATTCTTTTTCATAATAAACTTTTTATTCTGTATTGGAGTATAGCACATTAACAGTGTTATAGTTTCTGGTGAACAGTGAAGGGGCCCAGGGATGCATATACATGTATCCATACTCCCCCCAATCCCATCTCCCATCCAGGCTGCCACAAAAAATTGAAGTGTTTCATGTGCTATATAGTAGGTCTTGGCTATTCATTTTAAAAATAGCAATGTGTACATGTCCATCACAAGCTCCCTAAATATCCCTTCACCAGAACACCCATAAGCTCATTCTGTGAGTCTCTTTCTGCTTTGTAAATTCATTTGTATCATTTCTTTTTAGACTCCACATATAACAGACGTCTAAGATATTTCTCCTTCTGTCTGACTTATTTCATTCAGTATGACACTCTTTAGGTCCATTCATATTGCCCCAAATGGCATTATGTCATTTTTAATGGCTGAGTAATACTTCACTACATATATATGTACTATATCATCTTTATCCATTTCTCTGTTCATGAACATTTAGGTTACTTCCATGTCTTGGCTATCACAAAGATTGATGCAATGAACATTGGGGTGCATGTATTCTTTTGGATTCTGTTTTTCACCAGATATATTCTCAGGAGTGGGATTGCAGGGTCAAATGGTAGCTCTATTTTTAGTTTCTTAAAGTCCCTCCATACTGTTGTCCATATTAGTTGTACCAATTTACATTTCCATCAACAGTGTAGGAAGATTCCTCTCTCTTCGTACACTCTCCATCATTTATTGTTTGGGGATTTTCTGATGAGAGCCATCATGGCTGGTGTGAGGTGATATTTCACTGTAGTTCCGATTTGCAATTTTCTAATCATTAGTGATGTAGAACATCTTTTCATGTGCCTCTTGGCCATCTGTATGTCTTCTTTGGAGAAAAGTTTATTTAGGTCTTCTGTTCATTTGTTGATCGAGTTGTTTGTTTGGATGCCTTTAAGCACCATGAGCTTTTTGTAAATTTCAGAGACTAAACCCTTGTTGGTCACATCATTAGCAAATATTTTCTCTCAATCTGTGGGCTGTCTTTTTGTTTATTGTTTCCTTTACTGTGCAAAAGCTTTTGAGTTTAAGTAAGTTCCATTTATTTTTGTTTTTATTTCCATTATTCTGGAGAAAAAATATCAAAAAATATTGCTATGATTTATATCAGAGAGTGTTCTGCCTGTTTTCCTCTAGGAGTTATATAGTGTCCAATTTCATATGTAGGTCTTTAATCTATTTTGTGCTTATTCTTATGAATGGTATGAAAGAATGATCTGGTTTCAATTTTTTTTTTTTTTTTTACATACAGCTGTCCAGTTTTTCCCAGAACCATATGCTGAAGAGACTGTTTCTCCAACCACTGTGAACTTCTGCAACAGAAGTTTAAATACATGTACACCATTCTTTCAGTTCAGTTCAGTCGTTCAGTCGTGTCCAACTCATTACAACCCCATGGAATGCAGCACGCCAGGCCTCCCTGTCCAACACCAACTCCTGGAGTTTACCCAAATTCATGTACATTGAGTCGGTGATGCCATCCAACCATCTCATCCTCTGTCATCCCGTTCTCCTGCTGCCCTCAATCTTTCCCAGCATCAGGGTCTTTTCAAATGAGTCAGCCCTTTGTATCAGGTGGCCAAAGTATTGGAGTTTCAGCTTCAACATCAGTCCTTCCAATGAACACTCAGGACTGAACTCCTTTAGGATGGACTGGCTGGATCTGCTTGCAGTCCAGGGGACTCTCAAGAGTCTTCTCCAACACCATAGTTCAAAAGAATAAATTCCCTCACATCCATACATGACTACTAGAAAAACCATAACCTTGACTAGACAGACCTTTGTTGAAAAAGTAATGTCTCTGCTTTTTAATATGCTGTCTAGGTTGGTCATAACTTTCCTGCCAAGAAGTAAGCATCTTTTAATTTAGTGGTTGCAGTCACCATCTGCAATGATTTTGGAGCCCCCCAAATTAAAGTCAGCCACTGTTTCCACTGTGTCTCCATCTATTTGCCATCAAGTGATGGGACCGGATGCCACTATCTTAGTTTTCTGAATGCTGAGCTTTAAGCCAACTTTTTCACTCTCCGCTTTCACTTTCATCAAGAGGCTCTTTAGTTCTTCACTTTCTGCCATAAGGGTGGTGTCATCGGCATATCTGAGGTTATTGATATTTCTCCCAGCAATCTTGATTCCAGCTTGTGCTTCTTCCAGTCCAGCATTTCTCATGATGTACTCTGCATATAAGTTAAACAAGCAGGGTGACAATATACAGCCTTGACGTACTCCTTTTCCTATTTGGAGCCAGTCTGTTGTCCCATGGCCAGTTCTAACTGTTGGTTCCTGACCTGCATAAGATTTCTCAAGAGGTACGTCAGGTAGTCTGGTATTCCCGTCTCTTTCACAGTTTATTGTGATCCACGCAGTCAAAGGCTTTGGCATAGTCAATAAAGCAGAAATAGATGTTTTTCTGGAACTGTCTTGCTTTTCTGATGATTGAGCATTCTTTATCCATTCACAAATATGGGTAGTTCTAGTCTCCATTGTCTCTTTTCTTTAGAACTTTAATGTTACATAATCTTTCAGAACTCAACAAGGATGACATGTATCTAAAACTATATTGAAATACATAGTATCTATAATATTTAATTTTTACTAAAGGTCTGCATTTCACCACTTGCATCACTAATATCCCATAAGCCTATACACACCCATACAATGATGGTTTCTTCTATTTCCCAATCTCTTTTTCTCAACTACAAAACAAGGGCAAAAGAGTACATATTTTATAGGGGTTTTTTTTTAATTAAATAAAATTAACATTGTAAGTGCTAAGCACACATCAAGCACAGTAGGCACGTGCTATCACTATTACTATAACTACTACTATAGCAACTGCTACCATCACTAACATCACCTGAGGGCTATGGAAGTATAAACGTAAGAACATGTACTGAAGTGAGATACATTTTAATTTAAACTTGACTCCCTGAAAGAGAAATGCTGGTATTGTCTAAGATATTTCCTTATACTTTACAAGCTTCATCTTTCTTATCTATAAAAGAAATGATAATCTATAAAATAAATAGTAATAAATTACAGAATTTTTTGTGAAAATTAAATTTCAAAATATAAGTAGAGTAGTAGGCAAACAGTAGCTGTTCCTGGAATTTCTCCCTCTCATCTCCCATTCAACCTACATCTAACCATTCCTGTGCATTATATAGTTACTTCACAGATTCCACCAGGAAACAATGGTTTTCTTTGAACATAAATGAACTGGATTAGCCAAAATTACACTACACACCACTTACAAAGAAGTAAACATCCTATTAAAATTCAAATTTATATAATTAATACACATGAAGAAAGGAATGCATAATTTAAGGAAAAAAACAAGTATTCCAATATATATGGCATTTCTTTTACATTAACTTTTAGCTGCCATGGGTCAGCTTTTAACTTATTTTCCTTTAGAATATATATCTTATTTTTTCACAGTGCTTTTAGTTTTAAAAAGCCAATGTCTTGGGAATCACCTGGTGCTCCAAAGGTTAGGACTCCATGCTCTTATTGCCAAGGGCCCAGGTTCAATCAATGGTCAGGAAATTAGGGTTCCACAAGCCACACAGTGTGGCCCAAAACAACAAAAGCCAATGCTTTCATAAGCCTAAAATTTTAGAAACTTTCAGAGTCCATTCATAGAACCAATGTTTAATATTTACACACTACTGACAAAAATATTTAAAATATGTATCTAAAGTTTTTTCCTTCTTTAACAATGTTTTTTTCCCACTAATTTGAATATGTAATTTTGTTAAATTGAAAGGCATTTTTTTTTTAACCTCGCTCACAACTTTCTCCAAATGTCACACACAAAAAATTAGGTTACCTTCTTCAACATTCTTTTACTTTCTATTTCAAAAGGAGTGTGTGGGAAAAAATCAAACTCGGTAACTCTGCTCTGGAACATACATATATCTCCTTTTCCCTGGCAAACAAGAAGATTCCCTCAACTTTCTTTTCTTTCTAGTTAATATATTTCATCCTTCAATAAGAGTTTCTCTAGCAAACTCTGCCATCTTTTCATTTAGTTGTGCCAAAGATCATGAAGTAGTTTCTTCATACACTGCATAAATTGACTGAGTCGGGGTCTCTGGAACTCTTATTCTTTTAAAACCATGAACTACAATTTTAAGAGCTAAAATTAATTTTTTTCATAAATTTTTCAGTGTAATATTCAGTTTTGAAGCCAGAAATCTAAGTAGATCTTTCTGAATTTAGATACTTTTATCAGAACATGTGTAGTTGCTGATCATAACTGGAATGGTTTTTTAAAAACATGACTGCTAACAGTATCTAAAATCATATTTACTTTTCTAGCTAAAAACATTTTACCTTTATATAACTTAATACCTTCTTAGATGCAAAAGCACTCATCATTTATTGAGAAAAGTAATCAGATTGTTATGAATAGCAAAAACATAGCTATTTCCAATTCATCAGTTTCTTCTAATCTTTTAGGATAATTTGTTAACAAATTACTAGCCATAAGTCTGTAATTATACTTTAGAAGGGGGCCTGCTCTGGCAATACCTTCTGCACTGGCATAAAAAAATCATTTGAAAACTGATATGTAACTTAGGAAACACAAGAAATCCATAAAGGGTAAAACTTCTTTTAAGTTGTAATAATGTATGACAATAGCTACAAATTAATATTGCTGATTGTACTCTACAATATACCTTGCTTGAACCATAGCCATTAATTCTTAAAATACTAATATTTCTTCCTCACACAAAGTCACTTATATTCCTGACTTTGTATCATAATATTTAGGAAAGGGAATTCCTCAATGATTGTTTGTTAAAAACAGTCAGGGAGATAAGAATGAGGGGGAAAAAAGGTTAAAGTCAATACTGACTTTTAGTTATCTTTAGCTAAATTATTAGTTAATCTTGAAAACTATTTTATTACTGAAAATTTGCTCTCTATAGAGCATTCATTCAATACATACTTACTGAGCATCTATTATATAAAAGACACTGACACTGATGTTGAGGTCACAGCAATAAATCAGACACTTGATGGCTACTATTTTACAGATTATGACCCAGGAGGAGAATCGGACATTGAACATTTCACCTTACAGTTTGTTATAATTATAGCAGGCACTCTGAAGGTGAAGTGTAAACAGCTGAAGGGGGTGTATGATCAGGTTTGGAAAATTATAGAATTCTTTCCCCCAAAAAATAAATAAATAAAGTGAACAATACATAGTGAGATGGAGCAGGGTCTGCAGCCACTGTGAGAATTGGACTCCCTCACTCCCTTAGAATAAAATTCACATTCTTAAATATGGCATACACAAGACCTTTCAAAACTCCTCTTGGATACTTCTCTAGTTCCATCTTACACTGCTTTTCCCTTTCTCAAAATCCATGCTGGTAGCATATTTAATCATGTTTCCTTTCTTTAAATTACTGTGTTCTCTCTTAAGGATTTGTGATTATGTCTGAAAAAACTTTTGCCTTTCTACATTTTATCTGGCAAAGACCTACACAATCTTCAGGTCTCCAATTAGATGGTACTTCTCCTAAGCAGCTTCCCATAATCTCTGTGATTGCAACAGGTGCTTCCTTACTATTTCATACCACCTGGTATTTTTATACCAATATGAGAATTTTCAGTTTACTTTTCTCTATCTCCCACTAGGCTATACATTTCATGAAGACAAATCTGCTGTGTTCACCGTTGACTGGCATTAGGTTCCTGACTTACCCAAAAGGCTCATTTCAATAATTTTATTCATTTCAACATGACAGGATTTTCTTTTAGGGCAAAAATGTACAGCATTA
Organism: Odocoileus virginianus; assembly: GCF_023699985.2. NCBI lineage: Eukaryota > Metazoa > Chordata > Mammalia > Artiodactyla > Cervidae > Odocoileus > Odocoileus virginianus. The sequence goes on from NC_069698.1 coordinate 14,617,440, forward strand.
TAAAAGGGTTAAACTATGTATATTTAATGACTGAATGAAGGGGATAAGGAAAAAATTTTTAAAAGAGAGAGAAGATTAATACCACTGACAGTAATGGTGAAGTTAAAAACAGAAAGTTTCAGAAACTAAATCTTAATTTAATTGTATTTCATTTATATATACTTCATCCCTATCTAAATTTTTAACATTTCTTTAGGATAACTATATTTTTATATTTCTTGTGTTCCGGTTCCTAGGCATCTAAACTGAGACATCCTATACTCAGGGAAAGTAAAGGTAACAGAAGGTAGAAAAACAAATGACTTTAGAAGAAATGCTATTAGAAGAAATAATGTGAAAAAGACATTTAAACCTATACAATAAAACAAGCAGACTAAAGTCCTTTGGAAGTCTAAAAACAAAAACTGTCCTGTCCTATATTTAACAGCAAACTTAAGTTATACTAGAGCCAATGATTACCAGATTATAGATTCATTTAAATGACATACTGAGAGCATTTTTCTTATTGTGGTTTGGTTTTTTAAATTAAAAATATTTAAAACATATAAAAAAGTTATGATTAATAATATCAAGCAACAAGAATTTGCTCAGCATTACCTTTGAACAAATGTTAAACTCTGATTTTATTAATTCTGTGTCTTTTGCTTCAAAAAAATTTTTTTACAAATACCACTAAAGGTCACATTCTCTGTTCTCTTCTATGAGTATGTGCAAAGGAAACTGCTATCTTAGAGATGGTACACACTTTTTATATTTTACTACATATACCCATATTTTTGTATTAAAATAAGTGTTCTTAAGATGTTAAAGCCCTTCACATTAAAAAAAAATGACCATATGTTTTCATTAAAGCAAGATTAGAAAAAGAATATCATGGGGTTTTAGCATCCCTGAATTGAAAACTTTAATTTCAATGAACAGAAATAGCATCCTCTTTCTGATTTATAATCACAAAATAAAAGTCATAAATATTTAACTCACTGTTGATATTTTACTTTTAAATAGCTTTCCTGACGTATGACTGATATACTCCCAAAAAACTGTACATTATTAATATATGCTATTTGATGAGCCAGATATATGATGGTCTTATGCCCATTCAACCATCACCACAATCACGATACAGACACAAATATTTTAATTTTTATGGTTATAATATATACTCAATTAGATTACAATATATACTCAATTAGACTTAAAATTGTAGCTTAGTAAATAATATTTCTAACTATGTGCGTGGAATGTTCATAAAGCTAGCATGTTAATATAATAGCATCACCATTTTCTCCCTAAATATAGCTTGATTTTCAGAAAAATGTTGAAGCGTCATGATCACATTTTAAGCAAAAATATCACAGTAAAACAATTAATATGGCATTTAGAATCACAAAATACAAAGGCAATGGAAATGAGACAGCATTTGAGAGAAAATGGTGTTTCAGGTAACAATGATTACCAGGCTGCTTCTATGATTCAGGAGTTTTGTATAGAAGGGTAAAAAAGATAGACTTGTAGCTTATATTGTTATGGGGAAACAGACAAGTGTTAGGGAGGAGAGGTGGTTGGATGGCATCACTGAATCAATGGACATGAGTTGGAGCAAGCTCTGGGAGATGGTGAAGGACAGGGAAGCCAGGTGTGTTGCTGTCCACGGTGTCTCGAAGAATCAAACATGATCAGCGACTGAACACCACCAAAGGGAGAAGAGAACAGAGTGTAAGGGGACAGAAAATAATGAATTCAGAAAGTTATTTTAGATAGACTGGGTGATACTTGGAAGCAAACTGGCTAATGATGTGGGAAAGAGCCATGTGAAAACTTTACCAAGGAACATTTAAGAATGAGAAAAGAAAACCTTTAAAGGCAAGTTCAAGGAATAGGAAGAAGGCCAGTATGACCGGAGTAGAAAGAACAGTAGAGGGAGGGGTAAATGATCAGACAGGAGAGGTAGCCCAGTCCATTCACATAGAGCCTTGCAGGACAAGATCCTCTGAATTTTGCTCTAAGGGTGAAAGGATACTATTGAAAGTTTCCAGCAAAATGTGACATAATTTGGAAGGATCATCGAAGGATTGTCAATTGACAACCCATGGAAGGATTGTCAAGAGAATAAGGTAAGAAGTAAAAAGAAGAGAGACCAATTAGAGGGCTATAGCTAGGCAGAGACTAAGATGGCTGTAGTGAAAAAGGAAATGTTAAAATTGAATTTATATTTTAATGGTAGAGAGAGATCAAGTCTGACTCTTTACTGCCTGAGAAATTGGGTGGATCATGGCTCCAATTTCTTGAGACTGGGAAATTTCAGAAAGAGGATTTTGTTTTATTTTTGTTGTGTGAGAAAAATCAATAATTCTTTCTTGGACAGAGTGCTGAGAATTCCCATTAGGCATCCAAGTGAAAAAGTGAGCCCCCTGCCTCCACAAGAAAAGAAAAGGAAGACCAGCTACAAACTACAGAGAAAGTGAAGAAGGAGTGAAACATGCATGCCCTGATAACAAAGAAACATTGTTTTAAGCATGGAAGGTAGTACAGAACATCTGGGGAAAATGATGATGCAGAGAAAATGGTATTTATAAAATCAAAATTCTTGAGGACAAACAACCCTAAAGATTTTCTATTAGTAAATCTTAGCTACACAATTTAATTTCTTCCTTCTTTCCTTCCTCCATTCTATTTTTCCTTCTCTCCCTAGGTACTTTGCTTCTTCCTTCCTTCCTAGAAAATGCAGCCATCAAATGGATCAAGACTTTGCAAGGCATCTGTCAAGTTTATGTGATGTCCTTCCGTGCACAATGGAGACAAATTGGCTGAACCACAAGGACAATTAATTGATTACTATGAATTTAATGGCCACATCCAAAAGGTACTGATTTAAAAGTGGATTAACAGATATTTTTGTTGTTAAAAAATGTGATCATAACAAAATACCCTGTACAGTTTTCTATACTACTTTCATCAATAATTTCTATGAATATACTAAGGGCTCACTTAGCACACTTATGAATAACACAAAACTTAGGAAGACATACTTTAACTCAGTATAGGAAACACTTAACTGGCATTCAGAATTATCTAGAGATGGATCAGGCATCATCAGTAATTAACAAGTTAACTATTCTTGTGAGCGTGCAAGCACAAATTGGTTATTCACAGACACCAGATGGAATGATAGAAGCTTAAATTATATCTAGACCAACTCCTACATTGTGTGATTGAAGAAATATACACCCAGAGACAAACAGGACCCTGCTTAAGGTCAAGCATACAGCAGCAAAATCAATATTCAGACTCCTATCTAGAGTTATCTATTAAGAACTCTAATAGTTAAATAACTATTGATTGAGTTACAGGTTCAGTGAGATTGGTCATATTGTTTGACCTCTTTTATTTATATAAAAAACATATTATGCACCTTTAACATAAAAGGCACTGTGAAGGCTTCTTAAGATGTAAAATTTACAATATATTAAAGTTATCTCATCTTTAGTTTCAATGTTATAAAGTAGTTCACATAGAAAGCACAGTATTATGATCAGTTGCCTCACATCCTGTCCAGAAAGAAGTAAAATATAAATAAATTTAGTGAGCAAAACTCAAATGTATACTGTTAACTTTTACTACAAACATACGTGTGTTGTACAATCAGCTTAATATCTTACATGTGTGTATTAGTCATTTCCAAATGACTAATAGAGGAAAGAATAAAATCCAATCAAACAAGTATTGAAATATATTTATGAAACAAAATTCATATTATATTTTCCTTTATCCCTGAATTTTTCACAAGTACTTGATTTTGAAAACTAAGGCAAAGTTTATACATCTAGTGCACTAGTTTAAGTAATTTTAAAAAATTATCACCTTTTTTCTTAATTATCTGAGAAGTGTACCCAAATAATCCTCATGCACACTAACTATATTAACTTAAAAACAAATTATTTCAGAAGTTAACATATTTAGCTCTGTCCTGACAAAAAACCTCTCCAAACTATTTACTTTTATAAAAAGGTAACAACAGAACAAAATCAATCAGTTAACATGAAAATACTGTATCTGCTATCAAAAGTTTGTCTACACCCCTCTGTGTCTATTGCTAAAATCTTAGACTATATTGTTCCCTAACTGAATCAATATGAAGCAAAAGACCTTTGGCTCCTATTCTTTATCTTTCCCAGCTGCTTCAATTACTTTACAAATCTCTGAAAACTTTATTTCTGGCTCATAGTAGATTAACGTCAACAAAGCTATCCCCTTAAAACCAGATTAAGATGATCCTTTTATTTCACAGTGCCTCCAAATAAACTGAAATAGCTTTTCCTCTCAAAGTCATCAGTGGTTTACAATAAGAACATAGGGGAAAAATGCTTTCTTCATTGTAAAACTTCAAAAAAAAATTCAAATACCTACTTATCGCTTTTTACAACAATCCTTTCATATCCAAACTCTCATATCCAACCCACCTCCATGCTAGCTGCCCCCAGATTCCACTGAACTTTATGGACTCTCCATTAATAACAGATAGGTACTGTTACCTCAGAATATACAATGAAAATTGTTGAAATATGTATAGATAAAAATGAAGAAATATAATTTTACCCTACTTACTGAATAAGCTATCCAAGCACAGAAAATATGAGAAATATTCAATATAAAACTGAATCATATAAAATACATATAAATCAGTGAGTATTTCACTTTGCCATATTCCATTGATAATAGGACATGAGAAATCTCTGGTGAAATATCTGAAACACTTTGAAAAATTCTGTAGTAATTAAATTTTATTCCTTTATTTATAAGAAAAAATAGAAACTGTTAAATAAGACTAAACTGGTCTTTGGGGCAAAATTATACATAATATGATACAGATTCATAAAAGAGAAAATTACAAAAAAAATCTATTTGAACGGTGTTGAGCTTTGTTATTTTTCCAAGGTTGTACAGATCTCAGTATATATTATAAATTATTTTATTAAATTACACCAAATACATAATTTGAAGGAGAGTCTACTGGATGTCTAAAATCAATAATAAAATAACCACTAATTTTAGAAAATCAGAAACATAAGGTATCCCTGAATCTCTTTCAAAATCTGACATAATGAAAATATGTCATTTTGAAAATAATGAATGAAACAAAAATAATGAAAATACTAAAATTAAGAGTATAAATGCAAACAAAAGACAATATCAATGCAAATAAAAGAGAAAATGAAGCAATTATAAAACCTCATGAGAAAATATAAAAATAATATGTTTGCTTGTTATCAACAATAGATAAAAGTTTAGTAAATGTTTAGCAATAGCTGCAAGACCCCTGAATCTAACAAATCTGGCTTTTAACTTTCCATTATCATAATTTACAGATAATCTGAATAATCAAATTAAAGTAAACATTTTTCAATGGTGTATATAATAATATCTAAAATCATCCCTTTAACATAATGGGTGAATAATAAATGTTAAGAAGTAAGGTAAAATATTTCAATGATTAGTCTTCAAATAATTGCATTCAAAGTGTCTATGGTAAAATTTTCTAATCATATATCTAAAAGTGCTAAATACACCTCTCACGACATTTTATCAAGAGTAGGACAGTAGGAAGTCATCTTCTATGAACCCAACTTAGAGGCCTACTTTTGTCCATGAGCATCCCTTATTTCCTCAGTGCCAATTCCCTCCTCCTCTGCTGCCTGCCACTCCTAACAGGAATCCAGTTCTCTGAAACTTCAGTGTCTCGAAAACTTAGACGGATAATTTTATCCTTGCAGAACTTGTGTCCTTTCTCATAATCTCCATCCTTTCCCATGTCCTAGTTTCTCCTATTTACTTCTAGTAACCCAAATTCTAGACTGCCTTTCTGTACTATAAAGTTTACAGAGAAAAAAAACAATGTCTTGAAAACTCTTAATTCCTAACTCACTGGTTGTCCTAAGCCAACTACCACAGATATTTCTGCTGCTAGATAGCCCTATGGACCACAAGAAGCAACATAGGAAATTAAAACAAAGAACAGATTATGTACCTGGAAATTATAGACAAAAGAGCAAAGACACAAAGATATGCTTAAAAAGGAGTATAAGCGCCAAGAGCACATGCCATGTCAGGATGTCTAGAGTGGAATAACCATGATACAAGTTCCTTCACTGGCAGAGTGTTCAAGATGCTCAATAGGCAAGTACATGGCATAAGAAGGTTTTGATGTAATGTGGAATAGGTGTGAAGCATGAAAAATAGGCTTGTAAGAGTAAAGAAACTGAGAATCAGGGAAGACAAAAGCCCGAATTTAAGTAAAACTTACCAAAGATGGCTGACACTTGAGCCACTTCACATACAGTGTTGGTCTCAGAACAGAGTGGAAATCTGAGACTGCAGGATCTGCAGAAATAAAAGTAAAAAGAAAAAAAGAGGGAGAGAGAGAGACAAAGTAGGGGAAATGGAAGTTATCTTGCCTGCCACCTGTCTCTTGCAGCTATGCATAGCAATTTCCTGGTAAATTAATCTGGATAATTCATTAATTTTAAAAAGGAAAAGAAAGGAAAGAAAAATAATATTTTGGTAATTCAGTGTGTTTCCCAGTTATTTCTCAATTTAATCTATACTTATCAGACCTTACATATTCAAACTATATAAAATATAATTTCAAGTTGTGAACTATGCTAATCTTTGTATATAGATTAGAATAAATTTGTAAGATTTTAAAAATCAAAACATGAGATTCTATGATTTGTAGGTAATCTATGATAAAATCCATTACTTGTGTAGCCTAAAAATTTACTATTTAAAAAGACTGACTCATCTATATAGTAAATTAAAATCAAATTTTCATCTTAGGATAATCTGTATAGATTTAAAGCTGTACAGATTTAAATCTGTATTTAAAGATTTAAATACAGGTTGTCATTCTTGGTGATTCCTATAACAGTAAGAAAACCCTAATAAGCATAACTAATAGTCTTCTTTCCTACATGCTATGAGTTTTTTGTTTTTTTTCAAGTAACAAAACACACTGAGAGATTTCATTTCAAGAATATTTATCATTGTAGAACTCAGGGCCACAGAACTATAAAATACCTAGTTTGGTTTAGATAACATAAATACTAAATTTGTGCTTACTTTCTTTGCAGAAAGATATAATAATATTACATATGATTTTTAATCTGTTTTTCACCCTTAATTTGATGAATTCAGGATTCTGGATGATTAAGCCCAGTGCCATGGATTGAGTAACTGCATGCTCAGGCTAATAATTCTGAACATTAAAAGCTACAATTAAATAAAAAAAGTCAAACACAGGGTGAACACTCTATATCACATGTAAAATAATGTTCGATGAATTTTAAAACAACATATTCCTATAAAATTATGCATAGAACAGAAAAGATCTGAAGACCTTGAAGTTTTTAATAGACCCAAGTCCCCATCAAACATCTATGATTTAATGAAACTCTATTTGCAATATCATAAATATTAATGTACTTTGAATTCTAAATCCATTTTTCTCTGTTCTCTTAGAAATGTTAAATAACTAGGCAATTAACATCTTCAAGCACATGTCACTTGTACTTTTTCCACTCCCTAAGCAAGACTCTTATAAAAATGTTAAGAGTAGGAAAGAATGTTGTTGGTATTATGGTTTGTGGTATGTATTTGCTTTTCAATATAGACAGTGCTATCAGCATGAACAAGAACACTAGTTTTAATGCCTTTTTGTCAGTGTTATTATCTGTTCACAATGTGAATTTAACAAGTAGAATATTTTCATTTCTAAAAGAGCTAATTTTATTTGGCAGAAGCTTCATGCATATCAGCATCCTGTACATCAAATTTAGAAGTATTACCACTGCTGGGATCCTGGCAAGTAACTAAAAATTTCTGCTGTACCATTTGAACAATCTCTAAAAGAAGGTTCCATAGAATATCTGAATCAAAGGAGTTAACTGTCATTAATACAGAAGCAAAGAGGAGAGACACTTCTATGTCCTGAATTCCTACAACTCTTACCCTTCCTCCTTTTGCACTAACCATGCTGGCTTTCATGTTTTTCCTCACACCTATCAATCATTCAAGCTTGAAAGGTTCTGTACCAGATGTTGGTTCTCCCAAGAATACTCCTCTCTGCAACTCATATAGCTCATGCATCATTTTTTTCTTTAAGGTTTGCTCAAATATTACTTTATCAATGAAATCTTGCCCAAATTCAGCACCATTTCACCATTAGTCTGTCACTCCTCTCTCATTATTTCTTCTAAGTGCTTATCATCATTTTATATTATGGTGGTGATGGTTTAGTTGCTAAGTTGAATCCGACTCTTGCAATCCCATGGACTGTAGCCTGCCAGGCTCCTCCGTCTATGGGATTCTCCAGGCAAGAATACTGGAGTGGGTTGTCATTTACTTCTCCAGGGGATCTTCCTGACCCAGGAAAAGAACCCAGGTCTCCTGCACTGCAGGCAGATGATTTACCAACTGAGCTATGAGGGAAGCCCGCTTTACATTATAGTAATGTATTTAATTATTTTCTTTCTCCCTCTGCTAAAATGTAAGCACCATGTTAAACAGAAGCTTTGTGTTATGTCCATGTCTGAGTCTCCAGTGTTTAAAATGTACGTGGCCCACAGAGACTCAATATACACTTGTTGAATTAATGAACAGAATTGGAATTAGTACCTGTGGTAGTGATTTCTAAGAATCTATTGCAGCCCAACTTCCAGTTAGGTCCTATCAACGAGGCTGCTGAGGAAAGAGAGGTTCAGCAGTCTCAGCCACACAGCCTCACTGGCTCTGGCTCCAGGCAATGCAGAAGCAACAGCTGAGTTGTGGATTCCAGTCATGGCATAGATAAGTCCAACAGTTTCAGCAGTCCACTACAAGTAGTCCACTTGGGCTACAAGATCCCTTTAGATTTAGGAGGAGTGTGACTCCTGGCTTGCTGGAAAATGGACAGTCGGTAGTTTCAATAGCAGCACTCCAACATGGGGCTCTGGCTAACCATTTAACGTTTATACCCCGTCAGCCCCAGGGACAATGGTAGTTTCTTGTAGATACTGGTATTTTCATACATTTACTTCACCCTTTTACTCTCTGGTCCTTCTAACACATTTGTAAAAAGCTTGTTTTAATTCCTCTGTCTGAATTAACTAGGGAGGTTGTTGTTTTCCTACTAAACAAAACGGAACACCCACTGCTTTAAAAATATCTTTCTATATTAGTGTAACATTGTAAATCAACTGCGTTTCAATTAAAAATAAACAAAAATTTTAAAATAATTTTCTGATAAATATCTGCTCAATTTAACAGCAAGTGTGTCCATTCTACCCAATGCAGGATTCCTACATAATGTTAAAGAATTCCAAGAGGTATCCACTACCCTAGACCTTTCACGACTTTTTCTCCTTTTTTATTCTCTTTCAACATAATACTCTGCTATGTTAAATTAGTAATAAGTTTTATGACACCGGCATAATCATCCCACTTACTAGTAAAATGCAGTGTCTTTAATTCCTAGTATTTTTCTTATAAGCACAATAGGTAACAAGTACTTTTCAGGGCAATTTCCAACTTTTCTATTTACCAAAAGAAAAAGGGTACTATATACCCTCTATATTTAAGACATGGTTGGCAGAATCTGACACATAAATGCATATTAGTGAATATAACAGCATATTCAAATATTTTATAACACTAATATTCACTATGACTTGTTGGAAATTGATCAGTGGTCACTTCAAAACTCTTGAAAATTATAATTATACTTGTAGACTTGCAGCCAGAAAATGAAGCCTATATCCTCATTTTTTTCCTTGGCAAGAAGAATTATGTAGCACATCCCTTTCTACCTTTTTCCCCCTAAGGATCAAGACACCGGCATTATCAACTTGGCAACACAGGAAAGCTCTTGTTGTCCCTTCAATGTAAGTTTGGGCTTCCCTTATGACCAACCTAGACAGCATATTAAAAAGCAGAGACATTACTTTGTCAACAAAGATCCGTCTATTCAAGGCTATAGTTTTTCAAGTAGTCATGCATGGATGTGAGAGTTGGACTATAAAGAAAGCTGAGCGCCAAAGAATTGATGCTTTTGAACTGTGATACTGTAGAAGAATCTTGACTGTCTCTTGGACTGCAAGGAGATCTAACCAGTCCATCCTAAAGGAGATCAGTCCTGGGTGTTCATTGGAAGGACTCATGTTGAAGCTGAAACTCCAGTACTTTGGCCACCTGATGAGAAGAGAGCTGACTCATTTGAAAAGACCCTGATGCTGGGAAAGATTGAGGGCAGGAGGAGAAGGGGGTGACAGAGGATGAGATGGTTGGATGGCATCACTGACTCAACGGACATGGGTTTGGGTGAACTCTGGCAGTTGGTGATGGACAGGGAGGCCTGGTGTGCTGCGGTTCATGGGGTCTCAAAGAGTCAGACACGACTGAGCCACTGAACTGAACTGAACTGCGGTTCAGCTGGTAAAGAATCTGCCTGCAATGTGGGAGACCTGGGTTCGATCTCCAGGTCGGGATGACCCCTTGGAGAAGGAAACGGCAACGCATTCTAGTACTCTTGCCTGGAGAATTCCATGGACAGAGGAATGGGACAGGCTGCAGTCCATGGAATCACAAAGAGTCAGACACGACTGTGCGACTTACTTTCACTTTCTTTTCAATCTAAGTTTGTTATAAATCATGTAGTTTTATTTTTATTCTGTTTTGACAACCAAAATTTTAATATTTATGTCCCTTTTTAGAAGTCTAAGCATTTCCCTTACTTATTAAAAAGACAGGAAAATGAATGTGAATATCATCTATAATTCTACTTTTTAAATAAGAAGATATATAGTAAAAAATAAAATAAAAAATCATTTTCTCCCAGAGTTCTCTCAAACCAACCCTGAATTCAGTAAGCAATTGAATTACCACAGTATAATAAATTTGAGGTCACTCACCAAGTATTTTCTATCACTATATGTAAATTGTCCATATATATATACATATTTATGTGTAGGTATATGTGTGTGTGTATATATACATGACCAATGTGTGATTCCCTGGTGGCTCAGATAGGAAAGAGTCTGCCTATAATGCAGGAGACCTGGGTTTGATCCCTGGGTCAGGAAGATCCCCTGGAGAAGGAAATGACAACCCACTCCAGTATTTTTGCCTAGAAAATCCCATGGATAGAGGAGCCTGGCAGGCTACAGTCCACGGGGTGACAAAGAGTCAGACACGAATGAGCAACTTCACTTTCACTTTATATGGCCAATAATTTTGGCAGGTGTTATTTTAAGGTTAAAAAAGGTTGTGTTATGCATGCAGTTCTGAAATATCTGCTTTAATGTACCTATATATAACTTTCTTGACTATCTATCAATCTACACACACACACCAATTTTTTTTCCCTTTCCCAGTATAGGCACTCTTTCCTCATACTCAAGTATTTAGCATACTCTAGTATTTAGGCCTGCTGCAAGTTCCACGAATATACTTTGGGTTTATCTAAGAAGCCCAAGCAGAGTACTTCAGTACCTCCAGGCTGATGGGAGTCTCATGAATTGATAAAAACTGTATTGTCTTACTGAAGGCTTCATTCTCCATGAGTTCTAGCCTCTCCTAACATGCTCCCTCTAGACACAAAATGTCACAATAGAAATGATACAATTCTTTTCTACTCCCAGCCAAATGTGTAGTTAGAATCAATACTGATCACCATTTCCAATTTAGCCATGCAGTCAAGTTTATCATCAATCGGTGGCCTGACATATTAACACATTTTTCAGGCTAAGACTCAGAACATGGAAATCCATGGATATTCTAGCTTTTCATTTTGTTCACACAACACTGTAGGTTTTGCATAATAGTTACAGTACTCTGTAATAATGTCATTAATCAGTTGTTCTTTCAAATGTTTCCTTATGTCCTCCCGCTCATAAGCAGTAATTCTTTGAAATCAGTCTTTGAAGGGCCATGACTGACAGAGATGAATAGGATGCTTAATCGCACTGGCACACACCAGAGCCTATTCATGTGGCAAAAATCCTTTTTGTAAAACTTCTAAAACCATCAAATTATCCAGATAATAAAGAACTTCCAAAACCAAACATTTCTTTCTATGTTTGTGATCACAGACACACAGATTATATCTCTGTACCTCAAAAGCCCCTTCTCTTTCTGTCCCTGTTTTCTATATTCTTATATACACTGTATTCACTTTCTTATTCTTTATTCCTCTATCTTGATTATAACTTAACTTGCAATTACTTTGAATTGAGGATCTTAAAAAGAAAATTCTATACTTTCCCTGTAAAAAAGCTATCATCAAGATTGTTGTTGTTGTTGTTAAGTCACTCAGTCATGTATGACTCTTTGCAACCCTATGGACTGTAGCATGCCAGGCTTCCCTGTCTTCACAATCTCACAGGGTTTGAACAAACTCATGTCCATTGAGACAGTGATGCCATCCAGCCATTTCATCCTCTATCACCTCCTTTTCCTCTTGCCCTCAATCTTTCCCAGCATCAAGGTCTTTTCCAATGAGTTGGCTCTTCCCAACAAGTGACCAAAGTACTGGAGTTTCAGCATCAGTCCTTCCAATGAATATTCAGTTTAATATACTTTAGGATTGGCTGGTTTGATCTCCCTGGTGTCCAAGTGACCCTCAAGAGTCTTCTCCAGCATCACAGTTTGCAAGCCTCAATTCTTTGGCACTCAGCCTTCTTTACAGTCCAAATTTCACATCCATACACGGCTACTAGAAAAACCAGAGCTTTGACTGTAGGGTAAGGGAGTTAGAGACGGTGAGGTTCAGAAAAAGAACGAGACAGGCACTTTACAAGAACAGCTTACCTTTAATGAGGTGAGAAGGCTTAGCAGTCAGATTAGTGAGCTGCTGCACTAACCCAAGAAAAAAGTACGTATATATACGCATATATGTGGGAATCTACTGTCTTAGGGTAAACAGCTCGGGCAAGGAATTCTGGAGATCAGTCAAAGCCTGGGACCAGCTGGGAGCTGGGCGTAATCAAACTTAATGTTCATTTTTTTCTTCAGTGAGACAGTTCTTTGCTTTGTATAGAATGATGGGGAGGACCCAGAAGGGAATTTTAACTCCAGGCTATTTTGAGCCATGTAACTTTCCTTCATTGACTATATGGACCTTTGTTGGCAAATGATATTTCCACTTTTTTAATATGCTGTCTAGGTTTGTCATAGCTTTTCTTCCAAGGAGCAAGCATCTTTTAATTTCATGGCTGTAGTCACTGTCTATAGTGATTTTGGAGCCTAAGAAAATAAAGTCTGTCACTATTTTAATTTTTTCCCCATCTATTTGCCATGAAGGGTAATCATCAGGATTAGTGGAACTTTTTTTTTTTTGGTAAAGAACACTTAAGCCTCCTTTCAAAATATTTTCAATAATATTCTGAAGATATCCAATAACATTTAATATCATTTGTAGTAATCCAAGCACCCTGGATTAAAGGGACATGTGTACGAGAATAATATTTAATTTGTTACATAAGAGGCTTTAACTTAAACAAATAATACCTTTTACATTTTCTTCTAAATTATACATGCAGTTTCTCCCCGCCACAGGATTATGCAAAACAGAACCCCAATTTGCAGTCAACTAACTGGATTATTATCCTCCCCCTCCTTAGCTCAGTGACTATGAAACATTAACCACGAGTGAAAGAAGCTCTGTCTGATCATTATGTTTACCTGTGCTGAGGCATGTGAGAAACACAATTATTCCAATTACCAATAAGAAGATCAGTAAATTAATAAATAGCTAGAAGGATTTAATACCCTGCTTATATTTATTATCCCAAAGTAATCATTAGTAATGCTCACCTCTTCTTCAAAGGGAACTATCTTGGATAATAGTTTACTTTGTCACTGAGTCACAGCGCAGGATAGACCAAACCCTGACAGAGGGAAACACCCAGAGGACCACAAAGCGCTAACAGAAAATGATTACATGTCTCCATCATTTCAGAAACATTTCAAGATCATCTACATAAGGCTGTTGAAGGCCATAGCTAAACTGTGGATTAGGACTGCTTCCTAAACTTGGAAAAAGTATGCAAATTTCCCAAATTCCTTTATTTCCATTATCCTCTGTGTGGAATTTAACAGCACATCTTTAAATTTTACTAAAAACAGGATTCTCTAGGACAACAGGACTACTGCTTACAATGAAATATTAAAAGACAGAAGACATGGAGCAATTATTTTGCCAGCATATAACTATAACTCTCCTTAGCTTTTCAGCTACTTCTTGATGAGTACATACTGGATGATATACACAGAACATCAGATGCTGACCTTGAAAAAAGAAACAGACACTGAGAAACAATACTGACTTCATATTGAATCAGCCCGCATATTTTACTGTCATATTGTTCTACTTTAAATCATGAGTATACCTTCTAAACCACTACAAAAATTAATATGCTGACATGCCCTGGGTTGAATAGTGACCCCACAAACTTCACATTCGTCTAGAACCTGTAAAAATGACTTCATCTGAAATAGAAAGTCATCTGAAATGACTTTCTCTGTAATCAAGATAAGATCATAATGAGTTAGGGTACCCCCTAAATCCAGTGACTGGTGTCCATTTCAGGAAGCCCTGTGAAGACACAGATACACACAGAGAAGACAGCCACAGAAACGCGGAGGCAAAAATAGTAGTAGTTAGTTGCTCAATCGTGTCCGACTCTGTGACCCCAGAGACTGTAGCTCACCTGTCCATGGGATTCTCTGTCCATGGGATTCTCCAGGAAAGAACACTGGAGTGGATTGCCATTCCCTTCTCCAGAGGATCTTCCCAACCCAGGGATTGAACCTGAGTCTCCTGCATTGCAATCAGATTCTTTACCATTTGAGCTAACGGAGAGACACAATTAGAAGCCAAGGGAAGCCAAAGATTAATGGCCAATACCACAAGTTCGGAAGATGCAAAGAAGGACTCTTTCCTAGAGTCTTCAGAGGGAGCTTGACAGTGACAACGCCTTGATTTCAGACTTCTGGCCTCCAAAACTATGAGAAAATAAGCTGCTATTGTTTTAAGCCACCAACCTGTGAAAATTTATTGCAGTAGCCTAGGAAACTAGTACATGATAAGCACAGACAAATATCAGCACATAGTATATAATATTATCTATAATAATCACTGATTAGTTTGTCCTTTTAACTAGTGGGTTACTAAAATTACATTTCTTACAAGTATACATAAAGAAGCACTGGTTCTACAAATTAAGTAATTTATAAAAGGGAAAAAAATGGGAATAAAAAAATCCCTTGCAATTTTGAGTGATTACTCTGACTCCCCAAATTAGACATACAATCATGAAAAGGAGGAGGAGATGCAGAAAGCAGGAAGGTATTGCTGGGGTTAAACTATGTTCTCTGTTGTTTATGCCATGACAAGTTACTTCTATCAGCAATGGTTTTCCCATTTCAGTATTAATCTATGTCCTTCACCTGGCTCACAATAAAATATTGATAATTTAGTATTAAATAATTATATAGGCAGAGTTCATTGCTTTAAGAGGAGAAGGAAATGGCAACCCACTTCAGTAGAGATTCCATGGATGGAGGAACCTGGTGGGCCATGGTCCATGGGGTCACAGAGAGTCAGACACGACGGAAGTGACTAAGCAGGCACACATTGCTTTAAGATTAAAAACAGTTTGGACAATGATGGTAAAGCATTATCTAAAAGCTGCCCTCTGTCTCTATGTTTTGTCCTAGTTAAGGTTAAATTCCAATTATGTATCATTTGTTTTAATAGATATTTCCTTCCTTAATAATATTACTTCAAATACTAGTTTCTTTAGTAAAATTTACTTCAAAACAGGTAACTGCAACAATATTAATTACTTAAAACCCCAGTAATATAAAATTTTTACTATCAATAGTTTTTCTTTTCATTCACTTTTATGTTGTGAAGTCTTAAGACTTTAGGATTAAAAAGTTATGAATTGAGGGACAAGACATTTTTGCCTTAAGAGCCTTCTGGCACAAAATGGCAGTATTGGCAAGTCTACCATTGAAAAAAAAATTGGTTTATTCCTCCACACTATACTTTACCTTGATTGGGCAAAGGCAGAAATTACCAAATCAGACAAATTTTGAGGCCAAAAATCACTGTGGAGATTTCTATAACATTGTCCACATTATCAATCAGCACATTCACAGAATATTTATGAATTCTGGAACCCATGTTTAAAGATTCTCACATAAACGACATATGAACTACACTTTAATTAAAATTAGTTAGTACCCTCCTCCTCCCAGGTAGCTCAGTGGTAAAGAATTGCCTGCCAGTGTAGGAGATGCCAGAGATGGGTTCCGACGATCCCCTCTAGAAGAAAATGGCAAATGACTCCAATATTTTTGCATGGAAAAATGCCATGGACAGAGGCACCTGGTGGGTACAGTCCATGGGGTTGCAAAGAATTGGACACAACTGAAATGGTACAACACTGAATTTTGCTGTTCTTTCTAATATATGCAGCTACATTAGAATTCCTGATTATATTTGTTAACATCTGCTCAGAGACAAGTGACACATTTCTTTTTAGGCAGAAGGAAATGGACTACAGAAAAATATAATTTGAAGACACTGGGTGCAGACTGCTTTTATAAATGAACAATGAGTCTACAAATAGTCTCAGTTCACAGCTGAGACTACAGAAAGATGCCTTTAAGACTGAATAACATCCTCCTTGCTTTCTAGGCGTAAATCTAAAGAACCAGAGCAAATGGTACCTTGCCCTCTTTTTTATCCACTGTGGTCTGTTGCTGGAACCTACTAAGATTTGGTTCAACGTAAATTAGATAATGAGGAAATAGCTGCTTTGAGAAGAAATTTTGGCTGTTAATATACACAGCAAAATCACTACTCAGCATCAAGAGCCTCAGTAAGCAGAGAGGGCCAGAGAGTGTGTATGTGTGTGTGTGTAGGGGAGGTGTGGTAGTGATCTGAAGCTCAGCATAAAACACTTACTGATTGCAACTGGTGCTAATACAAAAACTTTGTTATCAATGTATTGGTATGGGAATAATAATAAAATACATTTCTAAAAATCACACTACCTTTTTATTACAATAAAACTGCAACAACTGGTTTTATATGATTTTTTCCTAAAATCATATACCATTAATTATATTGGGAGAAATAACTATTTTAATTTTGTGGTAGGATTTTAATGACTAATAGGATAGAGGACAGACATATTGTTTATATTTTTTAAAAAAACTGATCATCTTAAATGCCTTTTTGCAAAAGGCTAGATGTAACATTTTGAATAGATGATTTGCACTTAAAAATCAACAAAGTTAATAAATAAATGAAAAATTTACAAAAACCAACATGTACATAACAGGTCTTCTATCAGACTTTTAATGAATAGTTGCTGGATGGATGGATAGATAATATTTAGAAGATTAATGACACTACTGAATAAATACCAACCATCCTTTCCTCTCTCAATCACAATTTTTACCATTTGAATTAAGGCAGTTTTTCTTATTTTTTATGTCAATTATAATTAACATCTCAGTATCTAATAAAATTCTGCATATTCTTCTTTTTAATCTCAGAAAACATACAGTGGTCTTTTAAGGTATATTTCTAAATATATTTAATCTATATTAATTTTATATATTAAGCCCTGGATTCCAGGGGTATCCTGAAATAATTTTCTACTAGTATTTGATGTTTGGGAAAATTTCAACACTAAACCACTCTAAATCCTTTTAAAATTATACTGCAGGACAAATTAATAAAATATGTACTAGAACATAAAATAAACATTTAGTAAATATCAATTTTAACATTTAAAGCAATATCTACCTACTTTAGAGAACTTTAAAAAATACAAAATATGAACAAAATCACCATATGCTCATGACCTATAGTCAGACATTCTTAATAAGTGGTTTTATTTCCTTTCATGTTATTACAGCATACACATTTTATAAATAAAGATTAGAAATGTTTTGCTCTTTACTTATTATTATACAGGACAGCATTCTAATGCTACTGAAGTCAATACCACACATATAATTTTAATGACTCTGTAATATACAACTCTATCATCCTAGCATACAATCTCATCCTTAATTTTACCTCAAGATTCAAGGTGTCTGCTGAAACTCTAAGACATTCTATCTGATTCTTGACAGCAAAAAGCTGACTTCTAGCTGACAGAGCTCATTTTAAGTAACTTTCCTGGGAATTCCACAAAACACCTCTATTTACATCTCATTGGCTAGAATAGTATTTTGGTCACAACTAATGATCTTCCCCCGGTGGCTCAGCTGTAAAGAATCTGCCTACCAATGCAGAAGACTTGGGTAAGAAGATTCCCTGGAGAAGGAAATTGCAACCCGCTCCAGTATTCTTGCATGGGAAATCCCATGGACAGAAGAGCCTGGAAGGCTACAGTCCATGGGGTCGCAAGAGTAGGACATGACTTAAGGACTAAACAACAATTGCAAAATACACTAGAAACTGAAGGGTTTTTTAGCTGGATATAGTACTTCTCAAATTTAAGGTTCTGTGGATGAGAGCTTAAAAAAAAGAAGAGGAGAATTAATATTGTCTGATAACGGGCAATTTAGTTTAGTCACCTAACGTCCATTTCTTCTTCTTCCCAGAATTACTTATATTTTCCACCTTCTGAGCAGTTAGGTGCACTCATGTGGATGTGTTGTGAAAGTGAAAGTTATCCAGTGTGTCCGACTCTTTGGGACCCCATGGACTATGTAGTCCATGGAATTCTCCAGGCCAGAATACTGGAGTGGGTAGCCTTTCCCTTCTCCAGGGATCTTCCCAAAACAGGGATCAAACCCAGGTCTGTCGCATTGCAGGTGGATTCTTTACCAGCTGAGCCACAAGGGAAGCCCAAGAATACTGGAGTGGGTAGCCTATCCCATCATCAGCGGATCTTCCCAACCCAGGAACTGAACTGGGGTCTCCCCCATTGCAGGTGGATTCCTTACCAGCTGAGTTATGAGGGAAGCCCATTGTTGTATATATTGCTACCTAATTAGAAGGGAAATGAAGACTAAGCTAAGCATTACATTTATGAACATAACAGTTTTTTGTTTTTGTTCTTTTTTTGCTAAAATAAAGTCAGCCACTTTAAGAATCTAATTTGCTTACTGTGGTACATTAGATAAAAAATACTAATTGCATGGAATACAGAGTACAGAACCTATTTAACATTTAACACTGACCTATGCTTTTTGAAAGCTCAACTGGTTAGTATAAATTCTATGAAGTTTGCAGTCCATCTATCAACCATTAAAAATCCATATGCTTCACTTTTTATTTTCATCTTAATAACAAGGTACAGTACCAATAACCATCTGGGGTTAATATTTCCCAGATGTGATTCAGATCATCAACTCTTCTAAACTGATCATTAATTCTTTGGAAGGGTATTATGTCTTGATTGGTGTTGCTTAAATACTTATAAGCTCTTTAATGATCTTTTTATTTCATAGGTAAATATCTTTCTCACCCACCTTTCAATATCAATTTTAGTGAGAAAATGGCTAAGAAGAAGATGAATGGATTGTGTGAAATATGAAAATGAGAGTAAAGGTATATACTTTTTCACTTGTACTCAAAACCAATCCTGAATAAGAGAGTTAAATTTTCACAATCATTTGGTCTTTTTTGGGCACATCTGATTATGCCCAAAGTCAATAACAAATTGTTCCAGCATCAGTGAGAGCTGCATAATAAGCCTTTAACCAATATGCATGTTAAAATAATTTATCACTTGTACATCTGTTTAGTTATTCAACCAACTTTTACTGAACATTTGTCATATGGCATTCACTAACTGAAAGTGACACACCCAATCCATTCTTCCAACAGTTAAAAATCTAGCAAGAGACAGACTTTTAAACATCATGAGATAAATGCTGTGACATGCACTGAGTTCCTGGTGTCTTCGGAAAAGTTTCTGAATTCAACCTTTGGCAGTATAAGAGTTCTAATAAAAGACAGGAAAATTAGCCTCCAACTAATAAAAATAAATGAAAAAAAAAAAAGGCAAAAAAAAAAGACAGGAAATCTGCTGTCTTATAAAAATATATACGTTTGTATATAAACATAAATATATATATTATGATATATATATGTATGCATTTCATATATATATGAAAGCCAGAAAAGGTGGGAGTTGGCAATAGTACTTTCCAGATAAGTTCAACAGCATTGTCTTATATCCAGAGATAAGAGGAAATGAATTACATGAAAGAAACTACAAAAGTATCACAAAAAGGTAGAAGGTAGAGTGGCTGAAAATAAAACAAAGAGGAAACTGTGGGCCACAGGTTAAATGATGTAGGTAAGGGAAGCAGGGATTAGGCAGAATAGGGACATGGTTAGGTCTTTACTTTAGATGATCAGTTCTGGCAACAAGATGAAGGATGGATTGGAAAGGGGCAGAGAAGACCCAAAGTAAGTGGGCAATTTAAAACACAACCATGATAATTTGGAGAAGCCAAACTGATGCATTAGTGACAAAGACTGATTTGAAAGAGCTTTAGGAGGTAGAATCAATAGAATTTGGTAACTGGTCATGGAACTTCCTTGCTGGCTCAGTTGATAAAGAATCTGCCTGCTGTATAGGAAGACCTGAGTTCAGTCCCTGGGTCAGGAAGATCCCCTGGAGAAGAAAATGGCAACCCACTCCAGTATTTTTGTCTGGAAAATCCCATGGATAGAGGAGCCTGGTGGGCTACAGTCCATGGGGTCACAAGAGTCAGACACGACTTAGTGACTAAACCACCACGACTGGTCATAGGGCATACAGTTAGTCAATCACTCAAAATACAATTAAATTTATAAAAATATGTGGCCTACTATGCTTCATCTAGGTTAGTATTTCATTAATAATCCTTTAGGATTTCATGAGAGAATTAAACTTTGCATGTGCTTGCTTTGTATTGAGAAATAGACACTTGTATTTATAAATGAAATGATTTCTAAATATCTGGAATGACTCTATATTTAAAACAATTAGAACTTTCTGATAAAATCAGAACCTTAGCTTGGATTATATAATTTAGGAATTCATTTTAAAAGGACAACTGGAAACTTCTCTTAGAAGTAGGAAACTAAGTTAAAGTTTTATAACTAACAATGCAAAAATAAATAGGATAAAGAAAAGACTACATTATGTAAATCAAAAGTAGCTGGATTAAAGTAAACCATATCTTTTAAAATAGATATGTTTACAAGAAGACACCTTTAAGGCTACACATTAAAGAATACTGGAGATACTGGAAAATGAATAGCATATATACTTATTTTTCAGTTGCCCTGAGAATATGAAGCTAATTACAAATTTACAGATGTCAGAAAATACTTTCACATCTGATTTCTTAATTTGTTGTTACCTGCTTTTTCTCTTATTTCTCCACCTTCCCATGGAATTAATTTCATCATTATCCAATATATGTTCATTAAACTGGTGAAAAACAAGGCAGAAATCCATTTACTTACTTGCAGGGATTGCTATACGGGAAGGAGTATTCTGAGATAGTGCAGAGAGAAGTGTCACATCTCATGGTTGTTCAGGTATTAAATATTTAAAAATTTATGGATTCTAATGAATAATATTCATTCACCTGTTTGCCCAATTGCTTGCATGCAGGGGAGGTCATTTACCCATGCAAGAGTTGATAAAAGAAGGTCTATTGCTCTGGATGACTCATGTTCCTGTATTCTCCTCAAGGAGCCCTAACTTCCATGGCTTTTCACATTTCCTGCTGCCTATTTAATTTAATATACTGCTGCCTATTTTTTCTCCTGTCATCATTGTAGTCATCATCATCATCATCAAGTTTACAATCTGCCTTTACAATTTGGTAACTCAAGCAAATAGGATTTATTTTAAGAATGCTAAAGAACTGGGCTTGGAGATTTAGCAGCAACCTAGTCAGCTCCAGGAGTACTGACTACTCCACTCTTATTTTCTCATGATTTTTCTCTGCATGTGTTATGTTCTCCATGCTCCTAACTACTGACTGGTTGCCCTTTAACTGCTGTTTGTTTTGTTTTCCACTGTCTTAGAACATTTACTTGCACATGACTTTGGTTTATCAGAACTCCTCTGCTCTACTTTTTCATGCATGAATCTTTAAGTGTATCTTTATGACAGAAGTTTCTGATTGTAATTCTCTTCAGCTCTGAACTTAGAAACCCTAAATTCTTAAAAAAACAATGTGACTGATTTAGCCATTTATGGAAATCATAGGTGAAAGGTAACAGGTAGCTGATTAGCCATTAATTAGATGTTTTTTGACCAGGTGTCTACCTTTGTCTCATTAAGTTACAGTTGAGGGAATAGGGCATCCAGGCACTAACCATAGTGGAGACTCAATATGCCTCTTGGTTAATTTACTGATGGTATGAGGACAAACTAAAATTTCTCTGTGTTTCCTAGATGGCTCAGTGGTAAAGAATCCACCTACCAATGCAGGAGATGCAGGTTCAATCCCTGAGTGGGAAAGATCCTTTGCGGAAAGAAATGGCAACCCACTCCAGTATTCTTGCTTCAGAAATTACATGAAGGGAGGGGCCTGGTAGGCTACAGTCCACAGGGTTACAAAAGAGTCAAACATGAATTAGCAACTAAACATTTATCTAATTGTGTTATCTAATGTCTGTAACATTTCTAATATACTTATTTCGATAAGGGAGTTTTGGGTTGGACTACTCTATATTTTATGGGCACCTGGTACCTTCACTTCTTGGAAAATAGATGAGGAAACAATGGAAATAGTGGCAGACTTTATTTTGGGGGGCTTGAAAATCACTAGAGATGGTGACCACAACCATGAAATTAAAAGACGCTTGCTCCTTGGAAGAAAACCTATAATCAACCTAGACAGCATATTAAAAAGCAGAGACATTACTTTGTCAACAAAGGTCAATTTAGTCAAAGCTATAGTTTTTCCAGTAGTCATGTAAGGATGTGAGAGTTGAACTATAAAGAAGCTGAGAACCAAAGAATCGATGCTTTTGAACTGTGGTATTGGAGAAGACTCTTGAGAGTCCCTTGGACCACAGAGAGATCCAACCAGTCAATCCTAAAGGAAATTAGTCCTGAATATTCATTGGAAAGGCTGATGCTGAAGCTGAAACTCCAATATTTTGGCCACTTGATGTGAAGAACTGACTCATTGGAAAAAATCCTGATGCTGGGAAAGATTGAAGGCAGGAGGATAAGGGGAGGACAGAGGATGAGATGGTTGGATGGCATCACTGACTCGATGGACATAAGTTTGAGCAAGCTCCAGGAGTTGGTGATGGACAATGAAGCCTCATGTGCTGCAGTCCATAGGGTTGCAAAGAGTCGGACATGACTGAGTGACTGAACTGAACTCTATATTTCACTCTTTAGCTACAGTCAATGACAAATACATGAAAGATGTAGTTAATAACAATGAAACATGAAAGAATAGACTCCAACTAAATACACTAGGGGAATATTTCTTTAGTTCTTTTCTAAGAGAAAAAAAAATGTAAATATAAACATGCACCAAATATTGTTATGACACTGACTAAATGACTAAACTTAAAAATTAACCATTTTTAGCTTTGGGATATCCTTTTCCCTTCAAAGATGAATTAATATACTTTTTAGCACTTTCCAATAACCACATATCTTTTGACACAAAATCTGTATCATTGTAAGAACACTATAACTAGGTTAAGACTGCACTTGAGTAAATGTATAGATTATTTTACACTCCCCATAGCACCAATCACAATGTTGAAAATCAGTTCATGGTACACTGAGTGGCTGACAATCCTGGTTTTGAGACTGAGTGACCCTGGTATTGCAGAAGGCAACGGCACCCCACTCCAGTACTCTGCCTGTAAAATCCCATGAATGGAGGCACCTGGTGGGCTGCAGTCCATGGGGTTGCTAGGAGTCAGAGACAACTGAGCGACTTCACTTTCACTTTTCACTTTCATGCACTGGAGAAGGAAATGGCAGCCCACTCCAGTGTTCTTGCCCGGAGAATCCCAGGGATCGGGGAGCCTGGTGGGCTGCCGTCTACAGGGTCACACAGAGTTGGACACGACTGAAGTGACTTAGCAGCAGCAGACCCTGGTTTTAGTACTAGCTGAATGTCACTAGACACTTGGGCACATGATATTACTTTTCTCAGGTTCAGGGTTTTTTTCATTTGTAAAATGGTGCTAATAATACTTACTTCACATAGATATTATTTGGATTAAATGAAAAATATATAAAATGTTTAAGTACAGTTCTTACTGTCGACTCATGACAATATTTGAATGTTTTGGGGGAGGATTTTATTAGGTCTCCTGTGAAGTCAAGATATGTGGGGTTAAATTTTGACAAGCTCTTGGGTGTGTCATGGTTCACTATTCAAATTGTGTCATGAGCAACTCCCAAGTCCTGCTTTATTGGCAGAATGACAGTAGTAATGTCATGCAATCAAAGGCATAAAAGCTTGATTCATTTTTAGATTAAATGAACTTAAAAATAAAACCATCTACTACCAGTAGTGATTGAAGTGATGAGAAAGTGAAAAATTCAGAAAGTTCTTTGTATAAAACCAGAAGGCAGAGGAAATTAAGCATAGTCATAATTTGTGAAACTCTATAAACAAAGGTTTCAGCCACTTCTAACAATATAATATTGATAATAGTTGAAAATGTAAATTAATCCCTTTGAAATATGCCAGATCATTTGGCTCTTCTTAACAAGGCCTGATCTGAGGATAATGTACTTTACCAGGGCCCTAACTGCCTACTGGGATCTGGGGTTTTAACAGAGCCTAACCTACCCAAAATAGATGGAGAAACAGTGGAAACAGTGTCAGACTTTACTTTTTTGGGCTCCAAAATCACTGCAGATGGTGACTGCAGCCATGAAATTAAAAGACGCTTACTCCTTGGAAGGGAAGTTATGACCAACCTAGACAGCATATTAAAAAGCAGAGACATTACTTTGCCAACAAAGGTCTGTCTAATCAAGGCTATGGTTTTTTCCAGTGGTCATGTATGGATGTGAGAGTTGGACTGTGAAGAAAGCTGAGCACTGACAAACTGATGCTTTTGAACTGTGGTGTTGGAGAAGACTCTTCAGAGTCCCTTGGACTGCAAGGAGATCCAACCAGTCCATCCTGAAGGAGATCAGTCCTGGGTGTTCACTGGAAGGACTGATGCTGAAGCTGAAACTCCAATACTTTTGGCCACCTCATGCGAAGGGTTGATTCATTGGAAAAGACCCTGATGCTGGGAGGGATTGGGGGCAGGAGCAGAAGAGGATGACAGAAGATGAGATGGCTGGATGGCATCACCGACTCGATGGACATCAGTTTGAGTAAACTTCGGGAGTTGGTGATGGACAGGGAGGCCTGGCGTGCTGCAATTCATGGGGTCGCAAAGAGTCGGACACAACTGAGCAACTAAACTGAACTGAACCAAACTGAACCTACCCGAGGAAAGGAAAATATCCAGCTCCAACCAGTTCCAGACTTCTGTGTAGGGGAGGGAGAAACCCAACTTCAGCTCCCTCTAGCCATCCTGTCCACTTAATGAGGGAAAAGAAAATTGAGAAGCCCTGGTGAACTTCATAGTCCAGAGGTACAGGCTCACTAACAGACTCAAACTTAAATAGGACTACACAGCACCTTCCTTTCCCCCACACACTACCACTGCTTTACTAAAGGCCTAGTTACCTGAGTTCCTTTTACCCAGGTACCATGCCCACCTTTCAATTAAAATTTAAAAGATGTACTGACAGAAAAAAAAAATCGCTGTTTAAAGAGAAGAGACATCAGAACCAGAGTCGGGCATGGCATGAATGTTCAAATTATCAGATAAGGAATTATTAAAATCTATGGTTAATACACTAAGGGCTTTAGTGGTAACTTAAACAACAGGAAGAACAGAGGGATAATGTAATAAGCAAAGAGATGGAAGTCCTAAAACAAATCAAACAGTAATGGTAGAGATCAAGAACAATACAATGGAAAATGAAGAATGCCTCTAAGTGGCTCATTAGCAGACTGGGAATAACTGAGGCAAGAATCTCCGAGTGCGAGGCTAGGACAATGGAAACTTTGGAAACTAAAAAGTAATTTCTTTCAAATGTGAAACAATATGATTGAAATTAATCTGATGGACATTTGGAAAACTACCATATACATTGTTAAGTTTCTCAGAGGAAAAAAACTATTTAGGTATCAGTATTGAAAACAGTAACTGAACATCCATTTTTAACATTAAATTATCACTAAAGCTTATATTCTCAGAATTCAAACACATACATGTAGTTTTGGATAATTTCAATGTAGTATAAAATGTACAAAAATGCAGCCAAAATCAGGTACTATAATAAATTGGTTCTTCCTATATGAAACGCATAAAATAGCTATTAGGTGTTCTATTCGCTATTGTCAACAAATTCTACTTTGAGTTTTCAACTTAGGAACAATGCTATTAGAAAATAATAGGATCTGATATATGAAATAAACTATCTACACAGTTTAATTTCAATATAAGCCTCTTTTATTATAAAAATCATTAATTTTTTTCAATATAAGAATCATTAGTAATTGAAATGCTAGGTTTACTCATAGCTTTCATCTAGGCATGAATGATTTATCCCTATTTTCCTATCTCAGAGTAAATTTCCTAAAACTAATTCACTATATTTAACAGATAAGATCACATTCTTTCTATGGCCTTACATTATTCAAACCCTAAAGATCATCTATGTCATACATGTATGAAATACATATAATATACATTTGAAACCAATGTTTGGCATCTGAGAAAGTTTTCTAATCTCTGTCATAGTCAACATAAAATGCAGCTTACTTTCCAATAGCACTTTTTCTTCCTATTAACATTCAGTTGTCTCTTAAAACTTTGTTAAAGCTACTTTACTGTTGAAAGGGAAATTAGATTTTGAATACTGAAGTGCATAAATCTGTGTCCATTCAACCTTGTAAACTAGATCTGATCTATATGCATACAGTAGTAGCCAAAAGAGGAGAGGGGGGAAAAAAAAATCCAGAACAAGCAAATATTTCATTTCCTTACTAAAAATACTACTATAAACAAAAATAAATGGTGAAAATATTTCAGGTGAGTCAATAGAATGCTTAAAAATAAATTTTTTTCCATCAACATTAAGTATATATACTCTTAGATATAAATTATATAATATTTTATGGAATTATATTATGAAATATATGCTTTAACTATCAGGTTTTATTAAGTATATATACCTTTAAGTGCCATAATGTGGCTATCCAAAAACATTATCTTTACAATTACAGTATTAAAACAAAAAAGCCACATGGCTATTAAAGTTTAAGAAGTATCAAATATAACTACTTAGTCTCAAGGAAAACAATATAAGGTTTTAATCATGAAAGTCTTTTTATTTTTCTGGTTAATTGCAGTTACTTTTTATTAGTAAGAGTTAATATTGAGACAAGGTGCCCCAATATGACAAACTCCTACTGTGTGTGGCACCGAACAGGGACTGTTATATAAAGGGTATTAAGGATTTGAATGTCAAATTTAACTAATATACCCTCTTATTGTATTCCTTTACATTTACAGTTTTATATATTTGTTAAAAATAAACTGAAT
This sequence comes from Odocoileus virginianus, assembly GCF_023699985.2. Taxonomy (NCBI): domain Eukaryota; kingdom Metazoa; phylum Chordata; class Mammalia; order Artiodactyla; family Cervidae; genus Odocoileus; species Odocoileus virginianus. The sequence continues at coordinate 14,645,113 of NC_069698.1, forward strand.
AAATAAAGGCATCAACGAAAAGGAGTAAACCTGAGAGTTAATGTGTCAAGAAAATTTATATAATTTTATTTAATACATTTTCAGATTATGAGAACAAACTCACAAGACGCATATTTTTTAATTGCTTATTTTGTACAAAGTTACTGCATGAGCTATATCTTTTGTGTTTCTTTTTTGTTATTAGCATTGAAATACCATGACTTCTTAAAAACTATCTGTCTCCCTCTCAGGAGACTTTCAAAATTGAAATAGTTTCTTCAGTTTTGCACATAGTAAAATTTAGTGTTAACCAGTTATTAGTTACTAATAGCAAATGGAAAATCCAGGGCATCTGCCTACACTTAATATTTGTGAAAACACTTTGATTGTATTCATATAACTTCTATAGTGCTGCACAAAAGTTTTTATTCATGTAGCATTCTTGCACTGATTATCACGGCACTCTGTCAGCTACTCTGCCAGATCATCATTTTACCTCCTTAGTGTAGTATGCTGACAAAGGATAGAAAGGACATTTACAGGCTAAAGTTATTAACAGATTTTAATGATGTAGACAGAAAACACTTAACATCAGACAGTGAGAGCACAGTGTCAAGAATTATAACCACTGGTTCCCCAATTCACTAATGTATTCATTCTTTTCTAAAGCAATCTCTATTCTCTATACAAATACAATTATTCAATTTCACTCTGTTCTCAACATATCAATAAAGCCTCTATTTTGAACATTATTTTCTAACAATGTTCCAAGTTGTCTTTCACTTCCAAGTATTGATATTATTGTCTTAAACAGAAGAAAACTTCAATAATTTTTGATTGCTCAAGAGAATTCAGAAAGTTTTTACTTTTATTTCTACTCACTGGGGTTGAGATACACAATATAGAAATCAATTCAGACACTGAAATTCAAAGTCTTCTACAATATAGCTAGATGAAAAGTACATTCTTGAGAAACATTTTTTATTGCTAATGATAGAAAGACTATTTAAATATATTTAAATACAAAGAATGTAGAAATACATTTAATAAGAACAGGACTCAATAAAGAAGTATGAAGATTAAAAGTACTGTATATGAACTTAGGTTCTCAAATCCCTGATCCCAAACAGCCTGGGACATGCTACTCTGATATCACAGAATTACAAAGTACAAAACTGGAAAAGATATTTAGGATGGCCCGATTCACCCCCTTTCCTTTTGTCATGAGGCTTCTGATTTCAGAAGTTGAGAGTATTCAGGATTACATGGTGCAAGATGGCAACTAGAACTTAGATCCCTTAGCTCCTAGCTGAATGCAGCTTATTCTGATTGTAAATTAAAATGGTAATATTTCCACAGCATTACTGGAATTCTCAGGACTGCCTTCTAAACCAGTTTAAAAATGACAGAGGAAACCTGTCACACTGCTTCATGTTGTCACTTTATATTTTAAAAAGCTTATGTAAATGGCTTACCAGGCTCAGCTGGTAAAGAATCCACATGCAATGCGGGAGACTCCACTTGGATTCCTGGGTCTGGAAGATCACCTGGATATGGGATAGGCAACCCACTCCAGTATTCTTGGGCTTCCCTTGTGGCTCAGAAAGTTAAGAATCTGCCTACAATGGCAGGAGACTTGGGTTTGATACCTGGGTTGGGAAGATCCCCTAGAGAAGGGAACGGCTACCCATTCCAGTATTCTGGCCTGGAGAATTCCATGGGCTATATAGTCCATGAGGTGGCAAAGAGTCAGACACGAATGAGCAACTTTCACTTACTATTCACCACATCTCTTCCCTTCAGACACACAAATTATTCTGAACATTCCTAAAACCTAATGCATACATTTAAGAATAGTGTGCCTGTCTTCAGGTCATTCTCTTTTCCTAAAAGGTGCTTCTACGCTCTCTTCAGCCCACCTGTGATTCCTTCAGTGTATAAGAAAGAGCTGATATGTTACATCCTACAACCAATTTTTCTTGACCAGAATTCATTCCTCCCTTTATTATTCTTTCACAAAACATTACTGAGAATTACCTGAAGATACTCTCATTGGCATTAAGACTGTGAAGACATTATTTCTAAACTTCAAAAGAGTACCTGACACCAAGAACATAAAACAGCAACTTGCTAAACTGAATTCAGGACATGAATTTTTTTAAAAAGTATATTTTCAATATTGGCAAAAATGAGTTGACAAGCATTTCAGAATAAATATATTTTCTTTTCATTCATTTTTGAAAGCCTAAAGAATCATTTGCTAGAGATTACTCGTCTATTTTTCATATTTGCTAAACAAAGGTGCTTACATTTGACTCAAATAACCTGAAATGGTTTTCTTTACAGGCACAAAATAAATACCTACTACTGTAACTACATCAGTCAGTATGTTACTATGGGTAAAATGGGCATTTTAAGTAAAAAAAAAAAAAGAATAAAAAATAAAATCAGTATGAGATAATTTACTAAGCCACATATTTTATATGATTTATAATGTAAATCATACAATATATAATTTTAAAAATATTTCTTAGTTCATGTCATTAAATGAAGAAAATCTTATCAATTTAAAAGTTATTCCTAGAAAATACTTTATTCAGAAAAACACCAGATATGCTTTATATCAAAAGATTGTCAAATACATCATCTAGTTGTCTTTACATATTTGTAAAACCAACTGAAGTAGTATCTCTGAGAAAAGGCAACTTTAGTTAAAATGGCCATTCAAATTACCATGGTTCAAAGTTTTTCCATCCTTTCTGCTTATCTACTCACTTGTTTTAACCTATAAATAGCACCGAGTAAAGCTCTATTCATGCAGAATGCTGAGCTGGATGACACAAAAGCTGGAATCAAGATTGCCAGGAGAAATCAGTAACCTCAGACACACAGATGACAACATCCTAATGGCAGAAAGTGAAGAACTAAAGAGCCTCTTGATGAAAGTGAAAAAGGAGAGTGAAAAAGTTGGCTTAAAACTCAACATTCCGAAAACTAAGATCATGGCATCTGGTCCCGTCACTTCCTGGCAAATGCATGGGGAAACAATGGAAACAGAAACTTTATTTTTGGGGGCTCCAATATCACTGCAGATGGTGACTGCAGCCATGAAATTAGGACATTTGCTCCTTGGAGGAAAAGTTATGACCAACCTAGACAGCATATTAAAAAGCAGAGACATTACTTTGCCAACAAAGGCCCATCTAGTCAAAGCTATGGTTTTTCCAGTAGTCATGTATATATGTGAGTTTTGGACTATAAAGAAAGTTGAGTGCTGAAGAACTGATGCTTTTGAACTGTGGTGTTGGAGAAGACTCTTGAGAGTCCCTTGGACTGCATGGAGATCAAACGAGTCAATCCTAAAGGAAATCAGTCCTGAATAGTCACTGGAAGGATTGATGTTGAAGCTGAAACTCCAATACTTTGGCCACCTGATGTGAAGAACCCACTCATTGGAAAAGATCCTGATGCTGGAAAAGACTGAAGGCGGGAGGACAAGGGGATAACCGAGGATGAGATGGTTGGATGGCATCACCAACGTGATGGATACGAGTTTGAGCAAGCTCCGGGAGTTGGGGATGGACAAGGGAAGCCTGGCGTGCTGCAGTCAATGGGGTCGCCAAGAGTCAGACACAACTGATCGACTGAACCGAAAGCTCTATTCTTGTCAGTAACCTATTCTCTTCATTAAAAGAGAAACTTATGTTGTGTATTTTCTTTAAAATTTTCTAATGTCGTCTATCCATTTTACTATTTCCCTTGATTCACCTTTGTTTTATCTAATTCATGAAGCTTCATCCATATCTCTGATAAAATATTTCCATGTGCTCGAATTTTCAAGAATTCCTACCGCTGACATTGTCCATATATGCATTATTATCTGGGTGATAATCTAAAAGTAATATAGTCTATCCCATCAGTGATATCCCAAAGTAATTGAGTATTCAGGTTACTTTTTAATGTCTGAATCCTTGTATTACTTTTCCCTTTATCTTTACATGCCCTTTATCTTTACATGGCAGAATCTTAAATAAAAAGCACTGAGCTATAAAATGACCACAGATACATTGAAGATTAAAATATGTTTGGCTTAGAAATTTTGCTGAATTACTTCCTCACTCTGTGACCATGTAGAAGTTATTTAATATACCTCAGGTTCACATCTTTCAATAGAGAACATTTATACTTGATTTCTAGGACTCATGTGAGTAAAGTGCTTTGAACAAAGCCTAGCATGTGGTAAATGCTCAATGGATTTTTAACCATCTTTTCCTTTGCTACCTTATTCTATCATATTTATTTTCTAGTGTAGTTTCCTTTCCTTCTTCTTTCTCTCTTCTCCTGCTCATTCTTAGTTGGTGCCCAAAATGCACATTTCACTTTAGCAGTATGTTTATCAAGGGGAGAAAAAAATCTAAATCAATTATGCAAATAGCACACATATGTAACTGGCTTTTCATAAAGTTTCCAATCCTCCTCTGTTTGCAGCGCCATCACAAGCATACAGGCACTAGAGTCAGAAATAATGCAGCATGTATTGAAGTACATCACTCACTACCCAGCCTATAAATTCTTGGTATCTTTTGTTCCTTGTTCTCCTTAATACTGGGTTTCTCCCGCAGGGAAATGGAACTAAGACAAACCTCATAGGCCATTGTGAAAAATAAAAGGATAAAATTCTCAGAGCAGTGTCTGGCAAATAGAAAACTATGGAGTAAACATAATTTTTCACACAACTCTGCTCTCTCTCTATGTAATAAACTAGACATAGAAAAGTTCCCAATTCATGACACCTATGATGAAATCATTACAAGAATGATAGTAGTAAGTTTATTTGTAACTCTGTAAGTCCCTATGTCTCCTGGTTACCAGTTTGCATTAAGAAATGCAGCCCTGTGATCAAGCCAAACACAATCACCAGAGCAGAGGCACAACTCCTGGTCTTCCTCATGTGATTCTTCGGCTATGATTACATAAAATCAGTGATAGTATGACTGATAACATTGCCTGTCATTTTTTTTTTTTTTCAGAAAATGAAAAAGTAGGGCTTATAGACTACTTAATCATTTCTAAGTCTTTATAAGTTACTTCATCTACTGAGAAAAAGATATAGATCTTGGAAAGATATTCTGGAAAATAAGTTTTATTCACTTCAAAGTAACTTTGATTAATATAACATACTAACTACATTCAATGAATACTGATACATATTCATTTTAATGAAAATACGATAATGAAGGTACAAGCATAATCTTAGTTTAAAAGACACATTCTCAGAAATGGCTTGACAAGAACTCTATTAGATTAAAACTTCAGAAACAATAAAACCACAGGCTGTAAACAAACAAATCTAAAGAAACAAAAAACCTGTTAAACAAAGAAAGATTAAACTCTTACAGGAATTTTTATTTTAAAATAAAAATTTAATGAGTGACTGTTAAATAATTCCTGACATAAAGGTCAAACTCAAATAGCATTATTCTAATGATTCTAAAAACAAAACAATTTTGGGTCAACTTCTCCTTTCAGATTTAAATTTGTAAATCTAACAGAAAAAAGCAATGTAGAATAGTATCAGGGAGAATGTCATGAATGAGAAAAATATAATTTCTAAGAAAAGGAAGAAAAGCTAACCCAAGTATATCTAGAAGCAACTGACTGCCTCCATTGTTGAAGATTTATTTAAACAGACAAAATCAAGATAAAAAGCATCACAAATCGTCCTTTTATTTTAGCTTGAAATAAAAAATGTAGAAATAAACTGAATGTGAAAATGATGCAAAATATATCAAAACATGTAAAAAGTCAAATACAACCATAGCTAAAATGATGTCAATACCCGAAAAACTGTACTTAGTAAATTATACATCCTTATAAGCCTTTCAAAAGCAACTACACTCTGCTAACAAAAATCTAATTATAATGCATCTTTTTGAAAAGTTCAAAAGATACATACTACTTTAGAAGATTCATATTTTCTAATGAACACCAAATGGTATCTGTAAAACTGACTTATGCTATGATAATCTAAAGTTGTTTACATACAAATATTCAATGAAGTTACCAAATTTAACATATACACAGAAAACATTTATTTTTAAAGAAAATATTTATATGGGCACTATTCTAATACTACTATATATAAACAATATATTAAAGAAAAATTACTAATTTAGAAGAAAGCATTTTCATATATCATTCCACTGATTACCAGTTCTAACTGTATTTTAATCTTTTCCATAGGATTTAAGTTTCATGCTAAAATTCATACTTAAAAACACTGAACAATACTCTGTTCTTTTAATTATTATAATACAGCCTAAAAACCCAATAGAATAACAATTTTGAAAGATATTTAAACTTACCCCATTTAATGGATATGTTTTCCATCCTAGCTCTCCCAGCACAGTTGTTGTATCAAGCAACACAACTGGAATCAAATAAACAACAAAAAAAACTTGCATGAACTTCTTAATTGATGTAAATAGAAACTAGTTATTTAAATCACTAATGTCAACTACCTTTACTATTATTCTTTGAATTAGCTTTAATAAGTTGCATGACTTACGTAAAATGAAATACTAAAGCTTAATATATAATAATAATATTGAAAGTGAAAGTGAAAGTCATTCAGTTGTGTCTGACTCTTTGCGACTCCAGGGACTCTACAATCCATGGAATTCTCCAGGCCAGAATACTAAAATTAATGTACATTAATTTTATATTTATTTTATATTTACACATTCATTTTATATTTACCTTGTGGCTCAGCTGGTAAAGAATCCACCAGCAATGCGGGAGACCTGGGTTTGACCCCTGGGTTGGGAAGATCCCCTGGAGAAGGGAAAGGCTACCCACTCCAGTATTCTAAAATAAGAAATGTGTGTTTAACAACACTAAATGAAATGGAATAACATTTTTTTAGTTCCATTTAGAAATGGAATAACATATTTTTAGTAAAAATGATAAATGTTGGAAGAGGTAAGCAAGAGAATACGACCACCAGATGACCCATAAGCAGGACCTGACTGATGGATGGGAGGCTCTTGAGCTCCTTGCCTGTCCTTAGAATGTACACTCTGCCTATCATTCCCACAGTGGTAGCTGTTCTAAGGGCAGAGCCTTGAGAGGGCAAGGTGCTGCTGAAACCATCTGTATTGTACATATGACTGAACCCTGTTGAGACCTCTAGGACTCTGGTGGTCAAGTGTAGAGGCCTACTTATTTGGCAGCTGCACAAGACAAGTCTTGTACATATAAGACTACTTATTAAACCTGCCACCTACCAGTCTGGAGTGATCTGCTCCTTCCTTTGCTCTGTCCTTGCCCCGTGTGAGTATGGGGCCACTTTGCAGACCAACAGTGAAATGTTTTCCCTCTTATTTATAAAAATAGTCATTTTTTTTACCATATTAAAGAAAGAAAAATTTTAAAGCAGGTCTGTATATTTTCTTTCTGTGTTATTAAATGACCTTGTATATTACTGGCAACACATTTTGAATAAACTCATATCTTTAAAGCATGGATTACATTATGACTGTATGCACTAGTACACTTACTGCTGAAGGAAGTAAAAGCCAAAGCAAAAACACACATTATTCCCTGACCAAAAGTAACTCATAATCTGGTTGGGAAGACATACAAACAAATAATCAGGACATACTCTCTTAAATTCTAAAATTGTAGACTACACAATAGCTTAACAATTAAATTAGGCTAAGGCAGAATGGACATGAGAATTGGACCATAAAGAAGGCTGAGCACCCAAGAATTGATGCTTTCAAACTGTGGTGCTGGAGAAGACCCTTGAGAGTTGCTTGGACTGCATGGAGATCAAACCAATCAATCCTAAAGGAAGTCAACTCTGAATATTCATTGAAAGGACTGGTGCTAAAGCTGAAGCTCCAATACTTTGGCCACTTGATGCAAAGAATTGATTCACTGGAAAAGACACTGATGCTGGGAAAGAGTGAGGGCGGGAGGAGAAGGGGACAACAGAGGATGAGATGGTTGGGTGGCATCATCAACACAATAGGTATGAGTTTGAGCAAACTCTGGCAGATAGTGAAGGACAGGGAAGCCAGGCATGCTGCAGTCCATGGGGTTTCAGAGTCAGACATGACTTAGCAGCTGAACAACAACAACAAAAAGGCTGGCATGGAGGTCTGAGATGATTTCATAGAGGAAATGCAATTTGGTCTGGGCTAGGATGAAGGGGTCTTTAATCATATGTGCTGAGAAACAAATTTATTTTAGAATACCTTCTATAAAGTCACTGAGCTATAACTAAATTAGTTCTCAGTTGCTGGAGTGGGAAGTAGGAGAGGAAAATATTTAGGGGAATTAAGAGAACGGAAATGAGGCTAGAAAGATAAATGGAGATCAACTGGGGAGTATTTTGGTAGTGTTTTCACCAAGTTAATGTGTTCAGTTCACTCACTCAGTTGTGTCCGACTTTTTGCGGCCCCATGGACTGCAGCATGCCAGGCTTCCCTGTTCATCACCAATGCCTGGAGCGTGCTCAAACTCATGTCCATTGAGTCAGTAATACCATCCAACCATCTCATCCTCTGTTGTCCCCTTCTCCTCCTGCCGTCAGTCTTTCCCAGCATCAGGGTCTTTTCCAATGAGTCAGTTCTTTGCATCAGGTGGCCAAAGTATTGGGAGTTTCAGCTTCACATACGACCCGTATTTTTAACTTCTACCTCCAAATTCCCAGTAAGGTCATGGACCAAACTGTAAGAAACAATGCTTTGGTATCTCATCTCAAGTTTTATTTGATCTAGCTAAGAAAGTGGAGGGTTTTTGGTAGTTTAAAAAAGTGCCATTAGAAATGTGTTATGTGGCATCTGTTGTTTGCTGTTTATGGTAAGGATTCTGTGACTTTTTTTTTTATTTGAATGACTGTGATATACTTTATTGATTTTTTAGTATGAAACCCTGCTTAAAGTTCTGGGATAAACTCTACATGCTCATTGCAGAATATTCTTCTAATATATTCACTAAGCATATATTTGTAAAACTGAGCTGCAATGATTTAATTAATTTTAATTATGCAAAATTGTTAAATACTTTAAAATGTGGAGAAAACAGTACAATGAGCCCTCATTGTATTAATTACCCTGCCTCAACTGTTACAAACTTATAGCCAATCTTATTTCATCTATACTTGCATACCTACTCTTACTGCAAGATTTCTTTGAAGCAAATTCTAGTAATCATCTACTTTCATCTGTAAAAATGTCAGTATGTATATCTAAGATAAAGATTCCTCTTAATATAACTATAATATCTCAATCATTACTATAAATGGTATATATTAATTAATATCATCAAATATCCAGTCAGTGTTCAATATTTCTATGGTCCCAACTTATTTTAACAGAAAATCAACATCTAAATAAGTCCATACATTACAATGAGGTCTTGTTCTCTTCATTTTTCTTTTAATTTTATAGGTCCTCACTTTTTTCTTTTTTTTTTAAGTTAGATTTTTTGAGGTATGATTTACTTACAATAAAATTCAGACTATTTAAATGAGCATTTCTAGGAATTGTGACTAACTCCGATATCACATAACTATCACTACAATCAAGCTATAGAATATTTCCATCACCACCAAAATTTCCCCTGTGATCCTTTATGGTAAATCCAGTCCCCTCAATAATCCCCAGAAACCATTAATCTGACTTGTCCCTCGATTTTAACTTTCCCATAATGTTGAATGACTGAAATCATACAGTATGATGTTTTCTGAGCCTGTTTTCTTTCACTTAGCATAACACATTTGAGATTCATTTATGTTGCTGTGTGTATCAATATATACAACTGAATACTCAGATCCTTTTTATTGCTGAAAAGTATTATATAGAATGGAATTCCCTAGCTGATGAATTTTCATGTACAGATTTTTATACAAACCAAAGTTTTAATTTCTCCATAGTAAATAGCAATTACATAAAGGATGTTTATTTTTTAAGAAACTGTCAAACTGGATTCCAAAATGGCTGTGTAGTTTTACATTCCCTTTAGTAGAATATATTATTTTCCAATTGTTCTACATATTCACTGGAAGATGTACTGTTCAGTTTTCTTTTTTTAAGGGATTCTAACCAATGTACAATAGTATCTCATTGTTTTAACTAGCCAGTTATCATTTTCACTACATGAAATAAAATTTACTAGAAAAAAATTTGACCCACAAAAGTAGTTTTACCACACATTCTAGATTTTCCTTTTTGTGAGAAATCACTGAACATAATTCCCCATTCTCTGTTTTCTTTAAATTGGTAGATATATTAAGTGGCTTGACCAGATCAAGTTTCCATTTAATTTATTTTTTATGTTTTGTAAAATTACTTCATGGGTGGTGTTTTATAGTCCTTACACCAAATCAAGGAATATATCAGTGTTTACTAGGGGCATGTAAAAAGGACTCAAGAATCAATTTGCATAAACTTCCACTGACTAAAAATAGATAATCTGAACATACACAAGATTAATTACTATAAGGTATTGAAACACTTCAAATATGCTTAAATCCATGCATTCATAATGATAAAACATACCTACTAATGTATTTTGCAGCACACTAGGAAGGCATTATTTTAAAAATTGTTAAAAAAAACTAAAAAGAATAAAATACTTATTTTGTTTTTAATATATGAACTATTTCTAAATAAAGAAATAATGAAGGAACATTCCTCTTATTGAAATATTTGAGTTAATAAATGAAGAAGGAATGACCAAATTAGGCTACAACATTTTCTATCCTTAATGAATTAATATATTTAGCTAATGACTTCCAATGCTGCTAATATCATGTAAAGAGATAAAAGAACACATAAAGGGCTAGAGCCTTTAAAAAGGCCTTCTTTATAGCTTCATTTACACCATATTAACATATAATTCTAACAAGCCTACAAGTAAAAGAAAGTACAAATGCATACACACACACACACACACACACATACACAAACACACACATGCAAATTCACAAAATGATACTTGACGGCATTTGGGTTCATTCAGCGTAAAAATAATAATCTCACATATTAGAGAAAAAAGCTGAAGTCATAATAAATATTCAAACTCCAAGCTTAAGTTATCAAATGAATATAATTTTACTTTTGGTATATACATGTTAGCTCAGTGGTAAAGAATCCACCTGCCGATAGAGGAGATGCAAGTTCAGTCCCTGGGTTGGGAAGATCCTGTGGAGAAGGAAATGGCAACCCGACTCCTGTATTCTTGCCTGGGAAATCCCATGGACAGAGGAGACTAGCAGACTATAATCCATGGGGTCAAAAAAGAGTCAGACACAACTTAGCGAACAAACAACAATATACTATAGAAAAGAATTCAGAAATGTGTAATAGCAGAATCTACTTTGGGGCACTCAAAAATGTAATGTTACTCATTTAACACATTTATATTTTGGAATACATCATTCATGTATGACTCTTCGTGACCCCATGGACTGGAGCCTAGCAGGCTCCTCTGTCCATGGGATTTTCCAGGCAAGAATACTCAAGTGAGCTGCCATTTCCTACTCGAGGGGACCTGGCGTGGATTGAACCCGTGTCTCCTGCGTTGCAGCAGATTCTTTACCACTAAGCCACCTGGAAGCTTATTCTTTCCCTAGCAGGCTGATTAAGTAATGATACTAATTCAGCCAGATAGGCTTCCCAGTTGGTGCTAGTGATAAAGAACCTACCTCCCACTGCAGGAGACCTAAGAGACATGGGTTTGATCCCTGGGTCAGGAAGATCCTCTGGAGAATGGCATGGTAACCCACTCCATTTCTTGCCTTGAAAATCCCGTGAACAGAAGAGCCTGGCAGGCTCCAGTTCACAGGGTCGCAGAGAGTTGAATACGACTGAAGTGACAGCAAGCATACATACAGGAAGGATGCTTTATGTGTTTCCTTCCTCTAGGAATCCCACATTGCCCTATAAATTCTTTTTTTTTTTTTAATGCTCAAATTACAGGTGAGAAAACTAAGGCTTAGGGAGCTTACATATTTTCCCTAGGATCACAAAGTGATTCCAACCAAGGAAATTCATGCTGGAATAAGGAAGGAAGGAAGCGAAAGTCACTCAGTCGTGTCCAACTCTTTGCGACCCCATGGACTACACAGTCCACGGAATTCTCCAGGCCAGAATACTGGAGTGGGTAGCCATTCCCTTCTCCAGGGAATCTCCCCAGAGTAGAGATCAAACCCAAATCTCCCACATTGTGGGTGGATTCTTTACCAGCTGAGCCACAAGTGAAGCCCAAGAATACTGAAGTAGGTAGCCTATCCCTTTTCCAGTGGATCTTCCCCACCCAGGAATCAAACCAGGGTCTCCTGAATTGCAGGCAGATTCTTACCCAGACCAACTAAGCTATCAGGGAAGTGGATACACAACTCCTTTAAAAATTTAAAGTGTTATATTCCTTCCTTTTAAGTTTGAATATAAAACTTCATTATTTGTTTTTCTATTTTTATTTTTGTAGATGCAGAGAAAAATCACCATTTACTTTCCTGATTCCAAATCTAGATAAGTTTATATTCTACTTTTCTCATCAATGGGTTCTACAGATGCTTTATTGGTATCATGCCATTTAAATCAGGGAGTTTATTGGAGTACAGAGTTTAAAATTCCCTAATATTGAAGTCTACCAATGAATATTTCTTTTGCATAGACTGTCAAAATAATTAATTGATTAACTGAGGTAATTCTTTTTTAAAATATATTTGGGCTGCTCAATTCTTAAAATGTTTATAATTTGTAAACTGAAGTATAATCATTTCAAAATAAACAAAAAAAGAAAATGTGTACATATCTACAACCGTGAAGATCCTTAGGAGCACCTTTTTTGTTTATTAGTAGATTCATGAAACAAGATTTACATAACTGGTTTACCTTCCTTATTAAACTGCAATCATACCTTCTAAAAATTCATAAGAACAGCAAAATTTCAAATTTGCATTCCTGACAGGTGAAGGATGCATTAATATCAAAATAAAACCAAGGATTTATTTTTATTTTTAACACCATTACATGTGACATATGTTTAAATTTTATCAGTTGCTTCATAGACAAAAACCCCACAAACTCAGATTTTTCAGGCATGCTAATTACATTGGACCCAGCAAGGTGAGAGCTCCTCCTGCTGGCTTTAAATAAAAGTTATCTAGTCCTTACTAGAGTGCAAAAATACTGTAAACTAAGGGAGGAAAAGAACCCATCTCAATATTAATTTCAGTAAAACTCAATACTCTATTATTTTTAATTTATCAGCAAGATTTTAAATATGGCAAGATTAACACCACTGATTTGTTTAGGGGTTACACATGAAAATATAACTATTTATTCATATCATAATAAATGAGAAACAGGATAAACTAACAATACATTAAAGTAGTAGGTTAGGGTTATCAAACTAAAGTTTTAACATGTTTATTTCATTTAATAAGCAACATAATGCATAGAATAGGTTAAACTATGCACAATTTCCCTATCAACTTTCAGAAATAAATCTCTAGCATATCTTTCTCTGAAAATATTTCTTAATTTATTAGTGTTCCCTTTACTCATTCTTTGGAAGTTACAAGAAAATGTTATTGTAGTTAAAAGAAGATACCAAATGACAAAGACAAGGTTGATAGCACTGGATTAAATGTGAGAGTAATAAGTACCCAACATTAAGAAGTTCAATGTCAATTTCTTTCCTTTGAATAACTTATTGAGTATTTATATTCTTTTCAGTAAATTTAAGACGTAGTACTTTAAAAACATTTAGAAAGATGGCAACGATGACCTATATGCAAGACAGCAAAAGAGACACAGATGTAAAGAACAGTCTTTTGGACTCTGTGGGAAAAGGCGAGGGTGGGATGCTTCGAAAGAATAGCATTGAAACATGTACATGATCATATGTGAAGCAGAGCGCCAGTCCAGCTTCGATGCATGAGACAGAGTGCTCAGGGCTGGTGCACTGGGATGACCCTGAGGGAGGGGATGGGGAAGGAGGTGGGAGGGGGGTTCAGGATGGAGAACTCGTGGCTGACTCATGTCAATGTATGGCAAAAACCACTACAACAGTGTAATTAGCCTCCAATTAAAATAAACAAACAAATTTTAAAAAGCTATTTTTTAAAAACAATTAGCATATAGGTTTACAGTATATAATAGAAGATCATCTTCATTCCAACTGCACAATAAAAAAAGATGAGATTTTATTTAATACAGCATTTTGAAAAATTAAACAATAAGAGATCAATCAACCCACTAAGAAAGTAGTTATTCTTTCAGGATAGTTTTGCTATAAAAATTCAAGTTAATGGCATGTGAATCGAGTCCAAAAATTTATCAATATTTTTAAACATTTAGACAGCAGTAAACACTGGTTTAGAATTTTCTCCAACAGACTTCTTACAAAGACCCATAGAGATAAAGTCACTTAGTAACAAGTTGGTAGAGATTTTAGTTAGTTCCATATTCCATTGACTGTTAACACACTTACCACCTCCCATAACATAGGTAAAATAAGGGAACACTTCTGACATCATGACCAGATATAAAACAATCACAGAATAATTTGAATTATAGGCACAGATATATAAGCACATAGGTATCTATTAATATCCACCTATCTATAAACAGCAGTAGTCTACTTCAATATCCACCTGTTTAAATCCTATTTTAACTGGCACTTAGGTTACCATATTAACTAATGTTTTGACATAACTGCATGTGTTTGATGGGCAAAAATCAGTTTTAAATTTCAGATACTATGGGTTTTTACCCTCACAGAGAGTCAGAATCAATATTTAATTTCTAAAAATAAATCAAACACAGATTGCTTTAAGTAAACATAGGATTATTATGTTTACCCCTTAGTATGTCCCTCTGAATATTGACATTTTCCAAGGAAACTCATTCCTTCTTAAATATATTAATAACAAAGTACTTTTATCTAGAAACTGAGATCAATACTTGTTCATTAAGAATACTTACAGCATTTCATTTTGTCACAGCTTTACTATTTTTCTTGTTGCTTGTTTGTTTTTAATACAGGTGCTGTTTATGGTTATTTTGTCTACCCTAGGTGAGAGTTGGGAAATCGTACTTGAAAGATAAGGTAATATGACCACAGAGACTTTAAATAGCTTTCTCAAGATTAGAGAATAAAATCAGTATATAACAAGTGAACTCACAACCTTCAGCTTTCTACTCTAATAGAAAATAATCTTTTATTTTTTTTTCCCAGAAAGCAGGTTCAAACATCTGTCTCTGTCCCTTCTTGAAAAAAAAAAATCACTGTTTTTTAGTTCTGATGGAAAAATAAGCTATAATAACCAGAAACTACCTTCCTTAATTATCACGTTAAACCAGAAAAGCAGGGGGTGGAGGAGCGGTGTGGAATTCAAGCTGGTTTGCTTTTTAGAAGGCAAGTTATACCAATGAGTCCCTCCTATTTTACTCAAAAGAAACCTTATATGGTTATCCTGCTTGACATAGATGTTTATGCTTCAGTCCCATAATCATCTCTAAAGTCTGCCATTAGACAGGAGGGCTTACCACAGAGATGAAGGAGAACCGCAGGTGGATCTAAACCCATCACAAGGTCACTGAGAGATTTTGGTCTGCTCCCTCTGGGCTCCTGAACAAGGTCTTTAAGACTTATCAATGAGTCACCTCAAGTCATGCTTTCCCCATAAATTGTTCAATTATCTACCAGCTTAAAGAAAAAAAAAAGAAAGGAAATTTTGTATGTTACAAATTAATAGCAATATTATAATACTTTCATTTTGACATCTTCAACTCTTTGACCTACAAGGAAACTAAGTATTGAAAACTTCATCTGCTTCAAAGTTTTAATAGGTAGAAGAGACTACTTGGCTTTAGTCTTAAATTTTCTAATCTTATATTTCATAAACATGATTTTTTCATCTCTCACAGAAACTCACAACATAAACTCACTCAAAAACTCCACTTAGCTCAAACCACTGCACTTTCTCCGCATCACTTACACAGCATCAGAGCGGCTTCTTGTGTTTCTAGTTCATTTCTTTCTCACACTTCTCACTTGTTTTCCGTGGCTTTGAACATTTTCCTTTTTCTTTAAAGTCAAGGTATTAAAGGAGCTTAAATCTTTGTTTTTATAGCTCTGATAAAAGAGATTATGACTGCTTATTTGGAAGTCTTTATCTACAATGTAATGTACATCTCAATGCAAAATCATTTCTATATAATGGAAGAAAAGTCTAAAAAAACCTATTGAAACCCTTACCTTAAAACCAAAGTGGCTCTGCATTGAGAAGGAAGAAATGGTTTTTACTGGACTGTAAGAAAAACTTATGAGTGAAAAAGAATCTTTTCTTTTTTCCTTGAAAATGGAAAGAAAAAAGAATTTTTCCTAGATTGTTTTTTTCTTCCATTACACTTACATAGACATGATAGAAAGTTTTACTTCCTTCTTTATGACATGATAGTGAAAATATTTTATTTGATTTTATATGATGATATTTTAATATTATTTCAACAAACATTAATTGAGTTTCTCCAATATTTAGACTCTATATTAACAAATGGAGGGTATAGAAAGTTTATAAGATACAATGTCTACCCAGAGGAGTATTTGGTCTTATTTTTCCACTCCAGCTGTTATATTTTTGTGTCAACTCGCATGCCATAGTTAATTCAAACATGTAAATAGTAAAACAGATTAAAACACTCTTATTCAGAAGGTGCAGAAGAGGAAAGGCTGAAGCTATTTTCTAGAATGTACAGAGTTAAATTGCTTTTCTAAAAGGGCGGACACCAAATAGTACATCAACGTCACCATCAAAACTGTGGGTAATTGGACCACTTATCTCAGTTTCTAAAGAAGTGCCAAGGAATGAACAGACTGTAGAAGAGAATCCCAGTAGACAACAAGAAGAGAAATAACAATTTCCTACCTGAAGGGTACTGTTGTCCAAAGTAGTACCAAATACAGGAAATATCTGCTAAATTTTTCGGAAGAGACATAGTGTTTTACTTAGAGTGGGAGATTTTAAAAGTTAAACATCAGATGCAAACATGATCTAATCTAAGTTTTAATCATCATAAATAAATAAAAGTACCAGGTAAAAACAATAATTGTATTGTCAAATTTTCAAATATAAACTTTAAAAGGACAGCATTCTCATCTTTGTTCAACGAAATTATAGCCAAATAAAGAAGGGTTCCCTGTTTGCTCTGCTGGAAATGGATCTGCCTGCAATGCAGGAGACTCTGGTTCGATTTCTGGGTCGGGAAGATCCCCTGGAGAAGGGAACGGCTACCCACTCCAGTATTCTGGCCTGGAGAATTCCATGGACTGTATAGTCCATGGGGTTGCAAAGAGTCAAACACAACTGATTGACTTTCACTAAAGATATATTAATTTTCAAGTCAGTTCTGCCCACATAATACAAGCTCCTAAAAGGAAGGGTCTGTCTATGTATGTGTATACATTTGTTGAATAAAATAAGTGAATGAATGAACAAGCGAATGAGTGTGGGCAAGAAACTCACATCCTGGGTAAAAATACTCTTAATTAAATACTGAAAAAGGTGTGCAGGATTAGTGGGAAGGCAGGCACTGCAGGAAATTTAAAGGCTACTGAACTTCAGTTTGTATGGGAAGGTCAAAGGTTATCTTATATGATCTCTCTCAGATGTGGTTAAGGACAAAATGAGTAGGTGTTTGCATGGAGCACAGAATGGATTGTGAGAAGATGTTTTCTGTACTTTTTGGAGTCCCTGCTCTGCTCTACCTGGTCCCTATATTTTCATCACAGAGTGCCCTCAGGCTGCACTCTGAATCCAAACCCTTGCATCTATATCCATCTCTGACATTACAGTGTTCAAATCATCCTCCTCTATCTGCTGCCCCACTGAAAGCATTTATCATAGTAAGAAAACACCTTAACTAAAACAGCACATAGATGTGCTTGCGTTAGTTGCTCAGTCGTGTCCGACTCTTTGGACTCCATGGACCACAGCCCACCAGGCTTCTCTGTCCTTGAGATTCTCCAGGCAAGAATACTGGAGTGGATTGCCATTCCCTTCTCCAGAGGAACTGCTCGACCCAAGGATTGGACCCTTGTCTCCTGCATTGCAGGCAGATTCTTTACCATTTGAGCTACAAGGAGATCCTTAAAGATGGGCTTATGAATACTCATTTCCCCTTATCCCTTCCACCCTACTTATTTATTTACTCAGTTTAAATTTGAACTGATTACAACACCTTTGCTGAGATTAACTTGGGTTTTTCTTCATGGTATATCTAAAATCACACTACATAAACAGTACCTCAAAGAAATATTCTGAAAGAGAATTCCTGAAATCCCAGTTTATAGCACTTAAAAAGATATTATTCTCTTGTTTAGAATATATCTTCTATCTACTTCCTGGGTTCTATACCTGGCTCTACTATTGTGTACTTTGGTAAACTTAGTTAAGTAAAAATTCTTATTCTACCAATTGCTGGGAGTTACTCTGCCTTAAATCAAGCAAGTAACTCTCTAAGCCTTAGAATCTGACTTTCAACACACTCTAATCTTGTTAGCTACTCTACTAGGATGGAATGTAAAGGAAGACAAAGTAAAACAAAAGTTGGCTCATTGTTTTGTGGGTGATGATTGTCTCTCCTTTGCCCTTTGAATTTAACTTATTAGTTGATCTACTCAAAGAGTGTTCAGAAAGGATGTAAGACAATGATTTTTTCCTTAGGTTTCCCCAACCCTGTCTCCCGCTGATCCCAAAAATATTACTCTAGCTTCTTTTGTCTCTAAAAATGGTACAACTAAATTGTCCCTGTCTAAATCAGCTAAATTGTTTATGAACAATAACATTTCACAGTCAGTTGCTTACAAAACACGGTTGTCAGGTCATGAAACTTGATAATCTGTTCATATAATGACATACATTCTGGGGATATGCTACAAAAGAATAATTTGAATAAAAATGCAATTTTAACTCTTTTATCATAATTTCAACATCCTTGACTGCCCAAAGAATGTGTGTTATCTTCTGAATCATAAATTAAACTGTACTGAAGATATTGTTAAGTAACATTGCCTGTGGAACAGGTTAGTCTATAACAAGAGAAATAGACAGTAAAAAGGTAAAGACAAAATATTAAGAAAACCAGGTGTCATATATTTACAAATTAAACAGCTATTTAGCATAATTATTTGATAAATAAAGTTACGAGAATTATGTAGGACAACTTCCTGCTAGAAACTATTGAGGAAATGACAGACCAAATGCGATGCCAGATTTAGAGGCTCATGAATGAACTGCAAGACAACTGATCTTCTGTGGCATATTTCTGTACTGCAGAGGAGTCAGGGTGAGGAATGGCTCATAAATGAAACATTGACAAATGTAACCCATGCCAAGAGCAGCATGGCTTCAGTATATAGAAAAGAATGACAGATGGAAGCTTTATTGTTAGCAGAAAAAATAAAAGGAAAAAAACATAAAAAAAAAAAAAAAAAAAAAACCCTGGCATTATAATCATCACCCTGTCGGGAGGCAGATCATTAAGTGCCATTGTTATAGTGTTTATCAACAGGATCCTGTGCAGTAAAGTAAATGCAATAGAAATGATAATGAAATTTTAATATTTAGGCAAATGGAGAATACTTTATTGAACATAGGTTTCCCAAGTATAATTAAGCAAAAGAAAGCATGCTTTCATAAGACATCTATCAGTTTCAATTTACTGTTTACTCAAGACACAAACTATAGTAAGAAATGTAAAATGTTGAGAAACTCTTAGTGAATTCATCAGAAACCAAGGACCATCTTCAGCATTCATGGCTGAGAAGCTCAATTTTTATTATTCTGAGTGATCATAGTTTAGAAGATTAAATCCTGCTAATCAGGCATACAGGAGATTAATTTATAAATGAGATGGACTATTTATTCACTAATGATTTGTCTCCTCAGGGAATCTCCATCTCTGCAGGTAAATATATCAAGAGACCAAATTGTAGATCAAAGATTCCTTGGAAAGTACTAAATTATCAGAAAAGAGTAACCCTGTTTTACTTTTTAAATACATTTATGTTAACTTAGAAAATTAAAAAAAAATTATCTACCCATTATAAAGCTCTTGAATGGTGTTGAAAAGCAAACAAATAAAAACAACAAAAACTTTTGTTGTTGATCTACTTAGTTTTTCATATACTACAACTTTGGAATTTCAAACACTATGTACAAACAATATACAGTTTCCACAGTTCAGTTCAGTTCAGTTGCTCAATTGTGTTCAACACTTTGTGACTCCATGGACTGCAACATGCTAGGCTTCCCTGTCCATCACCAACTCCCAGATCTTGCTCAAACTCATGTCTGAGGAGCTGGTGTGCTATCTAACCATACCATCTCATTCTTTGTTGTCCCCTTCACCTCCTGACTTCAATCTTGCCCAGCATCAGGGTCATTTACAATGAATCAGTTCTTTGCATCAGGTGGCCAAACTCTGGAGTTTCAGCTTCAGCATCAGTCCTTCCAATGAATATTCAGGACAGATTTTCTTTAGATTGACTGGTTACATCTCCTTGCAGACCAAAGGACACTCAAGAGTCTTCTCCAACACCACAGTTCAAAACCGTCAATTCTTCAGCATTCAACCTTCTTTATGGTCCAACTCTCACATCCATACATGACTACTGGAAACCGTAACTTTGACTAGACAGACCTTTGTTAGCAAAGTAATGTCTCTGCTTTTTAACATGCTGTCTAGGTTGGTCATAGCTTTTATGCCAAGAAGCAAGTGTCTTTTAATTTCATGACTGCAGTCACCATTTGCAGTGATCTTGGAGCCCAAGAAAATAAAGTCTCTCACTGTTTCCATTGTTTCCCCATCTTCTCAGCATGAAGTCATGAAACTAGATGACAAGATCTTTGTTTTTCTAATGTTGAGTTTTAAGTCAGCTTTTTCACTCTCGTCTTTCACTTTCATCAAGAGATTCTTTAATTCCTCTTTGCTTTCTGTCATGAGTGGTATCTGAATATCTGAGGTTATTGTTAATTCTTCCAGCTATCTTGATCCCAGCTTGAGCTTAATCTAGCCTGCCATTTGGCATGATGTACTCTGCATATAAGTTAAATAGTGACAATATACAGACTTGATATACCCTTTTCCCAATTTGGGGGTAGCCTGTTGTTCAATATATAGTTCTAAATGTTGTTTCTTGACCTCCACATAGGCTTCTCAGGAGACAGGTAAGGTACTCTGGTGGTTCCATTTCTTAAAGAATTTTACACAGTTGGTTGTGATCCACACAGTCAAAGACTTTTGTGCAGTCAACAAAAAAGCAGAAGTAGATATTTTTTTAGAGCTCTCTTGCTTTTTCTATGACCCAACAGATGACAGCAATTTGAACTCTGTTTCCTCTGCCTTTTCTCAATCCAGTTTGAACATCTGGAAGTTCATGGTTCATGTACTGCTGAAGCCTGGCTTGGAGAATTTTGAGAATTACCTTGCTAGCATGTGAGATGAGTGCAACTATGCAGTAGTTTGAGCATTCTTTGGGATTGCATCTCTTTGAGATTGGAATGAAAACTGACTTTTCCAGTCTTGTGGCTACTGCTGAGTTTTCCAAATTTGCTGGTATATTGAGTACAGCACTTTCACAGCATCATCTTTTAGCATTTGAAATAGCTCAACTGGAATTTCATCACCTCCACTAGCTTTGTTAGTAGTGATGCTTCCTAAGGTCGACTTGACTTCACATTCCAGGATGTCTGGCTCTAGGTGAGTGATGACACCATCATGTTTATCTGGGTCATGAAGACTTTTTTTTATATATAGTTCTTCTGTGTATTCTTGCCAGCTCTTCTTAATATCTTCTGCTTCTGTTAGGTCCATACCTTTTCTGCCCTTTATTGTGCCCATCTTTGCATGAACTGTTCCCTTGCTGTCTCTAATTTCCTTGAAGAGATCTCTAGTCGTTCCCATTCTATTGCTTTCCTCTATGTCTTTGTATTGATCACTGAAGAAGGCTTTCTTATATCTCTGGGCCATTATTTGAAACTCTGAATTCAGATGGGTATATCTTTCTTTTTCTCTTTGCCTTTCGCTGCTCTTCCCGTCTTCAGCTATTTGTAAGGCCCTCTCAGACAACCGTTTAGTCTTTTTGCATTTCTTTTTCTTGGGAATGGTCTTGATCACTGTCTCCTATACAATGTCACAAACCTCTATCCATATTTTTCAGGCAGTCTTTCTTTCAGATCTAATCCCTTATATCTATTTGTCACTTCCACTGTATAAGCATAAGGGATTTGATTTAGGTCATACCTGAATGGTCTAGTGGCTTCCCTACGTTTTACAATTTAAGTCTGAATTTGGCAATAGGGAGTTCATGATCCTAACCACAGTCAGCTCCCGGACTTGCTTTTGCTGACTATAGAGCTTCTCAAACTTTAGGTGCAAAAAGTATCAATCAGTCGGTACAGTCACACAGTTGAGTCTGATGCTTTGCAACCCCATGGACTGCAGCATGCCAGTCTTCCCTGTCAATCACAAGCTCCTGGAGCTTGCTCAAACTCAAGTCCACTGAGTTGGTGATGTGATCCAACTATCTCATGCTCTGTCCTCCCCTTCTCCTCCTGCCTTCAATCTGGCCAGCATCAGGGTCTTTTCCAATGAATTAGTTCTTTGCACCAGGTGGTCAAACTAATGGAGCATCATCTTCAGCATCAGACCTTCCAATGAATATTCAGGACTGATTTCTTTTAGGATTGACATATTTGATAACCTTGCAGTCCATGGGACTCACAAGAGTCTTCTCCAACACTATAGCTCAAATCCATCAATTTTTCAGCACTCAGCTTGCTTTTTTTTTTTCCATTTATTTTTATTAGTTGGAGGCTAATTACTTTACATCATTGCAGTAGTTTTTGTCATACATTGAAATGAATTAGCCATGGATTTACATGTATTCCCCATCCTGGTGCCCCCCCCCCCCGCCACCTCCCTCTCCACCCGATCCCTCTGGGTCTTCCCAGTGCACCAGGCCCCAGCACTTGTCTCATGCACCCAACCTGGGCTGGTGATCTGTTTCACCCTAGATAATATACATGTTTCGATGCTGTTCTCTTGAAACATCCCACCCTCACCTTCTCCCAGAGTCCACAAGTCTGTTCTGTACATCTGAGTCTCTTTTTCTGTTTTGCATATAGGGTTATCGTTACCATCTTTCTAAATTCCATATATATGTGTTAGTATACTGTAATGGTCTTTATCTTTCTGGCTTACTTCGCTCTGTATAATGGGCTCCAGTTTCATCCATCTCATTAGAACTGATTCAAATGAATTCTTTTTAATGGCTGAGTAATATTCCATGGTGTATATGTACCACAGCTTCCTCATCCATTCATCAGCTGATGGGCATCTAGGTTGTTCCATGTCCTGGCTATTATAAACAGTGCTGCGATGAACATTGGGGTGCATGTGTCTCTTTCAGATCTGGTTTCCTTGGTGTGTATGCCCAGAAGTGGGAATGCTGGGTCATATGGCAGTTCTATTTCCAGCTTTTTAAGAAATCTCCACACTGTTTTCCATAGTGGCTGTACTAATTTGCATTCCCACCAACAGTGTAAGAGGGTTCCCTTTTCTCCACACTCTCTCCAGCATTTATTGTTGTAGACTTTTGGATAGCAGCCATCCTGACTGGCGTATAATGGTACCTCATTGTGGTTTTGATTTGCATTTCTCTGATAATGAGTGATGTTGAGCATCTTTTCATGTGTTTGTAAGCCATCTGTATGTCTTCCTTGGAGAAATGTCTGTTTAGTTCTTTGGCCCATTTTTTGATTGGGTCATTTATTTTTCTGGAGTTGAGCTGGAGGAGTTGCTTGTATATTTTTGAGATTAATCCTTTGTCTGTTGCTTCATTTGCTATTATTTTCTCCCAATCTGAGGGCTGTCTTTTCACCTTACTTATAGTTTCCTTTGTTGTGCAAAAGCTTTTAAGTTTCATTAGGTCCCATTTATTTTTGCTTTTATTTCTAAAATTCTGGGATGTGGGTCATAGAGGATCCTGCTGTGATTTATGTCGGAGAGTGTTTTGCCTATGTTCTCCTCTAGGAGTTTGATAGTTTCTGGTCTTACATTTAGATCTTTAATCCATTTAGAGTTTATTTTTGTATATGGTGTTAGAAAGTGTTCTAGTTTCATTCTTTTACAGGTGGTTGACCAGTTTTCCCAGCACCACTTGTTAAAGAGGTTGTCTTTTTTCCATTGTATATCCTTGCCTCCTATATCTACCTAAAGAAACAAAAGACCTATACATAGAAAACTATAAAACACTGATGAAAGAAATCAAAGAGGACACAAACAGATGGAGAAATATACCGTGTTCATGGATTGGAAGAATCAATATTGTCAAAATGGCTATACTACCCAAAGCAATCTATAGATTCAATGCAATCCCTATCAAACAACAATGGTATTTTTCACAGAACTAGAACAAATAATTTCACAATTTGTATGGAAATACAAAAAACCTCGAATAGCCAAAGTAACCTTGAGAAAGAAGAATGGAACTGGAGGAATCAACCTGCCTGACTTCAGACTATACTACAAAGCTACAGTCATCAAGACAGTATGGTACTGGCACAAAGACAGAAATATAGATCAATGGAACAGAATAGAAAGCCCAGAGATAAATCCACGAACCTATGGTCACCTTATCTTCGACAAAGGAGGCAAGGATATACAATGGAAAAAAGCTTTCTTTATTGTCCAACTCTCACACCTCTAGATGACTACTAGAAAAACCATAGCTTTGACTAGACGGACCTTTGTTGGCAAAGTAATGTCTCTGGTTTTTAATATGCTGTCTAGGTTGGTCAGAGTTTTTCTTCCAAGGAGCAAGTGTCTTTTAATTTCATGGCTAAAGTCACCACCTGCAGTGGTTGGCCCCAAAAAATAAGGTGTCTCACTCTTTCCATTGTTTCCCCATCTGTTTGCCATGAAGTGATGGGACTGGATGCCACAGTCTTAGTTTTCTGAATGTTGAGTTTTAAGTCATCTTTTTTGCTCTCCTCTTTCACTTTCATCAAGAAGCTCCTGATGAAAGTTCTTCTTCACTTTCTGATATAAGGGTTGTGTCATCTGTGTATCTGAGGTTTTTGATATTTCTCCTGGAAATTTTGATTCCAGCTTGTGCTTCAACCAGCCTGGCATTTCACATGAAATACTCTGATATAAGTTAAATAAGGAGGGTGATAGTATACAAACTGGATGTACTCCTTTTCCAATCTGGAACCAGTCTGTTGTTCCATGAAAGTGAACATCGACCTTTTAGGAATCAGTGAACTAAAGTGGACTGCAATGGGCAAATTTACCTCAGATGACCATTAAATCTACTACTGTGGACATGAATCCCTTAGAGGTAATGGAGTAGCCATCATAGTCAACAAAAGAGTCCAAAATGCAGTACTTGGATGCAATATCAAAAACGACAGAATGATCTCTGTTGGTTTCCAAAAAAACCATTCAATATCACAGTAATCCAAATCTGTGACCCAACCAGTGATGCTAAAGAAGCTGAAGTTTAATGTTCTATGAAGACCTACAAGACCTTCTAGAACTAACACCACAAAAAGCTGTCCTTTTCGTTACAGGGGACTGGAATGCAAAAGTAGCAAGTCAAGAGATACCTAGAGTAACAGGCAAACTTGGCCTTGGAGTACAGAATGAAGCAGGGCAAAGGCTAACAGAGTTTGCCAAGAAATCACATTGGTCGTAGCAAACACCCTCTTCCAACAACACAAGAGAAGACTCTACACATGGACACCACCAGATGGTCAATTCTGAAATCAAACTGATTATGTGCTTTGAAGCCAAAGATGGAGAAGCTCTATACAGTCAGTAAAAACAAGACTGGGAGCTGACTGTGGCTAGGATCATGAACTCCTTATGGCCAAATTCAGACTTAAAATGAAAAACGTAGGGAAGCCACTAGACCATTCAGGTATGACCTAAATCAAATCTCTTACGATTATACAGTGGAAGTGACAAATAGATTCAAGGGATCAGAACTGATAGAGTGCCTGAAGAATTACAGGCAAAGGTTCATGACATTGTATAGGAGGCAGGAATCAAGACCATCCCTAAGAAAAAGTAATGCAAAAAGGCAAAATGGTTGTCTGAGGAGGCCTTACCAATAGCTGGGAAAAGAAGAAAATCTAAAGGCAAAGGAGAAAAGGAAAGATACACCCATTTGAATGCAGAGTTCCAAAGAATAGCAAGGAGAGATAAGAAAGCCTTCCCCAGTAATCAATGCAAAGAAATAGAGGAAAACAATAGAATGGGAAAGACCAGTGATCTCTTCAAGAAAATTAGTGATACAAAGGAAACATTTCATACAAAGATGGGAAAAATAAAGGACAGAAATGGTATGGACCTAACAGAGGCAGAAGATTTTAAAAAGAAATGGCAAGAATACACAGAAGAACTACACAACAAAGATCTTCAGGACCCAGATAACCACAATGGTGCAATCACTCACCTAGAGCCAGACATCCTGGAATGCAAAGTCAAATGGGCCTTAAGAAGCATCACTATGAACAAAGCTAGTGAACGTGATGGAATGGTTCAGCTATTTCAAATCCTACAAGATGATGCTGTTAAAGTGCTTCAATCTGATTTCAGTTTTGACCATCTGGTGATGTCCATGTGTAGAGACTTCTCTTCTGTTGTTGGAAGAGGGTGTTTGCTATAACGGGTGTGTTCTCTTGGCAAAACTGTGTTAGCCTTTATCCTGCTTCATTTTGTACTCCAAGGCCAAACCTTCCTGTTACTCCAGGTATCTCCTGACTTCCTACACTTGCATTCCAGTACCCTATAATGAAAAGGACATCTCTTTTGGTATTAGTTTCCATAGTTATAGGCCATCTAATATTGGCTAAATTTTGGAAGGCTTTATTTTTTTTTAAGAAATTTTGTTCTATTTGAAGACTTTAATTACAAAACAGCATGTATTTTTTTTTTTCCAAAAAAGATTCTTACAAGTGAGTAAAATGAATCCCAGTTACCGAAGGATTTGATATGGTTTCAAAGAAGAAAAGACAATAATATTTGCTGATGACTTAGGAAGAACTTAAAGTTTTAGGCATGATGTCAACAATTATTTGGCCAGATTGTTTATGTTTTGTGTTTTTCATTATGAAGGTAAGCATACTGCAGTCCTTATTTTTATTGACAAAGAATGAAAAGGGAAGTTTTTGAGCAACTTAATAGTTTGTTTTTCCTTTCTTAATGACTTAATTTCATCATATGATCCAAAACTACCATATTTTAAGTAATACACTATTGCACATTATTGAAGAATCTGTTCTTTATTGTTTTCACACACTAAAGAGATAACTTATTAATTTTGGAGTTTTAACTATTATTTCAAGCTATCAATCTAGCTCCAAAATAGTGAAAGTGAAAGTCAATCAGTCGTGTCCGACTCTTTGTGACCCCATAGACGGCAGCCCACCAGGCTCTCCCCTGGACTACAAGGAGAGCAAACAAGTCAATCCTAAGGAAAATCAATCCTGAATATTCATTGGAAGGACTGATGCTGAAGCTGAGACTCCAATACTTTGGCCACCTACTGCAAAGAAATGACTCATTTGAAAACACAGTGATGCTGGGAAAGATTGAAGGCAGGAGAAGGTGACAAGAAAGGATGAGATGGTTGGTTTCATCACCGACTCAATGGACATGAGTTTGAGCAAGCTCTGGGAGTTGGTGATGGACAGGGAAGCCTGGCATGTTGCAGTCCATGGGTTCACAAAGAGTCGGAGACGACTGAGCAATTAAACTGAACTGAACTGAACTGAACTTCCTGCTTGGAATACTCCTGTTCTTTTGGTCCCATGAGGTGATCCCTAGTCACCAGTTACAGCTTAACCTAAATGTTATTTCTTTCGTAATTTACCCCCATAAGATGAAGATGCTCTTATTCCCACATCCTATTGAAATTTTCACATACTTCATTTACAGCAATTATCTTACTTTATTTTACCACACAGTATGTATTTCTTTGTATAACTGTTTTTCCATAGACTCTAAATTCCTTGAAGGCCAGAACTGTGTATTTTAATCTTCACAGTCTTCCTCAAGTTACTTTTAAAAAAGAGAGTAACTGAATAGAACAAAATGAAAATGAACAGATGAGGAATTTAGAATATCTAAATATATATATAACTGCAGTTACTAAAGGCTCAAAATGTCAATAAAATAGTAAAAAAATATAGTAAACTTTCATTATCTGCAAAGTACTGAGAAGAGTACATTGAGGAGGGAGTAATTAAGGTCTGTGATTATAAATCCAGTGTTTCAAAAGCAATAGGTAATAAAAGAACTTTGCATTTTTTAATTAAATTATGTCAAAAGAAATTACTAGAGCAGAGTCAAAACACTGGCAAAGCCACAATAATAATCTTGAAATCCTGATCATGTGGGGAAGAAAAAAACAATACTGAAATGAAATCATTACTGAAGCAAAAGAAATTTCAATGGAAACCTGGTAGTGGAGATTTCATATGAATATAAAATATGTATTATTTATGTATACAATATAAAGTATATATCAAGCAGTCAGGCATATTTTTTCAGATTTTTAAAATATATATGTATGTGTGTATATATATATATATACACACAGAAACATATGCACATATATATATACACACATATGAACACAATCTGAAAGAATACACTTAAATATAAGAAAAATATATGCCTATGAACAGAGAGAACCATCTACTCAAAATACATCCATTGGTGATTTTGCCAAAGGAAACAGTCAAGGTATTATGGCCACTGAAGCTGGAGAATGGTTGAGGCATACAGAGGTGGTAACAACATCTCTGAAGTTAAATGCAGGGACCCTACTGATTGGCCATTCCATCTTGAAGTGACCAGAATGATACCTTTTATTGAGCCCTCTTTGGTTGGGTTTGCATAGATTTTCAAACTTTCAGCAAAGTTACTTTATTAGGCACTAGATATACTGAAACCTCAGAAAATAAGGAAAATATTAACAATTCTTCATGCCTATTATTGCTCTGCTACATAGCTATAGTTTTTGATCATGTGCCTTTGTGCCATAGAGTAGCAAACTGTAAATTGAGGTAAGTCTGGAAACCCCTATATAGTCAAGATTTCATACAGTTACTGGGGAAAAAGTCCTCTCTTTTCCATGCAGGGGAGCTGAACTGACAATAATTAGCAGTATGTACGTTACTTTGAGCATGAGGTCAGTGGTAACTGTCTCCCATACCTTGTTTGGGCAATGATATCCTAGTCATTTTGCTAACAGAAAAACGTATGACATATTAAAAGAGTTTTAACTAAAGGATTCCACAACACACCTATTATATAATAGTTCTGTCTAAAGCCCCAGCCCTAGGAAAGGAAGCTACTAACGTGAAATACACTGAAGACAGTCATTAGCCTCCTCCTCCTCACCTTTGTCAACCCTCTATTTAGTACTCAGTAAACCCAAGAACTGCGTGAGACACTCAAGTCAATACGGAACAGAGGGAAATAGGCTGATGGGCAGCAAATCATTTGCATTAGGAAGGATAAGTTGAGATGAACAAATACATTTAAATTCTAAACCTCATAAAATCTTTAAAAATAGGATAGTTGAGAACTTTTAGGAAATGGACCCAAACTTGTGAAACTGGGTGACTTGAGAGAATTTTTAATTCACCCTGTTCAGAAGCCTAAATTTCAATAAACATTTTCTTGATACAGTATTGGACTCATGTTGCTAAGAAATGAAAATTCTGTTTTATGCCAGAAGATTAATACTCCAGCTGCTTTAGGCCAACCTCAGAAAAGTTACATATTATAACAAATTGTTCCTATCATAATATCATCAATAATGATGAAACTAAGATAAGCAACTAAAAACAAAACAAATGCATACTTGCTCACTAAGGCTTTCTTTACTTACTTCTCCTGAAGATGGTATTTATACTAGCATTACCTAAATTCATCAAAAATCCTTCCTTTCATATGACTGAATCAACCTGAAAACATGACTGAGTTCTCAACCCCACTAATGATGGTGCACGGGTTATGAGAACACAGTGAAAAAAGAAAAAAAAAAAAACTTTATTACATGTTGCTTTTATTCCAAAAACTGGTTTTAATCTCAATTATTAATTTTGCTGTCTTTAAGATTCCTAAACAAGAAAACAAAGAAATGTATATTCTTAGAGATTAACTTGAGAACTGAGAAAATCTCAATTGAGAATTGAGATAAAAATAAGCATAATCAGTGTTCTAGTGCCTCCAGTGAGCAAGAATCTTTTATTCTAGACTAATATTTACTTTTTCCCAGTGTGTACTATGCATTACTTATTCATAAGAACACCCAGTAGTTTATAGTAAAACAATAAGATAATGTTTAAATCACTATTATAACCAAATCAAATAGTTGAAGTTATATCAGTAAGTTTTTGGTCTAGCAACGATCAGCTATCTCAATAAAAATTCTCAGCAATTTTCAAGATATCACCATCAAACACCTGTGTCCCAACAATATCATTCATGTCTCAAGACTTTCTTTTCAGCACTACATCCCTTAAACTTAGGGCTCCAGGCATTATAGAATTTATTTCATGTCCTCTAAAATATCAAACTCTTTGGAGCTTCTCACAAACTAATTTTCTCTCATCTTGGTAACTACCTTCCCATAGTCTCAGTTTACATGACAGCTCTTGTTGGAAGCCTCTTCTGGTATTTTTAATCCAATGGTAGGAATGTTTCACGTATGAATCTCCTTAGACTAATGCATGTCCCACAGCAAAGAAGCATGACTTTACTGCAACTATTCAATCATTTATCTGCCAGAGAAGACTAAGTTTTCTATGTTTAGGGACCTTAGTCACCTTGCCCATCAACCCTTTTTTCAGACCTAGCACCATGACTTATCAGAAGACTATCAAAGAGTCCAGATGAGAAATGATGTTAGTGGTGGCATAAAAAATTCTCCCAACTTATCAAAACCACAGTGACCTCTCCCTCTCTTAAATATGCTTAGTAGTCTAACTAATTTTTGCTTCTCATTGAGTACTTATTATATGTAAGTTTATATTATTTATAGATAACTTCATATTACAGATGAGGAATATGGGGCCCAGAAAAATTGGAAGACCTATGAAAGACCACGCAGGTAGTGAGTGCTACCATTAGATTAGCATCCATGTCTCTCACCATGGGTTTTATACTGTATCATAAAATTTCATTTCCATAACTAGCATTCATTCTTCTAGAGAGCAGCAACGTGTACATCTGTTACTAGGTCACTCCTGTTATTAGGTCACATAGTAGTTAAGGAATTATTTGATTATATTATATTAAATAATTATTTTTAATGGAAAGAATTAAACTTTCTTTCATTTTATTTATATTTTATGTATTTATTCATTTTATTAATTTTATGTATTTTTAATTTTAATTTTTGTCACCCTCCTTCAAAAGAAATGTCTGTGAACTATTTTTGATTTATTTTTAATTGGAGGCTAATTGCTTTACAACATTCTGTCAGCTTCTGCCGTACATCAACATGAATCAGCCATAGGTATACATACGTCTCCTCCCTCTTGAACCTCCCTCCCCCCTCTCACTCCATCCCACCCGTCTAGGTGGTCGGAAAGCACCAGGTCTGACCTCCCCGCATCATACAGCAGATTCCCGCTATCTATTTTACATGTGTTACTATTCATGTTTCAATATTACTCTTTGAATTTGTCCCTCCCTCTCCTTCCCCCACTGTGCCCACAGGTCTGTTCTCTGTGTCTGCATCTCCATTGCTGTCCTGCAAGTAGATTTATCAGTACCATCTTTTTAGATTCCATATATATGCATTAATATACGATATTTGTTTTTCTCTTTCTGACTTACTTCACTCTATATAAAAGGCTTTAGTTTTGTCTACCTCATTGTAACTGACTCAAATGCATTCCTTTTTATGGTTAAGTCATATTCCATTGTATATATGTATTACAACTTCTTTATCCATTTATCTATCAACGAACATCTAGGTTGCTTCCACTGTAAATAGCGCTGCAGTGAACACTAGGGTATATGTACCTCTTTCAGTTATGGTTTCCTCAGGATATATGCCCAGCAGTGGGATTGCTGGGTTATATGCTAGTTTTATTTCTAGTGTTTTAAGGACTCCCCATTCTGTGCTCCACAGTAGCTGCATCAATTTACATTTCCACCAACAATGGAAGAGGGTTCCCTTTTCTCCACCCCTCTCCAGCATTTACTGCTTGTAGATTTTTTGATGATGGCCATTCTGATCAGTGTAAGGTGATGCCTTACTGCAGTTTTGACTTGCATTTCTCTAATAATGAGCAAGGCTAAGCATCTTTTCATGTGTTTATTAGCCATCTGTAGGTCTTATTTGGAGAAATGTTTGTTTAGGTCTACTGCCTACTTTTTTTTTTTTTTTCCATTTATTTTTATTAGTTGGAGGCTAATTACTTTACAACATTGCACTGGTTTTTGTCATACATTGAAATGAATTAGCCATGGATTTACATGTATTCCCTATCCCGGTCCCCCCTCCCACCTTCCTCTCCACCCGATCCCTCTGGGTCTTCCCAGTGCACCAGGCCCAAGCACTTGTCTCATGCACCCAACCTGGGCTGGTGATCTGTTTCACCCTAGATAATATACATGTTTCAATGCTGTTCTCTTGAAACATCCCACCCTCGCCTTCTCCCAGAGTCCACAAGTCTGTTCTATACATCTGAGTCTCTTTTTCTGTTTTGCATATAGGGTTATCGTTACCATCTTTCTAAATTCCATATATATGTGTTAGTATACTGTAATGGTGTATATACAACTATACTGCCTACTTTTTGATTGGGTTGTTTTTCTGGTATTGAGCTGCATCAGCTGCTTTTATAATTTGGAGATTGATCTTTTGTCAGTTGTTTCACTTGCTATTATTTTCTCCCATTCTGAGGGTTGTCTTTTCACCTTTTTATAGTTTCCTTTGCTGTGCAAAAGCTTTTAGGTTTAATTAGGTTCCAATTGTTTATTTTTGTTTTCCCATCCTCCAAAGAAATCTCAGGCAGGTACATTATTTCCCAGGTCTTCTCAGTCATAATGTGATGTATTTCAAACATTTTAAACATTAGTTAAAGAAAATAACTGAAACTCAAAATTCATACAAGTTTGCACTTCTCCATTAATTTGATTTTGCTTAAGGCCTGGAAGCATGCAGTGTTGAAGAAATGTGTAGATTTAGATTCTCTTCATAATCCATCACTCACTAGCTATTATTTCTGACTCACAGAGTTAGGCTGAGGGATTAAGTAGAAATGGGTACAGTTTTTCATGACTACTTTAGTCATGATCTGGCTTTGGAGCTCTCTGGGGCTGGAAGATGCTTAAAGATAATGTTACCTTATGTGATCACTTTAAGGAAATTTTCCTGATGGTAAATTCCAATTCTGAAGAAAATAGTGTCTCTTGCAATTAATTATGTTCGACTTCCTCCTCAGTTGCTAGATTATGTCATCCCACTAGAAATCATTTAAAAACTTGAGGCAGCACTCTTTCTAGAGTTTGCCAGGACAATTCTTTCTTAATGGTCCACGTTTAGGATAGGGAACTGCATGTGTTTGACCCCTGCACACTAGTTTATGGAGTTCTCTCCTAGCACAGGCCTGGATCCGCCTCTGCGCTCCTATCTCAGGCCACTTAGTCATTGATTCTCTTGCCATACTCAGGTTCTAAAATTATAGCAAACACATGTTAACCTCCGAGCTGTCCGCTTAATGTTCCCTGCACTAAAGCATCCCTTTTACAGGCTGAAATGCCATTCCTTCCAATTTCCCCAAACTTAATCACTCAAAAGAGTTGAAATTGATCATATCTAATGCCAGAAAGATAGGTTTTTAATAATGTCTAACTATGAACTGCAAAGGGGATGGTTTATCCATACCTCACTATAGTACAGATAGGTATTAGTAACTATGTATTGTTCTTGGCTTTGAAATTTCAACTCATTTTAAAATTCTATATTGTCCTGGCTTATTATAAACAGTGCTGCGATGAACATTGGGGTACATGTGTCTCTTTCAGGTCTGGTTTCCTCCGTGTGTATGCCCAGGAGTGCGATTGCTGGGTCATATGGCAGTTCTATTTCCAGTTTTTTAAGGAATCTCCACATTGTTCTCCATAGTGGCTGTATTAGTTTGCAATCCCACCAACAGTGTAACAGGGTTCCCTTTTCTCCACACCCTCTCCAGCATTTATTGCTTGTAGACTTAGATAGCAGCCATTCTGACTGGTGTGTAATGGTACCTCATTGAGGTTTTGATTTGCATTTCTCTGATAATCAGTGATGTTGAGCATCTTTTCACGTGTTTGTTAGCCATCTGTATGTCTTCTTTGGAGAAATGCCTGTTTAGATCCTTGGCCCATTTTTTTATTGGATCATTTATTTTTCTGGAATTGAGCTGCAGGAGTTGTTTCCTAGGTGCCCATCAGCAGACGAATGGATAAGGAAGCTGTGGTACATACACACTATGGAATATTACTCAGTCATTTAAAAGAATTTGAATCAGTTCTAATGAGATGGATGAAACTGGAGCCCATTATACAGAGTGAAGTAAGTCAAAAAGATAAAGACCAATACAGTATACTAATACATATATATGGAATTTAAAAAGATGGTAACGATAACCCTATATGCAAAACAGAAAAAGAGACACAGGTGTACAGAACAGACTTTTGGACTCTGTGGGAGAAGGCGAGGGTGGGATGTTCAGAGAGAACAGCATTGAAACAAGTATACTATCAAGGGTGAAACAGATCACCAGCCCAGGTTGGATGCATGAGACAAGTGCTCGGGCCTGGTGCACTGGGAAGACCCAGAGGGATCGGGTGGGGAGGGAGGCGGGAGGGGGGATAGGGATGGGGAACACATGTAAATCCATGGCTGATTCACGTCAATGTATGGCAAAAACCACTACAATATTGTAAAGTAATTAGCCTCCAACTAATAAAGATAAATGGACAAATGAATTAAACTTCTATATTGTAATTCACTAATTTTAGTTAACGTTTGTTGAATGACTCTGATGAGTCAAACCCTTAGCTAAGCATGTTCTACATGCGTTATCTTATCTGTCATTTATTTCACATGTTTTTAAAAGTTCTTATTATTGCCTTCACTTGAAGAGTTAAGAAAGCGAAGTGCTGAAGAGGTAAAGAAACAAATGTACTCCAGGAAGGAAAGCTAATAAGTGGTACAAGCATTTGAATTCGATGCCAGCTGGTCTCACGTTAAAGCCCAAGTACCTAACATTATGCTAAGAACTATCTGATCTTGTGAAGGACAAGAGAACAGGAAAGTTTAAGAGAGAGGAAAATAGAGGAGCTTGTAGTATAAAAAGAGTGAAAAAGAGAAAAGATTTCTAAAATATGAGATTTAAGAGGTATCCTGAAACTTTGTTATTCTGATTAAAGGATTCTAATAAGCAGCTATAAAAAACAGCATGACGTAAAAGTTTATATTATCTTATATGGATATTTTTCTAACATAAAACCAACAAAATAATTGCCTTAATATATACTTAGAATCTTAGAAATAAAGTATCACAAAATTTGATTTTAAACTTAATTGATTTTTTTATAAGAGTTCCATCTGCTGCCTAATCTTGCACAGTGTGAAATGAATAAACACTGAACCAGAGTCATCCACATTTCTATTGCACAATAAAATATTTAAGCTGGTACTTTTTAAAACATTTATCTCTGAATTTTATAATACTTCATACCTAATCTGAGTAACTGGACCATGTTAATGAACAAATCTTATCAAAGAAGGCTATGGACATTTGCATTTGGTCAACAATTTCTGAATTTAAGCCTACTGGGAAGCTAAACTTCACGTTTTGTTTACTTCAGCTTTGAAGTCTGCTCAAGAAGACAGCTCTAATTTTTGATAAGCATGTATTTCCCTCAGGAAAATTTCATTTTTTTTCAAATTGTTCTGGGAAAAGTAGTTACTGTCTGTTGTGTATTCAGAAAGCAAAATTACAGCTATGTTGCTTAAGTATGTCTGAATTCCAATATTTTCATATTTGTCTAAACAGGATTAGTAACCTTGGAAATTCTTATTAAGAAGTATAAGCATAAAGCTATTTGTTTCAAAGGAAACAAAAATTTGGCTTAAAATACACCTTATTTTATGGATATAAACATGGCTGATTTATTTCATCTCAAGAAACTCTTGAACACCTATTTAAAGACCCCTTAAACATTATATAGCATGGCAAAGTGTATCAAATGTTTAAATAAAGCTTTTAAAATATGGAGCATTAAATATTTTTATAACAATTAATATGGTCACTAGTAGTTTTCATAAACCTTTATTTTGACATATTCTTAGGGAAAAAATGGACTTGGCCACATTTTTATTAAGGTACAAATATTAAAAACAAATCTTAATCTAAGATCATTATTACTGATTTAGAATTTTAATACATATTAGTAGAATTTCATCAGGGAAAAAAGCATATTAAAACCTTACAGGAAAATATGACTTGCAACACAAACTTAATGAAATATACATATACTACATATACCTAAGAATGTTCATCCAAATACATGCAAACATAAAACCATCTTGCAAGGTGAGAAATCCATGTGGAATTTATGAATACATTTCCTACTGCTAATAGGCCTCTAAATGACTTTTTATGCCACGTTCAGGAAAACCGGAAGCATTACAAAAAAATCTCAACAAAATTTCCTATTTTCTTTATACTCACATTGGGTAGAGTGACTAGCTAATAAGCAATCAATAATGCATACTGAAGGAATGAACAAGAATATATTAACTATACCTACCCTATATTACTTGCCTAAGTCAAATTGTGAGTGATTTACAATGACTTCACTGTATATATCTTTGGGGCAAAATTGTATTTTGGCTTCCTTTAATGTTATACAGTTCCTAAATATCCAAAAATAAATATTTCATTTTTTTCTTGTAATTTACCTCCAATCTACTTAGCAAAATGAATTCCTTGTATAATTTTCTTCTTAAAGACTATAATCCTAGAATCTTAAGAATCTTCTGTTAAATGTACCATCTCATGGCTTATAATTCATACTCCTATATTTCAATCCCTGTGTTGGGAAGATCCCACGGAGGAAGGTGTGGCAACCCACTCTAGTATTATTGCCTGGCGAATCCTCATGGACAGAGGAGCCCGGCAGGCTACAGGCCATGGATCACAAAGAGTCAGATACGACTGAGCGACTAAGCACAGTACAGCGCATATTTGTATACTTAAGAATGACCTGTTCACTCAGTTCCAAAAAAGTAGGCTTCTTCTTAAGAGAAGCATTACTCTATTTTGCACGACATTAATAAAAAATATCAGAGTGTGCCTTGATTTCAGGGGACTCTTAAGGGCTCTCTTTTTGTTATCTCATTATTTTAGAAGAGAAAAATCTGAAGTGTCAATCTATGCCTACATTTCATAAATGTCTGAAATTATTTCATAATTATCTTCCTCCAGAAGCAAGGGTAAGAGGGGTCAGTAAATATAAGAAATTACTATTTAGGATCAGTTTCTGAGAATATTTTTAGTCAACAATTCATCAAGAACAGATACAATTTTTATTCATTAATAGGACCCAATCAGAACTATACATCTTTTTTAAGTTATTGGCAGTATCAAACACTACTGATACAAGATAAAATCATTACAGCAAAAATAGACTCTCACACTACTGGTTGAGATTTGGGGAAAAACTGAGAGGTAAATCAGGATTCTGAGATGTACCAGTGAGCATACTCTGATGGACAGGAGCCTGAAGGTAGAGCATACCCTAAGAGAGCTGCACTGGAATCCAGGAAGCGCTATTGCTACCAGAAAGACGGCACATAAAACCCAGCACTCTCCCGTGTACACTCCCATAATCACAAGCCAGAAACCAAACACGAAGCCTCAGGAAGAGTCTGCACATGGTCTAAAAATGGTCATTAAAGTTATGGCCTTTCCCACCTACAGCTATGGTCGTGTGAGTGCTAAGTGGTGTCAGTCATGTTCCAGCTCTAGGCAACCCTATGGACTGTCGCTCACCAAGCTCCTCTGTCCATGTGATTCTCCAGGCAAGAATACTGGAGTGGGTTGTCACGTCCTCCTTCAGGGGGTCTTCCCCACCCAGGGATCAAATCCACGTCTCTGATGTCTCCTGCATTGGAAGGTGGATTCTTGACCACTAGCGCCACCTGGGAAGCTATGGTAAGAAACAACTGTCTTGCAGAGGGAGATATGAAAGTGAAATTCAAAGTCTCTCAGTGGTGTCCCACTTTTTATGACTCCATGGACTATACAGTCCATGGAATTCTCCAGGCCAGAACACTTGGAGTGGGCAGCCTTTCCCTTCTCCAGGGGATCTTCCCGACCCAGGAATTGAACTAGGGTCTCCTGCATTGCAGGTGGATTCTTTACCAACTGAGCCATCAAGGAAGCCCAGAAAGAGATATGGGACGGAGTAATGGGTGAAGGAAACAAGTTTAGAAACAAACACATTTTCTTGCTTGGTATATCACATCCAATAAAATAGAACTCTATTAGTGTACTTTAAGTTTGTCTTTTGGTTGAAGAAACTGAGCTAGCTAGTTGCATTAGTTACACTTAATTTCTCAAGCTACTAAAGGATTTGCTGAACTTCACAATTCTACATATCAAGCACATAAAATTATTCAATGATTTAATACTGTTTCATTTTCCCCAAATATTAAAATCAGGATAGAGAATATTTTCTTTTACATCCACAGAAGAAAGTTCTAGGCTCTTCATCTCTTTCCTCATTTTTTGCAAGAGCACCGATTTCAAAATGTGACATACAGACTACCTACACTAGAGTCAACTGGGATGTTTGTTAATAAAACATATTCCTGGGCCTCATCTCAAATCTACTAGGAAGACTCTTCTAGGGCAGACAAAGGTAATCCGTATCTTTCCTTCCTTTTCTTTCTTTTTAAATTTATTTTTAAATATCATCTTGCAGAATACTTCTGTGCCCTACATTTTGAGAATCACTGTTATGAGACAGTGATTTTCAACCTTCTTGACTACCCACACTCAATATATACTTTATATTAGGAATGAGTAAATATACAAATGAAGCAAAGCTCATAAAATAACACTTGCCTCTGACATAATTTTATATTTTCTATTCCCTTTATTTTAAAATGCATTTTATTTAATAACCTACTGGAACACAACACACAGTTTGAAAAATACTGTTTAAACAGATGTAAGTTTTGTGATTTTATCTACAAGCATCCACTGAGCAGTAACTTTCTAACTCTATAATTTTAATCTCAAATATTAGGAAATCTTGTGGATTTATCACTCACATTTCAAATAAACACTTGAATAAATCATCACTGCTTATACCAAGTTTTACTTAACCATCCCTGGAATTCACAATATATTCTAGAACTGAAACTGCAAAGTTCTGTATCAGGGAAACAGAATAGACACTAAGGATTTCAGTATGTCTGGCTGAACTCGGCCCTTTATAGTAACAAATTCTTTAATCTATGACTTAGTAAGGGTTTACAGAAATGTGTTGGGTTCCCCATTCCTAGTAACTTAAATCAAGTAAAAGCTGATAAAGTAATGAGATAATAAATTTATTTTAATTGTGGGCAAAGATAAGAAATTTGCTACTACAGCCTATTGATGGCAGTCAGGAAGTTAGGGCAGGCAAAACAAACAGGGAAATAAAACAAAAATACCTTTAGTAATTTATTGAGAGCAATCCAAGACATATATCTGGATTGACATCAGCAGAAAGGCATCATCCATGTTACTGATGTGAGGAGTTTATTTTCATTTCCAGTCAGATAAAAGTCTTTGTATTATAACACATGAGCTACACAGCTGAATGAAAGTTAACTGGGCACAGTATGAGACTAACCCTAATAAAACTGCTCAACAAATTAATGTTTCCTTTAAGACTCCATCTTGAATTCTTACAAATTAATTTTATTTGGAGAATTATCACTTACACGTTTTACATGCTGCCATTTAATTATACTGTCTAAAGCGGAGAAACCCATTAAGATCTGGAAATTAATTTCTTTCTTCAGTCATAAAATCCACTTTTTAAAAGCCTGTCCTTCCTCATTTTAAAAATTCCACTCATTAATTCAAAAATATTTGTCATATTCATTCATTAAATTTTTAGATCCCATATATAAGTGAAAACAGTCTTTCTTTGACTTACTTCACTAAGCATAATACCGAAGATCATCCAAAAAGTTAAAACAAATGATTATAACAAAACAGAAACAGACTTACAGATAAAGCACAAACTAGTGATTTCCAGCAGGAAAAGTGTAGGGGGAGGGGCAAGGCAAGGGAAGAGGATTAAAAGGTACAAACTATTAGGTGTAAAATAAATAATATACAAGGATATAATGTTCAGCACAGGAAATATAGTCAATATTTTATAATAAATTAAAATGAAGCATAACCTACAAAATATCAAATAATTATGTTACACACCTAAATCTAATGTAAAATTTTTTTTACTAATGTAATATTTTAAATTCACTCTACTTCAATTTTAAAAAGAAATTTTAAAAATTTGTCCTTTGTGCTATTTTCTGTGTAAGTTCTGGGGAGAGAGTCAAGAATATAACAAATAAAAGCAACTTCGATGAATTTACAGTATTTTTATTCATTTTTTTGCATATGTTTAAAGATGTCTTAATCATCATATGATTTATGTCTTATTTACTTATTTGGTCTCACATAGACTGGCTGAATTGGAGATCGGCATCCCTTAGAATATAATTATGCCTGCTAGAATCATCTTGGTTGACTTTTTATTTCAGCTGATGTTCATCTTTGTTACTGCTTATCTTCATGTTTCTCACGGTCCATACCTCTTCTCTCCAAGTATATTTGATATTTGTCTCTCACTAAAATTATCATCAGACTTATCCCTCAATTGCTTACAGAAATTTTTCATTTATTCCTCATGGTAATATTTGACACTCAAATTTCATCACAAATTTACTGTTCTCTGGTAAGAATTGTGCCACAACTCTGAACTGGCTAATCACATCTCAGATATTACATAAATTTAACCTTAAAAAGTAAATAAACCCATAATAACAAAACAATTTTTAGTACAGAAATAATTCAGGGTTCACAAATAAAGTTACTTTATGATCACTCAGAATCAGTACATTTAAAAAAAAATTTAATCCTTTAAGAAAACATTATTTTTCCAAATATCTCAATCTTCTTTTGGACAAATTTTTTTACACCTACATAAACTCAATTTGCATGTTCCCATAAATTGTTCATCATATTTGATAAACCAAATCTTTGGGAAGTAAAAACACTGAATGCCAGAGCATAATTAAAGAGTAGCATATATCCAGAGTTTAGTCTCAATTTACGAATGAATAACTGAAAAGGCTAAAGGAGTAATGTGTGACGTTCATTTTGGTGTCTGGTCACAGAGTCACTTCAGGTAAGCTTAACCACTGGTATTCAGGGTGGACGAAAAGCACTGGTTGTTGATCAAGTTTGGATACAAATAAGGACTTAGGCACTAGAGATTAGAATAAATATAGGAGATTAACCTAACACCAGAATATTTGTGCAGTGTTAAAAAATGCTGAGAATTTTCAATTAAGTCAAGGTTATTCTTACCCTCCAGCCTGCAAGGGAAGCATGTCAACATGTGGGATTCAAATGGGCCCAGGATCAAGCAAAGGAGAATTTAGTAGGAAAGAATGATACTGTCCCAATATACTTTGTATATTTTATACAAATATATTTAAATAAAGTACATCTATTGAGCAATACCATTTCTTCTTTAAAAATATAGAAACATACAATTTAGAGAAGCAGAAAATAAAGAAAATTTCTTATTATTTTAATAACTGCTACTGTTAAAATAAACACTTTTATCAAGGTGTCATAGAAACAAAGGATGCTCCAGAATATATTCAAAGTGATGGTTCGCATGCCCTTAAAACAGCCTATATTTGGCTGGCTGTCAATCCAAGCAATAAGCATCCTTTCTTCCTCACTCTAACACAATCCCTTTCCTCTGGACACTCACACTCAAATTCCCATTGCTAGAAAAAGGAGTTCATGATTTCTTCAGGCAAACACTCAACTTCATTACCACCCTTTCTACCTGTTCACTGCTCCCTTATTGATAGCTAGCTGACAAACATCCTTCTCTTCATAACTAAGTAAACTAAATCTGACTTTGTTAAAGCAGAGTTCTGCAAATATTCCTAATCTATGATTTATAATTATTATTTTAATTAACATGAGTTTCTACCAATATATATCATTTAGATATTCACATCTTCACATATTCTCTAAATAAAATTCCAAAAGACTTTCATTAATGATCATTCCTAGCTGAAAATTAAGCTCTGAGTCCATATTATTGCAAGATTAAAATGAGAAACCTGTAAGGCTTATAGGTAAAATAATAACAACAGTTTGCCCAATAACATTCTGTCTAACCTCTCCACAGTATATCTTCACTAATGAAAATATGAGATAAGTTGACAATCTTGGGTGCTGGCAGCTCTAAGATGGCAAGTTGAAAATGATGCAACATATACTGACTAGCACACAGGGAATCCTACACACAGACAGAGATGCTTAGTGGAAGTCATGAATTCTAGTATGATGAAAGAATTTTTATCTTTAATTGTGGTCCAAACGGAGAACATACCACTTGAAATTTTCTGACTGTACCAAATTTTAAAGACATTGAGTAGAAAATCATAGCTGTAAAAAAAATGTGACATAATATTTTAGAATACACATCTAGAGTAAACAGTTATCCCATGAAAATCATGCTGCTCTCAACCAAATACATTAAATAAATAAAGATGTATGAGCTATTTCAACCTGGATGAAGTGATCCTGCTGGTTTTATTTTCTGGGGAATTCTCTGAAAGAGATTTTTTTAAGAGAGAAAGTAAAATCAGTTAAGGTGCAGTTAAGTCCTTAAAGGTCTTAATACCCATCACCATATGTAATGATTAATTACTGATAGCATAAAGATGAAGTTGATGATATGTTTTAAAGAAATATGATAATACTCTAATCCTGTTATAAGTGCTAAATAAACAATTAGAGGTTAGGGAGTAGAGCATACTTTGCAGGAATCCTAGCCTCTTAGACATAATCCAGAAAGCAGCCACATCACCTTTCATTTTTTCTCTCTGACCCTTCTCCTCCCACACCAATTGCAGAACATGAAAGATCAGGAAATGGGCAGCCAAATACCTATTCTTGGTTTAGCAGACAAAAACTTACTTCTTGCTGGTATAAACCTTACAAATTCATGTGGATGCCTGAGATGAAGTTGCCCATTTTCCAGTATGAAATTGATGGTACTTCTTGTTCTCTCATGCTAGAGGACATTCAGAGTTGATCTTTTCCTACCTATGACTTCAGATCTGGAATAGCAGCCTTTCCTCACTCTATTTTCATTTTAAGGAGAAAACTCAGGCTGGATAGAAGGCTGCCTCTGACCAGAAACTCTAAAGAAGGGCAGATATTTGTCTTCTTGGCAGCTATATCACAGGTGCCACAACCTGAGATTATTCACTGGAATGTTCCATCCAGGAGGTTTAACCTGGAGTGAGTAATGGTAACAAGAATGGACAAAATTAATTTCAATGGTGGTGGCAAAAGCAGCAGATCCAGGATTCTAAGACATTGCTGCCAGTATCTAATACTAAAGTTTCCTATAAAGAAATGCAAATTAATACACTGTCCAAATAACTTTTACCTCAAAATTAGAAATATCAAAAGGCTGCCAGTACACACTTTGGTTAGGTATATCAAAATAGGCTAAGCATGTTGTAGGAAGAAAACTCCAGAAGTACAGTGGCCCCCACTGTGGTCTTGGAAGGAGACTCTCTGCTCATGGTGGTTACTTAGAAACAAAATCTGAATGAGAAGCCACCAATATCACCACTGCATGTTGCCTCAGAAGAGAAAATCAGCCTAAGAGAGTGTTACACTGGCACTTACGTAACATACACATCACTTCTGATCTATCATTAAACAGAACTATCCAGATGGCCTCATCCAGTCCAAAGGTGGCCAGGAAATGCATTCTCACCAATGTGCTTAGAAAAATAGAAAAACAGAAATATTGTATGAAGGCATTAATTATAACAATTTGTTTTCATTTTTCTAGCTCTGATATGTTTACATGAAGCTTTGAAGCAAAAATTAATTGGTTTTTAAAAATTCAATCCTATTGACTGACTTGATTGCCACAGCGAGACCAAGGGAAATATATCTCCTTCTTTCTCCTCTAAATAGACACTCTAATAATTCAGCTTTAATAAAGTCAGATTTCTACCCTATCCCAAGGCACTATCCAGTAACCAGGGGCCAATAATTCCTTTGCTTTGAATTGGTAGTTTTCCCTGCCCTTTCCAGCATCTCTTCGGTACTCACAAGAAAGGGTCAAGTCTGAGTTATGAGACAGATCACACAGCCAGCCCATACACTGGCACCCATCAGCCAACAAGCAGTTCATGTCCCTGCTCCTTCCTCTACCAATAATTCTCTCCTC
The DNA here is from genome assembly GCF_023699985.2 of Odocoileus virginianus. Lineage (NCBI taxonomy): Eukaryota > Metazoa > Chordata > Mammalia > Artiodactyla > Cervidae > Odocoileus > Odocoileus virginianus. The sequence continues at coordinate 14,689,776 of NC_069698.1, forward strand.
ATCTGGTCAGATCTGTGAAACATATCACTGATACAACAATGAGTCCAATGTCCAGAATAACTGCTGCTGCTGATAAATCGCTTCAGTTGTGACCAACTCTGTGCGACCCCACAGACAGCAGCCCACCAGGCTCCTCCATCCCTGGGATCCTCCAGGCAAGAATACTGGAGCAGGTTGCCATTTCCTTCTCTACCAGAATAACTAAGGCATTTTAAGCTTCCTGGAAGAGCATTTTGGACCACTGGCACACCTGTTAATAAAGGTGAAAATAACAGCAACTTTATGGTGTCTCTCTTGCTTATACAGCTCAAAAGGAAAGGAATAACTCTAAAAAGACCAAGACTAGAGAATAATAGATTTCTCCACCATGAGGTGAGAGTATTTTGCCAACAAAAGACAGACTAATTTGGGTATTTTGTTACCAGACAGGCAGCCTAAGAAAGGCATTATTGCTGCTCACAAAATAACAATATATAGAGCTCCAACTTCAAGGCACAGATTACGTTGCACTTCCTGTCCCCTTGCGGTTGGTACCAGACAAGACTAACTTGCCAATGAGTTATGAGCTGTCACACATTACTTCGGAACCAGAGGACTCAAAGGCTGGTGTAAGATCTTCTCAAGTCGAACTCTCTCAAGATCCATGGCACTGCACTGGTCCAAATCATCATAATTTTCCCCTTTATAATGGCAACAGTGTCCCAGCTGGTCTCCCATTATTAACTCTTGTTCATTCTGGAATCAAAATCATTTTTTAAAACAAATTGGATTATTTAATCCTCCTGTCCTTTAACACTTGTCAACAGTTTCACTATCATGAAAACAAATGCCTAGCAAGTTACCTATAACATTAAGAATATACTGAACAATTAGGATGATGATACCAAATCTAAAGCTTACAAGATTCTTAGAAATGACTGCTTCCTCTTTCTTGGTCTATTGCAAATAGTTTTTAACTGACACCACTAACTTTATTCTCCATAATGGTTTGCCACTTCCAGAGACCATTTTAAAAATACTAATTGCATTATGCAATTTTTATTTCTTAAAATCCATTAGTGATTTCTAATCAGTTATGGTTCCTAGTGTTTTCTAAAATTCTTAGAAGTATTTTATGTACACATGAAAACTTTTAATTTTGGCTTTACAGCTTCTTTTAAGTCAACAGATAAAATATTCAAAAACTTTCCCTTTAAAATAGAAGCCATAGGATGTGAACTACCAGCAGGTTATGGAGATAAAGCAAGTAGTCAGCCTTTCTCTCAGTCAGGCTCCACTAGCTATGTTATTAAATTGCTTATTCTCAGTCACTAAGTACTAAATATATACCCATAAATGACCACCAATTAAAGGAGAAACAATGAAAATACTGACATAGAGTTACATTAAAATGATGAAATATGGTAAATATTTTATGCAATTAACGATTTATTTGGGGTAGGCTTTCAACACGCAAAATGTGTTATTTGCAGATAAGTACTTCAAACTGCAGCGACCTCTTATTTATTACATCAAGTTGCTCTCAAACAAGAACACTGTTAAAATGAACCATGGAGCATTTTAATGCAAATTTGATAAATTTCAAAAATCAAAATTTAAGAGATTTTTATGACATATCGAATAGATGCATTTTAATTGGAATATCAAATATACTTTTGAATTACAGAAAATTCATAATTATCCCATAAATAATGAAAGATATATATTAATAATCCAATATAAAGAAAAATCCTGCTTTATATTTTAATTTTAAATCAATTTTATTTTACTTTTAATAATAAACCAAAATGCCTTTATCTAAAGTTTCCATATTACATTAAAAACAATTAAATTAGCTATTATTTAAAAAAATTAAAGACATTATACCATAGTGTAAAAGGTACAAGAGTAAAGTAGATGACACCACCCTTATGGCAGAAACTGAAGAGGAACTAAGAGGCCTCTTGATGAAAGTGAAAGAGGAGAGTGAAAAAGTTGGCTTAAAGCTCAGCATTCAGAAAACTAAGATCATGGCATCCGGTCCCATCATTTCATGGCAAGTAGATAGGGAAACAGTGGAAACAGTGGCTGACTTTATTTTTCTGGGCTCCAAAATCACTGCAGATGGTGATTGCATTAAATTAAAAGATGCTTACTCCTTGGAAGGAAAGTTATGACCAACCTAGATAGCATATTAAAAAGCAGAGACATTAGTTTACCAACTAAGGTCTGTCTGGTCAAGGCTATGGTTTTTCCAGTGGTCATGTATGGATGTGAGAGTTGGACTGTGAAGAAAGCTGAGCGCCGAAGAATCGATGCTTTTGAACTGTGGTGTTGGAGAAGACTCTTGAGAGTCCCTTAGACTGCAAGGAGATCCAACCAGTCCATCCTGAACTAGATCAGTCCTGGGTGTTCATTGGAAGGACTGATGCTGAGGCTGAAACTCCAATACCTTGGCCACCTCATGTGAAGGGTTGATTCATTGGAAAAGACCCTGATGCTGGGAGGGACTGGAGGCAGGAGGAGAAGGGGACAACAGAGGATGAGATGGCTGGATGGCATCACCAACTCTATGGACATGAGTTTGAGTAAACTCCGGGAGTTGGTGATGGACACGGAGGCCTGGCGTGCTGCGATTCATGGGGTTGCAAAGAGTCAGACACAACTGAGCGTCTGAACTGAACTGAACCTGAAAAATAGTTCAGGATCACTTACTTCTCAATTTTCCCTCTATCTCCAATCCTTTCTGCCTGTTCCCCGAAAGACAACTATCAAATTACTTGTTTTTCTTCTTTCACAGAAATGCCAAAATCTTTAGCTCTCTTTGTACCTGGAATGGTCTCTTCAATCACTTGGAAAAGCCCTTTGATATTGACTCCCTCATCATAAACAATGTCATTCAACACTCTACACATAAAAACAAACATAGAGATAAATGGGACAGAATCGGCTACCTGTATATAAACCTAAGCACATACAGTCAACTCATTTTCCACAAAGGTGCTATGAATACACAATAAGAAAGCATAGTTGTTTCAGCAAAGTCTTGAAAATACTGGATATCCACATGCAAAAGAATAAAATCAGGCCCCTATCTTAAACCATATATAAATATCAACTCAAAGATTAAAGACTTAAATGTAAGATCAGAAACTGTGAAACTACTAGAAGAAAACATAGGGGGAAACTGCTTGACATTGGCCTTGATAATGATTTTTTTGGCTATGACACCTAAAGCACAAGCAACAAACCAAACAAAAACAAGTGAGATGATACCAAACTAAAACATTTTAGAAAGCAAAGGAAACCAACAAATGAAAAGGCAGTAGACTACAGAATAGGAGAAAGCATTTGCAAATCATATATACATCCAATCAGGGTTAATATCTAAAGTATATAAGGAAACTCTTACAGCTCAAGATCAAAAAAATTAAATTATATAATTTAAAAAAGGCAAAGGATCTGAATAGACATTTTTCCAAATAAAACACACAAATGGCCAGCAGGCATAATAAATGATGCTCAGTATCACCAATCATCAGGAAATAGGAATCAAAATCACAATGAAATATCACATTACAACTGTTAGGATGACTATCACCAAAAAGCCAAAAGATAGTAAGTGTTGGCAAGGATTTGTAGAAAATGGAACATTTGTATACTGTTGATAGGAATGTAAATTGGTATAGCTACTACAGAAAACAGTTTGGAAGTTCCTCAAAAAATTATAAAAGAACTACCATACTATACAGCTATTCCACTTCTAGATACATAACCCAAGGAAACAAAGTCATTATTTCTAATATATACTGCACCCTCCCTTCTGTTCACTGCAGTATCATTCACAATAGCCAAGACAGAGGATTGGCCTAAATGTCAGCTGATGGATGAACTTGAAGGATATTATGCTAAGTGAAGAAATCCAGACCAGATCATTCATCTTGTCAGGAGAGACCAAAGTACAACACAGTATGTCTCAGCTAGGCTTACTTGTGCACAGGCACAACCACAGTAATACCTGGACACAACTAACTTAACCTGCCCTTCTTGTCTCTCACTTCCCTATTTTGTTCTTTTTTCTCCTTGACTTGAGAGGGAGGTGGAATAGTTTAGCTTTTTAATGCTAACATGAATCACAGTCTCTGGAGTTCAATTAATGTGTGTTCAATAGATCTAAAATGAATGACTAAATGATTTGATCAACAATGCTTAAAGGTGTCTTAGCAATGCTGAGAAACAGTGATGAAATAATGCAATTGTGAACCTCTTCACAACTTTAAAAAACATTTTGACAAACAACATTCTATAGCAACAATCCTGCAAACAGAAACTTCAAGGATTATCAGTATTTCACCAAGAAGAAAACTGTAGCTCAAAGAGAATATTTGTGACAAAAAGGTCACAAAAAGACCAATGTCAATCCGCTTAATTTTTTAAGCTTCCTCCTATGTTTTCTCATGATTTCAATAAGTTAGCAAATGTTGTTAAATATTAATTACCTGAATGGTTTTGCCTAATAGTTATTCATGTACACAGAATCATGACTGAAGATAGTAGTTTTGGATTTTGAAAGAATGAGAGAGGAAATATATGACTCTGCAGTTTATGGAAAAAGTCAGAGATTAAAGCTACTTTCAAGTGTTCCACAGTTCACACAGTACAAACTGTTAAATTATATAGTCACCAGATTTTATTTAGGTTTCTTCATATAAAATTTAGTTCCATCATATAGAACATAAGAGATTTTATGCACACTGTGAGAAATGATCACCATCAACAGTTATTTTCTCTTAATGTGTTAAAATCTTGGCAATATTTTTATAAAATTTTCATTGCCAATATTTAGAACTGAAGCTTATGCTACTTGCTAGGAAAAATCACACTTCTTAGGAATCTCCATTTTATATTTTGCACAGAAGTTTCAGAGTGGTTTAAAGGTCCCAGTATTCCTTTTGCCAAAAATTACTAAGTGACTGTACTGTGGACAAGTCATTTAACAGTTTTTGGTCTTATTTCACTCAAATCAAAATTATAGAGTTTTGCTAGTAATATCTGGCGTTCAATCTACTCTGATTCCCTATGTTATACATGCAACTGACCAAACAAATCAATACAAATATTAATTATAAAAAGAAAGCACAGAATGATATTAATAAATCAAAACATCAGTTATTGCCATTCTCTAAAGTACCAAAAAGTCCAACTTTTAAAAACATCAATGAAAGTAAACAGGTTAAAACATCATTACATTTTAAAACTGAAAACGCAAATAAAAACTTTCACTCAAAAAGAAAAATGTTTTATAATAAAAATACAAACTTTTTCTCACATTTATATTATAGAAAATAAAACACAATCTCAGAAATAATATGTAAATATAGCATATACTTTGGGATACAGAGATAGAAGACATGAAACTACAAAATTTGAATGAAATTAGTTTGTCATTAGGTCTGTGTAAGTTCAGTACAAAACTGGTGCCACAGTCAATAACTCTGCCTTCAGTATGTCTTTATTTAATTTTTTCTCTCAGCTTTATTGGAGTATAGTGGACATAACTGTAAAATATTTAAAATGCACATCATGGTAATTCAATATATGTATAAACTCTCAAATCTTTGTTGTTGTTGTTGTTTTGAGTGAAGATATCTAAATTCTAGACTCTTAGCAAAAACTTCAATCACACAATTCACTGTTATCTACCACAGTCACCATGTTATACATTAGATCCTCAGACCTAATTTCATATTATAGCTAACAGCTTGTATTCTTTTACCAATCTCTCCTTAATTCCCTCATCTTCCCCTTTATAGAAACCACTGTTCTTCACTCTGAGTTTGGTTTTTATTTAGATTCCCTATGTAAGTGATATTTTGCAGTTTTTGTCTTTCTCTGTCTGGCTTATTTCACTAAACATAATGGTCTCAAGATTCATCCACATTGTCACAAATGGTAGTTTTTTATTTCTCATGGCTGAATAATATTCCATTATGTATATATACCCCATCTCTTATTTATTCATCAGTGATGGACACCTACTGTTTCCACATCTTGGTTACTATAAATAATGCTGAAATGAACAAGGGAGTGCAGATCTCATTAACATTTCTATTTTCATACCCTTTGGGTTGAAAGGAAAGAAGTGGCATTGCTGGATTATATGGTAGTTCTATTTTTAGTTTTTTGAGAAATCTCCTGACTATTTTCCACAGTGGCTGTGGCTACACCAACATACAAAAGTCCCATTTTATCCCCATCTTTGTCAACATTTGTAATCTCTTGTCTTTTTGATGACAACAATTCTAACAAGTGTCATACAATAGCTCACTGTGGTTTTGATTTACATTACCCTAATTATTAATGATGTCAAGTACGTTTTCATATGCTTATAGGTCACCTGTAGGTCTCCAGGAAAATGTCTATTCATTTCCTCTGCCCATTTTTAACTGGATTGTTTGGTGTGCTTTTTGCTAACGAGTTATGTTGAGTTTTATATTTTGGATATCAACCCTCTATTAGACATGTAATTTGAAAATATTTTCTCCCATTCATAGGCTGCCTTTCCATTTAGTTGATGCTTTCCCTTGACATGCAGCTTTTTTGTTTTATGCAGTTCCATTTGTTTGCTTTTGCTGCCTTTGCCTTTTGTGTCAAATCCAAAAAGTCATTGCCAAGACTGATGTCAAGGACTTTTTCCCTCATGTTTTCTCCTAGAAATTTTGTTATAGGTCTTATATTAATATAATTTGAAAACAGGAATATTGACGACTCTAAATCTGTCTTCTTCCTCAAGATTGCTTTAGCTATTCACAGTCTCCTATGGTTCCATGCCAATTACAGGAGTTTGTTTTTCTATTTCTGTGACTTATTCTTTAAATTCACTAAGGTATTTTTATGCTTAAGAATCAGGTATATCTTGGTGAATGTTCCATGTGAACTTGAGAAGAATATGTATTCTGCTGTTGTTGGATGAAGTAGTCTATACTAGATGTCATTTATATCAGTTGATTGATGGTTTGATGGGTTTGATAAGTTCAACTATGGCCTTATTTTTTTCTGCTTGCTAGACATGCCCATTTCTGATAGAGGGGTTAAAGTTTCCAGCTATGGTGGTGTATCCATGTTTTACCCCTGGCAGTTCCATTAGTTTTTGCCTTAAAAAGTATGTGCTATGTTGTTAGGCACATACACATTAGTGATTGTAATTCTTCTTGGAGAACTGATCCTGTTATCATTTTATAATGTCCTGCTTTATCTCTAATAACTTGCCTTACTGTGAAGTCTCTTCCATCTGAAATTATTATAGATATTCATGTGTTCTTTTGATTATTGTTAGGATGGTATAATTTCCTCTATCCATTTACTTTTAATCTTTATATGTAAAGTGGGTTGTTTTAAAAGAACATATAGCTGGGTCTCTTTCTTGGTCCACTCCACAAATCTCTTTTATTTCATCCATTTAGATCACTGATATTCTATGTGGTTACTAGTAACACTAGAGAATATCTAACATAATCATCATTGCTTTTTATTTGTCATCCTAGATCTTTGTCCCTAAAACTTTCTCTTCTCTTTTTCTTCCTTCTGTGAATTTAGTTCCATTTAATTAAGTGTAATTTAATTTCATTTTCTCTTTTATTAGCAAATCATTTATACTTCCTTTTTTCACTCTTTCAGTGGCTGTCCTTGAGTTTGCAATATACATTTACAACGAATGCAAGCCCACTTACAAATAACACTATACTTCTACATAGGTAGTGTACCTTATAAAACAAAATAATCCTACTTTCTCTCTTTTCCTGTGTATCCCTGTTGTCATTCATTTAACTTATATACAAGCATGCATACATATACATGCATTTCTTTTCATTCTGTTTCATTCTCAGGATTTCTATCTCTCTGTTTACATTGCCCATCCATCTGTTCTTGCAGGCTGTCTAATTAATCCAGCAGAGTCCTTAGCATAGTAATCATAGCCGTTTTAAATTCCCAATCTAATAATTCCAACATCCCTGTCAGATCTGGTTCTGATGCTGGCTCTGTCTCTACAAATTGTGGGTTTTGCCTTTTGGTGTACCTTGTTGATTTTTTAATCCTGATGGCTGCACACGATGTACCTGGGACTGGTCCTGTGGCTAGCTCTGCTTGTGAGGCTCTGCTCTGAGAAGCAGTAGCTCCCTGTATTTGCCAGTCTATCTCTCCAATCGTGGGGACAAGCACTTTGCCCTGTGTCCTCCCTTCTTTTATGGATCAAAGAAGAGTTGACTTTTCAGTCTTAGGTTTCTGCTTGTTGTTAGAACCAAGTGGTGACTCACAAGCTCCTTATATGTGAAAGTGATTTTTTTATGCCCAGATAAATTTTTTTTAGATAGGTTTTATTCTTTTCTGCCTTTGAAGCACTAATGAAAAACTTAAATCTGCATGCAGCATTTTCTCTCTCTTTCTCTCTCTCTCACACACACACAATCCACAGGTAATATACGCATTCTATATTAGAAGTTGAAACAAGGAAATAAATAGACTGTTGGTTTTAGGATCATGGAAAAACTTCAGTTAGTGTGTCTTATATTAATACTAACACAGTGCAAGTAGGGGACGAACATAGGTTTTGGTGCTCACCAAAAATGTACCCTTTGGCTATTTATTAGTAAGTCAATAATAAATATATCAGGATATAACATTGATATTCTAGGTCATCTTTATCTTCATATTTCTAAATTCTATTAATAGAACATCCTTAAAAAATGTAACCTTTCAAAAATGAAAATAATTCTCTCCACATCACTGACCAATGTAATTAAAAATAATTCTGAAGTTGCTGTATCAGCTAACAAAACCTAACTATTAAGATTAATTAACTAGCATTTATTGAGGACTTACTATGTGTTCAATAGTGTTAACAAGAGTACAGAGAAAGACATTCAAAATTCATCACAAAAATGCATTTATAAAGGTATATCTGGGTTGGACTCAAGTATAGGTATATATATCAAAAGCCCCCAATAAGATTTTGATGAACACTTAGGGTTAAGAACCTCTGGCCTTTAATAATAAAGTACAAACTACTTTATACAGCTTGATCAAAACTCTTCCTGTCCCAACCCCTGTCTATTTTTCATCCTTCATCTTCTGCCTCTCTCCTCCTTATACTTTCTACCTTTCTGTAACTATTTACCAGCATCCTACAAAACACTATTATACATTTTAATCATACTTCTGCCCTTGTTACTCACTCTGGAATGATATATAACCATGAATCGCCTCATTAATAGTACCTAGTATTTTAACATTATAAAAGTTCAACCTTCTCTTCCTATATAAATTGTCTCTTGATGCCAAAAAGTAAATGTAACCATATCTTCCTTCCTTCAAAGCCACTAGTAACCTGGACATATTTTCAACACCATACCCACAGGAAGTTGTCTCCACCCATTTGACTCTCTCTTCCTATTAGGTGATAAAACTAAATTTACTCATATTTGTATCCCTAATAAAGAACCACTAGTAATATAGTTACATGTGTTATTTCAAAGCTAGTGATTCAGGCTTGATTACACAATTTATACATAACTTACTAGTTTATGACCTGGAGAAAATTCCTCAAACCTTCTATGAAGTAGTTATTAAATTCAGTTATCAATAATATGGAATTAAGTTGGAATAATATGACTTTATAATATGACTATAAAGAAAGCTGAGCACTGAAGAAATGATGCTTTTGAACTGTGGTGTTGGAGAAGACTCTTGAGTCCCTTGAACTGCAAGATCAAACCAGTCAATCCTAAAGGAAATCAGTCCTGAGTACTCATTGGAAGGACTGATGCTAAAGCTGAAACTCCAATACTTTGGCCACCTGATGCAAAGAACTGACTCACTGGAAAAGACCTGTATGATGGGAAAGATTGAGGGCAGGAGGAGAAGGGGACAATAGAGGATGAGATGGTTGGTTGGCATCACTGACTCAATGGACATGAGTTTGAGCAAGAGTGTGCGAATCCCATGACAGGGAGGCCTGGCGTGCTGCAGTCCATGGGGTTGCAAAGAGGCGCACACAACTGAGCAACTGAACTAACTAATGTGACTTAACTTCCAAGTTCAAATGAATGAAGCAACGCACAGAAGTCCTTAAAACAAAGTAATCGCTAGATTAATGTTAACTGCTATATTACTGTGAATGCTGCTGTGTGGCCAGGCACAGACAGATAGATAGATTCCATTATAAATTCTCACAGTGAAACTGAATAGCCACTCTTTAACAATTATAATAAGTAAAGCAAGGTTAAGATAGTAGCCATTTTGCAAGAAATTCTTTCTTAATAAACCATTGGACTAGGATTCAGTCCCAGGCTTATTTGATTATGCAGCACTGAACAGGGTAAAATCAAAGAAATATAATGAGATACAAATTAAACATCTCACCAAACCTTAATGGAAAATAGATCTCCTTTATAGATCACCATTTCTTCCCTCTATGAAGTCCAAGCAGAAACCTCCCCTCAACTTATATTTAATCTTTTCTTAGAGCTGGAATGAAAACATTCAGGGTTTCTAGGCTTTTACCTATCTAATTCTTGGCAATTTAGAGCAACTATGGCATCCCAAGGTTTTCATTATTATCTCTAATGTTTCAGAGCTAAAATATAAGTATACATTTTAAGTACTTCCTACTTACTTCTTAATCAAAAAAACTAAGATCATGGCATCTGGTCACTTCATGGTAAATACATGGGAAAAATGAGGAAACAGTGTCAGATTTCATTTTCTTGGGCTCCAAAATCAATGTGGATGGTAACTGCAGCCATGAAATTAAAAGACTCTTGCTCCTTGGAAGAATAGCTATGTAAAAACCTAGACACCATTTTAAAAAGCAGAGGCATCACTTTGCCGACAAAGGTCCATATAGTCAAAGCCATGATCTTTTCCCCAGTAGTGACATATGGATGTGAGAGCTGGACAATAAAGAAGGCTGGGTGCGGAAGAACTGATGCTTTCAAGTTGTGATGCTGCAGAAGACTCCTGAGAGCCCTTTGGACAGCAAGAAGATCAAACCAGTCCATCCTAAAGGAAATCAGTCCTGAATATTCACTGGAAGGACTGATGCTGAAGCTGGAGCTCCAACACTTTGGCCACCTCATGTGAAAAACTTACTCATTGGGAAAGACCCTGATGCTGGGAAAGACTGAAGGCAGGAGGAGAAGGAAGAGGAAGAGATGGTTGGATGGCATCACCAACTCAATGGACATGAGTTTGAGCAAGCTCCGGGAGGTGGTGAAGGACAGGGAAGCCTGGCCTGCTGCAGTCCATGGGATCCCAAAGAGTCAGACGTGACCAAGCAACTGAACAACAACAAGAAGAAGACAGTGATGCACAGAGAAGCCTGGTGCACTGCAGCTCAAAGGGTTGCAACAGCTGGACACGACTTAGCAACTGAGCAACAACTTACTTCTAACTCTCCTTTCTCCTGTTGCTTTTCATTACATTTATTTTTGAATAGAAGAAGCCTACTTTATGCAATACTTTTCCTTAATCCCACAGCTGTTTGTTTTAATTATGGACAGAAGACCATGCAGCTTCTCCGTTACAGTCTTTGTGTAATGTTGTTCAGTCGCCAAGTTGTGTTCAACTCTTGGCGACCCCACAGACTGCAGCATGCCGGGCTTCCCTGTGTGGAATAGGAATCATTTTTCTACATTTTTTTCTGTCGAATTCACTAGCAGTCAAGGCCTGGGCGAACTGAAACACACACAGTAATCATCATCAAAGAGTTGCTGCAGAGATGTTCCTTAAGGCTTTCCATCTTTCGCTAGAGATTTATTAAAGGTGATACTTTTTTGATGGTCAAATAAAGTTAATTTATACTAATGTCTAACTTGTGGTTAGATTCTCAGATCATGATTTTTTCCAAACATATTTAGTCATATTCATTCTATTTCTATTTTGTTTCTGTCAGTTTTGAAGGAAAATAATACTGTAAGTACTTTTCTCGGTGTCCTTACAAAGAGGCATATAAGGCTCTGGAAAAGTGTTACTAGCTCTCTTAGTCGGGATTAGCTTTCCTACTCTAGATCTATAATGTATTTATTCAATTATCTTATCTATAGGAAAACAACACAGTGTGTTGTTTAAGAATGTAATGTTTGGAGCTATAATGTCTAAATTCAAATCCTAACACTGTATGTTAGTTTCCTAGCATTGCCATAACAAAGTGCCACACCTGGGTGGCTTAGAGCAATAGAAGCTTACTCTTCGAGGGGTTTTAGGAGCTAGAAATCTGTAGAGAGGAAGCAGTCATCAGGGGTTGGCTCCTTCTAAGAACTGTGAGACAGAACCTGTTCCATGATTCTGTCCTAGCTTAAGGTAGTTTGCTGGTCATCTGTGGGGTTCCTTGGCTTGTAAATGCGTAACTGCAGTATCTGCATTCCTCGCACATGGCCTTCTCCCCGTGCTCACATCTATCTCCAAATTCCCCCCTTTATCAGGACATCAATCATGATGGATTAGGGGCCCATCCTATGCCCTGGTGGCTCAGATAGTACAGAACCTGGCTACAATGTAGAAAACCTGGTTCAACTCCTGGGTCAGGAAGATCCCCTGGAGAAGGGAATGGCTCTTGTATGCTTGCCTGAATAATTCCATGGACAGATGAACCTGTTGGGCTATAGTCTATTGGGTTGCAAAGAGTGAGCTACAACTGAGCGAAAAACACTTTCATTTTCACTACTTCAGTAGGACTTAATCTCAACCAATTACATCTGCAAGAACCTCATTTCTCAAAAGGTCATAGTCTCAGGTACTGGGGACTAGGACTTAAACAGGAATTTGTGGGGGTGGGAAGAAGGAACACAACTGAATCCATAACACTGTTAGTCTTTAACATTGTGCCAAGGTGCTTAACCGATTCTGTGTCCTGATATCCTCACCTGTAAAATGGAGGTGAAAATGATGTTAACTTTATGGGCTGTTATGAAGATCACACAACTGAATTCACTGAAGTACTTAGAATGGTGCCTAGAAAAGAGTAATCGCTCAAAAACTCAGAATATTTATGCTGCATTTGGACAGCTATTTCTGAGAACCTGACCCATAGAAATGTAATCGCTTTAAAATGAAACACTGGCAATCGTAAAATTCCAAGCCCCTTAAAATGTCATTTACTATGATATTTTTTTTTCTTTTCTTTTTTTTTTTTTATTAGTTGGAGGCTAATTACTTTACATCATTACAGTAGTTTTTGTTATACATTGAAATGAATTAGCCATGGATTTACATGTATTCCCCATCCCGGTCCCCCCTCCCACCTCCCTCTCCACCTGATCCCTCTGGGTCTTCCCAGTGCACTATAAGGTTTATTTAGAGTCCTATCACATAGGTGGATCATAATAAACTGTGGAAAATTCTGAAAGAGACAGGAATACCAGATCACCTGACCTGCCTCTTGAGAAATCTGTATGCAGGTCAGGAACCAACAGTTAGAACTGGACATAGAACAACAGACTGGTTCCAAGTAAGAAAAGGAGTACATCAAGGCTGTATATTGTCACTCTGCTGATTTAACTTATATGCAGAGTTCATCACGAGAAACACTGGGCTGGATGAAGCTCAAGCCGGGATCAAGACTGCCAGGAGAAATATCAATAACATCAGATATGCAGATGACACCACCCTTGTGGCAGAAAGTGAAGAACTAAAGAGTCTCTTGACAAAAGTGAAAGAGGAGAGTGAAAAAGTTGGCTTAAAGCTCAACATTCAGAAAACTAAGATCATGGCATCTGGTACCACCACTTCATGGCAAATAGATGGGGAAACAGTAGCAGACTTTATTTTGGGGGGATATAAAATCACTGCAGATAGTGACTGCAGCCATGAAATTAAAAGACGCTTCCTCCTTGGGAGAAAAGTTATGACCAAACTAGACAGCATATTAAAAGCAGAGACATTACTTTGTCAACAAAGATCCGTCTAGTCAAGGCTATGGTTTTTCCAGTAGTCACGTATGGGTGTTAGAGTTGGACTATAAAGAAACCTGAGTGCTGAAGAATTTATGCTTTTGAACTATGGTGCTGGAGAAGACTCTTGAGAGTCCCTTGGACAGCAAGGATATACAACCAGTCCATCCAAAAGGACATCAGTCCTGAATATTCATTGGAAGGATTGATGTTGAAGCTGAAACTCCAATACTTTGGCCACCTGATGCAAAGAGCTGACTCATTTGAAAAGACCTTGATGCTGGGAAAGATTGAGGGCAGGAGGAGAAGGGGACGACAGAGGATGAGATGCTTGGATGGCATCGTCAACTCAATGGACATGAGTTTGACTAAACTCCAGCAGTTGGTGATGGACAGGGAGGCCTGGCGTGCCTCAGTCCATGGGGTTGCAAAGAGTCAGACATGACTGAGCAACTGAACTGAACTGAACTGAAGAGTCATATCAATTTTGTTTCTATAGTTTAGGAATTGGTTTATTTTTAAAAGCACAATAATTGTTTATGGAGGCTGGATCAGTATTGGGCACAGTACTTTGTATCACAAGTGTTTTCCTATAAACCAGATACATGGGAATTGCCAGAATATTGTACAGTATTTTGAATGCACTGAAATTTTGGACATGGCTTAAACCACTTGGTAAAAGTCAAATTTCCTGTAAATGAAAGGTTAGTTCAAGCCACCTATATTCTTTATCTTCTATACTGCAGGATAGGATATTTATCACAACAAGGGGTATTTTAAATTGTACTTGAGTAAAAGCAAATATACACTATCCTTTCAAGAGATGAGCTTCATGATTCTATTATAATACATCTCCTAACTCTGTAATATTCTATTGAGCATAGTAGTAAAATGATGCCTAACTCCCCTGGGCTGAACTGGGAGACGCTATAGACCCTAATCATACAAAGTCATATTCATTTTATAATTTAGCTCTTAGCTGAAGGGCTGAAATTATAAGTTATTTTGATGATTATATTGTACTATCAGTGATTAGACATGTGTCAGGTTTTGGACAACCATAATCTATTCCACTAACTTTAGTGGCAGCATTTTTAAGAACTTACTTGTCCCCCATAGTGTCCAGTCATGGTAAGGTTGTCAATCATTAGCTCCTACTCCTTGTATGTTGCAGAGGTTCATAACTCAATCTAGGTCATTCAGACTCATTCTTGCAGAACTGATATTTTTAGCTGAGTAATACAATTATAGGGGGAAAATGTTGAAATTAATTCAGCCCAACGAGACTGATGATTAATTCCTGCTGTCTAGATCCCAGATGCTGCCCTGATTCCTACTCTTTGTTAAAGTTGGTTCTGTAGAAGTCTCTTCAATTCTGTGGAATCATCTTATCCAATGTCTTTAAATCCAACACTTATATGGTAAATCCAATTTTTATTTATAAAATCTCCAGTTTCTTATACATTTCTTTTGTTTACTTTAGCTAGCTTTCAATCCTATTTGCTGCAAAGCAAGAACTAGAATGAATACAGATAGAGATCCCTAAGTCCGAGTTTCTCAAGCCATCTGCATATACATTTAGTAGAAGGCTTATCTAAAATGGCAAGTCCTAAACACTATCTTCAATAAGTCCAACTCTTTGGCAGTGGGGCTCAGCAATCTGTTAATATGAAAGAAACTCTCAGCAATTCTTATAGACACTAAGATATGATAGTTGCTATGTTTGATCTGAAATGAGGCTAAATCACAAGCAGCACAAAAGGAGGAGAGCTGGGCTAAAGACTCAAATTGTACAGCTTATCATTAAATGCTGAAGTTGCCATTATTGCTCATTAACCAAGACTGCCTGTACAGTGCCTAACCAGCAGTTTAAACATACCTGGACAAATAGACAATAAACATATAAGCAAAAACACACAATAATGGGCCTACAACCACTAAAATAATATATAAAGAAAATGAGAGTAAAATTGGCACTATCACTCAATGCCATAACTATTAAATCCTAATTTAGCAAGCTTTATAATCCAGAGAAAGATTCTTTTTAAGATATTTTTTCCAAATAAGTTTCCCATTCTTTTAAAAAACATTAGCAATATTTTAAAATAATATAATTTAAGTATTTTGAAATGTTTTCAAGACATCAATGTAGAGGAACAATATTTAAATTCAGTATCTTTGAAATTTTAACATTCTAGGACTTGCCTGAAATTCTCCTTCCATTTAGAAAATACGCTGATCTAATAGGCTTAAGGTCTGCTGTCTTTTTCCTTTGTGGTTACTAATTTGTTCTATCAGCTTTGCCAAGTAACAACTTCCATATAAATTCCATAAGTAAAATACTGCAGTAATTTATGCTGCTTACCTTAGAGAGGTAGAATAAAAAGATAAAGTGGTAGAATTAAATTAATATACACAGTTGGAAAGCATTTAGTCTTTTTCTTCATTTTTCTTACTATGTCAAATTCATCATCAACTAGAGATATAATACAAATCCTCCATCAACTGGAGATACAATACACTTTTATACGTATATTAATGAGAGAGTCTGCTGAGTGCAAAACACGTTTGAGTTTTTCACAGAAATATCCTAAGAACAAAGATGCTATCCATTTATTTTGAACTTAAATGAGAGCTGATTTTCCTAAAAACTACAGTCTCAAGCAAGTTATATTTGAAATACTTAATGTAATATGACCCTAAATACAGTAGAAAAAAGTAAAATGTACACATACTTTATAGTTTTCTTCATTATAGCACTAAAATGGAATACTTGGAATTATGTGAATCACTACACAATAGTGGGAAAAAAGTTTACAGAGCAAATAGCATAGTGTTTCAGACCGCATGTATATGTGTGTGTGTTTGTACAGACAGGTAATAAGCACTAGGCCAGAGTGGAATTAACTGCTAAAAGACTGTAAGAAACACAGTAATAGCTAAGTAAGCTATTTTAAGCTTTTAATAAAATAAAACTCAAGCTTAATATACAATATTTATGTCAAATATATTCCATGTCATATGTAAGCATTTAATAGAAAGATTGTCATCATTCAATCAGAATGTTGAAAAGCACAAGAGGACAAGAGGCAGACGCTACCTCTATTTCCCCATGAGACTGGAAGATGGCTCTCATACCCCCATGGACTGCCATATACTTAGTTTCAAGAAGAAATACACATTAATTTTTTAATATCAAAATGTTTCAAAAATATCAATATTTCTCAAGAATAGCAGAGAAAGCAAATGACCTCCCCTATTTTCTTTTGATCAATTCTGAAAAGCAAACTTCTAATCCAGCTACTTCCAGTATGATTCTATTGGAAAAGGAGCATTATACAGTGCTTTAAAGCACAGATGATGACAGGAACTAAACTCCCTGAAGTAAAAGATGATGACTGCATTTCATTATGTGAACTTTGTATTATGTGAACTTATTTTTCCCCATCATAAGTTTGCCAAATATGAAATGGATTATCCCATCCCTTCCACTGATTTTTTTAATAACTTTAAAGCAAAAATATTCTTAATTAACAGATGACACTTGTTAGTCCAAAATAAAGTGAGCTGTGCCCCACAGTATGCCCTCTTTTATAATCATTATAGCATTGGGCAGTGATAGCTTCCAATCTCTAAAACACAGCCATTTAACTGAGTCTGAAGCTTTGCTTATGAGAAGATGTAGGGATCTATTTCCTGACCCTAGTGACCTCAACCAGTTTGTATGAGTGACCATTATTTTTAGCAGTTTTTCCAAATCTGAAAAAGTTGCCATTCATAATAGACCCCCACTGGAGATTCATTTGTCAGCAACAGCATATGATCAAAATTAATCCTCTGGTTACTAAACATCAGGGATGGTGTAAATTCAGCTCTTAGCTGGGTATCAGGCTGCAAAGGGAGTCTAGGATTGGTAGCCGTCACTTAATGTATTGGAAAGCTCAGCATGATTGAGCTATGGAGGTGCTGGGGAATGAGGCAGTATGTATCATCCAGGAAAAAGGAGAGGGAGGCAGACAGAGTCCTGCTCCTTCACTTTTACTAAAACAGTCTCCCATTTTCATCGTGGCTGGAAACTATGACCAAATCCCTGACTTCAGAACTCACTGCCATGAGCAAAACACAGCTATTTTAGGCATTCATAAAAATGAAAATGAAGCTAGTACATTTAGAGCATATGAAACAAGATTCCATATTACTAAAATTACCCCTTTCCCTTTTGTATCTCTAAAATCCATCTATTTGATCTGTGCTCCTGATAAGAGAAACAGAATACACAGTGGACACACTGGTAGCTTTGCTTCTTTTCTTTTTCTTTTCTAATTCTTTACCACATGTAAATTTTACATGGGAATGCTATCATGTTAGAAGATCAGTGTTGCTCCCACTGAAGGGATCAGAAACTCATTTTAGGACCAGATGAGAAGGGAATTCCCAATCTAGCTGCAGTTCTGAACAGCCTACAAGACAAGGCAAAGATTCTGCAGAAACCTTCATAGATAAATAGCTAAACTCTGAAAAGTCTGATCTTTTCAGGGTTTTTTGTTGTTATTGTTGTGGGGCTCAACTGGTCTTCTTTACTCAGAGAATTTTTATTAATATTTTCCATTCTTGTTTTTCTGGAGATTAACAGACCTGATAAAATGTTGGAGGTAAAGATGGAGGAAATGGTTAACATTTCAGTCATGCAGACAATTTCAAATAAAACAGACACCATCATTTTTAAACCATCCTTTTGGGTATTCTAAATTAATCCTGGAATCTCCATCAGACTGTTCCTACTGCAAAGCCTTCTTTCCTCATTCTCCTAACATCTATCTTATGCTCTCTCTCAGTAACAAATATTTCCACCATTTCACATAGAGAGATTTGGGACTCTTGCTGATTCATTCACATGCCCTCATGCAAATAAAGAAGTTATGTCTCTATTAAGATGTTCCTACTGGGGGGGCATTGACTTTGATGCCAATTCTTCAGTTTTATAAATAAGGCCAAGATGAAAATCCCTATATAAATTCTGGCCTGTCTTTATCCATGCATTCCCCTAGAATTTAAACTCACAAAATTAGAATTAATAGATCTAAGTCTATGAATATTTTTTCAACATTCTGTTTAACTGCTTTCTATAACACTTTACATCTTCAAAAGAAATGTTTGTTGTCATAGTACCCTAAGGCATCATATATTAATCTGAAGCAGTAACACATCTAGAAAATATAGTTAAATAAGATGTGCAAAGATTCTTTACCCATTAAAAACCTAAAAATCAACTAAGAAAAAGAGTAATAGACATCATTCCATAAAATTATGAACTCCTCCAAAAATATTAAGTGTTGTGAAATGAGAACTGGAGAAGGAAAGTTCCTTGATTTCAGCTAGATATTCAGCCACAATCTTACTCAAATTCTCAACCCCCTTTCAACTCTTTTTGAGCTTTCGACTCAAGGAGTTTTTCAAAGTTAGACAAGATCAGAAGATTCTGTATGTGTGTGGATACAAGGTAAAGTCACACCTGCCATAGAGTCTTAGGCAATCACTTTTTGTCATCCTCATTGCATAATAAATGATGTAAATATCCCTATATCTTGAGCCTATCTTTTCATCTCCCTCTTCTACCTATAACTAGGCAAGCATCAGCCACTCTTGTTCCTGTGAATAAGTGGATTTTGGAAGATTTAGATTTAACTTGGAAGGTAAGGATTTAAATTGGAAGGAACTTCAACATAAGTTCCATAGCTGTAATTTTATACCTGACATTTTGGCAGGGAGTTATCACTGGTATGTAAAGCACTATTACAATGATTGGTAAATGGGTATTTGCTTCCCAATTGCCTATTTTTCAATGCCTGAATGTTATCAGAAGCAAATACTAAGAGGTGAATAATGATTAAGTGGAAAAATCTGGAAGCTGAAGCCAGTCTTGATATCCAAGAAGTAATTTAAAAAAATCACTGCAGATGGTGACTGCAGCCATGAAATTAAAAAGACTCTTGCTCCTTGGAAGAAAAGCTGTGACCAACCTAGACAGCATATTAAAAAGCAGAGACATTAGTTTGCCGACAAACGTCCATCTAGTCAAAGCTATGGGTTTTCCAGTAGTCATGTATGGATGTGAGAGCTGGACCATAAAGAAGGCTGAGTGCTGAAGAATTGACACTTTTGAACTGTGGTGTTGGAGAAGACTCCTCAGAGTCCCTTCGACGGCAAGGAGATCAAACCAGTCAATCCTAAAGGAAATCAATTCTGAATATTCATTGGAAGGGCTAATGCTGAAGCTAAAGCTCCAATACTTTGACCACCTGATGTGAAGAACTGATTCATTAGAAAAGGCCCTGATTCTGGGAAACGTTGAAGGCAGGAGAAAGGGACTACAGATAAGATGGTTGGATGGCATCACTGACTCGATGGACATGAGTTTGAGCAAGCTCTGGGAGATTGTGAAGGACAGGGAAGTGAGTACTGCAAGACATGGGGCTGCAAAGAGTCAGACACAACTGAACAACAACAAAAGGTAACTTGGGAAAAATACTTGGAATTAACATGACACACATAAACAGTATATCAAGAACTTACACATAAAATAAAATTATCATACCTTTTTAAGACTAACTAAATGAGGTAAATTAAAAATAGTCCATTTGCATGAAATATTCCCTAATAAGAAAATTAAGTCCAAATTTTTATATCAGTAGTTGAGAGCAACTGAATAAACAGGATAATCTTAGACCTGGACAATAAGTGTATCAGAGTTAAGTATATTAGAAAGAAAATATGTGACTTTTTCCCCAGTTTTAAAGGTACTATTTAAGCTTCCCCTACTCTGGTGCACATTAGAAGCAGAGCTTCCAAGCAAGCAAGTGTGCATTTAGAGAATAGCAGCTATACCATAATAAATGTGGCTTACGTGTGGTAGTGCATATTTGAAATCATAATCTTTTACAATTAAGATATCAAACCTCAAAAAATATCATCACCATAGTATAGCCTGACAACAACTCAGATTATCACAGCTTAGGCAAATCACCTTCTGTGGAAGAAAATACTTTAAAGACTTATGATATACTCTGGCACAGATTAAAATAATTTTTATGATAGAGCATTACAACACCACATTCCAGGTATTGTATAATGATTAAAGCAGGGGATACATTAATCCAATCATAATATACCTTTATAAAGACACTTATTTTCATGAGTTAGAAATAATGCCTGCACTAAGGTGATCATGTATGGATGTGAGAGTTGGACTGTGAAGAAAGCTGAGCACTGAAAAATTGATGCTTTTGAACTGTGGTGTTGAAGACTCTTGAGAGTCCCTTGGACTGCAAGGAGATCCAACTAGTCCATCCAAAAGGAGATGAGTCCTGGGTGTTCATTGGAAGGACTGACGCTGAAGCTGACACTCCAATACTTTGGCCACCTCATGCAAAGAGTTGACTCATTGGAAAAGACCCTGATGCTGGGAGGGATTGGGGGCAGGTGGAGAAGGGGACAACAGAGGATTAGACGGCTGGCTGGTATCACCAATTCGATGGACATGAGTTTGAGTAAACTCCGGGAGTTTGTGATGGACAGGGTGGCCTGGCATGCTATGATTCATGGGGTCGCAAAGAGTCAGACACGACTGAGTGACTGAACTGAACTGAAAGTATTATAATAATAATCACAGCAACAACAAACCTAGATGCACACAAAGATATGAATAATTCATTAAGCTTTTCACAGATCTGTAGTTTTTCAATTAATCAATTATTAAAAGTTAAGTTTTTTAAAAGATCTTCAATTATTTCAACTTATTTTAAATATATCTCTAGGTTGAAGGAAGGATGAGAATCATAAAATTTAGGATTTGAAAATAATATTATTATAATTTAGAAACTAAATTGATAGCTTTCAGTGCTTTTTGACATTCTAAATGTACAAATTTAAATGTCAACAGCTAATCATGGATAATCTGCTATTGATTTTTCTCTGTTTAAACACCCAGTTCTGGCAGAAATTTCTATCCCAATATTCCTCTACAGGCACATTTATCAAATATAAAATACAGATCAATCAAACAGTAATTTAACTTCTCAAGATAAACATTAAAGAATACTAGCAATTTCCAAGTTGTGAAACACCTCTAAAAGCCAACATTTAATAGAGGTAGGGATGAGAAAATCACAATAAAACAAGAACTTCAGATGACAGAAAACTAAAGAAATATTTTTCATCTTTAAATTGCATGTAACATAAATCATACAGGGTTTAAAATTTTACCATTATCTGAAGATAAAATAATCAGCAGAGAAAACCATATAATCCACAAAACCACAAGATTGTATGTTGTTATAGTTTTTGTGCTATTTATCTTTAAAAGCAGCCACCATCATTAAATATGCTAGTTCTTAAAGAATATGATAAAACTTTTAATGAAAAAAATCAAGTGGGCCCATTTACTTAAAAACTCTACATCCAGTCTAAGTCATCAATCCCTTGGATTATTTTTATCTACACACAAGAATAAGTTTTAATCTTCAAGTGCACTGGGATGACCCAGAGGGATAGGATGGGGAGGGAGGTGGGAGGGGGGTTCAGGATGGGGAACACATGTAAATCCATGGCTGATTCATGTCAATGTATGGCAAAAACCACTACAATATTGTAAAGTAATTAGCCTCCAACTAATAAAAATAAATGGGAAGAAAAAATCTTCAAGTGAAGAAAGCTAACTCAAAGTAGCTTAGAAACTGAGGTTTCCAGAGGAGTCATTCATTTTAATTCTTATTACTGATATACATTTTACATTAATTTTTATTAAAGTATAGTTGCTTCACAACATTTTGTTTGTTTCTGCTGTACAGGGAAGTGAATCTGCTATACACATACATATATCTCCATTTTTTGGCTTTCCTGCCCATTTAGGTCACCACAGAGCACGCAGTAGAGTTCCCTGAGCTATACAGAGGTTCTCATTAGTTATCTATTTTATACATACTATCAATAGTGCATGGCTTCCCTGGTGGTTCAGTGGTTAAGAACCCGCCTGACAATACAGGAGACATCGGTTCTTTCCCTGGGTCTGGACGATCCCCTGGAGAAGGAAATGGCAACCCACTCCAGTATTCTTGCTGGGAAATCCTATTGACAAAGAAGTCTGGCAGACTACAGTCCATGGAGTCACAGAGAAGTCAGACATGACTTAGCAACTAAACAACACAATTAGTAGTGTATATATGTCAAACCCAATCTCCCAGTTCATCCCACCTGCCCAGCCTTTCCCTCACTGGTGTCCTTATATCTGTTCTCTACACCTGTGTCTCTTACTGTTTGCACATAAGATCATCTTTATTTTTCTAGATTCATATATGTGTAAATAAATAATATTTGTTTTTCTCTTTCTGATTTCACTCTATATGGTAGTCTCTAGGTCCATTCATATCTGTACAAATGATCCAATTTCATTCCTTTTTATGGCCAAGTAATACTGAGTATAACTGAGTAATATTCAATATTTAACAATAACAACCACATCTTTATCCATTTCTTTGTTGATGGACACTTAGGTTGTCTCCACCTCCTGGCTATTTTAATGGTGATGAAATTCACTTTGGAACACACGTGTCTTTCTGAATTATGGTTTTCTCTGGGCATATGCCCAGAGGTGTGACTGTTGGGTCATATGGTAGTTCTATTTTTAGTTTTTAAGTTACCTCCATACTGTTTTCCATAATGGCTGTACAAATTTACAGTCCCATCAGATTCTCTTATCACTTATATATATTTACAATAATGAACCATAATAAAATGAATAAATGTGAGACTCATTTTCATTTCCCATTTGTAACTCAATATTTTTTGTTATAATTTTTAAAATTATTTCCCTTTATCTTTGCTAAATTGCTAGTGTTAGGTTGATGCAGTTCTGCATTGTTGAATCTGCTGTTTGATATTGCAATACATTCTTAAGTAAATGTAGTTATGTTATATATCATTTTAATGCACATTTCTTGCTTGATTGTTTTGTTAGTGACATTTCTTGCTGCATATTTTGTATTTATATTTATATATTTTTTAAATTTTATATTTCACACTAAGGAAATGATGTTAGATAAAAAGCAAATTCAAGTGATTTTCTTTTCCAGTTCAAATGGATCATAAAGCAGCAGCAAGAACTCTCAACATCAACAACATGTTTGGTCCAGGAACACCTAACAAATGTACAGTGCAGTGGTGGTTCAAGAAGTTTTGCAAAGGAGACAGGGGCCTTGAAGAAGAGGAGTGCAGTGGCCGGCCACTGGAAGTTGACAATGACCAACTGAGTGCAATCATCAAAGCTGATCTTCTTACGACTACAGAAGTTGCTGAAGAACCCAGCATTGAACATTCTATGGTCCTTTGCCAACGGAAGCATATTGAAAAGGTGAAAAAGCTTGATAAATGGTGTGCCTTGTGAGTTGATCACAAATCAAAATAAAAATGATCATTTTGAAGTGTTGTCCTCTTAATCTATGCAACAACATTGAACCATTTCTCAATCGGACTGTGACTTGCATCGAAATGTGGATTTAGACAAAAACCAGCAATGACCAGCTCAGCGGTTGAACCAAGAAAAGCTCCAAAGCACTTCCCAAAGACAAACTTGTACCAAAAAAAGGTCAGGGTCACTGTCTGGTGGTCTGCTGCTGATCTGATCCACTACAGCTTTCTGAATCCCAGTAAAACCATTACAACTGAGAAGTATGCTCAGCAAATTGATGAGACGCACCAAAAACTGTATCACCTGCAGCTGGCACTGAGTCAACAGAGTGGGCCCAATTCTTCTCCAGAACAATGCCTGATGGCATGCTGCACAATCAACACTTCAAAAATTCAACAAATTGGGCTACTAAGTTTTGCCTCATCCATCATATTCACCTGACCTTTTGCCAACCGACTACCACTTCAAATATCTCGACAACTTTTTGCAGAGAAAACACTTCCACAACTAGCAGGAGACAGAAAATACTTTCCAAGAGTTCTTGGAATCCTGAAGAACAGATTTTTACACTACAAGAATAAACATTTCTCATTGGCAAAAATGTGTTGACTGTACTGGTTCCTATTTTGATTAATAAGATGTGGTTGAACCTGGTTATAATGATTTAAAATTCATGGTCCAAAACTGCAATTACTTTTTCATCAACCTAGTATTTTACTGTCAACTTTACAAGTTTGTCCTCAATGTAAGGGGACAGATCTTATTTCATTTCTAGTAGTCACACAAAGCCAGGGCCAATATATTGTCACAGTCAGTATGCACACATGCATGCTAAGCTACTTCAGTTGTGTCTGGCTCTTTGCAAACCTATAGACCATAGCCCACCAAGCTCCTGTCCACAGGATTCTCCAGGCAAGAACACTGGAGAGGGTTTTCATGCCCTCCTCCAGGGGATCTTCTCGACCCAGGAATTGAACTCATGTCTCCTGTGGCTGATACTTTCATATTTTCATCTCTGTAAACAATAGTTCATAGATGTGAACTTGTCTATGGAACAACTAAATCCATATTACTTTGTCAAATATTCACTAACATAAAAATAGCCTCATTAATTCTTTTGCTCTCAGAAGTTCAAGGCAAAGTGACCCACCTTTATGTTTCCTGTCCCCAGCACAGTGAAAAAACATAGTAGGCTCAATATATTTCATTTAAAAGTTGGGTGAATTTAATTTGAACTAAATTGAGAATTATAGGAAAATATATATAAATAAATAATACAGATTAAGAACTGAAGTTTGTGTACGTAAGTAATAAAAAGAAGAATGGACAAACAAAAACCCAAAGATAACTACATCTATATTACAACGGAAAAGCATTTCAGAACTTTATTAAAAACAGGCTAACAATTTCATCTGATTTTAGGGCTTCATAACTTTAGGGGATATTTTTCATTTAGCTTTAACAAGTATTTAAAACTCTAGAATACTAAACTTTAAAATAAATTCTTACATTTTAATTCTTCTTTACTAGGGTATAAAGCTCTTGAAAAGCCTAAAAATTAGTGCATGTACATATACATGGATTTCTAGCCATAAACTAGTGAATATTATAAAGGTTTTTACACATGTAATTTTAAGTAAACAAACTACCTGTTATTTTAATAACCAGGGTGAACTATAGTTCTCTATAAAATAAAGTTATTTTACTATAGCATTTTAAGACAGTAAGTTATTATAATATAGGTACGATTTTTCCTCTTATGTACATCATAAAAATAACAATAAAGTTGGAACATGTTATTTTTCATTTATTTTTAAACCATGCTAAGTAATATGCTATACCAACAATATACACTCCTGAAATTGTTCTTTTTCAGATAAAAATTAGGATCTCTTTCTGAATGCTCCCTCATTAAATAGAGAATATAAAACAGTCAAGGTAACAGTGCACTTTCCTCATTAAATGCTGTACTGTTATAAAATTGCTCTGGCTATTACAGTCTTGGGGTTTTGTTATTGTTGTTGTTCAGGAGTTATAACTTTTAACAAGTGGACTAATGCATAGATTTTATTCACTTTTAGAAATTGACTAAAGTCTTATGATTTTGTACAATGCTATTAGTTTGCTGAGTTCTTTCCCGTCACACATAATGACAACTACTAATTATTTTCACTTGCATTCACAATTTAAATGTTGTCTAAGTATATTTTAAATCTAGAAGGAGAGTGAAAGGAAATTTTCAGGATTTTTTTAAAAAGAGTTTTAGCTAACATTGTCTAACATCAGGACACTTCTGCGCTTGCAGAGATTAAGGGTCTAACCCAGGGTATAGTCAGATATATGTAACAAGAGAAACTCCTTAACCAATTAGGTTCATTTTAAAAATAGTACCATAATTCATTTTTTTCTATCCCTATTTTTCTTTCATTTTGAATGTTTAAAGCTATTTAGCACTGTACTATATAATAAACTTCAGTTGCTGGAGATTTCTATTTTTATCATAACATTTATTGGCCACTACATAGTTTTTCTAATTAAACATTCAATTTTAATTATTTTTACAATATTAACGTGTCAGCAACATATGGAACACATGTTGTGCTTTTTAAAGTAAAAATTAAGGTGATACTGAGATATACTTCAACTCATATTTGGAGGCAATCATTTCAATTAATTCTAGATAATTCTTATTTGGAATACACATTAATATAATATTTTTATTTCCTAATATGTAAAATATGTCCTGCTTTACTAACTTGCTTAAAATACATCTAATTATAATCATAAGTAGGAAAATTTTCATATATTGATTTTTTTTAATTATATGTAAGTGCTTTTACTTATTCTAGATATTATACTCTACATACTATTTCAAGAATGTGTTTGCCCAGGGAGCTCACCCTGGTGCTCTGTGACAACTAGAGGGGTGGAATGAGGGGTGAAGGGAAGTTAAAGAGGGAGGGGACATATATATGCTTATGACTATTTATGTTATATGGAAGAAACTAATACAACATTGTAAAGCAATTATCCTCCAATTAAAACTAAATTTTAATAAAAAGTGTTTCTCTTTGCAATGCTCATATACCACAAATATGAGTATTACAGCAATCAACCTAAAATAATACATAATCATTCTGTCATGTTATTAGTAAGTTAACATTAGTAAATAAGCTATGTATATAAATATCCATATATCCAGATACCAAATATTACAAGAATAAAATAATACATAACTAATCCTAACTCTTGAACATTCAGTTTCTAAAGAGATGTTATAACTTCTATGATCAGAAAGTAAGTATAACAGTACAACTGAAGTTATAAAATGAAATAGGAGGAAGAGTGGTGATTTTTCATTTATATCCAGCCAGTTCAGATCATCAGACAGGCCAATAGCTAGAGGACACAGCAGTATCCTGGGAAAGTAGCTGAATGTATTTTTCAGGACATGGGCTGAAAATACATGCTCTCATCCCAGTTCTTGCTCCAAAACTCAATTAAGATGTATGTTTGCTGCTATCTGAAACTGGAAACTAACTTCTTCACCATGAATCACAGTTTTTAATAATAAATCTACCTTAAATAAACACACCAGAAAAAGCTAGTCTAATATCATTTAAACAAAATCTGCCTCAATCTGTCAGTTCATGGAAAGTCACTAGAGATTTGAAATATTTATATTGTCTATGCATGGTTGTGTTTATTCAATGCATATTTATGTTTAATTTTCATGCAATTAAATAAGATATATGCCCACCCATAAACTAATATTAGAAGATCCCTATGAAGCAATTTTACAAACAAAAACACATAGAAGTGTTAATAATATTACATCACACCCTTCCTTCTTTCCCTCATGATATCATTTACTGTAAAATTCATTTTATAAAAATCATCAAGTAATTAAGGATTAATTATCAATTACTGAAGGCTATATCACATCAAAAGAGAAGGCTAATTTTCTAAAGAAGAGAGACTATATGATAATCACTGTTGTAGAACCTAGCTTAGAATCTGTTGTAGAATTCTATCTTAGAATCTAGCATAATGCCTGACACAGGGAGATACTTTATGTGGATGCTGAGTGTCTTATTTTCTTAACTTTGAGATAAACTTTAATGAAATAAGATATTACTTGCAAATAATCAATACATAAATATTAGAGCTGAGCATCAGTACTCTTACATGTTGTCATATGACAAATGTACTTTAAAAGTTTTTCTAATTATAAAAAAATTAATTTTGGATCTAATTTTAAGAAAACAGAAAATTTTCCTACTAGGCTTGGAAAGAGACTGGAAACTCTTCACTGAAGTATATTAATGTATTCTTAAAGGAAAACTCCTTGAATTCTTACATATAGTAAGTACCCTACCTATCAGTGTGTATGTATATGCCAAGTCTCTATAGTCACGTCTGACTCTGCGACCCCATGGACTGTAGCCGTCAGGCTCCTCTGTCCATAGGATTCTCCAGGCAAGAATACTGGAGTGGGTTGCCATTTCCTCCTCCAGGGGATCTTCCTGATCCATGGATCCAAGATCTGTCTGTTAAGTCTCCTGCATTGGCAGGGGCGTTCTTCACCACTAGTGCCACCTGGGAAGCCCAAATAGTAGGCTCTGATAAACACCTTTTTTTTTTTTTTCCCATTTATTTTTATTAGTTGGAGGCTAATTACTTGACAATATTGTAGTGGTTTTTGCCATACATTGACATGAATCAGCCATGGATTTACATACCTTTTTAAAGTACAAACATTATCACTCAGCTCTAGAATGTTTATCATTGAAAATCAAAACTGTATATATCATAAGAATTCATAATGTTTACTGAAAGGAAATCACTGTAAAATATTCTCCACAACATTCTAAACACTAAAGTGTAAGATTTACTATGTTTGAATATGTACATTTAAGAATATTTACAAATGTCTAAGTGAAACATCTCCAGAGTATTGATTTTCCAAATATATACAAGGCATTTAGGACTGTTAAATTAAGATTTTTATGCTTTTATATATTTAACAATTGCTATCATATATTAGTAGTAGTAGTAGGCAACTCACAGTGATGAACAATAACTGGTCAGGGAAACATTTAAGTTACATGCAATTTACTGTTGTTGAGTGAAGAGCCTAATACTTTCTTCCCTCATCTTAAGATCTAATTTTCCTGGGTCTTTTACAAGCTTCCTGAATATGTATTTGTTTCTCTTCATTTTAACAACATGCAGAAAAGAAGACTAATAGAAAATATGTGAAAACATGTCTATTTTATATCTAGTATCACTTCTATTTTTCTTTTCAGTAACAGTAGTCTGATCATAACAAAGATGAATAAAACTGGTGCATAAACCAAACTCTGCAATATTGCTCTGTATTTTAATAGATTCTGTTGGATCACCATACTGCTTTGTTAAGATATCTCCACCCATCTGTGCCATTATCCACTCTGACAAAAAGCAACTACATATGTAAAGTTATCATGTCAAAAATGCATTAACAAATTTCATCTGTTGATCCAATGAGTGTACAGTGCTATGCACAATGGTTTGAAATAATGAAACTATACTATTAATATTATGCTTTAAATCATAGTTCGAGCAGAATAAAGTAGAGAATGGGCTTCTCACCCCATCCTTCCTATCTGCTGTCAATAATCAACTATTACAAGCAAGATCATTTGTATGGGGAGTAATGAAAAATGTTTTCAGGCCCTTCAGAAAAAGTGATAAAATACTGAATATCTACATTTTCCTGTAATTATAAGATGATCCCATAATCCTACTTCCAAACGGTATCTCAAATCCATCTTCTTATCCCCATCTCAGTATCACCATGCTAACCAGGCCAC
The DNA here is from genome assembly GCF_023699985.2 of Odocoileus virginianus. Lineage (NCBI taxonomy): Eukaryota > Metazoa > Chordata > Mammalia > Artiodactyla > Cervidae > Odocoileus > Odocoileus virginianus. Next base: position 14,720,018 of record NC_069698.1, read on the forward strand.
CATACCCTTCCCGATGTCCCTAAAAACTGCAATAGACTCTTAACACTATTCTCTTCATGTTCCAATCATCCCTTCCTAGCCATAGTACTCTAAAAATGAAAAACGGTTGAGATCTCATTAGCGTCCCATTTTACCGAGGAAAATATTAAAACCTAATTCTTTCCATGGCTTGTCTTCTCTGTGGATCTGGCTTCTCACTCTTTCAAACCTCACTCTAGGCTACTCTCCTCCTTGCTCCGTGAGCTCCGGTTCCAACCTGGACTTACTCTTCCAAGCGGACAAGCTCATTTCCCTCAAGGTCACGGAGCAGGTAGCTCCCTTTACCTAGAATGCACTTCCCCCTGTTCTGTGCATCCAGCTGTTTCTCATCCTTGAGAATGTCATTTAAGTGTCACTTCCCAGATAGGCCTCTCTAACCATCACATTTAAAATAGCGGGTCCCTCCTCTTATTTGCTCAGGGCCTTTATTGTTTCCTCCATAGCATATATCATTTACTTCCATATTTGTTGTCAGTCTCCCTTACTAGAAAATAAATTCCATGAGGGCATTTATGAAGTCTGGCTTGCTTACTGTTTTTTCTCTTCATCATATAAATATTACATTCAAAAACAGAATACTCAATAAAAATAAGGCAAAAGTAGAGGTAATATAATATCTGCTTTTTAAAGATCTAATGCCAGTCCTAAAGAAACTGCAAGTTTATTAGAACACTACAGACACAGTATATCAATTCATGTTTCACGACTTCAATGTGTATATATAAACATATATATATATACAATTTTTATTTAAAAGTTAACACTGTGTATGTATAAACAATTTAATCCTTCTGTATTAGTTTGATTACATGATTAACAAAGCACACGGAACAAAGTTAATCCATGTTTATTACTTAACTACCTGTACTGATCTCCACTGTATGTATAGTCCCAAGAAATGGTGAGTCAAGAACACAAGAAACTTCTATAACTTTAGGGATTTGGTTGACTGATGGACAGTGTGAGATAACGTCTATTCTCTCACCATTTAGGACAAAAGAAATATATAGTCAGAAGTACTCCTGTGTGTGAAAGAAGAAAGAGAGAGTGATTGAGATCTGGTGTCTGGCACAGGGGAAAATAATTAGTAGAAGAAAATACAAGAAATCACTGATGCCTTTTGCTACTTATTTATACTAGCAATGATTACTGAAGAAGAAATTTTCAACTCGGATTTTTATTAATATTTAATTTTGTAACGTAAGAATAATACAAATTCCATATAGAAAAGTTTGAAAGTATTTTGAAAATGTAAAAAGATATTATTTAATCATCAATTTAAAAACATATATATATATATATTTGCCCCTTGAGAAAATCTATATTAAAATTGCATTATTCATGTTATTTCTAGTTTGAAGACAAGACCCTTAAAGAATGTTGTGTAATTTTTGTGTAAAAAATAATTTTAGGTACAGTCTTATCCCAAACTCAGAACAAAAAGATTGAGATGACTAGTGCATATCAATGACATTCTATATTCTATTTTAAATACTAATCATAATGGCTAATACTACAATGGCTCACTTAAGTTTGTTAATGTATAAATAATACATTCTAGGTTGTTTCATACTTATGGAAAACAAGAAAAGCGTGTGATTTCAACCTCTTGCACTTTTACAATCATAGTTTATCCATCAAATTTTATATAAGGAAAGGTCTTTTAGAAATATTCTTTATAAATCACTCAGTTTTCCTTATTGAACCCAATTTTCAATATTTTCAGTAAAGTTCACTCTTCAACTTTCTTAAAATATTTCAATTCCCCCCTTTCTGTAAATGTAAGAACAACATTCGGTCTTACAGTTTGTGAACAATACTTATGTCAGTTCAACTAATTTAGGGCTATGAATTTAAATAAGCAGGTATTTTTCAGATCAGCTATGTTCACCTGTATTTACATACAACTTAGTGGATTTTAGACTTAATTCATTCAAATTAATAAATTTAATGAAACTAATAACTCAAACTATTGTTTTCCTTGTATATTTCATTTTTCACTGAAATCCCTGAGTGGAGGAGAAAGATCAGTTCACACAATCTTGGTAGTAAAACGAACTCACCAGACTCTCATATTCAAAGCATATTTTGATTTAATGAATTATTCGAGTATTGATTATTTTTGGAAACATGAGTCACACCCTGAGAGATGCATCAACTCTTTTTAGACTAAAGCAGAGTAATCTGTGAATTAACAGATCCCTGGTGGCTATTAACCACTGAGATTGATATACATGGTTACTGACATAAAAAACAAGATTGTATTTTATATTCTCCTAACTATCCTTTTAGTACAAAAATAAAAGTTTTCAACTCTTAAGAGAGTAAAAACTGTTACTTTTAAAGTTGCCAACACGAAATAAATACTGAGGTTTTAAACAGAGGGAAAATTAATGGAATAAGGGAAATTTAAGTACAAATCTTGTTTTCATTTACTTAATCAGATGAAGTGATCTAGGAAGCAGCTTTACTTTTTGATCAATTCAAGGAGGTTTCAGTAATAGGAAGAGAGTCAAACTGATTTATTTTGTATTTATGGCGCAGAGATTCACAGCCAGTTAAGAAACAAGAGAAGAGATGCTTCCTATTTTCAAGTTACTCTTAGCACATTGTAAAAAATGAAATAGTTCACTTTTTTGATCCTTTTATTCTATGTATGCAAAACGAGGAATGAGGAAGAGGATGACGCCTTCATTCAACCATGAAATATTTTATATAATTTGGTAAAAATACATCACATTAAAGTTTACTTTGTGATTACTCTTAATGAGAAGACAAATTATATTAAAATGAAAATTTACTCTCTGTAACAATTTTAAAAAATAAAACAAGAATTCCATTAGCTCTTAGGACAAAAAGTTACTAGAAAAATGAATACATATGCTTAAAATTAAATATTAAGCCTATTATCAATGCTTATTATGTACAAAGATTTGCATTTTGCATTCATATTTCTATATTGTACATGTACTTCAGTAATTCTACAATACCTCATATTTTCAATGTTTACAAATTGGCAAGATATGTTGATTCATGTCATCTATTTTCGAAACTACAAATAAGAAAATATCTTTTTGTTCATAAAACAACATTTTGAAGTTCCACATTTATCAACTATTAGCATGATTATTTCAGCATTCAAAAATTATCTCAAGATATTATAAGGCATAATTTTGAACCACTGTAACTTTAAGCCATAAAAAGCATTTTAAAAGCAATTATTTGTATCTGACGAAAAAAATCTGAGCATGTTTTCTCCATAATATTCTGCTGAAAAACTCTAAATTTTACCCAACTTACCCTTTAGGTATGATATTATTCAAGTGTAACACATAGCTTGTGTTTTTAGACTATTAGTACAAATGCAAATTAAGAGTTTTTGGAGACTATCTTTAATGATCTTACTTGTTAGGTAAGTTGAGTAATATTCACTAAGTTAAGCTAATTTACAAAATACATATAAGTTAGATATAATTGGTAAATCTTTTAGGTAAAACGTCTTGTAAAAGTATGAGAAAGCTATTAAAACAGATAAATAAAAATTACTGCAAGAGTTGACAAACAACTTCCCTATCCCTTAAATTTAATATGAATATCTGAAAGGTCATACTTTAATACTTGAGACACTTTGGTAGAATGGCTCTTTACTCATTTGAAGAGTCTAACATGTGTTTTATTTTTGGTAGTATCCTCAGGGCCTAGGATGGTTACTGGAACTTTGAAAATATAAATTTTGATTTAGGGACATGATTGAAAGGATATAACTGTTAAAATATTCCTAGCAAACTTGACTTTAAGTGTACACATCTTTAGAAGCCCTAGGCACATTTAGTATAATATAAATGTCTGATTTTCCAATTACTAAAAATCGTTTTTCCTTTCAATAAAAAGGTCAAGTAATTACGCGTTATTTTAAACAATGTTCAATTTTCAGAGGTAAATTAACTACCCCTTTGATATTTAATGCCAACAGTCCTTGAAACCAAATAAGGGATGTGTGTGAAGGTATACACCTCCATAGGAGAGCGTGGCACTATAGGTGATACTCATAGAATACATTTTCAAAGGCAAGATGGTTGTGTATGGTTTTCAAGCTGACATATGCATTTGTGATTGCAATCTGGAGGTAAAAAAAAAAAAGGCAAAGAATTAGAAAAGCATGTCAAAAGTATCAGTTACATAAATGAGAACTGAATATTCATTCTAAATGATTCTATTTCTAACAAACTGGTTGTATATGTTTATGACAAAAAAGAAGGCTGTGTTCTAATTTCCTTCACCCTTAACCTTCTCACCCTCGCAAAGGAAGCGCACATTTTCATGCCATCTGACCTCTATTTATATACCTGCAAATTATTTCGAGACCTTGTATGTTGAATGGTAACTCTAATTGAAGCTTTATATTTGAGGTGTTTTAAAAGTGTGACGTAACAGGTGACACCGGCGGTCATCACAGTGCCAGGGAGAGCATCCAGCCAGGTACATGCTGGAAAACTTTTATGGCTGTTCCCCTCTCAGTCTAGGAGGATTGAGACTATGGAGGTGATTTCTTTTATATAGATCTTTAAATATTTACAGCAGAAATCCAATGAGTGTGTCTCATAAAGATTGTTGGCTAGAAAGCGGAAAAAAAAAAGTTCAAAGATTCTCAGTGCTTTCCATTCGGTAAACCTCACTTTCACTTTTCACAGGCTATTCATCTTCACTTTACCACTTTACCTGACTTTAGGCACAGAATATTCACGACTTCTTATTTTACACCTAATACCCGCAAACCCCCCTTCCCCCGCCCCGGCCCCTTCGGGCATCTGGGCTGGAAATAATCCGGAGTAATTTCTAAATTCGGTCGGGATGGGGTAAAGGGCTTGCAGCTGGGCGAGGGTTTGGTTTATAGAAGGCTCAAGGCTGGTTATTTGGCCAGGGGCTACAGCGAGAACGATCTGCTTTCTTGCAGGCGTGAGGGAGAACCTCCACGGTACCGCGCCGTGAGCGACCGCAAAGAGCCAGAAGTCTCCATTAAGCCTCACCACAGAGCCTGACCTCCCGTGGAGACCGCGCGGCGGGGAGCGGTCCCGCGGCTGCCAGTGGTGGGACCCAACTGCTGCTGATGCTCACGCATCCATTTAAAGACATTCTGGAAGCAGAACAGACCGCTCCTCGTGAGGTCTCCGGCCCCGGGCGCTGTGGACAGGCGCTCTGGTGAGGAGACATCCTCGACCCCCTCGTGTGGAGAGCCGGGAGAAGCCCACCCCGAGACGAAGTTACCTGCCAAGAGGCGACCAACGCACCGGTCCTCAGAGCACCCGCCTCCTCCCGCCCCATCTTGCTTCTCCACCGGCCCCTTTACCTTGGTTGTTGGAGACGTGACTGCAGTCGCCTGGCCAAGCTGTCAGCAGAGGCAAGAAGAAACCAAATTGCAAAAGAAATTCCCGGACTTCGCTGCCCGCCATGGTTCTCCCCGGCTCTCTTCTCCTCCCCCTTAAAGTGAAGTGGCTCAGCCAGGTGTTCAGCGGCCGGTCCGAGTCCACGTCTTCTTCCTCCTCCTCTTCCTCCTCCACCCGGCCCACAGGGGGTGTCCCGGGGCGACCCCCGCGCGAGGCCCCGGGGGCAGGGCACGAAGGTCCAGGCTGCCCAGGTGCAGGCGCAGCTGCTCCGGAGGAGGACGCTGCCGGCGGCGCCAGGGAGCTCCTGGCGGCTGTAGGCGAGCGGAATTGCATCCACCGCCGTGTCCCGCTCGCGCGAGGACTATTCACTTGGGCCTGGGAGAGCGCGCGCGCAGGAGCGAGCTCGGGCTGTGGTTTGGGGGAGGGGAGCGCAGGGGCGGGGGAGGGCGCCTCACGGCGGCAACGGGGGAGGGACGGCCAGGTGCGGCGGCGGCTCGGGCAGCTCTGCCGGTCTGCGCGTCTCTCAGAGTGCCGAACTCAGAGTGGGCACTTGCGGAGCCAAAAGCAGGACGGGCGCCGCAGCTCTGAGCGGGCGGGGGCCGCGGGAACTTTCCTCCGGCCAGTGCGGCGAGAGCCGAGCGCCTGAGGAGGCTCCGCGGGGCCGCGAGCGGTCCGAGCGAGCTACCGAGCTGCGCCCTCAGCCCGTCGCCTAGGTGGCGACGGCCGCGGCCCGCCGAGGGAACCCCTCCAACTCGGCCGCATCTGCGCCGCGCTTCGGCCTCGGCAGCCTTTTCCCCGGCCTGTCTGAGGCCGCACTTAGTCTCCCAAGCACTTTCCTTCCCATCTCGCGGCAGCAGCGTCCAGCGTTTTAGAGCTACTCTGCACCCCGCAGGGCTACCCCCGACTTCACATTTCCGCCGCCGGAGGGGGCGAGTGCTGTGGCCGAGCGCTCCGCGTCCGGCTTGAGCTTGGCGGCGGCGGCGGACCAGCCTGACCGCTCCTCAGCCTGGGTCGCCCAAACTTGCCCGGTAGGGCGAGAGCCTGGGCTTGGCGGCCGCCTCCGCAGCTAGTCCTAGGAGAGCAAAGGCAGGCAGCGCGCTGCAGAGAGTCACCTCAGGCTGGAGGCGGGCGGGGGCCTGGCGCGGGGTCTGACTGAGGTCTCGTCGTCACCGTGCGGCCGCGACTTCACAGCGGAGGTCACGAGCATGGTCGCAGCCGCAGGCGCCGGGGTTTCGGGGGGCCCGGGACGCCTGCAGCGTGACGGCGTCGGACCGCGCACTCGGAGAAGCCTCCGGGCTGAGCTGTGCGTGGCCGCCTCCACAGCCGCGCCGACTGCCTGCGAGCGGACCGCTATCCCCGCTGAAGCCGCCCCCTCGCGGCACCCGCTCCCTCCCAGCGCTCCACGGCGCCGGCTGCCGGGTGGGACCGCCCGGCCCTGGCCCCCCGTGTGGGGAGTTCGGGAAGGGGGCAACGCAGGTGCTAACAAGGAGGGTCTCGGGGCGCCTCGTCCTGACGCCCTCGCCTCACGGCCGAGGCGGACGTGGAGGGTAGGGGCCGAGCCGCCAGCGCCGCCCAGCTCCGCCGAGCCCGGCGCTGGCCCGTCTGGCTGCCGCCGCTCGGCTGCTGCGAGCCGGGCGCTAGAGGGGGTTAGTAGACAGCAAAAAATGCCTCCGCTCCTCGCAGGTGGAAGAGGCTGGCCACGCTAGGAACCTCAGGAAGGAGGAGGAATGCGCCCAGGCTACACTTAACACGTTTAGGAAGGGCGCGCCAAGGAATCTGTGCCACTAGTGTGGGGGTTCCGTAATAGTTTATTCGCTGTTATTATAATCATTTTAATGAAACGGACTTAGGGTTTTACAGTCGAGTGAGGTCGAAAATCCCACCTCTAAATTTATGAGAATGTTTTTTAAAATATCTATGACAGGGAAGAAAGGTAAACCCAGAAAAAAAAAAAAAAAACGATATTATGAAGGGTTATCTTTCTTCTCTAGGGCAGAGGGAGGGAAATGGCTCAGTGGCGGGATTTGGGAAAGTAGTAAATGGAAGAGCAAAGGATCTGAGTTCGACGCTTAGAAAATTCTGGAGGAGAAAACAGCCTTCCATGCGACGCGTTTCAGCGCTGCTATGTTTGTGTCACACACAGTTGAAGTGGTTCCAGTTACTGCGCTATAGTCAGTGGGAGGCAAAGAGAAAGACAGGAAAAAGATGCCCCACGTCTAAGTCGGCTGCAAAGGAGAGAAGTATGAAAGGCACATGATTTTGAGGTTGTGAGGAAGGTTTCCGATTGGTGACTGTACTTCCACTTTCTGAATTCAAACACTGCCCTCTTTAAAGGTGTCCATGCTAAGTTAAATGTATGCAGAAAACTTCGGAAAAGATAACCGAGTATGGAGTTTATGTATTAGTACTCAAAGGAATAAAGTCTGATTTTGCTACTGATGCTAACACTCTTACTGATAGACTGTCAGTATCGTTTGCAATATGCATTTGCAAACTCAGTTTGCTATTTATTAACTGTAAAATTAAAAGATTACATTATAAATCATTATGCTTAAATGTTCATAAAGGCGTTAGATGATTCAATAATTTATGTTTTGATTTAAAGTAATCTTTATATTTACTGTCACAGAATATAACTTCATGGCCTTTTTATAATTAAATTTGAATTCCTTATGTTTAAATCTTTAAAATCATTTACAGTAAATAGTTTCATAAATGTCATTAAAAACTCACTAAGAGAATAATTTTATCCAAAGACACTCCTTTTAAAATGGCTGTATGCTCAGTTGCCTTAGTCGTTTCAGACTCTTTGAGACTTTATGGCCTGTAGCCCACCAGTCTCCTCTGTCCATGGTATTCTTCATGCAAGAATACTGGAGTGGGTTGCCATTTCCTCCTCCAGAGGATCTTATCTACCCAGGGATCTGAACCTGCTCTGCCAGCTTTCAGGCAGATTATTTACCTACCGAGCCACCTGGGAACCCTTTCATTTTTTACTTTCTCTTTTCCCTCTCCCCTTCCTTCCTTCCATTCATTAGAGCCACTTCCTTCTAGCCTAATTTGAAAAGAATGTCTTTGGTGTTCTGTTTACAATATAGTCTCTAAAATTAATATTCAAGTGAAATATCAAAATTTAAGTTAAAACATTGATATTAAGATAGTTTTACTCTGGATTTTGGGTGGAGACAACTTTTTAAATAATATTCTATTTTTCTAGTTTTCTGATGAACTGAAGGGTGTAATATGATTTATTAACTTAGAAATGCAAGTTATGTTAATTTCTAAACTTGCAGTTTTTAAATTAACTAGACTTGCAAGATTTTCAAAATAGAATAACACTAAAAAGAAGTTGTTTTCCCCCAAAACCCTAGAGCAAAAGTATCTTAATATCAAAGTTTTACATAAATTTTGATATTTCACTTGAATATTACATTTTAGAGACTATATTGTAAACAGAACACCAATAACATTCTTTTCAAATTAGGCTAAAAGGAAGTGGCTCTAATGAATGGAAGGAAGGAAAGAGGAAGGGGAGAGGGAAAAGAGAAAGTAAAAAAAGAAAAGCTGATTTCTAGGATTCACACTTATTTCCAAATCAAGACACAATATTTCCAATTAGGGTACAGTTTCCAAATTTTAGTACAACATCATGGTACAAATGCTGTTATTTACTTCAGAGTAATCACTGACTCAATGAACATGAGTTTCAGTAAACTCCAAGAGTTGGTGATGGACAGGGAGGCCTGGCGTGTTACAGTTCATGGGATAGCAAAGAGTCCGACACGACTGAGCAACTGAACTGAACTGGACAATAAGAGCTGATAAACCTGGATTTCTATCTTCATCCTACCTAAAAATTCACCTACAATTCACATTGTTTGTTTGTTTAAATAAATCATAGTCAAGCATGACATAATATATTGCTTACATGACCAGATAATTGAAAATCATATTCTGATTTTGGTCTTTAGGAAAGCAAATGATTTTAATTTTTTTCTAAATATTAAAATACATTTCATGTGTTTAGGCACTGCTTATTGCATATCTAAAATATAATGGTATCTTAAAAATTCACCTCGAAGAAGAATTGAAATATAATTTTCTTGACCTTTGACTAGAGTAAGATTCCATGGGCTTGATGTAATTATCAATTCCAAGAACTTCCCTGATGGCTCAGATGGTAAAGAATTTGTCTGCAATGCAGGAGACCCAGGTTCAATCCTTGGGTTGGGAAGATCCCCTGGAGAAGGAAATGGCAAACCATTCCAGTATTCTTGCCTGGAGAATTCCATGGACAGAAGAGCCTGTTGGGCTAGAGTCCATAGGATCAATTTCAAAACATGATTGTAAAAAGAATTATCTTAACCATTTGACCATTTGTGCTATACACTATATATATATATATAGGTTTCCCCAGTGGCTCAGTGGTAAAAAATCCACCTACTAATGCTGGAAACACAGGAGATGAGGGTTTGATCTCTGGTTTGGGAAGATTCCCTGGAGGAGGGTATGGCAACCCACTCCAGTATCCTTGCCAGGACAATTCCATGGACAGAAGAGCCTGTTGGGCTAGAGTCCATAGGATCGCAAAGAGTCAGACATGACTGAAGTGACTGAGCACACACAGGTGGCATTAGTGGTAAAGAACCCAGCTGCCGATGCAGGAGACGTATAAGAGACGTGGGTCTTATCACTGGGTTGGCGGATTCCTTGGAGAAGGGCGTGGCAGTCCACTCCAGTATTCTTGCCTGGAGAATCTCATGGAGAGAGGACCTTGCACGGCTACAGTCCATAGAGTTGCAAAGAATCAAACACGACTGAGGAGCCTTAGAATACACACGCATGCACACATATGTGCACACACAGTGTGTACATGTGTATTCATTCTAAAATATTTGTTGAGCTCTTTTAAGTGTTCAGTTCTCTTCAGAAGTTAATGATGATGTGAGGAAAATAATTTATTCTTTAAAAGTAACTTTTTATTTATAATATAACCATGGTTATCTTATGTGAGTTAGAAGCATTTGCGCTTACCAAAATGTACTTCCTTTTTGATTTTTTAGCAGTGTTGATATATTTGCTGACATTTGAATTTCAAAGTTATAAGCCACTCAATGAACCAGGTGCAATATTCATGCAGATTTATTTGCACTTGTCTGTTTGAATCATACTTATATTCAGAAAAGCATTGATGTCTCATTTTTCAGTACTATATTGTTCAGAATTCTTCTCTAGGCTCTCAGACCATTTTTTTCATGATATATGTGGTCTAGATTCAGGTATGAATGATTAACTTTTAATTAAATAAGGAATATATGACACTAAAACTAGTCTAAGCTTTCATTTGTAGTAGAAATAATTGTATTCACAAATACTACTTGCTTTTTAAATGATGAGACTTAAACTGAGATTAATTTATTTGGAAAAAAGAAGAAGGATTCTAATGTTTAATATTAAGCATGTTTCAAGGCTTGAGACAGTCTTAACTCTTTTATTTTGGTAAAACAGTAAATTAATCCATTTATATCTATAATATGCATTCTCTTAAGTTCAAGATAGAAGCAACAGGAATATAAAGAATATTGATCCATGAGTATGTCAACACATCAGGTCTAAACTTTAATTTAGTACTTTGAATGAGTACCATTATCTAAGTCATTATTTTTGTTAATATGAAATTCAGAAATGTTCTCTAAATGGTATTGTTTTCATCAGCTTTAAAATATAAATAAAATGATTTAATTTTGTTTGACCATGCATATAACTAAAATAAAAAAAAACCCACAAAGTCAAATACGTATAGTTAACTTGAAGCTGTTTCCTTTAAGAAACTGTGTAATCAGGGAAAAATACATACACTACTTATTTTGGAAATTTTTCTTTGATGTTAGAAAGTAGTTAATATTTTTCTGGAAGATATTCAAAGCAGTTCTAGGTGCTTTACTGTTAGCATATTAAATCTTAAAAATTTCACAGAAAAGAAAAGCAACTTGAAGCTACACAAGATATACTTTGGCTTAATCTGCTGTCATATTGCATTTTCTTCTTGTATATTTACAGTAAAAGAAAAATATGTATATATAGCATATGTCATGTACATATCACAGATATGTAATACTTATTGCAAATATATATGCTTTTAATTCAATGAAAACAAACTTTCTAGTAGTTTTCTAATTCAGTAACCAAAAATTTACTAAGCAAGGTTTTTGTGTGCGTTTGTGCTGAGCATTGTGAGGAAGGTACAATGATTATTTGGATTTGGTTCCTAACTATCAGAATTTTACATTGTATTGAAGGATACAGACATGTGAATTACTCCAGTACAAACATTTTATGCTACCTTAAAATGGAGTCCAAATTGTTACAGTTATGAAAGAGGAGAGGAATCATACCCTCACCCTCCAAGGCACGAATCTCTACAGTTACTACTTTGGCTCTACAGTTAAACCTACTCCTGGTATGGATTGATTCTGAAAGCTAGTGATGAACTTTTACTTATATCAAATATAATACTAGAGGTTATACCCAATGACCAAATAATGCTATTAGATTCAAGTAACTTACAGTTTTTAAATGAATGTGCTTAGTCTTAACGTGACATCAGGTACCCCCCAAAAATAATTTTAACTAAATTATGTAGAGATTTTTTAATACTATAATTAAATTTATTTTATTTTTACTGGTAATATTTTATTATTTATCTTTCATGCCCCAGAATGACCAGCTGTGTCAAAATAACTTTGTTTTTATGTAATTAGAATAAATACTGTTGAATATTGACATAAATGTTTGGTATTTATTAAAACAGGGAACAACTAATGAAAGAAGGAAAACTATCTTTGAAAAATCTTTTGTGTATTGAGATCTGCATGATTATTCCATCATAATAAATAAAATAACATCACAGGACTGTTGTTATTAATTTCTATTCAAGTATTCAAATTAGCCTATCAAAATAGGCTTGCTATTTATCTTGCATTATACCTGCACTAAGATGCTTTTTGCCCTGCTTCTGGAAAAGACAAAGTTAGGTTTTACAGTAAAAGTATTTTGGTATGTCAAATAGTTGAATGTTAAATTTATAAATAATATTGTGGTTTGGTTGCTCAGTAGTGCCCGACTTTTGCAACCCCATGAACTGTAGCCCACCAGGCTCCTCTGTCCATGGGATTCTCCAGGCAAGAATCCTGGACTGGGTTGCCATTTCCTTCTCCAATAAATAATATTATCCATATTAATAACTATTTTCAGTTAAAACATTTTATTTTTGTATGAATAATACAAAATATTGTTTTAGTACAGTCAAATTGGAGATAGATTAAAAGTGTCAGATAAAGAGTTGTGATTCCCTAGTGATCTTTAAGTTGGGTTTTGTAGGTAAGTTTCTTTTTATAGAAATGTTTCCTATAATATTTCAGTTTATTTTGAAATTAGGTAGCAGGCTTGCATTTTTGAAGTCCTCTGTTTTTTTTTTTTTTTTTGGATGGGGCTGTATGTTAAACTTGATTAAAAAATTAAAGAGCAATCTTGAGTGATATAGCACTATACTTCCAAGTGAGTTTTAACAACCCAATATTAATAAAAACTTAATATGCCTAACAGTTACTTTTTAGTTCAAGTTCTGAATCATTTTAATCATAGTGTGTTTCTTTACTATGGCTGTTAACATGTACACATGGAATATAAACACTTCTCAATATACCCTTATATTTTTCTGATGATTAAAAATTCTATATAATTCACTTACACCCATCATTTGACAATTAGCATATGGTTTTTCATATCCTTGCCTAACTTTGATACAGATTCCAAATTCCCTAAGGACCTCAAAAAATATAAAGAGAAGAAAATGTTTCTTTCACATCTCTACAAAATATATGTGATAAATAATTTGTACTTCAATACTAATAATATTTATCTTTTTCATCAAATTTGCCATCTTTATTAACTTTCTTCATAAAAGATAATATATGTTTCAACTGTAAAAAAGTATATAGTTGCCCTTTTCCTGTTTTTTAAAGATTATTAAGCACTCAAGTCATTTTTAACTTTATAGAGTGTAATATATGAGTAATAATTATCACACATATGTGGTGCCTATTGTGAGTTGTTGGGAAAGTCATCTTTTCTCCTTGGGGAACTAAATCCTACTACAGAGTCCATTTGATACATCTCTAGTATTTCAGAATTAAATTCCATCATGGTTCATTGTACTAGAAGTATACTGAGGCTGATAGTGTTTAGAATTCAATTGCATTATATTTTATATTTATATTTTTATAGATTAAAAAAATATTTTAAATTAGTGGGGGAGAAAGCAAACATAACACTAGCCTGGCTTAGATTAGCTTTAATACGTACTCAAAGACTTTTACTGATTTGCTTGCTCCTGACTTATTTTGTAGCATAATTTGAAATATATAAGAAAAGGGAAGAATATTCATGCTTGTCTTTGATTATTTTCATCTAATGAAAAAGTTAGTAAAGTTATTTTCTTATGGAAGGTATATACAATTGTAAAATAAATATTAAGCTTATATGTTATTTATCTAAAGCAAAACTCTATGTTAATACTGCCTTACAGAATTTGCAAGACTAAAAATGTTGTATGTCTTTGCTGTTCAATACAAATGCCACTAACCACATTCAACATGTAGCTTTTGAGTGTTTGTGATTAGTGTGACTGGAAAACTGAATTTTTTGTTATTTATTAAATTTAAAATTAAGTAGCCATGTGTGGCATTAGCTAATACATATGTACATGTGTGTGTGTGTGTATTCTAGTTTTATTTTCAATACTTCCACTTCATGTTGATAATGGGAGAGAATAAGAAAGGAATTTGAAAACCATGTGGACACACAGTACAACTTTCTACAAGAGGAGCTCACTTTTACTAAAGAGATTCTGTTACAGTCTTGTTTATCATCAACAAAAATGAAGCTCACCTTGAACAATAACTTTGATACTGCATGTGTTGACAGTCTTCAAAGCTAGCCTATGATGTGTCTTTTTATAATGCATTGAGTTAGTCAGAAGGCTTTAAAAGTAATCAGTCTGATAAAAACTTTAGTTTTTTAACTTAATTAAAAATTATTTTTAAAAAAATTTCAATTCTGAGTACAATTACTTGCCTAACATACCTAATCATGGATACTAAAACTTTTTAGATGATTCAGGATCTGCTATCACCCTGCTATGATCCCTATGTCTGTTACACCTCCCGAGGTTCCACAAGAATCACAGTGGCCTGAAAGACTCAATAGCATCAGTGGAAGTTCCAAATCCAATATCCCAACCTGGAGGTTTGTCAAAGAAGCAGGAAGATTTTTCCACTAGATGCTAATATTTGTATTTGGTTTTTGTTTTGCTTTTGAATCTTCAATTTACATGTAAAAACAGTCAGGATCTCATTTTTATTTTAGTAGACTTTTTTAAATATGAGGTTTCACAGGAAAGTTAGAGAATCTGTTTACCACTGTGTTATTAATATTGCCCTAAAGTTTGTCACTTGATGATATCCTTTCTAACTTTAATTTGTCATAAGCACCAAAGTTAAAAAAAAAAAACAAAAAAAATCAATGTCATTTCCTGCAGAAATCTTAAAATATGATAAAATAGAGTATTAATTTTTATGTTACTTAGCAACCAGTTATATAGTATTTACTAAGTGCCAGACACTGTTCCAAGTCCAAATATTCACTTCCGATAATTTCAAATGGATAAGTAGTGGGAAGTTGCTATAAAACACAGGGAGCTCAGTCTGACGCTCTATGATAACATATGAGAGTGAGATAGCGGATGGATGAGAGGGAGGCTCGTTAGGTAGATGATATATGTATACTTATAACTGATTCACATTGTCGTACAGCAGAAACCAACACGATATTGTAAAGCAATTATTTTCCAATTAAAAATAATTCTTTTTTTTTTTTTTTTTTACAAAGCAAGAGATTTTATTGGGAAAGGGCACCCAGGTGGAGATCAGTAGGTTAGGGAACCCAAGAGAACTGCTTTCCCCTGTGGCTCGCAGTCTTGGGTTTTATGGTGATGGGATTAGTTTCTGGGTGGTCTTTGGCCAATCATTCTAATACAGAGTCTTTCCTGGTGGCGCACGCATCACTCAGCCAAGATGGATGCTAGCAAGAGGGATTCTGGGAAGTGGATGGACACGCAGTGTCTCCTTTTGTCTGTTCCCCAACTCTTCCGGTTGGTGGTGGCTTATTAGTTCCGTATTCCTTATCAGGATCTCCTCTCATAAAACAACTCATGGGGATGGTTACTATGGTGCTGGCCAGGGTGGGCGGTTTCAATCAGTGTGCTTCCCCTAACAACTGCCCCCTGAGAGACTTCATACTCAAGATACTTCTTGGGAATTGGGGTGGAACACTTGCCATCTACAGCTACAGAAATTAAATCATGGCCACTGCAACTGCTGACTTTCAATGGCCCTGAAAGGAGTTCAGGGTGAAAATCAGGAATGAGGCATTCAGTGCTCTGAAAAAAAACAAACAAACTGGCAAAACAGGCCTTCAAATAGTTAGATCTTTTCAGGAGATTTTATGAGTCTCAATTCTTGCATCTTCTCATACCTAGAGAAACTGACGTCATTAATGGTGATATCTGCTTTGGCTATTGAGGAAAATCTTACAATTAAAAGTCAAAATAGAGTACTCAGCTATGGTTCAGACATCCTGGGAAATAACCAGGTGATATTATGGGTGTAATTTCAGATCAGACATTGTGTTAATAAACACTTGAGTTTTCTTAGTCATGGCAGGCTTAGATGCCACCATTCTCAAAACAGTGTCTGCTGGAAGCTAGTAACTTCTACCTTACTTTTTATAAAACTAGGCAACTGGCCACCTGGCTAAAAGTCTCCCCGAAGTGCCAGGTCCAAACTGGGTTTCAGGCCTAGTCTTCTAAAAAGAAAGAGATTTATTTTGTTTATTAAAATTCCAGTTATCCCTCCTCCAGCTGCTACTAATTGGGTCTGTTACAACAAAATGGCAGACCAAGGGATTGAGATTTTAATCATACAAGGCTCAGATCTAGGACTTGGAACTCAGGAATACTTCCAATTCAGTGTCTCTTCTCCAAGCTGAGGCAGTCCTATGCCCCATTTTGACAGGAAGTTATCACAGTCATAGTTGCCCTGTTCCCTAAATTAAAACTGAGCAGGACTCTGTGGGGTGCTGACTCTGGAGTACAGATCTGCTGTGTTCATTTCTTATCTGTAGGATATAGGCTTCATTCAGCCTTCTTGACCTTCCCTGAGTTCCAAAGGGTGGATTCAAAGGATTGCTAATTAGCAAAGGGAGGGAATACAGAAACAGAGGAGAAACAATCAAATGGTGGTACAGCCTTGAGACAGGGTCCTAGTTCCTACTCAAAGAAATATGGTGGTACAGCCTAGAGACAGGGTCCTAGTTCCTACTCAAAGAAATATACATAACAATGTCTTATGAGTTCTTCTACAGAACTGGAGCCCCACCCAGGTGGAAGATGGTAACTTCAGACTAAACACAAGATTCCTGGAGCAGAGATGTGTTGCTTCACCACCAGCCAAAAAAAAAAAAAAGAAAGTCACAAACCCTGCAGCACTCACCCCAAATGTTGCCTCCTATTTCTGGGGACCAGTGATGCCCATACTGTTAGGTATCCTGTTTGGCCCCTGTCTATTTCATCTCTGAGAGGCACCAACAGTTTCAAACTAAATTGCTGTTATTACAAGAGTGAACGCTGGTTTCAGATGTGGAAAACCCCAACTTAAATCAGGTAGAGAGAGACTTCTGCTCTGCTAGGCAGGCCTATGCCCATGCACAGCAGGAAGGAGTTACAGAAGAAAAATATTTTTAAATAATAATTTCAAATATGAATTATAAACAGGAACTTAATTACTCCTCAAAAACAACATTCTGAAGTAGTTGCTGTTGTTATCATCATCTTACTGATGAGAAAGCTGAAACACAGAACTTGCCCAAAGCCACCAGGGCAGAGAGTGATAGAGCAGAGATCTGAACCCATCTCTGTGCCTTTCATTGCTATGCTGCCTCTACTGTATCTCGGACTGTTGACCCAAATATACACAAACATGTGCATATGTAGTTGGGATACACCTGTGTATCAATGAAAATTTATCTAATTCTATGAAATTAAGCCTAGGTCATGGAATCCTTTCAGTGAATCTTCTTCCCAACTGTGACTAATTCCCAAATGATCTCGTTCTTCATTCCCATGGCCCAGCATTTGTTACTCTTGCCTGCAACCTACAAATTAGCACTTTCTGTCTTCCTCAACAAGGATTAAATTATGAACCGCTGCAGCTGCTGACCTTCAACACTCCCTGTAAAGAGTTCAGTGTGGATATTAGGAATGAGGCACTCTGTGCTCTAGGAAAAACTGGCAGACCAGACCAGGGCTTCGGAGAGTTAGATGTTTTCAGAAGATGTTATGAGCCCAATTATTGCATGTCCTTATCTAGAAAAGCACTAAAATCCTTCATGGCGATGTCTGCTCCTGGTGACTAACAGTAACCTTCACAAGACGAGCAGAAACCGTCTGTAAAAACATGTACTTGATTGCATGTACACCCACTTCACCAAAATCACACGTACTGACCTTCCTTTCTACCTCTTGGGAGTAGATTCTTGGAGCTATTTGAAATGCTATCTCCTGGGCTATAGCCCTCATTTTGCCCCAAATACAACTTAAGTCACAATTCTCACTTTGTGCATTTTTTTTCAGTTGACATACTGAATACTTTTTCTCTCTTTTCTTAAAGTTGTTCTCCTAAATGACACCTGTCTCCCAATACTACTAGCTCACATTTATTCAGCAGTTTTGCTATGCATTGTATGTCGAGCACCTTTCAAGTGTACTAAGGATTAAAGTGATGAACAAAACAGGCAAAAGTGTGCTTACATATTAGTCACATTTTAGAGTTCATAAGTCTAAAATGCTTATCATGCACTGTTCTAAGTGCATCATATGTGCTAAGTCATTTAATATTCACAGTCCTATGAAATAGATACTCTTATTATACCCATTTTACAAATGATGAAGCCAAAACATACAGAATATACACTATTAGAGGCAGACTAGTGATTCTTGCATTTTAAAGAGTGTTCTGCCTGCTCTTTGTAATTCAGGCAAGAATATAAACAGAGTAAAGAAATAGGAGGCTTGGTCAATAATTCTAGAGTGAGTTAATAGTGGTTTGTCCTAGGGTGCTGACAGGAAGGGAAAAGTGAATGGATTTTCTATATATTTTTAAGGTGGAATGGATAGGACTTCCTAATGATTTGGATGGTGTTTCCTGCTATTTTATATGTATTGTTATACACACACACACACACACACATATACACAAAATACAATATATAAATACAAATACATATATATATATATATATATAACTAATTTACATTTGAAAAAAGCCCATTCAAGCCATAAATTGAGCTATTGAAGGAGAATTTGAAAAAAGGTTTCATTTTGTGCATTCTTTTTTTTTTAATTTTTAAAATTTTTTTATTAGTTGGAGGCCAACCACTTCACAATATTGCAATGGCCCTTGTCATACATTGACACAAATCAACCATGGATATACATGTATTCCCCATCCCGATCCCCCCTCCCACCTCCTGCTCCACCCGATCCCTCTGGGTCTTCCCAGTGCACCAGGCCCGAGCACTTGTCTCATGCATCCAACCTGGGTTGGTGATCTGTTTCACCCTAGATAATATACATGTTTCGATGCTGTTCTCTTGAAACATCCCACTCTCGGCTTCTCCCAGAGTCCACAAGTCTGTTCTATACATCTGTGTCTCTTTTTCTGTTTTGCATATAGGGTTATTGTTACCATCTTTCTAAATTCCATATATATGTGTTAGTATACTGTAATGGTCTTTATCTTTCTGGCTTACTTCACTCTGTGTAATGGGCTCCAGTTTCATCCATCTCATTAGAACTGATTCAAATGAATTCTTTTTATGGCTGAGTAATATTCCATGGTGTATATGTACCACAGCTTCCTCATCCATTCGTCTGCTGATGGGCATCTAGGTTGCTTCCATGTCCTGGCTATGATAAACAGTGCTGCGATGAACATTGGGGTGCACGTGTCTCTTTCAGATCTGGTTTCCTTGGTGTGTATGCCCAGAAGTGGGATTGCTGGGTCATATGGCAGTTCTATTTCCTGTTTTTTAAGAAATCTCCACACTGTTCTCCATAGTGGCTGTACTAATTTGCATTCCCACCAACAGTGTAAGAGGGTTCCCTTTTCTCCACACCCTCTCCAGTATTTATTGCTTGTAGACTTTTGGATAGCAGCCATCCTGACTGGCATGTAATGGTACCTCATTGTGGTTTTGATTTGCATTTCTCTGATAATGAGTGATGTTGAGCATCTTTTCATGTGTTTTTTAGCCGTCTGTATGTCTTCCTTGGAGAAATGTCTGTTTAGTTCTTTGGCCCATTTTTTGATTGGGTCATTTATTTTTCTGGAGTTGAGCTAGAGGAGTTGTTTGTATATTTTTGAGATTAATTCTTTGTCTGTTGCTTCGTTTGCTATTATTTTCTCCCATTCAGAGGGCTGTCTTCACCTTGCTTATAGTTTCCTTTGTTGTGCAAAAGCTTTTAAGTTTCATTAGGTCCCATTTGTTTATTTTTGCTTTTGTTTCTAAAATTCTGGGATGTGGGTCATAGAGGATCCTGCTGTGATTTATGTCGGAGAGTGTTTTGCCTATGTTCTCCTCTAGGAGTTTGATAGTTTCTGGTCTTACATTTAGATCTTTAATCCATTTTGAGTTTATTTTTGTGTATGGTGTTAGAAAGTGTTCTAGTTTCATTCTTTTACAAGTGGTTGACCAGTTTTCCCAGCACCACTTGTTAAAGAGGTTGTCTTTTTCCATTGTATATCCTTGCCTCCTTTGTCGAAGATAAGGTGACCATAGGTTCATGGATTTACCTCTGGGCTTTCTATTCTGTTCCATTGATCTATATTTCTGTCTTTGTGCGAATACCATACTGTCTTGATGACTGTGGCTTTGTAGTATAGTCTGAAGTCAGGCAGGTTGATTCCTCCAGTTCCATTCTTCTTTCTCAAGATTACTTTGGCTATTCGAGGTTTTTTGTATTTCCATACAAATTGTGAAATTATTTGTTCTAGTTCTGTGAAATACACCATTGGTAGCTTGATAGGGATTTCATTGAATCTATAGATTGCTTTGGGTAGTATAGCCATTTTGACAATATTGATTCTTCCAATCCATGAACACGGTATATTTCTCCATCTGTTTGTGTCCTCTTTGATTTCTTTCATCAGTGTTTTATAGTTTTCTATGTATAAGTCTTTTGTTTCTTTAGGTAGATATACTCCTAAGTATTTTATTCTTTTTGTTGCCATAGTGAATGGTATTGTTTCCTTAATTTCTCTTTCTGTTTTCTCATTGTTAGTGTATAGGAATGCAAGAGATTTCTGGGTGTTAATTTTATATCCTGCAACTTTGCTATATTCGTTGATTAGCTCTAGTAATTTTCTGGTAGAGTCTTTAGGGTTTACTATGTAGAGGATCATGTCATCTGCAAACAGCGAGAGTTTCACTTCTTCTTTCCTATCTGGATTCCTTTTACTTCTTTTTCTGCCCTGATTGCTGTGGCCAAAACTTTCAAAACTATGTTGAATAGTAGTGGTGAGAGTGGGCACCCTTGTCTTGTTCCTGATTTCAGGGGAAATGCTTTCAATTTTTCACCATTGAGGGTAATGCTTGCTGTGGGTTTGTAATATATAGCTTTTATTATGTTGAGGTATGTTCCTTCTATTCCTGCTTTCTGGAGAGTTTTAATCATAAATGGATGTTGAATTTTGTCAAAGGCTTTTTCTGCATCTATTGAGATAATCATATGGTTTTTATCTTTCAATTTGTTAACGTGGTGTATCACATTGATTGATTTGCAGATATTAAAGAATCCTTGCATTCCTGGGATAAAGCGCACTTGGTCATGGTGTATGATTTTTTTAATATGTTGTTGGATTCTGTTTGCTAGAATTTTGTTAAGGATTTTTGCATCTATGTTCATCAGTGATATTGGCCTGTAGTTCTCTTTTTTTGTGGCATCTTTGTCTGGTTTTGGAATTAGGGTGATGGTGGCCTCATAGAATGAGTTTGGAAGTTTACCTTCTTCTGCAATTTTCTGGAAGAGTTTGAGTAAGATAGGTGTTAGCTCTTCTCTAAATTTTTGGTAGAATTCAGCTGTGAAGCCATCTGGTCCTGGGCTTTTGTTTGCTGGATTTCTGATTACAGTTTCGATTTTCTTGCTTGTGATGGGTTTGTTAAGATCTTCTATTTCTTCCTGGTTCAGTTTTGGAAAGTTATACTTCTCTAAGAACTTGTCCATTTCTTCCATGTTGTCCATTTTATTGGCATAGAGCTGCTGGTAGTAGTCTCTTATGATCCTTTGTATTTCAGTGTTGTCTGTTGTGATCTCTCCATTATCATTTCTAATTTTGTTAATTTGGTTCTTCTCCCTTTGTTTCTTAATGAGTCTTGCTAATGGTTTGTCAATTTTGTTTATTTTTCAAAAAAACCAGCTTTTAGCTTTGTTGATTTTTGCTATGATCTCTTTAGTTTCTTTTGCATTTATTTCTGCCCTAATTTTTAAGATTTCTTTCCTTCTACTAACTCTGGAGTTCTTCATTTCTTCCTTCTCTAGTTGCTTTAGGTGTAGAGTTAGGTTATTTGTTTGACTTTTTTCTTGTTTCTTGAGGTAGGCCTGTAATGCTATGAATCTTCCCCTTAGCACTGCTTTTACAGTGTCCCATAGGTTTTGGGTTGTTGTGTTTTCATTTTCATTCATTTCTATGCATATTTTGATTTCTTTTTTGATTTCTTCTATGATTTGTTGGTTATTCAGAAGCGTGTTGTTTAGCCTCCATATGTTTGAATTTTTAATAATTTTTTTTCCTGTAATTGAGATCTAATCTTACTGCACTGTGGTCAGAAAAGATGACTGGAATGATTTCAATTTTTTTGAATTTACCAAGACTAGATTTATGGCCCAGGATGTGATCTATTCTGGAGAAGGTTCCGTGTGCACTTGAGAAAAAGGTGAAGTTGATTGCTTTGGGGTGAAATGTCCTATAGATGTCAATTAGGTCTAGCTGGTCCATTGTGTCCTTTAAAGTTTGTGTTTCCTTGTTAATTTTCTGTTTAGTTGATCTGTCCATAGTTGTGAGTGGGGTATTAAAGTCTCCCACTATTATTGTGTTACTATTAATTTCCTCTTTCATACTCGTTAGCATTTGCCTTACATATTGCGGTGCTCCTATGTTGGGTGCATATATATTTATAATTGTTATATCTTCTTCTTGGATTGATCCTTTGATCATTATGTCGTGTCCTTCTTTGTCTCTTTTCACAGCCTTTATTTGAAAGTCTATTTTATCTGATATGAGTATTGCGACTCCTGCTTTCTTTTGGTCTCCGTTTGCATGAAATATTTTTTTCCAGCCCTTCACTTTTAGTTTGTATGTGTCCCCTGTTTTGAGGTGGGTCTCTTGTAGACAGCACATATAAGGGTCTTGTTTTTGTATCCATTCAGCCAGTCTTTGTCTTTTGGTTGGGGCATTCAACCCATTTACATTTAAGGTAATTATTGATAGGTATGGTCCTGTTGCCATTTACTTTGTTGTTTGGGGTTCACGTTTATACAACCTTTCTGTGTTTCCTGTCTAGAGAAGATCCTTTAGCATTTGTTGAAGAGCTGGTTTGGTGGTGCTGAATTCTCTCAGCTTTTTCTTGTCTGTAAAGCTTTTGAGTTCTCCTTCATATCTGAATGAGATCCTTGCTGGGTAGAGTAATCTAGGTTGTAGGTTATTCTCTTTCATTACTTTAAGTATGTACTGCCATTCCCTTCTGGCCTGAAGGGTTTCTATTGATAGATCAGCTGTTATCCTTATGGGGATCCCTTTGCGTGTTATTTGTTGTTTCTCCCTTGCTGCTTTTAATATTTGTTCTTTGTGTTTGATCTTTGTTAATTTGATTAATATGTGTCTTGGGGTATTTCGCCTTGGGTTTATCCTGTTTGGAACTCTCTGGGTTTCTTGGACTTGGTTGGCTATTTCCTTCCCCATTTTAGGGAAGTTTTCAGCTATTATCTCCTCGAGTAACTTCTCGTGGCCTTTCTTTTTGTCTTCTTCTTCTGGGACTCCTATGATTCGAATGTTGGGGCGTTTCACATTGTCCCAGAGGTCCCTGAGGTTGTCCTCATTTCTTCTGATTCTTTTTTCTTTTTTCCTCTCTGCTTCATTTATTTCCAACATTTTATCTTCTACCTCACTTATCCTATCTTCTGTCTCTGTTTTTCTTAATGGCATCTAGATTCTGTCCTCATTCTTTTAGAAAATAGTAATAGTAATGTATCAATATTGGTTCATCTATTGTAATAAATGCACCATATATTGATGTGCTAATGTAAAATGCTAATAATAAGAGAATTTATTTGCCAGAGCCCAAAGATAACAGGAACTTTATTTTCTGTTCAATTTTTCTGTGAACCTAAAACTACTCTGAAAAATAAAGTTTGTTTTAAAAATGACATTGTTATTTATCTCTGGAAATTATTTTTCTATTATTGATATTGAGTTTAATTTTTATTTATTTTATATTTCCAGTACAGTATATTATTATATAGAATTGGACCTCCTGATGTGATTTTTTTTTTCCCGCAGTCAATTATTCCTTTTTCTATGTGGTCAAATTTTGATGAACTTGTTTGCTCTATTTAGTATTGTTTTAAAATTTTAATAATATTAAATTTCTAAAACTCTTTGAATGTTTGATTGCCCTATTTCAATTACAGTTCTGTTTTTGCTGTTTTGTTGTATACAGCAATATTTTCTTTGCTATTTATGATTAACCTGAGTCAGACCTCTTCAGTTTCAAATGACAGAAAACCTATTTCAAATCAGAAAATGAGAAGACATTCATTGGCTACTAATAGTTCAACTCTGACCAATGGACAGATTTAACAAATCATGATTGCCGGAAGGTTATAAAATTCTCTGTGACTGGTTCATATATCTACTCCTAATACCATGGGATAGGTTAAACACTATGTAAGTGAAAGTGTGAGTCACTCAGTTGTTTCCAACTCCTTGAGAACCTATGAACTGTAACCTGTCAGGTTACTCTGTCCATGGAATTCTCCAGGCAAGAACACTGGAGTGGGTAGCCATTTCCTTCTCCAAGGGATCTTCCTGACCTAGGGATCAAACTGGGATCTCCTGCACTGCAGGTAGATTTTACCTTCTGCATCACTTTACCTTCTGAACCACCTTCTGAACCATTAGCTATGCCCCTAAACACTAGGAGATCTATGCAAGTTAAAACTAGTAGAGGGTGGTTTTTGAAGAAGAAAAACAATGGCTGCTAGTCAGACAAAAAGTTTATCAGAAGGAAAAATATTATAATATTTTAAAATATCTCTGTCCTCCAAGGTCAGCTATTTTATTTGTTTAAATAGTTTATTCTTTGTTGGGGGGCGGGTAGATGGAGGAGGCAAAGTGTAGAAGTAGAGATTTACTTTCCTTAAAGAAACTAGTTATGTTTGCTCCTCCTTATATTTCTAAATAAAGGACCAGTTAGTTAATAAAATTAGCTAGTGTGGATCTTCTCTTTATATCACAATTTTATTTGCAGATGGCCACTCTTCTGCCTTGAAAGACTGATTTACTTCCATTGCCTTGGCAGGAAACTATCAGGCTCCTTAGACTCCAACCCATCCTCTTATCAGAATAATTAATTCTTTACTCTGAATAAAATAAAACCCATTTAAGGAAGCCTTATCCACTCCTGAAATTCAACTCTATTTCTCTAGAAGTAGGCCTTTGAATTTGTCTTGGGTCATATATTGTTGTCATCGGTCAGCTCTTGGTATAGTGTAAAGTCTGTTGCTGGAACCCCAAGGGAAGAATACCTCTCATCTCTGCTCCAAACTTCTATGGATGCTTTATACTGTGTGTAACAAATAGTAAAATTGATGTTTTGACAGTAAGCTGATACCAAGATACAGCAAAGCCAGATTATCACGTGTATTTACAAAGGAACTTTACATGACTCCACTCCATGTCACCTGGACACATCTGTTAGAAAAAAAGAATTAGGGCTTAAAGGAGAAGGATTTTGAAGAAACTTCTGGTGGGGCGGGGGAGAACAACGTTGGCTTGCTGCAAAAATAAAACGGTGGTTAAGAGAGATTCATCAGACCACTTCAAGTTCAAAATGTGTTTATTGCATATGGAAGACATAGGGGGCTGATGCATAATTCACTCATGATATTTCATATTTTTACTGCTTGTTCCTTAGTAGCATAAAAAAATTATTATATTCAAGACTCAGTGGGGCAGGAATTCAGACAGGGTGCAACTTGGAGCAAGACTCATCCCTATTTCACAAGGCCTCAGCAGAGAAGACTCAATGGCTGTGGGTGATGCAAGGCATCTTTCCTAACTTGGCAGGTAGTTGATACTGGCTGGTACCTCAGCTGGGACTGTCAATCAGGATTTCTACACTCAACACCCATCCATCTGGTCTAGGCCTCTTCAGAGAACAAAAGCCGTACATCTCAAGTGTAGATATATGAATATCACATTGTAAGAAAAGCATGTGTGCTGGAAAATCTTGTTGTGGTTATTTTATAAAGAAATTAAGATAGGGATGCAATCAGAGCAGCCCAAACCTCAGTTTGTTGGACAAAGAATGAGTGGGACGTATGAGTGAATATTCCATCAGCTCATATTGAATTCAGCTTCATAGGGAGTAAAAGATTGAGGAACTCCAGTAGGAAAGACAGAAATTATTTCATCAGGAAAATGCAAATTAGGAAACAACAATGAGATACTATCACTCACCTATTAGAATGGCCAGAATCTAGAATACCAATGACACTAACTGGAGCAACAGGAAC
The DNA here is from genome assembly GCF_023699985.2 of Odocoileus virginianus. Classification (NCBI taxonomy): domain Eukaryota; kingdom Metazoa; phylum Chordata; class Mammalia; order Artiodactyla; family Cervidae; genus Odocoileus; species Odocoileus virginianus. Next base: position 14,746,409 of record NC_069698.1, read on the forward strand.
TCTGATTCACTGCTGGTGGAAATGCAAAATAGTACAATTTGGAAGATGGTTTGGTGGTTTCCTACAAATATAAGCATAATTTTATCATACAAGTCAGTGCTCCTTGATGCTTATTCAAAGGAGTTGAGCCTTTATCCACACAGAACCCCACAGATTGATGTTTGTACCATCTTTATTCATAATTGCCAAAACTGAGAAACAAACACAATTTATTTTAGGTAGATGAATGTATAAGCTGTGGTACATTCAGAGAATGAAGTATTATGCAGTGCTACACAGAAATGGACTATTAAGTCATGAAAAAGACATGGATAAACTTTAAATGCACATTACTAAGTGAAAGAAGCCAATCTGAAAAGGCTACATACTATATGATTCCAACTATATGACATTCTGGAAAAGGTGAGACTTTTTATATGACAGGCTGGGAAGGAGACAATAAAAAGCTCAGCAGTTGTCAGGGATTAGGAAATGAGAGGGGTGAATAGATGGTGCACAGAGAATTTTTAGGGCAGTAAAAGTACTCTATATGACACTGATGATATATGACAATGATAGATCCATACTGTTATACACTTATCTAAACCTATAGACTGCACAACACCAAGAGTGAACCACAATGTAAATTATGGACTTTGGAGAATAATGATTGTCACTGTAGGCCCATCAGTTGTAACAAATGTACAGTTTTGGTGAGGGACATGGATAGTGGGCGAGGCTATGCCTGTTTGAGGACAGAGGGTATGTATATAGGAAATTTCTGTACTTTCCCCTCAATTTTGTTGTGAACCTATAACCACTCTTAAAAAATAGTCTTTGATGAAATGGAAGATAAATACTGGGTTTGTAAGACAATGTGGAATGAGTCATAAGGGTCCAACTGCAATAGAAATGCATCCTCTCAGTTCAAAGGAATGAAAATATCAGTCACAGAAAAAATCTGAAAATTTTACAATAAGTTGGTGTAAAACCCTTGCCAGCAGCAGAAACAGAGAAGCCACCCATTTCATGTAAAATTCTTCCTATTCTCTTGTATCTTTTTTCCTTCCCTGGTGGAACAAATCACTGCTAGAGTGGAAAGCTTTGACTATGAAGGAAGAGCAGAGATCAATTATATCACTGAACCTGAAAGTAGGTAGGTTAAAATAGAAGTAGAGTTAGAGAAGAGAAATTTGTTAAAAAACCATACTCCTGAGTTAGTGTTTAATTTGTATTTTGAGAGATACTCTATTCTAAATCAAGTCCATGATTATGAGGTTAAGTGGTTATCCACTGCCTGAAACAGAAAACTCATGGAATAGGTCCAAATTTATATTCAAGGATGGGGAAGACTTCTTTTCCCATTGAAAGAAAATGTTAAGGAGCAGGAGGAAACCAAAATGGGTTTTCAAATAGATGACATTCTATGAGCCATATATTTAACACACTAGTTGCATGCAGCTTGCTTTGATCAGGTCTTTCACCTTCTGGAAATACACATGAATTTCTATCCAGTTAATGGTCTGCTAATAGTACTTCTATGAAATTACTCACTTTTATTCTTTACTACCTGCAGGGACAGAAAACACGCATCCCCAGATGAACCTCAATCCCAAAGTAATACCCAGAGTCAGACTAGTGGAGAATATTGAATGCCAGGCCTGGCAATTAATTTTGTTTCAAGTTGTTTTAACTTCAGTTTTCAGAAACGGTATTTCTGCTCCCATCTTGCTAATCTTCTGCTGAAATACTTGCCACACACACACAGTCTCCTTCCAGATTAGGTAACTCGTTGTAGGACAATAGTGAATTATTCCAGGTGATAACTGATTCGCATGTATACATCATTTTATACCAGAGTTGGTTTCAGAAATATGATATGGACCCTGATAAGTCCCTGATACTGTGACTGCTTTTATATAACCCATACAGCATTGTTCATAGTTACAGGTACACAGCTGTGATATTATTCTGTTGAAGAACTTGAACAATATGCCTCAAGTGGTCACTTGTTAACAGCAGAAGCATTAGAAGACTACCTAGAGAAATTTATTTATTTATTTATTAGGAATTTAAAAGTTACTGTTTCACTCAAAACTTTGCAAAATGAAATTTCTTAGCTTCTAAAATGAGTCATTTGGCATTTGTGGGAATGTTTTCAATTTTAGTAGAAAAGCACTCTATTAGTGTTATACCAATAAAATCATAAGGTAAAATATTAATAGTCCTATTAGTTCATAGTTACTGCAATACTAATTTCAACTTTAAGGGAAGATATATTTGTTGATAATTGCTAAGAGGGAGATATTAGCATAAATAATAATATCTGTAGGTGTATCAAATGGTAAGAGTGTTGAAAATACTTCTAAAGGAGAATTCTAATAGTGCTGCTTATCAAAAAACATTTTCTTGTAGAGAAACTTGCTGCTCTAGTAATAACTGATAAGACCCTTGAACCCAAATAATGTGAATCATAAGATATTTTGATTTTCCTTCAACATTTAGAAGATAAACACATTAATATGGACAACAGATCTTCAAGATAACTAGGTAAAGCCAGTATTGATGTGACTGAAGGTATTATTGCTTGCTGGAAGCTATGTAAAATATGATGGAGTTTTTCTTAAAATACTGATGTAACAAAAGCTCTCTGGGATACACAACACAATTACACTTCATGTTATTGCATGTATGGAAGATATGTTTAATATCTCTTTTTAATCACAGTTTTAGATAATTGCCAACATCCGCTGGATCATCGAAAAAGCAAGAGAGTTACAGAAAAACATCTATTTCTGCTTTATTGACTAGGCCAAAGCCTTTGACTGTGTGGATCACAATAAACTGTGGAAAATTCTGAAAGAGATGGGAATACCAGACCACCTGACCTGCCTCTTGAGAAACCTGTATGCAAGTCAGGAAGCAACAGTTAGAACTGGACATGGAACAGACTGGTTCCAAATAGGAAAAGGAGTACATCAAGGCTGTATATTGTCATCCTGCTTATTTAACTTATATGCAGAGTACATCATGAGAAACACTGGGCTGGAAGAAGCACAAGTTGGAATCAAGATTGCCGGGAGAAATATCAGTAACCTCAGATATGCAGATGACACCACCCTTATGGCAGAAAGTGAAGAGGAACTAAAAAGCCTCTTGATGAAAGTGAAAGAGGAGCGTGAAAAAGTTGACTTAAAGCTCAACATTCAGAAAACTAAGATCATGGCATCTGGTCCCATCACCTCATGGGAAATAGATGGGGAAACAGTGGAAACAGTGTCAGACTTTATTTTTTGGGTCTCCAAAATCACTGCAGATGGTGACTGCAGCCATGAAATGAAGACACTTACTCCTTGGAAGGAAAGTTATGACCAAACTAAATAGCATATTAAAAAGCAGAGATATTACTTTGCCAACAAAGGTCCGTCTGGTCAAGGTTATGGTTTTTCCAGTGGTCATGTATGGATGTGAGAGTTGGACTGTGAAGAAAACTGAGCACTGAAGAATTGATGCTTTTGAACTGTGGTGTTGGAAAAGACTCTTGAGAGTCCCTTGGACTGCAGGGAGATCCAACCAGTCCATCCTAAAGGAGATCAATCCTGGGTGTTCATTGGAAGGACTGATGCTGAGGCTGAGCTGAAAATCCGATACTTTGGCCACCTTATGGGAAGAGTTCACTCATTGGAAAAGACCCTGATGCTAGGAGGGATTGGGGGCAGGAGGAGAAAGGGACAACAGAGGATGAGATGGCTGGATGGCATCACCAACTCGATGCACATAAGTTTAGGTGGACTCCAGTAGTTGGTAATGGACAGGGAGGCCTGGCATGCTGAGATTCATGGGGTCGCAAAGAGTCGGACACGACTGAGCAACTGAACTGAACTGAATAATTTTCTTAAAAATCTTGTTGCAATTGAAAATACCTAATCAATAGGGAAAATGAGAAATTAAGAAAAATATGATTACAATGAAAAAAGTTATGATTAATTAATTTCTGTTTCATTTCTGTTATATATATATATATATATATATATATATATATATATATAAGTAACATTAAGGTTCTTTAAAGTGGAAGTCAACAGAATGTAAAAATTTATTTTTATGATATAAAGGATAAGTTCACATTTATTGGGTACTTCAGAATGAAATTTGTGGGTGAGGGCACCTAAATAATTTACACACTTGAACAGGTTTAAGATTATTTATTGACAAATGTTTTGTTGTGTTGTGTTTCCTCTGTAGAACTCCCATTCAGTCATGAGATGAGTTTTCATCCATGTGAAAATGCTGGTGGGAAATTCTTCTGATATATAACGTCCAAAGATAGCTGCTATCAATTCCTTCCTCCTGAGTGACATACAGATACTCTTCCTCACATCAAATGTGGGATTTATTTTCCTATGCTCTTGAATCTGGACTAACAGTCGTAACTTGTTTGAACCACTAGAGTGCAGTGACAGTGGTATCTTAGAACACCTGAGGCTAGGTCATGAGTCTCACTTTCTGCCTGAACATCTTGGAATGCTTAGGATTCTGAATCTTGGAAGGAGACCGACCATGCTCTCAGAAACCCGAGCCCCATGGAGTGGCCATTGCAGGTGTATTTAACTGGAAGCAAAGGATGCTTCAATTTGAATATAAGCATTCACTTGGAAGTAGACGATTGATCCTGCTTTCCTCATTTACAAATCACAGGCGCCAACAAAAACATATGTTTTTCAGCTTGTAAACATTTTAATAAGAAATTAAAATTATGTTAATTAATAAATTGTTTCTTTTAATGAATCAGGAACCCATTCTGAGGTAGATACTAGTCAGGTTGCCGGTGTGGAGGGCTGAATTGTAAGCATTCAGGCCTTAAAATTTCAATCTATTGTAGAAAACATAGCCAAAGAGTGATACTCATTGTTTTCCAAGCATCTGGACGAATAGACTCGTTCACTCTTACAACTTAAAATATGCCTACATAGTAATCCTAAAGAAAGATACATGTTCTTCTGCATTTTAAAGATTTTATTTGAGTTGGGGGCTATGCTTATTTATATCAGAAAAATTGCCAACACAATAATATTTTCACCTTACGGTGAGATTGCTGACAGTTGTATTTTAAAGATTTGTTTCTAAATTTTGAAAAAACTCAATTTTAAACCCTTCTAAATTTATTACCTTTTTTCCCTTCATTTCTTTTTTTCTTCTCTTCCTTTCTTCCTCCATTCCTCACTGTCTGACTTTTCAATATTTATCTACATTTTATCTTTTAGAACAATGGCATAAAAAAGGACTAGGACTAAACTAAATTCTGCAAGCAACTAGATATGTAAACTTGGTTAGATCGCTTATAATCTGGAGACCTAAATTAATCTATTTGAAACTTTAGGGAACTAAAATAGATTATCGTTCTAACCCTAACTACTTTAAACAACACAACTAAAAAATGTTTAAAACAAGGCAAATAAATATCAGACGTATATTTGGAAAAGAGAAAAAAATGCATCAAGTACTTAGTGTGAGTGACTTACTGGAATGAACTGAAGTCAGAATGAAAAGGCAAATTGCTTTAGGCTATTTATTTCTTATGAAACAATAAAAGAGTATAAAATTTCTCTCTGGAAGGAAATAAACTTCTCATCTTTGACTTCTAGGAGAAATAAACATGATTCTCATGTATGAGGGCTATTGGGTAACATAATTGGATCTATATTAAGGGACCCATCTCTATAATCCCACAGACCACAGATATACTGCATCTCATGCATAAAGTAATTCGTGTAGTTGTATATTTTAACAATTTATGTGTTCATTTGTCTCATTAAACTGAAATTTCTTAGGGACATCGGACCTTAACTTGTTCAATTTTTTTTATCCCCAGCCCCTACACAGTATAAGGGGCATCCAGCTGGCTCTAAATAAAATTTTTGTAGAGGAAAGAGGTACAGAATTTATCGTCAAGTGGATATTTCCTGTATCATAACATGCTGTGCTTAGTTGTTCGGTCGTTTCTGACTCTTTGTAATCCCATGGACTGAAGCCTGCTAGGCTCCTCTGTCCATGAGGATTCTCCAGGCAAGAATACTGGAGTTGGTTGCATGCCCTCCTCCAGGGAATCTTCTCAACCCAGAGCTTGAACCCAGGTCTCCGGCATTGCAGATGGATTCTTTACCAACTGAGCCACCAGGGAAGCCTGTATCATCACATAAAATATACCAAAACAATATAATGAAATTGTAATTAAGAAAGGCATCTCTGTATAACTCTGACAATCCTTTCAGGTAAGCATCTTAGTGTTGGCCTAACAATAAATTTGGGATTCCCTCGTAGCTCAGTCAATAAAGAATCTGCCTGCAGTGAAGTAGACTGAGGTTCGATTCCTGGGTGGAAAAGATCCTGGGTGGAGAAGAAAATGGCAACCCACTCCAGCATTCTTGCCTGGAGAATTCCAAGGACATAGGAACCTGGAGGGCTACAGACCATGGGGGTCGCAAGAGTCGGACATGACTTAGCGACTAAACCACCTCCAAACACTATATTTACAAAGATCTTAGCACACTCCAAGTCATTAAAAAAAAAAAAAAAAATTGCCCCTTAAAAAGCATTTTCCCAATAATGAATCCATGGAAATTTATAAGTACCAATTTTGGTCGATCCAGTGTTATAAATTGACACTAGTAATTAGAGTGCCAAATTTTACTGTATTCACTCTAAATATGATTCAAAATAAGATTCAGGTGGTAAAAGTAACATCTTACCACGTCAAATTAGGAGTCTGATATATTCTTTCTCAAGTGGAGGTCTGTCCTATTCCTTTATCAGTTTATATCAGAAGGGTTCTTGAGCAGAGTTTTACCCAGACAGTAGTTTAAAGCATTCCCACGCACTTAAATAATGGATTAAGTAAGTTTGGATCAGATGCAGAAAGTTAAGAGTAAATGTCATCAGTTGGCCACAGTTTGTTAAACTGTGACTTCCATAGAAAACCTAATTACGATAAGGCTTTGCAAAGGTGTAAACTGTAATTCTTCCTCTCTGTCTCTTTCACCTTCGGTCACTGAAAGAACTGGCGTGCAGGTAGAATTAGTCACTATTTAAATCTAAAAATGTTGGTTAAACTTAAAGGTTTTAAGTATGATATTGATAATGCTCTGTGAATATTTCACAGGGTGCTTAACAAATACTTTCAGCCGCTTTTTAGGGTGGGATACAGAATAGCAATTCAATTTCCCAGTTCTAGATTTCTTATGGATGTAGCATTGGCAGAATTCTGACATTTAAGTTTCTAAAATTTGTTCCAGCTAATGGTTTCTTGGGATGTGGTTATAAAGTTTAGAACTACCAAATTGGTTCTAGACATCTGCCGGCTCTCTGTACTAGTTAGTGGAGTAAACAACCCTCTTATACATAAAGAGTATATGATATATATCCGGGGAGACTTGTCAGCAAGTGCCTTCAGGCTTGAGAAGAATATGTTCTTGTTATTTAAAATAAGTATTTCAGAATTTGACTTTTACAACAACTGAAATTAGTATCAGTCCAGTTCAGTTCAGTTCAGTTGCTCAGTTGTGTCTGACTCTTTGTGACCCCATGGACTACAGCACGCCAGGCCTAACTGTCCCTCACAAACTCCCAGAATTTACTCAAACTCATGTCCATAGAGTCGGCGATGCCATCAAGCCATCTCATCCACTGTCGTCCCCTTCTCCTCCCACCTTCAATCTTTCCCAGCATCAGTGTCTTTTCAAATGAGCCAGTTCTTTGCATCAAGTGGCCAAAGTATTGGAGTTTCAGCTTCAGCATCAGTCCTTCCAATGAATATGCAGGATTGATTTTCTTTGGGATGGACTAGTTGTATCTCCTTGCTGTCTAAGGGACTCTCAAAAGTCTTCTCCAACAAACTAATATAGTCCCTTTATTTTCATTCCTGATTGCTCAAATATTGGATATAAATAAGACTAATTTTACATATAGAAAAGTACATGTTATAAAGCCTTATCATTGTAGACAGAGCTTGAAAAATCCTAAATAGAAGTTTAGAAGGTCAGATTTTTACTTTGGGTTTGTTAGAATAGCCCTATAAAAATTTGGGCTATTCTTTACTAGCAAACCTTCCTTACAAGAAATTCTGAAGGAAATTCTTTAGTCTGAAAGATAGGGACATCAGACACAATTTGAATTCATACACACACACACACACACACATGAAGTACCTTGAAAAATAATTGAATAATTAGCAAATAAAATATTAATACATATTTATTACTTTTAAACTTAATTAAAAACAGTTATCTTAAATAATATATACAATTGAATCTGTAATGCATAGAAATGTAGTAAATTCAACAACAGTAGGAGAAAGGAGGTGGGCAAACTGTATTAGAGTAAGAAGGTGATACCAGATTTTAATTTGAACCCACAGGAACAAATGAAGAGGTCTAAAAGGTAAGTAAGAAGATTAAACTGGTAAACACTATAAATATATATTTATTCTCCTATTTTCCCTTGGTTTATCTGAAAACATAAAATGATATAATGATTATGACAATACATTATTAGACATAACATACATAGATACATGCATGTTATGAAACATACATAGATATATGTATGTTATGAAACATGCATAACTTTCTTGATGAAAGTGAAAGAGGAGAGTGAAAACGTTGGCTTAAAAATCAACATTCTGAAAACTAAGATCATGGCATCTGGTCCAATCATTTCATGGCAAATAGTTGGGGCAACAATGGAAACAGTGAGAAGTTTTATTTTGGGGGGCTCCAAAGTCACTACAAATGGGGATCGCAGCCATGAAATTAAAAGACACTTGCTCCCTGGAGAAGAGCAATGATCAACCTAGATAGCATATTAAAAAGCCAAAACATTACTTTGCCACAAAGTTCCATCTAGTCAAAGCTATGGTTTTTCAAGTAGTCATGTATGGATGTGAGAGTTGGACTCTAAAGAAAGCTGAGCGCCAAAGAATTGATGCTTTTTGAATTGCGGTGTTGGAGAAGACTCTTGAGTGTCCATTGGACTGTAAGGAGATCCAACCAGTCCATCCTAAAGGAAATCAGTCCTGAATATTCATTGGAAGGACTGACGCAGAAGCTGAAGCTCCAATACTTTGACCACTTGATGTGAAGAACTGACTCACTGGAAAAGACCTTTATGTTGGAAAAGACTGAAGGAGGGAGGAGAAGGGGACAACAGAGGATAAGATGGTTGGATGGCATCACTGACCCACTGGACATGTGTTTTGAGTAAGCTCTGGGACTTAGTGATGGACAGTTAGGCCTGGTGTGCTGTAGTCCATGGGATTGCAAAGAGTCAGACAGGACTGAGTGACTGAACTGAACTGACTGATATAGATGTAGTATGAATAGAAACAGTAGTACAAAAAAGAGGAAATTAAGTATATGGGGATAATAATATTCTGTAAAGACTAGCCCAAGTTTTACTAATCAGAAAATGTATTTATTTCACCTTCATTTTTTGAAAGATAAACTTGCTAATTGTAAGATTCCTGGTATATAGTGATGTTTTTTCTTTTTGCATTTTAAATATGTCATAGCACTGACTCTGACCTCTGTGGGTTTTTGTAAGAAGTCAACTGCTAATTTTATTGGGGTTCTCTGTATGTATTAATAAGCCATTCTGTCTTACTGCTTTCAAACTTTTCTCTATGTCATCTTCTTTTAACATTTTTTCTATACGCAATCTCTGTGCTTATCTAACTTTGATATTGAACTTGGAGTATATTGAACTTCTTGGATATATAGATTTTTAAATCAAATTTGAGCTAGGTTAGTTATTATTTAATTATTTTCTGCTCTTTTTATCTTTTTCTCTGGTATTTCCATTAGAGCTTTCTTGAGGCACTTAATAGCGTCCTATACTTTTCTGTGGCTTTGTTCATTTCCTTCATTATTTTTAACCCTGTTCTTATCTTTGTTAATCTATTTCCATGTTTGTTAATTCCTTTCCAAACAGTTAAAATCGAGTTTTGACCTTTCTAGTAGATTTTAAATTTTAAATTGACTCTAGAATTCTTGGTTATTTTATATTACTATCTTTTTTAATGTTATTCTCTATTTAACAAGACAATGTCATCATAGCCTCCTTTACTTTTCAAAGTATAATTTCCTCTAGTTCTTTGAACATAGTTGTAAGAGCTGCTTCAATCTTTTGTCTCCTAACTCCGACATCTTGTTCTTTATCTAGGCAGTCTCTGTTGCCTGCTTTTCTTTGTATATGGGCCATTTTTCTGTATCTTTGTTTGCCTCATAATTTTTGGTTGACAACTAGACATTTTAGATAACATGTCTTCTAGTGTGGGGCTTTGCTTATTTTCTCAGTAGCTTGACTGGACCTGTTATAATGAAGTTTATTTTCCCTTCAGCTTAAGACTGACATATCTAGTCACCCTGATATGACAATGGATTTAGCAGAGTTCTCATTAGCCTTTTCCCTGCTCTCTCTCTCAAGCAATTTGCCTCATTTGGTATCACAACCAGATGTTAAGCTCTACTAATCGTTGCTGATTGATTCATTATTTTCAACTATGTCCTAGTGTAGACATTGTTTTATAGTATGATGCAGTTATAAATAGACCAATTTGCCAGGGTAGTTACAGAAACAAATCTTTGAGGTTTCTTCCGATGCCAAGAACTGTCTTGTTTCTTTCTCTGGCTCTTGCTGGTAAACTAGCTGGCCTACTGTTTAGCTTGGTTCTCTCATAAAGCTATTAATCTCTCCTTAAACCTTAAATACTTACCACCAAAATATCCATTGATTTTAAGAGTGACATAAGGCTTGGAGTTCCTCACACACTATTCCCTGGTGGCGCAGATGGTAAAGAATCTGCCCTGCAGTGCAGGAGACACAGATTCAATCCTTGGGTTGGGAAGATCCCCTGGAGAAGGGAATGGCTAAACACTCCAGGATTCTTGCTGGGAATATCCTACAGCTAGAGGAGCCTGGTGGGCTACAGTCCATGGGATGGCAAAGAATTGGACACAACTGAGTGACTATACATACACATACACACACACAGTATTCCAAATAAAGTCAGTTCCCTTGGGGAGAGATTTAAACGCTGTTTATGGCCAGCCTTTCCCATTGGGCAAATCTCGATTTCACTGCTCTGGAGTTTTAGAAAGGGACAGTGGCCCGTTTCTAAAAGAGGAACTTTAAGACCCCCTATAAATCAAAAGAATGTGACATAAACACAAATATAAACAGAGATCAATGGGATAATATATAGAGTTCAGAATTAGACCCATACACCCACTGAATTTTGACAAAGATACCAATATAATTCAATGGGAAAAGATAGTTTTATTATTTCCCAAGAAAAGTGCTTGAAAAACTGAATACTTATATGGGAATAAATAAATCACCACTGAATATAAATAAAACTTAGTTCTTAATATGTTATGAACATAAAAGTAAAATTTAAACCTATAATACTCCTAAATGACAGCCTAAAGATTTGATGGCTAGGAATAGGTTTGAAAAGGTAAAGAATTTTATACAGGACACAACAAGAATTTATAAAAAAAAAACTTGGACATCATCCAAAAAACTTTTGCTTTTTGAAAATCATCCCTAAGGAATGAATGAAAAGGAAAACCACAAGCCATGAAAATATTTACAAATATATATAAGGTGTTGGAACTAAATCCAGGATATATGAAGAATCCAGTATAAAAAGAGAATTCAAAAATAAAATGTGTATGAACATTTGAATAAATACTTCTGAGAAGATATATAAATGAATAATATACTCAGAATGATTCTCAAGATCTTTTAAATTCATCTCAGGTTAAGGTATTCTTTATGTCTCAGTGTGGCCTCATTTAAACTGAAGACTGGTACTCTTTCTAATTTTTTGCCATTAAATCTTTTAAATTAATTCTTATTGGAGTATAGTTACTTCCCAGGTGGCTCAGTGGTAAAGAATCTGCCGGCAATGCAGGAGATGTAGGCTTGAACCGTGGGTCAGGAAGATCCCCTGGAGAAGGGAATGGCAACCCACTCCAGTCTTCTTGCCTGGGAAATCCCATAGACAGAGAAGCCTGGTGGGCTACAGTCTATGGGGTTGCAAAAGAGTCAGACATGCTTTAGTAACTAAACAATCTAGTTGCTTTACAATGTTGTGTTATTTTCTACTATACAGTGAAATGAATCAGCCATACGCCCCTTCCCTTTTGGATTTCCTTCTCTTTCAGGTCACCGCAGTTCCTTAAGTAGAGTTCTCTGTGCTATACTGTATGTTCTCTTTAGTTATCTAATTTATACATAGTATCAGTAGTGTAAAGAAGATGTGGTACATATACACAATGGAATATTACTCAGTCATAACAATAAACAAGATGAAGTAATTTGTAGAGATGTGAATGCACCTAGAGAGTGTCATACAGAGTGAAGTAAGTCAGCAAGAGAAAACAGTATCATATTAACACATATATGTGAAATCTAGAAGCATGGTATAGACGATCTTATTTGAAAGCAGAAATAGAGACGAAGACCTAGAGAAAAAATATATGGATACCAAGGGGGATGGGGATGGTGTGGGAAGAATTGGGAAATTGGGATTGAAGGCTGGTAGTCTTAATTTTCCAGTTTACATATCACCTGGCTATCACCAGCCAACACAATAGTGGCTTTTAACACATGAAGTTTGGAGAAGATAAAGGGAAAAATGTAAGGGGCAGGAGGTTCTCATCACTCTATCTGCCCAGTGTATACTTCCCCCTCCCTTTCAAGCAAATGAGAATGGGCTTCAAAAAGAGAGATCTGTCTTGTTGGAAACAGTTGTCTGGTGTCTGAAGATTGAGAGGCTTGCTGAAGCAGCCTGGGTCAGCAGAGTAAAGGCTGAGGGTGGAAAATTTCTGCACTTCCACGTAGCAAGCTAAATGTAAGCCTATCTCATGGATCAAATGCAGCCCAGAGGAGAAAGAAACAACCTGATTTCTTTTGTTTTTCCTTAGATCATGTCTGAAATGGCAACTTGGATGGTCTGGGAGATGATTGCTGAAAGAAATTGGAGTTACAATGCTTAAACCTCAGAGGAGAAAGTGGGAATTATCTGTAAACAGCCAGAGAAGATTTACATGACATCGAAGACACTTTAAGGGAAGGTCCCCAGCAATGTAGCATCTCTGTATCCAAGAAAATGCCCTCAGGAAAAGTCACCTTTAAATATTTATCTCATCCAGGGACAATCTCCATCAGCTCTTTTCAGGCAAATGAGAATGTTTTTGTGAATAACATCTAACTCAGGAACTTGTTTGAGATTTCATTCCCAGCATGGAGTACAATGGTAAATTTAGTTAGGTAATAATATGGACATAGTAGAGATTTTTTTCCTTGAAAGGAGTGACAGTTTGGGGGAATATTGGTAACAATTGGTTATAGACAAATACTGAATTTGCTTTTATAAGCACAGAATATTAAAATATTAACCAGATCTAGAAACAAAACTACTAAAAGAATAGCATGCTTATAACTCAGATAACACTTTAGTTAAAATAGAATAAAGTAGGACTGTCAACAATTTGATATTTTGTAGTTTTTTCCTATAGAAATTGGGATAAATTCTAAAATGGCTTTCCCCTCTTTTCCCCTTGCAACTATGCTTCTTTAGTAGGCTTCTTAGACTAAAAATCAAGATTATGGTAAGAAGCATCCTATTATATAAATTTTGTATATTTTATTTTCTATCCTGACATGGTCCAACATTGCTTAGTGTGAAGTATCCCTTACATAATTTCAGTAGAATTCAAATTGTGAATAATCATAAATACAAAAATTTAAATGGTCAAATCTTAAACTTCATTTAAAAATGAAGCAAGATATATATATTAATTCACCTTTCAGTAAGACATTATCTGGTTAAAAAGAAAAGTGGGAAAATGAACCAATTTAATTATATCAGAAGTTCAGATTTAAAAACCTCTCTTTGACCCATTAACCTTCTTGCAGCTTAGTATTACTCTTCTACTTGTCAGTTTAGAATTAACTGTCTAATTTTTCTAGTTATATGTCAGTCTTTCTTTTCATTTTTAAACAGTTTTAAGAGGGATGTATAGTAAAAAGTGCCTTAGATAAACCCTTTGCCCTGGCACTAGTAAGATATGTGACATTATTTTTTGAGTCTTACATTTTTAAGTGAAAAATGATACTATTCTATAAACTCATTGTTGATTAAATTAAATGAATAAATGGGTAAAATACCTAGCATGAATTAGGTGTTTAAGAAATATATTCTTCCTGCCCCATATGGAACTATCCCTTTGAATTTTGAAAATGTGATCATTTTATCAATTTTAGTATCAATTTGACAAAATTCATATAAGAAAATTAAAGGATAAATATATATCAGAATGAGTCAATATTGCAACAAATAAATGACTGATGGTACCATTATTTTTAAATATATATTTTATTAGTCATTCTTAAATATTTTACAGTATTCTCTAAGCACTGAGAAAAATAACAACTTTTATTTACATTACAAATTTTACACTAGATACCACTAGAGGGACTTGTATTATCAGAAGTGTCTTTCAGAAGCATCAGTAGAAAATATAAGAGGAAAATGTACTAAAATGAAAATGCCAGGTGATAATTTCTAAATTTAGAATTTCAACATTTTATGAAATAGAAAAACTTTTTTCCTTCATTGATTCATCTTGCTTTTATAGACTGTCTCACAGTAATTGGCATTTAGTGTACTATTAAGAATTACTATATCTCACATTTAATTTTAAGTAATTAAAAACAATGTATTAAGTAATTCTTTAATAGTTTAATAGGTCTTAGTTGTACGACCTATAGTTTTAAAAGGGACTCTTTAAAGGTGTAGCTCTGCCTTATTTTGACATTTGGAGGCACAATATTGTCAAAATAAATTCTTCGCATGTTTCTGTAGTTGATTAAGACTAAATCAGTGGTTCCCTTAAAACTATATTTTATGCATAGAGTTTTCAGTAATGTGTTCACCTCAAGGTGGTATCCAGTACAAATGATTTCCTACTTATTAAGCATCATCTACGCTAAAGGAACTCCACTCTGAATGGATACAAAGATAAACAGAAGCACAAGGCATGTTCTACACTACTTAAGGGACTTACAATTTCTTGTATATCATTTAGGCTATAAAGAAGAAAGAGATATCATATTTAAATTAGGATAAGTGTAGGTTTAATTTAAAAGGCTTCTTTTCAGAAAGTTGTCTGCCAATTATCGAGGAAGCTTAGGAAGATTAAACCAAGACTGCAGTGAAGAAGGGAGGAAGCAATTATAGGAGAGAGAGTCCTATGGAGGAGACTCTCTGGAGAGGAGCAGTGATCTTAGGTCAAGAACATAGCCAACCATAGAGGAAACTAGGAGGATAAATACCTCTCCTCTCTTTTTTTCCTCTTCATATCTGCCAGGGATGCTCCCTTTGCAGGTCATAGATAGAACAGACTGCAGGCCAGAGCTCAGGGTGGACACGAGTTAAGAAGGTATCTACAGAGACAAAAAGATCTTCAGCAAAAGAATCAAGACTAAACTGCTGTAAGAAACAGCATTTTGAATTCTAAGTATAAGTAACTTTCTATGGGAACTTACAGAAAAAGTGATTAACTGTGTACTTGGGAGATCCAGGAACACTGAAGGAAGGAGATGACATGGAAGGTGGGACAGCTGAATAGTAAATTGTAAACTGTTAAAAATAAACAGAAGTGAAGCAAAAAGTGTAGTTTGAACAGAGGTTATGCAAAAAGTATAGTTTGCTTGGCTAGAAGACAGTTTTCTGTGGTAACAAAGGTTGAACACATTTTTATTGAAGTATATGTGATATACAGTATTATATTAGTTTGGGGTATATAGCATAGTGATTTGGTACTTTTTACAGATTATACACCATTAAAAGTTATTTCAAGATGGTGGCTGTAATTCGCTGTGCTATACAATGTATCCTTATTTCTTATTTTATGCATAGTAATTTGTGTTTTCTAATCTTACACCCCTAATTTGTCCCCTTTCTCCTTCCCTTCTGATAACCACACATTTGCTTTCTATGTCTGTGAGTCTGTTTCCCATATATGTTCATTTGAATTATTTTTTATATTTCTCATATAAATATTATGATATAGTATTTGTCTTTCTTTGTCTGACTTATTTCACTGACCAAGACATTATCTAGGTCCATCCATGTTGCTGCTAATGGCACCATGGCATTCCTTTTTAAGACTGAGTGATATTCCACTGTGTGTGTGTGTGTGCATATATTTATACACATAGTACAATTTCTTTATCCATTTGTCTTATCCATTCTTCTGTTGATGAATGCTTGTGTTGCTTCCATATCTTCACTGCTATAAATAGTCCTATGAACACTGGGGTTTATATACCTTTTCTAATCAATGTTTTTATTTTCTTCTGTATATAAACCAGGAGTGGAATTGCTGGATCATACAGTAGTTCTATTTTTTGGTTTTTGAGGAAACTTTATACATTTTTCATAGTGACTGAACCACTTAACTTTCCCACAGAGAGTGTACTAGGGTTCTCATTGTCATTTTATTTGCATTTCTTTAAATACTAGCAATGTTGAGCATCTTTTCTTGTGCCTATTAGCCCTTTGTATATCTTTGGAAAAATGTCTATTCAGGTCTTCTGCCCATATTTGGATTATTTGTTTTTTGATATTGAGTAGAAAAATATTTTGAAGTATAAAGATAATTGGGTTTATCCACATGGTTTCTTAAAAAATTTCTGTATGTGTGTGTCCTTTTTCCAATGTAGTTGAGCATGGAAAAATTAAAATAATCTTACCTATATGAACCTGACTTTTTCCATAATTTCTTTTTAAGTTCATGTTTTTGAGTAGTCAGTTAAATAGAAAAAAGATATTGAAATAAGACACAGAACCCACATGAGAGTATATTTTCCTTTTAAAAATTATTTTGTATTAACTAATTTTATCAAAATAATAGATGTATCTAGCGTGAAATATCAAATGGCTGTTAACGGCTATCAACTAAAACAGTAGTAAAAAACCAATAGTAGTTGCTAATAGATTTTTTTTTTGTTTTCATCACAAGAAAAAAATTGTAACCATGTATGGTAATGTATATTTGGTAGACATTATAGTGATAATTCTCAAAGTATACAAGTATCAAATCATTAAGTTTGCAGTCAAATTATTAAGAAACTAAAATAGCATATGACATATTTCTTTTTTTATAACATATTTCAATTTTTAGAACATCTTGAAAGTTACATCAAAAAGTTTCATAAGTTGAGGCTTTTTTTTGCTATGAATTTGAGTTTGACTTTACTATTAAAGTTCAAAATAAACTCATAAAATTTTTTACAACTAAAAAATTTTTTTTTTCTATTCCCCAGGTTCATGGATAGCCTTGGGGTGTCATCCTTACTTGGACCATTATTCAGGGTATTCTGAGAAGAGAATAATCTGTTAAGTTTGTATATTGAAACATAAACAGTGGTCTTATCCCTTGCCCAGGGAAAGTTCTCCTAAAGCTTTTTTAAAACTCCCACAGAATCTGGTTCCCTTATTATTTCCCCAGGTTTTACTCTTCGTTAAATCAAAGTAGTTTCTTAGAACACAGGTTTTCAGCTATTCTGGGAGAATGCAATTATTTCATCCTCTCACTCCCAAACAAACAAGCAGCAACAAACAGTAATTCTCTAATCACCCTCCCCTACCATGTCCCATTCCTCAGAGGGGAATCTGCATCTTTCTATTTTCAGTTGACAATAATTGATCAAATCACTTCAAATCAACTGAAAGTGCCATTATTTTTAATAGCTTCATAACATTATAACATATTTACATGATGTTACATCTCACTTGTCTTAGATATACCGTCATTTATTTAGCAATTATGGAGAAGGCAATGGCAACCCACTCCAGGGGGAGCCTGGTGGGCTGCCGTCTCTGGGGTCGCACAGAGTCGGACACGACTGAAGCGACTTAGCAGCAGCAGCAGCATTAAACAATTCTCTTACTGGGACATTGGCTTTGTAATTTTTTAACACTATGACAAATGCTACAGTATATATTTTTGTACACATATACTTATGTGATGCTGATTTTGTATCTATAAGATACAGTGCCTGGACTGCTCTGTCATTAAATCTTGGTAAGATGTTTATTTACCTGTTGCTTAGGGTTTTATTTCATATATCTCCAATACAATCAAGTGTCATTTTGGCACAATTAGTGTAATCATATATTTTATCTCCTACTCTGAATCAAATGAATCTACTGATACATAGCTATCAGTTTTAGCATACTTGAATTACTGTTATAAACTGCTGTCAGTCATAATTCTCCCTTGCAAATACTGCTTTAAAATAATTTAGTTGCTGTTGTTGTTTAGTTTCTAATCCATGTCCTACTCTTTGCAACTCCATGGACTATCACTCCCCAGGTCAGGCAAGGACACTGGACTGGGTGGCCATTTCCTTCTCCAGGGGATCTTCCCCACCCATGGATCAAACCAGCATCTCTTGAGTTGGTAGGTGAATTCTTTACAGCTGAGCAATCAGGGAAGTCCAAAGTTCTAAATACTTTCATCAGAAAATGAATTTATTGTAGTATATCAGCAATTTAGAAAATCTCCAGTAGAATTCAGAGTTTTTCAGACTGAGAAATGTACAAATCTCTTCAACATACTGCTGCCAGGTGCAAGTACCATGCATGGACGTGGAAGAAAAAAATGCTCTGATGACACTGAACAAAGGAACCTAACTGCTAGGACTACAGCCATTTTAGACTCCACATGTGCAATCCTTTCTCCTTCCCCAAGCAAAATGGACTCTATATGTGGACTCCTTATCTTATGAATCAATAAACAGGTCAGGTGGTCTGGTATTCCCATCTCCTTCAGAATTTTCCACAGTTTATTGTGATCCACACAGTCAAAGGCTTCAGCATAGTCAATAAAACAGAAATAGGTGTTCTTCCGAAAGTCTCTTGTTTTTTCGATGATTCAGCAGATGTTGGCAATTTCATCTCTGGTTCCTCTGCCTTTCTAAAACCAGCTTGAACATCTGGAAGTTCACAGTTCACGTATTGCTGAAACCTCGCTTGGAGAATTTTGAGCATTAATTTACTAGCCTGTGAGATGAGTGCAATTGCGGTAGTTCGAGCATTCTTTGGCATTGCCTTTCATGGGAATTGGAATGAAAACTGACCTTTTCCAGTCCTGTAGCCACTGCTGAGTTTTCCAAATTTGCTGGAATATTGAATGCAGCACTTTCACAGCATCATTTTTTAGAATTTGAAATAGCTCAACTGGAATTCCATCATCTCCACTAGCTTTGTTTGTTGTGATGCTTCC
This sequence comes from Odocoileus virginianus, assembly GCF_023699985.2. Taxonomy (NCBI): domain Eukaryota; kingdom Metazoa; phylum Chordata; class Mammalia; order Artiodactyla; family Cervidae; genus Odocoileus; species Odocoileus virginianus. Next base: position 14,765,746 of record NC_069698.1, read on the forward strand.
TAAGGCCCACTTGACTTCACATTCCAGGATGTCTGTGGCTCTAGGTGAGTGGCGTGATCACACCATTGTGATTATCTGGCTCTGAAGATCATTTTTGTACAGTTCTTCTGTGTATTCTTGCCACCTCTTTTTAATATCTTCTGCTTCTGTTAGGTCCATACCATTTCTGTCCTTTATCGAGCCCATCTTTGCATGAAATGTTCCCTTGGTAGCTCTAATTTTCTTGAAGTGATCTCTAGTCTTTCCCATTCTATTGTTTTCCTCTATTTCTTTGCACTGATTGCTGAGGAACCTTTTCTTATCTCTCCTTGATATTCTCGGGAACTCTGCATTCAAATGGGAATATCTTTCCTTTTCTCCTTTGCTTTTGGCTTCTGTTCTTCTCATAGCTGTTTGTAAAGCCTCCTCAGACATCCATTTTGCTTTTTTGCATTTCTTTTTCTTGGGGATGGTCTTGATTCCTGTCTCCTGTACAATGTCAGGAACCTCTGTCCATAGTTCATCAGGCACTCTGTCTATCAGATCTAGTCTCTTAAATCTATTTCTCACACCTACTGTATAGTCATAAGGGATTTGATTTAAGTCATGCCTCAATAGTTTAGTGGTTTTCTTCACTTTCTTCAATTTACGTCTGAATTTGGCAACAGTGGAACCAGTGGCTGACTTTATTTTTTGGGGCTCCAAAATCACTCCACATGGTGATTGCAGACATGAAATTAAAAAACACTCCTTGGAAGGAAAGTTATGACCAACCTAGACAGCATATTAAAAAGCAGAGATATTACTTTGTCTAAAATGGTTTGTCTAGTCAAGGCTATGGTTTTTCCAGTAGTCATGTATGGATGTGAGAGTTGGACTATAAAGAAAGCTGAGGGCAGAAGAATTGATGCTTTTGAACTGTGGTGTTGGAGAAGACTCTTGAGAGTCCCTTGGACTGCAAGGAGATCCAACCAGTCCATCCTAAAGGAGATCAGTCCTGGGTGTTCATTGGAAGGACTGATGTTCAAGCTGAAGCTCCAATACTTTGGCCACCTGATGCGAATGGCTGACTCATTTGAAAAAACCCTGATGCTGGGAAAGATTGAGGGCAGGAGGAGAAGGAGACAACAGAGAATGAAGTTGTTGGATGGCATCACCGACTCAATGGACATGGGTTTGGGTAGACCCCGGCAGTTGATGATGGACAGGGAGGCATGGCATGCTGTGATTCACGTGGTCGGAAAGAGTTGGACACTACAGAGCGACTGAACTGAACTGAACTGAACTATCTTATGAATCAAAGACTCTTACCAGTGGAAGTAGGGGAGTCTGGTAGCTAAGTTCTGTCTTCTGAATGAAGACTGTGGATATGTGATATGAGAAATTACTAGAATATAAGGTACATGTTCCAAAGATGCTGACTGCTGTTAATTTGACAACTGTCTGCAAAGATCTTAGAATAGTATTCTTTCAACAAATCCTGGTATATAATTTTCTTATGTTTTATTTATCTTATGTATGTTTACTAGGGAGATAGGTAGTTTTATTTTCGTACTATTTTAATTTGGTTTTGAATTTAAAGTTATATTGGCTTTTAAAAATATTACTTAAAATAACATTGGTGTTATTTGCTATAGAAAGTTAGGGAGATACGATCAATTAAAACTATATTTCAAAAAGAAGCTGTAAAAATATTTTGTGCATATTATACTTAAAATTTCTTAGGAGCCATTATCACATTTTTCAAATCATGCAACAGTATGATTTTATTGTAGATATATTCTGATCATTCAAGTTGTTTTAGTTTATTTTCTCTTAATATTGAAACATCATGGTGCTATTTCTCTGGAACTTTTAATTATATTTTTCTATCAGATTTTTAGGCTAAAATTTTCAGTGTAATGTCTTAATTTAAGACATCAATTTAGACAGCTGTGGGTACTTCAAATCTTTCAACCATCAGAGAAATTTTTTTCTTAGAGACTGCCACATTAGAACATTTAAAATTGTTTTAAAGCATCATGTTTTTCCATCAACATATAATTTTGCCAAGGACATTTTCATAGTTATATGAGTTTTATACCACTCATCAAAATTTAATTTCTTCTTCCTGGTATCTGCTCTGTAGAACAAATTCTATGAGGATGCAGATTTTTGAATGGCCTTTAACAAAAATAAGTGTTTTCACTTAGTTTTCAGTGCTAACTTAAGCAGATTCAGTGGGATGTCTTTGTGTATTTATTTATGCTATGATTCCAATAGGAGTACCAGTGTATTATGACAAGATCTTGTATTTATTCTCATGAGTTATTTAGATATAGTAAAAGTGAATATTGCTCAGTCCTGTCAGACTCTTTGAGACTCCATGGACTGTAGCCTGTCAGGTTACTTTGTCCATGGAATTCTTGAGGCCTGAATACTGGAGGGGTAGCCATTCCCTTCTCGAGAGGGTTTCCCAACCTAGGGATCGAACCCAGGTCTCTCACATTACAGGCAGATTCTCTACCATCTGAGTCACCAGGAGGTCCAAGAATACTGGAGTGGGCTGCTTATCCCATCTCCAGTGGATCTTCCAGACCCAAGAATTGAACTGGGGTCTCCTGCGCTGCAGATGGGTTCTTTACCAGCTGAGATACCAGGGAAGCCCTAGTAGATGTAACTTATATTTCTTCAGCAGAAATGGTAAAAGTTACAAGAGAAATCATTTGCCTAAAGAATATCTAAAGTTTCCTGATGTTCTAGTACAAAATACATTTGAGATTTAATTGGTAGAATCTTAAAGATAGGATCGTTACAGAGTAGGGTCCACCAGTACTTCCAAGAATACTAGAGTATGTCTGTTCCTGTAAAGGTTAATATTCTAAAAAGAAGGAGTAAAGACTAAAAATTTCAAAAATAAGTCTTTTAGAATATCAGTTAAAAATATTAAACAGGAACTGTCATAACCAAGAGGAATCTAAAAAGACAGAGAAATGTAGTGTGGCATCCTGATGGAATCCTAGAATTTTAAAAGAAGACATGAGGTAAAAACTAATAAAAATCTGATTAATGTATAGGCATTAATTAACAATAATACATCAATACTTTTTAGCTGTAATAAATATGTCATATTAATGTAAGATGTTAGTAATAGGGACAAGTGATGCAGCATTTATGATAACTATCAATATTATCTTTAACTTCTCTAAAACTGTTCTAAAATAAAGTAGTTGGATAAAAGTTGACCATCTATGATTCAATATATAAATTTTTCTCAACACTTACTGTGACCTTAAATTAAGAGCTTATGAAAATTGAGCCCACTCTTTCGGGGTTTAGAATTATTCAAGATCAATTGATGTTATAATTTCAATATATAGACTTTTACCAAATCTAAGAGCTCTAATTGAGGTAAGTTCCTTTTACACTGCCTTTCTACAAGGGAATCAATGCCAATGATTTAAATCATTCATATATTGCTGTTCTGGGAGGCATTCTTATGAGAGTAATAACACAACACATTTATAGAAATACACTTCAATTTGAAGGGATTCCCTTGAAAAATAAATTGAATACAGAAATCCCTTTATAGTATTCAAGCTCTCAATGAGGAAAATATGAAGGGATTTTCTATAAATTTATTCCTATTTTGTTTTTAGTTCATTCTAAAATATTATCATAAAGAAAAGAAAACTTGTTCACTTAAAAAGTTGAAATAGTACAATAAAATAAACATTCGTCTATAAATTTAAAAAAAATTGTATTTCATCAAAGAATGCTGAGCTGCTTATGCTATTTATATGTTTGATGGAGCATCCCTAAGAAACAATATAGCCTATTTGGACAAAGAACAACTCTATTTATTTGTCCGTGAATCATCTATGTTTAGGTTTGCATATGTTAATTCATTTTTTTAATTGGTTCTATTTGTCATATCACTACACTGACTAATGAAATTTCAAATATCTAGCAACCTCAGAAACACACAAATAGCTAAATCCATTCTTAAAAAGAACAATATTAAAAATAAACACTTAATTATACATTGTCTATCATACATTATCTAATGTAAAACTACTTAATATAGTTAATATATGATATGATGCGAAGTGAAAGTCGCTCAGTCCTGTCTGACTCTTTGTGACCTCATGGACTATACAGTCTATGGAATTCTCCAGGCCAGAATGCTGGAGTGGGTAGCCTTTCCCTTCTCTAGGGGATCTTCCCAGCCCAGCTATTGAACACAGGTCTCCTGCATTGCAGGTGTATTCTTTACCAACTGTGCTATCAGGGAAGCCCTATGATGCTAAATGCTTATAATTATGACTTATTTAATCTTCAACACTCCCCATGAAATAGTGACTGTTTTTTTTTTTTTTTCCAGCTCTGAAACAACTTTATTAGAAGGCTGTTTTAAATGACAACTTCCAATTCTTTCTTAATTTGTTTTGTCACCAATTCCAGTTACAACTCTATTATTTATAACAGTAATTTTTGCATTGATCTTGGCATCCTATTTGAATTGCCCTCATCAGGCCATTTGGGTGAATGGAAGTGTGACCGTGCCGTTGCACGGTGACCAGCATTATTGAGCAGGGGGAGCGGGTGGTGGGGGGTGGCCGGGACGGAGGGAGCCTGCTTCACAGAGGGTTGTGGGGAGCTGATGGCCCTCTCCTCTGGCCCTCATCCCCAAACTCACAGTGATAGGTACCTCACTGCCTTATCCTTCAAAAATGGGGGGAATAAAGAAATCCCTCCCCAGACCAAGAAATGATTTGGACTTCCATCTTCAATGGGGTGGGGATTTCCCTCCCTCTTCCCTCTTTGATCAACCCTCAGCTCCTAAGGCTTCCTGGGTGCTGGCCCCCACCCCCCAGGGACTGTTATTTATTCTATTTAGACATAAGGAAATCTACAGCTCACAGTAATGAGGAGTTAGTGACTAAAGGAAAGGGGTCATGAAGCTGGGCAGGCTAGATCCACACTCCGCAGATTATTAATTTTATAAGAAGTATAATTGCTTCTGAGCTTATTGCAGGAATGTATTTTGACAAATACGTTCCAGTGTACGTCATTGATGTAATTGCTGTATCGACAGTTAGTTTCTTCAATGTACTATACATTGCATCTGTGGAATGAGAGTTTTCAACATCTGCACTTAATTACAAATAAATAAGTATTATATTCATTTGTAACTAAATAAGTAAATATAAGATCTGCTAAAAAGCAATATGTGTATATATATACATACATATATATATATATGACTTGATAGAAACTGACTTGCCTCTCTTGACACAGTGCTGATGTCATTATTTGAAAAGTAAATGATCAGTTAACTTATCTAAGCCTAAAATAAGTGAATTTCATTCTACCATCTATTCCTCCTTTTCCTCTCCCCAGCCTCCCTCCCTTTCTCTTCCTCTTCCTTATTCTTCCTCTTCGCAAAATGGTTTCACTGTTTGGTTGTTACATTACGTTGACTGAGTCTCTGCATGTATTTGCCTTCAACTTCAACAGTATGAGGTTATGTAATTCATTTTTTAAACTGGTTTCTAAAATTTGTAAAAGCTTCTGTTTTATAAAAATTAACATGTTCATATAGGCTTATTAAAAGAATAAGTTTCAGAAAAATGATTTAAATTTAAGCATTAAAATTAATGCAATAATGTATTTTTCAGACCACTTCTGTATCATATGACAAAGGGAAATTTTTCTTTTTCCTAATTGGGTCATATGATACCATAGACTGAAGTAGTTACTTAACTGACAAATTTAATTCACATAGAATTTTCTTTGAATGGAATTTATTTCCATGAAAATATCTTTTTAATATCTCAAGCTGTTTGGACTACATCAAACAACATAGCCAGTAAAATTCACACAGGTATACAATCAATTAAAATATTAATTGATTTTGGTGGATAATGTATTGATGGGGGATTGAAATTTTTTAATGCATTTACATGCTTTCATTTGCACAAATGTATTTTTATGTTATTTTTAAAATTCTTTTCCATTATGGTTTAGCATAGGATATTCAATATAATAGTTTCTTGTGCTATACAGTAAGTACTTGCTGTTTATTTACTCTATATATAATAGTTTGCCTTACACAAAAATATTATAATCAACTTTATATTATTTAATTTAGAATTAATCAGATTCTACCTTTCAGTTATATGTATTGAATATATATATTTTGATATTCTCTAATAAAAGAATACTAATGCAATGATAAAGGCACCCATTATAAGAATATTTTATTTACAACAATTATCTTTCAGTTGATTTTGGATTACTTCAAAAGCATCTCTTTCATTGGAAAAGTTTACATTTGTATTTTGCCCTAGTGAATATTTATAACTTCCTTTTTAAAAAAATTGAAACATAGTTTATTTATAATATTGTTAGTTTCAGGTGTTCAGCATAGTGATTCAGTATTTTTGCATATTATATTCTGCTTAGATGGTAAAGAGTCTGCCTGCAGTGCCGGAGACCTGGATTTGATCCCCGGGTTGGGAAGATTCCCTAGAGAAGGAAATGAAAACCCACTCCAGTTTTCTTGCCTGGAGAATCCCATGGATGGAAAAGCCTGGCAGGCTACAGTGCATAGGGTCGCAAAGAGTGGAGATGACTAAGCAACTTCACTTTCACTCTCATAGGTTATTGCAAGATAATTGGTATAACTCCCTGTGCTAAGTAGTATGTCCTTGCTCTTTGTCTACCTCATATACTGAAGTTTGTATCTGTTTATTCCAGATCCCTAATGTGTCCCTCCCTCCACTCATCTTTCCTCTTTGGTAACCACAGTTTGTTTTCAATACACATGACATGAGAAACAACTTAATCTTCAAATAAGATATCCCATTAAGTATAAGAAATTAATAAAACAATTGCAATATGTTACATATGGATGAAGTATTTGATCATAGGTAATAGTTCTCTAAATCCATGGTGACTGTCCAGACAAATGCAGTATTTAACTTAACGTTGACAACTTACATATTGAACCCTTTGGGGGTTATGTATGTAGTTTAAAATTTTTGTCATGTGTAATTAACTTTTAATGACATTATAAGTCACCACTGTAAAATTTAATGTTATTTACCATATAAGACTTTTTTTGAACTAGGAAATGATTAGATAAGCTTGCCACTGTAGCATTTTTCAAGACAGAATCACTACTATATAAGATTAAAAATCTCTTGAAGAAACAGCCTATAATAAAACAATTCCATAAACAAATCCCCCAGATACATAAATAATATTAATGTGTTACAATGGGATTTTATGATATGTTCAAAAAAGAAAATGTCTGCATCATATGAGTTCTATGTAATAATCTGAGATCTTTTCTGACACTAATTAGTGATCTGACCTTGAATAAATCACCAAATTATTGTATGCTTCATTATGCTGATTTGCAAAGTGAATACGTTTACTTGAATAATTGCCAGCTTTTCCCAAGAATCAAATTCTCATATTCTACGTACTATATTTGCTGATAGAAGATATCAATAGAAGAATCATAAGCAAGTATTTGATTAAATAATTTCTCTCTCATTTTATTAAAACATCATATAATTTATCTTGGATTTTATTACAGTTGATTACGATTTTGAATTTTGTGGTTTAAATATTTATTTGTTTAACTTTATTGTAATTCTAACTAATGATAACAATTACAAATTTCACTTGAGGTTTTAGGCAAAGATTATCTTTTCCTCTTCTTAAAATCTTACCTACATTTAAAAGTATATGCTTTATAATATTTTCAAAAATATATACATAAATATACTGAGACATAATTGACACAATTAAAGTGACTTTCTGTGTTGGAGCATAATTTCAATGAAGGGTGGAGATTTCATATTTCATTTGCCTGTTTACTAGTTTTGTTTTGTTTTTTCTTTTATTATGTGCAATTAATCAGAAAATATTCTGAACTAGTTCCTTTTCCTCTTCATTTTTTGAATTATTTGTACAATATATTAGTTTTTTTAATATTGCTTTTAGAATGGTCTGTTTATTTTTTTTTCCTTCAGAGCTGAAAACATCATCCTAATTCTACATCCTGACTTCACTTGCAGCTTGAGTATGTAATATTGACATTACATATTTTCCCACAATTTAGTAGAAAAAATTAGATTTACTAATACTTTTAGGAAAATGAACATTGTATTAATGCAGTGAAGTTACTGATAGATATAGTAGGCTAAGCAGTTGTTGTTCAGTCTCTCAGTTGTATCTAACTCTTTGCCACCCCATGGACTGCAACACTCCAGGCTTCACCATCTCCGGGAGCTTGCTCAAACTCAAGTCTATTTAGTCGGTGATGCCATCCAACCATCTCATCCTGTCAGAGGATGACAGAGGCTAAGCAGTGGCCTTCCAAAAATGTCCACACTGAAATACTGGGGTACTTTGAATATGTTAACTTATACCGCAAAAGGAAATTTGCAAATGTGATTAAAAGATCTTGAGATATAGAGATCATTCTGGATTATCTGGGTGGATATAATCATAAGGGTAGTTATAAGAGTGAGCCAGGAGCATTAAAGACAGAAAAAGGAGACATGGTATCTGAACCAGTAGTGGTTGTGATGTACTTTCAAGATGAACCAAGGGGCCATAAATTAGCGAATACAGGTGAGCTTCAAAAGCTGGAAAATGCAAAGAAACAGATCCTCCCTGAAGTCTCTAGAATGACTATAGCACTGACAATACTTTGATTTTAGATTTCTGGTCTTCAGGGCTATAAGAGAAACATTTTGTATTGTCATTAACTTTGTGGTAATTTATCATTGCAGCAGTAGAAAACAAATACAATACCCTCTTAAGACATTCTTGCATTTTCCATTGTGTCTCTGGGCTTCCCTGATGTCTCAGACAGTAAAGAATCTGCCGGCAATGTGGGAGACCTGGGTTTGATCCCCTGCAATGTGGGAGACCTGGGTTTGATCCCTGGTTTGGGAAAATCCCCTGGAGGAGGGCATGGCAACCCACTCCAGTATTCTTGCCTGGAGAATCCCCATCGACAGAGGAGCCTGGCAGGCTCCAGTCCATGGGGCTGCGAGTCAGACGTGACTGAGCACATACACATTGTGTCTCTACTGCGTAGGTCTTTTGTCAATCTTTTTAATTCAATATCTCACGAGAGCCAGTATTGCTTTTAAGCATCACACTGCTATTTGATAGTTGATTTAATATTTACCTAACACAATACTACAAACTACTTTTCTCTTTATGTAAATAATTCATATTATCTAGACTTTATTTTACTTTTTTCTTGAGTAAAATGCATTTGTCCTTCATGATTTGTACAAGCTCCTGTTTCTGGTAATGTTTCCTTTCTTCTTCTACATACTCATACACAGGCATGTTTGTGCATTTTAGATTTGACTCTATTTTTTATCTTCTAGTTAATCTTAAAAATTATTATGTTGGTAATTTAAAAATTATATAGTTTATCCTTTTTAGAAACTCATTATTTTCAGTGTTGATAATTACTAATTTCTCTTCCTACTTTGGTTTAACTTCTTTTTTATTTATCATAAAGTATTGTCTCAGGACTTTTAGCCATTAAGTTCATGTTCTAGGCATAAGCGAAGAGGAAAAGAGAAGGCAGAATGGGTATATCTCCCTGTCCATCTGCAACATTTAATAGCTTTCCAACCAATACACCAAAACCTCCACATATATCTATCACATAGCACTTGGTCACATGGCTCTTCCATCTGCAAGGCATGGCAGAAAATGTCATGTTTTATTTGGATACATTGTTGATATAAATAAAATTGAATTTCTATTAATAAGGGAGAGAAATAAAATGGGCATTGGATAGTTATTAATAGTTTTTGCTGCATATCATTCTTTTGGGTGCAGGCTTGATAGTTCAAATGTTTTTATCGTTTTTCCATTCCTGTAACTTCAAGGTCCTGGATATTGTTGAAATCTAGTTTTAGGGTTTTCCTCACAATTTGTCTCATTTCCTTTAAGAAACCTTATTTTATAGCAATACTATAATTTCCCAATCATAATAACATTTAGGGTTGAATAAAAATCCATTTAGACTCAATTTTGTAAATCTACTAATTACCACTCTGTCCAACATCCTTATCTTTTACAGTATCTTAGTTCTGATTTAATAGTCATTTGGTTGGTCATTATATTCTTTCTCAGAAACACACAGGTGATATGAATTCTGAATCTACTTATTTCTGAAAATGTCATTCCTTTTCTCTGATAGGTGAATTGCAATTTGAATCTAACTCCTTTGGTTTCAGTAGATTATATTTCATTGACTGCTCAGTTTTAATATTATAAATAAGTCAGGTATGAGTCAGATTCTCTTTCCTCTAAAAGTTACTTGCTCATCTAGAAGCTTATAAGATTTCATATTACTTTTGGAATTAAAAATTTTCACTGGGATATAACTAAGTAAATGACCTTTCTTATTAATCCTCATTGAGGCCCAGGGAATCCTGTCAATCTTCGGGTGAAATCTTTCTTCAAATAAAGGAAAATTTTTCAGTTTGTTTAAATATTATCTCTCTTCTATAACTGCCTTTTAAAAAACATTTCTAGACCCTTTTAGTCTGCATGAAAATTCTCTTGTTAGAGTCCTCAATAACTTATGTTTTCATTGATTGCCATCATTTATGCTATTTCTACATATTTTGTATTTATTTTAATAGATCTTTCAGGACAGCTTAACTTTAAACCATAGCTATTTTTTAATCATAACGATTGAAAAATCTAAATTGGAAAATATATCTTTTGTTGTTGTTTTTCCACAAGTTATTTTATATCTTATGTCCTTGACAGATCTTATTACTTTATTTATCTCATCTGACATATCAATTGGTTTCACTTCTTGTGAGATGGTTCTTTGTTTCTTTCTCTGTTTTTTTTTTTTTTTTCAATTTTCTTGCTGGTCTTATTTATTTATTTATTTTGCTTGCTCATGCTTTAAAACACAGTGATATCACAGGCAATAATCATTGCTGCTAGCATACATCAGCCACCATAGCATTTGAGAACAGCGAAGTCTACCAGCATAGCTATATTCACGGTCCTATAGTTCTTTAAGCATCTCACTCAAGATAGCAGGGCAGATGCAACTTTTTCCTTTAGAAAACTCATAATAATGATGTTTGATCTAGCTGTAAGTGAGAAGTGAAAGTTGCTTAGTCATTTCAGAATTTTTGCGACTCCATGGACTATATATGAACTCCTGGAATTCTAACTGTCAAACAGAACCTGCTTTATATTGTTTGAGAGTTATTTCAACCTCTGATGCATAGCACCCATTCACTATTTCCAGTAAGAAACCCTGTTTATTTTTGTTTATTTTTCTAAGTAGAAAAACGTTTTTCCCGTTTTCAGTCCAAATAGCTTGGAAGAAATTGACCCTACAATAGAATTCATGGGAGCATGTTTGAAACCAGCCATCAGCACATTCCATTCTGGGTCAAAAAAATGATCATGGAGATGAGAACAGTCCGTTGATGCACAAGGCATTCATAGAATGAAAAATTCATTTATCCACTGTGTTCATATTTGAAAGGAAAAATCTAAAATGACTGAAAGTCTTTTTCACACCATGCATAGTCTTGTAAGTCAACACAGATGAGAAAACAACTGAGGAATGGGTAAACTTTGTCTTCCTAAGAAACAGGTTGTCTGAAGCCTGGGTCGCCTGGGTTTTAAACTGTGTTAAAAAAAATAAATACATATTTTGATAAGGGATTTTAGAAAGTTTTGGAATATCATAATGCATTTTCACAATCTAAATAAGCTTGAGCACTTCAAACCTATATCAAGAAACAGAACATTACCATTACCCCAGAAACTCCTTTTATCCTTTCTTCTAATCAATAACATCCAATGATAATCACTGTCCTGTAGCCAAGCAGTATATTAATAGATTAGTTTTGTTACTTTTTACTTTAATATGAATAGTATGTATATGATTTTTGTTTTGGATCCTTTGGCTTGATATTTTGTTTATGAGATGCATTGCTATTGTCATGATGTTGAAGCTGAAACTCCAGTACTTTGGCCATCTGATACGAAGAGCTGACTCATTGGAAAAGACCCTGGTGTTGAGAAAGATTGAGGGCAGGAGAAGGGAACGACAGAGGATGAGATGGTTGGATGGTATCACCAACTTGATGGACATGAGTTTGGGTGAACTCCGGGAGTTGGTGATGGACAGGGAGGCCTGGCGTGCTGTGGTCCATGGGGTCACAGAGTTGGATACGACTGAGTGACTGAACTGAACTGAATTCCAGTTTGTTTACTCCTATTGGTATTCTGGATATCATTCTGTAAACATACCACAATTTACTTATCCATTTTTCTGCTCATAAGCATTTGGGTAGTTTTCATTGGAGGCTATTCTTTATGTAATGCTCTGAACATACTGGAACTTGTTTTTCAGTGAACGTTTCTAATGCATTTCTGTTGGGTGTGCACCTAGGCATGTAATTACCAGGCCAAAGGATAGGCACATATTCGTCTTCAATAAATCCTGACAATTTTTCATAATGGTTATAAAATTCATATTCCTACTAGCAATACGTGAGAGTTCTATTTCTTTACAGTTTTGCTAATGCTGATATTTTCTTTAAAGGCTTAAAATGCTGAATTCTCTGTCACTTGAAATAATGTATTATTATTAAAAGACTTCCTGTTTTATTGGTTATGCTGTTCTGGCTGTTGCTTTATGGAGGAAATTGAGAAGGAAGATTGCTTATTCATGTAAAATACAAGTCTCAATCTTTCTGGAAAATTTCAAGTACTCTATTCCTTTCAGTATAAGCATATATATCCTGTCATACAGCCTCTTGTCATTTCCATTTAACAATAACTTTATAGAGCCAATGTTTCTATTTTTGTTTTATTTCCTTCTTAAATCAAAGAAATTAATCTTCTTGTGGATTTATGTGGCCAGTTGATGAGGAGATGCTGTTTCATTAGTCAGATATTGACCCTATTCTATTTTTGACTAGAGATAAATTTAGGCCATGTATTAATTCCATTTAATAAGCAAATAAATTTCAAAGGAAAATAATTGTCATAATTGCCTCTTCCAGAAAATTATGATTGATAGTAAAAACATATTTGCTTTGTGTGTGGTTGTTGAAAAGATAATTTAAAAATATACAAATGATAAATGCAGGAGAGGATGTAGAAAAAAATGAACCCTCCTACACTGGTGGTGGGAATGTAAATTGATATGGAGAACCATATGGAGAATAGTATAGTGGTTTCTTATGCGACTAAATATAGAAATACCATATGATTCAGCAATCCTTCTCCTGGACATAGAGCTGGAGAAAACCATAATTTGAAAAGATTCATGCACCCCAATATTCATTGCAACACTATTTACAATAGCCAAGATATGGAAGCAACCCAAATTATTAATAATATCCTAACATTAATTTTGGGCTTCCTAGGTGATGCTAGTGGTAAAGAACCCACCCATCAATGTAGAAGAGATAAAAGACATGGGTCCAATCCCTGGTCAGGAAAATCCCCCCGGAGGAGAACCTGACAACCCACTCCAGTATTCTTGCCTGGAGAATCCCACGGACAGAGGAGCCTGGAAGGCTCCAGTCCATAGGGTCGCACAGAGTCGGACACGACTGAAGCGACACAGCAGGAGCACCCAAGCACTGGGGATAAGAAAGGGGATTTCCTGGTGGCTCAGATGATGAAGAATCTGCCTGCCCATGCAGGAGATGCAGGTTTGATCCCTAAGTCGGGAAGGTTCCCCGGAGAAGGAAATGGCAATCCTCTCCAGAAGTCTTGCCTGGAAAATTCCATGGACAGAGGAGCCTGGCCAGGTATAGCCCGTATTGTCGCACAGAGTCGGACATGACTGAGGCGACTTAGCATGTATAACGTTAAGTTATGATATTAATGAGCCCAGGGTTCGCCGGAAGCTACATTAACGGTAGTGTTAGTGACCCTCCTGAGTCAGTCCTCACCAAGTGGCCTCCGGCCCAGGGTTATCTGAGCCAAAAGGAGGAGACTGGGTTTAAGTCTGGTTCTCAGCAGCGGGAGGGGGCTTAGTTCTAGCAGAGCTGGCGCACCTGTGCCGCTCAGGAGGGAGGCAGCGTCCCTCACACGGCGCGGCTCAGGAGGGAGGCAGCGTCCCTCACACGGCGCGCCGCCGCCATCTTGACTTGAGGTGCCGGGCTCCCTGCGTCTCCTCACAGTGTGAGGTGTTGGCACCGGCGGTTTCACTGAACTCTGGCCTGAAGGACGGGGTGAAAGACCTTTGAATGCAGCACCCTATAAGCAAGTAAAACTAGACTAAGCACAAAGGAAAAAAGGCTAGACTTTATCTTTTTACTCCTATTTTATTTTTAGTACTTGTTTACCGGCTTTGCCTGTGATAAATCTCTTTTTCTTTCGTTCTGCTCCTCATGCTTGAGGTGGGCCTTGAAGGGTGAATGGATGTCTGCTGTAACTGCTTCCTATTGAGTTTGGATGTCGTCATAACCCAGGGTAGAGGAGCAGAACTCCCGCGCGCCAGTGATGTTTGTCACCAGGTCCTCACTTGTCTGTGTCCATAGAGAACACCGTTTGAAACGTTTTGAGACAAAGAACACCAAATAATTTAAGATACATGCCCCCAATATTAGCAAGAGAATAATGGCCACATGTCGAATTTTTCCTGAAAATGAAGGTATGGCGGTCTCTTGCCTGTAGGGTGTTTCCCTGATGTTGAGACTCACTGCTGTGGCCTGGTTACCCCTGGTCACACTTCAGGTCAGAGAGAGGTTCACACATGTAGTCGAGGGGGTCCGCTTCCCCAGGTTTTTCTTTTTGGAGGTTGCAGCCCAGGAGTCCTCTTCACTTGAGTGTGATGTGCCCACAGAGAGATCTCCTATAAATTCGGGGCAGAAGGCGTGGTTAGGATCACCAAATGGGATCTGTTCCTTTTGGGCGTGAGCGATCTTGCATGCTTGTGTTCTTCCAGATTGTTAGGGTCATCCTGTTCCATGGCTGGAAGTAGTGGAGGGTCTCAGGTCAGTGAGTACCGCCTGCACCTGGTTGCCATAATCTGCGAGAGGTTTCTCCTACCTGGAGAGAATATTTGAGTTGTTTCATTTGAAGGGGGCTAAGGTATCCCATCTCTTGGGCTTGGGGAATGGGTTTACCATAATGAATTCAAATGCACTTAATTTTAATTTATCTTTTGCGGTTGACTGTATTTGGAGCACACAAATACTGGACCATTATCACTTTGTAGGGATCATAGGAGCTGAAACCTGGGAATTATTTGTTTTAGTAATGGCTTAGTGAGTTCAGTTACCCTTTCACTTCTAGTGGGGAATGCTTTTATCCACCCAAAAAAGATGTCTTCTAGCATCCAGAGATACCTGAAATTGCCTAGTGCTCTTGGCATGATAGTGAAATCAGTCTTCCAGTTTTCTTCAGGGTCTTATGGGCCCTCTGGTCTTATGGGCCTTGTCTGGTGGATCTGGTGTTCGGGTAGGTTATTGTGCAGATAGGGCATGTCTCAACTATTTGACTGATCATACTTTTCATGCCAGAAGTTACCATGACCCCAACTATTATATATGCCTCCTTCTCAGAGTAAGTTCCTTGATCAAGAAGCCTCCTTGATGGCTTGACAAAGCTGCATTTGAAGAGAGAAATATTGACCATGTTCATTAACTAGCCATCCATGGCCTCCTAGATTTCTGTTGAAGCCCCATTTTTTGACTTTGTCTAATTTTTCCTTTGTATAGCTTGTGGAATAATTGGATGGATATGGCTTTTTAGGTTTGAGGGCTAGTTGATAAATTACTGGTTCTAAGGCCACCCTTTTGACGGTTGCATCTGCCTTGTTGTTTCTCTTTATTACCTCTGTATCCCCCTTTGGTGAGTCCTGCGATAACTTGCTGCTACTTTTATTTTAAAAGCTGTACCAATTCTAAGAGCTTCAGTATGTTTAAATCATGTTTCACCTGCTTGTTCTCCATAATACACATGCCGCCTTCCTTCCAAATAGCCCCACGTACATGTAGCTTGGCATACACATACCAAAAATCTGTGTAAACCTTTAAGATCTTCTGTGTCCAATTTCTAAGGCTCTGGTGAAGGTTATCAGCTTGGCGTTTTGGGCCGAAGTCCCTGAGGGTAGGCTTGTGGCTTCTAAGATTTGGGTCTGGAAGGTTACTGGGTATCCCATCAGCCTTTTTCCTGTCAGAAAACTGCTTCCATCTGTAAACCATTCTTCTTCAGCATTTGAGAGAGGTTCAATTACCAGCCTGAGACAACTGAAATAAATTGTGTCTGCAGTTTCTATACAGTGCTTGGGATCTTTAGTTGTTATCTGCAAACTCTTAGTTGCAGCATGTGGGATCTAGCTCCCTGATGCTCCCTCACCAGTGATTGTACCTGGGCCCCAAGGGAGTGTGGAGTTCTAGCCAGGATAAGTTTTCACATAGCTACTGGTTTGTCTAAAAGCATAGCCTGAACTTGACTTAACCTTCTAGGGGATAGCCATTCTGTTCCCTTAGAATTGACTAAAGCCTTGACCTGATGTGGAGCCCATACAGTGATTGGCTGATTGAATGTAACTTTTCAGCCTCCTTTAGCAGAGTTGTTGCTACTGCCTGCAGGCAAGGAGGCCATCCCTTAGTGGTTTCATCTGTTTCCCGTTGGGTTCCCCACAGGGTCTCTTTATGTGGAGAATGGGGTATTACAGGTTACTGGCATAGTCTAATAAGGCCCTAGTCAGTTAAGCCGTGTGTAATAGGGGCAACATCCAACAAGACCTCCTGATGGAGAAGGTTCTGTTTTCTCTTGGGCCATGTATGTCTGGGTTTTGATGGAGTACTTACCTGTCTTCTATAGCTCATCCACCCATCCCTGGGCCCAGACCTTGGGATTTACTCTTGGGAGGTTAGCTTGCTCTGTCTCACTCATTAACATTATCATCTTATGCCCTCTGTCTAAGGAGATGCCAGTCTCCAATTTGCACATATAGGAAGGAATGGCCTCCTAATGGCTCTATGAATGCCTGTTCTTGATCCTTTCTGATACCTCCTTAATTATACAACTCTCATGATTGAATTTGCCTGATCTGGCTTCATAACTGAGTAAGTGGCCTGGGTCATGACTAAGAATTTGACAGGCTTTTCCCATGTCCAGTGTCAGCTGAGGCTGCTAAGGAGTCAGCTTAGGAGCCCTTTGGCCCTGTCATTCGTCATCTATTTGGACTGTCTACATTCAAGTGTAGTTGCTTGGATCTGCCATTTCCAACTCCCCTTCAGGGCAGCAAATACAATTCCCTTCCAGTGTCCCTCTTGTTTATATATAGTGCACAGACTGGGTTCTAATTTCATTGGCTGCTGTCCCTCAATGGGGGCTGTGGGTCACTCACAGGAGGAGTTGAATCTCAGTGGGCAGTTAGTACAGATTCCTATGCTGACCCGTTGACACTGCAGGGCAGTAGTCAGTAGGTGAGTTTGCCTCTAGGCCATTTTATCCTTTGACTTTTCTTCTATTATCTCAGTTATTAAGCACATTAAACACCTTCACCACATGAGTGGTGGGTGTATATGGTTCTTTTCCTAACTTCTGAAGTTTATACCTAGTGTTGGGGACACTTTGGGAAATGAAATACAACTTCAGTATTATGTTCCCTTCTAATGGCTCAGGGGCTAGTACTCATATAGATTCAGAGTCATTCTGAGGCCTCCAGGCGTGCAGAATGGTCTTCTCTTAGCTTCTGGTTGACTTCCTTTATCTTATTTCAATAGACAGATTAGATAAGGGATAATCCAAGGTTTGCCTTGTAAGCAGAGGATGAAGAAGGGGTCCAGTGGGGTAGGTGTTTTCTGTTCTTGCAAGCAGCTCACAGAATTTCGTGATAATAGGGTTCCTGGGTCTTGAAAGTGGTTCACAGGACTCCCCAGCTCACTTCAGAGAAACTAGTGCCAACTAAAAGAGGTCAAATCATTGGTCCAGTACCTACCTTGGGAATGTTTTTGCACTCCAGAGTCCCTGGTCTCTTCCCCCTGAGCTCAGATATAGCATCCTTGGCCTCTTCATTTTCTGAGCTATTCCTTATCACCTGTGCATTTTCCAGGTCTTGCGTCTTGGCTCACAGGAGTGGTAGCCACCTTTCTTTACCAGAAAGTGATTATGGAGAATGCCACTGTTGACCCCTGGAGGTCAGCAAGGAGGAAAAAAAACTCCCTGGTGTGGCCACTACTGCCTTGTATACGAGTCAGGAGGACAGCGCTACTGACAAGACAGTGGGTGAGACTGCTGTGGCTCCCTCTCATCCACGGCTCCCGGAGTGTTTGATACTGCAGAAAGGCCAGCCAGTGAGGCCACAGTATCATTTCCTCAAGGGGACTCACTCCGGGTTACTCTGGGGCTTGTTATGTGCATATCACACCTGGGCATCCGCTTGCTGGGTAGAGTTGCTGAATTTGGCCAAAGGCTGCTGCCATTCTACCCTGTCAGGGTTACTAAAAAAATTAGAGTCAAGAATCCTCACATAAACCTCCCAAGGCCTCTGTTGCCCTCCCGCTGGAGCCCGAGCAAGCTGGAGCCTAATGGATAGGTGCAGGCAGAAAGAGCACAGTCCCCCACTTCTTGGTTGCCAAATTTTGTAACAGACCCTCTTCAGTTGGTCCTGAACATGAGCTCTCTGGCCCACTGTCCTTTGAGCCAATGGAGCAAGGCTGAGTTTGGTTCAGAAGCAAAGGAAATTTTTAATCTTTGATCAAAGGATAGAGTTGCAAGCTTGCTCTCTAGAGTATACACTCTCCTCAGTAGGCCTTCGGTAGGGCTGCTTTAGAGGGTTCTTGTGGACCAGGAGAGGGATGGAGTTCGTGCTCGTCAGGAGCAACTGTGCTGCTCACAGTACTCTAGATCAAAGTGGCAAATGCAGCATTTCGGCACGCAGTACTCTGTTGCCATCTTGAACTGAAGTGTTGTGTTCAGTGCTTCTGCACGTGGTCCTCCAAGCTGAAGTTTGGGGCACAGTCATTTCACAATAGGACCTCCGGTCTGAAAGGCTGGGTGTGAGCCTTTGGATGCACTGCTCTATGAGCAAGTGAAGCTAGGCTGAGTACAAAGAGGAAAAGTAAAGATCAGCTTTATTTTATTACTCAGATTCTGCTTTTATTTCTTGGGGATTATTAATGGATTTTGCCAGGGGCAATAGCCTAGACCCAGTGTCACAGACATCATTTGCAGCAATACATCTTTCTCATTTCACACCACAGGCATTGTACGACCTTCATTTTTGACCTTTATTTTAGACCTTCATCTATGGTCATTGATATAAGAGAAAACAAACTCAGATTGGTTCATAGGTATGTTGGTAGAAAGCTTGTTCCGTGACACAGTTGTAAAGGCCTGCGGGTCACATTGGAGAAAGACAAGAATGGACCAACTGGAGGAGGTGACAGCACTCTGGGTGCCTCTATAGCTTCTTGGGGACCTGTAGACATCCATGTATGTTCTCCCAGGCTCTTCCATGTAAAGTTATTTATTGGACGCCTTTAGAGTATGGGAAAGCTCTAATGTTTCCTATAAGAAAATGCCTTGCTTTGATAGTTGAATATACCAAGTTGCCAAAAGATAAAAGTGGATTTTTACTGCATCACACTCCCACTGGAGTTAATACTGAAATATAGTAGCAAGAGGAAACCCTTCCACTTGGCAGATCTTTGAACAGTATATCTGGCCATTAATTTTGCAAAAAAAAAAAAAAGGAGAAGTGGTTGGTGATAAGAGTTTTCAGATTTAAGGGTAGTGATGATTGGCTTGACTGGCTGGTAAGGAGCCTAGAGTTAATATGATTACAAGTTCAAATGAAGGTGTTGAGAGGAAGTATATGATTGAACTTGTGGTAGAGAGTATAAGGTATAAACATTTGTGTGTCAAATCAGTGTCCAGCAGTGTGCACCCACTGAAGAAAAAGAAAAAAACAAACCGATGAATAGAATAACTTATCCAGCATACATCAGATCAGCCAGTTCCTATCCTTGGACACCTGATGGTTGATGAGTTAAAAACTATATATGGGTCCAGTTGCATGGGATTCTTCTCACCAGCAGTAGTTTAGCTATTGCCAGTGATGAATATTTAAACTCAAAGTAGCGAAGACAGAAGTGGATTCCTCACCATGGTACAAACTCTTAAGGAGGCCAATCAGCCACATAGTGGCAGTTGCTAAATTTCCCTCATATCCAAAGGAGACAGTATTTCATCCTTACTATAATTGCTAAATATTTCTGATGACGGTTTCCATTTCCTGCCTGCTTTCTTGACTAGGACCACTATTTAAGAATTCATAAAATGTCTTACTTAATGAGATCTTGTGTAACACCACTTCAGAACAAGGAACACATTGTATGGCAAAGGTCACATAAAAGTGGGATTCAGTGATCAAATAGTGTACCTCGTCATCACCCAGAATCTGAAAGCCTGATAAAAGTTTAAATGATACTTCTAAAGGTGCAACTAGGGTGCCAATTAGGCTACGAAACTCATTGGATTTAGAGTGTAAGTCTTCATGATGTAGTATATATACTATGAACCAACAGGCATCATATGGTGCTGTATTCCTGATAGTTGTTGTTTGGTCACTCAGTCGTGTCCGACTGTTTGTGACCCCATGGGCTGCAGCACACTAGGCTTCCCTGTCCTTCACTTCATCATCTCCCAGGGCTTGCTCAAACTCATGTCCACTGAGTCATGATGCCACCCAACAATTTCGTCCTCTGTCATCCCCTTCTCCTCCAGTCTTTCCCAGCATGAGTGTCTTTTCTAATGAGTCGACTCTTCACATAAAGTGGCCAAAGTTTTGGAGCTTCAGCTTCAGCATCAGTCCTTCCAGTGAATATTCAGGATTGAGGTCTCTTAGGATTGACTGATCCTCTTGCATTCCAAGTGAATCTCAAGAGTCTTCTCCATCACCACAGTTCAAAAATATAAATTCTTTGACACTCAGCCTTCCTTATAGTCCAGCTCTCACATCCATACATGACTACATTCATACATGACTACTTGAAAAACCGTAGCTTTGGCTGTATGGACCTTTGCCGGCAAAGTAATGTCTCTGCTTTTTAATATGCTGTCTAGGTTGGTCATAGCTTTTCTTCCAAGGAGCAAGCATCTTTTAATTTCATAGCTACAGTCACCATCTGCAGTGATTTTGGAACCCCAAAAAATAAAGTCTCTCACTGTTTCCATTGTTTCCCCATCTATTTGCCATGAAGTGATGGGATCAGATGCCATGATCTTCATTTTCTAAATGTTGAATTAAAATTCAGCCAGTTTTTTTCACTCTCCTCTTCTACCTTCATCAAGAGGCTCTTTAGTTCCTCTTCACTTTCTGCCATAAGGGTGGCATAACTTTCTGCATATCTGAGGTTATTGATATTTCTCCCAGGGTAATTTTGATTTTAGTTTTTGCTTCATCCAGCCTAGCGTTTCTCATGATGTACTCTGCACATAAGTTAAATAAGCAGGGTGACAATATACAGCCTTGACGTACTCCTTTCCCAACTTGGAACCAGTCTGTTGTGCCATGTCCAGTTCTAACTGTTGCTTCCTGACCTGCATACGGATTTCTCAGGAGGTAGGTAAGGTGATCTGATATTCCCATCTATTTAAGAATTTTCCAGTTTGCTGTCATCCACACAATCAAAGGCTTTAGCATAGTCAATGAAGCAGAAATAGATGTTTTTTCTGGAATTCTCTTGCTTTTTCTATGGCCCAAGGGATAGTTAGAATTTGAGGCTAATACTCTGCCCCATTTGAAGAAGTGAAGACAACACAAGGTCTTCAACAAATGTTCGAGATACAGGACTAAATCTCTTAAGTAAGCTAGAACATTATTCAATCCAGATCTATGAGGAAGGCTAGTTAGTCCAAATATATGGATCAGGAAGATTTGATGGTAATTATTAATAATAATGCTGATGAGAGTGGCTTACCAGTATCTAGGCAACATAGTAACAGTGGCATCACCTGTAATATATAATTTTTGTAAGTTGAAGAAGTGGACATGTGAATATAGCTGAGTACTTGCTACCTTACCAGCTGTGTAATCCCCCTGCGCAACTTAAATTGCTATTTCTGAGTCTCAGTTTCCACTTATTTAATTGTCAAAAAGGGAAGGAAATTTCTCCAGTTCCCTTGTGATTATTTTGATTAAAAAAATTATGTTTTCATGAAGTTTAGCACAGTGCTTGCTATACAAAAGGATTCAGTGTAGTTTACTTTGTCTAGTATATATCTTCAGGATTTTTGCTATTTTTAGAGCAGTGTTGCATTTGTCTTATTAAATAATATTGAAATATTTTTTAAAGGAGGGGGGTAGTAAAATATTTTATAGAATTCTAGTAGTTGTTACTTAAGGTTTGAGGATATTTAACTAAGAATTTTTAGCTTTTTAAAAATTCATAAGCTATTTCTCCCTACTATGAGTTAAGTATATTTTCACACTTCTTTAATATACACTAGCTATATCACAAATACTTCTTTATGGTTATACTTAAATATATTTGTTCTTAAATATCTTTGTTTTCTTAGTAAAAAATCATCAAAAAGTAATTGTCACATTTTACAGGCAAATGTCTGTACTAGGATAAGGCAGTTCTAATTAAGAAATATTTTTGCAGTTCTAATGAGGTGGATAAAACTGGAGACTATTATACAGAGCGAAGTAAGTCAGAAAGAAAAACACCAATACAGTATACTAACACACATATATATGAATTTACAAAGATGGTAATGGTGCCCCTATATGCGAGACAGCAAAAGAGACACAGATGTAAAGAAGAGGATTTTGGACTCTGTGGGAGAAGCACAGGTGGGATGATTTGACAGATTAGCTTTGAAACATGTATATTATCATGTGTGAAATAAATCGCCAGTCCAGGTTTGATGCATGAGACAGGGTGCTCAGGGCTGGTGCACTGGGATGACTCAGAGGGATGGGATGGGGAGGGAGGTGGGAGAGAGGGTCAAGATGGGGATCACGTGTACCCCCATGGCTGATTCATGTGAATGTATGGCAAAAAACACCACAATATTGTAAAGTAATTAGCCTCCAACTAAAATTAAAAAAAAAAACCAAAACAACCATAAAACAGAAAAAAAAGAAATGTTTTGAGACAAATCTTCCCTCTCCTTCCTTTCTACTTAATGACCTACAGATATTTTAATCTAGTTAGACTGTCAAGCAATACATGTGCTCTATAAGTTTTGATTTCATGTTCTACCTTCTTTTGTATAATGTTCAAAGTTAACATTACTCACATAGATGGAAATTTGACTTAAGTTTTTAATACAATGTAGATAAATTCTGATAAAACACCCTTCAAAATAGTTATATTGATCTGAGTTTATATTGAGCCTATAAAACACTGGCATTAATACTGTACTTAAGCCATGTGTTATGAACTATTGGTAAATAGTGGTGTTCGGTGGTTGGTTGGAAAATGGCTTGTTTGTCCAAACCGTACTTATGTAAGTTATATCACCTTCATGAAAATAAAAAGTCATTTTTTTGAGTAAAAATGTACATAATAATATGCTGGAACATATTATAATTTTAAATATGTCATACTTTAGAGTAGCCGTCCATCAGTGGATTCAAAATAGATACAAAGTTAGGCTTCTAAGATTGAAGAGGCAGAACCTTGGAAAAATCTCTTAGGATATCAGTAGATATTGACTATTAACAAATTTTCCCAAGCTGAAATTTTATTATGGCTATTCAAGACATTTTTATAAAGATATATAGTTATTAGAGTAGCACTGTAAATAAAAATATCCCAGGGAATAAAATTTTCTCAGTGATATAATACCTTCTATGTACCTGTATCACTCCGTTCTTGTTTGAGAACAGCAGAAACCAATTCTGTCTGAATTAAGGGAAAAATGAGATGTATTGAAGGGGTACTAAGTATCAATACCTCAAAGAACAATAGACCAGTAAGAAAATCAGGTTCAGAATACTAGCAGGTTCTGAGAATCTAGTTTGCACAAACAGGAAAAGTATACTGCTTTTCAGATGCCTGGTTAGGCAGTCAATATTGCTGAACTCTCTATTTCATTCCAGCCACACTTCTGTCACGGCCAACATATTGAGTCATTATCTGACTTTCAGTTTTTCTTATGCATTTTTCTTCAATATGTAAATTCCTGAGAGATATTTAAGTAGCCTTAAATATTAGTGGCGTTAAATCTTAAGTGGCCTTTGGCTGCTGCCTAATGGGAAAAAAAGGAGTATGTGGCTGAATAAATTTATAGAGCTGTCAGCTCTTTCCAAAACATATATTGAAACTGAAAGCAAATTACAAAGATCCTTTTGATTTCCAATATATCAGAAAAGAGGATTTTGTCACCCATACAGTTCAAGACACTTGACATTGTGTTCTGAATGATACTATGTGTATGCTAGAATTGTTTTCTTGCTACTAAACACCATTGTGTTGGTGGTACACAGCAGGTGACTATCTTCATGAGGTCTGACACTGTGGTTGAATCACTTACCTGGATACTGAGACAGGAAAATATGACAATTTATAAAACTGAAAATATGAAAATTTAGACCAATGTAATTTTAAGTACACATACTTAGTTGATATCATTTTATTATATTTCCATTGTTGAAAAACCTTATTTTTTCCTTTATAGTTAATAGTACTAATGTGTTAATCATATGAGTCAATACTAAATCATAAGTAAATATTCAAAAATACTTATAATAGATAATTATTATTGTGATGATTTACATCTAATTTATATTAATGGAATTCTTTATAAGTAAAAATTGCCATGGTATTTAAAGCCTGACTGTATAGGATTATGGACAATGTATTCAATTCAGTACACAACCCTGTGTCACTTTGGGCCCAGATCAAACCCTTAAGAAATAACTCTGTCAGCCCAGGTGAGGCACACAGCTGCTGACTGGGCCCAAGGCTATCACAGATGGTTTGATGTTTGTTAACAGCACAAAGGCATTTGGCTGAGGGAACTAGTGAAAGCTAATATCTAGTCCACTGCTCAAATATCTATGGCCCCTGGGAACATCCATCTGCTCCAAGATAGGTAGCATTGAAGTTCCTCCAGGGTGTTCTATTATTGTGCTAGTGGTGGACTTATAATCTGGCCTTTTCCAAGACGTGAACTATTCTCCTGTGGTTGTGGCTGGACAAATCAGCCTGTCAAGATTTCTTTCCTCTTTGTATAGCACTGAAATCTGATGGAAAATCCAGCGTAAAATTTCATCCTCAGTGACTCCTTTGACATTTAGCAGAAGGGTTCTCCTACAGTTGATCCTTTCCAAATGAGACTTTGATAGAAATGATATTGATTTATGTAAATTAAAACGTATGTGATCCCTGGAGAGGTATTCTTATTTGACTATTTTTTCCTCATTTGTGGATTTCCTAAAAGCAATGTAACAATTCCAATCTGTCATATAAGAGAATTATTTTTTAATGAAAGGACCTTTTTTCAGCAGGGATAACTATACATATCAATTAATATGCAGTCTGTTTTTGTTGGCTTTTGCAGACTGAAAATATAGTTAGTGTTCTTCCTTTTAGCATTGCTGGACAGCTTTCTGTGATCTGAAATTTTGAAATCAATAAATAAATGATTTTCTAATTGTTAAGTTGAAACCTAAATCCATGTCTCAGGTCCTGGAGGTTCTACTGCTATTTTTTGAAAACAAAAAACCTTCCCACCAAGTGACTTTCAAAGTGAGTTATGTTTCCTCCTTTAAATGTTAGCAAGCAAGGAGGGGAGCAGTGTGAAATCATCTGTTGCCTGACTTTGGAGAAGAGGGAAAAAATTGACATTGCACATATTTCTAGGAGATAAGTAAGGACCATGAGAAAAGATGTATTTAGGAAACAATTAGTAAATCATTTTTATCTTCTGCTGAGACATCTGACAAGAGTTATTTCGTATTTCTGCTTTCTGGGAACTTATTATTTTTTTTTTTCCGAAAAGATAAAGAGCAGTGTGACAGGGCCATTCCATGGTGCTTGCTGTGTACGTGCGGGGATGGGGAGGAAGAGAGTTCTAAGCGTTATAGATTATTCCAACAAGAAGCCAACTAGTTCTTAAAAAAACTATTTCCTCTTATGTTGGGATGGTAATTATGCTAATAAAGGGCTCTTAATTTTAGTAACAATGTGAAGACGTAAATTGGGAATTACAAATGCCTACCTCGGAGTAAAACCCACATAGAAGACAAAGCCTTATACAAGAACAAATTATGGGATGAATTCTCTCAAACTAAAAACGGATATCTTAGTTCATATGATTGTCACAGGTTTTCAAAATTCTAGTTTTCAAAGTTCAAAATTGAACTGACTTGGAGAATTCAAAGAAATCAAAATAAAAGATTTTGACCTCTTAGAACTTACAATCAAAAACAGACCAATAAGATACAGTAACAAATGTAAAAATAATTCAGTGTATAAAAATATTAACATATTTGCAGAATAATTTTTCTGTTTATGTCACATACAGCTGGGGTTTCACATTGACTATTTTTATTATATGATATTAGCCTACTTATATTAATGTGTAGTTACTTATTGTATACCTACTCATTTATTTGGAAAAACTTTGAAATTTATTTTCCTTATAATTTTTATTTACTTTTTTGCTATGTAAGGCTGTTTTAAGTCTCTTTATTTTGGAATTTTTCATACCAAATGTTTCTTTAAACAAAAATTATGTTTCTCTGCTCAGGAAAAATCAAAAGGAAATGGTTAAGTCATATGGAGCTGCTACTAAAAGATTCAGGACTTATTTCTTGACCTGACCTGAGGTCTTTCCATCTTTCATTTATTTTCAGCAAATTAATCCTTACCTTTATTTTTTTTCTACCTCTTTGTCAATATATTATGTCCAATCTTAAAAGCAAAGACCACAGATACAAGCTATTACCAAGCTTGTTATCATCATAGGCATCACAGGGTAATGTAGGTTCTTATTTATAGACTGTGGGTCTTTGATTTTCATTCATTCTCTTTCTCACCCCTCTACATCATTATCATACACACTGTAACAAAAATAAAGTTGGTTTAAATGAACACTAGAGTAAAAACAGGACCAGTAGGAGTGGAAAAAGAAAGAGGCAGGATATTATGGGTACAGAAAAGAAAAGGGGTAAAAGGTTTCTGTTTTGTCTCAGTGGCAATGAAGAAGAATGAATATTTTCAAATAGTCAATTATTTTTGTAGTATTGTCACTGTGTTTCCTCTCCCTTTTTTGCAGACTGGAGGCATTCCCCCCTCTGGTTTTTGCTCTAGTGTTGCAGTTGATAGAGAAAATAAGGAGAAGGAATCACACGTATTTAGAAACTAGATTGAATAAACTGAAAATGGAGACAAAAGCCTTTTTACTTGACCTTCTGTGTCCCATATCTCTGGAATTAAGACTCAGTGACTTAAGACTCTTACTTGAAACCTGATGAAAAAAGAAATCCTACGTTTAATAACATTCAATAAATTTAAAAAATTCACTGTACTCCCTTTGTTTTACATTAAAAAAATGAGATATTACTTTTCAGAAGCCTATTTATTTCCAGAAAGAATTGAAAAATGATGGGAAATTCAGATTCATTGTTTAAACATTAAACTTATTTCTGTCTTCAAAGGATAGTGATAAAATTAATGAAGGTAATCATGAATGTCATGGGGTTGGATTCATCTGTTCATGTATTAGCAAATTATATCATCCAAACCATTTGTGTGGTCATAATTTAGAGATGTTTATGACTGAAATGATTCTTTGCAGACATATGAACACATAAAAAGGCTTATAAGCTGTTGTATACTG
Source organism: Odocoileus virginianus (assembly GCF_023699985.2). Taxonomy (NCBI): domain Eukaryota; kingdom Metazoa; phylum Chordata; class Mammalia; order Artiodactyla; family Cervidae; genus Odocoileus; species Odocoileus virginianus. The sequence continues at coordinate 14,793,577 of NC_069698.1, forward strand.
ACTCCCTAAATATCACCAACACAGTCTGTTCATAAGACAAATTTGAGTTAATACCTTACTCTGGTAAAGGAGATCTGTGTAAGTGGCCAAGAGAACTTTGTGTCTCATAGTGGAGTGGGCAAGATTCAGTTTTACTGAGAAGTTTCAGTTTGATTTAACATAGGCATTTCAATGTGGGAAATAAGTGGGATTGATTAGGACTGTGTAAGAATCAGGATATAACACTCTGGGATTGGTAGAAATAACAAACCAAGGCTTTTTGGTCTTAAGGTTCAAGGAGTCTTAGGATAAAATCATTGATGCTTTATATTGAAGAGTTTGTGGGCCTTTCACAAAGTTCCTCTGACAAAAAATTAGTGTATTTGCCTAGATAAGAGTTTTCTGGAATAGAAAAGTTATGCTAATGAAGGCAATGGAATAATAGAATCATATTATTGTAGAAAATGAGCTGGGTCATGTTAGCGAGTAGGTGGTTTCAATCCTCAGTATCCAAGCTGTAATTGTATCCATTATTTCTTTACAAATGTTTCATTATTTTTCTAATAAGCCTGAATGATTCTTATTGTTATAAGTTATAAATGTGTGTTATATAAATGTAGAATCAACCGCATTTTACAGGTCTAAAGCATATAATTGTTAATCTCAAAATTATACAAGCAACTCCTGCAGCTCAATTCCAGAAAAATAAATGACCCAATCAAAAAATGGGCCAAAGAACTAAACAGACATTTCTCCAAAGAAGACATACAGATGGCTAACAAACACATGAAAAGATGTTCAACATCACTCATTATCAGAGAAATGCAAATCAAAACCACAATGAGGTACCATTACACACCAGTCAGGATGGCTGCTATCCAAAAGTCTACAAGCAATAAATGCTGGAGAGGGTGTGGAGAAAAGGAAACCCTCTTACACTGTTGGTGGGAATGCAAACTAGTACAGCCACTATGGAGAACAGTGTGGAGATTTCTTAAAAAACGGGAATTAGAACTGCCATATGACCCAGCAATCCCACTCCTGGGCATACACATTGAGGAAACAAGATCTGAAAGAGACATGTGCACCCCAGTGTTCATCGCAGCACTGTTTATAATTGCCAGGACATGGAAGCAACCTAGATACCCATCAGCAGATGAATGGATAAGGAAGCTATGGCACATATACACCATGGAATATTACTCAGCCATTGAAAAGAATTCATTTGAATCAGTTCTAATGAGGTGGATGAAACTGGAGCCCATTATACAGAGTGAAGTAAGCCAGAAAGATAAAGACCAATACAGTATACTAATGCTTATATATGGAGTTTAAAAAGATGGTAACGATAACCCTATATGCAAAACAGAAAAAGAGACACAGATGTACAGAACAGATTTTTGGACTCTGTGGGAGAAGGCAAGGGTGGGATGTTCAGAGAGAACAGCATTGAAACAAGTATACTATCAAGGGTGAAACAGATCACCAGCCCAGGTTGGATGCATGAGACAAGTGCTCGGGGCTGGTGCACTGGGAAGACCCAGAGGGATGGGGTGAGGAGGGAGGTGGGAGGGGGGGATCGGGATAGGGAACACATGTGAATCCATGGCTGATTCATGTCAGTGTACGGCAAAAACCACTACAATATTGTAAAGTAATTAGCCTCCAACTAATAAAAATAAATGAAAAAAAAGCATATAATTTTGCCAGCTTTTTTACAGAAAAAGAACACAAAAGTATGGGAAATAACTAGACACATGACTTTGAAAGGTGACTTTACCAATGGTATTTATGCATCATCACTGCCAGGGTAGATCCATTTTTGAGAAGAATATTGTCATACATGAAAGTTGGAATTGTCCCATTAGGTTACAACTTCATAGACCTAGAGTCAAGAGACTCTTGCCCTAAAATGATGGCCCATCCCCTAAGGACAAATATTTCCTGTCATCAGGGTAAATCATACTTCTTGAAAAAGCTTGTGGTTTTGCCTTTATAAGCCTCTGATTCAGTCTCTTCTCTGCAACACTTGATTTTATCCAAATATGTGAAATTCTTAAAAGTGAAAGTGTTAGTTGCTCAGTCATGTCTGACTCTTTGCCACCCCATGAACTATAGCCCATCAGGCCCCTCTGTTCATGGAATTCTCCAGGCAAGAATACTGGAGTGGGTTGCCATGCCCTCCTCTAGGGGATCTTCCCAACTCAGGGATGGAACCCTTCCCAAGACCTCAAATAAACCTCTTTATTCTTTGAATCCTCTATACTTATTATTGTTTCACAGAAAAATACAATATGTTTGGAAATACAGGAACTGTGTTAGCCTTGGAAGAAAATTAATCTGGGATAGTCTAAAGATATAGAAAAATTATGGTAAAGCTGGAGTTCAAATATAGAAAAATTATGGTAAAGGAGCAATTTAGAATGGATGGGTCCCATGATCGAAATTGAAAAAAGGAAATTAAAATTAGCTGACAAAATAGCCACAGATTTGCAGATCACACTGAGCAGGCAGTCATGATGAGCGCCTTTTAAGAAATGTGAAGATATGGTGGTTTAGTCGCTCAGTCATTTCCAGCTCTTGTGACCCTGTGGACTCTAGCCTGCCAGGCTCCTCTGTCCATGGGAGTCTCCAGGCAGGAATACTGGAGTGGGTTGCCATTTCCTTCTCCAGGGGATCTTCCTGATCCAGGAATCGAACCGGGGTCTCCTGCCTTGCAGGCAGATTCTTTACTCACTGAGCTATGAGGGAAGATGTAAGTCTGTTACTTGCGCAAGCAGTCTGAGCTGCAGTAATTGAGGAAGGGGAACCAGAAATTGCTTTTAGGACAAATTCTATGTATTTTTCATATGCCATCATGAAGAAGACCTTGATCCTAAGGTCAGACCAAGCTTTAGTCTTGATGTCTCCATTATGCTAGATGTCAAGTAATAAGCCAAATTTATCTGCTTGTAATTTAATTGGTGTTTTCCAAATTTCAGTCTTTTCCACGTTTTTACAACACCTGGCTATTTATTTTTAACTAGATCAACTAACTTTCTTAAGCATATATATATATATATATATATATATATATATATATATGTGTGTGTGTGTGTGTGTGTGTGTGTGTGTATTTTTTTTTTTAAGAAGACTCGGATTTGATCCTTGGATCAGGAAGATCCCTTGGAGAAGGAAATAACAACCCACTCTGTTATTCTTGCCTGGGAAATCCCAGGGACGGAGGAGCCTGGCAGGCTCAGAACTTAGCAACTAAATGACAATGAAGTATTTTTTTTAATTTCTGTATCATTATTTTTTTTAAAAAATCACTATACTAGAAGATAATTATGCAAAGTAAATTTAAGTCAAGGTTTTAAAATTTCAGCTAAACGCTGTTACCAAAAACGGTTCTAGTAACAAAGGCTACTTTGTCTCCCATTAAAGATTACCAAGTAAAAGTGAGGTGTAAAGGCATAGTAAGTGCATATTGACATTATCTCTGATTAATCAGAAGATGTGTAGATACTTGAATAACATCTGTATGTGTTTTCCGTGTTATTTAATGCATGTCAGTCTTGTTCACATCCTTCACTGCAGAAAGCACTTTTGTAATGGGCAACCTTCATTACCAAGCAAGAATCCCACTGTGAAATTTTAACCTCCCCCCAAAATAAAATATTTCCTTTCAAGCTTGAAGCCCATCTGGCTACTTTGAGACATAATTTGCCATGGGCTAACAGAATAAGTGGCACCAAATCACAGTCAGTAATTCTTATTTTATATTTTAAAGATGCATTTCCTTCAATACCTAACAAGTAGTGGGTAAGAAAAATCTGATAGTAGAGCCCTACTCTTGCTGTTACATGTCAGAGTAGTCAACAAATATTGTGTCAACAATACTTATTGTGCATGTTATAGTCCAAGCATTGTTGTAGCATTAGGAATATACCAAAGGATAAAACAAAAACTTACTGTCCTCTAAATGACATTGGAAAATTTACATCTACTACACAAGTTGACCAAGCAAAAATATACATCTAAATATACTTACAAATATAAATATACAGATGTGCATAATATATAAGTACAAAATGGAAGGAATATAAATACAAGGATGGATGCCACCCTTGATGCTGTACAATACTATCACCATATATTGCCATTGTGAAGATCAGCATAAACAATTTTGTATGATCTACAATTTTCTGACGATCGTCTTCTGTTGGGTCTTCCCAGGTGGCACAATGGTAAAGAATATGCCTGCAATACAGGAGACGCAAGAGATACAGGTTCGATTCCTGAGTCAGGAAGTTCCCCTGAAGTAAGAAAAGGCAACCTGCTCCAGTATTCTTGTCTGGAAAATTCCATAGTCAGAGGAGCCTAGTATGCTCCAGTCCATGGGGTCACAGTTACAAACAGCTGAACGTGCATGCACACACACACACACATACACACATGGACACAGTCTTCTATTAGCCCCATATCTAATAGTCTTACTTGCTGATTGATATATTTTGCATAAAGTTTTTGCCTGTTTGGAACTAGGAATATTTACCAACTTCTACTTCAAAAACCTTTATGGAAAGATAATAAGTGCTTGAGTCCATATCTTAATATACAGCAAAATTGATCTTCAGATTTTCTCATTCCATCTCCCTCCATCAGAAGATTCCCTGGAATCTGAGTTCTTAAAGGTAGAACACTTTGTTATTTATATTTATTTTCCTAATAAATAGAAAATAAAGCTCTTGCCACGTTGTAGGTTATCAGTACTTGTCTTTAAGTAGATGAACAAAGGAAGGTTGAAGAGCCATATCACTTGAATGAAGTGAAAATTTCACTATGGCTAACTAAACTGTCTAGGCTTTATTAACTCTTAATTCCCTTATTAATTTCTGCAGCTCCTAATGTTAGGAAACAGTGATTTTATAGACCGCAGAGTCTCTGAACTCATGAAAACATCCTTAGAAACTAAATATTGCAGTGCCCAAGGTCAGAATGTTTCCAAAGCAGTTAGTAATCATAGCAGGCTTTTATTATTATATATGCTATATTTGGGCTTCTCTGGTAGCTCAGCTGGTGAAGAATCTGCCTGCGGTGTGGGAGACTCCAGTTCAGTTCCTGGGTCGGGAAGATCCCCTGGAGAAGGGATAGGCTACCCATTCCAGTATTCATGGACTTCTCTGGTGGCAAAGACTTCTCAGGTGGCAGAGAAACCACCTGCAGTGTGGGAGATGTGGGCTCGGTCCTTGGGTTGGGAAGATCACTGGAGCAGGGCATGGCAACGTACTCCAGTATTCTTGCCTGCGGAATCCCCATGGACAGAGGAGCCTGGCGGGCTACAGCCCACGGGTTCACAAAGAGTCTAACATGACTGAGCAACTAAGCAGAGCACATAGCACATGCTGTCTTTTATAACATGCTTTAATAAGAGAGAGGAGAAAGGCAAAAAGTATGATTTCCAAGTGTTTGGAAAAACTACCAAAGAAAAATACATGTTCTGGACCTTCCAATGAAAGCTCAGTCCTTTGCTTAATACCTAACCTTTGGTCAAATATTTTGCTTACTTATCTCATGAGTATATGGTCAGCCTACCAACTGAAAATTCTTCACTCCAGTTGTTACTTGATTATGAAATGTATTTGTTCCCCTCTGCATGTGACAGATATAACTCCTTGCTGTGATCTTAGCTCTGGTGAACTTGCTCATTCTTATGTGTTTGTTGTTTCTCTACCAAATCCATATCCTAATGCTAGCCTTTGCTAACCTTCAACACTTTCATGTTATAACATTCTGTGAATGCCCCTCACCCATAGTGAGGCAATGTTTCCTTAGGACTTCTAGTTGAAGATTGAAACAGGCAGAGGATCAGGCTGTCTTGTTATTCACAGAAGTCTAATTACTTCTTACGGCTGACCTTTATTAGTGAGTATCAATTTTCCTTGATTCTAATCTAGTAGATGTTTTGCTGGAGTATGGTAAGATAATTTGAGGTTAACAGCTAACTTCAGAATGTGTTTGCTTCCTAATCCCCTCCTTAGAGACATCATTTGTAGATTTGATTGCTGACATTTACAACAATCTTTGAACTCTGGTGATGTCAGATAAAAGAATTTAGCATCAGTTCCTGACCACTGAGAATAAGTTTTTAGGGCTTTCTTTTTCCTGTAGATCATAAACACAAAGTTTTAGCTTATGCTTCAAGACAAAACTTTTCTTGTTTCTATATGAAAACAAACCATTTAAAGGATCTTTACTTTGAGGGAAAGAGGTCTTCTATCTCTCTCCTATTAAAACTTTTCTTTTTTGGGGGGGCTAAGAACTCTTTTCAGCCTTTGTGAATTCTATTCATATACACAGTATTACATATTGTTATTGTTGTTCAGCTACTAAATCCTGTCCAACTCTTTGTGCCCTCATGGACTGCCGCATGAAATATGTTGTTTGTATATTATACATCCATATAATACATATGTATATATTTGTAAATTTGTATAAATATATATGTATAATATTTTCATTTCCTTGTCATTTATTCTTTTCTTCCTGGAAAGATAATGAATAGACAGAAGAAATATGCAGAACTGTGACTGCATATAATGTGGACATATATTGACAGACAATTTAGGGAATTCCTTAGTATTTTAGAACAAATACTGTGACAAAGCTTGAAGTGATTAGACAGATAAGAAAGGACTCTGAGTTGGAGGAAAGGACATGATCTCTCTAAGACCAAAAATGCAATACGATGGGATTGGATGTTGTGCTAAATTTGAAACTCCAATATTTTGGTCATTTGATGCAAATAGCTGACTCATTGGAAAAGTCCCTGACACCTGGAAAGATTGAAGGCAGAAGGAGAAGAGGGTGTCTGAGGATAAGATGGCTGGATGGCATCACCGACACAATGGACATGAACTTGGGCAAACTTCGGGAGATGGTGAGGGAAGAGAGGTCTGGCGTGTTGTAGTCCATGGGGTTGCAAAGAGTCGGATACCACTGGGTGATTGAACAACAAGAAGTTCAGTAATTATGGCTAAATGAGAATATTAATGGACATGAGCTGGAAAACTCATAGATCAACAATTTTGAGGTGAGGAGGCGGAAACACTGCTTGGCTAATAGTTATTGAGAAACTAATGAGCTCAAAGTTCCAATAGAATACTGGTCTTATAAAGTTATTTTTTCTCTACTGGGCTCTCTTGTTGACAGCAGCATCTGACACAGAGGCTAAGTAGTAGTGGTGACTCCAGAATTTCTGTGTAAGGGAGGATTATTTATGTCCACATGGTTTGAACAACTAGGGCACTGGGTTTGAAGCTGTGTTTACATGATAAGTGTGCTAAGTTGCTCAGTTGTGTCCGATTCTTGTGACCCCATAGACTGTAGTCTGCCAGGCTCCTCTGTCCATGGGATTCTCCAGGCAAGAATACTGGCATGGATTGCCATTTCCTTCTCCAGAGGATCTTCCCAACCCAGGAGTCAAATGCAGGTCTCCTACATATCAGGCATCCTCTTTACTGCTTGAGCTACAAGGGAAGCCCCTTACGTGATAAACATACTTTTTATTTATATTCTATATTTCTTTGGGTATCAATGAGTCTTAGGTGGTTCTTTTGAGGTTCACAGTAAAAAGTAAATTCTGTGTGTGTGTGTCTGTATTAGTACTTCAGTCATATCTGACTCTTCAAGACCCCAAGATCCTCCATCCATGGAATTCTCTGGGCAAGAATACTGGAGTGGGTTGACATTTCCTTCTCCAAAATTCTCTGTAAGTAACGCTTTTGTTGTTAAGTCTGCTGAGTCATCTGATTCATGAAGTCAATGAGGTCAAAGAGGCAATCATTCACTGCCAACTAAATTTCATATCTAGCTTAGTTTTGGTAGACACTCCTAACTTTGCAGTTTCATCATGAACAAATATCATTCACTGTGATTTAGTTAACTAACTGCAACTTTCCTTTAAAGAAAGTTCAAATTCCAGTTACTACATACATTAACTGAATGATAACATGAAGTAAAAACTTTGCCACTACCTTTTTGGTACACAAATTTCTTTGTAAATAGTAGGTGCACATCATATTCAGTTACCAGTCATGTCATGTCCTTCAAGATCTGTCATTGATTGGTCACTGTGTGGCTGTTGTTCAGTTCAACACAGAAAGAAAAACTATAGCCTCTTTGTTTTCCCCATAAACTGCAGTAGCATTTCACAAACTTATAATCTAGAGGGAGTTGTACAAGAGCGATGAAAATGCATCAGAGAAACAAAAAGTGGTAATACTGAAAATTGAATTAGAATCTTGTGTAAATGGAATTCTAAAATAGCTTGAGAGACTCTTTAAGAGGAACTTAGTGGAGGCAAACTTATTGAGGTAAATGAGAAAAGTGGTTGTGATGAAAAGGATGACAGTGTCTCAGAGAAAGTGACTGGCAAAAAAATTTCACATTAAAGAAACTGTTGAGATATTTCATGACATTGTAATTGGAAATGATGAAATGTTGGAAACTGATCAAAACTTAGAAAAGAGTATGGCAATTTTCCAAGATATGGAAAAGATACTTGCTCCATATTGTAAGTAACATAATGAGAATAAGGAAAACACTGTTCAAACTATGCTATATATTTAAAAAAAATAAAACACCTTAATTCTTAATGCTTCTAATATTTTAAATTGCACTGTACAAAATAAGTGTTAGTTTTACCATATTTTAGTTCCTTATGCATTTATAGCTAACAGCAAAATAATTTTTGATGTTTTGGCAAGCATTTTAAAAATTCATTTAGCTGTGTATTGTAGTTTTCCCACTTTTAGTAAGAGCACTTTGCACAGTTCACCTTGCACACTCATTTTTTGGTGCTGCACTAGTACATACAGTGAGGATTACCTATAGCTTAGGAAACATAAATATTGGTCAATATACACTTTAAATTATAGTATAGATTAAGGTCTTTGCTTCCAAATCAAATGTTAATAACTAGCATTAATGAGTTAAAGACTGATAGATAAATATCTGGAATAAACCTATTAGAAATACCACTGTGTATTGTAAGTATTAAAAAAATTACTATGGCTTACCCAGGAGAGTACATTCAACAAAACAATTATGTTCTCCACCCAAAAAACCACTACAATATTGTAAAGTAATTAGCCTCCAACTAATAAAAATAAATGGAAAAAAAAAAGTTAAAAAAAAAAAAGAAAAGAAAAATTTCCTTTTCCCATTGGAAAAAAACAAAAAACAACAAAAAAAATTATGTTCTTTTTTTGGCCTCTCTTTCCCAGCACAATTTGGTTAAATAATTTACTTTTACTTATGCACAATTTGAAAGCACTGATGATTTTTCATAAACTAGGGCAGCAAATGCATGCACTTAGTAATATTTTTACATTTGTACTGTAACACAAGCTCTAGTGTTAAAATATAATTGAGGGATGAATACAAAAGATAGCAACTTTTGTTGCCCTCTGAAAAATTTCCCATTCCCCTGCCTTTACTAATGCCTCAATTCTCTATATTGCTGCAGCTGTTCTCCCTTTGTGAAATAGTAGACAAATCTGTTTTTCTTCTCTCTCTCTGTATATGATTTCAAAACAATCATCAAAAAAAAAAAAAAAACCAGAAAAAAATTAAAGAAAAGCTCCTTCAGGATCGTGTACCTAGATTCCATTCATTCTTTTCCTAAATTTCAGTTTGGATAGCTAATGAATAAAGGGATTTCTGACTCTGAAACATTTCCCTCTGTGAGACCTTCAGCCGTTTTCTCTAAGAGGACAACTTAACACTGTGTTTATCAATACTAGATGGTACTTTACTTTCTCTAAACCTGAATCACAGAATAACAATATAAGAGTATCTAGAATTAGGGTTATGATTCTTTAGGCAACCAAAAGGCAGTCTCTGTAGTCTTTCACAATTGTTCCTGGGCTTTGGACTCAGTCTTAAAAAGCATATGAACAATAACAGGAGCCTATCAGAGAGGCATACTTCTTGGGTCATAGTAAGCTTTGTTAGAAGTCAGGCTGAAATATTAAAATATTTACGAACTTAATAAGAGGTATTGAATTGTTCCATGCATATATTCGTTGGAACTAAATCCTATATTTGTGTAGGACCTTTGACTCTTATCCTATGTGCTTAGCTGTGCATGAATCATTACTTTACTTTCTAAGTAACTTATTAAGTCTAACCCAGTCCTATCCTGCTAAGATAGGGTTATCACATAAAATACAGACCACCTAGTTAAATTTGGATTTCAAAGAAACAAACAAACAAAAAAGAAACCATTTAAATTATAAATATGTCTTATGAGGTATTTAGGACATACTTAACACTAAAGCTTCAGGTTTCTTTTCACCAAGTCGCATATTGTAGTTATCACTCTACACATCTGGTCAATTCACTGCTGTAATCTAATTTCAGAAAGAAAAAGCTTGTATTTGATTGAAGTGTCTAATAGATCACTTCTGTTTAAAGCAATCCAACAATGTCCTAATATATGTATGAAATATTTAACTATGACATTACTTTAGTACTTTGGTAGAAACTCATGTGCATATATTTTGGACCTACTTAGGATCTGAGGTATAAAAAGGGCATTTTTTTTTTCTGTGCTATTTTTTTTCCTTAATATTGCTCTTCATCTGAATATGGTAAATGTAATCAACTGATAGTGCCAGCTCTATACTAACTGTCATTTAGGATAGTATCTTAGTGTTTTACATTCTCCCCTTCTTTCTTTGAGGCTTCCCAGATGGCGCTAGTGATAAAGAACCCACCTGTCAATGCAGGAGATGTAAGAGACATGGGTTGATCCCTGGGTTGGGAAGATTATCTGGAGGAGGGCATGGCAACCCATTCCAATATACTTGCCTGGAGAATCCCATATACAGTGGAGCCTCTGGCTATAGTCCATAGGGTTGCACAGTCAGACATTAAGTGACTTCGAATGCATACATATGTTTTCCTTTGATAAAATTCATGGTGCCTCTGTGCCACAGTTACATCTGTGATAATGTGACCCACCCCCAACTTGCAACAGAAAGAGCCAAGGAGAACTCCTGCCACAGTGTCCTTCAGTCTCTTTACTGCTTCTTTGACTTTTTGAATAGAGTGTCTGAAGCAAGTAGGTGTTGAAGCTTGGTTTGTACAATATTTTCTTGGATTGGGGAGCTACCTCTGTCATATACCAGTAAATTTCTTGGTTTCAGTGATTTGAACCCTAATAAAAATTAACATTTTCTAGATCTGATTCTATGCTTTGTGGTGCTTAGGATATCCTAGCTCTTTGCAAGATATGTGTTTTCTATGACAGTGGTGATTCACTTCTAATGTATTCCCAGATTGCATCTCCTGAGAGAAAAAGATCATTAGAACCAGTATCCAACTATGTTTACATTCTGTTGCATTCCTTATCATAAAGAGAATTGTTGCTTATGTTAACTGTTTTTATTTTGTCCTTCACTAGCCTTGTCAGGTCTTTTGTTTTATCCATCTTACAAAGTTTTAAAAAAACAGACACAAGTTTCATCGGAAAATAGGATGAAAGAATAGATATTTTCAACTTTCAGAATAATAGTATCATGACATCAATAATAATATGTTTTCAATATAAGGCTTATACAACTAAACACATTGAAAGGAATATAAGTAAATTCAAATATATTTACCTTATGTGAGTAAATTATAAAAAAGAAATAGAATACTTGACACATAAATGGGACTAGTTTAAATATTGTTCTTATTAATAAAGATGGGGAAAATATTTTGTGACTTCATATGTAAATTTTCTTTCAATTATGAGACCACCTAAGTTTGAGCATCATTATAAGAGCAATGCATGTGAAAAGTGTGATGTGAAAGGATTCCAAAGCTGTAAGCACTAATGACCAGCACTAATGACCAGCAGCCACACTACTTCATGCTATTTTAGATGAGAAAAGGGCTTTCTTTATATAATGTCTAATATTTTGCATAAAAAAGTGTTAATTTTCCAATTGGCTGCTACTTTAATACTCGTTTGGAATGTTTATCGATTTTTTATTTTTATTGTGTGGTGTAGGAATTGAAGACAACAAAATAGCAGTAAGTATGCATACTTTTTTCCCATGGTATTAGTGGTTTAGATGATCAGAATATTTACTAAATTTGAATTACACACTATACTTCTGAGTTCTTCTTTTCTATATTATTAAAAACATAACTGTTAGGCTAGTATTATTGTAATTTACATGTATTATTTAATGTAATCCAGACCAATTCTTATGTGATATTATTTTAAATATTTTAAAGCAAAGGAAACTCCTCTAATAAAGGGAGCGAGACTTTAGAAAGTTGAAGGACCATAATCAGAACTACACAATTAAGAAACAGCTGAATCAGAATTTAAGCATGCATTTTTCTTGCTCCAGGACTGTAATCTAGTATAAAATAACAGCCAAAGAATTTCATCTGGAGCACTTTGTCTTCCATACTCAGAAAAAATAATTACTGTTTGTTACTCACCTTTGTTCCTCAGTGCATAGTAAAATACCTGCTTTATCTGCTCAACAAATACATGCTAAATGAACGTATGCTTGTAAACAGATGCACAGATGAATAAATAAATATACTCGTGCTTAAATCAGAATAGGCCATTGTTTCAGATTATAGAAATATTTCTTATAATGTTTAATATTTTATAATATTTTAAAAATGATATCTGTTAAACCCGCTTATCTTATGTTTAAGATATTCTTACTACAGAAACAGAAAACGTAGTAAGATTTGCCAAACTTATTTAATATTATTTTTAATCCAAGTTGATTTGCAACTCACTATAAAACTAACATTTGTAATCTAGATTCTGAGAGCTAACCAGACTGCAAAGTATTCAACTTTTTCTATGCAAATTCTATTGAGTATAAAATGTAAATATGGGTTATGACTGTTAAATTTTTATAAAAATCACTGAATAAAAACATGTTAGAAGCTCAACACAGGGATCAATTCAAAATAACTACATGGTGTTTGTACAGATAATATGCTCTTATATGATAAAATACATTTCTGATAACTCTAGTAAGAGAAAGTAAAGAAGTGTGAAGAATATATTTAGGAAAACCATACACTCTTGCAAAATATTCGGTTGATTTAGAAAGACAGTCTAAATGTATGAATTCATACATGTTTTTAATGATTAAAAGCATGTCTTAGGAAAAACTATCTTTCTCAAATTGAGTTTACTGCTTGCCAAGCTTCTCTACTGCTTGGGATTATGAAAAACGTTCTTATAAATTGCACTTGGTAAATATATAGCATTTGTGTATTAGCAACGTAAGTGGTATTAAAATGTCACTAAAGTGTGCCTTTCTAGAGTACTTTAATAAATACTTTGCAGTTGATTCCCCACCCCCAGCCCTAGAGAATTATACTAGAGATAGTTGTTCTGGTCACTTCTTCTCAAGTTGCTGCTATCACAATTGGTGCTTTGATTATGGACTCCCTCCATGGTTTCATGGCACCCCACTCCAGTCCTCTTGCCTGGAAAATGCCATGGACGGAGGAGCCTGGTAGGCTGAGTCCATGAGGTCGCAGAGTCAGACCCGACTGAAAGACTTCACTTTCACTTTTCATGTTCATGCCTTGGAGAAGGAAATGGCAACCCACCCCAGTGTTCTTGCCTGGAGAATCCCAGGGATGAGGGAGCCTGGTAGGCTGCCGTCTATGGGGTCGCACAGAGTCGGACACGACTGAAGTGACTTAGCAGCAGCAGCAGCATGGTTTCAGTCCTGCTTACTGTCAGTTATGTTGGAAATAATTTGTTTCCCCCCTTGCACCAAGAGTGAAATGGACATCTTAACTATTTACCCCCCTTTCTCCAATTTCCAGCTCTCTTAGATCAAGTCCAGGGTTGTAAACACCCTACTTTTTCCTGTGAATAATGTGAAACACCAAGGATTTTCATGCCAACCATAGTCACTTCTCTTCTGCTTATGTCTGCATCAAGAATACACTTCTGTTTCTATCCACATCAAAATTATAATCTTGCTCTACTATAAAATCTTTGCAGCTTTAAAGCATTCTCTTCCAACCGTATATCAAATCTTTGAAAAGCAATGTAGAGTTGAATGAAGATGCATACTATCTCTTTAATGTGGAGGACTTTTGGGTGTGTGCTTAAAACATTCCCCAGAAATACTTGCAGCGTTTTAAATGAGTTGATACACAGGATGGCTTTCTTCTTTGCCCAGTTGAATGGCAATTAGTTCTTTGTGAACAGGCTTTGGGCTTCTGTGGTGGCTCAGCCAGAAAAGAATCTGCTGTGAGGGAGATGAGAATTTATTATGTCAAAATACCTTATTTCTGAAAAGACTATGATTAAAATCTCAGGCTCTTTTGAAGTTTCAGGAGTTCTAGGGACCTTTCTGGAAATGAAGGGATGATTGAAGGCATTTATTCATAGAAGTGTTGATTTCCAACATCTTGTTTCATGTTCTTGCCTACCACACATCTCAGATTAATTTTTCAAGTTGTTTGAAATATATCCTTCCTGCCTACAGGAATGCCTCTAAGGCCTTGTTTGATGTCTACCAAGTAGGCTTACGTGTAGAGGGACAGAGTTTTTTAAATCATTCTATGAATTTAGATTATTTTAGAGAATTTAGATCTGTGTCTAGGTCATCACTGCATTTCAGTTCCATAAAGAGTGTTGGCTATGGTTGGCTCTGAATGTTAAATAACTGAATAATTGCATTAATAGAATTAGAGCTAAGAGAAAGAATTCAGTTTAGTTCAGTTCAGTCACTCAGTCGTGTCTGACTCTGCGACCCCATGACTGCAGCACGCCAGGCCTCCCTGTCCATTACCAACTCCCAGAGTTTACTCAAACTCATGTCCATTGAGTTGATGATGCCATCCAACCATCTCATCCTCTGTCATCCCCTTCTTCTGCCTTCAATCTTTCCTAGCACCAGGGTCTTTTCAAACGAGTCAGTTCATCACATCAGGTGGCCAAACTATTGGAGTTTCAGCTTCAACACTGGTCCTTCCAATGAATACTCAGGACCAATATCCTTTAGGATGGACTAGTTGGATCTCCTTGCAGTCCAAGGGACTCTCAAGAGTCTTCTAAAAAACCACAGTTCAAACGCATCAATTATTTGGTGCTCAGATTTCTTTATAGTCCAACTCTCACATACATACATGACTAGTGGAAAAACCATAGCCTTGACTAGACGAACCTTTGTTGGCAAAGTAATGTCTTGACTTTTTAATATGCTGTCTAGGTTGGTCATAACTTTCCATTCAAGGGGTAAGCATCTTTTAATTTCATGGCTACAGTCACAATCTGCAGTGGTTTTGGAGCCCCCCAAAATAAAGTCTGTCACTGTTTCTACTGTTTCCCCATCTGCCATGAAGTGATGGGACTGGATGCCATGATCTTAGTTTTCTGAATGTAGACTTTGAAGCCAATTTTTTCATTCTCCTCTTTTTTTTCATCAAGAGGCTCTTTAGTTCTTTTTCACTTTCTGTCACAGGGTGGTGGTATCTGCATATGTGAGGTTATTGATATTTCTCCCAGCAATCTTGATTCCAGCTTGTGCTTCATCCAGCCCAGTGTTTCTCATGATGTACTCTACATATGAGTTAAAAAAGCAGGGTGACAATATATAGCCTTGATGTACTCCTTTCCCAATTTGGAACCAGTCTGCTGTTTCATGTCCAGCTCAAACTATTGATTGTTGACCTGCATATAGATTTCTCAGGAGACAGGTCAGGTGGTCTGGTATTCCCATCTCTTTAAGAATTTTCCACAGTTTGTTGTGATCCACACAGTCAAAGGCTTTGGTGTAGTCAATAAAGCAGATATAGATGTTTTTATGGAACTCTCTTGCTGTTTTGATGATCCAAAGGATGTTGGCAATTTGATCTGGGATGTTCAAGCTGGTTTTAGAAAAGGCAGAGGAACCAAGAGAAGGAATCACATAATTTAAATATTTGTTGGAAACTTGTATTAAACTCCATTAAAGATACATAGGGTAAGTAGAGTCCAAATGCCATGAGATTTACCCCACTGTGATTTTCTGAGCACTAGTTACAAAATCTTTTACTTGACTACCTCCTAAATCCCCCACCTCTTTGTTACCAATCTCCCCTTCTGTTGATAAAGACTTTAAGTATGTTATCATTTCTAGTTTTATACTCATTTATTGAACAAATCTCTCTTTCATCTACTTCATCTCACTTTCTAGTTCATTATTTTTAAGTAATCTATTTAATTTGTCATCTACCTTTAGCTAGAGAAGCAGTGTATCATAAAGAGCAGATATCCTGGAACCTAATTGCTGCTGGTTCAGTTACTAGCTCTGCTATTTACTAGCTGTTTGGGGTTTGATAGTATCTTTGTGCTTCAGTTTTCTCTTGGATAATATGAAGCTAACAGTATGCACAGTGTGTTATAATTAAACAAGATAAAGTGCATAAATCCCTAAGAACAGGGCAAAAACTAGAGGTCAAGATGTTACCTACATTTATTTTGGGTTATTAGATGTCATTCATTGTAAATTGCTTTTCTAATTTAATTTCAGGGGTTTAGGAAGATTTCCCTATGTACTGCTTTAAAATGTCTTACAAATATTAATAATAGTGATAATAACATTAAATGTAAGTGTCAGACTCTGGGTGAAGTTCTATACCTTGTGTATTTTACCATTTAATCTTCAAAAACACTGTATGATTTAAATATTGTCTTTTATATTTTAGTAAAGAAGCCAATGGTTATATAACTAAATTCATGGTGTATCTGAAATTTAAACTCAGATCTGTCTTACTGAAAAAGTACACATGTTTACTAATAAATGCTTAATGTAATGTTTTTATAATAAGAGGTGAATAATTATTAGTTAGGGATATTACACAAATCATTTTCATATTTCAAGGTAGATTGTAATATAACCTGTAAGACTTTTGAACATTAAAAAATTCTATCATTACAACATAACTCATTTTATACAGAGGTTTGTGTATACTGTAGAACAACTTACACTCTATTTTCAAAATATAAATATACAACATAAATTGTATATTACAAGTTAGATTAATATATGGTTCTTCTTTATCATCAGATGCCATAACTATGATCACACTCCATTGTATTAATGATATAGTCTGTTGTATCTATATGTCTATCTCTATATTTGTCTGCCTGTCTACTTATCTATCTGTATCTTGGATCTTATTTTAGTTGGGTATTAGTACAATTTATAGATAATTAAAAAAAAAAAACCTTCCTCTGATTTATTGGCTTTCGCAGTTTTGCTTTAGTAATCTCCTCAGAAAAGGTACATAATCTGAAGTATACATCTAGAGTTTTCAATCCTAAAGTATGTGCTATAAATAGTATGCAAATAACTCTCAAAAACTTTTCAGATTTACAAAGAACGTTGCCATATTAAAGAGTTAGAGAAGTATGGCCAAAAAAAAAAAAATTCTCTTTATTTTTGACACTTCTTGAACTTAAGACTGTTCCGGTGTCTCATGATTTATAATCTGTGGAACCACTAGGGAGTTTTGGTTCATATATTTGTTACCAGGGGTTAATTGTTATCATAAACTGACTTGAATATTATTGATCTGTTAAGTAACTGAAGTCAGTTAAAATAGTAATATTGAGTCTTAATGAGGTAATTAAGTGTTCACTTTTATTTGTGCCCTTTGGTAGATGAAAATATTAAAAAGTGAGGGGTGTTGGGACCAAGTAAAAGTATTACAGAGGGATCATAATTCTCTTAGTATAAAACTACAAATCATTAAAGCACAGGTGAAAGTTATGTTAATGTAACAGCATAAATTACTGATATTTTGTCTACTCCAAAAACAGTCCCTGTGTTTTGAATTTATAAACACAGCATACAAGCATTCTAAGATAAAATCAATGTTTTCTTGAAGCTCAGGTTATGAGAGATATTATGTATTAAAGAGATCTTAGAACTATAAATTTTTGTAGATCTGCTGTCCCAGGTACCAATTTTCTTTTATTTCAGAGATAATTTATAAATTCAACAGAATTTCTTTATAGCAATGTTCTGAGAATACTAAGGCTCTCTTGTTGAAATAATCTCAGCTAGGGCAGTGTCTTGACAAGGAGAACACATAAGTTTTTTAAAGACAACCATTATTTGTGGCCATTTAACCAACAGGGGTAAGATCTCAGCATGCTTCAGGAAAACAAGTATATATTTTGACCAAGGCAAGGCTTACAATCCAAAATAATTGTCAATATGACCATACTTAGTTCATGACTTGAAGTATCTTCTTTAAGGATATTATTTTTAGATGTTTTTCATCCTGTGGATCTCTACTTATAGCTAACTGTGCACTCATCATCTTCACTTGGATGTATATCAGATTTCTCAAAAGTGACATATCCAGAGTAGAACTACTCATTTCTTCCACCAAACTTGTTTCTTCTATAATCTTTATTAATCTCTGTATTTTGAAACTCCTTTTTCCCAGTTGGCAAGGGAAAACACCAAACCAAACCATTATACCCATTCTTGGCTTCTTTCATACTTCACCATTAATCCATTAGCATATCTTACCTGCATTACCTTCAAAATAAATCCAGAATCACACCACATAACACTATGAACACTCCTACTGTCTAATTACATGTTACCAGCAATTGTTGCCTAAATTGCTGGAAAATTTTGCGAGCTTGTTTTCCTGCTTCCGTCATTTCTCACTTTCAGCCTATTCCCAAATATAGGCAGAAAAATTATTTAAAAGTCAGGCAAATCATGAAATCATGCCTTTCCTTACGTTAAAATAATTATTTAAAAATATCATTTAGAGTAAACGACTAAGACCTTGAAATGACTGTAATGCTCTTACACAGTAGCCTTCCCCCTCACCCCTCAGTCCCCAGCAGCCCCACTCCAGGGTTACTAAATTAGAACACAAACCAAAACAACAACAATGAAAACAGATTGTTTCTCAATTTGAGTTTCAGATAAACAAGGATTTTTAAAAATATGTATGTCCCATGTAATACTTGGGATATATTAATATCAAAAAGGTTTCATTTATCTGAAATTCAGATTTAACTGGATGTCTTTAATTTGCATGGCAATTCTTCTCCACCTCACTTTCCCTGCAAACATTTATCTGACCTTTTCTCTTGGTACTCTATCCTTCTATCACTTTACTATTTTATTATAACCACAGTGGTTATACGGGGATTATTTTCCCCATAATCTGTGGATTTTATTGGATCAAATAGGATTTTATTGGATCAAATCAGATTATATTGGATCAAATCCTATATCAAATAGGACTCTACAAAAAATTCAATATATTAGCATTTGGGGTAAATTTATTTAGACTACTACTTAGCTACCACACAATTGCACTCATCTCACATGCTAGCAAAGTAATGCTCAAAATTCTCCAAGCCAGGCTTCAACAGTACGTGAACTGTGAACTTCCAGATGTTCAAACTGGATTTAGAAAAGCCAGAGGAACAAGAGATCAAATTGCCAGCATCCATTGGATCATCAAAAAAGCAAGAGAGTTCCAGAAAAACATCTACTTCTAATATATTGACTATGCCAAAGACTTTGACTGTGTGGATCACAACAAACTGTGGAAAATTCTTAAAGAGATGGGAATACCAGACCACCTGACCTGTCTCCTGAGAAATCTATATGCAGGTCAAGAATCAACAGTTAGAGCTAGACATGAAACAGCAGACTGGTTCCAAATTGGGAAAGGAGTACGTCAAGGCTATATATTGTCACCCTGCTTTTTCAACTTATATGCAGAGTACATCATAAGAAATGCTGGGCTGGATGAAGCACAAGCTGGAATCAAGATTGCTGGGAGAAATATCAATAACCTCATATACACAGATGACACCACCCTTATGGCAGAAAGCAAAGAAGATCTAAAGAGCCTCTTGATGAAAGTGAAAGAGGAAGGTGAAAAAGTTGGCATAAAACTAAACTTTCAGAAAACTAAGATCATGGCAACTGGAAACAGTGGAAACAGTGACAGACTTTGTTTTGGGGAGCTCCAAAATCACTACAGATGGTGACTGCAGCCATGAAATTAAAAGGTGCTTACTCCTTGGAAGAAAAGTTATGACCAACATAGACAGCATATTAAAAAGCAGGGACATTACTTTGCCAACAAAGGTCCATCTAGTCAAGGCTATGGTTTTTCCAGTAGTCATGTATGGATGTGAGAGTTGGACTATAAAGAAAGCTGAGTGCCAAATAATTGATGCGTTTGAACTGTGGTGTTGAAGAAGACTCTTGAGAGTCCCTTGGACAGCAAGGAGATCCAACTAGTCCATCCTAAAGGATATCGGTCCTGAGTGTTCATTGGAAGGACTGATGTTGAATCTGAAACTCCAGTACTTTGGCCACCTGATGCGAAGAACTGACTCCTTGGAAAAGACCCTGATACTGGGAAAGGTTGAAGGCAGGAGGAGAAGGGGATGACAGAGGGTGAGATGGTTGGATGGCATCACTGACTCGATGGACATGAGTTTGAGCAAACTCCAGAAGTTGGTGATGCAGAGGGAAGTCTGAAGTGCTGCAGTACATGTGGTCACAAAGAGTCAGACATGATGATCGACTAAACTGAAAGCATTATTTTCTAACATCCCTCAGATAACATTATCTGCCAAAGGACTGTGATCAGCAAATAGCTGCAAGCCCAGAATTTTTGAGCTTGAGTAGGTTTGGACCAGCCAGTTTCTCCTGGAAGTACTTATTTGGTAAATCACTTGCACCTGAAACCTACACTCATAATCTGCTCTGAGAAAAACAGAACTAGGAAGCATCACTTTAATTCTTTATTAGTGATGGCCTTACCACCTTTGATTTGAGCTATCGCTCCAGTTGCATTTATTGGACTTACTCAGCCCCCTGTTCAATTCCTGGTTTGAGAAGATCTTCTGGAGCAGGGAATGGCTATCTACTCCAGTATTCTTGCCTGGAGAATTCCATGGACTGAGGAGCCTAGCAGGCTATAATCCATGGTATTGCAAAGAGTCAGACATGACTGAGTGACTTTCACATTCAGCCCGCTGTATATATATTAAATTTAATATTTTATTGTAGTTGGGAAATGCTTTTATTTTCCTCCCTGCTAAGTTCCAGATTTTCCAGACTTTCTACATTCTTTCTCAATTTTGTTTCCAAACTGGCCATTTTTCCCTGAGTGTTTTTTGTTTTGTTTTATCAAATGCAGCCAGTAGGAGCCAGCTTATGCATTCAGCGTTCTTCCTCCCAAGGCCATAAGATCATTAGGTATATTTTTTATTTTTCAATTACTGCAGGTGATAGTTGTTACAGATATTTGGCCATTACATAGCACAAGTCTTTATTTTTCTAGTCTGTTTTAAAAGATTTTTTTTTTCATTTTTATAGAAGTTTTCAGTCTTCTGTAACTACAGCTTTTCCCTCACTGTCCCCATAGATAACACTACAAAATTTAAAATTTTGATGAATAGTACTGTACTTCTGGTTACCAATTTTGTCACCAATAATATCATGCTTTGTAAAATACAGTGCTTTGCAAAAAAAACAAAAACAAAAACACCTTCTAAACTCAGTAGCATTCCAATAAAAAGCCTTTATTTCTTATTTACATTTCTGTGGTTTGGCTGCGATAAGGCCAGCTCAGTTGGGTTATCTTCAGACCATGAATTTCTGTCTTATTTATTCTTTTGTGATGAATGGATTTCCTGGGATATTAATTCATGTTGTTGCAGAAGCACTGGAAAGTAAACTAAAATAGCCATGCATATTCCAATCCCCTGTTTGAATCATGTTCACTCACATGCCATTGTCAAACAAGTCACATGGGTATATCAAATTTGTATAGGATCTATGCTGCCTCCTTTTGAGGGGACTGCAAAGTCAGGTGACAAAGAGGGCATAGATAAAGGAAGGAGTGAAGAAAGGGGAAAAATCATTTAGTCCACCATAGCAGACTGTATTGCTAAACTCTCTTCAACAGGATGATTATTCAATATCTAGAGTGACAGAACTCTTCTAATAGGAGTGTTATTAAATCAATCCAGTTCCTAGAAAAATATCTTGCCTATGCATATTCCAGATATTGACATGGATGACAGAAACCAAGAACTTTCTATTCTCCCAGAAAGCAAAACTGGAAACCACCAGACTGACTGACCAAAGAATTCACTCACTAGCAGGGCAGAGTTATTGCATTATTGTCTAGTTATACTATGTGCTATGGCCGGTGGACTCTATATTCTTTTCAATCCTTCCCATTTCCACAGGGGAGTTGTTAGTTACATAATTGTTACCATGGCATAGCACAAATGTTGTAGGAAGATAAATCTTCATTTAACCATCACCACTAGGCTATAAAGGGGCTCATGAAAAGTCCTGACCGCCCCCACCAAAAAAAGCATATCCCTGGTGATCTGGACTTAAGCATATAGGCATAGATATTTGAAATGTTGGGTTGTTTCCTTGTGGAGAGAAAATGCATTGCTTTTATAATAGCTTAAGCATTTATTTATTGGTAGTGGTGTTGGGGGCTTTCCCACCAAAAAATCTTCCTGCAGTGCAGAAGAGCCCGGTTCGATTCCTGGGTCAGGAAGATCCCCTGGAGAAGGGCTAGGCTTCCCACTCCAGTGTTCTCGGGCTTTCCTGGTGGCTCAGGCAGGAACAACTCTGCCTGTGATGCAGGAGACCTGGGTTCAATCACTCGGTTAGGAAGATCCCCTGGAGGAGGGCATGGCAATAGGGGCTTCCCTGTGGCTCAGATAGTAAATAATCTGCCTACAGTACAGGACACCTGGGTTCAATCCCTGGGTCAAGAAGGTTTCCTAGAGAAGGGAATGCCAACCAGCTCCAGTATTCTTGCCTGGAGAATTCCATGGACAGAAGAAGCCTGGTGAGGTACAGTCCATGGGGTTGTAAAGAGTCAGACACAACTGAGTGATTAACAAGCATTTTTTGATAGTTTATGCATCTTTAAAGGCTAATATCTCTTCCTATGAATTCTGTTATCTTAGTGCCTTTATAAGCCTTGGTAGGTTTATGAGGTACATATAGCTCTTGGGTAAACCCCCAAATTCTACCTTACCCTAATATGTTAACTGAATGATTTGGGTAGAGTTAACCACACACTCAACTTCAGAATTGAGTCCTCATTGATCTAAGTCATTTGGCCTAAATTTAGTAAAGGCATTATCACAGATAATTTAAGGTGGATTGCAGATCAAACTGTGCCTGAAACCAAATCTACACCTAGTCTTGATAATTAGAAAAAATAGTAAATACTCTTTGTTGCTCAAGGCATTTAATTGCTTTCTTCAAAGCAGGTAAAAGTGAATAAAATAAGTTCTTATATTTTCATGAATTATAAAATAAAATTTCTCTATTTGTAAATTGAATAGGATGATGTGGAAATTATACCAAGAACAATAAAAAAATTAATTGGGCAGTCACATTATATATAGAAAGTCCAACTCTGTTATTTAAGATCATGGATTGGTGGAAATCTTAAGTGAAAAGATAACTGCAAAAATATGGCCCTTTGTGTCCTGAGAGATATAGTCGCTAAGTGATATTATTAATTAAGATGAGATGTACATGAAATGAAGAAGTTAACAACAATTTCAGATATCACAGCAGGTGACCAGGAATTAAGAGACACAAGGAAATGTCAGGGAGGGTTTAGAGAAGCCTCACATCTCTATTATACACTTGCCAGACTCCCTACTGGTCATGAAATCGGAGCCAAATGGCAGCTAGCTACAGACATACATTATTCAGTGTAAACTGTTATTGGAAAAGTCTGCCTAGTCTGTGTGGAGTAACTAGGAAATAGTGTTCGTGATATTGTTTGATGTGGTACTAGTTATTTAGTCCTTAAAGCAGTGTATGTTTTCCCTCACTATTGGCTGCTAGGGTTCAAGTCTGAATGAAGTCAACTCTTTAAGTGTATATCAGGTACTATATATTCTCTAGAAGAGGGGTCCCTAACCTGCAGGCTGTAGACCAGCACCTCCTGTCAGATCAATGCCAGTATTAGATTAGAAACAAAGTGCCCAATAAAATCATCCTAAACCTACCTCCCACCCCTGATCCATGGAAAAATTGTCTTCCACAAAGTTGGTCCCTGGTGCCAAGAAGGTTGAGGACTGCTGCTCTTGAAGACATTCCTGCTTCAAATTTCTTATTGATGATACATTTGTCTAATTCACAAATCACTAAAATGGAAATCAACTGTAGTATTATATCTTATATAATAGCCTTAGGCAAATGAGCTAACTATAGAATTTAATAGTTTATATATTGTTTTAGTTTTCTTTATTTTAGATTTTTTTCTAGTTACTGAATGACTTACATGAAGGGAAATATGAAATAATTTAAATAAACTAAATCTAACTGCAGACCTTTTCAAGTTAACTAATTTTAGTATATCAGAAACTGTGGTCAAATGATGGTGGAAGCCTTCTTAAAATTTGCCATGACATGATCTAAAGTGAAATTTTTCAATCCTGACGATTTATGGGTGTATGTTACTCCAGGGACTAATCAGTGTTCTGTTTCTTAATCACAATGCTAAATGTGTTATTACATTGCTTTCATGTTACAGAATTCTTTTCACTGCTCTTCAGTAGTCTTCTATCATGCCAGAGTTTATAGGATGCAGACAAACTAATGAGATTACTAATTTTTCAATGTGAAGGAAAATGTTTACTTGATAGGTATGTTGTATCGAAATCAGGTCATTCTAAAACTCTGCACTTTAAAAAAAAAAGCTTTGTTGAACTTCTGACATGACAATATAAAAACAGTAACTATTATTTTTTGTCCTTGATTCAAAAGCACAGGCAGAAAATTTCAGACATGTGAAAATGTGACAATGTTTTTAGGGAAAATATCTAATTTTTGTCTATTCCAGGTAAACTGAGTAAGGTCACATTTATGTTGAGCCAGTTCAGTATTTTTTCATTTAGTTCTTACAACCAGATTGTCTTTTAAGAGCTATTGGTCTAAGATAGCTTTATGGCGTTATATTGATGAGAAGTTTATTAGCCTAGCTTGCAATTTCACCTACCATGCCTTTAGATGTCTCTGTTCTCAAACAGGACCTGAAAATATGGCCCATTCTTGGTTCTTTTTCTTGTCATAACTGTGAGAGACTTTAAGTCTGTAGGCACTTTGTTCCTTTCAACTTATATTCATACATTCTTCCAGAAATCAGGGACATTTGGCAGCTCTCTAAATCTAGTCTGTGCTCCCAGGCTATTCACTAGGACAGCCTTTTCCTTGCTCCTACCTCAGCATCCAAAACAGTTTATATACATGAGGAGCTTTATTTTAGTGCCTCTGTGATGCCACAAGGACTACAGTGAAACTGCTGACTCTGGAGGGTCCAGAGGCACTTTAATTTCATATTCCTAAAGACTTTAACTGACCTTTAATACTTTGCCCTCCAACTTCTTTTCCTATACCATCTCATTGTGGTGAGAAACACTAGTACAGTAAAGCTTTCTTCCCTGCCTTTGTGTTATATCTCAGCTGTGGCTTCCCATGTTAAAATACAATAATTTTATGCCTCTCCTTGGTCTACTTTGCCAAGTCCTTTTTGGGACAATAATATTACAGCCTGAATTGAGGAGATATCAGTGGACAGGGGATTTTAGGGGTAAAGTGATAAGATCTGGTCTGGAGTGCTTCTTGTGCACAAGCATTGTGTAGGCATTTTGTATTCATTGCCTAACTTAGTCCTCATGATCACACTCTGTATGTTGAGAGGGTGTGATCTCTGGTTGACGTGGGTGTTAAACCCAATCAGAGGCTCCTCGCTCTCTCTCCCCTGTCCTTGGAATGTATGATTCACTTATTCTTCTACATCAGGAGCCACTTCAAAGTTGCAGGCTTGAGAGAGTAATGTGTTGTTGAGACCATCTAAATGATATATGTCACTGAACCACATTAAGGCCTCTATATAAACTCTTAAGATCCAGCGAGTGGAACCAGAGATTTAGTCACTTGTAGGCACGTAAGACAATGCCTCATATAAATGTTCCCATGCTCATTAAAACTGCCACCTACCAATACGGAGGTGATCTACCTCCTTCTTTAGTCTGCCCTTTTCCTCCATATATGGGAGTCAATTTATGATTACATCTGGAGAGCTCCTGACAATTGGCAAGGCAGCCAAGACACCAAAGGAATGAGTCTTGGGAAAGAAGTATCCACAAGGGAAATCCCAGGAGGCCAATGACCTCTCTGTGGGGAAGGCCGACCTGTATTTTAGGTGTTTGGGGGTCACCACCTGAAGGCAGGGATACCCATGAACACCTCAGGTTTAATGTGCTTATTTTAATGTTTTAATGAGGAACCATGTATAGCATACTGCAACAGAGAAGAGAAATCCACAACTGAAACCTAGAATGGCCTTCACTGTGGGCATACCAGCTAGAGGCTGAAGCTCCAGTTAGAAAGTTGGAAGAAGAGCTGAAGTTAGATAAGGACTGCTCTGCAGGATTTGGAACTGTTAGACAAGGTTGGGGAGCAGGATAATAAGTTGGAGAACATATGTGGGTTTTGCAAAGCTAAGAAGGTAAAAGAGGACATGAACTAGGTCTGAATGCTATGACAAAGTCTGATTGAGATGCTAGGAGGTGGAATCTCTGGGAAAGTAGAGAGGGTGAAGACAGGGATGTTAAGGTGATTGAGGGTGAAACAAATTGGCTCTTGTTCTTAGACGCTAATACAGAGAAAAGCATAAGAACAGCAACCACCCCAACCAGTGGAGCAGTCCCAGATTCAGGAAACATCTATGTTGAAAGAATATACACCCACTAGGCTTATTGATATAGCTGTTATTTCAATAGATATAATAGCCTGGATGCATAAGAACAGCTACCACCATAGTGCCCACATGGGAAGACATTACCAAGAGTGCTGGATTGCCCTGAAAATAGAGTGACTTGGTTAATGCTGGAACAACATGTCCTGTATTAGAGCAATCCACCAGATTCCCAAATGGTAAAGGAAATGGCAAATTGATTACATAGGATTGCTCTCTTCAAGGTGTTGTTGCTGTTTAGTCGCTCAGTTGTGTCTGATTCTTTGTGACCCCATGGACTGCAGCATGCCAGATCTCCCTGTCCTTCACCATCTCCTGGAGCTTCCCCAAACTCATGTCCATTGAGTTGGTGATGCCATCCAGCCATCTTGTCCTCTGTCATCACCTTCTCTTCCTTCAATCTTTCCCAGCATCAGGGTCTTGTCTTCACATCAAGTAGCCAAAGTAATGGAGCTTCAGCATCAGTTCTTCCAATGAATATTCAGGGTTTATTTCCTTTAGGATTGACTGATTTGATGTTGCTATCTAAGGGACTTTCGAGAGTCTTCTCCAACATCAAAGTTCAAAAGCATCAATTCTTCAGTGCTTAGCATTCCTTATGGCCCAACTCTCACAGCCATACATGATTACTGGAAAACCATAGCTTTGACTATTGAACTTTTTTGGCAAAGTAATGTCTCTGCTTTTTAATATGCTGTCTAGGTTTGTCTCCCTACAAGAGAGTGTGCTAAAAATGTCTAATTTGTGTGAATACATTGTTTGGCCTAACCCATACTTTCCCATGTTGCCATGCAGACCAGTATGCCACCATCAGGGAATTAAAGAAGTTGAAAAAAAATTAGTTGCAGCAGAGGCTTTGAAAAGTGTCCATAGTGATATTGGTCCAGAACTGAGCTGAGCATGAGTCAGGTGGGGATCAACTTCAGGCACCGAGCAAGTTTCAGAAGAACACATTTAATGAAACCACCTAACAAATTTTGCCACAGATATCATCAAAGCAAGCTGAGTTCAAGTAGAAAAGCTGTTAACAAAATGGTAACAAGATTCATGCTTACTTATACAAAGCTTTATATTATATACTATGTTTTCTCTAGCCCTTATAACAATCCTAACATACATGTACTATTATTCCCATTTGACTGATGACAATCATGAGTCATAGGCTGATTTAAATTGTTGTTGCTCCATCCCTCAGTTGTGCCCAACTCTTTGTGACCCCATGGACTGCAGCATGCCAGGTCTCCCTGTCCTTCACCATCTCTTGGGACTTGCCCAAGCTCATGTCCATTGAGCCAGTGATGCCATCCCACCATCTCGTCCTCTGTCATCCTACCATCTCATCCTCTGTCATCCTCTTCTCCTCCTACCTTCAATCTTTTCTAGCATCAGGGTCTTTTCTAATGAGTTGACTCTTAGCATTAGGTGGCCAAAGTATTGGAGCTTGAAAATCAGTCCTTCCAATGAATATTCTGGACTGATTTCCTTCAGGATGGACTGGGTGGATCTCCTTGCAGTCCAAGAGACTCTCATGAGTCTTCTCCAACACTGCAATTCAAAAGCACTAGCTTTCTTTATAGTCCAATTCTCACATCCATACCTGA
This sequence comes from Odocoileus virginianus, assembly GCF_023699985.2. Lineage (NCBI taxonomy): Eukaryota > Metazoa > Chordata > Mammalia > Artiodactyla > Cervidae > Odocoileus > Odocoileus virginianus. Next base: position 14,821,995 of record NC_069698.1, read on the forward strand.
CTACTGGAAAAACCATAGCTTTAACTATACAGACCTTTGTTGGCAAAGTAACATCTCTGCTTTTTAATATGCTGTCTAGGTTGGTCATAGCTTTTCTTTCAAGGAGCAAGTGTCTTTTAATTTCATGGTGACAGTCACTGCAGTGATTTTGGAGCCCAAGAAAATGAAGTCTGTCACTGTTTCCATTATTTCCCCATCTATTTGCCATGAAGTGATGGGACTAGATGCCATGATCTTAGCTTTTTGAATGTTGAGTTTTAAGCCAGCATTTTCACTCTCTTCTTTCACCTTCATCAAGAGGCTCTTTAAGTTCTTCTTTGCTTTCTGTCATAAAGATGGTGTCATCTGCATATGTGAGGTTTTGATATTTCTCCTGTCAATCTGATTTAAGTAAACTGATCAATTTCACATGTCTAGTAAGAGAAGGCCAAGCTTTGAACCCAAGTGAGTAATGAAAGTAAATTTTAGTACTCCTTAAATTCAGCTAAACAGATGTGTTTGAGTGGGAAAAAGGGAGTGTGAGAGCAGCAAAAGGGAAATTGACATTATTTTATGTATATAGACCTGAATATTAATTTTCATTTAAGGTACTAAAGTTTATAATGTATATTCTGATTTCATTTTTAAAAAGCGATTGATTGTTAGATTTAAGCAATGTGTTGTATTAAACATAATTATAATCAGCTAATTATGTGTTGCAGTTTAAAACACTTAAGTTACATATTGACTTAAAAGTAGCTGAATCTTAAGGCATCCAGATACAATGCATATTACAAATTTTGCTACCACAGAATCAATCACAGTACTTAATAAAATCAGCCAAAATAATTTTTAGAAAATCAGAAAATAAAAGGAAAATACATCATTGAAGAACATTATAACAAATTGAGTTTTATGTAGTATATCTCAATTGTTTAATTATCATAGTTTCTGCTTCTTATGCCTTTTGAAAGCAGTGTCATGACCTTTTCCTCTCAGAATTTTGAAAAAGCAATTCAATATTCTTCTATTTTCATTTTAGACAAGTCATCACTCTCAAAGTTTGACTCTCTTCTTGCTTTTTGAAATTTAGTGACAGATCTGTCAAATTATAGATCACTAATCCCTACCTGGAAGTAATGTCTTTCTATATTGGAGTGAGCCACATAACTCTCTCTAATTATGGGAATTAGGAAAAAAACAAACAAAAAAAAAAAAACAAGAGAGAGAGAGATATAAGATAGATAATATAATAATAATATAAGTTATAAAATATTCTTTTTTTTTTTAGTTGATAAGCATCCCTACTACTCAGTGATTAAAAATCTTAAAATTGGAAGTATATTTTCCTTAGAAAACAGGTCTTTTGCTTTTCTGCTTTTTATTAAAATTCTGTACAAAAAAAAAAGAGAAGCAACACAAAGACAGTACTAGTGCTCTTGATAAAGGATAAGGGGAGCCCTGAAATGCACTTTCTCTTCCCATTGAAAGATACATTCAAGTTTCTATCACTAAGGGATGACCTATGTGAAAACATTGACATAAGTTGAAACGTAAGCATCATGATTTCAATGCTGGGTCAATTTTTCTAAAAATTTTTTGTTTACTTTTATGTTTTTCTCATTAGCTATCTTTATTTAATAAATAAGCAAAACCCCCATGTTTTTTTCTGTGATAAATATTACACAAATACATCTATTTCATGTATATAATAATATGATTATATATAATACTACAGTATATGATTATATAAATGATATATATATAAATCATCAAAAAAATTATATATGTATATAACTTATTATTCCAATGTGATTGGATCTCAGTCCACTCTAAATTTTTCCTTTTTCACTTTGATTGTGTTATTTGCTCCGCAGTGTCACACTCTTGTGACCCCATAGACTCTAGCCCGCCAGGCCCCTCTGCCTATGAGAGTCTCCAGGTAAGAATACTGGAGTGGGTTGCCATTTCCTTCTCCATGGGATCTTCCTGACCCAGGGATCGAACCCAGGTCTGCATTGCAGGCAGATTTTTGACCATCTAAGACACCAAGGAAGCCCTAATTTAAGTATTGTTTGGGCATTTGTGTTTATGTAGAACAGAGTTTTCCAACTTTATTTTGGGCCAGATAATTTTTTGCTAAGGGATTGAGGTGTGTCTTATGCAGTGTAGTATGTTTAGCAGCACTGCTGTCCTCTACCACTAGATATCAGTAGCAGCCCTGAACCAGTTCTGATAATCAAAAATGTATCCAGACATTGTCAAATGTTGCCTGAGAGGCAAAATCTCCTTTAAGAGAGGCAAAGTCTCCCCTAATTAAGAACCGTTGTTCAAGAGATAGAGGACCATAGTAGTAGCGTGTCTGTTATACTTTGGGAGCTCTTTACGCTCTCACTGATGTTTTCTGCAACATAAAGTTTACAGGTGCTCTCAGCAGACTTCCTGAGAGATGTTGACATGCTGGTGTATGCCAGTATATACATCACTTTGAAATTCCAATTTATCATTGCTAATATACAAAAACGCATATTGTTATAACCACTTCTTAGTGCCAAAAGGTTTTATTTTTGTTGTTGTTATTGATTAATTTGTTGTTGTTCAGTCTCTCAGTCATGTTCAACTCTTTGTGACCCATGGACTACAACAGGCTAGGCTTTCCTGTCCTTCACCATCTCATCACCTGGAGTTTGCTCAAATTCATGTCCATGGAGTCAGTGATGCCATCCAACCATCTCACCCTCTATCACCTTCTTCTCCTCATGCCCTAAGTTTTTTCCCAGCATCAGTGTCTTTTCCAGTGAGTCCACTCTTCACATCAGGTGGCCAAAGTATTGGAGCTTCAGCTTCAACATCAGTCCTTCCAATGAATATTTGGGGTTGATTTCCTTTAGGATTGACTGATCTTGCTGCCCAAGGGACTCTCAAGAGTGTTCTCCAACATCACAGTTTGAAAGCATCAATTTTTTGCCACTCAGCCTTCTTTAATGGTTCAACTCTTACATCCGTTTACATGACTACTGGAAAATAGGCAAACGTATCATCTGTGAACATAGTCAATTTTATTTCTTCCTTTCCAATGTATATGCTTTATGTCCTATTTCTTTAGTCTTACTGCACTGGTTAGAACTTCCAGTACAATGTTTAAAAGTAGTAGTGAGAGGTGTTATCCTCTTTGTCCTTCCTGATCTTATGGGACAATATCCAGGTTTTTTATCATTAAGTATGCAGGAAGATTTTTGTATTTGTCCTTTATCAAGTTGAAGAAGTTGGTCTCTAGTCCTATCTAGTAGAGAAGTTGTTCTCTAGTCCTAGTTGGTTGAGAGTTTTTATCGTGAATGGGTTTTGGTTTTTGTCAAGTGTTTTTCTGCATATGATCATATGATTTTTTTTGCCTGCTGGCATTGTGAGTTACATTAATTGATTTTTCAAGTGTTGCACTTGTTTTGCATAAGTGCATTAAATCTTATTTAGTCTTGGCGTATAATTCATTTTACATGCTATTAGCTTTAAATTGCTCGTATTTCTTCTAGCATCTACCTTCATGAGAGATATTGATCTGTAGTTTTTCTGTTTTGTAACATCCAGTTTTGGTACTTAGGTAACAGTGGCCTCATAAATTGAGTTAAGAACTGTTCCCCTACTTCTACTTGCTGGAAGAGATTTTAGAGATTTGTACTTAAATATTTGGTAGTACTCATCGGTGAATTCATATGGGCCTTTTTAAAAGGTTATAAATTATTGATTTGGTTTCTTAAATAGATAAAGGCCTAATCAAATAACCTATTTGTCTTTGTGTGAGTTTTTGTTCCTTTCAGAAATCATCTGTGGGCAAAGAGTTCATAATATTTTTATTATCATTTTGATGTGCATGAATCAGTAGGTATGACCAATTTTTTATTTCTAATATTGATAATTTATGTCTGCTCTATTTTTTTTTTCTTTTTTTGGTTAGCCTGGCTAGGGAGTATGTCAATTTTATTTGTATTTTCAAAGAACCAGCTTTTAGTTTTGTTGATTCTTCTCTATTGGTTTCTTGGTTTGAATTTCACTAATTTTTCCTCTTGATTTTATTATTTTTTTGTAACCTCTTTAGGCTTAAATTGCTTATCTTTCACAAGTGTGTTCTTAGGCAGAAGCTAAGACAATTGATTTTACATCTTTCTTCATTTCTAATATATAAATATTTATTTGTTACTTATCTACATCCTACAAATTATGATAATTTTAAATTTTCAGTTAACTGAAAATATTTTAAAAACTTCCCATGAGCCTTCTTTGATTAATATGTTATTTAGTCATATTTTGTTTACTCTCTAAATACTCAGGGGAATGTTGGCTATTTTTCTGTGATTCTATTTTTTTTAATTTGTGAGATGAGTTTTATGGCCCTAAAGTCTATAGTTGAGAATGTTTTATGGAGTTAAGAATAATGTGTAATCTGCTGTTAAGTTAAGAAGGCTTAGATGGTACTTTTCTATCAACCATATCCTTAGTGATTTTCTGCCTAATAGATCTATCTTTACTAAAAGAGGGATGTTGAAGTCTTTAACTATAAGCATGGATTTATTTTTCCTTGCAGATTCAGCCTTACATATTTTGAAACTATTGTTAGGTGCATACACATTAAGAATGTTATATGTTCTTGGAGAATTGACCTTCTTATCACTACACAATTGCTCTTTTATCCTTAATTTTTCTCTGTCTTGCTTTTGAGAAATAGAAGCAAAGAAGTTTGCTTTCTAAGAAATTAATATAGCTACTCCAGTATCTTTTTGATTAGTGTTAGTAAATTATATTGCTTTCTGTCCCATTACTTTTATCTTAGTCTTTAGCTTTAACATGAGCTTCTTTTAGACAACTTTTGTTTTTCTTTTAAATCAATTTTGTCAATTTCTCTTTTTTAATTAATATTTTTAGGCTATTCACAATTAAAGTGGTTATTGAGACAGTTGATTTATTTTCCCATGAAACTGTTTTCTATTTGTTGTATTTGTTTTCAACTTTTATCTTGCTTTCATGCAATTTGCTTTTAATGAGGCATTTTAAACACTTCCATTTTTTCTCTTCTGAGTATGTTACACTTATTTTCAAATTATTTTTTGGTGGGCTCCATAGAACTTGCAATATAAGTTTATAGGTAATTTAAGTCTTTTTTCAAATAATGCCATAGTGCTTTATGGATAGAGCAAGTATGTTATAACATGATGTTACTAATTTTCCCTTTCTGTCCCTTCCAGCAGTGATTTCGTCCATTTTACCTATAGGTATTCTACAATCACTTTATATATTTGTTGCTATTATTATATTGAACAAGTATGTATCTGTTAGATCAACTGAGAATAAGAAGAATAAAATGTTTATCTTCTTTCAATCCTTTTCTGATGCTCTTCTCTTTATGTCAGTCTGAGTTTCTGAGCTATATCACTTTCCATCACCCCTGAAAATTAATGTTAGAACTTCTTGCAGGGCAAGTCTACTGTTGATGAATTCTCTGTTTTTATTTATCTAAGAAAGCATTTTTTCCTCTTTTAAATGTTAATATCACTGCATATAGAATTCCTTCTAGATTGATGTTTTTATCTTTTGTTGAATACTTTGATTTTTCACTTCAATATCTTCTTGCTTATGTGGTTTCTAACAAGAAATTAATGGAATTCATATTCATCTGTAGGTAAGATGTTTTATTTCTCTGACTGCTTCCAAGATTTTTTCTTTATCTTTGATTTTCTACAATTTCCATATGAAACGCCTGGTTTTATTTATTCATCATGTTTGGTGTTCTCTGAACTAGCTTTCTGGTTTGTGTTTTGCAATTAATTTTGAAAGATTTTTCTTCAAATATTTTTTCAGCACTAATATCTCTTTCTTCTGCTTGTGGTATTCCTGACACATGTAATTACACATTTTGAAATTGTTCCACAGTACTGGATTGTTTTTCATTATTTTTTCACTTTGTGTTTCTGTTTTGGAAGTTTCTGTTCACCTGTCTTCAAGTTCACTGATATTTTCTTTTTTAGCTCATCAGAGGTCTCCCTCCATCTCTGTCAAACTGTTTTTGATTTCTAGTATTTTCTTTTGATTCATTCTTTGAGTTTCCATTTCTCAGCTTATATTACCCATCTCTTCTGTCATATTGCCTACTTTTTTCACTAGAGCCCTTAGCCTGTTAATTATAGTTACTTAAATTTCAAATTTCATAGATCAAAAATCTGTTATATCTGAATCTAGTTTTAATTCTTGTGTTGTTTCTTTAGACTTTTTTCTTGCCTTAGGATTTTTTTTTGGAAAGCCAAGCATGATTTATCAGGTAATAGGAACTGAGATGGATAGGTTTTATTGTGAGGTTCTATGTTAATCTTGCTAGAAGTTGGACTGTGTTTAATGTTTGCTGTAGCTTTAGATGTCAGAACCTTCGGTTTCATCTGTTATCTTTCATCGCCTGTTTGTTTGTTTTTAAATTCTCCTGTATTTTTGAGTTCCCCCAAACAGTCCTTACCTAATAGAGTCTGAATTTTGTTGACTCTCTTAACTATAATCCAGTGTTATTAGATGGAATCCTTATTGCTATGGTCGTAAGATGTGGAGGAAGGAGATACAGGCTATAGTCTTCTGATTGCCTCATTCTTTTATTGATTCTGTCTGGCCTGTTATCTCATAAGTATTTATCAACTTTTAATTTTTCTCCCTTAGGTGAGGCAGAAGGCTAGAGAAAGGCTGTAGTTAGGAACCCTTTCTTCATGTCATGTCAATCTCTGGTAGTTTTTCTCTTACTTGATCATCCTTTCTTATGAAGAACACTCTGGGCATATATCAGAATAGTTTTCTTTCTTCATCTTTGCATTAAACACAAGAAATTTTTTGCTTCTGCATCATGTGAACCTGGATGGGTTCCTGAATATTATAACATAAAAATGTGAGGGATCTCTAACAACAAAGAAAATTAGGAGTTTCTTATTCTCATAATAGTCTATGCTCTGCATCCAGCATTTCTTTTTCTTGGGGATGGTCTTGTTCTCTGTCTCCTGTACAATGTCATGAACCGCCATCCATAGGTCATCAGGCACTCTATCAGATCTAGTCCCTTAAATATATTTGTCACTTCCACTGTTTAGTCATAAGGAATTTGATTTAGGTCATACCTGAATGGTTGAGTGGTGTTCCTCACATTCTTCAATTTAATTCTGAATTTGGCAATAAAGAGTTCATGATCTGAGCCACAGTCAGCTCCCAGTCTTGTTTTTGCTGACTAAATAGAGCTTCTCCATCTTTGGCTACAAGGAATATAATCAATCTGATTTCAGTGTTGACCATCTGGTGATCTCCATGTGTAGAGTCTTCTCTTGTGTTGTTGGGAGAGGGTGTTGGCTATGAGTGTGTTCTCTTGGCAGAACTCTATTAGCCATTGCCCTGCTTCATTCTGTACTCCAAGGCCAAATTTTCCTGTTACTCCTGGTGTTTCTTGACTTCCTACTTTTGCATTCCAGTCTCCTATAATAAAAAGGACATCGTTTTTTGGTGTTAGTTTTAGAAGGTCTTGTAGATCTTCATAGAACCACTCAACTTCAGCTTCTTCAGCATTACTGGTCAGGGTATAGACTTGGATTACCGTGATATTGAATGGTTTGCCTTGGAAATGAACAGAGACCATTCTGTCGTTTTTGAGATTGCACCTAAGTACTGCATTTTGGACTCTTGTTGACTATGATGGCTACTCCATTCCTTTTAAGGGATTCCTGCCCACAGTAGTAGATATAATGGTCACCTGAGTTAAATTCACCCATTCCAGTACGTCTTAGTTTGCTGATTCCTAGAATGTTGATGTTAACTCTTGCCATCTCCTGTTTGACCACTTCCAATTTGCCTTGACTCTTGGATGTAACATTCCAGGTTCCTATGCAATATTGCTCTTTGCAGCATCGAACTTTGCTTCTATCACCAGTCCCATCCACAACTGGGTGTTGTTTTTGCTTTGGCTACATCCCTTCATTCTTTCTGGAGTTATTTCTCCACTGATCTCCAGTAGCATAATGGGCACCTACTGACCTGGGGAGTTCATCTTTCAGTGTCCTATCATTTTTGCTTTTTCATATTGTTCATGGGGTTCTTGCTCCATGGCAAATAGATGGGGAAACAGTGGAAACAGTGGCTATTTTTCTGGGCTCCAAAATCATGCGGATGGTGATTGCAGACATGAAATTAAAAGACACTTGCTCCTTGGAAGGAAAGTTATGACCAACCTAGACAGCATATTAAAAAGCAGAGACATTACTTTGCCAACAAAGGTCCATCTAATCAAAGCTATGGTTTTTCCAGTAGTCATGTATGGATGTGAGAGTTGGACTATAAACAAAGCTGAGGTCTGAAGAATTGATGCTTTAGAACTGTTGTGTTGGAGAAGATTCTTGAGAGTCCCTTGGACTGCAAGGAGATCCAACCAGCCCATCTTAAAAGAGGTCAGTTCTGGGTGTTCATTGGAAGGACTGAATTTGAAGTTGAAACTCCAATACTTTGGCCACCTGATGTGAAGAGCCAATTCATTGGAAAAAACCCTGATGCTGGGAAAGGTTGAGGGCAGGAGGAGAAGGGGACCACAGAGGATAAGATGGTTGAATGGCATCACCAACACAATGGACATGGTTTTGGGTGGACTCCGGAAGTTGGTGATGGATAGGGAGGCCTGGTGTGCTGCAGTTCATGGGGTCGCAAAGAGTCGGACATGACTGAACGACTGAACTGAACTGAACTGCATTCAGCAATTTTTCAAACTTATTATTTAAGCATTTCTACCAGTGTATGGCTTGAGTGACTTCTAATCCTGGTAAATTGATATAGGCTGTGCTTCTCTGTACTTGTCACTGCCAATTTTGGATTGGGCTCTATTCTGTGACCTAAGTTCTCAGACAAGCCTAATTAATGTCATTGATTTTCAATTTGTTCAGCTCTTGCCTGCTCTAAGAGGGGAGTGTTGACTTCCAAAGACTTTACATGTTATAGCTAAAACCAAAAGTCAATACTACTTGTTTTTTTTTTTTTTTAAATCAATATTCTGCTGAAGCATGTAGTATGATATTATGATTTAATATTACTCTAAAATAGAATTCTCCCTGCAAAGAGAACAAAAGTGCAGCTGGGTCTGTGTAAATCTAATTCTTAGTCTGTAAAAACCTTTGGTCAACTATTGCTCAAAAGCAATTATGACAGAGTGCCTGTGTAATAAGTTATCCAAAGTTTGCATATACTTTTAGATTGAATTTAAACTTGGTGTCTAATATCATTGAAAAATTGGTAACGTTGCCTACAATTAACTAGATCATTCATTAGTTATGTTGCATGATTGTTCTTTGTTAATAAACATATTAAAATGTCAAACACATTCATATTTTCTATTTTAAATGAAAATAAGTGACTAAATTGAGTTTTGAAGACAACACATAGAATTATTTATTAATAGCATAAAATAATTTTGTTATTAATATTATACAAATGCCTATGTTTAATCTGGGCTTCCCTGGTGGCTCAGAGGTTAAAGCGTCTGCCTGCAGTGTGGGAGACCTGGGTTCAATCCTGGGCCGGGAAGATCTCCTGGAGAAAGAAATGGCAACCCACTCCTGTATTCTTGCCTAGAGAATCCCATGGACGGAGGAGCCTGGTGGGCTACAGTCCACGGGGTCGCCAAGAGTCAGACACGACTGAGTGACTTAACTTAATTTATGTTTGATCTAATCATTATGCTTATTCATCCAATTAGTTGGAAACCTTAAACAAGCATCACTTCAGATGTCCATTTTTTTCTTATTTTTTTTCTTAAATTTTTCTTATGAAATAATTAATTTATATTTGTTTTTATAAGTTTATCTCTAAAATCACTATGCCTGTAAATATTCTAGCATTATAGGACATTTTATAAACTTATACCATTGTTTTATCAGAGAAAGAATTCAGCTTGATGTGTTTTCTTTATATAATTGATGTATACAATTTACTTGGCTGCCTAAAGTTAATTACTGGTATACGGTAGATGTGTCTATAAAGTGTTTTTCTGGCCTCACTTGCCTCATGGAACAGACTGGGTGTAGCACTGTATAAGCTTCTGATTTATAATATATTGAAATTCTCCTGCTGCTTTTATGTAAGCTGTCTTGAAATAGAGTTTGTTTTACTCTTTTTGCACAAATACAAACAATAATACTCATTTCAGTATTGTCATTAATAGTCTTGAAAATTTCATCTCAAAGTTAATGCTGTTCAAAGATCATAACAGTAAGCATAAGAAAGGAAATATTTTGCTTGTGATATCCATTTGAATGAAAGCCAAAGTAATAAAATGACTAGTGTAACAAAATTTTTAAAAAATAAGACATAAAAATCTACTTTACTATAATATGAAAGGCACGATACCAAATAATTCCAGATTGATTAAAGAGAAGCCTACACAGGCAGAAACTGCCTGCCAATGCTGGAGACATGGGCTCTATCCCTTGGTCAAAATGATTCCCTGGGAAGGGAATTGCAACCCACTCCAGTATTCTTGCCTGGAAAGTCCCATGGACTGAGGATCCTGGTAGGCTACAGTCCATGGGGTCACAAAGAGTCGGACACGACTGAGCGACTTCACTTCACTCACAGTATTCTTGTCTGGGAAATCCCATGGACAGAGGAGCCTGGTGGGCTATAGTCCATGGAGTCGCAAAGAATTAGACACAACTTAATGACCAAGCGGGAGCACATGGTAAATTTACTATTAAGTTAATGTTCTTTTTCTCAATTGAATTAAATGAATTCAAGAAATATTTACTGAGCATCATCTATATTCTGGGTTGTATTCTGCACTCACGGTGCTTATATTTTAGTGGGAGAGAGTTAAGTAAACACACAAATACAGAAATTCATTTTGAGTTGGTAAGCATAAAAATACACAAATTTGTTTCAATGTTTTAAGAGAAATATAAAAGATGATGAACTGAAGGTTTGGGTTTTTTCTAATTTCCTATTCAGCCCCTCTTACAGAAAAGGAAAACATGATATACATGGGTTACAGGCAGGATATTTTTGCATCAGTGCCATAATGTTCCTCTCATTTTGGATTAAAACAATTTTGGGGTGCTTTCTTCTTTGTGAGTTATAACTTTTTATAATAAACTAGTTATCTCATAAGTAAAAGGTTTCTCTGAGTTCAGGGAGACACTTTAACAAGTTAATTGAGTTAATCCTTTGGAGTTAATTCTTAGGACTTCCAATCTATAGCCAGTGGGTCAGAAGCACGGGTGACAACTTGGTTTAGGGATTGGCATCTGAATTGTGTCTGTGAGTGAAGCCGCCTTGCAAGACCAAGACCTTAACCTGTGAGATCTGACACTATCCCCAGGTAGATAGTGTCACAATTGTGTTGATTTGTAGGACATCCACCTTGTTGGTGTCATAGAACTTCTTGGTGTGTGGGGAAACTCTTTCCACACATTAGAATTGGGTGCAGACTATTTAGTACCCGAATTATATTTAGTTCTTGGGATATTTCACCAAGAAGGAAAACACACACACACAAAGGCCACTGTCATGAGAACACGGTGTGAAGAATTTGAAAAAAAAGTAAAATATTTTGAGTATTATTTGTGTAATACCTTTCACACTGATTTTAAAATTGTGAAAAATTAGTCTTTAAGAGATTAATAGATAGGGATTTTCCAGGGTTGTTTTCCTGATCCTAGTCTGTTGCTTTTTTCTCCACAACAGGTTCTTATTTCCTGTGGTATTTTCCCCTCATTCTCTATGTGAGCGACATGTGCTTCTTTTATGTTGCTGTCACTGCTTCTCCTTTATCCATATGATTTTGTTTTCTTTTCTCCATTATGCCTCATTCTTCGGAAAGAAAAGCTGGGACATTCTAGCAGTTCTTGGACCACTAAGAATTAAATGGATGTTAAGGAAAAGGAAAATCATTTCTGTAATCATCTCCGGAGAGTAGAGATTATGATGGTTAAATCTGTATGAACAACAACTACAATTTTACTTTGTCTTTTCTATTCCTTGCTGCTGCTATAAACCTATGCAGGGCTATTAGTAAAACTTCCTCTTCCAGGCAAAGATATGTAAGGATATTAATGTAAAGCTAGCTCCAGGTAATTAATTAACTTTATTTATAAAAGAAATCGGGTTTATAAATGGACAAATACCCAAACATTCTGTTGTTATTCAAACTTCATTCACTTATATATAATGCTAAAATTCATTATACTAATCACCAAAAACCATTAGTTATTCCCTTTCTGACTTTTTCTTTAATTGTACTTTTTTGTTTTTTCCTCATTTATCCGTAAGACTATACCAGTATTCATACTGTTCATACTGTTCATGGGGTTCTCAAGGCAAGAATACTGAAGTGGTTACTGAAAGAGGAACTCCCCAGGTCGTTAGGTGCCCAATATGCTACTGGAGATCAGTGGAGAAATAACTCCAGAAAGAATGAAGGGATGAAGCCAAAGCAAAAACAACACCCAGTTGTGGATGGGACTGGTGATAGAAGCAAGGCTCAATGCTGCAAAGAGAAATATTGCATAGGAACCTGGAATGTTACATCCAAGAGTCAAGGCAAATTGGAAGTGGTCAAACAGGAGATGGCAAGAGTGAATGTCAACATTCTAGGAATCAGCAAACTAAGACATACTGGAATGGGTGAATTTAACTCAGGTGACCATTATATCTACTACTGTGGGCAGGAATCCCTTAGAAGAAATGGAGTAGCCATCATAGTCAACGAAAGAGTCCAAAATGTAGTACTTGGATGCAATCTCAGAAACGAAAGAATGGTCTCTGTTCATTTCCAAGGCACACCATTCAATATCACGGTAATCCAAGCCTATGCCCCAACCAGTAATGCTGAAGAAGCTGAAGTTGAATGGTTCTATGAAGACCTACAAGACCTTTTAGTACTAACACCCCAAAAAGATGTCCTTTTCATTATAGGGGACTAGAATGCAAAAGTAGGAAGTCAAGAAACACCTAGAGTAACAGGCAAATTTGGCCTTGGAGCATGGAATGAAGCAGGGCAAAGGATAATAGCCTTTTGCCATGAGAACGCACTGATCATAGCCAACACCCTCTTCCAACAACACAAGAGAAGACTGTACACATGGACATCACCAGATGGTCAACACTGAAATCAGATTGATTATATTCTTTGCAGCCAAAGATGGAGAAGTTCTATACAGTCAGCAAAAACAAGACTGGGAGCTGACTGTGGCTCAGATCATGAACTCCTTATTGCCAAATTCGGACTTAAGCTGAAGAAAGTAGGGATAATCACTAGACCATTCAGGTATGACCTAAATCAAATCCCTTTGACTATACAGTGGAAGTGAGAAATAGATTTAAGGGACTAGATCTGATAGACAGACAGCCTGATGAACTATTGACGGAGGTTCGTGCCATTGCACAGGAGACAGGGATCAAGACCATCCGCGTGGAAAAGAAATGCAAAAAGGCAAAATGGTTGTCTGAGGAGGCCTTAAAAATAGCTGTGAAATGAAGAGAAGCACAAAGCAAAGGAAAAAAGGAAAGATATTCCCATTTGAATTCAGAGTTCCAAAGAATAGCAAGGAGAGATAAGAAAGCCGTCCTCAGCGATCAATGCAAAGAAATAGAGGAAAACAACAGAATGGGAAAGACTAGAGATCTCTTCAAGAAAATTAGAGATACCAAGGGAATATTTCATGCAAAAATGAGCTCAATAAAGGACAGAAATGGTATGGACCTAACAGAAGCAGAAGATATTAAGAAGAGGTGGCAAGAATAGACAGAAGAACTGTACAAAAAAGATCTTCACTACCCAGGTAATCACAATGGTGTGAGCACTCACCTAGAGTCAGACATCCTGGAATGTGAAGTCAAGTGGGCCTTAGAAAGCATCACTATGAACAAAGCTAGTGGATGTGATGGAATTCCAGTTGAGCTATTTCAAATCCTGAAAGATGATGCTATGAAAATACTGCACTCAATATTCCAGCAAATTTGGAAAACTCAGCAGTGGCCACAGGACAGGAAAAGCTCAGTTTTCATTTCAATCCCAAAGAAAGGCAATCCCAAAGAATGTTCAAACTACTGCACAATTGCACTCATCTCACATGCTAGTAAGGTAATGCTCAAAATTCTCCAAGCCAGACTTCAGCAATACTTGAACCGAGAACTTCCAGATGTTCAAGCTGGTTTTAGAAAAGGCAGAGGAACCAGAGATCAAATTGCCAACATCCATTGGATCATTGGAAAAGCAAGAGAGTTCCAGAAAAACATCTATTTCTGCTTTATTGACTATGCCAAAGCCTTCGACTGTGTGGATCACAATAAACTGTGGAAAATTCTGAAGGAGATGGGAATACCAGACCACCTGACCTACCTCTTGAGAAACCTATATGCAGGTCAGGAAGCAATAGTTAGAGCTGGACATGGACCAACAGACTGGTTCCAAATAGGAAAAGGAGTATGTCAAGGCTGTATATTGTCACCCTGCTTATTTAACTTATATGTAGAGTACATCATGAGAAACACTGGGCTGGAGGAAGCACAAGCTGGAATCAAGATTGCCAGGGAGAGATATCAATAACCTCAGATATGCAGATGGAACAACCCTTATGGCAGAAAGTGAAGAGTAACTAAAAAGCCTCTTGATGAAAGTGAAAGAGGAGAGTGAAAAAGTTGGCTTAAATCTCAACATTCAGAAAACTAAGATCATGGCATCTGGTCCCATTAGCTCATGGGAAATAGATGGGGAGACAGTGGAAACAGCGTCAGACTTTATTTTTTGGGGCTCCCAAATCACTGCAGATGGTGACTGCAGCCATGAAATTAAAAGATGCTTACTACTTGGATGGAAATTTATGACCAACCTAGATAGCATATTAAAAAGCGGAGATATTACTTTGCCAACAAAGGTCCGTCTGGTGAAGGCTATGGTTTTTCCAGTGGTCATGTATGGATGTGAGAGTTGGACTATAAAGAAAGCTTAGTGCCAAAAAATTGATGCTTTTGAACTATGGTGTTCGAGAAGATTCTCGATAGTCCCTTGGACTGCAAGGAGATCCAACCAGTCCAAACTTAAGGAGATCAGTCCTGGGTGTTCATTGGAAGGACTGATGCTGAAGCTGAAACTCGAATACCTTGGCCACCTCTTGCGAAGAGTTGACTCGTTGGAAAAGACCCTGATGCTGGGAGGGATTGGGGGCAGGAGAAGGGGACGACAGAGGATGAGATGGCTGGATGGCATCACTGACTAGATGGGCATGAGTTTGAGTAAACTCTGGGAGTTTGTGATGGACAGGGAGGTCTCGTGTGCTGCAGTTCATGGGGTCGCAAAGAGTCGGACACGACTGAGTGACTGGACTGAACTGAACTGAACTGAACACCAATATTCAAGGTTAGCTTTCAAAACGAATAACATTGGGTTTCATTGCAAGAGCTTTTTCACTCCTGGGTAATTTTAAACAATACTACTCTCTATAGCTTGATTCATCTAAACAAGATATGCTGCTGTGATGGTGGTAGTCAATTATCTTTTCAGAAATTTAATCGCATTTCTCAAAGATTATATACATAGGCTCCTGAATCCATTATGAAGACCTAAGCATTTCTTATACTCGAGCAATTTCAGAATGAATGATTTAGTCATGTTTGATATTCATCTATGTGACATTAAAACAGCTATGTCTAAAATTTGAATACATTTAAAGCAACCTAAAGCCTAAGGCTCTGTAAGTTTTATGTCATTACTACATAGTATAAATACTGAAGTAAATTTTGCAGAAAGATTTAAGCTGAGAAAGACTTAATAATCATGTGGTTGAATTATTTCCAATCATTTTCTAACTTGAAGTGGATATCCAATTTCTTTATGACATTTTGTCACCTATGGACACCAAGACATTGAATGTACCTTCAGTTCAGTTCAGTCGCTCAGTCATATCCGACTCTTTGCGACCCCGTGAATCGCAGCACGCCAGGTCTCCCTGTCCATCACAAACTCCTGGAGTTTGCTCAAACTCATGTCCATTGAGTCAGTGATGCCATCCAGCCATCTCATTTTATGTCGTCCCCTTTTCTTCCTGCCCCCAGTCAGAGTATTTTCCAATGCATCAACTCTTCACATGAGGTGGCCAAAGTATTGGAGTTTCAGCTTCAGCATCAGTCCTTCCAATGAACACCCAGGACTGATCTCCTTTAGGAAGGATTGGTTGGATCTCCTTGCACCTTAGAGGTTACCTAATGGTCTTACCTGGTGGCTCAGACAGTAAAAAATCTGGCTGCAATGCAGGAGACCGAGGTTTAATCCCTGGGTCAGGAAGATGCTCTGGAGGATGGCTACCCACTCCAGTATTCTTGCCTGGAGAATTTCATGTACAGAGGAGCCTGGCAGGCTACAGTCCATGGGGTCACAAGGAGTTGGACACGACTTAGTGACTAACATGCTTTCAGTGCAAAAGTACTCTTTATATGTACATATATATATATATATCTTAGAGGGGAAAATTCAGCTGCTGTTTGAAAAAGATTCAGTAACAAAGAACTCTGTCTCAGTGTGGTCTATTCCATTGTTCTAGTTTGTGGAAAATTCTTCAATCTTTATCTCATTGCTTTATGAGTTCAAGTTAAATGTAGGCCAGAGAATTTCTTTGGTTGAAAGGGATGAAAAGCTCCATTTCTTTAAAAATATTTGGTTTAGTGAAAGTTGTTGTTAGATTAAGTGAAAGCTGAAATGCAACACTTTATATAAATATCCTAATGGCTATAGAGTTCAATTATCTTATTCCATAAGCTTTTAAAGTTTTTGGGCATGCTTATACATGTCCACACCTAGTTAGAAGTAAGCTTTGTTAACATGAAATCAGATATCAATAGGGAGTTCATGGAAATAAATTGTCTCCATTATCAAATAAGTTTGGGAAATACAAAATCTTTTGTTAATGTACGCTATACCCAATGATTCATAAGACACATTCACATATAAAAGACTTTATATGGACCTGAAGCCTACCTAAAATTTGTTTAACTGATATTTCCAAAATGTACAAAAAGTGCTTTTAAAGATATAAATAATTATTAGCAGCTGGCTAGACACTCATGAAATTTGGGAAATACTGTTTATTTGGTTACTTTATCTGCCCACTCTAGGCACCGGTATGTTCACTCCAGTTGTCAGATGGACTATTTCAGATCTCTTCTAAATATAACATGGGAAGAGATTATTCAAAATAGAAATTCATAAAGATTAAACAAAATCAATTGAGAATGATTGTTTCTTCACAGTAGATGGAGAATAATGTATAGTTCTCTGTTTTGTTAACATAACATTGAGACAAGTTACCTAGAATATGATCAAATTAAAGATAAGCCTCTTTCAGATCTGGTTTCCTTGGTGTGTATGCCCAGAAGTGGGATTGCTGGGTCATATGGCAGTTCTATTTCCAGCTTTTTAAGAAATCTCCACACTGTTTTCCATAGTGGCTGTACTAATTTGCATTCCCACCAACAGTGTAAGAGGGTTCCCTTTTCTCCACACCCTCTCCAGCATTTATTGCTTGTAGACTTTTGGATAGCAGCCATCCTGACTGGCGTATAATGGTACCTCATTGTGGTTTTGATTTGCATTTCTCTGATAATGAGTGATGTTGAGCATCTTTTCATGTGTTTGTTAGCCATCTGTATGTCTTCCTTGGAGAAATGTCTGTTGAGTTCTTTGGCCCATTTTTTGATTGGGTCATTTATTTTTCTGGAGTTGAGCTAGAGGAGTTGCTTGTATATTTTTGAGATTAATCCTTTGTCTGTTGCTTCGTTTGCTATTATTTTCTCCCAATCCGAGGGCTGTCTTTTCACCTTGCTTATAGTTTCCTTTGTTATGCAAAAGCTTTTAAGTTTCATTAGGTCCCATTTGTTTATTTTTGCTTTTCTTTCTAAAATTCTGGGGTGTGGGTCATAGAGGATCCTGCTGTGATTTATGTCAGAGAGTGTTTTGCCTATGTTCTCCTCTAGGAGTTTTATAGTTTCTGGTCTTACATTTAGATCTTTAATCCATTTTGAGTTTATTTTTGTGTATGGTGTTAGAAAGTGTTCCAGTTTCATTCTTTTACAGGTGGTTGACCAGTTTTTCCAGCACCACTTGTTAAAGAGGTTATCTTTTTTCCATTGTATATCTTTGCCTCCTTTGTCAAAGATAAGGTGACCATAGGTTCGTGGATTTATCTCTGGGCTTTCTATTCTGTTCCATTGATCTATATTTCTGTCTTTGTGCCAGTACCATACTGTCTTGATGACTGTGGCTTTGTAGTAGAGTCTGAAGTCAGGCAGATTGATTCCTCCAGTTCCATTCTTCTTTCTCAGGATTACTTTGGCTATTTGAGGTTTTTTGTATTTCCATACAAATTGTGAAATTATTTGTTCTAGTTCTGTGAAAAATACCTTTGGTAGTTTGATAGGGATTGCATTGAATCTATAGATTGCTTTGGGTAGTATAGCCATTTTGACAATATTGATTCTTCCAATCCATGCACCCCAATGTTCATCGCAGCACTGTTTATAATAGCCAGGACATGGAAGCAACCCAGATGCCCATCAGCAGACGAATGGATGAGGTAGCTGTGGTACATATACACCATAGAATATTACTCAGCCATTAAAAAGAATTCATTTGAATCAGTTCTAATGAGATGGATGAAACTGGAGCCCATTATACAGAGCGAAGTAAGCCAGAAAGATAAAGACCATTACAGTATACTAACACATATATATGGAATATAGAAAGATGGTAACGATAACCCTATATGCAAAACAGAAAAAGAGACTCAGATGTATAGAACAGACTTGTGGACTCTGGGAGAAGGCGAGGGTGGGATGTTTCAAGAGAACAGCATTGAAACATGTATATTATGTAGGGTGAAACAGATCACCAGCCCAGGTTGGGTGCATGAGACAAGTGCTCGGGCCTGGTGCACTGGGAAGACCCAGAGGGATCGGGTGGAGAGGGAGGTGGGAGGGGGGATGGGATGGGGAATACATGTAAATCCATGGCTAATTCATTTCAATGTATGACAAAAACTACTGTAATGATGTAAAGTAATTAGCCTCCAACTAATAAAAATAAATGGAAAAAAAATAAATAAAGATAAGCCTCTCCCAGGAACTGATGAAATTCATAGCTATCTATAACTAAAGGAATTAGTTCTGTTCTGTCTAGTCTATTTTCATTATGTCTTTTGATAATGTTTGGCCAACAATGTGCAAATGAGTGCCCCACACAAGCTCTGTTGCCACTTTTGATTTTATTAATCTATCCAATTAGAGGAAAATGCACTTCATTTTTGTGACTGTAATAATCTGTGCTCAATTTATCTATTTACTTTTGTGAGTTCCCCCATTCCTCTATCCTCCCTGGATTGTAAACTCCTTTATTATTTTGAACTAGAGAATTATAGGATTTTTATTTTTCATAAAATTTGTAATAATTTACTGGGAAATATCATAGTGTTGTTTTTGGACAAGTATGCCTCCTGCCAGACAAATTTTTTATTCTTTTAGTTTGCATAAAATATATAGTAATTACATTTTAAATATATGGTGATTACATTTTAAATTTAAATCTAAATTATTTATAATCCAGAAAAATATGCCCAATATTTTCTTAATAATGTGATATTCGACTATATTTTAGAATTTCTGCTACTCCTTTCTGAACACATCTTCTCTATCTCTTAGAGATGGCTAATATAGATTTGGTGTTTAAATTCGCATACATTTCTTTATAATTTGCTATATATGTATAGATCCCTAAGAATTCTGCAAAATTGCATATTTCATATAGAAATAGGTTATACTGGATGCTTTTTCTTAAACTGCTGTTAGCATAATACATTTGTGAGATTTATTCATGTTTATACATATAGTTCTCGTTCATTTGCTTTTACTACTATGTAGTAATAGTTGTATATATTTGCAAAAATGTGAACTATTTCTCTCCATAAAACAGTAAGTTTTATTAAGTTTTTCAATTTTTCCTTTTCTAATTTGTGTGTGTGTATGTATATATTATATTATATATATATATATTTGTTATTTACAAACATGCCATTTTAATGTCTTGTGCATATCTCCTTGTGTACATGTGTCAGAGTTCTATTTAAAGTAAAATTATAGGATTGTGATGTATGTATTCAAATGGACAGCATATGTTCAAAATGGCAACATTATCATGAAATTATTTTCTATATAATGTATTTTATATTCCAAGTCTAAAACCTGCCTTTGCCTACAAACAAAAGTGTTCATCGCAGTCTTCTAACTCACTCCTCCCATACTTGTGAGAATGAATGCTCTTGACCAGACTGCCTTGAAAAATGCCAATGACTCCCACCAGAATTCTTTAAAAAACAATTAAATAAAGCATATTAGACAATTATATTGACAAAATATAATCTATATTTTTATTATCAATAAAAAATAATTATGAACATGGGGCTTATATGTCCCAACATTACTTATCTGAATAACTGAGGAAGAACAAAACCAAGGAACTTCCAAACTAAAATAACTTCCCTTGAAAAAACTTTTCACATATTTTATTTAAAACTAGTTTGTTAACCCAAAACCTAATGTAACCTAATGCAAAAGAAAAGGGGCATTTTTGGAAGTTGCTTCTGAAAGTTTCAGGTTCCTTCAAAAAGAGGTTTTTCTGTACCTGGTGCTTGTCTGTATTGAGTTCTTAGTAAATTAGATATTGAACAAAATCTATGATTTGTGTGCACTTAGTATAACTATTTAGTCTTTGCTGTGAACACAAGATCTAAATCTGTTTTTTTACTATTTAGGCTGTCTTCTGATCATTATGACTTATACTTTCCTGTGCATTATGCAATTTTTATTGTAAAATCATAATTGATTACCATTTACGTGTGATAAACCTAGAAAATCTGAATAGTCTTATATATTTTAATGAAATTCAATCCATAATTTAAAACTGTGCAAGTACAAATAAAATACAGACCTAGATGGATTCTGCTATAGATTGAATAATTTTGCCCCCCAAATTGATATATTGAAATCCTAACACCTAAAGTAACGGTGAGGCCTTTGGAAAGCAATTAGGCCATGACGGAAAAGGACTCATGAAAGGTATTAGTGCCCTTATAAATGATACCCCAGAGAACTCTTTCAGTTCTTCTGCCATATGAGGGCACAGTGAGAAAGACAAAATTTTGAAAAATTAAGAGCATCAGTGAATCACGGACAACTTAAACTGACCTAATATATATGTAATTAGAGGAGAGGAGGGAGAAAGGAACAGAAAAAAAAAATGTTTAAAGAATCAATGCTGAAATATTTTGCAAAGTGGTGAAAACAATAAACCCACAAATAAGTTCAACGAACCCAAGCACAAGAAAAAGATTTTAACTACACAAGCACATCTAATCAAATTCCTTAAAACCAATGATAAAGACAAGCAGCCGGGGATAAGGGCACCTTATACACAAAGGGCTTCCCTGGTGACTCAGCTGGTAAAGAATCCGCCTGCAATGCAGGACACCTGGGTTCAGTCCCTAGGTTAGGAAGATCCCCTGGAGAAGGAAACAGCTACCCACTCCAGTATTCTGGCCTGGAGAATTCCATGGACTACAATCCATGGGGTTGCAAATTGTCAGACACGACTGAGCCACTTTCACTTTCATACACAGAAACAAAGATAAAGATGGCAAAAAATTTCTTGTCATAAACAGTGCAAGTCAGAAGGCAGTGTTTAAAATACTGAAAAAGCTATCAGCAAAAATATCTTTCAAAATAAAGGATAAATAAAGAAATTTTCAGACATACAAAATACTGAAAGAATCATCACTAGCAGACTTACTCGATAAGGGATGTTAAGGAAAGTTCTGGAGACAGAAGGGACATGACACCAGATAGAAAATATAGTTTCTAGGTATACTGACTAAAATGAAACCCATGTATGTTCCTGTGGTGGTCCTAGGAATTCATCAACATCCTAAATGAGATTTTAAAAGGTTGATTCACTGCTGTGAAGCCCTGTGGGCTTTGACAAATGTATTGTGTCATTTATCCCATGGTACAGTACCATACAGAATAGTTTCACCATCCTAAGAAATTGTCTGTGCTTTACCTATTTGCCGTACCCACCCTGCACCCCTGACAACCACTGATTACTTTATCAGCTCCATAATTTTGTTTTTTTTCCAGAATGTCATATAATACTAATCAAATAGTATATAGCCTTCTTAGACTGAGGTCTTTCCTTTAAAAATATGAATTTTAGATGCCTTATGATGTTGCATGGATTGATATCTAATTCCTTTTCATTGTTAAATTGTAGCATACTGTATGGATATACCAGGTTTGTTTCAATCATTCACCTGTTGAAGGACATCTTGCTTGATTGGGGATTATTAATAAAGCTGCATTCATATGCAGGTTTTAGTGTGGATAAAAGTTAATTAATTACTTATGAGTACAATTGCTGGATCATATGATAAGATTATTCTTAGGTGAATCAGTTCAGTTCAGTCACTCAGTCATGTCTAACTCTTTGCTGCCTTATGGACTGCAGCACACCAGGCCTCCCTGTCCATCACCAACTCCTGGAATTCAGTAAAACTCATGTCCATTGAGTTGGTGATGCCATCCAAACATCTCATCGTGTCGTCCCCTTATCCTCCCACCTTCAATATTTCTGAGAATCAGGGTCTTTTCCAATGAGTCAGTTCTTCACATCAGGTGGCCAAAATATTGGAGTTTCAGCTTTAGCATCAGCCCTTCCAATGAACACCCAGGACTGATCTCTTTTAGGATGGACTGGTTTGATCTTACAGTCCAAGGGACTCATGAGTCTTCTAAAACACCACAGTTCAAAAACATCAGTCCTTTGGTGCTCAGCTTTCTTTATTGTCCAACTCTCACATCCATACCTGGCTATTGGAAAAACCATAGCTTTGACTAGATGGACCTTTGTTGGCAAAGAAATATCTCTGCTTTTTAATATGCTGCCTAGGTTGGTCATAGCTTTTATTCCAAGGAGCAAGTGTCTTTTAATTTCATGGCTGTAGTCACCATCTGCACTGATTTTGGAGCCCAAAAATATAAAAAGTCTGCCACTGTTTCCCCATCTATTTGCCATGAAGTGATGCCATGATATTAGTTTTCTGAATGTTAAGTTTTAAGCTAACTTTTTCACTCTCCTCTTTCACTTTCATCAAGAGGATATTTAGATCTTCTTTGCTTTCTGCCATAAGGGTAATGTCATCTGCATATCTGAGGTTATTGATATTTCTCCTGGCAATCTTGATTTCAGCTTATGCTTCACCCAGCACAGTGTTTCTTATGATGTACTCTGCATATGTTAAATAAGCATGGTGCCTATATACTGCCTTGACATACTCCTTTCCCAATTTGGAACCAACTTGTTATTCACTCTCCAGTTCTAACTGTTGCTTCCTGACCTGCATACAGATTTCTCAAGAGCCAGATCATTTGGTCTGGTATTCCCATCTCTTTCAGAATTTTCCACAGTTTATTGTGATCCACAGAGTAAAAAGCTTTGGCATAGTCAATAAAGCAGAAGTAGATATTTTTCTGGAATTCTCTTGCTGTTTTGATGATCCAATGGATGTTGGCAATTTGATCTCTGGTTCCTCTGCCATTTCTAAATCCAACCTGAACATCTGGAAGTTCACGGTTCACGTACTGTTGAAGCCTGGCTTGGAGAGTTTTGAGCATTGCTTTCCTAGCACGTGAGATGAGTGCAACTGTGCGGTAATTTGAACATTCTTTGGCATTGCCATTCTTTGGGATTGGAATGAAAACTGACCTTTTCTAGTCCTGTGGCCACTGCTGAGTTTTCCAAATTTGCTGGCATATTGAGTGTAGCACTTTCACAGCATCGTCTTTTAGGATTTGAAATAGCTCAACTGGAATTCCATCACCTCCACTAGCTTTGTTTGTAGGGTGAATAAACAGTGCAAAACTGTCTTTCATTCTCACCAACAATGAATGACAGTTCCTATTGCTTCAGGTTCTCACCAGCAATTGATTTTGTTGGCTTTAGGGTTTTAGTTATTGTCATAGATGTGCAGTGGTATGTCGTTGTTGTTTTCATTTAATTTCTCTAAAGACAAATGATGTTGACCATCTTTTCATGTGTTTATTTTCCATTTGCATAATTTCTTAGATGACATATCTATCTTTTGCCCAATTTTTAATTAAGTTTCTTATTGTTGATTTTAAAGAGCTCCTTGTATATTTTGGATACAATTACTTTTCTTGGATACTTGGGTTGCAAATATTTCTCCCAGTCTGTGGCTTGTCTTTTGGCTCTCTTAATAGTGTCTTACACAGAACAAGCATTGCTAATTTTAATGAACTCCAACTTGTCAATTTTTTTTCCATAGATGGTGCTTTCTCTGTGTATCTAAAAACTCATACCCAAACAGACTGTTACACAGATTCTCTTTTATAAATTCTTTTTGAAGTTGTATAGATTTGCATTTTACACTTTAGTGTAAGATATGAGCTTTATCTTTTTCTATATGGACTTTCATTTCCCCCAATATCTTTTATTGAAAAGACTATTGCCTTATTTTGTATATATTTTATACTTCAATGA
This sequence comes from Odocoileus virginianus, assembly GCF_023699985.2. Lineage (NCBI taxonomy): Eukaryota > Metazoa > Chordata > Mammalia > Artiodactyla > Cervidae > Odocoileus > Odocoileus virginianus. The sequence goes on from NC_069698.1 coordinate 14,846,614, forward strand.
ATTTCTGAAAAAAGAAAAATTTGAAACCATAAATGAAAGTTAACTAACTTAAAATTTTCAAATTTGCATTTAATGAAGTGCATCAGAAACATCTTGGAAAAAGTTAATAAGATGTTGGAATGAAGACACTTATATTGTCTAAAGCTGATGAGGAATTAATATCTGTAACATATTAGAAAACAGAGGATTGTAATCCCCAAACTGTGAAATGCTATATGCAGCAATTCATGGAAGTGAAACCTCAAAATATTACATAAAATATTGATATAATAAAAGAAGTGATAATTAAAATTGCCAATGGGTTAAACCTGAAGATGCCAGAAATCTGAATGATGCCAAATGTGTAGGGATACAGTGTTACAAATATTACCAAGTCTTGCATCAGGTTCTGGGACAAGCTCTGGCAACTATCAAGTAACATTGATTGTGTGCCTTTCCCATCTAGGACCTAACTTTACTCCTGGATATTATTCAATAGAAATTCTAACATGATACGATGAAGAGGCACACGTGAGGATATTCACTGTCCTATTCTTTGTACTTTCAGTAAATCAAAAGGAATGGGGGAAATATACTGATTTCAAACCTTACAGTATTTTGCAGAGATTTGAAACAGCCAATTGTGTGTTATTCTAGCTGTGCACAAAGCAAGACACATAGTCTTTAATGAAACCAACAAGGAAAACCATGATGTGCACAACAGTGTCATATGTATAAGTGTAAGCTTATACTCAAAATACAACCTATATTTTGGAAGAAGACATATGAGTCAAAAGATGTACATAAAACTAAGATCACTGTGATGGTGACTGCAGCCATGAAATTAAAAGATGCTTGCTCCTTGGAAGAAAAGCTATGATGAACCTAGACAGTGTATTAAAAAGCGGAGACATCATTTGCCGACAAAGGTCTGTATAGTTCAAGCTTTCCTGGCAGCTCAGAAGATAGTCTACCTGCAATGCAGGAGACCCAGGTTTGATCCTTGGGTCAGGAAGATCTCCTGGAGAAGGAAATGGCAACCAATTCTACTAGTGTTGCCTGGAGAATTCAATGGAAGAATGAGCTTGGCAGTCTGCAGTACACGGAGTCACAAAAAGTCAGACATGACTGATCAACTTATCACTTCATGGTTTTCCCAGTAGTCATGTATGGGTGTAAGAGGTGGACCATGAAGAAGACTGAGTGCCAAAGAATTGATGCTTTTGAACTGTGGTGTTGGAGAAGACTCTTGAGAGTCCCTTGGACAGCAAAGAGATGAAACTAGTGAATCCTAAAGAAAATCAACCCTGAGTATTCTTTGGAAGGACTGATACTGAAGCTGAAGCTCCAGTACTTAGGCCTCCTGATGTGGAGTCAGCTTCTGGGAAAAGACTCTGATCCTGGGGAAGATTGAGAGCAGAAATTGAAGGGTTTGGCAGAGGATGAGATGGTTAGATGGCATCATCAACTCAATGGACATGAGTTTGAACAAACTCCTGGAGATAGCAAAAGACTGGGAAGCCTGGTATACTGCAGTCCATGAGGCTGCAAAGAATCAGACACAACTAGATGGCTGAATAGCAACAACATGGCAACTCTATTTTTAGTTTTTGAAGAACCTCCAAAATCTCCGTAGTGGCTGCAGCGATTTATGTCTCCACCAACAGTGTAGGATGGTTCTCTTTTCTTAGGGTGAAAACATTAGTTTTAAAGCACTTATTAAATACTTACAACACACAGCGTTTTCTCATGTGCTTTAGAAAGCCATATACATTAGAATTAAGTTAAGGTGAGCGAGGGCTGAAAACAACAGTTTTTTTTTGATGCTTTTAATCCCATTCTCTCTTTGTTTCACTCTCTCAGTTCACTTCTTCCTCTTAAATTTTATCCACATCCCACACTAATTCCCAGACAAGGTTTTCTGAACTTCAACGGTGTTGATATTTTGTGCCAGGTAATTTTTGTTGTGGGAGAATACCTTGTACATTATATGATATTTGTCAGGATCCCTAGCCTCTATTCACCAGATGGGAATAACATATCCTTGTATATTTTGCCCCCAGCTTTGAAAACTAAAAGTTCCTCTGGTCATTGTCATATACCTCATGGATGGCCAAATCAGCCAGGTTGAGAACTTCTGCTAGACTGTTATCCATCTTCTGAGTTAGTTTTTAATTCTCTCAGTTATACATTCAACATGTGTCATATCAAATGTCAATAAATATCTCAACACACTTAATCTTTTCCTAGAGTATTTATACTCTCCTGATATATTCTCCTATTTTAAGTTATCACTACCATCTAGAAATGGAAAATTCTGCCCTATATCCCCATATCTGGCAGAAAACATATTTAGAAAGATTCTTCTGACCCTTTACAACACTTTCCAGTCAGTTTTATTCCTCTTTTATTTAAAAAAATTCCTCCAATTAAGGATCAAATTTTCTCATTATACTGTTATCTTTCTGTATTCTAATAGCTACTAATTTTCAAATCAATTCAAATTTTGAGAGGTGTGACACCTGCCCCTTTATTTAAACCCCAGATCACTCTAAAGGAGCATCAAAAACACAGATTATATCTAACCAGGAACCAAAACTACAGCAATCAAATTCCAGAGATCACAGTTTAGTCATACCACTGCATCCATTCATTCAATTTGTTCTATGAAATCTCTTCCTTTTATTTCTTTAAACCTGTCTTCTACATCCTCATACTTCAGTTCATCATTGCAAGCTCTCTTACTAAATACTTTCAACAGCACCATCCCCAGCCTTTGTCCCTGGTCTTATCCACTACTTTGTCCCTTCACTTTATCCATTGCTCTTCTGCCGGTGTAGTATTTATGGTTAGATTTAATTATAGTGCTTGAAAAGTTTTCTATTATGTCCCATTACCTTTAAAAATGAGACCCAACAACCTTAGGATGGCCATTTGAAGGCTTTTTGATTTGGTTTTTGTGTGACTGTGAGTTTATCTTCTATATATGATCTCCTTACATATAAAACTCAGCATTACAATTTGTCGTGAGGTTTTTCCTGATATTTATTTGTGCTATAATAATATGGTTTTGTTACATAAAATAAACCCTCAAACTTTAGTAGCTTACAACTATAAACATTTATTTCTCATGTATAAATGTGTGAGTTGACTTAGTCTCTTCTTTAGGCTGTAGTTTCTGACATCTAGGTTTTCTCTGCCTCCTTCTTCTGTCAACCAGTTTATTCTATCATGGACAGCCTATGAAAGTGATTAAAAATATATGATGCCTTTTAGCATAAATACTATTGTTTTACCCAATATGTAGTTAGTCAAAACAAGTCAAGTGGTCAAGCCCAGAGCCAAGGATTGGAGAAGTGTCTACTAACCAAGGTGACACAGCGAGTGTATGGATAAGGAAAGAGTGAAGAATTGGGCAAGAAAAAAACTCACTTTTATACCTCTGTGGGCTTTCCTATGGCTCAGATGGTAAAGAATCCATCTGCAATGCAGGCGATCAGGGTTCAACCGCTAGGTTGGGAAGATCCCCTGGACAAGGGAATGGCAACCCATTCTAGTATTCTTGCCTGGAGAACCCCTGGACAGAGGAGCCTGGTGGGCTACAGTTCATAGGGCCACAAAGAGTCAGACACGACTGAATGACTAATAATTTCTTTATAACTCTGTACTGCTTTCTCAATAATCACCCATCACTACCTTTGCAATATGGTAAAATGCTAATCACTATTCAACATGCAGTTAAATATTATTATCTCTGAAGCCTTCAAACAGGCAGACTAAATCGCACCCCCACCAGTTTTTGCTGCCATAATACTTTATACATTCTTTTTTTTTTTTTACAGACGTCCTATTAAATCATTAAAGTTCAGAAAGACTGTTTTTATCCACATATCTGACTCCTCCACTGAGTTTTTAGGAAGCCCTTTAGGTTACAGGATAGATATTCCCTTTGTCATTAGGCCTGTGGTGTACACCAAACAAAGCCATTGAAAGATTAGAAAAATTTAACTCTATTTATTTCATGTCATAGAGATGGGGAAACAGTGGAAACAGTGACAGACTTTATTTTGTTGGGCTCCATAATCACTGCAGATGGTGACTGTAGCCATGAAATTAAAAGAGGCTTGCTCCTTAAAAGAAAAGGTATGACCAAACTAAACAACATATTAAAAAGCAGAGAAATTACTTGGCTGACAAAGGCCCATCTAGTCAAAGCTATGGTTTTTCCACTAGTCATGTGTGGGATGTGAGAGTTGGACTATAAAGAAAACTGAGCACTGAAGAATTGATGCTTTTGAACTGGGCCATGGGAGAAGACTTTTGAGATCCCTTGGACTTCAAGGAGATCCAGCCAGCTAATCCTAAAGGAAATCAGTCCTGAATATTCAATGGAAGGACTGATGCTGAAGCTGAAGCTCCAATACTTTGGCCACCTGATGGGAAGAACTGACTCATTGGAAAAGACCCTGTTGCTGGGTCATATTGAAGGTGGGAAGAAAAGGGGATGACAGAGGATGAGGTGGTTGGATGGCATCATTGACTCGATAAACATGAGTTTGAGCAAGCTCCAGGAGTTGGTGATTCACAGGAAAGCCTGGCATGCTGCAGTCCATGGGGTCACAGAGTCAGACACGACTGAGCAACTGAACTGAACTCTTGGATGGATAAGATCTCTAGTCTTATCTATGAGTTATAAAAATCATTGTGGATAAGAAAGTAATAGGAAAAATAGAGAGGAACTTTTTTTTTCCTACTATAAGACACAAATTGATTATATTGTTCTTTAAGACTCTTAAAAATATATATATAGTTACTGTAGCCTTATTTTCAAACTCATAAACCAATTTCTAAGAAGAGGACATATTGTACAGTTGCAAAGAGAGGTTTGTATTGTGGAAGCTGCTCATATATGAATAAGATACTGGACATAATACATGTTAAACATTGAAGAGAGATAATAGCTGGAGCTTATGCTGAAACTGTATCTCTATCTTCATTACTTAATACCAATATCAATTCTTCTTACTAATCTTTAATTTTTATATAATCTCCAAAATAAAGTTAGAAAATAATCAAAGTCAGGGGAAGGTATCAATACTATTTAGACATTCTAGTCCATGTGTGTTAAAATAAAACAAGAAACTACATCTAGGTTGGTTTCCTTTGGAAAAATGGTTATATCTAGGTTACCAGAGATAAGAATAAAATTTAGATATGTGGTGCAATTACATTTATCACTGAAATAATCAACTGGCCCTGGAACTAAATGAGTACTAGTTAGATTCATGGGGGAAAAAGGGGAAAAAAGTTATTGAATTAGTATACTATATAAAAACATATATTGACTTTTTAACTTTTAATTTTAGACATAACTTAGTTTCACGTTTAAGCTCTACACTCAAAAGTAATTTAAAAATAGTCAAACTTCCAGAAATTCTTATTAGCACTACCAGTATTAAGGAGTATATGAGATATTTTAAATGTGTTTATTATTTTACTTCTTACTGTTATATAACTTTTTCTAAAACAAGACAACAAACTTTCTGTTTTCAAGTTTTAAGTAATAAAATAATATTTGCATCATATAAGCTCTTTTACTTGAATATTGAATCAGTGACTATGACTAAATAGATTACAGTCAGGCTACAAATCTATCAGAAAGTAAAATCAATATGAACCACAAAGTTACTAGATTTATGATTCAGACTAATTTATAGTGGTACACAGATGGCTAGTTACTATTGTAAAGTATTATACTTACTCATTATAAGATGAATATATTACAATTAGTTATTGATTTAGTCATACTTTCATAGGTTATTTTCTTTGCTACAAGTGAGATGTTATGATCATTCTCTCTTCCCAAAGCCCATATATTATAATCTTCAGCATATTGTTCCCTAGACAAATTTTAGAATAAATGTGGAGCAAAGAATTTTTCAGAATAAAATGCTGAATAAATTTTGCAACTCATCAAATCTATTAAAAAATTCTATTTCCTAAGGCAAATAAAGGGTTGATACAAACCAGAAGAATGTCATTATATGTAATTCTGAGGTTGAATATTTGCTATTGTAGTTGCTTTTATGATCATCATCTTGCTTCCATGGGCAAAATTTTCTAGTTCAGTGAGAACTGAATCCAAGATGTTTTACATTCTAATGTAAATGAAGAGAAAAAGAGATGCATATGTTGATATATTATTACAATGACCAGTATCTTAAGGTTTTACTGAAGCTCACAGGCAATGCTTTTCTATGAAAAGCTTGAAAGAAACTATGTAGTTTTATACATAGCTTACTTCAAATTTATTATGACTGAACAGCTTGAGAGAAGAAATGCTCTTGTAATAGAATAAATAACACTGGCTATTTCTTCCTGATGCATATGATTTCTATAATGATATTTCCTAATCTGGGTAGATCATTTTTATTCAACCTTTATAAAACTATACTTGCTATATATTTAACTACATTTGCTATAAAACTTAGTCAAGATTTTACACAGCATATCTGTGTAAAATATATGTAGTTCATTTGTGCGTACTATTAACACGTACATCTGATCAATGCGTCAAAATTTTTAAAAATGAAGGTTTTACTGTTACTCTTGCTTTAGATCTTTTGTTTGCTCTTTTCCTTCTTCCTTTCACTTCTTATAAATGTTTAGGCTTATTTTTAAGTGTTGTTATTTTTAAAAATGACATATAAATATATATATAATTTAATTTTAATATTTGTCAGTATTAGTAAATGAATTAATGCAATTGCTTAAGCAATAAGTAAATATAATTTACCAAGGGGTATATAAATTTATTTCAAAGATAAAATAATGTCTTCATAATAATTTAGAATCTCATCATTCAACATATTCTTAAATTATAGAAATGAGCATTGACAGTGTGAAATTATTTAAAGGTACAGACTTTAGTAAATCCATAGTGTTCAAAGATTTGATTATTTAGGAGATAATCTGATACAGGCCCTATTTCTAAATAAACCAGCATGTTAAGACTACAAGTAATATTGAATTATTTAGTTAGTTGTGGCTGTGCTGGGTCTTTCTTGCACACATTGTTGTGTGCTTTCTCTAGTTGCAGTGAACAGGGGCGGCTCTCTAGTTGTGGTAAGTGGGTTTTTCATTGTGGTAGCTTCTCTTGCTGGGGATCATGGTCTCTGGAGCATGTGGACTTTAGCAGTTGTGGTTCATGGGCTTGGTTGTCCTGTGGAATGTGGAATCTTCTCAGACTAGGGATCAAGCCCATCTTCTGCATTGGCAGGCAGATTCTTAACCACCAGACCACCAGGGAGTTCCGTTAATACAAAGTACTATTTGCAAACCATCTTTATTCCTATGATTTCTGTGAATGCCTCAGTTAGGATCATGATGCTTCTGAGTGTAATAGTATATACTGTTTCCTAGAACTACTCAACTTGTTCTCTGCCTCTATCAGAGCCTAGTGAGGACAAGCTACAGTTGGAGCAAGACTTACTCCCCTGCATGAGGATGGGCAGATGAAATACTTCATAAGACTAACTGTTCCAGAATTACTACCTAACACTTCAGCCTCTATTAAATGACTTTTCTTCACCTCTCTCTCCCACAAACTGAGAGAGTCTTGACCCACCTTGACCAAATACCCCTGAGAAAGGGAGCTGGGGTGGATGGCTTTGTAGTCCTATTGGCCACTCACCTTTAATATTTCATCAGTACAAAATATCTAGATATATTTCCCCAGAGTTCAACTTGATAGGAATGCTTCCCCATAGGGTGCAGAGTGGTAAGGTGATAATAACTGACCATCTATAAGACTCTGATATAGTTTTAAGCATTTTTTAATTTAATATTTAAAAAGCAAATCCAAAAATTTTCTGCTGATATTTACATAAACTAATTTGTATTTCATGTATTTATATAAAGAAATGAAAAGAAAAATAGGGTAAATTTTGTGATGACTCTTACAACTTCTGATTAGTATTAAATTTGTCATTTCCACTTATTTTCTATTGGCAGAAACTAACACAAGCAAGCCCTAGTTCACTGGGCCTGGGAAGCATTCTTATACTACAAATCACACAGTCAAAAATATCACAGGTTATGTTTGCATTCAAAAGTTGAAAAGTGCAAAAAGTCTTGAAAAAAGAGAACTGGACATTTGTGAACAGACCAAAAATTACTATATAGTCTTTGTGTTGGTGACAGAAACTTTTTGTTAAGAACAATGGTTGAAATTTTTTGTTTGGAAACAATTCTACAATAGTAAAGAATTTAAGTCACATATTTTTTGTAGATAAGCTCCAAGTTCAGACATTGCTTTTTTTGTGGCAACACGATTATTTAATATTACTGGAAAAAATTCTTAACTTAGAAGGGAGTTTCATACATAAATTAGTGTGGATTAAAAACTACACAATGTTTATCTCATTCACTGAAATTTTCAAAACTTATTCCTCATGAATGAATCATATATTTCTCTATATACCTAAATTATGTAATTAATATTGTGTATAATAAAATTGTATTTATGTAATATTATTATATTTTAAATTACCAATAGTATCTTCTTTCACAATACTTTTGCTGACATTGTTCATTAGATAATACAAGAGTTAACTATTCCCAGGCTATTATCAATTGCTAATCTTCAAACATTAAGGTGAAAACATATGGCTAAATATATTCTCTGCTGAGGTGCACAAAGGTTGGCCATGGTTCCAGTTCTGACAGATTAGATGCATATGTAAGTGAAAGTCAAATGGATATTTTTCTAATGCTCATTGATGAATGAGAGAAAAGTTACATTTACTTCTAACCCAACCTCATTCTTCAATTCATTCTTAAATTGAAGAAAGTAGGGAAAACCACCAGACCATTCAGGTATGACCTAAGTCAAATTCCTTACGATTATACATTGGAATTGAGAAATAGATTCAAGGAATTAGATCTGATAGGCAGAGTGCCTGGTGAACTATGGATAGAAGTTCATGACATTGTACAGGAGTCAGGGATCAAGACCATCCCCAAGAAAAAGAAATGCAAAAAAGCAAAATGACTGAGGAGCCCTTACAAATAGATGAGAAAAGAAGAGAAGCTCACGGCAAAGGAGAAAAGGAAAGATATACCCACTTGAATGCAGATTTCCAAAGAATAGCAAGGAGAGATAAGAAAGCCTTCCTCAGTGATAAGTGCAAAGAAATAGAGGAGGACAACAGAATGGGGAAGACTAGAGATCTTTTCAAGAAAATTAGAGATACCAAGGGAATATTTCATGTGAAGATGGGCTTAATAAATGGTATGGACCTAACAGAAGCAGAAGATATTAAGAAGAGGTGGAAAGAATATACAGAAGAACTATACACAAAAGATCTTCATGACCCAGGTTTTCATGATGGTGTGATCACTCACCTAGAGCCAGACATCTGGAATGTGAAGTCAAGTGGGTCTTAGGAAGCATCACTATGAACAAAGGTAGTGGAGGTGATGGAATTCCAGTTGAGCTATTTCAAATCCTGGAAGATGATGCTGTGAAAGTGCTGCACTCAATATGCCAGCAAATTTGGAAAACTCAACTGTGGCCACAGGTCAAGAAAAGGTCAGTTTTTATTCTGATCTGAAAGAAAGGCAATGCTAAAGAATGCTCAAACTACTGCACAATTGCACTCATCTCACGTACTAGCAAAGTAATGCTCAAAATTCTCCAAGCCAGGCTTCAACTGTATGTGATCCATGAACTTCCAGATGTTCAAGTTGGATTTAGAAAAGATAGAGGAAGCAGAGATCAAATTGTCAACATCTGCTGGATCATTGAAAAAGCAAGAGACTTCTATAAAAACATCTATTTCTGCTTTATTGATTATGCCAAAGCCTTTGACAGTATGGATCACAACAAACTGGAAAATTCTGAAAGAGATGGTAATACCAGACAACCTGACCCGTCTGAGAAATCTGTATGCAGGTCAAGAATCAACAGTTAGAACTGGATGTGGAACAACAGACTGGTTCCAAATCAGGAAAGGAGTACATCAGGCTGTACATTTTAACCCTGCTTGTTTAGCTTACATGCAGAATACATCTTGAGAAATGCTGGACTGGATGAAACACAAGCTGGAATCAATATCAATATCAATATCAATGTTAAATATCAATAACCTCAGATATGCAGATGACACCACCCTTATGGCAGAAAGCAAAGAACTAAAGAGCCTTTTGATGAAAATGCAAAAGAAGATTGAAAAAGTTGGCTTAAAGCTTAGTGTTCAGAAAACTAAGATCATGGTAACTGGTCCTATCACTTCGTGGAAAATAGATGGGGAAACAATGGAAACAGTGAGAGACTTTATTTTTGGGGGCTCCAAAATCACTGCGTATGGTGACTGCAGCCATGAAATTAAAAGATGCTTACTCCTTGAAAGAAAAGTTGTGAACAGCCTAGACAGCACTTAAAAAGCAGAGACATTACTTTGCTAATAAAGGTCCATCTAGTCAAAGCTATGGTTTTTCCAGTAGTCATGTGTGGATGTGAGAGTTGGACTATAAAGAAAGCTCAGTGCTAAAGAATTGAAGCTTTTAGACTGTGGTGTTGGAGAAGACTCTTGAGAGTCCCTTGGACAGCAAAGAGATCCAACCAGTCTATTCTAAAGGAAATCAGTCCTGAATATTCATTGGAAGGACTGATGCTGAAGCTGAAGCTCTAATACTTTGGTCACCTGATGCAAAGAACTGACTCCTTTGAAAGGTATCTAATGCTGGGTAAGACTGAATGTGGGAGGAGAAGAGGATGACAGGGAATTAGATGGTTGGATGGCATCACCGACTCAATGGACATGAGTTTGAGTAAACTCTGGGAGTTGGTGATGGAGAGGGAGACCTGGCATGCTGCAGTCCATGGGGTCGTAAAGAGTCAGACATGACTGAGTGGCTGAACTGAACTGAATTGAACAACCTCATTCCTGCTTCTGAATTTATTCAACATTCATCATGGTAGGATCTGAAGTTACATGCAACAATCGAATAAAAATATTGGTGAACAGAACAGAGATAAACATAGATCCTTGATGTGTAGAGTCTGCTTGAATGTTTGGAACAGACTACACCTGAAATTTCTTTTTATTTGAGGAAAAGTTTTACTTGCCCCCCACCTGGTTTAAACCCATGCTACTTTTATTCACTTTTACTCACACGCATTGTTATCTGGTATATTGTCTCAGGAACTATCAGAATTAAAACTCTCTTTGTGTCTATTAAAATTAAAATCATCTCTGTAAGCATTTGGCTTCTTTGCTGAAATCATAATTTCCACCAGTTTCTGAGAAACCATAACCTAATTCATTTCCATGGATGAATGTCTCTTCAAAAAATCACTCCTGTTGCAAATTTCCATATATATATGTAAAATACAGGTCTTAGAAAATAATTATTTTGTTACACAAATAATAGTAAGCTCATATCAAAATATTATCAATATGAATTCAATTTATTCAGAACTGTTTCTTTTTCTTGCTAGCTTTATATTAAGAAATAGAGATAAGCTTCGCTTCTAAGGAAGTTGATGATCGTGAATACAAGCATGGCTTTTTAGAAGCCCCTGGAATATTTTATAATTGCATTAGTAATATAAAAATACTCATGTACTCAAGTGTGTGATTTACAGCTTATTGATTTAGTGCTTGTTCAGCTATCACTGATGTATTTTCTTTGCCTGTAGTGATGTACAAATTGTGTCTTTTAAAAAGAATAATAGTTTTTACACAGTACAGAAAGTGGCCTCCTTCATTCTGCCAGTTGTTATCTAGATTAGGTTCAGTTTATATAGTGAAGCAATTCCAGTGGGTGAATTGGAATAATCTAGATGCTGTTTAAAATCCCAAACAATTTATCTTAAAATCAAAAGAAAAAAAGTGTTTTATATTTGTTTAGGACATTTATTCTTTTCAAAAGGCTTTCACATATATTACCTCATTGAATCTGAGAAAGATTTTATGTTTGTTTAAAATATTAACTGTTTTGTAAATGAGAAAATTGGGGTTCATAAATGCTGAGTAATTGCTAAAGCTCATCTTGATAGTAAGTGGCAAATCTAGGCATGAATTTCGAATTTTGACTCCAGCCTTATGATCTTTAAAAGGCAAAAATTTTGTGAAGAAATATTCTATAAGGTTTTAAAGATTTTCTGTTTGTCTTTTACTTTAAGCACTTTTGCTATGAAATCTGCTTGCAGGTCTTTTTGTGTTTACTCTCTGTGAAGTTTGTTGAGCTTGAGCTTCCTAGAAGTGCAGACTACCATTTCTCACTAAATTTGGAAATTTTTGTAGTGTTATTTTTTGAGGTGCCCACCTCCCCCTCCCCCATCAAGCTCTCTCTACCTTCTGATGTTCCCACTACCTGTATCTTGGGGCTCTTATTGGTTGCCCCATTTTTCTGAGACTTCCCTTTTTCCCTTGACTTGTATGATTTCTATCAATCTATCTTGAAGTGCATTTGTCCCTTCTTTAGACAGTTCAGGTTTACTATTTCATCTCTCTAGTGCATATTTTATTTCTGTTTTTATTTTTCAACATCATAATTTACATTTGGTTCCTTTTTATAATTCTTATCTCTTTATTGATATTGTCTGTTTGATACATTATTATCAGCATGCGTGCTGATTCACTTGGTAATGTCTGACTCTCTTCAGACCCCATGTACTGTAGCTTGCCATGCTCCTCTGTCAATGGAATTTTTGAGGCAAGAATACTGGAGTGGTTTTGCCATTTCTTTCTCCAGGGGAGTTTCCTGACCCAGAAATTGAATCTGTGTCTCTTGTGTCTCCTGCATTGGCAAGCAAATTCTTTACCACTGTGCCATCTTTATTTCATTAATCATGGTTTCCTTTAGTTCTGTGAACTTATTTATATCGATTACTCTAAAATCTTTTTCTGCCCAATCATTTTTTTGAAGGTTTAGAATATCAGCTTTATATAGTCTGTACCTCAGTTGTATTTGGTTGAAATTTTTATTCAAAGGCATTACCCATTAAAAATACTTGAGAAAATAATCTTTAAAAAATTTAAATTTCATACCTCAGATGAATTCTCTGATAGCCTTTTATCATTAAAAGGTATAATGCTTAAGGAAAATGTGAAAGCCAAAGCAAAAATAACAAACATAGGTTATGCAGTAATTTCTTTTTTAAATGAGAAGGAATGCCAAGACCACAGCTTATTTATTACCTATTGCCCTGTGCAGCTTTCAAAGGAGGCATGGTGCTTCAGACGGGGATAGGCTTGTTTGGCAATTTCTACTGCTTAGTATGCCATGTTCAGTTCACATCTAATGGATAGCACACAGCTTAAGCTGATTTTTGCACTGCCTCTGAGCAGTCAAGAGAACTGGTCTGCCCAATCTTACATGGGATGTATCTCACAATTGGCTGCTCTCTTTTCAGTGTATGGGTCATATTTTGCATGTCTTATTATATTTTTTGTTGTTGTAGGAAAGTGGACATTTTAGTTAATGTATTGTAGCAACTCTGAGTACTAGCCATTCCGCTCTGGGGTTATTATTTTTATTTGCTTACTTATTTGTTAGTTGTTAACTGAATTAATTTAGTGACATCAATTCAACTACCCCACCCACCCAATCCTCCACATCATGTTCACACATACTATTCAGCCCTAAGGTATTTCCTCAGGAAGCTGCACATTTGGGTATGCCAACAGTTACCCTGAGATGGAGCTGGCATTGATAGACCTCTCTCTGGCCACATCCAGGTATTAAGCTGTACTATATACGTGCTAAGGAGCTTCAGTTGTGTCCCATGCTTTCTGACCTTATGGGCTGTGGCCCACCAGGCTCCTCTGTCCATGGGGTTGTCCAGGCAAGAATACTGGAGTGGGTTGCCATTTCCTCCCCCAAGGGATCTTCTGGATTCAGGGATCTAACCCACATCTCCTGTGGTTCCTGCATTGCAGATGGATTCTTTACCACTGAGCCACCAAGAAAGCCCTTTAAACTACTGGTTGACAGCTGTTTCTGTATTATTTTCAAGTGGCCTGAGGCATATATTGCTCTTCAGTTCAGTTCAGTTCAGTTGTGTCCAGCTCTTTGTGACCCCATGGACTACAGCACACCAGGCCTACCTGTCCATTACCAACTCCCAGAGTTTACTCAAACTCATGTCCAATGAGTTGGTGATGCCTTCCAACCATCTCATCCTCTGTTGTCCCCTTCTCCTCATGCCTTCAATCTTTCCCAGCATCAGGGTCTTTTCAAAGGAGTCAGTTCTTTGCATCAGGTGGCCAAAGTATTGGAGCTTCAGCTTCAACAACAGTCCTTCCAATGAATATTCAGGACTGATTTCCTTTAGGATGGACTGGCTAGATCTCCTTGCAGTCCAAGGGATTCTCAAGAGTAGTCTCAAACACCACAGTTCAAAAGCATCAATTCTTTGGTGCTCAGCTTTCTTTATAGTCCAACTCTCACATCCATACGTGACTACTGGAAAAACCATAGCTTTGACTAGATGGACCTTTGTTGGCAAAGTAACATCTCTGCTTTTTAATATTCTTTCTAGGTTGGTCATAACTTTCCTTCCAAGGAGCAAGCATCTTTTAATTTCATGGCTGCAGTCACCATATGCAGTGATTTTGGAGCCCTCAAAAATATAGTCTCTCACTTTTTCCATTGTTTCCCCATATATTTGCCATAAAGTGATAGGACCAGTTGCCATGATCTTAGTTTTCTGAATGTTGATTTTTAAGGCAACTTTTTCACTCTCCTCTTTCACTTTCATTAAGAGACTCTTTAGGTCTTCTTCACTTTCTGTCATAAGGGTGGTGTCATCTGCAAATCTGAGGTTATTGATATTTCTCCCAGCAATCTTGATTCTAGCTTGTGCTTCAAAGCCCAGTGTTTCTCATGATGTACTCTGCATATAAGTTAAATAAACAGGGTGACAGTATACAGCCTTGACATACTCCTTTCCCCATTTGGAACCATTTTGTTGTTCCATGTCCAGTTCTAACTGTTGCTTCCGGACCTGCATACAGATTTCTCAGGAGGCAGGTCAGATATTCCGGTATTCTTATCTCTTTAAGAATTTTCCACATTGCTCTATAAACCAGTTTAGTCATATTTTGGCTTCTTTGAAGGTTGGTTTATTAGACCCATGTTTGACTTTTGTTCTGACTCCAGTGGGGGACTTCCTGCTATTACTAAGTATCTTTACACGGGAACTTCTTCACTTTGTTACAAATGAAGTCATTTCCTTCCTGAAGAGATTAGGACCTTTTGTATTGTATGGTCTGTTTCTTCCCCTAGGCAATATATGTTAGCCAGAGTTTGCATATATTTGGGGATGGAGACGGTGGTAAGCTTCTCTGAATGACACCACTGCTCTAGAAGCTTAGCAGTGAAGTTGGGGGTTGCTCTTAAGTTTGCCCTCACATCAAGTAATAAGCACAGAAGCCAGGGAAAAGGTAAATAGCGCCTCAGTATGCTCAGCATGCCACACACAAAGTAACGCTTCTATTCCACATGTCCTACCTTTCAACTGTACTCCCCCAAGACTTAACTTCAGTAACACATAGGGGCAGGTTGAGCAATGCTGGTATTCTGGTATGCCAGAAGAGAGTCATATCTGAGAGCCAGGAATAGAGCCAGTCCTGTCTTCTGGCCTGAAGTGGTCAGGAATGGTGTTTCCACCTCACTGCTTTGGGAGGAAGGTGAGAGGGAAAACCCTTGATACAAATAACATAGAGTCTTACCATGCTTATCAAACTTTTATAGATTTTCTTGAAGAGATATTTCTTCATGTGTCAATCACTCTTGAGACTATTGCAAGAGACTTTAAGTGGTTGTATTTTTTTTTATTTTTTACCAGTTTCACTGAAAAGTAGGTCAACAGTACTTCATATTTTCGTGTCATAAGTTGACCCCTCTACAATAATTTGGATATTTATTTGTAGATAGGCCTAAAGTGATATGAGATTTGCTAGTGTGATTAGAGGCTTAAAAAGCACTGCAATGAGTCATAGTTTCCCATACAGTTCTGATGTGAATGATGTAATTTGTTAACTTAGATATGCTTCTATGCTTTCAGTACAAGTGGAAATATTTAAAAATGTAAATAGAGTTTGAATCTGTGATTATAAATATAATATGCAAATTTCAAACTACTGATGGAAATTTAAATATTCTGAATCTTTTTTTCCGCAGAGAATGATGAATAAGGTAGGAGAAACCAATTTAAATAAATTATCCTAAGTGACAATAGATGTGAAAATCAGTGTTTTATGTATAAGTTTGATATTTTTTTCTTTCTCTAAACTTCAGCCAATGTTTAATCTTTAACTGATAATTACAATAATGAAGTATAGTCACAAGAATAAATTATTTTAAGATCAGATTAAGTAGATTTGGGAAATATATATTTTTGTAGATGTTAAATCTATTCTGATAAGTGTCCAGAAAAAAAGGCATCTGTTTTGAAGAAATAAAAGCAACTAAAAAAGAGTAATTTCTTAAAAGTTATTCAAGAGAACAATAGGATCTGATTTTTCTGACAGTTTTCTAGCTACAAATTTACTTTTATACATCAGGGTCTCAGGCATGTTTCAGTTTGCTAACATAAACATGTTCTAAACAATGCTTAGATACTTCAAAGATGAAGTATAAAAATAATTTTTCTATAAAGTTTTTCTATTGTTAAAAAGCAAAATTCAGCTGAGTAAATTTGAAGATCTAATTCACTTTATTCAACTAATCATGAATCAGGCAACATCCCATCTAGCAAGTAGAAAGGGGCTTCAAGGAGTTGTAAAAAGTGGGAGGTTTATGTAGGCAGAAAGAGGGTGGAACAGGAAGTTAAAAAATGGATTATTTAAAAAATAAAAGGATTATTTCAGGTTATCTTTCCTTAGGGGGGGGGCAGGGGGCCTTAGGGATATTACCTGGTGCTGATTAGTGTTTTCCAGACTGACTGGTTGAAAATGTCACTCCGTAGAGATGCTGCAGTTATGTTAGGCATTAAGTTATGGTGGGTCTTAGCACAAGTGACTCCATTTTGAGCTGGATATTTCTTCTTAACACTATTCTAGTTAACTTTTCATTTGAAAAACAACTAAAAATATTGTATAAGAAATTAAGTATAAAAATAAATAATGTGCATAGGTCTTACTATTTATATAGCATTTATATAATTTATTTAAGCTCACTGACAATCACATGAGTGATAACATTATGACATGTAATTTATTTATTTTCCAAGAAATGGTTACTCTTATTCAAACAACTAGCATTAATTGAGCAAGTTTTTCTGAAAGAGGCGCTATGCCAAGTTCCTGGGGGAAAAACATTTTAGAATAATATATTTCCCCCTAAATGAGCTAATAGTAACTGAAAGGTATAGCTATATAACCGACCCCTGTATAATGCAGGGTTAGGGTGCAGTTGAAGATCAGCATATCACGTTATGGCCCTTCCTCCCTATTCACATCTGCAGTTTCAACAAACCTCTGATCATGAGTACTGTAGTATGTATGTATTGAATAAAATCAATGTATAAATGGACTTGTACAGTTAAAACTCATATTGTTCAAGGGTCAACTTTATATAAAATTTGACTAGAGGTTAAAAGAAGCAATCAATGAATCTGAGTTTTGCGTATCGTTCTACTGTGACTGATGTGATTTGTTAACTTAGACATGCTTCTATGTTTTCAGTGCAGAAGAAAATATGTGAAAATATAAATAGAGCCTGAATGTCTGATTATAAATATAAATTTGCAAAATTTAAACTGTGGAAATGTAAATATCCTATAATTTGGTTTTGACAGAGGAGGATGACTTAGGTAGGACAAATCAATTTAAATAAATTATTCTAACTGGCAATAACTGTGAAAATCTATTGTCTTATGTGTGTATATATATAAATAGTCTTCTAACAATCTAACATTATAACTATCTTCTAAAAGGTAATCTGGCATGTTGCTTTACTGCTCAGAGAATTGGAAAAATATTTAAATAGAAATTCAGATAAAACTATAAATATTCTGTTTGTGGAAAATAGCACTTTGAATGATATTACACGTAATTTAAAGAAATATTTTCCCACTTTAGTTCTAAACTCATTGTCATTATAGAGCTAAAGATAAATTAGCATGAATCAAATGGATGACACCTAATAAAAGATTTTATTTTCAAATTCTCTAACAATAAAATTCCACTTTTCTATCAGAATCAATAAGCACATTAAAAAAATAAAACATCCCATTTTAAATCCAGCCCTACTTTGACCATACTTTAGAAAGTGAAAGTTGCTCAGTTTTGTCCGACTCTTTGCAACCCCACGGACTTATGCAGTCCATGGAGTTCTCCAGGCCAGAATACTGGAGTGGGTAGCCGTTCCCTTCTCCAGAGGATCTCCCCAACCCAGGAATCGAACCCTGGTCTCCAGCACTGCAGGCAGAATCTCCGCCAGCTGAGCCACCAGAAAAGCGTGGCACCCCACTGCAGTCCTCTTGCCTGGAGAATCCCATGGACCGAGGAGCCTGGTGGGCTCCAGTCCGCGGGGTCGCAAAGAGTGGGGCACGACTGAGCGACTTCACTTTCACTAAGCATTTATGGAGGATCAAGGGCTCAGACGTTCCTCTAGCATTTTCCTGTTCTTAAGCAAAAGGGAAAAAGGAAAAGAACACTCTCATACAGAGGTGAATGTCATCAGAGTGAATTCCGCCATTCTGGATGTGAGGCCACTTGGAAACAGAAGCAAGCCCGAGCGGCTCAGAGCCCTGCGTTGCTTGGGACAGGACCCAGGGTAGTTACCATCTACGAGCTGGGTCAGGAAAACAGGCATCCGAGTCCTGTCTGCACTGTGCATTGGCAGCAGAAGCCGGGGAACGATGATTTACTCTGCCAACCCTCAGCTTTGTTTATAAACATGGGATCATGCCTATCCCAAAGGATGCTGGAAAGATTAAATGAGATGTCCGCAAGTGTCCTAAAACTGTACACACGCGGGACTCATGCTTTTTGGGACTGTATTTAATTAACAATCTTGTGCATGTGGTAAAATCACATCCTTAACATGTAGGGAAAAGCTACAACTATGGTAGATCTTTTTTTGAGAATTTAAAAGAAACTAAAAAGAATTTTTTAATATCAAATCAATGTCTAACAGGCACATATAAAATAAAATATATGAATTTAATAATATAAATCATTTAACAGGTAGTTACAGTATTGCGTTTACTATGTGTAAAATACTGATCTAAAATGCTTTTCTTTATTAATACTCCCAATTCCATGTATTGTTGGAAATTTTAATGCAACCCTGTGCTGTAGTTTGTTCCAGTGCGATATCTAAGTTCAAGGAATATTTGACCTATAATCCTAAATTCCTCTTTTGTTCCGTCAGCCTTTGCTTCAGGGATAGTGTTCTCCTGAGGTCTAAAATAGGCTGAATTCTAGAAGAAAATAATGAGTTGAACAATGAAGCTTTTCTCCTAAGCCTCAGGAAAGATAAATTTCTAGCTGTTTCCATGTCCCAGATGTTGTTTGAATAGTTTCACATTAACTTGTCTAATAAGCACAACTAACTGCTTCCCTGGTGGCTCAGTGGTAAAGCGTCTGCTTGCAATGCAGGAGACCAGGGTTCGATCCCTGGGTTGGGAAGATCCCCTGGAGAAGGAAATGGCAACCCACTCCAGTACTCTTGCCTGGAAAATCCCATGGACAGAAGAGCCTGGTAGGCTACATTCCATGGGATTGCAAAGAGTTGGAGATGACTGAGCAACTTCACTTTCACTTTTCACTTTCAACCCTATGTGGTGAGACATGCTTACACCCATTTTAAAGGAGATGTTATGTGACTTTCTCAGGTCATGTAACTAGTCAGTCATGGAGTCCAGACTATCTGGCTTCAGACTCCTTACTTTTTCTTTTTCACTGCACAGACTGTGAACTTGTAGCGTATATTTCTGTAGTTCTGAATGCCTTCATTTCTTATCACTTTGGAAGTCAAGCTGATCTTTTCATGACTCCACTTTCCTTTTTTAAATTTTTTAATGTGATAGTTACTTAAATAAGGAGGGGAGAATAGCTTCTCTCATGTTGCCAACTGTAACCTAACTCCTCCTACACAGTTTCTAAATGATGAAGTAGAGAACATATTTTTAGACCCTTCTCATGGAAAGAGATATATGACTCATGATTATTTCCCTGAGCTTCAATAATATAGTAACTTAACTGGACTTTTAAACTTTTTTTTTATTTAAGTTGGAAAGTAATGGAAATTCCCTTTCTGAACCCCTGCATAGCTTTAACCTTAGTCTTAAATCATCATCATTTTTGCCTGCATTTGTATATGTAATAGCCTCTTATTTCTCCCTCCTTCCATCCAGGTCACTTTTTAAATGTGCATGCAACACCCTTGCCAAAGAAATCCTATGAAGGCAAGATGATGCCATTCTCACTCAATACTCCACAGTTTGCATATCACTTAGGTAAAAATGTATCCCCTTTGTTCTAAGTTATTCTTCTGCTATTCTCCTCCCCCTGGTTGGCTTCATTACCGTTCCTTTGTCTTTGCCAGGACTAATCTAATTCAGGGAATTGTTCCTTGTTTTTTCATCTGTCTGGAATGCACTTCTCCCCATATTTCACTTTGTCCATATATTTCATTTTCTCTTTTCCTTCAGGTTTTAAAGTATGTCCTCAGGAATGTCTTTCCTCTCCATCTCTGCCTAAAGTGTTATATCTTCATGACTGCAATTTCTCTCTCTCTTTCTGCTGTATTTTTGTTTTCTGTAGAAAACATCAATATCCAATACACTATATATTTTGCTTCCTTGTAGATGAAGCTTGCTTTATCCATAGCTGGAGTCTTTGCATGGAAAGCAAAGACTACCATACAGTCAGAGCTTAAAAAATCATTTGCTGAATAAAGAATGATCTGCCAGGTAGGCAAATACTGAGTTGAGCCGACACACTCTAAGGCAATATATTTCAAATAAATTTGAAAAAAAAAAAGCAGTTTTATACATCTGGCAAAAAAAAAAAAAAAGAAACAGACTAATTGTTTAACTCTTATTTAAATTTTTCTTGCAATTGTTGACTGTCTTACTGCTGCTGAGGTTGGTTGGTCCAGGGGAACACAGGGGCTATGAGATATGTTCATAAAACACATCAATTATCTCATCTTGGCCTATGATCATTTGTCTCTCTGCTCATCGAGTTTGCACAGCAGCCTAAATTACAGACTGCCTGCAAGAAAAAAAAAAATGTTATTCCCTTCATTCTATAGAAACTCCTTTGAGAAGAGTCTACTGAATGTTTCTCTAATTTTTTAACCCTGCATCTACAGTATTCCTGTCATACTCCAAGAGCCTCACAGCCCCAAAAGAGAAGATGAAACGGATTGAGACAAAAACCAGACCTCTCTGTTTCCATGTTTATCATGCTTTCTCATGCCTTCTCAACTTTCAGCCTCTTCCCCTTGTCTTGATTTCCTTCCCCTTTATCCCATAGCCCTCCTGCTACATCTTCCCTCTCAGGCTGTAAGAAGCATGTTTGCTTTGTTTACTGCTGGATGCATTGTCACTTCCTCTGGGGTCTGAATGTGGCAGGTGACTAATATTAGTCGACTGACAACCTTCAAGGGACCCTTCAGAGCTCAGGAGGACTTGGGTGCTGAGGTCCTTCTTTTTGGTGTTGTGCTCATTCATGAGCAAGTAAATACTTGCATACATGGATTTTAACTTCCTTAACTTGAAACTTTTGAGAACAGTATTTTCTTTAAAACAACAGTCCTGGCTTTATACTTTGTGATCAGTAAATATTAGCTGAGTGAAAGAACAAATGTTATAATCACAGCAAAATCCAGAAATGGCAAATGTGAAAGAGAATATATTTTCCCATATGATAAAGCTTTAAAACTCTTCTAGATTGTAATAGGAAACTTATTATCAGGCTGCCTAATAAAACCCCATTCTAATAACATAGGCATTTTTATGTAAAAATATCATCTTGTATGAGCATATGTGATTTTCCAAAAAGTGACTCATTATCTAGATATTGAACACAATAAAGGAAAAGAAAAGTAGGATAAATGGAACAACATAGAGATATGCAGCGAGGAAAATATTAAAGCTAAAATAATTAGAATACATGAACATCTTAAAATGAAAAAAATAAATTGTGAGATTTCTGACCAAGAATCAAATGGATAGGATTTGACATAGGGAAAAGTGATAATGCTTTATTTTTGGAGAAACTTAAAAAAAAGAAAAAAAAGAGTCCCTGTCCATGTATTTTTTTTTTATTTAAAAATAAAAGGTAGAGTTAATTATAATTTAATATAATGCTAGGCTTTGCATAAAACCAAAATTTATCAAAATTACTTTATAGTAATTTTTCAGAATAAAGTTATAATTTTAATAATTTTTACCCACTGAATATGAAGAGCACAGTGGTTTTAGACAAAGACCAAGCTTTATGAATACCATGCTTTGTTTCAACAATATTCATATCATTAATGTGTAAAACTCAACCCTCAGCTCATTTTCCACTGAGTACCACATGAATTATAGAAATCCTTTAGAGTAAAGAGGAAGGGTTTCTCATTGTATAGCTTTTCAATTACACCAATTTATGGAATGTTAGAACTATAATTTTCCATAACAATCTTTGAGCAAAAATAAATTCAAGTTCAGCTGTGCTTCACACATTGTTTTAAGCAATCGAAATCATGTTCTGCTCTATTCCTGTCATCTGTCTGTTCAGCACATTACCAAACACAACCTTTAATTCACTTTTATGATGAAACCTAGGACACTTCATAGGAATCTAGAGTTTTATTAAGTACCTTTTTGGTAATAAGCTCTGAGTTAGGAATTAGGGATGTAGACAAAAATGTGATTCCACCCTTGGCTTCTAAGAGCTCAATTATAACTGAAAGTAGAAATATGTATACACATATAAATTGCAGTGTCACCTGATATGCATAAAGTAATGGTAAAGCCCTTTTAAGATGGGGAACATAAAAGTGGCCTCATGCAAATGAGATCAGAAGGTCTTTGGGGGAAGAATTTATGTTTATGTTGTTCTCTAGTATTATCAGTTGTTTTTCTGTTATTCAGTGACAGGGAGAAAAGAAACATTCTAAAAAAAATTAGTTCAAAATAACTGAGTAAGAAAGAATAAATGTGAAGAATGGTTCAAGTACTGTGTAGCTGAATCTGAAGTATGGGGGAGGTGGGATCCAGAGAGCTGTCAGATGTCTGAGTAGCTGGTTAAAGGGTGAAAGAGTTAAGCTTTTAATCACTGTGGTGTTATAAACAAGAAGCAAAGACAGGAGAAGCATGGGCTCTCTCTGTTCCATTTTTCCCTATGGTGTGATACACAGGTCAAAGGTCATGGTGATCAGAGTAGACATGGGGGGATGGGTCATCTCACTGTTGAGGGAGGCTCAATAAAAGGCTCTGACAGTTTTACAAAACCTAAGGTAAGAGAAGAGTAAGAGGGACAGGTGAAGGGAAAGGTGTTGGGATGGAAAATGACTAGGTATTGAGTCAGAATGGGGAAAAAATATGTGTTTGGTTCAAGAACACTGCAATAAATAAATGATGCACTGAAGTGAGTCACATGAATATTTTGATTTCCCAGGTTTGTTTGTACTATACCCAGTTCAGTTCAGTTCAGTTCAGTTGCGCAGTCATGTCCGACTCTTTGCAACTCCATGGACCGCAGAATACCAGGCCTCCCTGTCCATCGCAAACTCCAGGAGTTTACTCAAACTCATGTCCATTGAGTCGGTGATGCCATCCAAACATCTCATCCTCCTTCGTCTCCTCCTCCTGCCTTCAATCTTTCCCAGCATCACGGCCTTTTCAAATGTGTCAGCTCTTCGCATCAAGTGACCAAAGTATTGGAGTTTCAGCTTCAACATCAGTTCTTCCAATGAACACTCAGGACTGATCTCCTTTAGGATGGACTGGTTGGATCTCCTTGCAGTCCAAGGGACTCTCAAGAGTCTTCTCTGACACCACAGTTCAAAAGCATCCATTCTTCAGCGCTTTGTTAGACGGACCTTTGTTGACAAACTAATGTCTCTGCTTTTAAATATGCTGTCTAGGTTGGACATAACTTTTCTTCCAAGGAGTAAGCACCTTTTAATTTCATGGCTGCAGTCACCATCTGCAGTGATTTTGGAGCCCCCAAAATAAAGTTAGCCATGGTTTCCCCATCTATTAGCCATGAAATGATGGGACCAGATGCCATGATCTTGATTTTCTGATTGTTGAGTTTTAAGTCAACTTTTTCACTCTGCTCTTTCACTTTCATCAAGTGGCTCTTTAGCTGTTCTTCACTTTTTGCCATAAGGATGGTGTCATATGCATATCTCAGGTTATTGATATTTCTCCCGGCACTCTTGATTCCAGCTTGTGCTTCATCCAGCCTAGCATTTCTTAAGATGTACTCTGTATGTAAGTTAAATAAGCAGGGTGACAATGTACAGCCTTGATGAACTCCTTTTCCTGTTTGGAACCAGTCTGTTGTTCCATGTCCAGTTCTAACTGTTGCTTCCTGACCTGCATTTGTCAAGAGGCAGTTCAGGTTGCCTGGTATTCCAGTCTCTTTCAGAATTTTCCACAGTTTTTTTGTGGTCCACACAATCAAAGGCTTTGGCATAGTCAATAAAGCAGAAATAGATGTTTTTCTGGAACTCTCTTGCTTTTTCGATGATCCAGCAGATGTTGGCAATTTGATCTATGGTTCCCCCTCCTTTTCTAAAACCTGCTTGAACATCTGGAAGTCCACAGTTCACATATTGCTGAAGCCTGGCTTGGAGAATTTTGAGCATTTCTTTACTAGCATGTGAGATGAGTGCAATTGTGTGGTAGTTTGAGCATTCTTCACCATTGCTTTTCTTTGGGATAGGAATGAAACTGACCTTTTCCAGTCCTGTAGCCACTGCTGAGTTGCCCAAATTTGCCGGCATATGGAGTGCAGCACTTTCACAGCATCATCTTATAGGAGTTAAAATAGCTCAACTGGAATTCCATCACCTCCACTAGCTTTGTTTGTAGTGATGCTTCCTAAGTCCCACTTGACTTCACATTCCAGGATGTCTGGCTCTAGGTGAGTGATCACACCATCATGATTATCTGGGTCATGAAGATCTTTTCTGTACAGTTCTTCTGTGTATTCTTGCCAGCTCTTCTTAATATCTTCTGCTTCTGTTAGGTCCATACCATTTCTGTCCTTTTTTGAGCCCATCTTTGCATGAAATGTTCTTTTGTATCTTTAATTCTCTTGAAGAGATGTCTAGTCTTTCCCATTCTATTGTTCTCCTCTATTTCTTTGCACTGCTTACTGAAGAAGGCTTTCTTATCTCTCCTTGCTATTCTTTGGAACTCTGCATTCAAATGGGTATATCTTTCCTTTTCTTCTTTGCTTTTCACTTCTCTTTTTTTCACAGCTATTTGTAAGGCCTCCTCAGACAGCCATTTTGCTTTTTTGCATTTCTTTCTCTTGGGGATGGTCTTGATCCCTGTCTCCTGTACAGTGTTATGAATCTCTTTCCATAGTTCATCAAGCACTCTGTCTATCATATCTAGTACCTTAATGTATTTCCCACTTCCACTGTGTAATCCTAAGGGATTTGATTTAGGTCATACCTGAATGGTCTGGTGGTTTCCCCTACTATCTACAATTTCAGTCTGAATTTGGCAATAAGGAATTCATGGTCTGAGCCACAATCAGCTCTCAGGCTTATTTTTTTGATGACTGTATAGAGTTTCTCCATCTTTGGCTACAAGGAATATAATCAATCTGATTTCGGTATTGACCATCTGGTGATGTCCATGTGTAGAGTCTTCTCTTGTGTTGTTGGAAGAGGGTGTTTGCTATGACCAGTGCGTTCTCTTGGCAGAACTCTATTAGCCTTTGCCCTGCTTTATTCTGTACTCCAAGGCCAAATTTTCCTTTTACTCCCGGTGTTTCCTGACTTCCTACTTTTGCATTCCCTTCCTGTCTAATGAAAAGGATGTCTTTTTTGAGTGTTCTAAAAGGTTTTGTGGGTCTTCATTGAACCTTTCTCCTTCGGCTTCTTCAGCATTACTGGTCAGAGCATAGACTTGGATTACCATGTTATTGAATGGTTTGCCTTGGAAATGAACAGAGATCATTTTGTTGTTTTTGTGATTGCACCTAAGTACTGCTTTTCAGACTCTTTTGTTGACTATGATGGCTACTCCATTTCTTCTAAGGGATTCTTGCCCACAGTAGTAGATATGATGGTCACCTTAGTTAAATTCCCCCTTTCCAGTCCATTTTAGTTTGCTGATTCCTAAAATGTCGATGTTCACTCTTGCCATCTCCTGTTTGACCACTTCCATTTGCCTTGATTCATGGACCTAGCATTCCAGGTTTCTATGCAATATTGCTCTTTACAGCATCAGACCTTGCTTCCATCACCATCACATCCACACCTGGGTGTTGTTTTTACTTTGGCTCTGTCTCTTCATTCTTTTTGGAGTTATTTCTCCACTGATCTCCAGTAACATTTTGGGCACTTACCAACCTGGGGAGTTCATCTTTCAGTGTCCTATCTTTTTGCCTTTTCATGCTGTTCATGGGGTTCTCAAGGCAAGAATACTGAAATAGTTTGCTGTTCCCTTCTCCAGTGGACCACGTTTTGTCAGTACTCTCCACCATGACCCGTCTGTCTTGGGTGGCCCTACACGGCATGGCTCATAGTTTCATTGAGTTAGACAAGGCTGTGTTCCATGTGATCAGATTGGTTAGTTTTCTGTGATTTTGATTTCTGTCTGTCTGCCTTCTGATGCCCTCTCTCAGTGCCTACCAATTTACTGTGGTTCCTCTGACCTTGGGTGTGGGGTATCTCCTCATGACTCCCACTCCTGACCTTGGACGTTTGTTATCTACTCACAGCCCCTGCTCATGATCTGGGACATGGGGTATCCCCTCCTGGTCCCTGCTTCTGTACTATACTAGCATCTGTTAAATGTGGAATAAAATTTATGTCTAAAAAACAAGGTTCATACCTTAATTTTTTAAAAAACTCTTTATTGCTAGAAAATGCTAATCATATCTGAACTTTCAGTAGATCATAATATTTTGCAGTAGTAACATCAAAAATTCATTGATCAGAGGACACCATACTGAATATAAAAGTAATGAAAAAGTTTGAAATATTGAGGGATTTATGAAAAAGTGATAGAGAGAAATGAAGTGAGCAAATGCTGTTGGAAAAATTGTGCTGATAGACCTGCTCAACACAGGGTTGCCACAAATCTTCAATTTATAAAAAATGGAATATCTACAAAGCACAATCTAGTGAAATGCAATAGAACAAAGCATGCCTTACAGTACTAGGCTTGTTTCTCCCCCTGCATTTATACTTGCTGTTGCCTCCTTTTCCATTACGTAATGGTTGTGAAGTGGGAATTGAGGTCCAGAGTTCCAATGTATTTTCTAAGGATTCTTATTTGATATTCTTTCTCGGTCCTCCCAGAGCTGCTTTCAGTCTATGACATGGAAATAGTAGGATCAGTAGAGTTTTTGTTTAATATTAGGGCTCTGAGATCTACTGCATACCTGGCTCTCTAGATGCTTTTTCTTCAGTTGAAACGATTAAATATATTTCAATCAGGATATTGTATTTATTTTGAAAAGCAGCAGAGTTACAAGTGTTACACTCTAATTTATCACAAATCAATGTGTTTAATCATGAGTTGATATAGTTATACATTAATTCACATTTGAAGAAATATTAGTGACTAATAATAGTCTAAAAGTATAGCCTATGATTTTGGAGTTGCTATGGTAACTTGTTTTCTTGGAAAATCCAAAAGATGTGTGGAAACTTTATTTCCACCTTGTAGTGGTTGCTTATCAGCTTTTGGAGAAATAGCACCACATCCTATTTTTTAGAAAGCCTGATTATTCATTGAATTTATTGTAAATGGCCATACATTTTCTGTATGAAGTATTTTCAGTTAACATCAATTGAAAATAAAATGCAAATCTTAATAATTAATGTCAATAAAAAATAATATTAGAAAATTTTATTTCCCTAGTTATCTATAAAGTATTTATTGTTAAAATATTTTATAAGAACTTTAAAAGTCTGAAAAATAAAAACTATGTACATTTTTTTTTCTAACAAAGACAGAGAACTGTCTTCTGATTGCAATTGTTGTTATGGCCATACTATGGACTAGCCCAGGTGATACGTAGAGTTTTGGTTACATTGATAGTTTTTGATAAGTATACAAAAATTTTAGTGACCTAAAACAGTTGTTTAATAGCTCATAATTCTTTGGTTAGGGAGTTTTGTCTGAGCTTAGCTTAGTTATTCTGCTTTTGGACTTGCCTAGTTCATTCGTGTAGCTGAATTTGTCTGCTGGGTCAACTAATGTCTTGCTGGTCTTGAATAACCTCATTCATGTGTCATGGTTGCCTTGAGTTACTTCACATGGTATTTGCCTTTCAAAAGCGTAAGAGAGGATGAGCCCTGTGAGCAAGCACTCTTCAGGTTTCTAGCTGTATTGCATTGATATGATCCTGTTGGCCTAAGCACGTTTCATGATCAGCCTTAGAATATGTGCGAAGAAATGGCCAAGGGCATAGATGCAAAAAAGAGAAATATGATGACCATTCTGCAAACAGTTTGTTTCCTATCATTCTCTGGCTGCATTGATTTAAATCTTTCATGGAGAACATATGCCAACCTCCTCCCAAAGTTGAATCTCCTAATGTCATCCATCTAAATCAAGTTCAGATGCAGATAAGATTTCTTGAATGAGGGTCCTCAGTGAGCTTTCTGGTGTGGCTGTATTTCACATGGTGGCTAGTTTTGAACAAATTCAGGACAGGGAAAGTCCCAATGCATGAGAACTTTAGAATTTCTGCTTATGTTATGTTTGCTAAAGTCCTATTGCCCAAAGAAATCACAAGGCCAAATCCAAAGACAGTGGAAGAACCAGCTATTCAAAAATGAGAATAAAGAGGTAAATTATGGTGACAGTTTTGCTATGGTGAAGGAGGAGGAAGTAGGGGGAATCAGCTGAGTAAAACTATGATCTTAGAGGACTGTATGGTGAATATCCTTTGTGTATCATCATTTTAATGCATGCAAGATATTTTTGGACTCTTCATGCTTCTATAAGTATCCTTAAAAATAAAGTAGTAAAGTTATGTTTTTTAAAGAGGAATTTTATATGTGAAAAGAGCACTTTCTTTTTTGGTATTATATTATGAGAGATTTACCTTTGTTGAATATTCTTTCTTCTCTTGCTTGCTGACACCTTGTGTCATTACATAGCATCAGTGATACCATCTATTCCACAATTCAGGACCCATAAAATTTCCCCCAAGTAGTTATCTGGAGTACCAATTTGCATATAGTCCCAGTATAGACCTTGAGTTTCCTTTTTAACATACTCACAGAGGCAGCAAAATCAGTGCAGCATTTGCCTAAGCAAAATGATAAGACAATATATGAAAAGAGAGAAAATATTTGCAAATATTATCAGATAAGGGGTTAATATCCAATATTTATAAAGAACTCTTCAAACCCAATTGCAAAACAAACAAATAATCTGATTAAAAAATGAGAAATTGATTAGATTTTTTCCAAAGACATTCAGATTATCAAAAGGTACTTGAAATAGTGCTCATCATCACTAATTATCAGGGAAATGCAAATTAAAACTACAATGAGATATTTTACACATGACAGGATGACTATTATAAAGAAGAAAAAAAGATAATGAATGTTGGTAAGCATGAGATAAAAAAGGGACCCCAGTGTACTGTTTGTGGGAATGTAAATTGCTACAGTCATTTTGAGAAACAATGTGGAGGTTTCTCAAAAAATTAAAAATAGAACTACCATATGATCCAGCAATTCTGCCTCTGGGTCTCCATTTAAAGGAAGCAATAAGACTAGTTCAAAAAGAGATATGCATCCCCACATTTATTGTAGTGTAGCTTACAACAGCCAAGATCTGGAAACATAAGTGTACATCAATGGATGAAGGGATAAGGAAAATGTGATATATATAATGAAACATTATTCACCTATAAGAAAGAAGAAAATCCTTCTTTGTTGCAAAAGAAAATTTGCAACAACATGGGTAAGACTTGAGGGCATTATGCTAAATGAAATACCAGGCAGAGAAAGATAAACAACATATTATTTCACTCATATGTTGACTCTAACAACAACAACAACAACAATGACAAACAAACAGAACAAAATCATCAAGCTCATAAATATAGATTAACAGATTGGTGGTTGCCAGAGGTAGTTGTGGAGAATTGGTGAAATGGGTGAAGGTATTCAAAAGGTACTAGCTTTCAGTTATAAAGCAAATAAATACTGGGGATGTAATATATAAGCTGATAACTCTAATAACAGCACTATATTGTGCTTTTGAGGGCTTCCCTCATAGCTCAGTTGGTAAAGAATCCGCCTTCAATGCAAGAGACCCTGGTTTGATTCCTAGGTCTGGAAGATTCACTGGAGCAGGGATAGGCTACCCACTCCAGTATTCTTGGGCTTCCCTTGTATCTCAGCTGGTAAAGAATCCACCTGCAATGCTGGAGATGTGGGTTCAATCCTTGGGTTGGGAAGATCCCCTGGAGAAAGGAAAGGCTACTCACTCCAGTATTCTGGCCTGGCGAATTCCATGGACTGTATGGTCTATGGGGGTCACAAAGAGTCGGACATAACTGAGTGGCTTTCACTTTACTTCACTCACTATTGTATATTTGAAAGCTGTTAACAGAGTAGATCTTAAAAGTTGTCATCACAAGGAAAAAAATGAAACCATATGTGGTTGAATGTTAACTAGACTTATCTTGGTGATCAAAGTACACATATACATGTATTGTATCATTACATAATGACCTGAAAATAATATAATGTTATATCAATTAAATCTCAAATAAGAGGATATAATAATGGCCAATATTTGAACATGAAAAAGTGTTCAATACCATTAGTCTTGTGGCCCCATGGACTGTATAGTCTGCCAGGCTCCTCTGTCCATGGGATTCTCCAGGCAAGAATACTGGAGAGGGTTGCCACTTCCTTCTCCAAGGGATCTTCCTGACCCAGAAATCGAACTTGGGTTTCCTGCACCGCAGGTAGATTGTTTACTAACTGAGCTATGAGGGAAACCCCCATTAGTCATCAAGAAAATGCAAATTAAACCACACTGACATACTATTTCACACCCACAGAATGGAAAAAAAAAAAGGGGAAGAAGGAAACAATAAAGTTTACAAATAAACTTTCAAGATTTTGAGAAAATTTTTATAGGAGAAATCTACAGTATATATTACATTTATCAGATAGTAGAATCATTCTAATTGAAGCCAGAAATAAGAAAAAGATGCCATTTGTTTCACTAATACTCAGAATGATAGTGGCAGTCCTAGTAGATACGTTAAGAAAAAGAAATGTGAAGTATAAATTTTGGAAAGGGAGAGCCAAGTTCTCATTATTTTCAGATGATGTGCTTTTTTCCAGAGAAATCAGTAAAATCAACTAACCAAAAAAAAAGAAAAGTGGTTTAAGATAGTCCAGCAAAGTGACCAGAAGCAAGTTCAAAAGAAGAAAAACAATAATGTCCCTATACGTAAAAAAGTAACTAATTAAAAATGTAATAGATGACATCCCAAAACAATTGAGGAAAAAAATAATAGACCATCTAGGAATAAGAAATGCATAAGCCCTTTTTTTTTTTTTTTGAAAAGTGACAAAATACTATTGAAGGGAATGAAACTAGTCCTAAATGAATAGAAATGTAAACCAGTTTAATATGTACAAAATTCTATATTTTAAAGATATCAATCATATTACATATTGTCTATAAAGTATTTACTATCGTGATCAAAATTTAAGCATTTTCTTTTTTGGGAAATTGAATGGAATCTTGAATACTTCTTACATTTTTAGATAGAAGAGTCATTATGTAAGTATAGCACAAATTATGGAAAAGAAAACAAAGTCTAGGAAAAAGAAGGGCTTGAATTTATTCTTCCAGCTCTCAAGACTTTCCTTTAAAATATTGTACTGTAAATAATTTAATAGCAAAGATGATGGACAAATAAAGCATTACAAATTCATGGAAAATTAAAAAATAAACACATGAGCAGATGTACATTAGTATATAGTCAAGTCAAGATGGCTTTTAAATGGAAGGATAAAATGAAATATTTAGATAGCAAAATTAGGACTGACTCAATATTCAAAAAACTAAGATCATATCAGTGGGTCCCATCACTTCATGGCAAATAGATGCAGAAACAATGGAAACAGTGACAGACTTAATTTTCTTAGGCCCAAAATCACTGCAGATGGTGACTGTAGCCATGAAATTAAAAGGCACTTGCTCCTTGGAAGAAAAGTTATGCATATTAAAAGGCAGAAACATTACTTGGCTGACAAGGGTCCATCTAGTCAAAACTATGGTTTTCCCTGTAGTCATGTACGGATATAAGAGGGTTGGACCATAAAGAAAGCTGAGTGCTGAAGAATTGATGCTTTTGAGCTGTGGTGTTGGAGAAGACTCTTAACAGTCCCTTGGACTGCAAGGAGATCCAACCAGTCCATCCTAAAGGAGATCAGTCCTGAGTGTTCATTGGAATGACTGATGCTGAAGCTGAAACTCCAGTACTTTGGCCACCTGATGTGAAGAGCTGACTCATTGGAAAAGACCCTGATGCTGGGAAAGAATGAAGGCAGGATAAGAAGGGGACAGAGGATGAGATGGTTGGATGGCATCACCAACTCAATGGACATGAGATTGAGCAAGCTCCAGGAATTGGTGATAGACAGGGAAGCCTGGCACGCTGCAGTCCATGGGGTCACAAAGAGTTGGACATGACTGAGCAACTGAACTGAACTGAAAATGAGAACAATTCATAAGTTACATAGAAAAAAATAAAAATGGAATCTTAACTTCAACAAGTATTAGAACTTTGATTAGAAAACTCTATTGAGGAAAAATTTTGAATGTTTAGAAAGCATTTTCTTCTATAATTTTAAAGATTGAAGAATAGATTCTTACCTCTGTGATATGAATGAACTTCTTAAATAAAATTTTATAGAAAAGCATTTAAAAGGCGTTACAACCTGTAAAACAAAATCATTTGGAATGGGTCAGTTATGTCTTCAAACAAGAGGCCACATTTGAGTTAAGCTTGATTTGGATTTTGAACAGAAGATTTTCTGGAACAACTTTAATAAAAGAATAGAAGCATAAAATTGTATGTCAGGTTTGACAAATTGTCCACAGTGGCTGGAGGTCAAAATGCACAGTAAGAATCTATACCCTAGGACTTTAGTAGTAGAAGACAGTCCATTTAATTCCCCATCAAATCTCTCTACTTAAAATTTAAAGCTATATATTTTCAATTTATCTTAATAATACTACTTAGTAATATACTATGTTATTCATTCTAAAAATGGATCCATTCATTTAGACTGTAGATTTATAGTCAACTTGTGCATAGAAATGAAAGCAAAACCAAGCCAAAGCAATCAGTTAGTATCTTATTTTATGTGACTTTGGTAATCAGCTCCAGAATATTCCATTGATCTCACTTGCTAGAATTGATGAGCTTCTCTTCAACAGCTGCTAGACAGGGCCATAGCTTCAGTGTTGGATGCAGAGGGCTCTAATTTACCTTGATTTCTTTAATGACCAACAAGGACCAGATTCAGCTTGATTGCATTTATCCTTGCTTGCTTCCTAGTATTTTCAACCCCACTCAATTTCAGATTTTAATGTGAAAATGACAAAAGATCACTTATTTCAGTCCTGTTAATGTGACAGTGGATAAAATTAAGGTATTCAAAGCCATAAAATGAATCTTAAGGTGATGCTTTCTGCTCTTGAAATGAATGTATAATTACTATTTCAACTGGATCAATGCTTACTTATGATAAATATCAAATTACTTATAAATGACCATAATTAGACAAAAATTTAGCAGCAAGTCAGAACTGGACTGATTTATATTTTAGTGTTCTGTGCAACATGTGTCAGCCATATAATTCATGGGTTAGCTAACTTCCCTACAGGGCTATTTGGTATTCTGATTCTCTTATTATCTAGATTTAAGTAATTGACTTAAACTTGAATTTAATTTTCTGTGGTCTAACAAAGCATATATAGGTCATATATAGTTTTAGTCACTCAGTCTTCTCCGACTCTTTGCGACACCATGGACTGTAGCTCACCAGGCTCCTCTGTCCATGGAATTCTCCAGACAAGAATACTGGAGTGGATTGCGATTTCCTTCTCCAGGGGATCTTCCCAACCCAGGGATCAAACCTGGGTCTCCTGTATGGAAGGCAGATTCTTTACCGTCTAAACTACCAGGCCAGGGAAGCCTGGTAATTCACATATGTTGTAACTTAAATTGTTCTATTTAGACAGTAGCTGAAAAACTACTTTTATTTTTTTTTCAGTGTAGTAAGTTCACAAATATAAAATCTTAACATCAGAAACAATATATCAATGCCATTTTCTTATAGGCTTACTGGTTATAGGAGTTATTGCTAGCCATCTATTTATGAGTGTATGTGTAGACAAAATAAATAGTTTTAATACCATAAAGCATGTTGATCTTAAATGTTACATACGCAAACACACCTAGCAATTGTTATATGCCTATAGATGGGGAATACATGTAAATCCATGGCTAATTCATTTCAATGTATGACAAAAACTACTGTAATGATGTAAAGTAATTAGCCTCCAACTAATAAAAATAAATGGGAAAAAAAAAAGAACTTGACAAATGTTAACTTACTTAATTATTCTAACATACCGATGAGATTAGTTCTAATATCCTTGTTCTCTGCTAAGGAAACTGAGGTACAGCGTATTAAATACCTTGCTTAATTCCAACTGCTCTGAAAGTTGTGGAGCCTGGATTAGAGCCTGCCTAGCCAGACTGCCTATCTTGAATCTGTCATTACACTCTGCCACACTATTTTGTATTTTATGCTGGAATGGAAAATTTTATTCATAAATTACCTGACAAATAGTGCATGCATTCAGAGGAAATGTCAGTTAAACTATTTTGCTTTACTCTATAGTAAACTTTTTTACTTTTTAAAGTGAAAAACATAGAAATTTACCTCTCTGCCTCTTAGGGCTTAACTGCATTATCTACTGGATACTTTAGAGGTAACTAAAATTTTAAGATATATTTAAAATATAAATAATTTAAGTTTATATTAGTATAAATGTATTATATATTTGTTAAATTATAATTTAATATAATTAAAAATATACAAATTTCATATACTAATTTTGCCTTTGATAATAAACCATGTTGTAGAATGCTTCAAGAAACTTTTATTTGCCATTTAAAATTCTTTCCTTTATTCAGAATTTATTTTATGTATCCATAATGTGCAACATGTTAAGCTTAGTTTTAAACAGATGTTTCAAATGTCATTCTAATATAAATGCAAAAACAGATAATCTGCAGATAGCAGATATATCAAAAAATCTTTCAAAAGATCTAGCAGTTGTCATGTCAAATGCCAAAACTAAAATGGAGAACAGTGGAGGGGTGGAGAACAGTGGAGGAAATTAATTTTAGTTTAAAAGTTGTATTCCGAGGATGAGACTTATACTGTGTGGTCCTTTCTGGGGTCAGAAAAACAAAGTAGAGACCACCAGATAAGTAGGCCATTCTAGAACCTGATTTTTACTCTAAACCTAGAGGTATCTGTCATACTAGTCATATAACTAGAGAAAAGATAGCAATAAACACTTGGGTAGAAACAGCAGAAAAATATGTATTATGGTATTTTTTTACTGTACCCCACTGACTATAGGAAGGGTAGTGAGTATTAGTATTTTGTGTATCTAACAACAGTGATACTACCCGTGGGTAAACAATCTATTTATCCTCTTGTAATCTCTAAGAATGAGATACTAAATGAAGAAAAATAGCAGAATAGAAACTTCAATGTGCTTAAATCCCTGGTGGGGACAGATACTCTACAGAAAATATTAGGAAAGGAAGACACCTCATTGATCAAGGAAAAACATGGCTAAATTTTATATAGTACTCTACTGGGGTGGGGAAAAGAGATAAAAGAGAGTATAGAAACCAACAAGTATATTTTTGTCAACTGTGAACATCCCCAGAAGTAAACTTATTTTTATAATCAATACATCGTGACCAATAAAAGGACAAGATGATGATCAGCTACAGAGTAATTCATTCAAATATGTTACTAGGGATCAGGGCCAGCAATACAATCAGATCTAGTGCAAAATGGAAGCACAGAGTCATTGATTAAAAGGCAGGGAAAACTTGCCATTAAAGGTACTAAAATACGGAACTTCTACATTTTTTTGTGGTCTCTCTCTTGACCTGTATTAGTGCTTTCATTGATTTTTAAGTAAAAAAAGAAATCAACTATTAGAATGGATTTTACCTTTAATCTTTATAGTATATAATTCTGTTTTTAATGATTTTTAATTACATAATTTATGTTTGATCATGCAACACAGCATGTGGGATCTTAATTCAGAAATCAGATCAGAAATGGAATCTGTGCCCCAAGCAGTGAAACTCAGAAACTTAGCCACTGAACCATCCGGGCATTCCCCTGTAATTCCATTTTTTTTTAAATTTATTTATTTTGATTTATTGTTTTAATTGCAGGATAATTGCTTTACAATGCTGTGTTGGTTTCTGTTGTAAACAATGTGGATCAGCTGTAAGTAGGCATACGTCCCCCCTTCTTGAGCTTCCCTCTCCACCCTCCCTTTCCCCTGTTGTGTCCACAAGTCCATTCTCTATCTTTGTGTCTCTATTCTTGCTTTGTGCTCAGTCGCTCAGCCATATCTGACTCTTTGCGACCTTATGGACTGTAGCCTGGCCGGCTCCGTGTCTCGATTCCATGCCCTGCATATAGATTCATCAGTACCATTTGTCTAGATTCCATAAATATGCACTAATAAATGATATTTTCTTTTCTCTTTATGACTTCACTCTGTATGACAGACTCTATGTTCATCCACACCAGTATATAAATAACCCAGTTTTGCTCCTTTTTATGACTGAGTAATATTCTGTTGTGTATGTGTACTGCGTCTTCTTTTTCCACTCATCTGTTGATGGACATTTAGCCTACTTCCATGTCCTAGCTATTTCAAATAGTACTGCAATGAACATTGGGGTACATGTGTCTTTTTGAATTATGGTTTTCTCAAGGCATATGCCCGGTAGTGGGACTGCTTGTAATTCCGTGTTTAAATTCCATTTAAACAACAAAAACAAGTGTGTGCTCAGTTATGTCCAACTCTTTGCAACCCCATGGATTGTAGCCCACCAGGCTCCTCTGTCCATGAAATTTTCCAGGCAAGAATACTTGAGTGGCTTGCCATTACCTACTCCAGGGATTCTTCTTGACCCAAGGATTGAACCTGCATCTCTGTGTCTCCTGCATTGGCAGGTGAATTCTTTACCCCTGGTGCCACCTGGGAAGTCTGACATATTAGAATACTGAGATCATATGCAGAATTGCCTATGTATTTTTTTCTTAACAGAATAGTGGAAATTTTGCACAAAACTAACTGTTTTCATTTCGCTCTTTGGTAGACGCATATTTTACTAAAATCTCTACTTTCAGCTTATTGGTAAGTGAGGAAGTGTTAGTCATTTAGTTGTGTCTGACTCTTTGTGACCCCAGGGACTATAGCCTGCCAGTCTCTGTCCATGTGGTTCTCCATGTCCAAGAATACTGGAGTGGGTAGCCATGCCATTTTCCAGGAGATCTCCTCGACCTAGGAACTGAACCTGGGTCTCCTGCATTGCGGGCAGGTTCTTTACTAGCTGAGCCACCAAGAGAGCCACCAGTGAGGCAGGACTGAAAGCAGCAGGAAGTGGGGGGTTGCCCTATCTTTTCTTTCCTTCTGTGTGATGATGTTCAGCGTCGGTGATTGGCTAATATGGAGAAACAATACAAGTACGTTAGAGAGTATATGGAAGGAACATGTCATTCATGTTCCTTCATGAGCCATTGCCTTTCTCTATTTGAGGTAAATTCTGGTTTTAATAGTCCAAGTGTAGCCTTTCTGGTTGTCAAGGCCTCTGTGTACTTATTTATAGAAAAAACTAGCTTATCTTCACCTTGAGTCTCCTTGAATCTTCGTACATCACAGACCCAGTGGAATAGGGACATCAAATACTCTATAGGAATAGGGCAACAGAACAGTGGACATACATAATTGCAGGTAATGTCTTCATTAGTGCACATGCTCTGTTATTCTATTAAAATTCACTTCAAAGCACAAGTTCAAAGATATAAGCACTAAGAATTTCAAGATGGTTATTGCAGAGCATTAAACCAGGCATGGAATCCTTCTCATCATAGGTCTCTGTATGACTTCCCAGGTTGTATGTCTGTGAATCTAGCTGTTAAAGACAGTATTACCTTTCAGTTCAGTTCAGTTGCTGAGTTGTGTCTGACTCTTTGTGGGCTCATGGACCGCAGCACTGCAGGCTTCCCAATTCATCACACACTCCAGGAGCTTACTCAAACTCACGTCCATCGAATTGGTGATGCCATCCAACCATTTCATCCTCTGCTGCCAAAAGAAAGTGTAATTAATTATCATGGGGAACATGTAGACAGAAAGTGATTTCTGGTGGATCTATTTGTTAAGAATAGATCCAGAGGCAAAAGTGGGGTTTTCAAGATAAAACTGAGGCACTGAGAGACAAAAGGTGATGAGAAGTAATTGGGGTACATTAGCCCAATCTCTGTAGAAGGATTGGACTACAAAGCAAAATAACCAGATTTCC
The DNA here is from genome assembly GCF_023699985.2 of Odocoileus virginianus. Lineage (NCBI taxonomy): Eukaryota > Metazoa > Chordata > Mammalia > Artiodactyla > Cervidae > Odocoileus > Odocoileus virginianus. The sequence goes on from NC_069698.1 coordinate 14,885,448, forward strand.
AACAGGGTAAAAACTGTTAATTCATAATGATGAGTGATGTGATAGAGTGCATATGGAAGGCTGCAACTGAGACCTTGAACTCAGGACTAGAGCTCAGTAAAGGAAGCACATATTGGTTATTGTTATTGTTTAGTTGCTCAGTCATGTCCAACACTTTGTGACTCCATGGACTACATCATGCCAGGCTTCCCTGTCCTTCCCTATCTCCAGGAGTTTGCTCAAACTCATGTCCATTGAATTGGTGATACCATCCAATCAGCTTGTCCTCTGTCATCACCTTCTCCACCTGCCCTAAATCTTTCCCAACATCAGGGTCTTTTCCAGTAAGTCAGCTCTTTGCATCAGGTGGTCAAAGTACTGGAGCTTCAGCTTCAGCATGTCATTCCAATGAATATTCAGGATTGGTTTCCTTTAAGATTGACAAGTTTGATCTCTGCTGTCCAGAGAACTCTCAAGAGTCTTCTCTAGCACCACGGTTTGAATGCATCAATTGCTTGTGCTCAACCTTACTTATAGTCCAATTTTCACATCCATACATGACTACTGGAAAAATAATAGCTTTGACTATATGGACCTTTGTTGGCAAAATGATGTCTCTGCTCTTTAACATGCTGTGTAGGTTTGTCATAGCTTTTCTTCCAAGGAGCAAGTATCTTTTAATTTCATGGCTGCAGGCATGGTCTGCAGTGATTTTGGAGCACAGGGAAATAAAGTCTGTCACTGTTCCCATTTTTTCCCGTCTATTTGCCATGAAATGATGGGACCAGATGCCATGATCTTAGTTTTTTGAATGTTGAGTTCTAAGCCATCTTTTTCACTCTCTTCTTTCACCTTCATCAAGAGGCTCTTTAGTACGTCTTTGCTTTCTGCCATAAAGGTGGTGTCAACTGCATATCTGAGGTTATTGATATTTCTCCTGGGGCATTCTTCATTCCAGCTTGTGCTTCATCCAACATGGTATTTTGCATGATTTACTCTGCATGTAGATAAGTAAGTTAAATAAATATTGGTTATTCAGTTCAGTTCAGTTGCTCAGTTATAGCTGGAACCAAATCTATAGGGTGATGTGCAGTCAATTGTGACAGCCACTCAGAAGTCTTGGAATTATAGCTGGCTCACTTAATTATAAACCAGTGGTTGGTGTGTTTGAGGTTGTCTGCACATCCTAGTTGAATAGAGTTGTGTTAAGACTGGATATTCCTGTATCCACAGGGTTGCTCTGCATGCTGAGCATTGTGTAGACAAACATAATAGAAAAAACCTAGGATATATTATTGAATATTACAGTTAAATTCTTCTGGTACTAAATTATCAAGATAAACATCTTTTTGTTTCTCTTCTCTTTAAGGTGTAGGCCCTAAGTAAATGAAAATAAGAAACAGTCAGTTCAGTTACAAATATAATGTTTAAGAAAATGAATTTTAAATATGTTAGATGTTTTAAAATGCATAAAAAATTCTCCCTAAAAAGCATTAAGTAAAAATAAGTATAGAGGACTTTGGTGAAATAAAATATTTTAATATACACAGATACATATATTTTCTAGCCATCTGCTTAGCTCCTATAGAGAAGAATTAGTGTTATAGGAAATTAGGTTATAGTACAGGAGGAAGTCCTTACTTTATTAAGAGTTCTAGTCATTCAAATAAATACATTTGCACATCGTTGTAAATGACCCATATTTAATTTCCATCAGATGAAACTGGAATATGTAAACTGTCCAATACATGAATATTGTTGTTATAACTATAATAACTAAAATTGTCACATTGTGTAAAATTAAATATTCATTTGCATTTTAGTTTGTATGAGTATTTTGGGTTACTAATATGCACAATGAAGATATGTTTTATTATTATAAAAAGCAGAAACAATTTATATATGCTGATCCTAGTATGTAATAACTGTTTATAATGTAATATTTTGCCTATATTATGATAATATATATTGCTTTCCAGGTTACATTTACATGATTTTAACATAGATATATTAATAAAATGTGCACACAGTGATATAAGTCTGTAAGAAAGTATTCCCATCTGCTTTGTCTATGCTAAGCAGAATATTGTAACCATATTGAGGCAGAGTTCTGTGTTACATATTTAAAAATTCTTAGTTTCCTTCCCTCTGCTAAAATAGCTCAAAAGATTGATCTGTTCAAATCTTTGGTTATATCCCAATATTATATTCATTGTTTTAAAAAAAGAGAGGGCAATTATTTTACTGCAATTAATGAGTATTAGATAACTTTGCTTAGAATGTTTGCTTAGGACAACTGCGGAAGCATTTTCCTGAGTTACCTTTTAATGACATTTTCTTTTCAAGCCTCTGTACCATTTATCTGAGGGAAAAGCAGACCATTCTGATTGCTTAGGTTAACAAAAGCCAATATTTTGGTCAGGAAAACTTTACTCCACATAATCAAAGAGAACAGTTTGGAGGAAGCATATTCCTGACATATTTCTTTAGGGACATGAATTCCATTTCTGAGATAATACTGCTTGATTCATATATACTCTCCAAATATGTTCCCCTTTTACACATTTTCCAATAAGTAGCCACAACCAGACAAATATCCCAATGTCCAGTGATACATGGATAATGACTCATATTTACAAAATTAGGATTTTAATGGAAAACTTTATGACTTCATTTTTATGAAAGTAACTTGTTACATGTCTCAGGGTTAACCAAGGAAAATTTACACTTTCTCTGGAAGTTAGACAAAACCAACTGGAAAGGAATCAAAATTTCTTAGTTTAGATTTAACAAATGTGTAATGAAAAGAAATCTATTGTACAAATTCTGTATGGTGTTCCATACACATGTTGTACACTATAATCAGGAACTTGTTTTCTAGGTTATTTTGAGAGATTTAGAAATGCAACGTGTACCCCAATGTTCATCACTGTGAACACTGTGTATAATAGCCAGGACATGGAAGCAACCTAGATGCCCACCAGCAGGCGAATGGATAAGAAAGCTATGGTACACATAAACAATAGAATATTACTCAGCCATTAAAAAGAATACATTTGAATCAATTCTAATGAGATGGATGAAACTGGAGCCCATTATACAGATTGAAGTAAGCCAGAAAGATAAAGACCAGTACAGTATACTATCACATATATATGGAATTTAAAAAGATGGTAATGACAACCCTATATGCAGGACAGAAAAAGAGACACAGATGTATAGAAAAGACTTTTGCACTCTGTGGGAGAAGGTGAGGGTGGGATGATCTGAGAGAATAGCATTGAGACATGTATATTATCTAGGGTGAAACAGATCACCAGCCCAGGTTGGATGCATGAGACAAGTGCTCGGGGCTGGTGCACTGGGAAGACCCAGAGGGTCTTCCAGGGAAGGGGGGGCGGAATTGGGTGGGGAATACATGTCAATCCATGGCTGATTCATGTCAATGTATGGCAAAAACCACTAAAATATTGTAAAGTAATTAGCCTCCAACTAATAAAAATAAATGAACAAAAAAAAAGAAATGCAGTAAAAATTCTGGAGAATATTTGTTAAATAACTGAAAAATATTTTACTAAGGGTATATACACTGTATATATATAATTATTCTCAAAATAATACCATGATAATAGAGGTATGTATAAGAAAACCCTTATTTCCAAAACAGTGTAAAAAATAAATGATAGATGGGAAATCACAATATTATGTTGTAAGTTTATGAATATTATGATGAAAATATTTGCCTTTAGAGTATATTGCAATCATTAAGATATTTGATCTAATTCTTTAAAGCTACTTACTCATTTTAATTCTAGGTGAATCAGTCTGCATCTTAAAAATGAGGAATTTTAAAGTAGGATTTTATAAGTACATTCCCCAGAATAGGCCTGCAATTATAAAATCCTGGAGGCAATTTTAGATTCCTCAAGCTAGTTCTGAAAAAAATTGACATCTTCATAGACCATTGAATCAGATTAGTTATTCATTTTAATACATAGTAAACTCTTTTTCCCATGGAATAGTAAATTGGAATTAGATTGGTGAACTGAGTTATAGTATAATCCATGTACACATTATGAATTTTCAAAGAATCAGAATACAGTCATATAGATTTGATGTAAAATCTATACTGATGTACTCTGCCGTTTATGACTGTTATTTTGCTCCTCTGACGATGCATTCACATGGTGTTCGGCAGAAGGCCAATAATGTACTGTGTGCTGTGCTGTGCTTAGTCTTCTCTGACTCTATGTGACTCCTTGGACTGTAGCCCCCCAGGCTCCTCTGTCCAGAGGATTCTCCAGGCAAGAATCCCAGAGTGGGTTGCCATGCCCTCCTCAAGGGGATCTTCCCAACCCAGGGATCGAACCCAGGGCTCCCACACTGTAGTTGGAGTCTTTACTTTCTGAGCCACCAGGGAAGCCTATGAATACTGGGGTGGGTAGCCTATCCCTTCTCCAGGGGATCTTCCTGGTCCAGGGATTGAACCAGAGTCTCCTGAATTGCAGGCAGATTCTTAACCAGCTGAACTACCAGGGAAGTCCAATAATGTAATTTAGCATAAAAATTTCTTTTAAAAACAAAGCCATAATAAATTATTAGCTACAGCTTTCTTTTACTTGAAAAGGTCCATAGAGAAGTAATGTTTACAGCTTTGTTTAGGCCATGAAATATGTTGAGTTTTTCCTATTCTGCTCATTTCGTATTCTCTTTCTTATTCCTCAAACCTCAGGTATCTTTAAGAATCTAGCTCTCAGCTATGTCTTCACTTCTCACATTATATGTATGTGTGTATATATTTTTTGTTGTTCAGATGCTAAGGTGTCCACCTCTGACCACAAGGACTGCAACATGCCAGGCTCCCCTGTCCTCCACCACCTCTCAGAGTTTGCTCAAATTCATGTCCGTTGAATCTCTGACAATGCTATCTAACCATCTCATCCTCTGCTTCCCCCTTTTAATGTGTGTGTGTGTGCGTGGGTATTTCTTCTCATCTTCACTTCCTATTTTCTTTGTCTTTTTCCACATCAGATATTTCAGCCACCATCTCAAATCCCTTACAATTATACAGTGGAAGTGAGAAATAGATTTAAGGGACTAGATCTGATAGACAGAGTTCCTGATAAACTATGGATGGAGGTTCCTGACATTGTACAGGAGACAGGGATCAAGACCATCCCCAAGAAAAAGAAATGCAAAAAAGCAAAATGGCTGTCTGAGGAGGCCTTACAAATAGCTGTGAAACAAGGAGAAACTACAAACAAAGGAGAAAAGGAAAGATATACCCATTTGAATGCAGAGTTCCAAAGAATAGCAAGGAGAGATAAGAAAGCCTTCCTCAGTGATAAGTGCAAAGAAATAGAGGAAAACAATAGAATGGGAAAGATTAGAGTTCTCTTCAAGAAAATTAGAGGTACCAAGGGAACATTCATGCAAAGATGGGCTCAATAAAGGACCGAAATGGTATGCACCAAACAGAAGAGAAGATATTAAGAAGAGGTGGCAAGAATACACAGAAAAACTATACAAAAAAGATCTTCACCACACAGATTAATCATGATGATATGATCACTCACCTAGGGCCAGACATCTTGGAATGTGAAGTCAAGTGGGCCTGAGGAAGCATCACTATGAACAAAGCTAGTGGAAGTGATGGCACTCCAGTTGAGCTATTTCCACTCCTAAAAGATGATGCTGTGAAAGTGCTGCACTCAATATGTCAGCAAATTTGGCAAACTCAGCAGTGGCCACAGGACTGGAAAAGGTCAATTTTCATTCCAATCCCTAAGAAAGGCAATGGCAAAGAATGCTCAGACTACTGCACAACTGCTCTCATCTCACACACGAGTGAAGTAATGCTCAAAATTCTCCAAGCCAGGCTTCAGCAATACATGAACCATGAACTTCCAAATGTTCAAGTTGGTTTTAGAAAAGGCAGACGAACCAGAGATCAAATTGCCAACATCTGTTGTATCATTTAAAAAGCAAGAGAGTTCCAGAAAAACATCTATTTCTGCTTTATTGACTATGCCAAAGCCTTTGACTGTGTGGATCATAATAAACTGTGGAAGATTGTTCAAGAAATGAGAATACCAGACCGCCTGACCTGCCTCTTGAGTAATCTGTATGCAGGTCAGGAAGCAACAGTTAGAACTGGACATGGAACAACAGACTGGTTCCAAATAGGAAAAGGAGTACATCAAGGCTGTATATATTGTCACCCTGCTTATTTAACTTATATGCAGAGTACATCATAAGAAACACTGGGCAAGATCAAGCACAAGCTGGAATCAAGATTGCTAGGAGAAATATCAATAACCTGAGATATGCAGATGATACCAGCCTTATGGCAAAACGTGAAGATGAACTAAAAAGCCTCATGAAGAAAGTGAAAGAGGAGAGTGTTAAGGTTGGCTTAAAATTCAACATTCGGAAAAATAAGATCATGGCATCTTGTCCCATCTCTTCATATAGATGGGGAAACTGTGGGAACAGTGGCAGACTTTATATTTTTCGGCTCCAAAATCACTGCAGATGGTGACTGCAGCCATGAAATTAAAAGATGCTTACTCCTTGGAAGGAAAGTTATGACCAACCTAGACAGCATATTAAAAAGCAGAGACATTACTTTGCCAACAAAGGTCTGTCTAGTCAAGGCTATGGTTTTTCCAGTAGTCATGTATGGATGTGAGAGTTGGACTATAAAGAAAGCTGAGCACCGAAGAATTGATACTTTTGAACTGTGGTGTCTGAGAAGACTCTTGAGAGTCCCTTGGACTGCAAGGAGATCCAACCAGTCCATTTTAAAGGAGATCAGACCTGAATGTTCATTGGTAGGACTGATGTTCAAGCTGAAACTCCAATACCTTGGTCACCTGATGTGAAGAGCTGACTCATTTGAAAAGACCCTGATGCTGGGAAAGATTGAAGCAGGGAGGAGAAGGGGACAACTGAGGATAAGATGGTTGAATGGCATCACTGACTGAATGGACATGAGTTTGGGTATACTATGGGGGTTGGTGTTAGACAGGGAGGCCTGGCGTCTTGCAGTCCATGGGGTCTCAAAGAGTTGGACAAGACTGAATGACTCAACTGAACTGATCTCAAATCTCAATTTGTGTCATCCATCTCATTGTTTCATCAATTTTATCCTTCCTTCTCATATACTACTACTTTTCCCCTATATTGGTCTGTTTCCATGGTCTGTCAATACTTTCAAGCCACCCTCTTTCTAAAAATAAAGATAAAGCATAGTTTTTTTGATAATTTTCCCTTTCTGTCTAGTAATATTCTTAACTATATCTCTAGAGTACAAATTTTTTGTTTTTAAACTGATTTCTTGAAGTTTACCTGTGATTATCTGATGGTCAAATCTAATAGCTTATTTTCAAAGAAAAGGAGGACTAAGTAAGATCAAATAAACCACCCACTTCTACAAACAACTGTTGTGTGAGGCAGGTGATCATTGCTACACCAGTAAACACACTTGAATATACACAATAGCTTAAATATAAGTAGTCATTCATATGAAGCCCCTAATGAAAGTTCTTTTGTGTGTAGCTTTCTTCTAAGTCATGAAACAGGGACTCGGCCATTCCCATCTTCTGGCTCTATCATTTTCAGCACATGAATCCAATATTACTCTGCTCTTGTGCTATTGGTAAAGAACCTTCCTGCCAATGCAGGTGACATAAGAGACTCAGGTTTGATCTCTGAGTGGGGAAGATCCCCTGAAAGGGGGCACGGCAAGCCACTCCACTGTTCTTGCCTGGAGAATCCAATGGACAGAGGAGACTGGTGAGTTAAGGGTCCCACGGGGAGCAGAGTGGGGCATGACTGAAGCGACTTAGCACAGCTCAGCACATCTATACAAAGCTGCTGGAAATGTAAAGAAGGTGTGAGTGTGTGTGAGAGGCTCACACGGTCTGACCTAAATACCACTTCCACTCACACTCTTTTGACTTGAGCTTAGCCTTAGGCACATGTAACTTCAAAATAAAGTAGCATATATAATCTGTGTTCAGAAAGAAAAGAAAATTAATTTAAATAGCATGTGCCCAGTCCTTGATACATCAAGATTTTCCTTCTGAAATTTTTGTTTTTTCTATCTACCTCCTCAATTTTTAAATTCTCTCATTAGATGTGAGGATTTCAAATGGGACCCTAGCTATGGCTGACATGTTCATTTTGTTACTCTAACAGTGAATGACAAGATAGGACATTCCCTTATGAAGAACGCCAAGACTGTCAGCTGATCATCATGGAGTAATAAAATCTTTGCAAAATAAATATTATTTTTTATCTTAAGTTATCATTATGGCTCAACATTGTTTGAAGACCCCACAAAGGGCTACTTGACCATCTTCAATGTGTTCCATAAGCATTAAATGGACTTAAAGGGATTTTATTTTCAGGTACAGGTTCTTTCGCACTGATAGCCTCTCCACTAAAGAGGCTCAACACTCTACCTGCAATTCTCCTTCCACTTCTTTCACTCTCAGTTCACATAGTAAATTATTATGTTTAACATGCTTAGAGATTAATATCTATTTAGTATATTTCATTATTTACTGCTTTCCAATAGCCAGAGAAAACATAATTGCCTTTTCAATGTATATTTTAAAATATATACACTGTAGTGTGAGTTTATTTTGAGTCATTCCTTTATAGACAGGTAATTCTCTTGATCATATTTTTAGAAACTCATTGTTTCAATGTGGAAAAGAGGCATATATCAAACTGTGGTTTAGTTTTACAAGATTATAAATATATATATGTTGAATAAATTTCCTTTTTCTATTTTTATGATTATTTTAGCTTTATGAATATTAGCTTTGCTAATTACAAAGAAAGGAAAAAGCAATGGCATGTTATGTTACTATGATTGACTTGATCATTGAAATAGTGAAGCATTACCTAGGACCAAACTTATATTTTAGAATAGCTAATCAAGTTAACTTGTCTTCATTGATTTATGCCTGCCAAGATTCACAAATCTTCATTTGCATTGTTTAAGGAGCAAGATATTTTATTTCACTTAGATTTTTATTCAAAAACAAATGATGTATCTATATTCTGAGTAGAATCTATCTGAAAGTTAATTTACTGTCCAGAATTTACTTAAGAATCCATCAGCTTGAAAGAGCAGTTTTATTTAGCATTTCAAGTTTGAAGAGTTGGAAGAACATAAAAAAGAATATTCTCAATGATTAATTCTATTAAAGAGATTTTAAGTGGTTCCTTTTCAATTGGATGATAATTATTTTTTTCAAGAATATTTCAATTCACCCTTTGTTGCATCTGATATTACTTCCAAATTAGCCTAAACAAGAAATGAGTTTGAGATAATAGAATGGTTCTTATAATACCAAGAATATAACATGAATTTGTGAAAAGTGTTCTCACTGAGTTATAGAATCCTATAATTTTAGCAGGACTGAAATTGTGTAGACAGAGCATGATATTCTTTGAATGTATATGTATGTGTGTGTGTGTGTGTATATATATATATATATATATATATATATATATATATAGTTACCTCTTCATTGAATTCAGTTTAGTAGCAGATTTAGATATAGTACCATTCGTTGTCCATTTCAGGAGTATCAATTTCTATATAATTGCTATTGTTGTTGTTCAGTTGCTAAGCCGTTTCTGACTCTTTGTGACTGCATGGATTGCAGGATGCCAGGCTTCAGTGTCCTTCACTATCTCCTGGAGTTTGCTCAAATACATGTCCATTGAGTCAGTAATGCTGTCTAAACATCTCATCCTTTGCTGCCCCCTTCTCCTTTTGCTTTCACTCTTTCACAGATCAGGGTCTTTTCCAGTGAGTCAGTCTTCACATCAGGTGGCCAAAGTATGGGAACTTCAGCATCAGCATCAGTCCTTTCAATGAATATTCAGTGTAGATTTCCTTTAGGATGGTGTGATCCATGATTAGGTTCTATATGATTACATTATTTGATTTAGTTGTGCAAAAATAATGATCGCAAATCAATTTTATTATATGTAATTAAAGTCACTCAGTCATGTCAGACTCTTTGCGACCCCATGGAATATATATATACAGTCCATAGAATTCTCTAGGCCAGAATACTGGCGTGGGTAGCCTTTTCCTTCTCCAGGGGATCTTCCCAACCCAAGGATCAAACCCAGGTCTCCCACACTGCAGGCAGATTCTTTACCAGCTAAGCCACAAGGGAAGCCCTTGTAGAGATATCATAAACTTGCTTTGCTTTAAAAAGTGCAGAATTTTACCATAGTAGTATTGTGTGCATGTGTGCTAAGTCTCTTCAGTCATGTCTGACTCTTTGTGACCTTATAGGCCATAGCCCACCAGCCTCCTCTGTCCATGGGATTCTTCAGGCAAGAATACTGGAGTGGGTTGCCATGCCCTCCACCAGGGGATCTTCCCAACCCAGGGATCAAACCCACATCTCTTATGCCTCCTGCATTGGCAGGTGGGTTCTTTACACTAGCACCACCTCGGAAGCCCAGTAGTACTATATAATCATTAATAAATCCCTCCCTTACTCTCACAAGGTCCTACATATAATAAACTATATACTTAGTATGGGTGGCATGGCTACCATAATCATAAAAAAGCAAAACTTCTTTAAAAAATGTATTATACATTATTTATAATTTATGAGTTGTTCAACGTTAATGAAGGAAACACTGTATTTTTCATAGTTAAAATTAAATATATTTTAAAATGAGTTGTTCATACTCCTTATGAACTCTTATTGCTCATGTTGCTGTCATATAATTTTATCGGCATAAGAGCATTATTATGCAGGTGTTATGAGCATCATCATTTTACAACTGAAAATTGATACAACTGAAGCTGTGAGAGTTTAAATGATATTCTCATGGCTAGCCAGTTGGTAAATGGTAGAGTGGTGATGTTAATCTATTCTGCTGACCCAGGAGACAGAGAGCTTAATTATGTATAGATTGTCTTCCCTGATGGACTAACTGAATCTAATTATTATTTTTATGTAGTATTTAATAATACTATGAAGAATTTGACCAATAATGACATTGAAGTTGAAATGTTCTTGTTTATTTTTTCATGTTAAAAAAACCTTTCTTTTTCAACATTTTCGAACTTTTCATCTAAATTGGATTTTTTAAAATTAATTTTGAACAGCAGTGCTTTATTTTCCTTTTACCTGAGAATTATATATTTTCCATTCTGGAAAGTTTTGTTATTATTTCTTCAAATATTAACTTGCCTTCCTTTTCTCTATTATTTCCTTTGAAAATTCTGTTAAAAATAAATCTATCTTCTGGGGTATCTTCTCATCTGTCTTTAATCTCTTCATATCTCTGTTTTTTTCATGGTTAATTACTATTTTGTAATTCTCTCTTTAACTGTCTTTTTCATTGTGTAACATATTTTATTTTTATACATTTTGTTTTCTGTAATAATGTTCACTTATTTTATGTTATCTTTCTTTAATCTCTTTGAATCTGATATTGACTCACATTTCTGAATTTGCACTTTAAACTGTGTTCTCCAACAACCTGAGATGCTCCCCTTTTTACCAATATACTAAGCCAACCAATGCTTGGAGATATTCAGAGACGTGATGGGATTAGTAAGTTTCGTGCTTTTAATTGGTGAATTAGTTTATTTCCACTACTCTAAACATTACCTTAGGATTCTAGTCTTTGAAATATATTTCTCATTCTGATAAACTTTTGAGTTATACAGATTCAGCTTCTGATTACATAGGAAAAGGAGCGTCTCCATCTGTTCCTAAAATAGATTTTCTTTTTTTTTTGCTTTTAGACTCAACTATATTTGTATTAATAGTTTTCTTACTTCTTATTTACATGAATGTGTGTATGTGTAATGTGTAAATGTGTGTGTGTGCAAATGTTACTATTTCCCATGTCTGTTCCACTGCCATTTTATCTGTACATGCCAAGAACTTTAAGTTGGATATTTTGCGGTTAAATGCAAGGAATTTAAGTTGATGAGTCTAGTAAGTCATTAGAAAAATCATCTGTTCATGGCAAAGTTCAGTTTGGGAGCTTAGAGTAATGGCCATAATAGCCAGAGCAAGGAAGTGAAGCACTAATGTTGAATGATTATTGATGAGTTTAGCAGAATATTTGCAACTTGACGTCAAGCAGAGGAAAATAAATTTAAAAATTCCCAGTTCAGTTCAGTTCAGTCGCTCAGTTGTGTCTGATTCTTTGAAGCCCCATGAACTGCAGCACACCAGGCCTCCCTGTCCATCACCAACTCCCAGAGTTTACCCAAACCCATGTTCATTGAGTCAGTGATGCTATCCAATCATCTCATCCTCTGTCGTCCCCTTCTCCTCCTACCCTCAATCTTTTCCAGCATCAGGGTCTTTTCAAAGGAGTCAGCCCTTCACATCAGGTGGCCAAAGTACTGGAGTTTCAGCGTCAACATCAGTCCTTCCAATGAACACCCAGGACTGATCTCCTTTAGGATGGACTGGTTGAATCTCCTTGCAGTCCAAGGGACTCTCAAGAGTCTTCTCCAACACCACAGTTCAAAAGCATCAATTCTTCGGCACTCAGCTTTCTTTATAGCCTAACTCTCATCCATACATGACCATTGGAAAAACCATAGCCTTGGCTAGACAGACCTTTGTTGACCAAGTAACGTCTCTGCTTTTCAAGAAGAGTCAAAAAATAAAAGAGGATGAAAAAGAACAGAAGAAGTGCAATGAATTTGTGTCACAGAAGCAAAGGAATAAGAATAGTGATAAGGAAGAGAGGCAAGCAGTTGGTCTGCTTCATGGAGACATGAAGTAGGCTGAAGACTGAAGGGAAGTTTTACTCATTTTTTAATGGTTGATTATATTATTTTTTTTGTTGGGGGGCAGGGGGTTGTGGTTTATAGGATTTTAGCTTCATGACCAGGGATCGAACTCTTGCACCCCAGAGTCCTGACCACTAGACTGCCAGGGAATTACCGGTTATATGCTTTTTTTTTTTTTTTTAATAAAGAATACTATTATTAACCTTTGAGAACATAATTTGAATGAATTGCTGATATGGAAATCATTTTGTAATATATTGATTATTTTGCACTTTTTTCACTTATTCATTCAGAGAATATGTATTAGATGCCTACTAGGCAAATGTTGTTCTAGATGACAAAGAGAAATGTCTGCCCATGGATGAGCTTACTTCTAGATGGAGAGGCAAATGATTAGCAGGTATAACAAAAGCATATTCTTTTGCAAAGTGGTATTCACATATAATATGATCACACGTTACAAAATACTGAAATGGCATAAAGAAAGCGAGAAAATGTGGGACACAATTTCAGCATTCAAAAGGTTTGCCATAGAAGGTGTATCTTCTGAGGAGGTGACATTTGAGTAATGCTCTAAATTAAGGAAATCAATGTTATTTATTCCCATACTTTAATTTTTTTTTCAACTTTCACTTGTGTTTTCACATCCCTGGCCTGAAATTATAGTCAAGGAGACCATACAAATCTGAATATTCAGAAAATACAGCTATTGACTGTAGCTTGAAATTTACTGTTAAAAAAAAAGCAATTGTTTACGGTAACTTTCATGGTCGATATTGTAAGTGGTCACTGGTATTCAGCTTTCCTTTTCTCGGCTCAAGGAAACTGCACTTCCAATCACTGCAAAATGAAGGGACGTGGAACCAGGTCTAGATTATGGACTGTGAACTTAAGCGGAATATATCACATTTGGCCCCGATCATAGGAGGGAACCGTGCCATCTCCAGAAGTACTGGTTCTATTGTGGCAGTCAAGTGATACACATTGTTTCTGGAAGTATACCTTTGTGGAACTTCTGTTACGTTGGATCCCTAAGTAACAGATTGGATAGATATTGTGAGTAACAAATAAGCCAACATTGTGTTGAATTGCTGAGGCATCCTTTGACACAAGAGCTATGCTTACATGTAGAAGTCCCATGAATGGTGAATTGGGAGATTCAGATTGACACATATACACTATTGATACTATATATAAAAAACCTAACTAATAAGAAACTACAGTATGGCTCAGCAAACTTTATATAGTGCTATGGGGTGACCTAAATGGAAAGGAAATCCAAAAAAGAGGGAATATGTGTATATGTACAGCTGATTCACTTTGCTGTACAGTAGAAATGTACAACATTGTAAAGCAACTGTACTCCAATAAAAATTAATTTAATAAAAGTAATCCCATGAATGAAATATAGTAGCTTGCTCAGATGAACTGTGGGGGAAACAACTAGCAGGAATGAAAATGAGGGGAAAGGCAAAGGGTAGGTAGATAAAATAACATAGCAAAGTTTCCTGGGTTTTGCTTATCTTACATGAGAAAGTTTGTTGAAGGTAAAAAACAACAACATAATTTTCAGAAAACAGAGATGCCAAAAGAATAGTCAGTAGGCATAATCAGATGGATAGGAGAACTTCTCTCTCAGGTCCCTTTAGATAGAGCCATTCAGACAAATGTTTCTGGGGTGTGGGGAATACTGGATAGCTCAGAGGAGGAGAAATCCGTCCCCTTCTCTCACTGTGGGTGTGATATTTACTTATATTTGCAAAGTGCAAGAAGTGAGTCCCTCTTCTAGATATCCAAAGATAGTGACTTACTTTTCTTCAATTGTTGGTTATTTTTGAAAGCTCATCTAATGATATATATTTAAAGAAAAACAGTTCCCAAATCTGTGGGTCAGACTGTTGCCATCACAGATGCCTTCCAGAGAGAGGTGTATCAGTTCTGGAAGGTTCTTTCTACGTGGCATATAAAGATATGGACAAAGGGAATTGAGAAGGTACCCATCATAGAGACATGCTATTTAAGATAGTCTAACAACCCACTGCTGCAAAATCTATTCCAGTTTTTCATGGTTTAACGTGATCTTCCTAGATTCCTCTTAGCTTACCTATACCAAACATGACCTATTAACGGTACCTTAAATGATTCAATTCTTTCTCACTTAGGGATGGGAGTACAGGTGGAGAATTTATGAAAAAACTGGGCATCACAACCTACCATTACCTAATATTCACCTCCTTGGCCAGGTCTGGTTTTCTTAATACTGATGCTTCAAATTTTGTTTGATTTTTGCAAATGCTAAGTATTATCTATGTAATGGATGTGGGGTTATTTAGACAGGAACAGTTCATACTTGGGATATTAAAGATGGGCTACATTTTGTTTTTTAACATTACTCCAATGAAGTGGCGGGATGAATAGTCTCTGCCCTTTAATTAGGATGTGATACTGCTTTGAATATGGTAGAAATGATGCTCTGCCACTGTTTGGTTCTAAGCCTTAAGAAACTTACAGCTTTTACTGCCAGTTTCTTAACTTTTCCTTTTAGAGACTTGAGCCACTACCCGTGTTTTCTTCTCTGTTAATTTGAATTGACAGAGAATGTACTTATCATAAAAGTGAACATGTTAATCGTAGTGGTATTAAAATGAAATGAGATAAGCAACATGCAAACTATTCTACTCAAAGATAAAAACTGAATTTATTACACTCATAATACTAATCTTGCCATCATTTATGAACTCAAAATTTTGCTTATGCTTTAATTATTATAAAATACCTGCCAAGTTCTAAGAGAATCACTGTAATTTTATAGTAAGAGTGATTCTTGTTTAACTGTTTTAATTTTTAATATTAAAGGCAGGCTACAGTCCATAGAATTGCACAGAGTTGGACATTACTAAAGCAACTTAGCACAGCACAGCACGACACAGCAATGGTATAAACTGTAATTCATTGAAGATAGGTTTATTCCAAGGCAAAAATATCTAACAATTGATTCTTCTAATTGGTAAGATGCCTGGAAATAGTAAGACAAAAGTTATAATGAAAAAATACTGATTTCTTAGGGCTTCCCTGGTGGCTCAGATGGAAAAGAAGCTGCCTGCAAAGCAGAAGACCCAGATTCGATCCCTGGGTTGGGAAAATCCCCTGGAGAAGGGAATGGCAATCCACGCCAGTATTCTTGCCTGGAGAATTCCACGGTCAGAGGAGCCTGGCGGGCTACAGTCCATGGGGTCACAAAGAGTCGAATAGGACTGAGAGACTACCACTTTCACTGATTTCTTACAAGAAGAAACAATAAACCAGTATATCTGCAGATAAACTTTAATAAAAACTGACTTTCCTAAGAGATGAATATGCCTATTCTTGCTTTTGATGTATTTTTTAGTTGGTTCATGCTGTCATTCCCAGCTCTCATATTTTCGATTATGTTCATAATGCTGACCTTAAGTGAATAATATGTTCTAACCACAGGAGAGGGTTAGGAAGTTATGATATTCTGAACTGAGACTATATTAGGTTTTTCTTCAAAATTTCAACCAGGAAAAGATATCAGAAGAGCAAATACTAGAGAGATCTTGCAATAAAAAAAAATCACTAGAAAACTAATCTTTAATAAAATTCACTCAGGAACTATTCTTCAGGGCCCGTTTATTCAAATTCCATAGAAAAAAGAAGTGGTGACTTGACTTTTGTTTGACTATAAAAGTAACCTTTGCTTAATGTAGATACAACCATAGAATGAACCATTGGATTTTATCTGTTTTCCAGTATGGGCTACTAAAAATTTATGTATGCACTGGCAGGGAAGCAAAAAGAATAACTCTTTTAAAGTTCGTTTTATCTAGGGAAATGCTAACTTCTTAAGAGATCGCCCTCACTTAGTATTGCAATAAAAATCATGGCTATTAGAAATGCTGCCTGTGTTCAAGTTGTGAGGTAATTTTATTTTGTAGTCCTGGTATTTTGCTCTTGTACTGTTTATTTATTTTAGAGTGTATTCCAGGGTTATATAGTTTAGAATTTTGTCCTTTTTGTTTCTGCTTCTCTCTGCCTCTTAATAAAGATCTGAGCTCTCTAACTTCCTGCCTGCTGTTCTTAAAATTTGAGAATCTTTTAAGCAAGCAACCAATCAATCTATTCCTATCTTTTTGAACTGTGTGATACACTTATTTGAGAGCTGGAGATACTAAATGACCTCCGTAAAGTAATAAGTTTGATTCTTTTTTTACTCTTGGTAACTGAAAGCACAATTTGATATTTATCTGATATTTCTTCTCTCTTTTCCACTTTATATTGGTTAGGTATGTAACACTGTAGAATATAGAATCATTTTCACATTTTTAATCATCACTATTACAGAAACTTGGAAGTAAGTGATATTTTCTGTTAGGCTATTTTTTGCATAAGAGCTAATGACTTAAGGCAAATACACACCTGTTACTTGCTAATATTTTTAAGGAAAATTAGCCCTTATTACTGTAACTTGTAGAAGAATCAAAACAACAACAAAGGTCCCACTGGAGCTAATAAGTCAAACTAAGCTTAAAATCTCTGTGACCAATGTATAATTGATTATATCAGTACCATTCAAAATGTAAAAGTCATATGTGACAATTTACTTTCATATTAATAAAAATGAAACAATTAAAAATTAAAATTTTTCCTCAGATTAGTTATCTTTCAGGTGCTGAATATTCATCTCTGGTTACTGGCTACCTGGTGTATCCACTGGGCATACATTGGGCAGAGTTAGGAGATATCTAACATCTCAGAAAGTTGTACTTGAAACCACTACCTAAAAATCAAAGTTATGTGAATGTTGGATGCAGTATAAAGTATGGAGTAGATAATTTTTAAAAGAATGAAAAAATGTTAAAGTAAATTACAATTTATTATAAAATTTCAACATAGTTTGAATTTAGAACAGATTTAGATGAACAGAATAGTTGCAAAAATAGTATTATTAGTATCTTATAATAATATATTTTGCTAGTCTGGTACATTTGTCACAATCAATGTACTAATATTGACACATTATCATTTAATAATGTTTAATACTGGGCCAAAGGTTAACCTTTTGTCAGGTCTCCTTCATTTTACCTAATATCTTTTTTTCCGTCCATGACTACATTCAGGATCTCCCACTTAGTCTTTATGTCTCCTTTGGTTCTTCTTGACTGTGACAGTCTCTCAGACTTCTTAGGTTTTGTTGACCTTGATAATTTTGAGGTGTACTGGTCAGGTACTTTGTAGAATGATTCTCAGTTGGCATTTGTCTAGTGTTTTTCTCATGATAAGACTGACGGGTTTTTGAAAAGAAAACCACAGACATCAAGTGACGTTTTCATCACATCCATATCCAGAATACATTCCATTACTTTGTCTAATATTGTTGAGTTAATCTTGATTACCTGGATTAGGTAGTGGGTATCAATTTTATTCACTGTGAAGTTGCTTCCTGCCCCATCCTACATACCGTATTCTTTGAAAATTACTATACACAGCCCACATAAGGAGCGAGAAGTTATGCTCTGTCTTCTTGAGAACAAAGTTCCTACATAAATTATTTGTAATCTTTTTGAATAGCAATTTATCTAGAGTATTGTAATAAATTAAGCTTGTCTAAATGAAAACACAACATCAAATTTAATTTTTACTGACTATATGCTGTCTTGAATTTAGACCCTGGGTATTTTTAAAAGATACATTTGACTTCATTGATAACAATCTCATTAAATATTGAAGTATTTACAGAAATCTCTTCCATTTTTCTTGTATCATTTTCTATTGAGATTCATTTACTTACTGGATTATTTAAATAAATATTTATCGAGTCTCTAATAGTCACCACTTATGGCAGAAAGTGAAAAGGAACTAAAAAGCCTCTTGATGAAAGTGAAAGAGGAAAGTAAAAAAGTTGGCTTAAAGCTAAACATTCGGAAAACTAAGATCATGGCATCTGGTCCCATCACTTCATGGGAAATAGACAGGGAAACAGTGGAAGCGGTGTCAGAATTTATTTTGGGGGGCTCCAAAATCACTGTAGATGGTGACTGCAGCCGTGAAATTAAAAGACGCTTACTCTGGGAAGGGAAGTTATGACCAACCTAGAAAGCATATTAAAAAGCAGAGACATTACTTTGCCAACAAAGGTCTGTCTAGTCAAGGCTATGGTTTTTCCAGTAGTCATGTATGGATGTGAGAGTTGCACTATAAAGAAAGTTGAGTGCTGAAAATTTGATGCTTTTGAACTGTGGTGTTGGAGAAGACACTTGAGAGTCCCTTGGACTGGCAAGGAGATCCAACCAGTCCATCCTAAAGGACATCAGTCCTGGGTGTTCATTGGAAGGACTGATGCTGAAGCTGAAACTCCAATTCTTTGGCCACCTCGTGCAAAGAGTTGACTCATTGGAAAAAAAACCCTGATGCTGGGAGGGATTGAAGGCAGGAGGAGAAGGGGATGACAGAGGATGCAGTGGCTTGATGGCATCACCAACTCAATGGACATGAGTTTGAGTAAACTCCGGGAGTTGACGATGGACAGGGAGGCCTGACGTGCTGCGATTCATGCGGTCGCAAAGAGTCAGACATGACTGAGCGACTGAACTGAACTGAATATTCACCACCACACTCTTCTAAGTTTTGGAAACATGTTAAATAAAAGACAACAATGCCCATTCTCATAGAATTAACAGAATAATGAAAGTTGTAGATGACAAATATTAATAATTAAGTATAATATAGCTGTTGGCATTGTGTTATGGAGAACATAAATCAGAGAAAAACGTATTGATTTTGGGATTGCTATTTTAATTACTTTTTCCAAACTATTTTAGGCCATTTTATTTTTATCGAGGTATAGTTGACATACAGTATTAGATTAGTTTCAGGTGTACAACATACTGATTCAGCAGTCAAATACATTACAACATGATCACCATGACCAGTTCAGTAACCGTTTGTCACCATATGAAATTATTAATAACTATTCTCTAATGCTGTATATTATGTCCCTGTAACTTATTTATGACTGGGTTTGTATCTCTTAATCCTATTCACCTATTTTACCCAAACCCTTAATGCCCTCTGGGAACCACCAGTTTGTTCTATGTATCTATAAGTCTGTTTCTCTTTTGTTATTTATCCATTTTTTGTTTTTCTAAGATTCCACATATAAGTGAGATCATATGATATTTTTCTTTGACTTATTTCACTCAGCATAATACCCTCTAGGTCTGTTTCTATAATGGCAAGATTTCATTATTTTTATGGCTAATAATATTCACCGTATTTATATATACACATATTACTTCTTTATTCATTTACCTGTTGATGGATATTTAGGTTGCTTTCATATATTGGTTGTTGTAAATAATTGTGCTGTGGACATAGGAGTATGTGTCTTTTTCAAATTGATGTTTTAATCTCCTTAGGTAAACACTCAGAAGAGGACTGGTGATGAGTATCCATTTGCTGGATTGTCTGGCCATTCTAGTTTTCATTGTCTGAGAAACCTCTGTGCTATTCTCTGTAGTGGTTGCACCAGTCTACCTTTCCACCAACAGTACACAAGGGTCTCCTTTTCTCCACACTCTTGTCCATACCTGTTATTTGGGCTGTTGTTGTTGTTATTTTTGGTTAATACCCATTCTGACAGGTGTGGAGTGAATAGTATGTGAAGTAACATTTGTTCAGTGAATGTATGAAAGCAATGGAGGTAGCCAAGGAATATCTGAAGAAAATATTTCAAGCAGAGACTACAGCAAGGATAGTGGCCAGTGTGTTCTATCATTTGTTACATGAAAGTATGATCACAACGGTATAAACCAGCAATAAAAATGCAGCCAAAGTGGTAGTGGGAGGGTGGTGGAAGCTGGATTATATGGGTTTTTATACCATTGGGAAATTGTTTTATTTAATTCTTATGGACATAGGAAACCATTAGATGGTGTTGAATAGAGGAGAGATGTGACCTGGCTTGTGTTTTATATGTTTTGGTTCTAATACATAAGGGTAGAAGAAATATCAGTCAGGAGAGCATTGCAAATATATAGGATAAAATATTATGGTTGCTTTAAAACAGAGTAACATTCTTTATTCAAAGTAATGTTCTTTGGTGGAATAATTCCAGTTTATATCTACTTTCCTGGTGTATTATTCCTGAAAGTGTACCAGTTGGGATAATAACTTGATGGTGATCTTACATAGACTAATGTGGTAGTGTTGAAGGTGATAAGAACTGGTCATGATCTATGTGTGTTTGGAAGATGGTACTAAATACAGGATAGACTGATGACTTGCGTAAAGACTGATAACTTGTGAGAGAAAGAAAAGGGTCAAAAATAGCATCTGAATTTTTTCTCTAAGCAACTGAAAGTATAAAAATTACGTTTATTGAGATATGTCAGTCATATGAACATCAGGCTAGAATAAGAATTTAAATTATAGCTAATTTGAGATGTCCATAAGAATGCTAGATCATCAGGTGTTTATTAAATATTTATTAAATACAAGAGTAAAGAGTCTGCTGCTGCCAAGTCACTTCAGTCGTGTCTGACTCTTAGCGACCCCATAGACAACAGCCCACCAGCCTCCCCCGTCCCTGGGATTCTCCAGGCAAGAACACTGCAGTGGGCTGCCATTTCCTTCCCCAATGCATGAAAGTGAAAAGTGAAAGTGAAGTCGCTCAGTCGTGTCTGACTCCTAGCGACCCCGTGGACCGCAGCCCCCCAGGTGCCTCCGTCCCTGGGATTTTCCAGGCAAGAGTACTGGAGTGGGGTGCCATTGCCTTCTCTGTAAAGAGTCTAGTTGGAGATAAATATTTTTTTGTGTTGTGCAGAAGAGGAAAATCAATCTTGGTATTGATTTAATAGAGAAGTGAAGGAGAATAATTGGAAACTTGGAATAGGTAGTGCTTCCAGGGAGTTTGCTGTAATAGGGTATTAATAATATTTACCTCATAGTGTTTTATAAATATTAAATATTCTTAGAAGAATGTGAGTATTGACAGTCATCTGTGTATTCTAGATATTAGATATCACTATTTTGACTGACATAAGCAGTTTGACATGTAATTTGAAATTGAAATTTTAAGGAGGAGAGATAAAAATGACTTGGACACAGTCATACGGTACAAGAATGACCATTATTTTAAGGTAATTTATCTTGAGGACATCCCTGGGGTTTGCAAGACAGTCAGCTTTGGTTAAGAGCAAGAATCTCAAAAATGTTGAGTGTGATTCTAGCAAAGAGGGATTGTGCAGTTATAAAAGAACGAGTGACAAGGGGGAGACTTTTGAGAGAGGCAGAATTGAGTGTCAGAGATATATGTACTAAGTTCCTTTGGGGCCAAGGACTAACCGGCATAATGACAAAAAGTTCCCATGAACACAAAATAAGTTGTGGGAATGAGAATGTAATAGGGGGTGTTGTTAGGGAATGAAGGAAAGAGTTGCCAAGTAAAAGCAGACATCTGTTGCCCCTCTTCACTTCCATAAGAATGGAGCCAAGTAATGGTAGTCTTACTCAAAGCAGACAGAATCCTGGGACTCTGCCTTTCCTCTGGTTTAAAGCAAAATGGAAGTCAGAGTAGACATAGTGCATCAGAACTGATTTCTTCTTCAACAGGAGGACATAGATTTGTGAAGTAGACTTTTCATTATGCCAGTCAAGGAGCGAGAACGACATTTATAGGAGACCACGGTAGCTCATGTTTGCTGTATAGAGTGTATAAACATTTAATACACCAACTGTTCCATCAAATGGCATCAAATAATTTTTTATTGAATGGATAATTTTATTTTTAAGGCCTTTTGATTAACGGGGAGATTATTGTGTATTCTTGCCACCTCTTCTTAATATCTTCTGTTTCTGTTAGGTCCATACCATTTTTGTCCTTTATTGAGCTCATCTTTGCATGAAATTTTTCCTTGGTATCTCTAATTTTCTTGAAGTCATCTTTAGTCTTTTCCATTCTATTATTTTCCTCTATTTCTTTGCACTGCTCACTGAGGAAGGCTTTCTTATCTCTTCTTGTTATTCTTGTAGCTCTGCATTCAGATGGGTATAGCTTTCCTTTTCTTCTTTGCTTTTGGCTTCTCTTCTTTTCATAGCTATTTGTAAGGCCTCCTCAAACAGCCATTTTGCTTTTTTGCATTTCTTTTTCTTGGGGATGATCTTGCTCCCTGTCTCCTGTACAATGTCACAAACCTCTGTCCATAGTTCACCAGGCACTCTGTCTATCAGATCTAGTCCCTTAAATCTATTTCTCACTTCCACTGTTTAATCATTAGGGATTTGATTTAGGTCATACCTGAATGGTCTAGTGGTTTTCCCCACTTCTTCAATTTCAGTCGGAATTTGGCAAAGAGGAGTTCATGATCTGAGCCATAGTCAGCTCCTGGTCTTATTTTTGCTGACTGTATAGAGCTTCTCCATCTTTGACTGCAAAGAATATAATCAATCTCATTTTGGTGTTGACCATCTGGTGATGTCCATGTCCAAGTAAGATGGTAAGCACTGAGAGAGGGCATCAGAGGGCAGACAGACTGAAACCACAATCACAGATGACAGGCCAATCTGATCGCATGGATCACAGCCTTGTCTAGCTCAGTGAAACTAAGCCATGCCGTGTGGGGCCACCCAAGGCGGACGGGTCATGGTGGAGACGTGCTGCAGTTCATGGGGTTGCACAGATTCAGACACGACTGAGTGACTGAACTGAGCTGAATCGTGACTCAGCAGTGTTTTTGACAAAAGAAAGCCTATTTGATGCATTCATATCCGGACAGTGCAGTCAGTAAGTAGCATCTGTATGTGAATGCTGATAAGGAAGTGTAAATTACATTTAGAAATTTTAATTGGTGCTAGAAGCAAGAGAAATAGAAGCTTAAAATGTCTAGACAGCTAATAATGCATTAAAGCAGAAATTTTATAAAATGTTATAGAGTCCTAGGAATTAATATAGACCTCTTTATAAGTTAAATTAAAAACAAGAGTTTTACATTGGATACACTAATAAGAAAATAATAAAAATATTGCACTCTATTATATATGTATGTATTTATGTGTGTGTATATATATATATTTATTTATTTGACTGTTTATCACTGAAAATATGGAGCTTATTAATGCCTTGATTTTTTTTTTTTTTACTGCTTTCATTACATTTTTCAAAGTGAATATTTAGCTTTGAAATAGAGACTACCCTGCCAGTGACTAATTTTAACAAAACTACATATTCACATTTAAGTAATTATATATGAAATATATTTTTATAACTATTGAATAATTCCAGAAATTCTATACATATAAATAAAGAATTCTTGTTCAACAAGCCTTAACCTAGACTTTTCTAAAGGTTGAGTCATTTCCTCAGAAACAAAATAATGAAGGCAATAAACAAATATCTGCATCATGGAGAGGACTATATTATTTATGTTTCCTTTCTGTGTTTATTTGCATTTTTCAGTTTTTAAAACCTTATCATAGGTTATTTTCATACTAAAGGCAGGTTTATTTTGTCAATAACTAAACCCATTATTTAAGAAAGAAACCAGATTTTCATTTTGAAGTCCAACTAAAACTTTCAGGTTATATTTCCACTGCATCAAAGCAGTTACAGATTTTTTCAACAGAGCATAACAAAATCCATTCAACATCCTTTTTTTTTGTTCTCTTAGAATTCTTCTCCCATTAAAAATGGATAATTTGACTACTGATCTTAGGAACAATTCATTATTTGAAAGCATCCTCAGGTCCTGCTCAGGGATTTGTTGCTATGGTGAAGCACTGTTTCCAGCAAGCGTTTTCTTATATCGTCTTGGAAGGACTTTCACCATACACATCACTCCTGTGAAAGGCAAAGTAACTCGAATTCTAAGTAACTATATGTTGATGTATGACAGAAATCAAAGCAATATTGTAAAGCAATCATCAATCAATTAAAAATAAATAAATGAATAAACCAAAGTAACTGTATTCAGAAGGCTGACTAATATATCTAGGCTAATGGCATGAGTGTGGAAGTAGTTTAATTCCTCTAATTCTTCTAACAGGGATGGCTTCTTATTTAAGATAAAGAATATACAAGTTCCATAACACAGATTATGAAAAGAAGAAGATTCTATATACTTGAGGGAAATTTAGAAAATATTCAGGAAACCTCTTTTTATAGGTGAGGTAATATAGTCATAGACTTAAGTGAATAGTTTGAACTCAAATATAAATAATCTGGCTTATAGCAATAACAACCACTCAGACTATTTAAATATAAACAAAAATAATATAAGGATACCAGAAAGTCACAGAAATAAAGGGAACATGCAAAATGAGGGCATCATGAAAATCCTTTCTCGGGTGTTGATATTACGAACTCAGATTTGGCTATTCTTCACTCAAAAGTCAATACTCTAGTGACAAGTGCTGGTAGGAACTGAAAAGCTGCTTTAATCAGAAAGCCAGTAATCAGGAGAAGGCAGACTCATTTCCCAAAACCAACTCCAAAGATTTTGCTTGGCCATGCAAATTTTTAAAGGGAAAAAAGGAAAGTATTCTCAGCTAATCATTGAGATAGCAGATCAGATTTGTCACCATCTCGCACCATCATCCCACCATGCACCATCTTCATTGCATGAAGACTTGTCTCCTCCTTGTGATCTTTCTTTAGATGCTGTACAGTTTTAAGATTACTAAAGAGGAAGCCAGGGAGAGAAGACCTAGTCCATCTGTTAATTACTAATTATTTGTTTCAATTTCTTTTATTGAGGAAAAAATCAAGTTAGACACTGTATTGTGTAATCAAAAGATTGGAAAAGGAGGGTTTGGCCTAGAGGTTAGTTAAAATACAAATTTGCTAAGTGATAGACTAAAAGGGGCCTCCTGCAAAGAACTCTTTTCTGCACAAAGTTGCTTACAAATCCCCACTATCAGTCATCATTCCATTTTTATGGGATTGTGGGTGAAGGTCCATCTTCTGTAAATTCTTTATGTAACATGCAACCCATGGCTTTTAAGTTGTATAGGCAACTGTATTAAAATGAAAGATGTTGGCATGGGTCTGTTGTATCTTTGCTAACAATTTTAGCTGTCTGCTTACATATATGAACAGAGCAAGTTACAATTATTTTGATATGCACAAAGATGCAGATTATTATGAGCAATAGTATTAATCTCATTCTCTCGAGGGCAGTTCTTGAAATTGTACTCACAGTAGATTTGGTACTGTTCAAGATGGGGCAGTTTATGTCATGGCTACAGTCTGGTCATCATACAGTTAGACTTTTCCCTCTGGTGGCAGTTTCAGTATCTGTAAAACAACTCAGGACTGTTCATCAGACACTGGAAGATTCTGTGACTCTATTGTCCTAGTAATTAACTGCTTGAACATGCTCTTTCATGACTCAGGGAGGCCTGGGATATTTCAGCTTTTCTGTAATCAGGAAGAAAGGGACCTGGAAGGGCCTTTGTACTGGAAGAGGGGAGGCAACAGGGTTTTGTTCAGTTTCACTAATAATTAATGTAACATCTAATTTCCTTTTTTCCTAATAATTTTTGGGTCAAAATTTCAAATTCTACAAATATACTAGCAGTAACAGACATTAAAGTCTCATTTTGAAGGTACATTTTTCCATCTTCTAGTTTCACAGGGATTAAGTCATTAACTGCTATAGTCAGTAAGTAATTGTGTGTGCTGAGAGGGATTAAAGACAAAGAACATGATAAGGCGTTCTGTGCCTTGGATAAAAATGTGGCCCTCAAACAGTTAGATATCTCAGGAATAATTTCAATGGAAACAAGTTATTACAAATTCCAATATGTAGGAAAAGACACTAAAATCATTAATGGAGATATCTGTTCCTTCTGAATAACAGTAACCTTTCATTGATCTATATGCTTGACTGCATGTATTCCCTGACCTAAATCATTTATTTACTGGCCGCCTCCCCCTAGCACTGCAGAGCAGTTCCTCAGACCTATCTGAGACGATATCTCTTGAGGAATAGTCCTCTGACCCTGAATAACACTCAACTCATAGCTCTTAAGTTGTGCCTTTTTTTTCAGCTAACATCTTATTACCTATATAATGTTGTCTTACTATATATATATAAATATAATTTATAATTTCATTTACTGAGGTCTTTTTTATGCACATGTTATTTCCTAAAAATAATTTTATTTATAAAATGTATTTATCTATGAAATTATATATTTTGGAAGACTTATTCCTATATACCATCTGGGTTATTGTTTCTGTGAACTGAGTTTTCAAAAGTTTCATTTCAAAACTTGTTTTGCTAAGCGCAAGGGTATGGATTTTTATATTGATTTTATATATTTTAATTTTGCTTACTCATCTTAATATCTTGCCTGTAGATTCTATTGAGTTTTCCAAATGGGCAATCATTGCATAAAATTATTGCATTTAAAATGATTCCTTTCTGATTCCTGTATGCTTCACTCCTTTTTCTACTATTATTGACATGCACAGGACTTCTAGTGAATATCCTGTTGAATAAAACCAATGTTATTTGGTAACTTTGTTTTATTGCTTTTGGATAATATCTTACAATACTTTTATCACACTGATAGTTGCTACAGATTTTTTATAGGTAGCTATTATCAATTTTTTATTAAAATTCTGTTTTACTAAAATATTTGTCATTGATGATCCTTGTTTTATCTAATACTTTTTATTTAGCTAGTACTAAAATCATTATTTTTTTTCCTTTAACTGGTTCCTTTGGCAAAATTCATAAAAATATGCTCTTTACATTTCCAGGAATAATTCCACTTGATCATGCTTATATGTGTATGTGTTTGTAAATAAGCATATATGTATCCCTATCAATGGTGTTCTTTCATTTATGCTTTTTTCATTTGTAAAGAAAATTGCTTCACAATTTTCTTGCCATGGTGTGTTTCTCAGGGTTCTCCAGAGAAACAGAGCCAATAGCAGATATACTATATACATGATTTATTATAAGACCTTGGCTCGCTAGACTGTGAAGGCTGGCAAGTCCTAAGATATGCAGGGTGAGTTGGCAAGCTGGAGACCAGAGAGAGTCAATGGTGTACTTCCAATTTTAAGGACACAGGCTTGATCTAGGAAGAGCTGATGTTTCTATTTGAATTTGAAGGCAGCATAAAGCTGATCTCCAAGCTCAAAGGCAGTCAAGCAAGAGGAATACTGCCTTGCTCGGTGAAGGATCAGTATTTTTGTTCCATTCAGGACTCCAAATAATTGGGTAAAGGTTGTTCACATTAAGGGATGCAATCTGCTTCATTCAGTTTGTAGACTTAAAAGATAATTTTATCAGAAAAAGAAATATTCTCACAGATATACCCAAAATAATGTTTGACTAAAACTCTGGATACTCTGTGGCCCAGTCAAATTGATACATAAAATTACCTACCACAAATGCCTTCCTTTGTTACTATTATGTTAAAAATATTAAATCAATATTTTGCATAAGTTGGTTTATTCATGTCTTAAACTTTTGATATCAATTCTAAAATATATATTATGTACTCATGGTATTACCTTTGTGAACAGATTTTTACTAATGTTCCATTTTCTATAATTTTTTAGTTTCTTCAGGTTTTATTTTTTGACTAAGAATCAATTAATTAGTCTTCGCAAAGAACAAACTTTTGATTTCGTTGATGGTATCTATTACTTCTTTACTCTCCATTTTTTTTCCTTTTCTGATTTTGTCATTAATGTTTTCCTCTTTCCTCTCACTTTATTCTTCTGTAGTGTCCTTAAATTGAATACTTATCCTATTAGTGCCCTTAAATTGAATACTTATCCTATTAATTTTACATGCTTCTTATTTTCCTAATCTAAGTAGTAAATCTATTATACTTGTTGATCTGAAAGAAATAGATTGCCAGATATTTTTCTAGCAAAAATAGGTTTATTCTGAATTGGCAGAGAATTGCAATTTGGAGTCTGCAATTTAGGAGAGCCCTAAGCAAGATCCCCCAGAGCAGGGGGAGGAGAATTCTTTTTAGAGGGGAAGAGGGAATTTGGAGGGCTGTTTGCTAACAGAACCCATGACTTTTCATTGACTGAGTATTTACCAGGAATAACGGGCAGTCTTTCTTCTTCCTGTCAGGTTCTACTAAAGATGGGAAACACTTTTATTCTCCCAACTCTATTTAACAGAGGTTTCTGTTTAACAGCTTTTTATAGGCTCTAAATATCTCCTGCTGCTTTCCTTTTTCATTCAGATCTGAACATTTAATGGTTTTGTTGTTCAGTCCTAAGTCAAGTCTGACTCTTTGGGACTCCATGGACTGCAGCACTCCTGGTTTCCCTGTCCTTCACTATCTCCTGGAGTTTGTTCATGTTCGTTAAGTTGGTGATGCCATCCAACTGTTTAATCCTCTGCCACCCTCTTCTCTTTTTATATTCAGTATTTCCAAGCATTAGGGTCTTTCTGAATGAGCTGGCTGTTTGCATCAGTTGGCCAAAGTAGTGAAGCTCCAGCTTCCACATTAGTCCTTCCAATGAATATTCAGGATTTATTTCCTTTAGAATTGACTTAACATTTGAAACACTAAGATCATGGCATCTGGTCCCAACATTTCATGGCAAATAGATGGGGAAACAATGGAAACAGTGACAGACTTTATTTTCTTGGGCTCCAAAATCACGGCAGATGGTGACATGAAATTAAAAGACACTTGCTCCTTGGAAGAAATGCTGTAACAAACCTAGACAGCATATTAAAAAGCAGAGACATTACTTTGTTTGAAAACATCGATTCTTTGGAGCTCAGCTTTCTTTAGGCTTCTCTGATAGCTCAATTGGTAAAGAATCCACCTGCAATGCAGGAGACCTCCGTTTGATTGCTGGGTCAGGAATATCCACTGGAGAAGGAATGGCCTACCAACTCCAGTGTACTTGGGCTACCCCTGTGAGTCAGCTGGTAAAGAATCCACTAACAATGCATGAGACCTGGGTTTGATCCCTGGGTTGGGAAGATCCCCTGGAAAAGGGAACAGCAAACCCCTCCAGTATTCTGGCCTGGAGAATTCCATGGACTGTACAGTCCATGGAGTTGCAGAGTTGGACATGACTGAGCAACTTTCATGACTTTCTTTATGGTACAACCCTCACATACATACCTGACTAATGGAAAAGCCATAGCTTTGACTACATGGACTTTTGTCAGCAGATAAATGTCTCTTTTTAAATATGCTTTCTAGGTTTTTCACAGCTTTTCTTCCAAGGAGCAAGCATCTTTTAATTTCATGGCTGCAGTCACCATCTACAGTGATTTTGGAGCCCAAGAAAATAAAACATCTCACTCTTTCCATTGTTTCCCCATCTATTTGCCAGGAAGTGGTGGGCTCAGATGCCATGATCTTCGTTTTCTGAATGCTGAGTTTTAAACCAGCTTTTTCACTCTTTTCTTCCACCTTCATCATGAGGCTCCTTGGTTCTTCTTCACTTTCTGCCATAAGGGTGGTGTCATCTGCATATCTGAGGTTATTGATATTTCTCCTGGCAAACTTGATTCCAGTTTGTGCTTCTTCCAGCCCAGCATTTCAGATGATCTACTTTGCATATATGTTAAATAAGCAGGGTGACAGTATACAGCCTTGACGGACTCCTTTTCCAATTTGGAACCACTCTGTTGTTCCATGTCCAATTCTAACCGTTGCTATTAGACCTGCATAAAGGTTTCTTGGAAGGCTGGTAAAGTGGTCTGGTATTCCCATCTCTTTAAGAATTTTCCACAATTTGTTGTGATACACACAGTCAAAGCATTTCATGTAGTCAATGAAGTAGTTATAGATGTTCTTCTGGAATTCTCTTGTTTTTTCTATGATCCAATGGATATTGGCAACTTGATCTCAGGTTCCTCTGCCTTTTCTAAATCGGCTTGAACTTCTAGAAGTTCTTGGTTCATGTACTGTTGAAGCCCTGTCCTTTAGTGTTTGATCCAAATCTGCATTCAGTCAGCAGAAGCAATAGGAGCCTGTAGAATTGTCATGGCTAGACCTGGAAATGACATTTTCTATTTATGCTTACATTTTATTGCAGAATATTAGATACCTGGTTTTATATGTTCCACCTCTAGGAGGTTAGAACTGGAGATGAACAACAGATTGGTTCCAAGTCAGGGACGGAGTACATCAAGGATGTATATTGTCACCATGCTTATTTAACTTATATGCAGAGTACATCATGAGAAATGCTGGGCTGGATGAAGCACAAGCTGGAATGAAGATTTCCAGGAGAAATATCAATAACCTCAGATATGCAGATGACACCACCTTTATGGCAGAGAGCAAAGAACTAAGGAGCCTCTTGATGAAAGTGAAAGAAAAGAGTGAAAAACTGGTTTAAAGCTCAACACTCAGAAAACTAAGATCATGGCATCTGGTCCCATCACTTCATTGCAAATAGATGGGGAAACAATGGATAAACTGACAGGAATAATATTTTGGGGCTCCAAAATCACTGCAGATGGTGACTGCAGCCATGAAATTAAGATACTTGCTCCATGGAAGAAAAGCTATGACCAACATAGTCAGCATACTAAAAAGCAGTGACATTACTTTGCCAACAAAGGTCCATCTAGTCAAGGCTATGGTTTTTCCAGTAGTCATGTATGGATGTGAGAGTTGGACTATAAAGAAAGCTGAGCACAGAAAGAATTGATGCTTTTGAACTGTGGTGTTGGAGAAGACTCTTGAGAGTCCCTTGGACTGCATGGAGATCCAACCAGTCCATCCTAAAGGAGATCAGTCCTGGGTGTTCATTGGAAGGACTGATGCTGAATCTGAAACTCCAATACTTTGGCCACCTATTGGAAGAACTGACTTATTGGAAAAGACCCTGATGCTGGGAAAGATTGAAGGCAGGGAGAGAAGGCAACAACAGACGATGAGATGGCTGGATGGCATCACCGACTCAATGGCCATGAGTTTGAATAAACTCTAGGAGTTGTGATGGGCGGGAAAACTGACGTGCTCCATTACATGGGGTCACAAGGAGTTGGCCATGACTGAGTGACTGAACTGAACTGAACTAGGGAGGTTATGAATGTAGTTCAGTTGGGTAGCCAAAGAAGGGGAAAATTTAAATGGATGTTAGTTAGCAGTCTCCACCAGTTTATGGCTTTTATATTGTCTTTTCTTTGTAACACATAGTTTGTATAATTTAAATAATTTGGTCTTGTTAAAACTTGTTTTGTAGTGTTCAGTTCAGTTCAGTCACTCGGTTGTGTCTGACTCTTTGCGACCCCATGAGCCACAGCACACCAGGCCTCCCTGTCCATCACCAACTCTCGGAGTCCACCCAAACCCACGTCCATTGAGTTCGGTGATGCCATCCAACCATCTTATCCTCTGTCGTCCCCTTCTCCTCCTGCCCTCAGTCTTTCCCAGCATCAGGGTTTTTTCAAATGAGTCAGCTCTTCGCATCAGAAGGCCAAAGTACTGAAGTTTCAGAATCAGCATCAGTCCTTCCAGTGAACACCCAAGACTTATCTCTTTTAGGATGGACTGGTTGGATCTCCATGCAGTCCAAGGGACTCTCAAGAGTCTTCTCCAACACCACAGTTCAGAAGCATCAATTCTTCAGAGCTCAGCTTTCTTTATAGTCCAACTCTCACATCCATACAGGACCACTGGAAAAACCATAGCCTTGATAGATGGACCTTTTTAGACAAAGAAATGTCTCTGCTTTTTAATATGCTGTCTAGATTGTAGTGTAATGAAGTTCAAATTTTATATGTGTTACAATATGTTTCTTAAAAAGAGTACTATTTTCTTGTTAGGCAAGGTTCTTTATGTATGTATGATACACAGTTTTTTGCATTATGTGAATCTTCTATATACTTATTTTTTCCTAATTTATCTTTTTGAAAATTATGTTTTAAAGTCTGCACAATGAATGTGGATTTGGCAATTTCTCTATGGTGTTTTCTCAATATATAATTTTCCTTTATGTTAAGATTATGTTTTTAAGAACAAATGTGTCCTATTTCATTTTATTATTCTGAACCATTTCTCTTTTATGTTAACTCATTAGCTCTTTGGGCTTCCCTGGTCGCTCTGATGGTAAAGAATCTTCCTGCAATTTGGGAAACTGGGGTTAGATCTTTGGGTCAGGAAGATCACCTGAAGAAGGGATTGGCTACTGTCTACAGTATTCTTGCCTGGAGAATTCCATGGATAGAGAAGCCCAGGGGGCCATAGTCCCTGCGGTAGCAAAGAATCGAACATGGCTGAGCAATTAACACTTTAACACTTTCATTGGCTCTTTATCTTTGATTTCCTTAAATTCTCTTCTGTCTGACATTTCTAATGCTATGTGCATGCTTAGTTGCTCTGTCTTGTCTGATTCTTTGCAAACCATTGGATATCACCCTCCAGGCTCCTCTGCCCATGGGATTTTTCAGGCAGGAATACTGGAGTAGGTTCCTATTTCCTTCTCCAGGGGAGCTTCCTGACCCAGGAATCATACCCAAGTCTCCTGTGTCTCCTGCATTGCAGGCAGATTCTTTACCCACTGAGCCACTGGGGAAGCCCATACAATGCTATACCAGATTGCTTTTGGGTTGGTAAACATGTGGAGGTTCTGGGCGGGTGATGAGCCTGGACTCTAGAGCATGGACGTTCCGCAACTTTTCCCCATACTTTGTCCTTTGGAAGAAGTGCACAGGCTGCTCCTGGATTATTTCCTCATTATTACCCTAAAAAAACTGGTAGTCTAGTAAGGAAAAAAGCTCTATGGACTATTGCCCACCATCTTATTGAGTGCTTAGTTTGTGTTTTCAAATATTATCCCTTTTTTGGGTTATTCTTTTTGTTTTGCTTTCCTTTATAAAAGTTGTATTTTTTTCTTTCTTTCTCTTTCCTTATGTGGATTTTGTGTCTTTGTATCTTTTTACATTGTATTCATGTTATTTTAACATATATTGTTACATTTTAACACGCTTCCTTGACTAAAAATATCTAAAATTAATCCATTTCTTGATCTTCCTCTTCAAACAATAATAGTGCCTTAGAAAACTTGAAATTTTAATCTTGTTCTTCCATTTCACTTGGAAAAGGGTCTACTGTTTGGTTTTCACCTTGTTTTAAAATTCCCAACAGTAGTTTTTTGTTTAAATACCGAGTTACTTCTTATTTTATTTAAAAGCATATTTACAAAATTTCTATTAATCATTTTTAGGATTTTTACTCTGGAGAAGGAAATGGCAACCCACTCCAGTATTCTTGCTTGGAGAATTCTTTGAACAGAGAAGCCTGGTGGGCTACAGTCCATGGGGGTCACCAAGAGCTGGATATAACTGAGTGACTAACTTTCACTTTTCTTTCCTTCACTCTTTAGTTCTAGATATAATTTCCTTTTTATTAAATATATCTTACCATAAGAATTGTTATTTTTATTTTGTTTATTTTCTTTCAAGGTATTTCAGTGCCTCTGTATTTTCAGCATGACCTTAGAATTTGATTAAGCCTTTGACTACTTTAGTGCCTCTGAGGGCTCCTGGCTCTAGTTCTTTTATTATATTAATTTATAATATCATGATTCTGATACTCACTTCTCTCAGGTCTTCTTTCCT
The DNA here is from genome assembly GCF_023699985.2 of Odocoileus virginianus. Classification (NCBI taxonomy): domain Eukaryota; kingdom Metazoa; phylum Chordata; class Mammalia; order Artiodactyla; family Cervidae; genus Odocoileus; species Odocoileus virginianus. The sequence goes on from NC_069698.1 coordinate 14,919,831, forward strand.
TCCTTTGTCTTTCTCTCCCTTTCTTCTTCTCTCCCTGTTTCTTATTTTTTCCGTCATATTTTTCCCCTGAGCACTTACCTAGGCTGGTGGGTCAAGAACTTCTTAATACTTTTTCTTGAAAACATAGCTCATTCAAAATTCCATCTTTACACATAGCTATTAATTCATTTCCCTAATTCACAGGGACTCAAATCCAAGACTTCTGTCTTCACACAGAGGTCAGGGCCCAAGTCTCTGCACCCCACTGGTTATATATAGAATTGAAACTGTTTTTTAGGTTATATTTGAGTTTTCCCTTTATTTCTGGCATAAAGTAAATTCATTTTCTTCCTTTAAGTTTTGGGTATGTGCTTTTTTTTATTTTATATATATCCAGTTTTTTTTTTTTAAGTGTTGGCATCTGGAGGGAAATTGAAGTTAGCTCTAGCCAACATATTTCAAGTTTTACATTGATTTCAAAAATAAACTAATGTTTTTTGGGACTTTGATGTGGTAAGCATTTTATTCTTTAAGTCTACTTGATCTAGCCTCATCTACATAAAGACCTTTTAATTATAAACCTTAAAAATGAAACAGCCAGTTATTTTACCAGCAAAATGGGTTTCTTTGGGAATAGCAGAAAACTGCAGTTTGTAGCAGACAAACTATGGTGGCTTCCCTGGGGGCTCGGTGGTAATGAATCTGCCTGCAATGCAGGAGACAAGAGTTCAATCCTTGGATCAGGATGGTCCCTTGGAGTAGGAAATGGTAACCCATTCCAGTAGTCTTGCCTGGGAAATTCGATGGACAGAGGACCCTGCTAGGTTCAATCCCTGGAGTCTCAAAACAGTGTGATAGGATTTAGCGACTAAATAACAAAGTTGTGATGACTTGTGGGCAAGTGTGGAGATCAAAGGGGAAGGGCTTAGTTTAGTAGGTTTTAGAGATACCAGGGGCTTCCCTGGTGGCTTGGATGGTAAAGAATCCACCTGCAATGCAGGAGACCTGGGTTGGTCCCTGGGTTGGGAAGATTCCCTGGAGAAGGGAAAAGCTACCCACTCTATTGTTCTGGCCTGGAGAATTCCATGGACAGAGGAGCTTGGGAAGCTACAGTCCATGGGGTCACGAAGAGTTGGACATGACTGAGCGACTTTCACTTCACTTCACTTTATTCAAGAGGAAATTGGGAGAGTTATCTTGAACAAAAGCTTATTGGGGAACAATAAGAGTCCAAGGTTGTGGTAGTTTCTCATGGGCTGCAAGTAGTGGTTAGAGATTTGTTGCTGGGGCGGGAAGGAATCTTCTTTTCTTAAATGTAGGAAATAAAATTCCCATGTGATTAATGTCATGGTTTGTCAAAATAATTCTTATCTTATCTTCCTTCTTCCTGCTAGTTTTGCAGATTGCAATGGAAGGTACAAGTTTGAGAGCTCTTTCTTCAGGGCTTCCAGATCCATTTTAAATAAGGTTTCCTTTCTGTATTTTCATATATTCAAGTTGTTTAACCAGTAGTTCTAAAACTAGCTAAACATTATAGCTTTTACATAAGGCAAATTTTCAAAAAAGTAATGCCTATGTATCTCTCCTAACCCCATTCACAACTGTTAATAATTGTCTAGCATGAAATGTGGAAACTGGCATTTGTAAAAATCCATATGAGTTTCCAGTGTGAAACAGGTTTTAGAATCAGTAATTTTACCATGCTAAATCTTATATCACTTATGTCTTATTTCTACAGTAAAGACAGTGTGTAATTCTCAGTGGTGTTATCATGAAGAAATAAAATTATGTAGCAAAATTTGTTTAAAAATAATAAAGGACCACATTCTGCTTTATTATATATCATACACAGTTAAAGGTAAGAAATTATACTCTGAGAATAAAGAAAAATCAAGCTATTTGTAACCATGGATTTCTTCTGTTGGATAGTTTACTAATAGGTGTTCCTGTAAATATTATAAGGTATTCTATTTTAAGTCTAATATTTTCCTTTTTTTTTATTTTGTAACCAGCAGTATAATAAATGGAGAAGGCAATGGTACCCCACTCCTGTACTCTTGCCTGGAAAATCCCATGGATGGAGGAGCCTGGTAGGCTGCAGTCCATGGGGTCGCTAAGAGTCAGACACGACTGAGCAACTTCACTTTCACTTTTCACTTTCATGTATTGGAGCAGGAAATGGCAACCCACTCCAGTATTCTTGCCTGGAGAATCCCAGGGACAGCGGACCTTGGTGGGCTGCAGTCTATGGGTTCGCACAGAGTCGGACATGACTGCAGCGACTTAGCAGCAGCAGTATAATAAATATTATTGTACTTATATCCTTCAGTAGTTTTGTCTTCATTATTCTAGAAGATTCTTAAAGATGTCTTAAAGACTGTTGTGCCAATAGGTATTGTTTTCAAATTTGTATAGATACTGATCAAATTTTTACCAACAATGAATGGGAATGTTCATTTTCCTTCAACCTCTACAACACTGGTAGTAATGAGATTTTGGTGGTTAAAAATTCAGTTTTTGAATTTTCTGTTTCAGATTAGTGCTATATAAGAGAGAAAACAGGAATGTTTTGGGTAACAAACGCACATTCTCCTTTATCATTGACCCTGGTAAACTGTTTTGCAGGCAAAAATATATTCCCTCTGCCTATCTTCCTTATCTAATTCTTTCATCTTGCTGAATTTACTTCAGCTAAAAGATCTGTGCTTTTCAGGGACATTGTACTTTGCTTTCCAGCCATAGTTTTCTGCTCAAATGTTACTTCCTCAGGAATCCTTTCCCAGACCATCCGTATTAGTTTGCTACAACTGTCATAATAGAGGACCACAAACTGAGTGTGTTTAACAAAGGAAACTTATTTTCCAGAATTCTGGAGACTAGAAGTCTGAGATCAAGGTACTGGTAGCGTTGGTTTCTTCTGAGACTTCTGTCTCTGATTGTAGATGGTCATATCCTCCCTGTGTCTTCACATCATCTTCTCTTTAAATATGTCTGTGTCTAAATGTACCTTTTTTTTTTCCCCCAGAGACTAAATCAGTCATATTGGATTAGGGCTTACCCTAATTACCTCATTTTAACTATACTATCTTAAAATATTGTCACGTTCTCAGCTACTGGGAATTAGAATTTCAACTTATGAATTTAGTGGGGGACACAATCCAGCACATAACACCACTCTTTAAAAATATAGTACTCCAACCATGCCCTCATCCTTCATATCTTATTGCATATTACATATTACATTTAATCACCTTTTCACATTCAGTGGCTTATTTATTAACCATCACCCCCACCAGAATGTAAGGTTTATGAGGATACCAGCTTTTCTTGCCTTAGTCACTGCTATACACCCAAGGCCTAGAAATATGCTTTGTGCACAATATGTTCTCAGGAATTATGTGCCAAATGATGAATATATAAATTTTAGATAGTATGAGGATACACAAGACTCAGTGTTGTCATGAGTTAACACGCTATTATGCAACTGAGTTTTCCAACTCTACACTTGAAATTTAATTTGAAGTACATTGCCAAATGATCAACCAGATTTACTTTTGTACATTGTGCAAATCTTTAAAATCAATTTAATTATTTTCTCTGTTTTGACATATCTGCATTAGCTAAGGCTTTCATAATGAAATATAAAACTGGGTTGTGTAAACAAGGTCAAGGTGTCAGCGGGCTTAGTTTCCTTTCTCTCTTTGGTTTATAGACAGCCACCTTCTCCGTGTTCTCACATGGTATTTTCTCTGTGTGTAGGTACCCCTGCTGTCTCTCTGGGTCCAAATTTCCTCTTCTTATAAGGATGCCAATTAGATTGGATTAAAAGACCCCCCCCTCAAAAGTCTCCTTTAACCTAATCACCTCTAAATACCCTGTCTTCAAATACTGTTAAATTCTGAGGTACTGGATATTAGGGATTCAGTATTCCAGTTTTGAGAGAGATATAATTTAGTCTATTACAACATCTATTTCTGCCTCAGAGTTACATTTTTGAGGATAAATTTGAGGATGATCTCTTTAATACTTATTATCAGAATTAATTGCTCAATATTTTATAGATTTTTTTTATCAGCATATAGACTTGTCATATTTGTTTGGATTCTGGATAATAACCATGGTATTAAATACATTCACCACATTTATAATAAAGTTCACTCAACTCAACATGTATTTACATGGTGAATGACCAAAGTTTGTAAGTAATAATTCAATACCAGTGCTCCAAAATTTTCAGTTTTGTAAAATTGTGCTCTGACTTGCTAGAAAGATGGACTTCCCTTGTGGCTCAGTTGGTAAAGAATCTGCCTGCAATGTGGAAGACCTGGGTTTGATCCCTGGGTTGGGAAGATCCCCTGGAGAAGGGAAAGGCTACCCACCCCAGTATTCTGGCCTGGAGAATTCCATGGATTGTATAGTCCATGGGGTTGCAAAGAGTTGGATACGACTGAGTGACTTTTCACTTTCACTTTCTGGCTAGAAAGATAAGGTTCCCTATCAATGGAGGTTCATACCCAGTCTTGTTAAACACTTCAGAGGTATTCTGGAGTAGATGGAAGCATTGACTTGGGAAGTATATTCAAAGTTTCAAGGGCTCCTTCTATGTCTTGTAAATAATAATTTAATCATGCTTCTATTTTCCTAAGCTCATATGTACAAAAAGCGACTGTTATCCATTTTAGGAAGATGACCTAAATTGCATGGTAAAGTTTGTAAAGTTCATCCATCATTAAAATCAACCACAGAATTTTAAGTTTTCAAAATATTTTGGAAATATCCAACACACACATGTTATGGATACACACACACACACACACACACACACACACACACACACACACAATTATTTAGGTAAGTCTGCCTGATATGTAAAGTGAAGTTGAGTTCCTGATCATGTTATAGGTCAAGTATTATTTTTAGATAAGAAATATGTTTTATAATTTTAATATGCTGCATGGTTTGTTTTATCAACTGAAAAAAATATAGCGACATGTTGCTAACTTTATACTTGTGAGGAAAACATCTAATGCCTATGTGAGTGGAATTTTAATTGAACAGATGGCTGATACAGGTGAAGACTAAGTGAGGAAAAAATATTTTTTCATGTTATTGAAGTGGCTTATGCTATAATATTTGATTACACTTTTTATAGGAAAAAAATACTTAGAAATGTATACTTTTTGAAGTTTTTGAAGCAGCTTTAAATTAAAATATAATATACAAATCTCTTTATCACTCATTTATTCACCTGGTTACTGGCAAAATTCTGTAGCCAATTAACATAGCTTAAATGAAGTACTTATCTCTCAGCAATCATTACATTACAAATTAAATTTTAGTACAGTTCAATTTGTGTTGAAGACTGAAGTCTTGTTGGCCAAAGTATATTTGTCATTTCAATTATTATTTTTTTTACCTTTGCTGATGTGAATTAGCTTCTTTTATGATCTTAGAGATACGAGAAAGTCTTGGAATGGTTCATTTTCTTGTATTTTGGAGTAGTTCACTTTTTAAAAATTTGATCTTAAAAATTGAATATAATCTCACACTGATGATTGGGTTGTCATAAATATGTATTCAACTACCACACAATTGCACTCATCTCACATGAAGTCATCTCACATGCTAGCAAAGTAATACTCAAAATTCTCCAAGCCAGGATTCAATAGTACACGAACCATGAAATTTCAGATGTTCAAGCTGGATTTAGAAAAGGCAGAGAAACCAGAGATCAAATTGCCAACATCCACTAGATCATTGAAAAAGCAAAAGAGTTCCAGAAAAACATCTACTTCTGTTTTATTGACTAAGCCAAAGCCTTTGACTGTGTGGATCACAATAAACTGGAAAATTCTGAAAGAGATGGGAATACCAGACCACCTGACCTACCTCTTGAGAAACCTGTATGCAGGTCAGGAAGCAACAGTTAGAACTGGACAGGGAACAACAGACTGATTCCAAATAAGAAAAGGAGTACATCAAAACTGTATATTGTCACCGTGCTTATTTAACTTATATGTAGAGTACATCATGAGGAATGCTGGGCTGGATGAAGCACAAGCTGGAATCAAGAGTACCGTGAGAAATATCAATAACCTCAGATATGAGGATTACACCACCTTTATGGCAGAAAACGAAGAACTGAAGAGTCTCTTAAGGAAAGTGAAAGAGGAAAGTGAAAAAGTTAGCTTAAAATTCAATATTCAGAAAACTAAGATCATGGCATCTGGACCCATCACTTCATTGCAAATAGATGGGGAAACAATGGAAAAACTGACAGAATTTATGTTTTTGGGCTCCAAAATCGCTGCAGATGGTGACTGCAGCCATGAAATTAAAAGATGCTTGCTCCTTGGAAGAAAAGTTATGACCAACCTAGACAGCATATTAGAAAGCAGAGATATTACCTTGCCAACAAAGGTCCATCTAGTCAAAGCTATGGTTTTTCCAATAGCCATGTATGGATATGAGAATTGGACTATAAATAAAGTTGAGCACAGAAGAATTGATGCTTTTGAACTGTCGTGTTGAACACTCTTGAGAGTCCCTTGGACTACAAGGAGATCCAACCAGTCCCTCCTAAAGGAAGTCAGCCCTGAATATTCATTGGAAGGACTGATGTTGACGTTGAAACTCCAACAGCTTGGCCACCTGATGCGATGAACAGACTCATTTGAAGACCCTGATGCTGGGAAAGATTGAGGGCAGGAGGAGAAGGGGATGAGATAGGATGAGATGGTTGGATGGCATCACCGACTCATTGGATGAGTTTGAGTAAACTCTGGGAGTTGGTGATGGACAGGGAGGCCTGGTGTGCTGCAGTCCATGGGGTCGCAAAGAGTCAGACATGACTGATTGGCTGAAGTGAACTGACTGTAATATGTAATCATCATAGGAATTTTTATGGTGAATCTAATTAACAAATAAGGAGAAAATATTCATAATTTATATCTTAAACTTGAGGAGGCCTTATAAATATATGCTGCACTGAACAAAGATCATATTGATGCATTTAAATAAATTAACCTTACTTTTCTCTGGTCAAATTCTGAATTATGATCATTTTGAAATTATAATACATGGATAGAATAGATGTGTAAGACTTGGGATTGAAACACCCGTAAAAGTAATTTCAGTTGTCAGATGACTGCTCACCCACTATAGGATTAGTACTTGAAGAAGCACATTATGCACACTTTCTTAAGTTGCATTTAAAGTCAGGTGATTTACTAAGACTGGATGTATTCTTTCTGAAGTAACATTCATTACTGACCTGAGAATGAGAAAATTTATGATGTAAATGTACATGCAAGTTACAATCTCTTAAAGCTGAATTTTTCTTCTTAAAAGTGATTATTTAAAACTTGACCCAATGGGAAATACAATTTAAACATCATTGAAAATTTTCTTTATTAAACATATGATCTTAAGCTTTTTTAAAGCCTTGATTAAGCACAATTGATAATTGGCTTTAATATCTAAGTATTTCCTCAGTTGCTGCACTTTCAATTAAATCATTTGTTAGGCCAAAGTACTAGAATTTTTTAAAAAATCCAGTTATTTTCACCAGAGCAACCTATACAATTATTTAATGAGTAAGTCTGAAGAATCATGCAGACTTATAGACGACATTGCTTGGCTGGTCCTGCTGTCCTAAGGTTAGGGGAGGGGCAGTGCTGGGATGGGACCAGGTAGAAGATGCTAGCTGTCGGTACTAGTGTCTCTGAGGGAAACTAATGAGTCTATTCTTGGATGGTTGGAAAGACAACAACCCAGCTCCAACTATTGCCACTGATTTCAATTGTTACTACCAGGATAAAAAAAGAAAAATGTAGCTAAGCTAATACTGTTTGGAACAGGAAGGAAATAGCCTTATTTTTTTTCTCTTCTAGTCTTCCAATCCTCTCCAGCGTTCTCAGTTCATAGATCTCAACAGAAAACCAGTTGTTCCCTTAGGCACCTCTATTTCTTTATAATATTACTGCTCTCAGATATTATTCTATTCTGTGTTTGTGCTTGCTTACTTTCTCTTCAGTGTCATAGATGCCATGTAAGAACACATTTTTGTTGTTTTATTTACTATTCTTTTCCTACTACCTTGAGAATTGAAATGCAGGCACTCAATACATATTTGTATATTAATGAATGAATGAGTCCCATAGAGCTCTCCTTGATGCTAGCTCTTCATTCTGGAATCCTACTCATTACTTATGATAGAGTCCCTACTAGTGTAGAGTTCTATTTGTTCCTGACTTCTGTCTTCATATACAATCTTTTTCAATAAGGGGATATAAAAATAGTTTCCATAATCTCATCTTACCTTCAGGTACTAGTGATTTCCTATTATATCTGTCTCACCCGTTTTACCTGTAATGACTATGTAAGAATGACTGAATAGTGATGTTTATGGCTATATAAACTATCAATTAAAGCATTATTTAATTAGCATGTCTTAAAAAGATTAAGATCCATGAATCGAGAAAAAATTTTTTTTTACCAAATCTTATTTTATTATAAACTAAAACCTTTTTATGTTACTATAATAATCTCATAAAATTTTTATTATATTTAGAGAGAATTAAACATTTTACTGTAATAAATGAAGCTACTTACTTCCAAAAAGACAATATATAACATACACAATCATAATTTTATTGTTTGTGGTATTAGACAATTTTCTTTGAAATATAATCTTTACTCTGAATAATAAACCAAATACTCCCTCTGAAATACTCAATATATACTTACTTCTCTACTAATCATGAGATATTTTGACAGGTCCATGTTTTATGAGCTGAATGAGGCCACAGTATACCAGGATCTAGAAAGGAAAACATTCTCTGTGGGGGTACATATATTTCAAATGATGATGGCATAATTTATTCTTTTCCACTGTGAAAAGATATCTTGGCACAACTATCATATCAGCCAATGTATAAAACTCTGAAACAGGCAGGTTGACACTTTTACTAGAGTTCTATGATCCCATAATTTTTTTTCCTTGGCTGTATTTCCACTTGAGATCTTCAAAAAGTCTACTTATTCCCCTTAAATAATTGCTTCTCCTTAATCTATTACTAATATTGGAGCATAAAATAATGTATATATAATTTTGACCTTTTCCTGAAGTATCTGGTGGGGCTTGGCAAGTTGTCCTAGAGTTGATAATGTTACAAAGTTTCTTTGTTACAAAGTAGTAAATAGGAACACTTTTTCCATTTCTAAAACTTCTATATTTGAAGGGGACAGAAGAAACTTTGGATACAGGTAGTCTTTTTTTTTTTTCTGGATAGCAAAGGCTATCATTATTCTTGTAAATTATATTCTTATAATGGATTATCAATGAGAATAATATTAAAATTGGAAAAATGACATCGATACAATCAATTCTCTAATTATCATTGTTTTATATACACTACTGAAGAGACTAAAATGTATTTTGGTATTTCTTACAACTGGCTTCACACTTTCTTTCAAAATTTCAAGTAGTATAGTTTAATATTCATTTCAGCTCAAAATGTGTATTAAGTACCTAGTAAGTACAAGCTTACATACTAAGAGTAAGTAAGCTTACTTACTAGGAGAAGGGAATGGCAAAGCACTTCAGTATTCCTGCCTTGAGAACCCCATGAACGGTATGAAAAGGCAAAAAGATAGGACACTGAAAGATGAACTCCCCAGGTCGGTAGGTGCCCAATATACTACTGGAGATCAGCAGAGAAATAACTCCAGAAAGAACGAAGAAACTTAGCCAAAGCAAAAACCACACCGAGTTGTGGATGTGATTGGTGAAGGAAGTAAGGTCCGATGCTGTAAGAGCAATACTGCATAGGAACCTGGAATGTCAGGTCCATGAATCAAGGCAAACTGGAAGTGATCAAACAGGAGATGGCAAGAGTGAACGTTGACATTTTAGGAATCAGTGAACTAAAATGAACTGGAATCAGTGAATTTAACTCAGATGACTATCATATTTAGTATTGTGGGCAGGAATCCCTTAGAAGAAAAGGAGTAGCCATCATAGTCAACAAGTGAGTCCGAAATGCAGTACTTGGATGCAATCTCAAAAACAACAGAATGATCTCTGTTCATTTCCAAGGCAAGCCATTCAATATCATGGAAATCCAAGTCTATGCCCCAACCAAAAATGCTGAAGAAACTGAAGTTGAACAGTTCTCAGAAGACCTACAAGACCTGCTAGAAGTAACACCCAAAAAAGATGTCCTTTTCATTATAAAGGACTAGAATGCAAAAGTAGGAAGTCAAGAAATACCTGGAGTAACAGGCAAATTCGGCCTTGGAGTACTGAATGAAGCAGGGCAAAGGTAATAGCCTTTTGCCAAGAGAACGCAGTGGTCATAGCAAACACCCTCTTCCAACAACACAAGAGAAGACTCAACAGATGAACACCACCAGTTGGTCAACCCTGAAATCAGATTGATTTTATTCTTTGCAGCCAAAGAAAGAGAAGCTCCATAGAGTCAGCAAAAACAAGACTGGGAACTGACTCTGGCTCAGATCATGAACTCCTTATTGCCAAATTCAGACTTAAATTGAAGAAAGTATGGAAAACCACTAGACAATTCAGGTATGACCTAAATCAAATCCCTAAGGATTATACAGTAAGTGAGAAATAGATTTAAGGGACTAGAGTTGATAAACAGAGTGCCTGATGAACTAAGGATGGAGGTTCCTGACACTGTACAGTAGACAGAGATCAGGACCATCCCCAGAAAAAGAAATGCAAAAAAGCAAAATGACTGTCTGAAGAGGCCTTAAATATAGCTGTGAAAAGAAGAGAAGTGAAAAGCAAAGGAGAAAAGGAAAGATATACCCATTTCAATGCAGAGTTCCAAAGAATAGCAAGGTGAGATAAGAAAGCCTTCCTAGGTGATCAATGGAAAGAAATAGAGGAAAATGGTAGAAGGAGAAAGACTAGCAATCTCTTCAAGAAAATTGGACATATCAAGGTAATATTTCATGCAAAGATGAGTTCAATATAGGACAGAAATTGTATGGACCTAACAGAAGCAGAAGATATTAAGAAGAGGTGGCAAGAATACACAGAATGACTGTACAAAATCCTAGGTCCCCGGGAGCCCATGATCTCAACGAAGTTGGGGGCCAATCAATGACTTTTATGGTGGATGCCAGGGCTGAACACTCCGTGGTAACCACACCTGTGGCTCCCCTCACAGGCTGATCAGCGACTATTGTTGGGGCCACGGGGGACATGACAGCCCGCTCACTTTGCAAGGCTCATTCGTGTCAGCTAGGGGGCCATCTGGGGACTCATGAAGTTCTCTACTTACTGTAATGCCCCATTCCCCTGCTAGGGAGAGACCTACTGACAGAGCTGGGGACACAAATCACCGTTGCCACTGGAAATCCTGTGAGCCTCACTCTAGGAAGACAGTCGTCTCTGATGATGGCCATGACCGTGTGTCGGGAGTTGCCAGGACGAGCTCTGGCCGTGACAAGGTCACGGGACGAGAAAGCAACCTGCAAGGCAGCTCTTCCCCTCGGAGTTGTCCCGGGGGCCCAGCATGTCCCTTTCTTCCTTCTATCTTACTTTTTTTGGGCTTTCTATTAATTTTGGGAATATAATATATAGTAATAAGACCTCCCTGGAAAAGTCCAAGCCTTTTTAGAAATGCTCATGATTGTTCTGGCTCAGGACTCGACCACAAACATCAAGTCAAAAAAGAAAAGGCCACAGGTATAATTTGGCTGCTTGCTTAAAAGATTATAATGTTCTAGAATAGAAAAGAGTAGAGGCATTTAGGCTTAGAAGTAGATATACTGCTTTAGTTTACTTGCTCCTTGGTTGAAAGGGTTTTCACTTATTGCTATTTCCTTGCTGCTATTTGTTCATTGTTTCCCTTTCTTTAAACAACATGGGATATTATGGGTGTTTTTGTAGAGTTAGGAAATTGGGTACATAGGATTTCAATAGAAGATTTATATTAACCAGCTTCACTGCCATTTTCTCACTATTAATAGAGGGGTTTTGCTGCTTTAGAGGTGTTTTTGCTGTTTAATAGTTAATCATTGTCAATTGAGATTGTGTGGTTTCAGGTAAAGAAAAATATCAGGGTTTTATCATGGTACTCTTCTCAGAAATGTCAAACATGTTACTGTGACCCTTCCCATGTATTGTTTTATTACCCAAAGAATTCATACTACATCTGGAATCTATGGAACATTGCTTTTGTTAGAATGAGAATGTTAGGCCATTGAGGCAAGAAGACTCTGTACGAGACATTTAAGAAAAAAACCCGGTAATCGGGAACATTCTAGATGAATGCATAGGGGGAAAACATGGGGAAAAAATTATTGACAGAAGCACGAAACAATATCTGATGTAATATGTGGTGGCTTAAGAGGGAGGTAACCTTCATTCTATAAAAACTGAGCTATCCTAAAAAAAAAAAAAAAAAAAACATCTTCACCACCCAGATAATCACCATAGTGTGATAACTCACCTAGAGCCAGACATCCAGGAATGTGAATTCAAGTGGGCCTGAGAAAGCATCACTATGAACGAAGCTAGTGGACGTGATGAAATTCCAGTAGAGCTATTTCAAATCCTAAAAGATGATGCTGTGAAAGTGCTGCATATGCCAGCATATATGAAAAACTCAGCAGTGGCTGTAGAACTGGAAAAGGTCAGTTTTCATTCCAAGCCCAGAGAAATGCAATGCCAAAATATACTCAAACTACTGCACAATTTCATTCATCTCACACGCTAGCAAATAATGCTCAAAATTCTCCAACCAGGCTTCAGAAATACATGAACCATGAACTTCCAGATGTTCAAGCTGGTTTTAGAAAAGGCAGAGGAACCAGATATCAAATTGTCAACATGCTCTGGATTGTCGAAAACACAAGAGAGTTCCAGAAAAACACCTATTTTTTGCTTTATTGACAATACCAAAGCTTTTGATTGTGTGGATCACGACAAACTGTGGAAAATTCTTCAAGAGATGGGCATACCAGAGCACCTGACCTGCCTCTTGTGAAATCTGTATGCAGGTCAGGAAGCAATAATTAGAACTGGACATGGAACTACAGACTGGTTCCAAATAGGAAAAGGAGTACGTCAAGGCTGTATATTGTCACCCTGCTTATTTAACTTATATGCAGAGTACATCATGAGAAATGCTGGGCTGGATGAAGCACAAGCTGGAATCAAGATAGCTGGGAGAAATGTTAATAACCTTAGATATGCAGATGACACCACCCTTATGGCAGAAAGTGAAGAAGACTTAAAGAGCCTCTTGATGAAAGTGAAAGAGGAGAGAGAAAAAGTTGGCTTAAAGCTCAACATTCAGAAAACAAAGATCATGGCATCTGGTCCCATCACTTCATGACAAGTAGATGGAGAAACAGTGGAAACAGTGGCTGACTTTATTTTGGGGGGCTCCAAATCACTCCAGATGGTGACTGCAGCCATGAAATTAAAACACGCTTACTCCTTGGAAGGAAAGTTAGACCGACCTAGACAGCATATTAAAAAGCAGAGACATTACTTTGGCAGCAAAGATACATCCAGTCAAGGCTATGGTTTTTCCAGTAGTCATGTATGGATGTGAGAGTTGGACTATAAAGAAAGCGGAGCACCAAAGAATTGATGCTTTTGAACGGTGGTGTCAGAGAAGGCTCTTGAGAGTCCCTTGGACTGCAAGGAGATCCAACCAGTCCATACTAAAGGTTATCAGTCCTGAATGTTCATTGGAAGGACTGATGTTGAAGGTGAAACTCAAATACTTTGGACACCTGATGTGAAGAACAGTTTCACTGGAAAAGACCCTGATGCTGGGAAAGATTGATGGCAGGAGGAGAAGGGGATGACAGAGGATGAGATGGCTGGGTGGCATCACTGACTCAATGGACATGAGTTTGAGTAAACTCCTGGAGTTGGTGATGGACAGAGAGGCCTTGCCTGATGCAGTCCATTTTGTCACAAAGAGTCGAACACAACTGAGTGACTGAACTGAATGGAAGTGAGGTACAAGCTATTGCCAGTCACATTTGCTACCTTCAGCAGAAAAATGGTTGGTGGTGATATTGATTAAATAAGCAAGTGAAACAGTGTGATTGATACCAGATAGAATAGTGAGTTATAAACCAAGCAGATCCTTGAGAATTTAAGGTTCCATTTGATTAAGAGGAGTAGTGAAAGTTTCCCAGAGAGGTGTTTTAATTAGTACAGGGCACTGAAAAGCTGAATGGTGGTTGAATGCATTTCTGTCAGCTACATCCAGGGTACACATTTGAGGGGAACTAAAAAGCTAAAAAGAACTAACATTACAGTAAGATATAGCAGGGAGATCATGCCCAATACTGATAAGATAGAAAGTAACAGGGGAAAAGTGAATTTCAACTGGTCAGCATACACAATGAGAAGTTAATAATAACAAATTAGTTTTAAGCTAGTGTGGTGGGAAAAATACTGATTTCAATAGTACTCAGAAGGAGTGGGAAAGATCAAGTTCTGTTCAGTTCATTTCAGTCGCTTAGTCGTATCCTACTGTTTGCGACCCCGTGAACTTTAACACCCAGGCCTCCCTATCCATGGCCAACTCCAGAGTCCACTCAAACCCATGTCCATTGAGTCGGAGATGCCATACAACCATCTCATCCTCTGTCATCCCCTTCTTCTCCTGTTCTCAATCTTTCCCATCATCAGGGTCTTTTCAAATGAGTCTGCTCTTCGCATCAGGTGGCCAAAGTATTGAAGTTTCAGATTCAACATCAGTTCTTCCAATGAACATTCAGGACTGATTACCTTTAGGATGGACTGGTTGGATACCCTTGCAGTCCAAGGGACTCTCAATAGTCTCTCTGACACCACCATTCAAAAGCATCAATTTTTTGGCGCTCAGCTTTCTTTATAGTCCAACTCTCACATCCGTACATGACCACTGGAAAAACCATAGCCTTGACTAGATGGACCTTTGTTGACAAAGTAACATCTCACTTTTGAATATGCTGTCTAGGTTGGTCAGAACTTTCCTTCAAAGGAGGAAGGGTCTTTTAATGGCTACAATCACCATCTGGAGTGATTTGGAGCCCCCCAAAATAAAGTCAGCCACTGTTTCCACTGTTTCTCCATCTATTTGCCATGAAGTGATAGGACCAAATGACATGACCTTAGTTTTCTGAATGTTGACCCTTAAGCCAACTTTTTCACTCTCTTCTTTCACTTTTTTCATGAGGCTCTAGTTCTTCTTCCCTTTCTGCCATAAGGGTGGTGTCACCTGCATATCTGAAGTTATGGATATTTCTCCCAGCAATCTTGATTCCAGCTTGTGCTTCCTCTATCCCAGCGTTTCTCTTGATGTACTCTGCATATAAGTTAAATAGAGTGGTGATAATATACAGCCTTGATGTACTCCTTTTCCAATTTGTAACCAGTCTGTTCCATGTCCAGTTCTAACTGTTGCTTCCTGATCTGCGTACATATTTTTCAAGAGGCAGGTCAGGTGCTCTGATATTCCCATCTCTTGAAGAATTTTCCGCAGTTTATCATGATCCACACAATCAAAGGCTTTGGTATTGTCAATAAAGCAGAAATAAATGTTCTTCTGGAACTCTCTTGCTTTTTTGGTGCTCCAGCCAATGTTGGCAATTTGATCTGTGGTTCCTCTGCCTTTTCTAAAACCAGCTTGAACATCTGGAAGTTCACGGTTCACATATTGCTGAAACCTGGCTTGGAAAATTTTGAGCATTACTATGTTAGCATGTGAGATGAGTGCAATTGTGCGGTAGTTTGAGCATTCTTTGTTAGGCATGATCAACAGGAAGTTTGAGTTTATCATCTGGGGATTAAGGGAGATAAGGACTTGATTTGTTAATTCTTACAGAACTTGTGTTTTTTTTTTTTTTTTCCATTTATTTTTATTAGTTGGAGGCTAATTACTTTACAACATTGCAGTGGTTTTTGTCATACATTGAAATGAATTAGCCATGGATTTACATGTATTCCCCATCCCGGTTCCCCCTCCCACCGATTAGAATTGTTGGAATGGAAACCAAAACCTGTTTAATATATGTGTGTATTTATTAAATAATATATAATATAATATATATATATAGTGGAGAGAGAGTGACACAGAGAGACTGATACATGCATGAGAGTTGGACTGTAAAGAAAGCTGAGCACTGAAGAATTGATGCTTTTGAACTGTGGTGTTGAAGAAGGCTCTTGAGACGCCCTTGGACTGCAAGGAGATCCAACCAGTCCATCCTCAAGGAGATCAGTCCTGGGTATTTACTGGAAGGACTAGTGTTGAATCTGAAACTCCAATACTTTGGCCACCTGAAGCGAAGAGCTGACTCCTTTGAAAAGACCCTGATGCTGGGAAAGATTGAGGGAGGGAGGAGAAGGGGATGACAGAGAATGAGATGATTGGATGGCATCACTGACTCAATGGACATGGGTTTGGATGGACTCCGGAAGATGGTGATGAACAGGGAGGCCTGGCGTGCTGCAGTTCTTGGGGTCGCAAAGAGCCAGACACGACTGAGTGACTGAATTGAAATTGGCTTTTATATTTTCTTTATTCCCAAACTGGATGTGTTCTCTTTAATTTTCTGCATTACTTTATGCCACATTTACTGCACTAACCATGGTCTTTAGTTGTTGTTCCATAATTATTTGTGAATTTAACTCATGGTTATATTTGTCTGATAATTTCTTGAGTGAAGCAACATTTATTTAACTTTTTACTTCCTTCAGTGCCTTTAGCAATGCTTTACATATAAAAAGAAGCAACAAATGTTTACAGAACTTAATAGAATAGAATAATAACACTCCAAGCTGGAAATTTAAAGATAAGCTGCTTAAATCTGACTCTTAAATTCACCAATAAAAACTTCAGGTTACCAGTGTTTTTATTTTCATTGAGTCAGATTGAAAACAAAAAAGTAAGACCACTGAAAAAATTGAACAGACAAAAGTAGCAGAAAGAAGACAAAACATGAAATAAATGCATGTGTAACTTAGTTTCTCTATTCCTCACCAGCATATTTTCATTAACAAGTCTACTTTTAATTCTTAGCATGGATCAGTCCAGGCATCAAAGTTTTGTTCTGTGGGCCACCCTGGTTCTCTTGGATAAGAAAGTCTCCCTTCCTCCTGTAAATTTGTCTGCACCTGAAAACTTAGCTGTTACTGCAGTGGTACTCAACACTGTATTTTGACCTTTCTCATAGCCCTCCAGAATTATCTGCTAACCTAGTACCCACTGCTCTTTGGGAAACCACTCACAGCCTCAGCACCTCTTGCAGAAAGTAGACATTAATTTGCATCCAAGTGACAGGTTGGTATGGAGCAAGGCTATTTTCTTTTCTTCTTTTTTTTGAGGGGACTCACAGGAACACTTGATTCCCAGCTTCCCCTGCATTAAGCTGAGACACAGTGATGATATTAGGAGTGGAAATGACATAAGGTACTTCTGGACCAACACGGTTAAGAGTCAGCATGCCTTCCTCTGCTTCTTCTCCTCCATGACATTATGGTCCAGGAGATCATGTGATACAACCTTTCTAGCTATAAATTGGAGAAGGATTTTTCCAACTGACATCAGACAGATCTCTGTGTTTATCTGTTATATAGCATAACAGCTTATCTTGAAAGATATACACAGAAGCATTCTCTTTCCTTTTTTTTTTTTTCATTTTTATTACACTATTGGAAAGATCTCAAAATAGTTCTGTGTGTACCCAAAGGTTTTAAAGAGTTCGGTACATGATCTTTTTCAGCTTTTCATTCTTGTTCTCTGCCTGTCAAAGGACAGAGCTAAATCCACTGAGAGCTAAGCCTTGTATTAAATCTGTGATGCTTATTGTATCTTGGACAAAGTTTCTCTTTAACTCAGAAGACTATGGCTTGACATTAGGTCAAGTTTGTTGTGTCTATCTTCTCCTACCCTAAGACCTCTGTATAAATAGAACTTTCTTAGAAATTAATCAGATATGTCCAGAAATGCCTGGATCTTAGAAGCAAACAGGGTCTTAGTAGCAAACATGGCATGATATAGCATCTTAGTGTTATAAGGAGAAGCTATTTTATAGACATGAACACTGGTAAATGAAAAATTTCTATAAATTGCATAATGGCTAGATTTCAAAGGCTTTCTAAGGACATGTGAAATTAGTAATTGCATATTAAAGTATTCTTAATTTCTTGGTTGGGATAACTTTAAATATATTTCTTTATCATTCTTAAATAACCTAGTAATGGAGAATAATGCAAATAAAGAATGATATAAGTGTCCAAGAATTATATGGGTTATTTTACCAGTAGTTTTTATAGCATATTTTAGCATTTGAGTTAAATGTATGTTCCCAGATTTAAATCTTACAATTTTCCTTTTTTGATTGTGAGACTATGAGAGTACACTAAATTTAATATTTTAAATATTTGTGCTAATGCACCACATTGTTCCTTGTTAATAATCATTGAATTGGATATTGATCAGAGCATTTTCAGTAATTTTCCTGTTTAGGATAAATTTCAGATATTCAAAGCATTTTCTTTGCTCTTTGATTAAGAGTTTAATCTTTAATCTTTGATTAATTTCTTTGCTCTTTGATTAAGAGTTTAATCTTTAATCTTTGATTAATGAGTTTAATCTTAATTAGTAGTTTTGCGCTAACCATCTTGAAAGACTTCTCTGGATTAACACATCTATTTTCTGTACTCTTTCTTTTCTTTCTTTCCCTCCAGTTACTTTAGAGAAAGGATCTCTCATCTGTCATCCCCTTCCTAGCTCCCACTGTTCCATCTTTCTCCCACTGTCTCATGTCTTCTTCCATAATAATACCCATAAACACACTTTGTTTTTTAAGCAGAGATTATGACATATTACTCTTTATATTCCTCATGTATATAACAATGCCTGACAAACAGAGATCATACATAGATTTTTTAAAAAGAATGAATGGGTGAGTTATACATATGTTAATAAAACTTTGAACACTATTTAGGGATCCTAATGTCATCAGTAATCACTTTTGCATTTCTAAAACTTTTGCTGGAAAACAACCTGAGGGATCTAGAGCCAGATCAAATTATTCTGACCAACACTCTCAGACTCATTTGTTAAAACAGTGGTTAAACTTGGATAAGCATAGAGAAGATGCAGTAAATCCTTCATGAATTCCAGTTAAATTTGAATACTCTTTATCAACATGTCACTTTAACAATCTCACTCCCATGGTTACGACACAGAATTTATTTCCTAAAATCTCTCAACTGTGAAATCAATATTGCATTCTTTGAACATAGTTTCCTGTTTTTGCTGTTCTATCCCTTTCAACTTCAATAGCCATCTTTGCAGTCTCATCAAGATTTCCAATTCCGTTTTGTGTTTTTTTTTCCAGTTCCAACCTTTTTCTTTTCTATCTAGCACAGACCCCATCGTTTATGACATCAATTTCCTGCTCTTGCTACACTCAATTCTGCTGCCCTGTCTGTCATTCTATTGCAGGTGTTCTGTAAACCCCAATAAAATATACTGCATCCCAACCCCAAGGTCGTACAACAACTTCATATTATTTTTAGATAAAAAAAATAAATGTGTGCCTAGATTCAACTAAAAGTGTTTTAATTTCACAAGAACTATTACCCTAGTTTCTCAATATGTTTTATTATTTCCTTCAATGTTTTCATCTAATCATTTCTTTACTTTCATCACGTAATCTTTCTTCCTTATTATGCCATTAGGCAAATATTCTCTCTGTTTCCAGGCATCAGCTTTTCTCTATATTTACCCTATTTGCTCTACTTTTAGTAGGAAAAAAATATTTTCTTTAGTAAAGACAAATATATCCTCCTTCATTTTGGATGCCGTGTCTTCCTGTATTACATTATCTAGTTCTATAAGAGTCTCTTTATGAAAGAAATTTAGTCTTTTAAAAATTATTTCAACAATTAAATAATAAAACCAACCTTGAAAATTAGAATATGTGAATTTGAAAGAAAAACATGTATCATATATAGAGATAGATATTATTGTGGGCCTCAGCCATATGGAGAATACTTAAATAATTTGTATGATTTATGATTGAGGTCCTACTTCCAAACAGCATTTATAGCACAAAAAATCATATTCTGTTAATGAGCACACTGATAACTTCAATATTGGCTTTAATCAAAAAGACCAAAGCGTTTTTGCTAAATATTCTGGGAAAGAAATTCTTGTGACTTTCCAACTGAACTTAAGAAAGTAGATAGAATGTTGTAGCTACAACATCTGTCTTGAAAGCATAAATGTAAAACTGGCTGAATATGGACAACTTTGGGAGAAGACAGGAAATAGGAGAGACAGCAAATCTATTCTTGGTGGTATAAGATATAATTTGAGCACCTTTTAAACCCTGCCTTAAGCCATCCTCAATCTTTAGCTTGAGTCATTTTGTAATGGTCATTTGGAACTGAAAAATGATTACTAATATAGTATTTTGTATGCAATGAATGTTCACTTATACTTAGATTAATTACTGATTAATTCAGTTGAATCTGTTCACTCAATTCTACTATGAAAATTTTATAATACTTTTTATAAGAATATTATATAACACCTTTATCACTTTAAACAAGCAATTTTATGGCTACATACAAATATTTATTTTACAGATAAAATTTATACTGATTTGTTATGTTTCTAAAATCTAGAAATAATGAGAAAAGATAAATAAACTAAACAAAACAAGAACATTAGCAGGATTTTGATAATGAGCACATGGATATCAATGTTAAGTTGTTAAGACTTCTGTTTTCATCTTTGAAATATCTTATTGAATGATTTGTATATGCTTATTTTGGCCTTTATATTTCCCAGTGGGTTTAGACATTCTTTTTTTTTTTTTTCTTCCATTTATTTTTATTAGTTGGAGGCTAATTACTTTACAACGTTGCAGTGGTTTTTGTCGTACACTGACATGAATTAGCCATGGATTTACATGTATTCCCTGTCCCGGTCCCCCCTCCCACCTCCTTCTCCACCCGATCCCTCTGGGTCTTCCCAGTGCACCAGGCCCGAGCACTTGTCTCATGCACCCAACCTGGGCTGGTGATCTGTTTCACCCTAGATAATATACATGTTTCGATGCTGTTCTCTTGAAACATCCCACCCTCACCTTCTCCCAGAGTCCACAAGTCTGTTCTATACATCTGAGTCTCTTTTTCTGTTTTGCATATAGGGTTATCGTTACCATCTTTCTAAATTCCATATATATGTGTTAGTATACTGTAATGGTCTTTATCTTTCTGGCTTACTTCACTCTGTATAATGGGTTCCAGTTTCATCCATCTCATTAGAACTGATTCAAATGAATTCTTTTTAATGGCTGAGTAATATTCCATGGTGTATATGTACCACAGCTTCCTCATCCATTTGTCTGCTGATGGGCATCTAGGTTGCTTCCATGTCCTGGCTATTATAAACAGTGCTGTGATGAACATTGGGGTGCACGTGTCTCTTTCAGATCTGGTTTCCTCGGTGTGTATGCCCAGAAGTGGGATTGCTGGGTCATATGGCAGTTCTATTTCCAGCTTTTTAAGAAATCTCCACACTGTTTTCCATAGTGGCTGTACTAATTTGCATTCCCACCAACAGTGTAAGAGGGTTCCCTTTTCTCCACACTCTCTCCAGCATTTATTGCTTGTAGACTTTTGGATAGCAGCCATCCTGACTGGAGTGTAATGGTACCTCATTGTGGTTTTGATTTGCATTTCTCTGATAATAAATGATGTTGAGCATCTTTTCATGTGTTTGTTAGCCATCTGTATGTCTTCCTTGGAGAAATGTCTGTTATTCTTTTTTGTTTTATTGTTTTTTTTTCTTGCTGCTTTCATATTATTGTTATCATAAATAAAATAAATTTTATATGTTAAACTATTGATTTACGAAAACTGGAATTTGAAAGAGGACATGTGGAAGTATGTTAAAGTAAGTGGATGGGGAGGCAGCAGTGTGTTTACACAGTTAAGAGCTCTCGGGTATAAGAACTGAAGAATATATTTGCATCTTGCAAAGGAAAGTGGAGGGTTCAACTGAAACAGACTCTATGATGAGTTCCCCCCTCATGAATGTGATATCATTTTGAGCAGAACTTCTCATTACTCAAAGAAATTAGATAAGAATCAGTGGTGGCCGATGGCTACGTTGGGGAGGGTTGGAATGAGTGACTTACATCATTGCTTTTTCATTGGAAAAGGATAAGATCAAATGAGAATGAAAATGAGTTGTAGATAATTCGATTCGTACCAATTCTGTGAGCTTGAAGATTTAGGGGTACCGTAGAACTCTTGTTCCTGTCATGGATATTTTTTCTATTTATACAAATAAATTATGTTCTCATAGTTTCATGTTTACTTGTTTGCCCTCTATTGCTGTTATTTAAAAGGAAAGAAATACTGAAGATAGTAGAAGGAGGACTGGAGGTGAAGAGTTTCTTATAAATTTTCAATTTTTTAAAGGTCTTTCATGTACATCATTTTAGCGTAGTCAGTGTTTCTAAAGATATATAGGTAATAGAAATTTTAAATATTCCAGAAACACAAATCTGAAATATGTTTTTAAAGAATGTGATCAACATAAATTTTACACATCAGCCTAATTCACATTCTATGTCTTTTCTTAAATATTAAAGGGAATAAACTAAAATTAATTTAAAAATGATATTCATTCTGTAGAGAAACATTTCAAATTTGCATTGATAAATATCAACAATTCATGAAGCAATGATATTTGTATAAAATGAATAAAATTCACAGTTTGTGTTGATGTAAGCTTGACCACAGAGATCCTGATTTTTAAAACCATATTCATCTTATTGATAGAAATATCAAATCTAAAATTAGACAAGTTATTTTATTTCTATATGTTGAAGTAGAAATGTGAACAATTTCTTATGGAATAAAGACATTATAAAAACTACAAATCATACAAAATGATGTTAAAACACTTTTCTAGTAATTTATAAAAGGAAATGTATAATAATGTTACAGTATCTTGAAACACGAGGACACAATAAACTGATTTAAGTTATTTATTGACTTACAGTAGCAATAATCTCTAGCACAATGATAGTCAATGTGAGAATCATCACTAAGATAATTTTATATAATAGGTTTAAAGAGTTTTTTAAACTTTGAATTTATTATAATATTCTATGACTTCTAAATTCAGATAATTCCCTTTTCTTGAGGTTTTAAGGGTTCAAGAAATATCTTGTTAAAAGTGGGAAACTTATTTCCTACTCTTTCGCATATAATGACCAATTATGCTCCAGATTCTTGCTATTTTTTTTTTTTTTTATTTTCTCTGAATGAGTGAGCCTCGGGCGCTATTCTTGGCTAATTTAAAGGAACATAAGAGAGAGACTGCATGGGGATATGAACATTTCATCACAAAATCTAGTCTTTGGAATTTCAGCATAATGTAGAAACATTTTATAGATGTAATATGTTGATTTCAGGTTCAGTTCAGTTCAGTCACTCAGTCATGTCCGACTTCTTGCAACCTTATGGACTGCCACAGGTCAGGCTTCCCTGTCCATCACCAACTCCTGGAGCTTTCTCTAACTCATATCCATTGAGACGGTGATGCTGCCCAACCACCTCATCCCCTGATGACCCGTTCTCCTCCTGCCTTCAATCTTTATGTAAAATAAATGTCATTAGGTTGGTGCAAGTTAATTATGGCTTTACACTGTTGAGTTTTGGCATTTGATATTGGAATACACTTAAATAAATGTGGTTATGCTATACATCATTTTAATGCACATTTCTTGCTTGATTGTTTTGCTAGTGACTTATTAATTTTATTTTATATTTATTTTAAACTATAGAAATGAATTTAGACAAAATGCAAATTCAAAGTTTGTTATTCGTGTTCAAGTGGGTCATAAAGCAGCAGACAACTTGCAACATTAGCAATGCATTGGGCCCAGGAACTGCAAATAGATGTATAGTGCAATGATGATTCAAGAAGTTTTGTAAAGGAGAGGAGAGCCTTAAAGATGAAAAGCCTCATGAGCTGACCACAAATCAAAAAATAATCATCATGTTGAAGTGCTGTCTTCTCTTATTCTGTGGAAAAACAACATTGGATTGTGATCAGATTGTGATGTGCAATGAAAAGTGGATTGTATACGACAGTCAGCGATGATTAGCTCAGTGATGGGGCTGGGAAGAGACTCCAAAGCACTTCCTAAAGCCACAGTTGCACAAAACGAGGTCATGGTCACTGTCTGGCGGTCTGCCGCCCATCTGATCCACGACTGCTTTCTGAATCCTGGCGAAACCATTACATCTGAGAAGTATGCTAAACAAATTGATGAGTTGCATGAAAAACTGCAATGCCTGCAGTCAGCATTGGTCAACAGAATGGGCCCAGTTCTTCTCCATGACAACGCCTGGCTGCACATCGCATAACCAGCGCTTCAGAAGTTGAAGCAATTGGGCTCTGAAGTTTTGCCTTATCCATCATAGTTACCTGACTGCTTGCCAACTGACTACCACTTCTTCAAGCGTCTCAACAACTTTTGGCAGGTAAAATGCTTCCACAATCAGCAAAAGGCAGAAAATGCTTTCTAAGAGTTTGTCAATTCCCAAAGTTTGGATTTTTATTCTACAGGAATAAACAAACTTACTTCTCATTGGCACAAATGTGTTGATCGTAATGTTTCCTATTTTGATTAGTAAGATGTGTTTGAGTGTAGTTATAAAGATTTAAAAATCTGTGATCTGAAACTGTAATTATTTTTGTACTAGTAACCTAATATTGAAGAGGGCATAAAATTAAAACTGTAATGTCCTCATACTTCTGATTTCTTGAACTTTACTCATGAATGTAACTGTCCAAATAAGTTAACCAGTTTTTATATACTGTCATTACTTGTATTTGATACTTCATTAAATGTCCTTTAGTTTTTGCTTTGACCTTAGTCACCCTTTTCTGTTCCACAATCCCATTTAGGATGCCACATTACATTTAGTTTTTATAAATTATTTGGAATTCTTCTGTATATGAGATTTGTCTTTACCATCCCATTTATTTGTTTATTCAATTAATTTATGTACATCACTTCAGTACTTTAAGTTGTAGCTCAATATTACTTTATTTTGTTGTTCAAATGTTCCATCTTTGGCAATTTGGAGATGTTTCTTTTTGTTCCAGTGTCTTTTTCACATCCCATCAGTATCATTTCAGTTCAGTCACTCAGTCATGTCCTACTCTTTGTGACCCCATGGACTGCAGCACGCCAGGCCTCCCTGTCCATCACCAGCTCCTGGAGCCTACCCAAACTCACATCCATTGAGTTGGTGATGCCATACAACCACCTCATCCTCTGTCGTCCCCTTCTCCTCCCGCCTTCAATCTTTCCCAGCATCAGAGTCTTTTCCAATGAGTCAGCTCTTCGCATCAGGTGGCCAAAGTATTGGAGTTTCAGCTTCAACATCAGTCCTTCCAATGAACACCCAGGACTGATCTCCTTTAGGATGGACTGGTTGGATCTCCTTGCAGTCCAAGGGACTCTCAAGAGTCTTCTCCAATATCACAGTCCAAAAGCATCAATTCTTCTGCACTCAGCTTTCTTTATAGTCCAACTGTCACATCCATACATGACCACTGGAAAAACCATAGCCTTCACTAGATAGACCTTTGTTGGCAAAGTAATGTCTCTGCTTTTTAATATGCTATCTAGGTTGGTCAAAACTTTCCTTCCCAGGAGTAAGCGTCTTTTAATTTCATGTCTGCAATCACCATCTGCAGCGATTTTGGAACCCAATAAAGTAAAGTCAGCCACTGTTCCCACTCTTTCCCCATCTATTTGCCACAAAGTGATGGGACCAGATGGCATGATCTTAGCTTTCTGAATGTTGAGCCCATCAGTAGGTTTCATTTATTTATTTATTTTGATATGACTAAAGAAGATGCTCCAGTCTCATCATTCATATTCCCTGCTTGGGTTCTAGAATCAATCATTTGTCCCAGGAACCTGGTTTCTTGTATTGAAAAATGGTATTGGGAACCAAGATATTTGGCGCGTCCTGGTGATGTAGTTGTTTTCACTCAGCTTTCACCACTGTAGCTCAGATTCTATTCCTGGTCCTGGCCTGGAAATCAAGATATCCCACAAGCAGTGAAGCAAAGCCAAGAACCACCACCCCTCAAAACAGAACAAACAAAAGAAAGAAAGAGACATTGGCACCAGGTGTACTTTTGCTCCTGGACTGTTAGTTTCTATGCCCAGTCAGTGGAAGAGAATAAGAACTAGGAAATGTGTGTGTTTTTTTCTAATATATGTCCATTAGTGTACCTAGAAATAGTTTTTTTTACCCCATCTGCATCTATATTAAGATGAACATGAGTTCATTCTGATGACTACAACACTAATCTATTACCATGTGGATCATTCTAGTCTCCTTTTGCTTGCTCTTAATTCCCATTTCAATGGTGAGAATGTAGCTTCCTCCATTCACCATAGATTTGATTATTTGTTTCATCCCAATATACTGAAGACATGTATAGCAGTATAAGAGTTGCTTCACCATGGGAAATACCTTGTCAACTAAAATACAGTACTTATTTACAGTTTCTTTTCCCTTAACTCTTACACTCTCTACTTGTTTCCATAATTACTTAGGTCATCACATCCCCACCTGATCTGTCCTCCATCTTCCAGTCTCAACTCTCACCTCTGCAATGAAGTTATTTCATACATGAGAAAGTGCACTTAGATTTTTGTGTCATATTCTGCATTCCATCCTGGGATCTGAGCAGTTTATACATAATCACTTATTTTTAGCTCATTCTTTGTGCTGCAAAGTTCTATGAGTTTTGACAAATGTATACTATCATGCATTCACCATTGCACTGTCATTCAGAATAGTCTCACACCCACAAATCTCCTGCATCACATGCTCTCCCCTACTCCCACTCCCAAATTCCTGGCAACCACTGATTTTTTAAAAACACTATTTATAGTTTTGCCTTTTCCAGAAATTAGCATAATTGGAATCATCTAGTATGCTGTCTTTGCTGGCTGGCTCTTTTCAGTTAGCAATATGTATTTAAGATTCACCCACATTTCGCATGACTTGATAGTTCATTTCTTTTTATCACTGAATAAAATTCAATTATATGCATGTGTAATTATTTATCCATTCACTTATTGAAGGACATCTTGTACTTTGGCAATTATGAATGATGTTGCTGCAAACATTCACATTTAGATTTATGTGAATATAAATTTTCAACTCAACTCATTAAAGATGTAGAAAGATTATTGTTAGATAATTTGGCAAGAGTACATTTAGCTTTGTAAGAAACTATGAAACTGTCTTCCAAATTGAGTGTACAATTTTGCATTTCCATCAGCAATGGCTAAGAGTTCCTGTTGCTCCAGTTTTCAAAAATATTTGTTAACGTCATTTGCTGTTATTGTTGTATTTTAGCCATTTAATAGGTGCCACCCTGCTTATTCAACTTATATGCAGAGTACATCATGAGAAATGCTGGACTGGATGAATCACAAGCTGGAATCAAGATTGCCGGGAGAAATATCAATAACCTCAGATATGCAGAAGACACCACCCTTATGACAGAAAGTGAAGAACAACTAAAGAGCCTCTTGATGAATGTGAAAGAGGAGAGTGAAACAGTTGGCTTAAAACCCAACATTCAGAAAGCTAAGATCATGGCATCTGGTCCCATAACTTCATGGCAAATAGATGGGGAAACAATGGAAACAGTGACAGACTCTATCTTGGGGTCAAGAATGTTCATTGGAAGGACTGATGCTGAAGCTGAAACTCCAATACTTTGGCCACCTGATGTGAAGAGTTGACTCATTTGAAAAGACCCTGATGCTGGGAAAGATCGAAGGCGGGAGCAGAAGGGGACGACAGATAATGAGATGGTTGGATGGCATCTCCAACTCAATGGACAGGAGCCTGCATAAGCTCTGGGAGTGGTGATGGAGAGGTAGGCCTGGTGTCCTGCAGTCAATGGGGTCACAAAATGTTAGACATGACTGAGTGACTGAACTGGGCTGAACTGAACTGAGATGAGCACAAATGTGTGTTAGTTTGAACGTTCTTTTGGATTGCCTTTTTTTGGGATTGGAATGAAAACTGACCTTTTCCAGTTCTGTGGCCACTGCTGAGTTTTCCACATTTGCTGGCATATTCAGTGCAGCAGTTTCACAACATCATCTTTTAAACTTGAAATAACTCACCTGGCATTCCTCACCTTCACTAGCTTTGTTCGTAATGATGCTTCCTATGGCCCACTTGACTTTACATTCCAGGATGTCTGGCTCTAGGTGTATGATCACATCATCATGGTTTTTTGGGTCATTAAGATCTATTTTGTATAGTTCTTCTGTGTATTCTTGCCTTCTCTTCTTAATATCTTCTGCTTCTGTTAGGCCCATACTGTTTCTGTACTTTAATGTGTCCATCTTTGCATGAAATATTCCCTGGTATCTCTAATTTTCTTGAAGAAATTTTCTCTAGTCTTTCCCATTCTACTGTTTTCCTCCATTTCTTTTCATTGATCACTGAGGAAGGCATTCTTGTTTCTCCTTGCTATTCTTTGGAACTCTGTATTCACATGGGTATATCTTTCCCTTTCTCCTTTAGCTTCTCTTCTTTCTCAGCTACTTGTAAGGCCTCCTCAGACAAACATTTTGCCTTTTTGCCTATCCTTTTCTTGGGGATGGTCTTGATCACTGCCTCCTCTAAAATATCATGAACGTCCATCCATAGTTCTTCAGGCACTCTATCAGATCTAAATCCTTGAATCTATTTCTCACTTCCACTGTATAATTGTAAGGGATTTGATTTAGATCATACCTGAATGGTCTAGTGATTTTCCCTACTTTCTTCAATTTAGGTATGAATATTGCAATAAGGTGTTCATGTTGTGAGTCATAGTCAGCTCCTGGCCTTGTTTTTCCTGACTGTGTACAGCTTCTCCATCTTTGGCTGCAATGAATGTAATCAGTCTGATTTCTATTTTGACCATATGTTGAGTTCCATGTGTAGAGTCTTCTCCTGTGTTGTTGGAAGAGTAGAGGGTGTTTGTTATGACCAGTGCATTCTCTTGGCAAAACGGTTTTAGCCTTTGCCCTGCTTCATTTTATACTCCAAGGCCAAACTTTCCTGTTACTCCAGGTATCTCTTGACTTCCTCCATTTGCATTATAGTCCCCTATGATGAAAAGGACATGTTTTTTTTTTTTTTTTTTTTGTATGTATGTGTGTGATCTTTTTATCTAGGTCCAATATCTAGACCCCTTTAGAAGCAGCTTCTCTTTTTTTCTATAAATGGAGCATACTTTCTTTTTCTTTCTATATTTCATGAACTTTTCTTTAAAAAGTGGACAGTTTAGAAATATATTGTAGCAATATGCACTGAAACTGCCCCTTCTCAACCTGGGGCTTATATATATATATATATATATATATATATATATATATATTTATTTATTTATTTATTTATTTAATGATTTGCTCACCTACTTCAATAAAATTCATTCCTACCACATGTATCTGATACATGTATCTGGTGTATCTCCTTAGAATGCATAGCATTAGACATGTGCACACTTTTCCTTGATTTCAAAATCTGTGTGATTTTGGTTAGGCTATCTTGACTTTCTTTTTCCCTGATCTCTCTATTAATATTCTGGCTGATCTGCCTCCACTGGTATCACACCTAGCTGCTAGCCTCCACTAATAGATATCTAATTGGCCTATATTTTCATCAGTACCCTGGGTAATAATGGATTCTGAATCTCCATCACCCAATTCCAATATATGAGGGGTGGGGTTCCCACATATCCATTAAGCAAAGTTCTGATACCAGCTAGGTGTCCTATGATTCATTCACCTAAATTGTGATACTATTGACCTGGGGACAGAGTTAGATCTCACAGCTTAAGAGCTTACTGCGAGAATATCTGCCCTCCCTCCCCTGCCCACACCCATTCACAAGATCAGGTTGTCACCTGTGCTTTTGCCCTACCTACTGTAGGTTGAAGGTTCCAGCTACCCCTCCTCAGGTTCAACGAATTTATTATAGTGGCTCATAGAACTCAGAGAAACACTTTACTCACTAGATCATTGGTTTACCATGAAAGGTGTAATGCAAGAAGAGCCAGATGAAAGATGCATAGGGCAAGGCGTGTGGAAAAGGCATGAGATTCCACATTCTTTCTGAGTGTACCATGTTCCTTCAATCTTCACTTTCAGCTACCAAGGAGCTTGTGAAATCCTGTTATTTTTGGGTTTTCTGGGACCTTCATTGCAAATGCTCTCACTGGCTCTTCAGTCATTTCCAACTCTGTGACCCAGTGAACTGCAGCCCACCAAGTTCCTCTGTCCATGGAATTTTTATTGGCAAGAATACTGGAGGGGTTGTCATTTCCCACTCCAGGGATTGAACCCTTATCTCCTGTGTCATCAGGTGGATTGTATAAAACTGAACCACCTGGGAAGCCAAATGCATGATTGATTAAATCAATGGCCATTAGATATTGAACTCAATCTCCCACCCTTATATGCTCCTCCCAGAAATCAGGAGGATAGGACTAAAATTTCAACTCCCCAATTACAGGGTTGGCTCCACTGGCAACTGGCACTCATCCATAGGAGCTTTCCAAAATTCACCTATTAACATAACAAGAGACACTTTTTTGCTCTCATCTCTTAGGAAATTACTAAGATTTTAGGAACTCAGAGACAGAAAAGGCAACAAAGACCAGATACACACACACACATACATGTGTGTGCTCAGTCGCTTGTGTCTAACTCTTTGTGATTCCGTGGACTGTAGCCCACCAGACTCCTCTGTCCATAGGATTTCCCAAGCAAGAATATTGGAGGAGGTTGCCACTTCCTACTCCAAGGAATCTCTCTGACCCAGGGATTTGACCATGGCTCTTGTATCTCCTTAATTGGCAGGCAGATTCTTTACCACTGTACCACCTGGGAATCCCATAAATATAATGTCAAATTATATACAATGTTTATATATATATAAATATATAATGTTAAATAACATATATAATGTTAAATAACATATATAATGTTAAATATATATATATATATATAATGTTAAATAACAATATCACACTTCACAGGCTGACCTAAGTAAAGTTAGACCCCCTTTTCAGAGACAGAGTGCCATCAGTTTCAGGTTTTCTTTGACTTCAAGAAGTTTCTTAGCAGTTTCTGGTTGTCTTTGTTAAATTTGTTGCTATTCTATCACTTCTCTTATTGCTGTTAAGGCTTTGGAACTACAAACCTTCACTTAATTTCTCATTTCTGTGATCTACATTGTTTTCAGCAATGCCCTGAGAACATGAATTTCACCAGTTGTGAATTAATTTCAAACCCTGAGAGCTGTGGAGCTATTTGTTCATCATTTTTTTTTCCACTGGCAGAAATTTTGTATTATAATTTCTCCAGTCGATAACCATAATCTACATGGGAGTTGCAGGGCTTAGCCCTATGGTCTCAGTTTTACCCCTTTTGAAAAGGAATCTATGTCTTACAGGGAGCCAAAGTGCAGTGATGATTGGGGTCCCTTACTCATTTTGTTGTTCTTGGGGTAGAGTTTCTATCCTATGAATGGAGGATGAGTGGAAGAAGGAACCCTAGATCTTTGGCCACATATGACTGCACCAGAGATTCTACAACACAGATATGGCAGGGGTGTGAGAAATGCGGGTGGCCATCCTCTTCATAGTCCCCCATAGGGAGCTTAAGAGTGTCTTATATTCAAGTAATACTCTCATTCTGACTCTCATTCTTCTAATTTGGGTTTATTCGATCTTCTTGAATAAATATTTCTTCATGTGTGTGTTCCCTTTTAAATATTTGGTATTTATAATTTTCACCAGTTGAATGGATGCTTCTCTTGGAGATGGTCTGTCAAACTTCTCCTGCTATCATTCTGGAAGTCTCCAGCCCTTAGTATTTTCTATGGAAACAAACATTGAAGTTATCTGTGGATAAAAGGTAATGTTGCCATTTTTGTTTCCAACTCTATTTGCCTTTTCTTTCTTTCTCTCATTTTCCCCCCTTAATTGTAATGGCTGGGGTTTGCAAACAATGTTGAATAGACATCATAAAAGGTCACAGCCTTTCTTTGATTCTGACCTTAAGGAAAAAGTGCTCATTCACTGTTTCACCAGAAAGTACATTGTTAATGACAGACTTTTATATATCTATCTTTTTTGAGGTTGAGAAATTTCCTTCTCTTCCTAGTATGCTGAAAACTTTTAACTTGTTGAAGTGCTTTTGCCTTATTATATGATGGATTTTATATGGAACGTTTCATTAAGGCTTTCATAACTATGTTCATGAGGAATATTGAACTACAGTTTTCTTTTGGTTTTGTGAAATTTTGTTGGTTATTTTGCCACTTTGAGTTATATATTTTTATATTTTTAGTCTGATATCAATTTACTCAACTTTGATATGCATCAGGGTAGGTTAATATATTAATAAGTAATAATATTAAATTCATATTCCATTCATGCAGAATTGATTGCATTTCTCCTGGGTTGTCTCCAGCCAGTAGTGTCTAAGTGATCCTGGCTCTTTCCACCTAATGATTCCTCAGATCTCTTCCTAGATCCTATGTATGAGTGATAAGGAAGTAAGGAAAGCAAAAGGAGAAAATCATGAGCATCAGCAGAGGCATACGTCAATTTCTTCTCACTTCTTTTTGGTATAACTAGATATTTGGCCAAAATATATCAAGTTAAACATTTGTTGTTGTAAGGAATCCAAGTAAATTGGAAGAGATTTATGATATTAAATGTCTCTTTGTCACTGCTAGTATTATATTAAATTATTCTCACATATAGTCCAGCAATTGTTCTGGGTCAGTTTGATGAAATTAAAATATATCAAGAAAATAACTTAGGAAGGTCAAGTAATTAGACAATGATCTGTGTAGGATATCTGTATACCTTAATGCAAGGATAGTCACATTTAAATGCCCTAAAGCAGAGATAGTCACATTTAAAGCAATTAACTGTATAGAAATTTCCACAAAAGCTACACCTCATTTTGAAAACAAATAATAACATTATTCCTAATAGATAAATGGGGATTATGAACACATAATATGCTGTGTTAGGCTGAGCAAAGTTTTGTGAAGAAAGATCAAAGCAACAGTTCCAATTTCAAAGAATCTAAACATCTTCCAGGGTCATAGAAATCTGCTAACAGTAGATTTGTAAAACAAAATTCAGTGTAGTACAAAATATGAAGATGTTTAAAATCTCATCATTTTCAAAATTCTACAAAATAAAGTAAAATTTAATAAAAGGCATATTAAAATTATCAGAATATCAGAATGCTATCATCTTCCCTCAAAAACACAACTCCAAAGTTAAAGATTTTATACTGAGAAATAATATTTTAAGATATTAGAGCTTATTTCAGTTACTGTCTATGAGCTTCTTTTCAATATAATGTTTCAACTAAGGTTATAATTTTACTTTGTAAAAATTATTCCTCATTAGTTAACTACATTGTTCAAGTGCACATTATGCACCATATTAAAATTATACTAAATGATGACTAGTTAAATGGAAGACCTTGATAAATTTACACTTGAATTAAAGATGGAAATGGGTTGTTAAAAGTGGAATGAAGCATCTCACATTTTCAAACTAATATTAAACTCTCTAATTTTGGTTGAATATTTACAATGTAAAATTAAATTCCTGTCACTACAGATATATTAATATACAATGTAATAAAGTAATGTAAATGACAAAGGAGCATGTAAGAAAAGGGTCAAATGGAGAGGCAATACATTATTGTGTTAAAAAGCAAAACTATATAGACAATCTTTCTGGCTGGTCCTAGTATTGCTCAGTTATATTATATATCTAACCTAAACATGCCTTGTAGTGCTTTTGTAGCTTGTGTGTGCATGCACAGTCATGTTTGATTCTTTGCAACCCCATAGACTGTAGCCTGCCAGGCTCCTTTGCCCATGGAATTTTCCAGGCATTCTGGAGTGGGTTGCCGTTTCCTACTGCAGGGGATCTTCCCAACCAAAGGATAGAACCTGCTTCTTCTGCATCTCCTGCATTTGCAGGCAGATTCTTTACCAGTGCACCACTTGGGAATCCCAAATATGACTTAAGATTAGTTAATAATTGTGCTCGTAAACTACCTACTAGGGTATTGTAAACACTGCATTTATGTACGTTAAATTAAGAAAAATAGAGAAGGGAGAAAAGAGTAAAAGAGAGAGAGATGGAGTTAGGTTTGGAGTCAGGTTTACTGGTCATTTATATCTTGGTTCAAGATAAGTGGAAGGGATATTTTTTTCTGTACATTCTCCAAGTTTCTAACCTGGAGACTTTAACATCCCCTAGGGTTTTGGTGTCTCAGATGAATGCTCTGAGTCAGGTTGATAAACATAAGAAGACAGAAAAGAGGAGAAACCAAAAGAATTTTAAAACCCAGGCCAGAGGTGGTATTGATTATTTTCAAGCACACTGCACAAGCGAGACACTTTTGGTCAAAATTGAACGATAGGGATCAAAACATTTCAGAAAAAAAAAAAAATTTCTAATGAAGCAATTCAAAACAGAAGAAAATTACATCACAATTTTGAAACTTGAACCAAATATCCTTAAACAAGCATATGCACTTATAGAAAATGAAAACACATAAAAATTCACCAGAGAATTAGATAAAAGTACAAAATGAATTGACTGAAATTAACTGAAAGTAATAGCTGAATTATAAAATCATTTAAAATAGAATTCTAAATTTCATTGTAATCATATGTCAATGGAATTAAGTGAAAATCTAATTAGGAGAGTTGAAGAAATGAATAAATATTGTCAACAAAGTGTAAGTAGAAACAATAATTTGAGAGGTAAAATGAATTAGAGAGAAACAGTAATAAAACAAGAGGATTCGACATACCATCTTGGAGCCAGTGAAATATTAATAGAATGGGGGAAAAACTAATTATTAAAGTAGCATAAAGAAAACTTTCTATACTAATAGAAGATCTACTCTTTATGTTTGAAATGGTACCTCTTACTTTGGGATATTTGATGGAAATTTGACCTGGAATGGTCTACTTCAACTTATACAAATAAAATTCGGGAGACTTAAAGGCAAAGATTTAATCCTATGGATGTCAAGGTGGAAAGTTGTATTAATTGACAAAAGAGAGAAAATCAGTTTGGTGTCAGAAAAAATAGAGATGTCTTTTCAAGGAAATCAGGAGACAAAGTGTAGGTCAATAACTTATAACCATCCAGTCTGTCTTCCTCCAACAAATCTGCAGAACTTCAGTTTCTATTTTCAGTCAAGAACACAAAACTCACTATACTGTCTTTTCAGAGGCATCTTGCAGAAGATGAGCTTTGTTCAACTGATAAATAATTGGAAAGGAGAGCAAAAGAATAGCTGTAGTTGGAATTGTCAACTTTTATCTCTGTACTTGGACATGAAGTAAAGATTGCACTTCTTAGTTTTCCTTATGTGTGGTTATGGCACTGTTCAAGTCAATGGAATATGAAGTAGTGTATACCAATACTGCAATATGTTTTCAGTGATGGGTTGTCCCTTGTTTCCTTTATTTCTTTTCTTTTGTGTAGAATGCTGATGTAATAGCTAGAACTGGAAGAGCTCTTTCGAACTAGTTGGCCAAAGAGGTCTTGTGTCATAGAGAAACAAGTCAGAAGGGCTAAATACCTGAGAGTATATAACCTTGTTGTTCAGTCACTCAGTCATGTCTAACTCTTTGCAACCCCATGGACTGCAGCATACCAAGCTTCCTTGTCCTTCACCATATTCTGGAGCCTGCTCAAACTCATGTCCATTGAGGTGGTGATCCATCCAACCATCTCCTTCTCTGTCGTCCCCCTCTCCTCCTGCCTTCAATCTTTCCCAGCATCAGGGTCTTTTCCAATGAATCGGCTCTTCACATCAGGTGGTCTAAGTATTGGAGTTTCAACTTCAGCATCAGTCCTTCTAATGAATACCCAGGACTGATCTCCTTTAGGATGGACTGGTTGGATTTCCTTGCAGTCCAAGGGACTCTCAAGAGTCTTCTCCAACACCACAGTTCAGAAGCATCAATTCTTTGGCTCTCAGCCTTCTTTATGGTCCAACTGTCACATCCATACATGACTACTGGAGAAACCATAGCCTTGACTAGATGGACCATTGCCAGCAAAATAATTCCTCTGGTTTTTAACATACTGTCTAGGTTGGTCATATCTTTTCTTCTAAGGACCAAGCATCTTTTAATTTAATGGCTGCAGTCACAATCTGCTCTGATTTTGGAGCCCAAGGAAATAAAGCTTGTCACTGTTTCAATTGTTTCCCCATCTATTTGCCATGAAATGATGGGACGGGATGCCATGATCTCGGTTTTTTGAATGTTGACTTTTAAGCCAACTTTTTCACTCTCCTCTTTCACCTTCATCAAGAGACTCTTTAGTTCCTCTTTCTTTCTGCCATATGGATGGTGTCATCTTCATATCCTAGGTTATTGATATTTCTCCTGGCAATCTTGATTCCAGCTTGTGCTTCATCCAGCCTGGCATTTTGCATGATATACTCTGCATAGACATTAAATAAAGAGGAAGGCAATATACAGCCTTGACATACTCCTTTCCCAATTGGAACCAGCCTGATGTTCCATGTCCCATTCTAACTATTGCTTCTTGAACTGCATACAGGTTTCACAGGAGGCAGGTAAACTTATATGTAGATCTTAGAGTGTCTACATGATAGGAGAGATACATACATTTTATTTCTAACTTTAAAAGGTTATTTTGGGTTTCTGAGATTGGAAATAAAATATATTTAATTCAGAGCCAGTCCATACAATCTTTGCCTGTCATTTGTATCATGTTCAAGATTATCCTAAGAATTAGCAGAAACATGCATGGTTTTGAAGGAAGTAGGAGACATCTCATCCAGGAATAGCTGGTCAGAAAAACATTCAAGTGGATTGGAAAATTGTAGTTAAATTCCCATTGTTACTTTGGATATGCTTGAGGACCCTATCTATTAAGCTTCCTTGACAAACTGGAAGGTTATAGGGTTGCTTAGATTGCTGAAACTGACAGTTGGGCATAGAGCATGATCAGAAAAGCAATATTTTACTGTCAGATAATTGTAGTAGTAATGTATTTTATAATTGAAACTTTTACCTTGCCATTTAAAAATAGACTTCATGGAGTGCTTCCCAGGTGGTGCTAGTGGTAAAGAACCCACCTGCCAATATAGGAGACGTAAGAGATGCAGTTTAATCCCTGAGCTGGGTAGATCCCCTGGAGGAGGACATGGCAACCCACTCCAGTATTCTTGCCTGGAGAATCCCATGAACAGAGGAGCCTGGTGGGCTATAGTCCATAGGGTTGCAAAGAGTTGGACACCACTGAAACGACTTACCACGTGCCACACACATGGGGTATTATATCTATGATATGATTGCAATAAAAAAAGGGAGACAGGATACCTTTAGTTTTAATCTTTTTCAAGTCTTTTAAGTATAAATGTAGGATGACAAAAATTAAATGCCAGGATAATGTTTCAGGGAATGAATTTTAGCAATTCAAGTATAAAAGGGCTATTTTTTAAATAGCAAGTTTCTTATTAATGGCAATCAAGCTTTTGTTTATTTTTGTTTTATTTAATTCAACTTTTTTCTATAATTTTCTGAGTTCTTGCAATACTTGTTTTAATGTTATCTTCCCTGGTGTTTTTCCATCTTTGCTATTAAAATACTCCACACTACAGCAAAAATTCCAGTGAAAAAGCACTTTAGATTTAAGTGAATTTATATGTTTTTTTCCTAATCCTAGGACTGGCAGCAATCTAATTTCAACCAAATCAAAGTTCTAAACAAAGGTAAGCATGGAAAGCAATTTCTTTTTTTTCCTGAGATCCTTGGAAAAACTTGCATGACAAAACTCTAGAACAGAACTCTTAAAAATGACCCATATATCCTTGGGACAAATTGTTGGGTGTTGGAACTTTCCTAAAAATAAAGTAACATTTTGCTTAATTTTTTTTCCCCATTACTTTGTGTCATTCTGGAAACAAATATTTGTATCAAGTATTAAGATAATATTTTAAACCAAAAAGGTAGTGTGATGTGCTCCTGTATAATCTTTATACCTGTCATATTGAAATGTTTGTAACATTTTTTCAGTTGATAACATTTTGAAAATCATGCTCTGCAATTATAATCATAGACGTTTGTTTGCTTTAAATAGGTTAGGGCTGGAAAAAATTGAATTATATAAAACAAAAGAAAGGTCTATAAAGATTAAATATTTTGTTACACTTTTATGACTGAATATGATAGAACAAGCATTTTCAATACTTCTGAAAATAGTTCAGTTCAGATTTATGGCACTTAAAATGGTAGAGTTAATTAAAGGTAACTTTTTTTTTTCCTTGAGAAGATGAATTGACTTGTTAACAAAATTCAGAAACTTCTAATCTGTGACATAGCGACAAGAAATAAAGTTTTACATGTTAGTAAAACAAAGCAGTTAAGTACTAAGGAAAAGGAAGAAATGAAGCTTTGGGTTATCTGTAGGGATGGAGAGTTTATGCCCCTATGAAGAATACATATGGATATGTTTTGCTAATTTTTTTATAATCACATACAATCAAGATTCATTTTGTTTCATTTTTATAGTATATGTATATCTTACTCTTTAGAAATTCTGAAAGAAAATGATAAAATGCTGTTTCTAAGATTTTTAAAAAATATATTAACATTTAACTATAATTTGAGACAATCTTGAAAGATTAAGGAAACTTTATTTTAATGTATTTTGTTGAATAGGGAATTAACAAATGTTCAGTTCAGTTTATTCATAAAACAGCCAAATTAAACTGACACAAGATTATTTCAGTGCACCAGGCCCGAGCACTTGTCTCATGCACCCAACCTGGGCTGGTGATCTGTTCCACCCCAGAGGGATCGGGCGGAGAGGGAGGTGGGAGGGAGGACCGGGATGGGGAATACATGTAAATCCACGGCTAATTCATTTCAATGTATGACAAAACCACTGCAATGATGTAAAGTAATTAGCCTCCAACTAATAAAAATAAATGGAAAAAAAAAGATTATTTCATATTTTTCTTATTATTTATATATATATATCTTCTAGAAATTTGTTGTTGCTTGATTTTTGACTGTATCATCAGAAAAAAAAAGACATCAAGTACTTTCAACATATTTTTTGGGGAAAATAAACTTTGACATTTGATTTTACATATAAAAACTAAAAAAGTAGTCTAAAATAGTTACACTAACTTCAATAATTAGATAATGGGTTAATAAAGGGGATAATGTCCTACCTAATTTGATCATTTTATTTGCCTTGGTCCATTACCTACAAAAATTCTTTGACAAGTGCATTATACCAAATGGAGGAAATACATTCATTGACTTGAATGTCACACATTTGCAATATTAATTAAGAGTAAATTTGGCTTGTTGTGCTGTGTTCAGTCATGTCTGAGTCTTTGAGACGCGGTGGACTGTAGCCCACCAGGCTCCTCTGTCCATGGGATTTCCCAGGCAAGAATATTGGAGTGGGTTACCATTTCTTTTTCCAGGGGGTCTTCCAGGGGTCAAACTTGAGTCCTGAATGGCATGTGGATTCTTTACCACTGTGCCACAAGTTGAGCTTTATTTTTAAAGCAACTGGTTGTCCCATAATAAAAAAAATAAATATATGTTGAGCATGCACTATAAACAGAATATATTCTAAATAGAAATAAATCAATGATCAAACTACATTCTCTGACTTTTAAAATTTTTTACTGAGGTATAGTTTACTAAAGATGTCTTAATTTCTGCTGTATAGCCTAGTGATTCAGTTATATATACATTATTTTTGTATTCTTTTCCATTATGATTTATCACAGGATAGTGAATGTAAATTCTTGTGCAATACAGTAGGACCTTGTTGCTTATCCATTCTATATATAACAGTTTGCAGCTGGTAATCCCAGACTCCAATCCATTTCTCCCCCCATTCTTGGTGACCACAATCTGTGCCCTACGTCTGTGAGTCTGTTTCTATTTCTTAGATAGGCTCATTTGCATAATATTTTTGATTCTACATGTAAATGCTATTACATAGTTTTTGTTTTTCTCCTTCTGACCTCACTTAGTATGATAATCTCTCTAGCCATCCATGTTGCTGCAAATGCCCTTCTTTATTCTTTTGTGTGGCTGAGTACTATTCTGACAGGCAGATAGTCCCTGTGGTTAAAAAAAGTTGGACTTGACTTGGGGACCAAGGGCAACGCACAGGAAAGTATTCTTTTATATATATGTGCCCATCTTGTTTATCCACTCATCTGCTGATGGACATTGAAGGTATTTCCATGTCTTGACTACTGTGAACAGTGCTGCTATGAACATAGGGCAGGCAGCCTTTACCTTTTTGATTATAGTTTTACCAGGATAGGATATTACATTCTCTGCCTTTTATAGGCAAAATTTGAAGGGGTTGAAGAAGTACAAGACTTTGCACACATTATAAATGGGAAAAATCAGCAAAGTTAATTTATAATTTGTAATCATGAACTTTGAGGGTTAATATATAGTTACAGATATATGACATATATCAATATATGAATAATAATTTCATCTTTTGAAATCAATCTCTCTGAAGTAAAAAATTTCTTTAAATTTAGTTATAAAATTTTTACTTGAAAAAGGGTCTTTAACGCTTGAGTTTGAACTTAAAAGTAGTCAGCTAGTTTAACAGTTTATTATTGATACAAAACTGAGAGTCAGAAGAAAATATTTTCAAGTGTCAAGTTCCATAATCAATTTAAGGTGTATTTTATTTTTTAAAAAGGAAGTATTTTGTTGTAAAAGAGGTGATTGAAAGGGTTTGTTCTACAAACTTTGTTTTAGATTTTTAATTTTATGTATGAATCATATGTGAAATAATAATTGCTTAAAACTACTTTTAATCTGTAGAACACCTAGTATGTAACTGAATTGTGGAAAGCCATATATGTTTTCATTTTATCATAATTATTTCAGCGTTTACTCCTAATGAAAATTTTTTTTAAGAACAGAAGCTTGACTTTCTCTCTTGTTTTTCGATGCTTAGAAAGA
The DNA here is from genome assembly GCF_023699985.2 of Odocoileus virginianus. Taxonomy (NCBI): domain Eukaryota; kingdom Metazoa; phylum Chordata; class Mammalia; order Artiodactyla; family Cervidae; genus Odocoileus; species Odocoileus virginianus. Next base: position 14,961,001 of record NC_069698.1, read on the forward strand.
GAGGGTTGTCAATAAATGTTTAACTAAACATTTAGCACATAAAAGACAGCATGCTAAACTCATAACACTTATCTAATTCATAAAATGATTATTTGATGTATTGTGTTATTTATCAAATTAAGATTGTGTGTGGCTAACATTTACAGAAAACTAGAAGTAACAATAGCTTAAATAAAGAAATGCTTATCTCTCAAAAATAACTGAAGGGTTTATATGATAACTCTGTTCCATAATTCTTCACAAACTCAGGTTTCTTCCAAGTGACTGTTTCATTGCAAACAGTTGGTGATGGTGGAGAACTGCAGTTACAAAAGAAGGGTGTGAAGAAAGGGATAAGGAAGAAGCAGAAAAATGGGGTGAACTTACAGATCTCCAGGAACAGATAAATGGCAGCTTTCATTTGAGAGAATTTAGCCATAGAAATAAATGCAAGGGAAGGAAAAAGTAAGTAGTCTTCATTTTGGAATCATATATCTAGAACTAATTCTCTCTATGAAGGGAACAAATGGATATTGGTGGACAATGAGCATATTCATTAATGTATTTTAGATGTATATAATCAAGAGGTAGAAAATTAATTCCCAAAACTGATACAGTTGAATAAATGATGGCATGTGTTCAGAAAGTTTATCTGCAGGTTCAGTCTGTTTAGAAGTATTTTCTAACTTAGAAATTCTGATGATTTCACACAGGGTTTATTTTATATTATGTACTGATAGGTACCAGAATTGTAATGGGAAAGAATGTCAATTGTAAATCATGAAACAGAAAACCTCCCAAAGACAATTAACATCTTAATCCTACCGCTCACCTAGAACCAGACATCCTGGAATATGAAGTCAAGTGGGTCTTAGGAAGTATCACTATGAACCAAGATAGTGGAGGCGATGGAATTCCAGTCGAGCAATTTCAAATCCTAAAAGATGATGCTGTGAAATGTTGCACTCAGTAGTCTAGAAAATTTGGAAAACTCAGCAGTGGACACAGGACTGGAAAAGATCAGTTTTCATTCCACTCCCAAAGAGAGTTAATGCCAAAGAATGCTCAAACTACTACACAATTGCACTCATCTAACACAATAGTAAAGTAATGTTCAAAAATCTCCAAGCCAGACTTCAACAGTATGTGAACAATGAACTTCCAGATGTTCAAGCAGGTTTTAGAAAAGCCAGAGGAACCAGAAATCAAATTGCCAACATCCATTGGATCATTGAAAAAGCAAGAGAGATCAAGTTGAAAAAGCAAGAAAAACATCTATTTCTGCTTTATTGACTGTGCCAAAGCCTTTGACTGTGTGGGTCACAATAAACTCTGAGAAATTCTTAAAGAGTTGGGAATAGCAGACCACCTGAATTGCCTCTTGAGAAATCTATATGCAGGTCAGGAAGCAACCGTTAGAACTGGACAGGGAATAAGAGGTTGCTTCCAAATAGGGAAAGGAGTACGTCAAGGCTGTATATTGTCACCCTGCCTATTTAACTTATATGCATAGTGCATCATGAGAAATGTTGGACTGGATGAAGCATAAGCTGGAATCAAGATTGCCAGGAGAAATATCAATAACCTCAGATATGCAGTTGACACCACCCTTATGACAGAAAATGAAGAAGAACTAAAGAGCCTCTTGATGAAAGTGAAAGAGCAGAATGAAAGAGTTGGCTTAAAACTCAACATTGAGAAAGCTAAGATCATGTCATCTGGTCCCATGACAACTAGAAGGGGAAATAGTGGAAACAGTGGCTAACTTCATTTTTTGGGGCTCCAAAATCAGTGCAGATGGTGACTGCAGCCATGAAATTAAAAGATACTTACTCCTTGGGAGGAAAGTTATGACCAACCTAGAGAGCATATTAAAAAGCAGAATTACTTTGCTAACAAAGGTCCATCTAGTCAAGGCTATGGTTTTTCCAGTAGTCATGTTTTGATGTGAGACTTGGACTATAAAGAAAGCTGAGCACTGAAGAATTGATGCTTTTAAACTGTGGTGTTGGAGAAGACTCTTGAGAGTCCCTTGGACTGCAAGGAGATCCAACAAGTCCATCCTAAAGAAAATCAGTCCTGAATGTTCATTGGAAAGACTGATGTTGAATCTGAAACTCAAATACTTTGGCCACCTGATGGGAAGAGGTGACTCATTGGAAGAGACCCTGATGTTGGGAAAGATTGAAGGTGGGAGGAGAAGGGGCTGATAGAGTATGAGCTTGTTGGATGGTATCACCCATTCAATGGACATGAGTTTGGGTAAACTCCAGGAGTTGGCAATGTACAAGGAGGTCTGGCAAGCTGCAGTCCATGGGGTGACAAAGAATTGGACACGACTGAGTGACTGAACTGAACTGACTAAATCCTACCAATTAGAAACAGCTATTGCTATTGATTTTGGATGCACTACCTTCTAAGCTATTTATTTGTTGCTCTGTGTTTTCTTCATGGTCTATCATGTAGAAATAAATGTAGCCTTTATAGAATCAAGTTGTAGTTTTAAGTTGCATAATACTATACGTAGTTAATTTATGTCATATATTCATATTATGTATATAGATCTCTCAACAGATTTCACTTGTGGCATTTAAATATATAATCAATAAAAAAAGTAAAATATAAAAATATTAAATAGTAGATGAGGTGGAGAGAACACATGATTGGACTAAGTGGTGCTTAGTAAGACTAAATTTTCTCTGAGGACCCAAGCATTTCTTTACCTGCTCTCTAGGTAAAACTCTTATGATATATATTTCAATTCAGAATATTTTTGCTAAATCCCAGGAAAATCTGACTACATGTATTATTCACTGTCTGAATAAACATTTTGCAGTTTTTAACAATAAGTGCTTCATAAATTCAAGACAGTTGTGTCAGGATCTTCTTGTTCCTATAGCATCTCTTTGGAAAAAAAAAGCCTGTGAACAGTAAATAAGAGAATTGATTTATTATATCAATATAACTGCACTTCATGACAGGGAATTTAAACAAGTTGCTTTAATTTATTATAGTGACAATGTCATGGTATTTATGGTGTCCACCTTAAAATCTGGTAATTGAATTAGCATATGTAATAGACATTATTAATGCTTATGACTGTCTAGATTTTCTCTTCTTCCTGAGCACAGGGAATATAAATTTTAAGCTTTCTTACAACATAACGATAACATATGACTATTTCAACAAACTATAAAAATCAGTTGATATCATTTTCAGTATAAATTATAGAACAATAGTTGGCAGTTTACATATTCATTTTTCCCAAGTTGTGTGAAATGGCAATCATACTTTTGAACCACAATCAACCTGCATTTATAAGTAGTACTTTGCTTGGAATTATCAAATTCTCTTGAATTGGACATTTAGTGTAAGAGGAGAAAGAAAAGAGCTTTTGTTAATTTAAGACATTGAGATTTAAATTTAAGACACTGTTTGTCTTCTAGTACTAAAATTGGATAGAATAATTGGAGCTTTCAGTTTTATTTTTTATTTTTATTTATTCTGAAATCGTATATTAAAAGAGTTGTGACTATAATACTATCTTACGTCCAGTTTGTTTCTCATGGAATCCTAAATATTCTTATATTAGTTTATAAAAATCTAATTGAAAGTTGAATTGTAAATAAATATGTAAATTATATATATTTTATTGTTCTACGTGTAGCTACTAATGTATCTGATGTAGAATATTGGCATAATATTTAAATAACCATGGCAGGAACAATGTCTGCAATATTATCTGAAGACCTCTTATATAACATCAGATATTATTAATATAACTTTCAGTGATATTATTTTTCATGCTAGACTAAGAAGTTTGAAAGCGAGAATTATGCATGACAGTCCCTGGGACACATTCTTCACTGTGATAACTGTTAAGAAGTCCCATCGATTCAGTTTCCCAAGTGGTTCTTAAATTTGCCTTCTAGTTTCTCCCCAGAACTCTACCCATTTCAGCATTTTTTCTACTTGAGTATTAGAAAACCTCCCTAACTGACTGTCCTATCCTTTGTCTTGCTTTCTCCTCCTTCAGCTTCCCCATTCATGCAGTGTTTATCTTCATAGTCTCCTTCTTAAAGTTCACCTGGTATATAAATAACTACTATTTATTAAATTGGTACGTATAAGATCAATTCAAAGAACTTTTCAAAATTCATAACATTTCCATCTGAATAAAAAGTTCTCTTAATAAAAGTATCATCTTTTTTTTTTCCATTTATTTTTATTAGTTGGAGGCTAATTACTTTACATCATTGCAGTGGTTTTTGTCATACATTGAAATGAATTAGCCATGGATTTACATGTATTCCCCATCCCAGTCCCCCCTCCCACCTCCCTCTCCACCCGATCCCTCTGGGTCTTCCCAGTGCACCAGGCCCGAGCACTTGTCTCATGCTTCCAACCTGGGCTGGTGATCTGTTTCACCCTAAATAATATACATGTTTCGATGCTGTTCTCCTGAAACATCCCACCCTCTCCTTCTCCCAGAGTCCACAAGTCTGTTCTATACATCTGAGTCTCTTTTTCTGTTTTGCATATAGGGTCATCGTTACCATCTTTCTAAATTCCATATATATGTGTTAGTATACTGTAATGGTCTTTATTTTTCTGGCTTACTTCGCTCTGTATAATGGGCTCCAGTTTCATCCATCTCATTAGAACTGATTCAAATGAATTCTTTTTAATGGCTGAGTAATATTCCATGGTGTATATGTACCACAGCTTCCTCATCCATTCGTCTGCTGATGGGCATCTAGGTTGCTTCCATGTCCTGGCTATTATAAACAGTGCTGCGATGAACATTGGGGTGCACGTGTCTCTTTCAGATCTGATTTCCTCGGTGTGTATGCCCAGAAGTGGGATTGCTGGGTCATAGTGAAGATTTCTTAAAAGTATCATCTTATGAGAAAGAGAAAGTTATAAAAGCTTTGCTCTTTGAAATGTTTATATGTAACACAGGCCACACCAGTCTTTAGTAAAAATGGACTTTCGGTGGCATAAGTACCTCATATTTCTCTGGATCTAACCCCCACCTGTTGCATTAAGACTTTAGCAGTGTGGCACTCTACAAAATGTCCTCCAATATTTCTGAACATTCTTTAGGAGTGATCCTTGCAAGTCTCTGAAACTTTGTCAGTTCCCGTGGGACACAATATCTTTGTAGATACTGCTGATGAATTAAGTCCTTGAAGTGTCTCCTAAATATGGAAGTGTGTGAAGAAACAGCATCTTCCTTGTTTGAATTCTACATTATTTTTAAAAAAAAGTATTATTTTATACCTGGGAATTTTACAGCATTTTTATCTGAAAATATAATCTTTAAAGTCTGTCTTTATAGGCCTCTCTCTTGCTCTGGAAAGCACATTAATTCCCAAGAAGTTGAATTTGATGAAAATGTGAGAGGCACAGCTCTGCTCTTTTCAGAAACAAACTTCCTTTTTCATGCTAGGGATGTTGTGATTCCACTGTGTCCTTCCATGTGCCTATCAAAAGGCTCTGAATTGGCTGGTCTATTCTCAGAGGGACAGCACTCTTGAAGCAGGATTTTATTTCCCTCTGCAGAAATTATACCTAGCCACTAGTCGACCAGTGGCTTGAGGTTAGAAGCAAAGTTCCCCTGGCTCTTGTCCCCTTTGAAAAATTAATTTCAGACTACAAAAAACAGGTACAAAGTTGTTTGTTAGAGACTCTGCACAGCATATGGAGAGTAGACAGAGAAACAGTTTATTTAAGGCAGAAGTAAGGCAGAAATACACACCCAGCCTCCTGAATGAGGAGAGGAACAAAGAGGAGATTTCGATCACTTACAGAGGACCCTTCTTCTGGGTCTTGTTTAAGGGGCTTCCCTGGTGGGTCTTTGTTTACCTTTGGCCAATGACCTTGGTTCTTTTTGCACACTTGAGCTGCTCCCCAGCTTGTGAGCACAACTTTTTTAAAGAAGAACTCTAATGCAGTGGCCTGTTAGGGGTAGGTCCACATTTGTTATGGGGTGTTGCCCCCCCCATTTGGACCTCCAATGAGCCTTCCGATGCATACATAGCCAGAGAGGTTTCCTTGACCTTGGGAGTGACCCACTTATCGCTACTCCGGCAGAACTCAGCCCCTGCCGTTAGCTTTGTCCTTGGAGTATCTAGGGAAAACAAAGCTTCAATTTTATTCCACTTGACAAACACCAGCCGTCCAGGGTAGACGCCCATCTCAGGCCCACTAGTTTATGTATGTGACATGTTTATATCCGTATCTCAGCAGACAAAGTGGCTGAACTCTTTTATGTTGAAAAATATGATTTTATTATATAATAAATTAAGAAAATGAAAAATGTAATGTATAATTTCACAATTTTCATATAAATTTCCAGTTCACATATGAAGGTATATAACACACATATTAATTTTTTAAAGTTAGGTGGAATAGAAACCTTATGAAAATGAGCTGACTCAGTTCCTATATTTAAAAGTCTGTTTTGAATGCATACTTTCCTTACAATGCATGATATATTATGTGAGATACATTACTCTATGCTTATGTGCACTGTGGGAAGATCATGCGTTTTTTTCTCTTCTGTTTTTTAAGGTAGAAGAGACTAGAGAAATGACTGACTAAAGGTCAATTCAGAAACATATATTCATTTTGAGAGGATTCAGTCATGGTTGAACACCGTTTTGACCTCCTCAATAAAGGCTTCTCACAGAAACCTACAAAGCCATATTTGCCACATTTCTGCCAAGACTAGCATAGAATTTAGAGACTCAGATTGTATCTTTCAGAAGTCAAGCTCTCTAGCACAGTTAATAGATTGTTACTTTTTGAAATAGCCTCATCCTGCTGTGGAATAAAAAAGATATCCTTCAAAGAGAAAACCTATAATAGTTCCTTGTCAGGGAAGTCAAGGAGAGGATTTTGGCTTAAGAGTACAAAACTCCCAACACCCGCTGCTGCCCCAAGTTTCTATGAATTAATGTGTTTTTATTTCCTGTCCATAAATCATGTCTCCAACATGATTTACTTTCAATTCACCTTCCATGTTTTCTATGAACTTGCTCTGGGTTGCCTTCAATAAAATAAAGGTCAGTGGATAAATAATGCTATTAACAACACAATAAGATTTTTAACACTGAACACTCAACCCACCAAGAGAAGAGAACACTACTGAAGCTAGCCAAAGATGTAACTAAGTAACAGAAAATCTGCAAATTGGATCATCCACTCCCAGGTGGTTAAAGCATTGCTAGACTGATCTTGGAATTTGAATACAAAGTTAATAGAAATGAATTTGCGTGAATGCTTTTCTGTGATTTTATGATTTGTCCCAGCAACACGTATGTGAGGCACTGAAAAACTGCTGTCATTGGATAATTCTGCTGGTGAGATAGAGTAAAAGAATTGCAGATATCATCCAGATTCTATCTTACTAATATGTCTAGGAAATCCAAATTTTACCAAAATTAGTAAGAACACTTCAATAATAACAGAAAATGTCCTCACAGCTGAGGCTACTTAAAGGGACATTGAATTCTGAGTAAGTAGTCTTGGTTCAGTCACTTTTTAAAATGCATTACATTAAACAGCTGATGATACCTCATCTGCAAATTAAGGTTATTAATACCAAGTTACTAAGGCCCATATTATGAATTCAGTAATTAAATGTGAAAATGCTTGGGACAGTGGGAAACTCATTAAGTCTTAAGTGAGCCTGAAACTATTAGCTAAAAATAAGGAAAGGCATTATTGCTTTATATAAAGGTTTTGAATCATTCTTGCCATGCTTGCTTAAATATAAGTGCCAGGTCATTTTGACTCCTTTGAAGAACACTTTTTTGTTTGTTTTTTCACAGAGAGTTTGCTCTACAACACCTTTATTTCATGTGTAGTTCTTGTAAAATCATTAGCATCACCATATCTCCTAGCTAATTTTTACCATGATTCCTTCTTAAGGCTTGTGTTTCATTTGATCCTGTTTCATTATTTCCTCAAAGTATGTCCTACATTTAACCATCTCTTAACTCATCCACAAACCTGGCCACAGTCTACCCTGATCTATCACATAAGTGGAAACTGAAAAATGGATGGAGAAATTTTATTAAAGAATAGAATGAGCTTATGAGTTGTGGGAGGCATAGATAAAGGTTTGGATAAGAGTTCAAGTTTTAGCATGCAATTTGTATACACATTTTGACTTGACAAAGAAAAAAAAGCAAAATAACTGCCCTCACCATTCTTATATTTGATTGGACTCATTAGAAAAATCAAAATGTGCTATATTATTACATACACATCTTCTAAAAGTTGGATTGAAAACAATTCACTTTGAGGCTAGTAGGTATCCATAGCACTTCTTATAAAGGAGAGAAATGGTACAGTAAAGGACAGAATGAGCAAGGACCTAAGTGAAGCAGAAGAAATTAAGAAGAGGTGGTAAGCATACAGAAGAACTATACAAAAAAGGTCTTAATGATCTGTATACCATGATGGTATGGTCACTCACCTAGAGCCAGGCATCCTGGAAAGTGAAGTCAAGTGGGCCTTAAGAAGCACTACTACAAACAAAGCTAGTGGAGCTGATGGAATCACAACTGAGCTATTTCAAATCCTAAAAGAGGATGCTATTAAAGTGCTGCATTCAATATGCCAAAAACTTTGGAAAACAGCAGTGGCAGCAAAAGTGGAAAATGTCAGTTTTCATCCTATCTCCAAAGAAAGACAATGCCAAAAAGTTCAAACTACTGTATAATTGCACTCATTTTACACGCTAGCAAGATTATATTCAAAATCCTTCAAGCTAGGATTCAGCAGTATGTGAACTGATTTCCAGATACCCAAGCTATACTTAGAAAAGACAAAGGAACCAGAGATCAAACTGCCGGCATCTGTTGGATCATAGAAAAAGCAAGGGAATTAAAAAAAAAAAATCTAGTTCTGCTTTATTGACTATGCTAAAACCCTTGATTGTGTGAATCACAACAAACTGGAAGTTTTTAAAGAAATGGGAATACCAGATGACCTTACCAGTTTCCTGAGAAGCCTGTATGCAGGGCATGAAGCAACAGTTAGAACTGGACATGAAACACAGACTGGTTCCAAATTTGGAAAGAATTATAAGATTGAACTTATATGCAGAGTACATCATGCAACATGCTGGGCCAGATGAATCAAAAGCTGGAATCAAGATTTCTGGAAGAGATATCAACAACCTCAGATATGCAGATAATACCACTTTAATGGCAGAAAGCAAGGAGGAACTAAAAAGCCTTTTGATGAGGTTGAAAGAGGAGAGTGAAAAGGCTGGCTTAAAACTCCATATTTAAAAAATGAAGATCACGGAATCTGGTCCCATCTCCTCATGGCAAATAGATAGGAAAAAAGTGGAAACGGTGACAGATTTTATTTTCTTGGGCTTCAAATATCTGCAGATGATGACTGCTGCCACGAAATTAAAAATGTTTGCTCCTTGCAAGAAAAGCAATGACAAACCTAGATAGCATATTAAAAAGTGAGTAATCATTTTTGCCAACAAAAGTCTGCAGAGTCAGAGCTATGATTTTTCCAGTAGTTGTGTATGGAAGTGAGAGTTGGACCATAATGAAGGCTGAGTGCTGAAGAATTGATGCTTTTGAATTGAGGAAAAGACTCTAGAATTCCTTGGAGAACAAGGAGATCAAGTCATTCAATGCTAAAGAAACCAACCCTGAATATTCATTGGAAGGACTGATGCTGAAGCTAAAGCTACAATACTTTGGTCACCTTATGCGAAGAGCTGACTCTTTGGAAAAGACCCTGATGCTGGGAAAGATTGAGGGCAGGAGGAGAAGGGGACGACAGAGGATGAGATGGTTGGATGGCGTCACTGACTCAATGGACGTGAGTTTGAGCAAGCTCCGGGTGATGGTGAAGGAGAGAGATGCTTGGCGTGTTGTAGTCCATTCGGTCCCAAAGAGCTGGACATGGCTCAACAACTGAACAAGTAGGAACTCCTGCTTTACCACTTTATCATCTTCTTTTTCCTCTTTTTTTTTCCTTTTCACCCAATAAATTTAACCTGAGCTTCCTGCTAGCTCAGTTGGTAAAGAATGTGCCTGCAATTGCAGGAGACCCTAGTTCGATTCCTGGGGCAGGAAGGTCCCCTGAAGAAGGGACAGGCTACCCACTCCAGTATTCTTGGGCTTCCCTTGTGGCTCAGCTGGTAAAGAATATGCCTGCGATGCGGGATACCTTGGTTCGATCACAGGGTTGGGAAGATGCCCTGGAGAAAGGAAAGGCTACCTGTTGGTCTTTTAATGGACTGGAACCTGGTGGTCCAGAGTCGAGGATAAGAGAGTGAGAGAAAGAGGCTGGTAGCCCCTGGTTTACACGGAGAGCCAGTAAAGCCCGGTTCTTAGAGCTCGCGCTGCTGCTCGCAGGCACCGGGCGCGCTCTCGAGGGGGTGAAGGCACAGGGCGCCTTCTCCAGAGGGTCGTAAGCCCGGGCAAAAAAGTGAGCTCAGCGGGCCTCTGCGCTCCAAGGAATTAGCCAGAAATAGAGAGAGAGGGAAAGAAGGAAGGACATGGGGACCCAAGCTCTGATATTATTCAGGAATTAATAAGGGCCAGAGGGTTCCTGACAGATCCAAAACAGCACACAGGAAGCCTCTTGTTAAACGCTTCCTGACAGCTGCCCACTCCAGTCTTCTGGCCTGGAGAATTCCATGGACTGTTTAGTCTATGGGATCTCAAAGAGTCGGACACACGGCGCGACTTGCACTTTCACTTTCAAATTTAACCAGTTGGCGTCACTTAGTGGAACATATTAATTACTAATACTAATTAGCTCAAGGCATTTGGGGCTACTTGACCTGAGGTAGCCTTTCTCCAAGTTAAGTGATGCATTATGAGTAGGGAAACAGTACCATTCCTATAAAACGATGAGAATGGTATGTTGAAGATGGCATATTTTACAGGGAGATGAATATATATATAGACTGCATGCAAATGGACTTTCATAAAATGTGAATGAAGCCTTGATTAATGGCTGAATTTCAAAGTCTTAACCTTTATCTTCAGTCAGCTGAATATGACAAGCTTATTCCCTTCTGATTAATAAGTTAGTAATACAGAAGTGGGTGTCTCAAGAGTTTTCAGTTCAAAACAGAAACAGGAATTCAAATTTGAGATCTGTGTCTAACTATGGTGCTCCTCAAACTATTTATTCATCTGAGTCTCAGTTTCTTCTCTCTCTCTCTATACATATATATATATCCTTCTTTTTTAATGACTTCCCTGATGGTTCAGCCAGTAGAGAATCTGCCTGTAATGCAGGAGACTCGGTTTCAAGCCCTGGATTGGGATGATCCCCTGGAGAAGGGAATGGCTACTTCTGGAGAATTCCATGGACCGAGGAGCCTGGCAGGGCTACAGTCTGTGGGGTCACAAAGAGTCAGACATGATTGAGTGACTAACACTCTGCTATATAATAAAATAGTTGGCCAAATAAACTTTATAAACATTGATTTATAGATAAACTAAAAAGTCCTAATAAATAATAGTTCCTGAATATACATTAGATTCCCTCAGCAGACAGATATTATTAATGATAGCACTTTTTATTACCTTATTGAATTAAGGTCTTATTAGCATGTTTTGAAAAGTAGAATGTTATAATTTTTATAATATTGAAGTACAGTAATAGCTAATTTTATTAGAGAGCTTTGCTATATAAAAAGTAAATTTGTGTACATTATTTCAATGATTCTGAAACAACTTGTAAGGTTAATTAGTAAAATAAAATAATTATATAATTTTACAAATAAAGAAAATGAAGCTCATAAAGAGATTTGGCTGAAATCAGAAACATAGTGAGTAACACAGGACAAGAACCAAGGCATTTTTGCCCTCAGGTTTAAATATTTCCACCAAAATATACTGTAAATTATAATTTTATTTTTAGTTTTAGGGAATTAGTTGGTAGAAAAATTGTTTCTCTCACCACAGAAATACAACAAAGCAGCAAAATGTCAAAGCATTGTCAAGAAGTTTCCATCAGTCATCGATTTGCCTTCAAAGAACTGATGACAGAATAGCTAAAGACGATCCTTCTCTTCTTGTCACTCCATACTAATCAAGAAATATCTTAATATTTTTTAGTTCTCCATTCTGAAGTGAATTTGTTACTTAGATTACTTTCTATTCAGTGATAACAGTATTCACGCATGAATTGGTATTTATAGGACTGCTTTTTGTGTTCTTACTGTAAGTGAGTTTGGTAATGATGGATCGAAGTTCACTATCTGAAATGGGAAATACTTTGAAGTGACATGTTTAATTTGTGAGGCAGAAAAATAAAAATGTGGACTTACATTTACTGTCTCCACAGTTATAAATAGTCAACTCATATGCATATAATCCACCAGATCCTGGTTCCCTGTACTTTATTCTGTTGCTGTGTTCCATGAACTGTAGTAAAGTGGAAAGAAAAACTGCCTTATGCACTTTGAAGCAAAAGTAGATCTTAAAGACAGAAATATGAATATTAACATTTTTCTGAATTCCTTATCATCAGGAGAGGTTATTATAAAATCTGAAGAGCATATCTATTTTGTACCTTGTAAGTCTTCATACACATGATATTTTACATTTAAGCTTATTATTAGAACCTCAAGTGAAATGCCTATTAAAGGCTCAGTCATTTTAAAATCTGACAGTGTCCAAGGGAATTCTTTACAAGTTGAAAAGCAATAAGAATATCAGCATCACATGTGTGAAGCATTTTATAAGATAGTCAAAATCACATAAATAGACAATAAAAGAAAGTTAATATTATACATATGTTAGTCAGTCAGTTCAGTCGCTCAGTCATGTCCTACTCTTTGCCATCCCATGGACTGCAGTATGCCTGGCTTCCCTCTCCATCACCAACTCCTAGAGCCTACTCAAGCTCATGTCCATCACATTGGTGATGCCATCCAACCATCTTATCCTTTGTCATCCCCTTCTCCTCCTGCCTTCAATCTTTTCCAGCATCAGAGTCTTTTCCAATGAGTCGATTCTTCACATCAGGTGGCCAAAATATTGGAATTTCAGCATTAGTCCTTCCAATGAATATTCAGGACTGAATTCCTTTAGGATGGACTGGTTGGGTCTCCCTGCAGTCCAAGGCACTCTCAAAAGTCTTTTCCACCACAGTTCAAAATGCAAACTAATACAGCCACTATGGAGAACAGTGTAGAGATTCCTTAAAAAACTAGAAATAGAATTGCCATATGACCCAGCAATCCCACTCCTGGGCATACACACTGAGGAAACCAGATCTGAAAGAAACATGTGTACCCCAATGTTCATCACAGCACTGTTTATAATAGCCAGGACATGGAAGCAACCTAGATGCCCATCAGCAGTCAAAAGCATTAATTCTTCAATGCTCATCTTTATTTATAGTCCAAATCTTACATTCATCCATGACTACTGGTAAAACCATAGCTTTGACTATATGGACCTTTGTTGGTAAAGTAATGTCTCTGCTTTTTAATATGTGTGTATATATATATATATATATATATATATATACATATTTGTATATATGCATATATGTATTATGTAAATGTATATATGAATTTACATACATATAACATATATGTACTAAGTTTTTTCATATTGATGGATTGTCATTTGTATTAGAAAATCACTGTGGCTCTGCTTCATTTAAGATTCTCTTGATGACCAAAGTGAATTAAAAGTTATTAAAACAGATTTGCCTGATTAATCCCCAAGTATACTAACTGCTTTATGTCAAATTTTAGAGTTTCTAAAAAATACCTAGTTAAGGGACCATCAGCAAAAATAAAGAAAATGGGTGAGAATTCTTCTGTAAAACAATGCTTTATTCCACAGAAAGTTAAAAGGAATATTTACTGAATACTTATAATGTGCCAGTGTGTGCATCCGTGTGGGCTAAGTCACTTCATTCCTGTTCAACTCTTTGCAACCCTGTGTGTCAGGCACTGTGCCAAATAATTGCTTGCAATTTTTTATTTTCTTTTTTCATTTAGTTCTCACCAAGCCCCTATGGTGTAATATAATGATTTTGACAGTTATTTATAATTTATGAATGGAAGTGAAAGTTGCTCAGTCATGTCTGACCCTTTGCTACCCCATGGACTATACAGTCCATGGAATTCTCTAGGCCAGAATGCTGGACTAGATAGCCTTTCCTTTCTCCAGGGGATTTTCCCAACCCAGAGATCAAAGCCGGGTCTCCCACATTGCAGGCGGATTCTATACCAGCTGAGCCACAAGGAAAGCCCAATAATACTGGAAGAGGTAGACTATCCCTTCTGCAGTGGATCTTCCCAACCTCGGAATTAAACCATGGTCTCCTGCATTGCAAGCAGATTCTTTACCAACTGAGCTATCAGGGAAGCCCTGATCGATGAGTAGCTCGATTCATTTTTACTCTGCTTTCTTGTTCCCTTTGACTTATGTTTGCCTAGAGTCTATATTTCCCCTCACAGGATTAATAGGGGGAGAGATGTGGTAGTAGTTGATGACTAAGTTAGACTATGCCAATTTCTGAATTTCCAAAGGATAGAGTTTGTGTGAGAGTGCCTATCTGTGGCTACCAAGGATAAAAAGAGAAAATCTCTGAAACCAAAGCCTGGAGAAATGTCATAAATCTAGTTTGGAAAACCTAATTTAGTATGCAAATCCTACAGAAAAAGGCGGGACAAAAATCAGGGAAATAAAGCAATAAACAAGGGTTGGTTGGATATAGGTAAAATTGGGTAAAGGTATAGGTATAGGTATAATTGAATTAGAAGTGGGTCAAACCAAAAGCAAAAACTAAGGGGCATTTGGGAATGGGAAGACAGACAGCTGTAAGTGGCACCAGAGTTTCAGAGATATCATTTATGTGTTGTGGAGCAGGAATTAATGAATGGATTGAGCTGGTTTATATGTGCAAGGTCAGGTAGTATAACCACTGCCTTTTAGTTTTTTTTTTTGCCTTTTAGTTTTAAAGAGTAAAGATTGTGGGATGAAATTATAGCTTTACTGCATTTATTAAAAAAATTTTTTTTGATTCTCTTAGAGATGAATCTTGAATGTCGTGATGGATGGTGACGGAGAACAATATTTAATGATGTTGCATGAGCTCTTAGTATTATTGGTTCACTATTTTATGGCTACAGTGGTGTGGGTTACATAGGTAAGCAGCGAAAAACACTGTGATACATATTAGGCAATCAGTCAATATTTGTTTTATTTTATTTTTTTGGAATTTGTACTTTTCCTTTAAAGAATGTTGCTATGCAAGCTGCTATTGTAACTGTATATTAATTCTTCAACTCTTCATTTCTCCCCAATATAATTTTTCAACACTAAGTAGGAAAGAATATATCTACTCAAATGTAATCAGAAAGGAAAACAGAGAAATCAGTGATTTGTGCTATCCATATAGTGAATGGACAATAATTTTGTAAGCTTAACATTTTATCAATTCTGAAATTTCAGTTTATTTAATGACATGGATAAAGCAGAATTCTTCATTATTCAAAATAGCTTATTTTATTTCTTAATGTGCATTCAATTTCTCATGAAAATATATCACTTTATTCCACTTTGGCTCTACTTTAATAGCAGCAGTTCTCTTAAAAAATGAAATTTTACCACGAGAGGATATAATTTTTTCTTCCAGAAAGACTACATTTTTCCTGAGAACAGACCTTACATCTTTAGTATTTAATATAATACTATATTTGTTTGTTTAAACCCTCAAGGAAAAGAAATGGTGTTCCCAGATGTATCAGGGATATTGTTCTCTGTGGTTATTGGAATTATGAGATGTCTTTCAGGATTCCCATCCTCGGGTACATTGTATGATTCTTTTGCCCTTGAGTGTGATCAGAACCTGTGAGTATGGCTGGATATGTTTATGGAATTTAGAAAGAGAAGAGAGAGAATGTACCAGAAAAAATTTTTGAAGAGAAAATTACTGAAAATATTCACAACTGTTGAAGACAGTAAGCCATATATTAAGGAAAGCCTGATTATAAAATGGGATTAAAGAATATTGATTTATTGATAACAGAAAAGTAAAAGTTACAGAAAAGCAAGCCAAAAAGAAAAATCTTAACAAGCTGAGAAAAACAAAGCAACTTTAAAGCAACAACAAAAGAACTTGTCTATTTTCTCAATAAGAATTTAAAAAGCTAGAAGACAAATCATAAAGCGTTGAATAACAAAACTGTTACTCTGGGGTTTTAAAGCTAGAATAAAAGCCTTCAGAATGAAGAGGAAAAAATCTTTTGCAAATATGTGAAAATTGAGATAATTTTTACCATAATAAATATGAATTAAAAGAAAGGCCAAGTATTGCTCTTTAAACAGTAAAGCTATAGAAGCTGGAAATGCAGGAAGAAACAAGGGTACATATATTGGCTCAGTGGTAATTGATCCCTGGGTCAGGAAGATCCCTGAGTTAGGAAAAGCAAATAGAAACTCGCTCCAGTATTTTTGCCTGGGAAATCCCATGGACAGAGGAGCCTAACAGTCTACAGTCCATGGGGTCACAAAAGAGTCAGACATGACTTAGTGACTAAACAACAAGCAAAATAGTAATAATAATGAAGAGTTATGAAGTGTAAATATACAGAATTAAAATGCATGAAAAGAGTATATAGAAATTAGAGCTAGCAGAGTTAATGAGTCTGAAGTTTTGGCTTTGTTTGGGAAGTAATACAGTTGTGGTTAACATTAGACCAAATAAAACAAGATTTATGTTTAACCAGTAAGGCAATGTAAATGAATTATGAGTTCTGTGCTGTTTTCTATATTCTAGATAAATCAGTTATCTATCTTTGTCTTCTTCTCTATCCCAGGAGGCTGACATTGCATCAGCATTCTTGAGTATTCATCTCTTATTAGCTTTGGTTATTAGAAAGTACTGGCATGAAGTCAGAAGTCAGAAGAATAATGGTTGGGTATATTCCCTGAATCCAATCTTCCTGGCGGTTATTATATTCCACCAAAGCTGCGAGTTGAAGAGCCCCATTGAATGGCTTGAGGTTGCATTAACCCCATTTCCTCTCTTGCCCACCAATATGGTTCCTGTAATACATGCACTCCATTGTTCCTTCCTGGGTCCCTTAAACTAGTCCAAAATAAATTCTTTCACTAAAATATTATCAAAATTTAAAACCTTGTTTTTGCTAATACATCATTTGATAAAATTTCTAAATGAAGAGAGTAAAAAATTTAAAAGTAAAAATATCCAATCAAACTAAAATTAGGTTAAAAAAAGAGAGAGTAAGGTAACATAAAACTGGCTGGCCAAAGAGTAAATGGATGGTAGATGTAAATATAGATATAATTAGATTAAATGTTAATGAACTAAATATTCCAATAAAAAGACTATCAGAAAAGAAAAAGGTCAATCCAGTTAGCATCTGAAAAATTATGGCTTATCACATTACTGAACTCAAGACTTTCAATTACTTAAACATGTAAATAGCAATATAAATAACTGAGTTAATCTAGTTGCAGTAATTTACCATCCTGCATTTGTGTGCTTATAAAGTTGATCTTATCAAGAAGTGAGTCTATTTTCTTATTCATTAAGTTTGACCATGCTACTTGTTTTGGGCAGTGGAACATGGCAAATATGACAAAAAGGATGGTGTTTTTGAGATCTGTTCTTTCTGTCATTTAGAATCCTGTGAACAAGTATGAATAAGCAAGCCCACGTTGGTCTGCTGGAAGACAGAGGGCCCCACAGAGGACAGATGTGCTTCAAGCCCAGTCCACCAGCTTCCCGGTAAACTTGAAACTGACTACAGACCAAGAGTGAGCCACGTTGAGAATTTCTGATCCTGGCACAGACCCCCGGCACAATGGTTTACTGACTCCAAACCAAATTACTAATCCACAGAAGATTAACTGATAAATAAGCATTTGATGTTTAAAGACACTATCTCCTAGATTGGTTTATCATGAGACTAAAGATACCTGGTAGAGTAATTAGTAGCATCTCCAATAAAGCATTTAGAATCATCATAATAAAAAATGAAGAAAATCTATCTGATTTGGGGAAGGTAAAAATTATTTCCAAATTAAAAATAGTTTCCTGTGTAAATTGTAGGTTAAAATTATTAAATAAGAAAAAGTTATACCTCTAAATAATTAATAATCTCTACACCTAATACTTTTAACTTTAAGAGATTGAAATAGGAATGCTATCATTGCTAATATTCCATGGAAGTTTTATGCAGCAAATTCACCATAGATGTTAATTTTTATGATGAATATCTATATCATGCTCCTTAGCAAGTGTGATCTGCAAAAAGGAACAGTGTTTCTGTGTCCCAGCTCTCTGTCTAGAATGTGAGTAAAGTTTTGTATCAAAGTTTATGGTCTTGAAAATCCTGCACTATTTCTTTCTGCTAATAAAACTCTAAATTTTAAACATTTGTACCAGGCTTTCAATTCCAAATTGTTAGAATTCTGTGACCTTATTAAGATATAAGGGCAAAAAAGGTAGGACAAAAGAAATCAGGAAAATGCCAAGGAGTTCTCAGAGATTACAGAAATCTTTTCATGCTAAATTAGTCTGATGGACACAGTGTATTCCATTGATAATCTGTATTAGAATCACCAGGATGTTGTTAGAAATGTAGATAACTAGAGTCTTTAATTTTCTGAATTGATGTCTCTGAATTCTAGAATTAATTAGTGTTTTTGAATCTTTAGTGTACCTTCTAAAACCTGTATTCATGGGATTCTAAAACCAAAATAATGACAGCTAGCTGTAGTATGGGACTTTAGTTTGTATTTTTATAAAGAAATACTAGTGGTAAAAAAATTTAAAAAGCTGTACTATTGGAATACTGCTTCAAAGAGATTTTTTTAAAAATTTTCCTCATTTGCTGGATCCTCAGTAATATATGCTTAGTACAAGTGTCCATTATGAAGTGTGCTTAATTGAAAACTGCTGTTGAATTGATTATATGTTTAGATCTGTTCCCTTTCAGGGGCTTCCAAGGTGGCACTAGTGGTTAAGCGCCAGTGCAGGGTACGTAAGAAACACAGGTTCAGTCCCTGGGCTGGGAATATCCTGGAGGAGGGCATGGCAGCCCACTCCAGCATTCATGCCTGGAGAATCCCATGGACAGTAGAGCCTGGTGGGCTACAGTCCACAGGGTTACAAGGGGTCGGGCATGGTTGAAGTGGTTTAGCACTCAGACGCATGCATTCAATTTCAGAGTGGGCAAGATGCTATTTTTATTCTTCAGTTCAGTTTAGTCACTCAGTTGTGTCCGATTCTTTGTGACCCGATGGACTGCAACAGGCCAGGCTTACCTGTCCATCCAACTCCCATGGAATAAGTTGCTCAGTCATGTTAGACTCTTTCTAACCCCATGTACTGTAGCACACCAGGACTCCCTGTCCATCACCAACTCCTAGAGCTTACTCAAACTCATGTCCATTGAGTCAGTGGTGCCATCCAACCTCTCATCCTTAGGAAACATCGCTACAACAAAGCTAGCGGAGGTGATGGAATTCCAGTTGAGCTATTTCAAATCCTAAAACATGATGCTGTTAAAGTGCTGCACTCAATATGGCAGCAAATGTGGAATACTCACCAGTGGCCACAGGAATGGAAAAGGTGTCTTCATTCCAATCCCAAAGAAAGGCAATGCCAAAGAGTGTTCAAACTACTGCACAACTGCACTCATTTCACATGCCAGCAAAATAATTCTCAAAATTCTCCAAGCCAGGCTTCAGCAGTATGTGAACCGTGAACTTCCAGATGTTCAAGGTGGGTTTAGAAAAGGCAGAGCAACCAGAGATCAAATTGCCAACATCCATTGGATCATCAAAAAAGCAAGAGAGTTCCAGAAAAACATCTCTTTGTGCTTTATTGACTATGCCAAAGCCTTTGACTGTGTGGATCACAAAAAACTGTGGAAAACTCTTCAAGAGATGGGAATACCAGACCACCTGACCTGCCTCTTGAGAAACCTGTATGCAGGTCAGGAAGCAAGAGTTAGAACTGGACATGGAACAACAGACTGGTTCCAAATAGGAAAAGGAGCACGTCAAGGCTGTATATTGTCACCCTGCTTATTTAACTTATATGCAGAGTACATCATGAGAAATGCTGGGCTGGAAGAAGCACAAGCTTGAATCAAGTTTGCCTGGAGAAATATCAACAACCTCAGATATTCCAATGACACCACCCTTATGGCAGAAAGTGAAGAAGAACTAAAGAACCTCTTGATGAAAGTGAAAGAGAAGAGTGAAAAAGTTGGCTTAAAGCTCAACATTTAGAAAAGTAAGATAATGTAATCTTGTCCCATCACTTCATGGCCGATAGATGAGTAAACAATGGAAACAGTTTCAGACTTTATTTTGGGGGGCTCCAAAATCGCTGCAGGTGATGACTGCAGCCATGAAATTAAAAGATGCTTGCTCCTTGGATGAAAAGCTGTAATCAACCTAGACAGCATATTAAAAACAGAGACATTACTTTGCCAACAAAGGTCTGTCTAGTCAAATCTATCTTTCCAGTAGTCATGTCTGGATGCAAGAGTTGTACTATAAAGAATACTGAGTGCCAAAGAATTGATGCGTTTGAACTGTGGTGTTGGAGAAGACTCTTGAGAGCCCTTGGACTGCAAGGAGATCCACCGAATCTATCCTAAAGGAAATCAGTCCTGAATATTCATTGGAAGGACTGATGCTGAAGCTGAAACTACAATACTTTGGCCACCTGCTGCAAAGAACTGACTCACTAGTAAAGACTCTGATGCTGGAATAATTTATTATTAATGTTAAATCTATTACATATATATTAAGTCAACTATTAAACACCTGTTAAACCTGTTAAACGTGATAAGGCAGAGTTTATTCAGTACCACTGCAATAGTATAGGGGACAATGCAATGGGATTTTACAGTGGGGGAGGGAGATTGGGCTCAACTCCAAACACAGCACAAGCTAGTGGGAACTTATAGTCAAGGAACAGGTTGCAGGTGGAGGTCAGCAGATAACAAAACTATTAAGAAGAAATCCCAGAGGTAAGGGGGATTCCGGCTAAACTGAAATACCAGGATTCTTGTCTGGGACAGACTAATGTGATTAGACATTGCCTGATAGATGAGTAATATGATCAGATATCAAAATCAGATATGGAGGGTGAGGGTTCTGATTAAACTGACTTAGCAGGGTTTGTGCTGAAACTAGATTTTACATGAAAGTGAAGAGTTCTGCCTAGGGGAAGATTCAAGAGCCTGACTAAAGTTTAGGCAAGCAAAGAATCTTTTGTCATACTTAATAAACATGAAATATACAGGAATATTAAACTTTGTTTCATTTTATTATCATGTCAAGTGAATTAAATGATGCAGATGAAATGAACTAAAGGATTATATAGTGTTATTAATGAATGATTAAGATCGCTAAAACATTAAGAAATTATAAGAGTCAAATTAAAAATTGTATCTATCAATTAAATTAAACAATTAAATTGTTTAATTAAATTAGACAATTAAACAATTAAATTAGACAATTAAATTGTATCTATCAATAGGGGGAATTTTATTTCTCATTCTTTCTATAATATAGTGCAACATCTTTACTTATTACTCAGTGGATTGTATATTCCTTGCTGAGCAGAACAAACAGGGATACCTACAGTAGCTATTTAGTGGACAATTTTTAAATGTTACATAAATTCATAAACTGATATAGCTATTTATGAAGTGTTATACTTCCAGCCTCATGATTTACAAAAAAAAAAAAAAATGTGGCACAACCTTTCATTAAAAATTTGTGATATCCTTCTTTTGCTAGGAAAAATTCCTTTAATAATGCTTTCATCTTAGCCTTAGATTTTTAAGCAGTTTAAGATAAGAAAACATCACAGGGATCAACTAGTTATTTATAAAAATATTTAATAGGCCATTTCGTGAATAAATAGCACCAAAGACATTGGTGTAATCTTAGCTAAAAAACTGCAAGTCGTGTTTAATGTGTAATTAGCAAATCTAAATCTTAGAAAAGGAGGCCATTCTGGAAGTTAATAGTAAATTATATCACTATGCACATCAGTTCAGTTCAGTTCAGTCGCTCAGTCATGCCCAACTCTTTGCGACCCCATGAACCTCAGCACGCCAGGCCTCCCTGTCCATCACCAACTCCCGGAGTTTACTCAAACTCATGTCCATCGAGTCGGTGATGCCATCCAGCCATCTCATCCTCTGTTGTCCCCTTCTCCTCTTGCCCCCAATCCCTCCCAGCATCGGGGTCTTTTCCAATGAGTCAACTCTTTGCATGTCATTAAAACTTGCCTTTAAGAAATGGATTTGATCTTTGACTAATAAATTTGACAAAGAAATTTGATTTGATCTCATTTAATCCTCCTTTTTTTCTGTAGGTGTCATAGAATTTAGAAAACCTTATAATTTTCTTTTCTTTTTAAAAACATACATATTTTACAATGTTTCAGGTGCACAACAAGGTGATTCAGTTATACAGATACACATATATTATTTTTGGAATTATTTTCCATCATAGACTATTATGAGATATTGACTCTAGTTCCCTATGCTATACAGTAAACCTTTGTTGCTTGTTGTATATATGTATTTTTATTAGAAATCTAGCATTCTATTCATATTAACAGGTGGGATCAAAATGTCATAATTTTTTAGTTAGGCAAAAATTCATGTTTTCTGAAAAATATGTTTTATTATTATTTATATATATGTATATAAAAACTTTTCTACTACACTTGGTAAAGACCTGAGAAAGTATATAAAAAGAGAGAGAGAGATGGAGAAATTGGAAAACATAAACTAAATGAAATGGGAGCACTGAAAATGAAATAGAGAAAGTAAAACAATCTAGATAAAAGTAAAAGATCTTCATGTAGTCATTGTTTTTAAATACAACAGCTCATTAGAAACATATCTATAACTCTAGAGAAAGAAAAAAGCAATATCTGAGCATTTGTATTTTTCAAAAGATTTCAAAATAATTCTGATATGGATCTGGATTTTAAAAAGTGATTACAGGTTTTTCTATTAGATCGTAATTTTGGTGATATAGAATTACTTTTCTGTTGACCAATCATGATACAATGGTGTTAAGTGAATAATAGTTATATAATTACATTAGTAAAAGATGTTTATTAGTTTTCACAATCAAAAGCCAGAAAAAAAATGATAATTACAATTGCAAACCATAATGGGAACATGGTTACCTTAATAATATAAAATAATTACATACAATTTGGGAGGTCAAGCAGAGTGATGTGGTAGGTGGAAGTGCATATCTGCACATGTTTTCAGCCACCCAGTCAGTCTATGTCTTTTGGTTACATTTACATTTAA
This sequence comes from Odocoileus virginianus, assembly GCF_023699985.2. Taxonomy (NCBI): domain Eukaryota; kingdom Metazoa; phylum Chordata; class Mammalia; order Artiodactyla; family Cervidae; genus Odocoileus; species Odocoileus virginianus. The sequence continues at coordinate 14,984,339 of NC_069698.1, forward strand.
CGTATTTATCAATATGTATGATTCTATTATCATTTTCTTAATTGTTTTGGGTTTATTTTCTGTAGATATTTTTCTTCTCTTGTGTGTCCTGCCTAGAGAAGTTTCTTTATCTTTTATTGCAAAGCTGGTTTGGTGCTGTTGAATTCTCTTAACTTTTGCTTGTCTGGAAAGCTTTTGATTTCTCCATCAGTTCTGAAGGAGAGTCTTGCTGGGTAGAGTATTCTTTGTTGTAGGTTCTGCCCTTTCATCAGTTTAAATATATCTTGCCACTCCCTTCTGGCTTGTAGAGTTTTTGTTGAGAAATCAGCTGATAGCTTGATGGGAGTTCCCTTGTATATTACGTGTCATTTTCCCTTTGTTGCTTTTATTATTTTATCTCTGTCTCAATTTTTGTCAAGTTGATTACTACATGTCTCAGTGTGTTTTCCCTTGGGTTAATTCTTGCTGGAACTTTCTGTGCCTCCTGTACTTGGATGACTATTTCCTTCCCCATTTTCAGCTAATATGTCTTCAATTATTTTCTCAGATCATTTCTCTCTCTTTTCCCCTTCTGGGACCCCTATAGTACAAATGTTAGTGTATTTAATGTTGTCCCAGAGGTCTCTTATGCTGTCTTCATTTCTTTTCATTCTTTTTTCTTTATTCTGTTTTGCAGCAGTGATTTCCACCCTTCTGCCTCCCAGGTCATTTATCCGTTCTTCTGCCTCAGTTGTTCTGCTGTTGATTCCTTCTGTTGTATTGTTCATCTCTGTTTGTTTGTTCTTTAGTTCTTCTAGCTAGGCTTTGGTAAACATTTCTTGCATCTTCTCAATCTTTGCTTCCATTCTTTCCCCAAGATCCTGGGTCATCTTCACTATGATTATTCTGAATTCTTTTTCTAGAAGGTTGCCTATCTCCACTTCATTTAGTTGCTTTTCTGGATTTTTATCTTGTCCCTTCATCTGGGACATAATTTTCTGCTTTTTTCATTGTGATTAACTGTCTGTAATAAGGTTTTTGTTTTAGTCCCTGTGTTTCTTCTTGCTTCCATCTGCCATCTGATGGATGAGGCTAAGAGGCTTGTGTAAGTTTGGGTAAGCTTCTTGATGGGAAGGAGTTGCTCTAGGTCTTGCTCTGGTGGTCAGGGTCTTGCTCAGTTAAGCTTTAATACAATTAATCTGTTGATGGGTGGGGTTGCACTCCCTTCATGGTATTTATTTGGCCTGAGGCGACCCAGCCCTGGGGTCTCCAAGGCTCTATGGTAGGGTTAGTGGCAAACTCCAAGAGGGTTTACTCAAAGGGGAACCTTCCAGTGCCCCTGTCCCTGTGGTGAGCCCCTGCCAACCCACACCTCCACAAGAGACCCTCCAACATTAGCAGGAAGTTTTGGTTGTCTCCTGTGGGGTCAACTTCTCCTCTCCTCTGGGTCTTGGTCGAGGCAAAATTTTGTTTTTGCCCTCCTAGACTGGAGCCTCTGCTTCCCTCTGTCTTCTGGAAGGCCTGTAATCAAATCCTGCTGGCCCTCAAGGCCAGATTCCCAGAAAGTCCCAGTCCCTTTGTCAGATCCCAGAACTGGGAAGCCTGATGTGAGGTTCAGAACCTTGACAGTAGTGCAAGAACTTCTTTGGTATTATTCTCCTGTCTATGAGTCACCCACCTGGAAGGTATGGGATTTTATCATGAATGTTCCCCTCCTACAGTCTCTTTGCGGCTTCTTCTTTGTATTTGGACATGGGGTATCTTTTTATGGTGGGTTTCAGCATCCTCCTGTTGATGGTTGTTCAACAGCTAGTTACAAGTTTGATGCTCTCGCAGGAAGAGATGAGCCCGTGTCCTTCTACTCTGCCATCTTGAACCAGAAGCCTATGGTTCTCTTTATTGCAGTGTTCTATTAGCCAAGTGCTATTAAATTATATGTGAACAAGCTTACTATATTGAAAAACCATGATTAAATCTTTAATTCTCCTAATAGTTATTTATATCACTTGGGACATTCTTCTATAGGAAATTCCAAGCAGAATATGAGGGGGAAAATGATCAAAGATGTGTCTTTAACAGTGGCCAATATTGCCTCTCATTAACTATTTGATATGGCTATTTCAAGTTTTTTTTGCCATGGAAGAACAGGGTCAATGGAATACATAGTTGAGAAATGGGTTTGAATTCATCATCTTAAGTTTCCTTAGTCCCTCAAACAATAATTTAAGTCAAATTTACAAAATATTATTGGTTCTGCATACTGTCAAATAATACATGTGTTCTGTAGTGTTATACAATTTATATTTTATTTTTAAACACATTAAACATTTACTTCATTGCATGTTATACTATAGGAATCCCAAGTAGATCAGTTGGTAAAGAATCTACCGGCAGTGTAGGAGACCTGGGTTCAATCTCTGGGTTGGGAAGATCCCCTGGAGAAGGAATGGCAACCTACTCCAGTATTCTTGCCTGGAAAATCCCATGGACAGAGGAGCCTGGCTGGCTACAGCCCATGGGGTCACAAGATTCAGACATGACTTAGTGACTAAACCACATGTTATACTATAGGTATTTACATAATTTAAAAATAAATGATTATTTCAGAAACTAAACTAAGAGATTCACTATATTTACAAAAAAATCTCATTTGATGCTTCTCATGAAAAGTTTTTTAGTGTTTATGTTAGGGTGAAGTATGGTTTACCCCATATATAGATGAAGAAAATTTGGTTTAAATGTTGTTTTCTTGAAACACTTTCATGTACTAAATGCTGGATTTGAGTCTACTAGATATTGCTAGAACATGATGCAAAGTAAACAACCTAAAATTATGTATGACTTACAACATCAGATAGTTATTTCTTTGTGTCACCTGTGTCTGCTATTACTTTGTTTTCAGATGCAGTCTCACATCAGTCCTGCAAAATATATATTCACAGTTTGCTACCTCAAAGGACAGAGCTTTCAGGGACATGTCCTTCTCATAGCACAGGGCACAGAAACAAAATAGCAGGTGGAACCTTGCAAAGCCTTTTAAATGTCTGCTTGGATGTGGCAAACATCCCATTTGTTCATGTTTCATTGGCTAAAGTCAGATGGTTGTGCAAAATCAGTGACTGGAGTCAGTGGGGTCTACAGACTATAATCAGTCAACGGAGAAGGAAAAGTGAACAATTCAGGACAATAATATGATCAATGGTTCAGAAATTCATAAGCATATTTTCAGAAACATAGTTCCCTCCTCTTTTTTCATATTTCCATCATCTGCTCTGTCCATTATGACGTATATACAATAAAATGATTTGCAAATCCTTGGGAAAGTTTTGACTTAGTTTTGTAAGCAACTATCCATAAAGGAATTATCTAAGAAAAATTAAAAGATGAGGCCAAGCAAATTTCAGAGTATAGTAAAGTATAAATTCAGAGAAAAAAAAATTTGTCTTCAGATGGAAGCTGTTGCATCAAGAAAGTGGTGATTGAAATAAATCTTAAGAAATGATATCATTTTTATTGAAGAAATAAGAAAGACATTTAAGAGAAGAAATTAGAGGACATTAAGATGCAAAAAAAAAAAAAAAAAGATCATGAACATAGCTGAAATGAACTTGGTAGATAGGAAAGTTTTATGGAGAATTACTCAACTCAGAGAAGATTTCTGCTGTATAATTAAGAAATGTAATTGGCTGAGTAAGGTAAAAATCAGTTACTGTAAAACCTTCAAATAAAGACAAAAATTGTAAACAAAAACAAGAACCCTGTAACTTTCACTAAATAGAATTGAGAAGCCAGAAGGGGTAGCTCTCATATGCTGCAAAGATAGCAGAACAGGAAGAAAGACTCCTTTCAGGAAAAAGATTGAGCCAATAAGAAGCCATGGACTCTGTTTACTATTGTCCTCCCAAATTCTTTTTCTTCTCTATGAAAGCATTCTCCCACTGCTGTGTGGGAACTTGCATGTGGCTTGTCATTGTTGCATACCCTGAACTGCAAATTCTCTTCTGGTCTTGAGGGCTCCCCTGGTGACCCAGATGGTAAAGAATCTGCCTGCAATGCGGGAGACCTGGGTTCCATCCCTGGGTTGAGAAGATCGCCTGAAGGAGGGCATGGCAACCTGTTCCAGTATTCTTACCTGGGGAATCCTCATGGACAGTGGAGCCTCGCGGGCTGTAGTTCACAGGGTCTCAAAGAGACTAAGCAACTATGCACACTGTTTGGGCTTCCCAGGTGGCATTAGTGGTAAAGAACCCACCTGGTAATGCAGGAAATGTAAGAGACGCAGGTTCGATCCCTGGTTCAGGAAGATCCCCTGGAGCAGGGCATGGCCACCCACTCCAGTAGTCTTGCCTAGAGAATCCCATGGACTGAGGAGCCTGGTGGGCTACAATCCATAGGGTCTCAGTCAGACATGACTGAAGCCACTTAGCACAGATGCTGCTACTGCTAAGTCGCTTCAGTCGTGTCCAACCCTGTGCGACCCCATAGACGGCAGCCCACCAGGCTCCCCGGTCCCTGGGATTCTCCAGGCAAGGACACTGGAGTGGGTTGCCATTTCCTTCTCCAGTGCATAAAAGTGAAAAGTGAAAGTGAAGTCGCTCAGTCGTGTCCGACTCGTAGCGACCCCATGGACTGCAGCCCACCAGGCTCCTCCGTCCGTGGGATTCTCCAGGCAAGAGCACTGGAGTGGGCTGCCATGGCCTTCTCCGGAGCACACATGCACGCTGGGTCTTGAATAAACTCATCTTTGCTCCAGAAGTAGCTGGCCGTGTATTTGTTTTAGGTCAGCAAAATTATATAACAATTATTAGGTAAGCTTCCTTCTGAAAAATGTAACCAAAATTATGAGATGATTTACAGTATCACAACTATTTTATTATGTTTATATTTTTAGAGATTGTTATCATTCATAAGAGCTGTGGGAAACCACTCTCTCCATTCTATGTTAAATATTTTATGGAGAATCTGCTTCTGCGAATAGAATAATGGCTTTCTTTTGGTATATGCCCAAGAGTGGGATTTTTGTATCATATGGTAGTTCTACTTCTATGTTGTTTTTTCAAGGAACTTCCACAGTGTTCTCACAGTGGTTATATTAGTTCACATTCCCAGCAACAGTGTAGGAGGATTCCCTTTTCTTCACAACCTCTGCAGCATTTATTGTTTGTAGATTTTTTGATGTTGGCTATCCTAACAGGTATGAGGTGACATCTCGTTGTGGTTTTGATTTGTACTTCCCTGGTGATTAGTGATGTTCGGGTCTATTAATGTGCCTATTGGAAATCTGTATGCCTTCTTTGGGAAAATATCTACTCATGTTCTCTGTCCATTTTTTAAAATGTTTTTTTGATGCTGAGTTATATGCATTCTTTGTATATTTTTAATATTAACATTTTATCAGCTGTATCAGAAGATGTAAATATCTTATCCCAATCAGTAGGTGGCCTTTTTGTTTTGTTGATACTTTCCTTTCCTGTGCAAAATATGTTTAGTTTGATTTAGTCCCATTTGTTTATTTTTGCTTTTGTTTCACTTGCTTGAGGAGACATATACCAAAAAAAAAAAAAAAAACCAAAACAAAACTAAAATTCAAGACAAAGAGAATACTGCCAAGGTTTTTAATGAGAAGTTTCATGCTTTCAGGTCTTAAGTTTCTACTTCATTTTGAATTTATTTTTGTGCACGGTGAGAGAGAGCAGTCCAGTTTGATTATTTAGAATGTAGTTGTGCACTTTTTCCTACGTCATTTGTAGAAGACACTCTCTTTTCCTTATTGTATATTCTTGTTTCCTTTGTTGTAGATTTAATTTCCCATGAAAGTGTGGGTTCATTTCTGGGCTCTGTAGTCTGTTCCATTCATCTATGTGTCTGTTTTTGTGCAAGAACCATACTGTTCCAGCAATCATAGCTTTTTAATGTATTTTGAAAATCAGGGCACATGATACCTCCAACTTGTTCTTCTTTCTCAAGATAGTTTTGGCTCTTTGGAGTCTTGTGTGTTTTCATACAAATTTTAGAATTATTTATTCTAGTTTTGTGAAAAATGCTATTGGTATTTTGATAGGGATTATATTGAAACTGTAGATTGCTTTGGGTAGCATGGTAATTTTTACAATACTAATTACCCTAATCTATGAACACAGTATATATTTCCATCTCTTTGTGTCATTTTCAATTTCTTTCATCAGTGTCATATACCCAGAGATCTTTTTCTTCCTTAGCTAAACTTATTAGTAGGTATTTTATTCTTTTTGATACAATTGCAAATGAGATTGTTTTCTTAAATTTGTTTCTGACAATTTACTGTTAGTGTATAGAAATAAAAAAAATTTCTCTATATGAATTTTGCATCCTGCAACTTTACTGAATTCATTGAATTCAGTAGGTTTTGGCAGTGTCTTTAGGGTTTTTCTATGTATAGTATTATGTCATCTGCAAAGAGTGGCAGTTTTGGTTCTTCCTTTCCTATTTGGATGCCTTTTATTTATTTTTCTGATCTGATTGTTATGTCTCAAACTTTCAATATTGTGTAAAGTAGAAGTGGTGAGTGTAGGCATCTTTGTTTTATTTCTGAATTTAAATGAAAAGTTGTCAGTTTGCTACTGTTGTGTATTATGTTAGATGTGGGTTTGTGATAAATTGTCTTAATCATGCTGAATTAATTTGTATCCCCTTTTTGAGTTTTTACCGTAAGTAAATATTGAATTTGTATGCCCTTTTTGAGTTTTTATCATAAATAAATATTGAATTTGATTAAAGATTTTTGTGTCTACTGGTTGCAGGGGCACGTGTAGTAAGTGGAGCTAGGTCTTAGAGCTAGTAAAGGCAGACTGGTAGGACAGTCAGTCCTGGGGTCTCTGAATACAGGGTTCTCTAAGTTAAGGAACTAGTGTCAGTGCACTGGTATGAAGGATATGTCCTGGGTCCTCTGGTTGGCATGGCAGGTCCTAGGGAAACTGTAGGATCAAGGCCTCTTAAGACAGCCGGCCTGCTGGTGATTGAGGCTGTGTCACCATCTAGCTAGCTGTTTGACCTGAGGTGTTCTAGTGCTGGTATTGACCGGCTGGTGAGCAGGCCCAGAGTCCCACTGATGAGTGGAGCCAGGCCTGGGGTCTCTGGCTGAGGGGTGGAAACATCCTGGAGCTGGTATCAGCACACTGGTGATCAGGGCTGAAGCCCAGGTGGTCCTGGTGCTAGCGCTGGCTCACTGGTAAATAGACTGGGTCCCAAGTCTCTGATTCCAGGGCCCTGGATGTCCTGGAGTTGATGTGTTGACCTGCCAGTGGGCAGGGCCAGGGCACAGGGGATTCTGAGGCTGACTCTGGCAGCAGGGCTCTGGGAGTCTTGAAGATAATGCTGTGGCAGTAGTGTGCGAGACTAGGATCTGGCTTTCTCATGGACAGTGAAAGGTTCTAGGGTGGTGTAGGCTTAAGGCCGCTGGCTTGCTCGTGAGTAGAGGTGTCCCGGTACTGGTCCTAAGAAGCTGAAGGGCAAGGCCAGGTTCCTGTGCTAATAAGCTTGAAGGAAGATTCCAAAATGGTGCTTCCCAGCACCATTTCCTTGTGGGAGAACAACCTCCCCAAACTGGCTAGGACCAGTGTCTGTGTCTCCAGGGTGAGTTCCGGTGGCCTTCTGCCTCTCTGGAAGGCTCTCCAAGATCAGCAAGTGTGTCCGACCCAGACTCCTTTCAAATTACTGCTTCTTCCCTGGGTCTCAGAGGGTATGTGATTTTCTGCCACCATTCAAGGGTCATGTCTCTATTTCCCAAACCCCTTCGGCTCTCCTGGAAGTAAGCCCTTCTGGCCTTCAAAACCAAACGTTCTGGAAGCTCTGTCTTTCTGGTGTAGTATCCCCAGGCTGGGGAACCTGATGTGGGGCTCAGACCCCTTGCTTCTTAGAAAGAAGTTCTATAATTGTAACTATGCTCCAGTTTGTGGGTCACCCACCTTGGGGTAGGGGTCTTGACTGTAACTTGTCTCCAGCTCTCCTACCCATCTTGTTATGGTTCCTTCTTTTTATCTTCCATTAGAAGACCTTTTCTGTTAGTTTTCTGGTCTTTCTCATCAATAATTCATCTGTAAATTATTGTAATTTTGGTGTGCCTGTGGGATAAGGTGAACTCAGGGTCTTTCTACTCTGCCGTCTTCGCCACTTCTCTCCGTTGATGGAGACAGCACTGTAGTTTCATCTTACTATTTTCCCTTTGGTATTTTAATGGTGCTGTCCCATTTTCATATCTAATTTCTGATGCAGATTCTGGAGTTTACCTAATTGTTTTATATGTGTGTATATATATATATATATTTACTCTGGTTTCTATATCTATTTTTCTATATCACTGGTGCTCAGCAACTGGATTTTGATATGTTTTACTGCAATTTTCTTTTTGTTTGTCCTTCTTGCTTTTTTTTCTTTTATGTTCTTGGATGTATAGGTCTAAAATTTTCCTCAAGTATGGAAAATTTGTGAGAAATAAAAAAAAAAAATTCTGTCTACATTTATGTTTTCCTTTTCTTACTCCTATTACATGTGTCCGGAGGCTTAATATTTTCCCACAGGCAAATAAGACAGCTTTTTTTTTTTCCTCTCAATTTTTTTTCTTTCTGTGCTTTCTTGTGGTCATGTGGTTTCTATTACTATGTCTTCATGTTTACTAATCTTTTATTGCTGTGATATGTAACCTGCTCTTAAATCACCCTGCTATTTTTGTATTTGATATGCTATATAAATGTGTGTGTGTATATATATATATATATATATATATTTTTTTTTTTTTTGAGAAGGAAATGAAAACCCACTCCAGTATTCTTTCCTAGAGAATCCCATGGACAGAGGATCCTGGTGGGCTTACAAAGAGTTGGACTTGACTGAGTGACTAAGCACATGCTATATTTTTAAGTGTAGAACTTCTATAAGATTCCTTTTATATATCTAATTTTTCCCACATTAAATTATTTTTTCCTTAAAATTTTTGAGGTATACTAACTTCTTTAAAGTCCTTGGCTACTAATTATATTATCTTTGTCATTGTTGAGTTTCTTTTAGTTTTTTTTCTCCTTTGTTATGAGTCATGTTTTATCATTTCTATACACATCTAATAATTTTTAAAAATTACATCATGGTAAATGTTAGATTTCCTGGCTTCTAGATTTTTAAAAATCCCAATTTAAAGACTATTGAAGTTCATTTTGGGAGCATATAATTTTCTTGCATATCTGATTCATTCTTTAGGGAACTGTAGCCCAGATTTTGTAGAACAGGCTTGGAGTAGCCTTTATTTGATGGCTTCTATCATGTTTGACATTTTTGGGAATCTCTACCTAATGCTGTGAGTTGTCAGTAAAGTCTTTTTGCTTTAACTCCTGGGACTGCAAAGGTTTCACAGGTGTGAGCTCTAAAACAATTTCATGTTATAGTTCCTAGTGGTTTTTATATTATCCGTATTTGGGAAATAATGCAAAGCTACCTTAATCAAGACAGTGTGCTACTTATATTAAGGATCAATAGGTAAAGAGCCCAAAATCAAACCTAGATTTACATAAATTATATTATTTTTGACAAAAATGTGTAATTATCCAATGGCGGAAAAAGAGATTTAATCAAAAAAGGAACCAGAACAACTGAATATTCTTTTGAAAAACAATTAATCTTGACATCTTCCTCACAACCTAATTAAAATTTGAAGATGAACCATATCTATGCATACAGTCTAAAACCATGAGCTTTAAAAACAAAATTTGAGAAAAAAAAATTTTTTATGTAAGAGAATGAAAAATATTTTAGACAGATCACAGAAATAACCATAAAACAAAAATTTATAAATTGGATATCATCAACTTTAAAACACTTGCTCATCTAGAGTATATTGTGAATTCTTGCAAGTCAATAAAAAACAAACAACTCAATAAAGGTGGGCAAATTTTTGAGCAAATACTTCAAAATAAAACATACAATTAATGGTCCAAAACAGGTGAAAAAATTGCTTAATATAAACTCACTAGGGATATTCAAACTAGACCATAACAAAATATTACCAGAAGATTTACCCCCTCATAAATAGCTAAAATTTGAAGTTTGACTTTGTCAAACATAGGCAAGATGTGGAGCGATAAAAAATTGTGTCTGTTTTTTGGTGGTAATGCAAAATGCTGCAACTACTTAGAAAAAAATTTAAAAAGTTTCTTCTAAAACTAAATAAATACTTACCCTATCACCCAGCAATTCCGATTTTCTCTCCCTATTAGTCAATTCGTTGTGTCCGAGTCTTTGTGACCCCATAGACTGCAGCCCGCCAGCCTCCTCTGTTCATGGGATTCTCCAGGCAAGAATACTGGAGTGGATTGCCATTTCCTTCTCCAGGGGATCTTCCTGACCCAGGGATCGAACCTGGGTCTCCTGCACTGCGATTCCTATTCTAGATTTACTAAATATAAATAAAAATATATGTCCATAAGATGACTCATACAAAACTGTTCATATCAGTTCTTTTTACAATTGCCGATGACTGGAAACAAACCATATTTCTAACAATAGTAGAATGAAAAAATCTATTGTATATTTATACAATGGACATATTACACAATAGAAAGGAATAAACTACTAATACATGCAGTAGAATGGATAAACCTCAAAAAGCTACTATGTTAGGTAAAGGAATCCTTATAACAAGAATTCATTATAAATAATTCCATTTTCTTGTTAGAACATATTTACTAAGTTGTGATGGAAAATCAAAATGGTGATGGCCTCTGGGTGAATAAGGCTTGAAATTAAATGGAAAGAATATGAATGAGCTGTCAAAGTTCATGGTAATATTAAGTATCAAGATGGGGATTAAATAAAACATTCATTAAAGCTCAGCAAACATGTATTTGAGATTTGTGTATTTCATTGTATATGGAAATATGCATATATTAACAAATATGTCAACAAATATAGAATTCTAATTCAAGATATGCATGCTGAAATATGTAGCAGGAAGTATATAGATGTTTGCAATTTATTCTAAAGTCTGTAAAATTTAAATATGTCAATGAATGGATACCAAGATGCATATACAGATATATGTGAGATAAAAAATATAAATGGTAGAATCTAAATGATCAATATGTGAATGTTGACTGTAAAATTCTTTGCCTTGCTATAAAGCAGATAAAACATATGAACAATGATAGATATCAGAAAATATGTTAATCTTTGAAGAGGAAGGAGGGAAAAACTGGATGGGGATACCTGAAAAGTTCCTGAAATAATAGGTGGTGATCTATTTCCTGTCATGTTTGGAGGTTAACTGGGTGTTTCAGTTTTGTCCTAACATATATATGAGGGCTTCCCTGGTGGCTCAGATGGTAAAGGATCCGCCTGCAGTGTGGGAGACCTTGGTTCGAGCCCTGGGTTGGGAAAATCCCCTGGAGGAGGACATAGCAACCCACTCAGTATTTTTGCCTGGAGAATCCCTATGGACTGAGGAGCCTTGTGGACTACAGTCCATGGGGTCGCAAAGAGTCAAATATGACTGAGTGACCAAGCACAACAACATGAATATGTACAGTAGTTATTTGCGTACTTTTTATGTGTGCTATATTTCAATTTCAAATTTGTACTTAAAATATTCCCCTACATTTTCTTGTATGTTGTTGTCTTTGCTCAGTCACTAACTTGTACTTGACTCTTTACAAGCCCATGGACTATTGCATGCCAGGTTCCTCTGTCCTCCATTATCACCTTGAGTTTGCTCAGATTCATATCTATTGAGTTGGTGATGCTATGTAACCATCACATCATCTGCTGCCCCTTTTTCTTTTGCTTTCCATCTTTCCCAGCATCAGGATCTTCTCCAATGAGTTGGCCCTTCACATCAAATGGCCAAAGTTTTGGAGCTTCAGCTTCAACAACACTCCTTCCAATGAATATTCAGGGTTGATTTCCTTTAGGATTGACTGGTTTGATTTCCTTGTAATCCAAGGGGCACTTATGAGTCTTCTCTAGCCCCCAAATTTGAAAACATCAATTCTTTGGTACTTTGCTGTACCTTTGACTATACAGATGTTTGTTGACATAGTGATGTCTTTGCTTATTAATACACTGTATATATAGGTTTTTCATAGCTTTCCTTTCAAGGAGCATAGCTCTTTTAACTTCATGGCTGCAGTCACTGACTGTCCACAGTGATTTTGGAGCCAAAGAAAGTAAAATCTGACATTGCTTCCACTTATTCTCCTTCTTTTTGCCATGAAGTGATGGGACCAAATGCCATGATCTTAGTTTTTTTAATGCTGAGTTTCAAATCAGCTTTTTCACCCTTCTCTTTCATTCTCATCAAGAGGCTGTTTAGTTCCTCTTCACTTTCTAATGGTATCTAATGATACCATTAGAAAAGTATCATCTGCATATCTCAGGTTGTTGCTATTTCTCCTGGCAATCTTGATTCCAGCTTGTAATTCATCCAGTCTGGCATTTCACATGATGTACTCCTCATATAAGTTAATTAGGCATAATAAATTAAATAAGGCTGACAATATACAGCCTTGTCATACTGCTTTCCCAATTTGGAACTAGTCAGTTGCTCCACATCCAACTCTAACTGTTGCTTCTTGACCTGTATACAGGTTTCTCAGGAGAAAGGTGAGATGGTCTGGTACTTCCATCTCTTTAAGAATTTTCCAGAGTTTGTTGTGATCCACACTGTCAAAGGCTTTAGCGAAGTCAATGAAACAGAAGTAGATGTTTTTCTGGAATTTCCTAGCTTTCACCATGATTCAAAGAATGTTGGCGATTTGATTTCTGGTTCCTTTGCTTCTTTGGAACCCAGTTTGTACATCTGGAAACTGCTCTTGTATAGATTTAGTAAACAAAATTATTATAATTCAGTATTGTTTTGAGGAAATTATATTCAGTCACTAATTGATGAAGACTAAAACTGCAGTAAGGAAAAGATGAAGGACTTTAATAAAATAGAAAGGGACTATCACCTTACAACTGCTTAAAATGTGAAAGCATTAGTTGCTCAGTTATGTCCAACTCTTTGCAGCCCCACCGACTGAAGCTCACCAGGCTCCTTTGTTCATGGAATTCTCCAGGCAAGAATACTGGAGTGGTACAGCAAATTCCCACTGCCTATCTATTTTACATATGGTAATGTAAGTTTCCATATTACTCTCACCATACATCCTACCCTCTGCAACACAATTCTATAAAGCAATTATTTTTCAATTAAAAAGATAAATAAATTTTAAATTAAAAAAAAAGAATACTGGAATGAGTAGCCATTCCCTTCTCCAGGGGATCTTCCCAACCCAGGGATTGAACCCGGGTCTCCCACATTGCAGGCGGATTCTTAATGTTTGAGCCACCAGGAAGCCCCTCAATTGCTTAAATAAGTTTCTTTTTCTTTTTTTGCAAACGCAATCAAAGTTATTTTGTTTACTCTATAACTAATAAACCTTTGGTTAACATATTTTAAAAATAATTTATACTTTTCTATTAAACATTCAGCAATGGGGAACATTTTTAAAATATAATTGGGCTAGACACATGAACAATTGTGGAGTAAAGAAATATTGCCTCTAGGATTTTCCATTTCCTTTTACATCTTTTCTGTGCCATTTAATCCAGAGCTTGCTGATTGGGTAGAACAGACAGTTATCTGCCTAAGGTGACCATATATAAAGTTTCTGAAACATCAAGGGAATGGATTGAAATACAGTTTTTATAATTAATTCTTTGTTTAGCTAGCAAAAGAGAAAATTTAAAATGCTTCAGCTGCAATAAATGCATACATATTTACCCACACAATAAAGGGGATAATCTGGTATTACAGTGTGAAATGTTTTAGTAATTTTTTCATGATATTGCCTATGAATCAACCATGAGTTAATTACTGAATTTATTTCTCAGTGTAATTTTTATTTTTAGATATTATATTTTTTCAACTCTTGTTAGATAATATTTAATATATTCAACATAATATTGAAAAACAATTAAAGACTGTCTATTTCAAAATAAACATTATTATTAGCCTGCCTGTGGCATCTACCTATAGGTTATCTTATCACACTTTTTATACCATTTGATCTGTATCTCTCCAGGTACTTAGCTCTGGGCATTGCATGCAGAAGGATGAAATTGAGTATATTAATTAGCCTCAAACCATAAATAATTCTTCAAGTTCATAGTATTGGCTGAGCCTTTGCTTGGAGAGCTATTGTCATTGTCTGAACAAGATAGAAACTTATCTTAAAAAAATCACTTATAATTAAGTATCAGAGGCATTGGATACTTTACAGGAGGCACAGGCTCAGTGGAACATAAGGAGAACACAATGATCATTCTCTATTAGAGGGTAATAAACAGATCACATGCTTCCAGAGATGCAACTCTGGCTCCCACGCTTTTCTTTTAATTAGTATTTAATTGCTTAAACTGGTAATTTTCTTTCCTAAAAACATTAGTAGTTCTCAATAATAGACACCTTATTAAACAGTCCTTATAATTCTTATTTATTCCATACCTCTCTAATGTCAGAGATAAGCCAGTCTGATTCTTTCCACTCCTCCATTTCCATGTGAGTAATATTCTTAATAACTGCATTCAAAAGATGTTGCATGCTTAGTTTCTCAGTGATGTTTTACTCTTTGTGACACTTTGGACTGTAGTCAACCCCCCTTCCCCCACCAGACTCCTCTGTCCATGGGATTTTTCAGGTGAGAATACTGTAATGCATTGCCATTTCCCTCCTTCAGGGGATCTTCTCAATCCAGGGATCAAAACTGCATCTTCTGTGTCTCCAACACTGAAAGAGAATTCTTTACCCACTGAGCCATCAGGGAAGTCCCTACAGGATATTAATAAATGTTCATCACAGCACTGTTTATCATAGCCAGGACATGGAAACAACCTAGATGTCCATCAGCAGACGAATGGATAAGGAAGCTGTGGTACATATACACCATGGAATATTACTCAGCCATTAAAAAGAATCATTTGAATCAGTTCTAATGAGATGGATGAAACTGGAGCCCATTATACAGAGAGAAGTAAGCCAGAAAGATAAAGACCATTACAGTATACTAACACATATATATGGAATTTAGAAAGATGGTAACGATAACCCTATATGCAAAACAGAAAAAGAGACTCAGATGTATAGAACAGACTTTTGGACTCTGTGGAAGAAGGAGAGGGTGGGATGTTTCAAGAGAACAGCATCGAAACATGTGTATTATCTAGGGTGAAACAGATCACCAGCCGAGGTTGGATGCATGAGACAAGTGCTCAGGCCTGGTGCACTGGGAAGACCCAGAGGGATGGGGTGGAGAGGGAGGTGGGAGGGGGGATCGGGATGGGGAATACATGTATATCCATGGCTGATTCATGTCAATGTATGACAAAAACCACTACAATATTGTAAAGTAATTAGCCTCCAACTAATAAAAAATAAAAAAAATTAAAGAAAAAAAATAAACATCAGCATCCCACAATGGAGAGACTGGATTCTCATTGTTTGCCAGGTGATGCATGACTGAAGTCTAGAATCCTTAGGATCTCCTTTGTAGGGCCTTTCCTTCACTAATTGTTTTAGGTTCAATTCCTGGAAACAGAGACTGGTACAAAGATTTGAGATCACATGATTTATCAAGGATTTTCTGTTAGGAGAAAAGAGCTACATGAAGAAAGAGGGATGACACAATGGAGACCTATATAAGGTCTTCATATGCAAGTGAAGTTGAAGGTCTTCACTTTGTCTCAAGTGAAGTCTAATCTGCCTAAGTTGCAACACAAAATTGATCCCATCTTGAGGCAAAGGGAGTAGGAATTTGTCCCCTCTTTTAGTCAGTCCTTGGTTGTGGGTTTCCCTTGGATGGGCAAAACCTCTCAGATACAGCAACTTCTATTTTGCCAAGGGCAAGTTTTTTTTTTTTTTTAATTTCCAAACTGATTTTATTGTTATGTACATTATTAGTGGAAAAAACATATTTGTTTGACTGGTTCATATGAGAGTCAGTTTTAAGACAGCAAACATATTTTTAGTATTTTCTAGTCTTTTATGTTCAAAGAAAAGAATTCTCTGTGTTTATACCACAAAACCCCAATTGATTAAGGCATATTCATATTTAACATATTTCTAACTGTATTGCTCTTAAATCTTAAATAATACTCTAGAAGATGAAGCATATATTTTCTTGGACAGCTTCTATTCTAAAGGTTATCTTCAAGGGCAGTTTTACAAAGAAGAGGGAATCATCGAGCCAGTAGAAGTCACCTCTCACAACAGTCAGGAAATGGATACACTGGCTTAGAAAAGTGCACTGGTAACTGCTAAAAAATATGAACTATGGCAAGAGTAAACAGTTAAGATTTGAAATTGATATATAATTTCATAACTTGCAACCTATCTGGTCATTGTTTTAAGAACTGAGATAAAGCTACTTCAAGATGGTACTACACAGTAATTTTCCTATTTTTATAATTATTTATTACCTATATTTTAATAGCAGTAAAATAATTAATAGCAGTAAAATTAATTAACTCTAGTAAGTAACTAAATCAGTGGTTATGTCAACACTTGAAATCATCTATGTTGGTTAGAAAACCAAATAATGTTCATAATTAAAAAATTCAATGTGGATGCAAGAGGAGAATATTATAATATCATATTTGTATCATTTTTGTTATACATCTTATTTGAAAATGTCATTCCCTTATGTCTTAGGTTTATGCTAAGATAAGCCATGTATAAAACACAATATATAAATGAGATCACATATAAAGCCTTTGGAAAACCTTACAGAATAACTAATAAAGAAGCAGTGTAGAGGCTGGACTTTTATAAACTCATCAATCAGACTGAAATGTCTATAGGCAGAAGCCCCTACTAACAGCTTCTGTCAGTATCCTGATGGATTCTTCACTGGATTTTATTTGTAGTGAAAGACTGACAAGATGCTCTATTGTGAATGAAGGTCCTCTTCACCACCAGATTTATCAAGCCGGCACTCATTAAAAAATCACACCATTCATTGTTTCATTTGGAGGCTGTTTGCTGATTTGTGTTCCCAGAAGAGGATGAGCAATTTCTAACAATAAAAGAAAGCCCATGAAATAGTGATAAAAATGTACATTTTTATAACACTGTGCAGTTTTTCAACCACTGTCACATTTTTTCTCTCATTTGATTTTTGAACTGCACTATGAATTTGGCAGGGCATGCCATATCTGAATTTTTTGTTTATTTGATTTACAGTCTTTTCTTTATTGTTTTTGGTGAAAAACAGACAGTCAAACATATCCATAGTAATACAGAAAGGAAGTGTTAAATCCAAAATCAGATTCTAGCCCATTTTCTGATTTCTCCAAAGCCTTTTAAAATTGATAATGTTGGAATGTTTTCTCTCAATAGATAATGAAGCATTTTTATAAATATGCTTGTAAAAATCCATAATGTTATTTTTAATTTATGAGTGAAATACATCAGTCATAAAATCCAGGAGGTTTAATAACACTGACAAAGTTTAGTAGGCCCCATTGGATGCTCCCCTGTATTTGGAGAATTACAGTATTACTAATAATCACTACCTTTTCAACCGTTAGCTGTGAAACATACTTGGCTGAGAATTTTGGCATTGGAATAATGCTTAGCAGTGGCCCAAATTCAGGAATAAAAACTAAAAGAGTATGGCAGCACAGTTCAAAATATCTTTCCACCAGGAAACAGTTTAACACATTTGCTCTGTCCAATTTACTGCGCAGAGCTATTGTGCCAGCTGCTTAATTCAAAAGATCACCCAAGGGCTGCTCCCTTCCCTTCTAACAAGGAGGCAGCAGGTGCAAAGATCAAGTTCCTTTCCTGATGTGGAAACATGGCATTCAGCAGAGTAAGCAGGGACTCAAATCAAACACTAGTTGTCAAGAGCATGAACCCCACAGAATCACTACCAACCTCCTGCACGCCTCAGACACCACCTCTTCACCTTTGGTTTACTCTGTCTTACTGTTCAATTTAGTCTTTAGGAATGATTCCAAAAGTGGAGAGTAAACAGCAAGTGTACAGGAAAATAAAGAAAATGAGACAGATACATTTACTGCCTATTTAGAAATCTGTGTGCTCCTACAAGTCTTATATTTGGCAGTGTACATACAGCAAGGCAAAACAAAAGGGAAATTTGAAGGGGTTAACACTGGCTTCATTATGTGACAGCTGGTTTATATCTGAGGCTTTGTGTTCATGCCAGTCTCAGGCCCAGGTAATTTATAATAGCCTCAAGTTCCAATATAAAAAGCACATAGCTGCAGGGAGACATGTCAGCTTCTCTTACATAGCCTGTCATTTCCTTGGAAACATAATAATTAAGATGTCTGGTATAACTGCTTCTGCCAGAAATATTTTTAGATTTCAGCCCATTTCAAGAAATTCTAAATTCAAGGAAAGAATTATTAAATACTGCATGACAAACTAAGGAAAGTACTCCTACAGATTTGTTCTGTCAAATGGAGCAGATACTTCATCTAAATCTCTCAGTAGTAAGTGGAGGAATACATGGACCTGAATTAAAAATAAAAGGATTGGCATTCGTTTGATTAGAGCAAAGCAGATGAAATGGGAGAAAACTGCACTCTAATCAAAAGCAGTTTTACAGTCTAAAATTGACACAATTTTACAGGTAAATTGACATTGCCCCTTAATCCACATATTAACTCAACTGCCTGTTCTGATTGCCTATATTATTCATAAACAAACTACTCATTATAGCGTGGGGCTGCTAGTGAGGATTCTATTCAGTATCAATATGAATGGAACCGTCAGAGGGCTTCCCTGGTGGGTCAGACGGTAAAGAATTTGTCTACAATGCCAGAGATCCAGGTTCAATCCCTGGGTTGGGAAGACCCCCTGGAAAAGAGAATGGCAACCCACTCCAGTATTCTTGCCTGGAGAATTCCATGGACAGAGGAGCCTGGTGGGCTACAGTCCATGGGGTTGCAAAGAATAGAACACAGCTAAGCAACACTGTCATTCTTTCTTCGATCAGAGGAAGAAACCCATGACATTTGTAAGGTGGATTAATTTCCTGGGTTGATAGACATGGTAAAACTATGTCTACTGCATTAAAATAACTTACCTTATAATATGTTTAACTTATGTTGGTTGGTTGGTAGTTGTCATGTCCGACTCTTGTGATCCCATGAACTGTAGCTCTTAAGGCTCCTCTGTCCATAGAATTTTCCAGACAAGAATACTGGAGTGGGTTGCCATTTCTTTCTCTAGAGGATCTTCCGCAGCCTGGAATCAAACCTGTGTCTCCTGTGTTGAAGGCTAATTTTTTACTGCTGAGCCACCAGGGAAGCCCATTTAACTTATAGAAGAATTCTTATGAACTCAGATGAAGCCATAAATTCATTTCAATTACAATAAATGAGTCAATACTTATATGATGAAGGCAAAGACTATATTATACTTTTATGATGAATATTATGAGAAATAGTAATTAAAGGGCCATTTAGATTCAACTAACATTAATTTAAAACTTGGTCTGTTCCAGATAATGTGCTAGGTTACCACCCTCACATACATTATCTCATTTAATCTTCATGACTATCTACTAAATGATCCATTTTGTTCCCACTTTAAAGTGACAGGATCAAGTTTCAGCATCATAGTTATTAAAAGGCAAATTTCTCTCTATTGCACTTAGTTACTCTTTTCTGTTTGAATTAGATTTCTTTAAGATTATTATTATCTACTTCTTTTTATGGAAGACACTAACCATATCTACCACAACTCGTTACACTAAAAATTTTGAGAATGAAAATAATTTATCTTAAAAAGCTATTGAAGCTATGAAGACAATAATTAAAGTGTTAGTCACTCAGTCACGTCCGACTCTTTGAGACCCCATGGACTGTAGCCAGCCAGACTCCTCAGATCATGGAACTCTCCAGGCAAGAATACTGCAGTGGGTAGCCATTCCTTTCTCCAAAGGATCTTGGAGATTAAACCCAGATCTCCAGATATTAAGCAGGTTCTTTACCATCTGAGCCATCAGGAAAGCCCTCGGCTAAATAGACTCCTATTCAAAATATGACTTAGAGGCTTATATAGATTTTGTTAATGCAAAGAAAAGTAGAACCTTAATGATGTAATGTTTATTTTCCTTATATTGCTCTATCTTTCTTCATTGCATTGATCATCTAACTCTACTATCTATGTCTCTATATCTATTTATTTTGTATATTTCCACATGTATGTGTCAATTCTGCTATCTACTGTCCATTTATATTTGCAGCTCTCTAAATCCCAATAAAAAGTGAGCAGCACCTTGAAGGCATTGAATTTGTTTGATTTGTTGATATTTTCCTTCATCTGAGCCATAGGAAGTTCAGTAAGTATTTGCAAGATGAAGAAATTATGTACTTATTGACTGTATTATAGAAATGTCTGATTTACAGGTCTATTGGATTGAATAGTGTCCTCCCCAAATTTATGTCCATCCAAAACCTCAGAATGTGACCATATTTGGAGTTAAAGACTTCATAGGTATAATTAGTTAAGGACCTGGAGATAAGAGCCTCCTGGATTTTGAGTGGCTTAAATCCAATGATTGACGTCCTTATAAGAGGAAAGAGCACAAACACAAAGAAGGCAATGTGAAGATGTAGGCAGAGACTGGAGTTATGGTCCCACAAGCGAAGGAATGGCTGCAGTCACTAGAAGCTGGAAGAGGCAAGGAAGAGTTCTTCCTTAAAGCCTTCAGAGGGAGCGTGGCCCTGCTGACACCTTCATTTCAGTCTTCTAGCTTCCATAGAGTGAAAAAATTCTGTGTTTTAAGTCAACTGTTTGTAGCACTTTGCCAGGGGCACCCCTAGAAAGGTAAAACAGGGAAACTTTTTTTTTTAACAGTTGACCAACTTTGGCTACGAGGGAAATTTCCTAGAGTCCGCTCTTCCCAAAGAATTGAGCAAGGCATATGGGATGCAGAGGTGAATAAGATCAAGTGGTTCCTGAGGAATTTGTAGTTTTATAGAGAAGATAGAAAAACACATAGACAACTGCAAATCACAAAAATAAGCAAATTTGCTAAATGACAGGGGTACAATGAGATTAGGAGATGTGAGAAAATCAATATTTTATTAGTTGTAAGAATCTGAGAAAAATGTTGACTCCACTTTAATAGGTATTCTGGGTGCTCCTATCTTAAAATTAGACAGTACGGCAATAAGTCTACCATGAGTACACATGTGTGTATGTGTCAGTATAAATATATATGCTGCAAGATTATTGCACTTGTCATTTGTCTGTTATATTCATATTCATGTGTGTGTGTGTATACAATTACAGCCATACATGTGTAATAAATACACATTTGTATAGAGACAAATTACTAGAATGCCTAGCCTAAAGTAGAGATTTAAAGCAGAGAGTTGTGTCATTATCCTGGATTACTTTTTAACTGTCTTAATTTTTAATTATACTGTGCTTGAATGAACTATTTACTTCCAGGTCCCTGACCATTTAAGAACTGATTTAATTATGATTACTTCTTGATAGTATTTTTATTGTAAAATGTAAACCTACTTTTATATTTTTAAAACTGGAAATAATTGACAAAACCCACATATTGCTGACATGTGTACCAAAAAGTGTTTTGTCCCTCTATATCTAACTTGCAATGATTAGTCCTAATCATTATGGCATAAGCACACAACAATCCTCTTATTTCCTATTCATTATTTTTATTTTCTAAGTTTTACTGGATGAGTCTGTGAGGGAACCAAACACTTTTGTCCATGTTCTGTTCTTCAGTCTTGTTAGGTTTCTGGAACTAGAGGATGCGTTCTTGATTTTGACCTCCAGCAAGGAAGTTCTCACATTCTATCTTAAGTGCTGCTCTAGAGCATACATATTTTCTAAACTTCCTGTCCTTACTGGTGTTTTGCCTTTCCTTACCAACTGCAGTAAATTTTTAAGTCTTTGGACATGGGTCTTACGGTTTTATATGACTTCTTTCACCAAATATATAGCATCTCTTTGCCAAGAGTCTTTGCTCAATATGGATAGGTAAAAGCAAGTAGCTTATTCCACAGGGCTGAATTCCTCAGGAATTATCATCAGGAATTATTCTTTCATCAAAGATTATTTCAAAAGTACACTTGACATGAGAGGCACTAATGAGGATAAAGACATTAAATAATTAATGGAAATCAGATTGCCTGCTTCCTTGAGAATGTAATTCTGATGATGATCTTTGTTTTTTTCTGGCCCAATTTGTAATATTTTTCCATCTAGAGAAAGAGTATGTGCCTCTTACATTATATATCACATCACCAAGATAGTAGTTGGGATAGTGGTCTATCAGTATGTCCAAACTGAAGTCATTTTTTAATCAATACTTCTAATGTTAACATTGATGATTACATGTTCTACTCAGAAAAAGAAAACTGTATTGACAAAAAACTAGACCATTTTTAAAATTTTTAAAATCTAAACATTGAAGACAAAGACATTAACAGAAAATTATGAATGTTCTTTTACTCACTAAAAATGATTTTTTGCCTAAGCTGGCAAACATCACTCAACAATATTAAATAAAATTTGTATCTGCCACTTTAATATCCACACTGCAGATTATCCATAATAAATTACCCTTCTGATAATCACTATATTCTAATTGAGCTCATCTTCCCATCAGTTGGTATTAGAAGACAAATTTATTAATTTTAACTATAAAATATACTAAATATAATTATGAAGCTAATTCCTTTCCTTAAATTTCAGGCATAGATGAGGTGAATGTTGAAGGGAGCTGTATTCTAGTTCTGAATAAGTTTATACTCATTTGGTAAGTTTTTCTGAAATGTCTGTGAGAGGTAACAGTACTCTGCTGCCTAATTTAGATGTTCAAATCTGATTGGTTCAGGGTTATTCCATACAAATTTGCATTTTAAACAGTTGTATAGCGCTTCCCACTGCAAGGAGATCCAACCCGTCCATCCTAAAGGAGATCAACCCTGGGTGTTCATTGGAAGGACTGATGCTGAAGCTGAAACTCCGGTACTTTGGCCACCTCATGCGAAGAGTTGACTCATTGGAAAAGACCCCAATGCTGGGAGGAAGGAGGAGAAGGGGGCGACAGAGGATGAGATGACTAGATGGCATCACCGACTCGATGGGCATGAGTTTGAATGAACTCCGGGAGTTGGTGATGGACAGGGAAGCCTGGCGTGCTGTGATTCATCGGGTAGCAAAGAGTCGGACACGACTGAGCGACTGAACTGAACTGATAGCACTTCCCAGGTGGGCTCAGTGGTAAAGAATCTGCCTACAATGCAGGAGACCTGAGTTTGATCCCTGGGTCAGGAAGATCCCTGGAGAAGGGAATGGCAACCCACTCCAGTATTCTTGCCTTGTAAATCCCCTGGACAGAGGAGCCTGGAGGGCTACAGTCCACAGGGTTGCAAAGAGTTGGACACGTCTGAGCATGAGCTACCACCACAGCCCTGAGTATTCCTTTTTTACCCCAGCTGTCAGTGCCCAGTTTGGAAGGTATTCTTTATGTCATTTATCTATAAAAACTTTGAGCTATGGTTTTGTTTTACTCAGCTATATTTCTCTAGTCCCAACCAAGCAAGGAACTATAAAGATGAATAAATTTTATTTTGCGGAGCATAGGTATGACTGTTCACCAAGATATCCTTTACCAAGTCTTGTAAGGATTCCAGCACTGGAGGAGAAATTATTCAGAAAAAATAAATGTTTCAGAATTCAGCTTTACTGTATAACCCACATCTGTCTACCTAGATCAGTAATGATGGTATTGTATGCCACTAAAGAAGTTAATTTATTTCGCGGATGATACTGCCATTTTCACAATCTTATTCTTTTTAGTCCCTTATAACCTTCTTTGGAAGTGGAAACTGTTGTTCTGCCCTTCCCTTCTGACTTTCACAAGCTGAGTAGATATGCTGACTAACTCCCCTCAAATAGACATCAAACATTGTCATTAAAATCCCATCAATGAAATAGTTTTCAAAATTGCATTTGTTTTCCATGATTTGCCCATGGGGCTTTTCAATAAAAAGTAAGGATTCCCATTTTAAAAGACTGTAAAATTCTCACCAGCTTCAACTCCCTGATGACTTTAATCTAAATAAAGGTCATTGCAATCCTATTACAATAAAGTTGTTAGGAAAGACCAAGAGAAAACAAAATTGACAGTAGATTCTCTGGTCATAAATATATTCATAAAACCTTATTACTTCAATTGAAAACCCAGGATATTACTATTTCAGCTGTGCCAGTTAAAATAGAAATCTGAATTGGTTTAGATTTATCTTCATATTTCTAACACCTATTTGGCAAGATAGGAACTCTGTAGCTTTTCCAGCATTGGCCAAATAGCAATAACAACAGTAAAATAAATATATATTTCTGAAAAGCTAGGCTATGATTATATCTAGTAAGAAATTTCCAGGAAATTTCATTAGGACTAAACATCCCTTCTAATAATTCTATTCCTTAGGAAGAGCCATATTTTGGAATTGCTTTACAAATGTTGCAAAGCAAAGTATGATTTAGTAATTGATATGCTTAAGGATAAGAAAATGACTTCTGAAATAAAAATTAACTAGCATAATTTTATTAGAAGAAAAACAAATAGCCACCCTTCCATCTTTACCTTAGATGTCTATGAAATTTTGGATCTAATTTATAGTTTGTAGAAGGTTAACCAGTTTTATCAATATGATTTGGGTTACAAATTTCCAAGATTCTTGGTATGGTTAAAACTGCATACTGTAGGATTGGTTATAACTTTTGGAACTCATGCAGAAATGTGTTGGGAAAATAAAGTTTTGTGATAAGTTCTTGCATCATTAACAAATAATGTGCTCTTCAGTATGTTTCCCACAACTTGTGTTAATCAGTGCTTTAAAATTCTATTTGTATATTAACCATAATTAGTTTTTCATCTTTATGATATACTGGGTATCAAATTACTATCTTGATATGTATTAATTTATAAGCAATACTTAGAGTCAAATGTTAACCACATTTTATGCCTTTTTCAAAAAAGAAAATAAACTTGCTTTACTTTCAGTTATAAATGTTGAATCTGAATTTTTTCTCCCTGGCATTTCTCACATCTGAACTTTGTTGTGAACGATTCACTTTAGAGGAAACACATTGGAAAAGCAAGTTGGAGGGCACACTGGCAAATTTTTCACTCACTCCTTTAAAAAAAAAAATAAAAATCAAGTAATGGAGTAACTGTCGAGTGCCTGAAACATTTTCCTTTAAGCACCAAATTTAACGTTCACTTTAACATAGGCATTTTCTCTAAAATTGATTGCAGTATTCTATGGCTTTATGGAAATTATTTTTAATGCTTAAGGATATGATGATGAATGTTATTGCATTCTTTTAAATATAAAATCTTTAAAATTACTAAAGTACATAAATTATCTACTCCTACACTTAAAGGCCCTAAACTTATATAATTTGCAATTTTTGTACTAGTTTTTCAGAATCTCTGGCATCTTGTTCAATGAAACAATACCAAATGAACTTTCTTTTGTAATTGAGAATTAGTATCTAGCAGTCATTAATACTACGTAAGCTGTGCTTCAGAAAAGTTGGGTTTGAGTACAGGGTATATCATGGAACTTGGTTAAATTAATAACATAATGAATCCTCAGTTGTGACAATAAGATCTAACCTAGAGTATCATGCTGTGAGGTTTAATTAAAATAGAGTGTGCAGCGCTGATTGAGTACTAATAAACAGTCAATAAATGACATCTCTTGTATTATTATGGCTCTAAGAACAATGCCTATTAGATTGGACATTTGAGATAAAAATTTGAGAGTTGAGAAGTCAGTTATGCAAAGACTAGAGTAAAAACATTTCAAGCAAAGTTCCAGCACAGACGTCCATGAAGTAACAACAGAATTTTTGAGTAACAGAGATGAAGTCAGGATGCTATTAGTGAAAACATGAGATAAGGTTGGAGATGTAAGGGCACTTCACAAAGTGCCTGTAGAACATGACAGAAAGCCTGAATTATTTCTTAGTGTGGCAAGAAATCATTACATGAGTTTCAGTAGTCAAGATTTGATTGCTGTTTAAAAATAATATTCTCATTGCTTTTTATGTAGGAAACACTATGTGGATAAAAGTAGAGAGACAACAAGAGGTGTAGTATAGGTAAAAAAAAATGTGTTTTAGATTAAGGTAATTTTCATAGAGCTTGAAAAAATAAAACATGTTTTTCTTATGTTTTATTCTTGGATTCCATAAAATTTGATCTGTGATATTCTAAGGGAATTACTGGTTTGCTCATATTTTTTCAAGACTGAGTGTTCTGAAAAAACACTTTCACGTACTGCTGTTATCCTATACAAATCAGCACCTTATCCTTTACAAATCACAAAGACCTCCTTGGGTTTGTTATGGGTGGAATTGTGCCCACAGTGACCAGATTCATTGATTAAAGAGTTAATCTTCAGTATTACAGAATGTGACCTTATTTTGAAGTAGGTGTTGCAGATGGAATAAGTCAAGTTTAAATGAGATCATTCTGGAGTAGGATGGGCCCCTGATCAAAAGATGACTGGTGTCCTTATTAAAACAAACAAGGCAAACAGAAAATGCCATGGGAAGATATGCCTATGTGAACACAGGGGGACCGCCTGGTGCAGATGGGCATTATAGGGCCACAAGTCAAGGAATTACAAGAAACTAGCAGAGAGGCTCAAAGCAGGTGGTTTGCTAGAGTTTAGAAGGAACATAGCCCTGCTACACCTTGATTTCAGACTTCTAACCTCTAAAACTATGAGAAAAGAAGTTTCTGTTATTCTAAACCACCCAATTTGCAGTACTATGCTACAGTGAAAATGAAAATTGCTCAGTTGTGTCAGACTCTTTGTGACCTGGTGGACTATACAGTCCATGGAATTATCCAGGCCGGAATACTGGAGTGGGTAGGCCTTTCCCTTCTCCAGTGGATCTTCCCAATCCAGGAATCGATCTGGAGTCTCCTGCATTGGCAGGTGGATTGTTTACCAGCTGAGCTGTCAGGGAAGCAAACAATTACAGAATTACATAATAGTACTATCATATGAAGAGGCTTTCCTGGTGGTGCAGTGGTAAAGAATCTGCCTCAGTGCTGGAGACACAAGAGATGCAGGTTCGATCCCAGGGTCAGTAAGAGCCCCTGACATAGGAAATGACAACCCACTCCAGTATTCTTGCCTGAAAAATTCCATGGACAAAGGAAAATGGCTGGATATAGTCCATGGAGTAGCAAGGAGTTGGACATAACTGAGCATGCATGCACATACATCATCTGAAGAAATTAAGACTGAGAGGTTTTATAATTAATCCATGTCAGATAACATTAAATATTAGAGCTAAAGTTTCAGCCAACAATCTGACTCCAGAGAGTGAACTCTTAACAATGATGCAAAACTGCCTGATATACGACATTAAGATACCCCTTCAGTGTGAATGAGCTTTCTGCAGCATCTTTTTTTTATCTGCTGCAGAGAAATTTAAGATTCTTCTTGTAACAATGGAAGTATTTCTCAGAAACTTATATTTGAATCAATTAATTTAGCTTTAAATGTACTAGTAAGAGTTCTTTAGTTGAAATTTATAATAACCTCTACACATGATAATTTTCATATATGATAAGTAAGTTTTGCTTAGAAGAGTATTTTAAGGGGTTATTATCAATTAAATATTAGATACTCTTAAATTGTGTATTTAGCTACACTAAATCAGTCTTTCAAAAAAATCTTTGGCAAAACTATGAAACTTAGAAGAAAGTCATTGTTTAGCTTTTTATCTCCTAACAATTGTCTAAATATACTTTAATATGACATAGATACATGTGATGTACCAAGTTAATGTAGTTTGTAACCCATTTTATTCATATTCTTATATTTTTATGATTATTATAAGTTCTAACATAAACTACATATCTTTAATGAATATTGCTTGTAAGCAGATCTAAACTTAATTTAAAAGTTTAAATTGCAGTGGCCTTGTGCAAAATGTACTTGTTTGCACGCTGTTTCTTATCTCCTCATACAGTATTTCTGTGCTATAGACCTTAAAGCCCATGTTATATAAATTAAATATTGAATCGCATTTTATAATTATTGAACTTTTAAAGTACTTTATCCAAATAATTAAAAAATGATTTTGCTTACTACTAATTTAATCAGAGAAAATTATTCTTATTTTATTGATAAAAATGTTCATGAATAAAGTAAGTAAGGCAGAGATCATTAAGTTACCAGGGCCCCTGGTGGCTCAGATACTAAAAAATCTGCCTGCCATGAAGGAGACCCTGGTTCAATTCTTGGGTCAGGATGATCACCTGGAGAAGAGACAAGTTATCTGCTCCCACCACCTGACATTGTAGAGGAAGTCTCTGACACTCAACAAAATGAAATTCTTGGCCAAATTCCCAGAATGAATAGCAGCACAGACTAGAATAATGCATACTGGTTTCTTAACTTTTAGACTTTGCACTTTCTAATACATTATTCTGCCTGTCATAACTTTCCTATATTAGGAACTGATTTTTAAAAATTGTCTTGTTCCATATCCTGTCTACTTGTTCCATGTACCCCATACTATTTGAAGATGTTCCATTGGTCAATCAGCATTGCCATTTAAAATGATTAATTTTTAAAGCATTTTTCTCCCACCTACACTGCAACTTTATAGTTTTGTTTATCTTTAGAAATTGTTTTTCTCAAATGATAAATTTACTATTAAATAGTGAAAAAAATCGCCTTTCTTTTATTCCCATCACTATATTGATTGCCCTCGAGATATGGTCCCTAATTAGTCAAATGGTTGCACCTAATTAGCTGAGCTCTAATTTTGATCTGTCTGTTCACTACCTTCTTCTTGACTGAGACAAGCCCTTGGGATATGAAAGCTTGTCATCAGAGTTTCTGACTGTGAAGGGTTATAGTTCACATAATTGCTGAACATTTTATTTGTCATTCAGTCTTTTCCTTGCCTCTTGCTAGGAAAGTACTACTTGCCACAAAAATATATTTATCTTTCTTAACCTTTCTGATCCAAGCTTGCTCATGATTGCCCAAGCTAGATCACAGTTACAGGTGAATGGTTTCTTTGTTAAGGTGAAAACAGATAATGTAATTTTAACCACTCTATACTAACTGTATTTTTTAGGGAATAAAGGATAAACGAGGGATCTGAGGACAAAGAAGGGATCTGAGCACAAAACTTTTTGCCACTTACTTTAAAAAATGTGATTTCAGTGCTATTGGAAAGTATCAATAAAGAAGGTTGGAATATCATGTTGGTTTAGCTGAATTTGGATGGTTGGTATGAATAGAGTGATGGTGCCACCTCAGTTTCAGTCAAACTGTCTGTATGTTGATCATATTTCTCATTATTGCTTTGAGAGGTGTGATCACTTTAGGCATAGTATCTCTCAGCAGCACCATTACTCTCCATTCTTATCAGGCTGTATAAAGTCATAAGGAGAAGTAGACCAATTGAACTTTCTGGTATGTATCTGTAAAGCAAATGCCATCCAAATGTGAGTAGTAACACTGACAATGTAATTTGTGTCTAAATAATTATATCTTTTGTAAATACTTGCTTTTTTCCTTTACGGCTATTCATATGTTTGGGTGGGCACCTTATCTTTTTTTTTTTTAATGACATAGCTGGAATTATCTAAGGAGACAGAGACAACATATCTGAGTAAATATCCCTTAAACAACATAATTCTTCTGTAGAATAATGCATTTTACTAAGAAACACATAAAGTCATAGAGATTATTTTAGCAGTTGACAGAAACACTCTTTAATACATACCGTTGTGAAACATGGGGAAAATAATCTTTGCAAACCACATTTAAAGCACAGAATGCTCATTACAGAAAATTAGTTGTTTGATCTCTTTTCATATTTTACGCTGCCAAGCACTTAACACAAGTATTTTTTGCAGTCTTAAGACATGTTTCCTCTTGGGTTTAAGAAAAAGAATGATTTTGTAGTAAAGAATTGAACATCTAATAAGCATTCAGAAAATTTTTACTGGTTGATTAGCTGACCTGTCTTTATGAGTGCATTCTTCCATTCATTAATGCATTTAATAACCACTTTCCTAGTAAAGGAAAACAGCAAACCTGTTTTCATCAGTTAAAGCATTAGCTAATCATGTGATAGATTAAAATTAAGCCCCATCACCACCACCTCCATCACTAAAGCAAAGTTCAGTAAGATTTTCAATGAGCACATTAGGATTTTTACTTCAAACTCACCAGAGTTTTTGCTGCCATAATCTCTCTTCACCTGCTAAAATTCACAAGGTTTAGGAGATGAGATTTAAACTAATTCAAGGTTTATTCTTTAGTCTACCCTACATATTTCCTATTCAAGACTCAATCATTCCTTATATTCAAAAATTAATCAGGAAATATAGATAAGGAACATAAAACAGAAAAAAAACCCACCCTAAATCTAATCACACAAAATTAAGTACTCCCATCATTTTGTACACACATATCATTTTGTATAAACTCTTTCAGGTTTTTCCCCATGATTTTATATTGATATACTATTGGCATCACAACACACTCTGTTGTATAGTCTGTATTTGTTACCAAATATTTCTATTAATCTTTTTCTATCCAGAAGCTTGTAATTACATTTTCATTTCACAGGGCTGTATAATAGCCTTAATATTCCATAATTCTGATAAGCAGACACCTATTCTGGATCTTAAGTTGTTTTCAAATTTATAGAAGTATTTACAAATAACCATTTTATTGGTTTTAACCAGATATTAAAATTATTTACATGAAATTTTATCTTTAGCATATACATATTTTATATTTGTATATTGTTCTAGCTTTTCTTTCATTTTCATTAATTATTGACATCTTATTATTTATATATTTTAATATACTGTCTCCAAAATAACAAATCTGAATAATCCACTGATCTGTTAGTCATTTTAAGAACAATGGTGTTACAGGAAAATACTTTATGTATTTTGTGCTTTCTTCTCATTTCATCACAATGGACATTAAAATATATGTGTAAATAAGTGTCTAAGTTGAATAAAGTTAGTGGCATTCCTGTTTCATCAAGAAAGTGAAACTGGCATTTTTATTTTATGAGCATAGTTTGTTGCCACTGTCAGGACTTTACCCACCATTGCTTTTGGACCATCACCACAAATGTTAGCATAGTGAAAAAAGGCAACTCATGCCTTGAAATTATTATGAAATAGTTTGCACTTTGGGTCTTCCCAAAAGAAATTGAGTCATCTATCAGCTAGCACCTTTATCTACGACTGACCTAATGAGACTGATTTTGTAATTTTGCCCTTTAGTCTTAGAAGCATTCTCTCAACAAGCGCCTATTGAGCACATCTCTAGCCTGTGAGTGAGTGAGTGAAAGTCTCTTAGTTGTGTCTGACTCTTTACGACCCCGTGGTCTGTAGCCCACCAGGCTCCTCTGTCCATGGAGTTCTCCAGGCAAGAATACTGGAGTGGGTTGCCATTCCCTTCTCCAGGGGATCTTGCTGATTCAGGAATTGAACCCAGGTCTCCTGCATTACAGGTGAACTCTTGCCATCTGAACCACCAGGGAAGTCTTTCTAGTCTGTGGAGCCACATTAATGAATACAACTGCGAGTCAGACTCACTGATGTCTTATAAAGTGCATCAATAGTCATCAGATGTGAAAATATTGAAGAAATGTTGAATAGAAACTGATTGTTGCATAATTTTGTAAGATACTAGAAGATGTGATTTACCACACATGGATTTCTATGGACGCTTCAATTTTAAGTGACGCTTAAAGAAAAAACTTGGTATTTGGCTTATTACTGATACCTTTTTAAACAGGTGAATGATTATCTCTAGTGAAAACTCTTTTTAAATAGACCTTTCAACTTTTGAGCTTACCTTAAAAGTTGCTTACTAAATTACCTACTTAGAAATATCTAATAATATATATTATGGTGCTGCCTATGTTTTGGAGAGCTGATATCACTGAAACTTTGTCAGCTAATATAAAACAAAAATGGCTTTGACCTGGTGCTATCGAAAATTTCAGGAAACGGAACTTAATAAGTAGATTGCAGTGTATTCTCATGAGTCCCTGCCTATGTGTGTGCTCAGTCACTTCAGTCATGTCTGATTCTTTGTGACCCTATGAAATGTAGCTGATCAGGCTCCTCTGTCCTTGGGATTCTTCAGGCAAGAATACTGGAGGGGGTTGTCATGCTCTCCTCCAGGAGAATCCTCCCAACCCGGGGATTGATCCCGTGTCTCCTGCCTCTTCTCTATCCCAGGCAGCTCTTTACCCACTGAGCCAGCTGGGAAGCCCTATGAGTTCCTAGCATGTAATTTCTCAATATACCTGTAAAACACCTGTTTGGCAGGGAAAAGAGCACAGATGAAAATTACACAATTAAGTGAATTAAAATTAAGGCTCACAACCAACCGAATTCTAAAATCTGTGAAGATTTATCAATACATGAAAAACAATTAGAGACACATCAAGGAAGATCATTGGTGACTTGTAGATGTTACACTGTGTTTATCAGGTAAGGATGGGTTGCCTGGTAGTAGATGAGAAGGCTTCAGCCTTTCCAACAGATTACTGCTTGCAGGTTTATAGATGCCTTATTTTACCAACTATAAAACTTGGGAAACTAGAAATAAATTATACTTTTCATCCTTATCAGTTCATACCTTTCCATAAACTTTCTGAGACTTCTTTAATCATATTCAGTCTGTTGGGATGCTGAGTAGAGGCTGTGGGCCATGGTTTTATTTTAGGAGTTATAGTTCCACCACCTAAGATTTATAGGCAAAAACAAAATCAGGAGGAGCCAAGAGCAATATATTTTCAAATTAAGATATCTAAATGGCAGGCCTTACTGAAGCACCCAAGTCTAGGGAGAGTTGTCCAGTATAAAGGTACTAAAGATGTCAGGCTTTGTGTTAAGAGATGTATTTATCCTTCTCAGGGTGTAGACTGGAGAGCAGGATGCTTCAAGCTTCCAGATGAATAGTGGCAATAGCAAAGGAATAGTCCCTTATTTTTTTCCTTGGCAAATATTAGGTCTATTTGGATATATATTTTATAAGATAAGTAACCAGAAAATAATATGAAAAATCCAAAATGTGAAATATATTTTGAAAAAATAAAAGTAATTATTATAGAACAGTAGGAAAGCTTCCCACAATTAATCAAATAAAGGAAAAATATTTAGAGAGATTAATATTCTTTAAAAAGTACAAGAAAACATCAACTCAATGAAATGAAAGGGAAAGATCATAAAGCAACATCTAGAAGAATGATAGAAGACCAAGGATTCATAACATCATATTGAAGTATAAGCACTTAAATGAAAACAGATAAAATGCACTTGAAAATGTAATAATAAATTCATAATTCATTCACTTAGGAAACTAGAAAGAAAGCACTAAGGAAAACTGCAAAAATTATTGTCAGGACACCTAAAATGTCAAGTATAAGGCCTGTAATCTAACCTTTCCAAGAATAGATGATTGGCATTGAGGAGAAAGGGGAAAAAAATGAGTATTAACTCACTTGCATGAAGGAAATAATAAAATTTAGAAGGCAACTTCCTGATTTGACAAACTTCCTGGCTAGCTGTTCTCAAAGTCCTTATTAATTCTAGAAAAATTAGTGAAAAGGCAACCATTCATTATATGTTGAATTATAATGATAAAGGAAAACTAATCAACATATACTCATACAAAAACTACCAAGTTACTTAAAAAAAAAAACAGAAAAATCATGTCAGATAATATTCAGACTTTATCTTTGAAAAGCTAAATGCCAGGAAAATGTTGATAAATGTTTAGAAATTTTAAAATGATACTATGTTAATTTGTCACCCAGTAAATCTGATTTCCAACACAATATTGGATATAGAAAATGATCTCAACTTGTTTTCTCGTCAGTCACAGAGGAAGAAAGACCAAATTGTCAATATAATATATGTGCCAAAAATATTGTTGCCTGGTCCAAGAACTTGACCTTTTTGGTTGCTATGGCAAATACATTTTGATTTTCCAGGTGGCTGCCTCAGAATTTGTAATTCTGACGATATTCAAATTTCAGATTATTTTACTATCCTCGTTCACTTGGATTCTATTCTTCCCAAACAAAATTTTGTTTGAATATTGGCTGCCAAAATTAGATACCTACAAAGAGAGAATTTTCTAGCAGGAAAACTTGTATTCAGTTTTCCTTTGAAGTTGTTATTTTTAAATTCTTGAATATGGATAATTTAACATTGGTTTATATGTCAATCTAGGATTTTTTTAAAATTTTATTTACTTTTTTCCATTTATTTTTATTAGTTGGAGGCTAATTACTTTATTTTTTTTTTTTTTTATTGGGCATTTGGATATTTGCTTTTATATTCTTCTCTCCCCTTTTTTCCTACTGGTTCACCTGTCTTTTTTTTTTTTTTTTTTATTAGTTGGAGGCTAATTACTTTAAAATATTGTAGTGGTTTTCGTCATACATTGACATGAATCAGCCATGGATATTTTTAAAATAGAGACACTATTACTTTGTGAGAAATTTTTGTGTTTCAAACTTAGGGCAAATTTTTGCACTATATAATGTTTACTAATGTTTATAAGGCTTCCATGGACCTAAATAACTAGTTGATTTTATTTTTCTTATTTAAAATTCTGCTTTGGATGTTAGGTTTCAAACATTCATTTCCTTAATATCATAGTAACTTCAGTAGAATTCTATTTTTATTCATGTTTTATGTGAGATAATTGAGCCTCCAAAAAGATAGGAAATTTGACAGTATTCAGTTTATTGTCTTGAAAACCTTCTTAATTAGCATATTTTATAGACCTTTGTGCAATATAGAGACAATAAAAATTCATTTTCATATAAATTCCACCACCACCTTTAAAATTCTGTTTTGGTAAATTAAAATTCACTGTATTCATTCTAATTCCTGGCATTTGCCTACAAAGCAAACAATATAAACATGTTATAAAGTTTTTAAAAATGTTATAACTTGAAGCAGAAATATAGAAGTTCCTGAAACCTGATGTGCAATAAAATCTCATGAATCCTAAATTATTCTGGCAGTGCTTTTATTGCATCAACTTCTCCTAGTTATTCTCAATGAATAACTTTGAAAGTATTAAAAAGTTGCAGTTTTCTTACAAGTATCATCATGAAATGTCTTACTGTGTTTTAAAAGCATGATAAGCTCAGATTTCTTTTTTTTTTAAATTGCAGTCAGTCAGTTTACAAAGTTGTGTTAATTACTGCTGTATAGCAAAGTGATTCCTATATATATATGGCTTCTCTGGTGGCTCAGAGAGTAAGGAATCTGCCTGCAATGTGGGAGACCTCGGTTTGATCCCTGGGTTGGGAAGATCCCCTGGAGAAAGGAATGGCTACCCATTCCAGTATTCTTGCCTGGAGAAATCTATGGACAAAGGAGCCTGGGGCCTGGCAGGCTACAGTCCATGGGGTTGCAAAGAGTCAGACATGACTGAGCGTCTAACACACACACACACACACATACATATACACTTTGTTATTTCCTTTTATATTTATCCATTATATATGTATATGAAAGCTTACATCTGCTAACCCCAAACTTCCAGTCTCTCCCTCACTGAGTCCCCTCCCTCTTGGCACAGAAGCAGTCTGTTCTCTGTGTCCATGATTCTGTTTCATAGATAGGTGTCATATTTTAGATTCCACATATAAATAATATCATATGGTATTTGTCTTTTTCTGACTTGCCTTACTTAGTACAATAATCTCTAGTTGCAAGCTCAGATTTCTCACTTGGCAGTACAGCTCATTTTAGGCCTATGGCAACAGTGAAAAGGATACACTAGGAAATCTGAAAGAAGCATTTTGAAAATGCCAGATCCTTGTTGAGGGGTCAACGTCCAGGAATGAAATACTCTGGTTATTGTATGTGGACTCTGGGTAATTGCTCCTTTTTTGGCCAATAGAGCTCAGGTTTGCTGCTAAGGTTGCTTTCTGTATTTCTATGATAGATACGTGATGAACCTGTGTATATTTAACTAGAGAATGAGTGATGCTAGTTATACCTTGGCTAGAGGTGCATACTTGGAGAAGGCAATGGCACCCCACTCCAGTACTCTTGCCTGGAAAATCCCATGGACGGGGAGCCTGGTAGGCTGCAGTCCATGGGGTTGCTGAGTCAGACACGACTGAGCAATTTCACTTTCACTTTTCATTTTCATGCATTGGAGAAGGCAATGGCAGCCCACTCCAGTACTCTTGCCTAGAGAATCCCAGGGGTGGGGGAGTCTGGTGGGCTGCAGTCTATGGGGTCACACAGAAAAAGACACAACTGAAACGACTTAGCAGCAGCAGAAGCAGACGTGCATACTATTAAAATTCTTTGTGTCACGTGTTGGAGGATGTAGTTACTAGAACTGCCATATTTTATTTGGATAGAAGAAAATAGAACTAAATTTGGATACACATCAGAAACAAATGTTTTCTGAAATTTAAGCTTTGCCTAAATCAAAGAGGTGAACTGGCTATTGTATTTCTGTAAATATTTGAAATAAAGGAATTTCTGTGGGGGACTGCTGAAGTCAGAAAAAAAATGTTCTGTCATATATAATAGTTTTCTGATATGAGTTATATTTCTTTTATGTAGGGAATAGAATGGAATTGCTTACTGTGTGCATGTGCAAGGACTCCTTGGTGAAAAGCATAATGGAAATATGGAAATGGAAAATAAAATTACCCTTTTTCATTTTGAGACAAAATTGCATGTACCAGTTATTTATAGCTAAATGACAAATTATCCCAAAGTGACTTAAAAATGTAACATAATAAATGTTTATGGTTATGTTCAGATCCTCATAAATTTTGAGGATCTGAAGTATCTTTGTTGGGTAGTTCTTGAAATGGGTTGGGTCTGTTTCTAAGAGATATTCCTCAGGACTGTAGTCTTCTGAAGGATGGACTGGGTCCGGGAGATCCACTACAAAGTTTGTTCATTTATCTGGCTGGCGAGTTAATGTTGATTGTTGGTGAGAGGTCTTAGCTCCTCTGAAAGTGGACCTCTGTACAGGGATGCTTCCACACCCAAGTGACATGTTGAATGGCTTCTCCAAAAGAAAGTGATACAATGAAGGAAGAAATTCTCATGCATTTTTTGCCTTAACCTCAGAAGTCATATAGTATAACATCTAAAATATTTAATTGGCCACAATCAGTATTGTTCATTGTGAGAGGGGGCTACAGAGATATATAGAGTAAGTCCCCTATCTATGAATGAGTTCTGTTCAGAGAGTGCATTTGTAAGTCCAATTTGTTCATAAGTCCAACAGCGTTAGCCTAGGAATCCAACTAACACAGTTGGCTATAGAGTACTATACTGTAATAGGTTTATAATACTTTTCACATAATTAATACATGCAAAAATAAACATTTTAAAACTTACAGTGTGGCACCTTGAAAAGCACAGTAGTACAGTACAACAACTAACATATACAGAGACTGGCATTGAATGAGCTGACAAGAAGAATTACTGACTGAAGGAGGTAGAGAAAGTGGGAGATGGTAGAGCTAAAGGATCCTCAGCAGTAGAAGACAGAACAAGCTGTAATTTCCCCCAAACCTGACACTGATGCAATTTGTGCTCACATCTTTGAAAGTTTGCAACTTGAAGGTTTGTATGTAGGGGACTTACTGTAAAGGATATGAGAATTACTGGACGATGATTAGATCAGTTCATCTTTTTCTTAATGGTTCATGACTTCATGCCCACCCCTTTACAAAAAATCTCTCTCTTCTCTCCAAAGTCTCTCCAAGTTCTATTCCATTTCTAACATCAGCTCAGATACAGGATTTTGTCTTTAAATAAGATTCAAGTGGGGGTGAGATATCTCAGGTCTGGTGCCTAGAATGTAAGTCTTTTTGATCTGAAAACATGTTATCTAAAATCATGTTATTTTTCCCACTCCACCTCACATCTCCCAATTACATTCAATATACAACAATGGGATAGAAATAGAATTACTAGCATAGAACTTCTAATTATTACAGGGGGAAAATGGGGAAACACAGGCAGTCACTCTTCCACAATATTTCTGAAATCCAAAATGACGCATATCACCAGTTCCTAGGTTAGGGTGCTAAGGCTGAAAACTAGGTACTACGGCTCTTGTAACTGTCCTCTGAGTAATTTCTCCTTTTTCATGAAATATTACTCTGGTGTGCTACCGAATGACTTTCTCCACCATGCTTTGAATGTTCAGCAGCCTTTGTCTTTTCTTCTCCTTTTAAAATTGCAATATAATTGGTGTATAACATTGTATAAATTTGTCATATAACATGTTGATTTGATGCCATTATATATAGCAATCTGATTACTATGACAGCATCAGGTAACATCTTTATCACATCATATAACTTAGGGTAATACTCTCAGGTTTCATCCATCTGACTGCAAATGGATTTTCTTCTTTCTCATAACTGAGTAATAGTCCATTGTGTACCTATGGAATAGGTACACTTGTTTTATTCATTCATCTGTTGACAGACATTTAGGCTTGTTTCCGTATCTTGGTTATGATAAATATTGCTGCAATAAACACGGAAGTGCAGATGTCTTTTCAATATCCTGTTTTCATTTCCATTGGATATATATACAGAAGAGGGATTTCCAGGTCATATGGTGGTTCTATTTTTAATTTTTTGTGAAACTTCCATACACTTTGTAAAACTCTTGGAAGGAAATATACAGATGAAGCTCCTTGACACTAGTCTTGGTGATGATTTTTTTGGATATGACATTTTAAAAAAAGGAAACAAAAGCAAAAATCAGAGTGGGCCTACAATAAACTAACAGGCTTCTGTATAGCAACAAAACAAAATGAATAAATCAATAAGCAAAAAACTCACAATCAACAAAATATAAAAGAAACCTATAGAATGGGAGAAAATATTTGCAACCATATACTGAATAAAAGTGAATATTTAAAGAACTTACTCAACTCAATAACAAAAGAATGATTTGATTAAAAATTAGCAGAGGAACTAAATGGACATTTTTTCCAAAGAAGGAACTCAAATGGCCAACAGGTACATGAAAATATGCTCAGCATTACTAATCATCAGGGAAATACAATTCAAAACCACAGTGAATTATCACTCACACACAATAGAATGGTTATCAAGAAGAAAAGCTATATCAGGTGTTGGCAGGATGTGGAGAAAAGAAAACTTCTGTGCAATGTTAGTGGATCTTTGTTCATCTTGTTTAGTCATTGTCTCTTTTAATTAAAACTGGCAGTATATTGCAGTCCTCAAGATTTTCCTGGATTTCCCATGAATGATATTGGGTCAAATTCACTAAAGAAAAACCACATTTGCAAATTGCTTTGAGATAAATACTTTCCTATTTGTGCCTCTCCTTAAGCTGCTGAGAAATACTGCCTTGTATTCTTATATGCTGTTTTCTTTATTTGCTGTATCAATTCTCTGAAGTGCTGCCCTTGATATGTCTGAGGTTTTAACAAAGGATTTTGCAATCACATCACTGGTTTTATTATTAGACCATTTTATAGACTGAAATATAATGATATACCACATAGTTAGTAACCTGCAAAGATGTCCTTGTCCTAATCTCTAAAACCTGTGAATATGTTACCTTCCATGGCAAAAGGGAATTTGCAGATTTGACTAAGTAAAAGGTGGCCTTGATATAGGGAGATTATCCTGGGTATTCTAGGTGGGTCCAATGTAATTACAAGGGTCCTCATAAGATATCCAGAAGAGTCAGAGTCAGAAAAAAGAGTTGTGATGACATAACCAGAGGTCAGAGTAATGTGGCCATGAGCCAAAGACAATGGACAGTTTTCAGTGCTGAAAAATTTAAGGAACAGATTTTCCCCTAGAGCAACTAGAAGAAATGCTGCTCTGATGATATCTTTATGTCAGCTGTCTAAGAACCAGTTTGGACTTCTGACCACCAACTTTTAAGAAACTAAATTTGTATTATTCATAGCCTTTATGTTTGTGGTAATTTGTTGCAGCAGAAATAGGAAACTAATACAACTGTGTTTTCCTGAGTATTCTTTGGATTTGGTTTTGCCCAGAAGACATTGCTTTCTTTCAACATGTTTTGTCACCTGGAAAGGCTGGGGATTTTCAAATCCAGAAGGTTGTTGCTCTCATATGAT
Source organism: Odocoileus virginianus (assembly GCF_023699985.2). Taxonomy (NCBI): domain Eukaryota; kingdom Metazoa; phylum Chordata; class Mammalia; order Artiodactyla; family Cervidae; genus Odocoileus; species Odocoileus virginianus. Next base: position 15,024,548 of record NC_069698.1, read on the forward strand.
CAGTGATTTTGTTTTAAATGATTTTCTTGCATTTTTCTGTATGCATTAAGAGACTAGATGACACATTCAACATACTGATTGGAAATATCCTTATCTAGATATGACAATATATGAAGTATTTTATCTCCTTTTCAAATTATAATAGATACATTTTCTGCCACTACACAATCATCTTCTTTCTCTTGTTTTTCTGCTAATTATTCTGAATAGATCACAGAGACTTATGTAAATACTTTTCTGGTCAAAACATTGGGACTAAGTATATGCTATAACTTTATATTTTGTAAGACCTATGAGATAATAAATAATTCAAACTAATTGTTTGTTGTATTTAATTTCAAAATTAAATTTTTCAGATTAAAAAAATGAGAATTCTAATGATAAATATGTGGCCAATTCATATAATAAGGATGTTATTTTGTCATTAGTTAATCAAATATTTATTTATATTTATTTTGCTACAGGTAATGAAAATTTTATTTAGTAATTTAAATGATATTTATCTTCAATACTATATTGAGTTATATATACAGTGCAATATACATACACAATAAAATTTTCAAGTATATGACTACATCATATTTTGATTTGCACAGTAATGGTATTTGCAGTATTTCTTAGCAAAACATAATGTGCTATTCTGTAAAGCTTTGACATGCAATTTTATCTTATTCATTTGACTATATGAATGTCTCAGTGCTGGTTTATTATGCCATAATAGTTTAGCAAAAAGAATCCTGGGGTTATATTCCTGCTTGGAAAATTAATGATATTAAATAAACAGTTTCAACATAATATATGATTTTTCCTAAAATGATACATTTGAATTAGTAGAAATGAAGCTTTTCTTAAAATCTCTGTACATCCTCTATTTTTCTAGGAAAATTTCTGCTAGTTCTTTTCTTCTGCTATGTTTCTTATACAATTCATGTCGCCAATGATAGACTATTTAAAAAGAAAAACTTATAAATTACACTTTTTCCTCAGATAATTCTTAATTGGACATGTACACAATGGAGCATGGTTATTTTATTGGTTGATGTTACATATATTTACACTCATCAAACATCTCCCTGATACAGTTTTTATATTCCCCAAAAACCAACTTGCTACAGAAAATCTCACCTGCTAGCTTGATATTCTGTTCCCATTTCCTGCTCTAATCATCACTCTAAAGTGGTTATTTTGTCTCTGAATACATGAATTGAGAAACAAAGATGATATTTATATTGCTAACACATCCCGCCACTAGCAGCAAGTGTGCTTTCCTGAATTAGCTGGTCATGGAGGAGTCAGGTCATGAATGAATGTAATACAGCCTAGGTAAATTTACTGTAACAGTTATGAAGTATTGACCAAAAATTGCTGAGTCGCATGGACACCAGAGCAGGGAAAGCATAAACATCAAGAGGTCAAGATGAGGACGCTGAGAGCTTCAGGTTGGATGTAGGAATGCTAGAAGGCAAGTGAGAGAACACTGAAAACAAACTTGGCCTATTTCAAAATTTTGCCTGCAGTTATAAAACACCTCTGTAAATATCTCCATTACTGACTTGTATCTGCAACATATGTCATTTTGTCACATCATCATGATAGTCTACATCATTTTTGCTTGTGAAACCTGATTGCTGCCAACTACCCATTCTCATGCTCTTTAAAAATCTTCATGTATTTCCTTTGTCGTGTCTGATTTTCTTCTGTTTCCTTCACTTTAAAGCCTTAACATTTAACTTTATAATTTTATTTTTATTCTTTTTCCAGCTATCAGCCCTCATTTCTTCCTGTGATGAACCCAATTAAAATTAAATACCTTTTGACACCTGTGATTTCTCCCTATTTGAAAACAAGAAAAAAATAATTTAAAAGTAAATACAAATTTCCTAGAGTAGTACAAATACCAGTGATTAATGGAAAGACCCACGAATGCAGTATGTCAAGTACAAAATAATTGAATATATGACTAAAAAACTTAAATTTACATTATTTGTATCTCAACATGTTTATTTTCTAGCTAACTCAAATGCTAATTCAGATATGAAAATTCCATCATAATGAACCAGCCATATGGTGATAACCCAAATCTGAGTATCATTTTATCAAATCATACTATTCTAGGTCTTTTCGTTTTAGAATACAGAAAACTAAAAAGAAGAAAATAATTATATCTGATTCTCAAAACATATTTCTTCTGTTTTATTTTTATTTAAAGAAATATCAAGTAAAATGTTTTTTTCTCTTTATCAGTAAGAGTTAATTTTAAGTAGGACTCAGAATGCAAGGAGAAGATAGTTTATAAATGTCACTACACAATTTCTCATAACTGAAGTCTATGAGTCATCCTTGACTTTTTTCCCCTCATCTCTACGTTCAAACCCTAAGTCCTTTTGCATTACTTCTGAAATATGTTTTAAAAATATCCATTGACATCCATTTTTAGTACCACAATCATAGGTCAAACTGTCATCTCATCTTTGATGTACTGGAGAAGTCTTTTAGCTTTGTTTGTTTTTGTTTTTTCCATGTTTGCTTTTTCTCCAACCTCCTAATTCATTTAGGCATCTTAACATTTCTTGGGCAATCTCGTGAAGTCTATGGGACATTTTCCAGAATAAATGTTTCTAAAATAAAATATTTTGAATTGCAGATAAAATAATTACAGTTGACCCTGGAGCAACAGTGGGGTTACGGGAACCACCCCTCTATTTAGTGGCAAATTCATCTCTAAAAGATGTTCCATATCTGTGGATTAAACCAATCAAGGATCCTGTAGTACTTTACTATGTAGTTATTGAAAAAAAAAATCCCACATATAAGTGGTCGACTTTACAGTTAAATCTCCCATGAATATTTGTAAATTATAAATCAATCCATGTCATAATTTTACTCAGTGAATTATCATTTAGCTAAAATCTAAAAAGTGCTATTTATCATGACCAAAAAGATTCAACTGACCTACTTCTCCAATGTATACCAACTTGTCCCTTATTTACCAGTCTTTAGGGAGATATTTTTTATTTTCTATCAATACTCAAATTCTTTCTGTCCTCAAGGTGTTTGAACTTGATATTCCTCACATCCGTCTCACATGTCACTTTAAATCCTCCATCAGTCAGTTCTCTTTTTTATTTTACCCTTTTATCTGACAAAATAACATTGTAAAAAATGTTGATTATAAACTTATTGATCAAATTAGTAACAGTAAATTAAAAAAAATGGCCATTGCTTTCAAAGGCTCCTAGTTGAAAAGTTCATTCCAAGGATAGTTAGATCTTTTTAGTGATGTTTTCTCTGTGTGAAAATGTTGACATTTTCCATACCATGTGTCTTGCCTTGAATTTGGACATGATAAAAATGCAGTAGATTTTATTACTGACAGATTGAAGTGGTAGGGAATAGAGTTTTTATTAATTTTTAAATTGCTTTGTCTATACTCCTAAAAGATATAAAAAAATAAGCATGGCCATTTTTAAGCTATATATGGGAAAATCCCAAAACTTAAATATTAAAACAAATTGCTTTCTAGTGGAATGAACTATATAAAAAATAAGATTATGTTTTCACATATATTATTTTTGAAATTAATGATTCATGAAAATATATTGCTTAGTTGGCTAAGCTCAGTAGTATGTATGTATATGTTCCTGTATCAATGACAGGAAAAAGAAAAAGTTAAACCACAAATGGCCTGAAAATTATTGAAGGATAGCTCAAAAGAGTGGGTTAAGTTGGACAAGATATACTTATGAAAAGAGTCAACTGAGACAAAGTGCTGTAACATTTGTCAAACTAGTGAGGGAAGAACATCAAATCACACTTTTAAGTGTGACCCTTGGAGAAGGCAATGGCACCCCACTCCAGTGCTCTTGCCTGGAAAATCCCATGGACGGAGGAGCCTGGTGGGCTGCAGTCTATGGGGTCGCCAAGAGTCAGACATGACTGAGCGACTTCACTTTCACTTTTCACTTTTGTACATTGGAGAAGGAAATGGCAACCCACTCCAGTGTTCTTGCCTGGAGAACCCCAGGGATGGGGTCGCACAGAGTCTGACACGACTGAAGTGACTTAGCAGCAGCAGCAGCAGTAGGCTCAGAACTCATGCCTAGTAATGCCATTTTTGTTTTGAAGTGGTTCATTGAAGTTTAGTCTGACATTTAAAACATTGGGCATAATATGAGGTCCAACCAATCCACCCTAAAGGAAATCAGTCTTGAATATTCATTGGAAGGACCGATCCTGAAGCTGAAACTCCAATCCTTTGACCACCTGATTTGAAGAACTGACTCATTGGAAAAGACCCTGATGCTGGGAAAGATTGAAGGCAGGAGGAGAAGGGGACGACAGAGGATGAGATGGTTGGATGGCATCACTGACTCGATGGATATGAGTTCGAGCAAGCTCCAGGAGTTGGTGATGGACAGGGAAGCCTGGTGTGCTGCAGTCCATGAGTTCACTAAGAGTTGGACATAACTGAGTGACAGAACTGAGCTCAACTAAAACATTGGGCATAATATGATTGGGAATACAAATGGTTGTGAATTTCCTTTCATATAATTAAAACAGAAATTTGCTAAGCTATTTTCATCTAAAATGATGAAATTCTGCCAATATTGAACAAGTTCCTTTGTGATTTGATTGCATCTGACTTGGAGATTAAACAGAAAATTTCTCACCTTTACTTACAAATACTGTTGAATAGGAAAGTCAACACTGTACCTGAAATAACCTGCAACTTATAGAGTGTATCCAGATATACTTGCTAATTTATCTCTTCCGAAAGAGCATATGTGCTCCAGTAAAACTAACACAAGTTTTCATCACATGTATTTTATACATGCACCTGATTAAGGGAGAAACATTCTGTTTCACGTAAGTTTAAATCACTATGAATCCCTTTTAGAAGAAAATAAATAAATGCTTTAAAATTCTCAATTATTTTGCTATTTTGCCAATATAAGTAAAATAAGTGTGAATTAGCACAATGATGTGAGTAGCAGAGACTTTGGGAATAATGAAACATAAGATATGATCAATAATTTAATTCCCTTGAAAGCTTTATGAATGTGTATAGTTCAACATATTCTTGTTTTCATTGGCCAGTTTTAGTCATTTAGATGTGTAGAAAATATCTTTGCTAAATGGATATTGGGAAGAATATTCAACAAAATGTAGACTCTATTTTATGTATGTGTTAAATTGGGGATAAGTAGAAGAAGGTTATGGTCATAGAATATGACCTTTCTCCCGTTATTAAAAACAAAGCTGATAATCATAATTCAAAGATTTTGAAAACCAGTGAAACATTTCAGAGCTGTATCTGTGCACTACCAAATAGATTTTAAAATTCGTTAGCATGTGTTTAAAATGAGGTCATTATTGGAAATATCTCATATATGCTGTATTATCATGCTACCACTTTATTTTATGGTTATATCCCTCAGATTCTAAAAGTGCCTGGTCTCACACAATTTGTTGTCCTCTCTCCAAAAAAAAAAAAAAAAAAAAAAAATCAAAACAAAACAAGAACAAAAAAAATAAATACTTCTTGCCTGGGTGATGACATCAACTATGACAATATTATTATTATAGACTCATTTAAATATAATTGCATTTGAGCTGGTTAGCTTGACCACTTTATGATTCCTATGTATTGCAGTCCTTTCCTGATTTTTTAAATTTTATTTTCTGGTACTTGATTACATTTTCAATAAAAGGGACATATTTTTGTTAGCTGTTCAAGAAGAAAATATGAACATTTTTTTTTTCCTACATCAAGTTGCTGACTGTTGCTTTCTTAAAATGAACCAGGTAACAGATCCTGATAAGGCCTCTCCAGTGTAGGGTGGTCCGTCATGACAGTAGGGTCAAGGTCTCGCAAACTTTTCACCACCATTTCCTGTTATGTCTGTAAAATGTTTGTTCCCAGGACATATCATTTAGGAGATAATAATACAAATTGTTTCTAAAGGCTTATGGCTATGACTCATCTGTGCTTCATGATCTAGTGTCCTTACCTGCTGTAGTCTACCTGTCATGTTTATGTATCCAGTTTAGGGCTATTGGGCATAATTATTATTTTATACTCTTAATGTTGATCTTAACAATGATGGGAGGGCCATGAATACCCATTTAAAGTAGGAAAGAAGTTGTTTCTGTTGACGATGCTAGTGCTTGAGTTTGGAAGATGTTTGCCACAGGTGGGAAATATCTCAATACCAATAGAGCTGATGCATGGAAATTCAATGTGCTAAATCTTTGCTTTTCATTTCATTTTGTTTCTATTCATATGGATTTTTTTTTTTAACTTTGTGAATGAAGTATATGCCCATGAGAACTTATGTCAAGAGCAAACTTTGGGATAGTAAACACTTGTTTAGAATCACACTTCTCTTCAATTTTGACGTAATGACTGAATCTAATTTGTGAGACTCTACTTACTTTTCCCTTAGGGTGGATTTCTTTATAGGAGGCGCCTCATATCTTCTTGCCCAGGCAGGTTTGACTTCTAGGATGTGCACAATGTGGTTTCAAACTCGAATCCCTGCTGCTTTGATCTAAACCAGCCAAATCTCTTGACCATGACATGGAAGAAGATGTAAAAAAATACTTTGAAAACCAGAAAGTGTGGGGTATATACTGTTGAATGCTGCAATATTCACACAAAAAAACATGCGACATCTTTCTTTTTACATTTTATAACCGGACTCAATATTCCCAGGTCACTCCACTTTAAAGATTCTCTACTTAAATATAGATTTCTTTTAGCACTTATTGCTCTACTGAATGAAAAGAGGAAAGGGGAAAAACACCATAGCAACAGCATTTTTGATAGATAGACATTTTGTGTGGAAAAATAGTAATTTACAAAAGTTGAAAGTTATTCTGATTTAAATTTCCCTAATAAATTAAGTAAGTTTTGAAATGTTAAAAAAAGATAGCTTAATATATTGACATGTATATGTGTATAGGTTTGTCTTTGTTAAAAGCAACGGCACTGTTTTTCAACAGAATATCAGCAGAAAGAGTAGACAGATAATATCATAGAAAGAAAATTTTCTAAATGTTAAATAGAAGTTATGTTCAGTACTATTCTCTCATTGAATGTGTGTATTTTTTTTGAAAAAATAAGTGAACTGTAGCTGATAATATTATCACTGGAACAGCAGTTGAAAAATAGGAAAATGTTAAGGTACCGTCATGTCATTTACACTTGTACGTCTATTCTGTTTTTTTTGGAATACACTTGCTTCGGTAATTATCAACTACATTTAGCTCCTCATAAACTAAGCATTTCTTTTGGGTTTCTTCAGTGTAATCTTGTTTTCTTTATTTATTTGGATATACAATACAAATTACAAAGTCAAAATAAACTAAGTTCACCCATTGTATGTTTCTCATTTCCTTAGGATGTGAAATTTACATCCAACTGATAGATTTTCATTTTTGTAATAACTATATAACAATTGATTCTCCATCCACTATTAATAACATTAAATTTTTTTACCTTTTATTTGCCAAGGGTAAATGCAATAGTAACTTTTCACCATACCTACTTACTTTTTAATATTAAAATTCACATTTTCTGACAAGCATTAACTTAATTATTGGCAAAGTGTAAGATAGCATATTGCTTATTTGCAGTACTAGTTTTCATGTTTAAAATAACATTATGAAATATTTTCCCTTTATGATACTTCAAGTTAGTAGCTTTTAAAGCAAAAGTGAAAGTGAAGGTCGCTCAGTCATGTCCAACTCTTTGTGACTCCATGGACTACACAGTCCATGGAATTCTCCAGGCCAGAATACTGGAATGGGTAGCCTTTCCCTTCTCTAGGGGATCTTCCCAACTCAGGGATCGAACCAAGGTCTCCCATGTTGCAGGTGGTTTCTTTACCAGCTGAGCCAGTAGGTTTTAAACACTGAGATTTTAAGAAGGCTAATTTCTGAATGGCCTTGCATTCCCATTTCTTTAAGAATTGTTTATAGTTTGTTGTGATCCACACAGTCAAAGGATTTAGCATAGTCAATGAAATAGAAGTAGATGTTTTTCTGGAATTCTCTTGCTTTTCCTATGATCCAATGTCTGTTGGCAAATTGATCTCTGGTTCCTCTGCCCTTGCTAAATCTAGTTCGTACATCTGGAAGTTCCCAGTTAATGTATTGCTGAGGCCTAGTTTGAAGGATTTTGAGCATAATCTTGCTAACATGTGAAATGAGTGCAATTGTACAGTAGTTTGAACATTCTTTGGAATTGCTTTTCTTTGAGATCAGAATGAAAATGGACCTTTTCCAGTCCTGTGGCCACTAGTGAGTTTTCCAAATTTGCTGGCATATTGAGTGCAGCAGTTTAACAGGGTCGTCTCTTAAGATTTGAAATAGATCAGCTGGAATTCCTTCATCTCCCCTAGGTTTGTTTGTACTAATACCACCTAAGGCCACTTGACTTCACTCTCCAGAACGCTTATCTGGGCCATTCAGACTTTTTGTATAGTTCTGTATGTTCTTGCCACCTCTTAATCACTTCTGCTTCTGCTATGTCCTTGCCATTTCCATTTCTGTCCTTATTTTTGTGCCCATGTTTGCATGATATCTTTTAGGATATGAAATAGCTCAGCTAGAATTCCATCACCTCTACTAGTTTTGTTCATAGTGATGTTTCCTAAGGCTCTCTTGACTTAATTATCCAAGATGTCTGGCTCTAGGTGAGTGATCACACCATCATGGTTATCTGGGTCATTGAGATCTTTTTTATATGGTTCTTCTGTATACTTTTTCCACCTCTTCTTAACATCTTCTGTTTCTGTTAAGTCCATACCATTTCTGTCCTTTATTGAGCCCGTCTTTGCATGAAATGTTCCCTTGGTATCTCTAATTTTCTTGAAGAGATTGCTAATCTTTCCCATTACTGTTTTCCTCTATTTCTTTGTGTTGATCACCTAGGAAGACTTTCTTATCTCTCCTTGTTATTCTTTGGAAGTCTGCATTCAGATGGGTATATCTTGCCTTTTCTCCTTTGGCTTTTGCTTCTCTTCTTTTCTCAGCTATTTGTAAGACCTCGTCAGACAACCATTTTGCCTTTTTGCATTTCTTCTTCCTGGAGATGGTCTTAATCACCACCTCCTGTACCATATCACAAACATCTGTCCATAGTTCTTCAGGCACTCTGTCTATCAGATTTAATCCCTTGAATCTATTTGTCACTTCCACTGTATATCATAAGGGATTTGATTTAAAAGATGGTGCTGTTAAAGTGCTGCACTCAATATGCCAGCAAACTTGGAAAACTCAGGAGTGGTCACAGGAGTGAAAAAGGTCAGTTTTCATTCCAATCCCAAAGAAAGGCAATACCGGATAATGCTTGAACTACCGCACATTGCACTCATTTCACATACTAGCAAAATAATTCTCAAAAGTATCCAAGTTAAGCTTCAACAGTAAGTTAACTGAGAACTTCCAGGTGTTCAACCTGTTTTAGAAAAGGCAGAGGAACCAGAAGTCAAATTGCCAACATCCATTGGAGCATAGAAAAAGCAAGAGAGTTCCAGTAAACATCTACTTCTGCTTTATTGACTGCTAAAGCCTTTGACTGTGTGGATTACAACATACTGTGGAAAATTCTTAAAGAGATGTGTATACAAGACCACCTCCCCGCCTCCTGAGAAAACTGTATGCAGGTCAAAAAGCAACATCTAGCTAGAACTGGGTGTGAAAGAACGGACTGGTTCTAAATTGGGGAAGAAATATATCAAGGCTGTATATTGCGCCTCTGCTTGTTTAACTTAAATGCAGAGCACGTCAAGTGAAATGCTGGGTTGGATGCAGCACGAGGTGGAATCAAGATTGTGGGAGAAATATAAATAATCTCAGATATGCAGATGACACTACTCTAATTGCAGAAAATGAAGAGGAGCTAAAGAGCCTCTTGATGAAAGGAAAACAGCGGAGTGCAAAAGCTGGCTTAAAACTCAACATTCAAAAAACTAAGATCAGGCATCCGGTCCCATCACTTCATGGCAAACAGATGGGGAAACAATGGGAACAGTGACAAACTTACCTTCTTGGGCTCCAAAATCACCACATAAGATGACTTCAGCCATTAAATTAAAAGACACTTGCTCCTTGGAAAAGAAGCTATGGCCAACCTAGACAGCTTATTAAAATGCAGAGACATTACTTTGCCAACAAAGTCCGTCTAGTCAAAGCTATGGTTTTTCCAGTGGTCATGTATGGATGTGAGAGTTTGACCATACAAAACTGAGCACCGAAAAATTGATGCTTTTGTATTGTGGTGTTGGAAAAGACTCTTTACTGTCCTTTGGACTGAAAGGAGATCAAACCAGTCAATCCTAAAGGAAATCAGTCCTGAATATTCATTGGAAGAGTTGATGCTGAAGTTGAAGCTTCAATACTTTGGCTACCTGATGCAAAGAACTGACTGGGACCCTGATGCTGGGAAAGATTGAAGGCAGGATTAGAAGCGGACAACAGAGGATGAGATGGTTGGATGGTATCACCGACTTGATGGACATGAGTTTAAGCAAGCTCCTGGAGCTGGTGAAGGACAGGGGAGCCTGGCGTGCTGCAGTCCATGGGGCTGCAAAGAGTCAGACACAACTGAGTGAGTGAACTGAGCTTGCATAAAATGTTCCCTTGGTATCTCCAATTTCCTCAAAGAGATCTTTAGTCTTTCTCATTCCATTGTTTTCATCTATTTCTTTGCACTCTTCACTTAAGAAAGCATTTTTATCTCTCGCTATTCTCTGGATCTCTGCATTCATTTTGGTATAACTTTCCCTTTCTCCTTTGCCTTTTCCTTCTCTTCTTTTCTCATCTATTTGTAAGGCCGCCTAAGACCACCATTTTGCGTTCTTGCATTTCTTTTTCTTGTGGATGGTTTTGGTCACAGCTTCCTATACAGTTTTACAAATCTCCATCCATAGTTCTTCAGGCACTCTGTCTATCATACCTAGTCCCTTGAATCTATTCATCACCTCCAATGTATAATCATAAGGAATTTGATTTATGTCATACCTGAATGACCTAATGGTTTTCCCTACTTTCTTCAATTTAAGTCTGAATTTTGCAATAAGGAACTGATGACCAGAGCCACAGTCAGCTTTAGGTCTTGTTTTTGCTGACTGTAGAGTTTCTCCATCTTCAGCTGCAAAGAATATAGTCAATCTGATTTTGGTATTTAACATTTGGTGATGTTCATGTGGAGTCATCTCTTGTGTTGTTGCAAGAAGGTGTATGCTTTGACCAGTGTGTTTTCTTGAAAAATTCTGTTAGCCTTTGCCGTGCTTCATTTTTTTACTCCAAGGTCAAACTTATCTGTTCCTTCAGGTATCTCTTGACATCCTACCTTTGCATTCCAATCCATCCTTAAAGAGATGGGAATTCCAGACAATCTTATCTGTCTCTTGAGAAACCTGTATGCAGGTCAAAAAGCAAGTCAAAATCAGACATGGAACAATGGACTGGTTCAAAATTAGGAGAAGAGTATGTCAATGATGTATATTGTCACCCTGCTTATTTAATGTATATGCGGAGTATATCACATACTGCTGGGCTGTATAAATCACAAGCTGGAATCAAGATTGCTGGGAAAAATATCAATAACTCTAGATATGCAGATGATACCACTCTAATGGCAGAAAATGAAGAGGAACTAAAGAGCTTCTTGATGAGTGTGAAAGAGGAAAGTGAAATAGCTGGCTTAAAACTCAACATTCAAAAAACTAAGATCATGACATCTGGTCCCATCACTTCATGGTAAATAGAAAGGGAAAACATGGAGACAGTGACAGATTTGATTTTTGGAGGATCCAAAATCACTGTGGACAGTGACTGCAGCCATGAAATTAATTAAAAGACACTTACTCTTGGAAGGTAAGCTGTGGCTAACCTAGACAACAAATTAAAAAACAGAGACATCACCTTGCCGACAAAAGTCCATATAGTCAAAGCTATGGTTTTATCAGTAGTCATATACAGATGTGAGAGTTGGACCATAAAGAAGGCTGAGCACAGAAGAATTGATTCTTTCAAATATTGGTGCTAAAGAAGACTCTTGAGAGTCATTTGGACTGCAAGGAGATCAAACCAGTCAGTCCTAAAGGAAATCAACCTTGAGTATTTATTGGAAGGACTGATGCTCAAGCTGAAGCCCCAATATTTTGGCCACCTGATGCAAAGTGCTGACTCACTGAAATATACCCTGAAGCTAGGAAAGATTGAAGGCAAAAGGAGAGGAGGACAACCCAGGATGAGAGAGTTAGAGAGCATCACTGAGTCAATGGACATGTGTTTTAGCAAACTCAGGAAGATGATGAAGAACAGGCATGGCATGCCGGAGTACATGATTTCACAAAGAGTCAGACATGATTAGTGACTGAACAAGAACAAAACAATAATTTGATTTTTTTTCCTTTTGCTTATTTTAGAACTATTTAATAAAATACAGCTACTCATTTGTTAAAGATGCTGAAACAAGTATCACAAATTTATGAAACATATATTAAAAATTTGATGTCCTACTCATATCTGATCATTGATTCTTTTGGAAGAATTTATTTTTTTCTGTTTTTTTTCCCCTCCATTTCTCTCGGCTATGCCTAATGTTGATATTTATACATTCACTGTCCCAGTGCACTCAGAACTTTAACATTTCCTATAACTTCTTTCACATTGTAATCTTATCTTGATCATATATTTAAGTACATGCCTTCTTCCTTTTCCCTGTTCTCTCTTTCTGAAACATCTACTGATTTTTGTTTTTTTCTCTTTTAGAACATGAGGGATGTTTGCCTCTTATTTCTCCATGTCTGAAAATACTTCTCCATGGTTCTGAAGAGGAATCTGGTGTTACTTGGACTGTTACTCCTTTGTAGAAAAGGTTTTATTTCCACTTTGCTGCTTTGAAGATACTTTATTTTAGTTTTAGAAGTCTGACTATGATGTGTCTTGGGTTATGATAGATTTCTTTGGGTTTATCCTTCTTGAGGTTTGCTCACTTCTTGAATCTGTAAGTGTATATTTCTTGTCAAATTTAGTTTTCAACCATGAATTATTCAGAACTTTTTTAGCCCAGTTCTCTTTCTGGTTGCTTTTTGGCTTTCCATTGACATGATATTAAAACCTTTCTTATAGTTCCATAGATCCTTGTGTCTCTATTTGTTGTTCCCTATATTTTTACCTCTGTTGACCAGACTGTGCAATTTCTTCATTATAATTTCCAGTTTACTTATTATTTATTCTGTCCTCTCTATTCTGCTGTCAGACCTATCTTTTGAGTTTTTAAATTTCATTTGTTTAATTTTCCAGTAATTTTCAGCAATGGCTTACAAATATATTCAAGAGATAAAATCTGATAGACAGAGTGCCTGAAGAACTATGGACAGAACTTGACAACTTCTGTACGGGAGGTAGTGATCAAAACCACCCCTGAAAAAAGAAAAGCAAAAAGGCTAAACGATGGTCTGAGGAGGCCTTAAAAATAGCTGAGAAAGAAGAGAAGTGAAAGGCAAAAGAGAAATAGAAACATATACTCATCTGAATGCAGAGTTCCAAAGGATAGCAAGAAGAGATAAGAAAGCCTTCCTAAGTGAACAATGCAACTAGAGGAAAATATTAGAATGGGAAAGACTAGAGATCTCTTCAAGAAAATTAGAGATATCAAGGGAACATTTCACGCAAAGATGGGCACAATAAAGGACAGAAACATGTGGATCTAAAAAAAGCAGAAGATATTAAAAAGAAGTGGCCAAGAATACACAGAAGAACTGTACAAAAGAGATCTTTAGGACCCAGATAATCATGATAGTGTGATCACTCACCTAGAGCCAGACATCCTGGAATGTGAAGTTAAGTGGGCCTTAGGAAGCATCACTATGAACAAAGCTAGTGGAGGTGATGGAATTCCAGTTGAGCTATTTCAAATCCTAAAGATGATGCTGTAAAAGTGCTCCACTCAATAGGCCAGAAAATTCAGAAAATTCAGCAATGGCTGCAGGACTGGAAAAGGTTAGTTTTCATTTCAATCCCAAAGAAAGGCAATGCCAAAGAATGTTCAAATTGCTGCACTATTGCACTCACTTCACATACTAGAAAAATAATGTTCAAAATTCTCCAAGCTATAGCCTTCAGCAGTAAATGAACTGGGAATTTCCAGATGTTCAAGCTGGATTTAGAAAAGCCAGAGGAACCAGAGATCAAATTGCCAACATCTGTTGGATCACCAAAAGAGCAAAAAAATTCCATAAAAACATCTACTTTGCTCTTTTTGACACAAAGGTTTTAATGTAGATCACAACAAACCTTTGGCTCTGTGGATCACAACAGACTGTGGAAAATTCTTAAAGAGATGGGAATACCAGACCACCTTACCTGCCTCCTGAGAAACCTCTATTCAGGTCAAGAAGCAACAGTTAGAACCAGACATGGAACAGATTGATTCCAAATTGGAAAAGGAGTATGTCAAGAATATATGTTGTCACCTTACTTCTTTAACTTATATGCAGGGTACATCTTGCGAAATGCTGGGCTGGAATGAAGCACAAGCTGGAATCAAGATCACAGGGAGAAATATCAACAACCTCAGATATGCAGATGACACCACCCTTATGGCAGAAAGTTAAGAGGAACAAAAGAGCCTCGATGATGGTGAAATGGGAGAGTGAAAAATCTGGCTTAAAACTCAACATTCAAAAATTGAAGATCATGGCATCTAGTCCCACCACTTCATGGAAAATACATGGGGAAACAATGGAAACAGTGAGAGAAGAGACTTTATTTTCTTGGCCTCCAAAATCACTGCAGATGGTGACTGCAGCCATGAAATTAAAAGACGCTTGCTCCTTGGAAGAAAAGCTATGACCAACCTAGACAGCATATTAAATAGCAGAGACATTACTTTGCCTACAAATGTCCATCTACAAAGTTATTGTTTTTCCAGTAGTCATGTATGGATGCGAGAGTTGGACTCTAAAGAAAGCTGAGCATCAAAGAATTGTTACTCTTGAAGTGTGGTGTTGGAGAAGACTCTTGAGGGTCCCTTGGACTGCAAGGAGATTAAAACAGTCAGTTCTAAAGGAAATCAGTCCTGAATATTCATTGGAAGGACTGATGCTGAAGCTGAAACTCCTATACTTTGGCTGGCTGATGTGAAGAACTGACTCCTTTGAAAAGACCCTGAAGCTGGGAAAGATTGAAGGCAGGAGGAAAAGTGGGTGACAGAGGATGAGATGGTTGCATGGCATCACTAACTCAATAGACATGAGTTTGAGCAAACTCTGGGTGATGGTGAAGGACAGGGAAGCCTGGTGGGCTGCAGTCCATGGGGCCACAAAGAGTTGAACATGACTGAGTGACTGAACAACATGTTGATTTTAATAATTCTTTTAAAATTGTGAATAATACTCTTTTATCAGATATGCCTTTTGCAAGTTTTTCCCTAATCCTTGACTTGTCTCTTCTCTGGCAGTATCTTTTATAATGAAAAACTTTCAGTTCAGTTCAGCTTGGTCGTTCAGTCCAGTTTTGTTGTTAATTTGTGTCCGAATCTTTCTGTCTCTTTGAGACTTTTAATTTTAATGAAATCCAGGTTAATTATTTCTTTCATAGATTCTGCCTTTTTTGGTATATCTACAAAAATGCCCCCAAGCCCAAGATCATTTCTGTTTTTTAAAATATATTTGAAAAGCAAATTGACAAAATGTGTCAAAAGTGAATTTTAAATTGACTTCCATCAGCCCATAATTTGACTTATATTTGTGATATTTTATAGAAGTGAATTGGTTAGATAATAAATTTTTGACTACGTGCAAAAATAGAAGAATTCTTGGTTAAATGCCACTTTCTAATCTGGGTGCTGGAAAAAGGATATTTGGGAATGTAACTGTTTTCCAATTACCTTTAAACTCTATGCATCTGAAATACATGCCCCCTCCAAACACACACACACACACACACACACACACACACACACACACACACCACACCACACCACATACACACACATAATTTCTTCCTTATTTAGAACTGAACTCTTTCCTTTAGTCCATCTGAATCTTGATTTTGGGAGGGAGAGGGTTAGAGGAAAAGGAAACTGTTGTTGACTCCATTTTTGGACTCTTTTGAACTTCTTTAGGGCATGCAAGCTCCACAGTGTTAGTCACTTTTCTAGTATTTTTAAATGCTTTTATATTATTTCACATATTCAGTTATTTTCCCATCTCCTGGATGCAAATTTCCTCTGCAGTACAATAAGACTTTCTTTTACTAATTGTATTCATAACTGGCTTAAGATACAAAAGCTGAGCATGAGTAGTCAGCCAGTGTCAGGGACTCTTCAGAAGAAGAAAGGATGGAAAGAAGCCAGGCTATTGTATGTCTCACTGAGATCACTTATTCTTTAGAGTAAGTTTACTGGGAAAGAAGATAAAGCATAAGAAAAACCTGAGTAGAAGACAGAGAGTATATAATGCAAATAATTATTTCCCAGAGTAGAGATCACTGAAAATTAGTCCTTAGTGTATGGGAATTGTAAAGCAATGGATACTTACCACCAAGACATGATTTTAAGAAGATTAACATGAATCCAGGAAAGGTAGCTATGATGACAAGAATTCGAATAAACCTCAGGGGATATACTTGGAGAAATGGTCCTCAAATCAACAAGAAAGTGAAGACTTAATTAAAAATTTCTCATTAGTCAAGAAATTTAAAAATATGATTAATATTAATGCATTTAATTAATAATCAGATTTACTAATAAATATTTTATTCAGTTGTCAGAAAAATACTTGTTCCAATCACATTAGTCTCTCATAAAATATTTAATAAGATGTTTGAAGGCAATTTCTAAAATGATCTAAGTTACTTAAAACATTAAAAGCTATTTTCAATAATCTTGTAATTGAACTAGGAGAAAACTATTTCTCTTCAATCATTAATAGATTTGAGTCATATTTAACTCTAAATTTCTATTGTAAGACTTTTCTAATTTGAGGACTCTTTAACTCCTTTGTGTATGGAGAGGTTTCTATAGAATTACAACTATGTTGTCTATTTGGACTTAGATATACTCAATAAACAACTTAATCTGGAGAAGATTAAACCTAGAGGATGACACTGCAATTCCAAGTGAGCTTAGTTTGTGTGATAATTATGAATCTCCAGGTTTACTATAGAATCTTAATTACAAAGAGCCTTCCGATCTGAGTTCTGAGTGGATTTCGTAGTTATCAGAAGAATTCTGGATATTCACTGTTTATCTATAACATCTAATTAAATCTATTTTCTGCATTTCATGCTACTTGACAGTTTTATTTACAAAATTTCCTTTCTGAACTTCAAGCCTGAGTAACTTCTTTCTGATGCAAGTTAAATTCTTGTAAAGCTAAGGTTTTGATCAATGACAATTAGAAGCTTTCTAGACAAGCCAAACTCTATCACATTTCTTAATTGTGTTTTCTAACTCATACAGTTAACATGTAGCGGTTATTTGTTGCTTGTAATTTTCTTTTGAGACATTATATTGCTATAAATAAATTTTCTACTTTAACTATATTTGATACATTTAAAAACATAATTTAAATGCTGGCTTTATTGTGTTTCAGTTTTATTTGCAAATATTTATTTAAATAAAGCAATTTATTTAAATTGGCTCAGACGGTAAAGCATCTGCCTATACTGCGGGAGACCAAGGTTCGATCCCTGGGTTGGGAAGATCCTCTGGAGAAGGAAATGGCATCCCACTCCAGTACTCTTGCCTGGAAAATCCCATGGATGGAGGTGCCTGGTAGGCTACAGTCCATGGGGTTGCAAAGAGTTGGACAGAACTGAGCAACTTCACTTCACCATAGAACAACACAAAATTTTCAAAGCATTTGTATATATATAAACTTGAAATTCATTATATAAATGCATTCATTTTTCTCAGCTTTCACTCATTAATTTTTGAAATAATTATTTAGATAATACAATTTATAAATGAGGGAAAAGACTATTTTGAATAAAGGGGAGAAACTACACAAATTTTTTTCCTTAGTCTTTATTTGAGGAACGTAAAATGCTCCTTCAGAAGCAAGGGATAATGGGCAATGAGTGGATCAATGTGTATCCTGACTTACCAAGGAAAACAACTGGGAAAATGAGTAAAAGTAATGTCTATACACTTACTTGAGTCTTTGAAAAAATTATTTCTTTTATGTTTGGCTGCACGGGATCTTCATTGCTGCATGTGGACTTTCTCTAGTTTTGGTGAGCGGGAACTACTCTCTTGTTGTGGGGAATGGGATTTCATTTTCTGGGAGCTTCTCTTATTGCAGAGCAAGGTCTCTAAGGCATGTAAGCTTCAGTAGTTGTGGCTCCTGGGCTTCGCTGCCCTGTGGCATGTGGGACCATAGTTCTTGATCAGGAAACAAACTCATATCCCCTGCATTGACAGGCAAATTCTTAAGCACTGGGCCACCAAGAAGTCCCCATGGGTCTTTCTTAAAGTGAAAGTAAAAGTCATTCAGTCATGTTCGACTCTTTGCAACCCCTTGGATGATAGTCCATGGAATTCTCCAGGCCAGAATACTGGAATGGGTAGCCTTTCCCTTCTCCAGGAGATCTTCCCAACCCAGGGATCGAACCCAGGTCTCCCGCAATGTAGGGGGACCAGCTGAGCCACAAGGGAAACCCAAGAACACTGGACTGAGTAGCCTATCCCTTCTCCAGCAGATCTTCCTGACCCAGGAATTGAACCGGGATCTCCTGCATTGCAGGTGGATTCTTTACCAACTGAGCTCTCAGGGAAACCCCTGATAAATTGTGAATAAATTGTGGTAAATATAGACTTGGGAGTAGTTAGAACTTAAGGGGAACTTATCCATTAAAAAAGGAAATCTGTTACATCAACTAAGATCCATTCAGAAATGTGGAATATACTCCATGCATGTAAAAAAGAAGAATTAAATCAGACCATTGTTTCTTTGTTTTTCCTTGTGAAGGAATACTTGAAAATACAAACCATGTAGTCAGGCCACCCAGAAATTAGCAACATCACTGTGACTTGATGGTTAATTTTATGTGTCAACTTGACTAGGCTAGACAGTACCCAGATTTGGTCAAACACTATTTTAAGTGTTTCTGTTAGGCGGTTTGGAGATAAGATTAACATTTCAATGGGTAGATGAGTAATTTCTAGTGTGTCTGAGCCTCACACATCAGTTGAAGACCTGAGTAGAACAGAAAGTTTGACTTTCCCCTGAATATGAGTGAATTCTTCTGCCTGGCAGACTTTGAATAGAAAAATTTTCCTGCCTTTGGATGAAAACTGAAACAGCAGTTTCTCTGCTTGGATTTCAAGCCTGCCAGGCTTTAGACTGGAACTACTCCATCAAACCTTTAGGTTCTCAGGCCTTTGGACTCAGACTAAAACTACACCATTGGTTCTACTGGGCATCTAGCTTGCTAACTCACCCTGAAAATCTTGAAACATACTTTGTAAGGAGATTGTATCTAATTCAATATATCTCTCTCTAAATTTTATATATATATGTATATATATACATATGATCTCTTTGTATATCTATACCCTTGCATATACAATCATATGTAAACAAGGAATATTTCCCACAATTCCAGCTCTACAGAGATTAAGTAATTACCCAAAGCAATCAACCACCCTGAGGGGAATTCAGGCTGAAGGAAAACAGGAATCGTACTGATCTTTGGATAAGGGCTCTGGGTAGTTAAGATGTGAATCAAAGGAATAATTTCAAGGAACACAGGTTCTTACATCCGCACTCCAGTATTCTTGCCTGGAAAATCCCATGGACAGAGGAGCCTGGCAAGCTATAGTACATAGTATTGCAAAGAGTCGGGCATGACTGAAGCAACTTAACCTAATATTATGAATTCTTCAGTTAGAACATAGCCCCGCAAAGTGCCTGATTTTAGACTTATAGCATTCAGAAATATAACAGAATACATTTGTTTTGTTTTAAATTGTTAGGTTTGTGGTGATTTGTTACTATAGCAATGGGAAATTAATATATTTAGAAATGCAGAGGAATTAGTGCTGGTTTAAATGTGAAGAATAAAGGAAAGGAATGGGATCAAGAAAATGTCTCACTGGCTAACAAATGGAGCATCTATTTAAGGGGTGGGAGACTGGAGAAGAATTTTTAATGTGTGGACATTTTAAGTTTGAGATATTCATGAAATGACCAAATGGTGACATCAAATATGCAGTTGTCTTTGAGGATATGGAGCAGAAGCAAAGATAATTATGGCTATATTAATGTTTGAATTACTCTATATGTGGAATTTAAAATTGTGGGAAGAAATGAAATTCTTGATGGAAGTGATATATGAGCAATCCCCCAATTGAAATTCAAGGCACTTCAACCTTTAGAAATTGCATAGTGAAAATAAGGCTAGCATATAATATTAAGAAGTAATCAGGAAGAAAGAAGGGAAATATATTTTGTTTTAATGGAAACTAACATAAAATATTTTAAGGGACTTCAGTTCAGTCACTAAGTTATGTCTGACTCTTTGCGACCCAATGGACTGCAGCATGCCAGGCCTCCCTGTCCATCACCAACTCCTGGAGCCTGCTCAAACTCATGTCCATTGGGTTGGTGATGTCATCCAACCATCTCATCCTCTGTCGTCCCCTTCTCCTCCTGCCTTAAATCTTTCCAGCATCAGAGTCTTTTCCAATGAGTCAGTTCTTTGCACCAGGTGGCAAAAGTATTGGAGTTTTAGCATCAGTCCTTTCAATGAATATTCAGGACTCATTTCCTTTAGGATTGATGGTTTGATCTCCTTGCAGTCCAAGGAACTCTCCAGATTCTTATCCAACACCACAGTTCAAAAGCACAGTTTCGATCCCTGGGTCAGGAATATTGCCTGGAGAAGGGCATGGCAACTCACTCCAGTATTCTTGTCTGGAGAATCCCATGGAGAGAGGAATCCAGTGGGCCATCATCCTTGCGGTTGCACAGAGTTGGACACAATTGAAATGACTTAGCAGGCATGCATGAAAGGTTTACACATACACAAATATTCTATTGTTTCTATTTTTCTGAAGAACCCTAACTAATACAATGAGTAGCAGCAGGGATAGAAAACAGACACATCTGAATGTGGCAGGAGGTGGAAGCTTTTGTGTATGTAATTTGAAACAATTGTCCTCTCCAAGATTCAGATTCTTCCCCATGACAGGACTATCCTTCTGCTTGTTTTGAATTTCGAACGTAAAAACTAATCAATCTTTTGTAATCTATGAATACAGTTTTATATCTTAATAGAAAGTGAGAAGGAATGACAGATTGTTATCACCAGAGGTTCTCAAATATAGAGCAAGAATTTTACAGAAAAAAAAAATGTCTAGAATCTTGCAGGTGTGTGAATCTCAGTAGATCTATACACTGGAACACTGAAGTCAGATGCTTCAAAAAATTTTTAATGATAAAATACTTAGTTCCCTTTCTTATTTTGACACTCCTGTCTATTTATTTTTCAGTCACACTTTCTCTGAATTGGTGGTAGTGGTGGTGATTTTAGTCGCTAAGTCATGTCTGACTCTCGTGACTCCATGGGTCTTGCGACCCCATGGTCTGCAGTCCTCTGAGCTCCTGTGTCAATGGGATTTTCCAGGCAACAATACTGAAGTGGGTTGCCATTTTCTTTTCCAGGCAATCCTCCCAACCCAGGTATTGACCCTGGGTCTCCTGCATTGCAGGCAGGTTCTTTCCTAACTGAGCCACCAGAAAGGCTGGTATATCTTTATTTAAACCCCAAAGCCTCCTATCTCTATATTTACAGTGCAGTGCTTAGATCTAGACACACACACACACACACACCCACGGCAACATTTATAAGTGAGTTTATTTGATTGCCTAAGTGAAACCCAAATCTTCCATAGCACATATTTCCTGAACTTCTACCAAACATGTTCAAGGCTTTTGACTTCTTGATCTTTTAAAATCAAAATATACCATTTTGACTCAACACTCTTCCACCCACTTGAATATATGTTTAAGGAATCTCCATTTCTCATGTTTATGTTGAAATGCTTGGTCACTCAGCTTTATTATTCAGTGAAAGAGTATTTAATCCTGGTGCTTCAAATTGTCATTAAAAAGGAATAAATAAGTCACTATTTAACATGAAAATTGCAGCAGTAACAATAAAACATGTCTTAAAATAATTGTCAGTGTAGAAATTACTAGATCTTAAGAGTTTTTGATCCCATTAGGTTTGCTGAATTTTTACTTCCACATTTTTTTAATCTTAAATAAATGTTGTTCTCTGATTCAGCTTAATAAATAGAATTATAGTTGATTAGTTTTATTTTCTTTTTATTGCTGTTCCTTTGAATTTCTATTAGTTTGACAACTTTATTCAAGATTATATATTTAAGTAATTTTTTGGTAATTTACATCTTAATCATTTATTTAATATGCTAGTACAAATCTATTAGGGAAAATGAAGGTACTCTTTAGATAATGCATGTATTCCTTATTGTCATTCATGAAAACCACTGATTAAATACTGCTCAGTATCCCTAAAGAAATTATACTTATTTGGTGACCTAGATTTCTTCCAGTAATGTTTGTTGGCTTCCTGAATGTGACTTTCTTCTGTGTATATTTTTAACTTTGTTTTTCTCTTTTACACATTTCTGTTAGATATCTCAGGAGCTATTCAGATTCTGAGTTTAAGAGAAGTTGACATTTGAATGACTCTTTCTGAATGCCAATATGATGAGTTCTTACAATTGAAAAAGTGCTCAAATTGATGACTTTCATAAGCGGATGCAGTATACTTGTCCCATTTCAATGCCCACATATATGTATTATAATGTATTTTCTCTAATACTATACATTGATTTTGATAAGCTGGTTTCCACCAAAAAGTGGACAATAATTTTTTAACAAAATCAAGTCTATTCAGTATAAACTTCCTATATATGATATAGATGAACTCTAGCAAATGTATGTGATACAGGAAACCAAAGAAGCAAAGTTATATGTATAAATTATAAATTTTAACCAAACAATAGAATTGATAGTTAATTAAAAAGTAATGATTATTAGGTATGATATAGTGTACAAGGAGCTGCAAAATAAATATAAGCTTATTCTTTATAAATATGTCATACAAATGAACATAGATTTAAAATTTGAACTATATACTTCTATAATTACTAACTGCAAGAGAAATCCACTAAACTATAGCTTCTAATTAGGATGTAGAAACTAGCAAGAGAGTATTGCTCCCACCCGACACATAAGAGCAAACTGGACCAGTTAAACCAGCATAATTTTCAAGCCTATTAAATGGTTAAGCATGCAAAGAAACTTAAGTGAACTAAATTTCAGAATGTAAGTTGTCATTTCTAGGAGAGACGTGATCCAGCTTGGCCTTCATCCTTGATGGAGTAGTGGGGCAGAGAAATACAATACAGACAGGATTAATGAGAAATTAACCATTTATTAATCACACTTAACTAGCTGTAACTGGCCTGGCATTAACGATTAATGACCGTAGGAATCATAGCCACAGACTGCATCTATAGCTACTGGCCAACACTTTCCCATAGACTATTAACAAGTGCACAATGATAGTGGGCAAAAGATTGGAATCAGGGCAAGGAAACAGAGAGGTGTCCTCAGAGTCTGAGCACATCCTCTGTAGGTGAAAGGAATGGCTTGCCTGAAGCTGCAGCCACAAAGAGAGCCACAGACAAGCTGGTAGAAAACGTCAGGTACTCATTGTAAAATGCAGGCTTATAGATGGGGAAGTGTTTCTATTCTGAGAGACAGAAAGCTACTGGCGGGATGATAGAACAAAGAGGACTAAGTAACTCCCACACCTAGTATCCACATTTCAAGGCAGAGGGCTCTTCATTTGTTAGGAGAGTTGGTGCCTTGGAAGCATGTCAGCTAGTGAGCACAGAATCTCCACTGTGCTCGGATCCAGTGTTCTACTGAGGGATAAATCCTCATGTTGTCTTCAAAACATGTGAAGCTAGTGGTGAACTGAGCCAAACTAAGGCAATAAATAATAAATTCAAATTCAGCTCAGGTAGATTTTATTGACTTTGCATGACTTTTCCTGGGAACAAATAATAATACATACTGCAGTTTTTAATTTTGTAAAGCAAGATATCTAGAATATCTTGATCAAAAATCAAGAAGCAAGACAAAATAAT
The DNA here is from genome assembly GCF_023699985.2 of Odocoileus virginianus. NCBI lineage: Eukaryota > Metazoa > Chordata > Mammalia > Artiodactyla > Cervidae > Odocoileus > Odocoileus virginianus. Next base: position 15,048,759 of record NC_069698.1, read on the forward strand.
TGGACCCATTGCTAAGAAAGAAAAGTTAACAGAGGCATACTGAGCAATAACCTAGATTGAATATATAAATTATCAGTGACAGAAATAGACACATTTTTATGACCTCCGTTATTTCCTTGAATCACATGAAAATTATCTCATTATGGACAATATGAATCTCCGTCAGTATGACTTTGTAAGAAGTCACTCATTGTATCAGTGTATACCTGTATGCAAAGTGTCTTTTTGGGGTCTTCCATGGTGGTTCAGGTGGTAAAGAAACTGCCTGCAGTGCAGGAGACCCAGATTTAATCCCTGGGTCAGGAAGATCCCCTGAAGAAGGGAATGGCTACCCACTGCAGTATTCTTGCCTAGAGAATTCCATGGACAGAAGAGCTTGGTGGGCTACAGTCTATGGGGTTGCAAAGAGTCAGACATGACTGACCAACTAACACACACACACACATACACACACACCCAATGTATCTGTTTACTTTGGATACAGGCAAGATGCTCAGCCTAGCACTGATATTCAGTTGTTTCTCTGTGCTCTGTCCAACATAAAACATTGTATACTGGAGATGCTAGTTATTCAAATAGGGGTAGAAGGAAGTTCACTAGGTTGTTGTTCTTCAGTTGCTCAGTCATGTCCGACACGTTGCGATCCCATGGACTGCAACACACCAGGCCTCCCTGTCCTTCACCATCTCCCGGAGTTTTCTGAAATTCAAGTCCACTGAGTTGATGATGCCGTCCAACCATCTCATCCTCTGTTCACCCATTCCCCCTTTGCCCTCAATCTTTCACAGCATCAGTGTCTTTTTCAGTGAGTCAGCTCTTTGCATCAGGCACTGAAATATCAGAGCTTCAGCTTAAGCATCAGTCCTTCCAGAGAATAATCAGGGTTGATTTTCTTTAGAATTCACTGGTTTGATCTCCTTGATATTAAAGGGATTCTCAAAAGTTTTCTCCAGTACCACTGTTTGAAAACATCAATTTTTCGATACTCAGCCTTCTTAATGGTCCAACTCTCACATCCATACATAAACACTAGAAAAACCATAGCTTTGACTCTATTGAGCTTTGCTGGAAAAATGATGTCTCTGTTTTGAACACACTGTCTAGGTTTGTCATAGCCTTTCTTCCAAAGAGCAAGTCCTTCCTTCCAAGGACTTTCATGGTTGCAGTCACTGTCTGCAGTGATTTTGGAGCACTAGAAAATAAAGTCTGTCACTCTTTCCACTTTTCCCCCATATATTTGCTATGAAGTAATGGGACTGGTGTTACTCTGCTTATTTAACTTATACTCAGAGAACAATATACAGCCTGACATACCCTTTTCCCAGTTTGGAACCAGTCTGTTGTTAAACGTCCAGTTCTAGCTGTTGCTTCTTGACCTGCATACAGATTTCTCAGGAGGCAGGTAGAGTTGTCTGGTGTTCCCATCTCTTGTGGAAAATTGTTCAAGACATGGGAATAACAGACTATCTTACTTAACTTACATGCAGAATGCATCACGAGAAACGCTGGGTTAGATGAAGCACAAACTGGAATCATGATTGCCGGGAGAAATATCAATAACCTCAGATACACAGATGACACCATTCTTATGGCAGAAAGTGAGAAGAAGCTAAAGAGTCTCTTGATGAAAGTGAAAGATGAGAGTGAAAAAGCTGGCTTAAAACTCAACATTCAAAAACCAAAGATCATGGCATCTGTTCCCATCACTTCATGGCAAATAGATGGGGGAAACAATGGAAACAGTGACAGACTTTATTTTCTTGGGATCCAAAATCACTGCAGATGGTGGCTGCAGTCATGAAATTAAAAGACACTTGATCCGTGGAAGAAAAGCTATGACCAACCTAGACAGCATGTTAAAAAGCAGGGACATTACTTTGCTGACAAAGGTCCATCTAGTCAAAGCTATGGTTTTTCCAGTAGTCATGTATGGATGTGAGAGTTCTACTATAAAGAAAGTTGAGCACTGAAGAATTGATGCTTTTGATCTGTGGTGTTGGGGAAGACTCCTGAGAGTCCCTTGGACTGCAAGAAGATCCAACCAGTCCATCCTAAAAGAAATCAGTCCTGAATATTGATTGGAAGGATTGATGTTGAAGCTGAAACTCCAATACTTTGGCCACCTGATGTGAAAAATTGACTCACTGGAAAAGACCCTGTTGCTGGGAAAGATTGAGGGCAGGAGGAGAAAGGAATGACAGAGGATGAGACGGTTGGATGGCATCACCAACTCGATGGACATGAGTTTGAGGAGGCTCTGGGAGTTGGTGAAGGACAGGGAGGCCTGGTGTGCCTCAGTCCATGGGATTGCAAAGATCAGAGCAACTGAACTGAACTGACAGAATGGGACTGGATATCATGATGTTCATTTTTTGAATGTTTAGTTTTAATCCAGATTTTTCACTTCCCTCTTTCATCTTCATCAAGAAGTTCTTTAGCTCCTCTTCACTTTCTGCCATTAGGGTGTTGTAATCTGCATATCTGAGATTATTGCTATTTCTCTTAGCAATCTCACATGATGTAGTGTGCATATATATTAAAGAAGCAAGGTGACAGTGTACAGCCTTGAAGGACTCCTTTCCCAAGTTCGCACCAGTTTGTATTTCCATGTCTGATTCTAGCTGTTGCTTCTTTTCCTTCACACAGGTTTCTCAGGAGACACATCAGGTGGTCAGGTATTCCCATCCCTTTAAGAATTTTCCACAATTTGTTGTGATCCACCACTAGGCCATTCAGATATGACCTAAATCAAATCTAGTTTGATTATACAGTGCAACTGAGAAATAGATTCAAGGGATTAGACCTGACAGACAGAATGCCTGAAGAACCATTGATGGAGGTTCATAAGATGGTATAGGAGGTGGTGTCAAATACATCTCCAAGAAAAAGAAATGCCAAAAGGCAAAGTTGTTTTCTGAGGAAGTCTTTATAACAACTGAGGAAAGAAGAGAAGTGAAGCAAAGGAGAAAAAGAAAGGTATACCTATCTGAAGCAGAGTTCCAAAGAATAGCAAGGAAAGATAAGAAAGACTCCTTATATGAGCAATGCAAAGAAACAGAAGAAATTCACTTATATATATATATATATGTATATATATATATATACATGTATATGTATATATATCTTAACTCTGGAACTTATTTCAAATGGGTTGACCTATGAACATACAAATATAAACCTGATAGTTATTATATGTATATGTATGGTCTTCCCTGGTGGCTCAGTGATGAAGAACCACCTGCCAATGCAGGAAGATTTGGGTTTGATCCTTGCACTGGGAATATCCCCATAAGAAGAGAATGGCAACCCACTCCAGTATTCTTTCCTGGAAACCCCATGGACAGAGGAGCCTGGTGGGCTGCAGTTCAAGTGGTCACAAAAAGAGTCAGAATGGCTTGGTGACTAAACAATAAAAAAAGTGTGTGTATGTATACAAAATATTAGTTGATATTTTCTATCAATTCATACTAAATATTAGGTAGCAAAGGAATATGAAAAAATCTGTCCTTCAAGGAGCTATGACTTATTGAACTATTAAGTTTGAGGTAAATAAGAATAATGACAAAATAGTGCAATATAGCCTAGTAGAAATTACCTTAAATCTAGTACTTGATTTATAACATATATAGTGGTTAATATATAATATATAAATGGTTAAAAGATGTAATTTGTTGGCTTCTCTCCATGATGTGTTAAATATACATATTACTAACTTAGAATTCATAGAAAATTAGCTTATGTACTTTAGTTATATTCAATTTAGTTTTTCAGTGAAATAAATACTTCAAAATATATTTTATTTTTTATATAGTTTATGTTACTTATAAAGCATTTTTGTGTTTTTCTAAATGATAAAATCCATATGAAAATATAATCTATGTTATGAACTACATCAAGAGCTATGTTTAGATGCTAGATGACTGTAACAAACCTACAAACTTGTTTCAAAGAGATTCTAGTTCAAAATTCTCAAAAGATGCATGGAAAAAAAGAGAAAACATTTGTATTATAGTAAATAATTTTTAGATAGAGTAAATAACATGGATAATAAAGAATGGCAAAAAATTAGAGTGCAAATATACTACAGTATATCATTATTTGAGAAGCCATATCAGTTAAAGTTTTCACAGAATTCAAAATACCACAAAAATGACACAGAACCATTTAAAAATTGTTTAAGTAAAGGAAAGTCCCTTAATCCAGATTCTATTTTACATTTCCATTTTTCTCTCATAGTCAGAGTGAGGAACATACAATGTTTTGAAAATAAAGCAAGTCTTTAGAGATCACAAGCAATCATTTTCACACTACAAGCAGTCATAAATAGAGCTAAATTCCCTTTAGTAATACACTATTCATCTTTGTGTTTCATTGAGTTCAAAGAGAAGCATTTTTTAGAGTTTAAGCAATTAATTTCTCTTTTTTTTTATATTCTAGAAAGGATGTTATCAGAAAAGCATAGGAATAGGAAGCTACTGAGCTATCAGAGTTATTCTCAGTGTACGAAATTTCAATTTAGCGAAACATGTAAAACCCTAAAGGCAGTTAAAACTCAATACAAAGAAACCATTTTGTTTTCACAGTATATTTGTTTTGCATCATCACTGACCCAACTGATTTTCTGCTGAATGAAATGAGTAGGTATTATCTTCAAAAATTATTCTGTCTGTATATTTGTTACCAAATCAAAGTTACAGTTCACCTAGAAAACTCCCTAAAAAATCCCGTGAAACTACTTAAATAAATAAATCTCAAAGTGTAGACATTTTATATATCTGACATCTAGATTTAAATTTAAAGAATAGCTGAAGTAAAATAAATTTATTAAATGTGTACTTCATATCCTTAAGGAATATTAAAAATTACTATTAACCAAATGACTACTCATTAGGATAATCATAATTCCCTTTGCTCACTGAACTCTCTCTATATTTTAATATCCATAGATTATAAGATAATTTATAAAATAGTTCATCAATGCACAAAGGTTAGTTACATATTGTGTGAATAAAAAGAGTTACAAGAAGAAAGGGTCTGGAGAAGATGGTGATGGCATGATCATAGTTATTATTCCTTTTTATCTTATCAAATTCCTCATTAAAAACAGGAAAAAACCATTAGGAGAGTAAAACTAAAGACCTTTAGACAAGATATGTTGTAAAGCTTGGTGGCAGAATATCTCTAAATATCTTTGAAGACTCATAAACACATGTAAGCAAGGGCAACTGCACTGGTAGCTACAAGAATTACATCGTTATCTTCAATGGGAAGAAGCACAAGAACCAAACTTGGCTTCTGCTGAAATTTTTAGCTACTGGAAGATGTTAGGCCAGTCTTAAAGAGCAATGAAAATCAGAGAGTTACCTGAGATTAATCTGATGAGTAATGCAGAATTTAGAGTGCTGGAGCAGTTTGAACCCTATCGATACATTAAATTAACACAACTCAACCCCCTGCCAACACAAAATTCCACACTGAGGAGACCAGTGCAGGTGGGAGAATCCAAATTGAGCAAGACAGGGCCAGTGGGGAAAGGAAAGATAAGTTCCTTGTAAAAAGCAGGAGAGAAGCAAAGGTGACAAGTTCGATAAAGTATGTGTGTATATTTATATATGTATATATATGCATATATACATGAATAATTTCATTGTGAAATCATAAAAGAAGGAACTAGTATATTAGTGAAATTATAACATGAAAATTTGTTGGGATACAGCTAAAACAGGACTCAGAGGAAAAGTTGTAGTTAAAATAATATTAGAGAAAAGAATGTTCTAAAATCAATGACCTGAGTTTGTATTTTAAGACACAAAACAAGAGAGAGAATAGTAATACAGAAGGAGACAGAAGGATGAAAATAATGAAAACCAATGAAGTAGGTAAAAGACTAAAAGCAGAAAATTAAAAAAACCAAAACCTGGTTGTTAAAAAATATAAAAAATATTGATAATCTTTCTTCATACTCCTGAAAAAACCAGAGAACCCAAATCAGCAGAAGAAATAAAACAAAGGGATTGTCAGCAAATATCCTACAGACATTAAAATCAGAGTGATTTCATGTCAACACATTTTGAGAACTTAAAAGTGTTTAAATATGTTGAAAATGTAATTTATAAAATGTTTTGTAAAAAAATTAAATCCAAATATATCTATGGTTGAATAAATTTATTTTTAAAAACTTTCCAAAAGAAAAATTTACGTCTAGAGGATTTCACTGATAAATTCTATCAAACATTCAAGGAAGAAATTGTGTTAATCTTTGTTTCTCTGCAAGTAGAGAAGGAGGAGCAATTTATAAAGCTGGCATAATGCAAACAGAAAAATAAAATAATAAAGTAACAGACCAATAATCATCATGATTATTGGCACAATAGTCTTTAAAAAGTATTAACAAAACAAGCTACAAAACAGATATACACTGTAACGCAGAAGTGTTGCTTCTCCAGTCCCCTCCTGCCCCTCAAATGTTTGGAAGCAGCCGCACCCCAGGTTAGCTCTGTACTGTCTTAACAAAAGTGACTTTTCTTCAGTTCAGTCCAGTTCAGTCGCTCAGAAGTGTCCAACTGTTTGCAACCCCATGAACTGCAGCAGGCCAGGCCTCCCTGTCCATCACCAACTCCCAGAGTCCACCCAAACCCATGTCCATCAAGTTGGTGATGCCATCCAACCATCTCATCCCATGTCATCCCCTTTTCCTCCTGCCCTCAATCTTTCCCAGCATCAGGGTCTTTTCCAATGAGTCAGCTCTTCATATCAGGTGGCCAAAATATTGGAGTTTCAGCTTCAGCATCAGTCCTTCCAATGAACACCCAAGACTGATCTCCTTTAGGATGACTGGTTGGATCTCCTCTGGGCATTAACAAATATTTCCTAGAAATTTAAGCTTCACATAATAATAAAAAAAACAATAAAAGTTACTGAGTAAATTTTATGTTTTCAGGCAATATTCTGTGTTTTACTTATATTAAATATCCCATAAAGTATTCAGGAAATCAAGATGCAATTAGTAAGTGGCAGAAATGTAATCAAAATGGAAAGAAGTTAGTTCCAGAATCCATACACGATATCATTGTGTTAAGTTGTGGCCAAATAACTATAGGACAAATTGTATCAGATTTTACCGAAAATTCTGCCTTAGTTGTTCAATACAACCCATTGTAGAATATGACCCAAAGTGTTCCTATATTCATGTGATATAGAGAGTATTTTTTTTAACACTTCCAACCATTAGGGCATATGTGCAATAATCAACCCAAAAAGAGGATCTTTTTTTTTTTTTTTAAAAAGCAAGTATAGCTTATATAAAATAATAAAATCCTGGCTGAATACCTATTTTTCTGCAATAGCTTAATTTCAGAGGAAGACATTATTTCTCTAGAAATGAATATTTAGCTGAGACATCATTCAGGAGAAATCAAACATTCAGCAAAACAATATGTAGATGCTGCACATTTCCTGAAAACTGTTTTATGGTTTTTATTTTGATGCTAAGATAAACATAAAATACAAGGATAGTTAAGTGAGAATAAAATATAAATCAAAACTCTAGTCACAAAAATATAGCAACTTTGATTCTATTTTCTCATTTCACAATTTTTGCTTAAAATAGTGCATCTGTTTTATACATGTGCTGACTTGTATCACTTTATAATGGTTTTCTTGCTGCTGTGTCAATTCTAAGATGCATCTAAGTTATTCAGGAAAGATTACCTTAATGGGTTTGGGATATTTCAATTTCTATCACAACTGCTTAATATGGCTTGAAAACTGAATATGCCGTCTTCTTCTATTCCCCACATGTAAAGCAAAACTAAATGATATCACTGCAATTTAATTCCTTTTAGTTAAAACAAGAGAAGAGAACCTCCTGTCTTAAGAATGATTATCATGCTGAATTATAGATAGGGTATTCATTTTTATATTTTGATGTTTCTATGTTCAAGAGACATTTTAAACAGAATATTTTATGTAACCTAAAATAATAATAGTTGTAATAGTGTACTAATATCCTATGCCTGAAATAACAAATTCCTACAAAATTAGTGGCATAAAACAACAGAAACTTACTTTCTCATCTTCTGGAGACCAGAAGTCTGAAAACAGTATCACTTAGCCAAAATAAAATGTTGTAAGATTTTGCTACTTCTGGAAGCTCCAGAGGAAAATTTGTCTCTTGCCTCTTGCAGCATTATGTATTTGCTATCATTCCTTAATCTGTGACTGCATCTCTCTAACCTCTGCCTACATCGTCACCTTTCCTATTTCTCTACTGGCTGCATCTTGCTCTCTTCGATCTGTGAAATTCCTCTGCTTCCCTCTTATGAGGACACATGCAATTGCATTTTGGACCCACCCAGGTAATCCAGGATTATTCCCTCTCAAATGTTTTTACTAATGTCATTTACCATGTAAGTATGGCAAAAGATTCTCACAGATTCTGGAGATTAGTGCTTGTTATTTTGTGGAAACATTTTTTAGCCTAGTACAAATGGTAATAGTAAAAATAAAATAAATAATAATATACAAAAGGTATTGAGTGCTTATTGTATGCTGTGCTTTGTGCTAAGTGCTCCAAATATATGATCTTATTTATCTTCTCATAGTCTCAGTGATATGATATCATACTTTTTATGATTCACCATAGTGGGGCAACAATTTCAAAATTTAAAATCTTAGAAATAAAAGAGTAACTGCAATAGTGGTGAACTCATTGATGATAGAATAGATCCTTTGAGAAAATTAGAAAACATGTAAAAACTGGTGCAATTTAATTAAATTGCACCAAGGAAAATGCAACAGAAGCACATCAGAAAACAGATATCTGTAGAAATTAAGATGAAAATATTTGAATTTAAAAATAGATATCTAGCCACTTTCAGTAGATTTCAAGATATTAATTGGCTCAGAATAATGTATCATGGGAATATATTTGATTTAGGTTCTGTTCAAAATTTTAGAAAAAAAATTTGTACCTGAAGAATGTACCAGTATAGGAAATTCAGAATTTAAAAAAAAAAGTATGTCATATCTTAAATTAGAAAATGAATAGTGATGACAAACACTTTTCAAATAAGAAATCCATTTAAACAAGAAATTTAATAATGGATAAAAACTAATACCTTTGATTTAAAAATATGATATTTGAAGCAAAAACTAAAAAGCAGCATTCAGAAGAACATAACATTACCTATATTTTTATCATTAATAGGAGGAAATGCTAAATTTTGTCAAATATGTGTCTTATAATGAATAAGCACCTGAGTGGAGCTACTCCATGTCCAAGGTCAGGAGCAACAGCTGCTCTTTGCTGGAGCCGCCATGAAGAGATACCCCACGTCCAAGGTAAGAGAAACCCAAATAATATGGTAGGCGCTGAGAGAGAGCATCAGAGGGCAGACAGACTGAAACCATGATCACAGACAACTAGACAATTTGATCACATGGACCACAGCTGTGTAACTCAATGAAACTAAGCAATGCTGTGTGGGGCCACCCAGGATGGAGGGGTCATGGTGGAGAGGTCTAAGAATGGTCCACTGGAGAAGGAAATGGCAAACCCCTTCAGTATTCTTGCCTTGAGAACCCCATGAACAGTGTGAAAAGGCAAAAAGGACACTGAAAGATAAACTCCCCAGGTTGGTAGGTGCCCAATATGCTACAGGAGATCAGTGGAGAAGTAACTCCACATAGAATGAAGGGGTGGAGCCAAGGAAAAAACAACACCCAGCTGTGGATGTGACTATGATAGAAGCAAGGTCCGATGTTGTAAAGAGCAATATTGCATAGGAACCTGGAATGTTAGGTCCATGAATCAAGGCAAATTGGAAGTGGTCAAACAGGAGATGGCAAGAGTGAATGTCGACATTCTAGGAATCAGAGAACTAAGATGGACTGGAATGGGTGAATTTAACTCAGATGACCATTATATCCACTACTGTGGCAGGAATCCCTTCGAAGAAATGGAGTAGCCATCATAGTCAATAAAAGAGTCTGAAATGCAGCACTTGGATGCAATCTCAAAAATGACAGGATGATCTCTGTTTCCAAGGCAAACCATTCAATACCACGGTAATCCAAGTCTATGCCCAGATGAATAACGCTGAAGAAGCAGAAATTGAAAGGTTCTATGAAAACCAACAAGATTTTTTAGAACTAACACCAAAAAAAAAAAAAAAAAAAAAGATGCCCTTTTCATTATAGGGGACTGGAATGCAAAAGTAGGAAATCAAGAAATAGCTGGAGTAACAGGCAAATTTGGCCTTTGGAGTACAGAAGGAAGCAGGGCAAAGGCCAATAGCCTTTTGCCAAGAGAACGCACTGGTCATAGCAAACACCCTCTTCCAACAACACAAGAGAAGACTCTACACATGGACATCAGCAGATGGCCAACACCAAAATCAGATTGATTATATTCTTTGCAGCCAAAGATGGAGATGCTCTATACAGTTAGCAAAAACAAGAATGGGAGCTGACTTTGTGGCTGAGATCATGAACTCCTTTTTGCCAAATTCAGACTTAAATTGAAGAAAGTGGGGGAAACCACTAGACCATTCAGGTATGACCTAAATCAAATCCCTTATGACTATACAGTGGAAGTGAGAAATAGATTTAAGGGACTAGATCTGATAGACAGAGTGCCTGATGAACTGTGGACGGACATTCGTGACTACCACACAATTGCACTCATCCCACATGCTAATAAAGTAATGCTCAAAATTCTCCAAGCCAGGCTTCAGCAATATGTGAACCATGAACTTCCAGATGTTCAAGCTGGTTTTATAAAAGGCAGAAGAACCAGAGATCAAATTGCCAATATCCACTGGATCATCAAAAAAGCAAGAGAGCTCCAGAAAACATCTATTTCTGCTTTATTGACTATACCAATGCCTTTGACTGTATGGATCACAATGAACTGTGGAAAATTCTGAAAGAGATGGAAATACCAGACCACCTGACCTGCCTTTTGAGAAACCTGTATGCAGGTCAGGAAGCAACAGTTAGAACTGGACATGGAACAGACTGGTTCTTAATAACAAAAGGAGTACATCAAGGCTGCATATTGTCACCCTACTTATTTAACTTATATGAGGAGTACATCATGAGAAACACTGGGCTGGATGAAGCACAAGCTGAAATCAAGATTGCCAGCAGAAATATCAATATCCTCAGATGTGCAGATGACACCACCCTCATGGCAGAAGGAAAGGAAGAACTAAAAAGTCTCTTGATGAAAGTGAAAGAGGATAATAAATAAGTTGGCTTCAAGCTCAACATTCAGAAAACAAAGATCATGGCATCCAGTTCCATCACTTCATGGCAAATAGATGGGGAAAGAGTGGAAACAGTGGCTGACTTTATTTTTTTTTTGAGCTCCAAAATCACTGCAGAAGGTGATTGAAGCCATGAAATTAAAAGACACTTACTCCTTGGAAGGAAAGTTAGAACCACCTCGACAGCATATTAAAAAGCCAAAACATTACTTTGTCAGCAAAGGTCCATCTAGTCAAGGCTGTGGTTTTTGCAGTAGTCATGTATGGATTTGAGAACTGGACTAGAAACAAAACTGAGCACAGAAGAGAACTGATGCTTTTGAACTGTGCTGTTGGAGAAGACTCTTGAGAGTCTCTTGGACTGCAAGGAGATCCAACCAGTCCATCCTAAAGGAGATCAGTCCTGGGTGTTCATTGGAAGGACTGATGTTGAAGCTGAAAATCCAATATTTTGGCCACGTGATGTGAAGAGCTGACTCATTTGAAAAGACCCTGATGCTGGGAAAGAATGAAGGCAGGAGGAGAAGGGGACATCAGAGGAGAGATGGTTAGATGGCATCACCTACTCAATGGACATGGGTTTGGGTAGATTCCGGGAAGTGGTGATGGACAGGGAGACCTGGTGTGCTGCATTTCATGGGGTCACAAAGAGTTGGGCATGACTGAAGGACTGAACTGAACTGATAAAACAATGAAAATTGTCTTTTTCCATAGGTTCCCTAAAATCTAGCTTGAGGCAAAACTTACATGCTTCATCTTTATTTGATACAATCCAATGAAGCAAGAGTGATTCAAAAATAAAGTACCATTTGCTAGGAGAGAGCAAATAAAAAGAGCTGCTAAGCTAATTTTATCCTGGCCTCATTAGAAAGTTAGTGTTTTCTTGGTCACATTTGTCATCCATGGTGAGAGGTCAGAATATCCATCTGGGCCAGAAGAATCAGGAAATAATCTGCTGGCTCCTCTTATTCCCTGTCTCTCAATGTTAAATGTTTACCCACATGGCACTTTAACTTCACCGTATCAGGTTTATGTTTTTCAGCCCTTCTGGGCAGCCAGAGTCCCTCTGATTTAGGAAAATGTGTCATCCAATAGTGTGGTAACTCTATAGTCTTTGTCAGCTGCATTGGGTCAGAAATCGTTGCTGGGGTTTATATAACATCCCACTCAATTTTAGCTGAGAGTTACACTGCTCTTTCTCTTGTCATACACAGCTTATGAAGGAGGCAGTGGCTTTAGATAAAGGGCAATGGCAACGGTGAGAAGGATTCAAACTTTGAAAATGACCACCATCCAAGAAACACAGCAAGTGGCCAAGGCCAAGAAGAGTGTAGCTGACCAAATGTTGGGAAGGTCATAAACAACCCATGCACTGCTCAGATCCATGAGTGCCTTTTAGCTATATGTGAAACTTCTCTGAGAACAAGCTGTCACCATTTTCTTCTCAAGAAGGGAGGTGCTTCCATACCTTGCTGCTTGTAAATAATGCTGCTATAAATATTAAAGTGTATATATTTTTAAATTAGTGGGTTTTTTTGGGTGAATGCTCAGAAATGAAATTGCTGGTTCATATGGACATGAGTTTGAGCAAACTCTGGGAGACAGAGAAGGACAGGGAAGCCTGACATGCTCCAGTCCATGAGATCTCAAAGAGTCAGACCCTACTTAGTGAATGAACAACAAAAATGGCAGTTCTATGTTTAATTTTTTTAAGGAACCTCCATACCATTTTCCATACTTGCTCAACCAATTTACAGCCCCATCGACAGTGCATGAGGGTTTCTGTTTCTCCATATCCTACCCAACGCTTGTTATTTGTTGTCTTTTTGATGTTAGCTATTCTGACTGGGGGCTTCCCAGGTGGCACTAGTGGTAAAGAATCCTCCTGCCAAGGCAGGAGACAAGAGACATGGGTTTTATCCTTGGGTCAGGAAGATTCCTTGGAGGAGGGATTGCCACGGCAACACATTCCAGTATTCTTGCCTGGAGAATCCCATGGATAGATGAGCAGGTTCAGTTCAGATCAGTGCAGTTGCTCAGTCGTGTCCAACTCTTTGGGACTCCATGGACTGCAGCACACCAGACTTCCTTTCCATCATCAATGCCCAGAGCTTGCTCAAACTCATGTCCATCAAGTCAGTGATGCCATCCAACCATCTTATCCTCTGTTGTCCCCTTTTCCTCCTGCCTTCAATCTCTTCCAGCATCATGGTCTTTTCAAATGAGTCAGCTCTTCGCATCAGGTGGCCAAAGTATTCACATTTCAGCTTCAGCATCAGTCCTTTCGATGAATATTCAGGACTGATTTCCTTTAGGTTGGACTGGTTGGATCTCCTTGCAGTCCAAGGGACTCTCCAGAGTCTTGTCCAACACTACAGTTCAAAAGCATCAATTTTTCAGTGCTCAGCTTTCCTTATAGTAGAACTCTCACATCCATACATGACCACTAGAAAAAACTTAGCTTTGACTAGATGGACCTTTGTCGGCAAAGTAACGTTTCTGCTTTTCAGTATGCTGTCTAGGTCCATAGGGTCACAAATTGTCAGACACAACTGAAGCAACTTAGCATGCATGCATATTCTGACTGAACAAGGTGTATCTTATTGTGGTTTTAACTTGAATTTTCCTAATGATAGTGTCATTGAGCATATATACATGAGGTCAATTTGTATGTCTTCTTTGGAAAAATCTCTATTCATTTCCTTTGCACATTTATTTGCAAATATCATCTTCCATTCAGTAGGCTGTCTTTTTGTTTTGTTGATCATTTCCTTCCATGTGCAAGTTTTTAGTTATATGTAGTCCCATTTACTTAGTTTACTTTTATTTCCTTTGCCTAAGTATACATATCCAATAAATATTACTAATACTTGGTGTCAGAATATATAGCTTATATTTTCATCAGAATTCTATGGTTCCAAGCCTGACATTTAAGTATTTATTAGTTTTGTGTTTATATATTGTGTGAAAAGTTAGTTTAGTTTCACTATTTTACATGTAGTGGTCCAGTTTTCCCAGAACTATTTATTAGAGAGGTTTTCTTTGCCCCATTGTATATGCTTGCCTATTTAATTGTAGATTAATTGACCACTTGATTGTCAAATCATTTCTAGGCTATGTGGAAACTAAAAAACAAAACAGAAACAGACTCATAGATACAGAGTATAAGCTGGTAAGTGTCAGGAGGGAGGGTGTTGAGGGATGGGTTAAATCGGTGAAATGAATTGAGAGGTAAAAACCTCCAGTCATATAATAAATAAGTCATGGAGAAGTAGTATATAGCATAAGAAATGTGATCAACAACATCGTAATAACCTTGGGGACAGATGGTTACTACACCTATTGTAGTGATCATTTCATGAAGTATGCAAATGTAAAATCATTGTGTAGCACAGCTGAAACTAACATAGTATTGTGCATCAGTTATATTTCAATAAAAAGTGTTACCTCTAAAAAAGAATGTTGGAGTGATTCCAGTGCTTAACGGAGTGTTCTGTTGGAGTTCTGAGGAAATATTTAAGATAATCAAACCAAACTATAATACCATATTTTCTGGAAGATATAGCCCTAACTAATATTGACACTCTTTTATCTCCAACATCCACTTTAGATTTCCCTACCCTTGTCATCAAGTTAAAATAGTTTGTATAGCTTGCCTGGTGTTAATAACTCAGATACTAATTCATTCTTTGCTTAAGAATCCTCCTCAAAATATCCTTCCATGAAGCCATGAGAAAACTGTTGGGATCAATACGTGAAATGAAATAATTTCTTAATTGTATTACATATAACAAAAGTGACAAAACAAAACAGAGTGTGTATGAAGTAATATGTCAGACTTTGAAATATATAAGCCAGGAAAATATCTGTAATTAATGTAATAATAACCCTATTAAATCAACAACTGTCAGCATAGGTTAAAAATTTATTGGTGTGCACTTATAAAGGGAACACATCATAAAAATAAAGGTCAAATTTAATTATGTTGACAAAGTTTTATTAGGCAAATGCACAAACATAAAGAAATAATGTTATAGCAATACAGGAATATGTGGCTATAATCACCAGAGAGAAATTGGTAGTCAATTTATATTGAAAAATAGGTCAATTACATAAATATTATGTATTTTATTTATGCATCTTGTATCATAATAAATTATACAAATTAAATCATAAACTAAGAAAAGAGATTGCTGAAAATTTTAATATGATATTAATCAACTTTGACAGATTAAAGAGAAAATATACCTTTGTATATAGATGTTTTGAGATATTTATAGATTAATTAGTCTTATTTAATACTTTAAGTACTGGACTGGGTAGCCTATCCCTTCTCCAGCAGACCATCCCAAACTAGGAATCTAGCCTGAGTCTCTTGCATTGCAGGTGGATTCTTTACCAGCTGAGCTACTAGGGAAGCCATATACTTTAAGTAGTATCTACTTATTGAATTTTTACATTTACTTTGCTTTATTGACTATGCCAAAGCTGTTGACTGTGTGCATCACAACAAACTGGAAAATTCTTACAGAGATGGGAATACCAGACCACCTGACCTGCCTCCTGAGAAATCTGTATGCAGGTCAAGAAGGAAGAGTTAGAACTAACATGGAACAACAGACTGGTTCCAAATAGGGAAAAGAGTACATCAAGGCTGTATATTGTCACCCTACTTATTTAACTTATATGCAGAGTACATCATGAGAAACACTAGGCTGGATGAAGCACAAGCTGGAATCAAGATTGCCAGGAGAAATATCAATAACATCAGATATGCAGATGACATCACCCTCAGGCAGAAAGTGAAAAAGAACTAAAGAACCTCTAGATGAAAGTGAAACAGGAGAGTGGAAAAGTTGGCTTAAAGCTCAACATTCAGAAAACTAAGATCATGGCATCTGGTCCCATCACTTAATGGCAAATAGATGGGGAAACAGTGACCAACTTTATTATTTTGGGCTCCAAAATCACTGCAGATGGTGACTGAAGCCATGAAATTAAAAGACACTTACTCCTTGGAAGCAAAGTTATTACCAACCTGGACAGCATATTAAAAAGCAGAGATGTTACTTTGCTAACAAAGGTCTGTGTAGTCAAAGCTATGGTTTTCCCAGTAGTCAGGTATGGATGTGAGAATTGGACAATAAAGCAAGCTGAGCACTGGAGAATTGATGATTTTGAACTGTGGTGTTGGAGAAGACTCTTGTGAGTCCCTTGGCCTCCAAGGAGATCCAACCAGTCCATTCTAAAGGAAATCAGTCCCAGATATTCATTGGAAGGACTGATGCTGTAGCTGAAACTCCAATACTTTGGCCACCTGATGCGAAGAGCTGACTCATTGGAAAAGACCCTGATGCTGGGAAAGACTGAATGCGGGAGAAGAAGGGGCCGACAGAGGATGAGATGGTTGGATGGCATCACTGACAGGATGGACATGTGTTTGAGCAGGCTCTGGGAGTTTGTGATGGACATCAAAGCCTGGCATGCTGCAGTCCATGAGCTTGAAAGAGTCGGACATGACTGAGTGGCTGAACTGAACAAAACTTGCTGAATTTTTAGTATAAAAATAAAGAATATGTCTTCTTTCAAGCATCAGAAAAAGTTTAAAAGCTTTTTCATACATGTCACTCATAAACTGTATTAGGATGAAATATATGCCTGTGAAGAAAAATATTTATTTCCAAATTGAGTTTAAGAGGAGAAAAGAATAATGAGAGAGTATTGTATTATTTCAGTTTTCAGGGTTCATAGATTTTTCATACTATATTGTTTTCAAATTAATATAAAAATGGAAAGTTCCTGAATATATTTCATATATGTAGAATTTCTATGAGGTTAGAAAATATCAGATGCAGAAAAAGTTTTGGTCAATAGTGCTTATTATTTAAAACACAATTAAATAGAAAACTATATTCAATTGTGCATAGTAAAATAATTTCTCACCATAACTAAATAAAGTATTTCAGATATCTGAAGTAGGTATAAAAGTACAAAACATGTTGAAAAATATTTCACAGTTTTAAGTCAGTTAGAAAATCTGACAAACTTCTTAAATAGATGTAAAAGACATTAATAGTTATGATAAAACATTTAGAAAACTTGGAATGAAAACTGATAAGCCAAGAGCCAATATAATGTTTTAATATGTTAGATATACTTGTGAAATATCTGTGATACAGAATTGAGCAAAACTTGCATAATGGACATTTATATAGTCAAAAGCTCAATAAGTAATACCAATTCCAGTGGTAGTAAATGTCATGCACCAGGATTTATGCATGGTGAATATATTATGACAATCAATATCTCTTTGATTATCCTTGATATTGTCGTGAAGAAGAGGTATTTTAAGTTCTTGAAATCAAATCTATTAATCATTCCATAAGAATTTGCTCTTTAATATATTATTTTAAAGTGTGTTCCTATACAGCTATAAAGTGTATTGTCCAAAATATTTAAAATTTTGTTTCACATTAAAAAAAAATATATGTTTGGTAATAATTTTAGTGCTTGACCCATGGTAGAAGTACAATTTAATATTTCCCATGTAAATTGCCTATTAAAGAAAGTCATCCACATATCTACAAGGCATCATCATGTATCATTGAATTATATATACTCAGCTATTGTTCTGAAATCTCTCTTCTGTTCTGCTGAGTTTTAAAAGTTCTTTGCAATACTTTTATTATTTTAGTTACTAAAGGTTTATGATAATCTTGATATCTAGTAGTGCAAATCCTGCAAATGTGACATTTCTTTGAATTTATACTACTTATTTGTTTTTGTCACATTAATAATACAACCAGTTTTGCCATATAATATGCAAAGGAGAAAATAAAATCTCTGTAGAGTTTATATCAGGTTTACCTAAAATTATTTATTGCTGTAAGGATAATTGTCAACTTTAAATTTGTGAATATTCACTTCCTATTTAAGGTATTTACATTTCATATTTAAACACCTTAAAAATACAAATAATTTCATATTTGCTTTACACAAGTACCCTTTATTATTGCTCAATCAAGTGTTATATTCCTTTCTAAACCTTGTATCCCATATTTATCACAAAAATATTTATTAATATTGGGAACTGTATCTTTCTAAAAGTATATAGTCCAAGAGCACAATGAAGAATCCTTGTGGTGATGTAACTTCTGAATCTTGGCTTTAATAGTGCATAAACCAATCTATAAGTGTGATAAAATTGCATAGAACTACACACACACGTGACCCAGATAATCACTGTGGTGTGATCACTCACCTAGAGCGAGGCATCCTGGAATGTGAAGTCAAGTGGGCCTTAGGAAACATCGCTAAGAACAAAGCTAGTGGAGGTGATGGATTCCAGTTGAGCTATTTCAAGTCCTAAAAGATGATGCTGTGAAAGTGCTGCACTCAATATGTCAGCAAACATGGAAAACAGCAGTGGCCACACGACTGGAAAAGGTCAGTTTTCATTCCAATCCCACAGAAAGGCAATGCCAAAGAAAGCTCAAATTACCGCACAATTGCATTCATCTCACACGCTAGTAAAGTAATGCTCAAAATTCTCCAAGCCAAGCTTCAGCAATACGTGAACTGTGAACTTCCAGATGTTCAAGCTGTTTTTAGAAAAGGCAGACGAACCAGAGATCAAATTGCCAACATCTGCTGGATCACCGAAAAAGCAAGAGAGTTCCAGAAAACATATATTTCTGCTTAATTGACTATGCCAAAGCCTTTTACTGTGTAGATCACAATAAACTATGGAAAATTCTGAAAGACATGGGAATACCAGACCACCTGACCTGCCTCTTGAGAAAGCTGTATGCAGGTCAGGAAGCAACAGTTAGAACTGGACATGGGATAACAGACTGATTCCAAATAGGAAAAGGAGTACGTCAAGGCTGTATATTGTCACCCTGCTTATTTAACTTATATGCAGACTGCATCATGAGAAATGTTGAACTGGAAGAAGCACAAGCTGGAATCAAGATTGCCAGGAGAAATATCAATAACCTCAGATGTGCAGATGACACCACCCTCAGGCAGCAAGCAAAGAAGAACTAAAGAGCCTCTTGATGAAAGTGAAAGAGGAGAGTGAAAAAGTTGGCTTCAAGCCAACATTCAGAAAACGAAGATCATGGCATCCAGTCCCATCACTTCATGGCAAATAGATGGGGAAAGAGTAGAAACAGTGGCTGACTTTATTTTTTTTGAGCTCCAAAATCACTGCAGATGGTGATTGAAGCCATAAAATTAAAAGACACTTACTCCTTGGAAGGAAAGTTATGACCAACCTGGACAGCATATTAAAAAGCAGAGACATTAGTTTGCCAAACAAAGGTCCATCTAGTCAAGGCTATGGTTTTTCCACTAGTCATGTATGGATGTGAGAGTTGGACTAGAAAGAAAGCTGAGTGCAGAAGAATTGATGCTTTTGGACTGTGGTATTGGAGAAGACTCTTGAGAGTCCCTTGGATTGTAAGGAGTTCCAACCAGTCCATCCTAAAGGAAATCAGTCCTGGGTGTTCATTGGAAGGACTGATGTTGAAGCTGAAACTCCAATACTTTGGCCACCTGATGCGAAGAGCTGACTGATTTGAAAAGAACCTGATGTTGGGAAAGAATGAAGGTGGGAGAAGAAGGGGACGACAGAGGATGAGGTGGTTAGATGGCATCACCGACCTAATGGACATGAGTTTGGGTAAACTCCGGGAGCTGTGATGGACAGGGAGGCCTGGCGTGCTGCGATTCATGGGGTCGCAAAGAGTCGGACATGACTGAGTGACTGAGCTAAACTGAACAGAACTCACTCACACACAAATATGATTAAAACTGGATAAATCAATAAAATAAGTGATGACATCAATATCAGTTTCTGTTTTTTAATGTTGCAGTATTATCTTGCAAAATGTTATAACTGAAGGAAATTGACTAAAACATAATGGCTCTGTTTCTTTGTATTATTTCTTTAAAATGTGTATGAATCTATGATTATATCAAAATAAAATGTTTAAAATAGAAAGAGTAACATTTTTAATTCATTCATTTTTACCCCACATATATATTCTAATGACTGTTAGTACACAGCAATATTATGACTTTAGTTCTAATGGCAAATTTAGCATCGCTGCTGAATGAGAATTTATGATTAAGTTATTTGTGAATTTATGAGACATGATAGAGCACTCTGGAAAATTTGGAGGGGAGGTATGTTTGGCTTCTATGTGAGAGGAAAGATCAACACTCTGGGAAGAATCAACAGAAAAGAAAAGAGAAAGTACACCAATTCCTAGGCAGTTCAAGTATAAGAATAAAGAGAAGAAACATTTTTCCAATCTCAGAAAAAAAAGATATAACTCATGATTCTATATTTATTAGAATGATAAGAAAACACTGCCAGTTTAGTTCAGTTAAGTTGCTCAGCCGTGTCTGACTCTTTGCAACCCCATGGACTGCAGCATGCCAGGACTCCCTTCCAACACCAGCTCCCAGAGATTGCTCAAACTCATGTCCATCGAGTCGGTGATGCCATCCAACCATCTCACCCTCTGTGGTCCCTTTCTTCTTCCATCATCAATCTTTCCCAGCATCAGGGTCTTTTCAAATCAGTCAGCTCTTTGCATCAGGTGGCCAAAATATTGGAGTTTCAGCTACAGCTTCAGTCTCTCCAATGAATATTCAGTACTGATTTCCTTTAGGATGGACTAGTTGGATCTCCTTGCAGTCCAAGGGACTCTAAAGAGTCTTCTCCAACACCACAGTTAAAAGCGTCAGTTCTTTGGCACTCAGCTTTCTTTATACTAGTACTCTCACATCCATACGTGACCACTGGAAAGACCATAGCATTTACTACAAGGACCTTTGTTGGCAAAGGAATGTCTCTGCTTTTTAATATGCCATCTACTTTGGTCATAACTTTTCTTCAAAGGAGCAAGTGTCTTTTATGATGACTGATGGCTGCAGTCATCATCTGCAGTGATTTTGGAGCCCCAAAATATAAAGTCTGTCACTGTTTCCACTGTTTCCCCATCTATTTGCCATGAAGTGATGGGACCAGATGTCATGATCTTCGTTTTCTGAATGTTGAACTTTAAGCAAACTTTCTCACTCTCCTCTTTCACTTTCTTCAAGAGGCTCTTTGTTGTTCTTCACTTTCTGCCATAAGGGTGGTGTCATCTGCATATCTGAGGTTATTGATATTTCTCCTGGCAATCTTGATTCCAGCTTGTGCTTCCTCCAGCCCAGTGTTTTTCGTGATCTACTCTGCATTTAAGTAATATCAGGGTGACAATATACAGCCTTGATGTACTCTTTTCCCTATTTGGAACCAGTCTGTTGTTCCATGTCCCATTCTTACAGTTGCTTCCTGACCTGTTACAGATTTTTTAGGAGGAAGGACAGGCAGAAGGTATTCCCTTCTCTTTAAGAATTTTCTATAGTTTGTCAACCAATTATTATCAATAAATTCAACAAATTGAATTAAACAATTTCCATGAACAATGGAAACAAATAAAGCTCACTCATGAGAAATATGATAACCTCAAAGCCCAATTATTTCAATTCAGTTGCTCAGTTATGTCTTACACTTTGAAACCCCCATGGCCTGCAGCACCCCAGTCTTCCCTGTCCAACACCAACTCCCAGAGCTTGCTCAAACTCATGTCCATTGAGTCGGTGCTGCCATCTAACCATCTCATCCTCTGTCATCCCCTTCTCCTGCCTTCAATCATTTCCGGCATCAGGGTCTTTTCCGATGAATCAGCTCTTCACATCAGGTGGCCAAATTATTGGAGTTTCAGCTTCAGCATCAGTTTTTCCAGTGAATAGTCAGGACTGATTTCCTTTAGGATGGACTTGTTGGATCTCCTTGCAGTCCAAGGGACTCTCAAGAGTCTCCTCTAACAGAACAGCTCAAAAGTATCAATTCTTTCACACTCAGCTTTCTTTATGGTCCAACTCTCACATCCATGCATGACTACTGGAAAAACTATATCTTTGACTAGATGGACCTTTGTTGACAAAGTAATGTCCCTGCTTTTTAATATGCTGTCTACATTTGTCACAGCTTTTCTTCCAAGGATCAAGAGTCTTTTAATTTTCTTTAAATTTAATGGCTGCAGTAACCATCTGCACTGATTTTGAAGCCCAAGAAAATAAAGTCTGTCATTGTTTCCACTGTTTCCCCACCTATTTGCCATGAAGTGATGGGACCAGAAGCCATGATCTTCATTTTTTGAATGTTGAGTTTTAAGCCAGCTTTTTCACTGTCCTGTTTCACTTTCATCTAGAGGCTCTTTAGTTCCTCTTCATTTTCTGCCATCAAGGTATTGAGTCTGCATATCTGACGCAATTGATATTTCTCCCAGAAATCTTGATTCCAGCTTGTGCTCGATCCAACCTGGCATTTTGCATGATGTACTCTGCATAGAAGTTAAGTAAGCATGGTGACACTATACATACTTGACATAGTCTTTTCCCAAATTGGAACCAGTCTGTTTTTCCATTTCTGGCTCTAACTGTTGTTTCTTGACCTGAATACAGATTTCTCAGGAGGCAGGTCAGGTGATCTTATATTCCCATCTCTTGAAGAATTTTCCACAGTTTGCTGTGTTCCATACAGTCAAAGTCTTTGGTGGAGTCACTAAAGTGGAAGCAGACATTTTTCTGGAACACTCTTGCTTTTTTGGTGACCCAACGGATGTTGACAATTTGATCTCTGGTTCCTCTGCCTTTTCTAAATCCAGCTTGAATATCTGGAATTTCTCAGTTTACATACTTTCAATGCTGAGTTTTGAGAATTTTGAGCATTAGTTTGCCATCATATGAGATAAGTACAATTGTGTGGTAGTTTGAACATTCTTTATTACTGGCTTTCTTTGAGATTGGAATGAAAACAGCATTTCCAGTCCTTTGGCCACTGCTGAGGTTTCCAAATTTGTTGGCATATTGAGTGCAGCACTTTAACAGCATCATCTTTTATGATTTGATATAGCTCACTTGAAATTCCATTACCTCTACTAGCTTTGTACATAGTGATGCTTACTAAGGCCCACTTGATTTTGCATTCCAGGATGTCTGGCTCTAGGTGATGATCACTGCATCATGGTTCTGCATCATTCAGATCTTTTTTGTATATTTCTTCTTTGTAGCTTTGCCGCCACTCCTCAATATCTTATGCTTCTGTTTGGGCCATACCATTTCTCTCCTAGCTGTTAAAAAGTTGAACTGTTTAAAATATGTCTCACATAAAAATTTCAGACCTCATTGGCTTCACTGATCACTTCTCAGACACTTGATGAAGAAATACTGCATCCTATATAAACTATTGCAGAAAATGGAAGGAAGGAAAAATGGAAGAAAAAATGAAGCAATAACAAACTATTTTTTGAGGACAAAATTACCCTAAATTCAAAATCTGTCAGTGAAAACAGATGGCAAAAAAGTATGGGACAATACCATTCATGAATAAGAATGTCCAATTTCTTAATATTTCATTATATTGCATTCAGTAAGACATAAAATTTGTAATAACTCATGACCAATTAGGGCTTTGTGTTCTATAAATTGAAAAATTCAAACTTTATTTATAATTAAACCCACAAATGTCTTTCATAGAAAGGGACTTACCTGTAGTAAACATCATTTACAAAAATTCTGCAGCATCATAAAAAATCTTTCTTCTAAAATGAAGAAGAAAGCAATAGCTCCTACTCTCATAATTCAAGCTTTTACTGAATATTCTAGTCAGAGCAAAAAAACCTACAGATTTTAAAATACAATTCATACAGCTTAGAAAGGAGGAAGTGATGTATGATCTTTTTAATATGTTGTTGGATTCTGTTTGCTAGAATTTTGTTAAGGATTTTTGCATCTATGTTCATCAGTGATATTGGCCTGTAGTTTTCTTTTTTTGTGGCATCTTTGTCTGATTTTGGAATTAGGATGATGGTGGCCTCATAGAATGAGTTTGGAAGTTTACCTTCTTTTGCAATTTTCTGGAAGAGTTTGAGTAAGATAGGTGTTGCTTGAAGGTTGTGTCTATTGCTTCATGAAATCCACCTCTAAACATTTGTATCAGAGACCTGTGTCAAGATAACTTGAAGAAAAAATCTCAAGAAACTATTTTTATGAGATTACAGGAGACATAGGTTCATGAGGGTTACTTTAGTGTCCATAGGACCCAGGGTTAGAAATGAAAAAACTGTCCTCACTACTAGATAGAATGGCTTTAAACCGCTGAAGACCTCAGTGACTGTGTTCGTAATACTCTCAAGGAGTATGTAGTGCTTTTGGTTGAGGTACCAAGATTCTTAAAGAGCACCAGGAACAATGGTCCTGGTGAAGGGGTTTGCAGAAAGCATACAAATGAAAAAGGCCACAGTTGGCAGGAGAACAACAGTGCATACACTGCAGATTGCAGCCAGCTAACTCATACCTAGACATGGGAAAGAAACGCCCCAGGAATTCAGAAATCATGGAGTGAGATCTTACAAGGCAATGAGATAATGCATGAGCACATAGAGTCCAAGGCAGTGAGATAAGAGTCGATAGTGTTAACATGATCTCTTATCTGATGTAATTGTCATGTCGGGAACTGTTTACTTCCACTCACAGGTTCACACGGACTAACAACATGATACCACTGGGAGCTTCCTTAGTCATTTCAACTGTAGTACAATGTAGTTTAATCAGATGGCTTTCCTGAAATCAAGCTATGATCAGATTCTGCTTCTCTATAGGAATGCAAACTTTAATGACAGAAGAAGAGAAAGAACAATTTTGCCACTGGAATTGTTTGCTTTTCTTTTTGCTTTAGTAGGATAGGACATTTCAAGGAGGGTCATATTTACATATACTGACAGAGATTTGCATACAGTCATACAGTGATGTGGTACATGTGGGAGAGGAAAAAGCACATTAATAAACAAATGTGACAGATTAATGTTGAAAAATGCCAAAAGATAGCAAGGAAGGCAGAGACAAGCTTTTATATGTGGAATCTAAAAAAAAAAAAAAGGTACAAATTAACTTATTTACGAAACAGTAGTAGAGTCACAGATGTAGAATATAAACCTACATTACCAGGGGATACGTGGGGGGAGGGATAAATTGGGAGATTGAGAATGGCAGTACACACTACTATTTATAAAATAGGTAACTAATAAGGACCTACTGTGTAGCACAGTGGTTCAGTGTTAAAGAATCCACCCGCCAATGCAATAGATGTAGGAGACATGGGTTTGATCCCTGGGTTGGGAAGATCCCCTGGAGGAGGAAATGGCAACCCACTCCAGTATTCTTGCCTGGAGAATCCCATGGACAGAGGAGCCTGGCGGGCTATAGTTTGTGGGGTCACTAAAGTGTTGGATACAACTGAATGGCTGAGCGTGCACACACATGTCGCCCAGGGAACTCTAGTCAGTACTCTGTGATGGCCCATGGAGAAGAATCTTAAAAAAGAGAGGGTGTGTGTATATGTATATGTATGACTGATTCACTGTGTTGTACACCTGAAACTAACACAATACTGTAAATAAACTATATTCCAATAAAATAAAATAAAATAAAATAAAAAGATAGGTGTTAGCTCTTCTCTAAATATTTGGTAGAATTCAGCTGTGAAGCCATCTGGTCCTGGGCTTTTGTTTGCTGGAAGATTTCTGATTACAGTTTCGATTTCCTTGCTTGTGATGGGTCTGTTAAGATCTTCTATTTCTTTCTGGTTCAGTTTTGGAAAGTTATACTTTTCTAAGAACTTGTCCATTTCTTCCAAGTTGTCCATTTTATTGGCATAGAGCTGCTGGTAGTAGTCTGTTATGATCCTTTGTATTTCAGTGTTGGCTGTTGTGATCTCTCCATTTTCATTTCTAATTTTGTTAATTTGGTTCTTCTCCCTTTGTTTCTTAATGAGTCTTGCTAATGATTTGTCAATTTTGTTTATCTTTTCAAAAAACCAGCTTTTAGGTTTGTCAATTTTTACTATGGTCTGTTTTGTTTCTTTTGCATTTATTTCTGCCCTAAGTTTTAAGATTTCTTTCCTTCTACTAACCCTGGGGTTCTTCATTTCTTCCTTCTCTAGTTGCTTTAGGTGTAGAGTTAGGTTATTTATTTGACTTGTTTCTTGAGGTAGGCCTGTAATGCTATGAACCTTCCCCTTAGCACTGCTTTTACAGTGTCCCATAGGTTTTGGGTTGTTGTGTTTTCATTTTCATTCGATTCTATGCATATTTTTATTTCTTTTTTGATTTCTTCTATGATTTGTTGGTTATTCAGAAGCATGTTATTTAGCCTCCATATGTTTGACTTCTTAATAGTTTTTTCCCTGTAATTGAGATCTAATCTTACTGCATTGTGGTCAGAAAAGATGAGTGAAAAAAAAAAAAAAAGAAAGAAAGGAGGAAGTGGAAACCCTATGGAATCTACAAAATAGCTAACAAAATAATGTTTAACAATGTCACAAGATACAAGGTAACTAAAAAAAGAAGTTGCATTCTGTTACTAACCACATCTATTTGGAAAGCAAAAGAAAACTACTTGTGAAATATTAGAGAAAAACTCAATCTTGAGTGAAAACATGTATTTATTGCATATGTATGTATTATAGTTATTATATTATAGACATACATTTGATTTGTTTTATTTTGTTTATTGAAATGCAGTGGATTTTATTGTTGTGTTAGTTTCAGGTGTTCAGAAAAGTTATTCAGGTAGATATATATACGTGTCTGTGTGTGTGTGTGTGTGTGTGTGTATGTGTTTGTGTGTGTGCTGTACATAGGTCCTTGTTGCTTATCTACTTTACATACAGAAGAGAGTATGTTTTAATCCCAAACTCCTAAATTACCCCTCTCCCCTCCCTTCTCCTTTGGTAACTCTGTTTTCTATGACTGTGAGTCTATTTCTGTTTTGTATATAAATTCATTTGTATAATTTTTTTAGATTCCACATATAACTGATATCATATATTTTTTTCTTTTTCTGTCTGACTTAACACTTAGCATGATAGTCTGTAGGTCCATCCATCTTCCTGCAAATGACATTATTTCAATTTTAATGACTAAGGAACATTCAATTTTGTACCTATATATCCTTTTTTTTTATTCATCTGTTAATGGACACTTAGATTACTTCTGTGTCTTGGCCATTGTAAATATAACTGCTATAAACATTGAAGTGCATGTATCTTATAAAATTATAGTTTTCTGCAGATGCAGGTCCACGAGTGGGATTGTTGGATCAAATGGTAATTTTTTGTTTTAGCTTTTTAGAGAAACTTCCATATTGTTCTCCACAATGGTTACACCCATTTACATGACCACAAATGGGATAGGGATAGGAAGATTCCTTTTTCTTCACAACCTCTACAGCATTTATTATTTGTAGATGTTTTTATAATTATCATTCTAACCACTGATACTTCATTATAGTTTTGATTTCCATTTCTCTAATAATTAGCCTTGTTGTACATATTTTCATGTTCCTTTTGGCCATCTGTATGTCTGCTTTGAAGAAATGTTAATTTAAATCTTCTCATTTTTGGATTGGGATTTTTTTTGGCATTGAGCTGCATGAGTTGTTTGTATATTGTG
The DNA here is from genome assembly GCF_023699985.2 of Odocoileus virginianus. NCBI lineage: Eukaryota > Metazoa > Chordata > Mammalia > Artiodactyla > Cervidae > Odocoileus > Odocoileus virginianus. The sequence continues at coordinate 15,076,603 of NC_069698.1, forward strand.
GAAATTAAGCTTTTGTCACATTGTTTGCAAATATTTTTTCTCATTCTTTGGGTTGTCTTTTTATTTTTTTTTCCCCTGTGAGAAAGCTTTTAAGTTTAATTAGTCCCCATTTGTTTATTTTTGTTTTTATTTCCATTTCTTTGGGAGACAGGTCCAAAAAAAAAAATTATTGCTGCAAGTTATGTCAAAGAGTGTTCTGCCTGTGTTTCCTCTAGGAGTTTTATAGAATCTTGTCTTACATTTAGTTCTTTAAACCATTTTGAGTTTATTTTTGCATATGGTATTAGAGAATGTTTCAATTCCATTCTTTTACATCTAGCTGTCCAGTTTTCCCAGCACCACTTGTTGAAGAAACTGTCTTTTCTCCATTGCATATTCTTGCCTTCTTTGTCATAGATCAATTGACCATAGATGCATGGATTTACTTCTGAGCTTTCTATCCTATTCCATTGATCTATATATCTGTATTTGTGATAAATCTTGAGCATCTTTAAATCAAAAGATGCTAAATCTATATATTCAAGACTATAAAATATAGCTGAGAGATTTCTGAAAACCTAAATTAATGGAAACATATAGTATGTTAATTTGGGTTTCCCTGGTGACTCAGCTGGTAAAGAATCTATCTGCAATGCAGGAGACCTGAGTTCAATCCCTGGGTTGGGAAGATCCCCTGGAGAAGGCAATGGCAACCCACTCCAGTATTCTGGCCTGGAGAATTCCGTGGATTGTATAGTCCATGGGGTCACAAAGAGTCAGACACTACTGAGCGACTTTCACCTCACTTCACTTCATAGTATGTTAATGATGTGAACTCGAATTTATTAAAATGTTATTTTTTCTCAAATCAATATAAAAATTCAATGCAATTTCTGTCAAAATTATAGTAAGTTTTTAAATACAAAGTGACAAACTCTTTGTAATGTTTACATGGCAATGAGATGGACTTAAAGCATTCAAAATTATTTTGAAAAGGACAAGTTGTAAGATACTCACTATTATAATGTCCCTACAATTGCCAGTCCTGTATGGGAAGAAAACAGCTATAACAGTAGATATATATGGAATGTCTATGTTACATATAATATATATACAATATGTATATGCATAATTATTGATCTTTGAAAAAACAGTTCCAAGAAAGGATAAACTTTTAAACAAATGCTTCTGGAATAATTATCTATACATAAAAATAATGAACCTCAACCTTTATTACATGCCACATAAAATTTTAATAGAAAATTTAGTATAAAATTTCTAGATGATAAAAAGAGAAGCTTAAAGTCAAACTTAGGTAGAAGTTGTTTAGCCAAAGTAATCCTGAGAAAGAAGAATGGAACTGGAGGAATCAATCTGCCTGACTTCAGACTCTACTACAAAGCCACAGTCATCAAGACAGTATGGTACTGGCACAAAGACAGAAATATAGATCAATGGAACAGAATAGAAAGCCCAGAGATAAGTCCACGAACATATGGTCACCTTATCTTCTACAAAGGAGGCAAGGATATACAATGGAAAAAAGATAACCTCTTTAACAAGTGGTGCTGGGAAAACTGGTCAACCACCTGTAAAAGAATGAAACTAGAACACTTTCTAACACCATACACTAAAATAAACTCAAAATGGATTAAAGATCTAAATGTAAGACCAGAAACTATCAAACTCCTAGAGGAGAACATAGGCAAAACACTCTCCGACATAAATCACAGCAGGATCCTCTATGACCCACATCCCAGAATTTCAGAAATAAAAGCAAAAATAAACAAATGGGACCTAATGAAACTTAAAAGCTTTTGCACAACAAAGGAAACTATAAGCAAGGTGAAAAGACAGCCCTCAGATTGGGAGAAAATAATAGCAAACAAATCAACAGACAAAGGATTAATCTCAAAAATATACAAGCAACTCCTCCAGCTCAACTCCAGAAAAATAAATGACCCAATCAAAAAATGGGCCAAAGAACTCAACAGACATTTCTCCAAGGAAGACATACAGATGGCTAACAAACACATGAAAAGATGCTCGACATCACTCATTATCAGAGAAATGCAAATCAAAACCACAATGAGGTACCATTATACGCCAGTCAGGATGGCTGCTATCCAAAAGTCTACAAGCAATAAATGCTGGAGAGGGTGTGGAGAAAAGGGAACCCTCTTACACTGTTGGTGGGAATGCAAATTAGTACAGCCACTATGGAAAACAGTGTGGAGATTTCTTAAAAAGCTGGAAATAGAACTGCCATATGACCCAGCAATCCCACTTCTGGGCATACACACCAAGGAAACCAGATCTGAAAGAGACACATGCACCCCAATGTTCATCGCAGCACTGTTTATAATAGCCAGGACATGGAAGCAACCCAGATGCCCATCAGCAGACGAATGGATGAGGAAGCTGTGGTACATATACACCATGGAATATTACTCAGCCATTAAAAAGAATTCATTTGAATCAGTTCTAATGAGATGGATGAAACTGGAGCCCATTATACAGAGCGAAGTAAGCCAGAAAGATAAAGACCATTACAGTATACTAACACATATATATGGACTTTAGAAAGATGGTAACGATAACCCTATATGCAAAACAGAAAAAGAGACTCAGATGTATGTAACAGAGTTGTGGACTCTGGGAGAAGGCGAGGGTGGGATGTTTCAGGAGAACAGCATTGAAACATGTATATTATCTAGGGTGAAACGGATAACCAGCTCAGGTTGGGTACATGAGACAAGTGTTCGGGCCTGGTGCACTGGGAAGACCCAGAGGGATCGGGTGGAGAGGGAGGTGGGAGGGGGGACTGGGATGGGGAATACATGTAAATCCATGGCTAATTCATTTCAATGTATAACAAAAACTACTGTAATGATGTAAAGTAATTAGCCTCCAACTAATAAAAATTAAAAAAAAAAAGAAAAAAAAAAAGAAAAAGCCTCATAAAAGATAAAATATTGACACTTTGGACTTAATTAATTTTCTAATCTACCCTTCGAAAGATATTGTTACAACATTGTAAATGCAAGTCATTAACTGGGAAAATATTTGCTAAACATTTACTTAATAAAGACTTTTTCAGAATAAAGCAATGATATATGATTGTGCAACTTTTAGAATGATTTTAAAAAACAAGCAGAGAAAAACCCCTGATAGTAGCAAGTATTTTTGTGCATGTAAAACAAGTAGAACTCATTTATTTCCGGTGAAATGAAAATGATGTAGCCACCTTGAAAAATACTTATAAATTAAACTTTACATTTATTATATAAAGCTGATTCTACCACTGGGCTTTTATTCAAAATAAGTGAAATAAGTGAAATACATGAAAGTGAAAGTACATGTTAGCACTTCAAATTTTATAGACGCTTTGTTAATAATTATTGAACAAAAACAATCGGGAGAAGTCAGAAAGGGTCTTTGACATTTAAATGAATAAGCAATTTATATATTCATACAAAGGAAAATTAGTAGGCAATGGAAAATAATTAGCTACAGACAGAGAACAATGGCTTGGTGGCAAAGAATCTGCCTGATGATGCAGTAGATACAGGTTTGATTCCTGAATCAAGATCCTCTTGGGAAGTAAATGGCTACCCACTCCAGTATTCTTGCCTGGGAAATTCCATGGACCGAGGAGCTTGGCATGCTATAGTTCCTGGGGTAACAAAAGAGATGGACACAGCTTAGTAAATAAACAACAACAAAAACAGAGAACAATATGGATAAATCTCAGAAAATAACGCTAAATGAAAAGTTAGACATAAAATATTATATACTCTGATTTCCTTTATAAGAAAATTCTAGAAATGGCAAGGCTTGAGTGACAAAAAGAAAGTACCCAGAGAATGGGATAGCAGCCTGACTACAAAAGTGCAGGACAGAACTTCACTGGATGATAAAAACATTCTGTAACCTTGTTACTTTGTTAGGTACAAAGCTGAAGAAATTTTTCAAAATTCATCAAATTGCATATTTGCAATTTGTGAAAATTATTGTACATAAATCCCTTCTCAATAGAGATGATTAATAATAACGAAAGAATGCATTTTTGTTGCTTAGTAAGATGAATTTGAGAAAACTCCAGGGAATGTATCTTGATTGCTTAGTAAGATGAATTTGAGCAAACTCCGGGAGACAGTGGATGTCAGAGGAGCCTGGCATGCTGCAGTCCATGGGGTCAGAGAGTAGGACGTGACTTAGTAAGTGAACGGCTACAACAACAGCAACAAGGTCTCTGTGATATATACCATAATCAGAACCAACAGAGAGATGCTAGATTAGATGATGATATTTAAATCATGAAAAAGGAATAAAAGGATAATTTTTAGAATATAAAGGAAATCCAGTAAATTCAACAAGAAAAAAAGAACTCCAATTGATAATATGTAAAAGAAGTAAATAAGCAATTTACAAGTAAGATAAATCAAAAGCCTAAAAATAATGTATGTGGATGTATTAACTTATTGATAGAAAATGGATAATGAAAATGTTGTAAAATGCTTGGGTGTGTGCTCAGTCACTCAGTCGTGTCCGACTCTTTGTGACCGCGTGGACTGTAGCCCACCAGGCTCCTTTATCCTTGGGAGTTTGCAGGCAAAAATTATGGAGTCGGTTGCTATTTCCTCCTCCAGGGGACCATTTAGGCCCAGGCATTGAACCCACATCTCCTTAATTCCTGCATTACAGGCAAATTCTTTACCACTAAGCCACTGGCAAAATTTAGAAATCTAGGTACCATGTACTGGTTGGCAAGTGATTTATGAAGCCATTTTGGGGATCAGTGTCAAAGCACTTCAACACAGTAGTCAGTTCAGTCACTCAGTCGTGTCCAACTCTGCGACCCCATGAACCACAGCACGCCAGGCCTCCCTGTCTATCACCAACTGCGGGAGTCTACCGAAACCCATGTTCATTGAGTTGGTGATGCCATCCAACCATCTCATCCTCTGTCGTCCCCTTCTCCTCCTGCCCTCAATATTTCCCAGCATCAGGGTCTTGTCAAATGAATCAGCTCTTCGCATCAAGTGGCCATACATAGATACATATCATGGGGTGGTCTATAAGAACAAAGATTAATGGGCTCCTCTTAAACTTAGGAGCTTGTATGGATCTCAAAATATGTATTTTATTTTTTGTAAAGTAAGAAATGGAATGAGATAATAATGTAATATTGCATTATCCAATTTAAAATAAATGCATATAATATTTTAAAGTATAAATTGAAATGAAAGAATATTCATAAAACACATGATGATTTTTTTTTTTTTTAAGTAAGGGAAGTAAAAGGAAGAGGGTACAAAAAAATAACATTTTGTGAAATTTGCAGAATTTTTGGACCTTATGTTTTGAGAAGTTCCAAAAGTCAAAATTAATTATTTATCTTTATGACTACCTGAGTGTATTTTCATTTCTGTTTGCTTTTATTAGGTCAACAAAATATAATGGCAATCAGTATAATATATGGATTATGTTATTATAGTGAAAAAAGTTATAAAATATGAATATGGATTTGTTGTTGTTGTTCACTTACTAAGTCGTGTTTGACACTTTCCAACCCTGTGGACTACAGCATGCCAGGCTCCACTGTCCTTCACTATCTCCCTGAGTTTGCTCATTCATGTCTATTGAGTTGATGGCACTATTTAAACATCTCATCTTCTGCTGCCCCCTTATCCTTTTGTCTTCAATTTCTTCCAGCATCAGAATCTTTTTCCAGTGAGTCAGGTCTTTGCATCATGTGGTCAAAGTATTAAAGCTTCAGATTCAGCATAAGTCCCTCCAATGAATAGTCAGGGTTGATTTCCTTTAGGACTGACTGGTTGGATCTCCTTGCAGTCCAAGGGACTCACAGGAGTCTTCTCTTGCACTACAATTCAAAAGCATCAATTCTTTGGCACTCACTACATTTCAAAGCATCAATTCTTTGGCACAGTCTTCATTATGGTTCAACACTCACATCCATGAATGACTACTGGAGAAACCATAACTTTAGGTTATACAGGGACTATAAGGACCTTTGTCAGCAAAATGATGTCTCTGCTTTTTAATATGTTGTTTGTCATAGTTTTCCTTCCAAGGAGCAAGTATCTTTTAATTTCATCATTGCAGTCACCATTGGCAGTGGATTTGAAGCCCAAGAAAAGAAAATATATCAGTGCTTATAATTTTCCCCCTTCTATTTGTTGTGAATTGATGGGACTGACTGGATGACATGATCTTCATGTTTATGAATTTGAATTTCAAACCAGCTTTTTCACTCTTTTCACCCTCATCAGGAGGCTCTTTAGTTCCTCTTCACTTTCTGTCTTTAGAGTAGTATTATTTGCATAACTGAGTTGAATATTATTTGGTCTATAATCCCATGAATAATATTATTAATAAAATTACTAGTTGTGATTAGATGTACATCTATTTTACATTTATAAAATAGGGACAAAATTAGATACCTTCTACAAATGTAAACATAACTTTATAATCACTATCATCATAATACTATTACTTTGTTTTTATAAGTCATACTGGAATATACTTTACACAGAAAAAAACACATGCTCTTTTTTTTTTTTTTAATCTGTTTCCAGCTTAGATGTCAATGCAAAAATACCTACATAACACTCCCTCTGAGAATCCTATAGGAATGACCTCAGGATTATATTAAGGAGATATAAGATTAGAAAGACATATTCAGTTTAAATTAAAATTGCCTACTATAACTGCAGGACCAAACAGGACCTGCCTTGTGTCTAACAAGATACGGATACTTTTTCTGAGACAAGAGAACAAACCAGTAGTCGTGAAGCCAAAGCAGGTGTAGAGGAGAAAATTTGACCTAAATAGTCTGTACCTTCCAACTCTGCCCCGTGGAGCCAAAGAACTGGAATATGATGAGCCTGAACCCTTCAGTCCTTTCAGAAGCAAAGGTCCGCTGTCCAGGAAGATGTGGTGCTGAAGCTCCCTTTACTGTATCTTACCATAAATGACAAATATCCAAAGCTCCCCAATCAAAATGTTCCCCACCAGTGCTTTCATATAGCAACCTGTCCTCCCTAACTCATAAAAATAGAAACTAACCTCAGATAGGGGAGACAGATTTATGCCCTCCCTCCTGTCTCCTTGCTGGTCAACCTTGCAAAAAAGCTGCCTTTCCTCAAAAGCTGGTACCACAGTTTTTGCTTCTATGTACATCAGGCAGTGAGCTCTGGTAGTAGGTATTGGTGCAATACCCTAATATCTGATGCATGACAGTTAATTTATGTTAACTATTCTTATTCTTGGGTTTCCTTGGTGACTCAGCAGTAAAGAACCTGCCTGCCAATGCGGGAAATACAGGTTCAGTCCCTGAGTGGGGAAGATCCCCTGGAGAAGGAAATGGCAACCCACTCCAGTGCTCTTGCCTGGGAAATCCCATAGACACAGGAGCCTGGCAGACTGTAGTCCCTGGGGTCACAAAGAATCGGACATGACTTAGCCACTAACCAACAACAACAATTCTTGTTCTCGTAGCAGAATTTTGTTGTCATTTTCATCATTGCATATCAGAAAGTACTCAAGCACTATATTGTAATTGCCTATGTCTTGTGACAAAGCATTGGTTCCTAGATATAAAAGATGAAAAAATGACAGAACCCTCTAATACTTATTAATATAAAAGTAACAGAATACTGCCAACAGCTTTTGTTTTATAAATGTTGATGTCATGATGGTTTTGATTCTGTAATCTGAGATATTTCTGATTGCTCATCTTAATGATACGTAACTTTTTTCATATCAAATTCTCTTGTTAGTTTCACTAACAACATTTTTCAGTTTCACTGAAAATAGGATACAGAGTCTTTATAAATTATCTTCTATTTTCAGATTTTTTTTTCTAATAGGGCATAGTCATATTACTTTTTAAATCAATTCTCATCTATTCACATATGTTGCCAAAAATGGGCTCTATCAAAGAAAGTGTGCATTAGTGATAAAATTTAATATTAATATGTAAGACTGAGGATGGAAAATTAACTGAAGGAAGTAAATAGGTATGTTGGTAGATATTTTTTTCTCTTGTGCAGATTAGAAATCAAAAAGTCAATAGTTTTATTAAAAAAAACAGTTTAATTATTGGGAAAGGAAAATAAAGTGATAACTGCAGGGCCAACAATTTGGTGAAAAATCTCTCCATCTCTATGTTGAGGTGGCTTCAGCAGCAGTACCATTTACATGTAGTTATCTGAAAAGTGAAGCTTTCTACAGATCTTTTAGTGACTATTCCTGTTTCTGGTTACTTAATTATAGTGTAGATCATTAGAATTTTAGGAGGAAAACTTTGCCCTCCTTTGTTGATAAGTATTTTACTGGCATCATTTATGGCCTGCACTGGCCTTAGTAGGGAGTGAGTGCTGGGTAATGAACCCCCACAGTAATATGAAACATTAACATTAACATGCAACCTGAAGTATCCATAAATAACTGTGTTTTGTCTCATACACCAAACCATAATATTGGGTATGTCAATAGAATTGATAAACAGCATCAGATGGATGTTATTTAGATGAGTTTGAGTTCAATCGAGTTGAAGGCACACGATTCCTAATCTTGTTTCCCAGAATTTCACGGCTCATATTCCTGCTATTTTGACTATCCCCTCTCAAATATTTCTAGATTTATGAGGAGCAATTGTTCTGCATGATACATTGGTTAATATACGAAGGTGAACATCTGTAGATCTGCACTAGAGTAGCCCTGACAATGGAGAAGCAAAATCCTTCCAGTGTGTAGACCATCAAAGAATGTGCTGTATTTATTTTCTAAGAGATGTGATATTAAGGTATAGATTTACTACTGACTTAAATACTGTAGCTAACGGTTTGGCTGAATGTTCACGTATGTAAAAGGAACATAATTTAAAAATTAGGAAAAGATGTAGATAGAACTTTCTAAATGGGCACAGAGCAGATAGATAAGTGTGTCTTGTGTGAATATTCATCAAAGATAAATCTCAGTTGATGAAGATCTTAACAATCAATTGAATGGAATAAGCTATTCTGTATATATCAAGAAGATTTTTACCCCCAGCCAACCATGTCTGTGCTTAATAAATTTATAAATAAACATGTCATGGCAAAAGAGGTAGAGTATGTATGTGGATTCAGCTACATGGACTTCCAATACTCTTGCCTATTTGATTAGAACCATTGCTAATTGTTCAACTTATCAATGGCTGAGACCAATTATTTTGTCAATATGGCACAAGTCTTGTGCAAACTGGGCTTCCCTGGTAGCTCAGCTGGTAAAGAATTTGGTTGCAATGCAGGAAGCCTGGGTTTGATCCCTGGGTTGGGAAGGTGCCCTGGAGAAGGCAACAGCTACCCACTCCAGTATTCTGGCCTGGAGAATTCCATGGACTGTATAGTCAATGGGATCGCAAAGAGTTGGACATGACTGAACAACTTTCCTGGTGGTTGACTACTTACATAAGAACACTTCCATTGTCATAGACTAGATCCTTACGTAAGATGGATTTGCCTTCCTTTCACAATTATTCTGCCCAAACCGCCACCTATGAATCTCTAGAATATCTTATTCATAATGATGGCGTTTCACGCAGTTTTGCTTCTGACCACAGAACTTATTTTAGAGCAAATGGGCTGACAATCTGCTCCTGCTTATGGTTTTCACTGGTCTTATCCTGGTCTGTGTCACTATAAAGTAGCTGGCCTAATAGATCAAGGGAATGACTACTTTTTAAAACAAGCTTTTATTGGGAACATTTTAGATTAATGTAAAATTTGCAAAGTTAGTGCAGAGAGTCCTGTGTATCCCTCACCCAGTTTCAGTTTTGGTTAACATAATACTCAGTTAATCTTATGTTCTGTTACTATGGTACGTTTGTCAAAACTAAGAAACCAAAACTAGTGCATTCCTGTTAACTAAACTTGAGGCTTTATTTGGATTTTATCAGTTTTTCCATGAATATTCTTATTCTTTTTCTTTTCCAGTATCCAATACAGGATACCACACAGCAATTAGTTATCATGTCTCCTTAGTCTCCTCTGGGCTGTGACAGTTTCTCAGTTTACTTTATGTTTTATGGAATTTTTAAGTTTTCTTGGAATTCACAAGAACTGATCAGTTATTTTGTAAAATTTCTTTCAATTTCAGTTTGTTGGATGTTTTGTCATGGTTAGATTTGGTTTTGAATTTTTGTAATGAATGGAGTACCCTTATTACTACATCATATCAAGGGTGCATTTTATCCATATGACATCACTGATAATGTTACCATAATCATTTGGTTTTAGATAGGGTTTGTTAGGTTTACACACTGTACAGTTACTATTTTCCCTTTCTGTATTCCAGCTTATGTCCAACCCATCTTAAAGGGGGTGGGATCATTGAGGTTCACTTCCTGGAAGAGCAACTATCTACATGTATTATTTGGAATTTGTTGAAAGGAGTTATCTCTTCCCATTTATTTCTTCATTCAATCATTTATGTATAATAGTATGATCTCATGTGTATTGATGTTATACTGTTTGTATAATCCAGTATTGCATTTTCTTCCTTACTTTTTTGTTCAAATTGCTACAGTTCTGGCTATTGGGAGCTCTTTCATGTTAGTTTCTGACTCCTTTGAAATGTCCTCATCCTTTAATATTTGAACACTTTTTTTCCCCTCATACTGCAAGCTGCTCTGTACAACCTTATACCTGCCTCCTGAGAAATCTGTATGCAAGTCAAGAAACAACAGTTAGAACTGGACATGGAGCAATAGACTAGTTCAAAATTGGGGAAGGAATACATCAAGGCTGTATATTGTCACTCTGTTTATTTAACCTATATGCAGGGTACATTATGCAAAATACCTAGCTGTATGAAACACACGCTGAAATCAAGATTTCTGGGAGAAATATAAATAGTCTCAGATATGCAGATTCAAACACCCTTATGGCAGAAAGCAAAAAGGAACTAAAGAATCACTTGAAAGTGAAACAGGACAGTGAAAAAGCTGGCTTAAAACTCAACATTCAAAAGACAAAATCATGGCATCCAGTCCCATCACTTCATGGCAAATAGATGGGAAAACAATGGAAACAGTAACAGACTTTATTTTCTTGGGCTCCAAAATCAGTGCAGATGGTGACTGCAGCCATGAAATTAGAAGACGCTTGCACCTGGAAGAAAACTGACAAACCTAGACAGCATAATAAAAAGCAAAGACCTTACTTTGCCTACAAAGGTCTGTCTAGTCAAAGCTAAGGTTTTTCCAGTAGTCATGTATGGATGTGAGAGTTGGACCATGAAGAAAGCTGAGTGCCAAAGAATTGATGCTTTTGAACTGTGGTGTTGGAGAAGACTCTTGAGAGTCCCTTGTACTGCAAGGATATCAAACCAGTCAATCTTAAAGGAAATCGGTCCTGAATATTCATTGGAAAGACTGATGCTGAAACTGCAGCTTCAACACTTTTGCCATCAGATGTGAAGAACTGACATATTGGAAAACACTTTGATCCTGAGAAAAATTGAAGGCAGGAGGAGAAGGGGATAACAGAGGATGAGATGGTTGGATGGATCACAGACTTGATGAACATGAGTTTGAGCAAGCTCTGGGAGTTGGTGATGGGTAGCAAAGCCTGGTGTGCTTCAGTCCATGAGGTTGCAAAGAGTTGGACATGACTGAGTGACTGAACTGAACTGAACTGAACTGAACAAGTTGCTCCAAGCTCATCTCACATTTTTGCTGAGCCAGTTGTAGAATCAGGCATGAAGTGACCTTTAAAAGCTCAGAGTACCAGCTGTGTAACAACCTCTTGAGAGACAGAATTAATAAACATGACCATGATATACACAGCCATATTGGGTGATATTGTGGTTTTGGCTCCAGAACACAGCAATAAACTGAGTTAAACAAAATTTTTCATTTTCCAATGCATATAAAAGCTATGTTTACTTTATGTTGTAATCTAGTAAATAAGCAATAGCATTATGTCTTAAAAATGTACATATATTATTTAAAATATATACTTTATTCCTAAAAATGCTGATCATTTTCTGAACCTTCAGGGAGTCCTAATCTTTTTGCTGGTGAAGAGTCTTTCCTTGATGTTGATGTGCTGACAGTCAGGGTTGAAAACTGAAGATTAGGGTGTGGTGATTTCTTAAAATATGTAACAACAATGTTTGCCACATCAATTGACTCTTCCTTTCTCTGGAGTCTCAGATGGTACAGAATCTGCCTGCAATACAGGAGACCTGGATCTGATCCCTGGGTGAGGATGATGTCCTGGAGTAGGAAATGGCAACCCACTCCAGTAGTCTTGCCTAGAGAATTCCATGGACAGAGGAGACCGGTGAGCTCATGGGGTCACAAAGAATCAGACATGACTGAGTGACTTTCACTTTCACTTTTTCATGAAATCATCTGTTTGTTGCATGCAGTGCTGTTTGATAGTACCTTACCCATAGTAGAACTTCCAGAGTTGGAGTCCTCTCAAACACTGCTTTTTCTTTATAAACTATGTTCCTGTAGTATTCTAAATCCATTGTCATTTCAACAACCTTCATAGCATCCTTACCAGGAGTAGATTCCATCTCAAGAAACAATTTTCTTTGCTCAAATCATAAGAAGCAACTTCTCATCCATTAAAATTTTATCTTGAGATTGCAGCAATTCTGTCACATATTCAAGTTCCACTTATAATTTTGGTACTCTTGCTATTTCTAACACATCTGTCGTTACTTCTCTCAGAAGTCTTGAACCTCTCCAAGTTGTTGATGACAACTGAAATCAACACATGTCAAACTTCTATGATTATTGACATTTTTATCTTTTCCTTTGAATCATGAATATTAATGACATTTAGAATGGTAAATTCTTTCCAGAAGTTTTTTTTTTTTTTTTTTAAACACTGCCCAGATAAAGGAATCACTATGTATGGCACTTTATGAAATGTACTTATTAAATAATAATGAGTAAAAATTGCTCCTTGATCCATGGGCTACAAGATGGATATTGTGTTAGCAGGCATGGAAACATTAATCTCATTGTACATCTCCATCAGAGCTCCTGAGCAATCAGTTGCATAGTTAATGAGCAGTAATATTTAAAAAAAAATTTTTTTTCTGCACAGTAATTCTCAGCAGCAGGCTTAAAATCTCAGCAAAGCATGTTGTAAACAGAAGTACATGTACATGTACAGAAGTATATTCAGTCTTTATTTTCCATTTATAGAGCATAGATGGAGTATATGTAAGCATAATTTTTAAGGATCATAGGATTTCCACAATGGTAAATAAGCATGGGTTTCAACTTAAAGTCATCAGCTATTAATGCATTAGTCCCTAGCAGGAGAGTCAGCCTGTTCATTAAAACTTTGAAGCCAGGAATTGGCTTCTCTATTAGCTACGAATGTGCTAGATGGCCTCTTGTTCCAACATAAGGCTGTTTCATCTATGTTGATAATCGATCGTTTAGTGTAGCCAGGTTCATTAATTATCTCAGCTGGGTCTTCTGGATAACTTGTCTGGAGCTTATGCTTCAACATTGGCCGCTTCACCTTGTAATTAGAGTTACAGAGACAGCTTCTCTCCTTAACTTCACGTGCCAAACTCTGCTAGCTCCAAAGTCTTCTTTTGCAGCTGCTGCACCAATCTCAGCCTTCACCAAGAAGAGAAGAGCTAGGATCTTGCTTTGAATTAAGTCTCGGCTTAACGGAGTGTTGTGGCTGGCTTTCTTTTTAATCCAGACCACTTAAACTTCATGTCAGCAACAGGACTGTTCCTTATCATCTGTGTGTTCACTTGAGTAGCACTCTTAATTTCACTGAAGAATTTTCTATTTGCAATCATGACTTGTCTAACTGGCACAAGTGGACTAGCTTTTGGCCCTTCTCAGCTATTGATACACTTTTCTCACTAAGCTTACTCATTATTAGCTTTTGACTTAAAACAAGGGGCTTGCAACTCTTACTTGAACACTTGAGTCCATTGTAGGGTTATTAATTGGCCTAGGTTCAATGTGTCTCAGTAAATAGGAAGGCCCAAGGACAGGTAGAAAGAAAGGGAGCTGTTAGTCTGTGGAGCAGTCAGAATACATATAACATTTATACATTGAGTTCAGTGACTTGTTCAGTTGCTCAATCATGTCCAAATCTTTGTGTCTCCATGGACCACAGCATGCCAGGCTTCCCTGTCCTTCATCATCTCCCAGAGCTTGTTCAAACTCATGTCAATTGAATCAGTGACAACATCCAGCCATCTTGTCTTCTGCCATCCACTTCTCCTCCTGTCTTCAATCTTTCCCAACATCAGGGTCTTTTCTAATGAGTCAGCTCTTCTCATCAAGTGGCCAAACTATTGGAGCTTCAGCTTCAGCATCGGTCCTTCCAATAAATATTCAGGGTTGATTTCCTTCAGGATTGACAGGTGTGATCTCCATGCAGTCCAAGGGACTCTCAAGAGAATTCCTTCTGAAACATAGATAATAAAAGTGTCTAGCAAACATGCCATCAGGCTATTGGTCTCTGTGCCTCCCACTGTGATTGGTCACTTCAGATAGTCAGCTGAGAAGCTGACCAAGGAGAAGGGAGACATGGAAGCCCTGGCAGAGCCCTGGCCCACATTTCCGGTTTCATGTCAGTAGAACAGTGCTCCTTCATCAACTTAGCTGCAGACTTTGTGACCTGTGATCTTGTGGTGTGCAACTGAAATGCCAAACATTAGTTATGCTTGCAAAGAACTTAAAGAGCAACTGGGTGAGGATATTGATTCCAAAGTGAAGGGAATGGTCTTTCTCAAGGGAAAACAGGGTGCTTGCTTTGATATCCCTACTGCATCAGTAACAGAAGTAGAGGAAAAGTGGCATGATTCACAGCACAGGCAGCTTTCTGCGGCCATGGAGCAACCAGAGCTAGATGGACCGTGGGAAGGATGCTGCAACTTCTGAGGACAGTGGGAAGGCAATCCAGGCTTCAGGGGACAGAGTGAGGGCAACCAAGCTGTAAGAGGACAGTGGGAAAGAAGCAGAAGCTTTAGAAAACAGTGATCAGGAGGTGGCACCAAAAGTAACAGACTCCAAAATAAAGGCCAGAAGTGGAGTTTTAATAAAGCATTCAGACAGTAATTTGAGGTAGAGAATTTATTCAACTGTATTCAGCAACATGGAACTGAATATTATTTTTCCATACAAAGTTAAAAGCACAGTGTATTTTCTTCCTGACCACTTGCCAAGTCCCCATCTCTTCCAGAGAGATAAATCTCACCTAAATTATTTCATCTGATTGATGATTGTCATTTATAACTTTATTTCTACTTCTGTATTGGGTATTCCTTTGGAAAAGGTGCATGGATTTATTACATTTTTTAATGTATTGTCTATAGATTATAAGATAAAGTTAAGCATGTATCTGCTGATAGTTTTTAAGTTGACCTTTCTAAGTATTTCTTTATACTCAGAAAAATTTCTATCTTCCCTGGTGGCTCAGAGGGTAAAGTGTCTGCCTGCAAGGCGGGAGACCTGGGTTCAATCCCTGGGTTGGGAAGATCCCCTGGAGAAGGAAATGGCAATCCACTTCAGTACTCTTGCCTGGAGAATTCCATGGACAGAGGAGCCTGGCAGCCTATGGTCCCTGGGGTCACAAAGGTCATAAAGAGTCACTCACACAATAGACAGTTATGTCAATATTATCTGGAATTGAGATTTCATTGTTGTCTATATTTGGAAGTTCAGTATGGTTTTAAAAATAAATATATAGGTGGCATGTTGAAGCACTGTGGGCTATGGTAGTTTTGAAATGTTTCAATTCCAGTTCAGTTCAGTTCAGTCACTCAGTTGGGTCTGGCTCTTTGTGACCCCATGAACTGCAGCATGCCAGGCTTCCCTGTCCATCACCAACTCCTGGACCCTATTCAAACTCATGTCCATCACATTGGTGATGCCGTCCAACCGTCTCATCATCCTCTGTCATCCCCTTCACTTCCTGCCTTCAGTCTTTCTTAGCAACAGGATCTTTTCCAGTGAGTCAGGTTCTTTGCATCAGGTGACCAAAGTACTGGAGTTTCAGCTTCGGCATCAGTCCTTCCAGTTAATATGCAGGACTTAGTTAAACTAAAATTTTGTTTTCTAGGCATAAACTTTGCTACATAGTTCCAGGATAAAATGAGTCACAGAAGACGTTTTGAACATCATTTGCAGTGTAAAGGACAGCCGTATTCTTTTAAAGCTTGGAAGTTTGGTGTAGGGTGCTATGTTCTCCTGCAGTTCATGCACATTGTCACGGATCTGCGGGTTTACTTGATTGTTGTGGGGCAGCAGCTCATCCTGGAGTTCTTCCAGTTCCCTCTGGACTTACTCCTCTAGCTTTTCTGAGTCTTAAGCCAGGGCTTGCAACTTGGGCGGCAGTAGCCAGGCTTTCAGCTTCTTCTTGTTCTGTCAACCTCTCCCTTCATTTTCCTGGTTCCTGCTTATCTCTGTGGTGTCAGTTTCACCTGCATGTCACCTGCAATATGAGGATAGAGGTTGAGAGTCAGTCGGAGACAGGCATAGATTCCAGATCCTCCCTGCAAGTTCCATTTTCCCTATCTCGTCCCTACTTTACATTCACCTTCCCTTCAGGGGAGGGGTCCTGCTGACTGCAGGACCAACACCTGAGAAGCAGTGACTGCTTGTGACCTGTATAATCAGCTCCCACATTTTGTAAGGTCAAATCTCTAGTAAACCCTCAATTTTATATCATTTCTCATGATTATATTTCTGTGAGCAAATGCTCACCGATAATCTACAAAGATGGAATATGATATGAGCCTTTCTCTACTCTCTTACCCACTGCTTCATAGAAGCACTGAACCAGAACAGTAAGTAGGTAAAAAAGGATTGAAACCTATGCTACAAAGTTTGTATCCTTAATCACTGTGTTAGAATTAACAAATATTCTCTTGGTAAATGAGAAAATGCTCAAACAAATTGAGACAAAATTATAATTTATCTATTTAGTTGGGCTTCCCAGGCGGGGCTAGTGGTAAAGAATCCAGCTCCCAGTTCAGATTTAAGAGACACGGGTTTGATCCCTGGGTCAGGAAGGTCCCCTGGAGGAGGACATGGCAACCCATTCCAGTATTCTTGCCTGGAGAATCCCATGGACAGAGGAGCCTGGTGGATTACAGTCCATAGAGTTTGAGAGTCAGACATGACTGAAGTGACTGAGCATGCATACTCGTAGTTACTGTAATCAGTGAGTACTCCTAATAGAAAATTTACATTTAAAGCATCTGCCTATAATCTTAATATTAAACAGACACAAGCTGTATTTTTAATAATGATGTTACTTTATGATGCAAAACTTGATAGAGAGAAATCTTAAGTTTTGTCTTAATTGGTGGAAGACATAAAACTAATCCATAGATATCTAATTGCTAGACACTAACAATGTGAAATGTTAACTTCACATGAGTATGGTCAGTTAAAATCCATTTATAAAAATCTTTATTTTCTTCAATACATTTTAAAGCTATAGTCTTTTTGATGCACCCATGAAAGTCTGCACAGGGGTGTGTGTGTGTGTGTGTGTGTGTGAAGTTATTCTGCTAAGCAATCGAAGAATATAGAAATGTAACTGCCAATCAGCCTGGTGGAAAGAGGCCAAAGGAAACAAATTTGGAATTTCCCTTACCATATACACTATGGACCATGGGGTCCAGTTAAAACTTTTCCATAAAATATGCAATACTATTTATTTTCCTATACTCTCCCAAGTTTTTTGAGATATCAGACCACAAACTCCCCCCAACCCCATCACCCTCTAGAGTCTTTGGATCAATTGTTTAAGGAATAATTTCTCTCTGTCTCTCCAGGTGATGAACCCAAGATCAAGACCAACTCTGATGGATATTGAAAGTCACAATAAGCTTAAAGAAAAGTGTGTTTCTGAAGATAGTTGCAGACCTTAGCTCTAGGATTCAAGGTTAGAACCCACAGAGTGGCCCACCATGTTTTTCAGTTTTTAATTATAGGAGTGTATTTACTTTAAATGACGAAGGTGGAGTAGACACCTCATGTTTTTCCCAGTGACACTTCATATTTTATACATATTTTTGATTACTTTTCTCCTTTGAGCTAAGTGTTACGTATGAAATCTGTACACTTGAATAAGGTTAAATACTCATTGAAGTCCGAAGTGTGGTCATCAAAGGAGGCAAGGAGGCATTACCTGCTGTTAAGTCTTTTCTTGTCCAACCTCAGGTGGCTTGCGCATAAGTTATGACAATGAACTTTTTAGTCCTTGTGTCTATGACATGATGAACATCAAAATCACCCATGACCTCTTAGAGAGGATGGAAGGCTTGGAAATACTTGTCCCGCAGATGGTGCCATTCGGGACTTTCTTCCTTCTCAGGTTTGCTAAGTGCACAATGCCTGTGCTAGGCATTGTGTTTGTGTCAGCTGTTGCCGTTTAGCTGCTAAGTTGTGTCTGACTCTTTGTGACCCTGTGGACTGTAGCCTGCAGGCTCCTCTGTCCGTGGGATTCCCAGGCAAGAATACTGGAGTGCTGTTTTCTCCTCCAGGGGATCTTCCCAACCCAGAGATTGAACTTGAATCTCCTGCATTGACAGGCAGATTCTTTACCACTGGGAAGACCACTGTCCTATAAACAAGGGAAGCCCATCTTCTATATAGGACACAGAAAAATAATAAAAATACCAAATTTAGCTAGAACTATCTCTAAGAAAATTTGTAATCATAGAATATAATAATTACTCATTGCAAATATAAATATTTTAAAAAGAAATATAACGCAAGTTATCATCCAAAATATATAGTTGATTCACATATAAGTTTTTTAGAATAATGAAAGCAGAAAAGGCAAGATTGCCATTTACAACACAGAGATAGGAATGATCATTTCCATCAACTGCACACAAATGTGTGGATCAATTAGAGATTGATTTCACTTGAGGGAAAAAAGCCTGAAAAGTCATTAACTCCTTTGAAAGATGTTCCGGATGACCTTTAAATCACTTTCTTACATCTTATTCTATTGTTATTATTTTATCCTGGAAATTCTCTACATTTTATGAAAGCTTCACTTAGAACAATCACCTGCTTTTGAAATAATAAATTTTTTTGACTAATGGAGGCATAAAAATGGTTTTTTCCTAAAAACTGTACATTATATTGACACAGTATATTTCTTCTTAAAAATTATAAACTCAGTAAGAAAAATGTTTAAAAAGTGTAGATTGTATTTTATAAAAATGAATTAAAGAGGTGAAATTATGTAAAGTCCCAGAGATGCTTGCTTAAGGTTTGTGTCAAATCTTTCAGCTTTCTAATTAAAACAACTGTGATATGTGATTTTTGATAAAATTGCACAAATAGTAAATCAGGCTATCCTCCTTTTTACTAATGTTCACAGATTTTGCTTTTATTTAAGCAGTTAAGAAATAAAAACATATTAGTCTAGAATTCTTTGCATGCATTAAAAATGTCAATTCTAGAGTCTCTTCAAAATTGGAATGAAAACAGCAAAAATAAGATTCCCCTGAAAATTAATTTTGCATTTACTAATGGTCATTTTTTGTCAAATTATGTTTTGTGATATGTAAATTTAAAGAAAGTTTTTCCCTTTGGGAACTTTCTATTATTCAAGTAGGCATTTAAAAGGAAATTAACATGTAATACTGTAATGCAAATGATCTACTTTTATTTATTTATTTTTAAATTTTTTAAAATCCTTTATTGTGTACATTTTTTTTCCATTTATTTTTATTAGTTGGAGGCTAATTACTTTACATCATTACAGTAGTTTTTGTCATACATTGAAATGAATTAGCCATGGATTTACATGTATTCCCCATCCCGGTCCCCCCTCCCACCTCCCTCTCCACCCGATCCCTCTGGGTCTTCCAGTGCACCAGGCCCGAGCACTTGTCTCATGCATCCAACCTGGGCTGGTGATCTGTTTCACCCTAGATAATATACATGTTTCAATGCTGTTCTCTTGAAACATCCCACCTCGCCTTCTCCCAGAGTCCACAAGTCTGTTCTACTTTTAAAAGACATTATATTTCTACTTCTTTGCACACTATGAAGTGAATTTGATATTCTATACAAATTGTTGCTGTGTAAAATATCCTCAGTTAATTAATGAGCTAAATTAATCTAATTCTGGTTTGAAAAGAATAGGGTGTGACATTTAGAGAGACCTTTTCATATTTGTTTTATATCAGCTTCTGACATTCGATGTTCAGTAAGTAGTCTCTTCTTGAAATTTAAATTTGACATAAACAAATAGATTTCTTTTCATACTGTGATAATACCATATTATGATTTGTACATCATATTTAACAAAATAATGTTTAAAAGGAAAGTGTTTTCTTCTACCCACTTTCAAGACTTCAAATTTTAATTATTGTTTAAAGGTTGCAGGATCTTTTCTGTTTGTTCATTTGTTTTCCACTTACTCTCAAGATAATTTTAAATTGTCTACAGTTAAACTTCAGTTTAATATTGACTTAATAATATGGATAACTTAAAATTCATTTAGTAAAGGGGAATGTTGAAAAATGACTTTTAGATTTATTTTTTAAGATAGAAAAGACTGCATATTTGACTATTGTTATTATTTAATTAAAATCTATTAAGTGCAAGATGTAGATATAATGCCATATAGTTTTCTTAGAAATCTTTCAAAGATACAAAGATACCCATATATGTGTCAAGCATCTTTCAGTGAGGAATATCTCCGACTGAGGTTAAAGCAGTCTTTAGCAGTTTATCATGATGTTTATTTCCAACTTCTTACCAAGAAAGGCAAAATTAAAAGTGAAAACTTGTATATGAATTTATTTATAGATTCTTTATTCTATTCAAACTGCCTTACTTACTATAGCTTTAGATTACATCTTGTTATCTTATAGTTTAAGCACTACAACTTTGCCCTTTTTCAATATATTTTGGCTACTTTGGCTATTTTTGAAAAGATTATTGATTTCTGTAAAAGAAATCCAGCCTAGATTTTTTCTGGAATTGCAACAGTTCATATTGCTCATATTGATATTTTATCACTATGGAGACTTTCAATCCATAAAGATAGTGCACATCTCTATTTATTTAGATCTCCTTTGATTTCTTTCACCAGTGTTCTGTAATTTTCAGCATACAGATCTTTGCACATATCTTAATAGACCTATTACTAAGTACTTCATGGTATTGGTATTATAGGAAATGGTAAAATAAAATCTTTAATTTTTAGTCAGTCATTGTCAGTGTTCAAAACATAATAAATTTTTGCATATTGACTTCACATGCTATGAAATTCTTAAACTTTCTTATTATTCAAACAAATCTTTTGGGTGGATCCTGTGGCATGTTCTATATAACTTATCTGTGAATAGGACATTTTAATCTTTCTTCTTTCCAGTAAGTACATCTGACATTTATATTTCTTGCTTGATTGTATCAATTTGGGCCTCCAGTATGATATTAAAAATAGGTATTTATTTAGTGGTGAGAGAAGGTATCTTCACCTTGTTTCAAGCTTTGGGAAAAACTGTCTAGTCTTTTATTATTAATTGTTTTATAGCTGTAGTCTTTGTGTGTATGCTATTATTTTTGATTTGTCAGGTTGAGATTGCCCTCTTCTACTTCTAGGCTTCCTAGACATTTTTTTTTCCTGCCTAGAATTTTTATCTTGAGTAAATGTTGAATTTTATTACAGAACTTTACTGAATCTAATAGGATATTGGTTTTCACCTTTTTTCTGTTAATATGGTGAATTACATTGATATCCAGGTGTTGAATCAGCCTTATGTTCCTGGGATAAACCAAAAATTGATTTATGGTGTTGGTGTATGTATTGTATTTTACGTATTGCTATATTTTATGTTTTATATATTGCTGTATTTTAATGAATAATTTTGAAAGTGTGTTCACTAAGTACATCAATCTGTAATTTTTTTCCTTATTTTTTTTTAGTTAAGGTAATGATAATCTTCTGAAATAATATGGAAAAAATCCTCCCTTTTCATTTTTTGGAAGAGTTTATATAGAATTGTTATTTCTTCTTTAAATGTTTGGTGGAACTCATTGGGAAAGTCATCAGAGCCTAGAGTTTTCTTACTCTGACTATTTTAAAGCTATAGATTCAATGGCTTTCATATATATGACAGGCTTCCCTGGTGGCTCAGTGGTAAAGAATCTTCCTGTAAATGCAGGAGACATGGGTTCAATCCCTGGCCTGGGAAGAACCCCTGGAGAAGGAAGTAGCAACCCACTCCAGTATTCTTGCCTGGGAAATTCCAGGGACAGAGGGGCCTGGCTGCTACAGTCCATGGGGTCACAAGAGAGTAGGACATGATTTAGCATCTAAACAACAACAACATGACAAGCTATGATATTCATTAAGTTAAGCTTATTTCATGCTTTTTCAACTTATGATATTTTCAATTTACAGCATGTTTATTGGGGTGTAACTCAATCACAGGTGGAGGAATATATTCTCTTATTATCCTTTTAATATTAGTAATGTATGATGTGATTTTTCCTTCTTCCTTCCTGATAATTGTAATTTGTGTGACTGTGCATTTCTATTCATAGTGAGAATTTTAGTATTTGTGATATTTTCAAATAACCAGTTTTTGGTTTTATTAACTCTATTTTTTAGTTTTTTATTTATATTAATAGACTGTTCTTTAATATTTATTTGTGCTTGTTTTGTATTTGATTTGCGCTTCTTTCTTTTAGGTTCTTAAATAAATAAAATAATTCTTAAATAAAACTTAGATTGATTAGATTTGATTTTTCTTTAAGACTCACACAGCTTCAGGAGCTTCCAGTTCCTAATAATGGACCATTTGGTTTCCTGGTATCTACAGTCGTCTGTTTATAGTCTAGATGGAGAATAGCACAAGAGGATATTTTCTGGGTATAGATCTGGTTGTACATTATTCTCAATGTACCACCAGCTTCAAGTCCTCTGGGTTTATCCCGTGCTGTGATTGGGGCTCACTCCTTGAGAGTTTTATTTAACGGTCTCATTTTACCCCTTGCTTAAGGCTTTCCCCATGTGCCTGCTCTTTGGAAAGATTCTCTCTTCATTCTCTTAAATTCCCACTAGTGGTGGACTGCTGTTGAATATTTCCTGATGCTTGCTAGGCATTTTGTTGTACGGTGAGAGGAGCAGAGTGGTTATTTTTTTTTTTCTTCTAACAATTATGCTTTATTTTTTTTCCCATTTATTTTTATTAGTTGGAGGCTAATTACTTTACAGTATTGTAGTGGTTTTTGTCATACATTGACATGAATCAGCCATGGAGTTACATGTGTTCCCCATCCCGATCCCCCCTCCCACCTCCCTCTCCACCCGATCCCTCTGGGTCTTCCCAGTGCACCAGGCCTGAGCACTTGTCTCGTGCATCCAACCTGGGCTGGTGATCTGTTTCACCCTAGATAATAAACATGTTCCGATGCTGTTCTCCCAGAACATCCCACCCTCGCCTTCTCCCAGAGTCCAGAGTGTTCTCTATTGTTTAATTCAGCCTAAAGTTGTATTCTTGGAGAAGGAAATGGCCACCCACTCCAGTGTTCTTGCCTGGAGAATCCCAGGGATGGGGGAGCCTGGTGGGCTGCCGTCCATGGGGTCACACAGAGTCGGACACGACTGAAGTGACTCAGCAGCAGCAGCAGCAAGTTGCAGTCAGAGTTGTGTCTGAATCTTGACAGTGAGACTTTCTGATTTATCCTGCACATGTACAATGGTTGGATAACTTAGATGCCTCCAAGTGTCTTGTTCAAAGAGGGTTTCCTGCCCCTTTCCAATTTTGTCCCCCCACACACTCCTACTACTATGGATCTTCCCCCTCTGCGTTTAGGCTGACGATTTGCTGCCTAGTGGTTTAAAGCTCTATAGGGGAGGAAATGGTGAAGGATACAGGGTAGAGCTTGTTATTTTCCTCCAGTGGCTGATGTTCTCCTCTCACAGGTCTGCACGAGGGACTCTCTCCTACCACTAATGTTTCTTGTGAGGAAGTGGAGAAGTTTGTAGAAAAGAGCCGGTGAATAGGAGTGAATTTCTTTTTGAGTTTGTGCTTCCTAGGGTTTCTACTCTCCCATGCTAGTCTGCATTTAACTTACAGTAATTTGTTAGCAATTTTGGTTGCATTATTTCTACTAGTACTTATGGTACCTGGAATCTTTGCCTCAATATCTTAAAAAAGAATATGTATTTATTCAAATTTCAGGATAAATTACTTCCTATGACCTTAACTCCATAATGGGTTAAAGAAAAGCCATGATTTTGTTGAGTACTGTTTCTGTGTGTGGAAGGAGAAATGATTTTTCTAATGCTCAGTTATTTTTTCAACAACCTATTAGCTGACAATTTTTAGATCCTCTATCAAAAATTTTTGATGATAATAACTGCACATTTTCTGATTTGAAAAAATTAGTTCTTATTTTCATTTCTTAATATAAGTACTAATATTTTGAGATATTCTGTTTGTGAACCATTATAGAATTTACATGCATGTGCAAGCTCAGTTGTCTGATGTTTTGCAGCCCCATGGACTGTATTTGTTCACGGGATTTCTCTGGCAAGAATACTGGAGTGAGTTGTCATTTCCTTCTCCAGAGGATCTTCTCAACCCAGTGATCAAATCTTTACTCTTGTGACTCCTGCGTTGGCAGGCAGATTCTTTACCACTCTGCCACCTGGGAAGCCACAGAATTAATAGTCAGTGACAAATTCTAGTTTTTTTTCCAAATATGGGAAAAGACTATTGTGAAAGAAGAAAGAAGATGGGGGAATAAGCATAAACATAGATGTTTAGAGAAGCAGTGGTTTTAGGGACTAATACCTTTGAAAGTTGTATACCTGGAATTCAGTCCTTTATGATTATGCAAGGCAGTTTTTTTTTAATAACTATATACATATCTATAGAGATGAAACAGCCCATTTTGGAAAGTCATGAATTAATCAAAATGTTGACCAGAATACTTGGTACATCATCATTTTTCCATAAATATTTTCTTTTTTTAATTGTTATTAAAACTAATCCAATAGTGGATTAAAATGTAGAGTCTGGAGAGGGTCTGAAATAGTCTGAAATAGATATGCAGGAAACCAATGACATGGATTGATTCAATTACAAAGTAGAACACAAATGGAGAAATAATTGTTGAATTACAGTTATCATTTTTTACATTCTTCCTGTGTATCTAGAATAGGAATATAATAGATAAATCATTCTTGTGGGATACTATTAGACAGTATCAAAACCAAAGATATTCAGTGTTGGTCATTGAAGTAATGTTTATATTCTTTGGTTGCAGTGGTTACAGAATGTAGAAAAATAATGTTTCTTTATGAAATTCAAAGATCCTGAATTATACACTTGTTTTACTAAAAATTATTCCATTTATTCATTAATATAGGATACATGGGTACCTTTAAAGAATCATAATATTTTAAAATTATTCTCTATTCATGCAGGTGTTCAATTGATTCTGTAATTGAATCCCTCTAATAATAACCATAACTGATGAAAAAAAATTGACCTTGAGGTAGATGATATTGTGAACCACTATGAAAATATTTTCCATCTTTCTATGACTTTTATAGCTGGATCAATTATGAGGACGTCTTCATCTCAGAGAACATTCATGAATAAGTTAACTGCACATATGCATTCAAATTAAATAATAATACATTATTGATAGAATTGTGAAGTACTATCTATCTAAATGTTCATGTAAGTCTTTCAAAGATGGTGTTTTTAAATATAGACATAATGCATTCATGATCCAGTTCATTTATTTAATGTGATAATTTCCAGAATATGTGATTAGAGATGCATCACTGGCATTTAAAAGGCTGCCTATCTTTCCCAAGCACTTAATTATAATGACCTAATGGCTTTCTTATAAATACCTTAAGAACCTCAACTGATGACGGTCTAAATTATCAACTATTTGCACCAACTTCTTCTCATATATATAATCTAAGTTAATGACAACCTAGTTCATCTAGTCACCCAGTTATACCCTTCTTTGACAACTACCTTCCTTCACCACTGCAACAGACATAACCAATAAGACATTAATTTTTATTAATTTTTGCCACTTAGCTTTTTTAAAATGCATTTACTTTTCTTAATTGATTCACTATTGAATTAAATTATATCTGTAACCATTAATGAACATATTGAAACAAATATGTTTGCTGTTTGGTCCCCTTGCACCAAAATTTTTAATTATTCAGCAAAATGAACAAGTATGATAACCTTATTGTGCCTTTGAATTACTGTGTGATAAGAGGAGAATGGAGAACCCCACTATGGGTATAATTAGTCTTGTAAGCATTTCTGCTTTGCACAGATAAATTCAAGTCCTGCTTTTCTTGTTTTTGTCCTATTTTCACTACATTTCTCTTTTAACATTTCTTGTTCATATTATATTTAGATCATGAGATCTTGAAAAATAAGGTTTTCTTTTTTCATTCTCAGTGTAGAACAAAGTAGCTGAAACAAAGTAAGCATTCCAAAATTGTTAGTTGAATTTATATTATTTAATGAAATCATAGAATTTTACACCACTTCCGACATGAATGTGTCACTTCATTGCTTGAGTTTTGTCTTTCTCTGCACTTAAATATCCAAGAACACATGGCCCTGGCATAATGATAGAAAAATAGGTCAAGGAAAAATAATTAGAATCAAGAAATAAACCCACACAATTGAATGTTGATAAAGTTCTAAGGAAAAGAAGAGTGATCATCTTTTCAGTATTAGTTGCATGAACAACAGGTATTCATATGGAAAAAAACAAATCATAACCCTAATCACACAACAACACAAAATTTAACCTTGGAATGAATGGCACATAGATCTACACAAGAAAGATAAAATAAAATAAAAACATTCCAAAGATACCATATCATTTCCAAAAGAAGAATGGGAGACCTTGACCTCTGGATGGGAACTAAGGGAACAAAGGATAATGGTGGTGATGGCTGTGTCCGATATCTCGACAGTGGTTTCATGGGATCGTATATTTATCAAAACGCATTCAACTGTACACTGGAAATGGATGTGTTTAATTATATAATGTTTCTCAATAAAGTTAATTTCTCAAAAGTATAATATACTGTGCACACAGGCAGGTTTTGCATATGCAAAATAAATACCAATAAACTTGTAAAATAAAACATTATAATGACATAACACACACATAAACTTTAATCACAAAACTGGAAAAGACTGACAACATCAAATGTTTGGGAGCATTCAGAGCAGGTAGAAATTTCATACTCTACTGATTGAAATATAAATTGAAAAACACTCTGGCAACTTATTAAAAATTAAACGTATATTTACCATTGACCTAGCAATTCAATCCCATTCTAGGTTTCTATCCAAGAGAGACACACAGACACACACAGAGGATCCACATTATTTGTGGATTCCCTATTTGCAAATTTACCTACTCTCTAAAATTTATTTGTAACTTCAAAATCAATACATGCAGCTCTTTCAGGGACATTGGTGAACTTGTGCAAAGTATCAAAACAGTTGAGAACTCATCCTGTTTTTGTTGGTCAGTTCAGGCTGCCACAACAAAATACTTTAAACTGGGCAGTTTAAACAATAAGAACTTGGTGCCAGCAAAGGTCAGTGTCTAGGGAAGAGCACTCTCTCTGAGTAGTAGATAGCCACTTCCTTGCTGTGTTTACTCACATGGCCTTTCCCCTGTATATGTGGTGGGGAGAAGGTGAGAGGAGGCAAGCGCTCTGATGTCTCTTCTTATCCTGGATTGAATCCCAACAAGAAGATTGGCACTTTGCCACCTGAGGTTCAGCAATGTCATGTATTGCATTTTTGTTTCTGCTCTCATACTGTAAGTAAGTGTCCTTTGCAAAATCAATTTTACGGCTTGTTTTTATGCTTTATCTTGAAATGGACCCTCAGTGTAGTACTGAAGTGCTGTATTTTGCTCTGAAGCCTACAAAATATTTGAACTCAGGTAGTCACAGCAACTTCATTCACAGTAGCCTGAAACTGGAAACAATCCTGTTTGCTGTCAAAATGTGAGTTAAAAACAAATTGTGTTATATGCATGTAATACAATACTACCCTACAATAAGCATGCTATCTATGTACACAGTAACTAGAATAAATCTCTTAAATTTTATGTTTAGTGAAAATACCTGGACATCAAAGAGTATGTGTTTTATCAATTCTTTTTTTTTAATATAAACTTATTTAATTGAAGGCTAATTACTTTGCAATATTGTAGTGTTTTTTTGCCATACATTGACATGAATCTGCCACAGCTGTACATGTGTTCCCCATCCTGAACCACCCTCCCACCTCCCTCCCCATCTCATCCCTCTGGGTCATCCCAGTGCACCAGCCCTGAGCACCCTGTCTCATGTATCGAACCTGGACTGGCGATTCATTTCACATATGATAACATACATGTTTCAATGCCATGCTCCCAAATCATCCCCACCCTCGCCCTCTCCCATAGAGTCCAAAAGACTGTTCTATACATCTGTGTCTCTTTTGCTGTCTCGCATACAGGGTTATCGTTACCATCTTTCTAAATTCCATATTTATGTGTTAGTATACTGTATTGGTGTTTTTCTTTCTGGCTTACTTCACTCTGTATAATAGGCTCCAGTTTCATCCACCTCATTAGAACTGATTCAAATGTATCCTTTATAATGGCTGAGTAATATTCCATTATGTATATGTACCACAGCTTTCTTATCCACTAGTCTGCTGATGGACATCTAGGATGCTTCCATGTCCTGACTATTAAAAACAATGCTGCAATGAACTTTGGGGTACACGTATCTCTTTCAATTCTGGTTTTCTCAGTGTGTATGCCCAGCAGTGGGATTGCTAGGTCATATGGCAGTTCTATTTCCAGTTTTCTAAGGAATCTCCACACTGTTCTCCATAGTGGCTGTACTAGTTTGCATTCCCACCAACAGTATAAGAGGGTTCCCTTTTCTCCACACCCTCTCCAGCATTTATTGCTTGTAGACTTTTGTATAGCAGCCATTCTGACTGGTGTGAAATAGTACCTCATTGTGGTTTTGATTTGCATTTCTCTGATAATGAGTGATGTTGAGCATATTTTCATGTGTTTGTTAGCCATCTGTATGTCTTCTTTGGAGAAATGTCTGTTTAGTTCTTTGGCCCGTTTTTTGATTGGGTCACTTATTTTTATGGAATTGAGCTGCAGGAGTTGCTTGTATATTTTTGAGATTAACTATTTGTCAATTGCTTTGTTTGCTATTATTTTCTCCCATTCTGAAGCCTGTCTTTTCACCTAGCTTATAGTTTTCTTTGTTGTGCAGAAGCTTTTAACTTTAATTAGGTCCCATTTGTTTATTTTTGCTTTTATCTCCAGTATTCTGGGAGGTGGGTCATAGAGGATCCTGCTGTGATTTATGTTGGAGAGTGTTTTGCCTATGTTTTCCTCTGGCAGTTTTATAGTTTCTGGTCTTATGTTTAGATCTTTAATCCATTTTGAGTTTATTTTTGTGTATGGTGTTAGAAAGTGTTCTAGTTTCATTCTTTTACAAGTGGTTGACCAGTTTTCCCAGCACCACTTGTTAAAGAGATTGTTTTATCTCCATTGTATATCCTTGCCTCCTTTGTCAAAGATTAAGGTATCCATAGATGCGTGGATTTATCTCTGGACTTTCTATTTTGTTCCATTGATCTATATTTCTGTCTTTGTGCCAGTACCATACTGTCTTGATGACTGCGGCTTTGCAGTAGAGCCTGAAGTCAGGCATGTTGATTCCTCCAGTTCCATTCTTCCTTCTCAAGATTGCTTTGGCTATTCGAGGTTTTTTGTATTTCCATACAAATTGTGAAATTACTTGTTCTAGCTCTGTAAAAAATACCGTTGGTAGCTTGATAGGGATTGCATTGAATCTATAGATTGCTTTGTATAGTATACTCATTTTCACTATATTGATTCTTCTGATCCATGAACACAGCCAGCTTTAAAAATTTATATTATGAGGTAATTTTTTTATTGTGCTGAATTAAATCTCCTTTTAACATAGAGCTGTAGATCACATCTTCCATTTTTAAGGAGAAATATAATGTGTATGTGAAAAAAATTCTAATCCACTGACAAATGCTATTTTAGTATTTTGAGAACATTTTTAAGATCTAAGTAGAAAACCTATCAAATCTATAAAATGTGAGGATCTCATAAAAAAAGTGTGAAAACTGAAATTTATATCAACATTATAATTTCTTCTGTTCTTTGTTTCTATTTTATCTTTGTTTTTATTTAAAAATTAAGTAGAAATACTGTTATACAGAGTGATTTCCAATGAATGCTAAAATGTTTTGTGACTGTGTCCTTTTCAGATTAATAGGCTTCAATGTTAATATACACAGTTATTAATAAAAGCAGGTTTATTATGCATGCTTATACAGTCTATTATTGATGGAGAATATTTAGATTTGACACATTAAACCTTGTCACAATTTGCATAGGTTACTTCCTACTTTTAGATGGGAACTGGCAATCCAGAACCCTCAGGCCAAGTCTAGCTCACCTCTTCATTTGTAAATAAAATTTTATGGAACATAACCATCCTGCTTTCATGCTGACCTGGCAAAGTTTAGTAGGTGAAACAGAGACCTCTGACCACAAGTAATAAAAATATTTCCTAGCTGTTTTTTTAGAGAAAAAAAAAAAGTGCTGACCCTTGCTTTAAAATCTTCTGGGATCTAAGGCAAAAAACTTACTGGGTGATTCCTTGAGGAAATGGAGAGAGTTTGTTAGTTCTCTATTTGCAAAGTAAAATAATTATAAAAGAAGCTCTTTTAAAATGGGAACCTCTAAAAAGTCACTTTTATTTAGGATTTAAGGAAAAACTTATTTAGCACAAGTTCGGTTTAGTTTGTTTTAGAAGAATTTAAGTGTGGTCCCACGCTGTCTTGGGCTTCCCTTGTGGCTCAGCTGGTAAAGAAATCACCCACAATGCAGGAGACCTGGGTTCAATCCCTGGGTTGTGAAGATTCTCTGGATAAGGGAAAGACTATCCACTCCAGTATTCTGGCCTGGAGAATTCCATGGACTGTATAGCACATGGGGTCACAAAGAATCTAACATGACTAAGCAACTTGCAACATTGTCTTTGAATGCACTCAAGTGAGCTAAAAAAATTGACAAATCTAACATGTGATCATCTAATAATATAGTGAGCAAATTACTGCAGAATGAGAGACATATTTACACACACACACACAGGTGCATACACAGTTGCAGACACAGTGTCACACACAACACTCAGGCACAATATTTTAAAGCAGGTGAGCCCTGTATTCTCGCCTTTTATTCATATATTCATGGCATCCCACAAAAGCACAGGGTCCCAAAAGAAATGAGAAAACTAAATCAAACTTGATTAGAAAACCAATGGTCTCACCCACGGAGCATTTAATTTTCAAAACAGAAAAAATAAAAAAGTCTATAATTACTTTTTGAGGCTCAGAACCCACACATGAATTCCACTTCAGTCTTTCAAGTTTAGAGTAAATGTGGGTATCCAAAATGCTCTGAGTTTAAGTGGTTTTGAGTTCTGTAATGGAACGTTTGAGCATTGTTCTCAGAGGAAACGCTTCCTGGCAGAGCTTCAGTGAAAGAATGTGTGATTGCAGGGAGATTAGGAATTCCGATTGCATTAGGTTTTCATCATTCTGCGAAATAGGGCTGCTGTCAGTGCTGTGTCAAAAGGAGTGACAGATCAGTATCTGCATCCATTGCGAAAGCTGAAGATGGAGGTGGTTGTATATGTTTAACATAGTAATACATTATTTTCTTGGGGATCAGATATAATAGTAATATTGAAACCATTTTTGGACTCGTTTTATATTCTGTTGTGATTAAAACATATGCTACTTTTATTTATTATCCTTTAAATAAACATTAGCTACTTTCAATGTTATTAGAGAAGTTGCTGAGTATAAATAGAATACCAAGCTATTTTCCTTACTTAGAGAGAAGGTATATGTTCACTACTAGTTTTTTAAAGAAGGAAACACTCTCCACTGATCTGTTACCACAGACAATAAAGATCATGTAATGATATTCTGTGCCTGTTTTCCTGTCTTTAATCTGAGGAGTCTACAAAGAAAGCATATATTCCATATGTTTTCACAAGGGATAAGAATATGCATGCATGCTAAATCACTTCTGTTGTGTCCAGCTCTGTGCAACCCTATGGACTGCAGCCCCCCAGGTTCCTCTGTCCATGGGAATCTCCAGGCAAGAATGCTGGTTTGGATTTCCATGCCCTCCTCCAGGGGATCTTACTGACCCAGGGATCCAAACTTCTTATGTCTCCTGTATGGGCAGGCAGGTTCTTTACCACTAGTGCCACCTGTGAAGCCCTGGATAAGAATATATATGTATATAAATAAATCTGGTTTCCTTATCATATAGTTAAATAGTAATTTTATCCATTATATGCAGATAAATACTTTTGTTGGCTTAAAATGCTGATATTATTAAATTTAGTTCAGTTCAGTCACTCAGTCATGTCCAACTCTTTGCAATACCATGGCCTGCAGCACACCGGACCTCTCAGTCCATCACCAACTTCTGGAGTTTACTCAAACTCATGTCCATTGAGTCAGTGATACCATCCAACCATCTCATCCTCTGTTGTCCCCTTCTCCTCCTGCCTTCAATGTTTCACAACATCAGGATCATTTCCAATGAGTCAGTTCTTTGCATCAGGTGGCCAAAGTACTAGAGTTTCAGCTTTGGCATCAGTCCTTCCAATGAATATTCAGGACTGATTTCCTTTAGCATGGACTGGTTGGATTTCCTTGCAGTCCAAGGGACTCTCAAGAGTCTTCTCCACACGACAGTTCAAAAGCATCAATCCTTCAGTGCTCAGCTTTTTCATGGTCCAATTCTTACATCCAAACACAGCTACTGGAAAAACCATAGCCTTGACTTGACTGATGTTTGTTGGCAAAGTAATGTCTCTGCTTTTTAATAAGCTGTCTAGGTTGGTCATAGCTTTTCTTCCAAGGATCAAGTGTCTTTTAGTTTCATAGTTGCAGTCACCATCTGCAGTGATTTTGGAGCTCCCCAAAATAAAGTCTGTCACTGTTTCCTCTATTTCCTATCTATTTGCCATGAAGTGATTGGACAAGATGCCATGTTCTTCGTTTTCTGAATATTGAGTTCCAAGCCAACTTTTTCACTTTCCTCCTTCACTTTCATCAGTAGGCACTTTAGTTCTTCACTTTCTGCCAATGGGTGAGGTCATCTGCATATTTGAGGTTATTGATATTTCTCCCAGAAATCTTTATTCCAGTTTGTACTTCATCAAATCCAACATCTTTCATGATGTACTCTGCATATAAGTTAAATAAGCAGGGTGACAGTATAAAGCCTTGATGTACTCCTATCCTGATTTGGAACCAGTCTGTTGTTCCATGTCCAGTTGTAACTGTTGCTTCTTTACCTGCATACAGATTTCTCAGGAGGCAGGTAAGATGGTCTGGTATTCCTGTCATTTGAAGAATTTTCCACAGTTCGTGGTCATCCACACAGTGAAAGGCTTCAACATAGTCAATAAAGCAGAAATATATGTCGTTCTGTAATTCTCTCACTTTTACGATAATGCAACAGATATTGGCCATTTGATCTCCAGCTCCTCTGCCTTTTCTAAATCCAGCTTGAAATTCTGGAATTTCATGGTTCATGTACTATTGAAGCCTGGCTTGGAGAATTTTGAGCATTACTTTGCTAGAGTCTGAGATGA
Source organism: Odocoileus virginianus (assembly GCF_023699985.2). Taxonomy (NCBI): domain Eukaryota; kingdom Metazoa; phylum Chordata; class Mammalia; order Artiodactyla; family Cervidae; genus Odocoileus; species Odocoileus virginianus. Next base: position 15,110,397 of record NC_069698.1, read on the forward strand.
GTGTAATTGTATGGTAGCTTGAGCATTCTTTGGCATTTCCTTTCTTTGGGATTAGAACGAAAAGTGAAATTTCCAGTCCTGTGGCCACTGCTGATTTTTTCAAATTTGCTGGCATATTGAGTGCAGGTCTTTCACAGCATCATCTTTTTGGATTTGAAATAGCTCCACTGGAATTCCATCACCTCCACTAGCTTTGGTCATAGTGATGCTTTTAAGGCCCTCTTGACTTCACATTCCAGGTTGTCTGGCTCTAGGTGAGTGATCATATCATCATGATTATCTGGGTCATGAAGATCTTTTTTGAACAGTTCTGTGTATTCTTGCCACCTCTTCTTAATATTTTCTGCTTCTATTAGGCCCATAACATTTCTGTCCTTTATGGTGCCCATCTTTGCATGAAATGTTCCTTTGGTATCTAATTTTCTTGAAGAGATCTCTAGTCTTTCCCATTCTAATGATTTCCTCTACTTCTTTGCACTGATCACTGAGGAAGGCTTTCTTATCTCTCCTTGCTACTCTTTGGAACTCTGCATTCAGATGGATATATCTTTCCTTTTCTCCTTTGCCTTTCACTTCTGTTGTTTTCTTACATATCTGTAAAGTCTCCTTAGATAACCATTTTGCCTTTTTGCATTTCTTCTCTTGGGGATGGCCTTGATCACTGCCACCTGCATAACATCATCAACCTCTGTCCATAGTTCTTCAGGTACTCTGTCTATCAGATCTAACCCCTTGAATCTATTTGTTACTTCCACTGTATAGTTGTAAGGGATTTGATTTAGGTCATAACTAAATGGTCTAGTGGTTGTCACTACTTTCTTCAATCTAAGTCTGAATTTGTAAATAATGAGTTCATGATCTGAAGAGATGGGAATACCTGACCACCTAACCTGACTCTTGAGAAATCTATTTGCAGGTCAGGAAGCAACAGTTACAATGGGATATGGAACAACAGACTGGTTCCAAATAGGAACAGGAGTATGTCAAGGCTGTATATTGTACCCTGCTTATTTAAATAATATGCAGAGTTCATCTTGAGAAATGCTGGGCTGGAGGAAGCACAAGCTGGAAATAAGATTGCCAAGAGAAATATCAATAACCACAGATATTCAGATAACACCACCCTTATGGCAGAAAGCAAAGAAGAACTAAAAAGCCTCTCAATGAAAGTAAAATAGGAGAGTGAAAAAGTTGGCTTAATGCTCAACGTTCAGAAAACTAAGATCATAGCATCTGGTCCCATCACTCATGGCAACTAGATGGGAAAATAGTGGAAACAGTGACAGAATTTATCTTATTTATTTTTGGCTACAATACTACTGCAGATGGTGACTGCAGCCATAAATTAAAAACAAACAAACAAAAAAAAAAAAAACCACTTGCTCCTTGGAAGAAAAGTTATGACCAACCTAGACAGCATATTAAAATGCAGAGGCATTGCTTGGCCAATGAAGGTCCATCTAGTCAAGGCTATGGTTTTTCCAGTGGTCATGTATGGATGTGAGAGTTGGACCATAAAGAAAACAGAGCAGAAGAATCGATGCTTTTGAACTGTGGTGTTGGAGAAGACTCCTGAGAGTCCCTTGGACGGCAAAGAGATCCAACCAGTCCATCCTAAAGGAAATCAGTCCTGAATATTCACTGGAAGGACTGATGCTGAAGTTGAAACTCTAATACATTGGCCATCTGGTGCGAAGAAGTGATTCATTAGAAAAGACCCTGATGCTGGGAAAGATTGAAGGCGAGAGGAGAAAGGGATGATAGAGGATGAGATGGTCGTATGGCTTCACTGACTTGATGGGCATGAGTTTGAGTAAACTCTGGTAGTTGCTGATGGAATGGGAGGCCTGGCGTGCTACAGTACATGGGGTCGCAAAGAGTCAGACATGACTGGTTGACTGAGCTGTACTGATATGAGCCACAGTCAGCTCCCAGTCTTATTTTTGATGAATGTATAGAGCTTCTCCATCTTTGGCTGCAAAGAATATAATCAATCTGATTTCAGTATTGACCATCTGGTGATGTCCATGTGTGGAGTTTTACCTTGTGTTGTTGGAAGAGGGTGTTTGCTATGACCAGTGTGTCCTCTTGCAAAACTCTGTTTGCCTTTGCACTGCTTAATTCTATACTCCAAGGTCAGATTTTCCCATTACTCCAGGTATTTCTTGACTTCCTACTTTTGCATTCCAGTCCCCTGTAACGAAAATACATCTTTTTTTGAGTGTTAGTTCTAGAAGGCCTAGTAGGTCTTCATAGAACCATTCAACTTCAGCTTCAGTATTACTTAAGGTTGGGGCATAGACTTGAATTTCTGTGATATTGAATGGTTTGCCTTGGAAATGAACAGAGATCATTCTGTTGTTTTTGAGATTGCATCCAAGTACTACAATTTGGACTCTTTTGTTGACTAAGATGGCTACTCCATTTTTTCCAAGGGATTCCTGCCCACAGTAGTAGATATAATGGTCAGCTGAGTTAAATTCATCCATTCCAGTGCATTTTAGGTTGCTGACTCCTAAAATGTCGATGTTCACTCTTGCTGTCTCCTGTTTGACCACTTCCAATTTGCCTTGATTCATGGGCCTGAATTTCCAGGTTCCTATCCAATATTGCTCTTCACAGCATCTGACTTTACTTCCATCACCAGTCACACCCACGTCTCGCTGTTGTTTATGCTTTGGCTCCGTCTCTTCATTCTTTCTAGAGTTATTTCCCCACTGATCTCCAATAGCATATTGGGCCCCTACCGACCTGGGGAGTTCATCTTTCAATGGCCTATTTTTTGCCTTTTCATACTGTTCATAGGGTCCCCAAGGCAAGAACACTGAAGTGGCTTGCCATTCCCTTCTCCAGCGGAGCACGTTTTGTCAGAACTCTCCGCCATGACTCGTCTGTCTTGGGTGGCCCTACAAGGCATGGCTCATAGTTTCATTGAGTTAGACAAGGCTGTGGTCCATGTAATCAGATTGGTTAGTTTTCTGTGATTGTTGTTTTCAGTCTGTCTTTCCTCTGATGGAGAAGGAAAAGAGGCTTGTGGAAGCTTCCTGAAGGGTGGAGACTGACTCAGGGGGAAGCTGGGTCTTGTTTTGATGGGGAAGGCCATGATCAGTAAATCTTTAATCTAATTTTCTGTAGAAGTGTGGAACTGTGTTTCCTCCCTATTATTTGACCTGAGGCCACACTATGGTGCAGGTAATGAGTATAATGGTGACTTCCTTCTAAAGGTCCCATGCATGCTCGGCTACACTCAGTGTCCCCAACCCTGCAGCAGGCCACCGCTGACCCTTGCCTCCGCCAGAGACTCCTGGACACTCATGGGCAAGTCTGGGTCAGTATCTTCTGGGGTCACTGCTCCTTTCTCCTGGGTCCTGGTGCCCACAGGGTTTTGTTTGTGCCCTCCCAGAGTCTGTTTCCCCAGTCCTGTGGGCTTATGCCATACCCAGGTCTACTGCACCCAGAGTCCTGCCCCTGCAGTGGCCCACTGCTGACCTGCACCTCCTCAGGAGACACCCAAATATAGTTTTGTCTCAGTCTCTGTGGGGTCTCTGGGTCCTGGTGTGCACAAGGTATGTTTGAGCCCTCTGAGTGTCTCTGGTGGGTATGGGGTTTGATTCTAAATGCAGTTTTACCCCTCCTACCATCAGACTAGGGCTTCTCCTTTGCCCTTGGACGTGGAATATCTCCTCAAAGTTGCTCCAGCATCCCTGGTACTTTTCTTCATCTGTGTGTGTGTGTTTTAATTAGGTTTATAGATTCCATGCTTATGGAAAAAAATATCCCCAAACCAAAGGGATAACTTTTAAGAATACAATGTACTTACTATACTTAAATAAATTTTACCAATAAAGAGCCCACAAAGATACTGCAAATGTTTCTGTATCAATATTGTTAAAGAGTTTTTAAGAATGTCACAGACCTGAGAATTGTATAAAAAGATAAAGATAGGAAAAATATATTGCTGTTTGTTTGCACCAGGCTTTAGGAAACTTTCAGAATAGTGATGCTTGGGCCACTGTGTTAGGGAGGAAAAGGAGGGGGTTCAACCTCCAGTGAATCAAGGGCTTATGTGTTTTGATTCTCTGGCTCAGATTCAGCTGCAGTCATGTGTGATAGGCAAGCTTTCAGTGAAAGTATGGTGTATGTAACCACCTTGTCCTTTTAGCCATCAAATAATTATTTATACTGACTATTTTTTCAAGTATGCCTCTGCTATTTAAAGAAAGTAACCTTGTTCATTCAAGATGTCTTTTGGGGAATTGACATGAATAATTTGGTGCATTACATTACTTGATTCTAATATTTTTATATAAAGTTCATTTGGTCACTGTATGCTTTATAATTTTCCCAGGTGGATGTAGTTGTGTTTCTCTCTTACTTCCCTAATTTTTGAAATTTTAGCGAGACTTTTTATCCAGGATTTTTTTACTCATTAAGTCTTCATATGAGAAACTCAGATTGAGGAATAAGCTATGAACTAATGTACTTTAAAAACTCAGCTTTTTTAAATCTCAGTGTTTCTAAAATGAATTTGAAGACCTAATGATTTGTTTCTTCTCTCTATTGTGGGCCATTATTTGAGGAGAGTGTTGAGGAAGGACACATACAACAACAGGGAAAAATTAAAATGTGTTATTTATTGTGAGGGGAAGCCTGGGTGTAAGAAATAAATACTTAAATTATCCTGAATTCTCATATTAAATTTAGATAACATTTTAGTTGATGTTTTAAGTCCTATATTGGGGCCTTATTTTCTCCATGTCTTTATAATTATAATGGGAGGACAGAACTGGCTGCCTTGAAAATTCCGAAGCACTTTCATAATAGGAAACAGTACAGAAGTTAATAAATATTTTGATAAAGCTTATATTATAAATCCCTTCAAAAGTAGTGAGCCTCTTTATTTCATACAGAACTTTCCAAAGACCTTCACCTACATTAGACCTGTCATCCCATTATTTTAATTTTCTCTTTTAAAAGAGTTTGAAAGTGAACCTCTATTATATGTATTGACAAGGTTTATGGTAGAAAATAGTTTACATGTTTATTATGTGATGAATGATTGAAAAAGAAATCATGATGTATCCCTGAGAATGTAATAAATATTAGTGTTCTGACTACCATTAAAAGACAAATTTGATTTTGAGAATCAATATAAATAATATACATTCAGATACACGGATAAGTTTGAGCATACTCACATTTTCATTTTCAAATAATATTGTAAAATATAAATTATATTTCATATGTTTCTAAGTAAACTGCATTACTGCAACAATCATTAGCTGTATGAAGAATTATTTATATTGTCTTTTTAAAATTTCTTGAATTAATTCTGGATTTATTTTTATAACAGACCCTTTAATGATATTGAATATAAAATAAAATTTATATACATTTCAATAGTACCTAGGATGGCATCATGAACTCATGTGAATACTAGGAAATTTAAATAATTTCTTATTCCTCCTTGGACTCAGTTCAGTTCAGTTCAGTTGCTCAGTCGTGTCCGACTCTTTGCGACCCCATGAATCTCAGCATGCCACCTCCCTGTCCATCACAAACACCTGGAGTTTACTCAAACTCATGTCTATCGAGTCAGTGATGCCATCCAGCCATCTTATCCTCTGTCGACCCTGCTCCTCCTGCCCCCAATCCCTTCTGGCATCAGGGTCTTTTCCAATAAGTCAACTCTTCGCATGAGGTGGCCAAAGTATTGGAGTTTCGACTTCAGCGTCAGTCCTTTCAATCAACACCCAGGACTGATCTCCTTTAGGATGGAGTGGTTGGATCTTCTTGCAGTCCAAGGGACTCTCAAGAGTCTTCTCCAACACCACAGTTCAAAAGCATCAATTTTTCTGTGCTCAGCTTTCTTCACAGTCCAACTCTCACATCCATATATGACCACTGTAAATACCATAGCCTTGACTAGATGGACCTTTGTTGGCAACGTAATGTCTCTGCTTTTTAATATGTTATCTAGGTTAGCCACAAATTTCCGTCCAAGGAGTAGGCGTCTTTTAATTTCATGGCTACAATCACCATCTGCAGTGATTTTGGAGCCCGCCAAAATAAAATGGCTACTGTTTCCACTGTTTCCCCATCTATTTGCCGTGAAATGATAGGACCAGATGCCATGATCTTAGTTTTCTGAATGTTGAGCTTTAAGCCATCTTTTTTCACTCTCCTCTTTCACTTTCATCAAGAGGCTTTTTAGTTCCTCTTCACTTTCTGCCATAAGGGTGGTGTTATCTGCATATCTGAGGTTATTGATATTTCTCCCAGAAATCTTGAATCCAGTCTTGTGCTCCCTCCAGCCCAGTATTTCTCATGATGTACACTGCATATAAGTTAAATAAGCACGGTGACAATATACAGCCTTGATGTACTCCTTTTCCTATTTGGAACCAGTCTGCTGTTCCATGTCCAGTTCTAACTTTTGCTTCCTGACCTGCATACAGGTTTCTCAAGAGGCAGTTCAGGTGGCCTGGTATGCCCATCTCTTTCAGAATTTTCCACAGTTTATTGTGATCCACACAGTCAAGGCTTTGGCATAGTCAATAAAGCAGAAATAGATGTTTTTCTGGAACTCTCTTGCTTTTTCGATGATCCAGTAGATATTGGCAATTTGATCTCTGGTTCCTCTACCTTTTCTAAAACCAGCTTGAACACCTGGAAGTTCATGGTTCATGTATTGCTGAAGCCTGGCTTGAAGAATTTTGAGCATTACTTTACTAGCGTGTGAGATGAGTGCTATTGTGAGGTAGTTTGAGCATTCTTTGGCATTGCCTTTCTTTGGGATTGGAATGAAAACTGACCTTTTCCAGTCTTGTGGCCACTGCTGAGTTTTCCAAATTTGCTGGCACATTGAGTGCAACACCTTTACAGCATCACCTTTATGGATTTGAAATAACTCAACTGGAATTCCATCACTTCCACTAGCTTTGTTCGTAGTGATGCTTTCTAAGGCCCACTTGACTTCACATTCCCGGATGTCTGGCTCTAGGTGAGTGATCACACCATCGTGAATATCTAGGTCATGAAGATTTTTTTTGTACAGTTCTTCTGTGTATTCTTGCCACTTCTTCTTAATATCTTCTGCTTCTGTTAGGTCCATACCATTTCTACCCTTTATCGAACTCATCTTTGCATGAAATGTTCCCTTGGTATCTCTATTTTCTTGAAGAGATCTCTAGTCTTTCCCATTCTGTTTTCCTTCTTGGACTATGTGAGTATAAAGTAAATACTTATAATCTTAGTTTTATGAGTATTTTGGATTATTTACAGTCAAACAGAATAACACGATTTTTGCCTTAGTATTTATAGAGAGCATGGAATGACTTGGAAAATACAGAAAAACCATTGGCAAATTTTCATAATACTTAAACACCATCATCTATTTCAGTATTTTATGACTAGCTGGAACAGTGTTGACCACTATCTTTGGATGAAATAGGACAAGCCACATTAAATATGTTATGACTTATTTGTTAACCTGTGCAGAAAGCTTAATTTATCACTTTTTAATGCCAAATTGTAATTGTTGTTTACAACATCTATTTTTTAGTAGTATAGTATTACTCATCCATGCTCAAGCCCCAAACTGAAGATATGTATTAAATTTTTTTCCTTTTCTTTAGACCTAGTAAATAAATTGTATTTCTTTAAAAATGTCTCCTTATATTGAAACTTCTCTTGCTTTTACCACTGCAATCACTTTGATCTGGGATTTCACAGTCCCATGTTGATACAATGCAAGAGACACAGGGCCAGTTCCTATGTTGGGAAGAATCCCCAGAGTAGGAAATGGAAACCCACTCCAGTATTCTTGCCTTGGAAATCCTATGGACAGAAGAGCATGGTGGGCTAGGGTCCCTGGGATCACAAAGGGTCAGACACAACTGAGTGACTAAACTCGCAATGAAACCACAGCAATCACAATAATTACTCAATTATAAATGTCCTCCCTGCCCAGTTCTTTCTGGTTTCTGCAGGTCAGATGTTTAAAATGGGTCAGCAGGATTGGATTTCTACTAGAGGCTTTAAGGAAGAATATATCCCCTTGCCTTTTATATCTTCTGCATGCTGCCTGCACTTCTTGGCTTATAGCCCCATTCTCCATCTTCGAGGCAACCAGCAGTGAAGTGAAGTTGCTCAGTCTATCCGACTCTTATTCCATGGAATTCTCCAGGTCAGAATACTGGCGTGGGTAGCCTTTTCCTTCTCTGGGGGAATCTTCTCAACCCAGGAATCAAACCCAGGTCTCCCTCATTGCAGGCATATTCTGTACTAGCGGAACCACAAGGGAAGCCCAAGAATACTGCAGTCGGCAACCTATCCCTTCGCCAGCGGATCTTCCTGACTTAGGAATCGAACCAGGGTCTCCCGCATTGCAGGCGCATTCTTAACCAACTGAGCTATTAGGGAAGTCCTTAGAGCATCTTCTAAACTCTCTTTCTCTCTGCTTCTGTCGTCTTGTCAGCTTTTCTCTAATTTTGACCCTACTTTCTCCTCTTACAATGACACTTGTGATCACATTGAGCCCACCCCTAAAAAGCTTACATAGTTTTCCCATCTCAGTAACATTTGGAGAAGGCAATGGCACCCCACTCCAGTAATCTGGCCTGGAAAATCCCAAGGACAGAGGAGCCTGGTAGGCTTCAGTCCATGGGATCACTAAGAGTCGGATACAACTGAGCGACTTCACTTGCACTTTTCACTTTCATGCATTGGAGAAGGAAATGGCAACCCACTCCAGTGTTCTTTCCTGGAGAATCCCAGGGATGGTGGAGCCTGGTGGGCTGTCGTCTATGGGGTCACACAGAGTCTGACACGACTGAAGTGAGTTAATAACAACAGCAGCAGCAGCAGCAGCAGTAATAACCTTAGCTTAATCACATCTGTGGCAACTTGTGGCTCAGACGGTAAAGTATGCGCCTGCAATGTGGGAGACCTTGGTTCGATCCCTGGGTTGGGAAGAAACCCTGGAGAAGGGAAAGAGCAACCCACTCCAGTACTCTTGCATGGAAAATCCCATGGACAGAGGAGCCTTGTAGGCTACAGCCCATGGGGTCACAAAGAGTCTGACATCACTGAGAGACTTCACTTCACTTTAATCACATCTTAAAAGTCCTTTCATTTTACCTTTTTGCCATGTAAGGCAATGTATTCACAAGCTTTAGGAACCATAAGGGGCCTCTTTCAGGGATAAGGGCATCATGTAAACTATAGAAAAGAGCCATTACTTACCTAGAAAACAAAGACAATCTCTTTATCACACTGCACCAGAATCATATCTTGATTCATCATGTAGTTATCTGTTCCTTTTCTTATTCGCTCCCATTTTTATAGTGAGAGATATTTTTTTTTTCCAAAAAAAGTAAGAATTCAAATAAATTATCAATTTTAGTACTACATTAATAAGTTTTGTAGTAGGATCGTTTTCCCCTCTTGGGAGTTGAAATAAAATATTCCTGAGAAAGTAGGTGAGAAAACCAAAATGGCTATCAGAAACAACTAGGAGAGGGAGGATAAGGGCAAGGGCATCAGAAGGAGACAGGAGATGAATGGAAGGAACTAAGAGGAAGACTCGTTTCAGAGTTCTCCTTGTACTTTCCTGTACCAAGTCATCATTTTGCAAAAACCTGTTGCTCTAGATTCTCAGAAAGATTTAAGAATTGCTGAACAAGGGTAGGGTTTTTGGATAACTTGTGTATATAGTTGCATGTAGAGTTACAATGATTGTAGACCATGGTAGGACTAGACTAATCCTTGAGGAATTCTCCTGTGAATCGGAGCAATGATGAACACCATAGCGTGATGTAGTATCATTCAAGGTTATTAAATCAAAGCACTTTCTGACTTTATACTTTAATATTTTCCTACACAAATACTGTATTACAGCAATATTGTTACACAATATTTCCATAGTGATAGGATTGCTCATGTTCTTTTGAGTGTATACATTTCTGTTCTCTGAATTGTTCTTTCCTTTTTTGTCCACCTATCTCTGATACATCCATAGTCCCACTGAGTGATTGTAAGTACAGTCTTTTCCATGGAAGTCTTCCTAAAATTGTATTTTATGTTTTAGTATAAATTTATTTATTTTAATTGGAGGCTAATTACTTTACAATATTGTATTGGTTTCGCCGTACATTGACATGAATCTGCCATGGGTGTACAAATGTTTTCCATCCTGAATCCACCTCCCACCTCCCTCCCCATCCCATCCCTCTGGGTCATCCCAGTGCACCAGCCCCGAGCACCCTGTATCATGCATTGAATCTGGACTGGTGATTCATTTCACATATGATAATATACAAGCTTCAATGCCATTCTCCCAAATCGTCCCATCCTTGCCCTCTCCCATAGAGTCCAAAAGACTGTTCTATACATCAGTGTCTCTTTTGCTGTCTCTCATACAGGGTTATCATTACCATCTTTCTAAATTCCTTATATATGTGTACAGTATATATTATATTGTATTGGTATTTTTCTTTCTGGCTTACTTCATCCGTATAACTGGCTCCAGTTTCATCCACCTCATTAGAACTGATTCAAATGTATTCTTTTTAATGGCTGAGTAATACTCCATTGTGTATATTCACCACAGCTTTCTTATCCATTCGTCTGCTGATGAACATCTAAGTTGCTTCCATGTCCTGGCTATTATAAACAGTGCTGCGATGAACATTGGGGTGCACGTGTCTCTTTCAGATCTGGTTTCCTCAGTGTGTATGCCCAGGAGTGGGATTGCTGGGTCATATGGCAGTTCTATTTCCAGTTTTTTAAGGAATCTTTACACTCTTCTCCATAGTGGCTGTACTAGTTTGTATTCCCACCAACAGTGTAAGGGGGATTCCATTTTCTCCACACCTTCTCCAGCATTTATTGCTAGTAGACTTTTGGATAGCAGCCATTCTGACTGGTGTGAAATAGTACCTCATTGTGGTTTTGATTTGCATTTCTCTGATAATGAGTGATGTTGAGCATCTTTTCATGTGTTTGTTAGCCATCTGTATGTCTTCTCTGTATGTCTTCTTTGGAGAAATGTCTGTTTGGTTCTTTGGCCCGTTTTTTGATTGGGTCATTTATTTTTCTAGAATTGAGCTGCAGGAGTTGCTTGTATATTTTTGAGATTTTAGTTTGATTTTTTTTTAATGATTTATCAACCTCTCCAAAACTCTCAATATTCTAGAAATGTATGATTTGCTCAAAACTATTTATCTGAAATATAAAAGTAGATATGAAAGTGCCACAGATGCCAAATTTGAGAACAAAGCTTTATATAATGGTTTCAGTTAAGAAATAAGAAATTTTCTCCCTTTGTAAGACCTAATGAATAAATGGGTATTGACAATGATCATGACTGGCTATTAATGTCACTGTTAAAGAAAGACAAGTCATGTAATATTTTCTAATGAAAAAATAGTATCAAATGTCTACTTAAGTGTTTTCCAATAAAAATATAACCCAGACACATTCTAATTAACACAATAAATTAAATGGCCACACTTAAAAAGTAAAACAGAATCAATGAATTTAATTTTAATAGCTAAAATCTACTTTCAATAATTTAACAACTACCTTGAGCAAGGAAAATTTCTTTAAATATGTGAAATAACAAACAAGTTATCTAGTTTAAAAGTACCACTGGCTTAAAAGTACCAATGATTGATTGACTGGTTGATAGAGATTGATTGAACTTCAGCTATATTGAAGTATATAAAATTATAGAATAATTAAAGGGTATATCACAGTGATTATGTGTGTATATATATATATATATATGTACAGATATATATACACTATGAAAGAACTCCTTTCATTTAGTTAGAAGTATCTAGGATTTGAAGTGTCAAGTCTTAAAAAGAGCCAGCTTAAAAGTAAATATTCACAAAAACTAAAATCAAGGTATCCAATCCAATTACATCATGGCAAATAAAAAGGGAAAAGGTGGAAGTGGTGACATATTTCTTCTTCTTGCGCTCTAAAATCACTGAGGATGGTCACTGCAGCCATGAAGTCAGAAGACCTTTGCTTCTTGAAGGAAACCTATGACAAACCTAGACAGTATGTCAAAAAGCGGAGACATTACTCTGCCAACACAGGTCCATATAGTCAAGGCTATGGGCTTCCCAGTGGTCATATACAATTGTGAGAGCTGGACCGTACAGAAGGCTGATTGATGAAGAATTGATTCTTTTGAACTGTGGTGTTGGAGAAGATTCCTGAGAGTCCCTTGGACAGCAAAGAGATCACACCAGTCAATCTTAAGGGAAATAAACCCTGAATACTCATTGGAAGAACTGATCCTGAAGATGAAACACTAGTATTTTAGTCATCTGATGTGAACAGCTGACTCATTGGAAAAAGTCCCTGATGCTAGGAAAGTTTGGGAGCAGAAAGAGAAGAGAGCATTAGAGGATGAGATGGCTGGATGGCATCACCAATGCAGTGGACATGAACTTGGGCAAACTTCAAGAGATGCTGGGGGACAGAGGGCCTGCAAATGCAGTCCATGGCGTCACAAAGAGTCACACACGACTGGGTGACTGAACAACAACAACAATGTCTAGGATTTGAAGTGGCAAGTCTTGAAAAGATACCCTTTCTGGGAATCAAATTCTGAAAGCAAGGAAATTTCCTTTGATGATAAACTAAGCAAAATAGAAAAACTTATGGTAAGGCTAAACAAACAAACAAACAAAAATGCTGGAAGACACACAGCTGCTCCCTCAATACCAAAATGAACAAGTCAGTGTAGAAGCAGACATTGGCTGCACAAACAGAAAATGCTGTTAACTAAGACTCTTTTTTTTTCTTCTTCTCACAGTGCCAGCAAATTTGGAAAACTTGGCAGTGGCCACAGGACCAGAAAAGGTTAGTTTTCATTCCAATCCCAAAGAAAGGCAATGCTGAAGAATGCTCAAACTACTGCACAATTGCACTCATCTCACAGCCTCCAAGCCAGGCTTCAGCAATACCTGAGCTGTGAACTTCCAGATGTTCAAGCTGATATTAGAAAAGGCAGAGGAACCAGAGATCAAATTGCCAACATCCATTGGATCATCAAAAGAGCAAGAGAGTTCCAGAAAAAACATCTAATTTTGCTTTATTGACTATGCCAAAGACTATGACTGTGTGGATCACCACAAACTGGAAAATTCTGAAAGAGATGGGCATATCAGACCAGTTTACCTGCTTCTTGAGAAATCTGTATGCAGATCAGGAAGCAATAGTTAGGATTGGACATGGAACAACAGACTGGTTCTAAATAGGAAAAGGAGTACGTCAAGGTTGTATATTGTCACCCTGCTTATTTAACTTATATGCAGAGTATATCATGAGAAACACTGAGCTGGATGAAGCACAAGCTGAAATCAAGATTGCCAGGAGAAATATCAATAACCTCAGATATGCAGATGACACCACCCCCATGGCAGTAAGAAAAGAAGAACTAAAGAGCCTCTTGATGAAATTGAAAGAGAAGAGTGGAAAAGTTGGCTTAAAGCTCAACATTCAGAAAACGAAGATCATGGCATCTGGTCCCATTGCTTCATGGCAAATAGATGGGGAAACAGTGAGAGACTTTATTTTTTTGGGCTCCAAAATCACTGTAGATGGTGTCTGCAGCCATGAAATTAAAAGACGCTTACTCCTTGGAAGAAAAGTTATCGCAAACCTAGACAGCATATTAACAAGCAGAGGCATTACTTTGCTAACAAAGGTCCATCTAGTCAGGCTATGGTTTTTCCAGTGGTCATGTATGGATGTGAGAGTTGGAATATAAAGAAAGCTGAGCACTGAAGAACTGATGCTTTTGAACTGTGGTGTTGGAGAAGACTCTTGAGAGTCCCTTGGCCTGCAAGAAGATCCAACCAGTCCACCCTAAAGGAAATCAGTCCTGAATATTCATTAAAGACTGCTGTTGAAGCTGAAACTCCAATATTTTGGCCACCTGATGTGAAGAGCTGACTCATTTGAAAGGACCCTAATGCTGGGAAGATTGAAGGCAGGAGGCAAAGGGGATGGCAGAGGATGAGATCTCTGTATGGCATCACTGACTCGGTGGACATGACTTTGAGTAAACTCCACGAGTTGGTGATGGACAGGGAGGCCTGGCGTGCTGCAGTACATGGAATCGTAAAGAATCGGACATGACTGAGCTACTGAACTGAGCTGAAGAATTCTTTAAACCTCTCTTATTCCACAATATAAAGAGAAGAACATTAAATATGTTTATAAAAATCTTATCTCAAAAAATAATAAAACTATGATCAACATACTTTAAGTGATGAGAATTCACAAACACAGGTTATTTGAAAGATTTAAAATGGAGAAAATTTAAAAAGGTTAAAAACAAAGACAGGTACAAGATATATCAGGCAAATGGACTAAATAAGAAAACAACAGTAGCAATCCTGGAATTAAGCAAAATGGTTATCAGAAAGTATTATACTTGAAAAAGAGTGGAATTTTTAAAGCTAAAGTTACAATGCATAATGAACACAAAACAATTATGTATATCTATATATCAAATTACATAGAAATTTCTTTAATAAGGCAATATTTAAAGAAAATGCAAGGAGTTAAGTTAGAAGTACACTAAAAATGCATGGCAAACTATACTCAGTAGAAAATTGACCAAGCTTATACAATACAGGTAATAATATGGAAAACCTAATCAATATATAAATAATACTGGTACCAAGAAAATACTGTGTCTATTTTCTCTAATTTACCAAAATAAACTCACATAGCTCTCTTTCTTTGATCTGTCAAAGCAATCAGTTCGGTTCAGTTCAGCCACTCAGTCCTGTCTGACTCTTTGTGACCCCATGGACTGCAGCATGCCTGGCTTCCCTGTCATCACCAACTCCTGGAGCTTACTCAAACTCATGTCCACCGAGTCAGTGGACTCGGATACCATCAGTGGATACCATCCAACCATCTCTTCCACTGTCGTCCCCTTCTCCTCCCATCTTCAATCTTTCCCAGCATCAGAGTCTTTTCCAACGAGTCAGTTCTTTGCAATTCATATCTTCCAATGAATATTCAGAATAAATATTCAGGAATGATTTCCTTTGGGACTGACTGGTGAAAGCAATGTTGCAGGCAAATAAAATAAAACCCTGAGAGTTAATATTCCAGTAGTCTAGTCACCAGTTTATCAGCTATGACTTGAACTGTTTGGCTCTCAGTATGGACTTAGTAGGGTAACTATTATATTAGCAAAAGAAACTTTATTTTTCAAAAGAATTTTTATTTTATCAATACAGTATTGAATTGTGTTAAAACTATTTAATATCTTGTCCAAAGTCTCTTATGGAATGATTAATGTAATGAATTTCTCTGAGATTCTAATACTAGAAATATTTTCCATTGAAAAATTAGAATGCCCTTTTATTAGACAATGAGTATTTTGTAACATAATATATCTCCTTCTTACCTTATGTTGTATAAATGTTAGAGCGAAACTTTTGTGCTAAATTTCTTCTAGGTTTTCTTGTACAATAGGCTCCCAACACATCCATCTCTTTCATATGCTTCAGCATACGTTTTAGCCTAATAAACCCAGAGTGCCTGCTTTTTTTTTTTTTTTTGTAGCTTAACTCAACTTCTTATTGGAAGCATTTATAGCTTCAGTATTGTGATTTATAATAAAAATGTACATTTAATTCTTCAAATAACCAAAATATATTTCTTGTATATATCTGATTTTTCCCATGGTTTCTGGTTCCTCAAATTTTTGAATTTCCTAGAAGTTGAGAGGTACAAAGGTATTTCTTGCTATTTTAGGTGGCTTTTGGACCCCACCTAAGGAGAGCTGGTTACAAGGAGAATCAACAGTGTAATTAGAAAGTCAGAACTTTCACTTCTCCCCCCTGGCCTTCAAGGTGAGGAGAGAGTTTGGCGTTTAAAACAATTACCAGCTGTCAATTAGTTAATTAATCATCACTGAATAAAGAATCTGCAAAGTCCCAAGAAGACAGTGTTTTGAACACATGGCAGTTTGAGATACTGGGGTGCCTGGAGAAGGCCTGGAGGTTTCACCACACCCCTTCCACCACACCCCTTCCACATGCTTTGCCCTATGCATCACTTATCTTGCTTTTCCTGAGTTATATCATTTTATAATAAACCAGTGATCTAGTAACTAATATGTTCTATGAGCTGTTATTTAATCTACCTCAAGGAGGGTGTCATTAGAAATTCTAATTTGTAACTGATGAGCAGCACAAATTACCTGGGCTTTTGATTGGCATCTGAAGGATGCTGAGTCCTTTTGTGGGGCTGAACCCTTCCCCTGTGGAATCTGATTCTGTTTCTGGGTAGGTAGTATTAACATTGGAGTTAAATATCTGGACACCTGACATGATAAATCTCCAATCATTTCTAGAGTTGATGATTAAGCTTTGACATAGACTGTTTAAGTTATATTCCCAAATTCCAGTTTGGTTACCTAACCAAACTGAGGTCTGCTCCCTTGGGCACAATAAAGCCAATCTCCTGATCCCTGTGTGGCAGGGACACGCAGCCTTTACTCTAAGGCACCAACAGGAAGCCTTGGACAGCTAGGGCTCAAAAGCCCAGACTACCAGATGAGTGTCAGGAAAGCATTGTTAAAGGCAAGGTGAGGGAAGGGAGTCCCAGAGTATGAGATCAGTTTGCGCATGACTTTCTAATTGGTTGTTGGTGAGGTAGCAGGGTGGTTGATGTTATCAGTTCTTAGGCACCAGTAGGCCTGGAGGCTATGTGCTCCCGGCCATCAAATAGCTAATATCTTCCATTTAGTGGAGGTTTTACTGTCTGTGAAACAACTCAAAAACTGTGCATCCAGTACTACTATCTATGTACTTCAGAGTATACTGTCCAGGTACTTCAGAAAGGATCTAAAGCAGAGGATATGTTGGGGAGGGAACCCATAAACTTCTAACCCATAGAGACTCTATCATGGGAACCCATAGTCTTAAACAAGGCTATGGTAAAATCTGACTTTGATTTCTGGCATTTGAATTGAAATCGTGTATCCTTAACCACTAATGCAGCTTTATAGGTACTGTTAGGCAGATGGAAATTGTATTGAGACTATAGAACAAAGCTATTCCCTAAAAAAAGCATAATATGCAATTTTCTATACTTCCTGAAGCACTTTGTTTCAAAGGTAAATGATTTTACCTATTACATTATGTGATAAAGACCCTACATAAAGTTTATTTTAGCTTTAAAACATTTATTGGTTGGTGTTGGGATTTAAACACATGCTTTTGCTAAGATTGTGTCTGCAGTGTTTTGAGACACCTGGCTAATTCAGTAAAATAACTCAAAGAAATTCAAGCTGTATTAGTATACACACATATATACTATTTTTACACTGATTGAAGTTTTTCAATTTTCAGATAATTGTACTGTGGATGTAGTATCACATCACTCTGCCATTGGGTTTAATGATATTACCATAAAGAACTTAAAATCTGCAGACTTATCTTGCCAGTACCCCATTTCTTAGCATCTTAATATTCATCAAGGTGCTCCAGTTTCTGATCCTCCCTCATCCCATAGGACGAAAGTGAAACAGCTGTTGCCAATTCATAGCATATGGACTTATCTTTTTCATTACAATATATTTCCATCTGAACACATTGGAACCTCTTATAGTGAAGTGTTTTTCTTCATAATCCAAATAACTGGAACACAAAAAGACCTACTAAAAAAGGTGCATAATTTGTTAGTTGTATTTCCTTACAATGTTCTGAGTTTTACAAATTCTTAAAATATATAGTAACTACTGTTACATTTTTCCTTGATGTTATAGGGAAGAAAAGTTAACTACATATTTAACATTGCAAAGCCATATGTTTGATAGCTGACTTTTGGCATCAGAAAGAATCCCTTCAATATCAAAGATTGCTCTATGGCAATTTGGGGAATATCTACACTAAAAAGACTAAGAAAGGAAATCAATGATAAGATTTTCATGATAAGAGAATTTTTCTTCAATTTTACTTCATCAAAAACATCATTAGCAATGGAAAAGTAGCAAATTTTTCTTTTTGTCAGATGATTAATGTATTTTTATAATTAATACACAGTTCAGATTCTCTTTAAATGTGAAATGTAAATCTAATATACTCTTTTTTTTCCATTTATTTTTATTAGTTGGAGGCTAATTACTTTACATCATTACAGTAGTTTTTGTCATATATTGAAATGAATTAGCCATGGATTTACATGTATTCCCCATCCCAGTCCCCCCTCCCACCTCCCTCTCCACCCGATCCCTCTGGGTCTTCCCAGTGCACCAGGCCCGAGCACTTGTCTCATGCACCCAACCTGGGCTGGTGATCTGTTTCACCCTAGATAATATACATGTTTCAATGCTGTTCTCTTGAAACATCCCACCCTCGCCTTCTCCCAGAGTCCACAAGTCTGTTCTATACATCTGAGTCTCTTTTTCTGTTTTGCATAAAGGGTTATCATTACCATCTTTCTAAAGTCCATATATATGTGTTAGTATACTGTAATGGTCTTTATCTTTCTGGCTTACTTTGCTCTGTATAATGGGCTCCAGTTTCATCCTCTAATATACTCTTAAATTTTCATTCATTTGAATTTAATCTTAGTGATTTATAATCTACACACAAATATTGTTTGACATAACCAAACAAATGATAACAAAATCTTCTATTTATGTTGTTTCCAATTAAAGTACTAAATATTACTATTTAATAAATATTTTAAAAATTAATATTTGACACCAAAGAAAAACTTCATGAGAACAATCATGTTTGTTTATTTACTGCTAAAATCTAAGATCTAGAATAAACACGGTGCACTTCAACAACACAAATACTTGCATGACTTGGGAAATTATCAGGAATACCATCAAGGAAAGTTAGATTTTGATTGGCGAATGATAGGCATTGTTTTCTTCAATACTGAGAGCATTTTGCCATTCTAAGTTAAAAAAAGAGACCTCTTAATGTCTATTTTTATCAACTGTGAAATTTAGTATCTTTAATGCAAATATCTAAAAACATCAAAACATTTTTAAATGAGATAATTTTAATTAGTATGCTTCACTTGAATAATTGAATATTTTCAAAATATTTTGTGAGAGTAATCAATTGTTTATTTCAGTCAGGAAAGTATCATTATTTTTGAGATAGTTACAGTGAAAGATAATGTAAGAGTAATTTGAGTCTTGGCAGTCAGAGAATGAGAAAAAAGTGAATGGAGAATATTTATAGGTAAAAATAAGTTGTCAGTGGAAAAATATAGTGTTCTTTTCTGTGAACAAGCAAAGCTGTTGAAGAAGAAAATTAAACCAAAACTGCCATACCAAGAACAACAAGCGTAGCTTAACTTTCCCTGTTTTAAAAAGTGAATTGTAATCAAGAACTGACAAAACAAATGCTACTACTAAACAGATATTCAATTCATAGAAGAGGAAGTTGCACCGGTTCAAAATGTTAGCATGTGAGACAGCAAGCACCAAGCAAAAGACGGGAGATATGTTTCTTGGAAAGCTAAGGAGCTGCGGCCCCAGAGGAAAGCAAGAGTAACCCCTGATGTCTTCTCCTTCAGCCAGAAAATGGAAGGATGAAACCATGGATGTAGCTGAGATAAATAGAGATCAGGAAGGAATTATAGATATGTAGTCAAATCTGCATAGTCACTGCATAGTTTTATATCATTTTCTACTATGTCTATTTTATTAACTTGTTGACATGTATTTTTGCTACTGTAGTTGTTCCAAGAAGAAATAAGACTGTGTCATATTGGCATGCAGTTTTTTGAAACTAATAACTTAGAGAAAAGTAAAAAAATGCAAATATACAGACTTTAAGTAATTGTATTTTTCAGTGAAAGTAATACTTTGATAATTATAGTAATACTATTATACTAAATAGTATTATCTAAAAATTATATTATGCCAAGTATTATAGGTAGGTGTTTATATGCGTATATGTTTTTGTCTATGACAATAAAAAACTTTCAAATTTTCCAGCTTGGAGAAACAGGCTGTGCATATTAAAGATATAGTTTATATTTTTAACTGAATTCAAATTTATTCCTAAAACTAAATTTGCTAGAGGAGGACAAAGGCTCTAATAAAAGAATGGAACTTGTTACAAAGGTCAGAATTTGCTTTCTAAATCCACTCAACAAACATGTATATTGGATTTGCCCATTGTTAAAATGTATAGGATTCCCATTAAACTTGTCCTTATTTCCATCTCATACACAATCCTCCAACCTGTAAATCAAAGGAAAAGGAATAAAGATATAAACAGAGAGAACACTAAAGGAGGCATCATTGAATAGAAGATATCAACATGATTTAAGAAGATGGAACAAACGAGGAGAAATGACTTTTCTAGTAGCATGGAATAATTTGAAATTGACCTGGTTTGATAAAACTAAGTGGATATCTAACACTCATGTTCACTTAAATGACTTTTCAAGTCACTCAAAATAAAGCAAAAATCCTATAAAGAACTCAGCCCGGCTTGATCTTCCTCCCATCACATCTCTGACCATGTTGCCAGTCTTCTCCCATGCATTTACTTTACTCCAACCACTGAGGTTCCCCATGAATCTGAGACACACCAGTTAGGCTTCTGCCTCAAAGGCTTGCATTTCCTTGTCTCTCTGAGAGGCAGGATCTCAGAGCATCACCATGGCTAGCCAAATCACTTTCATATGTCCTCTCTTTATTCAAAAGTCACAGAGATTCTCTGAGGCCATTCCGTCTAAAACCTCAACTCCACCTCCATTCCATGTCTCCTTGCATGGTCTGTTTTGTATTCCGAGCAATTATAATTGACTAGTATACTATGCATGTTACTTATTTCTTGTACATATTATTCTTTTCCCATGATACAATGAAGACTACATTAGAGAAAAGTATATGATTCTTATCACGGCTGTAAGTGTCTGAAACACTGTCTAGAACATTGTATAATCTTAATAAAGATGTGATGAATAAAGGATCTTTTTAAATGTAATTGGGTACTTGCCTGACGAATATTGAGAGGAATTTTTTTGTTTTGTTTTTAAATATAGAACATTTTGTTTTTATTCTGGTTTTGTACAGATAAAATTGACATATAGCACAATGTGTAAGTTTATGTAATATATCACATGATTTGACTGACATATATCATGAATTGATGACCACATTGAGAATTTTTAAAATATATTTTTTCAAAAGTATTATAATACCACAAGGTTGAAAATTTCCCAGTGCCTTTACTCTTCAAAACTGACTTTGAAAATGCCAACTTCATTTTAGCACCGCCTTCTCTCTACTCTCCAGATAGAGACACTGAATAGTTTTTAAGGATCTGCATTATCTGTACTGTTATATCTATCTTCCACAGGAAATTTTGTATTTAAAAGGCTCCAGATCAGTTGATGGAGAAGAAAATGGCAACCCACTCCAATACTCTTGCCTGGAGAATCCCAGGGACAGAGGAGCCTGGTGGGCTGCTGTTCATGGGGTTGCACAGAGTCGGACATGACTGAAGCGACTTAGCATGCATGCATACATCGGAGAAGGAAATGGCAACCCACTCCAGTGTTCTTGCCTGGAGAATCCCAGGGACAGAGGAGCCTGGTGGGCTGCCGTCTGTGGGGTTGCACAGAGTTGGACACGACTGAAGCGACTCAGCAGCTGCAGCAGCAGATCAGTTGAACACTGGTTAGGGGACATTGAATCAGCATTAGCCCTTCCATTTTTTATTGCTCTATTCTGATAAATTATACATAATATGCAAAAAGTAACTATTATCTGTCACAGAAAAATTAAACAAATGGTCTGTAAGCAGAAATTAAGAGGCATGTTAACAGTTATCCTTAAGAAGTGCTGTATTAAAGCACTTCCCAAAGTAGACAATAAATAGAAAAGCACTAAGATATCCTCCTCCTAACAGTATATACAGACAGTCATTTCCACATATAAACCATGTGTCTGCCTTAAAAATACAAAGAAATTTATAAAGCTGCCAGGATAATTGAGTCCCCAGAAGGAAAATCATAAAAAAATGCCTAAGTTACAGGGAAATAAATGAGGAACAAGAAAATCATTATTAAAAATGATTGAGAGAGAAGCTATAATTTTATTGTAAGAATTTTACTACACAAGTATGCTTTTAAAATCTAATTAACATTCTAAATATATAGATAGAATATTTCAAGTTGCTTATTATCAGTGTTATTACCAGATGTTGTCAATTCTGTATTTATTAGGCAGTATCTGTTGAAGTGTAGCCACTAGTCAGGGAATTTCAACATTTCTGAGCATTGGTTTACTGTACCTTTGAACACACTTAAAGTTATGGTTTTAATGGAAAATTTTTTTTTCATGAAAGATGGTATATAATTTTGGAAGTGTTTTATCTTTGTATGCATGCATGCTCAGACACTTCAGTACTGTCTGACTCTCTGTGACCCCATGGACCATGGCCAGGCTCCTCTGTCCATGGGATTCTCCAGGCAAGAATACTGGAGTGGGTTGCCTTTTCCTTCTCCAGTGATAAAGTATGAAGTGAGTGAAGTGAGTAAAGTGAAGTCGCTCAGTCGTGTCCGACTCTTAGCGACCCCATGGTCTGTAGCCCACCAGGCTCCCCTGTCCGTGGGATTTTCCAGGCAATACTACTGGAGTGGATTGCCATTGCCTTCTCCGTTTTATCTTTGAGACACTTGATTTCTTCCTTTGGGAATTCAAAACAGGGAGATACAAAGGAGCAGGCAAAAATAAGAAATAGAAAAAAGAAAGATGGCAGAATGAAAACAAAAATCCAAACCCCTGACCTATCAGCATTCACTATTGATTGACCTACAAATATAAGGAACATGACTAACAAATTTATTTCTCTCAAATTCCTATAATTCCTCTTTATTTTTATTTACTGAGAGTTTGAAATAAAAGTAGCTTAACATAGTCACATTATTTTATTGGATTTTTAATTTTTGAGCTGATGAAATATTTTCTCCTATTGCATTTCACTTATCTTGTTTCTGAATATATTATCTATGTTTACTATTCCTTTTATAATCATACATAAACTCTAAGACTTGCTTCTGTGTGAAAGAATGCAAAATAACTCTCTTTACAATATTTTATTTTTGTCTGCTCTGCTGCTGCTAAGTCGCTTCAGCCGTGTCCGACTCTGTGAGACCCCATAGATGGCAGCCCACCAGGCTCCTCTGTCCCTGGGATTTTCCAGGCAAGAATACTGGGGTGGGTTGCCATTTCCTTCTCCAATGCATGAAAGTGAAGAGTGAGAGTGTATTTGCTCAGTCATGTCTGATTCTTAGAGACCTCATGGACTGCAGCCCACCAGGCTTCTCCATCCATGGGAGTTTCCAGGCAAGAGTGCTGGAGTGGGGTGCCATTGCCTTCTCCAATTTTTGTCTAACAGTTCACAATTTTAATGGAGTGCATTTTGCTTAATATCTTGGAATTTAGTTGTGGTGAGATAAATAATCCAAATTTAAAGTATTATAAAAGTGGTCACCTCTGCTTTATTCACTAATGCAATATAAAGTGTGAACTCCTTTATTTTACATGTAATATCTTCTTATTTATTTCAAATACTTAATCATATTCACTAAATTATTTGTTCAAATGATCAAACAATTAAATATATTCTACACTCCTTTTTCTTGATGCTACAACTAGCAACATGGATATTATTTTTTGTGCAACACATTGAGAATGCCCTAATATGCTTTACATTTTACATTTAGTATTTAGTTCAAAAATTATTTTTTCTACTAAATGCAATGTCCTTCAATAACGTATATAGTTTTGCTTTTTAAAAATGTTAAGCGATATGATAAAGTATCTATACTTTTAAGTTATTTTGCAAGAATAGAGATCATATGATTTCTAAAAGTAGGGCTTTGAAGAATACAATCTATACTTTTCCATCAATGCTAGGATAATTACTTCAAATATAAAGTCATTATAATATTTCTTGATAATATTAATGTTATTTTCTATAAAACAATTTTGAGGTCAATAGAGGATAAATATTTACTGAGTTTTAACAGGAGTCATTGTTTAAAAATAAAAGACTGTCACAGTAATTATATGGATCTGACAGATTTGATCCATGAATTTTTCTTAATGTTGATGTAAAAAGCTTCCAAACTTCAAAGGCATATAATAGGTAGTAGTTATTCTAAGCAGTAACTAAACAACTAATGACATAGAAAAATTATGAACAATAGTATAATTGACTACATTAGAAATGAAGAAAAATAAAATGTCTTATTAGACTTATTCTTGTTTGAATTTAGTGAAACTGCTGAAAGCACAATAATGTCTTATCTTACCTAGCTTTCTAAGTGCTATAAAAATAAAAGAAACTGTGAAAAGACATTGACCATTGATATTTTAAGAAAAAAAGATAATTTGTGTTTCTTTTAGGTGGTTCTTCAGGAGCAGAGCTTGGAGTGGGTAATTGGATGCTAGAGATTTATTGTGAGCATGCTCTCAAAAACACCCATACGGGAGTGAGAGGAGCAGGATGAGTAAGGCAAAGGAACTATGCTAGAATATGTTTTCAGATGAAGTCTAACTCTGGAATGTAATTTGTGCTGCTCTCTCTGCTCACACTTGAGACAGACCTCATACTTCCAAATAACTCATATTTCCAAAGTCAGTTCTTGCCTATAGAGTCATGCTACCAGTGCAGTGGGTTGCAGCATAAATCTTAGGACCACAGGGCCAGGCAGCTCATGTCTCTAAAGGGCATCCTCCAAGACAGTTTGCACACATGAGACATTAGTCTCAGTATTTGCACCAGCAGCAACAAGAGGGTAGGGACACTGTATTAGTTTCCTTTTGGTGTTGTAACAAATCATTAAGAATTTAGTGCCTTAAAATAGAAAAGTATTTTATGCTTCCAGAGGTCAGAATGGGTTTTACTGAGCCATTGGCCAAGGTTTTGGCAGTTCAAGTTGCCACTCAGTCATGACCGACTCTTTGCAACCTCATGGACTGCAGCACGCCAGGCTTCCCTGTCCTTCACTATCTCCAAGAGCTTGCTCAAACTCTCGCCCACTGAGTCGGTGATGCCATCCAACCACGTCATCCTCTGCTGTCCCCTTCTCCTCCTGCCCTCAATCTTTCCCAGCATCAGGGTTTTTTCTAATGAGTAAGCTCTTTGCATCATGTGGCCAAAGTATTGGAGATTCAGCTTCAGCATCAGTCCTTCCAATGAATATTCAGAATTAATTTTCTTTAGGATTGACTGGTTTGATCTCCTTGCAGTCCAAGGGACCCTTAAGGGTCTTCTTCAACACCACAGTTCAAAAGCATCAATTCTTTCGTTCTCAGCCTTCTTTATGGAAGTATGAAAAGTATGGAAATGTAGTTCAAGTATCCCCTGCTTTTTGAACGTTTACATTATGCCACTTCATTTATACGAAAGACCTATCTCTTTTTGCCAACTGAAAGAAAAACCCAAAAAGGATTTTGGCTTTTGTGGAAAAGGGCAAAATGTGGAAATAGTCTTCATATTTTGTTTTGTGGAGAGTGCTCATCCACAGCAGTTTGCGTGTCCCTATCAAAGTCCTTCCCAGAGAGCAAGACTCAGCATCTCAGTATTAAGCTGCCATAGCTTTGAACTGTGTCTGTGAGCACCTGTGTTTTATCTTGTTCTGTTTGTGCATTTGTTACCAAGCTGTGTCCTATGGTAACTGCTTCTTCACTTCATGCTATTTTAACTTACAAAAGGGCTTCCCAGGTTGCTCAGCGGCAAAGAATCCATCTGCAATACAGGAGCCGCAGGACATGCAGGTTGGATTCCTGGCTTGTGAAGATCCCCTGAGAAGGGAATGGCAACCCACTCCCGTACTCTGGAAAATCTCATGGATGGAAGAGCATGGTGGGCTGCAGCCCATGGGGTCGCTAAGAGTTAGACACACCTGAGCACATATTCACAACTTACAAAAGGTTTCCTGGAAATACTGTCCTATCAGACAGAGGGGGAAACCTGTATTGCATTTCTTCTGGAGGTTGTATGGGAGGATTTGTTTTCTTGCTTTTTCCAGCTTCTGGAGACTGCCTGCATTTCTTGGCTCATGGCTAAGTTCTTCATCTTCCTATCTTTCTCTGACTCTGATTCCCCTGTCTTCTTCTTATGGGAAACTTGGTGATTTCTTAGGTTCCCATGAATAATACAGAATAACTCTCTGTTTCAAAAAACTTAATCATATCTGCAAAATCCCTTTTGTTATATAAGGGAATATATTAACAGATCCTGGAGATTAGGACATGGACATCTTTGGGGTCATTATTCTGGTTATCATAGTTTCCAAAAGACCCAGCTATAACAATAATAAGTAATAGTAGTCATACAAATATATATTCTTCAAATGTAGAAATATTAAAAAAATTAAGCAGTAGAGCCATGTGGATAAACATGGAGGGAGGATTAAGTCTTATACATGATCATTTTTCAACAGCATGACCCTGCTGCGAATCTAAGCAGTGTGCATTGTTTGGAACTGGGATATTGGCTTCTGCATGTTATAGTCAGTAAAGAACAAATAATCAATTTGCATATTTCTAAGCATAAGAGTCAGCAGATAATAAAAATACATTAAGCTGTATTTTTGTTTCCAGTTATGCACATTGACTACTAAAGAAAGAAAAATGGGGAATAAAAAGCAACCTTTTAAATTATTTATAGTTTGGAAGCATAAGTGTAGATAAAACAGTTTTTTGTATTACATCAAGTATAGATTAAATATCTTGATCCTCAGAAAATAAAACCTAAGGACATTTATTTGGAGACAGAGAAAGAGTAGTGAGAGATCTGTGTTTAAGTTCCAATTGAAATTGACTTAAACAACTGCAGTGGCAATAATAACGAGTAAGGAATTTGGGGAATCTTATCCTGCAAGGTCCAGAGAGTAGAGTTTACATTAGGGCTGAGTACAGATGCTAAAACGATTATCAGGTTTCAGACTTGGGTCTTTCCTTTCCCTCATTTAATAAACAGATTGTATTCCTTTTCTCTCTTCTAGCAGTGGCAAATTGGATATAAGCAATAAAAGCTTTATTTTATTTTTCACTCATTCCAAGCACACACACACAAATGAGTCAACTATCCAAATATTTTTTATATAAAATCCTGGAAAATGGTCGTTGTGGTAGTCTGAATAAAGGTCTCTGCAAATGTGTTCTGGAATCTCTGGAACTTGTGAATGTTACCTTACATGATATGATTAAAGATTATGAAATTTGAAGACTATCCTGAGTAATCTGGATGAGTCCTAAAGGAATTTGTAAGTATCATTATAGGAGGGAGACAGAGGGCAATATAAGAAGAAAAGGAGGCAATGGTACCACAGAGGCAGGGATTAGAGTGAGGCAGCCACAATCCATAGACATGCTGGCAGTTTCCAGCAGCTGAAAGAAGCATGAAATGGATTCTCTTCTAGAGTCTTAGGAGAGCATTATTTTGCATGAATTAATCACTGTGACTGAAGAATAAATTGCATTAATTGCTCTGGCCTGAGTTAAGTGTGCACAACTTGAGTAGAAGCACCAGATGGATTGAAGTTTCATGGATTAAAAGTCAGAGAGGGATCTTTTTCCAAAGTAAAAATGGCAGTGGTCTCAGAAGTTGGGTGAGTGAAAGCTAGGCATTCATACCCAGCAGGCATTTAAGACACTTGGCACTCAGTGAATATGGCTAGTATATTCCAGGGCTCTGCCTGGTTGTCTGTGGGTTTCCAGGTTGGTGTGGAGACAAGATTCCTTCTTAGGAATGCTCCAAAGTAGGTGGAGAAAGAAAAAGGTTTGTCTTCACTCTCTTCTCCCTTTCTAACAGTTGGACTGCTTTTCACAGGGAAAACAAGATTAATCTGAAGATGAAAAGATAGATATAAAGTTGAAGTCTATTTAGGCATTTAAAATTAGCATTTCATCTTGATGTTTTGATTATTATTTTATAGAAATTACTTTTAATTTGTTTATGGTCCTAATCAATTTCCAAACTATGAAAAGTGCATCTCATAATTCTTACTACATTACCCTACTTAGAAATAAAACCATTTACTTAGAAATAAAAACATGTCTAAAACAACTGTCTTATTCATGTAACTGTACACACTTTTCCCTCTAATGAGCAATATAATCAATTTTGTTAACTCTAAATCTCAAGATATCTATATCCGTGTTTTTCTTTCTTTTGAAAATATTTGTACCTAAAATCTTACCGGTTTTTGTCATCACTACAACCACAGTGACATGTCTTGTTTCTTTTTACCCTTTACCAGTGAGGAAGACCAGGA
Organism: Odocoileus virginianus; assembly: GCF_023699985.2. Taxonomy (NCBI): domain Eukaryota; kingdom Metazoa; phylum Chordata; class Mammalia; order Artiodactyla; family Cervidae; genus Odocoileus; species Odocoileus virginianus. The sequence continues at coordinate 15,138,720 of NC_069698.1, forward strand.
GTCCCTTCCTTCATGTGTTATTGCCCCTGACTTTCTAACTTCACTCTTATTCTTCCATACCCAACCAAAGAAGTACTGACAATTTAATTTTAAGTTACATATTAAAAATAATTCCTTTACAAAATAAAGGAATATATCTATCAGCTATAGATATTAAGATCAGGTTCCTTGGCTTGGCATTCAGGTCTCTCCAAATCTGACCAATGTAAGCTGTGAAACATCTATTAACACTCTTCTCTACCCTTGAGTTACTATCACACTTAAAATGTTTAACATTCCTTTACGCCTGCTTCTGTGCATCCTGCACTACGTTGTTCTTTGTAAATTTTGCATATCTTCTAGAACAATGCTCCCAAAGTATGAACTGATGTTCAACTGCTTCAGAATCTTCTGCAATGCCTTTAGGAAATACAATTTTGCACTATATCCCAGGCCTACTCATAGGAAGTACTGATTCTTGCCAGGTGTCCCTGTTGATTCTTTTATACACTAAAGTTTAAGACTCTCAGAAGTTGACTCAAGATTTATTTCCTTCATAAAGACTTATCCAATCATCAAAGCTGACCATAAAATGCATTTTTAGATATTTAAATTCCACAATTAGAATTGACAAGATTTACTTTCATGCACTATGCTTTTTAACGCATCCATATATATTTCTTAAATTTCCAACATTTTAAAGGACAGAGGCAACTAATTGCTCGCTTAATATTCTGCCATAACCAAATAAATATTCTAAACAATTTATTGAATTTACAAATGATAGAAAAAATCTTTGAATACCATATTATATATTTCAAGATATTAAAATATTATAACTGTTCAAATTTATTCACAGAAAATACTCAACATAATTTGACTTCTGTTTGAGTGTAAGTTTCCTTTATAGTCCCATGTGATATGTTGCTTGTAATTATCTCTAAAGTAGATACTACTATTATTCATCATTTAAGATGGTGAACTCCCAAAGGTCTTTGGTTACATATTTCTTATACTTTACCAATGTTAGTCACCAAGTTACCAGTTATGGCTCTGTCCGGGCTTATTCCTTGATGTCTAACTGTGGATTTCGTGTACTTTGCCATTAGGAGACATTGCCTTACTAAAGTCATTCTATGTTGAACGAGCTTCAAGAATTGATCAGAATGGCAGATGCCCAAGGCATGGATTTAAAATATTATTTGCAAACATACTGGTGTTTTGGTGCCAGTTTAACTGAGATTTTCTCATACAAACTCCTGTATTAATGATGGACTGCACATTGATCAAATTTCTACAGATTTACACTGTGTATCAAAAAGAAAAAAAAAAATCACAGGTGACAAATACCTCTGTTGATTTTCTTTTTAACAGAATAACTATATTTGTAGGTTGGGAGAAATGAAAGTTAGAAAAACTGCTAACAAGTAGTCATCTTAAATCAAAATTCAGTTTAAAACCAATGAATACTTATAATGGTGCTAGTTAATGGAAATGATTTATTTTGTTTCCTGAATTTTTTTACAAGTTAAAAGTTTTCCCACATAGGTCAAATGTCACATAACAAATGCTACAATAAGTATTTATTTAAAATATAAGACAAAAACATGTAATTTGAATTTAGTAAAACATATTTTCCTTTTTTCCACTGTTAAATAAATATTATACACATATTGAAGGAATAGAACTTGAATCCAGAGCCACACAATGGATCTCTCAAGTGTCGCACACATATCTCAGTCCAGCGCTAAATGTGTGTTTGCTTTTGGGAACTATTATTAGGTGTCACATCTGTTGATACACTAAATTGCTGTCAGAAATTCTATTTTTTTCCAACCTTGTGACTGCTGCCTCATTGTCAAGGTATCAGCTGTTACTTTCAGAATCTTCACTGACCCTTGCAGTCACATAATACGTAACATTTGTAATTTAGATGCCATAGACCTGTTCTCATAGGTCCTTGCTAATGCTTGTTTACAATCTGATGTATAATCCTTGGCATCCGGATAATGAGTTAGACTTAAAATCATATAAATATTATAAGTACCCTCAATGAAAGGAAATGCTGAGGGGAATGCTATTTTAAAATTACATGAGTTTATGTTTGTAGCTATTAGGCTTCTATTCTCTGAAGATTTGTTTCACTTGTTTGTAATTTCTTTGTTGTTTTATACGTTGGTGTACTCAGGAGGTTTAACTTGACATTAGACAAATTTTTTTATACATGCATATTATAATGACTAGATATATGAGGTTCAATATTAGTGGTTAATAAACTGTTGAATGGATAGATGAATAAATTATTCTATTACAAATTTCTATTGTTACTCAGCATTACCTATAAATGGGAACATATCAATATACATATTTGATGGGAGGATCCAAAACACATGGAAGATGAATTTATTTTAAAGGTCAGATAACAAATAACTTGCTTAGACTTTGAAGTGCTTTGCCTACCAGTTTTCTCAATTCACAGAGTATAGGTAGCTTTAGTGAATACAAACAGAAAAAAAATACTTGTTCAGGAAGCAATATATAGAAGATAATAAGAGAAAGTTTAGGCAATTTTATAAGACATTTAACTTTAAGAATACCTGTCAGAAAGAGTGCAACTTGCATGATTCATTATGTACTGTTACAATATGAAATAGTTTATAAAGTTCTAAAATGAAGGATAATAGGTAAGTCTAATGCATAGGCATGCATCTTTTCCTATTTAATAAAGTTTGCTGCTTACAATCTATTTCCAAAGTGTTTTGGAAAATATTATAATATTTTACTGTATTTTCAATGCACTGAGACAAAGAAAAACCCTTCCCTGAAGTGTGTATTTGTCCACTTGTAAATCACTCTTTTAGGGTAAAAGTACATAAATTTTAAGAAATCACAGTACACATAAACATAACTTTGAATATAAATGCACGAAATAATAAATAATCCACATTTTCAGCTACAAACACTTTTTATTCAAAATTATGTTTGATGATATTGTAATACTATGGATCAGCCTGTTCATACAAAACTGAAATGAAATGAAAGTATTCAAGTAGGTCAAAATTCTGTCTTCTCCATTGTAATAAAATATACTATTCTATTCCCTCCATAGGATTTATATCACATATTATAGAAAAGATCTATATTAGAATATGATGTCACTTAAAAAATTGCCTTTTTTGATTAGTTTGTGACATAGTCCTCATCTTCCAAAGATGAATTAACACTTAGTAATAGAAGCTGCAGCATTAATGTCAATATATCATTTAACTAACATTTTTTATCCCCAATTCTGAAAAGAGGACTATGGATAAAAATAATACAACTTTGATATTAAAGTAATAAATATATTAGCATTATAAATCTGTATATTAACTCTCACTGATATTTTGTAAGTTTTTGATGGTAGTTGTTTTAATCTCCAGTCACAAATATGATGCATTATTCAAATAAAAATACACAATTTATGTTCATGACATAGGGGATGTTTTAGAGAATAATGAAAATTGTTTGAGTGTATATGCGTATTTTCAGTCAAATCATTTTTGAAGACTTGGCCATAATGGTTTTCTCTTTTATAGCAATATATAAGAAAAATCTTTAAATATTAGCTTCAAGGACATTAAAATGTTTTTTCTTTTACCCAATAAATTATGCTTTCTTTTTTTACTTCAGACTATTTGATTCCATTTTCACCATGGCAATAAAACTTGTTTTTAGTTTATTTTAATTTAATATTTCTTCCAGTTCTATATTTCAAATCATATAGTATGCAAATTTTACTATAATCTAAATCTCACTTTAAAAAATCATTTGAGGAATACAGAATAAGCAATCTTACATTAAAATGTTAAAAGATGAAAATGATGTATTACATAAAGATGTGAAATATAATTCAATTATAATGAATCACATTTGAGCAGCCAATGGGCAATGTATGTCTGAACCAACAGGAAAGAGTCTCTGTATGTAAAAATTATAGTGTGACCATTTTAGGAACATCCCAAGGGCTGTGGATGAAACTAAGAAAGATTATTTTCTCAAGCACAGAGCAGCAGTCTCTCATACAAAGAGGTGATTTTACAAAGAGACTTGCACTGGGGTAACAATTGTGTCATTGACTCAAAGATACTAGCATAACTGGGTCATATCTGCTTTAATTTGTTTCCATAGCTAGGAAAAATAAAACCAATAAAATGCAATTTTGTCCTCAGCACATAGGTATTTTGATGATACAAATTACAGGAATCTTTAGCTTAGAAATATTATTTTGTTTTTATGAAAGGTAATTATTATTTTGTTAAATAAGACTAAATTTACCCTACAGGACTGTGATCTAAGAATCCAAGATCTATTTGCAACTTACTAGTTCCTAGTTTGTTATAAAGAGTAATAACTAAGATAATTTTTATGACTCAAATATTGCCTTTTTTCAAGTAGATAATATTTAACAAATTTTAACTATGCTCTTTATTAGTATAAGTAGTCAAAATAGAAGTTTAATTTTGTGTCTTCTAATCTAGTAAAAAAAAAACATAGTCCCTTTGGAATAGACTTGTAACTGTTTTTCCAATATCCATTCTGTTTTTCTTCCTTTTTAAAGGAACTACATTTTGTGATGTAGTGTCCCACTCAGATAAATAGTGACAAGTCCATTTCAAATTAAAATAACTCATGAAAGCTACAAGGAAAAGTTTGGAATGGAAATAAGGGAAAGTTCCATAAAGAGAGTCAACTTAGCCTTTTGCTCTTTGCCCTGCCTGTCTATCTAGAATCGAATGTGATGTCTGGACTGTAACATTAATTTTGACACTAGGAGAAAAATGCCATAAAAATGTTTAAGATTCCAAATCTGGCATTTTTGAGCATCTAAACCACTATCACCAATTATCTACCTCAGACTACTTATTAAACAAGAAAAATAAACCACTTTGTGTTTATTCCAGTTGAGTCATGTCTCTGTCACTTGCAATTGTGTAAGATGCCTCATTAATTAATTTGCCACTTGAGAGGAAAAAAAGCTTAACATTTTTATTATCCACTATTACACAAAACACTGTTTAGTAAAAACTCTTCTCCTTTAAACTCAATATTATTCTCCTACCTCTTAACATAATATTATTTGTTTTATCAGACATGGTGATTTCCAAAACAGTATGGAATCTGCCTTACTATTTCAGTAAAAGCTGATAAGGCCTTTATTCTTCATAAAAATAATACCAAAAGAACATTAAAAGAACATTGTAAGGCTAACTCTGGAGAAAAAATACAATGAACTATCATTCACATTGATGGTTTAAGATTCATAAAAGGTCTAGGAGCAGGGATCTAGCCCTCTGCTATAAATAAATAGCAAAAGCTACAATTAATTTTCAAAGGAAAGTAAAGATAGTTCCACTGGGATCTCATACCCTGCACTGAGAACGCAAAATGAATGGATACATCTTTTTTTCAGCGTTCACTGCTGGCAAGAATAATAGCCAATGGTACATTGCCTTCCCATTAGAGTCAGTAACCTCCAGAGAGACTGTGAAGGCAAAGAGCGTTCCACAAAGTCGCTATTTGATAAGGATCATTGGTGAGTATATAGAGTTTCTTCTCTGTGGTTTCAGAGGGAGAATTTGCAACATATTATGGCTGCTTATTTGCCTATGAGAGGCTGATCTGGAGATTTCATTTATGGATATTTGAGAATCTCATATTGCCGCATTGCAGCTGATTTAATGCATTTTAAAATTAAAGGAAGAGGAAGGCCAAGATGCAAACCTAGCTCTACCCAAGGGAGGACTACCTATTGTGTAGGTTCATTACCTGAGTGAATAGCAGGAAGGTGTTCAACTTCTGTACTAAGGTTGATAAGCCAGCCTGCTTATTTTAAAAGTTCATCTGCAGAAGATACGGTACAACTTCTAACACAACAAAAAACACCCTTGGAACTTTAAGCTCTGAAGTACATACAGTCTAAACATTTGAGGCGGCATTTTAGATGCAGAGCTGAATTGCACACTCATACATACACAGCGCTCAAAGTGAACTCCATCCTTCAATCTCAACAGACATTTTGTGCTATCAGATGCTGAGATAGCAAAAAATGTGGCTTAGCTTTAAGACTGTTGTTAGTACTTTTGAAGGGCATCAAAAGATGCCCTAAAATATATATTAGCATCTATTTAATGCTGAGAATCCGGCATCTATTTCACACTACTTTAAAGCTAGAAGAGATAGATTGTTTCTGCTATTATACTTTTGATATAGATAGTTTGGAGGAACAATTTTTAGCAAGGAACTTGAGGTTTATTTATAATATCAATACTAATATGTAGCAAATTGAACCAAGTTTTCCTAGTTTCTTTTATTAACATGTCAGTTATTGGTTACTCCCAACTCCATCCCTCACATCCGCAAGTTTTCACTTTATAATAATTTATCTGCTTTTATATAGCCATACAAAAGAAACAAGGTAAATGCAAACCAAAGGATTTTTTTATTGTCCACAAAATTTGATACTATCAAATAGTTAATTCCAGTTAATCATTTGCTATTCACTCAGAGAATAACAGTTGAATTCCTACTTTCCTCAGGACACTGCTACAAGATTGAAGATTTTTGGTTATAAGCTGTTGTTAATATAATTAAACACAAGTGGAAATTGATCTCCTCTTTTGGACCATTTAAAACATTTGAGCAATCTTTCAATCAAATGTAATTTGTTAGACTAAAGAGAGTGATGAGAATGAGACAGATTGGTTGAAATAAGGCTGGGAAGTCCCTAGAAAATCCATATTTGGTTTGGATTCGGCAAATCATTGAAGTAGTTGATGAACTAGAGTTTATAAGTGTATCTCTCTATATTTTTTTGGCAGAGAGAAAGAGAGTCCATAGCCTCTGATTGAATGCCCCCAATACACCCCAGCTCTTGTCCACTTCTATTGTAAAAATCATTGGTGTAATAAAATCTATTTCAGAATCTTTCTCTAGTACATTACTTTGTAATTATAATTGAAACCACTGGCAATGCTACTCTGTGGTATGAGTAAGTTTTGAAAAGTGAAGACCCTTTTAAAAAATTTGTGGAGGATGATATTGAAAGAATCACTGTAAACAATATTGTCTTGCTTTGGGGCCCCAAGTACTTCAGGGCTGTCCTTAGAGGGACAGCCTCTAAGGTAGTCACATGTGCATGCAAAGTCTCAGTTCCCCCAAAGACTGAAACCCATGATTCTTATGTCTAGAAATTTGAATATTTAGAATTGCATTTGAATGGATGTAATGAGCTTCCCTGGTGGTTCAGATGATAAAGAATGTGCCTGCAATGCAGGAGACCTGGATTCTATCCCTGGGTCTGGAAGATCCCCTGGATAAGGGAACAGCTAAACACTCCCGTATTCTTGCCTGGAGAATTCCATGGACAGAGGAGCCTGTGGGCTACAGTCCATGGGGTCACAAAGAGTCGGACATGACTGAGTGACTCACACTCACTTTTCACTTTTTTCAGATATGATTAGAAGGCTGTGAAGAAGTATTTCAAGGGATGGGAGAAAGGAATAATATTAAATATATTGGTTGATAGCAGTATGACTTTAGAACTCAAATAAACCATAACTGTATTTACAGACAAATTGAAGATCTTACTGGGTTTAAACAGAGTAACAGAGGGGACTATCTGAGACCTTGTTGCAGGAATTAGGTAGGAAGCCCTAGTGAACTTGAGCATTAGTATCTGGCCTCAAGCTTAACTGTATTTGAGTTATGGAAACAACTTAGAAAGTTACTAAAATTGTGAAATCATTTCAAGCCTTAATGTAAATCATGATTAACTGTGATGCATTAGATCTTAGTTTGAATACACAAAACTACAAAAAAAATCCTTTTCAAGGACTCTTGTTGTAAGGCTGTCTTTGTTAATAAACATTACCACTAAAAACTGGAAAACACATGTTAGGTAACACAGCAGTGAGAAAAAGGATGAATTTAGAAATTATAAATCACCCTTGAATTGAAGGGTGTAACTTGAAGCCTGTAATTTCGTCTTTAAAATAGAAAGTAGGTTTCAGATTCCATTTTAAATTAAACTATAAATATATATTTATTTAATCCTAAAGAAAATGTATTGTTATTATTATTCTGTTAGCTCATATGAGTTTAAACTCTGTTTCAAAGCATTTTATATTCTTGCTTCTGTGATCACGGTAGAAGTATGTTACACCTTAGTAGGAAAATAATATTGCTATATTCCCGTCTACCACCCAAATTTTGGAAGTAGCATTGGATCTTTTGGCTATCAAGGTATTATCTAGTTTACTGAAGCAGTACTTATTAAATAGTAGGTAAAGTACCACCTATTTGGAAGTTAACTACCTTTGAAAACTGTATCAGCTGTTACAGGTCACTAGGATAGTATTAAGTTACTGCTTCAGTGCACTAAATAGTACTTGCTGGTCTGAAAGAGTAGAAGAAGTCTCTAAAGTCTCTGACTTATGACTAGGGATAAGATTGCAAATAGGATGAATGAAGTTCCACTAGGGAATATTTATCTTAGAACTACATCTTAATAGACTGGACTTTTGAGCCTTCAGTCATTTTATTAAGTGGATAATAAGAACCTTGGCTTATATGTACACTTTAAAGCATGGCCATTTTGAGCCTCAAGCTATTCTTTTTGTTGGTTTGTTTGTTTTTCCTCTTCTAGAGTCCACAGTTCATGCTCTTAATCAATTTTTTTGCCTTGTCTACATGTTTATAGCTTTTTCATAAAGGGTGCATATTTCACACATGAATTATACATAAGGGTGTATTTATTTGTTAAGGTACAGAACAATGTATAAAAAAAAAATCTTTGAAATCATGTCAACAAGTTATCCTTAGATTTTGAACAGATGAAAAGAGGGCTGAGAACTAGAAAGACTGAAGAGCAAGAAAAATTATCTGAAAGATTAGTCAAAGTCAGAGATACTCAAAGGAAATGGTCAGCATCTTTAAAAATATGAAGTTCATGCATGAGACAAGAGCTCAGGCCTGGTGCACTGGGAAGACCCAGAGGGATCGGGTGGAGAGGGAGGTGGGAGGGGGGATCAGGATGGGGAATACATGTAAACCCATGGCTGATTCATGTCAATGTATGACAAAAACCACTACAATATTGTAAAGTAATTAGCCTCCAACTAATAAAAATAAATGGGAAAAAAAAATATGAAGTCCCATACTATTTTCTTCCAAAAAAATGGGAAGTTGGCCACATATTCATGTTTTCAAATTAGAAATTGAGTTTTCTTTCCCTTTCTAAATTTGCTCATATTTTTAAAATAGAAGGGTACATATTTTTAGTTATTGCTAATAAATTTTTGAACATATTCTAAGAACAGAAACAGAGCTTTTTTTCTATCCTATTTTTAATTTAATCGCTTGCCAAAATCCAGGGTGAATGGAACTAATGACAATAGACATCTCTCAAAGTTGTTTTGCACAATATATATTACTTGAGTTAATGCATGGGGTATTATTGAAAGAGAAGTATTTACCTTCTTAACTACTCAAATAATAAATATTAAAATGTTCAAATAAAATTAGAAGCTGCCATGTATTGTAACTTTTACACTAAAAATGCATGAATCCAATGCAATACCTGCATTTAAATACGTAGCACTAATGGATTTCCAGGTTGCGCTAGTGGTAAAGAACCCGTCTGCCAATGCAGGAGACTGAAGAGATGGTGGGTCTATCCCTGGGTCAGGAAGATCCCTGGAGGAGGACATGGCAACCCACTCACGATTCTTGCCTAGAGAATCTCATGGACAGAGGAGCCTGGTGGGCTACAGTCCATAGGGTTGCAAGGAGTTAGACATGACTGAAGAGATTTATCACACAAGCAAGCATGTAGCACGAACAATGCATATAACAGAGATAAAAGTTGGGGGATAAGCTACTACTCCCTGATGATGACATCCTACACACAACATGTCAAAACACAGATAGGCAATGCCACTTAAAGGTATTTTTTCTTTAATAAATATAAAAAATGTTCACATCTCATTAGTAACTGAGATTATTCTATTTAAGATTTAAAATGTACTACAAACTTAACGTGATGTAAGTTTAGTATAGTAGACTTTGAAAAGAACAACAAGTCTTTGGAGTAGCGTTTTGAAGCCAGCTCTTACCCCTTTCTTACTGGACTCAGTGACAGAGATACGCCTGGAATCTTTGTGTTTGGACACAAACATTTGCCTCTCCAGATGTGAAGGATAAATTCAAAAGTATTTGTGATACTTGTTTTTATTTTATTTCCTTTGAATGTAACCAGGATTATGAGTTAAAGTTTCTATTAGATGCTGTTTTCTCTTTCTTTCTGCATCCTGACCCTTAGTGAGACATTTCCTCTTCTTGAATGCATATACTTGGCACATAAATTCCTTTATGCAGTCTGAAACTGCAGTTACGTTTGCACCAACCTAATGATTTTATCTAATCTTTCCACCAGTTTTACTGAAAATATTTGATTGGTGTTTTATGCATGTATGTATGTATGTATGTATATGTGTATGTATATATATGTGTGTGTGTGTGTATATATATATATATATATATATATATATTCATTCATGTGATTTGCATTTTACCAACATTTGTATATAACCTATTCATTTGGATGTTTCTCTCATTATTAACCCAGGTTTTGATTTCTAATCTTCCACCACTACATATGATTGGCTGAACCTCAATCATATTTGGAACCATAGCTTCCTCAAAGATTTGTGGAAATACAGATTTTAGTTTTTCTATATGTGAGATCCAAGAAAGTACTTCAAAAGGAAATTTGAATAAATGTTGAGCAAGCCAATCCAAAAAGTTGCACATATTTTCTCTGAAATAAAAACTGCTATAATTTTCATGTTTTATACTCCAAACTGATAACAATATATTTAATAATTCAGTATCATTGCTTCAAAATTTTATGTAGCATCTCTATATATATATACACACACACATATATATATATTTATTTATTTCATATATATATACATATATATATATGAAATGGAGAAGGAAATGGCAAAACACTCCAGTATTCTTGCTTGAATTCCATGGACAGGGGAGCTGGGTGGGGTAAAATCCATGGAGTTACAAAGAGTCAGACACAATTGAGCAACTAACACATACAAATACACACACACATATATAATATATATATATATATATATATATATATATATATATATATATATATATACACACACATATATGACATATATATATATGTATAAAATAAATGCCCTTTGTTGGGTTTTTTTCAGTATTGCTTCCTTGTGCACAATACACTTCAATTTGCTCAATACCCCAGTCTCCCCAATCAATAACTAAGATTCGAAACACATTTGACCCTACAAAAGTGTAGACAGAATGAACTGAAAATTAAATGGGGAAAATAAATAATCTCAAATAAAGATGTGGATAGTTAAAGAAACTCATAATAGAAATAATACTTCAACCAATATCAGTGTGAGAACACTTGAACTATATAAAGTTATACACTGAGTATGTAAAAAAATTAATAATCCAAATTAACTTCCATACTGAGAAAAATAAAGAATTAGTATTAGAGCAGGCCTTGACTTCAAAGAACACAGTGGCATGAGGAATAATAGTCATTCATTCTCAGCAAGGGTCCAAACTCCATTTCATTAGACTGCAAATACATTTATCATTATGAAAAATACTCTGGCTAATTTCAAGTTCTAAGTCATTACAAAGTGATATTAGGTGCAATAAATTCCTAACCATAAAATGTTGCTCTCTAAGAAATGATTTCAGCTTTATTTAATTTGATATTACAGTATTAATTAGTATCAGAGTTATAAAATTGCAGTTTTAGCCCTGGGCATTTTGCCATTCCAAATACTGTTTACTAAAATAAATCTAGCTGGAAATAATTATTTTTATAGTGAGGGATCTATGATTCTTTATTATGAATTGGATTTGGGAGATGATATTTCAAGGGCTTTCTGTGCCACAATATTAATAAATTTTCTACCTAGAAACCCTCACAAAATTATAAGTACAGAAATGAAGAAATATTCCAAATGTACACAGGGAAGGTGGTTTTACATTCTCTCTTCTTTTAGAAATATTTTTAAACCCTGGAACTTTCACATACAAATGCCCTCGCTTGTGTCACACTTGAGCAATGACTGGCTCTCCTGGTTCTACAGAGCTTACCAGTGTTGAATTAGACTAGCCCTTCACATTGCCTCTTCCTCACTAGCTCGTCCTGGGTCCTGTGTTCCTCTTTTCTGCTGTTTAATTTTCTTTAATGATTTTCTTTAGTTCCTATGTATATCTTAATCCTTCTAATTCTTGTTTTAAAAAAAATCTCATTTTGAGTGCTTATCCTGAAAAACTGGATTTATTAATATGTCATATGTTATATGGAGAAAAGGGAAATCTTACCATTGAATGCAATTAAAATAATATACCACTAGACCTTGAACTTCTAATAGGGTTTTAGTTGTGAATATCTTTGAGAGTTATCAAAAAGAGAAAAACAAAATTGAATCCTTCACTACTTAAAAATGCTCTTGCACAAAAGGCAGCAATCATACAGAAATGTCACACCAACAGTCTATTCTCTGTTCTGTTTAATTACTACATTGCAGTGATAGTTCTATAATTTTAATTGTGAAATTTTGCCCCCTTTAAAACCAAGACAAAATATAAGAAAGAAAAAAAAAGTTGTAATATTAGAACTCATTCAACATTTAGAACATTGCTTGTACCATCTCCTTGAGTTTAAAAAAACCAGTATGCAATGTAATCTAAATATAAAATTGTAATAAGTATTTGCATTCATGTATGATTTTGATAGACACATCATAATTTAACCATTGTCAAAAAGTTATAAATTTGATATGACAGGCATAAAATATCAAGACAGACTGAGATCATCATTGTTTTCATATGTAAATTTGTGTCTATGAGGTTTCTAAATATAGTCATGTATTTTTTTACTAAGTTATAATTTTGTCTAATGCCTTAAATGAACTGTATCATAGAAGTTAAAAGTAGATAGAAAAAAGACAAATTTTCAAAGTACACTTGGCTGCATGAAACAGAATATTCTCTGCCTGATCTGTAATGCAAATACTCACTGTTAAATGTGTTACTCTACTACACAATGTTGTGGTTGTTAGAGAAAAATCTAATAAAACAGATATCCTTTATTCAAGGCTATCAGGAAACAAGTTGCTGTTGAATGGCATCAACTTTACTATCACACATAAATCTCATCTCCCACTCGCCAAAGCTTGCTAGTGCTTTGTTCTATTAATAATAGAATACTTCTTTAATACAAAAATTTAGTCAGGAGGCATAAGAAGCATGTAACCCTTTCAAGTTAATTTATTTCAATAATGGGAACATTTTTTTCAATATATATTAGTATTTTAATTTGACCAGTCTGTGCATGGGCTGCCCAGGTGGCTCAATAGGTAAAGAATCGGCCTGCAGCGCAGGAGATGCGGCAGACAGGAGCTCATTCCAAGGTCAGGAAGATGCCCTGAAGGAGGCCACGGCAACCCACTCCAGTATCCTTACCTGGAGAAAACCATGGACAGAGGAGCCTGGTCGGCTATGGTCCATAGGGTTTCAAAGAGTCAGGCACAATTGAAGTGACTGGGCACAATTGAAGTGACTGGGCACAATCTGTGTATACCATCAAGAACATAGGGAAAGTTTGTTTAGGAAAGAATTGTCTGATTTAAGACTAATCAACTGTCTTTGTTTTATGATATGGCAAAATTTTATCTTTCTCACAGTAAACAATTTAGACTCACTGCAGGTCATTTCTAGCCAATCCCCAACTGGGAATAACTCAACATTTTACATTTCTATAAATCAAATCTTGAAAAATTATTAGTTATGCTAGTGACAAAATAAAACCCATGAAATTTATTTTTAGTTGGAAAAATTTAAAACTTTGAAGTATCATATATCCCCCCAGATTCTCTTTGGTCTCTAGAAGCCTTCTGATTTGAAATTGTAATACAGAGAAACAAAAAATGATGGTTTATTGTGGGTGTAATTGGGTCCCCCCTCAAATATAATTGCACAGGTCCACTTGCACATGGATTTTTCTCAATAAATACATATTACACTATTACATGATCTGAGATTAATTCAACCTGCTAGTGCAGAACTGCAGATATAGAGGGCCACCTGTAAAGTTATACATGGATTTTAAACTGCAGGTAGGCATGTTAGCACCCCTAATCCCTGCATTGTTCAAGAATCAACTATACACAACTTTTTTAGTAAGAGAACACACGTTGGGAAGAGAGAGAGGAGATGGAGAGGGAAAAGCAGAAGTTATTAATAGTTTTGTTTTTTCACCCTAATTTTCAACATTTTTTCTGTAGTCAGAAACTTACTGTCAGAAACTTGGTTGTTGGAGTGGTCTGATGACTAAAACATATGTATGGTCAAAACATCTTTATCAACAAAAAATTTAGATTTTGTGGTCATCCCTGCTAAAATTTGCTATTGTGGTTCTACCCCTCTACCCAAATATAGAGAGGCAGCAATATCTTCAACTGCTTCCTTGGTAGCTCAGACGGTAAACTGCCTGCAATGCAGGAGGACCGAGTTCAATCCCTGGGTTTGGGAGATCCCCTGAAGTAGGAAATGGCAACTCACTTCAATATTTTCATCTGGAGAATTCTTTACGGACAGAGGAGCTTGGCGGGCTTCAGTCTGTGGGATCAAAACGTCGGGCAGGGCTATGTGACTAACCCTTTATGTACATATACATAGGCTTCCCTGGTGGCTGAATCAGTAAAGAATCCACCTGCAATGCAGGAGACCAGGGACAGAGGAGCCTGATGGTTACAGTCCATGATGTCACAAGGGTTGGATGTGACATAGTGACTGCACCACCACACACACACACACACACACATATATACACCACACACACACACACACATTTATACACATACATATGTATGTATGCATTTGTGTGTGTGTGCATATATGTAATTACTGACCATTCTGTAAAAGGGAAGAGAGGAACTGTCAGCAGCCCCTGCTGCTCACAAGGTATCTGTGAATACAACCTTATTCGGAAATAGGGTGCTTGCAGGTGTAACTAAGTTAGGATGAGGTCATATTTGATTAGCATGGGCCCGAGGTCAGTACAATTGCTCAGATAAGAAGTGGAGGAGAGACACATTCCAAGGAGAAGATCATGTGACACCAGAGGCAGAACTTGGAATGATGAAACTCTGTAAGAAAAGGAATGCCAAGAACTGTTGGTAGACACCTGAGGCTAAGAGAAAGACACTGGGAAATACTCTTGACATCCCAGAGTTTAAAAATTTGAAATTGTGATAGCCCACTGGATCATTTTTAAGGTGCTTTTAATTTTGATCTAGCATACTCAAAGCTCTTAATTTCTGTATTCCCTTTCCTGTTGTTATTTGAACCCTAAGGTTCTAGACAGAGTTTAGACTCTCTTGAGAAAAAGAATTTCCAAGGTTTTTACTCCCTCTTTGAAACTGCTTAGGCCTAAGAAATTGTTTCTTTAGGGCAAATTTAGCCCAAGTCCCTGTCACTGTAAAATCAACCTTAACAGATGGCTGAAATAAAGCTGTTTTAATGTTTATGAAGGCTGGGTCCCTGAGAACCAGGCTAAAAACAATGCTGATGCTGTGTGATTATGAATATTATGAGAATTCTGTCTGAACATTTAATTGGATAACATTTTTGAATGTCAGATTTTCTTCTGTAGTCATGTGGTAAGCCTCAAGTATTTAGTTTTCATTTCCCTAATCCTTTCAGGAAGACGTAGGTGAGTTTCTAATAGTTTATTCCACTCAAATTGGCTCATTTTCTTCTTTAGATAGGTTGACATACAATTTGTCTAAACCAGAGACGTTTTTGAGTGTGACGGGGCAGCAGGCATAAACCATGGCTATGCTTGGCTGAGCAGACACTTAGTCATGCAACGTAGCAGCTTTGCTGGAACTGAAATTCTTCTTCTTAATATCTCTCTACTTTGTAGCTCAGTTATATTGCCTTCTAAAATATTTTTTCCAAGTTTTTTATTTAAAATCTCATATATATGAGATACATCTATACATACATGTATATATACAAAATTTAATATCTACTAAAATCACTTACTGTTATGAAAAATCTTGTCCATCTTCACTCCCTCATGTTGTAGAATCTCAACAAGAATATAGTTTCCCAATGGACCTATTTGTAACCCAATCTGGTTTGATTCCTGTTTGTCTGTTCTCAGATTCCTTTCTATTGGTTTGAACTCTAGAGTGGAGGGATGGCTTTGCATGCTACATTTATCAGAAGTCCTTGTACCCTGGATTCTGATTGAGTTCAGTCAGTGTAAACCATTGGGGAGAATTTGGCTGGAAAGAGAAAGAGGGTAGAGGACTTTCCTCTCTGAAGTCACAAATAATGCTTGTGTAGCCCTTTTTGGTGGTTCAAGCTTCTATACTTTTCCAAAGACCCTCAGCTCTAGCTACGGCAAATGACTTCCTTCAGAATGCCAGCTACTGCCTGATGCCTCTGCACAGCAATACTTGGTTCTGGAACTTTCTCATGGTATTGTGCTCTAGTAGCAAGGTCTCCCTCTGGCCCATCCAGCTCTAAAGTTTATTAAAGCTTCCTGTTGTATTTATTTAACCTTTTTGTTTTTCATCTCTGCCAACAACTTTGAAACTAGTTTCTTATTTAAATTTTTTCTGTTCATGGTACTGTTTTTCTGAATATACCCAAATATACTCAGAAACAATCTATTAATAAACTGTCTCATAGTTAATAGTTCTCATTGTCATGTGTAGATTTCTAAAGTGGCTCTCTAGGTTCATGTTCTCAGTTATACATGCCCTGAATAATCCCCTCTCTTTGACTAAGGATGAAACTTGTGGATACAGTGGAATATCACATGATGGTTTGTTTACATTAAATGGCATTTTGGAGATGTGATTAACTTCCTGTATCAGTTGACTTTGAGTTAACCAAAACACATTACTGTGAGTGGGCTTGCTGTAGTCAGGGGAACCTTTAAAAGAGGAGTTAGGACTTTATTTTATTTTTTTTTACAATAAATGCATTTAATCATTAAGCATTCATATTTTTGAGTATGTTTCAGTTGCTTAGTAAAGGTAGGATAAAAGATCACACTTTTGATATTTCCAAATAAAATTTTTTCTGATACAGATAGTCTTGATTTTGGTATTACAATATTAGTCATTTTATGTGGGCACTCACCCCAGGGATTTCAGAAGAAACTGATTGAAGACAGGACTGTGGTATATTTATAGTTTCCACTATGCTAGCTTGACTGATTTATAAGGAGTGCAATACTCTTCTCTTAGAATCCAACACACCATGCTTGGTCACCTGGACCTTCATTGCACCTTTCAAATTACAGCTTAATATTCAGTTTTCAGAAAGCTACACAGTCACTGCAGCTCTAGGTGCTACGTGAGAGTATGTACACCTGGATTTTTCTTTCCGATGAAGTCTTCCACCCCTCTCTTCCCATCTTGGAAATCAAATCTCCAGCCAACAGTCAGGACATTCTCACTTTTCCTTACCACACAAAAGCCCACACTATTTGGCCTTTTTATCTCAATTGGTCTCTGAAAATCCAGATTAAAAAAAAAAGTAAGTGTACATGTTGAGCTCTCATAATTTAAAAACTGCATTTCATGTATGTATTTCTTTTTCAATTTATGTTTGTCTAGACTCTCTTTCTGGCATCCAGTCCCATCACTTCATGGCAAATAGATGGGAAAACAGTGGAAACAGCAGCAGAGTTTATTTTTGGGGGCTCCAAAATCACTGCATGTGGTGACTGCAGCTGTGAAATTAAAAGATGCTTACTCCTTGGAAGAAAAGTTATGACCAAACTAGGCAGCATATTAAAAAGCAGAGACATTATTTTGCCAACAAAGGTCTGTCTCATCAAGGCTATGGTTTTTCCAGTAGTCATGTATGGATGTGGGAGTTGGACTATGAAGAAAGTTGAGTGCCGAAGAATTGATGCTTTTGAACTGTGGTGTTGGAAAAGACTCTTGAGAGTCCCTTGGACAGCAAGGAGATACAACCAGTCCATTCGCAAGCAAATCAGTCCTGATTGTTCATTGGAAGGACTAATGCTGAAGCTGAAGCTCCAATACTTTGGCCACCTGATGCAAAGAACTGACTCATTTGAAAAGACCCTGATGGTGGGAAAGATTGAAGGTAGGAGGAGAAGGGGACAACAGAGGATGAGATGGTTGGATGGCATCACTGACTCAATGGACATAGGTTTGAGTAAACTCTGGGAGTTGGTGATGGACAGTGGGCCTGGCATGCTGTAGTCCATGGGGTGGCAAAGACTCAGACATGACTGAGGGACTGAACTGAACTGAACTGAGACACTCTTCTGCTCCTTCCTAAGTAATCTCCTCAATTCTTCTTCCTTGAGGAAAGTATATAGAAAACATGCTTATCCCATTCTCCAGGACTTTAGTTTTGTTTACCTCACGGACCATTACAAACCCCACTGAACTCAAATTAGTAGTATTCTTTTCTTTATAATGGGAAGCCTCAGACTCATCTTCTGAGTTGTAGTTTAAAAATACACATTTTTGTAAATAAGGCTATCACTCATCTTTTTCTATGTTGTCAGTCTATTATACTAGACTTCACATTTATGAAATTTTTGTAATAATAATTGACTATAAGGTAAAAATACAGTTAATTATTTGGTCACAGTGAATAAAGAGTAAAGTTTGTCTTTCATTAAGTGATGGTTAAAGACCCTCTCACATGAACTCCAGTAACCACTGAGATTCTCAAATCCAATGTACAGGTGAATCATCAGAGGGTGACTTTCTCAGAAAATGAATGCTCAAATTAAAAAAAAAACAACTCTTTCCATTTCTTAACATGGCACTCAAAAATTAAAAAAATTGTAACATAGTATTGGAAAATTAAACTTCTAATGAAGAAATGAGACTGTAATATAAATCTGAAAAAAATATAAATGTAGAGAGATCCAGACAATATTTAGAACAGCCTTATTTATTGTGATATAATAGAGTATATGATGTTGAGGCTACAAAATGTTTAAAAACACCATCACTAAAACAAAAGCAAAATCAAAGGTAATTGGAACCAACATTGAGTGACTCTGAGAGAGATGCAAACTCTTAGCAGTTACATAATATTCAAAACTGAAATTAAAGTATTGTTATGGTATAATAGTTATAAAAGACTCTGATGATAAGAAGAGTAAAAGAAATTCAAATATATCATATTTATAATAATAGCATAATAATGTGATAATGTAAATAATACTCATCAATATAGATACCATGTCACTAATAATATAAATGCTGGTGGTGGTGGTGGTGGTTTAGTTGCTAAGTTGTATCTGACTCTTGCAACCCCATGGACTGTAGCCTGCCAGGCTCCTCTGTCCATGGGATTCTCCAGGCAAGAACACTGGTGTGGGTTGCCATTTCTTCTCCAAGGGATCTCCCCGACCGAGGAATTGAACCCGGGTTTCCTGCACTGCTGGCAAATTCTTTACCGACTGAGCTACAAGGGAAGTCCAATTCAAAAGTTAGTAATCTGGATAAAGAACCAGCAATTTTATTTTAGCAAATACTTTTAAACACATGTTTAAAGACTTCATTCTGCTACCTGCATTATACCACAATGAGTAATTTAGATGAAGTTAACATCGAATACTGTCCTCTGACCTTTCATACTGTTCATGGGGTCCTCAAGGCAAGAATACTGAAGTGGTTTGCCATTCCCTTCTCCAGTGGACCATGCTTTGTTAGAACTTTCCACCATGACCCATCCATCTTGGGTGGCCCTCCATGGCATGGCTCATAGTTTCACTGAGTTAGACAAGGCTGTGGTCCGTGTGACAAGTTTGATTACTTTTCTGGTAATATGGTTTTCATTCTGCCTGCCCTCTGGTGGATAAGGATAAGAGGCTTATAGATGCTTCCTGATGGGAGAGACTGACTGTGGGGGAGACTGGCTTTTGTTCTGATGAGTGGGGCCTTGCTAAGTAAAACTTAATCCAGTTTTCTATTGATAGGTGGGGCTGTGTTCCCTCCCAGTTGACAGCCTGAGACCAGACTATGGTGAAGGAAATAAAGATAATGGCAACGTTCTTCAAAAGATCTCATGCACCCACTGCCATACTCAGTGCCCCCAACCCTGCCTGCAGCAGGCCACCACTCACCCAGGTCTCTGCCAGAGACTCCTGGACACTCACAGGCAAGTCTAGCTAGGTCAGTCGCTTGTGGGATCACTCTTCCTTTCTCCTGGGTCCTGGTGTGCACAAGGTTTTGTATGTGCCCTCCAATAATCTGTTTCCCCAGTCCTGTGTAAGTTTTGTAATCAAATCCCAATTGCCTCCAAAGTCAAATGAAGATAAAGGCAAAGGAGAAAAAGAAAGATATACCCATTACAAGGCAGAGTTCCAAAAAATAGCAAGGAGAGATAAGAAAGCCTTCCTTAGTTATCAAGGCAAAGAAATAGAGGAAAAAAATACAATAGGAAAGACTAGAGATCTCTTCAAGAAAATCAGAGATACCAAGGGAATACTGCATGCAAAGATTGGCACAATAAAGAGCAGAAATGGTATGGACTTAGCAGAAGCAGAAGATATTAAGAAGAGGTGGCAAGAATACACAAAAGAACTGTACAAAAAAGATCTTCACGACCCAGATAATCACGATGGTGTGATCACTCACCTAGAGTCAGACATCCTGGAATGCAAAGTCAAGTGGGCCCTAGGAAACATCACTATGAACAAAGCTAGAGGAGGTGATGGAATTCCAGTTGAGTTATTTCAAACCCTAAAAGATGATGTTGTGAAAGTGTTGCACTCAATAGGTCAGCAAACTTGGAAAACTCAGCAGTGGCCACAGGAGTAGAAAAGGTCAATTTTAACTCATCCCAAAGAAAGGCAATGCCAAAGAATGTTCAAACTGCCACATAATTGCACTCATCTCACACGCTAGCCAAGTAATGCTCAAAATTCTCCAAGCCAGGTTTCAACAGTATGTGAACTGTGACCTTCCTGATGTTCAAGCTGGATTTAGAAAAGCCAGAGGAGCCAGAGATCAAAATGCCAACATCCACTGGATCATAGAAAAAGCAAGAGAGTTCCAGAGAAACATTTACTTCTGCTTTATTGACTAAGCCAAAGCCTTTGACTGTGTGGATGACAACTAACTGTGAAAAATTCTTAAAGAGATGGGAATACTAGACCGCCTGACCTGCCTCCTAAGAAATCTGAATGCAGGTCAGGAAGCAATAGTTAGAACGGGACATGGAACAACAGACTGGTTCCAAATTGGGCAAGGAGTACATCAAGGCTGTATCTTGTCACCCTTCTTATTTAACTTATATGCAGAGTATATCATGTGGGACACCGGGCTGGATGAAGCACAAACTGGAAGCAAGATTTCCAGGAGAAATATCAATAACCTCAGATATGCAGATGACACCACCCTTATGGCAGAAGGCAAAGAATATTGGCTTAAAACTCAACATTCAGAAAACTATGATCATGGCATCTGGTCCCATCACTGCCTGGCAAGTAGGTGGCAAAACAGTGGAAAGAGTGACTGATCTTATTTTGAGGGGCTTCAAAATCACTGCAGATGGTGACTGCAATCATGAAATTAAAAGACACTTGATCCTTGGAAAAAAGCTATGACCAACCTAAACAGCATATTAAAAAACAGAGACATTTCTTTGCCAACAAAGGTCTGTCTAGTCAAAGCTATGATTTGTCCAGTAGTCATGTATGGATGGGAGAGTTGGACTATAAAGAAAGCTGAGCCCCGAAGTATTGATACTTTTAAACTGTAGTGTTGGAGAACTGAGAGTCCCTTGTACTGCAAGGAGATCCAACCAGTCCATCCTAAAGGAAATTAGTCCTGAATATTCATTGCAAGAAATGATGCTGAAGCTGAAACTTCAATCTTTGGCCACTTGATATGAAGAACTAACTCATTAGAAAAGACTCTGATGCTTGGAAGGAATGAAGGCAGGTGGAGAAGGGGATGGTAGAGGATGAGATGGTTCGATGGCATCTCTGACTCCGGACATGAGTTTGAGCAAGGTCTTTGAGTTGGTGTTGGATAGGGAAATCTGGCATGCTGCAGTCCATGGGCTCACAAAGAGTCGGACACGACTGAGCAATTGAACTGAACTGAACTGATCTTCTTAGTTTTAAAATTATATATTTTAAAACCATAAAAGTTTGGAGAAAATCCTGACAACCTGTGAAAGTGTGTTTCCTCTTACTCTTCTGAGATTCCTTTGTAAAACTACCATGTCTTTTAAGGTACAAATATAACAGCTTGAAATTGGCTAAAAATATCTTTGATTATAGTGTGACATCTCATATTAAAATGCAATGATCTCACTGGAATAAAATTAAAATAAATTTTTAATTAGTATAACACTACACAGCATGCCAGAAAAATACTATAATTTTCTATACAGCTATAAATGCTGCTATCTTGAGACTTTTATTATAAATCAGGATGATGTAAACAGATTATTCATACAGTGTAATATTAAGTTGTTTCAACAAGTCTACAGTACTGGTGGTTTTCATTATTTGAACTTTCTGTATATAATAAGCTCCTTAACAGGAACTTATGAAGTGAAATACTTATAATTCTCTGGGCCATTCATGCACTTTAGTGCTACATAAATAAGGGGTATAATTAATTAATTAGTAGATGTTTACAGTTCTATGTCATTCCATTTTGTTCACTAAAAAAATACTTTATGCATATTAAATGATATTATTATATACACTGTCCTGGGGAAATTTAATGTTTGTGATTTATATACTGAATTTCAAAATAAGAGTTTAAGGCATTTGATGTGAATTTAATGATTTAGCCCATAGCTTCAAGGAAGTCCCTAGTACTTTAAAGAGTGATCCAATTTTTAATTAGATCATGGTATATTAACATGCATTCTGAAATAAAATTAATTGATTTTTTACATACTTAACTCCTTAAAATTACCTGGCAGATTTTGTAGTTACTTGAAGTTATACCAAGAATTTGATCTTGGCTAAGTTAATTAGGTCCTTTACACCTTAGTTTCCTCTTTAACAAAAAGAAAATAATGCCAGCAATCTCCTTCAGCTGGAGTGAGGAATAAATTGAGTTCGTGTATGTAAATATTCTAGTACTCTGTTTGATATACGATACCCAACAAATGCTCATTCTTTTTCAGATTTCACTCTCAGACATTTAAAATCGTGTCAACTGACATTCCTCTGTAGATATTCTAAAATTCATCCTCATGGAACTGTTTATTGCTCACATTTATCATGTGTTTTCCCCCGTGACTTTCTGTAATATTGAACAGGTGCTTCCTTGGAATGAATGTGTCTTTCATTCCACCTGGTTCATGCTCTACACACATAGATGTTCTTCTCGTCCTTACATGCAGCCTCAGAATGACGACCTTCTTTCCACTGAATACGACTCCTGTCTTCAGTTTGTGTCTCTTACAAAAATTCATTTTCATTTCATGTTTGGCATATTTATCTTGTATAGTTATTTCCCCTTATATCTGCCCCATTGGGATTTAGGATTTTGAGGATAAGGTTTCATGCTTTCAATTCATTTTCATATTCTACTTCTTCTATTTTAAGAAAATTTTGTTAATATGTATTCTATCAAATGTGAAGAATATAATTAACTCTGTATATACCATAAAAACCAGTATAAACCATAAATGATATTTAATATTAAACTATTGTAGCAGATGGTGGACAGTATCCATCTGTGTGGCTCTACACTCTCAACTCCCATCTAACCATAAGCTGTATCTCCTGAGCAGAATTTCTGGTAAGGCCAAAAGTCAAGTAGCATCCAACCATATTAGACTCAAAAGGCCTCAGGTTCTAGTCAGGGTACAGACAGAGGAAGCTGGAACAGAGTGGTATCCCAAACTAAGTGAATCTAAAATATGTGATTAGTCCTTTCTGCTCCTAAGATTGTGAATGCTAGTGGGAAACTGGTGAGCAAAAAAAAAGAAAAAAATTATTCCCAGTGCTCTGAAGTAAGGCCTGGACACTTACCAAATGGTTCTGTGCATCTCTTAACATTTAATGAATGGCCACTACAGACATGGATGTGAACTCAATGAACAAGCAAAGGAAAGACAAAAACAAAACCACAACAAAATAAAAATAGAATGAGCACCTTTCTAGGATCCAACTGTTGGAAAAAAATAAAAAATAGCTAGAATAATATATAATAAAACCATGCAAAGAAATGAAACCCACACGAAAAACTTTCTGAAACAAAGGCAAAATAAAGTAAAAATGTGAATCTAAACCGCCACCACCATAGCATAAATATTAAGTATCAATAGATATTTGAAGTATAGATGAAGGTAACAGAGGATAAGATGGTTGGATGGCATCATCAGCAGAATGGACATGAGCTTGAGCTAACTCTGGGAGATAGTTAAGAACAGAAAGGCCTGGCATGCCTCAGTCTAGGGGGTCACAAAGAGTTGGACATGACTTAGTGACTTAACAACAAATATAAAATAAAACATAGTAGCTTATGTATTTTCTAGGTGGCATTAGTCATAAAGAACCTACCTGTCAATACAGAAGATACAAGAGATGCAGTTTCAATCCCATGCCCTCTTAGGGGAGGGCATGGCCACCCACACCAATATTCTTGCCCAGCAAATCCCCATGGACCAAGGAGCCCAGCAGGCTGTGGTACATGTGATCGCAAAGAGTTGGACACAACTAAAGCAACTTAGCAAGTATGCACACAAGTCATAGCTTATAATATCCAGGAGAAGGAATATACTAAAGGATACAAAAGGTTTGAAAAAAATGAGATAACTTAAATAATCAATCTTGAGTGTAGTTTTAGATATTTTCTAAATGTTCATTTACATATTTTGAAGCTTTTTTGTTTTCTTGTTTATCCTTATATCTTTCCTTCTCACCACCTCTCTCTCTTTCATCCCTATTTTTACACTTGTATCACATTAGCAATAGAATACTTTCTTCAAATATATAAATACCTAGTACTGTTTATGCCTAGTGCTACATCTTCATTAGTATAGTGGTGAGTATTCATGCCTGTCACACTGGAGATCAGGGTCTGATTACCCGAGAGGGAGGCTGACTAGATGTTTGGGTTTCCCAGATGGTGCTCCTGTTAACAGCCTGTCTCCCAATGCAAGAGACATAAGAGGTGTCTGCTTGATCCCTGGGTTGGGAAGATCCCCTGGAGAAGGGCATGGCAACCCACTTCAGTGTTCTTGGCTGGAGAATCACATGGACAGAGGAGTGGGGTGGGCTAGTCCATAGGGTCACACAAAGTCTGACATGACTGAAGCAACTTAGCACATAATACAGCCTGAAAATGAATAATTTAAACTTTAAATAACTAGTTAATAGCAAAAACACATTTCAAAATAATATTCCTTTATATCCTTTGAATCATTGATTATCTGCCTTTTATGACTTACAAAAGCAATTTTTTATATTATTTTGGTATTTTATATATGAATATCAACTTTAAAGTTGCTAAATAACTTCTAACATGTTGTGACAAGAGCAAAAGCAAATATTAGACCAAGTTTTTATCTTTCATCTTTAATGATATAGTTTTATCTTTAAGTAAATATAAGCACATACTTAGATTACAATAATTGAACCATTTTTTGATTATGAATAATAATTTACTCTAATTTTAAAATGTGATGATATGATAATTGGAATTTTGCGCTATGTTTCCTATTTATTCATAAGTAATATATAGCTGCACTATATAACATATAGTTTATGCAATGTATAGTTTTTTTTATTTTTGGTGATTTTGGGCCAGTTTTTAACATGGTTACATAATAAATCATTTATTCACATTCATAGCAGATGGACATCAATATGATAGGTTTTTAAACAATGTATTATATATATGGATATTTAATATCCTACTTAAATCACATTAAGCATAAGCTTAAAATATTTATTTTCACTAATCTATAGACAGACATTATCACAAAGAATCAAATTGAATTTAGATGCTGTGTGTGTGTGTGTGTGTGTGTGTGTGTACCAAGTCACTTCAGTCATGTCCAACACTTTGTGACCCTATGGACTATGGCCTGCCAGGCTCCTCTTTCCATGGGATTCTCCAGGCGAGAATACTGGAGTGGGATGCCATGCCCTCCTCCACCTAAATTTACTCTTTTGGCAGAACTATTAGATTGATGCAAATGGAATTGTTCTTGTGTTGTGGAAATTTCCATTTGATATTGCAATATATTCTTTATAAATGTGGCTATGTTGTATATCATTTTTTGTATGTCATTTTAATGCATATTTCTCACTGTACTTTTTATTACTTTCTATTTATTTTATATGTATTTTAGACTATGGAAATAATGTTAGACAAAAAGTAAATTCGAGTGATTTTCTTATTCAGGTTTAAAATGGATCTTAAAGCAGCAGAGACAACTCCCATCATCAACAATACATTTGGCCCAGGAACTGCTAATAAATGTGTGTATGTGTGCAGTTGATGGTTCAAGAAGTTTAGCGAAGGAGACGAGAGCCTTGAAGATGAGTGTAGTGGCCGGCCAGAGGAAGGTGACAATGAAAAACTGAGAGCAGTCATTGAAGCTGATCCTTTTAAAACTACATGAGAAGTTGCCAAAGAACTTGAAGACAACCATTTTATGGTCTTTCAGCATTTGAAGTGAATTGGAAAGGTGAAAAGACTCAATAAGTGGATGCCTGACAGAAAAAAAAAAAAATCATCATTTTGAGGTGTCATCTTCTCTTATTCTGTGCTAAACAACAAACCATTTCTTGATCAGATTGTGAAGTGCTTTGACAAGTGAAATTTATACAACTGATGATGACCAGTTCAGTGGTTTGATGGAGAAGAAGCTCCAAAGCACTTCGCAAATCCAAACTTGCACCAAAATATAGGTCATGGTCATTGTTGGTGGTCAGCTGCCCATCTGGCCCACTACAGCTTCCCTAATTCTGGCAAAACCATTATATCAGAGACGTATGCTCAGCAAATTGATGAGATGCACTGAAAACTACAATGCCTGTAGACAGGAATGGTCAACAGATAGGGCCCAGTTCTTCTCCATGACAATGCCTGACCACATGTTGCACACCAATGCTTCCAAAGTTGAACAAGTTGGGCTACAAAGCTTTGCCTTATCTGCCATATTCACCTGACCTCCCACCAGCCAACTGCCACTTCTTGAAGCATCTAGACAAGGTTTTGCAGGGAAAAATGCTTCCCCAACCAGCAGGAGGCAGAAAATGCTTTCCTAGAGTTTGTTGAATCCCAAAGCACAGATTTTAATGCTACAAGAACAAACAACTTTATTTCTCATTGACAAAAAAATGTGTTGATTGTAACCATTCCTATTTAGATTAATAAAGATGTGTTGGAGCCTAGTTATAACAATTTTAAAATTCATGGTCTGAAACTACAATTACTTTTGCACCAATTTTTATATGTGAGATTAAATAAATCCTAAAAAATTTTCTTTCTTCTTCTTCTCATTTTTTTTTTTAAAGAAAAGCATTGCAATATGTATTGATTACATATCAACTGGATCTGTTTTTGTGGTAAGGACCAGAGATAAAACAAAATGAAAAACTTTGTACTGTACTAAATTGTACTCAGTTAAGTAACAGGAATGCTGGTTCCATAAAAGATTTGACACAGTGTTCTTGGCATTGTAACCAAAAATAATATATAGGCTATTGGAACTGTTAGAGGTTCAGAGCCTTTTGTGTTAGATCAATATCAATTCTGAGAATGTTTAATGCAACTCAGAGGTTTTCCTATGTCCACCACACAACAAGCAAAACAATCATATTTTTTTTTATTATTCACAACTGCTTACTGTCTCATTGCCTAAGCCTATTGCTTTCAAATTATGTTCTGAGTGAATTTTTGCATAATTAATAGATTCATTAAGACACTTTTATTAAAAAATTGCTTTCACATGGATCCTGCTTTTCCTACGGAATGAAAAAACCTCTGAAAGCATCTTTTAAGAGCCCCTTTCCTTTTCTCCTTTTTAGTTGGTTAATGAATCTACATCATGAGATAAGTTTAAGCCATTGGTGGAATCGTCTCTGAAAGTTCTAGAGTATCCCATTTATAGGAGAGTAAATATTTTAAGCATTATGATTCTGAAATACAAGAAAAGTAGAAATTTATTTTATGAAAAATATATTCTTACATCTCAAGAGCTGCTATCCTACTGTGCAACATGTGTCTAGGGTATTTATGGGGAGGGAGTGTGACAATTGAAACTTGCTAGTTAATTCTGTTGAGATCTTTTAAAGAAATTTCTCACATTAGTTACAATATTTAGCTCTATCTCATGATCATTCCTTCTACTGTTCTCTTCTTTGTAAGTAAGTAAGTGAAGTCACTGAGTCATATCTGAATCTTTGTGACCCCATGGATTGTAGCCTATCAGGCTCCTCCATCCATGGGATTCTCCAGACAGGAATACTGGAGTGGGTGCCATCTCCTTCTCAAGGAGATCTTCCCGACCCAGGGATTGAACCCAGATCTCCCTCATTGTAGGCAGACGCTTTACCGTCTGAGCTACCAGGGAAGTGGCTTACTTCTTTGTAAGGTGGGGTAAAAATACATGGCACAACTAATCATATGATTCTGGAGATGGTACTGGATTTTACTTTATCTTTATTATGGAGTGACTAGTATTAGAAGGAGTACTTAAAACCAGACATTATAAAATAAAAGGTACATTTTTTTCAACATTATGTAAAGATGACCTTTTTTACAATCAGAATTGAGAGACTACTATTAGGAAATTTGTAATCCTTTTTTAATATCATGGTATTATTTGGTAGGAACTTACAGAATACTTTGAATATAAAAATGTTGAAAGCTGTGTTGATTTGACCTTAGGTAACAAAGCCACACTGTTTATGTTTGAAAATATTGTTTCAAGTTGTGATACATAAGGTTGTATTGGAGAATATTGAAAGATTTGGCTTCTTTCATCTATCACCCAGAAATTCTACTCAAATGAAAATACATTTTACTTGTAATACTTAGTAATACCCAATATTATATTTTTATTCATCTAGATTAATTCTTGAAACCACAAAAACCAGTCCTTTTTATTTTAGTTCTGCATGTGGCAATTACAAAGAAAAAGGCATGTTTTGACTCCCTTCCCTTGAGAGATCAGGTCTATATCCTCTCCCCTTGGATCTGGATAAGACTGTGTAGTTTTAGGTAGTAGAGTATGGAAGAATTGATGATAGATAATTTCCATCCAAGGCAAGACCAGAAAAGACCATGCATCTTCTCCCTAGTTCCTCTGGAATGATAACTTTCTTAGAAAGTGTTCTTGTGAACCTAGTTATCATGCTGGAAACACCAAGCTATTTGGGTGATCACACACTCTTTTCAGCCCAGAAGTGGATATGCAAAATAAGAATTTATCTGGAAATAAAAGCCTTTGTCCTTAGCTTTGTACTTAGCCTTTGTACTTAGCTTCAGGCACTTCCTTGATGGCTCAGAAAATAAAGAGTCCACTTGCAATGCAGGAGACCTGAATTTGATTCCTGGATAGGGAAGATCCCCTGGAGAAGGAAATGGCAACCCTCTCCAGTAATCTTGCACAGAGAATTCTATGATCAGAGGAGCCTGCTGAGCTATAGTCCATGGGTTCACAAAGAGTCAGACAGGACTGAATGACTAAAACTTTTTCAGCCACTAGCCTTTTTAGGACTCCTCAGCTGTTTGAGTCAAACTCAGTTATCTTGTGATCCCATCTGAGGCCACAAATGTTATGAAAGGGAGATAAGTCATCTGACTGCGTTATGTCCAAATTGTTGATCAACAGA
The DNA here is from genome assembly GCF_023699985.2 of Odocoileus virginianus. Classification (NCBI taxonomy): domain Eukaryota; kingdom Metazoa; phylum Chordata; class Mammalia; order Artiodactyla; family Cervidae; genus Odocoileus; species Odocoileus virginianus. Next base: position 15,168,664 of record NC_069698.1, read on the forward strand.
ATTTTTGAGATTAATCAAGCACTTATTTTATGTGAATAATTTGGGGCAGATTATACTACAGTAATAGCAATCAGAAGAATCATCTTTGTAGTTTGAACTAAATTTTGTTTAGTGTTATAAGATATGCAGTTATTAAAGTAGTTTGTTTCCTTATTAATGAAATATCTTTGTCCTTTTAAGAATTTAGAAAATTTCCCAGCTCCCACAATTCAAATCTTCAAATCATGATTTACTTTTTAGCATTAAGGTTTGTTTTCTGTATCAGCTTGAACAGTATGGCAACAATATTCTTATATGATTGCATTCTACTACTTTGTAGTTTTATATTTTATCCTAGGTTTACTTGATAGTAGTCTTTTTTACAAGAGTATAATAATTTCCCTGCTCCAACTTGTATCAAGATTATATTTATATGACAGATTTCTTATGTGCCAAATACTTGTTTAGCACAGAAGAGTTTGACTAAATAGATAGCAATAGTTTCTGTTCATTGCTTTCTTAATCCACATGCTCACAGGTAAATAAATATTTGGTACTTCTTTTATAACAAAAGAATTTGTGCTTAATAGAAGAGTTTATTTTAAGAAAGGAAAATAATAATATATATAAAATGCTCACCACTGGACACATATTTTATTGTTTTACTCTTAGAAATTAGTATAAGGAGGTTGGCATCAACTCAACAATTTTTTACAGAGAAATTATTCTTTATCTCTTTATTTATCTGCCTAGAAATATATGTGCTGTTGTACATCCATATAACACACACACACACACACACACACACACACATATATATATATCACAGAGTATATGTAATGTATTCTGCATATTTTAAGATGTATTTTCATAGAATTCATATACATGTATATATATGAATTGTATGTTATTCTTGGTATGATTATTTATTCTGAAATGGGATTCAAATATGGGGCAATACTTGACTCATGAGAAGGTTTTAGGGTCTTTGTGTATCACTGGCCTCAGATCAAATATATGTAGTAAGGTTATTAATAGGTCAGTATCCTAAACATGAAAAAATAACATTCCATGCTAAGTGAAGCTGAAGTGTTGGAAGTTTCAGGGAAAACAATGATAAAAGGACTATAATGCTCAGTAACTTCCAAGTATATCCACCAGAAGATATACTGGAAGACCCACCAGAGAGTGTGTTCTAAGGAAAATAACAGACCACAAGCATACCAGTTAAGATGTTTATAATGAATGTGCTGGTGAAAAGGGCACCAGCATCTCCAATGAATTCAGGGGTGGTTTTCTTCTATAAGTCCAAACCTGACAGTAAAAGAGTCAGTTTCAAAATTTGTCTGATAGTAATGCCTATTATAACACCCCACAGTAAAGAGCACATTGCAGTACTTATATGCCACAAGCCAGAAGATTCTAATTATAATAACTACCAAGGATTAAGTAGTGACCAAGAGAATCTGACTCATGAATAGTTATGGAGATGATTAAATTGCTATTATATTAACCATTTCCAACCTAGGTATAAATAAACAGATGGCTGTACCATGAGAAAAAAAATCGAGAACAAATAACTAGAATTCTGAGGTCAACCCTGCAAGTAAAGATTCATGATTTCCATCCGAGGTTTTAAAACTGATCAAGTGATCCGACCCAAAATTCTTGAACTGAAGAGGTGGCTGCATTTTTAGGAAGAAATGACTCTGCAATACCAGGTTATTTATATATGAAATGAATCTATCAGTGCTTCTTCAAAGGACCATAGGACAGTTTATATGAGCAACTGAACTGGGAAATGGAGTGATTCATGGGGTCACAAAGAGTCGGACATGACTGAGTGACTGAACTGAACTGAAAACACTATTATGAATGTTGAGTTGAGTTCAGTTCAGTTGCTCAGTCATGTCTGACTCTTTGTGACCCCATGAATCACAGCAAGCCAGGCCTCCCTGTCCATCACCAACTCCCAGAGTCCACCCAAACCCATGTCCATCGAGTTGATGATGCCATCCAACCATCTCATCCTCTGTCGTCCCTTTCTCCTTCTGCCTTCAATCTTTCCCAGCATCAGGGTCTTTTCCAATAAATCAGCTCTTCGCATCAGGTGGCCAAAGTATTGGAGTTTCAGCTTCAACATCAGTCCTTCCAATGAACACTCAGGACTGATCTCCTTTAGGATGGACCGGTTGGATCTCCTTGCAGTCCAAGGGACTTTCAAGAGTCTTCTCCAACACCACAGTTCAAAAGCATCAATTCTTCAGTGCTCAGCTTTCTTTATAGTCCAACTTTTACATCCATACATGACCACTGGAAAAACCATAGGCTTGACCAGACGGACCTTTGTTGGCAAAGCAATATCTCTGCTTTTTAATATGCTATCTAGACTGGTCATAACTTTCCTTCCAAGGAGTAAGCATCTTTTAATTTCATGGCTGCAGTCACCATCTGCAGTGATTTTGGAGCCCCGAGAAATAAAGTCAGCCACTGTTTCCACTGTTTCCCTATCTATCTGCCATGAAGGAGTACCTAATTGTCACTGATATCCTGAGTCCTGAAGTGTCATCATGACCATTCTCTTAATGTAGTGATACATAAAAATCAAACAATAAATGAAATCTTAACTAGGGTCTGGTTTACACTGTATAAGCATATAATATCTGAATTCATCTAATGACATTTTCCTTAGGACTTTCCTGGTGCTCAGCGGTAAGGAATCTGCTTGCCAATGAAGGAGACACAGGTTCCATCCTGGTTTCAAGAAGATCCACTGGAGAAGGAAATGGCAACCTACTCCAGTGTTCTTGCCTGGGAAAAGTTAGGCACAGAGGAGTCCTGCAGGCTACAGTCCATGGGGTTGCAAAAGGGGTGGACATAACTCAGAGACCGGGCTTCCCTGGTGGCTCAGCTGGTAAAGAATCTGCCTGCAATGCAGGAGACCTGGGTTCAATCCCTGGGATGGTAAGATCCCCTGGAGAAGGGAAAGGCTACCCACTCCAGTATTCTGGCCTGGAGAATTCCATAGACTGTATAGTCCATGGGGTCGCAAAGAGTCAGACACGACTGGGCTACTTTCACTTTCATTTAGCAACTACAACAGCAACAAATATGCAATAAGAATTGTCATAGTTGGTAGTTTGCACAACACTTATGTTCTTGATCTGTAGGTTAGAAGCTATTAAGTGGTGGCATGTAAACTAAAAGTCTCTTAAACTGGCTGTCTCCAGCCAAGATAGTAAGTACAAAATAATATCTCATTCAGAGCTGTGAGGAAATACCACGTTATAGACCTACAGGATGTAGAGGAGGTAATCAGTGTCCTATATGTCTTCCTGCACTTCAGTAGTTAAACTCCTATTAAAACCAAATGGATCATGAAAGATAACTGTACACTACTGCAAAATCAGTCAAGCAATCAAATATAGTATTTTTGCCAAAGCAGATTAATATAGCCTGGGGGCATGGCATTTGGCCATTGATTTAGTGAATATGTTATTTTCTATTTCAATCAAAAATGAAGGTCAGAAACTGTATGCACTCATGTCATGAACAGCTATACTGATTTAGTTTTATAGTCATGTCAATTATTCTGCTTTCCATCACAATATAGTCAGAGGATATCTGGATATCTTGGACATACTGCAGAGCATCACAGTGATTTATCACATTGATAGTAATATTTTGGTTGAGTTTTATGAGCATGACATGACTAGCATGCTGGAAGATTTGGTAAGGCATCTATACTCTAGAGGGTGGAACATAGACTCTGTGAAGATTCAGAAACCTGACATATTCTAAAGCTACTTAGGAAATATAGTTAATCAGGAGTGTTCTGGGAATTCTTTCCAAAGTAAACATGAAGTTGTTATAACTTTTTCACTTATTAAACCCCACAACTCTCAACGCATTAATAGTTTATACCAGTACCCTACTCTCAACTCACACCTATGGCTGATGAGAAATTCTGTATGACCTCCTAAATAAGGATAAAAATGTCTGAACTTAGATTATACAAGGGTCATTTTATTGTATGGGTGCACATAAAAAGTGGACAGCAGTTTTATTATAGTCGACTCAGGGGTGAACTTGAAAGATAATATCTAAGGAGGTCCTTTGGACAGTGCATCTACTTTTCCACTTCAGCAAAAAACAATGAATCAAAATTAGAACATAAATAGTTTTGAGAATAGAGACAAATCTTCTGGACAAATGGTCAAGAAATTGGAGGAAAACAGATAGGAAAATAGGAGGAAAGTATTATGAGGCAAGGGCTTGTCTCGTGGCTCAGCAGGTAAAGAATCCGCCTGCAATGCAGGCGACCTGGGTTCTATCCCTGAGTTGGGAAGAGCCCCCGAAGAAGGGAAAAGCTACCCACTCCAGTATTCTGGCCTGGGGAATCCCATGGACTCCATGGATGGCAAAGAGTCAGGCATGATTGAGCAACTTTCACTTTCTTTTTTCATTATGAGGTAAATGCATGTGGATGGACATATTGAAGTAATCATGACATTTTTGTCTCATATTATTGTCCACTAGAGAGTTTTCACCATTGAAGAAGCAATGAACTATTAAGTAAATAAAATTACCTGGCTAGTTGGTGTCATCCAACTAGCTGACACCTTGTCTTTTAATGGACCAGCCAGTGTTCGCATGAAAAGATATGACTGAAGAAGCTGTGCCTGCAGAGACAGAAGCCTAACAGAATGAACTCCCACTGCCAAAAATGATCTAAATTTCCAACAACAGACATCAGCAACAAAACCCCAAATTCCATCATGCTGGAGGAAACCTACAATACTTGGTGGCAAATTTATTATATTGTGTTCCTTCCATTCTGATCGGATCAGGAGTTTGTTCTCACATGCATAGACATATATTCTGAGTATGGGTTTGCCTTTCTTGTTAGCAGGGCATTGACTAGTACCTACTTCAGTGAGCTTATGGAACATTTGATCTACGGACAAAGAATCCCTTAGAATATTGTAACAGACCACTGAGCACATTTGAACTAAAAATGCTATACAAGATCTAATATTTCCGTCACTTATTGCACCACCCAGAAGCCCACTGGCATGCAGAAGATACACTGGGCATAGCAGCTCTAAGGAAATATTTTGTAAGAATAGCATGCCTCATCCAGGATCATTAACATGTATTGAAAAAAATGTTTATTTTGCATTGTTTCTCCAGAGGACAAATACATTGGAATGGGAAGCAAGGCATGGAAACAAGAGTATCCTCAGTTATTATCAACACTTCTAATGATATACCAGGAACTTTTGAAATATCTCTGCATCTGGGCACTGCAGGATTATAAGTACTAGGCCCAAAGTAACAGAGGAAAGAATTCTACAGGACTATTACATACACCTATTGCCCAGACACTTTGGGGTTATTTTTATCCAAGAAATAGCAACAAGAAGGAAAGTCAATGTTTTTTGCAACTGTAATTGATACTGTTAATAAGAGAGTATATGCTACCCAGTAAATGCAGGGAAGATACAGATAATCAATTTAAGGGATTTTTGGTGTTTCTTGCCCAACTGTGAATATAATTAGAAAAGTACAGTAACTCCAAATTAAGAAGGGCATAGTGACTAGGACTTATCTTGTGGATGAAACTGTGGATCACACAAATGGCCACACATACATCAAGTCCAAAAAGAAGTATGAATTGAGGGCAAGGATAATCTAGAATGAACGGCGGAGAGTGATGACAATGAATTACAACTGAAGTACTAACAGTGACTGCCTTTACAAAGTCTGAGGTCTATTACAGTCACATCCTTCTGTTAGTCTCCTTTCAGAAAGAACTGTTCAATGGAATTTTGAGGGAGCTACTCCACAAACATATACGGAGACTGGATCCAAGTAGCACAGTTGGTGGAAAGAAGTAGACAGGATCACCTTGCCAACCAGATCGAATTTCCAGACTCAGCTTGCTGCCTCCCACTGAGGAATGTGGTCAGCAGACTGCCTCCAGCTATCAACTACTTCAGAGTCAGACTTGGCTGCAGACATGCCTTACCTGATGTCACACTTTCTCAGGGATGCCTGAATCCTATGACTAAGCAACTCAATCAGTAAAGTCGCTCAGTCTTGTCTCTTTGTGACCCCCTGGACAGCAGGATGCCAGATTTCCCTGTCCATCACCAGCTCCCAGAGCATGTTTAAACTAAACTCCATTGAGTCGATGATGCCATCCAACCGTCTCATCCTCTGTCATCCCCTTCTCCTCCTGCCTTCAATCTTTCCCAGCATCAGAGTCTTTTCTAATGAGTCACTTCTTTGCATTATGTGGCCAAAGTATTGGAGCTTCAGCTTCAGCATCAGTCCTTCCAATAAATATTCAGGACTGATTTCTTTTAGGATGGACTGGTTGGCTCTCCTTGCAGTCCAAGGGACTTTCAAGAGTCTTCTCCAACACCACAGTTCAAAAGCATCAATTCTTCAGTGCTCAGCTTTCTTTAAAGTTCAGCTCTCAAATCCATACATGACTACTAGAAAAACTAAATCTTTGACTAGATGGACCTTTGTTGGCAAGATAATGGATCTGCTTTTTTATATGCTATCTAAGTTGGTCATAGCTTTTCTTCCAAGAAGCAAACATCTTTTAATTCCATACTTCAGTCACCATATGCAGTGATTTTGGAGCCCCCCCAAAATAAAGTCTGTCACTGTTCCCACACTTTCCCCATCTATCTGCCATGAAGTGATGGGACTGGATGCCATGACCTTAGTTTTCTGAATGTTGAATTTTAAGCCAACTTTTTCACTCTCATCATGAAGCTCTTTTAGATCTTCTTTGCTTTCTGCCAGAAGGGTGGTGTCATCTTTACAACTGAGATTATTGACATTTCTCCTTGCAATATTGATTACAGCTTGTGCTTCATCCACCCTGGCATTTCTCATGATGTACTGTGCATGTAAGTTAAATTAGCTGGGTGGCAGTACTCAGCCTTGACGTACTCCTTTGCAAATTTAGAACCAGTCTGTTGTTCCATGTCCAGTTCTAACTGTTGCTTCTTGACCTGCATACAGATTTCTCAGGAGGCAGGTCAGATGGTCTGTATTCTATCTCTTTAAGAATATTCCACAGTTTGTTGTGATCCACACAATAGAAGCTTTTGGTATGGTCAATAAAGAAGAAGTAGATGCTTTTCAGGAATTATCTTGCTTTTTCTATGATCCAATTTATGATGGTAATTTGATCTCTGGTTCTTCTGCTTTTTCTAAATCCAGCTTGAACATCTGGAATTTCTCAACATACTGTTGAAGCCTAACTTGGAAAAGTTTGCATTGTTTTTCTTTGGGATTGGAAGGAAACTGAGCATTTCCAGCCCTGTGGCCACCTCTGAGTTTTCTAAATTTGCTGGTAAATTGAGAGCAGTACTTTCACAGCAGCATCGTTTTGTATTTGAAATAGCTCAACTGGAATTCCATCACCTCCAGTAGCTTTGTTTGTAGCGATGCTTCCTAAGACCACTTGACTTCCCATTCCAGAATGTCTGGCTCTCAGTGAGTGATCACACCATCGTGGTTATCTGGGTGATTCAGATCTTTTTTGTATAGTTCTGTATATTCTTGCCGCCTATTCTTAATATCTTCTGCTTCTGTTAGGTCTATACCATTTCTGTTCTTTATTTTGCCCATCTTTGCAAGAAATATTCCCTTGGTATCTCTAATTTTCTTGAAGAGATCTCTAATCTTTCCCATTTATTGTTTTCCTCTATTTCTTTACATTGATCACTGACTGAGGAAGGCTATTTTATCTCTCTGTGCTATTCTTTGGAACTCTGCATTCAGATGGGTATACCTTTTCCTTTCTCCTTTGTCTTTCACTTCTCTTTTTTCTCAGCTATTTGTAAGGCTTTGACAGGGAAACATTTTGCTTTTTTGAGTTTCTTTTTCTTGGGGATGGTTTGGATTACCACCTCATGTACAAAGTCATGAATCTCCATCCATATTTCTTCAGGTACTCTGTCTATCTGATCTAATCCCTTGAATCTATTATTTGTCACTTCCACTCTATAGTCAGAAGGGATTTGATTTAAGGTTATAACTGAATGGTCTAGTGGTTCTCCCCACTTTCTTCAACTTAAGTCTGATTTTTGTAATAAGGTGCTCATGATCTGAGCCACAGTCAGCCCCCAGTCTTAGTTTTGCTGAGTGTATTGAGCTTCTCTGGACTTCCTTGGTGGCTCAGAGAGTAAAGCATCTGCCCTTAATGCAGAAGACCTGGGTTCAATCCCTCAGTTGGGAAGATCTCCTGGAAAAGGAAATGGCAACTCACTTCAGTATTCTTGCCTGGAAAATCCCATGGATGGAGGAGACTGGTAGGCTATAGTTCACAGGGTCACAAAGAGTCAGACACAACCGAGTGACTTTACTTATTGAGCTTCTCCATCTTTGGCCTCAAAGAATATAATCAATCTGATTTTGGTGTTGACCATCTGGTGATAGTTCAGTGATCCACAACGGATTTCCCAGTCTGGGGACCCAGCAAATTGTCTGAGAACCCCCAGGAAATTTCACTGTGGAGGCCAGTGAGATTTGATTGCAGAAATTCCCCGAGACTGGGGGAAACAGACTCCTGGGGGCACAAACAAGACCTTGTGCACAACAGGACCTGGGAGAAAGGAGCAGTGACCCCACAGTAGACTGAGCCAAACTTGCCTGTGTGTGCTTAGGAGTCTCCTGCAGAGGTGTGGGTAGACAGTGGCCTGCTATGGAGTCTGGGTCATTGAATACAATAGTGCTGGGAGCCCCGGGGTGTGTTAGCATAAGTCCTTTTGAAGGAGGTTGCCAATACCCATACCATAGTTTGGCCTTAGTCCAAACTACAGGGAAGGATCGCGGCCCCGCCCATCAACAGAAAATTTGATTAGAGATTTACGGAGCATGGCCCCACCCATCAGAATGAGACCCAGATTCCCCCACAACAGGTCCCTCCTGTCAGGAAGCTTCCACAAGCCTGTTATCTTTATCCATGAGATTGCAGACAGAATGACAAAGCAAGGCAGCCATATAAAGGCCTGGCCAATTTTGTCCATCAGGTAAAACTCTGATGGATGTCACACTCTCAAGCGTCCCTTCCACAGACTGGCTGAGGCTTTGTCCACCCTGGGCCACAGTTTACCTTGTTCCTCATCCCCATTATTCTTCCCTTTTCTTTTCACAGATGTTAATACCTAATAAATGTTAATACCTAATAAAAACTTCAATCTTCATATCAGAGTTGGCTTATAGAGAACCCACTGGATATTTCCTTTACATACATTTGTGCACAGAAATGGAAAACTTCAAATGTGGTTCCTCTATTTTACTTCTAGTACTGTAATCAGCTTCTGGGTGGAAGCAGTAGCTGCCATTTGAATGAATCACCAACTTTGCTGTAAAATATTATCTTAAATGGCCCTTTTAAAGTGACTCTGGTTATTACTCATTTGTTCTAATTAAATGATGTGAAGACAATCCTGAATCTCTTATAATAGAGCATGATTATAATTAGATTTGCATTCCTCTTTGTGCCTCTATATAGATCTTTTAAACTCCTCTCTCCCATCTTACTTCTCTCTCATACTAAAGTTGTTATGTTTCTGTGTCTTTGGCATATGTTTAATGATTATAGCTTCAACATTTTTTAGCTGAATATTGAAGCTTCATCAGGCAATGGCTACCAGTAACATATGTTTTATATTTATAAAGAATGCTGTTCACTGACTTTACATTCCAATATGATATAATTTTGTAAATTAATTCAGATGTAAATAGTGTACTTTAAAGTGGAATATATCATTTTAAAAGGAGAGTTATTTATATCTGGGGTTTTGGTTAACTAAGCAATTTGTTTATATCAGTATTTTAATATCTATAATAGTTGCTTGGTTTTTGCTTGGTTTCCATTAAATCACTGTCTTTTCCATCAATTCAACATTTCTAATAGGTTCTATTAATACATAGATTCATAGTAATTAAGATTTATTACATTGTTTACATCATACTGTAAAGGAATTAAGTGATGTGTTCCTTCATTCCCAGTACTATGCATTTTTCGATATATCAAACTTTCCTAAACTGTCTTCTTTTATTTTAATTATAGTGTATATATATGTGAAACTATGCTCTTTTCTCTGTTTCTGATATAAAGCAAACTGTTTACCAAAAAATGGTAATAAAACAAAATTAGCAAAAGTTGATTTATCATTAATAGGGCAATGATATATGACCAGTTACCTAAGCAACCATAATTATCTCTGATAAGTAATTTTAAAACAAACCTTTAATCTGAGTTATAGCAGATCTGCCAAAATAAATACATACCATAAAGAAGTGTGGTTACACATGTGGCTAAAATTAATGTATGGGTATTATATCAGTTATACATACACAAGGGATTCCCTGGTGTCTCAATCAGTAAAGAATCCACCTGCAATGCAGGAGACCCAAGCTTCATCCTTGGTCGTGAATATCCTCTGAAAGAGGAAATGACAATCCACTCCTGTATTCTTTCCTGGGAAATCCCACGGACAGAGAAGCCTGGCAGGCTACAATCCATGGAGGTCGCAAAGAGTCAGACATGACTTAGCGACTACAACACCACCACCACCATCTCACACACAAACACACTAATATGTATATACTCTGCTCATCTGCAGAAGGTTCTCTGTATGGCTTCTTTTTTTTTTTTTTTAATATGTTTTTTTTTTTTTTAATTTTTATTAGTTGGAGGCTAATTACTTTACATCATTACAGTAGTTTTTGTTATACATTGATATGAATTAGCCCTGGATTTACATGGATTCCCCATCCCAGTCCCCCCTCCCACCTCCCTCTCCACCCGATCCCTCTGGGTCTTCCCAGTGCACCAGGCCCGAGCACTTGTCTCATGTACCCAACCTGGGCTGGTGATCTGTTTCACCCTAGATAATATACATGTTTCAATGCTGTTCTCCTGAAACATCCCACCCTCGCCTTCTCCCAGAGTCCACAAGTCTGTTCCATATGGCTTCTTTACTATCCCCTCTAGGACCTTATAGAAATTAATTGTACACAGTATCCAGAATATTCTTAGAAGAATACAAATCAGATAGACTATGTAGTTCCAGCTCTCAATGATTGACCCTCACACTTAGAATAAAATAAAATCTCCTAAACCAGTATATTAATTTGCTGGGCTTCCCAGGTGGTGCTAGTGGTAAAGAACCCCTTTGCCAGTGCAGGAGACAGAAGAGATGTGGGTTTGATCCCTGGGTCATGAAGATCCCCTGGAGGATGGCATGGCAACCCAGTCCAGTATTCTTCCTCGAAGAATCTCATGGACTGAGGAGCTGACAGACTACAGTCCATAGGGTCACAGAGAGTCAGACAGAACTGAAACAAGTCAGCATGCTATACGACAGAGTACCCGAAACAACAGACGTTTTCTCGCAGCTCTGGAAGCTAGAAATCTGAGATCAAGGAGTTCACAGGATTTCTTTTTTTTCTTGCCGAGGCTTCTTTCCTTGGCTTGCAGTTGGTCTTCATGTTCACATGGTGTTCCCCCTCTGTGTATCTGTGTCTTAATTCCTTCTCTTAAAGTTGCCAGTCATACTGGAGCAGAGTCAGTCACATTCTGAGATGTTAAGACTTCAACATATGAATTTGAGGGAACATATGTCAGCCAATAAAAGCAGAGGCACAAAAGTTTACTTCACCTAACCAGGTACTTCCTGAACACTTTCGTATCTTTCAAAAGAAAATTCTTTCAATTTAATCCATGAACCTATGGACATCTTATCTTTGACAAAAGAGGCAAGAATATACAATGGAAAAAAGACAACCTCTTTAACAAGTGGTGCTGGGAAAACTGGTCAACCACTTGTAAAAGAATGAAACTGGAACACTTTCTAACACCATACACAAAAATAAACTCAAAATGGATTAAAGATCTAAATGTTAGACCAGAAACTAAAACTCCTAGAGGAGAACATAGGCAAAACACTCTCTGACATAAATCACAGCAGGATCCTCTATGACCCACATCCCAGAATATTGGAAATAAAAGCAAAAATAAACAAATGGGACCTAATGAAACTTAAAAGCTTTTGCACAACAAAGGAAACTATAAACAAGGTGAAAAGACAGCCCTCAGATTGGGAGAAAATAATAGCAAATGAAGAAACAGACAAAGGATTAATCTCAAAAATATACAAGCAACTCCGGCAGCTCAATTCCAGAAAAATAAATGACTCAATCAAAAAATGGGCCAAAGAACTAAACAGACATTTCTCCAAAGAACACATACAGATGGCTAACAAACACATGAAAAGATGCTCAACATCACTCATTATCAGAGAAATGCAAATCAAAACCACAATGAGGTACCATTACAAACCAGTCAGAATGGCTGCTATCCAAAAGTCTACAAGCAATAAATGCTGGAGAAGGTGTGGAGAAAAGGGAACCCTCTTACACTGTTGGTGGGAATGCAAACTAGTACAGCCGCTATGGAAAACAGTGTGGAGATTTCTTAAAAAACTGGAAATAGAACTGCCATATGACCCAGCAATCCCACTGCTGGGCATACACACTGAGGAAACCAGATTTGAAAGAGACACATGCACCCCAATGTTCATCGCAGCACTGTTTATAATAGCCAGGACATGGAAGCAACCTAGATGCCCATCAGCAGACGAATGGATAAGGAAGCTGCAGTACATACACACCATGGAATATTACTCAGCCATTAAAAAGAATTCATTTGCATCAGTTCTAATGAGATGGATGAAACTGAGCCCATTATACAGAGTGAAGTAAGCCAGAAAGATAAAGACCAATACAGTATACTAATGCATATATATGGAATTTAGAAAGATGGTAATGATAACCCTATATGCAAAACAGAAAAAGAGGCACAGATGTACAGAACAGAATTTTGGACCCTGTGGTAGAAGGCGAGGGTGGGATGTTTCAAGAGGACAGCAACGAAGCATGTATATTATCTAGGGTGAAACAGATCACCAGCGCAGGTTGGATGCATGAGATAAGTGCTCAGGCCTGGTGCACTGGGAAGACGCAGAGGAACTGGGTGGAGAGGGAGGTGGGAGGGGGGATTGGGATGGGGAACACATGTAAATCCATGGCTGATTCATGTCAATGTATGACAAAACCCACTATAATATTGTAAAGTAATTAGCCTCCAACTAATAAAAATAAATGAAAAAAAAAAAAAGAAAATTCTTTACTTGAACAATTTATTGAGTGAGAAACAATGAACTGGGATACTTCAAAAACAAAACTGATATGAAATTCAGAAGCACCATGTTACAGGGTAACTTAAAAGTTGAAAATGGGGATATTCTTTAACCTTTACAGTTACTGATTATTACAGTGGGATTTTCAGATGGTATGGAAATTGCTAAAAGTGATTGCTTTATACTATTTTAAGAAAGAGACTTTAATATCCTTTATGATTATCATAGGCATTTATAAAAAAATAACCCAAGTTAAGTTTTCTACCTTGACCCATTTCCTCTGCTTTAAAAGCTCTTCACAGTACAATATTGTAAAGTAATTAGCCTCCAATTAAAATAAATAAATTTATGTTAAAGAAAAAAAACTCTTCACAGTGATTTTGATCTTGTAATACTTTCTCCTTTCTTAAAACTTCAATTTAAGTGTCACCTCCTAAGACAGATTTTCCATTAGAATAACAAAATTAGAAAACATTGTCTAACACAATGCTACTTTAATTTTCCTCATAACACTTTTTGTTATATGATGCTCTCTTTTTTAGTTATATGTTAAATTCAGTTCTCTCAATTGAATATACAAAGAGAGGCAGAAAGAGAGAGAGAGAGAAAGAGGGGGTGAGGCTCTTTTCTCACTGTGTTAAAATCACAGTGATATAAAAATCCCAGGCACATAGAAGATAGATAGTAAATACCTAATTACCTTATGACTTGAATGACTACATGGATGGATCTAAGTAATCAAAGTGTTGAAAATTACTTGTTTCTTATTTTTTTAAATATAATTAGTCATCATTTAAGATTGAATAGACATAACACAAATAATGTTTCATAAGTAGTTAAAATTTTACATAGTTGATAAAAAGTTTTTAAACCATTCACTGGTTAGAATTACAACAATGTCTTCACGAATTAAGTTGATCAGGTGTTACTTCCTTCAGTCAATCATTAGAGTCATAGATTTTTAAATTAAATGTCTATGGTCATATATCAAGTTAGAAAAATCAGGGCTAAAACCTCCATAGTTCCCTTCAAAGCTAAGGGCTTATTGCCCTGTGGATATCCTTCTTTATACCTGTGAATGTGTAGTTACCCTCTCAATAATATTGAGGCATTTTGACAATGGATTTTGAAGAAAATGCTTCTGCTTTTATTGCTTATTTCAGAAGAATAGTACTAATAGTATAGGATATAGACAAAGTAGGAAGAACTAGCTGTGAAATGACAGAAGCTGGTGTGAAGTTCTTGGGAGGAAAAGAATGCTAACTTTCCTCAATACTTACTCATTTGTTTAGTGTTGTAGGATTTTTATCTTATGCTGTATGATTACAATTGAGACACATTTCCAAACCCTCAAATTGCTCACACGGGAAGAACTACAGTGAGTTAAGATGTAGACTGTCTTTAAAAGAGGAAACTAGAAACACAGCTACAGGAGCTGATAAGAAGTAATTCTTCTTACAATGAAGCAAATGTCAGGCAGGCTTTTTTAGCAGCTCTTTTGATTTTTGATGCCTTCAATGTGTGTTCTGTGGTTCCAGCTTAGATAGTGTATAACTTGTTATGGATAAGGTTTGTAAGACATGAGACAACATATTGTTAGGATATTAATCTTGAATATTTAAAGAATTTGGTGAACTCCAGGTATTAAGAAGATATAAATAAAATATTGGAATTATCTTTTATATAGATACTGATAACTACACATTTCTGCCACTTTGTTTTTGTCTTTAAGAAAAAAAATCTATATTTTATAAAGCTAGATTAATTTGAATGTTATCTTTAATTAATCCTTCTCCCTACTTAGTAACTTCTCCCTAAGTAGGAACATCAGTTCAGTTCAGTTCAGTTCAGTCACTCAGTCGTGTCCGACTCTTTGCAACCCCATGAACCGCAGCACGCCAGGCCTCCCTGTCCATCACCAACTCCCGGAGTCTACTCAAACTCATGTCCATCGAGTCAGTGATGCCATCCAGCCATCTCATCCTCTGTCATCCCCTTCTCCTCCTGCCCCCAGTTTCTCCCAGCATCAGGGTCTTTTCCAATGAGTCAACTCTTCGCATGAGGTGGCCAAAGTATTGGAGTTTCAGCTTCAGCGTCAGTCCTTCCAATGAACACCCAGGACTGATCTCCTTTAGGATGGACTGGTTGGATCTCCTAGCAGTCCAAGGGACTCTCAAGAGTCTTCTCCAACACCACAGTTCAAAAGCATCAATTCTTCGGTGCTCAGCTTTCTTCACAGTCCAACTCTCACATCTATACATGACCACTGGAAAAACCATAGCCTTGACCAGACGGACCTTTGTTGGCAAAGTAATGTCTCTGCTTTGTAATATGCTATCTAGGTTGGTCATAACTTTCCTTCAGAGGAGTAAGCGTCTATTAATTTCATGGCTGCAGTCACCATCCACAGTGATTTTGGAGCCCCAAAATATAAAGTCAGCAACTGTTTCCACTGTTTCCCCATCTATCTCCCATGAATAGGCAAACTAATTCTTGGTTCTGTTGCCGAAGATGCATTCATTTAAACTGTAATTCCAAAATGTGTGTCTATGGTTTCCACAGTTTGTTAAAACCTGGTAATCTATATTACTTAAACTAGTACTTGAATGTGATTTTATTAAATCAAAAAGCTATTAATTTTTGTAAATTTATTTCTGGTAAATATACATTTTAAATTGGAAAGAAATTGAATCCTAGGCTTTTAAACTTATTTTAAATTCATGTTTATTATTCATGTATGAACTTGTGTGACATTTTTAAAATTTTCTTCAGTTTTACTTATTAATACTTCTCCAGTGATTTTTCTAGATTCTTAAACATAAAGTGGATTTCTGACTCAAAAATTTTTGTGTGTATTGATCATCCATTATTTTCACTATTTTTAGTAATAGTTTTCCTTAATAGTTTCTATAATAGTTGACACTTCTTCACAACAATTGTAACAACAACATCAAAATGTTGCCAATAACAATGCTACCTTCATTTGACATTAGATACAGCTGTAATAAAAAGATTATAGTATATATGAACAGCTGAATGGTGAACCAACCTAAAAAGTCAAATAAACTTCTGCAACATCCATTAAGGAGATCACCATCTCTAAAACATATCTAAGATTATGACTACTCAGATTTAAATAAGAGACTTAAAATATTACAGAGCAAACTGGAAGTGTTCTTTTAGTATAAAGAAAAATTTTAAATGCAAAGAAATCCTTAATGTTAATTATATTTTTCACTATAAATAACATGCTAGGGCTTCCCAGGTGGCACAATGATAAAGAATCTGCCTCCCAATACAGGAAATGCGAGATGTGGGCTCAATCCCTGAATTGAGATGATCCCCTGGAGTAGGAAATGGCAACCCACTCCAGTATTCTTGACTGGAAAATTCCATGGACAGATGAGCTTGGGAGATTACAGTCCGTGGGTTTCCAAAGAGTCAGACATGACTTAGCATGCATGCAAATGACATTCTAGAAAGTGATACCTGCTGATGCCAAAAGAGTATAAAAAGGAAATATAGATACATAAGCAAGATAGCTGGATGTCACCAGGACAGGAACTCATCATGTTATTTCATTAAATTATTTGGGGGCCATAGTCTGTGCTTCACCTTTACAGGTCTGTAAACTCAGAGAGATAAGCTTAGAGTATATGAATGCAACAACAATAATAATATAGTAATAAGAAGATCTTGCTCTTGTTAAAACTTGCTCACAAAATGGTAACTGTAAAGATTTTTATCAAGATGTAAAAAGGATTGTGTTTGTCCTCACATGTGAAAAAAAAATAAGACTGTTTCAAGGATGGATAAGCATTCTTGTTTGTTCTTTATGTTGTTGTTCAGTTGCTCAGCTGTGTCCAACTCTTTGTGACACCATGGACTGCAGCACACCAGCTTCCCTGTCCTTCACTGTCTCCTAGAGTTTGCTTAAACCCATTGAATCGGTGATGCCATCCAACCATCTCATCCTCTGTTGTCCCCTTCTCCTCCTGCCTTCAATCTTCCCAGCACCAGGGTCTTTTCCAATGAGCTGGCTCTTCACATCAAGAGGTCAAATTTCTAATTAACATAATATTGAAAATCCTAGTTAGAGTAATCAGAAAAGAGGTAAAATTGTTTTTGCTTGCAGATGACATGATTTTTATATATAGAAAGTCCCAAAGACTCCACCAAAAGCTGTTGGAACTGATAAATTAATTTAGCAAAGTTTCAGTAAATAAAATCAACATACAAAAATAAATAGAATTTCCATACACTAACAATAAACTATCAGAAATAAATTAAGTGAATAATCACATTTGTAATAGTATAAAAGACATGGAAATAATTTTAAACAAAGAAGTAAAAGATATATACACTGAAAATAATAAAACAGTGATATCAGAAATTGAGAAAGACAAATAACTGGAAAGATTTACCATGCTTATGGAATGTAAGAATTAACATTGTTAAGATGGTCATATTGCCCAAAGTGACCTACAGATTCAGTGCTATCTTTATTAAAATACCAGTGGTAGTTTTCATAGAAATAGAAAAACATCTCCAAAATTCATGTGGAACCACAAAAGTCCTCAAACAGCAAAAGCAATCTGGAGCAAAAAGAACAAAGAGGAAGTAACACTCTACCTGATTTCAGAACACACTATACAGCTATAGCTATCAAAACGGCATGTTACTGGTATAAAAACATATAGACCAATGGAATGGAATAGAGCCTAAAAATACATCTATGCATTTATAATCAATAGATTTTAGACAAAGACAATAAATGATGTTGGGGAAAGTAAATATTCACATGCAGAAGAATAAAATTGGACTTTCCTCTGACACCATTTATAAAAATCAACTCAAAATTGATTGAAGACTTGAACACAAGACCTGAAACAGTAGTAAGAAACAACATTAAAAAAAAAGCTTTTTAACAATGATCTGAGCAAATTTTTTTTTTAATATACAATACTAGAAGCATAGGCTACAGAAGCAAAAGTAAACAGATATGATCACATCAAACTAAAAAACTTCTGGACAGAAAAGGTGAAAAAAAAAATCAACAAAATGTGAAGGCAACCTATGCATTTGGAGAAAATATATGAAAGCCACACATCTGATAAGTTGTTATATAATATCCACACCCAAACAGGTCAATAGCAAGAAAACAACCTGATACAAGGCAAAGTTCCTGGATAGCCATTTCTCCAAAAACAAAACAAAACAAAACACACACACACACACACACAAATGTCCAATGGCATATGAAAAAAGGATCATTATAATCATCAGGGAAATGCAAATCAAAACCACAATAAGATGTTTCCTCATACTTGTTAGAATTGGTTATTATCAAAAGACAAAATTTGTAAATGTTGTTAGGGATATAGAGGAAAAAGGATCTCTGTACATTGTTGGTGGAAATGTAAATTGGTGCAGCCACTGTGGAATATAGTATGGAGGTTTCTTAATAAAGTAAAACTAGAACTACCATATAATCTCTCAGTCCCAGTTCTGGGTATCCAAAGGAAGTGGAATAATTTCTGTGTTCACTGAAGCATGACTCACAATAGTGAGGGAATGGAATCAGCCTACTTGTAAAATAAATGGGTGAATGAATAAAGAAAATGTCACACACACAAACACACATGCACACACACACACGTGCATAGCAACATTTAAAATAATGAAATCTTGCTATTTGCAATGACACAGATATATCTAAAGGATGCTTTGCTAAGTTAAATAAGCCAGTCACAAGACTGCATGATTTCACTTATATATGAAATCTAAAGAAGTTGAACTCATAGAAGCAGAGAGTAGAATGGTGATTACTTGGGCCTGAGTAGTGGAGGCAACAGAGAACACGGTCAAAAATACAAAGTTTCAGTTATGTAGAATGATAGTTCTGGAGAGCTAATTGTATAGCATTCTGACCATAGTTAATATGTCTTTGTATGCTTGAAAGCTGCAAAGAGAGATGATTTTAAATGTTCTCACTGTACACAAAAATAATAATTATATCCTAATTACCTTGATTGTAGGAATCATTTATACTTTTATAAAATTTTTATTTGTTAATTAGCTTCAGTAAGCTTGAAAAAATGTTTACCTTGAAATTGTTATTTTGCCACCTGTATTTGATTTAGGTAATCTAGAAGATGAAATTTGGACCTTTTGAGCTGTTGAGATTTAGATGAGCTTTGGGACTTTGAGTTGATATTGTAATGGATTGAGACTTTTGGAAACATTGAGATAAGATACATGTATTTTGCATGTGGGATGGATGTAACTTCTTGGGAGTTAATAGGTTGTGGTAGGCAGAAATGGCCTCCAGAATATGTTCATGTCTTACTCCCCAAAATCTGTGAATCTATTACCTTATATGGAAAAAGAGACTCTGGAATTGTGATTAAGACTTATTACAGGAAGATCATACTGAATTATTTGGATGAGCCCAATATAATCAAGAGTCCTGATTAAGAGGGAGGCAGGAGTACCAGAGTCAAAGAAGGAAACAATACAGACAGAAATCAGAGAGGAGAGGGATTTGGAGATATTATACTTCTTGATTTAAGGATGGGAGATGGGTCCACAAGCCAAGGATTGTAGGTAGTCTTTGAAGGATGGAAAAATCAAGGAACTCATTTCTTCCCCTAGAACTTCCAGAGGCATTGTAGCTGTTTAACAACTTTGGATTTATCCAGTAAAGACTATTTTAGACTTCTGAACCTCAGAACTCCAGAACTGTAAAAGAACAATTTTTGTTTACTTTAAGCCCCTAAGTTTCCCAAAGTGTGTATAGGGAAAATTTGCTCTGCAATACTTAGAAGTGTTCAAAGAATGTTTTCTATTTATTCCTTCCTCTTCTTGATCAATTAGAATTAGGTTTGGAAAAAGGCTAAGCAGGTGATTTAATACAGGACTTGTCCTTACTTTTAATAGATACTGTTTCAGGAATCTCTCAGTAAGAGATTTGAAACACATTTTGTTTTTTATATCTCTGTAAAATACTTATTTTTTTTCTTCTTCATGTCTTTATCAACTGTCTAATAAATACACATTGTAATATGTTTTTAAATTTCACTGTTGATATGGCTATTTTTCTAGAGCACTCCATGACTGAGATCTAAATATTATTAGATAAAATGGATTCTGACATTTGTTATCTATATTTGGCTAATTATTTTGAATAGTAGATATGGTAATAGCTTATAGTATCTAATATTAAAAATTTAGAAAATTGAAAAAATAAAAATTTAGAAAATTAAAAAAAAAATCATTCCATTGTTCAACTGAAGTTGTTAAGAATAAGCAAAAAGAGGATTTCCTTTTTATGATAACTTCCCTATATATAATCAGTTAACTTTAGGACAATTGCTCATGCATTATTTAAAATAAATTGATCACTGTACTGTTATTCTGAACTTGATTTTTTTAATCATATGTATGCTGTCATAAAATAATATGTTATTTTTTTCAATCTTTAGATTAAAATAAAAGGTGACTAATATCTGTGCTGTACTTAGTCACTCAGTTGTGTCCAACTCTTTGCAATTCCATGGACTGTAGCCCACTAGGCCCCTCTGTCCATGGGAATTCTCAAGGGTAGAATACTGGGGTGGGTTGCCATGCCCTCCTCCAGGGGATCTTCCCAACCTTGGGGTCAAACCCAGGTCTCCCACATTGCAGGAGGATTCTCTACCATCCGAGCTGCTAGGGAAACCCATGATTGAACCCTAGACATGCTAAATTAGTGTAATTTAATTTAAAATGGTATGGACTTGACACAGCAGAAGATATTAAGAAGAGGTGGCAAGAATACACAGAAGAACTGTACAAAAAAGATCTTTAAGACCCAGTTAATTATGATGGTGTGATCACTCACCTAGAGCCAGACATCCTGGAATGTGAAGTCAAGTGGGCCTTAGGAAGCATCACTGAACAAAGCTAGTGGAGGTGATGGAATTACAGTTGGGCTATTTCAAATCCTAAAAGATGATGCTGTGAAAGTGCTGCACTCAATATGTCAGCAAATTTGGAAAACTCAGCAGTGGCCACAGGACTGGAAAAGATCAGTTTTCATTTCAATCCCAAAAAAAGGCAATGCCAAAGAATGCTTGAACTACCGCACAGTTGCACTCATCTCACACGCTAGTAAAGTAATGCTCAAAATTCTCCAAGACAGATTTCAGCAACACATGAACCATGAACTTCCAGATGTTCAAGCTGGTTTTAGAAAAGGTAGAGGAACCAGAGATCAAAGAGCCAACATTTGCTGGATCATCAAAAAAACAAGAGAGTTCCAAAAAAAATCTATTTCTGCTTTATTGACTATGCCAAAGCCTTTGACTGTGTGGATCACAACAGACTGTGGAAAATTCTAAAAGAGATGGGAATACCAGATCACCTGACCTGCCTCTTGAGAAATCTGTATGCAGGTCAAGAAGCAACCATTAGAACTGGACATGGAACAACAAGACTAGTTCCAAATAGGAAGAGGAGTATGACAAGGCTGTATATTGTCACCCTGCTTATATGCAGAGTACATCATGAGAAATGCTGGGCTGGATGAAGCACAAGCTAGAATCAAGATTGCCGGAAGAAATATCAATAACCTCAGATATGCAGATGACACCACTCTTATGGCAGAAAGTGAAGAAGAACCAAACAGCTTCTTGATCAAAGTGAAAGAGGAGAATGAAAATGTTGCTTAAAGCTCAACATTCAGAAAACTAAGATCATGGTATTGGGTCCCATCACTTCATGGCAAATAGATAGGGATACAGTGGAAACAGTGAGAGACTTTATTTTTTGGGGCTCCAAAATCACTGCAGATGGTGGTTGCAGCCATGAAATTAAAAGATGCTTACTGCTTGGAAGGAAAGTCATGACCAACCTAGACAGCAAATTAAAAAGCAGAGACATTACTTTGTCAACAAAGGTCCATCTAGCCAAGGCTATGGTTTTTCCAGTAGTCATGTATAGATGTGAGAGTTGGACTGTGAAAAAAGCTGAGTGCAGAATTGATGCTTTTGAAATGTGGTGTTGGAGAAGACTCTTGAGAGTCCCTTGGACTGCAAGGTGATCCAACCAGTCCATCCTAAAGGAGATCAGTCCTGGGTGTTCATTGGAAGAACTGATGTTGAAGCTGAAACTCCAATACTTTGGTCACGTGATGTGAAGAGCTGACTCATTTGAAAAGACCTTGATGCTGGGAAAGTCTGAAGGCAGGAGAGATGGGGATGACAGAGGATGAGATGGTTGGATGGCATCACCAACTCAATGGACATGAGTTTTGGTAAACTCCGGGAGTCGATGGATAGGGAGGCCTGACGTGCTGCAGCTTATGGGGTCGCAAAGAGTTGGACACGACTGAGTGACTGAACTGAACTAGACTGACTGAATTCAAAATTGAGTAAATAAATTTTATGTTTTCAACCTTATAAATATTTATACATAACAGAGCAACAATGATAGAACAAAAAGATTATTTTGAAAAAAATGCCTGTTTTAATTAATTGATATAATCAAGTAGATAGTCATCTAATTGTGCTATTTTGGTTTTCAAATCAATTAGATATTGAGTAGAATGAATTATTCATATGTTTTTCCACACTGTTCTAGAAGGCAAAGGTTTTCCATTCATTGCATTTTTCACCTTTTGCAAAGGAAAAAGAAAATCAATTTTGAAAACAATGTACCATTCAGTCTTCCTTACAATAAATATTAACACTAAAACTGATGGAAATGTGAAAAGAGTACTTGTTAATTGTTGTGCTGTTGAATTTTGCTGTAACTTTCAGGGTATCGGAATGATAGATTACTTTAATGTTCAATCTCAAATATAAAAGTCATTGTTCTGCTCATATAAAAATTAAGTTGGTCCATTTTCTAATGCCTGCTCTAAATATTATATGTAATATGTTTACACATTCATGTGTTTCCTGTGCTGCATACATGCAAGGTACTCTCTCTGGTGCTTTAAGGAAAATAATTTAATTGATAATTATATTACATATCTATAAAACAGGCTTTATTTTTCCCTATCCAAGCTGATGTTTCAAAAGTCTGACCTATCCCAAATAATAAAAAATTCTCTTAGAATCCTTTTTACACAACTTTTATTGGGTCGTTTACAATTCACAGTTACTCTTATCCTAAAATAACATTGTGTATAGCATTTCTAACTTGCATTGAAATTTAATTTTTAAATATTTATTTTGTCTAATCAAATAGATATTAAATTACTTTAGCTTAAAGGTTAACCATTCTGTGTTTTTGTTCCTGCAATGACTTTGGCTAAATAATGTTGTGTATATTTGGTGAAAATTCAGTACTCATTAATTTAACCTTCTAAGTCCTGTTGTCACCATTCATTTCTATTTTCACTTTATTTTCCTTTGTCATTTTGTTGAGTAGTGATATTTTCAACCCCCATTCTTTAGAACTTCATGTTAAGGTGAGTTTAACATTCTGAGCCACAAAATAAATATGATCCAGAATTATTAGTTTTATATGAGAGTTTGAGGAAAATCCCAAAGTATCAGTAAAATATATATATTTTTATATTTAAACAAATATTCAATTTGGGGTAGAATACAACTCAAGAAATGATGTACTTCTGTTGGTCATCTTCAGACTTCTTCAATAGCCATTCAACATTCTTAATAACATACTTCTCTATAAGAGTGCTATATATTGTGAAACTTTCTTCTACCTTATTATTTAACATAGCTCACTGCTGTTCTGTTGTTTTTCACACATTTTTTTAGAGGGGAGTGGCCGATTTTCATTCTGTCTTATTTTCCTTTCCTACCTATTAGAACAAGTTTCTCACTTTCTCATCTTTAATACCTTATAACAATTTGATTTATTCAAATAAAGTCAACTTTCAGAGAGTTTAAATTTGATATAATTGTGATTGCATACACGAAGACATAACATTCAGATAAAAAATAAAGTGAATCTGATGGAATGTTGAAAAAATCCTGACCACTATTTATAGTAGCTGCCTTTCTACTTCTGTTTTACCCCCACAAAAGTACCATTACTTAGGCATGCTACTGCTTAAGGAAGACTTTTTTTCACAGTATTTTTCAAAAGACAAAATGAAAGACTTGTTTCATTTTCCTACCTATTTTCCTTTCTATCTAAGTTAGGTCTCATGAGGGGTTGTGAAACCTTTTTGAGAGAAGTAAGTTTCGGTATTGTATTTTGAGTTACAGGCAACTTTGCTCTTGTAACGCAGCATACCATGCTCTGTGTCATTTTGGGTCAGGGTCTTTATGAGAAAAGTCTGCTTTCTGAAAGAAAGGAAATAAACTTGTTGATATAATTCAACTTTTCACAATATGAAATGTGTGGTATAAATTTTCAAGAGTGCTGTTTCACTTTAAAATCAAACCTGAAAATAAGGGGAAGAAAATGTAAATTCAATACTTCTATAAAAATGAGAATTAAAAAGCTGTAATGAAGTTCGTGTGACAAATGTTTTAAATTGGCAGGTCAGTATTATTTAATTATTCTAAAGGCAGAGCTTATAGTATCAAAAGGACTTAAAGTTTTAAAAATTAATTCTCTTTAGTGGCTGAGTAATATTCCATGGTGTATATATACCACAGTTTCCTTATTCATTCGTCTGCTGATGGGCATCTAGGTTGCTTCCATGTCCTGGCTATTATAAACAGTGCTGTGATGAACATTGGGGTGCACGTGTCTCTTTCAGATCTGGTTTCCTCGGTGTGTATGCCCAGAAGTGGGATTGCTGGATCATATGGCAGTTCTAATTCCAGTTTTTTAAGGAATCTCCACACTGTTCTCCATAGCGGCTGTTCCAAATACAACCAATTTAAGAAATCAAAATAAATACATAAAATAAAAAAATAAAAATTAATTCTCATTCACCAACTATGCTCCTTTAATATAAGTCCCAATTATGCAGACAGAATGTTTTGTAGTTAAATTGCAGAAAAGCTTACTAATATCCAAAATGTTCTTCTTTTTTCAGTGTATAAAAAATAATGCATTTGATTAAACACAAAGAGTTTGTTTTCAAAGGAAATTGTAGCAAAGTGTCATACTGGAAGTCTTCCCAGGTTGCTCCGTGGTAAAGAATCTGCCTGCCTATAGAGGAGACGCAAGTTCGATCCCTGGATCAGGAAGATCCCCTGTAGTAGAAAATGGCAACTCACTCCAGTCTTTTTGCCTAGATAGTCCAATGGACAGAAGAGCCTGGCAGACTACAGTCCATGGGTCACAAAGAGTTGAAAACAACTGAAGTGACTGAGCATGTTTGTGTTAGAGTCAAATTCTTGCACTGTCTAGAAGAAACAAGGAGATAATAGAGGATTAAAAGAAATTATTTAAAATAAAAAAATGTTGGAAAATCCAGGAAAGATACAGATAACACATGAGTCAACACACAATTCACTAAAGGGAACATCTGAAGTGCAAACAATTACAAAGGGATTCTAAAACTCACTATCAATTTTTAAAAATTCTTATTTATAGAGATCAGTATGATAAAGTTAGATAATGAAAGTTTTTCTTGTGTTCAGTCGCTCAGTCATGTCTGACTCTTTGTGACTCCATGGACGGCAGCATGCCAGGCTCCTCTGTTCATGGGAATCCAAGGCAAGAACACTGGAATGGGTTGCCATTTCTGCCTCCAAGGATCTTCCTGACCCAGGGATCAAACCGTGTTTTCCACTTCTCCTGCATCAGCAGGTGAATTCTTTACCAAGTTTTTCTTAGGGTATGGAAAATAGAAATTCATCCCAGTGAAGTACACAAGTACAGATTTTTTGGAAAGAAATCTGGCACTACTTACTAACATAATTATCTTGTGATCTCACTACTAGGCTTTAAACCAGTGAAATTTACAGACACACATGTTTTAATACCGTATGTGTAATTTTTTAGTAAAAAGACAGTGCAATGTTAAGAGAACAGACTGTGAAGGATCTGCTTGAAATGCAGGAGACCCGGATTCTATCCCTGGGTGGGGAATATCCCCTGGAGAAGGAAATGGCTACTCACTCCAGTATTCTTGCTTGGAGGATTCCACGGATAGAGGAGCCTGGTGGGCTACAGTCCATGGGGTTGCAAAGAGTTGGACATGACTGAGCAACTAGCACTTCTTTCACTTTCAAATAAAATATAATAAAGCTTACCACAGTATACTATGGCATTTGGTTAGAAGGAGTAACATGCAGTTTTTGGACCTACGTCAAAAGCAAAGTAGTGAATATCAAATATAATGGGAACGTAGAGGGACTGTCTCTCTCATGTAGTAACAATGGAAATGTAAAACAACACAGTCACTCTGGAAAAAGTTTGATTTTCTTACAAAGCCAAAGCTACATTACATTCTACACAACAGTTATGCTCTAGGTATTTTTCCTAAAGAAATGAAAATCTACATTTAACACAAACCTGCACAAATGCTCACAGCCACTTTATTTTGAAGAGTCAAATATATATATATATGTGTATATATACTTATATATATATATATATATTATATATAATATATATATATATACATTTTCTTCAGCAGGTAAATAGAAAAACTGTGCTGTATACATATCATGGAGTAGAATTCAGCAATAAAAAGGAACAAAATATTGGTTCACACAATTTTGTGACTTTCAAGGTGTTATTTTGAAACTGAAAAAACCAACGTGTTATTTTGTAACCAAAACCCAATTTGGTGTATTTTCTATAACTTTCTCAATGTGACACAATTTTAATTATAGAGAACAAGTTAATATTTGACAGAGCTTAACTTTAGGGAAGGATGTGACTATTAAAGTGTAGCAAAAGTGAGTTTATTTATGGTTATAAGAGTTTTATAATTTGACTATATATGTTGGTTAGACAAATCTATACATGTGATGAAATTTCATATAACTACACAGGAAAAGTTTGCCAGTAAAATTTTGCCTTATACAGGCAAATTCTATATAAAGTTCTTGATTTTGTTAATAGTTTTAAAAATGCCAAATTCCTGGTCTTGACAATGTCATTTTTAAACATGATACTTTTGGGAGAAGATAGATACATGTACAAATAAACTCTCTGTACTATTTTTGCCATTTCTTTTAAAGTTAAAGTTATTTTAAAATAAGAATTTAAAAGTAAAGTACAAATGCAATTGGAAACTAGTAGTGCTGAATTAAACTTGCAAATTAATTTTAGCAGAACTGACATATATATGTTACAGTCAACCCTTGAACAAAGCTGGTGTTCATTGTGTGGGTCCACTTAAATACAGATATTTTTCATTAGTAAGTTTTACACTACTCCATGGTCTATTGTCATTGCTTGAATCCAAAGATGTGAAGGAACCAAGGATTCAAAGCATGGAGTACAATCCCCGAGTTGTTCAAGAATCAGCTATACACCAATTCTTTCCAAACTGGAATATAGCATCTTAGTATTTCTCTTCCCTTAGAATTTATTCAAGTCCTCTTTTTGTATTTGCAGTTAAGTTTTAAATTTAAGTTTCTTTCTATATAGAATTGCATATATAGAGAGAAATTAAAATTTTCAGATTCAGATTTTGTTTATGCTTAATTCTGCTGAGTTCATTTTCTAAATTCTGGTTACTAATGTGAAATATGTATTTAGCCTTTCAGTATTAGATGGGTTATAGTTCTTGTCACATATAATTTTTTGTTTCTTCTAATCTTTGAATTTGACTACATAGCACATTTTATTCATGGTTTATTAGTTTTTTGTTAATTCTATTAGCTTCTCCTTGTATAAATCATAATTACATTGAAGAGTGTCAACAGCCTTAAAGGAAGATTGTATTTTCTAATATTTTATAAATAATATTAGGTGAATGAAAGGATAAGCCATACACTGGGAGAAAATATTTGCAAAAGACATATCTGTTCAAAGATAGTTATTTAAACTAGACAAAGAACTATTGACTCAACAATAAGTTAACAGAGAGCCCAATAATAAAAATGGGCCAAAGATCTTGACAGAGAGCTCACCAAAGGTATAAACGTGCAAAAAAAAATTATGATAAAATGCTCCACATCTTATGTCATCAGAAAAAATGAAAATTAAAAGTATAATGAGATATCACTACACACCTCTTACAATGTCTCAGATCCAGAATACTGGATGTGTCAACATAGGTTCATCCTTGCTAAAAACAAAAAAATGTACCAGTCTGGTTAATAATGTTAATGGGGCTGCTATGCACATGTAAGGGCAAGGAGGATATGGGAAATCTGTATTTTTTTTCTTAATTTTGTTGTAAATCTAAAACTGCTCCAAAAATTAAGATATTTTAAAAAATAAACAAAAGAATGAAATTAACTCATTTAACTCGCAGGCCTACTTGCTGTGGGAGGTATCTCATTATATCCCAATGTCTGTAGAGATGCTGGGTCACAAAAAAAAGTACTTCTTAAAATCATATGATTTTTATACTAATGAAATTACTTTATGAATTGACGGAATGCTTAGTAATAACCTCCTCTGTCAAAAGTTGGCTACAGTGCTATAAAAGTGAAAAGGAATAAGGAATTCACACAAGACATAAGAGTAGATTCAAAGAAAGCCTCAAGGAGGAAAAATTCATTGTGAATCAAGCTAGTGATACACTTGATAATAAGAAAAATAACTGGCATATAGGTTTAAGAGTGATTTCTTGATAGAATAGCTGCCACTATAAGGACAAGGTGATCTATTCCAAAATTATTTAATATATCATGCATAATTCAAAACTCAGTAACTAATACTAAACTCAGCAGCATATGAATTTTAAAAGATGGATGGTGGAGTACACAGCCAACTAGCTGTGACTCTACTATAGCAGGGTAGTGAGACTGACAATACACTTTTAAATTAGTAAGGCAAGCATAACCAGGCTTACTTGAAGTCCTTTACATTAAGTAAAATAACAGAGGAGCTTCACAAAGGCAAAAATAACTCAGTAGGACGAAACATATCACATAAATGATGCATTTTTAAAAATTGAATAAATTTAAAATTAAAAATTGAATTGAACAATACAATTCAAAAGATTCAGTATTTTATTTGTTAATAGGTGCAATAGTTTCCTATTATATACATATTTTCCCTGCTGATCTTTAACGTGGTAGTTAAGCATTAAAGGATAACGTTAATGAGCACATGGAATTTATATGATAGACTGTGTCTAATTGAATGTCCCACCAGCTGTCCATGTGCAGTTCATTTAGAACGTAATCATGGTTACAGTGTTGCTTTCATTATGGTTATAGTTGTCTTTGAATGTACCATGAAATTTCTCAGTTCATAAAATTTTATATTATGCCCTAATATGGGTTATCCACTAATATCATACCTTTGGTTTTATATATATTACATATTTTAAATCTAAATTACAATATGTATTATTATAAACTGGTATCCAAAATTTTACCTAGATAGGGGTGAGTTAATCAGTGAAAAATATGAAAGAGCATGTCATATTTTTTTCTGTTAATGTGCTTGTTTACAATCTATAACATAATGATGTGGTTATGTATTTCCAATTAGGAGATTTCATTACATAATTTTATCACATAACTACACAACTATATATAACTACATAATTGTTCAGTAACTCAATCAAGTCTGACTCTTTGCCACCTCATATGGCAGCATTCTAGGCATCCCTGTTCTTCACTATTATTCCTTCTGAATTTGCTCAGACTCATATCCACTGAGTTGATAATGCCATCCAACCACCTCATCCTCTGGCAACCCCCTTCTCTTCCTGCCTCAGTCTTTCCCAGCATCAGGATCTTTTCCAAGGAGCAGGCTCTTTGCATCAGGTGGCCAAAGAATTGGAGATTCAGTTTCAGTATCAGTCCTTCCAATGAATATTCAGAGTTGATTTCTGTTACGATTGACTGCTTTGATCTCCTTGAAGTCCAAGGGACTCTCAAGAGTCTCCTCCAGCACCATAGTTCTAAAGCATCAATTCTTTGGCTCTCAGCCTTCTTTACAGTCCAACTCTCACATCAGTACATGACTACTGAAAAAATCATAGCTTTGTCTATATGGACCTTTGTAGGCAAAATGATGTCTCTGCTTTTTAATACGCTATGTTTGTCAAAGCTTTCCATCCAAGGAGCAAGCGCCTTTTAATTTAATGGTTGCAGTCACCATCTGCAGTGATTTTGGAGCCCAGGAAAATAAAGTCTGTCACTGTTTCTATTTTTTCTCCAATTTCCATGAAGTGATGCAACCGGATTCCATGAATCCGGTTTTAAGCCAGTTTTCACTTTCATCTTTCACCGTCATTAAGAGGCTCTTGAGTTTCTCCTTGCATTCTGCCATAAGGGTGGTGTCACCTGCATATCTGAGGTTATTGATATTTCTCCATATATTAATAATGATATTATTAAGTTGATGTAATTTTTTATTAATATTGTTTAGTTTCCTATGATAAGTTGTTATTTCAAGGGACTTAATCAAACACTTTCTAAAGATATGTTCAAAATTGTTCTCCAAAGTTGTTTTTCTTCACATTTCTTGTGAGATGTAGTAAGGTATTTTAAAAAGGCAACTGTTCGAGAAACATTATGATAATAATGTCATCAGTTCAGTTCAGTCACTCAGTTGTGTCCAACTCTTTGTGACCCCATGGGCTGCAGCACGCCTAGCTTCCCTGTCCATCTTCCCTGACAAACTCCCAGGGCTTATTCAAACTCATGTGTATCGAGTCAGTGATGTCATCCAACCATCTCATCCTCTGTCGCCCCCTTCTCCTCCTGCTCTCAATCTTTCCCAGCATCAGGGTCTTTTCTAATAAGTCAGTTCTTCACATCAGGTGGCCAAAGTGTTGTAGTTTCAGCTTCAACATCAGTCCTTCCAATGAATATTCAGAACTGATTTCCTTTAGGATGGAACTCCTTAGGTTTGAACTCCTTGCAGTCCAAGGGATTGTCATGAGTCTTCTCCAACACCACAGTTCAAAAGCATCAATTTTTCAGTGCTCAGCTTTTTTTATAGTCCAGCTCTCACATCCACACATGACTACTGGAAAAACCACAACTTTAACTAGACATACCTTTATTGGCAAAGTAATGTCTCTGCTTTCTAATATGCTGTCTAGGTTGGTCATAGCTTCTCTTTTAAGGAGCAAACGTCTTTTAATTTCATGGCTGCAGTCACCATCTGCAGTGATTTTTGGAGCCCCCAAAATAAAGTCTGTCACTGTGTCTACTGTTTCCCCATCTATTTGACAAGCAGTGACTGGATGGGATGCCATGATCTTAGTTTTCTGAATGTTGAGTTTTAAGCCAACTTTTGCACTTTCCTCTTTCACTTTCATCAAGAAGCTCTTTAGTTCTTCCTTGCTTTCTGCCATAAGGGTGGTGTCATCTGCATACCTGAGGTTATTGGTATATCTCCTGGCAATCTCTATTCCAGCTTGTGCTTCATCCAGCCCAGCACTTCTCATGATGTACTCTGCATATAAGTTAAATAAGCAGGGTGACAATACACAGCCTTAGTATAGTTCTTTCCCAACTTGGAACCAGTCTGCTGTTCCATGTACAGTTCTAACTGTTGCTTCCTGACCTGCATACAGATTTCTCAGGAGGCTGGTCAGGTTGTCTGGTATTCCCATCTCTTTAAGAATTTTCCAAAGTTTGTGGTGATCCACACTGTCAAAGGCTTTGGCATAGTCAATAAAGCAAAAGTAGATGTTTCTGAAACTCTCATGATTTTTCAATGATCCAGGGGATGTCGGCAATTTGTTCTCTGGTTCCTCTGCCTTTTCTAAATCCAGCTTGAACATCTGGATGTTCACAGTTCTCAAACTGTTGAAGCCTGACTTGGAAAATTTTGAGAATTACTTTGATAGCATGTGAGATGAATGCAATTTTTGTGTGGTAGTTTGAACATTCTTTGGCATTGCCTTTCTTTGGGACTGAAATGAAAACTGACCTTTTCCAGTCCTATGGCCACTGCTGAGCTTTCCAAATTTGCTGGCATATTGGATGCAGTACTTTCACAGCATCATCTTTTAGGATTTGAAATAGATCAACTGGAATTTCATCACCTCCACTAGCTTTGTAATGATGCTTCCTAAGGCCCACTTGATTTTGCATTCCAGGATGTCTGATTCTAGTGAGTGATCACACCATCGTGGTTATCTGAGACATGAAGATCTATTTTTATAGTTCTTCTGTATATTCTTGTCACCTCTTCTTAATATCTTCTTCTTCTTTTAGTTCCATAACATTTCTGTCCTTAATTGTTCCCGTCTTTGCATGAAATGTTCCCTTGGTATCTCTAACATTCTTGAAGAGATCTCGTCTTTCCCATTCTATTGCTTTCCTCTATTTCATTGTATTGATCGCTGAGGAAGGCTTTCCTATCTCTCCTTGCTATTCTTGGGAACTCTGCGTTCAAATGGGTATATCTTTCCTTTTCTTTGCCTTTAGCTTCTATTCTTTTCTCAGTTATTTGTAAGGCCCTCCTCAGACAATTATTTTGCCTTTTCCCATTTCTTTTTCTTGGAGATGGTCTTGATCACTGCCTCCTGCATAATGTCATGAGCCTCCATCCATAGTTCTTCAGGCACTCTGTCTATCAGATCTAATCCCTTGAATCTATTTGGCACTTCCACTGTATAATTGTAAGGGATTTGATTTAGGTTATACATGAGTAGTCTAGTGGTTTTCCCTACTTTCTTCAATTTTAGTCTGAATTTTGAGTCACAGTCAGCTCCCAATCTTGTTTTTACTGACTGTATAGAGCTTCTCCATCTTTGCCTGCAAAAAATATAATCAATCTGATTTTGGTATTGACTATCTGGTGATGTCCATGAGTAGAGTCTTCTCTTGTGTTGTTGGAAGTGGGTGTTTGCTATGACCAGTGTGTTCCCTTGGCAAAACTCTCTTATCCTTTGACCTGCTTCATTTTGTACCCCAGGGTCAAATTTGCCTATTACTACAGGTATCTCTTGACTTCCTACTTTTGCGTTCCAGCACCTATAATGAAAAGGATAACTTTTTTGGATGTTAGTTCTAGAAGGTGTTGTAGGTCTTCACAGAACCATTCAACTTCAGCTTCTTTAGCATTACTGGTCAGGGCTTAGACTTGGATTACTGTGATATTGAATGGCTTGCCTTGGAAATGAACAGAGATCATTCTGTTGTTTTTGAGATTGCATCCAAGTACTGCATTTTGGGTCTTCTATATTGTGATGGCTACTTTGTATCTTCTAAGGGGTTCTTGCCCACAGGAGTAGATACAATTTTCATCTGAGTTAAAGTCAGTCATTCCAGTCCATTTTAGTTTGCTGATTCCTAAAATGTGAATGCTCACTCTTGCCATCTCGTTTGACCACTTCCAGTTTGCCTTGATTCAAGGACCTTACATTCCAGGTTCCTATGCAGTATTGCTCTTTACAGCATTGAACTTTGCTTCCATCACCATCACATACACAGCTAGGTGTGTTTTTGCTTTGGCTCCTTCTTTTCATTCTTTCTCAATTACTTCTCCACTGATCTCTAGTAGCATATTGGGCGCCTACCGTCCTGGCTAATTCATCTTCATTGTCCTATCTTTTTGTCTTTTCATACTGTTCATGGGGTTCTCAAGTCAAGATAATTGAAGTGGTTTGCTAGTCCCTTCTCCAGTGGACCACGTTTTGTCAGAACTCTCCACCATGACCCGTTTGTCTTGCGTGGCCCTACAGGGCATGGCTCATTGTTTCATTGATTTAGACAAAGCTGTGGTCCATGAGATCAGTTTGATTAGTTTTCTGTGACTGTGGTTTTTGTTCTGTGGGTCCTCTGATGGAGCAGGATAAGAGGCTTTTGGAAACTTCCTGATGGGAGAGACTGACTGAGGTGGAGACTTGGTCTTGTTCTGATGGGTGGGGCTCTGCTCAGTAAATCTTTAACCCGATTTACTGTTGATGGGGGGGTGGTGGGGCCCCTGTGTTCCCTACCTGTTGTTTGACCTGAAGTCAAACTATGGTTGAGTTAATGAAGATAATGGTGACCTTCTTCAAAAGGTTGCATGAATGCACTGCTGCAGTGAGTGCCCCTGACCCTGCAGCAGGCCACCACTGACCCACACCTCTGCAGGAGACAAAGACATAATATCATATGTGAATGGGAAAAAGTTATGATAATGATCTTTATTTTTGCATGCCATTTCTCAATACAATATCAATCTAATACACTAATTTTCCTTTGTCTGAAATTTTTACCACAATCCCTGATTTTTTTGTTGGAATTTTCTCTTACATATATGTGCACTCTATAAGCTACTCATGATATTAATGGGTCTCAAGTATAACTTGAAACTACATAAAATTCTACATTATTCCTCAGTGAGTGAGCCATTGATTGGATCCTCAGGTTAATTACATTGGACATAATTTTGTGGCTCGTTATTGCTGGTTTCTGTGAATCATTTCAGCATCATTATTCCACTGTTCTATACAATGGTCCTGTGACCCTGAATATATTTATTACTTTCTTCCTGATAAATGTGCAGGGAGTTTTAAAATAGAATCTTGCCTCTACTTCTGCACACCTTTCTTTATTATTTCCTTCTAATAATTATCAGGGTCTGTTTAAGATAGCAGTCTCTGGATATTTCTGGGATTTAAACATTTTAAATCTAGGTCAATGTTACAGATTTGAAAAATTGGAAAAGTCACAACTTTAATAAACACTCAAGTTCACTATATAGCACTGTTTCAGAGTTTCCTAGATTAAATGTCTCTAAAACCACAGTGCAGCAGTTTCACAATGAATTTTGAAAAAATATATGGGTATTTTCATGTATTAACAAGTTTAAACTCTGATAATCACCTAATATACTAATGACTTCCTAGAATTCAACTGTTGATTAAGTTCCAGTGGTAAACCACTGAAAATACTATGTTTAAGTACTTCCCATTATGTGTGTGTGTGCTTTTCAGCTCATGCACACATCCACCGCTAGTAATCAAGTTGTTCAATAAGGCATATACATATGTGCTAATTGTAATAGTTTAATGATTTGGACTTCCCAGGAGGTGCTAGTGGTAAAGAACCCATCTGCCAATGCAGGAGATGTAAGAAACTCGGGTTCGATCCCTGGGTGGGGAAGATCTGCTGAAGGAGAACATGGCAATCCATTTCAGTATTTTTTCCTGGAGAATCACCATGGACAGAGGAACCTGGTGGGCTATAGTTCACAGGGTCACAAAGAGTCAGACATGACTGAATCCTCTTAGCACACACACAGTGATTTGGAAAGACATCTTCTTTTACATGATCCATGAAGAGAGGAATTTTTAAATCTGTTATATTTGATTATTTGAAAATATTTGTTGAGTTAATGCTTTGCTACACTCTATAAAATCATGACCTTCTTATATTTATGTCTTTAGATATGAGTTCCTTTTGACTGCCTCAAAAAAATTAGTGAGTGAAAATGAAGCTCATTATTTATATACAGCTTTGAAATAAGGAGTTTAGTGCATTTTCAAAATCACAGATATATTAATCTCAACATATCTTTCATT
Source organism: Odocoileus virginianus (assembly GCF_023699985.2). NCBI lineage: Eukaryota > Metazoa > Chordata > Mammalia > Artiodactyla > Cervidae > Odocoileus > Odocoileus virginianus. Next base: position 15,204,406 of record NC_069698.1, read on the forward strand.
TCTCTATAATAACTAGGAAATTCATATTTAGAATACAGAAGGAAAAATGGGCTATATTAGTTTATTGAGTACAAACGTTACCTCTGATTTTCCTTAAAACTTTAGGGACCTCCAGAGTTTTTACTTTCAATACAATTATTATTATTATTACTATTTGCAGGTAGTGAACAGCACTCATTATAAATGTATACATTGGTAAAGTTTGATGTGGATGAGTTTGGTGTATAGTCAAGATAAAGAATTTTCCACCACCCTAGAAAATTTCCTCACTTTTTATCAATAGACACTTCCCACATAGAGGTAACTTTTCTCCTGATTTTTCTTGATAGATTAGTTTTTCTGATTATGTAATTTCATATAGTTGGAATAATACAGTAGGTATACTTTGTCTGATTTCTTTGCTTAAAGATGAATTCATACATTACCATGCACATATCAGTGAATTATTTCTTTGCATTGCTAAGTAGTACTTTATTTAATTAGCATGTGCCAGTTTGTTTCCTCATTCTTCTCTTCATGTGCATTTTAATTTTTTAATTAATTAATTAATTTTAATTGGTGGCAAATTGCTTTACAATATTGTGGTGGTTGTTGCCATACATTGACATGAATCAGCCATGGGTGTACATGTGTTCATCCTGAAAGCCCCGCCCACCTCCCTCCCCATCCCATCCCTCAGGGTTGTCCAGCAACCAGCTTTGAATGCCCTGTTTCATGCATCGAACTTGGACTGGTGATCTATTTCACATATGGTAATATATCTTCATGTGCATTTTAGTTGTTTCCTGTCTTGGGCTGCTACAAATAAAGCTGCTGTAATCATTATGATACAAGCCTTTTTATGGGCACATGTGTTAAGTTACTGGTGTAGATATTTAGCAAGCAATTCTTTGATCATAGAGTAGGTCTATATTTATCTATGGGGCTTCCCTGGTGGCTCAAATGATGAAGTATCCATGTGCAATGCAGGAGACCTGGGATTGATCCCTGGCTTTGGGTAGAGCCCCTGGAGAAGGGCATGACAACCCACTCCGGTTTTCTTGCCTGGAGAATTCCAGGGACAGATGAGCCTGCCAGCTACAATTCACAGGGTTGCAAAGAGTCAGACAGGCCTGAGCGACTTTCACTTTCATGCTTATCTATGAGACATTTTCAAATATTTTCCCAAAGTCGTAACATTTTATGGTATCACCAACAATATAAGAAAGGACATGGTGTTCCATGTCCTTGCTAACATGGAATTTGATTAGTCTTTCTAATTTTAGCCTTTCTGATAGCAGGTTCTCACCGGAATTTTAACAATAGTTAATGATACTAAATGCTTGTTGTCAAAGACTTTATGTAACATTGATATTATTTCTTTATTATATGTTGATGCAATTCTTGTGTAAAATTATCTGACTTGTTTTATTTAGTTGGATGTATGTGTGTGTGTGAACCTTATTATAAATTATAGTCTGCACCTTAGTTAAGAGTTATTTGGCTTTCCTATTTCATATTATGTCATTTTGGTAAGTTAAGCTTTTCAAAGAATTTGTCAGTTTCTACTACATTTTAAAGTCTATTGCAAATAGTTAATCATTATATTCCTCTATTAATGTTTAACATCTATGGAGGCCATCTTTTCTCTTTTTTCTTTTCTTACATTGCTATTGTGTGTTTGAAAGATTTTATCCTTATAACTCCTATTTTATTTTATTAGTTTTAATTATATTTTCAAAGAAGGACATTTTAAACTTATTTTCTTTTTAAATCATTTTATTGTGATATATTTGACATCTAGAAATTGCACACATTTAAGTGTACAGCTTGATGTTTTGTGTGTGCATATATATTGTGAATGGCTTTCCACTTGTTGTTGTCCTTGTTGTTTAGTCACTAAATCCTGCCCAACTCTTTGGGACACCATTAAGTTTAGCCCAACAGACTACTCTGTCCATGGGATTTCCCAGGCAAGGACACTGGAGTAGGTTGCCATTTCCTTCTCCAGCGGATCTTGCTGACCCAAGGATCAAACCCATGTCTCCTGAATTGGCAGGTAGATTCTTCCCTGCTTAGCCACCAGGGAAGCCTGTCAGTGGTACAGAATCCTCCTGCAATGCAGAAGATGTGGGTTTGATCCCTGGGTAGTGGAGATCCTCTGGAAAAGGAAATGGCAATCCACTGGAGTATTCTTACCTGGAGAATCCTATGGACAGAAGGGCCTGGCGATCTATAGTCCACAGGGTCTCGAAAGAGCTGGACATTACTGAGAGACTAAACAACAAACACACATTGTAAAAGGATCACCACAGTCATCCTAAACGAGCTATCCATCACCTCTGCATAGTTACCCTCATGTGTGTGTTTCTGTGTGTTCAGAAGATTTAAATTGCCATCTATTGCCTTAGAAAATTTCAAGTATTCACTACTGTGACAGTTACCAGGCTATACATAGATCTCCAGGAAATATTTATACCATGTAACTGAACCTTTGTACCCTATGTCCAACATCTTTCAGTTTCTCCCGTACCCTAGACCCTGGCAACCACCATGCTACAATCTAATTTTATGAGTTTGACTTTTTTAGAATTCACATATAAGTGAGCTTATGCAGTGTTTGCCCTTCTGTGCCTGACATTTCACCAGCATGATGCTTTCTATGTTATTTCCTATTTTACTGATACTTTCATGGTCTATGTTATTTCTTTTCTAAACTAACTTTTGCTTTGTTCCGTTCCTTATATTTGTTCCTAACAAAGGAATTTACACCACTTATTTCTCTTAAAATGTATCTGATAAAAATGTAAATTTATTTCCAAGCACCATTTTAACTTCTTTACACAAATTTTGATTGGATATGCTTTCATAATCACTCAGTTCCAATATTTCCTAATATATCTTGTGAATATTTCTTTGAGTTATTTCTTTTAACTGAGTGTGCTGTAAAACTTTCACGTGTTTTTTTCACATACTTTGACCTTTTCTAATTATTTCATAATTATTGTTTAGAAGTTTATTTTTTCAGCCAAGAGCATCTCTTTAATATTCTAGTCTTTTGAAATTTATTAACATGTGTTTTATGAATCAGAATAAATTTTATCACCATAATGTCTCCTGCACAGTTGAAAAGGATATCACAGTTGTTGGTTGTAGTGTAAATATCACTTAGATCAATGTGGTCAATGAGATGCAGATAGCATATAATTTTTTACTGCATATTTTGGGCTAATATTCTATCAACTATTGAGGAAGATGCATGAAATCTCCAACTGTGTATTTGTGTACTTGTCTAGTTCTCCACTAATACCAGTCTATTTTGTCTGCAAATATTTCTACATTAATCAAGTGTATTGCTGTACTTTGTTGTTGTTTAGTTACTAAGTTTCATTGGACTCTTTTGTGACCCCATGGACTGTAGCCCACCAGGCTCCTTTGTTCATGGTATTTCCCAAGCAAAGATTATTGGAATGGGTTGCCATTTCCTTCTCCAGGGGATCTTCCAAATCCGGGGACAGAACCTGCAATTCTTGTGTCTCCTGCATTGGCAGGCAGATTCTTAAACCTCGGCCACTAGAGAAGCCTCAAGGGTATAATTAGATACCAATATAACTATGTAAGTGGGTAATTAACTCTATAGGACTTATCAAACTCTTCTCCAAAATGGTTGTGACATTTTGAGTATTATCAGCAACATGTTAAAAGAGTTTCAGTTGCTTAACATTTGGCATTTTCAGTCTTTTAAAAGTATGCCCATTCTAATAAGTATGTTAGTACTTCATGTAGAATTAAAATTTTTACTCTTGTGGTGCCTTAGAGTTGAGAATTTTTATGTATATTTTGACCATCTGCATTTCTTCTTTCACAAATGTACTGCCCATTTCATTTACTTGTCATCTTATCATTGAAGGTAAGATATCCATACATTATTTATATTTATATTATGCAATGTAAGTGTGATATATTTTATTATAAATACCTTATAGTATATATTCACAATATTATGTATAAAATAATGTTATACTTTCATACACTAGTGTTAGTAGTTATGTTTATTTTTTGTTCAGTCTCTCAGTCATATCTGACTCTGCCATACCATGTACTGCAGCACACCAGGCTTCCCTGTCCTTCACCATCTCCTAGCTTTTGCTCAAACTCGTCTCCATTGAATCATTGATCCCATCCAAACATCTTGTACCCTGTCATCCCCTTTTCCTCCTGCCTTCAGTCTTTCCCAGCATCAGGATCTTTTCCACTGAGTCAGCTTTTCACATCAGGTGGCCAAAGTATTGAAGCTTCAGCTTCAGCATCAGTCCTTCCAATTAATATTCAGGATTAGTTTCCTTTAGGATTCACTGTCTTGATCTCTTTGCAGTCCAGAGGACTCTCAAGAGTCTTTTCCAACACTACAGTTTAAAGGAATCACTTCTTCTATGCTCAGCCTTCTTTATGGTCCAATTGTCACATTCATAACTACTGGAAAAACCATAGTTTGACTATGCAGATCTTTATCGGCAAAGTAGTGTCTCTGCTTTTTAATATGCTGTCTATGTTTGTCATAGCTTTTCTTCCAAGGAGCAAGCATCTTTTACTTTCATGATTACTGTCATCATCACAGTGATTTGGGACCCAGGAAAACAAAGTCTGTTACTGTTCCCATTGTTTCCACATCTATTTGCTGTGCAGTGATGGGACCAGATGCTATGATCTTATTTTTTGAATATTGAGTTTTAAGCAGAGTTTTTCACTCTTCTCTCACCTTCATTAAGAGGCTTTTTAGTTTCTCTTCACTTTCTGCCATAGGGTGGTAAATATATGTTTATGTTCATGTTCATTTATTTATTCTATAAGCCCTGATTTTCTTCCATGTTTTCTTACCAAATTTTAGTTTATCATTTAATTGTCTTGGTTAATTTTTATATGAAGTGAGATTAGAGTTGAAATTCACTTTTTTCCAAATAAATATCTAATTATACTCCATATTTTAGAGCTCAGTTATTAGCAGAAAGCACTTATTTGTATAAAATCTTTTTTGTGGCACACCCTTATAATTAAATATCTGTTACCTCCAGTAATGCTGCTTGTCTTGAGCTTGCCTAACCTGATTTTAACTTCCAAATTTCTGTGTTCTTATACCATAAATTTATCTTTTGTAGACATTTGATAGCAAGGTTTTGTTTTTAAATTCTTTTTAACAGTCTCTGCATTTAATAAAGTCAATTTACAATTAATATAATTTTGATAAGTTTGGATTTGTTTATCCCTCTATTGTTTTTCCTCTTATTCTGACATCAGCTTTTTGTCTTTTTCCTTAGTTTCATGTCTTTATTTTTAACCACAACTTTTTCCAAATATTTTGCTGTAATTATATTCCTTTAATTATATTTTAGTTGTTTATTATTTCAGTATTAAAATTTTTGCACTAGACTATGTTCCTTTAAATTATTATAGTGTAGTTAGTGTTAATATCATTCTACTTCATATAAAATGTGGAAACTTTACAAAAGTATAGTTCCATTCATATACTTCTATCCTCTGAGTTGTATTGTCATACATTACATCTACATGGCTTATAAATCTTCAAATAGTGTTTCAATTTTTGTTTTAAAAGTTATATGTTCTTTAAAAATATGAGAAGAAAAATGAGCAATCATATTTACTCTCAAATTTTTCATTTTTTGTTGTTCATTACTTCCTGAAGACTTGAATTTCCATCTTCTAGTCATTTTTCTTCAGGCTAAGAACATGATGTAGTAGGTTTTTACAATGTAGATATACTGGCAATAAATTATTTCAGTTATATTTAACTGAAATTTTCTTTAGTTTGCCTTTATTTTTGAAGAATACATCAAGAGTAGAGAAAATTATGAGGTAACAGATTTCTCATGTTACAGCTTTGAAACAAATTCATCATAAGACAGAAAAATAATCTTTTCAATAATTCTTTCTAATAAAATTTAATAGCATGAATACATGTAATATATATAGAAGTACTTACTAGTATTTTTTATAGTCCTTATCTACTGCTTCTTCTTCTATCTTCTTTTGAATCCAATCTAATCAGGATTTAGTACCTGTTTATTCATTTCAAAAGTTTTCTTGTTAGTCACTAATTGTATCCTTACAAAACTAGTCATCGTTTTTGACCTGTCAGTAGAATTTGAAACAGAAGTGTTTTTTTTTAAACAAAACATACTTTCATATAGACTTTGAAACAGTGTGTTATAATTATCAGTACTTCGCTAACTCCTACTTTTAACCCACAGTTTAACACTTCTAGTTTTACTTATCTGTTCCCATATCTTCTACTTAAGGTTAGACTAGCCCAGGATCTAATTGTTTTGTCCTCTTTCTTTTCTCTCTGAAGCAGTCTTGACACACTCCTTGCATGCGTGCATGCTAAGTCACTTCAACCATCCTAACTCTTTGTGACCCCACAGACTAGCCCTCCAGGGCTCTGTCCATGGGATTCTCCAGGTGAGAACACTGGAATGGGTTGCCGCACCCTCCTTCAAGGGATATCTTCCTGATCCAGGGGTCGAACCCATGTCTCTTAAGTCTCCTGCCTTGGCAGGTAGGATCTTTACCACTAGTGCCACCTGGTAAGCCCCATACACTCCTTAGATGATCTCATTTTTTTTCTTATGATTTTTGTTTTCATAAACTCTAGATAGAGTGCAAAGAGCAGAGCAATTTCTTTATATTAGCTTCCTATTTCTGTGCAACAAATTATCAAAACACTTATTGGCTTAGACAACACTCGTTTATTATCTCAGTTTTTGCAGATCAGAACTCTAGGTTTAACTGAACTCTTGCCTCAGAGTCTGACGATGCTGAAATCAATGTTTTCATCCAGAGATTCAACTAGGGAATTATTGACTTCCAGTTACATTAAAGTTGTTGGCAGAATTCATTTTCTCATGGTTGGGTCCTTCAAGTCCTATTGAACCCTGCCTCTCATGATTTTCACTTGATTAAAGCCAAGCCCATCAGGATTAACTCACCTTTCACTAACTCAGACTCAATGGACTTGAGACTTGAATTAGATCTAAAAATTTCTTCTCTTTTCCATATTCTACTGTCCAGAACAGCCATTTATTCCACCCACACTCAAGGAGGCATGGGTTATACAGGGCATTACACTTGTGAATTCTGCTTACCATGTTGCTCAACAAATATCTGAAAGTGAATGAATACAGATCAGGGATTGTGGGGTGGAAGCAGTTGATTTTAGTTTTCTTTTTTTATTTTCTAAAGGTGTAGACTAAAGAAATTGATTTGAGACTTTTCAGTAGAACCCAATTAAGTCAAGTTTGTTAAAACTGCTGTAATTGACAATATTTTTGATAAAGTGTATATATTTCCCAAATTTATTTTTTATCATTTTTTAGGAATCAATTTTAAAGGCAAATTCAATACTAAAAATGTACTTTATATTTACTAAAATAGCTACTACTCCTGGTACTTTTAAATCCTTTGTATATATTCACATTTACATCTGGTATCTTTCCTTTTGCTTGAAGAATTTTATTTAACATTTCTTGTTTAAGGACTGCTTTATTGACTTCTTCCAGTATTTGTATGTTTGAAAAAGTATTTATTTCACTTTGTTATTGAGCTCTAAATGACATACAATAAATCACACTTATTTTTAGTGTACAATTTGGTGTATTTGACATATTGATACAACTATGAAAAAGCCAACACAATCACAATAGTGAACATATATATCACCCTCATTTGTTATTTGTGTAATTATGTATATAGTTAGTTTTAACTGTATGATCTTGCTTTTTTGTTTCTTTTTGGTCCCACCATTTGCTTTTATTTTTAACTCTTAATAGAATTTTGAATTAGTTGAATAATTTTATAATTACATTTATTGCTTTCACTTATCAAAATTTAACTTTAATCAAATTAACATTTATCACAATGAATGTACATTAAGGAAAAAAGTATAATTGCGTTTCCTTTCCAGCCTTTATGGCATTTTGCCATATATCTTATTTATACATATACTGTGAACTCCAAAATACATTATTATCTATTTGCTTTAGCTGTCAATTATAATTTAAAATAATTAAATAATAAAAGCAACTATATAATATAAATAATAAAAGCAACTATATAATATGTATATCATATATTGTATTATTATATTAATATATATTACATATTAGTTACCATTTTTGTGCCCTTCATTCTTTTGTAGAAACCTGTATTTCCATCTGGTGTACTTTTTCTATGTCTGAAGAGCTTACTTGATCATCTCTTATAGTGCAGGCTTCTTCTAATATATTCTTTTCCTTTTCACTTGTCTAAATCATTTTTATTTAATGCACATTTTTGGCAGATATTTTCTCTGGTAATGGAATTCTAGGTTGACATTTTATTTCAGGTTTTGTAGCAGTACATTAAAGATCCTCTTCCTCCTGTATTTCTGAAGAGAAATGTACACCATAATTATTTTGATTCCTTATATCTAAGTGCTTTCTATTTTGGCTCCATTAAAGATTTTCTCTTAATAGCTGGCTTTGTACTATTTGAAAGTGTATGCATTAGTTTATTTATTTCATTATTTACACTTATATTGTTTTGTTTAGGATTACTGAGCTTTTGGATCTGTGTTACTATATTTCCCATCTAATTTGGAAGCTATTCATCCATTACTATTCAAATATTTTTCTGACATCCTTTTGTTTTCTTTCAGGGATAACAATTATATGCATTTGAAGCTGCTTGATGTTGTTCCAAAGCTCAGTGATCTTTCTACATTTTTAAAATTCTATTTTTCTCCCTCTGTGCTTCATTTTGAATTTTTTGGTTTCTAAGTGTTCAAATTCTCTAATATCTTCTTATACAATATCTAGTCTCTTTTTAAACCAATCAGTGTATTTTTCATTTCACACATAGTTTTCATCACTTAAATTTCAATTTGAATATTTGTCTATATATTCTACGAATCTATTTAAATCTGTGAGCAATGGAATACTATTATAATAACTATGCTATCATTTTGTCAACCTTGGATTGAATATAATATAGATTATAATGAAATAATCTTTCTAGGGCCACAATTCCTCCCTGGGAATGAGTTAAGCACACTGGGATGCTCCATTAACTCCACCATGCTAACGTGCCATCCCAAATCACCAGAGTCCCTCTCTCCAGTAGGAAATCATAGGAAATCAGATCCCAGGAGAATCGACTGATTGTACTTATACATACCAATTGTAATATTTAAAGAAAAATGATCCCCAAAGCTTAATTTCTCATGATATGTACATGTAGAATTTGTCACAGGTAGAATGTCAATTTTGACTTTCATAATATTCTTATATTATTGTTATTTATGACTATAGAATGACAAAATAACCATTTATCAGCTATTAAGTCAATATGGCAAAGAAATACATTCTTTGAAACTGTAACTTAGATCACTCATCTGAAAATACTTTGAGGGAATAATGAGTTCATGATTGCAATCAAATGTGGCTTATTGAATTTATTTCATGTAGCTTCTAATAGCTGTATGCACTCACTAGAGAGAAAATCAAAATGGCATCCCTGCTGACTCAGATGGTTAAGAATCTGTCCAGAATCCTGGACAACTGGGTTTGATCCATGGTTTTGTAAGATCCCATGCAGGAGGGCATGGCAACCCACTCCAGTATTCTTATCTGGAGAATCCCATGGACAGAGGAGCCTGGTGGGCTACAGTCCATGGGGTTGCAAAGAGCTGGACATAATTAAGTGACTAAGCACAGCATGAGAAAATCAGCACACAACACACAAAAATGACTATACAAATAAAAATAATTGGTGCACAATAAACTTGAAAATGCCTTGTAGTCTATTTAGATCAAGTAACCATGCAACTACCAAGTCATCTACAGATGTTGTTTTAAAATAAAAGACAGCTGTGAACCAACTGTTTTTTTTTTGGGGGGGGGTCCCCTTATCAATAAAATTAATGTTTGAATCACTAAGTGCTTGTTTCAGTACATTGTACATAGCCCATTAGAAATTTTAAAATTTTGAATAAATATATTTTGTAACCTATTAATTGTATTAGTAACCAGAAGTAAAACAAGCAGTACAAAATGTGACAGATCCAGGACCAGCTCTATATAAAGAGCTTGCTATGTTGCAATGAAAATGTTGAAATAATTTTTGTAGCACAGATGTAATAGGAAAACTGGTTCCAGAGTATTTAGAACCACTTTGTCAATTTGTTTGCCTTAACATGAATCAGGTCCTTCTTTACAGGCAAACTTATTTGATAGCAGATAAGGAAAACTTTGTGCTTCTTTTTCACATATTACCTGTATTCATTTGAGAACTCACTCATTCATCAGTTTCAGTAATTAATTATCAAGTAAACCTGGAATGTTACATTTTAAAAACAAATAGACCTGGAAAGTTACTTATCTGTTGTGTATTTTAATGGCAAGTGACCATTTTTTTTGGTTAGAAAATATGTGCTTTATGCATGCATATCCCTTAGTTCATGTATGTACCTCTAATGGCATTAAGCAATTATTCATAATATATAATAGAGACATTATAATCATTATACAAAGTAAAGATAGTCTCTTTAACCTCAAGTATTGCTAGAAAAGATAGTCTATGTTATGATTTTCAATTTTTTTACTAGAATGCACATTTTTACTAGCACTAAAAAGTTTAATATATGAAATGTGTTCCCTTTTTATTTAAGCTGTATTTTGACATGTTTGGGTAAAGAACATGTACCATGTCATCATTTTACTACTATTATTACTCTAATCTCCATTTTGTTACATTACACGTTGGAATTTTATTTGATAAACTCTACATATACAAAGTGCTGTTTTGGAGATAAGTTGTAACAATTCATAGGAGCAGGGTTAAATTTTCAGAATTTTGTGAGTTGTTGGAATTCACACCAAAAAATTGAAATCTTCCATGTTATGACTATTTACATCACAGAAACAGACAAATAAAGGAAATCAGAGTTCTTTTGCTCCTGATAGGAGAAGTAGTTTTTCAATATTTATCAACAAATCACTACAAACACACATGTAAAATAAATCTTTATGTTCTTTAGCTATGGCAGAAAGAATGGCCTCCCCAAAAGGTATTGTATTCTCATTCTTGGAACCTGTGAATATTTTATGTTATATGACTGAAAGGGCTTTGCAATTGTAATTAATATTATGGATCTTAAAATAGTGACTTTATTTTGGATTATCCAGGTTGACACAATCTAATTTCCTGAGTCTTTTAAATCTGAGAACTTTCTCTGACTAGGGGCATGGGAAATGAGACAAAGGGAGGTTTCAGACAGAGTGTGAAAAGAACTTGGCCCACTGTTGCTGGTTTTGAAGATGAAAAGATTCATAGGCCAGGTAATAATGGGAGGCCTGTAGAAGGTGACTGTGATCCCTGGCCAGAAAGGTCACCTCAGTTTTACAACTGCATGGAATTGAACTCTGTCAAAACCTTGAATGGACCTGGAAGGATTCTCTCCCAGGGACCTCTGGAAAGCCCAACAACTGGTTCCTTGATTTCAGCCTGTGAGATGCAGTGCAGAGAAATAAGCCGTGTTCCCATGGACTTCTACCTTACAGTATTCTGAGATAATGATTTTGCCATGACAGGAATAGAAAGCTAATACTTGCATATGTGCTTTGTGGTTTAATCAAATTCAAATATTTATTTTAAATTTATAAAATTTGAATAATCTATGTATGATCTTCACTCATGCCTCATGAATATTCTTCATAGTTTTTCCAAGGTAGTATTAATGGTCCTAAGAAAGTAGCCAATATAGTCTTGATAACCTTATAAAATGTGCTTTTTTACTTGAAAAAATAAAAACATAATCCAGGTAAACCAAATTTTTTTCAAAGAGACAGAGATATTTCAATTATTGCGCTGTGGTCAGTAGCTCAGTTGTATCCAACTCTTTGAGACTCCATGGACTGTAGCCCACCAGGCTCTTTGTCCATGGAATTTTCCAGACAAGAATAGTGGAGTGGGTTGCCATTCCCTTCTTCAGGGGATCTTCTTTACTCAGGGATCAAACCTGCATCTCTTGCAGGTATATTTTTACCACTGTGCCACCTGGGAAACCCCTTCAATTAATGAAGATCCTACAAATTTGATTATATGTGTTTCAAAGTTACTAAACCACGTATTTCTTAATTATTATTTAAATAACTAAGTTCTATTTAAAAAACTATATTAACAGTGCTTCCAGACTTATCTCCAAGCAGTTAATTATTACTACTTACTACCAGTTAAAGAAGGTCTTTAGAATTGTCTTCATATAGAGGATCTCTGGGTCTCTATGGAGATAACCTAATGTTAAGATATTTAAATTTATTACTATAAAATGTGTTCATAAAGCACATGCTAAGTTAATATGAATAAGTATGGCATGAGGTTTTTCTAGTCAAGTTTTGAGAATAATTCGTAAAATGATAGAGCAGAGACTTTAGAAGGATGATGTATTTTAATTAAATGATCTACATTAGTTTAGATGTATAAATACTTAAAAGATATGGCAAAAGAAGTCATTTTTAGAACTCTTTGAAATTGGAACATAATTCCAATAATTACCTATTTTACAATTATAAAAAATATTTAAGTGCATTTAGTAACTTAGTACCCAGTCTTACGTACATAACATATAAAACCCACTTGTTTACTCTGCTAAGGGGAAATATTCATAAAAGAAGAATGTGTTAAAGAAATAATATAGAATGATATAAATAAATCATTTAAATAATGGTATTAAAATAATTCACAGATACTCCTCCCTTTGGCAATTTTTACTTTAGAAGTAAAAAATGCATAAAATATAGGTTGAATTAATTTTTCAAAAAATTTGGGGACTTATCACATCTCCAAAGTTTAGTGAGAATATTCTCCCATCAACTAAAGAAATGAGATCTTATTTAAATGTGGGAGGTGCTGCTGCTTGGTCGTTCGTTGTGTCCGACTCTTTGTGACGCCGTGGACTGTAGCCTGCCAGGCTCCTCTGTCCATGGGATTTTTCATGTAAGAATACTGGAGTGGGCTGCCATTTCCTTTGCTGGGAGATCTTCTCCACTCAGGGATCGAATCCTCATCTCCTGCGTAGGCAGACAAGTTCTTTACCACTATATCACCTGGAAAACCCTTTATTTGTGGGGCACAAATAAATTAAACAAAAAAAAAAGATTTTGCATGTTAATGCTTTATATACTTGCTTTTCCTACATTAAAAATAAATATATATATATAATAGGCATCTATATATCATATAGAGTTTATACATATACATATTTATGATTTATATATATACACTCATTCACACAAAAAAATAGGGCTTAGAGGTTTCTCATGGGTGATGAAAAATCATTTGTTTTATGTTGATTCTGAACATTTTATTTCAAATACTCATGATTTCAATTAATGAATTTGTTAAGCCTTTTTAAATTAAGAATTATTTTGGATACTTTGGATGATCCTTAAATTGCAAGAACAAATCATTAAAACACACAAAACTTGATGAAATAAAAATATATCTTTTTTGGAATTGTGTAACATATAATGACTATCCATCCATTAAACGAAATTATACAAATGCCTAATTTGTATCATTTCTAAATCTTGAGTTGCTATGTACTTCTAATAGACCATTAGATTTCAGATTTGAACAGCAAGTTATTGATTAGAAAGGAAGATATTTGAACTTATTTGAGTGATCTTTAAAAATCCCATTTTGAAACACTTCATAGATTGTTAAAGGCATGCTTTTAACATGTTCATAAGCAATAGTCCCTCTAGTCCTCTTCTTCCGTGACAAGACCAAAGAACCTGGATGATACTAATCTAGAAGGACATTCACAGTTCATGAAAGAATCATCACTGCTAATCAAATCAGAGAGAAAACCCACCACTCTGCACCACTGGAGACATTTCATGTACTGAATATTTCATAAGAAAGGGGCTCTAGCTGAAGCAGAAACTCTCAACAGCTTCAGCTTGCGTGCAAATATTTACTTAAACACTCTAGCACAGTCCAATTGGTGTGCAGCAACATAACCAGTGAGACTGGAGTGATCCTTATAAATTATGGTAATTACATGTGACATGCCTCTTGCTGGGTAACAGTAGCTTGCCTTGGTCCCTCTTGCTTAGCCAGCAATTCCCCACCTTGCATGATAAAGTGGGCAGGATGCCACAGGAAATCAGACGCAAACACAATGACAAATGTCTGTTTTGACTGCTTAAAATTGAACTCAATTGTTGATTTGCAAAAACATCAAAACACAATCCAGGACTGACACCAAGCCCCTGAGTCAGGAGAATTGGTGTGAGTGTAGCACTTGAAAAGCCTTAGAAAAGAATACACCAGAGTTTGTCACAATTTGCAATACCAATTCTTTGTTACAATAACACACAATGCCCTGCTACATTTTTCTCTACCTACATTTGGGAAAAAAAATCATGTTCAAAGATTAAAACAAAACAATCATTCTTATTGTTTAGAAAGATAATTTTTGCAATGTCCTGATGACTACCTTGAATGATGAATTTAATCAAAGGTGAAAATATGAAGACTTATCTAGAAATGAATCACGGTACCTTAAAACAGTTGTAAATTTTGATAAGAAATTCATTTGCATGAATATCAAAGAACCAGTCCAAGTTGAACCAGTTTATTGTTAAACTTGGAAGTATATGTTACATCTTAATAACTTCTCAGATTTTATTCCTTTTGGAATTAATCATAGTGATTTCCCTCTATCCTCAGAGTTTTAAAATAAAGCTATCAATCAATTCTTTTACTGTTAATGCAATTCAAATGGAATTTCCCTTTAACAATGGAATATATTTATACATATTACAATAGATATAGTGGATATATGTTGTAATTGTAATTTAATTGTCCTTATTTAAATTCCAGCCTAGAATGAGGCTTTCAAATATTAGTAAGAAGGACTGGTAAGTTAATGATGCAGAAAGAGAAAAATAAGGTATCATATAGTTTAGTGTCTTAAGTAACAGGGATATGATAAATAGAATAAGATAAAGAGATGTATGCATAAAATAAAAATTATCTGCAAATTCAATACATTAAAAACCCCACAAATATAAAAGGGTAACTGTTAATTGATAGTCTTCATTAATAATATATATCTAATTTATTAGAATGGTAATGGAAACTAGAAATAAACACACTGGAAGTCAATTGCAGAAAAAAATAAAAACCAAGTTATCAAATTTAAGGTATATGTGATTAACAAGATAAGAATGGACTTCTATATTAAAACAGATTTTAAGGTACCTATGAGAAACTATTTGAATATAAGGTGTGACTGAAAATGGTGTGAAGTGTGAAGGTGTAAATTAAAATTAAAATGTTCCCTGTGTCTATGGCAAGAATTTGTAGCAGAGTTAGGCTCCCAATAAAAGCAACTATGCACTGTGTAGAAACTTATTTAAAATGTCATCTACTGAGAGGCCTCATGGAGCTTCCAAGGCAGCTGGGCATAAAGACTAAGGATGCTTTAGACAGAGCTCAAAACTGCATCATGGCCACTAAATTCAGGAAGCTGAGTTTGACTTTAGAAGTTTAGCTGATCACTGTAGAAGAGTACAGAAAACTCATCTTGGATGCTGTCACTCCTCTCTTTGTGGATTTTCCTTGTGGAATGGAGGCATTCATGGATACTTCCTAGGAAAAATGGTTAGGCTGAAAGCAGATCGTATGTGATAAATTTGTTTCAGCATTCCATTTGTCTGAGCTATTGGAGTCATCTCTCTAAAAACATAACAGGAAAACTGTTATTTCAGTTTATCATAGGCTTGACTACACCTTCCTGTTTCTTCTGCTCTGATCACGGACTCAAGATAAAACCTTACATATATTCCCTATATATTTTTAAACATAATTTGGTGAAGGTTTTGTGATTCTTTTGGCATGCACTGCACCACCTCACAAGTCATATTTTGTTATTCACCCTATGATGACAGTTGGCAGCTTGCATTTTATTATAGATCTAGAAGCATGGAGATATAATAGGGTAATAGTCTTACTAGTATCAACAGTTCCTTGCAAGGCAACCACTACAGATCCTATTAATACAGAGAAGGGGAAACTAACCTCTTCAAACAGGAAAGGAATGGGTGATTCTAGAAGCAAAGTTTAGGATTTTATTGTCTCCAGCTTCAACAGATGCATCCCATCATGAATTTTAGGGTCTCACATCCTCCCAAAGTTTAAGCTTTTAAAATAAGAGATCCTGTGAAATTAGGACTCAAACTTGCTATCTACCACCATGAATAGACTGCACACTTTGTGTTCAGAAATCATATCCTTCAGCAGATAATGGTTTTTGTTGTGCTCTTGTTGTTGTCTCAGTTTATTTTACAATATTATCAAATACATTAATTGCAGGTTTAAGTTCAGTTCAGTCACTCAGTCATGTCCGACTCTTTGCAGCCCTATGAATCGCAGCACGCCAGGCCTCCCTGTCCATCACAAACTCCCAGAGTTTACTCAAACTCATGTCCATTGAGTCAATGATGCCATCCAGCCATCTCATCCTCTGTCGTCCCCTTCTCCTCCTGCCCTCAATCCCTCCCAGCATCAGGGTCTTTTCCAATGAGTCAACTCTTCACATGAGGTGGCCAAAGTATTGGAGTTTCAGCTTTAGCATCAGTCCTTCCAATGAACACCCAGGACTTATCTCCTTCAATCAGGATGGACTGGTTGGATCTCCTTGCAGTCTAAGGGACTCTCAAGAGTCTTCTCCAACACCACAGTTCAAAAGTATCGATTTTTCAGTGCTCAGCTTTCTTCACAGTCCAACCCTCACACCCATACATGACCACTGGAAAAACCATAGCCTTGACTAGATGGACCTTTGTTGGAAAAGTAATGTCTCTGCTTTTTAATATGCTGTCTAGGTTGGTCATAACTTACCTTCCAAGGAGTAAGTGTCTATTAATTTCATGGCTGCAGTCACCATCCGCAGTGATTTTGGAGCCCAAAAAAATAAAGTCTGACACTGTTTTCACTGTCTCCCCATCTATTTCCCATGAAGTGATGGGACCAGATGCCATGATCTTAGTTTTCTGAATGTTGAGCTTGAAGCCAACTTTTTCACTCTCCTCTTTCACTTTCATCAAGAGGTTTTTTAGTTCTTCTTCACTTTCTCCCATAAGGGTGGTGTCATTTGCATATCTGAGGTTATTGATATTTCTCCTGGCAATCTTGATTCCAGCTTGTGCTTTTTCCAGCCCAGCATTCTCATGATGTACTCTGCATATAAGTTAAATAAGCAGAGTGACAATATACAGCCTTGAAGTACTCCTTTTCCTACTTGGAACCAGTCTGTTGTTCCATGTCCAGTTCTAACTGTTGCTTCCTATCCTGCATACAGGTTTCTCAAGAGGCAGGTCAGGTGGTCTGGTATTCCCATCTCTTTCAGAATTTTCCACAGTTTATTGTGATCCACACAGTCGAAGGCTTTGGGCAGAGTCAATGAAGCAGATATAGATGTTTTTCTGGAACTCTCTTGCTTTTTGTTTACAACACAGTAATTCAATGTTTTATAGATTATAGTCTAAAGAAAGGCAATGCCAAAGAATGCTCAAACTATGGCACAATTGCACTCAGGTCACATGCTAGTAAAGTAAAGTTCAAAATTCTTCAAGCCTAGGCTTCAGCAATACGTGAACCGTGAACTTCCAGATGTTCAATCTGGATTTAGAAAAAGCAGAGGAACCAGAGATCAAATTGCCAACATCCGATGGATCATTGAAAAAGCAAGAGCTCCAGAAAAAACATCTATTTCTGCTTTATTGACTATGCCAAAGCCTTTGACTGTGTGGATCACAATAAACTGTGGAAAATTCTTAAAGAGATGGGAATACCAGACCACCTGAACTTCCTCCTGAGAAATCTGTATGCCAGTCAGGAAGCAACAGTTAGAACTAGACATGGAACAGGAGACTGGTTCCAAATAGGGAAAGGAGTATATCAAAACTGTATATTGTCACCGTGCTTATTTAACTTCTATGCAGAGTACATCCTGAAAAAACCTGGGCTGGAATCAAGATTGCCGGGAGAAATATCAATAACTTCAGAAATGCAGATGACACCACTTTTATGACAGAAAGCGAAGAACTAAAGAGCCTTTTGATGAAAGTGAAAGAGGAGAGTGAAAAAGTTGACTTAAAGCTCAACATTCAGAAAACTAAGATCATGGCATCCGGTCCCATCACTTCATGTCAGATAGATGGGAAAACAGTGGAAACAGTGGCTGACTTTATTTTCTTGGCTTCCAATATCACTGCAGATGGTGACTGTAGCCATGAAATTAAAAGGCACTTGCTCCTTGGAAGATAAGCAATGACCAACCTAGATAGCATATTAAACAGCAGAGCTAGTCAAGGTTATAGTTTATCCAGTTGTCATGTATGGGTGTGAGGGTTGGACTGTGAAGAAAGCTGAGCACTGAAAAATCGATGCTTTTGAACTGTGGTGTTGGAGAAGACTCTTGAGAGTCCCTTGGACTGCAAGGAGATCCAACCAGTCCATCCTAAAGGAGATCAATCCTGGGTGTTCATTGAAAGGACTGATGCTGAAGCTGATACTGCAATACTTTGGCCACCTGATGTATAAAACTGACTCATTATAAAAGACCCTGATGCTGGGGGTGGTGGGGAATGAGGGAAGGCGGAGAAGGGGATGACAGAGGATGTGATGGTTGGATGGCATCACTGACTCAATGGACATGAGTTTGGATAAGCTCCAGGAGTTGGTAATGGACAGGGAACCCTGGCATGCTGCAGTCCATGGGGTCCCAAAGGGTCAGAGACCACTGAGCTACTGAGCTAAACTGATGCAGAGAACTGATTCATTTGAAAAGACCCTGATGCTGGTAAAGATTGAAGGTGAGAGGGGAAGGGGACCACATAGGATGAGATGGTTGGATGGCATCACTGACTTGATGGACATGAGTTTGAGTAAACTCTGGGAGTTGGTTATGGACAAGGAAACCTGTCATCCTGCAGTCTATGGGGTGGCAAAGAGTCGGACACGACTGAGTACTGAACTGAACTAAGTTTTGTTTTTTTAATATTGTCTTCTCATTCCACAAAATTTCCATGGACAACTCATTAAAAGTACCACTTATACTAACTCTCACTCCATCAGTGATCTCTCTTTGGAATTCTAGATCCGTGTCCTTAAATACTGAAAATATTTATTTATGCAGTTGCCTTATAGGACTTTCAAATTGTTAAATCCAATTTTAAGCTCCTCACCTCATCCTGTAATATTGCTGTCCTCTCAGTGTTACCTGGCTTAGCAAATGATATTATCATTTCTCTAATCTCTTGACAAGATCTAAAAATCTTCAACCTTTTGGCCCTCATTCCATTACTTCTCAGGCTTCCCTGATAGCTCCGTTGGTAAAGAATCCTCCTGTAATGCAGAAGTCCCCGGTTTGATTCCTGGGTCAGCTAATCTGCTGGAAATACCCACTCCAGTATTTTGGGTTTACCTTCTGGTTTAGCTGGTAAAGAATCTCCCTGCAATGTGGGAGACCTGAGTTCAATCCTTGGTTTGGGACGATCTCTGGAGAAGGGATAGGCTACCCACTCTAGTATTCTGGCATAGAGAATTCCATGGACTGTATAGTCCGTGGGGTTGCAAAGAGTCGGACACGACTGTGAGACTTTCACTCCTTGCTTCTCTACTCTCACCCAATCAATTACTAAAATACTATGTAGTCTATACTATAAATAAAACTCTAATGTTTTTACCTTTGCCTTTTCCACAAACTATACCTGGTACAGGTCATAATCAGTTTACTCTTGAATTACTAAGGATCATAGTTTTATAGTTTTAGTAACAGGAATTACTGAGCATCATAGTTGTTTCTTAATCTCCTATAGTTGTATTCTCTGTATGGGGGAGAGGATAGTACCTCTCTAATATAAATTTTATTGCTTTACTTAAAATATATCTTTTCTAACCATTCTGAGGGTGAAGTTGGAAAGATTGAACTCACAAGATACTTCATGACACTGTCTGGGATTAATTCATCAAAGTCATCTTTTATAATTAATATTTTCATTTACTATAATTGGACTATTCAGATAGAGTAATATTTTATGAAAATAATAAAGGCTTCTTATACAATTATTATTTTTTACTTGATCTTCCTCTACACTTCATGCAGCAGGGAATTCTTTCCTCACTTAGTAGCCTCAAGGTGAGAGTTTTATGTAACAAAAATGACAATTCTTCATGTTGAGTTTCAAATTGTTTCCTAAAATCTTGTAACAGAATTAACACTCTTGGAAATATGGAACTTTGAGTACAGGGGCTAGTTTTACTTTTTTACATCTTTCGGTGCTGCTGGTAGTGGTGGTGGTATATATGTGTGTATGTGTATGAAATGAAGAACCATACATAATGAGACAATATAATTTCATGGCTCTATAATTTGGTAAGTTACTATAACCAAAGTTTAGAAGTTTTTATTCAGTATCTATGTGCTAAAAGCCTCTAAGTGTATGTACTGAGTATAGTCTTATTCAACATTTGTCCTAATGACTTTCACAAAGACACATGCTACGTGGCAATAAGATACACAGATGGCAGAGAAAAGATGCATCTGGGACAGGTGCAAACACTGTATGATGGCACAAGTAAAAGAAAAAAAAAAAAAAGGCAACCGAGAACAACACCACAGAAACCCCAAACTGCTTTCAAACAAGGGGAAGCATTATGACTTCGTAATTCTACATACCTCTTTTTTTACTACTTGCCTTAATTTTACAAGAAAAATGTTTAGGCTTGATATGAATCTCACCATATCCTCTAACAAAAAAGAATACAGCATCCCATGACCCTTCTGCTATTAACCTGTTTGAAAGGGCTCTGTCTCCATCCAGGTGTATTTCTAATTAGGTGGAGGACTATTCTTAATTGGACTTTCTACCTCAAGGCTGTTACATCAAAATCAGAAGCTTGTTATTTATTGGATTATTTCCTTCATTGCATACTTAAATTAATAGAAGATACAGAGTCAAGTATTTTGCATTTATTTTGAGTCATAATCAAAACAAATTTCTTTAAAGTCATGCTATTATGACAAATCTCCTATTCACACTAATCAAAAACACATGTAAACTAATCATACTTTTATGATAACTGCTTTACGTCTTCCACGGGGAAATACATTAACATTATTATTGTTTTATGGATTTTCTTAAACAATTCCATATTTTACTTTGGTGAATGCTTTTCATGTAAGGAAAAAGGGTTATCAGTTCAGTTTAGTTCAGTTGTTCAGTCATGTCCAACTCTTTGCGATCCCATGGACTGCAGCACGTCAGGCTTCCCTGTCCATCGCCAGTTAATGGAGCTTACATAAACTCATGTCAATCATGTCAGTGATGACATCCAACCATTTCATCCTCTGTCATCCCCTTCTCCTGCCTTCAATCTTTCCCAGCATCAGGACATTTTCCAGTGATTCGGTTCTTTGAATCAAGTGTTCAAAGTATTGGGACTTCAGCTTCAACATCAGTACTTCCAATCAATATTCAGGACAGATTTCATTTCGGATTGACTGGGTGGATCTCCTTGAAGTCCAAGGGACTCTCAAGAGTCTTCTCAAACACCACAGTTCAAAAGCATTGATTCTTCGGTGCTCGGGTTTCTTTATAGTCCAACTTTCACATCCATACACTACTACTGGAAAAACCATAGCTTTGACTAGATGGACCTTTGTTGGCAAAGTAATGTCTTTGCTTTTTAATATGCTGTCTAGTTTGGTCATAGTTTTTCTTCCAAGAATCAAGCATCTTTTAATTTCATGGCTGCAGTCACCATCTGCACTAATTTTGGAGCCCAAGAAAATAGTCTGGCACTGTTTCCACTGTTTCCCCTTCTATTTGCCATGAAGTGATGGGACTGGATGAAATAATCTTAGTTTTCTGAATGCTGAGTTTTAAGCCAACTTTTTCACTTTCATCAAGAGGCTATTTAGTTCTTCACTTTCTGTCATAACTTTATGTCACTGCATAACTGAGGTTATTGCTATTTCTCCCGGAAATCTTCACTCCAGCTTGTGCTTCATCCAGCCCAGTGTTTCTCATGATATACTCTGCATATAAGTTAAATAAGTAGGGTGACAATATACAGCCTTGACGTACTCCTTTCCCATTTGGAATCAGTCTGTTGTTCCATGTCCAGTTCTAACTGCTGCCTCTTGACCTGCATACAGATTTCTCAGGAGGCAGGTATTCTGGTATTCTCATCTCTTGAAAAATTTTCCACAGTTTGTTGTGATCCACAGAGTCAAAGGCTTTGACATATTCAATAAAGCAGAAATAGATGTTTTTCTGCAACTCTCTTACCTTTTCAATGATCCATTGGATGTTGGCAATTTGACCTCTGGCTCCTCTGCCTTTTATAAATCCAGATTGAACATCTGGAAGTTCATAGTTCACATATTGTTGATGCCTGGTTTGGAGAATTTTGAGCATTACTTGCTAGGATGTGAGATGAGTGCAATTGTGCGGTGGTTTGAGCATTCTTTGGCATTGCCTTTCTTTGGGATTAGAATGAGAACTGTTCTTTTCCAGTCCTGTGGCCATTACAGTTTTCCAGATTTGCTGGTATATTGAGTGCAGCACTTTCACAGCATCATCTTTTAGGATTTGAAATTGCTTAACTGGAATTCCATCACCTCCACTAGCTTTGTTCATAGTGATGCTTCCTAAGGCCCACTTGACTTTGCATTCTATGATCTGGCTCTAGGTGAGTGATCATACCATCGTGGTTATCTGGGTCATTCATATCTTTTTTGCATAGTACTTCTGTGTATTCTTGCCACTTCTTCTTAATATCTTCTGCTTCTGTTAGGTCCATACCATTTCTGTCCTTTATTGTGCTCCTCTTTGCATGATATATTCACTTGGTATCTCTAATTTTATTGAAGTGATCTCTAGTCTTTCCTATTGTATTGGTTTCTTCTCTTTCTTTGCATTGATCAGAGAGGAAGACCGCCTTATATCTCCTTGCTATTCTTTGGAACTCTGCATTCAAATGGGTATATCTTCCCTTTTCTTCTTTGCCTTTAGCTTCTCTTCATTTCTCAGTTATTTGTAAAGCCGCATCAGACAACCATTTTGCCTTTTTGCATTTCTTTTTCTTGGGGATGGTCTTGATCACTGCCTCATCTGCAATGTCACGGGCCTCTGTCCATAGTCCTTCAGGCACTGGATCTAATCACTTGTATCTATTTGGCACTTCCACTGTATAATCATAAGGGATTTGATTTAGGTCATACCTGAGTAGTCTAATCGTTTTCCCTACTTTCTTCTTAGTCTGAATTTGGCAATAAGGAGTTCATGACCTGAGCCACTGTCAGCTCCTGTCTTGTTTTTGATGACTGTATAGAGCTTCTCCATCTTTGGCTGCAAAGAATATAATCAATCTGATTTTGGTGTTGACAATCTAGTGATTTCCATGTGTAGAGTCTCCCCTTGTGTTTTTGGAAAATGGTGTTTGCTATCACCAGTGCATTTTCTTGGCAAAACTCTGTTAGCCTTTGACCTGCTTCATTTTGTACTTCAAGGCCAAATTTTCATGGTACTCCAGGTATCTCTTGACTTCCTACTTTTGCATTCCAGTCCCCTATAATGATGAGGACATCTTTTTAGGGTGTTAGTTCTAGACGATCTTGTAGGTCTTCACAGAACCATTCAACTTCAAGTTCTTCTGCATTACTTGGCACACAGACTTGGATTATTGTGATATTGAATTGTTTGCCTTGGAAATGAACAGAGATCATTCTGTCATTTTTGAGACTGCAACTACTGAATTTTGGACTCTTCTGTTGACTATTATGGCTAATCCAGTTCTTCTAAGGGATTCTTACCCATAGTAGTAGATATAATGGCCATCTGAGTTGATTTACTCATTCCAGTCCATTTTAGTTCACTTATTCCTAAAATGTCAGTGTTCACTCTTGCCATTTCCTGTTTGACCACTTCCAATTTGCCTTGACTCGTGGACCTAACATTCCAGGATCCTATGCAATATTGCTCTTTACAGTTTGGACTTTACTTTCATCACCAGTCAAATCCACAATTGCATATTGTTTTTGCTTTGGCTCCATCTCTTCCTTCTTTCTGGAGTTATTTTTCCACTGTTCTCCAGTAGCATATTATTTATAAACCAAGTGGTTATAAAGCAAAACAGAAAGAAATCCCCATAAATTGTGTGTGTCCCAGTACAATTTTAGAAAGTTGCAGCTGGAATTTCAAGTGATGTCTTTCTCCAACCCCCATTTTATTAAATTTTCTAACCAGTACAACTACATCATATCAAGGAAGATACAAAATGAAGATATCCTTTTCATCCCTAGCTCCACTCCTTTGTCAATGCTGAGGGAATTTAAAAGAGACAAGCCTCTTCCATTGAGAAGCTATTTACAAATAGCCCTGACATTGTACCATAGGAAAGCAGAATAGCTAGTTTTAACATTCTTGAGGCAGTTTGTTTGTTATTGTCAACATTTGCAGAGGATAATTTTATGATCTAAGAGTGTACATTAAACATACAGACAACCATACACATATTTTATAGATTTATACTCTCCCATGTAGAGATGTATAAGATATTATAGTCACATTTCATTCATTTGTAAAAAAGAATAGCATACACTCTGTGCCTACACTATTGTTTTTTCTTTTTAAAAGCAGCTATATTGAGGTATAATTAATAGTTCAACCTTAAATATTTTACTATAATAAAAATTTGGAAAATGTGGAATGTATACCAATCCAACATGAAGAACGTCTTTTTTGTAGGTTTTTCCAAACCCCTTTATATTGCTGAAAGCAAAATGAGAAGTCTGAGAAATATATCAAATCAACTTGCTTCTAATTATTTCAAGAACACCCCCTCCCCAGTAAATAAATACACATCAAATTTATTGTCTAGAACAAAGTTATAATCCCATTCAGAATACATTAAAATTTATATTTCTTCTAAGAATTAGTAATAGACAATTACTATTGTGTATTAAAAATATGCAAAGTTGTGTTAGTCATAAAGATCTACCATATACAGGTCAATATCAAGCACACGAGAAAATACCTTCTACTTGCAAGAGACACGCTACTATGTTCTACAAGTCTCAAGACCTGTGAAGGGAGATGCTAACTTATTGTCTTATGGAAACTGAACTAATAATAGAGTTATACTCAATGTGTTCAGTCATAATCAACCTGCCTTTTATTTGTATTCATTTGTTGCAGTTACATACACTTTTTTGAAGCCTGTGTTGAACTTTCATGTATTTGAAAAAGTTTTATGATCCTATATTTTTCATTTTCTTGAGTCTGAGGCAAGCTTCCTTAAGCAATCTTCATTTTATGAGATTTCTTCACTTTATATATTTTAGCTCAACTTCTCTGCATGGGTCTCTATTTCTTAAAACCTTGCCTGAAACTTGCTTCCTAGAAGTTAAGCTAAGTCTCCCAGTGTTGCTCACAACCAGAGAACACAATGGCTTCATTAGCTACTCGATTCTTTAGTTTCTGCTTCAATCAATTTTGCTCCAATCAGGTATTCTCTTTTGTAGCCACTGTGATATTCTGATCTGTGAACCTAAGGTTATCTTGGTTGGAACTGCTTTCAATTTAGATGTCTTTCATGCTCTGCAGCTGATTTTTACTAACTAGAATGTTTTATGTTTATCACAATTGGTCTTCATTATCATTATCTGGTTGTTCACTTTGCTTTCTTATAGTGATATAAGATATAGTTATATTCTAACATACATATATACATATATATATAGTTGTATGATTGCATTATTTGTGTGTGTGGGTATGCATGAATAATAATGTAAAGGTTCACTTGATATTTTATATCTGAACAGTTTATATCAACTGTAACTTGGATATACTTCCCATAATTTTGAACTAGTCACTGAGAGACTTCTGATAAGGTCAAATCTGAACTCTGTGATACACTACTGGGCCTCTAGCTAAAATTATATTATACCATGGTCTCTGAACATAGTTAATCATCAAATCTGGAAAAAAAACCACACATACTGCTTTCAGTTTTCCAATATTTGCTACCATTTCTCTGGTGCAGCCTTGCCTAGAAAAAATTTATATTTGAATGCCACTGCTTCTATGTGCCTGGATTAATAATGGCAAGGAAAATTACCTTTGTTTTATTGAGTCTATAGAGTAGTAATAATTATGCCCATCCCACAAGCATTAATAGAGTCTGATGAGTAATGGTAAAATATAGGCATTAGAAGTATACATTTGATAAATAAGATATATAAATTTGATCTTTTCTGAAATAGTTTGATACTATATCATACATAAGTAAAATATGAGCTTAAATTTATATAATAAGTATCTTTGTACTTTTTAGTTAAATTCACATATATGTAAATATTTTGAATTAACTAAAATTAGGGAAAGCATATGGAATTTATTAATGAAAATTTCTTTGTTGACAAGTTAAATTTATATGGATACCTATTTTTACAATACTTGTACCTCTTTTTTTGAAAATGTAGTTTGTTTTTTTATAACTTTATTTACTTTTGGCTGTGCTAGGTCTTCGTTTCTCTAATTGTGACAAGTGGTGTCTACTCCCCACGTGTGGTGTGGCGGCTTCTCTTGTTGCTGAGCATGGGCCCTGAGGCACATGGGCTTCAGTAATTGTGGCTCTCATCGGAGTCTACAGCACAGGCTCAATAGCTGTCATGCGCGGGCTTCGTTGCTCCACAGCATGTTGGATCTTCCGGGTTCAGGAATTGAACCAGTGTCTCCTGCATGAGCAGGCAGATTCTTTAGCACTGAGCCGCCAGGGAAACCTCTTGTACCACTTTTATAAGATTATTAAAAAGACTTAGCCATGCAATAATTGGCTAATATGTTTTCTTTATTGTATATATTATTTTCTTATTTATAAATGATGCTGGAAGGTGTTAATCTTTTTATTTGAGTGATAGTATCAATGTTATTGAATTCAATATAAAGTTATATTTTAGTGAAATTTTCAAATGTTAGCAACAATAGAAACAAGATTCCTCACTAGGCGATCTTAATTAGAGCATATACTTTAATAATTTATGCATATACATATGCTCAAAATACGTATTCACAAGTGATCATTTCCAACAAGTAAAACAAACTAGGTGCATATTTTAGTGACAAATCAGAATTAAAAGACTGAATTTAAAATTCAAATTTATTTAAAACAGAATAACAAGGAAACATAACAGTAAACATAGATGTATGATTGCAGACAAAATGTGGTATATTGTAATTTGCATGCCTGTGTGCTCAGCCACATCCAACTTTTTGTGATCCCATGAGCTGTATCTCACCAGGCTCCTCTGTCCTTGGGATTCTCCAGGCAAGAACACTGAAGTGAGTTGTCATTTTCTCCTCCAGATGATCTTCCTGACACAGGCATCACACTTGGGTCTCCTGTGTCTCCTGCATTGGTAAGTGGATTCTTGACCACTGAGCCATGTAGAAAGCCAGCGTATTTTAATAGCTGCATGTAAGTGTTAATGATCTTGAAACATGTTGTTTTGATAGTCTTTTATAAAAGCACAACTTTCACTTTTTAAAGTTCTTGAGAAACAAAAATTTTATAGACAGCACATATTCTTTGTGTAGTGTTGTTTTACAAGACTGTGAAAAATGCAGGTTTATGGAATTTTCCACTTTAAAAAATAGCTTAGTGGAGGTATGATTAATATACCAAAAATTGCATGTTTAATGTATGTGATAATTAATTTGAATATATACATACATCAGTGAAAGCCTTACTGCAATCAAGGTAATAAACACATCCATCACCTCCAAAAGTTTTGTTGTATCCATTACTTTTATGTGAGGTGAGAATACTAAGCATGACATATATCTGCTTAACAAATTTTTAAGTGCACAATACTGTGTTGTCAATTATAGACACTGCGTTGTATAGTGTACATCTAGAACGTTGTCTTGCATAATCAAACCTTTATACCCATTGAACATCTCCCTATTTCCCCTTCCCCTTGGCCCTGGCAGCATCATTCTACTCTCTGCATCTGAGTTTCACTGTTTTATGTTCCATTCATATGGAATGGAATCACACAATCCTTGTCCTTCTGAGACTGGCTCATTTCACTCTGCATGATGTTGTGCAGTTTGACCCATGTTGTTGCAAGTGGCAGGATGTCACTCTTTTGAAAGGCTGAATAACATCTGATTTTATGTATGGATATACTGGGCTTCTCTGGTAGCTCAGCTGGTAAAGAATCCACCTGCAATGCAGGATATCCCTGTTTGATCCCTGGGTTGGGAAGATCCCCTGGTGGAGGACATGGCAAGCCACTCCAGTCTTCTTGCCTGAAGAATCCATGGACAGAGGTGCCTGGCAGGCTATAGTCATGAGATCATAAAGAGTTGAATGCAGTTGAATGACAGAGCACAGCACAGCACACGGATACACTGCATTTTCTTTGTCCATTCACCTTTGGATGAATGTTTAAGTTATTTCCATGTCTTGGTTAGTATGAATAATGTTTCACTGAACATAGGCATGCATATAACTCTTTGAGATCCTGATTTCATCTTCCGGATAAATACCCAAGCATTGAATTGCTGGATTGTTTAATAGTTTAATTTTAACTTTATGAGGGAGCTATATACTATTTTCTATGGTGGCTACACCAATTTGTATTCCCACCAACAGTGCATAAGTGATCCAATATCTCTACATGCTCTATTTTGTCTTATTTTTAATAACAGTTATTCCAACAGATTTATTATTAAAAGTAACCAGAAGTATAAGATGTGTAAACAGTATAAGAAGCAAAATATAGATAAAATAACAGAACTGACAGCTTGCAAACTGCGTGTTGTCATGGGATCTTATGTTGGTTAATGCTTGTGAATTAATCCCATATAGATCATTCTTTAAGGGTAAATACAGATCAAAGAAAAAAAAATCCCATGTTGAAAATAAGGGAAGAGACTCCTCCTACTCTCTATTCCATGAGTAGTTGCTTTAGAGAACGTCTAATTGTGAGCTTTTTCTCTGTTTGAAATGTATGTAAATCTTTTTTATAAAAGCTGTAAGCCTCTTACCAATTTTATGATCCAGGAATGAATATTCAAGGATCTGGAAACCATATCTTTGACAAGTAATAATCAAGAATGGTAATACTTTCTGTGGGAGAAGAGCTGAGCTTCCTCAGGCGCTTTGCTCCAAGTTGCAAACTATCTCCAGTTATGAAGACATGAGTAGTTTATTTTTCTCTCTGTGTGTGTTAGTCGCTCAATTGTGTCTGACTCTTTACGACATTATGAACTGTAGTCTTCCAGGCTCCTCTGTCCACGAAATTCTCCAGGGAAGAATACTGAAGTGGGTTGCCATTTACTTCTCCAGGGGATCTTCTGGAGCCAGGGATCGAACATGGGTCTCCTGCATTTGCGCAGATTCTTTACCATTCTAAAACACTCTGACTTATCTATTTAACTTGAAACTCAAGAAGAAAATTTTTAGTCCATTTTTAGTAAGAAAAACATGGATAAATTTAGAATGCTTTCTTTGTTTTCTAACTGTGGTATTCAGTTGTGGGCTTAGGTCTTTCCTCTAAGAGACTTGTCTCTATGGTAGTGTATTTTAATATACACCATACAGAGCTCTCAAGTCATTACTAAAAGAAAAAAATTTAAATATTATTTACCTCTGAAACTGTTTATCCTTTTGTGATATGTACAACTTAATCTTCATTTTCTTTTACTAATAAAGCAAATAAAAACCACAATGCAATATCACCTCACAACTGCTATTAATAGAATGACTATTATCAAAGAGACAAAAGAAGTGCTGGCAAAGATTTGAAGAATATTTGAACACTATTTGTGGGAAGGTAAATTGGTACAGTCATTATGAAAAAGAGTATGGAGGTTCCCCCCAAATCTAAAGCTACCATATGATCCAGCAATCCCACTTCTGGGTATATAGCTAAAGGAAATTAAATGAGTACATATCAGAGATATCTGCACTCCCATATTCATTACAGCTTTATTCACAGTAGCCCAAATATGGGAATGGCTTTAATATTCATTATCTAATAAATGAACAAAGAAAACATGGGCTATTATTCAACCTTAAAAAGATAGAAATCCTGCCACTTTCAACATAGATTAAGTTAGAGAACATTATGCCAAGTGAAATAAGATAAACAGGGAAAGATAAATACCCATGATCTCATTTACATGTGAAATATAAAATAGTCAACTTCATAGATGCAGAAAGTGTGATTGTCAGGGACTAGAGGTGGGTAGGGGGAGTGAGATGTTAGTCAAGAGGTACATAGTTTCAGTTTAACAAAGTTAATAAATTCTGAGGATCTAATGAACAACAATGTGACCATATTTAACAGTAGTTTATTGTGTATAGTTGGCCCTTGATATCCTCATGTTTAGCATCAATTGATTGAATCTGCAGATGCAGAACAGTATAATATGAAGGGTCAACTATACTACACCGTTTTGTGTAAGAGACATAAGCATCCCAGAATTTTGGTATTCATAGAGATCTTGAAACTAGTTCTTTGAGGATATCAAGGGACATCTGAACTTGAATTTTACTAAGAAAATAGAGTTCAAGGGTTCTTATTACCAAAAAAAAAAAAAAAAGAGAGAGAGAGAGCAAAAGGGAAATGAAAAGAAGGCAATAACTGTAGGAGGTGATGGATCTGTTCATTAGCTTGATTGTGGATTCATTATTACACATTGTATATGTACAACCAAACATCAAGCTGTACACCTTAAGTATGTACAATTTATATTTGTCAATTGTGCTTCAATAAAATTGGTGAAAATGATTACCCATGACTGATAAAAGCAAAATAAAGACATTATTTTATAATTGTTATTCCTTTCTATTAAATAGGATCTTGCAAACTTTGAAAAATTCCAAATTTGTCATTAACATTATCGATTAAAATTTTCCTGATAAATTGCCACAAAAAATAACATTCTCACGGTGTCCTGATTTTCCATAAAGAGAGGAATATAGCCATATTTAACTTAGATATTCTATTGGAACTTTCCCCAGATTTCACATTCTACTTTTTGTATGAAACAAAATCATTAAGTACCATCACAGCTTCTGAATTCTTTACTTCCTCTTACGTATGTCATCAGTCTTGTTTATTCTTTGGGTGTCAGTGTCACTTTTCAAAGAGAAACATACTGTAGAGCATTCTGAAGTTTATGTTTTGCATGACAGAGCACAGAAATGAACAGCATTCATTGCTCTGTGGATTTTGCCAACTGGTTAAGGTTTGGATTCACTGATTTGGGACATTTGGCTCTATCAATATTTCTATATAACAGTTTTACTGCCATTACATTCTTTTCTGTAGTTACTCTACTTTTTAAAGCTCTTGAGAGTCCTTGCTCAAAATTTTATTCTTGCTACTTTTTTTTTTTTACTGTTAAACAATATTTAGAGGGACAAATTTTCTTCCCTCATATTTTGGCTGAAACATTAATCATAATAGCATTTATATACTTTTACTAGAACCTTTAGATTCTATTTTTAAGAATGCGTGTGCGTGTGTGCTGAGTTGCTTCAGTCGTATCTGACTCTGTGTCACCCCAGAGACTGCAGCCCGCCAGGTTAAGAATGCATAACATATTTTAAATATTTTATCTAACACCTGTATATGTGTGTATATATGTGTGTGTGTGTGTGTGTGTGTATATATATATATATATATGTATATATATATATACATCTCTCCAAGTTTTACAATGCCACAATTAAAGATAGCTGTGAAAATCAAATAATAATTAGCAATTGATAAAAAATTATCCTTTTCAAAATAGCCATTGCTTGGGAATGTCAGTTTATAAAAACATCTGTAGTATTTCATGTGTTTTGAGTGGCCAGTGTGATAGTAAATTGTTGTTTCACCCACTGACACAATAAAAAAAAACTTCAAAATATTTTTTTACCACTCCTTTGAGGAAGTTTGTTATGAGAGTCAATGAAGATATAGGTAATTAAAAGGCAACATGAGTCATATGATTATTACTGTAAAGGGCCACAGACAAATTGTTTATAAAATCATGAAGATGAAATTTATTCCACACTACTGAGGAAATTTATATACCATTTTGACTAAGGCAAATAATTAAGTTTAGTTTAAAAATAGGCTAGAAATAAAAAGAGTTAAATGGAAAAAACACATATAAAATTTGTTGAACTTGTATTTTTAAAAACTGTTCCAGGAAATAAGATTATCATGGAACTTGAATTGAGTAAAAAATAGATTTTCTGGAAAGTTTTGGCATAGTTTGTGGTGACAACTTGTGGGTCATTTCTAGGGATAGACTGGTTATACAATAAATCATTAAATAGAAGTTAGTTGTATAATAAAGTAAATTACTAGATAATAAATATACAAAAATATGTAAAAGTTTCAAATATCAGAAACAAATTTGAAGAGAATATATAAAAATATTTTGTTCTTAATCAGAATTACTATACTGCTATTTTTATTCTGTATATTTTATCTCAATTAGTCTCAAACAGCAATTTACATTTTATTATATAATGATTGCTAAAAGTCATTTTTTAGTGTCAAGTAAATGATTTTAGAGAGGCCAATTTAAAAGATGAGAATCGTTCTCATTGGTGCTTTTATTCCACAGAATTTTAAATTAAATCATTTAGGGCAGATGACTATAGAAGGACATCCAATGTCATTCAGAGGTAACTTTTGGAAAAATTATAATACAGCCTTTTAGTCAACATAACAAATGAACTTTGGTTGGGTTTCTTGATCTAGATATTGTACATTAATAATAGTAGCCATTTATCTTAATTTTGAGTATATAAATACTGAGAGTTAGAAATATTCAATTTATAGTTTAGTATAGATACAAGGTTGAATGCACTTATCACACTTCATTGGTTGAACATTTTATACTTAGAAAAAGTGTTAAGAGTCTTTTTTATTGATTCACAGGCTAAGCAATTTCATTTTTTGTTTTCATACTTTGACCTACAACCCTAGGATCCATTAGGGCACTACAATAGCAAGGTGTAGACACATCAACTACAAAGAAATAGAACTAAAATGACACTGTCTCCAGCTAGGGATGCATTAATAGACCTGAGAATTCAAACGTAGAAAAGGCAATTTTTTCCTGCTGGGAAGTGAAGTCCTCAAGAGAGCCATCTCAGACTGAAGAACATGATATGAAAATCAATAAGAGCCCTATTGTGCTACTGATGTGTCCGGGAAGTGTCATTTTATATCTTGCTAGCGGATATCTAAAGGAAGTTAAAGCTACTTTGCTCATAGTAATTGGATGAATCCTTTTTCATCAGTGGTCTATTTTGCTGCTCAAAGTAAAAGTAAAATATATTGTGGGATCCAGTCTGAAATGAGATACTATAAAAATAAATTAATATGAAAACTGTTAGGTCTTCTCACAAATGCAAGAATGAAATCAATGATGTTTCCACTCTCAAAACTCCTATAATTACACATGAATCTAAACAGATAACTGTAAATACTGGGATAAATGGCAGGAAATTGTGGTCCGGGAGAAAGTGTATAGTTTAACCAGAGAAAGAAACTTAAAAGGCATCGTTATGAACATCAGAATGATTTGAAGACCTTGAATAGCTCATTTGGAGGATATAATATTATAAATGTCTATTTCATTAAAGCTAAAAGAGATATTATGGAAATAATTATATTACTGGAAATAATCAAGAAATTAATTCACAGAATTTTTATTGTTTATGCTACTAAATTCTGAAAGAGATGGGAATACCAGACCACCTGACCTGCCTCTTGAGAAACCTGTATGCAGGTCAGGAAGCAACATTTAGAACTGGACATGGAACAACCGACTGGTTCCAAATAGGAAAAGGAGTATGTCAAGGCTGTATATTGTCACCCTACTTATTTAACTTATATGCAGAGTACATCATGAGAAACGCTGAGCTGAATGAAGCACAAGCTGGAATCAAGATTGCCGGGAGAAATATCAATAACCTCAGATATGCAGATGACACCACCCTTATGACAGAGAGTGAAGAGGAACTAAAAACCTCTTGATGAAAGTGAAAGAGGAGAGTGAAAAAGTTGACTTAAAGCTTAACATTCAGAAAACTAAGATCATGGCATCTGGTCCCATCACCTCATGGGAAATAGATGGGGAGACAGTGGAAACAGTGTCAGACTTTATTTTTTGGGGATCCAAAATCACTGCGGATGGTGAC
Organism: Odocoileus virginianus; assembly: GCF_023699985.2. NCBI lineage: Eukaryota > Metazoa > Chordata > Mammalia > Artiodactyla > Cervidae > Odocoileus > Odocoileus virginianus. Next base: position 15,238,741 of record NC_069698.1, read on the forward strand.
TGCAGCCATGAAATTAATAGACACTTACTCCTTGGAAGGAAAGTTATGACCAACCTAGATAGCATATTAAAAAGCAGAGACATTACTTTTCCAACAGAGGTCTGTCTAGTCAAGGCTATGGTTTTTCCAGTGGTCATGTATGGATGTGAGAGTTGGACTATAAAGAAAGCTGAGCACTGAAAAATTGATGCTTTTGAACTGTGGTTTTGGAGAAGACTCTTGAGAGTCCCTTGGACTGCAAGGAGGTCCAGCCAGTCCATCCTAAAGGAGATCAGTCCTGGGTGTTCATTGGAAGGACTGATGTTGAAGCTGAAACTCCAGTACTTTGGCCACCTCATGCGAAGAACTGACTCGTTGGAAAAGACCCTGATGCTTGGAGGGATTGGGGGCAGGAGGAGGAGGGGACGACAGAGGATGAGATGGCTGGATGGCATCACCTACTTGATGGGCATGAGTTTGAGTAAACTCTGGGAGTTGGTGATGGACAGGGAGGCCTGGCGTGCTGCAATTCATGGGGTCGCAAAGAGTCAGATATGACTGAGCGACTAAACTGAACTGAAGTGAACTGATGCTACCAAATACCTTATTTTGCCAAATCACTATAATAAAAAGTTTGAGAATTTTATGACAACTATAAATAGTTTCCCTCAAAGTCACTTGCCAATTATCTCATCATTTCCCCCAATAGGATTTTCCTGTTGAAAATCCTATTATTTGCTTATTGCTATCTTATGATACTTGAAAGAGGCTGAGGAAGGTGAGAGTAGCTATTAAAAATTGAAGTTTATATTTTAGATTCTCTTTTCATCTCTTTTTACTTTTACTATATTCCACAGAGAATTTGAAATGGCTAAGACACAAATTTACATAAATATCCTGAAAAGTTTGAGATTTCTGAATTTGAATGTTTACTAAATTTAAATGTACTTCATTAGTTAGTGGAAAACTCTAGGAATCATAATTCATTATCTTTGCAACAGGCGTTTTGTGGGAGATCTGTGGGTTGGGAAGATCTCCTGGAGAAGGGACAGGCTATCCACTCCAGTATTCTGGCCTAGATAATTCTTTCAACTGTGTAGTTCATGGAGTCACAAAGAGTCGGACACAACTGAGCAAATTTTACTTTCACTTTTGAGAGATGGCTGTATGAATGTCTTTGTGGAACAAACCAGTGTACATAAACACAAATATGGGACCTCAAAGGTGAAAATGATTGGGCAAAATTAGTGGAAAATAAGGGGACAAAGATATTTTAAATGAGAAATGGAAGAACTTAAAGATTTAATTTCCTTTGACAATAGAGGTGGTAGTAATTGACAGAACCACCCCTGCTTCTCGATGATGTGGAGCAAGCAGAGGGATTCTACTCCAGCTCTCTTATTTATGGAAGGCTCACACTGAACATTTTGGTTACTGAAAATTCCATGAATCTGCCCCCAAACAGGTAACATCTCTTATTAATTCCAAATATTGATATATGTGTTCTTTCAAATGAGTTTTATAAAATCAAAATATTTTTCAAAAGATCTGAACTCAGATTATGAAATAATAAACATTTTCAATTTTAAGATGCACTTTTTTCTCATTGTAACTGTGAAATGAATCCATCCTATAATCAATGGTAACTTAGCTTTATCTAGTAATTAAACTAATTATTTGTTTTTCATAAATAGCATTGCAATATCATGATTTAGTATAAGTTATAGCATCTTAAATATGATACATGGAATCTAATTATATACCTGGCAATTAAAACCAATGAATAGCCATATTTACAATCTGATAGAAGAGTAGCTGTAACTTCTGGAAATAATAGGGACAGAATTTAGATTCTCCTGTACTGGTGCTATTACGTATTTCTTCCTCTTTTCCTCTTACTGGTTTTGAATGTTTTGTCTCCATTTCCTAAAATCATCTACATGGAAAAAGGGTGTTTCCCCAATGTTCTTTCTCCTTCATGCCCTCTATTCTCTGTATGGCTGATAACTATATTTCTAAAATAAGAATTTTATCATGTCAACCTCTTAATAAAGTTTCTAAATTCCTTGTTAGCATCTTCAGGATAAATTTCCAACTCCCAGAATGACACAAATAATCCATTATGATCAGATCGATATAAAACCCCTGTCTTTTATTTCTTTCCACTTTCAATATACACTCCTGTCTCCCTTTACACAAGTATTTGCATATCCCTAATTATAAAGTTTCCATTTGATTTCACATATTGCTTTCTTCAAAAGGTACACTGTCAAACAAATTTTGGATATAATCGATAGCTTTGCATGAATGAATGAGTAAGTTGAATTGACAATTAGGGATTGGTCATCTGATATATCAAAACTATCAGTTTAAATGCTTATGATATTTCTAAAAACATTGATTTACATATACATATATTATTTAAAGTATCACATTTCTTCCATTCATTCCTTATCTTCCCAAACCAGGGATTGAAGCTGAATCTCTTGCAGTGAAGGCAGATTCTTTACCATCTGAGCCACCAGGGAAGCCCAGTTTATATGCACCTGCGTGTTAACACAAAAAGCTTAATTATTTTACTTTCTATAATAAAAATGGGTCTTATTCTATCTTTTACAAAAATTACCCAGTGCTGCATTATCTGTTCATAACTGATTTTTGTACCGATATGATTTTAGTGGTAGCTTTTGTCATAACAAAGAATAAAGCATTTTATTTAGAGGATCTTAATTTGTATTTCTCTATTTTTTACTACACTATAAACTCCAATCTTGCATGAGCCAACTATGATTTTTTTGCATTTGTATTTTCAACTTTTAGGAAACTGTCTAGTTGGCTTAATTAATGAACTGTGTGTTTTAGCTTTAGTGGATTCTAAACTATAAACTTGCTACTTGAGTAATGAACATATTCCTCTGTAGTTGACATTATAAAGAAATTAAATAGTTATTTGTTACATGGATATTACTGGCAAGGAGAGGCAAGGAGATTTTTGCCTTAACTATGTTTTAGTGAACATAAAATATTTCAAAATAAGTAATCAAACTGACTCTGAGCTTAAAAGGTAGATATTTTTGCATTATATGAAAGTATTTGTGAAACAGAATGATTAATATATATTGCATTTGTCTATTTATATCATCTAAAATGATTGAGATTAAGATATACCAATCTTCAATGAAAATGTTACAGTTTAATTAATGACATTTGACAGATACTTTCAAAGTTATTTGGCCAAGAATTCTTGAGTAATGATAACTGCTGTTTTCTTTGTTTTTTAACAGTTTTCAGTAACATAACTGGTGCTGTGCTTTTCTGTCTAAATTGTCTTAGTGTTTGGCAATTAACAAATCAAAGGAGTGTTTCACAACTAAGTACAATAGCAAGGAAGCTATAGTACAATAAACACTCAAATTCTTGTTTTCTGTAAAATTCAAAGTAAAAAGGAAGTGAAATTATCAGGTATGTATTTGATGGCACATTGAAATAATCATCTATGTAAGTAATATCAAACAATACTTGTCTTTCTATCTCTGATTTATTTCACTTAATGTAATAGCCTCGAAGTTCATACATGTTGTTGCAAATGGCAAAATTGTCTTTTTTTAATAACTGAGTAGTTTTGCTTTGTATATATGTACCACATCTTTATCTATTCATCTGTTGATGAACACTTAGGTTGCATCCATATCTTGGCAATTGTAAATAATGCTGCTATTAACCTAAGAGTGCATGTGTCTTTTCTGATCATTTTTTTCCTTGATATATATATACCCAGGAGTTGGGAAGATCCCCTGGAGAGGGGTAAGGCTACCCACTCCAGTATTTTGGCCTGGAGAATTCCATGGACTGTATAGTCCTTGGGGTTGCAAGGAGTTGGACACAACTGAACGACTTTCACTCACTCACATAACCAGGAGTGGAATTGCTGGGTTATGAGATAACTCAATTTTTATTCTAGTGAGAAACCCCCATAATATTTTCCACAATGACTGCATCATTTTGCATTTTCTCCAACAGTGTGCAAGTGTTCCTTTTTCTCCACATCCTTACCGACAGTTATTATTGTGTTCTTTTGAATGATAGCCATTCTGAACAGTGTGAGGTGATGTCTCCTGTAGTTTTCTTTTTCTTATATGATTGCTTTGCCTAGGATATACAATACTATGTTGGATAAAAGTGTTGAAAGTGGGCATCCTTGTCTTGTATCTGATCTTAGAAGAAATGCTTTCAGCTTTTCCCCACTGAGTATGATGTTGGCTTTGTTTTTGTCATATATGGCCTTTATTATGCTGAGATATGCCCACTTTCTGGAGAGTTTTACCATAAATGTATGGAAAATTTTATCAAAAACTTTTCTGCATCTATTGAGATGCATATGGTTTTTATTCTTCAATTTGCTAATGTGTCACCTTGATTGATTTGCAGATATTTAAAAAGGTTTACATCCTTGGAAAAAATCCCACTGGGTCATGGTGCATGATCCTTTCAATGTATTGTTTTATTCAGTTTGCTAATATTTTGTGGAGGATATTTGCATCTATGTTCCTCAGTGATATTGGCCTATTATCTTTGGTTTTGGTATTAAGGTGATCCTGGCCTTATGGAATTATTTAAGAAGTATTCCTTTCTCTACAATTTTTTTGGAATATTTTGAGACTGCTAGTTGGCAGGCTGACTATGTGGGTGATCTGTTAGGCTTACCAGTCCAGAGTTAGGCTTGGTTGGCTGTCAGCTGATGGGGCCTGGTAACAAAATCCCAGGGGCCACTGGGGTTAGTGCTTTCTCAGTAGTAGATGGAATTAGGGTACAGAAAACTCTGCGGCTACTGCCTGCCAACTGGTAGATGAAGCCATGTCTTGGGGTTAGTGCCAGACTGCTAGCTGGCAGAGCCAGATCTTAAGTCTGGCTGCAGGGCCCAAGAATCCCAGAGTTGGAGTCAAATTGCTGATGGGGAAGTGGTGGTTCCTTCCAAAGGTGAGCATGGGATTCAGGCTGTCCCAAAGCTTGCATCTGCCTGCTAGCTGGACCCAGGGCAGGGTCTGGCCAGGTGTGGACAGGGTGGGTCCACAGGCTGTGGCACTGTGGTTTTCTTGCTTCTGATGTGTGCCCCTGGTGGGTGGGGCTGATCCAGAGGCTAGAGCAGACTGCCTGGAGGGCAGGACCAGGGCCTGCCCACAAGTGTTGGAGCTGTGTCCTTCCCCTCCGGAGGGCAGGGCTGTGTCCAGAGGAGTGTCCAGGGCTCAGGGAGGCTTTAGGCAGCCTGTCTACTGACTAATGTGTTCCTCTCCAGTTAGCTGTCTGACGTGAGGTGTCCCAGCCCTGCACTGCCCAACTACAAGCTATTGAGTGGGGCCAGGTTTGGCTCTAATGTGCCAGAGGGAGGGTTCCACAATGGCTCCCATCTTCACCAGTGCCTAGATGGTAGAAGGAGCTTCTCTTTAAGAATGAAGTCTCTGTTTCCCTCAGTCCTGAGGGACTCTCAAGATTAAGCCTCGCTGGTCTTCAAAGCCAAATGCTCTAGGAGCTCATATTCCCAGTGGGTGGATACCTGGGCAGGGGAGCCTGATATGGAGCTCAGAACTCTCACTCTTGTGGGAGAACATCTTCAATATATTTATTCTTCAGTTGTGAGATAGCAGCTAGTTAATATGAGATTTAAGTTTATCTTGAATCCATCTCTTCCACTCATCTTATTGGGATTCTTTCTTTATGCCTTTAGTAGCAGGAGATCATTTTCTTGGAGGTTCTGGTTTTTTTCATCAAAAAATGTTCTGCAAACAATAGTGATTTTGGTGTACTCCTGAGAGAAGGTGAACTCAAGGTCTTTCTACCCTGTCATCATGTTCAATATCCTCTATGATTTTACTGATGTGATCCAGCAAGTCACATATTGAGCTACATATGAATTTACTAAAATTAACTTTTATTATATAAAGCATTAGATACATATGCATGTACATATATATTTTATAAATACATGTTTAAACCGATATATATATATATATTATCTTTGAGGCAAGAATTGTTACACAACATTTATTATGAGAAAAGATGTTAGTTTCAACAAAAATGACCTCTAATGAGCTAAGCCTTGGCATTGTAGGTGGTCATAATAGCAGAACAGTAATGAATTCAGTTTGGCCACCTGATGTGAAGAGCTGACTCAATGCAAAAGACCTTGATGTTGGGAAAGATTGAAGGCAGGGGGAGAAGGCAGCAAGGAAGGGTGAGATGATTGGATGGCATCAATGACTCAATGGACATAGGTTTGAGCAAACTCCAGGAGATAATGATGACCAGGGAAGTCCAGCGTGCTGCAGTTCATGAAGTTGCAAAGAGTCAGACACGACTTAGAGACCGAACAACAACAACAATAAGGAATTCACAAGGTGTATTAAATTTTGTGAGGTGATTTTACTGGAATTGTATTTCTGGCATGGAAGCTCTCATTAAAAATACATACGTATTCCTATAGCTCCATTATTCTTTCTCAAGATTTATGTTGCTATGTGGGGTATTTTGTGTTTCCATACAAAATATACATTTTGTTGTTCTAGTTCTGTGAAAAATGCCACTGGTAATTTGATAGAAGTTGCACTGAATATGTAGATTGCTTTTGGCAGCATAGACATCCTCACAATATTGATTCTTCCACTCTAAGTATGTGATATATCTCTCCATCTGTTTGTGTCATCTTTGATTTCTTTCATCAGTGTCTTATGGTTTTCTGCATATAGGCCTTTGTCTCTTTAGGCAAGTTTATTCCTAGGTATTTTAATATTTTTGTTGCTGCAGTGAATGGGATTGCTTCCTGAATTTCTTTCTGATTTTTCATTGTTAGTGTATAGGAATGCAAGGGATTTCTGTGTATTAATCTTGTATTAGTCTGTGATTTTGCTAAATTCATATTGATCACCTCTAGTCATTTTCTGGTAATATTAGGATTTTCTCTTTATAGTATCAAGTCATCTGCAAAGAGTGAGAGTTTTACTTCTTTTCCAAACTGGATTCATTGCAGCACTATTTACAATGGCTAGGACACAGAAGCAACCTAGAAGGCCATCAGCAGATGAATGGGTAAAAAATTGTGGTACATATATACAATTTATTACAATTGTATGGAATATTACTCAACCATAAGAAGGATTGAATTTGAGTCAGTTGAATTGATGTAGATGAATCTAGAGCCTGTTATACCAAGTGAAATAAATAAGAAACACTAAAAAACATATATTGAATATTAACACATTTATATGGAATTTATAAAAGAAAATGGTACTGGTGAACCTATTTGCAGAGTGGGAATAGAGATGCAAAGAAAGAGAATGGACTTGTGGATAAAGTGGAGGAAGGAGAATATGGGATGAATTGAGAGAGTAGCATTGAAATACATATATTACCACGTGTAAAACTGATAGGTAATGGAAAATTCCTATCAAACACAGGGAGCTCAACCTGGTGCTCTGTGGTGACCTACGGGGGTGAGATGGGGAAGGTTGGAAGGAGAGCTAAGGTGGAAGTGAATATATGTATACTTATGACTGATTCTTATTGTTGTATGGCAAGACCCAACACATCACTGTAAAGCAGTTATCCTCCAATTAAAAATATATAGGCATGAATAATGATTATCCTTTAAAATCTAAAATGTACTTTCAATTAAGTAAGTTTTCTTCCATATGTTTTGTTTTTCTCCATCTCTATTCTATTATTTGAACAGCCTTCCATATGCAAATTGGCCATTGTATTTAATATGAACTTATATTTTGTAGATATTAATTGGTGGGAATTTTGTATGTCTACATTAGAGTCTATTCTTCCAAAAGTTTCTTGCAATTATTTCCAATGTGGAAATATTTTAGTTTTATTATTTTTTCTCATATTTTTAATATTTATTTTTAATTGATTGATGATTGCTTTACAATATTGGTTTCATTTTGGTCATGCATCAACATGAATTATCCACAGGTGTTCCTATTTCTCTTCCTTCTTGAGTCTCCCTCCAACCTCCTGCCAATTCCCACCCCTCTAGGTTACTACAGAGCCCCTGTTTGAGTTCCCTGTGACATACAGCAAATTTCCATTGGCTATCTATTTACATATCTTAGTGTATATGCAAACACTTATAGAGGGTATTTTGTGTCAGATGTTCAGGATGTACAGTTTCATCCACCTTCTATGTGGTTCAAGAGAGAATTCCCTCTTTATAAGCAGTTGCTGAAAAGTAGGCTTTTAAAATTGTTTTATTAAGCAGTTTTCCCTTTGATAAGAGGGTTGCACTTGAGTGTTCTAGCATTATGTGAGCACCCCAAGGTTTTTCATCATTCCATGGTTTTTCCTTTTCCCTCTCTGTCTGGTTAAAATTCAGGACTCTAAGTTCTGCATGGGGACTTCAGCCTCTGAGATACTAAGGTACTTGTCTTCCAGTTTCTTCTTCATTTTTGGTCCTCCTTAATTTGTGGTTCCTTATGAGCTCAATTATGCAAGTAATAGATATGTTTTTAGTTATAGTAGTTTTATTTCTCACATAATATCTACTTGGCTAAATTATATATAGTTCGGTTCCAACAAGTACATTTTCCATCTCAAAGTTCTTTCATGTGACTGGTGCAGATGCTTGCAATGTTGATTCTGCATTAGTCATTTCTAGAACTGTCTTTTAGACTTTACATATTTTATCATTGTTTCTATTTTAATAGATAGGTCTTACCTTGAAGCTGTTAAATATCTTTGACTAATGGATCATTTAGACTCCAAACCAGGCTTCAACAGTATGTGAACCATAAACTTCCAGATGTTCAAGCTGGATTTAGAAAAGGCAGAGGGACCAGACGTCAAATTGCCAACATTTGCTGGATCATTGAGAAAGCAAGAGAGTTTCAGAAAAACATCTATTTCTGATTTATTGACTATTACAAAGCCTTTCACTGTATGGATCACAGTAAACTGTGGAAAATTCTGAAAGAGATGGAAATACCGGATCACTTGACCTGTCTCCTGAGAAATCTGTATGCAGGTCAGGAAGCAACAGTTAGAACTGGACATGGAACAACAGACTGGTGCCAAATCAGGAAAGGAGTATGTCAAGGCTGCATATGTCACCTTGCTTATTTAACTTACATGCAGAGTAAATCATGAGAAACGCTGGGCTGGATGAAGCACAAGCTGGAATCAAGATTGGAGAAATACCAATAACCTCAGTTATGCAGATAATACCACCCTTATGGCAGAAAGTGAAGAAGAACTAAAGAGTCTCTTGAAATTGAAAGAGGAGAGTGAAAAAATTGGCTTAAAACTCAACATTCAGAAAACTATGATTGTGGCATCTGGTTCTATCACTTCCCAGCAAATAAATGGGGAGACAGTGGAAAGAATGACAATTTATTTTGGGGGGCTTCAAAATCACTGCAGATGTTGATTGCAGCCATGAAATTAAAAGATGCTTGCTCCTTGGAAGAAAAGTTATGACCAAGCTAGACACCATATTAAAAAGCACAGATGTTATTTTGCCAACAAAGGTCTGTCTAGTCAAAGTTATGGTTTTTCCAGTAATCACATATGGATGTGAGAGTTGAACTCTAAAGAAAGCTAAGTGCTGAAGAATTGATGCTTTTCAATTGTGTTGTTGGAGAAGACTCTTGAGAGTCCCTTGGACAGTAAGCTGGTCCTTGAGGAAAAGACAGTCAGTGTAATAGAAAATCAACTAAATCTTCACAAGTACTTAGATATAAATCCCCACTTTGACATCTGACAATGTTGCTATTTTGCATAGTTTATTTAGTCTCATTGACCATGACTTATATGTTCTGCACAATGAATAGGGCTTTAACAACTTGTAGGTCTCTTGTGAAGATTACAGACTGGTAAATGTGTATCATAAGTGCCATTTTCCTTTTTTTCTTTCTAGTATCACTAAGAAACCAATATTTTTAAGATGGGATAGTTTAGGGAGGAGATAATAATTGGATAAAGCTCATAATAGTCAATACATGATCTGGAGTATTAACACTAGTCTAGATAAGTAGAAAAACTTCCTAAGGGAAACCTTTATGATATAACTAAATGTTAGATTGATTTCAGGTTTAGTGCATCTTCACTTTCCTTTCTGAAAAGTAATCTACCAATATGCACTTTAAAAAAATTTACACCTCTTAGTGGAATCATTTCACATCTGGAAGTCAAGTTGGAGACCATGACCCTAAGCATGATAAAAAAATGTGATGTTCATTACAGCTTTTGAAATAATAAACAAACAAGTATGAACTACAGTAGAAGATTTAAAGAGTGATATATGATAGAATATTACACATGAAAATATTTTTGAAAGATTAGATATCTTGTTACTATAATTAAAACTGTCTTTTAAGTTATGTGGACATGATTATTACATATATAGTAGTACAACAAAATGAAATTAAGACTTTAGAAAGGTATGGAAGAAAAAAAGACAAAGATAGTTTTTGGTAAAAATCAAAGAGAAAAGCTGCCTTGCTGGTTATCACATCTCTTCTGCTGCTACCATTAATCTTAGTATTCTCTGATAAAAGTGAATTATTGTTCTTTCTCAGAGTCAGGGAACATCATTCCATCACCCTTTCTATAGAACTGAATTTCACTGCACCTGCTTAGATAAAAATTTGCACTCTCAAAGAAATAGAAACATTTCATGCTTCTCTTTATTCTTATGATTCATTTAATTAAAACAGTACCAGTTTAATTATAAAATCTTACTTTGGTTTGTTTGCTTAAGATTTTATGATATAATCCAACTTAAAATATCTTCTGATCTCATTATAATGTTAAGATTATTTGAACTTTTATTTTATTTGAAAACTCTCTTTAAACTTCTTTTCCCACTTTGCTGTTTGATGTTATTTTTGTATTTTTATCAGGTCTTCAAAAATCTCCTTTTCATCTTACAATATTCCAGGAGAAGAGTAAAGTGTTATGGGTTGCACATCTAAAAGAAACTGGTACTATACTATTTCACAAAGCAATTACTATGGTTAACAGCTGCTCAGAGCTACCTTTTGAAAGAATCTTTCAGCCTAACATGCCACAAACTGTGTTTTTCTTTTTTTGCTTTTTTCTTTCATCTTCCACTTTTTTTTTTTTTTTCTGAACAGCTGTACTCAAAATTAGTATAACAGCTATTTAGTGTGGATTTATGTGTGGCTAACTTGTGTATTTGTTTCCCTGGGAATGGAGTAACTTCTTTGTTCAGCTTTTTAACTGCTCCATAGTCTGTCCAGTGAAATAATTTTAATTTGCCATTTTCTTTCAGAGTTCACTCTAAGTGGAACATTGGACAGTATGATCTAGATAAGAGCTCATTCATCCAATTTATGTTAATTCTTGAGAATATGGCTGGCCTTTGGATAGCTATTTGATTTGGGAAACACAGGAGACCGAAGTTCTTAGAAGAGGTTCAGTGGTACACAATCCATAAAATTGAAAGCATGAAATCAGAGGTCAAAAGTGAGACTAAAATATGTTCTAAGTGCAAATGCAGATGCATATCAAAATAATCAAACATACGTGCTCTTGGATGCAATCATACTATATACAAAGTAATCTAAAAGATAATTCAGAGTTACTATAATTTTTAATAGTGACTAAATCAAACTTCCCAAATATATAAAAATGTGACAGAAATATATAAATACATATTTACCTATAACTTATGGAATAGTTATAAAAACGAGCCATAAAAATAACCATAAAAGCTATCTTATGAAGTGTTTTAAGGAGTTGGGATATATTTGTAGTAAATTATAATAGTATATAAAACACCCCCAACAGAATAATAGTAGCCTTCTAAATGTACAAATAACTTTCCAAAGTAAGTCATGGAAAATAGTGATAAGCCACTTTTTAAAAAGGGTAACAATAACCAATTTTGGCTATTAAGCATGTTGTTGATTTTTACCTTTCTCTTTCTTTTTGTCAAAAAATTCATATTTACTAAATTTACTATGATGGGTATAAGTGATTAATTTAGAAGAGTAAAAGGCAAAAATTGTGATTTTAAGCCAGTAATACCTAAAGAAAATTCTCATTTTTTGAGAAGTGAGCAGAGGAAGAGGGTAAGACTGAGTCTACAAAGTTAACTATTTCTCTGTAATCCCTGGGCTAATGAACTGATGTGATTTCCTCATGCTGATATCCATGCCTCTTCCCATAGCTGATGGAAGGGATAAGGAAGACTACCCCTTCTTTTCCGGCTTCAGAAACACAGATGCAAGGTGAATACAGCTATACCTTCTAGTGGGAAATAATTTGCACAATTCTATTTATACCTTTATATTTAGAATCCAAGACAGATATTCTTCCCTAAAAAAGAAAGAAAAAAAAAAGGCAAAAGCTGGGAAACTAAAATCAAAATTATCTCAAGTATATCAGAACCATGTGCATGCATGCGAGCTAAGTCGCTTGTCGTGTCCGACTCTTTGTGACGCTATGGACTATAGCCTGCTCCCAGGCTGTTCTGTCCATGGGATTCTCCAGGCAAGAATAGTGGAGTGAATTACCATGCCCTCCTCCAGGGGATCTTTCTGACCCAGGGATCAAACCAGCATCTCTTACATCTCCGGCCTTGGCAAGCAGGTTCTTTACCACTAGAACCACTATACTTTAATAAAAGTGTAGTCTTCTGAAATTAAATATCCCTTAATCCTAAATGTTAGAATTGGGTTACTTTATGAACAAAGGATCACTAATATATCATTTACAGCTTCCATGCTGAACAGAACCCAATTTTAATCATGAGCATATGTTTGAAGGAATCCTTCTGTTTCAGAGAATGACTCTTATTGCATAATACTCAGTGAGATAAAGAACAGTTCATTTTCCAGTCAGGTACAGTCTTTTGCTTTCAAGTAGACATGGCATAAATGAATTTACACCTGAAAACGTGGCAAAAACTGATTTCATGATTAATTAGCTTCTTTTTAAAAACTTAGGTAAATGCTGGGTGTCACACATTAAAATGGGGAGATAATGACTGACAGAATAGAAAAACATGGGTGTGCATAAATTGTTTCTGACCTGATTTAAAGACTTAAACTGAAAATTTAACATCGAAATGAATATTATAATAATGTGTCACATCCATCATTCTCTCAGCCAGTCGAACATCATCAGATTTTATCACAGCACAAGTACTGACATTATTTTATTAGGTTGAACCTTTATTTTAGTCAAAGTATACAGTTCCTACAGGCTGAAATATTGTAGTTGTCTCTAGAACCCATCAGCTTTCATAGTACTGTGTAGATCTTTGCTACATTTTTGAGGTAATTTCATGATCATATAAGGCTGCAATCATTAGACAAAAAGCACAGAATATTGAGAATGACTGCTTATTGAGACTTTAGATGTTGATAAAAGCTTGAGAGTCATTTGCTTCAATAACTTCATTTGTTAAATTAGAAAACAGGTTCAGAGGATTTTATTTTATTTCACGGTCACATAATGCTTCTTAACAGATAGATTTCAACATCTGGATGTCCAGAACGCAGATTCATCTGATTTCTTAAATAAAAAGTTCTTTGGTTATTCTCTTTAAAGAGACAGAGCTTCATATGAACATAAGTTGTCATATGCCATCTAAGTTGATAATTAACTTTTTATACATGCCAACATAAAAGTGTTTCTAGCTTATTTTTAACCTTTCAATGTAGAACATTTGTCATTTAAAAAAGTTATTTTAAATTCAGTTTATCTGTGTAAGTCATACCTATATGACCTGTTTTTGTAATTTTTGAACTAATATCTAAAAGTAGGGTTTTTATAACTTTCATGTTGTTACAACTTATAAAAATGCTGATGGTATCTTACTTGGCAACATAGTAAAGTAGAAACAAAAACAAAATCATTACAATATTTCATTACGAATTATCTGAGTACATTGTTTAATTTTGTGGTGAATTTCATTTTCTTCCTTCCTCTCTTTCTCTCTCTCTCCCTCCCTTTTTTATCTATCATTTATCTTCCACCAGGACTTCCCTAGTGGCTCAGAGGGTAAAGTGTCTGCATGCAGTGTGGGAGACTGGGGTTTGATCCCCAGGTCAGGAATATCCCCTTTAGAAGGAAATGGTAACCCACTCCAGTACTCTTGTCTGGAAAATGCCATGGATGGAAGAGTCTGGTAGGCTACAGTCCATGGGATTGCAAAGAATCACAGGTGATTTAGCAGCTTCATTTCTATCTTCCTATTACCCATCTCATCTATCATTTATCTGTTTATCATTTAATTATCTATCAATCATCTATCTATTTATTCATTCTTGTGGTTTTTACATTTTACATTTTACATAAAGTTACTCTTCAAAAATATTATTTTCTAGTTTATTTTGTATTCAATCATGCTCATTCAAACATTGCTCATGTTCAATGTGCAGAGAAAATGAACATTTTGTTGGAATGAAACTACCAGGAAAAATAGCATGAAAGGCTTCAAAAAGAAACATTCAATGCATAAATACAAAAACTAATATAATAGATTTTTCACAAATAAAATTATGGTAGTAAAATTCTACCAGTGAAACTTATAAATGTTTAACAAAGTGTGGTAATTTGGAAGAAGAATGTAAAGAAAACCACTTGAGCATATCCTTACTGGCTAGAGATCGGTTCTTAACTATACAAAATATGGCTTCCAAGGTGGGGCTAGTAGTAAAAAAATATGCCTGACCATATAGGAGATGAAAGAGATGCAGATTTGATCCCTGGGTGGGGAAGACCCCCTGGAGTAGTAAATGGCAACTGACTCTAATGTTCTTGCCTGGAAAAGTCGACGAGGCAGAGAAGCTTGATGGGCTACAGTCCATGTGGCTGCAAATACTCAGACACAACTGAGCAACCGAGCACATGCAGACAACACAATGGCTACAAATGGGTTCTTATTGTCCAAAAGTAAATGTTATCAGGCAGAGAAACACTCTTAACCTAAAATTCCTTCTTGAATAAATGCATTTGGCATCCATTCTGGACATATGACTGTCATTAATGCCTGTAAGTCCTGCCTGGTGAGACAGAGAGATTGCCACATCAGATACACATGGAAGATCATTTAGCTTACAGCTCATAAAGCAATTAAAATATATTTAGTGACTATAAGATATAGAACACTAGCTTAGATGGATCATTAGTCTCATTTGATACACTCATTTTACTTTTAGCATACTTTTGAAAGTGCCATTTTACCTCTTATATAATTCCCTTGGGATCATTAGAGAAATATTAACGTGGAAAAGCCATAGTTGTGACTATCCATAACAAACAAGTAGTCCTAAGGACTCAGGACACATCTTAAGGTATAAGACTGCTCAAGAAAATATATTAACTTTATGATAATGAAATTTTTTGTGTGTCTGTGTGCATATGGGTGAGGGAGAATCATAGTTATATAGATTGGTTTGAATCTTCTTATTTCTTATCCACTACCTGAACACTAAATGATGGCTTCTCTTATACAAAAATAACAAATACAAATAATTATTATCCACTAAAGTGGACTGGGGAGAAGGCAATGGCACCCCACTCCAGTACTCTTGCCTGGAAAATCCCATGCATGGAGGAGCCTGGTAGGCTGCAGTCTATGGGGTCGCTGAGAGTTGGACATGACTGAGCGACTTCACTTTCACTTTTCACTTTCATGCATTGGAGAATAAAATGGCAACCCACTCCAGTGTTCTTGCCTGGAGAATCCCAGGGATGGGGGAGCCTGGCGGGCTGCCTTCGGACACGACTGAAGCGACTTAGCAGCAGCAGCAGCAAAATGGACTGGAATGGGTGAATTTAACTCAGATGACCATCATATCTACTACAGTGGGCAGGAATCCCTTAGAAGAAATGAAGTAGACATTATAGTCAACAAAAGAGTCTGAAATGCAATACTTGATGCAATATCAAAGACGACAGAATGATCTCTGTTCATTTCCAAGGCAAGTCATTCAATATCACGGATATTCAAGTCTATGCCCTGACCAGTAACATTGAAGAAGCTGAAGTTAAATGGTTCTGTGAAGACCTACAAGACCTTTTAAACTAACACCCAAAACAGATGTGCTTTTTGTTATAGGGGACTGGAGTGCAAAAGTAGGAAGTCAAGAAACACTGGAGTAACAGGCAAATTTGGCCTTGGAGTACAGAATGAAGCAGGGCAAAAGCTAATAGTGTTTTGCCAAGAAAATGCAAAGAGATGTTGAAGCTGGTTTTAGAAGAGGCAGAGGACCCAGAGATCAAATTGCCAACATCTGGTGGATCATCAAAAAAGCAAAAGTTCCTGAAAAACATCTATTTCTGCCTTATCGACTATGCCAAAGCCTTTGAATGTTTGGATCACAATAAACTGTTGAAAATTCTGAAAGATGTTGGAATATCAGACCACCTGACCTGCCTTTTGAGAAAACTGTATGCAGGTCAAGAGGCAACAGTTAGAACTGGACATGGAACAACAGACTGGTTCCAAATAGGAAAAGGAGTATGTCAAGGCTGTATATTGTCACCCTGCTTATTTAACTTATATGCAGAGTACATCATGAGAAATGCTGGGCTGGAGGAAGCACAAGCTGGAATCAAGATTGCCGGGAGAATCAATAACCTCAGATATGCAGATGACACCACCCTTATGGCAGAAAGTGAAGAAGAACTAAAGAGCATCTTGATGAAAATGAAAGAGGAGAGTGAAAAAGTTGGCTTAAGCTCAACATTCAGAAAATGAAGATCATGGCATCTGGTCCCTCACTTCATGGCAAATAGATAGGGAAACAGTGGAAACAGTGGCTGACTTTATTTTTTGGGGATCCAAAATCACTGCAGATGATGACTGCAGCCATGAAATTAAAAGAGGCTTACTCCTTGGAAGGAAAGTTATGACCAACCTAGATAGCATACTAAAAAGCAGAGACATTACTTTGCCAACAAAGGTCCATCTAGTCAAGGCTGTGGTTTTTCCAGTGGTCATGTATGGATGTGAGAGTTGGACTATAAAGAAAGCTGAGTGCGGAAGAATTAATGCTTTTGAACTGTGGTGTTGGAGAAGACTCTTCAGAGTCCCTTGGATTGCAAGGAGATCCAACCAGTCCATCCTAAAGGAGATCAGTCCTGGGTGTTAATTGGAAGGACTAATGTTGAAGCTGAAGCTCCAGTACTTTGGCCACCTAATGCGAAGAGATGACTCATTTGAGAAAACCCAGATGCTGAGAAAGATTGAGAGCAGGAGGAGAAGTGGACGACAACTGATGAGATTGTTGGATGGCATCACTGACTCAATGAAGATAGGTTTGAGTGAACCCCGGGAGTTGTTGATGAACAGGGAGGCCTGGCGTGCTGCAGTTCATGGGGTCTCAAAGAGTTGGACACGATGGAGTAATGAACTGAACTGAACTGTCTGATGAAGCCTCACAAGATTGCAATTTAGCAGGAATATTCGGCAGTTATTACAAACAGATATTCACTAGAATATAGAGTACAGTGTATTTCACTTGTCAGTGTTTATGTCAACAAGTATGAAAACAAATTGTTTTGACATTTTCCAAGAATTGTATTCCAAATTGTTGTTAGATTGTTCAAAAGGAGTCTTTTATATATATATATTTGTGTGTGTGTGTGTGTGTGTGTATAAATTAAGTAGAGAGAGTTCTTTTAAGTTTAGCTAAAGGAATTATAAGTCTGATGTCAAAAATAAATTATGCTTTTGCCTCTATATTACCTTTCTTTGAACTGTTGTATATAATGTGAATGAACACTTCATAGGCCACATTAAACTAAATGACTTTAGAAATCAATAATCATAAAGTATTCTTTATTTATGTTTCCTCTAATTAGAATCTACACCCTAGAATAATGTCGTGATCTATAAACATAAATGAATTTGGGATGGTTCACTTGTATGTTGGTAGTTTAAAAATGACCAGCAGTCTACAAATTGCAACTTGAGGTTTATTTGAGTTAACACGTTTTAAAAAATACTGTAGTATTTCTTAAATGCATAGGAAAGTATGTGTTTATAAACTATAGTATTCTAGTAGAGTCATAATAGATTAGTTTACAGAATATAGAGTTCTCATAAATAATATATAGAAAAATTAAATTACTTAGCAATGTGAAATGTTCATTTGATTTTTAAAAAAGTAAGTAAATAAATAAATATTCTTTGTTTAGAAAACTAAAAAAAAGTGTAGAAAATTTCATCACTGGAATCAAAAGTCTGCTAATAATTTTGAATTCATAAAATTATATATATTGGCTAAAATTATTAATTATTATAATCAATTTGTGCTTCCAATTAGGTTAGATATTTCTATTACTAAACCATTTATGTTCCAAATGGTTTCAAAAATATATTTAGAATAGTATAAGAAATATTTTGCTATTTTAATTAATATATTATAAAATTATAAATATATATTTAACAATTTCAGGTACAGCTTCATTTTAATTCTTAATAGTTTGTTCTTTATAATTTAACTTTTATTTATGAAGTGTGGATTTTCAGAAAAATTAACAAATTTTCCAGAGATCACACATTCTAAAGAGTTAAAAAAAGCACTTAAATATATTTTTTCTATCTAATTTTGAAATGCTTATTCTACTATACCCTCTGTGGTTGTCACAGAAGTTACCTGTAGAAAAATATACATCTGCTAATTCCTTAATAAATGGAATATTGCATAGCAGCTCAACACCATCATATTTTAAATGAGAATTAAAATCTTGAATATGTATACATGAAGGCATCATCAGATAATACTGGCGTAGAATTTATTCCAGAGTGAACATCTTTGGAAAATGCATGAATATTAGTATTCAGTGAGGTTGGGCCAAAAAGATCACATATGTTTAGGCCATAGAATGACCATGTGTGACTGGCTGTTAGTGTCAAGGGTGGAGGATGAGAGATGGTATTTATATTATATTAAAGCCCATAGTAACTACAATTTCATTTAAAAATTACAGTCAAACACTCTGTGATGACACAAAGTCAAATTTCAGAGTTTGAAAAATACTGATTTAAAATGATCTAAGCAAATTCTACTTCACTGTGTCAATAACAATTCTAGTTAACAGTATTAATAAAACCACTTACTTTACTGAATGTTGTCTTCATACTTAATTCTCTGTGCTACTAGTTACAGTTACAAAAAATATTTAACACTATAATTTCTTATGTCAATATGGTTTTGAAATAGTGGAAATATTTAAAGCAGTCAAAGGAAAATAAATAACTGTTATGTAGTGGGAAATTATTTTACATTGTTATAAACACTGGGAGTTTAATTTCATAAGCTGTAGCATAGTTATTAAATATAAAAGAAAAGTAGAACAGCGTGATATAATGTTTTCTGGAAATCATCATAAAAACTGTGGGATGATTGTTTTAAGCATCTTGTAATGAGTTATCAACATATTATTTCTATTTGTCATGTTTTGTATCTTACTTTTGCTTGATAGAGTAAAATACATTGAATCTATAGAATAGCAAAATATATTTTAGTCCTCAAAAGTGATGAAGACTCAGAAATAAGCAATGATCATGGAATATAGGAATAAATTGAGATGAAATGAATGTGATTCATACTAAAGGAAACATTCAAAATCATATATATAATGGTCTGCATTTTGGAATTTTGCAACTGTGGATGAGAATATGACATTTAATATAGTAATGTAAATGCTTTTAATTTTTATTGATATGTAATTACTTTAATTTATGTAGCTATTTTAAGTAAATTATTAATAATACCTTTAATCAGCAATTACCAATCACTATGTATCATTACCCTTGTAAATATTTTACACATGCATACACACATATAATTTAATTCACTCAACATGGAAAGCAATTATTTTCACATAGAACTATTTTTTATCTTCATTTTATAATGATACACAAGGCATAGAGAAAGTAATTGCCTAACTTTACTAGGGAAATTTGTACCTAGGTAGTGTTGATCCATATTTCATGCTCCATGTAACACTGCACTGTGCCACTTATTCTAGTTTCCATGTTTGGATTGCTTTTTATGTATCCTACCTGTGTTGTTTCTGCAAAGATACTTAACCATTTGACTGATATTTGAAGTATATATTCAACCTATTTGAATTCATGTATATAATACATACACTTATATGGAAAGTTTTAAGATATTTATATCATCAAATTTAATGTAATTTTAACCACCTCCTATCAAGATGATAGCTCCCAGCACGCTATGGCAGTGTTCATGTCAGATTCAGGTCTCCTACCAAAGGCAACAGGCATACAATTGAAAGCTTTTGCATGGGGTGGTCCCAAGATGGTGGAGAAACAGGATGGGGTGATCACTTTCCCCCCACAAATTCATCAAAAGATCATTTGAATGCTGAGAAACTGCCACAAAACAACTTCTGAATGCTGACAGAGGACACCAGGCACCCAGAAAGGCAGCCCGTTCTTTTTGAAAGGAAGTGGACAAAATATAAAAGACAAAATGAGGGAAAAAAGAGTTAGGGACAGAGACCCATCCCAGGGAGGTAGTCGTGAAGGAGGAGAAGTTTCCAAACAGCAGGAAACCCTCTCACTGGTGGGTCTGTGGGGGAGTTTTGGAATCTCAGAGGGTAGCATAACTGGGAGGAAAACAAAAACACAGAATATGTTCCTAACTGAAACTCCCAGAGGAGAAGTAGCCTAGACCCTCATGTCTGCCACCAGCGAGCGGGGTCTGGACAGGGAGGCAAGGGTTGTGTGCCTAGGGTAAGGACCAGGCCTGAATCCCCTGAGGACAATCCGAGGGGGCTAACATGAGATAGCAACCCAAACTGTGGGATAGCCAGAGAGAGGAAAAACAAAAAAGAGGGAGAGAACTTCTCTGCGAAAGGCTCTAACCTAACGCACAGGCTAGCCTGCTCACAGAACAAAGAATTGAGCAAACCAAAGGAGATCTCGTCGGCTGCATACAGACCCCACCCACCATTGCCCCCAACTGCTGGAGGCAGAGAGGGAGGCGTGCAACAGCCAGAGCCAGAAGCCGAGAGGCAGTCTTGGTCCCAGAGACCAGCATCTTCTAGCAGACCATGAGCAGGCTCCCAGTTGCTAATCAAGTCTTCCTGGGATCCTGAACAGTTGACATCTGCCAGGAGGGTCGCAGCCTGAGGTCAGCTCCCCAGAGGAGACGCTTGGAACACCTGAGTGAGTGCTCTCACGGCGCACCTGGGGAACCAAGCGGCCAGGACCAGGAAGGTGGTTAAGACGCACGGCCCACCTGGTTGCCTGACTTGCTCAGACCAGGGAAGGCCCCAAAACAGATGCCCAACCGAGTCTGTGCCCTTGTGCAGTACCCAAGAACCTGAAGCTGAGCAGCTCAGAACTGGGAAGTGCACGAAATGCAGGGCCCAATTTGGACAGTACCCCTGAGAGCAACCTGCAGCCTGAGCAGTGTAGACCCAAAAAGCGCACTTGCTGCATTGAGCTGGGGCAAACCCAATGTGGTTCATACACTGCAAGCACCCCCATACACGCCAGTGATATTTGCTTGCAGGGTTCCTCACTGCCCACAGCACAACTGAACAAGTGAGCCTAAATAAGTGACCACCGTCGATCCCTTGTGTCAGGGCAGAAATTAGACAGTGAAGAGACTTGCAGAGGAGGCCAAAATAAACAAAGAGGGAACCACTCTGGAAGTGACAGGTGCCACAGATTAAAACCCTGTCGTTAACATTGACTAAGCATTGGATCATGGATGGAGGAGCCTGGTAGGCTACAGTCCATGGAGTCGCAAAGAGTCGGACATGACTGAGCGACTTCACTTTCTTTCTTTTATAGATCCTTTTGGAGGAGGAAATGGTAACCCACTCCAGTGTTCTTGCCTGGAGAATCCCATGGACGGAGGGGCCTGGTGGGCTGTGGTCTATGGGGTTGCAAAGAGTTGGACATGACTAAGCAACTAACACACACCCACACAAGCATTGGAAGGGGCCTATAGCACTTGAGAAGATATACAAGCTGAAACAGGGAATATCTGAAACTGAACTGACTCCACACTCCCCACAACAGCTCCAGAGAAATTCCAAGATATATTTTTACTATTATCATTTTTTAATTTTTATCTTTATAGTTCTTTATTGCTACTTTAATTTTCATTTTTATAACCTACTATTACTTTGCAAAAAAAAAAGACCCTATTTGTAAAGCAAATTTCATATATATATATATATTTTATAATTTTTGTGATTGATTTTGTTTTTTATTTTTAATATTGCATTTCTGAGAGTCTAACCTCTACTCCAGATTTTTAATATTTGCTTTTCGGTATTTGTTATCAATTTTTTACCTTTAAGAATCTAATTTTCAGTATCCATTTTCACTTAGGGGTGTGATTAGGTGGCTTGATTGCTCTCTCCCTTTTCGACTCTCCATTTTCTCCCCCAGATCACCTCTGTCTCCCTCCTCCCTCTTCTCTTCTCCATGTAACTCTGTGAACCTCTCTGGGTGTCCCTCACTTTGGAGAATCTTTTCACCATTAACCTAGATGTTTTATCATCTGTACTGTATGGATGGAGAAGTCTTGAGGCTACTGTAAGAATAAGACTGAAACCAGAGGGAGGAGGCTTAAATCCAAAACTTGAGAACACCAGAAAACCCCTGATTCCAGGGAACACTAATTGACAAGAGCTCATCCAAAAGCCTCCATACCTACCCTGAAACCAAACTCCATCCAAGAGCCAACAACTTCCAGAGCAAGACATACCATGCTAATTCTCCAGCAATGCAGGAACACAGCCCTGAACATTAAAATACAGGCTGCCCAAAGCCGTGCCAAACCCATAAACACTGAAAAACTCACTACTGGACACTTCCAGAGAGAAGAGATCCAGCTCCACCCACCAGAACACAGATGCAAGCTTTCCTAACCAGGAAAACTTGACAAGCCACTAGTCCAACCCCACCCACAGGGTGCAACCTCCACAATAAAGAGGAACCACAAACTTCCAGCCTACAGAAAGTCCACCCCAAACACAACAATCTAAACAAAATGAAAAGGCAGAGAAATAATCAACAGGTAAAGGAAAATGATAAATGCCCACCAAACCAAATAAAAGAGGAGGAGATAGGGAGTCTACCTGAAAAAGAATTCAGAATAATGATTGTAAAGGTGATTCAAAATCTTTGAAAACAAAACGGAGTTACAGATAAATAGACTAAAGACAAGGATTGAGAAGATGCAAGAAATGTTTAAGAAGAAGAAATAAAACAGCCAATCAATAATGAATAATGCAACAAAACTGAGATCAAAAGCACTCTGGAGGGAACCAACAGTAGAATAGCTGCGGCAGAAGATGGATAAGTGAGGGGGAAGATAGAATGGTGGAAATAAATAAAGCAGAGAGGAAAAAAGAAAAAATAACTAAAAGAAATGAAGACAACCTCAGAGACCTCTGGGACAAAGTTAAACACCCCAACATTTGAATCATAGGAGTCCCAGAAGAAGGCAAAAAGAAAGGGCGTGAGAAAATACTTGAGGAGATAATAGTTGAAAACTTCCCTAAAATTGGGATGGAAATAGCCACCCAGTTGCAATAAGCCCAGAGAGTCCCAGACAGAATAAACCCAAGGTGAAACACCCCAAGACACATATTAACCAAATTAACAAAAATCAAACACAAAGAGCAAGCATTAAAAGCAGCAAGGGAAAAGCAACAAACAACACATGGGGGGATCTCCATAAGGATAACAGCTGATCTTTCAGCAGAAACTCTTCAGGCCAGAAGGGAATGGTAGGACATACTTAAAGTGATGAAAGAGAAAAACACACAACCCAGATTACTATACCCATCAAGGATCTCATTCAAATATGAAGGAGAAATAAAAAGCATTACAGACAAGCAAAATCTGTGAGAATTCAGCACCACCAAACCAGCTCTTCAACAAATGCTAAAGGATCTTTTCTAGACAGGAAACACAGAAAAGGTTTATAAACTCTAACCGAAAACAACAAAGTAAATGCCAATGGGATCATACTGATCAATAATTACCTTAAATGTAAATGGGTTGAATGTCCCAGTCAAAAGACAAAGAATGGCTGAATGGATACAAAAACAAGACCCCTATATATGCTGTCTACAAGAGACCCACCTCAAAACAAGGAACACATACAGACTGAAAATGAACAGCTGGAAAAAGATATTTCATGCAAATGGAAAACAAAAGAAAGCAAGAGTAGCAATATTCATATCTAATAAAGTAGACTTTGAAATAAAGGCCATGAAAGACAAAGAAGGACACTACATAATGATCAAAGTATCAATCCAAGAAGAAGATATTACAATTATAAATATATTTACACCCAACATAGGGGCACCACAATATGTGAGGCAAATGCTGACAAGTATGAAAGGGGAAATTAACAGTAACACAACAGTAGTGGGAGACTTTAATACACCACTCACACCTATGGATAGATCAACCAAACAGAAAATTAGCAAGGAAACACAAACTTTAAATGATACAATGGAGCAGTTAGAACTAATTGATATCTATAGGACATTTCACTCCAAAACAATGAATTTCACCTTTGTCTCAAGTGCACACAGAACCTTCTCCAGGATAGATACATCCTGGGCCATAAATCTAGCTTTGGTAAATTAAAAAAAAAATTGAAATCATTTAAAGCATCTTCCCTGATCACAATGCAGTAAGATTAGATGTCAACTACAGGAAAAAAATTTTTTTAAAAAATATAAACATATGGAGGCTAAACAACACACTTCTGAATAACTAACAAATCACAGAAAAAATCAAAAAGGAAATAAAAATATGCATAGAAATAAATGAAAATGAAAACACAATAACAACAGCAACACAAAATCTATGGGATTCAGTTAAAGCAGTGATAAGGGGAAAGATCATAGCAATGCAAGCTTATTTCGAGAAACAAGAGAAAAATCAAATAGTCAACCTAACTTTATACCTAAAGCAACTAGAAAAAGAAGAAATGAAGAACCTTGGGGTTAGTAGAAGGAAGAAATCATAAAATTAGGGCAGAAATAAATGAAAAAGAAACAAAAAAAGACTATAGCAAAATTCAAATAAATTTGTCTTTGAGAAGACAAATAAAATAGATAAACCATTAGCCAGACTCATCAAGAAAAAAAGGGAGAAGAATCAAGTCAACAAAATTAGAAATAAAAATGAAGAAATCACAACAGACAACACAGAAATACAAAGGGTCATAAGAGACTACTATCAACAACTATATACCAATAAAATGGACAACTTGGAGGAAATGGATGAACTCTTAGAAAAGTATAACCTTCCAAATCTAAACCAGGAAGAAACAGAAAATCTAAACAGACCCATCACAAGCACATATATCAAAACTATAATCAAAAGTCTTCCAACAACAACAAAAAAGCCCAGAACCTGATGGCTTCACATGTGAATTCTATGAAAACTTAGAGAACTAATACCTACCCTACTCAAACTCTTCCAGAAAATTGCAGAGGAAGGTAAACTTCCAAACTCATTCTATGAGGCCACCACTACTTTAATACTGAAACCAGACAAAGCTGCCACACCAAAAAAAGAAAAAAAAAAAAAAGAAAGGAAGAAGGAAGAAAACTAGAGGCCAATATCACTGATGAACATAGATGCAAAAATCCTCAACAAAATTCTATCGAACAGAATTCACCAACATATTAAAAAGATCATATGTCATGACCAAGTGGGCTTTATCCCAGGGATGCAAGGATTCTTCAGTATTTGCAAATCAATCAACGTGATACACTACACTAACAAATTGAAAGATAAAAGCCATATGATTATCTCAATAGATGGGGAGAAAGCCTTTGACAAAATTCAACACCCATTAATGATGAAAGCCCTCCAGAAAGTAACTGTAGAAGGAACATAACTCAACATTGTTATAAAAGCCATATATGATAAACCCACAGAAAACATTTTCCTCAATGATGAAAAATTGAAAGGATTTCCCCTAAAGTCAGGAGCAAGACAAGGGTGCCCACTTTCACCACTACAATTCAACATAGTTTTGGAAGTTTTAGCCACAGCAATCATAGACGAAAAAGAAATAAAAGGAATTCAGATTAGAAAAGAAGAAGCAAAATGCTCACTGTTTGCAGATGACATGATCTTCTACATAGAAAACCCTAAAGACTCCACCAGAAAATTACTAGAGCTAATCAATGAATATACTAAAGTTTCAGGATATTAAATTAACACATAGAAACCCCTTGCATTCCTATACACTAACAATGAGAAGGCAGAAAGAGAAATTAAGGAAATAATTCCATTCACCACTGCAACGAAAGGAATAAAATACTTAAGAATAAATCTACCTAAAGAAACAAAAGACCTATATATAGAAAACTGTAAAACATCGATGAAAGAAATCAAAGATGACACAAAAAGATGGGGAAATATACCGCGTTCATAGTGAAAATCAGTATACTACCCAAAGCAGTCTATACATTCAATGCAATCCCTATCAAGCTACCAATGGTGTTTTTCACAGAGCTAGAACAAATAATTTCGCAATTTGTATGAAAATACAAAAAACCTCAAATAGCCAAAAAAATCTTGAGAAAAAAGAATGGAACTGGGGGAATGAACCTGCCTGACTTCAAGCTATACTGCAAAGCTACTGTCATCAAGACAGTATGATACTGGCACAAAGACAGAAATATAAATCAATGGAACAAAATAGAAAGCCCAGAGATAAATCCACACACCTGTAGACATCTTAACTTTGACACAGGAGGCAAGAATATATGATGGAGAAAAGACAATCTCTTTAACAAGTGGAAAATATTGGGAAAACTGGTCAACCACCTGTAAAAGAATGAAACTAGAACACTTTCTAACAAAAATAAATTCAAGATGGATTAAAGATCCAATGTAAGACCAGAAACTATAAAAGTCCTAGAGGAAAACATAGTCAAAACACTCTCTGACATAAATCACAGCAGGATCCTCTATGACTCACCTCCCAGAATATTGGAAATAAAAGGAAAAATAAACAAAGGGACCTAATTAAACTTAAAAGCTTTTGCACAACGAAGGAAACTATAAGCAAAGTGAAAAGACAGCATTTGGGAGGGGAGGAAATAATAGCAAATGAAGCAACAGACAAAGAACTAATCTCAAAAACATAAAAGCAGCTCACACAGTTCAATACCAGAAAACTAAATGACCCAGTCAAAAAATGGGCCAAAGAACTAAACAGACATTTCTCCAAAGGAGACACGCAGGTGTCTAACAAACACATGAAAAGATGCTCAACATCATTCATTATCAGAGAAATGCAAATCAAAATTATAATGAGGTACCATCTCACACCTTTCAGAATGGCTACTATCAAAAAGTTTACAAACAATAAATGCTGGAGAGGGTGTGGAGAAAAGGGAACCCTCTTACACTGTTGGTGGGAATGCAAACTTGTACAGCCACTATGGAGAACAGTACAGAGATTTCTTTTAAAAACTGGAAATAGAACAGTCATACGACCCAGCAATCCTACTGCTGGGCATATATCCTGAGGAAACCAGAATTGAAAGAGACATGTGTACCCCAAAGTTCATTGCAGCACTGTTTACAATAGCTAGGATATGGAAACAACCTAGATGTCCATCAGCAGATGAATGGATAAGAAAGCTATGGTACAAATACACAATGGAATATTTATTACTCAGCCATTAAAAAAAAACATATTTGAATCAGCTCTAATGAGGTGGATGAAACTGGAGCCTATTATACAGAGTGAAGTAAGTCAGAAAGAAAAACACCAATACAGTATATTAACACATATATATGGGATTTAGAAAGATGGTAACAATGACCCTATATGTGACACAGCAAAAGAGACACAGATATAAAGTACAGACTTTTGGACTCTGTGGGAGAAGGAAAGGGAGCGAAGATTTGAGAAAAGAGCATCAAAGCATGTTCGTTACCATATGTGAAAGAGATCACCAGTCCAAGTTCAATGCATGAAAGAGGGCACTCAAAGCCAGTGCACTGGGACAACCCTGAGGGATGGGATGGGGAGGGAGGTGAGAGGTGGCTTCAGGATGGGGGACACATGTACACCCATGGCTGATTAATGTCAATGTATGGCAAAAGCCACCACAGTATTGTAAAGTAATTAGCATCCAAATAAAACAAATAAATAAATTAAAAAAAAACTTTTGCACAACAATGGAACTATTCACAAGATGAAAACCTTGGCTTTCACAACCTACTGGTTGTGAGAAAATACTTGTAGATGATTTGACCAATAAGGCTAAGATCCAAAATATATAAACCTCACATAAATCTCAATATCAAAATAATAGCAATCTTATTTAAAAATGGGTAGAATAAGTAAAAGTGAATGTTTTAGTCACGCTGTGTTGTACTGTGCTTAGTCGCTCAGTCATGTCCGACTCTTTGCAACCCCATGACCCATAGCCTGCCAGGCTCCTCTGTCCATGGGATTCTCCAGGCAAGAATTCTGGAGTGGGTTGCCATGCCCTTCACTGGGGGATCTTCCCAACCCAGCAATCAAACCAGAGTGTTCCACATTGTAGGCAGAATCTTTACTGTCTGAGCTACCTGGAAAGCCACCTGAATAGACATTTTTCCAAATATAGATGGCCAATAAGTATATGAAAAAATGCTCAACATTGCTAACCAACAAAGAAACACAGGTCAAAATCACAATGAGGTAGCACCTCACACCTGTCATAATGGCTATTATCAAAGTATTTACAAATAAGAAATTGTTGGTGAGGTTGTAGAGAAAGGGGAACCATATTTCATTATTGGTAGAAATCTAAATTCATGCTGCCACTCTGGAAAACAGTATGGAGAAAGATCTTTAACCCATTTTGAGTTTATTTTTGTGTATGATGTGTTGGAGTGTTCTGACTTTATCCTTTAACATTTAACTGCCCAGTATTCCCAGCACCATTCATTGAAGCTTATGAAAAGATGCTCAACATCACTAAGTTTTTGAGAAGTGCAGATCAAAACTATAATGAAGTATCACCTCACAATGATCAGAATGGCCATCATCAAAAAATCTATAAAAAATAAATGCTGGAGAGGGTGTAGAGAAAAGGGACCCTCCTACACTGTTTGTGGGAATATAACTTAGTACAGTCACTATAAATAATAGTATGGAGGTTCCTTAGAAAACTAAAAATAGAGCTACTATATGATCCAGCAATCCCACTCCTAGGCATATATCCAGAGAAAATCATACTTTGAAAAGATACATGCACTCCAGTGTTCATTGCAGCAGCATTTACAATAGCCAGGACAGGCAAGCAACCTAAATGCCCATTGACATAGGAGTGGACAAGAAGATTTGGTACATATATACAATGGAATATTACTCAGCCATAAAAAAAAACAAATGAAATAATTCCATTTGCATCAACGTGGATGCAGGTAGTGATTGTCATACCGAGAGAACTAAGTCAAATAGAGAAAGACATGTATGATATTGCTTATATGTGGAATCTAAAAAATGGTACAAATGAACTTAAATATAAAATAGAAATAAAGTTACAGATATAGAAAACTAACTTGTGATTATTGGGAGGATAGAAAGTGGGGAGGGATAAATTGGGAGACTGATATTGACATATACACAATACTAAATATAAAATAGATAACTAATAAGGACTTACTCTATAGCACAAGGAAATCTACTCTAAATTCTGTAAAGGACAATATGAAAAAGAATCTTAAAAAGAGTGTATGTACATATATTTATAACTGATTAACTTTTCTATATGCTTGAAACTAACACAACATTGTAAATCAAAAACAACAAAAGCAACAACAATGGCAAACAGAAAGTAAAGATTCTAATGTAACCGGAATATAAAGAAGTCTCAAGTCAGTGAAAAAGAGACAACTACTTTTTAAATAGGATAAAAAATTCGAATAGCAATTTCTTCAAAGATATACAATGGTCAACAAGCACATAGAAATACTCCAAAGGGAAATACAATCCAAACCAAAGTGAGATACCACTTTATACATATTATGACAGCTGGAATTAAAGTCAGATGATAGCAAGTATTGGTGAGGAAGTAGAAAAAATTCAATTCTCATACACTCCTCATAGGAGTGTAAATTTGTGTAGCCACTGTGCAAAATAGTTCGGCAGTTCTTCAAAAACTTAAACATAGGATTATTGAGTCAGTAATTCCACACCTAAGTATGTATCTATGATAAATGAAAGCATATTTTAACAAAAAACTTGTGCATGATGTTATTAGCAGCATTATTCTCAATAGCTAAAAATGAAAGTCATCAAAATGCCTGCCAACTGGTCAAACAGAAAAATAAAATAGGGAATATCCACAAAATGGAGTATTATTTAGGCATAAAAAAGATAAAAGTGTTACTACAGCACGAAATCTTGAAAACCTTATCCTAAGTGAAAAAAAAAAAACAAACTTAAAAGACCACATATTATATGGTTCTATTCATATGAAATGTTCAAAGTAGCCAAATCTATGAAGACAGAGAGTCAATTAGTATTTGCCATGAGGTGGCTGGGGAAAGAGAAAGAAATAGGGACTAAATGCTAAATATGTACAGAGCTTATGTTCATGGAAATGTTCTGAAAATTAGTGATAGCTGTTATATAGCACTGAATACTAAAAACTCTTGAAGTGTATATCTTGAAATGATGAATTTTGTATGTGACATCTATCTAAAATTAAAAAGATATTATACATTTATAAAAAGTACAGATTTCCCCACACTCAGTGTCACCTACAATCAAAATTACATTGTACTTCTAATATTAATATGGCATATTGGTTGCAATGAAATAGCTGACATATTACATTAATATGAACTATTAATAACATCCATGTTATATTCAAATTCTTTTGGTTTTAATATGTCTTTTTTTTTTCTGTCTAGGCAGAATTCAGAATTCCACTTTATATTCAACTTTTATATTTAGATAAGGCAATGGCACCCCACTCCAGTCCTCTTGCCTGGAAATCCAATGGATAGAGAAGCCTGGTGGGCTGCGGTCCATGGGATCGCTAGGAGTCAGACATGACTGAGCGACTTCACTTTCACCCTTCACTTTCATGCATTGGAGAAGGAAATGGCAACCCACTCCAGTGTTCTTGCCTGGAGAATCCCAGGGATGGGGGAGCCTGGTGGGCTGCCGTCTGTGGGGTCACACAGAGTCAGACATGACTGAAGTGACTTAGCAGCAGTAGCAGCAATCATACCTTTGTAGGTTTTTCCATGAACGAGACAGTCCGTACAGTCTTTCCTTGTTTATGATGATCTTGTCAGTTTTGAACTGAGTGGATTATTGCTCTTTAGTAGAAACCCCACCATTAAAATTTGTTTGATAAATTTATCATGATTAAATTGAGGTTGAGGTTTTGGGGGAAGACAGTGAGGATAAAGTGGCATTTCCCACACATAACATCAAGGATGCATGTTATCAAGATAGATCTATGAACACTTCTATATGTAATTAGCCACATCTATGTTTAGCTAAACATAAATTAATATTGACCTATACAACTCCATTCTATTACCACATGGATCATTTTAACCTCACTTCATTTACCTGTTATTATTACACTGTTAGAAACCTACCTGTCACCATGTGCCATCAATTTACTTAATTGTTCAATTCCAGTTAAATATACAGTGGTTTCAGAATTGTTAGCTTTTACTTGATTATAAACACATCATTACATATTAAAAGAGTATAAAATGTCTATAGTCTTTCTTTGCCTTCAGTCTGAGGGGCTTCTACACATTTATGAAATAATTAGTATCTTTTTCTCTTCTATGTCTTTCTAGCGTCTTTCTGTGAGATTTTTCCCTTTATGTTTCTAATACAGTTAGACCATTCTGCCATAATATGCATTCTAGTCTGAGATCTCCTGATCTGCAAAATTATTTTATAATTGTGCATATTAAGGTTCATTTTCTGTGCTGTAAAGTTTTATTCAGTTCAGTCGCTCAGTCATGTCCGACTCTTACCTACTCCATGGATTGCAGCATGCCAGACCTCCCTGTCCATCACCAATGCCTACTCAAACTCATGTCCATAGAGTCGAAGATACCATCCAACCATCTCATCCTCTGTTGTCCCCTTCTCCTCCTGCCTTCAATCTTTCTCAGCTTCAGGGTCTTTTCAAATGAGTCAGCTCTTCTCATTAGGTGGCCAAAGTATTGGACCTTCAACTTCAGCATCAGTCCTTCTAGTGAATATTCAGGACTGATTTCCTTTAGGATGGATTGGTTGGATTTCCTTGCAATTCCAAGGGACTCAAGAGTTTTCTCCAACACCATAGTTCGAAAACATCAATTCTTTGGTGCTCAGCTTTTTTTATAATCAAACTCTCACATCCATACATGACTACTGGAAAAACCATAACTTTGACTAGATGGACCTTTGTTGGCAAAGTAATGTGGCTGTTTTTTAATATGCAGCCTAGGTTGATCAAACTTTTCTTTCAAGGAGAAAGCATCTTTTAATTTCATGCTGCAGTCACCATCTTGACAAATGCATAATGTCATGTACCTACTGTGACAATATTGAACAAATAGTTTCACTATCTTAAAAATATCCCCTGTGCTTCACTTTTTCCAACTTCCTTCTCACTTTGAACCTCTGGCAACTCTTGATCTTTTAAATGCATGTATAGTTTTACCTTTTCCAGATTGACATAATCATATAAAATCTTACCTTTGTATACTAACTTCTTTCATTTAGAAATATGTGTTATAAGACTGAACTGTCCTTTGTGGTTTGAAAAGGCATTTCCTCTCTTCTCTAAATAATACACATTGTATAAATGAATCACTAATTTTTATTTATTTACCCACTCATTGAAAGATACCTTGGTTTCTTGAAGTTTTTTGCCAATTATGGATAAACATCTATATGTATATTTTTGTTTGCACATAAGTTTTGTGCTGATTACTATTGTTTTCAAAAGCCCCTAGAGGGTAGGGCTTTTTCAAGGGAGTTGTAAGATCAAATAGTAGCAAAGTTGGAATGGGGCTTTTCAAAAGAAATCAATATATTACTTTTTTTCTGATTTTTTTTTTTTTTTATACAGGCTTCAAAAGAGTCAGCCCTCATGACTAACACATCAAGGCTCTAGGGAGGGGAGATGGGGATTTACTCCAAGAAAAATGCCAGACTTCACTACTCTTACCAAGGTTCATAGTTTTTCTTGAATAAATGCTTTTCATGTTTTCTGTGCTTTTGGTTAATTGCAGAAGTCCTGAAATGTTTGATAATTATAGTTTGGCTGTATTTTTATTTCTTCTATGAGAGAGTGAACTCACAGATGTCAAGTCCAACTTTTGGGAGTCCCACACTATTTCAGTAATCACTTTTCCAATACCTTGCCAAGCATGGCTGACATAAACCAGAAAAAAAAAAAACGCTAAAAACATCTGTTTCCTGACCTCTTTCCCTAGACATATTAACTCATTAATCATACACTCTACTATGAGAGACACTTTACACATTTTCCACTGAGCATTATGGATCACCAGATTTCCAGTCTTTGGTGGTAGCTCACAAGCCACCAACTGCCTAGCCCAGATGCCAAAGATGTCTTTTAGTTATGGTCCCTGTTACTGTTTTCAATGGTAGCAACTCACATCTAGATACCAGTTTCTGAATTAGCTATGAAAGACATGGTACTGCATAATTTTCCCTCACAAATGATTTTCTATCTGACTGGCATAAAATGATATGTTTTATTTCTCTTCTATTCCACCAAAGTATCAAAATTTTGGCAGAGAGAGTTCTTCTCAAGGTAGTCACTCTAGACTCAAGCTGATGGAGGTTGTTGTGACTTAAATAACTCAAAATTGAC
This sequence comes from Odocoileus virginianus, assembly GCF_023699985.2. NCBI lineage: Eukaryota > Metazoa > Chordata > Mammalia > Artiodactyla > Cervidae > Odocoileus > Odocoileus virginianus. The sequence goes on from NC_069698.1 coordinate 15,272,602, forward strand.
AAGGGAGGGCAAGACCAACTTGCTCAGAGACACAAAACACTTTTGCTTATACTTCACTGGTAAAAACAAATCATATGTACAAGTTATATACACATGCCTCTAAAGAGGAGAACTTATAACAAAAATAATAGAAATATACTCTCAGAATGCTAACAGTTCCTTGTCCTGTTAAAAGTAGACAAGTTAGAAGATTTGCATCCTAATGCCTATTCGGAGCATGCCTTATATCTGTACACCTACATCAGGAGGATAACTATTATTGTAGGTTTGTAGTTCTAGCCTAAAGATGGAAAAATATATTTCATTTCCAGTGCTGGCTAAGATATATTGATAGCAATTGCCCAGGGTGGTGTGTTGAGAAGTATTGCGAAGCCTCTTCAAGGCTCAGTGGAGAAGATTGCTATGATTGATTAGTATGTTTCAGATAAGCCAAACTATTATAGACAGCTGAAATAGGTAGTTCAATCATTCTACTCTCTAGAGCTCTTAACATACACTGTGAGCAGTCATGCTTCAGTTCTAGAAGGATAGGAGTGTTTTAAATAAAATATCATGTCAAGTCCTTAGAATATTTTAATAATGGTTATAATAATTATAGTTATCTCAAAGATAGAAATGTCTGGCATCTCATGGAAAAATGAAATACTGCCACATTGACAAATACTCATTCCAAATATTGTCAAGTGTCTCTATATGTATGTACACATATATACTAAAATTTAAATTTTGATATGAATATCTGAAAATTTTTATGTGTGCATAATTAGTGATCATCAGTAGAGGTACATGTGAGGTTATTTGGCATCTGCTGAAGATATTGACTATGCCAAAACCTTTGACTGTGTGGATCACAATAAACTGAAAAGTTCTGAAAGAGATGGGAATACCAGACAACCTGACCTGCCTCTTGAGAAACCTGCATGCCGGTCAGGAAGCAACAGTTAGAACTGGCATGGACAACAGACCGGTTCCAAATAGGAAAAGCAGTATGTCAAGGCTGTATATTGTCACTCTGCTTATTTAACTTATATGCAGAGTACATCATGAGAAACACTGGGCTGGAGGAAGCACAAGCTGGGATCAAGATTGATGGAAGAAATATCAATAACCTCAGATATGCAGATGATACCACCCTTATGGCAGAAAGTGAAGAAGAACTAAAGAACCTCTTAATTAAAGTGAAAGAGGAGAGTGAAAAAGTTGGCTTAAAACTCAACTTTCAGAAAACGAAAATCATGGCATCCAGTCCCATCACTTCATGGCAAATAGATGGGGTAACAGTGGAAACAGTGGTTGACTTTATTTTTCTGGCCTCCAAAATCACTGCAGATGGTGATTGTAGCCATGAAATTAAAAGACACTTACTCCCTGGAAAGAAAGTTATGACCAACCTAGACAGCATATTAAAAAGCAGAGACATCACTTTGTCAACAAAGGTCCATTTAGTCAAGGCTATGGTTTTTCCAGTTGTCATGTATGGATGTGAGAGTTGGACTATAAAGAATGTTGAGCACAGAAGAATTGATGCTTTTGAACTGTGGTGTTGGAGAAGACTTCAGAGTCCCTTGAATTGCAAGGAGATCCAACCAGTCCATCTTAAAGGAGATCAGTCCTGGGTGTTCATTGGAAGGACTGATGTTGAAGCTGAAGCTCCAATACTTTGGCCACCTGATGTGAAGAGCTGACTCATTTGAAAAGACCTTGATGTTGGGAATGATTGAAGGCTGGAGGAGAAGGGGACGACAGAGGATGAGATGGTTGGATGGCATCACCAGCTCAATAGACATGGGTTTGGGTGGACTCTGGGAGTTGGTGATGGACAGGGCTGCATGGTGTGCTGCGGTTCATGGGGTTGCAAAGAGTCAGACACGACTGAGTGACAGAACAGAACTGAAATGAAAATATTTCTAATAACTCTGTTTAATCAAACTTATCTAAGGAATTCCTACCTGTAATTTACCAACCACTTCCCTACCACCGCTACTACCAGGCAAAATTTGGTCTCTCATCAATGAAAGCTACTGCTATTACATGGTGCCTAAATTTGCAGATGTTTAAGTAACAACATCTTACATTGTATTGCAAATCCCTTTCCCTTCTAATAATCAGATACTCAGACTGAACCACCTGGACTCATTCTGTAGAAATGTTTTCCAGAATGCTTTTCTATCCATTTGGCAAAAAGATCTCAGTTGAGGCCAACTGTAGTTTTCCTTCCTTGATTTGTCACATGGTGGATGTAATGAAGCATTAATATGGGTCTTCCAAAATACCCTTAAAGAGTCTTAAAGTGTCCATTCTCACTAGTGATATGAAAATTGCCATGATCTTTTGGTTATCTATAACCAACACAAGTCATGACTTCATTACCTAGGGACTTTTATAACATGAATTGATACTTGCCATTTATGATAAATCAGTTTCTTCTGCTTTTAACAATTATATGTTCTTACCAAATAATATTCATGTTTTATTATGTTTTGTTCTATAATGAGTCATGTGCAATGTTAAATTTGGAAAAGTGTTTTGAATATTTTATAAAATAAATGTAAATTATAGTCAGGGTTTTAGGAACTAATGTCACTTAGTTCATTTACTTCTTTTTCTTTAAATGATAGGAAAATCTTCCATATTTAATGACTTGTCCAAGATCACAAGGCACTTAATTCTAAGACCTGTGTCTATGTCTCCTGACTTAATTTAGGAAACATTCCCCTGATATTTGATTTAAAATCTACAAATAGCTTTATTGTATTTTATCCTAGATTCATGATTAAAATAATTGGCATTCTGTGTAACATCTTACACCAAGAGGTAGTTACATAATACAGCATGTAATGTCATGGGTTTGTAAGCTAGAAATTTTGACTTGATGCATTAAGGATGGTTCGTTCCTACTTTATTATGTCTAGTGTCTCAGTAGGAGGTCTAGAAAAAAACAAACCTTCAGGGGGTGAGTTTGGAATATTTCAAGGTTATTTTCCTTACTTGCCTGACAATGATGCTATAGATTCAGAACTGGGGTCTGATACAATGTGGCTCCTCAGGCGACTCTTTCTGTCTCTATATGATTTCTAAAAATGTTATCTCCAACACAGTGTCTTTCAAGTATGCATAATTCTCATATGTCATCTCAGGGCACCCAAAACATGTGTCTCAAATAAGATATTAAGTTTTAAGCCACATCAAACTTTATGACTTGTAAATCACTGTGATATATCTTTCACATTTTATTTATCAAAAGTCCACCAAATTTCAAGAGAAGAGTACACTAGTATCTCCTGTCTCTTTTTTTTTTTTTTTTTCTTTTTGGAAAAATGTCTATCATTTTGCAGGAAGATGATGTGTGATGGCAAATATATTGCTTTATATTTGGAAAATATAACCCACAGATGTCCTCCCATTTCACTTTAAAATTTACACTCATCCCCGCCACCAAAATTGCCCAGTCCCCTCTTGCTATGGCAATATCTCGGATCTTCAGGTGCAAATGAGTCTCCTTAAGTATAGCTGCTGCTCCATGATATCAAGGCAATTTTTAGGTTGCATTTGGTAATTTAGTAAAAATAGTTTAAATTATTTATGGAATCATCCAAGTAATTTCATAATTTAAAAAAACTGCTAGTATCTTATATTGATTGATTATGCTGATTTATCGCCTAAAATTTAAACACACTCACATTCACACTCACAATTAAGGTGTTATGGTATATACAGGATCATTACCATGTATATCTTTTATATCATTTGGGGAGAGAGGTAAAGTGATTTTTAAACTTTCAACAATTTTTTTTCACAATTGCTTAGACTTCAAATTTTGTTTTTCTGACAGCATTTTATTGCTAATTTTGTTTTATAACATGCTTTAATTTATAGTTGAATACACTTTAATCTATGAAATTTTATAAAATTTTATTTCTATCTGATTTGAGGCCTATATTTTTGCTGTATATTTTGTCATTGTTGTGTCATGGTTTTCCTCTTACTCCCTTAGGGTGATAGCTATAACCTGTTCATATTTTATGGATCATTCTGTGTACCCATGTACATTTGTTGAAATAATGAATTTGTACACATTGTTTTTGTACTATATTCTCTAGACCCCATTAAAGAAAAATCTTTGTCCATAATAATTGTTTGCTTTTTCAAACAGGTTAAATACTTTTGGGGTCTCAATTATTTCAGGTAGTGCTTAACAGAACATATGAAAAGATACATATTCAAAAGTTATTTCTTTTATTGTCACTTTTCATAATTATCATGAAAGGTGACATGAATAGAATGAATAAAGCTGAAAATATACTTTCCCACCTTCTTGTGTAACAGTTGAAAGTTTGATTATGTTACATCAAGAATGCTTCTTTTTTAGGCTTGTCTGTAAAGGAGAGAATTTGTTTAGTTTGCTCATCCACCAAAGCAGAAAATTAGATTACTCTCAAAGACTGATCAGCAGGGAAGAAAGTTATCTATATATCTACAGCTGAGTGGAAGTGACTTTGTCATAGGAAGTCATGCTGTATCACCACATTGGTAAAAGTATTTGGGAAGTAAAAGCATAAAATTTTTCATCAGTATCTTTATGAAATATATGTAATGTAAACAAAATAGTTCATTGAAACAGCCTGAAAAAATTCCAATAAAAATTAAATTTGTTATAGAGATATGTGGGCTTCCCAGGTGGTGCTAGCAGTAAAGAATCCATCTGCCAATGCAGGAAATGTAAGAGACAGAGACATAGATTTGACTCCTGGGTCAGGAAGATCTCATGGAAAAGGAAATAACAACCCACTCCAGTATTCTTGCCTAAAAAATCCCAAGGATAGAAGAGCCTAGTGGGCTAGAGTCCATGGGGTCACAAAGAATCAGACCTGACTGAGCATGCGTGTGCCTATACAGACATGTAGAAAAGCAATGAAATATGTGAAAACTGAAAGATACTAGGGGAGATATTAAAAGTACAAATGTATGAGGAATAGCTCTTAAGTTTTCTTTTGCTGTCTTACAAATTTCCACAAATGGTGCCTCAATACACATTTATTATCTCACTGTTTCTGTAGAAGAGTCTGGAGATGATTTAGCTCAATCTTCTGTTTAATGTCTCATAAGACTGGACTCAAGATGTCAGCCTTTCATCTGGAGGCTTGGCTAGGAAAGGATCTACTTCTAAACTCACTTGGATGATTGGGAGAATTTCACTGTGACTGCAGGGCTGAGGCCACTGCCTTTTGCTGGCTATTAACTGCAGACTGCCCTCTGCAACTAGAAGCCACCCTCGGCAGTTTCAGACCCCTTATATTTCCTTGCCATGCCCTTTCCTTCGGCGATCTCATGACAAAGCAAATTGCATCTACAAAACTAAGGGAGAAAGTCTACACAGTGAATCTTCTACTAATATAGAATCTTACATAATTTAATGTAATCATGAGGGTGCCCTTCCATCATCTTTGCTGTATTTTCTTGGTAGAAGCAAACCACAGATCCTACATGCATTCAAAGAGAAGAGGATATAAAGAGATGTGAATACCAGAAATTGTTATGAGCTTAGAGTTTTTTTTACACAACATTTGAGGATCAAGCTGAGGAACAGTCATGCTATTTCTATAGTGGCTGGACCAATTTAGATCCCCACCGATGGCTGTTCAGGGGCTCCCTTATCGTCACATCCTCACCAACACTTATCGCTATCTTGATGATAGCCATCTGATACACTTGAGGTGATATCTCATTATTTCCCTGCTGGTTAGTGATGTTAAGGAGCTTTTAATGTAGCTGTTGGCCATTTGGATGTGTTCTGTAAAAATATGTCTATTTAGTTCATTTGCACAGTTTTTGTTTGATTTTTTTCTTATTGAGTGGTAGCATTTCTTTGTATATTTTGTATGTTAACGCCTTATGCAATATCTGGTTGGCAAATGTATTTCTCCCATTCTGTAGATTTTTTTCATTGTTTTGTTTCTTTTGCTATATGGGAGTTTCTTGGAGAGATAGTTTGGTCTCTATTTTCAAGTGAATGCCTTCATCAAGGCAGTTTCAGAGACCTGTCTATTGACCTAAGTGCTGAACATTTGAGAATCCTTGCTCCACCTCTTGAAAATCCATATCAATTTCTCAAAGAATTTGACTATTAAAAGAATACAGCATTTAACCAAGGTAGTACAATTGCAGAGGTAAATAGGTAGCTCTGAATAGAGCTTTTCACTTAGAATCAATATGGAATACTGAATAAAGCTGGATAGCCCAGGTGGTGCTAGTGGTAAAGAATCTGCCTGCCAATGCAAGAGATGCTGGTTTGATCCCTGGGTTGGGGAGATCCCCTGGAGGAGGAAATGGCAACCCTTTCTAGTAGTCTTGCCTGGGAAATCCCATGGACAGAGGGGACTGGCAGGCTACAGTCCATGGGACCTCAAAGAGTCGGACACAACTGAGTGACTTAGCACACATGTGTATAATAATCTTGGGAATCTCCCAGAATAGAATATTCCAGGTTCTCCATTATTCACAACAAATATCTTCATTTTGAAGGGCTTGTTGAATAAATTCCAATGACAAATGATGTTACTGATGTGTTATATCACACTTTAGCACATGCTTGAATACCACGGAGGACTAAATACAATATAACACATCTGTACTTCTATGATATGTCAGCTGTTACAACCTGCAGGGACAATTTCTATTCCACCTAATCACAGATAAATTTTGTTTCAGGTTATTTATTTTTAGTTTCAGAACTTTTATTTTTTTATTTTTTCATTTTCTATTTCTTTGTTGATTTTTACTATCTTTTAAAAATTCTTTTAGTCATTTTTTATTGTTTTACTCTAATTATAAAAAGTGTTTTAAAATTTCTGTCAGTTAATTACAGGAATTATCTGGGAATCTATCTCTGTTGATTGAGCTTCACCTTGACATTGTGCCACTTTTTCATATTTCTTCATTTGAAGAGTAGTATTTGATTGTATCCTGGACATTGTAAATGATACATTGTGAAGATTTTAGATCCTGAACATTTTAATTTTTGTTATTATTTTAGAAAATTATTACTTTTGTTGGATTCAAAGTGTAAACTCTGTATTTTGATAGTATCTCAAGCCTCCCTTCTTTCTACTGAACTGAGATACTTGGATTCTGTCCCATGCTTACTTGTTTAAGGAGTCACCAAGATGTTTGGGTAGAGTTTATACATAAGAAGTGGGCATTTCTCGGGCTTCTTTCACATTTTCTGCTGTCTTCTCTAGCTTCACTAGCTCTGGTTTCCCAAAATTCTGTCCACTGTTTCTTTAAGATATAGACTATGTATTTCACATCAGTGTTATAGCTACCTTATTTAATCAATGCCTTCCCTCAGATTAAAAACATTAAAACCCAGTCTAATCTAAGAACATCCTTTTAAAATGCTTTCTACTCTGTTAACGCCATGATTTTCCATGCTTTCCTCTGCCTACAAGTAGTTATATATATATATGTGTGTGTGTGTGTGTGTGTGTGTGTGTGTGCATGCACTCATGTGCACATGTGTGTTTTGACCAGAATTTATAGTCATTTTGATCAGATTTTTGCCAAGAATTTATAGTTATTGTCCATAGTAGACCTAGCCAATGGGAGTTAATATGCCCATAGAAGGATTAGATGTTCCAGGAGCAAAACCAGTGATGAAGGGTTGCAATTTAGAGTTCCAGGGTCTTTTAGTGGTTTGTCTTTTCAAGAATTCTTCAGTGGTTTAAACATGATTATATTGTCCTCTTCTCTTTCTCTGTGTGTGATTAAAACCTCCAAATTAATAATACTAAGAGTTTACAACTGCCAAAGGGGATGATCCCTTAATATTTTGGTAATATCACTTTGAAATGATATATTTTTAGCCAATCTCATTCTTATTGCAGCTAAAACTTAACCTTTATTCTCAATAGAATTTCTTTAATAGGTACTAAGCTTTACTTTTTCTGTTCTGTTAAACAAAATTTACTTTTGATTCAGAGGAAGCTAGATATACTGAACATTAGAACACAGTTTCCTTAAAAATGCAAACATGTATCAAAGAAGTGTAAAATATTAATTTAGCTATTTTTAATATTTTTAAAATTAGAGGTCATTAAGATGTCTTTAATAATAGATTATTTAAATTTTGAAAAACTTATTTTCAGTTTCTCAATACATATTCATCTGTGGAATAGCAAGAAAGTATTGCTTTTATAGCAATAATATGACTATAATGTCAATCCATGTGCAATTTTAAAATAAAATAATTTGGAAATACCAAAAAATAGCTTTGATATACTTAGAGTAATTTTAGTTTCCCCTAAAGAAAAATTAACTGTTATAAATAAGTTACTTCCAGTGATGATGCTTCTGAAGTTATTTTATAAAGCATTATAAAAATTATCATTATTTTATAATGATATTATAAAAATTATCATTCCTGTGAATTATACTTCTAAAATTATTTTATAAGGCATTGGGTTAATGAATCATTAATAAGCATTCTTCTCTTTATTAGCAAACATATACTGAAAAGAAAGCTGAGCACCAAAGGAATTGATGCTTTTGAACTGTGGTGTTGGAGAAGACTCTTGAGAGTCCCTTGGACTACAAGGAAATCAAACCAGTCAATCCTAAAAGGAAATCAGTCCTAAATAATCATTGGGAGGACTGATGCTGAAGCTGAATCTCCAATACTTTGGCCACCTGATTCAAAGAACTGACTCATTTGGGAAAAGACTCTCAAGCTGGAAAAGATTGAAGGCAGGAGGAGAAGGGGATGACAGAGGATAAGATGGTTGGATGGTATCACCAAGTTGATGGATATGAGATGGAGCAAGCTCCGTGAGTTAGTGATGGACGGGGAAGCCTGGAATGCTGCAGCCCATGGGATCACAAAGAATCGGACACGACTGAGCAACTGAACTGAACTAGCAAATATGTATCAAAGACCTTTTTGACAGATTCTCCTTTATGGGATGATTCAACAGTTATCATATTGACACACCGTTAGAAGTTGGCCAAAGATTCAAATATGCCACTCTGCACTTAGAAAAAGACCTTAAGATGCAGACATTATGTCTGCATTGGGAGTTTCAGGCCTGCTATGATCTTTCCATTTCTGCAGAAAGTCGCTGATTTCCTGCCAAAGAGAGATTCTGTGCTCTGGTGCTCATGAGCACTTTACACCACAGACAATAGCCTGAAGGACATTTAGTCATATTTCATTCATAAGAATTCTTGATCTAATAAGACTGTTCATCTAGAACCCAATAGTTCTACTCACACATAGTTCTATAAGGAGGGTATGCTAATTAACAAAGATTTTATGTAACTCTTTTCAGAATTACTGAAGATAGCTCAGGAATTTTTTTAGTTATGATGATGCCAGAGTATCATGTTAGTAATTATCCAGGGATCAGTAGGAAGCATTGGTGGACTTATAGCATGACAAGCTCTTTCTGTTAGTGTCTTCATTTGAGAAGAATGAGATTCACCAACATTTCAAAAGCTAAAACACCAATAACCACCTAAATAAAGTCCATAGTTTAAATTAAAGTTCGCTCTTGGTGTTATACATTCAGTGGGTTTGAATATCTGTTCATATATTCATGAATTGATGAGTGACATGTATTTATCAATATAGCATCATATTTATACTATACTGAATAGTTTCTCCACTCTAAACCTTCTCTGTGCTCTAACTAATCAAACTTCCCATAATGAAATCTCTAAAATGGCAGTTCTTCTGTTGTGCAAGCCAGATAAGTTTAAGCAAAGTTACCTAGGGACAGTGACTGAATCTACTTCATTGTAAAATAGGAATAGTATATATTTTAAATAATTGATACTTTCATGACGATATTGGATGATTTTTAAATTATTCATATTTTTCAGATTACTTGGAAAACAATGTTTTCCTCAATTAAAAGACTGACTTCCATCTAAGTAGCAACTTGTCTCTTGATTATTTTGCTAAGTATATTCTGTAAGGATTTTGAAACAATATAAACTGGCGTGTTTATAGCAAATGGAATTCTCTTATGTACAATTTTCTACCCTTTTGATAAGGACATAAAACAGATAGATGCTTCTCCAAACAAAAAGAGATATGTGGTAACAAACATACAATGTTTAAATTTTAATTTACATATACAACTAGATTTTTTAAGTCATGAATTTACTTATAAGTATTCTGAAATTCTGAGATACTGACTTATAAGTTAAAATGAACTTTTGCCTCATGACATGGGAATTTAAATGATTTCAGAAAGAAGCATAATTTTGTATGTTTTATTTTATAGTTTATTCAGACTTTAACAAGAGAATCTTAATAGTTTACAAATCGTCAGAAAATGGGCATTAAATGTGAAACAAATTACAATTTAAGATGGAGATTTTATGAGATCTGTAGGTCTTTCCATCCAAAAGACAGATACTATAGTTAAAGACTTTTGCAAAAATCAGTAACCTTTATGAAATGAGTATCATTTTGCTTAACCAAAAAAAGGTTCAAGTTTTTGCATCCACCTCAACTTTGGAATGAAGTTTAACAAAGATAAATGATACTGTGAATAAGAAGAGGCATTTTTTATTGCTTCACACTTCAGCACATTGAAGTTTTTCCACTTATTTTGCTTTATTAATTTTAAAGAAGATGGCACTTAAGAGTCCGATTGCTGCATTGCTAGAAATAGATGCAGAAACATTCAAGCATTGGAGATTTGAAGAAAATTCCTTAAAAAAAAAAAGCCAAGACAGCTATTGAAAAAGATAGATAGATAATAAAAACTAAAATGTTTAATTACTAGTATTTTGTTATATAGTTTAAACTATAAAAATTTTTTAAAAATTGCATACATTGTGGCTACATAGGTATTATATATATAGGCATTTTATGTGTGTGCTTATATATACACACATATACACACACATATATATACACACACACATACATGTATGTATATATATATATACACACATATAGATATAACAAAAATTAGCATTGTGCCTGTGGATTCAGTTCAGTTCAGTTCAGTAGCTCAGTTGTGTCTGACTCTTTGTGACACCACGGACTGCAGCATGCCAGGCTTCCTTGTCCACCACGAACACCAAGAGTTTGCTCATGTCCATTGAGTCCATGATGCCATCCAACCATCTCATCCTCTGTTGTCCTCTTTTCCTCCTGCCTTCAATCTTTCCCAGCATCAGGGTCTTTTCCAACGAGTCAGTTCTTCCCATTAGGTGACCAAAGCATGTGGATTATTATCATTTAAATAACTATGAAGGTTCAAGTAATTTTGCATGTTATATTTTTCCTATTGCTATTTCATTCTAAATATTGTGGATTTTTTAAATTGATTTATGGAGTAGTTGAATAAAATATATTTGCTTTTTTATTTGAATGTCAAAATAAAATGCTTAGTATTTGGCTTCTATTAATTTATATTGAACCAACAGACAAATATTTAGGGAAGCAAAATATTACTCAGAATCCTTTGTAAAGTATAAGCAAATTTTTTTTTCTTTTCCTTTATAACATGACAAAAGAGACATTCTAGAATTTGGAATTTGATGTATGTAGTGGCCTTTAAAAATTAATTAAAAACAGTTTTGGTCCATGACAGATATATTCTGTGAAAATGGTCAAGGGATGATTTAGATTATTTTTAGATAATTAAAATAAACAAATATTTTAACAAGATGTAACCATATAATATTAGAATAACAGTGTTTAAAAGACCATGGAGGGTAAAAAAAAGAAAAACAAATGCTAAAGTCCTTTCAGGTTTTGACTATCTCTGGAGGAGGCATGTAGAACAGAATTTTGTAATATTTTAGTTCAGTCTTAGATCTTAATTTACTGCTTTTTTGGCTTTCAACTTGTTTTAAAATGTATTTCATAGGTTCTGTCTTTATAGAGTCAGGATAAATACACAAAAAGCAAGTTTTATGGATAATCATGCAGAACAATGTACTGCATTATTTGTAAAGTTGGTGTCTTCAGTCAGTTCAGCCGCTCAGTCGTGTCCAACTCTTTGGGACCCCATGAATCGCAGCACTCTAGGCCTCCTGTCCATCACCAACTCCCGGACTTTACTCTAACTCATGCCTATCGAGTCGGTGATGCCATCCAGCCATCCCATCCTCTGCCGTCCCCTTCTCCTCCTGCCCTCAATCCCTCCCAGCATCAGGTCTTTTCCAGTGAGTCAACTCTTTGCATGAGGTGGCCAAAGTATTGGAGTTTCAGCTTCAACATCAGTCCTTCCAATGAACACCCAGGACTGATCTCCTTTAGGATGGACTGGTTGGATCTCCTTGCAGTCCAAGGGACTCTCAAGAGTCTTCTCCAACACCACAGTTCAAAAGCATCAATTTTTCAGTCCAACTCAGCTTTCTTTACAGTCCAACTCTCACATCCATACATGACCACTAGAAATACCATAGCCTTGACTAGATGGACCTTTGTTGGCAAAGAAATGTCGATGTCTTAAATCTACTTAAAATCAGTATAACTTGTGTAAAAAATAACTACAAGGTAGTTTCCTTTTCTACCAATGTGTAGAACAGTATTGATATGTTAATAAAATACTAGCTAGTGAAAAATGATATCTTCTAAAAATATTTTAAGAACATAGAACTTCCTATTTTATATCACATCTAAATCAAAAATGTCAATTACTAATTAAGTGGTAATTTCTTCCATTCCACAAGGACACTTCAGACAATGAATGATTAATCAAATTGATTGTGGGATTTTAATGAATAAATTAACAAAATATCTATTTAATTGCATCATCTAACTGTAAATTCATAAGAATTATCTTCTTGATACTTGAAGAACTTTGTGAGGGATAGAGTGCAACAATAGCTCATAACTAGCATTATTGTATATTTTACTTATTTCTTGGACACAAAACAATGACAACTGTGAAAAAAACAAAGATTAAAGGTGCACTTATACACACAAAGAAAAAAAATTAAATGATAACATTTGCATATAACAAGATAAAGTTTTGAGGCACGTGTAACTTTTTGACAGAAATGGTAAGGACCTAACAGAAGCAGAAGAGATTAAGGAGGTGACAAGAATGCACAGAAGAACTTTATAGAAAAGATCTTAACGACCTAGATAACCACAATAGTGGGGTCACTCACCTAGAGCCAGACATTCTGAAGTATGCAGTCAAGAGGGCCTTAGGAAGAATTACTATGCATTAAGCTAGTGAAGGTGATGGAATTTCAGCTGAAGTATTTAAAATCTTAAAAGTGGATGCTGTTCAAGTGCTGCACTCAGTATATCAGCAGATTTGGAAAACTAATCAGTGGCCACAGGCCTGGAAGAAGTCAGTTTTCTTTATGATCCTGAAGAAAGGGCAACGCCAAAGAATGTTCAAATTACCATACAATTGCACTCATTTCACAAGCTAGTATGGTTATGCTCAAAGTCTTTCAAGCTAGGCTTAAGCAGTATGTAAATGGAAAAGTTTAAGATGTAAAAGCTTGGTTTAGAAAAGGCAGAGGAACCAGGGATCAAATTGCCAACAGGAAGAAGCATGGAAATTGCAGAAAAACATCTACTCTGTTTCATAGGCTAAAGCCTTTGACTGTGTGGATCACAACAAGCTGAACAATTCTTCAAGTCTTGGGAATACCAGACCACTTTACCTGTCTCCTGAGAAATGTGCATGCACGTCAAGAAGCTAAAGTTACAGGACATGGAACAACAGACTGGTTCAAAGTTTGTAAAGAAGTACATCAAAGCTGTATATTGTCACTATGCTTATTTAACTTATATGCAGAGAAAATCATGTGAAATGCCAGGTTGGATGAATCACAGCAGGAATGAAGATTGCCTGGAGAAATATTAACAACCTCAGGTATGCAGATGATACCACTCTAATGGCAGAAATTGAAGAGGAACTAAAGAGCCTCTTTGTGAAAGTGCAAGAGGGGAGCTGAAAAAGTTGACTTGAAAGTCAACATTAAAAAAAAAAACAACTAAGATCATGTCATCTGGTCGCATTACTTCATGGAAAATTGAGGCAGAAAAAGTGAAAGCAGTGACAGATTTTATTTTCTTGGACCCGAAAATCACTGAGGATGGAGACTGCAGCCGGGAAATTAAGGCAGTTACTCCTTGGAAGGAAAGCTATCACAAACCTAGACAGAGTATTAAAAAGCAGAGCCATTATTTTTGACAAAGGTCTTTATAGTCAAAGCTATATTTCCAGTAGTCATATACAGATGTGAGAGTTGGATGATAAAATGAAGGCTGAGTGCCAAAGAATTGATGCTTTCAAATTGTGGTGCTGGAGCATACTCTCGATAAGTCCCTTGGACTGCAGGAGATCAAACCAGTCAATCCTGAAGAAAATCAACCCTGAATATTCATTGGAAGGACTGATGCTCCACTACTTTGGCCATCTGATGCAAAGAGCTGACTCACTGGAAAAGACATTGATGCTGGAAAAGATTGAAACAAGAGCTGGGGCGCGGGACAACATGAAATGATCAGATAGCATCATTGACTCAGTGGACATGAATTTGAGCAAACTCTGGGGGATAGTGGAGGACAGAGGAGTCTGGAATGCTGCAAAGAGTCAGACACGACTTTAAAATTGAATGAGAACAACAAAATAGCTTTTTAAATTATTATTTTTTCTGGATATATAACCAGGAATGAGATTGCTTAGTCATATGGTAGTTCTATTTTTAGTTTTGTAAGGAACCTCCATATTGTTCTCCACAGAGGCTGTATCAATCTACATTTTCACCAACTATGTAATAAGAGCGTTCTCTTTTAACCACACCCTCCGCAGCATTACTGTTTACAGACTTTTCGATGATGGCCATCCTGGGTGGTGTGAGGTGATATCTTATTGCAGTTTCACATTTCTCTAATAACTAATGATAGTGAGCATCTTTTCATGTGCCCCTTGGCTTCCTATATGTCTTCTTTGGAGAAATGTCTATTTAGGTCTTCTGACTATTTTTAATTGGATTATTTACTGGTTTGATATTAAACTTCATGAGCTGTTTGTATATTTTGGAGTTTAATCTCTTGTCAATTGCTTCATTTGCAAATATTTGCCCCCACTCTGAGGGTTGTCTTTTCATTTTGTTTATGGTTTCCTTTGCTGTGCAGAAACTTTTAAGTTTAATTAAATCCCATTTGTTTAAATTTGTTTTTATTTTTATTACTCTAGGACGTGGATCAAAAAGGATCTTGCTGGGGTTTATATTAAAGTGTGGCCTGCCTTTTTTTTTTAAGAGTTTTATAGCATCTAGTATTACATTTAGATCATTAATCCATTATAAGTTTATTTTTGTGTATGATGTTAGATAATATTCCAACTTCATTCTTTTACATGTAGCTGTCTGGTTTTCCCAACACCATTTATTGACGAGACTGTCTTTTCTCCACTGTATATTTTCGCCTTCTTTGTTATAGATTTCTATCCTGCTCCATTGATCTATATGTCTGTTATATTTTAATACTATATTGTGATGATTACCTTAGCTTTGTGATATAGTCTGAACTCAGGGAGCCTGATTCTTTCAGTTCCATTTTTCTTTCTTAAGATTGCTTTAGTTATTTGTGGGTTCTCTATTGTTTTGTTCTAAGTCTGTGAAAAATGCCCTTGAAAATTTGATAGGGATTGCCCTAAAACTGTAGATTGCTTTGGGTAGTGTAGTCATTTTCACAATGTTGATTCTTCCAATTCAAAAACATGGCATATCTCTCCATCTGTGTCTTCTTTGATTTCTTTCATCAGTGTCTTACAATTTTCTAAATACAGGTCTTTTGCCTCGTTAGGTAGGTTTATTCCTAAGTATCTTATTATTTTCATTGCTGTGTTAAATGGGACTGTTCTTTTAATTTTGCTTTCTACTATTTCATTATTATTGTATAGGAATGCAAGAGATTTTTGTGCATTAATTTTGTATCCTGCAACTTTGTCCAATTCATCAATTAGCTGTAATAGTTTTAATGACATCTTAGAATTTTCTATGTATAGTATCATGTAATCTGCAAATGGTGACAGTTTTGCTTCTTCTTTTCCAATTTGTATTCCTTTTCTTTATTTTTCTTCCCTGACTGCCATGGCTGTTACTTTCAAACTGTGTTGAATAAAAGTGACAAAATTGGACATCTTGGTCTCATTTCTGATTTTAGAGGAAATAGTTTCACTTTTTCAACATTAAGAATGATATTTGCTGTGGGTTTGTCATATATGACCTTTATTATGTTGGGGTAAGTTCCCTCTATGCCCATTTTCCCAAGTTTTTTATCATAAATGTTCATTGAATTTTGCCAAAAGCTTTTTCTACATCTATTGAGATACTCATATAGTTTTTATTCTTCAGTTTCTTAATGTAGTGTATCACATGATTGATTTGCATATACTGAAGAATCTTTGCATCTCTGGGGTGCTTTCCTGGTGGCTCAAATGGTAAACCATCTGCCTGCAATACAGGAGACCCAAGTTCGATCCCTGGGTCAGGAAGATCCCCTGGAGAAGGAAATGACAATCCACTCCAGTACTCTTCCCTGGAAAATTCCATGGATGGAGGAGCCTGGTGGGTTACAGTCCATGGGATGGCAGATTTGGACGTGATTGAGCGACTTCACTTTCTTTTCTTTTCTTTGCATCTCTGGGATAAATCTCAGTTGATCATGGTATACAATTCTTTTAATGTGCTGTTGGATTCAAGTTGCTAGTATTTTGTCGAGGACTTTTCATCTATGTTAACCAGTGATATTGGCCTATAATTTTCTTTCTTTGTGATATCTCTTTCTGATTTTCATATCATGGTGATGGTGGCATCATAGAATAAACTTGAGAGTGTTTCTCCCTGTGCAATTTTTGGGAAGAGTTTGAGTAGGATACATGTTGGCCTTTCTCTAAATGTTTGGTAGAATTCACCTGTGAAACTATCTGGTTCTGGACATTTTTTTTTCTTTTTTTTTTTGCTGCAAGATTTTGAATCACCATTTCAATTTAATTACTTATTATAGGTCTGTTTATATTTTCTATTTCTTCCTGGTTCAGTCTTAGAAGGTGTACCTCTCTAAGAATGTCCTTTTCTTCCAGGTTGTCCTTTTTTTGGGGGGGGGGCATATAGTTGCCTTGTAGTCTCTTAATGATTCTTTGTACTTCAGTGGTGTCAGTTGTGACTTCTCCTTTGTCATTTCTAATTTTATTGATTTGAGTCCTCTCCCTTTTTTTCTTAATGAATCTGGATAAAGGTTTATCAGTAATATTTATCTTCTCAAAGAAACAGTTTTTAGTTTCATTGATCATTGTTATTGCTTTCTACATTTATGTTTAATTTGTTTTTGCTCTTTTCTTTATGATTTCCTCAGACACAGGGTTTACCAAGAGGATCACGAGGAATTAATCCACAGTTTTTGAAGCTGCACAGAGAGATTTCAGTTCCCCTTTCTTAAATGCATAGCCTCTCTGGGCCACTCTCAGGTATCTGTTCCCCATCCAGGCAAGAGAGGGCAAAAGCTGTGGCTGACTGAGAAACCCAGGCTAGTTGGGGCACCTACTTGCTCAGGGCTGGGAGAAATAAGGCAGCCACAACTGGAACATGTGCAAAGTGCCTGCTGTGACCGCAGCCAGCAGGAGGTTGCAACCTACTGGGGCACAACCAACAGTTATTACCTCCCTGAGTTCTCTTTCCAAACCTGACAGGCTAGCATCCAGCTCCCCTCCCTAACAGGAGACACGCAGTTCAGTCTGAAGGAGTGGACCTTGCCTGCAGTTCTTGCTATGTCTTGCCTTCCACAGGCAGGTTGCTGCACATCTCTCCATTCCCTCAAAGGTCTCTTTTCTGCACCAGCTGATTTCCCCACCATGAATGTGTTTTCCCCTGTAGTCATATAATCTTATCACTGAATTATTTAAATCCTTATTGACTTAACATTGGGTGATTTTTTTTTTTTACTTAACTATTTTAGATGATCTTGTACTAAATTCTACTTTACATCAATTATTTACTCACCGTTTCTCTCATACTTACTCCTTAGCAAGAAATACTAAAAAGGTATGTTGATAAGTTTCTTATTAAAATCATATTCTTGCAGTGGAAGATCTAGACTTCCTAAAGAATATCATTATCTGTAACTGACAGCTAATTTATTTATCTGTAGAATTTCATTGGATACAGTATATTGATTAATTTTATGTAGAGTTAAATTCTTTCAAAAATTGATGACAAATATCATTTACAGTTGTTAAGTAGTATTCTACTATTTGTGACCCCATGAACTGCAACACACAAGGCTTCCCTTTCCTTTACTATCTTCCAGAATTTGCTCCTCATGTCCACTGAGTCAATGATGCCATCCAACCATCTTATTCTCTATTACCATGTTCTCCTCCTGCCCTCAATCTTTCCCAGCATCAGGATCTTTTCCAATGAGCAGGTTAATCACATCACGAGGTCGAAATGTGGGAGCTTCAGCTTCAGCATCACTCTTACCAGTGAATATTCAGGGTTGATTTCCTTGAGATTGGCTAGTTTGATCTCCTTGTGGTCCAAGGGACTCTCAAGAGGCTTCTCCACAATTCAATAGCATCAATTCTTCTATGCTCAGCCTTCTTTATGGTCCAGTGCTCGCAATGTACATGACTACTGGAGAAACAATAGCTTTGACTATACGGACTTTTGTTGGCAAATTGATGTCTATGCTTTTTAATGTGCTGTCTAGATTTTTCATAGCTTTTTTTTCCCCAAGGAGCAAGTGTCTTTTAATTCTGTGGTGGCAGTCACTGTCCACAGTGATTTTGGAGCCCAAGAAAATAAAATCTGCCACTGTTTTCACTTTTCCCCCATCTATTTGCCAGGAAGTGATGGGACCAGATGCCATGATCTTAGTTTTGTGAATGCTGAGTTTTTTGTTTTTTTTTGAATGCTGAGTTTTAAACCAGCTCTTTCACTCCCCTCTTTCACTCTCATCAAGAAACTCTTTAGTTCCTCTTCAGTTTCTGCCATTACTGTGGTATCATCTCCATACCTGAAGTTGTTTATATCTCTCTTTGTGAGTCATGATTCCAGCTTGTGAGTCATCATGATTCCAGTTTGTAAGTCATCTAGCGCAGCATTTCACATGGTATACTCTGCATATAAATTAAATAAGCAGGGTGACAATACAAACCGTTGACCTACTCCTTTCCCAGTTTTGAACCAGTGCATTGTTCCATGTCTGGTTCTAACTGTTGCTTGTTGTCCAACATCAAGGCTTCTCAGGAGACAGGTAAGGTTGTCTGGTATTCTGATCTCTTTAAGAATTTTCCGCAGTTTGTTGTGATGTCCCTGGCGGCTCAGATGGAAAACAATCCACCGGCAACGCAGGAGACCCAGGTTTGATCTCTGGGTTGGGAAGATCCCCTGGAGAAGGAATGGAAACCTACTCCAGTATTCTTGTTTGGAGAATCCCATGCACAGAGGAGCCTCCTAGGCTATAGTCCATGGGGGTCACAGAGTCGGACACAACTGAGTGACTAACACTTTCACTTTTATATCACATAGTCAAAGAATTTCCTGCTATCAATGAAGCAGATGTAGATGTTTTCTGGAATTCCATTGCTTTTCCTTTGGTCCAACTGATGATGGCAATTTGATCTCTGGCTCCTCTGCCTTTTCTAAATGGAGCTTGTACATTTGAAAGTTCTTGGTTTATATATTGCTGAAGCCCAGCTTAAAGGATTTTGAGCATTACCTTGCTAGCATATGAAATGAGTGCAATTGTATGGTAGTTTAAACATTCTTTGGCATTGCCTTTCTTTGGAATTAGAATGAAAACTGATCTTTTCCAGTTCTGTGGCCTCTGTTGAGTTTTTCAAATTTGTTGGCCTATTGAGTAGTGCACTTTAACAGCTCATCTTTTAGGATTTGAAACACCTCAACTGTAATTCCATCACCTCTACTAGCTTTGTTCCTAGTAATGCTTTCTAAGACCCACTTGACTTCACACTCCAGGAGGTCTGGTTCTAGGTGAGTGACCAAACCATCATGGTTATCCAGATCATCAAGACCTTTTTAGTATAGTTCTTCTGTGTATTCCTGCCACCTCCTCCTGATCTCTGGCCTTTATCATGCGCATTCTTGCATGACGTTTTCCCTTAGGATCTCCAATTTTCTTGAAGAGATCTCTACTTTTCCCCATTCAATTGTTTTTCCTGTATTTCTTTGCATTGTTCACTTAAGAAGATGTTCTTATCTCTCCTTACTCTTCTCTGAACCTCGGCATTTAATTGGAGATATCCTTCCCTTTCTCCTTTGTCTTTAATTCCCTTCTTTTCAGAGATGTTTGTAAGGCCTCCTCAGACAACCACTTTGCCTTGTTACATTTCTTTTTCTTTGGGAGGATTTTGGTCACCACCTCCTGCACAATGTTACAAACCTCCATCCATAGTTCTTCAGGCACTCTGTATACCAGATCTTCTCCCTTGAATCTATTAGTTATCTCCTCTGTATAAGGGATTTGATTTAGGTCATACCTTAATAGTCTAGTGATTTTCCCTACTTTCTTCAATTTAAGCCTGAATTTCGCAATAAGAGTTCATGATCTGAGCCACAGTCAGCTCCAGGTCTTGTTTTTGCTAACTGTGTAGAGCTCCTCCATCTTCAGCTGCAAAGAACATAATCAATCTGATTTCGGTGTTGACCATCTGGTGATGTCCATGTGTAGAATCATGCCTTGTGTTGTTGGAAGAGTGTGTTTGTTATGACCAGTGCATTCTCTTGGCAAAAGTCTGTTAAACTTTGCACTACTTCATTTTATAATTTAATATCAAACCTGTCTGTTACTCCAGGTATCTCTTGACATCCTTCTGCATTCCAGTACTCTATGATGAAAAGGACATTTTTTTTTGGTGTTAGTTTTAGAAAGTCTTTTAGATTTTCATAAACCATTCAAGTCTGACTCTTCTGCATGAGTGCTTGGGCCTAGACTTAGATTACTGTCATGTTGAGTGGTTTACCTTGGAAGCAAACCAAGATTATTCTTGGTGGTTTTTTTTTTTGTTTTTTTTTTTTTTTTTGAGATTGCACCCAAGTACTGTATTTCAGACTCTTATAACTCAAGGTAATGTATTTTGTAAAAGCAAATTAATGATGTGACCTGTTAGGTCTCTTTCAGCTATAAACATTTTCTTTCTATAATATAAATAGTGAAGTGTTGGCAAGGACTGATAAAAGTATGTAGGAAGTAGGGCAAGATTTTTTATTCATTTTTCAGGAAACAAGTTTATGCCTTTTCAAAAATTCTAGAATATTTAAGTCAGAGTAAGTCTCAACAATAATGGGAGCTATCCCAGTCTGCCATTGACCTCTATAATCATGCCTCTCTTTCTTTCTCTTGGGTTTTCCACAATTATTTCCTTCAGGAGTGAGGGTCTGATACCTAAGGCAAAAGTCATTTACAAGAATCTCAACCAAAAAAACCTGAATTCTCTGGGGATGAGCTGTCCCTATTATAGGACTGCTCTAGTATTCCCTCCAGGCATAATTAATTGGGTGAACTCTTAAAAAGTAGTATTCTGGTAACTGAATTTTTTAGGGTTGATAAAAAGTGACAGATTTTTTCACAACCTAAAAAGTATAACGAATAAAAAGAATTTTTGCCTCAATGTATTCACATATTGTCTCATTTTTCTAAAGCATTTACATTAGTATGACCTACTCATATGTTTAATATTAAATATATATTGATGCTTAGTGTGTCTCTTAGACAATGTTTTCCAAAATATAAACTGCAGCTTTATTTCAAGTAGATAATAATGAAGCTTTTTTTCTTGCAGATTATATTTAAAAGCTTCATGTTTTAAGCCTATAGAATGATTTTGAGGTAATTCATTCTGCTTGTAAATACTAGCAGAAGACATTGGTTCTCTGATATTTAAATGGCTTTTTCAGCAACAAATTCCCCCATTTAAAAATAATATATCTCTTGAAAAATGTATGCATTTTGCCTATTTTGGGATAAAATTCTTTTTATAAGATCATAAAAAGTAGCATGTTTTATGAGATATTCTTTCAGAAATGTCAAATTTTCAAATATATTTGTAGAACAAAGATATAAACATTTGTGATATCTTATAGAAATTGAATCATTAATAATATTTCTGGTGTTTTTTATTGTGCTATAATGACAAATGCCAATAAAGTGACATGAATCATTTATCATAAATATAAAGGAACACACTTTATTTCTTATACGTAATAAAATGTTTACTATGTTTATAACATTTACATGATAAAATAAACAAATGTTTATCTGTTTTGAAATAGGACAACCATAAGTCCAAGGTAAAATACTTGTTTCCAAAAGTTCCCTTTGGGTTCAAAAAAACCAAGGAAGTTAATATACAGGAAAAGGAAGATAACACATTATTGACATATTTTTAATAAGATGGAGAAAAAGATTACATTTTTTTCTTTCTACTTGCTACTGCTGAGGCTGAATTAGTCTCAATACAATGAATCATAAAAATTTTAAATGAATTGTATGTATAATCACAGTGCCTATTGAATTTGTATTTTACATGTTATATAAATTAATAGTATACTCATTTCTTATATAATGTTTGGAAAGTACAGAGTAATGACACTTCTTTCACTGTTGATATTAATATTTTGCTATCAGACATCCCTTTATGAATCAATTTTACTATTTTATCAATTTTATATCTCTCAAAAATCAATTTTCTTTTACTTTCTTTTGTGTTTATATTTATTTCTACTCTTATTTTTGTTTTCTCCTTTTTTCATTGGTTTTAATCTACTTTTCTTTTTTTCCAGGGAATTTTCCATAGACATTATGATAATTATATCATATATACCAATATACTATTATATTAATATACTAATATGCATATTAGTATATTATATCAATTCAGTGAATTTATCCTTTTACTATTTCATTATGCCTTTTTTAAATTTCTTATAAGAATTTTTTTCCATATCTTTGTCTCATATTCCTTAGTCTGTGTATTCAAAGAATATGTTTTTCCATATCTTTTATTTTCAAAATTTCTGTACCCTTAATTTAAAATGTGCATGCTGTAGATATCATAAAGATGGCTTGTATATTTCAAACTATTCTAAAAGATGATAAAAGTTGCTAAAAGTGGAGTTATTGGGGGATATTTTATCTAAAATAGCATACAAAAATTCAGATTTCAATTCCAGATCATTGATTTATCTTTATTTCAATAGTTCAGGACTCAAGTGATAACTTATTTAGATATAGCATTTAGAACTATGTGAAGTTGAAAAACATTTTAAGAATGATTTTAATCATAATGTAATCATATATTCTTTCTGATGTAGAATTTTCATCATTTTTACATTTATGTATGCATTATATAGGAGGCTTTCCAGGTGGTGCTACAGGTAAAGAACCCACCTACTGACACAGGAGACATGAAATGTGGGCTGGCTCCCTGAGTTGGAAAGGTCCCATGAAGGAGGGCATGACAACCCACTCCAGGATTCTTTCCTAGAAAATTCCATGGACAGAGAAGCCTGGTGGGCTATGGTCCATGTGGTCACTAGGGGTCAGACACGACTGAAATGACTTAGCATGCACACATGGATTATATATCCTCTATTCTGTAAAATGTTCTACATCTTCTAAGGGAAACTCAGTCTATGCCTCTGTTAGTGCCTCCATTTCACTCTTTATTTGAAGAAATATGTTATGAGTAAGATCTTTCCATAAAGCTTTACAACACATTATTGTTATCTTCTATTTTTTTTTTATTATGAATGACTGGTGCATTTAAAAAGTACTTTTTTTCAAGTTATAGAAAGATGTCCTAACTAACTCTGTCATGTATTCTGTTACAAAAAAAGTAATGCTACACACACTGGATAAGATTTTGCTCATTATTTTTGAATAATTTACATAAAAGCCTCAGTATCAGATGTATTTGGTCAGAAAAAAATAGTATTGCTTACACTTCCTTAATTTATGATATTATTAGATTAGTACATAGTTTCTAAATACTTAATCCAAGAAGTTAGCATTCTTCTGACACCCTTAACATCTTGCTTTGATTTAATTTAATAAGGTAGTTCACCAAAGACCTGTTGTACTCCATTTGTACAAAATAATTATGTTTCAAGAAGTTAAAAGTGAAAGTGAAGTTGCTTAGTTGTGTCAACTCCTTGCGACCCCATGAACTGTAGCCTACCAGGCTCCTTCTTCCATGGGATTTTCCAGGCAAGAGTACTGGAGTGGGTTGCCATTTCCTTCTCCAGGGGATCTTCCCAACCCAGGGATCGAACCCGGGTCTCTAGCACTGTAAGCAGATGCTTTTACCATCTGAGCCACGAGGGAAGTCTTCAAGAAGTTAACGTATACTTAAATTTACATGTGATCTGTGAGAGACAGCTTTAATTTGTCATATCAGTATCTTACAGTAAATATCACTTCCCTTTAGTAAAATACTCAGGTCTGACTAAAGGAAGAAACAGTTGTTTAAGGGCTACAACTTAAACTGTTACTGATACAGTAATAAATTGTTTGTCAGTTTTTTAATAAAATATGCTTTTATTTAAATTGCTAGACTTTGTTAGCATTTGACTTGAATCCAGCAGACAGAGGATAAAATTTAGTGTTCAGCACAGAGTGGTATTTCTGGAAATTGGAGAGAATAAAATGTACCTTAAAATATCAAGACAAGGAGACTGATCAGCTTGATGTCTCTTTTCTCTCTGTATATCTATGCCTGTCTGTGTGTGTCTCTCTCTCCAAACTGCATATGCTACTATTTCCATTTAAGTAACTGAATGTCAAAGTGAAAATTTTCATGAGTTCTCAAACAGTGTAAATCTGAATGCATCAGACTTATTTTAACTAAATATGAGTTTTGAACAAAGAAAGCATAATCAAACAGTACACAGATGAAGAGTGAGAAGTCATAAATTGTATTTTTCAACTAAAAAAATAGTCTGGTATATTCTTATACAAATAGGATAATCACCTCATAGTTATTTTGTTTTAATATGTTCATTCACATGAACTATGTTTAATCACTTTCACTAAACTGCAAACAAAATTGGGAGTGAAACAGAAAACCATAAATAACTGATCCAGCATTGAAAGATAATACAGAAGAGCAGCTCTTACAGAACAGGGTCATCACATCCTGGAGAAATACAAGAAGGTACATTTTTACTGACCTAGGTGAGAAATCTAGCCAAGTTGAACTTCTTAGCATCAGGGAATTAGATATGAGTGCCAGTGAATATTGAACATAGCTAATTCTTTATTCAACATTATTTTCATAAGTAAGTTCAGTTCAGTTCAGTTTCTCAGTCATGTCCAACTCTTTGCGACCCCATGGACTGCAGCACACAAGGCCTCCCTGTCCATCGCCAACTCCCAGAGTTTAATCAAACTCATGTGCGTTGAGTCAGTGATGCCATCTAACCATGAATCATCTGCCATCCCCTTCTGATCCTGCCTTCAATTATACCCAGCATCAGGGTCTTTTTCAATGAGTCAGTTATTTGCATCAGGTGGCCAAAGTATTAGTATTTCAGCTTCAACATCAGTCCTTCCAATGAACACCCAGGACTGATCTCCTTTAGGATGGACTGGTTGGATCTCCTTGCAGTCCAAGGGACTCTCAAGAAATCTTCTCCAACACCAGCGTTAAAAAGCATCAATTCTTTGGTGCTCAGCTTGCTTTATTGTCCAACTCTAACATCCATACATGACTAGTAGGAAAACCATAGCTTTGACTAGATGAACCTTTGTTGGCAAAGTAATGTCTCTGCTTTTTAATATGCTGTCTAGGTTGGCCAAAACTTTTCTTCCAAGGAACAAGCGTCTTTTAATTTCATGGCTGAAGTCACTATCTGAAGTGATTTTGAAGGTCAAAAAAAGTAAAGTCTGTCACTGTTTCCACTGTTTGCCCAGCTATTTGCCATGAAGTGATGGGACCAGATGCAATGATCTTAGTTTTCTGAATGTTGATTTTTAAAACAGCTTTTTCACTCTCCTCTTTCACTTTCATCAAGAGGCTCTTTAGTTCTTCACTTTCTGCCATAAGGGTGGTGTCATCTGCATATCTGAGGTTATTGATATTTCTCCCAGCAATTCTGATTCCAGCTTGTTCTTCATCCAGTCCAGCATTCCTCATGACATATTCTGTATATAAGTTAAATAAGCAGGGTGACAATATACAGCCTTGACATACACCTTTCCCTATTTGGAACCACTGTTGTTCCACGTCCAGTTCTAACTGTTGCTTCCTGACCTGCATATAGGTTTCTCAAGAGGCAGGTCAGGTGGTCTGGTATTCCCATCTCTTTCAGAATTTTCCACAGTTTGTTGTGATCCACACAGTCAGAGGCTTTGGCATAGTCAATAAAGCAGAAATAGATGCTTTTCTGGAACTCTCTTGCTTTTCCAATGATCCAACAGATGTTGGCAATTTGATCTATGGTTCCTCTCCTTTTTCTAAATCCAGTTTGAACATCTGAAAGTTCACAGTTCGCATACTATTGAAGTCTGGCTTGGACAATTTTGATCATTACTTTGCTAGTATGTGAGATAAGTGTCATTGTGCGGTAGTTTGGACATTCTTTGGCATAGCCTTCCTTTGGTATTGGAATGAAAACTGACCTTTTCAGTCCCGTGGCCACTGCTGAGTTTTTCAAATTTGCTGGCAAATTGAGTTTCACACTTTCACGCATCATCTTTTAGGATTTGGAACAGGTCAACTGGAATTACATCACCTCCACTAGCTTTGTTCATAGTTATGCTTCCTAAGGCCCACTTGATTATACATTCCAGGATGTCTGGCTCCTGGTGAGTGATCACACCATCATGATTATCTGGGTTGTGAAAACCTTTTTTTGTATAGTTTTTCTGTGTATCCTTGTCACCTCTTCTTATATGTTCTTCTTCTGCTAGATGCATACCATTTATGTCCTTTATTGTGCCCATCTTTGCATGAAATGTTCCCTTGCTATCTCTAATTTTCTTGAAGAGATCTGTAGTCTTTCCCATTCTATTGTTCTCCTCTATTTCTTTGCATTGATCGCTGAGGAAGGCTTTCTTATCTCTCCTTGCTATTCTTTGGAACTCTGCATTCAAATGGGTATGTCTTTCCTTTTCCTCTTTGCCTTTCACAGCTTTTCTTTTCACAGCTATTTGTATGGCCTCCTCAGACAGCCGTTTTGTTTTTTTGCTTTTCTTTTTCTTAGGGATGGTCTTGATCACTGCCTCCTCTATGACATCATGAACCTACATCCATAGTTCTTCATAGAACTATGATAGACTCTGTCTATCAGTTCTAATCCCTCAAATCTATTTCTCACTTTCACTTCATAAATCGTAAGGGGTTTGATTTAGGTCATACCTGAGTGGTCTCGTGGTTTTCCTTACTTTCTTCAATTTAAGTCTGAATTTGGTAGTAAGGAGTTAATCATTTGAGCCACAGTCAGCTCCTGGACATTTTTTTTTTTTTTTCTGACTGTATAGACCTTCTCCATCTTTGGCTGCCAAGAATATAATCAGTCTGATTTTGATATTGACCATCTGGTTATGTCCATGTGTAGAGTTTTCTCTTATGTTGTTGCAAAAGGGTGTTTGCTATCATCAGTGTGTTCTGTTGGCAAACATCTGTTTGCTCCTGCCCTGCTTAATTCTGTACTCCAAGGCCAAATTTGCCCATTACTCCAGGTATCTCTTGACTTCCTACTTTTACATTCCAGTCCCCTATAGTGAAAAGGACATCTTTTTTGCAGTGTTAGTTCTAGAAGGTCTTGTAGGTCTTCATAGAACTGTTCAACTTCAACTTCTTCAGCATTACTGGTTGGGGTATAGACTTGAATTACTCTGATATTGAATGGTTTGCCTTGGAAAAGAACAGAGATCATTCTGTCATTTTTTGAGATTGCATCCAAGTACTGCATTTCAGGCTCTTTTGTTGACTGTGATGGCTACTCCATTTCTTCTAAGGAATTCTTGCCCGCAGTAGTAAATATAATGGTCATCTGAGTTAAAGTCACCCAATGCAGTCCATTTAAGTTCATTGATTCCTAAAATGTGGACGTTCACTCTTGCCATCTCCTCTTTGACCACTTCCAATTTGCCTTGATTCATGGACCTAACATTCTAGGTTCCTATCCAATCTTGCTCTTTACAGCATCAGACTTTACTTCCATCACCAGTCACATCCAATACTGGGTGTTATTTTTGCTTTGGCTCCATCCCATCATTTTTTTCTGGAGTTATTTCTCCACTGATTTCCAGTAGCATATTGGGGACCTACTGACCTGGGGAGTTCATCTTTCAGTGTTCTATCTTTTTGCCTTTTCATAATGTTCATGGGCTTCTCAAGGCAAGCATACTGAAGTGGTTTGCCATTGCATTCTCCAGTGGGCCACGTTTTGTCAGAACTCCCCACCATTACCCATCTGTGTTGGGTGGCCCTACACAGCATGGCTTTGTTTCATTGAAGTAGACAAGGTTGTGGTCCATGTGATCAGTTTGGTTAGTTTTCTGCTTAGCTGCTGCTTTAGCCTTCATAAGTAAATTAAAAATTAATTATAAAATGCCTATTAATAACAAAAAGAATGCAAACCTAACATTTTAATAGTCTCTCTGGAATTACTAATTAAAGTTTCTTATATATGTCATTTTAGTTAATTTCATGGAATATATGAACACTTATTGAAAGTTTCCCTTTAAGGTTTTAGTGCCCAAATACTATTTCTTAAGCAAACCTTCTTAGAATAATGTCTCCAAAGTATTCAGCAAAAAGCTCAAAAATCAAAACAAAGTGCCAGAAATATGTTTTTTTTTTTAATTTTCTATATTAAAGTTCAGTTCAGTTCAGTCACTCAGTGGAATCTGACTCTTTGCGACCCCATGAATTGCAGCACATCAGGCCTCCCTGTCCATCACCAACTCCCAGAGTTTACTCAAATTCATGTCCATATTAAAGTATAGTTGATTTAAAATGTTGTGTTAGTTTCAAGTATATCGCAAAGTGATTCAGTCATCCATATTCATCTTTGCTTCCCATATATGTTCTTACAGAATATTTAATACAGTTCCCTGTTCTATATAGAAAGTATGTCCTATTGATTTTCTATTTTATATATAGTATAGTATAAATGTTAATCTCAACTTATCCCTTTTAGTAACCATAAGCTTGTTTTCTAAGAATGTGAATTCATTTGTGCTTTGTGAATAAGTTCATTTATATCATTTTTTAAATTCCCACATATGTGTTGTTATATGATAGTTGCTTTTCTTTGACTTAGTATGATTATCTTAAGCGCATCCTTGTTGCAGCAAATTGTATTGTTTCTTTTTTTATTGTATTGTATTCTTTTTTTATGGTAGGGTAATATTCTACTGTGTATAGGTTCCATATCTTTATCCATCTGTGTGTCGATGGTCATTTAGATTCTGTCAATGTCTTGGCTATTGTAAAAAATGCTGTTATGCATATAGAAGTGCATGTATTTTTTGAAGTATGTTTTTCTTCAGATATATGTCCAGGAATGGGATTGATGGATCATATAGTACCTTTATTTTTAGTTTTCTTAGAAACTTCCACACTGTTCTCTGTAGTGGCTGGACCAGTTTATATTCCCACCAACAGTATAGGAGGTTCCCTATTCTCTACTCTCACCAGCATATATTGTTTGTTGACTTTTTGATAATGGCCATTCTCATCAGTTATGACCAAACTACACAGCATATTAAAGAGCAGAGACATTGCTTTGTCAATAAAGGTCCATATAGTCAAGGCTATGGTTTTTCCAGTGGTCATGTATGGATGTGAGAGTTGGACTGTAAAGAAAGCTGAGTGCTGAAGAATTGATGCTTTTGAACTGTGGTGTTGGGGAAAACTCTTGACAGTCCCTTGGACTGCAAGGAGATCCAACCAGTCCATCCTAAAGGAGATCAGTCCTGGGTGTTCATTGGAGGGACTGATGCTGAAGCTGAAACTCCAATACTTTGGCCTCCTGCTGTGAAGACCTGACTTATTTGAAAAGACCCTAATGCTGGGATAGATTGAGGGCAGGAAGAGAAGAGGAAGGCAAAGGATGAGATGGTTGGATGGCATCACCGACTCAATGGACATGGGTTTGGGTAGACTCCAGGAGTTGGTGATGGACAGGGAGGCCTGGCATGCCTTGGTTCATGGGGTTGCAAAGAATTGGACACTACTGAGCGACTGAACTGAAGTGAACTGACTGTCATCAGTGTGAGCTGATATCCCATTGTAGTTTTGATTCGTATTTATTTAATGACTGAAAGTGGTGAACATCTTTTCGTGTGCTTTTTGACCAGTCATATGTCTTCTTTTAAGAAATGTTTATTTAGATCTGCCCATTTTTTCATTGGATTCTCTGTTTTTTGATATTGAGCTGCATGAGCCGTTTGTATGTTTTGGAGATTAACCCCTTGTCAGTTGCATGGTTGCAAATAATTTCTCCCAATCTCTAGGATGTCTTTTTAATTTATTTTTGATTTCCTTTTTTTGTGTAGAAGCTTTTAAATTTAATCAGATCTCATTTATTTATTTTTACTTTAATTTTCATTTCTCTGGGAGTTGTATCCAAAAAGATTGCTGCAATTTATGTCAGTGTTCTACGTTCTCCTCAAACAGCTTTATAGTATCCAGCATTACATTTAGGTCTTTAATCTGTTTTGAGTTTATTTTTGTTTATGGTGTTAGGGAGTGTGCTGATTTCATTCTTTTATGTGTAGCTGTTCTGTTTTCTTAGCACCACTTGTTAGAGAGACTGTCTTTTCTCCATTGTCTATTCTTGTCTTTTTTGTCATAGATTAATTGACCATAGGTGTGTGGTTTATTTATGGACTTTCTATTCTGCTCCATTGACCTATAATTCTACCTTTGTGCCAGTTGCATGATGTTTTGATTAATTCAGCTTAATACTATATTCTGAAGTCAGGGAGCCCGATTCCTTCAGCTCCATTGTTCTTTCTCAAAATGAATTTGGCTGTTTGGGATCCTTTATGATTCCATACAGATTTTAAGATTTTTTTGCTCTAAATTGGCAAGAATCTCTGAATATGTGTTTAAAATGAATATTTTTAAGTCCTAATACAGGTCAGGTGAATCATGTACTTCTTATAACTAGTACTACCTTAATAAGATTTGTGATCTTACTGTGTTGCCATTTACAATGATTGCATTCCAATCTTTCTAGAAATGTAGGACACTTAGCAAGGAATTAAAGGTGATTACATTAGACCTGCCCATTTAAATGACTTTTGAGAGTCCCTTGGACTGCAAGGAGATCAAACCAGTCAATCCTAAAGGAAATCAGTCCTTAATATTCATTGGAAGGACTGAAGCTGAAGCTCCAATACTTTGGCCCCCTGATGTGAATAACTGACTCATTGGAAAAGACCCTGATGCTGGGAAAGATTGAAGGCAGGAGGAGAAGGTCATGACAGATGATGAGATGGTTGGATGGCATTACTGACTTAAAGGGCATGAGTTTGAGCAAGCAATGGGGGTTAGTGATGGGACATGCCAGGGAAGCCTGGCATGCTGCTGTCCATGGGGTCACAGAGAGTTGGATGTGACTGACTGACTGAACTGAACTGATTTAAAAGTGAATAGGAGTCCATGAGCTGAACAGTCTTTGGTGTGTTTCATATGAAGAACAATTTTTTTTTAACTGAATTGCAGATTCAATAATCCATGGATTCAAATTGTGAAGGGTCTGGTTTACCAATTTAAAGAATAGAATTTACTCCTTAAGAAAGTCAAATATTTAAGTCCATTATTGATTTGGTTTTCCTGTAACAATATGTGCACATAATATTTGTACCATTAAGAGAGATCTGTTAAAGTTCTCTGGTTTCAATTGTAGGTTATATGGGGTGTGCCTTTTGGAATTTTCATTGGATTGAAATAAAAGGTGAGATCTGAGAACAAGGTAAATGGGGATCCTTGAGAGAATTAACATCCATATTGGGCTTCTTGACTCTGAGGCGTTCCGTGAATACACTTTTGGTGGTGGTTTCTAATCTGAAAGGTAAATCTGAAAGGTAAATATTCAGGACCATATTGAAACATAGATTAACATATTGCTAATTGAAATATTATTGTAATGGATGTCTTGCACAATATATAATTGTTTAAAGATACATCTTAGTCTAGACAGTTTTGAAGGGCATTAGATCAAAGTTATAAAATCAATGTCAAAAATAATAGCATATCAAGCTGGATTTGAGTTCAATTTATCTTTTCATGATGGCTATATAAAAAGGAATTATTTGATTTGAGTTTAAGCTAGCAAAGCCTATCGGAGGATGCACATCACATTCTTTTATTTTATTTTTTTTAACTTTTAAACCCTGATGTTGCATGCTGAGGAAAATAAAGTACACAAAGTATACAGAGTGAAAAATATCTTGCCAGATGTATTTGGTAATAAAGCCTTTATAAAATTCTCAAGCAAATAAAGAAATCAAGGAGAGTTGAACAATGAGCCCTACATAATTTCATTGACTAAATGTTTGTATTGTTTATGGTAATAGTGATGGCTGTAACTAACTCCAGATCTTTAGAGAATTTATTTCTCACTCAAGATAAGACTTAAAATTCAGACATCAAGATATTGTCATATTCTAGAATTGCATAGGGCTTCTCTTTCAGTCAGTTGATAGAGAAAGAAAATATGGAGAAAGGATATTTATTAACCACTTTTTCATGGTCAAGATACACATCACTTCTGCTTACACAGCAATTGCAATAATTTGTACCATGACACCAACTAGATGTAAAGGGAATTATAAATATAATCTCAGTCCATTTAATTGTTCCCTTTCCACTGTACTGTTGAATGGGTTCTGGTGCAGAGTTGATTATCTCTTGGTGTCCATTTTAACCACTGTCTGGCACTAGAAGACCAACTAGTGTTACTTGGTACCATTGTTCTATAGTGTTTTCTGAGGTTTTAAGAATACTGTCCTGTGAAATATTTCATGAATAAAAAAGAATTTCAATATTGTTTGGTAAAGAATCTATAAAATAGTCATCTGATTTATAGTGATACATATCAAGTCTAAAAATATATAGCATTTCCAAAACATAAATTCTAAAACTTTCCACAAAGGAAAATCTTGTTAAATTTTAAATTCTATTTTCAAAACATTATTGCATGTTTATTAATATATAATTACATAAAATAAAATTTCAAATAATTAAATGATTTGTTCTAAAAATCTAGACATAGGTTTATACCTGTGAAACAACCACTACAATCAAGATAATGTACATAACTCTTCTTCCTCCAAAAAATTCTTCATGACTCCTTGTAATAGCTTCTTCTCTGAAAAACCACTGGTTAAATTTCTGGCAATACAAATTAATTTTCATTTTAAAGAGTTGAATATTAATGAAATCATTTAATAAGTAAGATTTTGTCTGCCATTTTATATGCACCATGATTCTTTCATAATACATCCATGTTGTGTTATGTATGTAATAAGAATTAATTTTTTGTGAAATATGTATTCAAATATTTTCCAGGTTTATTTATTTCAAGAGTTAAAAAAGTTCTTATATGTTCTCCACACAGGTCTTTCAACAGGTCGTCATTTGCAAATATTTACTCCCAATCTGTAGTTTGTCCTTTCATTCTCTTATCAGTGTCATCACCCTCGCTAGTGATACACTTTTATGATATGATGAGCTCAGACTCACAGCAGTCCTGTTTCAATTGTTACATTTTATCATGTGATTGAGAACTCTTATAACATACACAAACAAATTAAGCTAACAAATGTAATTAGATTTTACTGCTTTCAGTTCATCATTCTTAATATGTTATATGTTGTAATTTATACTATATTCAAACTAACAGCCAGCCATTGGGTAATATATTCTCCTCTTTAAGAATGGTTCACTACCTAAAGACAATTTCTAAAGATGGTGTGTAATGATTATTGCTCTTTTAAAGCTCTTTATTTCATCAAATACTCATTTAAAGTAGTTTCTATACATGCTGGTATGAAAAATTCTTCAAATTAAATTGAAGTAACAGCCATTGAAAATCTGAGCTGCGAAAGTCTTGGGCTTAGGGAGAAAATAGAAGAAAACAGTTCAATGCACACTTTTATCTGCTAGTGTTGTTAAAACAAAAATTTTAAAAGCTGTCTCTCAATGCTTATCATAAAAAATGCAAAGGAAAAATGAGTAAAAGTCAATTTAGAAGAATGCTTCTGTTCTGTCTTACTATTTTAAGATATTTTCTAACTTCTCTTTCCCCTTTTCATGTTGAATCACAGGAAGATATTAAAGAACAGTTTGTTCTTTTGGAATAGTGTCTTTATTTCTAAGAATGAAAGTGCTATTATAGACATTTGTTTTCTAGGGAATAAAGAAATTAGAAAAGCAGGTGTGGAATATTTACTCTTTTGTGAAGTTTGTGTGTGTTTGGTTTTTCTTTGATAAGAATATGCTAAGGTAGAAAACACACATTTTTTTCACCTTCTATTTATTTCTTAATCAAATGATTAGAATACCTTTCTTTCTCCTGGAAAAGAATATTCAGATAAAATACTTGTGGCAACAGCTTGAAATATTTCAGTATTTCCTATATAAAGCTTGATATTTGCCTTTTTACAATTGTATTTTCTATTCATATCTGAATCTCCTTCCAAGGATTTCTTAAAGTTTGTGAAGAAAAGGACAGCAGATCAGAATTCGAATAATTATCTCATGCTCAAGGAATTTCAGATTAAATTTTAGTCTTTTGATTGAAATGAATTAAACAGCTTAAAGTTTTTTTTTTCTAAGTATTAACAAGGCTATGCTCATTTTGATCTTAAGGTATTACTAATTTATAAATGGCTTATAAATGTAGCATTGGCCTAAGAAAATATCTAAATATTTTGCATTTATAAAAATCATTCATATCAGAGTCAGTCTTTATATTAAGAAATTTTTATGAGACAGGTAAAGACATGTAAATGTCTTTAGATATCTAAATGTCTAATCAGCCAATCAGCCTCAAATGTAACTCAAAGCTATGGAGAAATTAAAACTACTTAATCCTTCAGAAATAACTTAGAAAGTACTTAAAATGTGTATACCATCCAAAGGAAAGTTTTATGTTCAAGCATTTTGTTCCATTTGTCCATATGAAAAATATTTTTACCTCACCATCAATGTTTTGCTAATGTAATGCAAAAATTTTTGTTAATAAAATTGAAATGAGTGCCCATTTTGTCATTAAAATATATGCTGGATTATATATATATACATATATATATAATTATATATATATAATTTTAACAACATATTGAATGAATTCTAATATGACTGTTGACCTATATATGTGTGTATGGTATATATGTATATATATGTAAATTATACATGAGAGAATAAAAGAGACAGAATGTATTTGGTTTTATAATAATATACTACATATTTAATATTTATTATAAAAAGAAATGAAGTTAAATTCTGTTTCTAGTTTTGTTGCTTCTGTGTGACCTTGGAGAACTTAATTTTCCTAGATACTTATTTTATTTTATGACATTCATTTATTTTTAAGATATCTAAGTTATGAGCAATACTTTGAAATGTGTCTGTGTGTAAATACATTTTGGCCTTTCGGTAATTTAATGATGAAGTTAACAACAAAATGAGATTTTTATAATTAGGAAAACATCTATATAAGAAAAAGTCACATGATATCACTGCTTTTAAAAGAGAAACTTGGTTTCAAATTTAAGAGCAGAGCTATGTAAGGACTGAAAGTGAACAAAAGATATGGAAATAAATCACATGTATTTTGTATTTATGTTTACAAATAATTATAAAATGCATTAATAGCAAAACCAAATCCTTCAGTGTTATGAAAATAGTTGTTTTCAATCTGGGGATTATTTACTTAGATACATAAAATACTAACTCCTTTTAGACATGGTTTTCATATGTTTACTTCACTTGGTATTCTTATCCATGTGTAAGCCATGACCGTTTAATCAGCATGGAGTTACAGAAATGTGAGCTTCTTGACCTTGTAAATTACTAATTACCATTAAATTGGCCTCAATCAATTTGAGTGTAATTGAAGTAGCATGGTTCTCTGTGTAGGTGAACAGTTTATTGAATGCTTATTTTGTTACATCAAGCTGAAAATGTTAAATTATAAGCCAGAGTACTTCCTGAATCAGTATGAGACATGTCTCAATTATCAATTGTGAGACTTCTCAAACTGCATTGTTTACTTTTTGTGTGTAGCATAGCTAACTATTCATGAGTTAATAGCCAAACAAAAATCAAAGCTATATGGAGTTTTGCCAGTGGATATCTTCAGGAAAGGATGATTCTAAACTTTTCGAGTACTGGTTGTATTTTTAAAAATTAATTTAAATATCAATTATGTATCAATTAACAGCCAATACTGCATGTACAATTGTTGGGTAAAATTTTATAACAAAACTCATCATTAATATTTCTACAATTTTAGTATAAATTCAGCATTAGAGAACTCACCTATTAAAGATTTTGATATGCAGAATATGCCAGAATTTTTATCTTAATCTATATGTTTAACTGAGAATTAGATGAAATGTCTTATATTTTAGTACCTTCCATGTATTCCAAGAAATTTTATTTATTGTAGAGTAACTTAGTATCTAATATTCCTAACACTCATTGCACTGGAGAAAACCCTGATGCTGGGGAAGATTGAGGACAGGAGGAGAAGGGGGATGACAGAGTATTAGATAGTTGAATGGTATCACCAACTCAATGGACATGAGTTTGAAGAAACTGCAACGGAGAATGAAGGACAGGGAAGACTGGCATGCTAGAGCCCACGAGATCTCAAAAAGTCAGACACGAGACTTAAGGACTGAACAACTAATATTCAGTGAAGGTATATCTATAGAGAAAGAAAAGTTATAGATTGTGATATCTTTTTCTTCCTATAAATTCTGAGAAACATTTTATAGCAAAATGGTGTCTTTTTAATTTAGATCTCAATTTTTCTTATACCAGTTATTATAAACACAGATGTGTAAATTTTTTTTTGAATTTAAATACTACTAAATTTAGTGGTAAAGTTATGTAGGGCTAGTTCAGTTCAGTTCAGTTCAGTTGCTCAGTTGTGTCCGACTCTTTGCGACCCCATGGACTGCAGCACGCAAGGCTTCCCTGTCCATCACCAACTCCTGGAGCCTACCCAAAATCAGATCCATTGAGTCGGTGATGCCATCTAACCATCTCATCCTCTGTCTTCCCCTTCTCCTCCGGCCTTCAATTTTCCCCATCATCTGGATCTTTTCAAATGAGTCAGTTCTTTGCATCTGGTGGCCAAAGTATTAGAGTTTCAGCTTCAACATCAGTCCTTCCAATGAATAGTCAGGACTGATCTCCTTTAGGATGGACTGGTTGGATTTCCTTGCAGTCCAAGGGACTCTCACAAGTCTTGTCCAACACCATAGTTCAAAAGCACCAATTCTTCGGTGCTAGGCTTTCTTTATAGTACAAGTCTCACATTCATACATGACTACTGGAAAAACCATATCTTTGACTAGACGAACCTTTGTGGGCAAAGTAACGTTTCTGCTTTTTAATATGCTGTGTAGGTTGGTCATCAGCTTCTCTTCTAAGGAGAAAGCGTCTTTTAATTTCATGCTGCAGCCACCCTCTGCAGTGATTTTGGAGCCCAAGAAAATAAAGTCTGTTACTGTTTCCATTGTTTTGCCATCTATTTGCTATGAAATGATGGGACCAGATGCCACGATCTTAGTTTTCTGAATGTTGAGTTTCAAGCCAACATTTTCATTTTCCTCTTTCACTTTCATCAAGAGGCTCTTTAGTTCTTCACTTTCTGCCATAAGGGTGCTGTCATCTGCATATCTGAGGTTATTGATATTTCTCCCAGCAATCTTGGTTATGTAGGGCTAAGAGACATTTAAAGAAATAATTTAGTTCTACCAGGGGGTGGGGGGGGGAGATAGGGATGGTCAAATGTAAATGTGAATGTTTATTGCTTTGTTAATTTCCAACGAGAAATGTTTCATGTGTTAGTATTTTTAAAAATAGAATACCATACTTTTTGATGTTATACTGGAAAATTTATTGGGTATAACATAGGCTCTGATTAAATAACATTTTGCCTGTCATTTTTTTTCATGTGTAGAAAATTTTTAACTTACGTGTGGATTGGAAAATCTATGAATATTTCATTGATAATTTTTTAGTTCAGCTCTCTATTCAGTTGCAAATCCAGTATTTGTACTATGTATTAAAATTAGTAAAATAGTAAATCATCCTATAATATGACTGTCAGGATAAAAGATGTAAGAAATGGTTTTTGAAAATTCATTTTTAAGCTTGCTTTACATAATGATGTAGTAATTTTACTTCATTTTAAGCTTAAATGTTTTCCACATTTGATCTATATTTGGTAATT
Organism: Odocoileus virginianus; assembly: GCF_023699985.2. Classification (NCBI taxonomy): domain Eukaryota; kingdom Metazoa; phylum Chordata; class Mammalia; order Artiodactyla; family Cervidae; genus Odocoileus; species Odocoileus virginianus. The sequence continues at coordinate 15,311,050 of NC_069698.1, forward strand.
ACCCTTTGAATTTTGCATGTAAAGAGTAGTTTCATCATAAATTTATTAACTGATCACAAGTTAATGTCATATTTGACATATATTTTGAAAAACTATATAACAATAATAATTTTGGTAAGCAAACATAAGCACAAAGAAAGAAGAAAAATGTACACAAATTAGAAGTTTGTGGAGTAATGTCAGAATTTTCCATTCTACTTATGAATATAAAACATTGTGATAACGAGAATAAAAGCAAAAATTTTATTTCAGAAAAATAGAAGGAAACAGACACAATAAACATAAAACAGAAATACAGAAAAGTTTCTGAGAGCAGTGAAAGCTAAAGGTGCCAAAAGTGTGAAGAGAAAGAAAGTGCACAAATTCAGATCATAAAATAGCCAAAGACATACAAATTAAAGCTAAATATTATACTTATATATATATATAGGTATATACATATACCTATGTATATATATATACCTATGTATATACCTATACATTTGGAGAAGTAAAATCTAAATTACTTATTTGTAAGAGCAAGAACAGAAAGTTGAGACCAATATTGGTTCTTCCCTCGATCTAGATGGAATTACACATGTATCAAGGCACATTTACCTGAATTAATGTTTCTCAGTGGCTATTGGGCAGGAAAGAAATATTTTGCTGTGAAAAACTCATGGTTTATTTTTCCATGTGGTAGTGATATAGTACAGTTAGACAAGTTCAGTTGGAAAAAAAGTGAGTTTTGGAGAATATTTACATTTGAACACTATTCTGTGTCTTCCCTATAGAGTAAACTTACTTTACATCACTCTTCCATAAAACAAAATGACCATCTTCTTAGATGAAATTAAATAAAATCATGAAAAATATATATACAAATATAGAGCAAAGATGAACACAGCCAAAAATGCAAATACTAAAGAACTACCCTCACCCCATGCCAAATGTTCTATTGAACCAATGCAAGTAACTGGTATCTATTTTTCATATTTAAAACTTAAGAGATATAAGATTAAAGAAAAAGGAATATGGATGACATGTTTTAGCAGAGTGCAGAAAAGATGTGGGAGGAATAATTAAAATATAAAAGTAAAGGGAAACATTTGAAAAGATGGATATATGAAAGCATAGTAAAAGAAATATTAAAAAAATTGAAATGGAAGAGTAATGAAGAACAAAGTAAAAAGAAATATAGAAAAACAAGTGCATGTACCTGAAAAGTTGATCCAGCATCCATACAGCTGTTTCCCAAAGAAGAAAATATTAAATGAAAGAGAACAAATATTTTTATATGTGATACTAGAATTTTTTAAAAACTTAAAATAAGATTTAGAAGCATTTGAAGGGCAAAGTGCTTTTCAGTGAAAATCAATTTATAATGACATACACAAAGAAATAAACTTTTAAAATTATTGGATTTTATTGCAAAGAATCCATTTGCAATAGGCAGAAATGCAGCATTATTTTTTAATAAGATGTCCATATTTCTCTAGTTGTTAAGGAGAGTGCCAGTCTCGCCTTGTTGTCTCAAGTGCCAACATCTAAAGATTTTTCATTTTTAATTGATCATTATTGTTACTATTAGTATTATTACTATTAAGTGTTGCTTTAAAATAGATGTAGGTTACATGAAGTGAAAGTCACTCAGTCGTGTCTGGCTCTTCGAGACCCAATGGACTATATACAGTCCATGGAATTCTCCAGGCCAGAATACTGGTGTGGGTAGCCATTCCCTCCTCCAGTGGATCTTTCTAACCCAGGAATTGAACTGGGTCTCCTGCATGGAAGGTGGATTCTTTACCAACTGAGCTATCAGGGAAGTTATCAGTTATATAAACCTCCATTTTTATTCCCAGGTTCTGCTATTGTCTTCTTGATAGTGTATGAAATGTAGATGTAATGAGCAGGAACTTCTCAGTTTAACATGTGATTAATATGGGAAGAACAACTGGAATAGCCCATTTCTCTGACTTTTCAGATACATCATAACAGACATCTCCCTCAGCCCTTCATGTGTAGGTCTCACTGGTGACACAAAGGGCCCTTAAGTAGGGAACACATACTCCTTCTGGTCCATGAAAAACTTAACAATGACTTTCTTTTCTGCCCATTTGGTGTGACAGTTACCCAGTTTAAAAGTGTCTCTTTATTTTCTTGTTCATTTCCTTGTTTGCTCTCTCTTTCATTTTGCAATCTGCAATTTGTTACTAGTGAATTGATCAAGAGAAATGTATATTTATTCCAAAACAAAGAACTGAATTTCCATTGCTCAACAAAGTTGTTGGTCAATGTGTAACTTGTAGCAATATGTTTGCCAGTACTTGTCTGTATAGGGCTTCCCATGTGGCACTACCTGTGAAGAACCTGCCTGACAATGCTGGGACTTAAGAGACTTGAGTTCAGTCCCTAAGTTGGAAGACCCTCTGTGAAAGGATATAGCAACCCACTCCAGTATTCTTGCCTGGAGAATCCCACAGACAGGAGCTTGGCGGGTTACAGTCCACAGAGTCGCACAGAATTGGACACGACTTAAGTGATTTAGCACAAATGCACATGTTTACCTATATTAACAATAATTGCTATTGAATTCCATAGTGAGTGAGATTACTAATCTCAAGAAAGTCAGAAGACACAGATGCATCAACATCTAAGTAGTTACTTTGAAAGAATGCACCAGAAGATGATGATATATTGAGGATTTATTGGGGAGGTTAACAAGCTTAGTGCCATTCAGTTCAGTTCAGTTTAGTCACTCAGTCGTGTCTGACTCTTTGTGACCCCAAGGACTGCAGCATGCTAGGCCTCCCTGTCCATCATCAACTCCCCCAGTCTACTCAAATACATGTCCATTGAGTCAGTAATGTCATCCAACCATCTCATTCTCTGCTGTCCCCTTCTCCTCCAGCCCTCAATCTTTCCCAGCATCAGGGTCTTTTCAAATGAGTCAGTTCTTTGCATCAGATGCCCAAATTATTGGAGATTCAGCTTCAACATCAGTCCTTCCAATGAACACCCAGGACTGATCTCCCTTAGAATGCACTGGTTGGATCTCCTTGCAGTCCAAGGGAATCTCAAGAGTCTTCTCCAACACCACAGTTCAAAAGCACCAATTCCTTGGCACTCAGCTTTCTTTATAGTCCAACTCTCATATCCATACACGACCACTGGAAAAACCAGAGCCTTAACTAGACTGACTTTTGTTGGCTAAGTGATGTCTCTGCTTTTTAATATGCTGTTTAGGTTGGTCACAACTTACCTTCCAAGGAGTAAGTGTCTTTTAATTTCATGGCTGCAGTCACCATCTATAGTGATTTTGGAGCCCCCCCCCGCCAAAAAAATAGTCTGTCACTGTTTCCACTGTTTCCCCATCTATTTGCCATGAACTGATGGGATCAGATGCCATGACCTTAGTTTTCTGAATGCTGAGCTTTAAGCCAACTTTTTCGCTCTCATCTGTCAGTTTCATCAATAGGCTCCTTAGTTCCTCACTTTCTGCCATAAGGGTGGTGTCATCTGCTTATCTAAGGTTATTGATATTTCTCCCGGCAATCTTGATTCCAGCTTGTGCTTCTTTCAGCCCAGTGTTTCTCATGATGTACTCTGCATATGAGTTAAATAAGCAAGGTGACAATATACAACCTTGATGTACACCTTTTCCTATTTGGAACCAGTCTGTTGTTCCACGTCCAGTTCTAACTGTTGCTTCCTGACCTGCATACAGGTTTCTCAAGAGGCAGGTCAGGTGGTCTGGTATTCCCATCTCTTTCAGAATTTTTCACAGTTTATTGTGATCCACAGAGTCAAATACTTTGGCATAGTCGATAAAGCAGAAATAGATGTTTTTCTGGAACTCTCTTGCTTTTTCATTGATCCAGTGTATGTTGGCAATTTGATCTCTGGTTCCTCTGCCTTTACTAAAACCAACTTGAACATCTGGAATTTCACAGTTCATGTATTGTTGAAGCATGGTTTGGAGAATTTTGAGCATTACTTTACTAGTGTGTAAGATGCATTCTTTGTCATTGCCTTTACTAGGGATTGGTATGAAAACTGACATTTTCCAGTCCTGTGGCTACTGCTGAGTTTTCCAAATTTGATGGCATATTGAGTGCAACACTTTCACAGCAATTAGAATATGGTTAGCAAAACAAACAAAAAAAATGTGCTTGGGATTCAGCACACAGTATTGCTTAGAAAAAGAATGCAGGTATGTTTTAAATACTGGAGAACATGCCATGGAATCAATAATCATTTCTTCTTTTGGAATCCATCATACTCCTACTGATTTCAAGCATGTGTGAACACTCTGAAGTATGTAAACAGAAATTTATTTTCTCACAGTTCTGGAGTCTCCAAGTCCAAGATCAAGCTGACAGTAGTACTGGCTTCTAGTGTGGACTCTCTTGAAACAATCAAGAATATTACACTAGGTCCATCTTAATCTTACTTAATCTCAGTTAACAAACATTAAAAAAAATAAACAACGAGGATAATTTTAATAGTTACCTTATAACACTGTATGATATATTGCCTAAAGCAATAATTGACTTAACACAGAAACTAGTTGATTTCATGGAAACTAAACACATATCAGCCAACAAAAAAATAAATATGTCTATTGAACATATTTTCCCTCTAAGGTGATTCAAAATTAATTGTGTTTATAGATTGAACATGATCATTGACAAATTCTTCTGTGAAATCTGTGGAAGAAACTAAATACTTGACAATCTTTATCCTTTTCTGAAGCTTGATGAGAGGTAAGACTTTTTTTTTTATCATTTTCTGTTTTTCTGTCACAGTTTGTGCAAAATTTAAATTTTAATCATAAAAAATACAGAAAACTAATGAACACTGTTGGAGATAATTTTACTATTTTATAATAGAATTATTTAAAAAAACCCTATAAAATGTAGTCTACTTGTCAAACATATTTTGGTGAAAAGGTGTGAATTATCTTTGTCATAAAAGTCACCTGTTCAAAAATTAAAGAAATGCTTAGTCAACATTTTGGAGGAATTATTATGACTTCAAATGATGAAATTTATAGTTTGTTTAGTTTATTTTTATTTAATTGAATAAATTGCTAGCTTTTTGTTCTAAACAAAGCTCAAAAATCCATATTCAAATTAAATAGATATAGTGTTTAAGTTCAGTGTAAAACTGGAATTAATACATTAAATATGTATATTCTTTCTAAGTAATTTATTACATATGTTCAAAAGATAGAACCATACATAATATGTCCAATATTATATTTTTAAATTTGTATAGTGTAATCTTCTGGGGTTGGTATGAAAACATATTGACTAGTGTCATATTTTCTCTTACAGTTTGTAATTTTGAATAATTTGTATGCTGAAATTTGAAAGAAAAATTATCAGGGGATGTATTAAATATATAGTCATTACTGGAATCTAAATTTATATTGTCTCAGTGTTTCCAACCACCAAAATTAATTCTAATCTTGGAAAATGTTATTTATTAATGCAGGCATTTTTCTTTAAATTGCTACAGAATTTTGATGGTGGCCTCTTATAATTTGGTATGATATATATGAATAGTTAATAAAATATTTTTTCCTTCAGAATATTTGCATTGTATATCCATTTGTGCCATTTGTGGATATACACTCTTTCTCTTTTTTTATTTTTCAATTCAAAGTTTACTTCAAATAGTTTTTAAACCAATACACATAGGATTAGGGAAGTTCACAACTTGATAGCATGGTATGTTTGCTAAATTAGTCCCATGATTGTTTTGCGCAGGAATTTGTGTGTGCAAATACCTTGATTAGATTCACATTCTCACACTAAGTTCTGAAAATTTATCATTGTAGAAGTAAATTTACATTTAAATGTACTGCTGCTACAGCTACAAGTTAAATTCCAATTTAGTCCTGTCAACAAAAATTAAGGTTATATATACAACAGTCTAATGTGATAGAGTGACAATCATGTATGATGTATATGACTTTGAATCTGATGTTAGTTAATGCTCTCTGAATAAGCAGATAATTATAAGCTACAAACTGAAGGCTTAGGAACTTGAATGATATTATATAAAAAGTTCTAAATTGAGTTTCCCAAGTTTGTGATGAAAGCTTCATTTGATTAGTTTGTGAATAAAGTGAAGAGAAAGGAAATAATTGGGAAGTAAAAAGTAAAAGAAGGAATGGTGAATAAGATGTGACTGAATCACAAAATTTCAGATAAATATTCCTGTTAAGTGGTTTATTTTCTATTCACAAAATATTACAAATTATTTTAAAAGGTATGCTTTTGCTTAAGTTGCTGTATCACCAAACATTTCAGGAAGGGAAAACCTTCAAATTCTTATTTGCAAAATTGATGAACAATAAAAAGTGTATTCAGCAGAGCATTCTTGTCTGTACTTTGCACAGAAGAAAAGATTATTAAAGTAATTAAACAATTACAGTTAAAATCTTTCCCAAATATTTACTCAAAAGCAGGTCTTTAAAGTGACTGATCACTTGACAGAAATGGTTTGGTAAACTTTTTAGTCAACAGATTATCTGTGCTGTGTTAGTTATGCATGACCCTTTTGAGACGCCATGGACTGTAGCCCGCCAGGGCTATGGACATTCTCCAGGCAAGAGTACTGGAGTGGGTTGCCATGTCCTCCTCCAGGGGATCTTCCCAAACCAGGAATTACACCCAAGTCTCCCACATTCAGGCAGATTCTTAACCACCTGAATCACCAGGGAAGCCCAGTGGATTATCTACTCTAAGAATAAAAGAAGACAAATAACAATTAACAAAAACACCAATGATGCTAAACAAATTACCAAAAGAGTTTTTGAAACTTGGGCTAAATTCATACAATATATTTTAGTTGCTGTGCCTTTACTTAACTCCACTGCTGTGCTTAGAATTTATGCAAGTTTGTTGGTTACTACTGGTTTTGTTTTCTGAATCAAATGCTTATGTTCTTGTGATTTAAAATATGTTAGAGGAAATGAGACCAGCTTGGGAAGGACTGATAACTATCGGAGGGTCAATGAAAGCATTCAGGCTTAAAGTAATTTTTTTTTTCGGTATAAAGACTATGGTTATCCAAGTGAAGGGTCAGAGGACTTGGCTAGAGGAGGTATGAAGGATGCCAAATTGGAAAAGTGAATTAAAGAGAGAAAATAAATAATGCCAAGAGTTTAGGAGAAGGTTTGTGAATATTCTTAGTTCTTAAATCTACACAGGGCTTTATACAGACTCAGCTGTGTGGGATGTGAACTATATATGGAAGTTAACTTCAATCTTCTTTTAAAATTATAAAGATGGAATGTACTTATAAATTTCTATGACTGGGATGCAAATTATACCTCTAACCTCAGCACTCAGTACACAATTCAATTGATATCTGGTTATAAGAATACTTCAGTGTTCACAGTTATTTTAGTTGATTATTCTCATTGCCTTTGTGATTCTCATTCTCTTTCATGTTATTTAAAACATGTTTCACTGTATCAATAAAAGCTTTTGTGTTTCTTGGTACATGCGACACTTTTAAAAATATATAATTTTGTGTCTTTGAGGATTCTTTTTCTTTTCATTCTATTTTTTTCAAATATGGAGAAAAACCTATTTCAACCTATACATTTATTGAATCAAGCTACAAATATGAAGATAAAAATATTTTTAAACAGGCAAAATATTTTGTCTACATAAATGAAAATATTTTAACATACTTTTGAGACTATATCCAAAATGTTGTAGAATACATAGAAAAAGTTTATAACTAACTAGAAAATGAAGACGTCAGCCCCAAAGAGGTGTCATTGTAGGTTCTATGGAGAGAGCAGTGGCATGCAGCTGGGACCCCACTGTCTATGGTGAGCGGCAGAGTGGAGACTTTGGAGATGGTTCTCTGGCAAGAAGGGGCATTCCTAGAAAACACAGGATGAGTCAGAAATAATAAAATTTCAAAGCATATTATCAGCAAATAGTGGGGAAAAACATTCAGACTTTGAAGTAATGTTAGAAAATTATAATCTGTATAAGTACTGCATGCTAACTGTGCCAACTGAAGCGCCTAGAAAATTATAATTTGAATAGTACAAGAGTAGGTGCTCATGTCTGAACAAAGCAGAGGTGAAATTTTAAAAACAGGATAAATAAGATAGTAAAAATGTTATATGGGAATAAAATGCACTGTCTGAATAAAGTACACTATGGAGGCTGAGGAAAAGTCTCAGAAAATAAAGCCCTCCCCGAATAAACAGATAAAACATAGATATGAAAATAGGCAAAGTATAATGTATAAGAGGGATAAAAATGAGTCACTTGAGTACCTGTGCTGAGTATTCATCAATCAAAAGAAGCATAACTACAATTAATGTATAATGGAAATTGTCTAAGAAAAATGAAACCCAGTGAATGTAAATTGAAAATATTAACTATTATCTCAGAAAAATTCATACTTTTATTTTGTGCAAAAATCAAACCAAAGAAACTCTAGAATAAACACACTTAATAAAGACCATAAAGAAAACATTGACTATTTCTACAAAACCCATAAAGTAAAAGTCAACAGATGTATATGAGAAGCTAAATTTATCTCTATAAAACTAATTTCCTGAACACAATAGGATTATAAAATAACATAGCTTTAAAAAAGTAACCACACACATTCTAGTTTGTTTTAAATGTGAAAAAAAAAAAATTCCTTGGAACTAAGAAACATTAATAGCACATCCCTGACTAGTACAGTTTTTCTCCAAAATGTTACTAAAGCATTTGTGCATTAGTGTAATAGACTTTATGCCCTGCCCTGTCTTGTGCAGAGTGACTTGCCATTCCTGTCAATATGCCAAGAGACCGGGCACGGAGTGACAAAAGGCTCACCTATTTGAAGCAGAAATGCGCTGTGACTATGAGAAACATACATGCTCTAATCACATTCTCCATGTAGTAATAATGAACTCATTCCAATGTATCATCTCTAAAAAAATGCTAAAATGGTAAACTATTGTCTTTATCAAACTATGCTTGAGTCCATATTAAAATAAAGCTTTATTATTTTTATTATAATTGATAATCTTGAAAGTCACATTATTTTATATGGCTCAACATGAATATATTGATGTACAAACTGAGACTTGAGTCTCTTAGTATGATATAACTATCATTTCTTGGTTGTTATATAGTTTGAATAAGCAAATTCTTTGCCAATCCATCTAGATCGAGCTATTATTATATACTGATAAACCAATCTTGTGCACATCTCTGATTACTTTCTATGGGTTTATTTCTAAATAAGAAATTTCCAAATTGAAGAGGAAAGATTTAGTAGTCTTCTTAAATCACAAACCTAGAAACAAATGTTATATAATATTGATGAAAGCAGTAATCTTTTACTTGGTTCTTACATAAATGACAAAATCTAATGTTCTTTTAATAAATTATATGCTGAATATTGATTTAAAATGGCTATGAGATAGCAGGTTACTGACTAAAGATTATTACTACTGATCAAATGATATTAAGAAAAAACCCCAAAAACTCAGTGCTGTTCTTAAATGTCCTAATAAAACTTTTTAAAAGACTTGGAATGAAAGTCTTTAAAAAATGTTAGTAGTTTGGGGTTTTCGGCTTATAAATTTTTTCTGTATATTTAAACATTCTCATAGTTCCCACAGTTTCAACAGCTGACTTTTATTAACATTGTTTTCTGAAATAAATGTCTAAACTAATTGTAATTGAATATTAGTGATATTATTGAGCATCAAATTTCTAGAATAAAAAGTTTTTCATATTAACCAATTTTGTACATTTCAGCGTGGCCTGATGTACTTAGCTTGACTTCAGGGAAACAAGGAAGATAGCATGCAGATATTAAATACCTAGAATGAATAGAGAATCTGACATTATTTAAGGTTTTGTGTCATATATTAAAGTGTGCTAAAAATTAAAACAAGAAATATTTTTTTCAGAGATACAGAGATAAAGTAATTTATTTGGAGCAGAACTGCTTCCCTGTTAGCTCAGCTGGTAAAGAATCTATCTGCCTGCAATGAAGGAGGCCTGGGTTTGATCCCTGGGTGAGGAAGATTCCCTGGAGAAGAGATTGGCTACCCACTCCAGTATTCTTGCCTGGAGAATCCCGAGGATAGAGGAACCTGGCAGTCTTCAGTTCATGGGGTCGCAAAGAGTTGGACATGACTGAGTGACTCACAATATTCACCCCAGTGAAAACTCAGTTTTAATGATGAGATGAACATTCAGACAGAACTTCACAAACTGGTTCCTATTCTTCAAAGATGCTGGCATCTTTGCATTTGAAACTATTAATATCAGCCAAACAATAATTTTTTTAAATATATGACATCTTTTGGTCACAAAATTCCTGTCATGAATTTCTTAAGTGACATTTAAGTTTTTACTTGAGCAAAGAAATAATGAGTGGCTTATGGTACTAATGCAGTATGCGTCTCTCACAAACTCACTTTGCCTCCCTTAACCTAGGGAACTACTTGATATCTCAGTTGGTAAAGAATCTGCATGCAGGGTAGGAGCAGGTTAAGTTCCTGGGTCGGGAAGATCCCCTGGAGAAGGAAATGGCAACCCATATCCAGTATTTTGCCTGGAAAATCCCCAGAGCAGTCTGGTGGGATACAGTCCATGGGGTCTCAAGAGTTGGACACAACATAGTGACTAGAACACCATGTAAGGCCTTGTAGTGTCCCTTTCTATTGCTGAAGTATAATAACAGACATTTATTTTAATAATATGCTCAGTTATTTTATCTATATGAATTAACTCACTTTGATTATGCCAGTTACCCCTAGAGAAGCCAGTCCTCTGGAAAAGGATAATAAAAAACAAAACAAAAACTAGTTGCTTTTTTGTGTCCATGTTAAGTTCACAATACTTTTAACTGAATTTATTTTTTTTTGCAATGACCACCTCCCTGGCATTAAAGGCTTAAGTAACAAGTAACAGTGATTGAGTTGCAGAAGCAGAAATTGGATGCAGAGCAACTAAAGCATTAACATAAGTTTCAGCTAAAGAGCTGTAGTTGAATTACTTGTAACATGACTTACAACAGAAGGATAAATTCTACCTGCATTTTCACAGAAAGCAACAATGGTAATGTATAACCTGATTTGGAAAGAGGCTGTAGTTCTCATGAAAATCAAGCAAGCACAATAAATTGAGGGAGTTAACTAGAAAGGAGATATCGCTTCTAGCTTATGAAATATTATTTGCATTTGAAAAGTAAAAGGAGACTAATGAAGAGAATTTTACCAAAATTAGAAAACATGAAAAACATATCTTTGATTATTTTTCAACCAGGATGGGGATCTTATTACAGTCATACTTGCAAACTCTTCCTTCCTCTTATCTAAAGAAATTTAGACAACTCTTTCTCGACAGCTCTTTCTCTCCCACTTCCTTTACTGCCAGTCATACTGTTTCAGTTGCACTTAACAAAGGATATTAGTATAACTCAAACATGCTTAGCTAGTAAATATATTAACATTTATTCCTTAAATGGTAAAATATGAACATAAACTCTGATGTATAATAATAGATGTTAAGCAGGAAAAAAATCTTAAAGTGTTGCATTTCCAATTTGAATTTATTTGTATCAAAATACAATTTTCATAGCAAACCAGTATGTATATACAGGGGTCATTTCTGTTTCTACATATGAAAAGCACATAAAATATTTTCAAGTTAGGAAATATATATAAAATAAATTAACAAATAATGGTAGTACCAACACAAAGAAATAGCCATGCTTTGACTAAAATTACTGGTATTCTTCATAATGACTGGTTACGTACTTATTTTCCCTTTCACACAGCTCACCCTACCAACATTGCAAACAGCTTCCCTGAGTTACAGCAAACAAATTATACTTTTCTAATGCCTTCATCTCATGGGCATAATCAGCAAAAGTTTCTTGTCATCTCCACCATCATCCCTACCATATCTATTTTTCTTTAAAAGCATATCATACAAAGGTCATATGCCTTTAAGATTTTTTTCTTTCACTATTGTCATAGACTGAATCATATCTCCTTCAGGTATATATGTCAAAGCTTAACTCCCAATGTGACTGTGTTTGGATATAGGGCTTTTAAGGAGGTTAAAACTAAAGTTAAATAAAGTCATAGAGATAGGACCCTAATCTGATAGGACTGGTGTCTTTACAAGAAAAGACAATGGAGATCTCTTTCCCTATTCTGAAACAGGGGAAAGGCCATGTGAAGACAAAGTGAGAAGACTGTCATTTGCAAGATAGAAAAGTCACACTAGAACCATCCCTGCTGGCATCTTGATCTTGAACTTTGAGACTCCAGGAATGACAGTTGTGAATTCACCTAATGTTTATTTTATATTCTTATAATTTGAGAGAAAACAAAATTTCATTAAATTCAATAAATTGTCTATACCTTTTCCTGTGTTAGGACAATGCATATAGTACAATACTTTTAAGTATGGTTAAATTTAATACTGAATAATTATAAATATTGCAGAGTTATCAACATAGCATGACGTTTTCAGAACATTTGAATGTATTACATATATTTTTGTTCACCAAGATACTTAGTTCAGTGTTTTTAGGAGGGGCTATATTTTTCTTCCATTTTCTTCCTTTTAGAATTAATGTTTTCTTACACCTTTCTCATGTATCAACTCTCAGACATTATTGAGAAAGCCTAACTGCAATCATCCAGGATCTTGACAGTATGTTTTATGTAGTGGTATTCTCCAATGTGACTGTCTCATGTAGCTCACACAGTAGGTACTCAAGAACTATTGGTCAAATGAGGATAATTTGCAATCTATAAATTAGGTACAAATCTATTTCATGCTTCCCACTTGAATGGAACAGATTAGGATATTTTTCAAATAAGGCAGGTCAATTCCTTTTGTTCATTTGTAATCTTGTTGAAGTTAATAGACACCATAAGTCACTCTACGGGAGTAAGTAACTCAGTTGAGAAGATGTCTTAACTCTTTTCATACACAGTGAAACCAAAAAATTTGTGTTTTGGAGATTGAGTTACTACCACACGTTGCTTACGCACTGGTGGTCATAGGGTTTATTAAAGAAGTTTAGGACACTGAACTGACACTTTAATAAACAATATTTCATGCTAATATACAGTATAAGAGAAAATGAAAGAGTGGGTTGGTTAATAAACTAGTGGATTGGTTTTTTTTTTGAGCCAAATCTGTCCATTTTAAAAGGATTTTTGTGTCCAAACATGATTTTCTCACACCACTTTTTAGAGTACATGAACAGGTTTAAAAACAAAGCAGAAGGTGTACAAAATAGCCTTTGCTTATTGCTCAAGAAAAATATGGCCTCCTAATGAAGTAAGACAGAAACTAAAGATATGATAAATGACTCCTAACTCCTGCAAAACACACACACACACACACATAGGACTCTGTTTCAGAGCAGATAAGATATGACAGGAATACATATTTTTTTTTAAAATGAGGGCACATAAGGTAAAAATTTACTCTTCTGTTTCTAAAACCCTGCATTTTACTTTCTTTCTTAAGAAAATTTCATTGCATGTAGAATACACAGACTCAGTGAAGGGGAAGTGTATACACATCATATTATATCTCCCTAACTAGGCAAAAGGAAAGAAAATTCTACTGTTTGTTTTTATGTAATGACATGGAATAATGCCATATTCTTAGTCTTGTAAACTAAAATCAATAAAAGCATATGGACATTATCACTCAAGAGCTAATGCCAATTTAAAGTTAGTAGAAAAACATCAATTGATATTTTAATCCCACTTAATGGTAACACAATTGTTTTTCTTAAATTTTAGAAATAAAATTCCGCATGGCTTTCTTTTTTATTTGTTTTCGCTCTCTCTCTTGCTCTCTCCTTCCCTCCCTCTCTTCCTCCCTGTTGCACATTTCAGGAGTCAAAATAGAAAAGTCAGTTTTTTACCATGTCTATCATTATGCGTTTAAATTGTAGCAAGATAGTATAAATGCAATTTGGGATTTCCTCATATATAAAATTAAAAATTTCATAGAGACTCAATTCTATGACATTCTTTCAGCCTCTCCCTTTGTACATTTTCCTTCTTATTTAATACAGATTCCATGATTTGTCAGCTTAATAATTTCACTACAACTAACTTTATCCCCCCCTTAATTTCCTTTTCTTTTGTTACACTTGCTTGTAAGTCACTCACTCGGGATGTATCCAACCATTTTTGTTCTCCATATATACATAAGAGGGAGCTGTAAAAATGTATAATCTTGATCAATTCTTATGTGTTAAGTGCCTTTCAAGGCTCTTGGGAGACACAAAATAACAAAAGAAGACAAACATCCCTGATTATATTCTAATGAGGAAGACACATAATAAGTGAGAGAAATTAGGAATTTTTATGGTAGTCAAGGGCTTCCCTGGTAGCTCAGCTTGTAAAGAATCTGCCTGCAATGCAGGAGACCCCAGTTCAATTCCTGGGTTGGGAAGATCCCCTAGAGAAGTGTTAGGCTACCCACTCCAGGATTCTTGGGCTCCCCTGGTGGCTCAGATGGTAAAGAATCCACCTCCAATGCGGGAGACCTGAGTTTGATCCCTGGGTTGGGAAGATCCCCTGGAGGACCATGGGACTCTTGCCTGGATAATTCCCATGGACAGAGAAGCCTGGTGGGCTACAGTCCATGGGGTCACAAAGAGTCGAACACAACTGAAGTGACTAACCACAGCACAGCACGTGATAGCTAAATAGACATAGTGTTTTGAAAAATAGGTAAATAAATAAATAAAGCAAGGAAGGAAAATAGAGTAGAAGAGTGTGTTTACAGGAGTCTTCATGAGGAGACAAACTTTTTCATAACACCTGAGGAAGTAAGGATGTAGGGCTTTGCAGATGTATGTGGAAGAGAGAAATACTAGCAGAGGAAACAGCAAGTGCAAAATCTCAAGGCAAAAACAGGCCTAGCACATTTTCAAATTACAAGAATGGTTAAGTGTATTTAACAAGGGCAGAAAGGGAAACTGTTATATGTGCTTAAGGTCAGGGAAGTATTAGAACAAAAGGACCTTAGAGGTGTATAAGAATAGCTGCCCACACCCACACACACACACACACACACACACACACACACACACACGCAGACATGGCTTATATGATGTTGTTGCAGAGACTATTAGGCTAAAATCTGTACAGAAAGCCGATAGGCTGGACATTCAGGCAGGAATTATATAAAATGGACCAGTAACTCCTATATATAGGCCTTTATGTTTTCTACATTTTCACAGGTGTCTAGGAATGTTAACCTTGAGATTTCAAAGGCATCCCAACATCCCATCAACCTTCATGCTTCAGGATGATAAGCAACTTGGTAAGAACAGTGAATCGCACTAACATGGGCCAATTGCCACATTTCTTTTGCTGTGACGTGTGTTCTTTGATCTGAAGCAATTATTTGTGGAATGCAGTGGATAATGCAGTGCATTCTATGTGTAAATGAATGGCAAAATTTTCAGAAGCGTTGCATGTAGGGAAGGCAAATCTGCACCCAGAGTACATGTCTATTCCAGTAAGATTATCTCTCCCATGATGGAAGCAATCCAAGGTACTCGACCTGCAAATCTGGTAGCCAGCTCATTCCCCTGGGGAATGGTGTCGTAACAGGTGCTCAGTATTGTTTTCTGCTCCTGCCTGGTTGAGCATTCAGTAGTGGCTATAGTCAGTTCAGTCTTGATGAATGGAAGTCCATGTTGCTGAGACCATGCATCACCTCCCACCATGACTGTTTTGTTCATGAGCCCATTGGAAAAACAGGAGTGGCTGGGGAAAGATGTTGACTGAGCCACAGAACAAGTCACCCTATGTGCTTGATTATTAAAACCCTCCTCTGCTGAGGTCATACTCTGATAAAACATAGACAAATATCTTCACAAATTCTGACCCATTCTGAGAAATATTTCCACATTCCTCTTTCTCCAATCTCTGCATAATCAACTTTCCAATTACTTTCTTTCAGGTCCCTGACCATCCAGTCAAATCACTTGCCCAGAACACAAGAAATGGTATACAATTGCACATCTAGCTGTTTCTCCTTGCTAGCAAAATGAAAAACCAGTTGCACTGCTTGAAGTTCTGTGCTAGGAGGATTTCCCTTCATCACTGTCCTTTAGGGATATCACAGGAAAGAGCTTGAGGGTTGCAGCTCTTCACTTCTTGGTGGTGCCTACATATCACACAGAACTACCTGTAAACCATCCAAGTTGTCTATTCCTCAGTCATCTGATTGTAGAGAACTCCGCTTGATGCAGGCTTGTAGAGAGAAGACAGTGTGGCAGGAATTTTTACCAAGGGCATTTGGCCCACCTCCTCATGTAACTGCTTTGTATCTTCAGGAATTTCTGTATCCCAGTCTTAACATACCACTTGCATCTGATGATGAAGTGCTGCTGTTCACGTCCCACTTTATTGTGCTTGTATCAGAATTTACCCAATTTATGATGGACAGCTTAGATCACCTGGTAACTTAGGGCCTGTGGTGAATCATTTATTCTGTGTTAAAGGCCAGAGGCCAACAGTTATTTTTGAAAAGGAGAGCACTTATCCCCAGACGATGGCCAGACTTTCCCCCAAACTCTAAGGGTCTGCATGGGATTCAACCGTAGGAGTTATTTATGTCATGCGTGTACTTATGCTATATTTTGATGATAAACAATTGTAGTCAAATATAAACAATAAGTGAATGTGCTTAAAGAGTATTCATGAGTTTCTTACATTACTGCTGCAACTTTTAAGTTGAAATTTTTATCAACATATCTTATATATTTTCTCTGCTCATTTCTATCCCATATTAAATTGTTATTTACTTTGATCTTGGTCCTCTTGAACATAGTAAACATTCAACATATCTGTGAGAAATCCTTGGGAATAAAGTGACTTAGAAGTGTTGGGGAAAATTCATTTAAAAAGGTTTATGTTGTCTTTCCATAGTGTATATTAAGAAGTATGCTTTTCTGATAGTTATTCATCTTATTTATTAAAATTCTACTCCATTTTATTTTTCATCAAAGCTGTGACGTCTGCATATACTGTCTTTGGGAGATAGTTTCATTTATCTTTTACTGTGAAAATTTTTTGTTTTACTTTTTCTAAAATTGGTGGATTCTTTCAAATATTAAGTAAAGTTTTAACCGAATTAGCAAGATAAGCTGTTTTGTATGGTGAGCAGTTTCTTCTGGTTTGGTTGTGTATTGTTTCTATTTGTTTTGTTGGTTTCTTATTTCCCAGTTTTCTAATAAAGCTTTGATAGTTTTCTGGGCCACAATTTTGATATCAGTTAAATCTGGCATTTCTAACTTGACATTCTTTATTATTAATAATATTTAGTGAGGTCTCAAATAGCTTTGAGAAATCATAAGACAGAATTGTCAACTGATTACTACTTCTTGGAATTTACAATGTTTTAGGAAAACTTTCCACTAAATTTGCCACAATAGAGAGAAATAGACATTTATATTTCAAATGGACAATATATATAAATTTAGGCCAACATAGTTTTCTAATTAAAATAAGTAATCAAAAACTTTATTTTGTTAAAAACAAAACTTTACTATTTGCCCCTCATGATGCCAAGGTAAAATGGTTTCATATGGGACAGATAAATATCATAAAAAGTAATAATAATTTGCTCCAATTAGCTCTGTCATGTTTTAAATTAAAAATATTTCAAGAGATATTCTTTCTAAAAATAATTATCTTATTAAACAGGAAAGAATATTTAAAAAATTAATCTAAAATTGATATATAATTTTAATTATAATCTCAATCTAGAAATTAAAATATAATTGAACAGCTATGCATAGGAACTTTAATCCATAAACTTTGAATAAAAACAAAGGTAGAGGTAATACTCAAGCATCACTCATGGTCCCCTCATAGGAATAGTTCATCCTACCAATTAGTTTGTTGACAATATGAAACACTGAAATGTCAATAAATGCCTTTATCACCAATTCAGATGAAGTAAAGTAAAATCCACATTGATTCCAAGGTACTTTTAATTTCAATTTGATATAACTTTAAATAGTCTTAAAATGATTAACAGTCCTTTAAAGAATTTTGGAAATTTTGAGTTTGTTATGACTTTTACCCTACCAAGCTGGATTTAGAAAAGGCAGAGGAACCAGAGATCAAATTGCCAACACCTGATGGATTATTGAAAAAAGCGAGAGTTCCAGAAAAACATCTATTTCTGCTTTATTGACTATGCCAAAGCCTTTGACTGTGTGGATCGCAACAAACTGTGGAAAATTCTTACAGAGATGGGAATACCAGACCACCTGACATGCCTCCTGAGAAATCTTTATGCAGGTCAGGAAGCAACAGTTAGAACTGGACATGGAAAAACAGACTGGTTCCAAATAGGAAAAGGTGTACATCAAGGTTGTATATTGTCACCCTGCTTATTTAACTTATATGCAGAGTACATCATGAGAAACGCTGGGCTGAAAGAAGCACAAACTGGAATCAAGATTGCCGGGAGAAATATCAATAACCTCAGATATGCAGATGACACCACCCTTATGGCAGAAAGTGAAGAAGAACAAAAGAGCCTCTTGATGAAAGTGAAAGAGGAGAGTGAAAAAGTTGGCTTAAAGCTCAACATTCAGAAAACTAAGATCATGGCATTCAGTCCCAACACTTCATGACAACTAGATGGGGAAACAGTGGAAGATGTTATTTTCTTGGGCTCCAAAATCACTGCAGATGGTGATTGCAGCCATAAAATTATAAGACGCTTACTCCTTGGAAGAAAAGTTATGACCAACATAGATACCATATTAAAAAGCAGAGACATTACTTTGTCAACAAAGGTCCATCTAGTCAAGGGTATGGTTTTTCCAGTAGTCATGTATGGATGTGAGAGTTGGACTATAAAGAAATCTGAGTGCTGAAGAATTGATGTTTCTGAACTGTGGTATTGGAAATGACTTTTGAGAGTCCCTTGGACTGCAAGGAGACTAAATCAGTCCATCCCAAAGGAGATCAGTCCTGAGTGTTCATTGGAAGGACTGATGTTGGGGCTGAAACTCCAATACTTGGGCCACCTGATGTGAAGAACTGACTCATTTGAAAAGATCCTGATTCTGGGGAAGATTGAATGTGGGGGGAGAAGGGGACGACAGAGGATGAGATGGTTGGATGGCATCATCGACTCAATGGACATGAATTTGGGTAGACTGGGAACTGGTGATAGACAGGGTGATAGACTGGCATGCTGCAGTCCATGGGGTCGCAAGAGCTGGACACAACTGAGTGATCGAACTGAACTGAACTGAACTTACCATAGCCTATGGTTTCAGGATACTAGAAAATTAGTGTTTATTTACCTGAATATGGTCACATAAATTTAAAAGACCTGCTAGTACATACACTGTTGCTCTGACCCTATAAAGTTATTTTTATTTAAAAATATCCATTTTTATATACATTTACAGAATATTTGCTTTAAATTGCAACTGGAAATTATAATTCATTATTTTAATATTTTGTTGTTGTTGTTGTTTAGTCCCTCAGTCATGTCCAACTCTTTTGTGATCCCATGCACTCTAGCCTGCCAATCTACTCTGTCCATGGAATTTTCCAGGCAAGATTACTGGAGAAAGTTGCCATTTCCTCTTCCAGAGGATTTTCCCAACCCAGGGATCAAACCTGCATCTCTGCGGCTCCTGCATTACAGGCAGATTCCTATCCCTGAGCCACTGGGGAAGCCCATTTTAATGTTAAGCCACTCTTAAATAAAACTAGTACAATTTAAAACTTGCATTTGGTGGCCATTTAGTTCTGATTGTAGTTGATATTATCATACCTCCTCAATTAAGCCATCATGATAACTTAAGTAAAATAGGCATGTGGCTTTCCTGGTGGCTCAATAGTAAAGAATGCACCTGCCAAGGCAGGAAACATGCATGGGTTTGATCCCTGGGTTGGAAAGATACCCTGGAGAAGGAAATGGCAACTCATTCCAATATTCTTGACTCAAAAATCCCATGGACAGTGGAGCCTGGCAAGCTAAATTCCATGGAGTCACAAAGAGTTTGACATGACTTAACAACTAAACACCAGCAAAATAAACGTTATGAATAGTTATTATTACCCATATTTTTATATATAAAAGTAGTTATCTATAAAATCCAATACTGAGCAGATACAAGTTCTCTGCAAGTTGTTTATATTCAAACTACTAGGATCAATATTTCTATTTTGTCATCATCAATTTTTTTTAATTTCATAAAGTGTTGCCTTAAATTTTGAAAATATTTTCAATATTAGATATTGTATTTATCATTTAGCATGTAATGCAATTAACATGGGTTTTTATCAATTCATAAAACCAGAAAATGCAGGAATGCACTTGCTTTTATAATTTTTAAAAGATTTTTGTCATTCATGAATATAGTTAGGGATATAAATTAAGAAAAATGCATGTAGCTGGCTTGGGTTTTCTGTCTACTAAGATGTGTGTCTATTTTTAAGTGATCACTAAATATTCCTTCTATATTTAGCTCATTGAAGGCATGCAAATACTCAATAATATTTTCTTTATGAGAGTATCCATGTAATTAGACTTATTCTGTGTCATAATATATCTTCTTAATCAATGTGCTCTTTAGATTCCTACAAAAATTCTCATTCTTAAAAATAGAGTCCTTTTTTTTTTTTTTTTTTGAGGTAGGGAAGATATCGTATAGCAAATACATAGTTAAGTGAATAATGCTTATACTCTGATATAAATTAAAAGATTGTTTAGATGTATCTATTTAAGTTGAGCTTTTACAGCCTCTATTGTTCAGTTCTCAGCATTATTATACGTAATATTGCAAATATTTATTATAGCTTAATATGTACACCAAACATATGACACTTAATAGACCTAACTGATTAAGGTATGTGTGTAAGGAAACAGGGAAATCATAAGTATCTCATATTTTTGCTTGAGTGCCTGGTTGGCTGAGGGATAGAGATTATTGTAAGAAAGACTGAGGAAACATCAAGAGAGATTGTGTGAAGGTATGGGTGTGTGTGTAGGGGCAGTGCACAGGAATAAATTTTTGTGATATTGGCATGTAAATTTTATATGATTGTGAAGTTGTATATACATGGTCTGGACATAGGAAATAAAGTCAAGGATGTGGGAACCATTTGGGCAATAATTTGTCTCTATCAGAATTCACATAGCATTTTAAATTCATGAAACTAGATGGGATGTCTTACAGACAATTTATAGATAGAGAACATAAAGAGATCTCAGACAACCACATTTGGAGGTTCCAGAGGAAAGGGGTGTCATGAGGATGGCAATGATAGTCCAATCAAGTTGAAGCCTGGGATTCCCAATGGGCAGAGAAAAGTATGTTTTAATCAGAATGACATGAACACTGAGGCCAAAGAACGCAGATCTGGGGAGTCAGACAAAACAGAGAAATGACCTTTATGTTTTGCAATATATTAAGGTTATTTGTGCCTTTAATAAGACGTGATTAATCATAATGAAAAGAAAAAAAAACTTACTTGAAATATTTTAAGAAGAGAATATGAGGATAGTTAGTATATAAGGATGACTAACAAAACAGTCTAGAAGATAAGAAACAAAATAGTTTTTAAAAAAATGGATCAATGATCCAGGGAGGGTGTTAGGACAATAGCATTTTTTAAATTTTTTCAGAAATTATCAGAGACAAAGCCTGGGTTAACATTTATTTGTTCCCAGGATTCCTGGGGAGCTGATATTTTATAATTCCATACTATTGCCATTGCTCAACATTCTTTTCAATTCAGCAGTTTAGTTGTTTCATTAGTAAGGGTCATTCAGATCTTCTAATTTGAGCAATAGTTTTCTCCCTTGTGTAAAGCTTTATTGGATCACAGCCTCTCATTCCTTTAATTATTGTCCATTCCTGTTTTCATCCTACAATAGCACAGTTGAGAAGTTGTAATAGAGGAGTTGTACGACTCACAAAACTGATGGTATTCTTCAGATAGTTCTGCATAGAAAAAGATCCCCCATCTCTCAACAACACATATGACTGCTGTAAATTAAGTGATCCTTTCGACTTCATTCTTTTTTGTAGCTGTATTATGGTAATATTTATTTTTCTTTTTTATATTATTATTAGTATGTCTTTAATATATCACATGACAGGATTAGAGTCATTTCTACTATGATATGCTATCATAGCATTTCTACTATGATAAAATCTACTTGTCACTAGATAATTTACTTCATTTGCATATATTTATTATACATATGCACGGATACATGTCTGCCAACCTTTTTATACACCTATTTTATTTTCAACTAACTTACTGTCTTCTTTCCATTATATGTTTTGATTTTGAAATTTATTTTCCTATCACTGATCTAAAAGACAAATAATATGCTTTTGATCCTATAGTGTATATTCTTGAAATATTACATGTAATCTTTAATTAAGCTTCCCTGGTAGCTCAGATGGTAAAGCGTCTGCCTACAATGCAGGAGACCTGGGTTCAATCCCTGAGTCGGGAAGTTCCCCTGGAGAAGGAAATGGCAACCCACTCCAGTATTCTTGTCTGGAGAACTCCATGGACCAAGGAGCCTGATGGGCTTATTTAATTAATTTAATTAATCTTTAATTAACAAAGCTAAAAATGTACCAATATATGTATTATCTGCTTTAAAAATACATGGACTTTAGAATAACTTACTGTTTTAACCTTCTTTCATTTACATACAATTATTTTTCATTATTTTAAGTAAGTACTGTAACCCAGAATATTATAGGATTATTGCCAAAAAAGGTAACTCTCAAATATTGAATACTACTTCACTACAAATGTTAGCTAAAAATTTTCCTCTAGGGACTTAATTTTTTTATAAACAATTATTTCAGGTGGATGTTTCAGATGAAGACTTGTTCATATTTGCATTCAATGTAATTATCTTGCCCATGTCTGAAATATTCAAAATACCCATCATGGAGAATTGTATTAGCTTCCAATGTACTCAACAACTTTTTTTTACAAAACTGATGATGATTACATTCACTTATACCATTTTAAAGAGCCTACACCATTTAATGAGCATACAGTTGTGTTCACTTCACATACTAGTAAGATTATACTCAAAATTCATCAAGCTAGGCTTCAGCTGTACGTGAACCAAGGCCTTTACATGTACAAACTGGGGTTAGGAGGCAAAGGAACCAGGGATCAAATTGTCAACATTTGCTGGGTCATAGAGAAAGCAAGGAAATTCCAGAAAAAAAAAAATCAACTTCTGCTTCAACATTCCAAAAATGAAGATCATAGCATCTGGTCGCACCACTTCATGGCAAATAGAAGTGGAAAAAGTAGAAGCAGTGACAGATTTTATTAATTTGGGCTTCAAAATCACTTCAGACTGTGACTGCAGCCATTAAATTAAAAGACGCTTGCTCCTTGGAAGGAAAGCTTTGACAAACCTACAGTGTCTTAAAAAGCAGAGACATCACTTTGCTGACAAAGGTCTGTATAGTCAAAGCTGTGATTATGGATGTGAGAGTTGGACCATAAAGAAGGCTGAGCCCAGAAAAATTAATGTTTTTGAACTGTGGTACTGGAGAAGACTCCAGTCAATAGTAAAGGAAATGAACTGTCAATATTCATTGGAAGAACTGTTGCTAAAGCTGAAGCTCCAATATTTTGGCTACCTGATATGAAGAGCTGACTCATTGGAAAAGATTGATGCTGGGAAAGCTTGAAGGCAAAAGGAGAAGGGAGTGCCAGAGGATGAGACGGTTTGATAGCACCATTGTCTTTTTTTTTAAATTTATTTTCATTGGAGGCAAATTACTTTACAATGTTGTATGGAATGTGACACCATCCTGAACCCTCCTCCCACCTCCCTCCCCATCCCATCCCTCTGGGTCATCCCAGTGCACCAGCCCTGAGCACCCTGTCTCATGCATCCAACCTGGACTGGCGATTCTTTTCACATATGACAATATACATGTTTCAATGCCATTCTCCCAAATTATCCCACCCTCGCCCTCTCCCACAGAGTCCAGAACATGGAAGCACCACTGTCTTGACAGACATGAGTTTGAGCAAACTCTGTGAGATAGTGGGGGACAGAGGAGCTTGGCCTGCTGCAGTCCATGAGGCCGCAGAGTTGGACATGACTTACCAACTGAACACAACTGAACAACAATAACAACATACCATTCCACTGAACCTCACTGATTACAAGAAGCCAATATAAGGTACAAGTTGTGTGGACAAAGGTAAAAACGTATACTAAAATTGAAATCATTTGGCAGTTAACTGTGATCCTGTTTTCCAAGACAAATTTAAATCTAAATATAAAATTACTACAATATCTTTTCCATCTGATATCTGAATATAATGATTGACAACAGCTTCTGAAATTACATGGAATGAAATAGGTGGACATCAAAGTAAGCATGTTATAACCTTTTAAGTGATGGTTATTGAATTCTATGGCATCTCACTGTGAAACATGAGAATTAATGTCTGAGTTAAGAAACACACATAAATACATGCATGTATACACATAAAAATCTATTCTGCACCTTGAGGAACAGGAACAAAAGAGAAGCTTAGAGCAACAAACAAAAGACATTGTGGTCAGTTCTTTAGAGTTTATAAGTTTTTGTTATCTCAAGAAGGTTCCCTTGAGAACTAAGAATGCAAAATAAAAAATTCCAGGGAAGGAAGATAAAAGGAAAAGGATTAACCACTGAACAAAGATGTGGAAGTAAATTTAAACAGCTTTTCACTAGAATAGTAATAAAATTATTAGTGTAACATTGTAGATATTTCTGTTTTTTGAAGTTTCCTTCTGTGTATTGCTTTTGAACTAATGTTGCAATAAGAAAATAATTCAGAAGATGTTTGAGAAGATAAGTGAAAGACAAATGATAAATAAAATTTCTAAAGAGAGATTAAATATAATCATTGATATTACTTATGTTAAAAAGTATCTGTATTTTCCAAGTATCCTGTGAATATATTATAATTTAAAAAATAATTTCAAAATTTTTAAAATTTAGAAAATAAAAAGAAGATTCCCTAAACATATTATAAGAAAATACTGCATATAATATCAGGGAAAGTCTTTTAAAAGGTAAATAAAATAAATAACTTAAAAGCAAAATATGAATCACCAAAATTTATGCCAAAAGAAACAGAAATTTTAACATCTAAATGACACAAAGTGATCAGAAAGGCAATTAAAGATTAATTATTGAAACAAAGACACTAGGACCAACAGTCAAAGATGTTTCCCTAAATTATTTAAACTGTTTTATTTATTTATTTTTTATTTAAGCTGTTTTAGAATATGGGCTTCTCTGGTGGCTCAAATAGTAAAGGATCTGCCTGCAATGCAAGAGGTGATGCTGCTACTAAGTCGCTTCAGTCGTGTCCGACTCTGTGCATCCCCTAGACGGCAGCCCACCAGGCTCCCCCGTCCCTGGGATTCTCCAGGCAAGAACACTGCAGTGGGCTGCCATTTCCTTCTCCAAGCAATCCAAGAGACCCACGTTCAATTCCTGGGTTGGAAAGATCCCCTGAAGGGTGTGGCAACCCACTCAAATATTCTTGCCTAGAGATTTCCATAGACGGTGGAGTCTTGCGGGCTACAGTCCATGGGGCCACAGAGTCGGGCATGACCGAGAAACTAACACTTTCACTTTCACACTTTCCATTTAAGAACATATAATAATGAAAACTTCCCCAATTAATTTTATACATCAGAATTACATTAATTTCATGACCATAAACAATAATCATATTTCGAGTTTGTGTGTATGTATTCAATCTCCTTTTCCCCCGAAACTTCTTTTAAACGCTTTTTATAACACATATTCTGAAGTCCTTCTTTTACTATTGTGGAAAATTCAAAAATTGATTACCTATTCCTATTCACAGCCTGGTGGCTCAGCTGGTAAAGAATCTGCCTGCAATGCGGGAGACCTGGGTTTGATCCCTGGGTTGGGAAGATACCCTGAAGGGAAAGGCTACCCACTCCAGTATTCTGGCCTGGTGAATTTCATGGACTACAGTTCGTGGGGGTAACGAAGAGCTGGACACGACTGAGTGACCTTCAATTTTCACATGCGCAGTCAACATCAGCATACTATCTGAACTGTAAATAAAGAATCATGTAATTAATAATATATTTCAATATATAAATGCTCAGCGAAAACTTCACTAGGAAACAAGTTTAGGTGTATGTATTTAGATTTATATGTCTAAACCTATACCAGAAATCACAAGAAATGGTGAATCGTACATGTAGAATCATACAGTTGGGTGGACTATTTACACAAACATCACTATTGTTAATTGAAAGGACTCTAGGAAATAACAGGCAATTTATTTTGAACTAAATGAATTGCTGTCTTTTCTCAATTCCCTGCATATCAATTTATTTAATGATGATTTATTTAAAAACTATTATAGAAGATTTTTAGGCAGTTAAATATGCATCAAGCTTAGTTTTATGTGTTAAAATGTGACACTATGACCAAACAGGCATTTTTCATGAGAAAACATTTCAGTATTAGAAAATATAGAAGTGAAATTCATTATATTAACACATTAAACAAAAACTATGATTTTTGTCATAAATATTTAAAATGCAAATTGAATAATTTCCACAGCCATTCTATAAAAATTCTAAATTAAATTAGAAGTGGTTATCAGATTATAAAAGACTTTCTGTAGGAGCAACATCAAACATGATTATAACAGTGAATTATGAAACCATCTTTTTGGGAACATAGGGAATATGTGTTGATATGCTCACTTATCATGTTTTTAATATAAAAATGGGAGTTCAATGTTGAATTCCCAAGAATTTAGATACTAAAATTACATATGAGCAAATACAAACATCTTAATGTGCTATTGAAATAAAAAATTATACAGAAATCTCAAGAGACTTTTAAAAAATTTATTAAAATAAATAAAGGGATTTGGCAAAGTGGTTGAATGCCAGGCAAACACACACAGATTAATATTTTGTTTTTGTACTATAATAACGATAACCAACTTGAAATAGAAATGGAAATAAATTACATTCCAAGTAGTAATAAAAATTATAAATTTAACAATAAGGGTATAATATTAATAAAAAATGTAAATGAAATTTATTGAAACATATATATCAAGAGCCAAACAAATGAAAAAGCTAATGATAATGGTGGAATTTTGGTTCAGTTCAGTTCAGTCACTCAGTCATGTCTGACTCTTTGTGACCCCGTGAACCACAGCATGCCAGGCCTCCCTGTCCATCACCAACTCCCGGAGTCCACCCAAACCTGTGTCCATTGAGTCAGTGATGTCATCCAACCATCTCATCCTCTGCTGTCCGCTTCTCCTTCTGCCCTAAATCTTTTGCATCATCATGGTCTTTTCAAATGAGTTAGCTCTTTGCATTAAGTGGCCAAAGTACTGGAGTTTCAGCTTCAACATCAGTCCTTCCAATGGACATTTAGAACAAATTTCCTTTAGGATGGACTGGTTGGATCTCCTTGCAATCCAAGGGACTCTCAATTTGGAGATTAAATATTCTATATTTACCCAAAAGTAATAACATGAACATACATAAGAATCAAAGCTAAGTTTTCATAGAAAAATATGACTCATAAGTGTCAGCACTAAATGCAAATGTGTAGAAAAAAAGGCATGATTCATTTTAAAGTAATTAAATGACTTCCTGGGAGACTTGTGTAAGTGGAAAATAGCTTGAATCCCCAAGGCACTTATATTTTTATTCCCATTAGTATTATAAACATACTTATATTCTTAGCCTGATAAATGTGCTCCACTTTGCAACAACTTTTCATATCTTAAAATCTATTGGTGCCATCTGATTCTATGATAGAAAAAGAAAAAAGCTAAATGGCTTAAGTGTCTGAAATATTATGGAAATGATGTCCATATTCAATTCTATAATGGAATAAATCACTTAAAGTTTTCCATCCTTCTCAACATTATGCATTTTAAATTATACTTATCTGTGTTATTTGTCATCTAACAAATATATTGTTGTTTAGTCAATAAGTCATGACCGGTTTTTTGTGGGCCCCATGGACTGTAGCCCACCAGGCTCCTTGGTCCATGGGATTTCCCAGGTAAGAATACTGGAGTTGCTTGCCATTTGCTTCTCCAGGGAATCTTTCAGACCCAAGGATCAAACCCATGTCTCCTGCACTGGCAGGCAGATTCTTTACCACTGAACCACATGCTTGTAATATATTTGAAAAGTCAAGTTTTCAAAATTATTGGTATTACTTAAAAAATTACTCAGCACTCCCAGCTTTAGAATTATAGATCTGAATGATTTTTCATTAGGTAAGAAATCTGAAATAGAGGAATCCAACAAAGATCCTGATTCTGGATTTCCTTAGCTATATTTGGGAAATTTTATTCAAAGTACTATGAAAATTACTATATCACCACCAGGAATGTCTAATGAGAAATAACTTTGATACTAGCATGAATGATATAGTAAAGAACTTGATTAAGCAAAGCCATCAGTGTAAATTGCCCTGAGGATTGGATGAACAAGCACCACAAATGAGGAAGATTTACCCTTTTAATCAGCCAAATCTGCACCTGCAACATTGACTGTGGTATCCAAATGACTGGGCAGCTTTATCCAAATCAAACACAGAGCAATATATAAGGTTCAAAAGGCTATATTCGTGAGGTGAATTGAAAAAAAATGAGTTTTACTAAAATCAGTAAGGAAGTTCTAACATAGGCCAGAAATCCTAATGATGGTTCTGAATTTGATTTTTTTAAATAAAAAGTGCCTACTGGTTAGAGCAAATGTTATATTTTCTACTTATTGAAGGTACTTTTAATAATTATAATTTTAAAAAATGATCCTATAATCATGTAGGCTATGAAACCTCTAATACTAAAGACTTTCTTAGAAAATGCAAGACTACTCTTTCAGAAGCTTGAATTTAAAAATGATTACTTTGGTTTTATATTCATTCTTAGATTAATGTAATTGAAAGATAACACATCCACTGTTGAAATTCTTTGGTTTTATATCTATAAAATTATAAATTTGGAAAAGACCCAAGAAAATATTCTTCTAATGTTAATCATAATTATTTAAAGCTTGTCTCTAAGACATTAGAACTGACTCAGTATCAGGTGATAGAAGATAATTTGTTTTTGTTGGAGATATAGACATGTAGACTTGAAAGGGAATTTACTTATAATCAGATTCAAGCTTCTCATTCTACATAGATATATTTTAATTAAGATGCTCAGGACTCCTGTACACATTTTGAATCTTTAAAGTAAATTTTCTTATTTTGTATGCATTTACTAATTATCAATTTCTTTGAACACCAGGTATACACTAAAATATTCCAACCCCAACTTTTCCCTTATGCTCTAGCCCTATATTTTCATCCTTAGTGTGTTTAAGTCTGACTAGCAAATACATTTTCCAACTTTGGTTTTGAATGGTAGCTGTTATGAAAGATCTAATATTCCTTTCTATATATTCATTCACTTTCATTTATTCATCCATCTACTCTCTGCCTAGTTAGCACTTATTATGAGCTAACTATTCTTCTAGAGACTAAAGTCCTAGCACACAAAACTCCTTTCATCATAAAGCTTATTTTCCAATATGATGCACATAACACAAACTAGATAAATAACTCAACTTTGGTATATAAAACAGAGATATGAAGTGAAATGAGTAAAGGAAAATAAATTGAAATTCCATTCAGAGGGATGCCAAGTTATAATTTTAAAAGTGTTGTCAGAGAAAGGACTCCCTGGATGATTAAATTTTGAGTCAACTCTTAAGGGATACAGGGAGAAAATTGTAGGCTGATAAAATACAATTTTAAGTAGAGCGATTAGGCAATATATAGACCTTTGGCCAAAGGTACTGCTGAAGTCTGTTGAAGAAATTCTAAGGAGTACAGAAATTTGTGAGCAGGATAAATGAGGGGAAGGTAGTCAGAGATCAAACAAAATCAAAAATAGAATGACATAATCTGACTTTATTCTTAGAGAATAACTTAGTTCAGTCTGTTCCATTGATAATAAATAGAGAAAATTAAGAATGAAAGCCTGAAGACCAGTTAGACTCCTAGTGCAAAATCCAGGTGCAGTTTTGCCAAGAGTATTAGCTTTGGAGGTCAAAAAAAAGTGTTTGGAACCTGGATATCTATTGAAGTCCAACTGACAGAAGGTAGACATTGGAGATGCATGCATGCTCAATCATTCAGTAGTGTCCACTCTTTGCGACCCCATGGACTGCAGCTTGCCAGACTTCTCTGTCCATGGAATTTTTCAGACAAGAATACTGGAGTGGGTTGCCATTTTCTACACTGGAGGATCTTTACTGACCCAGGGATTGAACCCGTGTCTCCTGCATCTCTTGCACTGGAACACAGTGCCAAATAGGCAGATGGATCTAAAGAATGATGTTCTTGGGAAATGTTTAGAGTAGCAGAACAAGATTCATTAGGGGCAGCAGTGTACCTTACTGGAAAATCTTGATTCTCTATTTTCTGATAATATGTGGTTACCCTTGAGCTCAAGTTTTGGTCAATACTATGTAGCAGATATTGCCAGATATGGTTCCCAAGAGATCTCTTCTAAAATGAAGGTTTACTTATTCATATGTTGTTTGCACCCCCTGTGCATTTCTCTTCTTCCTGCCTGCAGTGCAAACACTATAAGTGTATTTCATCCAGGAAGAGGCCCTTGTGCATGGAAGGCCACACAAAAAATGGTGAAGCAGGAAATCCAAAGGAAATTGGATCCCTGATTATATCATGAAAATGCCAGGCCATCTATGTTGCCTACCTCCTGACTTCATTTTATTTGAGGGGAAAAAATACTCCTGTCATAATTAAATTACTTTTTTCAGTTTTCTCTTATTAGCAGCCAAGCAACAACAAAAGCTTACCTAATCCACTCAATCTATTCAACACCTCCATAATATTTCTCTCTCTACATTCTACTTAATATTAAAATTTAGAAAATTTACTACTTTTTTTTCTCTCAATAATTCCTAAATCAAATAGGATCTGTGGTGCTATTATAATACAAAAAAAAATCAAATTCTAAAATGACAGTTAAGCCTTATAAACAGACTGATTCTCCTCTGAGACCAATCTATGATTTCTCTTTCACTTTTTCCAGTCTCAACAGCTAACCATTAAACTGTTAGAAAAATTATGTTTAATTTTGATTAATGAATGTTAAAAAAATACATTCATTATATCTTGTCAGAACACAGTCCAATTGTATCCATCTCCAAAATATATCCCATTCTATTTTTAAGATCTTCATATTTACAGCACTTTCAGAGTGCTATTAAATCTATCTTACTTATTCAACAAATACTTACATATTTGTTTTTCTTTTTTCTTTTTCCAAATAATGTCTTATGAAATTAAGGTCTGTGACTGTCTTCTTAACACCTGAGTGCTAAGTGTCTAAAACATGGGTAGGTGTTCCAAATTATTTGCAAAAAGAAAAAAAAAACAACAGCTTGTGTGTGCATGTGTCTGTGTGAGTGTATTTCTGTATGCATTGACAGGAAGAGAGAAGAAAATTAAAAAAAAAAAAAACCTAAGTGAGTTTTGCACTTGAATATATATGACTCAGTTACAAACCTGATATGACTGAGCAATCACAGAAATCATATTTTTTTTTCTGAAAATGACTCATTTAAATACCCAACTAAGGAGAGTATGAGTTCCAGATAGAAAACTAGATTAAGGCAGAGAGAAAACAAAATTACTTTTTTTAACATCAGAATATGTGACTGAAAAAAATGATACATGTGATATGATTCCAAATAATTTGGTTCAAGTGTTTCATCTCAGGAATATATTCATTGTCTCAAAAACTGGAACTCCTCATGTATGGGGCAAGACACAATGATGTTAGAATAAGATGCTTGAATTAAAAACAAATGAAAAAGATGAGATAGAGATCCAAAATACAACCCATAATTTTTATAAGACTGTTTGTTAACTGGATATGAGCTTAAAAATCCAAAAATATATACACCCAATATATACACTGAAAAATATATTATTAAACATGTTCAAAATCATTCTATTTCCATAGCAAGGAATAAATAAATATTTTCTAGACACTTCCCCTCAAAATTAGAAATCCATTTGTCACTGTTGCCTAACTTAACACATTTAAAATTAGATCATACTGGTTATACTAAATATTACTTGATGAAGTAAGAGCATATTTCTGTAATATCATTATCAGTTTTGATTTGAAGATTAAGCATTCTCTGATGGTGTCAGCTCATTCTTCTGTCTTTTCCAGTGAATCAAAATTGTGAATTAAGATTTTCTATTTGTTAAATATAAAGCATGAGTAAAAATAGAAACCTTTATAGATTCCACACATAAGGGTGGATATGATATTTCTGCTTATTTCATTCAGTATGACACTCTATACATCCATTCATGTTGCTCCCTTATATGTGAAATCTAAAAAGAAATGATACAAATGAACTTACTTAGAAAGAGACTCACAGACTAAGAAAATGAACTTTTGGTTGCTGGGGGAAAGAGATAGTTAGAGATTTGGGGCAAGTCATGTACACACTGCTATATTTAAAATGCATAATCAACAAAGACCTGTTGTACAGCGTATGGAACTCTTCTCAATGTTATGTGGCAGCCTGGATGAGACAGCGGGTTTGGGGAAGAATGGATTACATGCATATGTATGACTGAGTCCTTCCACTATTCACCTGAAACTACCACAGCCCTGTTAATTGGCTATATCCCAATACAAAATAGTTTTGATGCTAAAAAATTAAAAAATATATATATATATATATATATATATATATATATATAATCAGAATGAGAAACTCTCCCTACAGATTAAGCTGAATGTAGATAGTTGATAAAACACTGTGAGCACATTTTTGTTTCAATTAAAATTATATGATAATAGCAATGATTACTGTTCATTTTATATTTCAACTAAATATTTGATGAAAATACAGGAAATAACCAGTTAAATATAAAATTTAGCCAATATAATTACAGTTTGTTATGGGGAAAACATATATTACTGACTGCTTAGAACTGTTACAAAGAAAACATTAATGTGCTAAGATGCATTCTTGTTTTGGAATTGTATGCTGTTAAAATTGCAAGTCCTATTTAAAGTTTTTTCTTTTGAAGCTATACTAGCAGTTATTAAATTATTAGTCTAACAATGAATTTAATCCTGAATTCAGGTATTTAATCATGTTGTATAAAATTCATTATACCTTGTCTTTCATTAATTTATATCATAGATTAATGAAAATGTCACAGTTTTTTTTTTTTATCTCAGTGATGCACTTGTAGAAATGATTCTGTGTTTTGGTATGGTTTCTTATTTACTCACCAATCTCTTCCTGACAGAATTAAAAACTGTAGCTCAGAGAATTACATTACTTATTAGTTATATAAAGATAATTCATTATTGTCAAGGTCTGTTTGTGCCTATAAGAATTTTCCTGGTTCTATTCTGTCACTGAATATAGGGTTCATTTTTAATACCCCAATGTGATGTCCATTTAGTATCTGACTGAAAATATTCAGAGGACTAGATTCCCCTAATGGGGCAGATATTTATACATTTGGACTGTTTTAGCTAGTACACACACAAAAAAAAAGGAATCCAATTTTCATTCATTTGTCCTACTTTAGATAATTACAATTTAATATATTATTCTTTAGAACAGTCTTAGGTTCAGAGCAAATTAGAGAGGAAAATATATGTATTTCCCTCCTATAACCCCTTGCCCCACACATGCATAGTTTACTTGAGGGTTTGCTCTTGGTAATGTACATTCTATGACTTGGAACAAGTGTCAATGACATGAATGGAAATTATAGTATTATATAGAGTATTTCTACTGCCGTAAAATTCTTCTGCACTCTGCCTTGTCATCTTGTCTATCGCCCACCCCTGGAAAATACCAGGGAGGATTGCTATATCATACAGTGAATGTATATTTAGTTTTGTAAGAAACTACCAAACTGTTTTCCAAAGTGACTGTACCATTTTGCATTCTCACCAACAATGAATGAGAGCTAATGTTGCTACACATCCTCATCAATATTTGATGTTGGTGTTCTGGATCCAAGGGCAAGAAATAATACTCTCACGGTACTTGTGGGAGCTAGATCTGAAGCTGGACTATCACTTCTGTTATTGTAGAGTCGAGTTAAGTTGCAAGGACAGACTAAACTCACATCTAGACGTGTGGAGTATCATGGGGGCAAGAGAAGTGAAGTCACTCAGTCGTGTCCAACTCTTTGCAACCTCGTGGACTGTAGCCCACCAGGCTCCTCCATCCATGGGAT
The DNA here is from genome assembly GCF_023699985.2 of Odocoileus virginianus. Classification (NCBI taxonomy): domain Eukaryota; kingdom Metazoa; phylum Chordata; class Mammalia; order Artiodactyla; family Cervidae; genus Odocoileus; species Odocoileus virginianus. The sequence goes on from NC_069698.1 coordinate 15,345,457, forward strand.
TCTCCAGGCAAGAATACTGGAGTGGGTTGCCATTTCCTTCTCCAGGGGATCTTCATGACCCAGGTATCGAACCCACATCTCCCGCATTGCTGGCAGATGATTTAACCTTCTGAGCCACCAGGGAAGCCCTTATGGGGCAAGAGAAGGAAAGGAATTTATAAGGGTTGTTTTGTATTCTATTGACCACAATCTACCATGCATCATATTTTAACAAATCAAACATTATTTGATAAATTTGTTAAAATATAGGTAGATTGTCCAATATTCTATTGAGGAAGAGCACAAGGCAGTTACTAATATCTCCAGAAAGGATGAAGCAACTGGGCCAAGGCTGAAATGACATTCAGCTGTAGATGTGTCTGGTGGTGAAAGTAAAACCCAATGCTATAAAGAACAGTATTAATAGGAACTTGGAATATTAGTTGCCTGAACAAAGTAAATTGGACTTAGTCAAGCAGGAAATGGCAAGAGTTCAGTTCAATTCAGTCGCTCAGTAGTGACCGACTCTTTGTGACCCTATGAACTGCAGCAAGCCAGGCCTCCCTGTCCATCACCAACTCCCAGAGTTTACTCAAACTCATGTCCATTGAGTCGGTGATGCCATCCAACCATCTCATCCTCTGTCGTCCCCTTCTCCTGCTGCCTTCAATCTTTCCCAGCATCAGGGTCTTTTCTAATGAATCACTTCTTCACATCAGGTGGCCAATGTATTGGAGTTTCAGCTTCAGCATCAGTCCTTCCAATGAATATTCAGGACTGATTTCCTTTAGGATGGACTGGTTGGACTTCCTTGCAGTCCAAGGGACTCTCAAGAGTCTTCTCCAACACCACAGTTCAAAAGCATCAATTCTTTGGCGCTCAGCTTTCTTCACAGTCAAACTCTCACATCCATACATGACCACTGGAAAAACCATAGCCTTGACTAGACAGACCTTTGTTGATAAAGTAATTTTTCTGCTTTTTAATGCACTGTCTAGGTTGGTCATAACTTTCCTTCCAAGGAGCAAGTGTCTTTTAATTTCATGGCTGCAGTCACCATCTACAGTGACTTTGGAGCCCCCAAAAATAAAGTCAGCCACTGTTTCTACTGTTTCTTCATCTATTTGCCATGAAGTGACAGGACCGGATTTCATGATCTTAGTTTTCTGAATGTTGAGATTTAAGCTAACTTTTTCACTCTCCTCTTTTAGTTTCATCAAGAGGCTCTTTAGTTCTTCTTCACTTTCTGCCATAGGTGTGCTGTCATCTGCATATCTGAGGTTATTGATATTTCTCCCGGCAATCTTGATTCCAGCTTGTGCTTCTTCCAGCCCAGCATTTCTCATGATGTACTCTGCATATAAGTTAAATCAGCAGGGTGACAATACACAGCCTTGACATACTCCTTTTCCTATTTGGAACCAGTCTGTTGTTTCATGTCCAGTTTTAACTGTTGCTCCCTGACCTGTATACAGGTTTCTCAAGAGGCAGGTCAGGTGGTCTGGTATTCCCATCTCTTTCAGAATTTTCCACAGTTTATTGTGATCCACACAGTCAAAGGGTTTGATATAGTCAATAAAGCAGATAAACATCAAAATCTTAGGAATCAGTGAACTAAAATAGACAGGAATGGGCAATTTAATTCAAATGTGGGCAAAAATCTCATAGAAGCAATGGAGTAGCCCTCATATTCAACAAAAAGGTTTGAAATACAGTACTTGGGTGCAATCTCAAAAATGACAGTATGATCTCTGTTTGTTTCCAAGGCAAACCATTCAACATCACAGTGATCCAAGGATATGCCTCAAACACTGATGCCTTAGACACTGAAATTAACCAGTTCTATGAAGACCTACAAGACTTTCTAGAACTAACACCAAAAAATGATATCCTATTAATTATAGGGGACTGGAATGCAGAAGTAGGAAATGAAGAGATACCTGGAATAACAGGTAAGCTTGGCCTTGGAGTACAAAATGAATCAGGGCAAAGATTAAGAGAGTTTTGCCAAGAGAACACACTGATAAATAGCAAATACCTTTTCCCGATAACACTAGAGATGACCCTACACATGAATATCACCAAATGGTCAATACAGAAATCTGATTGATTATATTCTCTTCAGCCAAAGAAGGAGAAGCTCTATACAGTCAGCAAAAACAAGACCAGGAGCTGCCTGTGGCTCAGATCATCAGCTCCTTATTGAAAACTTCAGGCTTCAACTGAGGAAAGTGGGGAAAACCACCAGGCCATTTAGGTATGACCTAAATCAAATCCCTTATGGTTATACAGTGGAGGTGACAAATAGATTCATGGGATTAGATCTGGCAGACAGAGTGCTTGAAGAAGTATTGACAGAGGTTCATATATTGTACAGGAGGCAGTGACCAAAACCATTCCAAAGGAAAATAAATGCAAGAAGGTCCAGTGGTTGTCTGAGGAGTCTTTACAAATAACTGAGGAAAGAAGAGAAGTGAAAATGATGGGAGAAAGGGAAAGATATACTCAACTGAATGCAGAGTTCCAGTGAATAGCAAGGAGAGATAAGAAGACTTTCTTCAATGAACGATGCAAAGAAAGAGAGAAAAATAATAGGATGGGAAAGACTAGAGATACCATCAAGAAAATTAGAGATATCAAATGAGCTTTTCATGCAAGGATGGGCATGATAGAGGATAGGAATTACAAGGACCTAACAGAGGCAGAAGAGCTTAAGAGTACACCAAAGAACTGTTCAGAAAAAGTCTTAATGACCCACATAACCATGATAGTGTGGTCACTCACCTAGAGCAGACATCCTGGACTATAAAGTCCAAAGAGCCTTAGGAAGTGTTACTATGAACAAAGCTAGCAGAGGTGATGGGATTCCAGCTGAGCTATTTCCACTCCTAAGTGAGGATGTTGTTGAAGTACTGTGCGCAGTATGTCAGCAAATTTCAAAACCTGGCAAGGGGCCGCAGGACTGGAAAAGGTCAATTTTCATCCTGATACCAAAGAAGGGCAGTGCTAAAGAATATTCAAACCACCAAAAAATTGCATTCATTTCCCATGTTAATAAGGTTACACTCAAAATCCTTCAAACTAGGTTTGAGAACTTCCAGATACACATACTGGGTTTAGAAGAGGCAGAGGAACCAGAGATCAAATGGCCAACATTCATTGGCTCATAAAGAAAGCAAAGGAGTTCCAAAAAATCATCTACTTCTGCTTCATTGATTACACCAAAGCCTTTGACTGTGTGGATCACAACAAACTGGAAAATTCTTAAACAGATGGGAATACCAGACCACCTTAAATGTCTCCTGAGAAACCTGCATCCAGGTCAACAAGTAACAGTTAGAACCCAACATGGAACAACAGACTGGTTCTAAATTGGGAAAGTACTACAAGGCTTTATATTGTCACCCTGTTTGTTTAAGTTTTATACAAAATATGTCATGTAAAATACAGGGCTGAATGAGTTACAAACTAGAATCAAGATTGCCGGGAAAAATATCAACAACCTCAGATATGCAGATTCAATTCAGTCACTCAGTTGTGTCCAACACTTTGTGACCCCATGAACTGCAGCACTTCAGGCTTCCCTGTCAACACCAACTCCTGGAGCTTGCTCAAACTCATGTCCATCAAGTCGGTGATGCTACCCAACCATCTCATCCTCTGTCATCCCTGTCTCCTCCTGCCTTCAATCTTTCCTAGCGTCAGGTTTTTTTTTTCTTCCAATGAGTCAGCTCTTTGCAACAGGTGCCCAAAGTATTGGAGCTTCAGCATCAGTCCTTCTAATGAATATTCAAGGTTGATTTCCTTTAGGATTGACTCATTTGATCTCCTTGCAGTCCAAAGGACTCTCAAAAGTCTCTTCCAACAACACAGTTCAAAAGCATCAGTGCTCAGCTTTCTTTATAGTCCAACTTTCACATCCATACATGACTACTGGAAAAACCATAGCCTTGACTAAACAGACCTTTGTCAGCAAAGTAATGTCTCTGCTTTTTAATATGCTGTCTAGGTTGGTCATAGATTTTCTTCCAGGGAGCAAGTGTCTTTTAAGTTTAAGGCTGCAATCACCATCTGCAGTGATTTTGAAGGCACCCCCAAAAATAGTCTGTCACTGTTTCCAATGTTTCACCATCTATTTGCCTTGAAGTTATGGGACTGGATGTCAGGATCTGTTTTTTGAATGTTGAGTTTTAAGCCAGCTTTTTCACTCACTTCACTTGAGATGAAGATGGTACCATGCTAATGGCAGAAATAGAAGAGAAATTAAAGAACCTCTTAATGAATATGAAAGAGGAGAGTGAAAAAAACTTTCTTAAAATTCAGCATTCAGAAACCGTAGACCACAGTAACCTGTCACTTCATGGCAAATATTAAGGGGAAAAGTAGAAGAAGTGAGAATTTTTTCTTCTTGGCCTCCAAAATCACTGAAGAAGCTGACTGCAGCCATGAAATTAGAAGACACTTACTTTTTGGAACTAAAGCTGTGATAAACCTAGACAGCATATTAAAAAAGCAAAGACATCACTTTGATGATGAACATCTGTATAATCAACGCTATTGTCTTTCCAGTGGCCATGTATAGATGTGAGAACTGCACCGGAAAAAAGGCTTAGCATGGAAGAATCGATCCCTTCAAACTGTAGTGCTGGAGAAGATTATGGAGAGTCCCTTCGGTAGCAAGATCAAACTAGTCAACCCGAAATGAAATCATCCCTGAATATTCATTGGAAGGACTGATGCTGAAGCTGAAGCTCCAGTACTTGGGCCACCTGGTGTGAAAACCCAACTCACTGGAAAATACTCTGATGTTGGGAAAGATGGAAGATAAAAGGAGAAGAGGGCAGCAGAGAATGAGATGGTTGAATAGTATCACTGACTCAATGGACGTGAACCTGGGGAAATTCAGAGAGATAGTTAGGGGCAGGGAGGTCTGGCATGCTGCAGTCCCTGGCATCACAAAGAGACAGACTGACTTAGCGACCGAAAAATAACAAATACTTATTTAGTCAAAAATACATCAAGAATAAAAAACTTGAACATGGAATAGTGATACAAATAAAAATCAATACTAATTTGGTAGATATAAATCTTTAACATATCTGTCATTGCTTTAAGTGTAAATGTACTAATAACTCCTATTATAAGACAAATATTTTCAGACTGGTTTAAAAAATGCATGATGCTTTAAAATGCACAGATTACACCTGAAGGTCGCTAAAAATAAAAGGACAGAGAAATGCTTTTCGTTAAGTCACTATCTGCATATAAGCTGGTGAAATAGACTTTAAGTCACACCACATTTCAAGAAAGAGACTATGTGATGGCATAAAGCAGAAAGAGATAATACTTGATGGTAAAAGAATCAATCAATCTGAAAAATAATATATTTAAATTATACACACATTAACCCAATCTCAAAATATTTAAACAAAAATCAATAAAACTAAGGGTAGTAAAAGGAAAACAAAACCCTGAGAGAGGAAAAGAAAAAACAGGAAAAAAATCAGCAAAGTGCAGCAGTTCCATGTAACAATTAACAAACTCTTTGACATACACTGCAACCAACAATGACAAAATAGCCATCTTTTTATATTCATATTGAAAATTTAGGAAAAAATTGACAGATTTCTAAAAATGCATAAGTTTTAAAAACTGATAGAAAAAATAATAGAAAATCTGAATTCTCAACAGGAATTTAAAAAAAGAAAACCATCATTAAAAGACTTCCCTCAAAGAAATATCCAAGTCCAGATATCTTTCTCAATGATTTATTTTAAACATTTGACATGAATCTTGAATAGTCACTTTTAGATGATAAGAAGGAAGAAGAATTGTTGACAGTCCCCATAAAACTAATGAAGTTTCATTTCCCAGACCTGAGAAGTACATTAAAGGAATAGAAAAGTAGCCTCTGAGAGTCGGTAGCTGGTCTTACACTTTCATCAAGGCTTTGCTGTTCCTAAGAACTTGTATGGTGCCCACAGCTATGCCCATGGTGCTCTCATCCATAAACAATTTAACATCAACATCAGACAAGACTACTCTGGAAACTGAGTGGATCAGTTCAGAACAAGACCAATCCATATTCATGAACAAATTTAGAGAAAACAGTAATGTTGTCCAAAGTACTAAAATAACCAAATATTCTCCTATCTAGCTGATGCAAATCCCTGCTGCTTCTTTACTGATGACTTTTCCCTTACACTGCTCTTTCTATGTTCTAGATAAGAAATAAAATTATTAAATTAGAATATTATTCCCACTTTCTGATGGCATGTAATCTAGGACTATGCCACACTTCCATAAATCCTCAGGAAATTCTCAATGTAAAAAAATTACTACAAAAGGGAGGAAATATATGTATACTTATAGCTGATTCATGTTGAGGTTTGACAGAAAACAACAAAATTATGTAAAGCAATTGTCCTTCAATAAAAAAATAAATTAAAAGAAACAAAAAAACAAATGAAAACAATTACTACATAACCAAACACTGTTCCTGAGTTACTGTTACTGTCTGTCTGTTACTGAGACACCCACTGATTTCAATATGAGCATACTCCCTCACTGAAACAAGTTAGCAAACCCAGCTTTATTCAAATACAGTTGTGTTCCTCATAATATTTTTTTCTTGAGGGCATTGACATTTTGAATGTGCTTGTAAAAAGGTGTGAGGGCATGTGAAATGAGATTGTGAAACTGGAGGAAGAAGAATGCCTACAATCCAGAGTCCTAAAGGATTTTAAGGAGGATGATATAATGGTTGCCCTGGATTTTTATAATTTTATAAGAAATTATATTTTTTGAAAAGCAGATACAAAACAGATTTTTCACTGTGCTAGTTTAAGAATGAAGCAAAGTTCATTGTTTACTGATTTTATTTTATTTTAATTTTTGTATGTTAATGGTAAGATTATTTATAAGGTTTATTAGAATCACTGAATTGATAGGTTGTTTGCATTAAGCAATTCTCCATCAATTCTGAATATGGTGATTTTTTTTTGAGGTAAATGAGATAAAAGCCAAGTAAAACAGCTTCCTTTAAATTTAACTCAAGTTTATTTCATACTGGGGATGGCACATAGCTGTTGGTTAATAGGTACACCCCTAACCTGGGAGCAAAATATTTTGTAAAAAGTTTTAATCAAATGTCTTCCCTTATTGAACCTGAAAGCTTTACTAATATCTGGAGGTGGAGCACTTACTGGAATGCAGGTTCATTTCAGCATGGAAAATGATTTTGAACATTCATTATAGTTTCTATTTATAGAAATTTTAACTCTTTCAAAAGTTAATTAACAAAATCGCAACTTGTCATCTTATAATGTATCACAAGATAAATTGAAGGAGATGTGCTGTTTTCACCTTTATGATGAAACTAAAATGTGATAGATTAAATGTCAGAGCATTATAATAAATACAAAGGCTAATAGCCTATTAATCCTACTTGATGTGTGATGTACCAAATTAATAAAGATTACTTCTGTGTTGCATCTATTTTTAAGTTTTCTTTAGTATTCTTGTTAGTTATAAACTGTAAACTTCAGAGTTGAAAGTGAGGAAATGGAACTATTTAAATCAATCTACAATGCTCTACTAATTTTCAGTTAATAAACTATATTTAACATATAGATATATGTATGTTATAGATATGTTTCTATGCTATATATATACACATATCATATAATTCTGTCATAAAATTGTTATAGATATATTTCTAAGTTATATATATACACACATCATATATTTCTATGTCATGTATTTACCAATTTACCATAAGATCTGTGTATATATATATGGCATAGAAACATATATATTTCTACAGAAACATACATATATTTATATTATGTATGCTGTATATAAAAATAAAAGGCTTCTCTATTGGCTCAACAGGTAAAGAATCTGCCTGCAATGCAGGAGACACAAGAGACACAGGTTCAATCACTGGGTTGAGAAGATCCACTAGAGAAGGAAATGGCAACCCTCTCCAGTACTCTTGCCTGGGAAACCCCATGGAGAGAGGAGCCTGGTGGGTTACAATCCAAAGGGTCACGAACAGTCGGACACGACTGGGCAACTCAGCAGAACACATGCAGAGAAAGGGGGAAGCTTGATTGAAGTACTGTGCTGAGAAATTTACTTAAACAATATAGTTTTTAAAACCTCAGAAACTCCGAATTTGTCATTATTTATAAATGATAAATATACTGTCTTAAGACAGTACCATTTATTTTCTTCAAAGTAGAATACTCTGATTATATTAAATATAATTATGCCTTAAAACACTCTTTCATGTATTTGACATTTCAGTTCAGTTCAGTCACTCAGTCGTGTCTGACTCTTTGAGACCCCATGAACTGAAGCACATCAGGCCTCCCTGTCCATCACAGACTCCCGGAGTTTACTCAAATTCATGTCCATCAAATCGGTGATGCCATCCAGCCATCTCATCCTCTGTCGTCCCCTTCTCCTCTTGCCCCCAATCCCTCCCAGCATCAGGGTCTTTTCCAATGAGTCAACTCTTCTCATGAGGTAGCCAAAGTATTGGAGTTTCAGCTTCAGCATCAGTCCTTGCAATGAACATCCAGGACTGATCTCCTTTAGGATGGACTGGTTGGATCTCCTTGCAGTCCAAGGAACTCTCAGGAGTCTTCTCCAACACCACAGTTCAAATGCATCAATTCTTCAGTGCTCAGCTTTCTTCATATTCCAACTCTCACATCCATATATGACCACTGGAAAAACCATGGCCTTGACTAGACGGACCTTTGTTGGCAAAGTAGTGTTTCTGCTTTTTAATATGCTGTCTAGGTTGGTCATAACTTTCCTTCCAAGGAGTAAGCATCTTTTAATTTCATGGTTGCAATCACCATCTGCAGTGATTTGGGAGCCCAAAAAAGTAAAGTCTGACACTGTTTCCATTGTTTTCCCATCTATTTGCCATGAAGTGATGGGACCAGATGCCATGATCTTAGTTTTCTGAATATTGAACTTTAAGCCAACTTTTTCAGTCTCCTCTTTCACTTTCATCAAGAGGCTTTTTAGTTCCTCTTCACTTTCTGCCCTAAGGGTTGTGTCAACTGCATATCTGAGGTTATTGATATTTCTCCCGGCAATCTTGATTCCAGCTTGTGCTTCTTCCAGCCCAGCGTTTCTCATGATATACTCTGCATAGAAGTTAAATAAGCAGGGTGACAATAGACAACCTTGATGTTCTCCTTTTCCTATTTGGAACCAGTCTGTTGTTCCATGTCCATTTTTAACTGTTGCTTCCTGACCTGCATACAGGTTTCTCAAGAGGCAAGTCAGGTGGTCTGGTATTCCCATCTCTTTCAGAATTTTTCACAGTTTATTGTGATCCACAGAGTCAAATACTTTGGCATAGTCGATAAAGCAGAAATAGATGTTTTTCTGGAACTCTCTTGCTTTTTCAATGATCCAACAGATGTTGGCAATTTGATCTCTAGTTCCTCTGCCTTTTCTAAAACCAGCTTGAATATCTGGAAGTTCACAGTTCACGTATTGCTGAAGCCTGGCTTGGAGAATTTTGAGCATTACTTTACTAGCGTGTGAGATGAGTGCTATTGTGTGGTAGTCTGAGCATTCTTTGGGATTGCCTGTCTTGGGGATTGGAATGAAAACTGATCTTTTCCAGTCCTATGGCCACTGTTGAGTTTTCCAGATTTGCTGGTGTATTGAGTGCAGCACTTTCACAGCATCATCTTTCAGGATTTGAAATAGCTCAACTGGAATTCCATAACATCCCACAGTTTATTTGTAGTGATGCTTTCTAAGGCCCACTTGACTTCATTTTCCAGGATGTTTGGCTCTAGGTGAGTGATCACACCATCATGATTATCTGAGTCATGGAGATCTTTTTTGCACAGTTTTTCTGTGTATTCTTGCAATCTGTTCTTAATATCTTCTGCTTCTGATAGGTCCATATAATTTCTGTCCTTTATCAAACCCATCTTTGCATGAAATGCTCCCTTGGTATCTCTAATTTTCTTGAAGAGATCTCTAGTCTTTCCCATTCTGTTGTTTTCCTCTATTTCTTTGCATTGATCACTGAGGAAGGCTTTCTTATCTCTCCTTGATATTCTTTGGTACTCTGCATGCAAATGGAAATATCTTTCCTTTTCTCCTTTGCTTTTCGCTTCTCTTCTTTTCACAGCTATTTGTAAGGCCTCATCAGACAGCCATTTTGCTGTTTTGCAAGGGGATCGTCTTAATCCCTGTTTCCTGTATGATGTTATGAACCTCCATCCATAGCTCATTAGGCACTCTGTTTATCAGATCTAGTGCCTTAAATCTATTTCTCACTTCCACTGTATAATCATAAGGGATTTGATTTAGGTCATACCTGAATGGTCTAGTGATTTTCCTTACTTTCTTTAATTTCAGTCTGAATTTGGCAATAAGGAGTTCATGATCTGAGCCACAGTCACCTCCCAGTCTTGATTTGCTGACTATATAGAGCTTCTCCATCGTTGGCTGCAAAGATTGTAATCAATCTGATTTTGGTGTTGACCATCTGCTGATGTCCATGTGTAGAGTCTTCTCTTGTGTTGCTAGAAGAGGGTGTTTCCTATGACCAGTGCATTCTCTTGGCAAAACTCCATTAGCCTTTGCCCTGCTTCATTCTGTACTCCAAGGCCAAATTTGCCGATTACTCCAGGTGTTTCTTGACTTTCTACTTTTCATTCCAGTCCCCTATAATGAAAAGGACATCTTTTTTAGGTGTTAGTTCTAAAAGGTCTTGTAGGTCTTCACAGAACCGTTCAACTTCAGCTTCTTCAGCATTACTGGTTGGGGTATAGGCTTGGATTACCGTGATATTGAATGGCTTTCCTTGGAAATGAACAGAGTCTTTTGTTGACCATGATGGCTACTCCATTTCTTCTAAGGGATTCCTGCCCACAGTAGTAGATATAATGGTCATCTAAGTTAAATTCACCCATTCCAGTCCATTTTAGTTTGCTGATTCCTAGAATGTCGATGTTCACTCTTGCCATCTCTTCTTTGACCACTTCCAATTTGCCTTGATTCATGGACCTAACATTCCAGGTTCCTATGCAATATTGCACTTTACAGCATTGGACCTTGCTTTTATCCCCAGTCACATCCACAACTGGGTATTGTTTTTGCTTTGGCTCCGTCCCTTCATTCTTTCTGGAGTTATTCTCCACTGATCTCCAGTAGCATATTGGCAACTACCAACCTGGGGAGTTCCTCTTTCAGTATCATATCATTTTTGCCTTTTCATACTGTTAATGCGGTTCTCAAGGCAAGAATTCTGAAGTGGTTTGCAATTCCCTTCTCTAGTGGACCACATTCTGTCAGACCTCTCCACCATGACCCGACCATCTTGGGTGGCCCCACATGGCATGGCTTAGTTTCATTGAGTTAGACAAGGCTGTGGTCCGTTTGGCTAGATTTCTGTGATTATGATTTCAGGGGGTCTGCCCTCTGATGCCCTCTCAGAACACCTACCCTATTACTTGAGTTTCTCTTACCTTGGAAGTGGGGTATCTCTTCATGGCTGCTCCAGCAAAGTGAAGCCGCTGCTTCTTACCTTGGAAGAGGGGTATCTCCTTCTGGCTGCCCCTCCTTACCTTGAATGTGGAGTAGCTCCTCTTGGCCCTCCTGCAACTGTGATGAGATTATATTTGACATATCATCTTTCAATAAAGAACACACAAAATTCATTGAAAGATTATATAGTCAAGGCTATGATTTTTCCAGTAGTCATGAATGGATGTGAGAGTTGGACTATAAAGAAAGCTAATTGCTGAAAAATTGATGCTTTTGAACTATGCTGTCAGAGAAGACTCTTGAGAGTCCCTTGGACTTCAAGGGATCCACTTAGTCCATCCTAAAGGAGATCCGTCTTAGGTGTTCATTGGAGGGACTGATGTTGAAGCTGAAACTCCAATAACTTTGGCCACCTAATGGGAAGAGCTGACTTATTTGAAAAGACCCTGATGCCGGGAAACATTGAGGGCAGGAGGAGAAGTGGACGACAGAGGATGAGATGGTTGGATGGCATCACTGACTCAGTGGACCTGGATTTAGGTAAACTCCGGGAGTTGGTGATGGACAGGGAAGACTGGCCTGATGCGGTTCATGGGGTCACGAAGAGTCAGACACGACTGAGCCACTGAACTGAATTTATATATCAAATATTACCAATTTATATTGGATATGTAGGTAAATATGTACATACAATAATATAAGGCATGCAATCTGATATTTGAAATAAAAATGTGGGATAATTTTGACATTTAATATTATTTATCAAACATTAATTTATTTATATATAATTAATGTATTGAATATTAACATTAAATATTAAAATAATAGCCATGTGTAGGAAATCTTTCTGTCCCAAATATTAAGGAAGTGCTCAGAAGAATGATGAAGAATACGGTTTTAAATTAAAATGCTTAAACTGTTACTTATATCTAGTGCAGTAAAAATTTATATTTATTAATCCATCCTAAAGACTATGGTAGATCTAAAAACTCATAAATTGAATATATACTATCCTCCAAAATAATAATTTATTAATGCTTAGATGTATGTTTGCATTCTCTTTATTCCTAATTAAAAATGATTGAATAAGCATTTCCATTATGAAATATTTTTAGAAATGAAAATTGTGTTCTTTACTTTGTCAATCATAAACTGCTGGATATTTAAGATGTTACTGTCACAGAAGTTGTATTGCTTTACCCTGTAATAATTTCATTTTCTTCCTCTTTTATCTTAATCTTACGGCAGGCATTTATATTTTTATGATTTTCTAGGACACACAGAAATTTCCATTGTGTTTTAAGGTTTTAGAATTCCAGTGCATTTTGTACTCAATTTAGCGTCCCACAAATATTTTCATTGCTACAGAGACAATGGGTGACTTTTGAAGTTTAAACTTAAAATTCAAATATAGTTAACCATCCAATTGGCTAAATAAAAGAAATTTTAATGTCTTAGATCCCCAAAACTCTAATCAAAGTGACCTAATTTTAATCTCAAAGAAGCACAATTAGAATATAATTGAAACATCACATGGGAAATTTAATTTATCCTATTAAACCTTGATTCAAAAATTAGCATGTGATTAAAGGAAATTGTCAGAGTGAATCATAGAGAATGGAAAGCATAAAAGTCAGAACAACTTATTTAGCAATATCTTTCCTAAAGAGCCACTGTGTTCTCAGGATAAGGATAGAACTTTTTTACAGGTGTCATAATTTCCGAGGTGGAATATTTCTCCAAAATCATTTCTTCTCACTTTAGATTGATGATTTGTAAACATTCTGTTAAGTATAATTTTGTTTTCCATTTGGAATGATAGTAGAAAGAATTGCTACTTTGGATAATATAAGAATTATAATTTGGAAAAAAATTTACTTTTAAATGAAATGAAATAAAGTTATTTACCTTTAGTATCTTAATGTATTCTATTGCTATGTTTCTTCCCAAAGTATAAAACTCTAGAGTATAGAAATACCAGTGTTCAGACTACAAAATATGATACATCTACAAAGGCAGTGTCATGTTTAAAGTGAGTCCATTGGTCCTTCTGGCAAGACGCTCAAACTTAGTTCTGTACCTATTCTTACTTTAGGGATGTGGCCTAAATCCAGAGCTAGTTCACTAAATATGATCCTAGCATTGTAAAAATGCTTCAAAATGAGAGATGTATACAAAGGAAAGGCAGGAGAAAAAAAAATGTACTTTCAGTGAAGTGCTTATGTTATATACTAACAGGTCATTTGAAAACAGTGTTGAAATGACCTTGGTTGAGAGAAATAAATAAATAAATAAAATGTCACAGAGCAGCACAAACTGTCACTCTTCAAACACCTACTCTAATGAATGACTCTCATGCCCGTAATACAGTTTTGTGAATTGCTTATGTTGATGATGTGTGGCACGTCATTTACATTCCATGATAAATAATAAAACATCTCTAGTGGCACAGCACTTCCATTATGCTCTCTATTATAGTCTGACCAGGTTGAAATTGAATTTCAAATTTAAAATCTACTCTGGCCTATTGCAGTTTTACAACTGAACTTGAATTACCTAAGCTTTGTTCATAGTACTTCTAGAGAGCACAAACCAGGGTTTAGTTGTTAACTAATTAGATAATATGTCTGGGTAAAAAACACAGATTAAAATGGATGAAAACTTATGATATTGCTCTGAAAAAAAAACTGGTGATAAACCTGCTTTTCACCTATAGTACATGTAATATTCTGTCAAATTATCAGTAAAGGTAGTTTAAACATTATATTGAACACCACATTGAATTTTGTTCTTTGATGCATAAAACATCATTTTCCTTCTCATTTTGAGTAATATTTCACCCTTTATCCAATTAGATCAAAGAATTTATGTGGTCCAAATAAACTAGCTGCACGTATGAGCAGCAGTATTTCAAGGGGAATATGCCCTCAATGATTTATCAGAGAACCTTGTTAACTTGTAAGAATGATTCATAGGTTGCTGACTGAAAAGCAAAGCAGGGCCTGTGAGAAGAACCAAATAGACTGAATTCTGGCTCTGGTATTGGTTTTAGTAACTATCAATACCATTAATTTCCTAACCCTTTTGACTATAAAATCTTTATGAAATGTGCCACTGCACAATGATGACATATTTAATGTCTTAAACAGCTAAATTTTGCTCCTCTTGATTGAATACTAATTATGAATATTATTATTATTGCTAAATATTATTATGATTATTATTATTTGGAGACATCCCAGATGGCACTAGTGGTAAAGAATCCACCTGCCAATGCAGGAGACATAAGAGACACAGGTTCGATCCCTAGGTCAGGAAGATTTCCTGGAGAAGGAATTGGCAACCCACTCCACTATTTTTGCCTGGAAAATTCCATGGGCGGATGAGCCTGGTGGGTTACAGTACATGGGGCCGCAAAGAGTCGTACACGACTGAATGACTCAGAACTCAGGTTATTATTATTATTTAGTACACCCTTTAATATGTTGGGAAGATTCTCTGGAGAAGGGAAAGGCCACCCACTCGAGTATTCTGGCCTGGAGAATTCCATGGACTGCATAGTCCATGGGGTCGCAAAGAGTCAGACATGACTGAGAGACTTTCACTTCACTTCACTTACTGTGTCCCAGGCCTATTGCTAAGAACTCTGCATGCTTAATGTGTTGGGGTTTTTCACAGCACACAGTAAGGCTGAGGCTCTCATTATTCACATTTCATCTGTAAGTAAACACAGGTTTATGAAGACTAAGATAAAACAGGTAGCCACCTGTTTTATGAGCAGCCACCTCATATCCCCAACTTATTTGTCCACTGACTTTAAGTCACTATGCACTGATTTCTCATTTTACACCCAAACAATTTTTGCTTTCAAACTTAGATTGTGAATGTGGCAAGTGATAGGGCCAGATAGGTTTCCCAGGTGGTGCTAGTAGTAAAGAACCCGCCTACCAATGCAGCAGACTTAAGAGACACGAATTCAATCCCTGGGCTGGGAAGGTTCCCTGGAGGAGGATATGGCAATGCATTCAGTATTCTTGCCTGGAGAATCCCATGGACAGAAGAGCATAGCAGGCCACAGTCCATAGGGTCACAAAGAGTCAAACCCAACTGAAGTGACTTAAGTATTAGTCACTCAGTCATGTCTACCTCTTTGGGACCTCACGGACTACAGCCTGCCAGGCTCCTCTGTCCATGGAATTCTCCAGGCAAGAATACTGAACACGGATTGCCATTCACTTCTCCAGGGAAGTGACTTAGCACATAGGCATATGTTTGTACATAAATCACATATGTGTGCATGTACACATACATACATACATACATACATGTGTGTGTGTGTGTGTATATGTATATATGTGTATATATATATAGTCAAGCTAAGTTGAGGCCGTTAGGGTGCTTCCTAATTCAATATGACTATGTCCTTATGAAAAGGAAAAGATTTGTCCATAGAGAAACATGCACACAGGGAGAACACATGAGAGTGAAGGCAGAGTGGCACATTTATAAGCCAAGGAAAAGATGGTCAACATACCACCGGAAGCTAGCCAAGAGGCACAAAAAAGATTCTCCCTCATAGTCCCCAGAAGGAACCAAGCATGTCAGCACCTTGATCTCAAACTTCTAACCCTGTAAAACTGTGAACCAATGCACTTCTGTTAAAGATATTTACTTTGTGGTGCTTCATTATAGCAATCTATGTAAACTAACACAAATATGTTGTGTGTTTTTTTTTACTTGAATTAAGAAGGATACTATATCATAATGTCTGATGAAAATATGAATGCAATTCAATAATATATTTTGTTCAAAACAGCAAATCCATTTTTCCCTAAGACTCTAAAAGTTAAAAACACAGTATTAAAAGTGAACATAAACTTTAAAAATCAAGTTAGATATAAAAGTCTCCTACTAAAATTAAATTGTTATTCACTTCTTGATTTTGGAAATTAAACACAATGGCATATTTAATG
This sequence comes from Odocoileus virginianus, assembly GCF_023699985.2. Classification (NCBI taxonomy): domain Eukaryota; kingdom Metazoa; phylum Chordata; class Mammalia; order Artiodactyla; family Cervidae; genus Odocoileus; species Odocoileus virginianus. The sequence continues at coordinate 15,361,944 of NC_069698.1, forward strand.
TAAAGTTTTAGCTTACTAAACTGTAGTAAAGATGTAGTTGTATAGAATTTCATAACTATAGTTTTTCAAAATTAGACATGGTCCTTTTCAAGTATCTAGTTTTCAAAGTGGTTTTGAAATAATAATCTGACGCACAAACACAGTAGCACATTTAAAATTTGTTGAATACAAATAAATAATTATGTTTCAAGGGAAATCATTTAAAAATAAAATAGTAGTTTTAGAAGAAACTGGATTTTCATTTGGACTTAGGTTATTTGCAGGAGGGCCGGGTCCGAATCCTGAGTCAGAAGATCCCTGGGATAAGAAAATGGCTACCCACTTTAGTATTCTTGCCTGGAGAATTCCAAGCACAGATCATCCCGGCAGGCTACAGTTCATGGGGTTGCAAAGAGGCAGACACCCCTGAGCAACTTTCACTTCGCTATTTTTTGTTAAAGTCCAAATCTGTTCTTGTTTTCATACCTGAATTGAATTTGGAAAAATTCAGGCTGCTTCGCAACAATGACCATTAAGGAAATATCTCTTCCTGGTCTGGGAAAAATGTTCCTTTGTTGTTGTTGTTGTTAGTTTCTGTGGAATATTTCTATGAGTATTTGATCAACTGCACAAGAATCCATACATTAAAAACTATTAAGACTTTCTTAGAATACTGTTGAACAGAGAACTACAATAGAAAAAGAACTTAGCAAAAATCACTAATGAAATATGTAATTCAATTGTTTTCATATTATGGTCTAAAATCTGAAGAATAATATCAACTTCATTTAATTCTAAAAGAAAAATTTGTATATTTCACACTCTTCTTTGTCATTAAGCCAGTTGTTCTATAGAGAATCTCACTTATTTGAATTATCATTGCAATTTCTACATGAAATACTGAATTCACATTCAATTTGTTTAACTTAATATTTATAATACTGAAAATAATTAATCACTCAGAAAGATACACAGAACTATTATTTTTGGTCCAAGTGAGTATTTTCAAACTAATCTCGGTCACCAAGAATAGTTTCTTCACCTCAGATTCAAAGCTTCTCAATTGTTAGATTTTAAAACCTAACTTTAAAAAATTAAAGAAAAAAAGTATTTTAATGTCTTAATTTTGACTTTTAATTTTAATGTGCATTCTGGCAACTTACTTTAACATTTTGAAAAAAATACATTTGCATTTACTTTTTGTGAACAAAAATAGACTACATAGAAATTATACTAAAGTATTAATATTTTACATAAAATATTGTTTAGTGTGCTTTCAACAACAAATATTATACCAGATTTGGGTTATTTCAACCTTCATTTGTAGAGGCAAGCCAATTAATAATAATTCACAAGCAATTTTATCACAAAAATTTATCTTCATTATGATGGCCACACATTTCCTATACTTGTGACTTATTTCCATAAGTTAAATAAAAGTAAACTTTTTCTTATTTTATTGTCTTAAAATCAATTGTAGAAGTCAGTACAAAACTTATAAATGTCAGGAATATATGGATAAATTCTGACAAGGTCCAGTTTACAGAAATAGCCTTTTAAAATATTACATGTTTTATCTCTGTTTCCTGTCTTTCTGCCTCTCTCTCTCTGACTCTCATCTCAATAGAAATGTAAACATTATCTTGGACTGCAACTTGGTTATCTTGCCAAATTGAAAAAAATATTGACTCCTGTATAAACATGCTTGCTTATTTATGAAGTAGAAAGGTATGACTAAACACCGATTAAAGTATTTTTACTTATGTTTTATAATTCTATATTTGTATATAATTCATTAGAATTTAAGAAATCAAAATAAAATATTTAAACTAGATTTAGATCATATAGAATGAATCCATAAAATATGATAATCTTTTAGCCACTATAGGCTAAGTTTTGCAGTGGTAAAAATATATCCATAATCACAGTGGCTCTAAAACAAACATCTATTCTCTATTCACATAAAGTTGGACACAGCATCAAGTGATCTCCAGGATAACCGTGCTCCATGATGCTGATTGCTTTAATCTTCAGCCACAAAGTCTCAATAGAAAGTGCTTTCCCAGCACCACAGCACAAACATAGAGCCTGTTGTATTTCACAGGAGCAATAATATACTTTGTCCAGAAATGACCATATGTTCATTGTCCATGAATCAGTTATACTATCACAATTAAATCATAAAGGCTGAAGAGATGTGCCTGGAAACAGAGGTTTTGCTTGGGCAAAAGAAGTCCGCATAACGAATCATATTATTATTTCAATTTCACAGATGAAGGAAAGTGGAATCAGAAAACCTAACAACCTCTTTAAGGTTGGACAGTGCTTAATGAAAGAGAATTTTGAAAGGTGTGCATTTTTAAGCCTCAATTACTCCCACGCTCTATTTAGTTTAAGGACCAAATCTGAAATGAGTAATCCACTGTGGCAGAAATTTATCCCACTGTAACTGAGTACAGATTGTTTTATCTTTGGAGTTACATATATATGTAATTCTCTGTGTATAACTAGATATAAACATAAAGATATGCACAGCTACAGATTCTGATGTCATATATGAGCAACTACACTGATGACTGTTGCATTTCTCAACATCATGATAAATAGGAAAAGAACAGAAATTCTAAAAATATTGATGCATACCTTTAAGCATGTGTCCTGTGTCATTTACATGGAGGCACTCAGACAACTCAACCAAATGCAAAGTAGATTTTAACCCAGAAAACAGTCCAAAAATGGGGAGAAATTGTATGTATATAATTTATTATATATGCTGTGTTGTGCTTAGTCATTCAGTTGTGTCCAACTCTTAGTGACCCCATGGACCATAGCCTGCTAGGCTCCTCTGTCCATGAGGATTCTCCAGGCAAGAATACTGGAGTGGATTGCCCAGCCCTCCTCCAGGGGGTCTTCCCAACCCAACGATCGAACCCAGGTCTCCCACATTGCAGGCAGATTCTTTGTTTTTTTTAACTTTTTTTTTAAATTTATTTATTTTAATTGGAGGCTAATTACTTTGCAATATTGCAGTGGTTTTTGCCATACAATGACATGAATCAGCCATGGGTGTACATACATCCTTCATCCTGAACCCTCCTTCTCCCTCCCACCCCATCCCATCCCTCAGGGTCACCCCGGTGCACCAGCCCTGAAGCCCTGTCTCGTGCATCGAAAATGGACTGGCGATCTATTTCATATATGATAATATACATGTTTCAATGCTATTCTCTCAGATCATCCCACCCTCGCCTTCCCCCTACAGAGTTCAAAAGTGTTCTTTACATCTGTGTCTCTTTTGCTGTCCCGCATGTAGGGTCATCATTACCATCTTTGTAAATTCCATACATATGCATTAATATACTGTATTGGTGTTTTTCTTTCTGACTTACTTTGCTCTGTATCATAAGCTCCAGTTTCATCCACCCCATTAGAACTAATTCAAATGCATTCTTTTTAATAGCTGAGTGATATTCCATTGTGTATATGTACCACAGCTTTCTTATCCATTCATCTGCTGATGGACATCTAGGTTGCTTCCGTGTCCTGGCCATTATAAACAGTGCTGCGATGAGCATTGGGGTGCACGTGTCTCTTTCAATTTTGGTTTCCTCTGTGTGTATGCCCAGCAGAGGGATTGCTGGGTCATATGGGATTTCTATTTCCAGTTTTTTTTAAGAAATCTCCATACTGTTCTCCATAGTGAATGTACTAGTCTGCATCTCCACCAACAGTAAGAAGGTTCCCTTTTCTTCACACCCTCTCCAGCATTTATTGTTAGTAGACTTTTTGATAGCAGCCATTCTGACGGGCGTGAGACAGTACCTCATTGTAGTTTTGATTTGCATTTCTCTGATGAGTGATGCTGAGCATCTTTTCATGTATTTGTTATTCATCTGTATGTCTTCTTTGGAGAAATGTCTATATAATTCTTTGGCCCATTTTTTGTTTGGGTCATTTATTTTTCTGAAATTCAGCTGCATGAGCTAGTTGTATATTTTTTAGATTAATTCTTTGTCAGTTGCTTCTTTTGCTATTATTTTCTCCCATTCTGAGGGCTGTCTTTTCACATTGCTTATAGTTTCCTTTGTTGTGCAAAAGATTTTAAGTTTAATTAGGTCCCATTTGTTTATTTTTGCTTTTATTTCCATTAATCTAGGAGGTGGGCACAAAGGACCCTGCTGTGATTTATGTCAGAGAGTATTTTGCCTATGTTTTCCTCTAGGAGTTTTAAAGTTTCTGGTCTTACATTTAGATCTTTAATCCATTTTGAGTTTATTTTTGTGTATGGTGTTAGAAAGTGTTTTAGTTTCATTCTTTTACAAGTGGTTGACCAGTTTTCCCAGCACCACTTGTTAAAGAAATTGTCTTTTCTTCATTGCAGGCAGATTCTTTACCAACTGAGCCACCAGTAAAACCCAAGAATACTGGAGTGGGATAAAACTGACTACATGGTAAATGCTTTGTTTTCCTAAAGTGAAACACTAGGTTTTATGTTTTTTACAGGCAAACCTATACATTTCTGTGTGACCTTTGCCTCAAAATTTAAATGTTGTTTACTAAGAGTTATTTTCCATAAGTTTATCCCCTTCAGAGGCTAATTTTCTATGTCTTCAGCTGTTTCTTCTATCTACTTCCATACTTTTTAAAACCTTGATTAAGTTGAAATTTATTGACTTCTAAATTTCAAAGAATTTAAAATGGATATCTACACTGAAAAAATGAGTATTTTATTTGACTCTGCCTTCATACATTCCTTCACCTCTAACCAGTAACAGCATATCATAATTATTTGCTAAATCCAATGTCTGCCATTTATAAAACCATGATCATTATACACAGTTTTCCCACATATGTGTTTCACAGTATACTCTAAGGTGGATCATTTCAGTGTGGACAGTTGTGTCCATACTAGTTTTGAGTTGTGAGTTAAGTTCTTAAAACTATTGAATTAGTTCTTTGGTGATATATTGTCTATATTTTCTCTGTTTTTTCTAATTTTAGAACTCCTTTTATATTGATATCAGTTTGCTTGTTCTTTTCTTGTTTTGGTGGATACTATTATTTATCTTCCCCCCTGAAATCATTGGCTATTCAGTGAAACCATATTTCTAGTTTTCCTTGATTCTTGATCTGGTCATGGCAGAACACTTGAAAATGAAATTAAATAAGATAAATGTCTAAACTTGTGGTTTTGCTTGTTTGGCAGATACTCACCATGGAGTTCTATATTCCTTTCCCTTTGGATGACTAGAAATGATGAGCAACCTTGAAAACTACATATTTAGGATGAGAATGCTACTCTGCCCCTTTAGGTTCCCTCCATAACTTCCTGTAGCAAAATCTGTTACACACTATTGATTATTATATAAAATTGACAGTTGACTTGTTTGAAATATTAACTTCTGTTGTTTTTGGTTATTGCAGTTAGAATTCTACTTTAACCAGTAATATGTTTATTTTATCCCTTCCTTTTTACATTGCTTTCTTATTCCAGTCAGATGATGAACACTTTTACTTCTGCTGTTATTATTTTTAATGAACTCTTTCCTGTTCTTGGATATTCCTTCTTTTTTTTTAATTCTGTAACTTGATACTTTCTCTGTTTCCTCTAATTTTCTATTTGCTTTAGTTTCTGTATTTATGGTAGAAAATCTTGTTTTATTTTGCTAGTACTCACTGATCACAAACTTTTCTATAATAATTAAAACTGAAATACTGAAAAGCTGAATGGAATCTGTGTGATCAAGAGTAAGAGTTTATCTACTGGATTGTTTAACTGCAATGTTAAAGGCTGGAAATCAAGGTTTTCATAACTGAGAATAGGATTTTTTTTCATTTGCTTCATCTATTTCTCTAAATAGGAAACTTTCAGTTACTTCTAAATGTGGTTCTACTTGTGTCTGGTGGATTTTAATAGCTCTTTTAAAAAGGTTCTTAGGATCACAACAAGCTGATTTTGGCTTAAGTTTCATGTGTTAAAAACAGTAGTTTGTAAGACTATTTCCCTAATCATAGACAGGGTTACTGACATCAAGCATGTGAAAAACTCACTAATCCATGGTTAGTAACGGCAGAAATCTTTCACTCTTCCTAGGAATCAATGTCCAAGGGGAAAGAGAATTTACCAGGACCTGAAGAAAATTGTTGAATGGAAATGGCTGCTCCACAGTGGTCAGTGTGCTACTGATCAGTATCCAGAAAGGGGGGAAACAGGACAACGGATACCTCCGAGGACATCCAGCCCAGCTTTCCTCTCCTGAGACCAGCTGGTGTTGATGTCCCAAGTTCTGATCCTTTAGATTAGTATCTTCACAAGGGTAAGCAACTTTTTGCCTGTGGAGTAAAAAGGTATATTTTTGGACTGCACTGCCCTAGGAGGGAATTTAATTATCTAACCATTCATTAAACAGAATTTGACTAATATTATTGTTTTCTCTTTAAGAAGTATCTTTCTGATAACTATCAAGGCAGAACTAATACAACTAATATCAGTTAATTTATTTTTTTCATGTGTTAAAGTTCTGATTTGTATACAAACAAGCATGCAAGTTTTTCTTTTTCATTTTTTTTGGATGTGTGTGTGTAATACATGAGAGCATATTTTTAAGTTCCTCAAGAAACCTCTAAAAATGATTAGTGTCTTAAGCAAGAGAGAAATTGGGATTATGCTACATGATTAAGACTACTTAGATTTGAAGCCAGATCTAGTTTAAATCTTGTTTTCTTTTTTAACTTATTAGATGTGTGACTGAGTATCTGCTTATTTTTTGATGTTTGGTTTTCTCACATGAAAATGGAAGAATATGAAATTAACAAGATACTGTATGTTATATTGTGTAAAGTGCCTGGAACACTGATTTAGCCATTACTATATCAATAGCCAGATTCATTTTGCTTTGCTTTGTTTTATGTTGGATTATCTGTAGAGAATAGATCACTGCCCACCAGAAATTAATTCAAGGAATCTCATTCCGGAGTCAGAACTCTAAAGATGTTTGCATTAGCTTCCTACTCTGTTATAGCAAATCACCACACATTCAGTTCCTTTTAAAATAACATGTTTATAATTTTATAGTTCTGTGGGTAAGAAATTTGAAATTGATTTCATTATACACAATCAAGTCTCCATCAGGCAATTGATCTTCCTTCTGGAGATTTTAGGAGTCTTTCCCACCTCTTTTCCAGCTTCCAGAAACCACTGGCATTGATGGGCTTGTGGCCCCTTCTTCAGAGGTAGCAGTGTGGTATCTTCAATTCTCTCTTTGATTCTGACCCCCTGCCTTTTCTTTAAAATATGAGGACTTTTGTTATTATAATGAGCCCATCCAGATGATCTGTGATAATACCCCCTTCTAAATATCCTTAATTTAGTCACAGCTGCAATGTTCCCTTTGTAATGTAAGATAACATATTTACAGGTTCTAGGGATTAGGACATGAACACCTTTGAGTGACATTATTCTGCCTCTCACAATGTTATTCAGTCATACTCTAAACTATGAACTGCTATAAATGAAACTTCCAGATGCAATTAAGGCTAATTATCAGCTGACCATAAAATAGACTTATTATATTGGATTGTCCTGGATATTGCTATTTTGGCCCTTTATGATTATTTTTCAGATAACCAGTAAACCATATTAATCTATATGTGGGGTTTTAAACATTAGACATAAAATAATTTATTTTTATTTACTCATGTCCTTTAAGAGGTAATACACATATGTACATATACACACATATACACACACTGATACATTTCAAAGATTATATATAATATATATGTATATAGTTTTCTTTTGTCAGAAAATTAACAAAAACATTTAAGAATATATTTTAGTTCCAATTTGACTTACTTATTAAGTCCTGAAAATAATTGAGAGGAAGCCACTGTATCAATGAAACGCAATCTTCATTTTAATTGTACAAAGTACTTGAGTACAGTTTCTCAAAATCCACCAGAGTTATGTAACTGTTGGAGATTAAATAATTTCATTAATAACTCCATCTTCCCCATTGACCATACCTCCGCATCACAGCAAATTCTTCATTCAGAGATGAAAATCTTCAGGATTCCTGAAACAGAGAATAAATCTTTCCTAGACTAAAGTCATGTAGATTTAAAATTGCATGAATTTCCTCCCAAAGTATAAGGAATGTATAATTTGTTATAACCTTAACTGAAGATAAATATATGGAGTTAATGCCTTATTTATATCACGACACCCTTTTGGTCAGTCCTACGGAGGTGGGGTTAACTCAGTTGACCCTTCTGTTCTGTGTTTAGTAGCTCAGTTGTATCCGACTCTTTGTGACCCTGGACTGTAGCCTGGCAGTCTCCTCTAGTCCTGGGGATTCTCCAGGCAAGAATACTGGAGTTGGTTGCCATGCTCTCCTCCAGGGCATCTTCCCAACCCAGGGATGGAGCCCAGGTCTCCCACACTGCAGGCAGATTCTTTACCATCTGAGCCTTCGGGGAAGCCCTCTGTTTCTCAGATATAACGACAGCTGCAGCTGAAACAGCAACACAGCAATAGCTGGACACAACACGCAATGCAACCTGGTGACAAAGCAGTGTCACCACTGTGATCACACAATCCACAGCAACAACCAACGCACGCAATGCAACCTGGTGACATAAAGCAGTGTCACCACTGTGATCACACAATCCACAGCAACAACCAACGCACGTAATGCAACCTGGTGACATAAAGCAGTGTCACCACTGTGATCACACAATCCACAGCAAAAACCAACGCACGCAATGCAACCTGGTGACATAAAGCAGTGTCACCACTGTGATCACACAATCCACAGCAACAACCAACGCACGCAATGCACCTGGTGACATAAAGCAGTGTCACCACTGTGATCACACAATCCACAGCAACAACCAACGCACAAAATGCAACCTGGTGACATAAAGCAGTGTCACCACTGTGATCACACAATACACAGCAACAACCAATGCACGCAATGCAACCTGGTGACATAAAGCAGTGTCACCACTGTGATCACACAATCCACAGCAACAACCAACGCACGCAATGCAACCTGGTGACATAAAGCAGTGTCACCACTGTGATCACACAATCCACAGCAACAACCAACGCACGCAATGCAACCTGGTGACATAAAGCAGTGTCACCACTGTGATCACACAATCCACAGCAACAACCAACGCACGCAATGCAACCTGGTGACATAAAGCAGTGTCACCACTGTGATCACACAATCCACAGCAGCAACCAATGCACGCAATGCAACCTGGTGACATAAAGCATGTCACCACTGTGATCACACAATCCACAGCAACAACCAACGCACGCAATGCACCTGGTGACATAAAGCAGTGTCACCACTGTGATCACACAATCCACAGCAACAACCAACGCACACAATGCAACCTGGTGACATAAAGCAGTGTCACCACTGTGATCACACAATCCACAGCAACAACCAATGCACGCAATGCAACCTGGTGACATAAAGCAGTGTCACCACTGTGATCACACAATCCACAGCAACAACCAACGCACGCAATGCAACCTGGTGACATAAAGCAGTGTCACCACTGTGATCACACAATCCACAGCAACAACCAACGCACGCAATGCAACCTGGTGACATAAAGCAGTGTCACCACTGTGATCACACAATCCACAGCAACAACCAACGCACGCAATGCACCTGGTGACATAAAGCAGTGTCACCACTGTGATCACACAATCCACAGCAACAACCAATGCACAAAATGCAACCTGGTGACATAAAGCAGTGTCACCACTGTGATCACACAATACACAGCAACAACCAATGCACGCAATGCAACCTGGTGACATAAAGCAGTGTCACCACTGTGATCACACAATCCACAGCAACAACCAACGCACGCAATGCAACCTGGTGACATAAAGCAGTGTCACCACTGTGATCACACAATCCACAGCAACAACCAACGCACGCAATGCAACCTGGTGACATAAAGCAGTGTCACCACTGTGATCACACAATCCACAGCAACAACCAACGCACGCAATGCAACCTGGTGACATAAAGCAGTGTCACCACTGTGATCACACAATCCACAGCAACAACCAATGCACGCAATGCAACCTGGTGACATAAAGCAGTGTCACCACTGTGATCACACAATCCACAGCAACAACCAACGCACGCAATGCACCTGGTGACATAAAGCAGTGTCACCACTGTGATCACACAATCCACAGCAACAACCAACGCACACAATGCAACCTGGTGACATAAAGCAGTGTCACCACTGTGATCACACAATCCACAGCAACAACCAACGCACGCAATGCAACCTGGTGACATAAAGCAGTGTCACCACTGTGATCACACAATCCACAGCAACAACCAACGCACACAATGCAACCTGGTGACATAAAGCAGTGTCACCACTGTGATCACACAATACACAGCAACAACCAATGCACGCAATGCAACCTGGTGACATAAAGCAGTGTCACCACTGTGATCACACAATCCACAGCAACAACCAACGTACGCAATGCAACTGGTGACATAAAGCAGTGTCACCACTGTGATCACACAATCCATAGCAACAACCAACGCACGCAATGCAACCTGGTGACATAAGGCAGTGTCACCACTGTGATCACACAATCCATAGCAACAACCAACGTACGCAATGCAACTGGTGATATAAAGCAGTGTCACCACTGTGATCACACAATCCACAGCAACAACCAACGTACGCAATGCAACTGGTGACATAAAGCAGTGTCACCACTGTGATCACACAATCCACAGCTGCAGGTACAGCTGCAGCTGAAACAGCAACACAGAAATAGCTGGACACAACACGCAATGCAACCTGGTGACATAAAGCATGTCACCACTGTGATCACACAATCCACAGCAGCAACCAACGCACGCAATGCAACCTGGTGACATAAAGCAGTGTCACCACTGTGATCACACAATCCACAGCAACAACCAACGTACGCAATGCAACTGGTGACATAAAGCAGTGTCACCACTGTGATCACACAATCCACAGCAACAACCAACGTACGCAATGCAACTGGTGACATAAAGCAGTGTCACCACTGTGATCACACAATCCACAGCAACAACCAACGCAGGCAATGCAACCTGGTGACATAAAGCAGTGTCACCACTGTGATCACACAATCCACAGCAACAACCAATGCACGCAATGCAACCTGGTGACATAAAGCATGTCACCACTGTGATCACACAATCCACAGCAACAACCAATGCACGCAATGCAACCTGGTGACATAAAGCAGTGTCACCACTGTGATCACACAATCCACAGCAACAACCAACGCAGCTAACACTGAAGGCAGGTAGCAAACTGCAAATTTCCCAATTTCTTGTAACAAGGTTGAATGATCCTAAAATGTCTGAAACAGAGCACCAGCCCATGGAATGTGAGCTCACAGACTGTGCCCAAGAGCTCCTTCTGTCTAATTTAGTGCAGGAAGAGAGCTGGCCCTCAGATAAGGAGAAACAGGGGAGATGATAGATTTGGAGTTATGGGCTATGTTGATAGTATATCTTTAGCTGTTGTTTTAGAAAATCTAAATTTAAAAGAGACTAATAAAGGAAATGAACCTTTATCAACTCCTCTCTAATGAGATTTCCATTCACAGACAGTGTCCCTACAACAACAATCTTACATGTGCTTGTGATTGCAATTTCAGGTCTGCCACTGTGGTTACTTTGTTTGCCCTCTGAAGAAAAAGAGAAATATGTGTGGTAATCTTTTCCATTTAGCCAACTTCTACTCCCAGCATGTAAATGTAGGTAGCAGTGGAGGAATGAACTCTGCTTCCTATGTTGTGACATGCAAAAGACTCAAAATTATTAGGATACTCCATTTCTAAACTGAAGAGGAAAACTGAAATCTCTAATGAAGCTGCTGTGTGTATATATGAAAATTAATGGATAAAAAACTGCTTGGATGGTTTACCTAGAAAAAAAATTATTAGTTAATGTTGTCCCACCAAATTTAGGATCTATAAATCACAAACTACCTGCTACTATTTCACCACCCCTATATCTATATGTTAAAATAGAAAGTTGGGAGAAAAATAAATCAATAAATTTACATGCAATTTTATTATATAACTCTGATGGTAGTTTCATCTCCCAGCTACAGGTCTTTTGAAAACCAATTTTAATTCTTATTATATTTTTGCTATTTATTTTAATATTGAATTTATTTTTTACAAAAAAGTTTTAGATTCACAGAAAATTGAACAGAAAGTACAGAATTCTCTTATAAGCTCTCTCCCACACATGCATAGTCTTCCCACCATCAACAACATCCCAAGTCAGAGAGGAACATTTGTTACAACTAATTCACCAACATTGACACATACTGTTACCACTCAAAGTCCATGATTTACATTACGATTCACTCTAAGCTTTGCACATTCTATGGATTAAACAAGTGTATGATGACACATATCTACATTTGTAGACATATAATAGGTTCACGGGCCAAAAAATCATTGCACTCTAATTATTCATCCCTCCTCCTCATCAAAACCCTGCCATTCATTGATCCCTCTTACTGTTTCTATACCTCAACTTCTATGTAACCAAAGGATCAGTGGTTATATAGTTGGAATCACCAGAACTTAGCCTTTTAAAATGGGGCTTCTTTAATTTGCATTTCAGTTTCTTCTATGTCCTTACTTGGCTTGATAGCTCAATTAATTTCAGTGTATGGATATACCAGGGGCTTCCCCGGTGGCTCCGTTGGTAAAGAATCTGCCTGCAGTGTGGGAGACCTGGGTTCCATTCTTGGGTTGGGAAGATCCCCTGGAGGAGGGCATGGCAACCCTCCAGGATTCTTGTCTGGAGAATCTCCATGAACAAAGGGATCTGACAGGACATAGTCCAGGGGGTCACAAATAGTTGAACATGACTGAGTGACTTTCACTTTCACTTTCATGGATATATCAGAGTAAGCATTAACATTTCTATTAATTTTCTATAAGATATAATCTAATGGTTACCTTTATCAATTTAAAATAATTCTATATTTGTATTTTCCTTATGATATCCATTAAGGATATTAGTAATAAAGCTTTGAATCAGGTTTTGAGTGTTTGATTTTAGATTTGATGGTAAATGAAATCATAATCTAGTAAATGTGTCATATTTTAAGATCTGTTTATTTCTATTAGTAATATAAACACAATGCTTATATAAAATTTTTTTGCATTAACTTGATGTGTTTGCTATTCTATAAGTTCTTGATTATCCTCCTTCAAAATTTTCCTTGGCCCATAACAAAATGCTTTAAATTAATCCTGTGTTGTCTACAGTATCCTAACCCCACTTTGGCATTTTATCTTCTATAATGTATACCAAAGTTTCACTAATAATATTGTGGTTATAATTCCTAGAGATATTTTCAAGTATAATTTAACACTTATTTTTGCAAAAAAATGTGTTATAGGCTATGTGTGTCGATTATCTGAAGATCTCATTTGAACTTTTAAAATAAAGATCCATTATTATTAATTTTTAAACCCCAGTTCATATCTTATAGAATTACAGAATTATTTTATGTAAAATAATGATTCTTGAATTTAAAATAATTTAATGAAAACTAATGAGCTATTTCAAATCCTAAAAAATGATGCTGTGAAAGTGCTGCACTCATTCAGCAAATTTGGAAAACTCAGCAGTGGCCACAGGACTGGAAAAGGTCAGTTTTCATTCCAATCTCTAAGAAAGGCAATGCCAAAGAATGCTCTAACTACCACACAGTTGCACTCATCTCACACTCTAGTAAAGTAATGCTCAAAATTCTCCAAGCCAGGCTTCAGCGATACGTGAACTGTGAACTTCCAGATATTCAAGCTGGTTTTACAAAAGGCAGGGGAACCAGAGCTCAAATTGCTAACATCCACTGGTTCATCGAAAAAGCAAGCAAGTTTGAGAAAAACACCAATTTCTGCTTTATTGACTACGCCAAAGCCTTTTGTGTGTGGATCACAATAAACTGTGGAAAAGTCTTCAAGAGATGGGAATAACAGACCACCTGACCTGCCTCTTGAGAAACCTGTATGCAGGTCAAGAAGCAACAGTTAGAACTCGACATGGAACAACAAACTGGTTCCAAATAGGAAAAGGAGAGTTTCAAGGCTGTATATTGTCACCCTGCTTATATAATTTATATGTAGAGTACATCATGAGAAACGCTGGGCTGGAAGAAGCACAAGCTGGAATCAGGATTGCCAGGAGAAATAGCAATAACCTCAGATATGCAGAAGACACCACCCTTATGGCAGAAAGTGAAGAATAACTAAACAACCTCTTGATAAAAGTGAAAGAGGAGAGTGAAAAAGTTGGCTTAGAGCTCAACATTCGGAAAATCAAGATCATGGCATCTGGTCCCATCACTTCATGGGAAGTAGATGAGGAAACAGTGGAAAAAGTGGCTGACTTTATGTTTTTGGGCTCCAAAATCACTGCAGATGGTGATTGCAGCCATGAAATTAAAAGATGTTTACTCCTTGGAAGGAAAGTTATGACCAACCTAGACAGCATATTAAAAAGTAGAGACATTACTTTGTCAACAAAGATCCGTCTAGTCAAGGCTACAGTTTTTCCAGTAGTCATGTATGGATGTGAGAGTTGGACTATAAAGAAAGCTGAGGAACAAAGAATTGATGCTTTTGAACTGTGGTGTTGGAGAAGACTCTTGAGAGTCCCTTGGACTGCAAGGAGATCCAACCAGTCTATCCTAAAGGAAATCAGTCCTGGGTGTTCATTGTAAGGACTGATGTTGAAGCTGAAACACTGATATTTTGACTGCCTGGTGCAAAGAGCTGACTCATTTGAAAAGACCCTGATGTTGGAAAGATTGAGGGCACTAGGAGAAGGGGAGGACAGAGGATGAGATTGTTGGATGGCATCACCGACTCAATGGACATGAGTTTGGGTAAATTCTGGGTTTTGATGATGGACAGGGAGGCCTGGTGTGCTGCAGTTCATGGGGTTGCAAAGAGTCAGATGCGACTGAGTGACTGAACTGAACTGAATTAATAATCTGAAAAAAAAATGTAATATATTATGCATAAATTGGGCTTCCCAGGTCACGCTAGTGGTAAAGAACCCACCTGCCAATGCAGGAGACATAAGAGATGGTGGTTAAGTCCCTAGGTTGGGAAGATTGTCTGAAGAAAGTCGTGGCAACTCACTCCAGTATTATTGCCTGGAGATTCCCATGGGCAGAGGAACCTGGTGGGCTATGATTCATAGAGTTGCAAGGAGTCAGATATGACTGAAGCACTTAGCATGTATGCATGAACTATGATACTTTGCTCTTAAATCCAAGGGGTAAATAAATAATTTAATCATTATTATGTAGCCAAGCATTCTCTATTATTGATGATGGTGGCTATGTAGTTTTATTATAGGTGTTAAAATCCTGATACATCTCATTTGAGAGAAGGAAAAAACTTCCTCCATGAAAATATTGGGAAGCACCTGAAAATAATGATGTTTTTCACCCTGGACCTAGTTATTTGCAATTCATTTATAATTCTTAACCTTCAGAAATTGATATATAACATCTATTTAAAGAGAACTTATTAATGTAACAAGGTCCAACCTGGCTCTTGAATTTCAAATGTTATCTTAATTAAATTGGTGTTCCTGTACTACGTGTATTTAGGGGCCTGGGATAGCGATGAGTTCTGTAAATCAAAATATTAATAATGCACATGAATTTTAGTCTATGAAATGCCTCTGCATCCCCAGATACAGAAGGAACTCTTACTATAGCTTGTGCTGTCAATAAAGTTCATTCTTCCATTGATTGCAAACTTTCTATGCATTGTCCACAATTGTACTAAACTTTCACTTTTATTAGTTCACAATAACTATAATCTTATATCTTATGGTGCAAAAGTTACATAAAATATATTCTACTCTACATGAGGTTAAAATATGTAATATATTTTAGTTTTATATATCAGTGTCAAAAATTAAAAATGCAATGATTTCAAGACAATAGTGCTTTTATTTACTTATATACATGGTATTAACTGGGTTATAGATATTTGTGGTTATAGATGTTTGTGATCTGTTCATTGGGTTACTTAATTATAAAGAACCCTAAATGTAAGAACACCAACAGACACTATGATTGTATGTGCCTATTGCATGTGCAATATGTATGTAGATATACATATTAGCTCTCTCTTTTACATGAAATTAAACAATGGTAAGTTTACACAAGGTTAGGCTGTATACAAATAATACAACTGTATATACATGAATGAGTTTAGACTGTAAAACTATATATAAATGAATACAAATTTAAGTTTCAAGTGTTACATCATAATATCATTCAATCAGAATGGGTAATAAGTATATTACTCCAATAAATATTCATTAGGTGCTTATAATCAGCTTGTGCTCTTGTTATGAAGGCAACAAAGTCAGAAAACAAATGTTTGTGCCAATATGGGGATTATATTCTAGAAATAAAGGTGACTTTCAAAAAACTTATGTAGTATAAATTGTGCAGTAGTTTGAGCATTCTTTGGCATTGCCTTCTTTGGGATTGGAATGAAAACAGACCTTTTCTAGTCTTGTGGCCACTGCTGAGTTTTCCAAATTTGCTGACATATTGAGTGCAGCACTTTAACATCATCATCTTTTAGGATTTGAAATAGCTCAAATAGAATTCCATCACCTCCACTAGCTTTGTTCGTAGAGATGCTTCCTAAAGCCCACTTGACTTTGCTTTCCAGGATGTCTGGCTGTAGGTGAGTGATCACACCATTGTGGTTATCTGGGTCATTAAGATCTTTTCTGTATAGTTCTTCTGTGTATTCTTGCCATCTCTACTTACTATCTTTTGCTTCTGTTAGGTCCATACCACTTCTGTCCTTTATTGTGTCCATCTTTGCATGAAAATTTCCCTTGGTATCTCTACTTTTCTGAAAGAGATCTCTAGTCTTTCCCATTCTATCATTTTCCTCTGTTTCTTTGCATTGATCACAAAGGAAGGCTTTCTTATCTCTCCTTGCTATTCTTTGGAACTCTGCTTTCATATGGCTGTATCTTTCTTTTTCTTCTTTGCCTTTTGTAGCTTTTCTTTTCTCAGCTATGTGTAAGGCCTCCTCAGACAACCATTTTGCCTTTTTCCCTTTCTTTTTCTTGGGGATGGTCTTGATCACTGCCTCCTGTACAATGTCATGAAACTCTGTCCATAGTTTTTCAGGTACTCTGTCTATCAGATCTAATCCTTTGAATCTATTTGTCACTTCCACTGTATAATATTAAGGGATTTGATTTAGTTCATACATGAATGGTCTACTGGTTTCCCTACTTCCTTAAATTTAAGTTTGAATTTGGCAATCAGGTGTTTATGATCTGAGACACAGTCAGCTCCTGGTCTTGTTTTTGCTGACTGCAGTGTTTCTGCATCTTTGGTTACAAAGAATATAATCAATCTGATATCGGTATTGACCATCTGGTGTAGTCCATGTGTAGAGTCTTCTTTTGTGTTGCTGGAAGAGGGTGTTTGTTATGACCAGTGCGTTCTCTTGGCAAAACTCTTTTACCCTTTGCCCTGCTTCGTTTTGTACTCGAAGGCCAAATTTGCCTGTTACTCCAGATGTTTCTTGTCTTCTTACTTGTGCATTCTAGTCGCCTATAATGAAAAGGACATCTTTTTGGGGCGTTAGTTCTAAAAGGTCTTGTAGGTCTTCATAGAACCATTCAACTTCAGCTTCTTCAGCATTACTGGTCTGGGCAAGACTTGATATACAGTGATATTGAATGACTTGCCTTGGAAACGAAGAGATCATTCTGTTGTTTTTGAGATTGCCTTCAAGCTCTGCATTTCATATTCTTTTGTTGACAATGATGGCTACTCCATTTCTTCTGAGTGATTCTTGCCCACAGTAGTAGATATATTGGTCATCTGACTTGAATTCACCCATTTCAATCCATTTTCGTTTACTGATTCCTAAAATGTCAATGTTCACTCTTGCCATCTCCTGTCTGACCACTTCCAATTAGCATTGATTAATGGACCTAACATTCCAGGTTCTTATGCAATACCGGACCACCTGACCTCCTCCTGAGGAATCTGTATGCAGGTCAAGAAGCAACAGTTAGAACTGGACATGGAAGAAAAGAGTGGTTCCAAATCCGGAAAGGAGTACATCAAGGTTGTATATTGTCACCCTGCTTATTTAACTTATAAGCAGAGTACATCATGAGAAATGCTGGGCTTGATGAAGCACAAGCTGGAATCAATATTTCTGGAAGAAATATCAATAACCTCAGATATGCAGGTGACACCACCCTTATGGCAGAAAGCAAAGTAAAAATAAAGAGCCTCTTGAAGAAAATGAAAGAGGAAAGTGAAAAAGTTGGCTTAAAAATGTTGGCTCAACTTACTGAACACTAAGATCATGGCATCTGGTCCCATCATTTCATGGCAAATAGATGAGAAAACAATGGAAACAGTGACAGACTTTATTTTCTTGGGTTCCAAAATCACTGCAGATGGTGACTGCAGTTATGAAATGAAAAGACGCTTGCTCCTTAGAAGAAAAGTTATGACCGACCTAGATAGCTTATTGAAAAGCAGAGACATTACTTTGCCAACAAAAGTGTGCCTTGTCAAAGCTATGTTTTTTTCAGTAGACATGTATGAATGTGAGTGTTGACTATAAAGAATTCTGAGTGTCAAAGAATTGATGCTTTTGAACTGTGGTGCTGGAGAAGACTCTTGAGAATCCCTTGAACTCAAAGGGATACAACCAGTCCATCCTAAAGGAAATGAGTTCTGAATATTTTGTGGAAGGACTGATGCTGAAGCTGAAACTCCAATACTATGGCCACCTGGTTTGAAGAACTGACTCATTGTAAAAGACCCTGATGCTGGGAAAGATTGCAGATAAGAGGAGAAGAGGACAACAGAGGATGAGATGGTTGGATGGCATCAGTGACCCTATGGACATGAGGTTGAATAAGCTCTGGGATTTGGTGATGGACAGGGAAGCCTCGAGTGCTGCAGTCCATGGAGTTGCAAAGCATCTGACAGGACTGAGTGACTGAACTGAACTGAACTGATGTAGTATAAAGTAGTCAGTACAAAAGTGCAAGTGGGTTGGATGTTCAAAGGTATAAGAGAAGATCAGCTGAATGCTCAGAAAATCTTTGTAAAGTAAATAGCATTTCTCCTGGCCTTTGAAGAATAATTAAGATTGGAAATGCAGAGAAAAAGTAGATACTGAAACAGTTCAGTGCACACAAAATAAATGGCATAAAAAAAAGAGACAAGAAAGCATGGCATGTAATCTGGGGAAATTATCTATTCAGTTTGATAGTACATGAAGGTCTGAATGGTATAAAATCATTTTAAAATTCACATAAATTAAGAAGCCTAAAACTTTTATTTTCTATATCATAATATCATATTCAATGCATGCATTTACCTAAAATCATATATTTTGGTACATATTTAATCAATATTAATATTATTGCAATGTAAAGCAGACACAGGAGGAATTCAGTATGGAAGAACCACAAGAATATTTTCAGCAAATTCTGCAAACCACGTGACATCCTGTATAGATTGTAACTCGTAGTATGTACATAGACCAATCAGAATGGATGCCAGCTAGTATGCCATACCAGTTTCTAGTGATTTCAGCATCGCATTAAGTTGTAATTTGACTCTTTAAGGTTAATTATAGCTCATTCAAGTTATACACTAAAGTGCAAGTGTTACTGCTCAGTTATGTCCGATTCTGTGTGACCCCATGGACAGTAGTTCGTCAGGCTCCTCTGTCCATAGGATTTTTCAGGAAAGAATGCTGGTGAAATGAAAGTCGCTCAGTCATTTCTGACTCTTTGCATGGACTGTATAGTCCATGGAATACTCCAGCCCAGAATACTGGAGTGGGTAGCCTTTCCTTTCTCCAGGGATCTTCCCAACCCAGGAACGGAACCCAGGTCTCCCGCATTACAGGCGGATTCTTCAACAGCTGAGCCACTGGAGTGTGTCGCCATTTCCTCCTCCAGGGGATCTTCCACACCCAGGGATCGAATTTGATCTTCTCCAGTGCAGGCAGATTCTTTTACTGTCTGAGCCACCAGGAAGCCCCCAAGTTATATAAATAACTACAAAGTTAAAAGTTTGAGCGTAATATTTCAATACATATAAATAGGCATTTTGTTTTTAATTATACTATATAATTTATTTCAGTGATTAAAGTGAAAAATTTAATAGATATGAATTAGCTTTTTACATCCTACATAAAACATTCTATTTTCTTGTTGAAGCTCCTTTCCTTCTTATCAAATCACAGAAGTTTATTTTTCTTTTTAAAAAAGTAGTCATTAACTGAATTTATATAGTAACATCATTTTGTGAAATAATAGCATTTCCAGTTGACAATAAAAAAGCAAATTAGTCTGTCTAATGCATCTGATTCTTACTGCAGCAGTAATTTTCTAACATCTGCAGCTGTACATATTCATTAAATTTCTCTAATAATATAAAGCAAAAGATTATCAACACTTTCTAAAGGGCTGGAAAGAAACAGAGGTTACAAGAACATTACTATACTGTAGTGGTGTTTAAAAAAATTTGGAGCTATATTTAGTATTTGTACTGCCATAAAAATTTAAAACAAACATGTATAAATAGCTCTTATCAACTTCTCCTTTGGAAGAAAATAACAATTGAAACTTAAGGCATCATTTGGCTTTGTTAATATATAATTGGAGGCAGGTTGCTCTCAATTTCACATCAACCAGGATTGCACTCAGGAATGAATGAGTAATTCCACTCAATTTGTATATGTGCATGTGTGTGTATTTCAAGGGGTAGAGAAATTTTCTCCGGCAAGGAAATGTTTTTTATATCAAATTTATGTGTGTGTGTGTGTGTGTGTGTGTGTGTGTGTGTGTTTTCTCTATAGGGCTCTAGTATAATAAGGTTTGTATATGAGATTTTTACCTCCTTACTTGCTTGGAGTAATAAACTCCTTCACTTTTTTGTTTTTGTTTTTTTACTGTAAGTGTAGAAAGCCACCCTACTTAAGCCAGGTCCTCCTTAGAATGGCCCATGGAAAGCAATGATCAAAACAGGGTGTGAAATCCTTGGACACTTACTTCCAAATTAGCTATTTTTATATATGAATGTTTACCCCAGGGCTCCCTGTTGTTTTGCTAGAGTTTGCTTCACAGACACCCAACACAACTTGAAGCAGAATCTCCCTAATTCTACTTCTCCATCAATTCCTCATTTTTCAATCCTCAATAGAAACCTTCATACCAAATGCCAATCAGTATTTCTTGCAAAAAGACCCCCATGTTCAGTACACAGAGAACCAGATGATTGTCAATGCTTTTCTTCTGTTTCATACATTCAAAATGGGAATTAGGCCATACAGTATGTGACATACTTGTTTGTTAAGAAGAAAATGTTGAGAAAAAATAAAGGAAAATATAGAGAAAGTACTTAACATGTAGGGATATGGGCACAAGCTATTCCCATAATGGGAGGTGATAACTTCTTTCCTGTCTGTCCCTTAAGCAACTTTTCAAGGTCCTTTGGTTCGACTGAAATGAACCACCAGCAGATCCATTTGTGAGTAGCTCTGATGAGGTAATTTGTATTAGGTCAGGTAAATCAGCTTGTCTTTGTGAAGAGACAATTATCAATGAACAATTTATATGTGCTCAATTGACTTAAAATTTATTTAATGATATATAGTGCACACCATTTGACAGGCACCTGGCTAAACACTAGAAATACTACAGCCAGATGTTTAAGATACACCTTTTCCCTGAAGGAATTCACAGTCTTGCAGAGAACAACTATGTAAGCAAATATGATAACTGTTGTAAGAGAAATAATTACAAGGTACAGTATAGACATAGAAAGGAAGGACCAATTTATTGTTAATTTTTATGTGTTTATTGATCTGTACCAGCTATTCTTACTTGTTCAACTGTACTGCTTCTAATTTGCTCTCGATTGGGAAAATGCTTCAATGCTTATATCATAATCATGTATAAAATTATCAGCTATAAATGACATTGTGAGTGAGGTCAGGTCTCACTTCTGAAAAAGCAATTTTTATAGGATATAATTAGTGACACATTTTGAATATTTGAGGAAATTCAAAAGTAGCTCTCTGGTTTTCATCTCTATTTCAGTTAGAGGATTTGCTGGAAACCTGAGTTTCATATGTAAATTGTTATTCTACAACTTCATATTTCACCAGACTCTGAGGGTGAAAATCCCAGGTTGTCTATGATATTACTCATTAAGCCCAATGGGTTAAGAAAACAAAGAGCTGGAGAATGTGAAAGGAATGCTTCTTCAGACTCCACTGGCTTCTGTGAAGAAAGATTTTATCTAAACATTTTGGGATTTTGCCTGACCACCTTAGCTTTCCCAAAGAGATGGAATGCATTACCTGCATGGTCAAGGTGAGCAAAGAACCATGCAACTTCTTTTCATTTTTCTTTCCTTTCTTGATATATGACTGTTCTTGGAAAGCTTCAACAAGTATTTATTTAAAACTTGGATGTGTCAAATACTGTACTTATTATTGGAATACTGCAGTGAGTAAATGGGACAAAAATTCTACCCCTCATAGAATTTAAATTGTAGCAGAGTTAGAAAGACAGTAGCCACATAAATAAACAAGATAAAAAGTATGTGGAA
Organism: Odocoileus virginianus; assembly: GCF_023699985.2. Taxonomy (NCBI): domain Eukaryota; kingdom Metazoa; phylum Chordata; class Mammalia; order Artiodactyla; family Cervidae; genus Odocoileus; species Odocoileus virginianus. The sequence continues at coordinate 15,384,669 of NC_069698.1, forward strand.
CTTTGATGAGTGGAATAGAAAAATCTAAAGCAGAGAAGGATGTTAGATTCAGGTATGGAAGGATTGGTAGCTATTTTAAATGTGATTGCTAGGAAAGTTCTTACTGATGTAGTATTGGAGCCAAAAGCTTAAGGGGAGTGAGGGGGTCATATGTTTAGTTATGAGAAGACTATTTCAGATAAGAAAAGAAAACTTGAAAAGACTTTGTAATGAAATCCCATTCAGGGATAAGTCCATTTAAGCTTGTTTTCATTTCTTAGGTATTATAAATAATGCTTTAATAAACATGGCTGTACATATATCTTTTTTATTTAGTGCTTGGATAAATACATGGAGGTGGAATTTTTGGTTCTTATGGTAGCTTCACTTTTAATTATGGAGAAATCTCCATACTGTTTTCTGTAGTGACTGAACCAATTTGCATTCCCATCAACAGTGCAAAGCCTATGCCTGTATGGATCACAACAAACTGTGGAAAATTCCTAAACAGATGGGAATACCAGACCACCTGACATGCCTCCTGTGAAATCTGTATGTAGGTCAAGAAGCAACAGCTAGAACCAGACATGGAACAACAGACTGGTTCCAAATTGGGAAAGGAGTACATCAAGGCTGTATATTGTCACCCTGCTTATTTAACTTATAAGCAGAGTACCTCATGAGAAATGCTGGACTGGATGAAGCACAAGCTGAAATCAAGGTTGCCGGGAGAAGTATCAATAACCTCAGATATACAGATGACACCACACTTATGGCAGAAAGAGAGGAAGAACTAAAGAGCCTCTTGTTGAGAGCAAAAGAAGAGAGTGAAGAAGTTGGCTTAAATCTCAACATTCAGAAAACTCAGATCATGGCATCTGGTCCCATCACTTCATGGCAAATAGATGGGAAAACAATGGAAACAGTGACAGACTATTTTCTTGGGCTCCAAAATCATTACAGGTGTTGACTGCAGCCCTGAAATTAAAAGAATTTTGCTCCTCGGAAGTAGAGCCATGGCCAACCTAGACAGCATATTAAAAAGCAGAGACATTGCTTTGTGACAAAGGTCCTTCTAGTCAAGGCTATGTTTTTTTCCAGTAGTCATGTATGGATGTGAGAGTTGGACTATAAAGAAAGCTGAGGACCAAAGAATTGATGCTTTTGAACTGTGGTGTTGGAGAAGACGCTTGAGAGTTCCTTGGACTGCAAGGAAATACAACCAGTCCTTTCTAAAGGAGATCAGTCCTGGGTGTTCATTGGAAGGACTGATGCTGAAGCTGAAACTCCAATACTATTGCCACCTGATGCGAACTGACTCATTAGAAAAGACCCTGATGCTGGGTAAGATTGAAGGCAGGAAGAGAAGGGAACGGCAAAGAATGAGATGGTTGGATGGTATCACCGATTTGATGGACAGGAGTTTGAGCAAGCTTCAGGATTGGTGGTGGACAGGGAAGCCTGGCGTGCTGCAGTCCATGGGGTTGCAAAGAATCAAACAGGACTGAGCGACTGAACTGAACAGCAGTGCAGTGTTCCCTTTTCTCCTCATTCTCTTGCATTCTTGGTATTTCTTGTCCTTTTGATTACAACCATTCTGTCTAATGAAGGGGACATGTTGTCGTTTTGACTTGCCTTTCTCTGAGTTAGTGATATGGAGCAAATTTTCAGGTACCTATTGACCATCTGTATACCTACTTTGGAAAAAATGTCTATTCAGATCTCCCACTCATTTTAAATCTAATTGTTAGGATTTCTTTCTTTCTTTCTTTCTTTTGTTTGCTATTGAGCTGTATGAGTTTTAATATATACTTTGGATATTATCCCTTTATTCAGAGTATGTTTGGCAAATATTTTCATTTCATTTCCTTCTGCACTCAATCTATTTTGATATATTAATTAGTTAAAATACAAGGAGAAAATCCAAATCATGCAGATATATAGTTGGAAAAGAGGGTTGTATTTGAATATTTTACCTCGCTGTAGGAATTCTTTGATACTACAGAAAATAAATAAATAAATAAATAAATAAATAATGGCAGCTTTTTGAAGGTTAGTTTACAAGAGCTAATCTGAAGCTACATGAATTAAATCTTCCTACATTGCTACATTAAAATATATTGGTCTCTATGACTTCAAGTGGATTATTTTGTAATATGCAGAGGTATTTCAGAAAACACTGATTCACAGAATTATATAGACCTTCCACATATTACACATTTCATGATATGATATCAAAATATCATCTTTTAAAAACTATCAAAAATAACTTTATAAAAAAGCTTTTAAGTATGATGTTCAATCTAATGTCGATAGCAGAAGATTTCCAAATATCTAATTTTCATCTGACAGGTCCAAGTTTATCACTGACAGCAAATGTTGTCATATCTTTAAAAACAACAGGTTTATTCTAGTCATTTTTCCAGAAAAAAATTATCTGTACAATATGAGGCTAAAAAAAATTGCTTGCTTATCATTCATTGTTTCAAGTGAAAATGGTATTTTATTGGAAAAAAAAAAAAGACTATTTCAGCAGGGAACATAAATCACCAAACAAGTTCTTTTTACTCTAGACAAACATTTTGTAATACAGTAGAAGTGTAGTTAGTTTTATTTCTTGTTTTGTCAAAAGTGTTAAAAATAGGTTACTCAGGTTAATTTTTAATAAAATGAATGGTTTTGCTACTTCATAGAAGATATTCTTAAGTTTTTTGCTTTGTTTTAACTGTGAATTTATGGTATTAAAAACTACAGTGACTACTAAGCACTTCTAGTGTCCAAACCTTGATTTGTCTCAAGGTACCATTAATTAACTCACCATTGTTCATGCCTCATAAGGCAAATATTAACATGGTTAAAAGGGCAAAGAACTATTTTGAAGACAGTTTATACCTAACACTTTATAACAGTGTTTCTCTAAAAATAGTCAGCTAAGAGCCTGGGCCAGACTTACCATTTTGCAATAAAAAGTAAATATCTAGGCTTCATGCTCTATGTACTGAATCAGAAACTCTGGAGGAATATGAATTTTTAGCAAGCTTGGAGTTTCTGGCTATGAGTGTTGTTTTTGAGAACCACTCTCCTAGGAGTTCTCTAAAAAGTATAGGTCAGAAAAAAATTTCAAACAAATTTTGCTACTCAGACTTCTTTCTGCTTTAGCTCTTTTGCTATTTCCTGTTCATCTCCAGGGTAGATCACTAACATGGTAGCATATACCTGCCTTCAGCAGTTGAATTAATAATACATCTCATCTCTTCAACACATTGCTCACTGGATATTTCTACAATTTTTAAGGTTTTCTCCTTGTCTCTCTCACTGGATCACAGGAAGATATTTTCCTCTTCTGGTGTCCTGATAGTTTAGAAGTAAGGAGTGACTGGAGGAGGCAACAAGAGATTGGGGAGGGAGAAATCTTATTCATCACATTTCTTTCTTCAACCCAGAATTCCTAGACCTTAGTGACAGGCAGATGGATAGCTTCAATAAAGAGTGTTGAGACAATTCTCTAGGCATGCCAGAGTATAGTTTACCTCTGATATCAGAATTCAAGTTTTCTCTCGAGAAGTTTCTGGGCATCATACAACAAAGTATGTCTCCAGACACTATTCAGTTGACTCTAAATATTTTAAAATAATTTAGGTTATTTCCACCTGGAGCATCCCAAAGTGATTAACTTTCTATCCTAGTAAAATCTAATCTCACCAGACTTTTCATCTCTGACATTCTTGATTAATGCCCTAAAGAAGACTCTCTTTATGTCTGTATCCTTAATTGTCTCTATATTGTCTTTACTTAATAAAAATCACCCACTGACATTTCTATTGCCTCTGTTACACAAAGACAGTCCTTTCAATAAGGTCATCTTCTGTGTTTCCATTATGCTGTCTGCCACCACCACACCCGTCTATATAATTAACAAATTCCCAAGTCCTCAACTTCTTTACGAACTATAATTTTCACTTCTTAATCATACATTTCCATACTCTTTTGACTGCTTCACAGTCTCTTCTTATCCTTCTCAAATCCAATTCACTTGATTTCAAGGTTTCAAAAACAAGCTGTTTGTTAATCCTAAGCACAAGCATCTCTTCTGATTTCTAAGATGATATGTTGTTGCTGTTCAGTTGCTAGCCATGTCTGACTCTTTGCCGCCCCATGGACTGCAGTGCACCAGTCTCCCATGTTCTTCGTTATCTCCCAGAGTTTGCTCAAACTCATGTCCATTGAGTCAGTGATGCTATACAACCATCTCATCCTATGCAGCCACCTTCTCCTTTTGTCTTCAATCTTTCCCATCATCAAGGTCTTTTCCATTGAGTCAGTTCTTTGCATCAGGTGGCCAAAATATTGGCACTTTTGCTTTGGCATCAGTCCTTTCAAATAATATTTGGGGTTGATTTCCTTTAGGATTGATTCATTCGATCTCCTTGCAGTACCAGTGATTTTTGAGAGGCTTCAGCAGCACCAGATTTCAAAAGCATCAATTCTTCAGTGCTCAGCCTTCTGAATGGTCCAACTCTCACATCCATATATGACTACTGGAAAAACTATAGCTTTGACTATATGGACTTTTGTCAGCAAAGTAATGTCTCTGCTTTTTAATATGCTGTCTAGATTTGTCATAGCTTTCCTTCCATGCAGTGACTTTAGAGCCCAAGAAAATAAAATCTGCCACTGCTTCCACTTTTTCCCCTTCTATTTGCCATGAAGTAATGGCAGATGCCATTACCTTAGGTTTTTTTTTTTTAATGCTGAGTTTATATCCAATCATAATATTCAATACTCAGCTATCTGTTGCCTTTGAAGAATAGTTGTCTGTCCTTTGTGATCAGACTGATTTAGACATCATTCATTTATTCATTTGTTTATCCAGTAAGGATAAATTATTCACTTTCAGCATGTCTTATGTAGCAGATAAAGAAATAGGACCCCTCATACTCATAGGTTTAATGTATTGTGGGCATTATATCTGTAAAGAGTTAATTGCAATACAGTGTTACAGAGGGGCTTCCCAGGTGGCTTGGTGGTAAAGAACCCACCTGCCAATGCAAGAGAAATATGTGATGCAGCTTCTATCCCTGGGTTGGGAAGAGCCCCTGGAAGAGGGCACAGTGTTCTTGCCTGGAGAATCCCATGGAGCCTAGCAGGCTACAGTCCATAAGGTCACAAGGAGTCAGACATGACTGATGTGACTTAGCATGTATACGCACCCCATGAAAGATGGTTCTGGAAATAATAGTAAGTTCATAAAGAGTGGAGCATTTAGTTACATGTTGACTAATCACAAGAGTTATGGAGAGAATGGATCTTGAGATGTATCTTAAAACATAGTTAACAGGTAGTAGCAATGCAGATAGAGAAGGGGATATGTGGGATTGCAGAAGTGCTTAGGATGCAGTGTTACATCATGAGTATGCTTTCTTCCTAGTACTTATTAAAATATATTGTATTTGTTCATTGACATTTATGTCCTCATGAGAGACTCTACCTTTATTTTTTAATCACTATGTGTGGCACAAAACATGACACATTTTAGGAATCAAGTAAATGTGTATAATGAACTAGTGACTCCTTTTAGTTTATGCAAGCTTTCAACGGAGAAAACAGCATCAAAACCTAAGTCTCATTACCTCAATCAATTTTTAAAAACTGTACTTTATTCTTCATGTACTAGGATTCTGATTTAAAAATGCAACATACATGTTTGTCTGTTTACAAGCTATCTTACTATCTGGTCTTTAAATGAAGGGTTAAAAACTTGTACCAGTAAGTGATTGCCAATGATTTTGCACTTGTGGAACTTAATATAGTCTTTGCTTTTGCTATACCTCAGAATTAATTATTTATGAAGTGGGTGATTCACAATAAAGATTGAGTTTACAGCCCAAAATAGAACTTTTATCATTCATTGGCTGGAAACCCTTATCCCTTAATGAAAATCTGTAATGTAAATCATTACATTACATGTGACATTTTCTGATCACACTTTTAGATGCATTTATAAACATTTAGGAATATAACACTCTTTAGCTTTTTGAATCAGTTTCTTTATTCCATGCCTGCTTTCATAAATGCTTTTCATTTATTCTCTGTCATGTACCTTTGACTTGTGGTGATATTTATAATAAGTCAATCAGCAAAGGTGACTGACTGAATTGATTTATGCCAGATGGACCTATCCCCTTCACATATAAATGGCATGAACTCCATAAATCTAAGTTCTAAAGGTGTTAGCCAGCTTTAATGAAAGCAGAGACATTGACCCAAGAAGATGAGCAATAGCTTTCTTCCCTGTTTCTTTATCCTGTAAAGAGTAAGAGGTGTTCTCAGATGTAGCCAATAAAACTTTCCACTATTTCCAGGTTGCCATCTGTTCTATGCAATTTACACATTTTAAACATCTGAATTTATAAATATTTCTCCAAATTATTAATACTAAGAGACCTTCAGACATTAATTAGTCAACAACTACAAACAATATGACCAAAAGTTATTGAGTAACCATTTCATATTGGGAACCTAGGTAAGAAATTTGTGATTTCATTTATTTTTCAGAAAAAACTTTCTGTATCAAATACTAAAATGGACAATGCATTTACCACTTGATGAAACCACAGCATTAGAGAAGCTAAATAAGTTGTTCACAGTTATAGGTAAGGACAGCAGAAATAATTTAAAACTTTCTATCATGGCACCTGGTCCCATCACTTCATGGGAAATAGATGGGGAAACAGTGGAACCAGTGTCAGACTTTATTTTTTGGGGCTTCAAAATCACTGCAGATGGTGATCGAAGCCATGAAATTAAAAGACTCTTACTCCTTGGAAGGAAAGTTATGACCAACCTAGATAGCATATTAAAAAGCAGAGATTTACTTTGCCAACAAAGGTCCATCTAGTCAAGGCCATGGTTTTTCCAGTGGTCATGTATGGATGTGAGAGTTAGACTGTGAAAAAGCTGAGTGCCGAAAAATTGATGCTTTTGAACTGTGGTGTTGGAGAAGACTCTTGAGAGTCCCTTGGACTGCAAGGAGATCCAGCCAGTCCATCCTAAAAGAGATCAGTCCTGGATGTTTATTGGAAGGACTGACACTGAAGCTGAAACTCCAATACTTTGGTCACCTCATGCGAAGAGTTGACTCATTGGAAAAGACCCTGATGCTGGGAGGGATTGGGGGCAGGAGAAGAAGGGGATGACAGAGGATGAGATGGCTGGATGGCATCACTGACTTGATGGACATGAGTTCGAGTAAACTCTGGGAGTTGGTGATGGACAGGGAGGCCTGGCGTGCTGTGATTCATGGGGTCGCAAAGAGTTGGACACAACTGAGAGACTGAACTGTACTGAACTGATTCAAATTCCAGAGCCCAAGCTTTAAAATACTAGACTGCATGACCTCTCCTTTACTACAGTCCAAACAATGTACTTATAAATCCCTGGAGAAGGGAATGGCAACACATTCCAGTATTCTTGCTTGGAAAATCCCATGGACAGAGGAGCCTAGTGGGCCACAGTCCATGGGGTCACAAACAGTCAGACATAAATGTGTATTTATAGGAATATTATACTCTAAAATGAAAGGGTTACAGTATAATCTAACATAAGCTGTATAAGAGAATATATTCATATATATTATGAAAGTTTGAATAATTATTGGAATTAAGTAAAGTATACACAACAGTAGCAGAAAAAAATTAGGAAAATATTGAAATAATAAATGCAAGTGATAAGAAGGAAAGGTTACAAGACGGTCAGATACAGGTTCGAAATACGAGCCTCACTAAGGTACTCTGAACTGAACTGAAGATACTCTTTGTTGTGACAAATAGATAAAACTTCAGTTCAGTTCAGTCGCTCAGTTGTGTCTGACTCTTTGCGACCCCATGAACCGCAGCACGTCAGGCCTCCCTGTCCATCGCCAACTCCCAGAGTCTACCCAACCCATGTCCATTGAGTCGGTGATGCCATCCAATCATCTCATCCTCTGCTGTCCCCTTCTCCTCCTGCCCTCAATATTTCCCAGCATCAGGGTTTTTTCAAAGGAGTCAGCTCTTCACATCAAGCAGACAAAGTATTGGAGTTTCAACTTCAGCATCAGTCTTTCCAATGAATATTCAGGACTGATTTCCTTTAGGATGGACTGGTTGGATCTCCTTACTCTCCAAGGGACTCTCAAGAATTTTCTCCAACACCACAGTTCAAAAACATCAACTCTTCAGCACTTAACTTTCTTTATAGTCCAACTCTCACATCCATACATGCCTACTGGAAAAACCATAGCTTTGACTAGATAGACCTTTGTTGACAAAGTAATGTCTCTGATTTTTAATATGCTGCCTACGTTGGTCATAACTTTCCTTCCAAGGAGTAAGCATCTTTTAACTTCATGGCTACAATCACCATCTGCAGTGACTTTGGAGCCCCCCAAAATAAAGTCAGCCACTGTTTCCACTGTTTCCCCCATCTATTTGCCATGAAGTAATGGAACCGGATGCCGTGATCTTCATTTTCTGAATGTTGAGCTTTAAGCCAGCTTTTTCACTCTCCTTTTTCTCTTTCATCAAGAGCCTCTTTAGTTCTTCTTCACTTTCTGCCATAAGGATGGTGTCATCTGCATATCTGAGGCTATTGCTATTTCTCCTGGCAATCTTGATTCCAGCTTGTGCTTATTCCAGCCCAGCGTTTCTCATGATGTACTCTGCATAGAAGTTAAATATACAGGGTGACAATAAACAGCCTTGACTTACTCCTTTTCCTATTTGGAACCAGTCTGCTGTTCCATGTTCAGTTCTAACTGTTGCTTCCTGACCTGTATACAGGTTTCTCAAGAGGCAGGTCAGGTGGTCTGGTATTCCCATCTCCTCCAAAATTTTCCACAGTTTATTGTGATTCACACAGTCAAAGGCTTTGGCATAATCAATAAAGCAGAAATAGATGTTTTTCTGAAACTCTCTTGCTTTTTCGATGATCCAGCAAATGTTGGCAATTTGATCTCTGTTTCCTCTGCCTTTTCTAAAATCAGCTTGAACATCTGGAAGTTCATGGTTCACATATTATTGAAGCCCAGTTTGGAGTATTTTGAACATTACTTTACTAGTATAACTTATTATCCTTATTTTGTTTTCTAAGAAATCTAATAATGGGAAATAAGTACAGTGGTCCTTAATCATTGCTGTCAGTATTGGAAATCTGTTCCTTATAGACATGTTTCATAAATCAGGTAAAACAGAATATGGAGACAGTCTGACTTATGGAATCTTAAAAGACTATTATTAATAGCATGATGTAAAGAGCCTATATTCAGAAAAATACTATTTATGAATTTTTTAATTTATTAAAGTATTATCTTCCAAACTATCTTACTATAACAATTCTTAGCTCTAAAATTTCCAATTATTGAAATTTTACATATCTATATGTATGTATGTATGTATATAGATAGATAGATAGATAGATATACACACACACACACTTAAAAAGGGAAAGTTTTGATATTAGTCTTTTGGTAATTATAAGCATTTTCTAGTTCTTAATGAAATGTAAACTATCACTTAACAAAATACCCTGAACTGTCATCTCACCTTTAAAATGTTCTGAAGGCTACTAAGGATATTTCAAGGCCATATATATTTTTCAATATGCAAGAAACATTTAAAAAGCATGAAATCTAGCCCTTATCCTATTATGAAGGTCCTAATAAGTGATAATAAAGAATATAAATGCTTTCAGACCAGGGCTGCCACCTACAGCTAAGTAGATGATGTGATCCTAGGAGATACCACTCACAGCATCATTTATATGATGGCTTCACTCCATACCATCTTCATGGAATATTAAGAGTAAAGGACTTTCCTGGAGTTTTAGAAGGAAATATAACACATTTAGCATATTTTGATATATCAGACTCAAACTTTCTATTAAAATTTGGACTTTTTATGTAATACAACTTGGTCTCAATTTTCATATTAACCCAAATTTTGTGAAACTGAACACAGATTCATGGACATAGATCTAAATTAGCCTTTAATTCTCAACATGTGTAAAATATCTATACAGATTAAGTGACAAAAGTGAAGAAAGTGATAAGGTATTTGTGTCCCAAAAGTGTAGTTGATACTTGTGGAGTGTGTTTTAGTTCTATATTTTTAGCAATAAGTAATATTTGCCTTTCATTTTTGTGACCTTAATATAGCTATAATGACTAATAAAAAGTATTTTTATATTTGATCAGGGAAATATTAGAGAGTACAATAATTACTTTTTTCCATTTGAATTCTCTAGAAGAGAGTTGCTAATAGGAAAAAAAAAAAAAAACTTGTATGTGGAAAAGGCTATTTTCAAATTATTTGAAGAAAAATGTAAAATATCCAGAGCTCTGTTTAACATTTGCAAAATGCTTTAATAAAAAAGCAAGTCATACATCTCTGAGCTCAGGAGGGATATAAACCACAAACAGTAGTTTGTTTGTTTCATTTTGACTAAAAGTATAAGTCATTCTAATGGCTAGTTAAATAAGACCAAATAATTACATCTGAATTTGCATCAATCAACCATTTGTTTATGCCTTTTACACTAATGTCTACTTAATGCTTGGTTGTTACTTGTTAACATTTTACTTGAGAACATGAGCTCCGTATTGAAAGGGTCATTTTAGACTAATATAAAACTGTTTAATATTTGGATGATGGGACTAATTATTTTTATTTGAATAAATACAATTTGAGCTAACAAAAGACCTTCATTACAAGATGTGGAAAACAGTTATTATATTCACATTAGCATCACTTTTCTTATCCCTTTTACATTCTATCATTAAAAATATGAAGTTTCTGTACACAGCAGATTTTAAATTAAAGCAATTCCAGGTTTTAAAAACATTTATGTTACAAAATTTATTTCTGAACTATATTTATTGAGTATTTCTTCTAGTTTCCTTGTCCTGGGTAAGTGCACTGGAGGTTCTGCATATAGAAGAGATAGGAGGTGTGAAGAAAGACAAAAGTTTGTCTCATTTGACAGCATTAAATAGCACATATCAGAATAATGCATTAATTGAAATATAGCACCTTCCCTCCAAAAAATGTTACATGCTGGAAGCAGATTTAAATAGGATGAATTTTAAAATTGAAAAGTGAATCTGAGTTTGTAAATAATTATTCTTACTATCTTTTTAAAAACTTGCACTTAGAAAATATTTTTTAGAAAACCCAATGTTCATCGCAGCACTGTTTATAATAGCCAGGACATGGAAGCAACCTAGATGCCCATCAGCAGACAAATGGATAAGAAAGCTGTACATATATACAATGGAATATTACTCAGCCATTAAAAAGAATTCATTTGAATCAGTTCTAATGAAGTGAATGAAACTGGAGTCCATTATACAGAGTGAAGTAAGTCAGAAAGAAAACACCAATACAATATACTAACAAATATATATGGAATTTAGAAAGATGGTAATGATAACCCTATATGCAAGACAGAAAAAGAGACACAGATGTATACAGACTTTTGGACTCTATGGGAGAAGGCGAGGGTGGGATTATCTGAGAGAACAGCATTGAAACATGTATATTATCAAGTGTGAAACAGATCGCCAGTCCAGGTTGGATGCATGGGATGGGTGCTCGGGCTGGTGCACTGGGATGACCCAGGAGGGTGGTGCGGGGAGCCGGCCTGACTGCTCAGGCTCCTTCTTGGCCCTGAGAGAGATCAAGAGGTCCCTGTCTGTCCCGCCACCCCTGATTTATTAAAGTGCAGGTTGGTCTTTCTCACCTCCCTCAAGGAAATTGCTGTAGCGACCTTTTACCCATTTTCCTGACGAGATTGTCAGGCTCCTGTGTATGGTTTACATCTAGGTAATCTTTAGATAATCTTTAACTGATTGTAATCATGATAATCTTTAACTGATTGTAATCATACTAAGATGCCAGTCCCTTGCTCTGATAGTCTTAAAGAGTTGAGGTAAAATTCCTGAGCGAAGACTAATGCCTGCGATTCTGTACGTATACATGTCCTTGATCTAAATTTAGTGAGTCCTGTTAGCATATATATGTATGTTACCCCTCAATAAAGTTGTCGGTTTCAGTCGAGAGCTGACTCCGTCCCTCTCAACCCCATCTTTCCGAGTCTTTATTTCTTAGGTATTTCGGAGATTGCACCCGTGACCGGTTCGTTTGCCGGCAGGCTCCGGCAGGGTGGGATGGGGGGGGTGGGTGTGGGGGGGTTTCAGGATGGGGAACACATGTGGACCCATGGCTGGTTCATGTCGATGTGTGGCGGGAGCCACTGCAGTGTTGTGGAGTGGTTGGCCTCCAACTAATGAAGATAATTGGGAAAAAGAAAAAAAGGAATGAGAGTCATGACATTATTGCTGACAAAAAAAAAAAAGAATAGGATATTAACAGTATATTTCTTTCAAAAATTTGTGTTGATTTCCTTTGGATTATTAATAAAGAATTGATATAAATAAAAAGACAAGAAGAAAAAAACAAAAAATAAAAAAGTAAAAAACTAGATGCTAATATAAAAGTGCTGATGGAGTAGAAGACAAACCATGACTTTGCTTAGAGTGGTTTTCATGTTTTCTTTGCTTTTGTTTTTTTCTCATTTGCTGTGCTATTCTAACCCTTAACTCCACTATAACTTCTATTTAGGAAAATGGTCACTCATTTACATTTGTGTACTAACTATAGGAAAAATAACTGTAATTGAGCTGTCATATCACATAGAAGCTATTTATTCATTTACTTATCATTCAAAAGATAGTTGTAGAGCACTTTAATGAGTCAGATATTATATCAGTCTCTCAGTCATGTCCAAAGTCCAACTATTTGCAGCCCCGTGGACTGTGGCCCACCAGAATGTAACCCCTCTGTCCATGGGATTCTCCAGGCAAGAATATTGGGTGGGTTGTCATCCCTTACTCCACTGTAGTAGGTAGCCATTCCCTACTCTAGGGAATCTTCCTGACCCAGGAATCGAACCCGCGTCTCATGTCTCCAGCCTTGGCAGGATGATCCCTTACTACTGGCACCATCTGGGAAAGAAACTGGGGCCTATTATACAGAGTGAAGTAAGTCAGAAAGAGAAAGACAAATCCTGCATATTAATGTATATATATGGAATTAAGAAACATGGTACCGAGGACCCTAGATGCAGGGCAACAAGGGAGACACAGATGTAAAGAACACGCTTTTGGACTCAGTGGGAGAAAGCAAGGGTGGAATGATTTGAGAGAAAAGCATCGAAACATATGCATTACCACATGTAAAATAGATGACCAGTACGAGTTCAATGCATGAAGCAGGACACCCAAAACTAGAGCTTTGGGGCAACCTAGAGGGATAGGCAGGAGAAGGCAATGGCACCCCACTCCAGTACTCTTGCCTGGAGAATCCCATGGATGGAGCAGCCTGGTGGGCTGCAGTCCATGGGGTCGCGAAGAGTCGGACAGGACTGAGCGACTTCACTTTCACTTTTCACTTTCATGCATTGGAGAAGGAAATGGCAACCCACTCCGGTGTTCTTGCCTGGAGAATCCCAGGGATGGGGGAGCTTGGTGGGCTGCCATCGATTGGGTTGCACAGAGCCGGACACTTAGCAGCAGCAGCAGGATAGGATGAGGAGGCAGGTGGGAGGGGGCTTCAGGATGGGGGAACACATGTATACATATGATCAATTCATGTTGATGTATGGCAAAAACCATCAAAATATTGTAAATTAATTATCTTCCAATCAAACTAATTACCTTAAAATAGTGACTTGAAATAAAAAGTTCCTGCCTGTCAGGAGCTGACTCTCTAATACAGAAAGAGGGGAATATGTTTGGTATGCTAAATATTAAGCTCTTAACTTCTTTCATTGAGATATTTGCACAGTGTGATGAGAATCAAGAAAGGTTGCATCAATGTCAAATTATAGATTTAAGGTAGGATGTAAAGAATAGATGGAAAGTTGAGAAAAAGAAGGTTGATTTAAAGGATGGATGAAGTAAGTCAGATAAAGAAAGTTGTAGAGAGCCCCATGATGATGAATGATGAGATCAAGCCATTTTAGTAAGAGGCAGTGGTGTGTGGCATCATAATGATGGAACTTGGAACTAGGTCAGTAAAACAGGAATGCATGCTCTGGGTAGGATCTATGAAGCCAAGGAAATAGCTTTACAAGGCTCTGTTTTTGTTCAGTCATGTCCTACTCTTTGTCCCGCCATGGACAGCAGCATGACTGGCTTTCCTGTCCTTCACCATTTCCCAGAAATTGCCCAAACTCATGTACTTTAAGTAGGTGGTTCAATACAACCATCTCATCCTCTGTCACTCCCTTCTCCTCCTGCCTTCAATCTTTCCCAGCATCAGGGTCTTTTCCAATGAATCACCACTTCCCATCATGTGGCCAAAGTATTGGATTTTCAGCTTCAGCATCAGTCATTCCAATGAATATTCAGGACTGATTTCCTTTAGGATGAACTTGTTGGATCTTTTTGCTGTCCAAGGAGCTCTCAAGAGGCTTCTCCAACACCTCAATTCAAAAGCATCAATTCTTTGGCACTTGGCCTTCTTTACAGTCCAACACTCACATCCGTACATGACCACTGGAAAAACCATAGCTTGACTGTACAGACTTTGTTGACAAAGTGATGTCTCTGCTTTTGAATATGCTGTTAAGGCTCGTCATAGCTTTTCTTCCAAGGAGCAAACGTCTTTTAATTTCATGACTGCACTCACCATCTGCAATGATTTTAGAGCCCAAGAGAATAAAGTCTGTCACTGTTTCCATTTCCCCATCTATATGCCATGAAGTGATTGGACCAGATGCCATGATATTAGTTTTCTAAGAACCCTAAGATCATGGCATCTGGTCTCATCATATGGCAAATAGATGGGGAAGCAATGGAAACAGTGAGAGACTTTATTTTGGGGGGCTCCAAAATCACTGCAGATGGTGACTGTAGCCATGAAATTAAAAGATGCTTGCTCCTTGGAAGAAAAGTTATGATCAACCTAGATAGCATGTTAAAAAGCAGAGACCTTACTTTGCCAAAAAAGGTCTGTCTAGTCAAAGCTATGGTTTTTCCAGTAGTCATGTATAGATGTGAGAGTTGGACTATAAAGAAAGTTAAGTGCTGAAGAGTTGATGTTTTTGAACTGTGGTGTTGGAGAAGATTCTTGAGAGTCCCTTGGAGAGTAAGGAGATCCAACCAGTCTATCCTAAAGGAAATCAGTCCTGAATATTCGTTGGAAAGACTGATGCTGAAGTTGAAACTCCAATACTACAGCCACCTGATGCGAAGAAACGAGTCATTTGAAAAGACCCTGATGTTGGTAAAGATTGAAGGTGAGAGGAGAAGGGGATGGCAGAAGATGAGATGGTTGGACAGCATCACTGACTCAATGGGCATGAGTTTGAATAAGCTCTGGGAGTTGGTGATGGACAGGGAAGCCTGGCGTGCTGCAGTCCATGGGGTCGCAATGAATTGAACACAACTGAGCAACTGAACTGAGCTAAACTGAAGCAGGGTGACAATATACAGCCTTGACATACTCCTTTCCCAATTTGGAAACAGTCTGTTGCTCCATATGTGGTTCTAACTGTTGCTTCTTGACCTGCACACAGGTTTCTCAGGAGGCAGGTAAGGTAGTCTGGTATTCCCATCTCATTAAGAATTTTCCACAGTTTGTTGTGATCCCCACGGTCAATGGCTTTAGCATAGTCAATGAGGCATAAGTAGATGTTTTTTCTGGAATTATCTTGCTTTTTCTATGATCCAATGGATATTTGCCAACAGATGTTGGCAATTTGATCTCTGGCTCCTCTGCCTTTTCTAAATCTAGCTTATACAGCTGGAAGTTCTCAATTTATAAACTGGTGAAGTCTAGCTTGAAAGATTTTCTGTATTACTTTGCTAACATGTGAATTGAGTATGCTTGCTCAGTAGTTTGAACATTCTTTGGCATTGCCCTTCTTTGATATTAGAATGAAAACTGAATTTTTCCAGTCTTGAGTTTTCCAAATTTGATTGCACATTTAATGCGGCACTTTAACAGCATCCTCTCTTAGGACTGGAAATAGCTCAGCTGGTATTCCATCACTTCCAGTAATGTTCATAGTGATGCCTCTAAGTCCCTCTTGCCTTCACACTCCAGAATTTCTGCCTCTAGGTGAGTGATCACACCATCATGGTTATCCAGGTATTAAGATCCTTTTTGTATAGGTCTTCTATGTATTCTTGCGAACTCTCCTTAATATCTTCTGTTTCTGTAGGTTCATACAACTTCTGTCCTTTATTATGCCCATCTTTGCATGAAATTTTCCCTTGATATCTCTGATTTTCCTGAAGAGATCTCTAGTCTTTCCCATTCTATTGTTTTCCTGTATTTCTTTCCTGATTTCTTTTTATAGCAGTAGCTCTAATGCCGTGACATGGATAGGATAGGGCAAAGTTCTGGGGTGGGGGTGGGAGTGGTGACATAAATATACAGCTCCAGAGAGATACTAAGTACCATATCTCAGATAAAATGCAATAAAGTTCTAGCCTAAAATATTGACTTTATAATAATAGGGCCACAAACTAATTTGAAAGGTAGAATCAACAGTACTCCTCTTCCAATAGAAATTGAAGGAATAGAAAAGAGATGACTGACTGGAACAGGATCATTAGAGAGTCTGAAGGCCATGGACCCAGATGAAAACTAGCAATTAACAGATACAGGGACACCTCTGATTTTAATCAGTTGGTACATAAGGTATGTGAAATGATTGTAGATGAAGTGTATTCTAAGAACTGGAGTAGAAAATTAAGGGATATTCCATTAATCATGTTCATTTTTCTCAGTTAAGTAGAAGGCAAAGAGTAATCCATTGTAGTTGAGGAGATGATGGGTAAAAGAGTTAAAGGAGATTTATCAGTATTTGGAATGACTGATAAAAGGAGTGGTGAAGGTATTTGTTCCTGAGTCGTGTCCGATTCTTTCGAACTCCATGGATGGTACTCTCCAGGCTCCTCTGTCCATTGGATTCTCCAGGCAAGAATACTGGAGTGGGTTGCCATTTCCT
This sequence comes from Odocoileus virginianus, assembly GCF_023699985.2. NCBI lineage: Eukaryota > Metazoa > Chordata > Mammalia > Artiodactyla > Cervidae > Odocoileus > Odocoileus virginianus. Next base: position 15,401,703 of record NC_069698.1, read on the forward strand.
TCTCCAGGGGATCTCCTGACCCAGGTATCAAACCCAGATCTCCTGCATTGTCAGCCAGATTCTTTACTGCTGAGCCACCATTGAAAGTGAAAGTCGCTCTGTCTTGTCCAACTCTTTGGAACCCCATGGACTATATTCCATGGAATTCTCCAGGTCAGAATACCAGAGTCTTTCCCTCCTCCAGGGGATCTTCCCAACCCAGGGATAGAACTGAGGTCTCCCACATGGCAGGAGGATTCTTTACCAGCTGAATCGCAAGGGAAACCCAAGAGTACTGGAGTGGGTATCCTATCCCTTCTCCAGCAGGTCTTCTGGACAGAGGAATTGAACCGTGGTCTCCTGCATCCAGGGAGGGGCTTAAAGAAGTGGGAAAGGAGGTAATTAAGGATTGCTGTGAACCCTCTTAGGTCTCACAACAAAATAAAGTTATTTTGAATATTTTACTTTTTGTTTGTTTGCTTTTCAAAAGCTGATGGACAGTGCTGTGTAATAATTAATTCAAATGTGATCCACTGGTATGGATTACAAACTGGAAGAAGGGTGGTTAGATTTGAAGAAGCTTGGGGAAATGTGAAGATAGAACGCTAATCATTCAATAGTCATTCTCCTGTAGTCTAAATAAACCATAAATTCATAAAAGTGCTTATTTTTGGAGCCCTTACTCAATGCACATGTTAGGAAAGCAGAAGAGAATTTGAGGTTCTTTAAGAAGTTTGAAATCTTAAGAGGAATATGTTCTATACTTATAAAATCAAAGAATTAGACAAAATTTGAAATTTTAAATCATTTCTGTTACCATAGTCATATCCAATGTACTTGGAAATTCACTTTATTTTTAAACAGTGTTATTTTTATTAATAGAACTACATTTCTCATGTTATAATTTACATATGTATATATCCATAGATGTATACTTAAACATAGATGTATATTATATGTATGATATGTATTTTTATTTGCTTATTCAATAAAAAATGAGACATAACATTGCTGAAGAGTTGTATAGATTTGACAGAGGATGACTTTGAGTATATTTTTATGTTTTCCATATAAATATGACTAAAATTTGAACATCCTACTGTCAATACATAGAATTATTATTATACTTAGTAGTAAACTGATTAGACCAAGACCCACCTTTCTTTCGACTACTCACTCAGTTCAATCGCTCAGGCATGTACAACTCTTTGCCACCCTGTGGACTGCAGCACACCAGGCTCCCCTGTCCATCACCAACTCCTGGGGCTTGCTCAAACTCATGTACATCGAGTCGGTGATGCTACCCAACCATCTCATCCTCTGTCATGTCTCCTCCTGCCTTCAATCTTTCCTAGTATCAGGGTTTTTTTCCCAATGAGTCAGGTCTTTGCATTAGGTGTCCAAAGTATTGGAGCTTCAGCATCAGTCTTTCTAATGAATATTCAAGGTTGATTTCTTTTAGGATTGACTTATTTGATCTCCCTGCATTCCAAAGGACTCTCAAAAGTCTATTCCAACAACACAGCTCAAAAGCATCAATTCTTCTGCACTCAGGTTTCTTTATAGTCCAACTCTCATATCCATACATGACTTCTGGAAAAACCATAGTCTGGCCTAAATGGACCTTTGTTGACAAAGTAATGTCTCTGCTTTTTAATATGCTATCTAGGTTGATCATAACTTTCCTTCCAAGGAGTAAGCATATTTTAATTTCACGGCTGCAGTCACCATCTGCAGTGATTTTGGAGCTCCCCAAAATAAAGCCAGCCACTGTTTCCACTGTTTCCCCATCTATTTGCCATAAAGTGATGGGACCAACTGCCATGATCTTAGTTTTCTGAATGTTGAGCTTTAAGCCAACATTTTCACTCTCCTCTTTCACTTTCATCAAGAGGCTCTTTAGTTCCTCTTCACTTTCTGCCATAACGGTGGTGGCATCTGCATATCTGAGGTTATTGATATTTCTCCTGGCAATCTGGATTCCAGCTTGTGCTTCCTCCAGTCCAGCGTTTCTCATGATGTACTCTGCATATAGGTTAAATAAGCAGGGTGACGATATACAGCCTTGATGTATTCCTTTTCCTACTTGGAACCAGTCTGTTGTTCCATGTCCAGTTCTAACTGTTGCTTCCTGACCTGCATACAGGTTTCTCAAGAGGCAGGTCAGGTGGTCTGGTATTCCCATCTCTTTCAGAATTTTCCACAGTTTATTGTGATCCACACAGTCAAAGTCTTTGGCATAGTCAATAAAGCAGAAATAGATGTTTTTCTGTAACTCCCTTGTGCCAGTACCAAGGTGTTTTGGTTACTAAAACTTCATTTGAGTGTTAAGCCAGGTTTTCACTCTCCTCTTCACAAGAGAGGAATTGAAGTCGCTTAGTCATGTCTGACTCTTTGTGACCCATGGACTGTAGCACACTAGGCTCCTCAGTCCATGGAATTATCGAGGCGGGAGTACTTCAGTGGGTTGCCAATAATTTCATAGTATTGTCTGAAGCAGTATTATACCTCCAGCTTTGTCTTTTACCTCAGGATTGCTTTGGCAATTTGGGGTCTTTTATGATTCCATACGAATTTTAGTATAATTTATTCTAGTTCTGCGGAAAATTTAATGGGTAGTGATAGGATCACATAAGGTCTTTAGATTGCTTAATGTATTTTCTTAAAAGCTTAATTGATTCATTCATTAAGTTAGAACATTTTAATATTAACTTTGTACACATACATAATACCTTTTGTACATACACATATACATTGAGGGAAAAATACCTGTCTTACTGTACAAACAATATTTTACAAATTTTCATAAAAGTTATTCTACGAATGTCCAATTGTAGGTGTTTATTTTCTATTTTTAATTTATGTTCTATATACTTGCTTTCTTATTACAAAAAATTACTTCTAATAATTATTGCTTTTTACCTGTCTATGGTACTCTATGCTCTGTTACTAAGAACAGGAACTATTATTTTACTTTTGAAAGTGAATAAACATTGGACAAGTTTTGAAATTTCTCTGAAATATCATATAATATGCTGCTTTTTATTACACTAATAAAACATCTAAACAGATTTTAAACACAACAGTTTCTTTGTTATCTTCTTAGTTGTTTTATCATGTGTTACTAATGTATTTGTCACAATATAGGTGACCAGACAGGGTGAGGGAGAAATTGGAAGGCCTAACAAAGGCACATTGAGCTAATTACATGCCATGAAATATTTGTAAGAAGTGATTGATATGAGCTATCTAGGATACTTTTATAATGATGCAAATGGATCATGAGGCCAGGTAGTCATACAGAAGAAGAAATAATTATATGGAAAAAAAATTTCACTGGGTTAATGATTCAGATTAGTTCAGTTGCTCAGTCATGTTCAACTCTGTGACCCCATGGACTGCAGCATGCCAGGATTCCCTGTCCATGACCAACTCTGAAGTTTGCTCAAATTCATGTCCATCGAGTCTGTGATGCCATCCAACAATCTTATCCTCTGTTATCCCCTTCTCCTCCTGCCTTCAATCTCGCCCAGCATCAGGGTTTTTTCCAGTGAGTTAGTTCTTTGCATCAGGTGGCCAAAGTATTGAAGTTTCAGCTTCAGCATCAGTCCTTCCAATGAATATTCAAGACTGACTTACTTTAGGATGGACTGGTTGGATCTCCTTGCAGTCCAAGGGACTCTCAAGAGTCTTCTCCAACTCCACAGTTCAAAAGCATCAATTCTTTAGTGCTCAGCTTTCTTAATAGTCCAACTCTCATATCCGTACATAACTACTAGAAAAACCATAGCTTTGACTAGATGGTACTTTGTTGGCAAAGTAATGCCTCTGCTTTTTTGGTTATATCTTGTCTGATAAACATTTAGGCCTGAAAATTGTCTAAAATGTTCATCCTTGAGTTCAGATCTCTAGATAATGTTTAGTGGGATATTTTCCACTTTGAGAATGAGTTTAAATCTTTTCACAATTTTATTAAAATATATATGTATGTAGTCATATCAGAACTTCTATTTCTATATTTATGTCTAGTTTTTAAGCCTCCAGGGAAGCTTAGAATAATATAATCATACTCTTTCATTTTTAAAATAAGAAACCTGATAATGAGTGATGTTGAGCATCTTTTCAAGTGTTTGTTAGCCATCTGTATGTCTTCTTTGGAGAAATGTCTGTTTAGTTCTTTGGCCCATTTTTTGATTGGGTCATTTATTTTTCTGGGATTGAGCTGCAGGAGTGCTTGTATATTTTTGAGATTAATCCTTTGTCTGTTGCTTCTCTTGCTATTATTTTCTCCCAATATGAGGGCTGTCTTTTGTACAGAACAGAATTTTGGACTCTGTGGGAGAAGGAGAAGGGTGGGATGTCTCGAGAGAATAGCATCGAAACATGTATATTATCTAGGGTGAATCAGTCACGAGCCCAGGCTGGATGCATAAGACAAGTGCTCGGGCCTGGTGCACTGGGAAGACCCAGAGGAACTGGGTGGACAGGGAGATGGGAGGGGGGATCGGGATGGGGAACACATGTAAATCCATGGCTGATTCATGTCAATGTATGACAAAACCCACTACAATATTGTAAAGTAATTAGCCTCCAACTAATAAAAATAAATAAAAAAATAGAAACAAAAAAATAAAATAAAATAAGAAACCTGACACCTGAAAATCTTAAGTCACTTTCTCAACATCAGACATAGACAAGAAGAAAAATAATTCACCTTCTATCCACTGACTATAGTTATGTTTTACAGCATTGGAATGACTTTCACAAGTAGATAGATATGGTAGACTGTTTTATTTGATCATTCCATGACCACATTACCAAGTGTTTTCTTTTTGGGAACTGAATTATCAATAGTGTGTCTGATTTCTAAAATGAAGTATGTATATCAGTGCCCTGAGTAATGTGATATTTAACTTTATATAAACATCAGACTACAATATCTATTTATACCATGAAAGTAATGAAAGAATCCCCCTGAATCAGATTGTGTGTTACTTAATTTTACTATTTCCAAGATTGTAAGTGGTATAAATTAATACTTATTATTCTTTTGTTAGTTATTACCTTGAAGAATATGTTTTCAAAATCTAACAGAGTGAATTAGCTAACAACCATATTAAAATAAGCATATGGAGACACAAAAGAAAAAAATATGCACACACACACAACTCCATGTTTTGAAACTAATCAATATATTCTGAATGTCAAGTTTAAGAGGTTTAAAAATTATATCTAGTACCATTTCAGTAAGATTGCATTGAACAACTACAAAATTCATTTAAATGAGTGATTCATAACCAATACTTTTAGCTTCAGAACTCTTAAAGTTTAATATAATTATGCTATTATTGCTATCAATTTGGGCTAATCATTGAAAACAATCTTATTCAAAAAGTATTCAAGCACCATTTATATTGAAATAATGAAAAGCTCCTAAAGGGACACAATACCAGTATGTTTCATCTATAAGGAAATCAATAAGAAGAGCTAAAATTTCTAAAGATTTATCTTTGAAGAGCTCAGAGGTAAATTTAAAAGGTATTCATGTTGTATAAAATTTTTAAAGCTAGATTTATAACTGGTACTTTTCTCACTCATTTTAGCAAGAAAGAAATTTTTAAAACTCTAGGAATATTTTGTTTATTTTCTTGAAAAGCATGTATGTTTATATTTGTGGTAACATTATTCATTTCTGTGATCAAGAAATGAAAGTTTTTCATATACCCAAGGGTTTTGTCACCAACTGCTCGAACCAGTGTTATTTCAAGATTATGTTACTTACTGTGCTATGAAGTAAGGATTAACACATTGTCTAAACATGAGTGACTGACTGCTGGTAGAGCTAATGTGCTATCCTTGTGTGTTGTACACAGTGTTAATTTTTAAGTGTAGGTAGTGAAACAGACCTGGTGTTCTTGTTTGTTTTTATTGTTTGGCTTTGTTTTAACTATGGAAAACAGTATGTAACTCACTCAAAAAAATTACAAATCGAACTACAATATCCAGCAGTTTCACTTCTCTGGGTATATGTCTGAAGGAAACGAAATTACTAGGTTGAAAAGATATCTGCATCCCTTGTTCGCCGCATAAATATTCAGAATAGCCAAGACTTGAAAACAACCTAAGTGTCCACAGATAGATACATGGATAAAGAAGATGTGGTACACACATGCATATATATGTAAAACAGTGAAATATAATATTAATTAGCCATAAAAAGAAAATACTTCAGCCATTTTCAACAATATGGATGAACCCTGAGTCATTATGCTAAATTAAATAAGCCAGACAGAGAAATGGAAATACTGTATACTCTCACTCATATATGGAATTTGAAATGAAAATAAATCTCACAGATACAGAAAACATATTAGTGGTTGCCAGAGGTGAGAGATGGGGTTTAGGTGAAATGTGTGAAGGTGGTGGAAAAGTCCAAACTTCCAGGTATATGGTGACTAATTTCTGGGGCTGTAACGTACATCATGGAGAGCTGGAATGTTTTCCCATTTTGGTGTTATCGGCCAACCTTCTGTGTATTCCTCAATCCTATTTTCCTATTATAACAGTTTATAAAGTAAGGGTGAAGATCTATTAGTAGATTCATAGAGTAAGCAAGAGAGGAAATATGTGTATCATGATGCACATATGATCGTTCATTGAGGAGGATATTTCATCTATAAAGAACAAGTTGGAAATTTTAGCAATGGCTATAGGGTACTCTGTGTGCTTAGAGAATTTGTAGTTGTGAATATTTGGCTAATGAAAAACACTTGTTGATTTGTAGGAAAATTCATATCAATCCATTTTAACTAACTGGAAAATACATTTATTTCTATACAGAAAATATCATTAGTTTGAGAAAGAATTTATCAATATTAATATTTTTGAAATAGAAGGAATACATTTTTGTAAAGACCTAATGGAAGAAACACGGTAGAAAGGGTCAAACACATGATGAACATTTGATGATTCAGGGTTCTTGCAAACACCCCATAGACCTATTCAGAAGCCTGGGTTGTCACACCACATCAGCCTATCTTTCCATTCACATTCATAATGGTAGAGTATGCATTGATCTAGTAATAAACAATCTACCTTTTGATGCAGAAGATGGAGGAAATGAGGGTTTGATCCCTGGGTCAGGAAGATGCCCTAGAGGAGGGCATGGCAATTCACTCCAGTATTCTTTTGTGTGTGTGTGTGTGTGTGTTTAACAGCAGTTTTACTGTGATATGGCCCATATACCATACAAATCATCCTTTTAAAGTATGCAATTCAATGGCTTTTAGTGTATTCACAGATATGAATTTTAAATATATTTGTCGCCTTAAAAAGAAACTGCATGTCATTTAGCTGTCAGCCCACTACCTCCCCACACCTCTCCCCATCCCTTAGTCTTATGTGACCATGAAATCACTTACAGTCTCCTCTTTCCCTCTTTTGGACATTTACGTGGAAGAAATTGCATTATATTTGGTCTTTCTCTCAGCGTAATGTTCTCAGTGTTCATTCAGGTTGTAGCAGGTGTCAGCACTTCATTCTTTTTATGGGAAGAGCACTCCTCCATGCATTTTGTTTGTCCAATCCTCTATTGATGGACTTTATGAGATTTCTACCTTATGGCTTTTATGAATAACTATGCTATAAAAAATTTTTTTTTGTGTAGACATATTTTTCATTTCTCTTGAGTATATACCTAGTAGTGAAATTTCTGTGTCACATCATAACACTTTTGTTTAATTGTTTAAGAAACTGAGAGACACAGAGTTTTCCAAAGTGGCATCAACATTTTATATTCCCACCAGCCATGCATGAGAGTTCTAATTTCTCTATCAGCACTTGCTAATATCTTCCTTTTTCATTCTAGACATCATAGTGAATAGGAAGTGATATCTCATGGTTTGATGCATATATTCCTGATGACTGATGTTGTATATATTTGTATAACTTCCATTTACATAGTTTTCTTGGTTGTTGTTGTTCAGTTGCCCAGTCATGTCCAGCTCTTTGTGACTCCATGGACTGCAGCACTCCAGGCTTCCCTGCCCTCACCATCTCCCAGAGTTTGCCCAAGTTCATATTCATTGTATTGGTAATGCCGTCCAGCCATCTCACCTTCTGACGCCCTCTTCTCCTTCTGCCCTAGATCTCTCCCAGCATCAGGGCTTTTCCAATGTTGTATATATTTGTATAACTTCCATTTACATAGTTTCCTTGGAGAAAAATCTATGCAGATCCTTTGTCTATTTTAAAATTAAGCTCCTTGTCTGTTTATTATTAAGCTGTAAGAGTTCTTTATATATTCTAGATATAAGTCCCTCCCTTATCAGGCATATGATTTGCAAAAACTTTCTCCCATTCCATCGGTTGTCTTTTCATTTTTTTGCAAACCAACTGACAAAGAATTAATCTTAAAAATATGCAAACATCTCCTGAAGCTCAATTCCAGAAAAATAAATGACCCAATCAAAAAATGGGCCAAAGAACTAAACAGATATTTCTCCAAGAATACATACAGATGGCTAACACATGAAAAGATGCTCAACATCAATCATTATCAGAGAAATGCAAATCAAAACCACAGTGAGGTGCCATCTCATGCCAGTCAGAATGGCTGCTATCAAAAAGTCTACAAACAATAAACGCTGGAGAGGGTGCAGAGAAAAGAGAACCCTCTTACACTGTTGGTGGGAATGCAGACTAGTACAGCCACTATGGAGAACAGTGTGGAGATTCCTTAAAAAACTGGAAATAGAACTGCCATATGACCCAGCAATCCCACTGCTGGGCATATACACCAAGGAAACCAGAATTGAAAGAGACACATGTACCCCAGTGTTCATCACAGCACTTTTTACGGTATCTAGGACATGGAAGCAACCTAGATATCCATCATCAGACAAATGGATAAGACAGCTGTGGTACGTATACACAATGGGATATTATTCAGCTATTAAAAAGAATGCATTTGAATCAGTTCTAACGAGGTGGATGAAACTGGAGCCTAATATACAGAGTGAAGTAAGTCAGAAAGATAAAGACCAATACAGTATATTAATGCATATATATGGAATTTAGAAAGATGATAATGATGACCCTGTATGTGAGACAGCAAAAGAGAAACAAATGTAAAGAACAGACTTTTGGACTCTGTGAGAGAAGCAAGGGTGGGATGATTTGAGAGAATAGCATTGAAATATGTATTTTATCACATGTGAAATAGATCACCAGTCCAGGTTTGATGCATGAGACAGGGTGTTTGGGGCTGGTGCACTGGGACAACCCTGAGGGATGGGATGGGGAGGGAGGTGGCAGGGGGGTTCAGGATGGGGAACACATGTACACCCATGGCTGATTCATGTCAATGTATGGCAAAAAAACACTACAATATTGTAAAATAATTAGCCGCCAAATAAAATAAATTAATAAAAAAAGACAAAATCTAAGAGCTAAAACTAAAACAAAGTATATCTTCATGGCCTTGAATTCAACAAAGCACTCTTAGATGTGACACCAAAAGTGTGAGCAATTTCGTACTTCAGAGTGAAGCACAAAAAAAAAAAAAAAAAAAAAGAAAGAAAGAAAGAAAACACTCCAGTATTCTTGCCTAGAGAATCCCATGCACAGAAAAGCCTGGTGGGCTATATAGTCTATGAGGTCACAAGTAGTCAGACATGACTGAAATGACTTAGTATGCATGGATATTTTATTTGATTTTATGTGTTGAGCTCAGAAAACATGCTTAAATTTCAAGCATTTCAGTAAAAATGACAAGTAATAAATTTGCCACTTTCTTCCCTAGTAATATAGTACTAAGAATTAAGTAAAATAAAGCACTCCATATTTGTTTGATAAGACTAAAATCTCCCTTGTGAAACTTCATTTTGCATATTGTTACCATAATTCACTTTTACAAGGGCTTCTGCATGCATAAGTGACAATGATAATACGACTAAAGGGGAGCATGTTTTTTTGTGCAAATTAATGTTGTTGTCTATTCAAAGAATATTCTTGATTATTCAGCAGTTGATTTTGAGGTAGAAGCATGGTTTAATGATTCAGATAAGTTTAAATAACTTAAATCAGGTTATATTACTTTTACATGGTGATTTGTACTTTTCAGTGTATTTTCTTCAGTGTATTTTCAGTATATTACCTATTTTCGTGTCTCATCATAAGTAACTTTTCATTAAGAAACATGCATACCGTGCATATTTAGCCATTTGCAAATATTTTTCATCACGCTTATAATTTTCACAAATATTTCAAAAACCTATTTTGTTAACTCAAAATATTCATGTATTTATTAACATCTCTTCAGCTCTTTCACTTTATTTCAAAGTGGGTTAATAATAACTACCCAAGCTCAAATTATGACTCTTAAACCTTGATGAATATTAACATGATCTATTAATAGTTTTTCACTTTGCATTTCCCATTTTCAGTAGACATATCCCAGGTCTCTGGATAAACCCAGGAAAGAATATGTAGGACTATGTATCTTCATCATTTGAAAACCTGCTCTTATTTCTGATGTTGTTTTCAGCTTCCAGGAGATCTATGATCCACAGAGGCTGGAAGCTCTGCACATGTCAAATTTATGAGAGACTCCATAAACTAGGATACCAGTGATTGTACTTATAACAGCAAATGTAACTATCAAATAGACCAAATGCCACTAATTTTCCTCCCTGTTGACTGATCACTGCATTCTCTTCATGTCAAGCACACTCATACGCAATGTAGTTTATCCATATTGGTATTTAATTATGGGTGGCACTTTCATAATCTGTAGCATATATAGGCTGAAACAAGTTGAATTGATATGTTATGTAAAGACTGTTGCTTCAACCTATCTCCATCCTGTGTACTGAGATCTTTACTAGAATATATGGCCCTCTTGGGCTAGTGGATACAGTGAACTGTCACTCAGAGGGCTTTGGATCTTGGCATTTGTTTATATCCCAAAAGGAATTGTTGAAAAAGATTGAAAACCTCCATGCAGTGATAAATTGCACTTTATATAATTACAAATATATATTGAATTCTGATATAAACCTCTGTTTCTCTTGATAGAGACCTAGTGATAATCCATAATCACAGTTGCCTGATACATTTTTGCCCTAATCATCAAAAGTATGGCATTTATTCATTATTTGAGGCTCTTAATCTAAATTATGTTGTGTTTAGCTTAAATACTTACTCAAAACAATATTAAATTACTTAATAGTTAACCACTGATATTTATAGAATCTATTTTTCCTTGTGGTATTTTGAAATTTAGTCCACTGCTTAATTAAAATGACTGTGATTCTGTAGCTGTGTCCCCTTAAAGAAGACTTCATTCTTCTATGTTCTTTATTCTCTGTCATTTTCTACACCTATATTCTCTTATGTCTTGTAGGACCCAGGAGTGATTTTTTAAGTATTCTTTGGCTAGAAGAGTTTTATGATGATTACAGGTGAAAAATTGACCCCCCACTTGCTATTTCATTTTGATGTTCATGTGATACCACAAAATGTCCCAGACAGGTAACTTGTTGGTGTCATTAACGACATCAAACATATCATAGAAAAGGTCAACAAGAATCATAATGTCATACATAGATTATATATTTTTATAATAATTCAAAATGTAAGAAACATTTGATTATTGTATTAGCTCGACTTGCTATAGCAAAATATCGTAGACTGGGTGGCTTAAACAACAGACATTTATTTCTCACAGTTATGGAGTCTGGGAAGATCAAGCTGTCAGCAGGTTTACAGTCTGATGAGAACACTTTCCTGGCTCGTAAATGGCCTCCTTCTTGTTGTGTCTTCACATGGTGGAGAGAGAAGAAGGACTCTACCCTGATAACCTCCTCTAAGCCTAATTACCTTCCAAGGTCCCCACCTTCTTATACTATTACAATGAGAGTTAGGGTTTCAGCATATGAATTTGGAAAGATGTAAACATTCTGTCTACAACAATCAGCATTGTAACATACAGATAAGAAAGTGAAGAGTGGTCAACTCTGAAAGTTGCCAGTTGATCTGGCACTAACAACTAGAACATAGGGTTCTCCTGCTGAGCATAGAAATTTCATGGAGTATCAGATGAGAAAACAAGGTTATTCTATAAGTATGTCTGCTCACACACTAAAACAAGAAAGTTTTGTGAATTACAGAAGTGAGCAAACAACTTTATCTAGTCAACTAGATTGTTATTTCTTTACTAATTACAACTTTAACTCAGATTCATTTCTCCCAGCCGCTAAGTTAAATTAAGATACTTGATTATATAATTCTTCTTACCTGTTAAAAACACTCAATTCCAGAAAAATCACCTCTTTCTTGAATCGCATAGCACAGGTTTAATTCCTTTATAGAGCAGCAAGAAATGCCCTCTCACAGAGATTTCTCCCTGTTCTCCATAATGTGAACACCTTGCTTTTCCTTGTGGAAAGTAATAAACGCAACTGTGTTTTGTTAAACATGTGTTCCTAGTGATATTTAGCCAAGGAGTACAGCACTGATAAATAATAATAATTTATTGTGCATTATGCTGTATCAAACTTATGTCAATTGAAAAAATAACTAAGTCAATTTTATGCTTTTCTCGAATTAGTGTTATGTAATGTCAGAATTCATTTAAAAACAGAGACATTATTTTGCTGACAAGAGTCCATATCGTCAAAGCTGTGGTTTTTCCAGTAGTCATGTATGGATATGAGACCTGGACCACAGAGAAGGCTGAGTGCCAAAGAATTGATGCCTCGAACTGTGGTGCTGGAGAAGACTCTCAAGAGTCCCTTGGACAGCAAAGAGATCCAACCAGTCCATCCTAAAAGAAATCATCCCTGAATATTCATTGGAGGGACTGATGCTGAAGCTGAAGTTCCAATACTTTGGCCACCTGATACAAAGAGCTGACTCGTTTGAAAAGATACTGATTCTGGGAAAGGTTGAAGGCAGGAGGAGAAGGAATGACAGAGGACAAGACGGTTGGATGGCATCACCGACTCAATTGAAATGAGTTTGAGTAAGCTCCGGGAGATGGTGAAGGACAGGGAAACCTGGGGTACTGCAGTCCATGGGGTGACAAAGAGTCAGACATGACTGAGTGACTAACACCAACCAGAACAACAATAGCAACAGAATTAACCACTTGGGGAAAGCGCATGTGATGTTAAAGGGCTTCCAGAAATTAGAAAAGAGCTGCATAGAATGATTTTCTATTTTTAGTTTTCCCTAAAAAAAAAAAAAAAAGTTTATTTTAAAGCAATGAATTGACGTTTTTATTATAAGTTCTTAAAAATAACAAAGCACACACATAATCCCCCTTTTAAGAAACTATAAAATCAAATGTGTTAATTCAAAAATATATTGCATTAGAGAGTATTTGAAACATATTGGTTTTTGAAAAATATTTTCTTTTTAAAATTCTAGTAACTAGGACATTAAATTGACACAGATAAATAGCTTATTTGTCTCAAGTGTCCAAATGAACTATATAGAAAATCAATTTTGGCTAAACAAAGAACAGATGGTAAATAATGTGTTTGCATTAAAATGACAATGATAGTAGTCACAACATAAAAATAAGAGCTGGGTTTCATTTTCTCAGGCTGAATGTTGTAGACTAGAGAAAAGAATTATCACAAGGGAATGAGAGTAAGTCTCATATAATTTCTTTTATTACCCTCAGAGAAGCCAGCATTATCATTATCATAAGCAGATGAGTAAAACAGAGCTTTATAATAACTCATAATAGAAGAAGATAATTTAGAAAAAGCATTAACATTGCCATTTTCTTTGAAATCCTTGAATGTGAATGAAAACAAAGGGGGTTAATAAATATTTTAAATGAATAGCTTATTTAGTTACCTGAACACAAAAGATCTATTATCCAATGTCATAGTTAACTGTGTGTGTATGTTTTGACAGCCCAGCATATTGTTGCAAGCATTCTTCTGCAGAGTTTAAGTTGTAATCCTCACAGTCTTTTGATTTGATCCAAACTCACCAAGGTCTTACAACTCTTAGCTGAAAAGAATAATGATTACTCAGTGGAGCAAAGTGAATGCAAGGCAAAAAGCTGTCACAATATTTACAATAATATGCTTTTCTATATTCTCATAGTTGCTTAGGGGATTATTTGGACTGAGAATTTAATGAAATTTTTAATTATTCTACATAGTCAAATTTTCAATGATTTTTTCCTGTACTTTTAATCAACTTGGTAATGTATTCCTACATTTTTTGAATTTCATATTACCTTAGATCATATCATTTTCTTCTCTTTCATTTGTCACTGTTTTTATTTCTAAAACAAGAGAAGAAGAAAAGGAGGGAGTGTGTAAGTGGGGAAAACAAGTAAAAGAGGAATAGTAATAAAGCTAAAGAATAATAAAGCAATTTCCTTTACAAAGTTTAAAAATAAAGTGTTAGGAGGACATAAAAAAAAGTTATGTATTGTATATTTTTCTCAAATATGCAGAGCTACCATCCACAAAAAAAAAAAAAAGAAAAAAATCTCTAATGATTTATAACAGGGAATACTGACAATTAAACAACATAAAATACTAATAGAAACAGCAGATTTTAACATTTCAAGGCTTTGCATAGTAAGGAATGCCTAAATACAATCTATCTGATTATAATGAAGAAGGACATGGGACAGAAGAAGCTGGAGATGACAATCTCAGGGAGACAAAAATGAAAAACAGACAACAGTTATGTCTTCACTTAAGATTTGATTACATCTACTAACTTTTTTGGTAATTTCTTTTCATTTAAATCAAGAATTATTCGCTTATTTGTATTTTGTTTTTCTTTTATATAATATCTTCTCAAACTCCCCTTTCTAAACATGTTATTTTTTCCTTGGCTACTTTTGAGGAAGAACTTTTTATTCAAGTACATTGACACAGTTATTTCTCTTTGCATTGTTGTTGTTTAGTCATGTCTGACTTTTGCGACTCCACAGACTACAGAGTGCTAGGTTCTTCTGTCCATGAGATTTCCCAGGCTAGAATACTGGAGTGAGTTGCCGTTTCCTTCTCCAGGGAATCTTCTTGACCCAAGGATCAAATTTGCATCACCTGCCTGGCAGGCAGATTCTTTACCACTGAGCCACTAGGTAAACCTATTCTCTTCATACATATATTTTTAAACAATTTTTGTATCATCTCCCTAATGTGAATTCTGGAAACTCTTTCATTTCCTTTCTGTTGATACATACTACATAATTCCAGTTACTGCTAGAAAATTCTTTCATATCCCACATATTCTAAATATCTTTTTCCTTGATTCATTTTTCAAGTGTTCACATTATATCAGAAAAATAACATAACAAAATTAGCTATTTAAATCATGAAAACTATATATATATATATATATAAATGTTGTGTTCAGTCTTTAAAAAAAAAAACTCTTCAAGAGATCTTCTTGGGAAGTTCACTGGTTAAAACTCCATGCTTCCACTGCAGGGAGCATGGCCTCCATCCCTGGTCAGTCCCGCATTCTTCAAGGCCTGACCAAAAAACAAACAACAACAAAATAAAATCCTCTTGAAATTGAAGTACTCCAAACTAACTTTGCAGAGTTGTTTGAAGGTTAGTATGGATATTCTTTTCTAGTGACTCCTCAAGTCCATAATAAAGTGATATACTGAATCACAGGTATCGAGTAGAAATATGCAAATCTCTTTAGGGAGTATCCATTTATATTTGGTGTGGGAGGAAGGAGAGAAAATGCTGAAAACACAAAGGGAACGTCTTCCTCACTCTGTATATCCCCTGCGGTTTGGTTAGGAGGTTCAACCTGTGGTCTCCCATCTCCATGATATGGACTAAGGGGATACCCAAGATTTGCGTCATTGCAGAGACTGAGAAAGCATAGTGACTCCTCTCTGGTTCCTAAAGCTTCCACCAGAAAGATTCACATCTTATAGGTATGCACATTTTATTAAATGAAGCAGGTCATAGGTGAACCAAACTTCAATGTGAGAATATAATTCTAGTATTATGAAGATGGTGACTTTGAAATATGTGATATGTAGCAATTACTTATGACTCTAGAAAGTACCTTAAAGATGAAAAATTCCTTGATGTGAGTCTATTTAATTATATGTCTAAGAAATTTTTTTCTGTACAAATCTAGGTAATAGTGTGGTTAATATAAAAATGTCCACTTCAAAAACCTTGTTTTTATGTTTAAATATAGTACATTATCACTTTATAAAAATTCAAAAAGAAAAGTATAAATAAGAGTATAAAGATCATTTAAAGTTTCACAACCAAAAAATAACTGAGGTTAACATTTTGGAACATATTTTGGATTTTTTAACACATACCTACATTGTCATATAATTCATTTATTGGGCTTGGACTCTCATACTGTTTTTTTTTTTACCTGCTTTTATTCATAAGAAATCTTTCTATGCCACATGGAATTCTCTTAATAACTATATAATAACAAAGCCTTATAATTTTGATGGTTTCTGCTGCTGCTGCTGCTAAATTGCTTCAGTCATGTCCGACTCTGTGCGACCCCATAGACGGCAGCCCACCAGCTTCCTCTGTCCCTGGATTCTCCAGGCAAGAATACTGGAATAGGTTGCCATTTCCTGCTCCATGATGGTTTCTAATGATGGCAAATTATACAGTAGTGAAAAAGCTAATTCCAAATGAGATGGTATGTAAAGGTGGGGCCCTTGGTAGGTGACTAGGTCTTGAGAGCAGAGCCCTCATGAATTTAATTACAGACCTTATAAAAGAGATACCAGGGACTCCCTTCCCCTTCCCATATAAGACACAGGGTATCTACTTACCAGGAAGTGAGCTCTCACTAGACATTGAATCTGCTGGCACCTTGATCTTGGATTCCGCAGCCAGCAGAACTATGATAAAAATAATTTCTGTTGTTTAAAGCCATCCAGTCTATCCTGTTGCAACAGCCTGAATGAACTAAGACAAGGTCTTATACACATACATAACATTACTACGACTGCTCCTTGGAAGGAAAGTTATGAAAAACTTGGACAGCATATTAAGAAGCAGGGACATCACTTTGCTGACAAAGGTCCATATAGTCAACTGTATGGTTTTTCCAGTAGTCATGTACAGATATGAGAGTTGCATCATAAAGAAGTCTGAAAAAAAAAAAAAAAAGAAGTCTGATCACTGAAGAAATGGTGATGTTGAATTGTGCTGCTGGAAAAGACTCTAGAGAGTCCATTGGATGACAAGGAGATCAAATCAGTCAATCCTAAAGGAAATCAACCATGAATATTCATTGAAAGGACTGAGGCTGAAACTAAGGCTCCGATACTTTGGCTACTTGATGCGAAGAGCCCATTCTTTGGAAAAGAACCAGATGCTGGGAATGATTGAAGGCAGGAGGAGAAGGGAGCAACAGGGAATGAGGTGGTCAGTTGCCATCTCCAACTCAATGGACATGAGTTTGAGCTAACTGCGGGAAATCATGAAGGATAGGCAAGTCTTGTGCACTGCAGTCCTTTGGGTTGCAAAGAGTTTAAGAAAACTTAGCAACAAAACAACAAACAAACATTACATAAAAAGGAAAGAGATGGATATGTTTGGCACCCGGGTGGCTCACGGATCACCTCTTTGTATTTCACTACTCTGTACTGATCATTAATGAACATTAGCCAAAGCCTGTGAAAGGCTCAAATCTCTGATGAATAAGGATCTAGGTCAGCTCCCCACAAAAGTTACCTACATCAGCCAAGGTGTTGATTTTGAGAAGAATCTGAAATGGCAATCCAGGAGGAAGATAATAAATATCACATATATTATACTGCTAGCTGTTAGGTTTAGTTTGTCTCACTATTCTTCCCATTACACATTTTTCCAATAACAATAAATCAGAATCTTGGAGGATCTGTTATCTAAGGCCAATTTATGTGAAGTGGAGTTGCACAAAGGATACACTGTAACAACTGATGTAGTACATCACACAATTTTTCCTTTAAGGATCAGGGTTGTTGTTCAGTCAGTAAGTCATGTCAGATTCTTTGTAACCCTTGAACTGCAAGGCTCAGGGAGGATCCCATTTTCTAGAAATGTTGCCAGCGAAGGTCGATGGACATGAGTTTGAGTATACCCCCTGGAGTTGGTGATGGACAGGGAGGCCTGGCGTGCTGTGATTCATGGGGTCGCAGAGTCAGACATGGCTGAGCGACTGAACTGAACTAAACTGAGCTGAAAGTTGTCTTGTTTGGATTTGACTGTGCAGATCATAACAAACTGTGGAAAATTATTAAAGGGATGAAAATGCCAGGCCACCTTATCTGTCTCCTGAGAAAACTGTATGCCAGCCAAGAAACAACTGTTGGAACCCTGTATGGAACTACTGACTTGTTCAGGATTGAGAAAGGAGTATGACAAGGATGCTTGTTGTCATCCTGTTGATTTAACTTATATGGACAGTACATCATGACAAGTTCCAGGCTGGATGAATTACAAGCTGGAATATAGATTGCCAGGAGAAATATCAACAACCTCAGGCATGCAGATGAGGTTGCATGGCAGAAGCAAAGAGGAACCAAAGAACCTCTTGATGAGGGTGAAAGAGGAGAGTGAAAAAGATAGCTGAAAACAAATTATTATAAAACTAAGATCGTGGCATTCAGCCCCATCATTTCATGGCAAATAGAAGGAGAAAATGTGAAAAGAGTGACATTTTTATTCTTCTTAGGCTATAAAATCACTGCAGATGGTGACTGCAGCCATGAAATTAGAAGATGATTGCTTCTTGGCAGGAATGCTATGAGAAACCTAGACAGTGTATTAAAAAGCAGAGACATCACTTTGCCAGTGAAGGTCCATGTCGTTGAGGCTATGGTTTTTTTAGTAGTCATGTACGGTTGTGAGAGCTGGACTGTAAAGAAGGCAGAGCACCAAAGAATTGATGCTTTCAAACTGTGGTTTTGGAGAAGACTCTTGAGAGTCCCTTGGACAGCAAAGAGATCAAACCAGTTGTTGGAAGGACTGATGCTGAAGCTGAAGCTCCAACACTTTGACCACCTGATGCAAAGAGCTGACTTATTTGAAAAGACCTCAATGCTGGGAAAGATTGAAGGCAGAAGGATTAGGGGGTGACAGAGTATAAGATGGCTGGACAGTATCACTGATTCAATGGACATGAACTTGGGCAAACTCCGGGAGATAGTGAAGGACAGGGAAGCCTGGTGTGCTGCAGTCCATGGGGTCACAAAGATTCAGACACGAGTAGGTGACTGAACAACAAAACTGTCTTTCTCTCAACAAATTGCCCTCAATCAAAGGGAACTGCCTACACCAAAGTAACACCCATTTGAAAACTAATTCATGTGGGTATAAAATAGTCTGTCCCCCTTGTTTCAATTCTGAACCTATTTAAATTTTAATTCTTGCTTCACAACTATCTTGCAGAAGTCTTGTTTTCAGTGGAATCACAGTTCAACCTCTTTCTCAACAGGATCCTGTTGCTGATATTCTCTTTTATCTGTTGTTGCTGAGAGCATTTTTCAGTAATATCCTTCCACATATAAACCTTTTCTCAAGAGACTTCCAGGTAATTAGGTCTAATATAATCTTTTCAGTTATTTTGAGAACTAGTCAATATATTAGAAAGAACATAATTTGCACATGTCTAGCTTATAGGAGCTAATACTAAAAAAGTATACCCACACAAGTGAACTTAATTTGCTTTTATTAATTTTATTCATACTTTTACCAAATATGTTATATGTTGTTTAAGCATCTTATAAATATCTGAAAGTTACTATTTTTGTGAAATTAGGAGATTGCTATTGCTCTCATTAAAGCTCAAGTGTCTTATTTTATAAATTGCATTGCCACCAAACATTTATTGAGGGTCAATGTTTATCAATTTTATTACATTTGAAGGAACATGTCATCTGTGTTCACAATGACCCTATGAGGTAGAAACTATTACTGCCCCCATATTACAGATGAATATGGGGGTAAAAGCCAAAACAGGATTTTCTGTAACTCTTCATACACTTAATAAGGTGGCTGGCCTTGAACCAACTCACTAATCAGGAGTTAGCAAATTTTTTTCTGTAAAGTAACATAAAGTAAATACTTTAGATTTTTCAAGCTGCATACAGTCACTGTGGCAATCTTTAAAAAAAAATTCCCTACACTTGAAAAATGTCAGTATATTTCTAAGTTAACAGGCCACACAAAAACAGGCAGAAGGCTGAATTTGTCCTACAGGCTGCACTTTGTAATCCTTCTGCTATACTGAAAGAAACTACTTTCCTTGCCCCTGGATACTTGTTATGACAGATCCTAGAAGAAAATATTCTAACCTCACTATTGAAAGTTCTTTTACTGATTTATTTGTTGTCCCTGTAAAACTGGAAATAAAAACTGCTGCTGAGTTGTCTTCTACTTATTATTATAAATATACAATATTTAAGTAGACAATGCTACAATGCAACTTGAAGTTGAATGCTAAATGTTTATTTGAAATTTTCTAAAATAAAGATGAAAACATGAGTCAATGTCAACCTTTATTGTAATATATGTGCTTTTATTGAACTAAAAGCATAGCCTGATGCTGAAAACATAAGACAATTTATTGTATGATTTTATGTCTACACAGAGATAGATTTTTAATCAGAAAAATCAGCAGTCTTTCAAATTAACAACTTCAAGAACCATTTTCAATTAGCAATAATATTTTACAAGCGTCCAATTAAATCTCAGTTAAATATTTATCTGAAACATTAAGCATGATGGAATGTCCAATAGGTAAGGTGAAATATTTGCATAGTCTGAAGATTTCTGCTGGAGAAAAAACGTAGCTTTGTCCTCAGAAAAGCAAATTTTACTTTATGAACCTAATTTCTGCTAGGCATACAATTTGTATTTACTCCTAGTTGATAATATATTAAACCAAAAATCCAATCAAATTGACTTCTATATTTGTAGTATGTGTCTATATACGTGGGTGTATGCATTCTAAGTTGCTTCAGTTGTGTTCACAACTTGTGACCCTATGGACTGTATTATCACCCCGTGTCTTGTGACCCTATAGACTGTAGCCCACCAGGATCCTCTGTCCATGGGATTCTCCAGGCAGGAATACTGAAGTGGTTGCCATGCCCTGACTCCAGGGGATCTTCCTGACCCAAGAATCAAAACTGTGTCTCCTAAGTCTCCTGAATTGGTAGGCAGGTTCTTTACCACTAGTGCCACCTGGGAAGGCTGTCTACATAGTCGTGTGTGTGTGTGTGTGTGTGTGTGTACATATGTATATGTCTGTGTATATATACATACATATATATAGTTACGGACTTCCCAGATGGTGCTAGTGGTGGTAAAAACCTGCCCACCAATGCAGGAGATGTAGGAGACATGAGTTGGATCCCTGGGTCAGAAAGATCACCTGGAGCGGGGCATGGCAACCCACTCCAGTATTCTTGCTTGGAGAAACCCATGGACAGAGGAGCCTGGCAGATTCATAGGATCCTACAGACCATAGGGCTTCAAAGAGTTGGACATGACTGAAGCAACTTAGCACACATCACATATATAGAGTTCAGTTCAGTTCAGTTCAGTCGCTCAGTCGTGTCCAACTCTTCGCGACCCCATAAATCGCAGCACACCAGGCCTCCCTGTCCATCACCAACTCCCGGAGTTTACTCAAACTCATGTCCACAGAGTCAGTGATGCCATCCAGCCATCTCATCCTCTGCCATCCCCTTCTCCTCCTGCCCCCAATCCCTCCCAGCATCAGGGTCTTTTCCAATGAGTCAACTCCTCATATGAGGTGGCCAAAGTATTGGAGTTTCAGCTTCAGCATCAGTCCTTCTATATAGAGTCAGACAGTTTTATATATTATATTATATATATATATTTTTTTCAATAGAAACACTTGAACACAATGATAATAAAGCCTATGATTAACTGTATGCCACAATTTGATTCATCTGTGTGCTATAGTAAAGAATAGCAATTATTTTGTAGTAACGCAGTAGAATGGTAAGTTGATTATTTGTTGTCATTCAGTGGCTCAGTCATGTCCTACTCTGCAACCCATGGAATGCAGCATGGCAGGCTTCCCTATACTTCACTGTCTCCTGGAGCTTGGTCAAATTCATGTCCATTGAGTTGGTGAAGCCATCCCACCATCTCATCCTCTGTTGTCCCCCTCTCCTCCTGCCTTCAACCTTCCCCAGGGTCTTTTCTAAAGGATTGGCACTTTGCATCAGGTAGCCAAACTATTAGAGTTTCTGCTTCAGCATCAGTTCTTCCAATGAGTATTCAGGATTGACTGGTTTGATCTCCTTGCAGTCCATTGGTCTCTCAAGTCTTCTCCAACATCACAATTCAAAAGCATTGATTCTTTGGCAC
Organism: Odocoileus virginianus; assembly: GCF_023699985.2. NCBI lineage: Eukaryota > Metazoa > Chordata > Mammalia > Artiodactyla > Cervidae > Odocoileus > Odocoileus virginianus. The sequence continues at coordinate 15,424,058 of NC_069698.1, forward strand.
TCAGCCTTCTTTATGGTCCAACCCTAACATCCATACATGACTACTGGAAACGTCGTAGCTTTGACTATACAGACCTTTGTCAGCAAAGTAATGTCTCTGCTTTTTAATACATCATATTTGTCATAGCTTTTTCCCCAAGGAAAAAGCTGCAGTCACCATCTGCAGTGATTTTGGAGCCCAAGAAAATAAAGTCCATCTTTCTTCCCATTGTTTCCCCATCTATTTGCCATGAAGTGATAGGACCAGATACCCTGATTTTCATTTTTTGAATGTTGAGTTTTAAACTCAACAGCGTTTTCACTCTCCTCTTTCACCTTCATCAAGAGGCTCTTTAATTCCTGTTCACTTTCTGCCATAAGGGTGATGCCATCTGCATATCTAAGGTTATTGATATTCCTCCTAGCAATCTTGATTCCAACTTGTGCTTCATCCAGACTGGCATTTCATGTGATGTACTCTGCATATAAGTTAAATACGTAGGGTGACAATATACAGCCTTGATGTACTTCGTTCCCAATTTTGAAACAGTCAGTTGTTTCATATCTAGTTCTAATGGTTGCTTCTTGACCGGCATACAGGTTTTGTGGGGGGCAGGTAAAGTTGTCTGGTATTCCCATCTCTTTAAGTATTTTCCACAGTTTGTTGTGATTCATGCAGTCAAAGGCTTTAGTGTAGTCAATGAAGCAGATGTTTTTTTTCTGAAATACTCATTTTTTTCTATGATCCAATGGATGTGGGCAGTTTGATCTCTGGTTCCTCTATCTTTTCAAAATCCAGCTTGAACATCTAGAAGTTCTCAGTTCATGTACCTTTGAAATCTAGCTTGGAGAATTTTGAGCAATGTTTTGTTAGCATGTGAAATGTGCAATTGTGTGGTAGTTTGAGCATTCTTTGGCATTTTGTTTCTTTGGGATTGGATAAAAACTGACCTTTTCCAGTCCTGTGGCCACATTCTTTGGCATTTCACTTCTTTGGGATTGGATAAAAACTGACCTTTTCCAGTCCTGTGGCCACTGCTGAGTTTTCCAAATTTGCTGGCATTTTGAGAGCAGCACTTTTACAGCATCATTATCTAGGATTTGAAACAGCTCAACTGGAACTTCATTACCTCCACTACCTTTGTTCCTATTGATGCTTTCTAAGGCCCATTTGACTTTGAACTCAAATATGTCTGGCTCTAGGAGAGTAATCACACCATTGTGGTTATCTGGGTCATTAAGATCTTTTTAGTATACTTCTTCCATATGTTCTTGCCATCTCTTCTTAATATCTTCTGCTTCTGTTAGGTCCATACCATTTCTGTCCTTTCTTGAGCCCATCTTTGCATGAAATTTTCCCTTGGTATCTCTAATGTTCTTGAAGAGATCTCTAGTCTTTCCCATTCTATTGTTTTCCTCTATTTCTTTGCACTAATCACTGAGGAAGGCTTTCTTATCTCCCCTTGCTATTCTTTGGAACTCTGCATTCAGATGGGTATATCTTTCCTTTTTCTCCTTTGCCTTTCATTTATCTTCTTTTCTTAGCTATTTGTAAGGACTCCTCAGACAACCATTTTCCCTTTTTGCATTTCTTTTTCTTGGGGATGTTTTTGATCACTGCCTCCTGTACAATGTTATGGACCTTCATCCATTGTTCTTCAGGCACTCTGTCTATCTGATCTAATCCCTTGAATCTATTTCTCACTTCCACTGTATAATTGTAAGGGATTTGATTTAGGTCATACCTCAATGGTCTAGTGGTTTTCCCTACTTTCTTCAATTTAAGTCTGAATTTTGCAATAAGGTGTTAATGGTCTGAGCCACAGTCAGGTCCCAGTCTTATTTTTGCTGACTGTATAGAGCTTCTTCATCTTTGTCTGAAAAGAATATAATCAATCTGATTTCAGTATTGACCATCTGGTGATGTCCATGTGTAGAGTCTTCTCTTGTGTTGTTGGAAGAGGGTGTTTATTATGACCAGTGTGTCCTCTTGGCAAAACTGTCAGCTTTTTCCCTGCTTCATTTTGGCTCCAAGGCCAAACTTGCGGTTAGTTGACTATACCAGCATGTATTAAAAGAAAGACCTATTAAGTAAATGTACTATTGAAAGGAACATACTGTGATTTGGAAAAGCATTTGGAAGTCATGTAACCTAACCTAATATCCAAGTTAATCCCTACAATCCCCTTCTTTTGCAAATTCTTGAACAGCCCAAAGAAAAATAATTCACTGGAAAACATATTCTATAATCCATGAAGAGAACTTTAAATTCTGGAAGGCAATCAAACAAGCTTATTCCCTTCATTTCAGTATTTTTCCAACTCCATTGCTTCATTCTAGTAATCTTGAAAAAATAACAAGAATAAAAAGTATCCATTTATATCTTTATCATCCACAGTCTTTGGAGGTGATGTAAAACCCATACAATATTATTATTTTGATCAATATTATGTCAGAGCAAAATTCATATAAAGGGAATGTAGAAATTCCAATTCTGAGAGTGATTTGCAGCTTCATTAGCTACATAAATCTCATCATACTTACTTGATGGATCATCATGCATCAGTTGTGACAAGCCCTACACTCTGTAAACATTCATTTTCATCTGTGAAAACTTAACTTGAAATTAGAGGATCTTTATGAAGATTTCCAGCTCATAAATCCCAGGGATGTGCATTTGACTTAAAATTCATGACCAGTTTTCTAATGGAGAAGTCTCTCAGTGTTGAAATGGAGATATTTGTAAGTCTTTTCAAGCTCCTAGACAAAAGCTGAATCTCGGTGACTTCACTTCCTCCTTCAGCCTGATTAGGTCCATACAATCCTACCCAAATAGGCAAATAGGTGTGTCTATGCAAGGATCTTGCTCCTTATAACTCATCTAAAGGTAACTCATGCCATTCACTTGTCTGAGAAGCTTACTGACAATTTAAGTAAAGTCCATTCTCTTTGGGAAAATTTGGAAGTATCATTTTATTGTAATTAGACTTTAATTAGCATAAATTACAAAATGCACACTACTGTGCATAACTATTACTGAAATCTAGGATTCTTTATTTCTATAGCCCAGAAATAATTACAATGCCTAACGCTTCATTGGCAGCTTTCTACACCACCCCTGGGTTGTTTATTCCTGACACTTCTTTATGTGTATCTAAGTTTCTATCTTTTAAAAGGCAATAGAGTGTGGCTAGGAACATGGTTTTGAAATTATAATCATCCTCAGATAACAATTTCAAACAACTCAATCATATATCATAATAGAGAGAAAGAAAATAAAGTCAATACTTACCTATGAAAGCCAAGAAATTCTCAAAATTTCAATACTAAAGAGTTAAATGACATCTACATGCTAAATTAGAAAAAAATTTTCATAGTGTTCCTTCTCTGAATATAGGCATTTGAAAGTAACCTAATAATTTTATTTTCATAAAGCAAGAATCACCTCTTCATTTATATTTTGCAACTATCTTAAAATATGTATTTTATTTCCCATTTCTAAGTAAAACTATTGCAATAATAAGAAGTTTTTTAATCTTAAGATAACTATGTTTTTCAAAAATTGTTTTTGGAGCAAAAGCATTCCAAAAAGATTACTTAGACTTTCATATCATTTTACATTAAATATTTTCAAAAGTTTTCAAACTTTGGCCCAGGCTATGCTATGTATTATTCCAATAAGACTGAAATTTTCTTGATTGAAATAAAGTCATTTGTGATATTTAAAAGGGGATATATTTTATCCAGGAGGATATGATTTTCTTCTTTTTATCTTTTCGTGTGCATTATAATCAGACTTACTGGTGCCACAATTTATAAAATATTTATAAACCTAGGAAGCAAATGCTGAATGACTGATACAAGAAATTGTCATGCAAAAGCTTTTTCCTAACTAGTTATTAATTCCATAAATGGTGTTTGAAATAAGATAAGGGGGCCAAGGAAAATGATAATATGATTCCTCCAAGCTATTTTTCATTAATAATTTTCACCAGTAACTTTTTTACTAAATGATGAAAAACAGTATACTAAATTAAGGATTTTCTCATAAAATCTCAACACAGATATGAATTGATTATTAAATGCTTTAGTATATTTTAAATGCTTCATGATTTCAGGAAATTGTATAAAAATTATATAAGGAAGATGAATGAATTGAGCATTATATATTAATGTATTAATATATGCTGCATAATTATTATATATTATGTATAATATTGCTAATATAATACTTTTACAGATTTTAACACCTTTAAACCAGTTACTTGATAATAACCTAGTCTTATTTTAGAGTTACATGCACGTGAGATAGGCTGCTTCACTCTTATCCAACTCTGCGACCCTGTGGACTGTAGCCCACCAGGCTCCTCTGTCCATGGGATTCTGTAGGCAAGAACACTGGAGTGGGTTGCTGGGTCCTCCCCAGATCCTTCCCGACCCAGGGATTGAACCCGTTATCTCTTAAGTCTCCTGCATTGTCAGGCGGATTCTTTACTACTAACACCACCTGGAAAGCCCATTTTATACTTGAGTTGATGCTTTATAGTTATTTGTGAAGTATTAAATTTTTCTCTTTATGTTAAAGATAAGGCTAACATAGCAATTTGCTGATTTGTGTGCTTAAAGTAAGTCAAAATAGTTTGCATATGGATAGAAAGACAAAAAATTGCAACAAAGGAGAGGTATCAGACCCCGAAATTTGCCAGCACTAAATAGTATATGGAAGTCTGGTGTGCTGTAGATCACGGGATCGCAAAAAGAGACGACTTAGCGACTGAAAAACAAACAAAAAAAAAATACGTAGGAAATCAGTAAAAAGGAGTAGCTAGTCAGAAGGCAAATTCAGGTGCTTGATCAAGAATGAAGATATCTGGGAGTCTTGGCACCATCGTACTAATGCTCTCAGGAGTCTGAATAAAAATCTACATGTGGGATGTTTCGAGAGAACAGCATGCATATTATCTATAGTGAAACAGATTACCAGCCCAGGTGGGATACATGAGACAAGTGCTCGGGCCTGGTGCACTGGGAAGACCCAGAGGAATCGGGTAGAGACGGAGGTCAGAGGGGGGACCGGGATGGGGAATACATGTAAATCCATGGCTGATTCATGTCAATGTATGACAAAAACTACTGCAATGTTGTGGAGTAATTAGCCTCCAACTAATAAAAATAAATGAAAAAAAAAAATCTACATGTGGATTTGTTACCAAGCCTACCGTGGCTCAGCTGGTAAAGAATCCGCCTGCAATGTGGGAAACCTGGGTTCGATCCCTGGGTTGGGGAGATCCCCTGGAGAAGGGAACGGCTACCCACTCCAGTATTCTGGCCTGGAGAATTCCATGGACTGTATAGTCCACCGGGTCGCAAAGAGTCAGATAGGACTCAGCAACTTTCACTTCTACCAAGTCAGTCCGCAGCAAGGTTCCTTCTGCCCTTGGAGCCAAAAGATGGAGATGGAGTTGGGTTTACTAGCAAAACAAGAGTTCTTTTCTCTGATTAAAGAATGGGGTTTGGAGCTCCTGCTCTAGAGCTCAGACAGCACGTGTTCTCTTCTGGGAGGGGATGGAGTTCTCTCGGATCAAGCGCAGTGTGCCGCTCCAGCTCCAGAACTCAGCGCCGGGCTCTGCGTCTCTGCTCGGAGCCCGCTGGGTCAGCCATTTTGCAGGAAGGATGCTGGTTTGAAGAGTCGTGAGGGGGTCTCTGCGTGTGGCTCCCTAAGAAATGAGTGAAACCAGATGAACACAAAGGAGAAGAGAAAAATAAAGGTTAGACTTTGTTTTATCGCTCAGCTTCTATTTTTATTTCTGTGGAATTGCTAATAGGCTTTGCCGCTGAAAATTTTTCAGGCCCAATCTTGAAAATCACAGAGCCGTTATGTGGAAAGTTTCACTGCGGAGATCTGCCTCCCACAGTAGTTCGGGGGCCCAGCCAGTGCATTCTCCCCTCTGAAGGGAGTTGCAATCCTGGGTCAGGCTCTTGGGCATGTCTACATTCCTAGCCCAGGAGCATCCATTTGGGGGCCTTTGTAAAGGGAGAGGGAGTCTATTGCCAGAGGCTTTTAAGCAGCACTCCCAAGGCTTCCTCGTTAAAAGTCAGGAGAGAACTTTGAAAGCTCTTCTTCATGGTGACTCGGTGCTTGGCAGTTCTCTACACCTAGGCTTCCTCTCATTCAGGTCCATGAAACCACAGGAGCCTTTGACTTGGGGTTCCCTCCGCGTTAAGAGTGTTATTGACCCCAGGTCCAGCTGCTCACTGCTCAAAAGCCAGTTTGGTGGAAAGTTTGCTTTTTTCTGGATCCCTGCTCAAAGTCTAACTCCCCCCTCCCTCCCACACACACCCTATAACTGATATCAGTAGGCAAGAGCTTTTATAGGCTGAGGGAAGGGGCTACATGCAGAAACAGCACAGTCAGCTCTGACAGACATCTTGAAATTGGTCACGTGGTAGTTTGATCAGCATCACCTTAGTTGTTTTAGATACAGTTAATCTTTGGTTCCAAGGTCAGTTTGTTCCATTTTTTGAGGCCAGTTCTTGGAATTGTGGCAGCTTATATGATGGCTCTAGTCTGCTCATCAGGTAGTTAACTCTTTCCACCTGTTGGGGTTTTCAGTATCTACAAGATAGTTCACAAGAGTACCGTTCAGAATGTTACCTACAGCCCTTGAGAGGGAACTAAAGGTTCTTGGCTATGCTTAATGACTAAACTTTAGTATTTGGTCTCTTTGACTGTTTTCCTCTGTTTCTGCGTGTTCTCATTTCTCCTATTCAGCTTATTCTCTGACTAAACTTTTCCACAGACAAAAGACAGGCAGAGGACATGGGAGGGGGAATGGGGAAGGACTGTAGAGTCCTGCTTCATTTCAAGAGGAACCCCATATTCTTTCTGTGTGTGCTAATCCAATTAAACTGTGACTAGAGCCATGCTGCAGGAAACATGGATGGGGAGGAATGGACTTAACACTCTTCCCCAGTTTAGCCTATTGCTTATGTTATCACACTCAGCGATTAAAGAATCCTTGAGTGATATTTTCATTTTGGCAAGTTGTCTAAGTTATTGGACAATATTTGGCAGCTCAGTTCTCTCCAGCACAGCTGAGCCCTGCACAGGAAACTAGCCAATAAATGTTTATTAATACATTTATGCTAAATTTGGAAATTTTCAAATAAGATGCCTGGGGAAAATGAAGATACAAAGCCTTGATTGCTATTAGCTGTGCTTAAGAAATAAGGAGGGGAATTCCCTGGCAGTCTATTGGTTAGGACTCCATGATTCCACTGCAGAGGCACGGGTTCATCCCTGGTTGAGGAACTAAGATCCTGCACGTCCTGTGGTACAGACTAAAAAAAAAAAAAAGCAAGAGAGCTTCATACCAGAGTTTCAGTCTATTATTCATCGATGAAGCAGATGCAACTAACATGTTACCTGTCTCAACACAGGACAGATGACATAGTATATGAGAAACACAGGAAGAGCTAATTTGGGAGATGAAGTCAGGGTGAGAATAAGGATCAGTTTATTTTGAAATATTCTTTAATTCTGTAACATCATGTAAAGCAGAGAATAACAATTTGGGAGATAGGATTAATATATTTAAATGTAGATTTATGTTCCAAAAATTATTTAACACCTATAAAATATATTTCTCTCTGAAAAACTCTTTGATTAAACATTTATGGGCAGTATTTCCTTGGTCTTCATTTAGAAATTTTTAAGTAAATTGTGTTATGTTCCCAGAGATCAAATTGCCAACATCTGCTGGATCAATGAAAAAGCAAGAGAATTCCAGAAAAACATCTTTTTCTGCTTTATTAACTATGCCAAAGCCTTTGACTGTGTGCATCACAATAAACTGTGGAAAGTTCTGAAAGAGATAGGAATACCAGACTATCTGACTTGCCTCTTGAGAAACCTGTATACAGGTCAGGAAGCAACAGTTAGAACTGGACATAGAACAACAGACTGGTTCCAAATAGGAAAAGGAGTATGTCAGGGCCGTATACTGTCACCCTGCTTATTTAACTTATACACAGAGTACATCATGAGAAACACTGGGCTGGAGGAAGCAGAAGCTGGAATCAAGATTGCTGGGAGAAATATCAATAACCTCAGATACACAGATGACACCACCCTTATGGCAGAAAATGAAGAAGAACTAAAGAGCCTCTTGATGAAAGTGAAGAGGAGAATGAAAAACTTGTCTTAAAACTCAACATTCAGAAAACTAAGATCATGGCATCCAGTCCCATCACCTCATGGCAAATAGATGAGGAAACAGTAGAAACAGTGGCTGACTTTATTTTTGGGGGGCTCCAAAATCACTGTAGATGGTGAATGCAGCCATGAAATTAATAGATGCTTGCTCTTTGGAAAGAAGGTAATGACCAACCTAGACAATATATTAAAAAGTAGAGACATTACTTTGCCAACAAAGATTCATCTAGTCAAGGCTATGGTTTTTCCAGTAGTCATGTATGGATGTGAGAGTTGGACTATAAAGAAAGCTGAGCACTGAAGAAGTGATGCTTTTGAACTGTGGTGTTGGAGAAGACTCTTGAAAGTCCCTTGGACTGCCAGGAGATCCAACCAGTCAATCTTAAAGGAGATCAGTCCTGGGTGTTCATTGGAAGGACTGAGGCTGAAGCCGAAACTCCAATACTTTGGCCACCTCATGCAAAGAGTTGACTCATTTGAAAAGACCCTGATACTGGGAAAGATTGAATACAGGAAGAGAAGGGGATGGCAGTGGATGAGATGGTTGGATGGCATCACTGACTCGATGGACATGAGTTTGAATAAACTCCGGGAGTTGGTGATGGACAGGGAGTCCTGGCATGCTGTGGTCTATGGGGTCGCAGGGAGTCGGACATGACTGAGTGACTGAACTGGACTGAACTGAACTGAACCTGTTTACAAATTAGGTTATCCACTGTTATAGTTCCCATTTTATAAATGAAATACAAAGCAAATTATACAGACACAAATATAAAATCATGATTGCACTACTAGGCTAGATATTCACAAGTCATTGAGCAACCCCCCCCTTTTTTGCTTGCTGTTCCTTATGCTGTAACAGAATTTGACAGAAAGACAAATTAAATATTAAATATTAAATTAGATGTTTTGGTTACTTTTCCAACCTCTGTTAGCTAAATGGCTGCTGTTGTTTACTCACTATATCCTGCCCTACTCTTTATGAGGACACAAACATAGGACATAGAAACAGCTGGGTAGGAAAAAGGAAGAAATAGATCGATTTTAGTACTGTCAATAAAATATGTCCTTATTGTTTATTTTGTCAGGAGTTATCAGAGAAAAGAAAAAGAAAAGTCAATGAAATGTGGCATGCATTATACCTGTCAATATTAAATTGTAAATAAATAAATAGGCACTAGGGGAAAAAGAATAAATACCGTTTGCCTTTATATACTAGGGTGCACCAGAAATGTGATAGTAGAATAAATCATAACTGCATGAATTATAGGCTGAACTAAGATTAATCCATTTACACATTTTTGAAAGTGATTACTGAAGTCTTTAATGTAATCACAAAATATGTTAGGGACTTTGTTACCTGTCTTCCTTTCCAGCCTGGTCTTTTATGTTTTTCTGTTTGGTCACTATCCTCCAGGCACAAAGGTCATCCTCAAATTTATACAGCTCTTAATCTGGAGCTCACATACCATCTGATCCTGCAATTCTCTTTTTGTCCTGTATACAAAAGAATCCTCCCATGGGGTCACTGATAGGCGAAATTCTAAGATGGCCCCCAAGATTTCTTACCCCTCCCCACCACTGTACAAGCCTGCATAATTCCCAGAACTGTGAATTAATTGGAGTAACTACCTTCACAACATGATGTTACCTGGTACAGTTGACCTTAAAATGGGAACCTTACCCAGGTGACTTAACATCACATGAGCCCTGTAAAAGGAGAGTTTTCCTTCAGCAAGAAGAGGAAGCCAGAGAAGTTCATGACAGCTGGCTGAAAGAAAGCAAAGATGCATGTTATGAACTGTTGCTGCAGAGACAAAGCATATAGGAGCTGCTTCTAGAAGCCTGGTTTGCAGACAGTAAGAAATTTTAATTTCAGTCATAACACCATAAGTGAGTGAATTCTTCCAACAACCAATAAGAATGAAAAAGAACCTGGAATCCCAGATAAGACTTGAAGCCCTAGTCAACATTTTGACATTATCCCAGTGAGACCCTGAGTGGAGAATCCAGTCTTGTGGTCTCTTGACTTCCTATCTATAGAGACTGCTAGAGAATAAATTTTTATTGCTGTAATACTTGTGGTAATCTGCTATGTAGCATAGAAAATTAGGAAGAGATGAGTGAGGAACTTCATCATAGTATTAAAGACAATCAACATATCACTGAGGAAAGCAAATGCAAAATGTATCATTGTATTCCATGAGAAATTAGGAATATCAGACTACAATTTCACAAAGCAGCAGGTATCATAAAGTGCCAAGTGGAAAAAGTAAAATAAAGATGTAACATAAAATAAAGATAATTTATATGAATTGAGAAGATATGTTTATACAGCATCAATGCATGCTTTAAAATAAAATACATAAGCAAAAGAGGGAAGATTAAACCCATTAGAATATCTGCATATAATAGGGAAATTTGGAGTTGGGAATCCAAGTAAAGGAATAAATCAAAAACAAGAGAGGGGCTTTGCAAGGAACGTAATAACAATGTTTTATGAACTGAAAGATTTTAATTAACTCAGCTTCCAACACATGAAGCGGGGGAAAGGGGAGAGTCAAAAACCAAGAGTCCTACTAATTTTTATCTCTCTAGGACTTTTACTTACACTCATGCTGTTTTTGTGAAAAACTCTTACTTGCTCCTAAGAGTCAACTTGAATATTACTTTCTCATAGAGGTTTTCCCATATGTTCCACTGAAGTTGCTTGCCTCTATGCAAATACACATTCTTTAGCATATTGCATTTTTCTTTTCAAAACACGGAACACACTTGTTATAACTTGTGTTTAGTGTGATTGTTTTAAATATCCACTCTTTGGTAACTTCTGTGAGAGAGGGACTGTATTTCTTTGCTTAGTGATACATTTCTCTATCAATCATGGTGCTTGAAAAATATATTTTGAATATATTCAAGGAATAATTTAGTACAGTTTGGGCAACCCACTCCAGTACACTTGCCTGGAGAATCCTATGGATAGAGGAACCTGGCAGTCTATAGTCCATAGGGTTGCAAATATTCAAACACAGTTGAAGCGACTTAGCTCTCATGGTCTTCCCTGGTAGCTCATTAGGTAAAGAATATGTGTGCAATGCAAGAGCCGTGACGGAGGCAGTTTTGATTCCTGGGTCAGGAAGATCCCCTGGAGGAGGAAATGGCAACCCACTTCAGTATTGTTGCCTCACAAACCCATGGACAAGAGGAGGCTGGTGGGCTACAGTCCAAAGGGTCACAAAGAGTCAGACATGACTGAGTTTACACAACAATAATGGAATGAGTCAAAGCGCTCTCTACCTCCCCTTTCTAGGAGTAAGTGATTTTTTCACTTCCTAAGAATAATTTTCATATTCCACCTTCTCTCTTTTGTTTACCTCAGGAAAACCTTTCTCTGACTTTCAAATGTGAGTCTTGAATCCAAAGATCTAAAGTTGCTCTAGGACCATTAAGCCACTGACAACCACGGGAAGTTTTGTTTTGGCACCTCATCTTTTCTCTGTGATGGCAATGATTTTGGATGTTGAAAGGACTATTTCAGATAATTGTGTTTAAAATTTAAAACACATCCCCATGATGATGTATTTCTAAATCTGCCCTTTTATATTTTCTAGTTCTTTACAATGGTATAATTTTCCTCTGCCAGAGTCGTTTCCTCACAGGTATTTTTATCCTTTCTGTCTAGAATTTACAAGAGTTCTGGCTACTCTAGAAAATGCATTTCTTCTAGAACTGATGAATAACAGTTTCAAGAGCATCTACTACATATGGGTACTTCTATTTAAAAGCTTTGTTATGGTCAATGCCGGAAGAAATCACTCATGCTGTTGATAAGTCCATTATTTACTATGCCAGAAATATTTTTAGTACTGTCTTTTTCTTATTATCCCATTTACAGTTGCACAAATGCTTCCTTTTTCCATAAAACCAATAAAATAATATTTCAGATTAAATAAAATCTAAAAGATGCAATCTGGATTGCCACATGGCTCCAGGAAAAAAATAAATAAATAAACATGTATTTCCTAAATTAGGATTTTAGATACAAATGGATGTTAGCCTAAAAATAATGAGAAAAATCTCTCAAGAGAATGTTTTTTTTTCTAAAAAGTAAACAGCCAGAAATATGATTGAATTTATAAGATAATATACCTCATGTCACCTCTTTAAGTGCTAGGAAATGAGAAATTTCTTTTTATAAAATATTTATCTTTTTTTCTTAGTAAATTATTTGAAAGCAAAATCAGAAAATGAAGCAATCCTAAAAATAATGTAACAGTGATGCTTTTAGAATATTCTGAATTCTATTGTAAAGCATCGTAGAGCATTCTATATTCTAGCTCATTACAAAAATATTTCAAAATGCTCATAAATGCTTGTTAACAAATAAGAAATTCATTAAAAAAAAATGAGACCCTAATGAGGAAAGGAACTGTTTCTAAGTAACTATTCTAAGTGCTCTGTGCTGTGTTAATCTCCCCAATAATATTCCCCTGTAGACATCTTCAGCCCATATTAGGGATGAGGTAAATAGGTATAAATTATTCCATTTGTTCAAGTTTCAAGACCACCATTTGACCAAGAAGTATGCACTTGCCTCGTCTGCACTCAGTCAACAGATGTGAACTGAGTAACTACGATGTTCAGTAATGTACTGTTTTGAGCACCAGAGTGCTGCAGGAGGTATGGGATGCGGTTTATAAGCCTGTCTTCTCTCTCTTGAAATTGCAGAGAGTTAAATAATTCTCCTTTATTATAGATATAATTAGATAATTTTCCTAATTATATTAATTATCAGACTCTCTCAACTTTGATTCCCTCTCTGGACAAATACAGCCTCTGTGTAGTCGGAAATGGATAAACAGGTAAATAGCACTAGTTTTCCTTATATTATATGCCTTTTATTTCCTCTTTTAAATAAATCAGATGATTGTCATTTAAGCACCTAATTCTCCCACTCTTGTGAGGCAGATGTGGATGGTTAAACACATCTCTAATTTTATGTCTGTGGATAACCACAAATTATATAACAAGCACTCTACTTCTGGAGATGTTAAAATATGGCTCAGAGGGCATCTGGGTAAGGGCTTTTAGACTGCAAATTGGTGTGGCTTTCTTACAGTTCAAATTGCTTTGAAATTTTAAATGAAATAGAAAAAATAAGAGCCAGTTCACCTTTAACAACATAATAGTTAAGAGCCTAGTATCTCCACTAAATATTGTTGCCAGTAAGCCTTGTGCCTCCTGGTTCTCTATCAATCATCCAAGTGACTCATCTGTTTGTACAGTATATAGCACACAGTAAGTGCGGACCAATTATCTGACTTTAAAAATGGCCCTAGGTCTATTATCTGATGTATTTAAGTTGTGATTCTTATTCGTGCATGAAAAATAAATTACCCACCTATAAATTTGATAGGAAATCTTTGTAATATAAAGTCAAAACCAAGTTTATACAAAGCATATAGTTACTTTGGAATCTACTTTAAATAACAGTAAACCCACACAAGTTTCATTACTTCCCAAATTAGGTTTTGGATCATTTGCTTATTCCATTTTGAGTCAGTTAACTATATGGAAGCATATCGCAATTGAAGATAAGCAACTTATTTTCTACATATAAAAGAATTACATGTTTTTCATCCCATTAAAGATGTTTGTTTTTCTAAAGCATTTTAGTTTGATTTAGAATTTCCTTTAACACATTAGAGTGCCACATTCAAATAAACCTATAATAGAACGAAAAAGCAATGACAAAATATTTCATAAGTGAGAAATAAAATGCTTTCATCATTAGTATGACAACCACTTTCATAACGTTAAGAAGTTCAGCCACATTTAGAAAATCAAGCTTTTACAATTTTCCCAACATCTGTCTCCTGTTGGAATCGGTGAAGTGCATGTGAAATTCTCCAGGTGAACTAATGATTAAATGCAAGAAGAAATTTATAAATGCAAAACTTGACCTGATCTCAAGTAACGTGAATCAGCATTAATTATATCATGGTTCTTAGTAGTTTTCTTAAAAACAAATAGTAATAACTTTAGCAAATATATTCTGAGAGTAAAAGCAAGAAGTAAAGAATAACTTTCAAGAAGTAAAGACTACCTTTCAACAATACCTGATGATTCTTTATTGTTAATTTTATGATGATAATGCTGATGGTGGTTGTAGCAGTCATACTAATAGTTATATTTTGGTGATTTAGTGTAGAAAATTTTAAAAAGAAAAGTAAAGTAGAAGAATAACCAAGAAAAGAAAGAAGAAAAGAGGAGAATAAGAGAAAGAGAAGAAGAAGAAAAAGAAAAACATGGAGGAATGAAAAAATGATGAAGTAACTGACATGAATGTCAATTGCTAGTTATTAGAATAGTATGCATATATTTATTTAGAATCTGTTGCCATTTAAATGATTAAATATATATGAATATTAATTCAATTCATATCAAGAAAAATACCCGTGTTATATCAGTATGATTTTCTACTTGATTAAATTCCATGTTTGATTTAATTGTTTTAAAACCATTAATGTGGTCTTATTTACTATTACTTTTCAGTAATACATTAGACTTGTGACTCTAGTTCAGCTATTTTAAATGTACCACAGTTTAACAAGAAATAGGTTGGAGATTTCAAATTTCACCGTGTGGGACAGCATCAGTGATCCACCCATACTGACCAGCATTTCCTGTACTGTTTCTGAGTCCTCTTCTGTGGTTTTATCTCCAAGGATCTCACCCTATTCTTTCTAAAGGGAGGGCTGCCCTTTCTCTACCAGGGCAGCAGGAAGCTCCAGGGATTGGGAGTTAAGCCGCCCTGGAGCCTGACACCTTTGTTTAAGGTGGAACAAACTCTGAGGCAAAGCCTACACTCCATAGCCCATCGCAGAAGTGGCCCATTCCTGTCACTACACTGCTGTCTTCCCTTCTAAGTCCTCTAATCCCCTACTCATGGCCATCAGAAATGCTTTCTTAGCAAGTCACTTCCACATAAAGCTTTGTCTCAGCTTTGCTTTTAGAGAACCTGACCTAAAACTACTGTAAAGCGAATACATGAATTGCATTTTAGCTTTTCTGTGCAAATCAAAAATTTTGAAAATAAATCACAAAGAACAGAAAGTCCTCAAAATGAATTCACGTATAAGAAACCCAAATTGATTTAACAATTTTTCCTGTTAGTACTGGCCTGGGTATTTTAGATTCTAGGATGTTTTGTGTTTCAATGGTTCAGAGAAACAGAGGAGGTTGCTAGCTTTGATTATTACTATAAAATACAAACCCTGAAAATTATAGAGACATCACACTTACAAATTGAAAGTAATGAGATAGTTGGTGATAATTATGGGCATCAATACATTTTAATTACTGTTATACAAAAACAAAATAAATCAATAATTTTAAAGAGAATTATGTATAACATATGTATGTAAAATAGGAATGATTAGATCTGTATTCACAGTATTCAATGTGCCATAACTTTTACTTAAAACTTTGCATATTTTGATAGAGCAAAATGAAAGTGAACTTGCTTATACATGTAGATATATGCACTGAAATTTTCTGTCTCCTCAATTTATGATGTTAACATTTTTATATTTTTAGCAAACATTCAAAAACATTAATATTTGCATTGGGCACAGTCTAGAAAAGCAACTATTTGGACACAGTACACAGTTCTATAATATTTTTCAGGAAACTTGGTGTCATGTGGTTTACATAATTAGCTTTTAGACAAGAGTGACAAAGGAATAGGTTTCTAAGTCTTATTAGGATTATATGAAGAGTGAGTGAAAAAATTGTTTATTCTACATAATAAGGGAGTCCAGGGATGAACGTGACAACAAACACAGCTGGGTCTGTGACTCAGTATATATTAATATCAGGACAGGATTTCTTAAACATTCCTTAGCTCTGCTTTTCCTACCTGCATTCCTATACCTTTGACCTGATTCTCAGATGGGCTGTTTCTATTTAGTAGTAAAAATGGTGACAAGCAGCAGCACTAAATCCATATTTCTTTAGGTAGGAAATTCTGTAGAAATCATGTGCTTTATCCTACAAGCTCAACATAAACCCATGTTTGATTTTTTTCGGCTCAGGAGGTCATATAGCAATCTAATCACTATATTAAAGGGGATATAGGCAATCTAACCTAACCTGAACCTCATATGTTAAGAGATGGAGAAGCTGTGTATTCAGAAGAAGGAGGAATGGCTATTACATATATAAAAGCCAAAGATTCCCTGGATACTATTAAACCTAGGATGTCACCAGGTTAAAGTCCTGTCTTAAAATTGCCACATAATAGAGTGTTCTCACGTACCTAAGAAATTGATTAGAAGTCAAGCAGAAATCACAAAGGACAAACCCAGGAATTGGAAGAAAATGGTCAATGTATATTGACTCCAAGTTGATGTGTTCAGTCTTACTGCAAAAATGTGCAGTTGAGTGAATCTGACCAGATTGAGGCATTTTCTTTCCTTTCTCTCTCTTTGAAACTTCTAAGATTATGTCTCTTATTACCTCTCTTAATATTTTATCTTTATGCACATCAGTGTTGGTTGTAACTTACTTATTTGCAACTTTACAATATTTGTGATGTTGATAGATTTTAGATATTTATTTTGTAATATAAATTATAGTTTCTTTACTTAATTTATTATTTTACTGATCAATCTACTTTTCTATTTGGAAAATATGTATTTATTAATTGTATACCAAATTTTGAGAACTATTTTTAAGGTAGGGCATGCAAAATTGTTAGCACTTATTTCCTGTTCTTAAAGATTTCAATATCTAATACACATAAAATATCTGAGCAATAATTAAATTCCACCATTTTCCCTTTTGTAATTCATGTATCCACACAATATCTGGTACATAGTAAATGCTCCAAATGTTTCATAAATGGATAAATGCAAATATATAATGTGACTATCAAGCATATTTTCCACATATATATGAAGGTTTCCCTGGTAGCTTAGCTGGTAAGGAATCTGCCTGCAATGCAGGAGACCCCAGTTTGATTCTTGGGTTAGGAAGATCTGCTGGAGAATCGATAGGCTACCCACTCTAGTATTCTTGGGCTGCCCTACTGGCTCAACTGGTAAAGAATTCACTTGCAATGTGGGAGACCTGAGTTCAGTCCCTGGGCTGAGAAAATCCCCCGGAGAAGGGAACAGCTACCCACTCCAGTATTTTGGCCTAGAGAATTCCATGGACTATACAGTCAGTCCATGAAGTCACAAAGAGTTAGATATGACTGAGCAACTTTCACTTCACATATAGGTCAATGAAAATATAAAAAAAAAAAAATTAAAATTCATTTCAATCAAACCATGTGTATGTGCTAAGTCACTTTAGTCATGCCTGACACTTTGTGACCCTAGGGACCATTGCCTGCCAGGTTCCTATATCCATGAGATCCTCCAGGCAAGAATATTGGAGTGGGTTGCCATGCCCTCTTCCAGGGGATCTTACCCACCCAGGGCCCAATCCTGCATTTCTTTTTTTTTTTTTCCATTTATTTTTATTAGTTGGAGGCTAATTACTTTACAACATTGCAGTGGTTTTTGTCATACATTGAAATGAATTAGCCATGGATTTACATGTATTCCCCATCCCGGTCCCCCCTCCCACCTCCCTCTCCACCCCATCCCTCTGGGTCTTCCCAGTGCACCAGGCCCGAGCACTTGTCTCATGCACCCAACCTGGGCTGGTGATCTGTTTCACCATAGATAATATACATGTTTCAATGCTGTTCTCTTGAAACATCCCACCCTCGCCTTCTCCCACAGAGTCCAAAAGTCTGTTCTATACATATGAGTCTCTTTTTCTGTTTTGCATATAGGGTTATTGTTACCATCTTTCTATATTCCATATATATGTGTTAGTATACTGTAATGGTCTTTATCTTTCTGGCTTACTTCACTCTGTATAATGGGCTCCAGTTTCATCCATCTCATTAAAACAGATTCAAATGAATTCTTTTTAATGGCTGAGTCATATTCCATGGTGTATATGTACCACAGCTTCCTCATCCATTCGTCTGCTGATGGGCATCTAGGTTGCTTCCATGTCCTGGCTATTATAAACAGTGCTGCAATGAACACTGGGGCGCACGTGTCTCTTTCAGATCTGGTTTCCTCGGTGTGTATGCCCAGAAGTGCAATCCTGCATTTCTTATAGTTTCTGCCTCGCAGGCAGATTCTTTACCTCTGAGCCACCAGGGAAGCCCCAATCAAATCATAGTTTTCCTCAAATTAGCCAATTAGACTTAACACTGAACTATATAAATAATGAAATATTTAATTAGCCATTAATATTGTTCTCTCCTTTGTTTTAGAAAGAATTTCATGGAGTGATTTTGAAAGCTTTTGTGATTTCAAAGATCTGTACTAATTTAAAATGATGAAATTGTCTTTTTAAGAAAAACTAGTGGCATTCAAAGATATCAAAATAGTTTTAGTATTCTATAAAAAATTATTACCAAGACATCTATTTATAGACATCATTAAAAAAGTCCCCTTGATGGCAGCAACATCACAAATATCTGTAATTTCACATTTTGTTGTTCAATTTCTCCTCATATACTTTCAGTTCAGTCAGTTCAGTCACTCAGTCATGTCAGACTCTTTGTGACCCCATGAACTGTAGCACGCCAGGCCTCCCTATCCATCACCAACTCCCGGAGTTTACTCAAATTCATGTCCATTGAGGTGGTGATGCCATCCAACCATCTCATTCTCTGCTGTCCCCTTCTCCTCCTGCCAACAATCTTTCCAATGAGTCAGTTCTTCACATCAGGTGGCCAAAATATTTAGAGCTTCAGCAACATCATCAGTCCTTGTTGTTGCTGCTGTTTAGTCACCAAGAAGTGTCAGACTTTTTGTGACCCTATGGACTATAGCCCGCCAGCCTCCTCTGTCCATTGGATATAGGTGAATGTAAATTCAAGGAGAAATATTTGGGAACTAGCAACTTTGGTATGGTTGATAAATGTTAATACATCACATGTACTTCCCAAGATAAGTCATTATGTATATTTTTTATAGTTTTAATTCACTGTATCCAGAAGAGAGACCTCACTTGAAGTTCCAAGTGAGGAACTTGGAAGTTACAATCCCAAAGAAAGGCAATGCCAAAGAATGTTCAAACTACCACACAATTGCACTCATCTCACACGCTAATAAAGTAATGCTCAAAATTCTCCAAGCCAGCTTCAACAGTACACGAACCATGAACTTCCAGATGTTCAAGCTGGTTTTAGAAAAGGCAGAGGAACCAGAGATCAAATTACCAACATCCACTGGATTATTGAAAAAGCAAGAGAGTTCCAGAAAAACATCTGTTTCTGCTTTAATGACTATGCCAAAGCCTTTGACTGTGTGGATCACCACAAACTGTGAAAAATTCTTCAAGAGATGGGAATACCAGACCACTTGACCTGCCTCCTGTGAAATGTGTATGCAGGTCGGGAAGCAACAGTTAGAACTTTAGAACTGGATGTGGAACGACAGACTGGTTCCAAATAGGGAAAGGAGTACCTCAAGGCTGTATATTGTCACCCTGCTTATTTAACTTATATGCGGAGTACATCATGAGAAATGCTGGGCTGGACGAAGCACAAGCTGGAATCAAGATTGCCAGGAGAAATATCAGTAACCTCAGACATGCAGATGACACCACCCTTATGACAGAAAGTGAAGAACTAAAGAGCCTCTTGATGAAAGTGTAAGAGGAGACTGAAAAATTTGTCTTAAAACTCAACATTCAGAAAACTAAGATCATGGCCTCTGGTTCCACCACTTCATGGCAAATAGATGGGGAAGCAATGGAAACAGTGACAGACTTTATTTTTGGGGGGCTCCAAAATCACAGCAAAGTGACTGCAGCCATGAAATTAAAAGACACTTACTCCTTGGAAGAAAAGTTATGACCAACCTAGACAGCACATTAAAAAGCAGACATTACTTTGCCACCAAAGGTCTGTCTAGTCAAACTTATGGTATTTCCAGTAGTCATATATGGATGTGAGAGTTGGATTATAAAGAAAGCTGAGCACTGAAGAATTGATGGTTTTGAACTGTGGTGTTGGAGCAGATGCTTGAGAGTCCCTTGAACTGCAAGGAGATCCAAGCAGTCTATCCTAAAAGAGATCAGTCCTGAATATTCATTGGAAGGACTGATGCTGAAGCTGAAACTCCAATAATTTGGCCACCTGATTTAAAGAACTGACTCATTTGAAAAGACCTTGATGCTGGGAAAAATTGAAGACAGGAGGAGAAGGGGATGACAGAGGATGAGATGGTTGTATGGCATCACCGACTCAATGGACATGAGTTTTGATAAACTCTGGGAGTTGGTGATGGATGGGGGGGCCTGCAGTGTTGCAGTCCACGGGGTCACAAAGAGTTAGACACAACTGAGCAACTGAACTGAACTGAACTGGATCAATGAGAATAGTAAAATTATCTATTTAACTTTTTCTCTTTTGTTTTCTATCTTTCATTCTGGATCATGTGCTCTCTCTTTAACATTATGTAGGTGGTTTACAAAAGGACAGTCTCAACAGGGAATATTCTTCTGTAGAATTTCATGATGTCTACACATGATCATTTCAGTACGTCTGGTGAAATATTTAATCTGTAATCAATACTGGAAAATCCCCTTATATGCTTTTCTATTCAATCTCCTGCCTATGTGCTTGCATGTTAAGTTGCTTCAGTTGTGTCCAACTCTTTTTGACACTGCAGACAGTGGCCTGCCAGGCTCCTTTGTCCATAGGATTCTCCAGGTAAGAGTCCCGGAGTGGGTTGCCATGTCCCCTTTCAGATGAGCTTCTCGACCCAGGGATCAAACCTGTGTCTTTTGCATGTCTCCTGCATTGGCAGGCAGATTCTTTACCACTAGTGCCACCTGGGAAGCATATATATATACATATATGTAAATTTTTAGATAAGTATGATTGTTGCAAACAAATTCCCTTTTTAACTAATTGCCTCTTAGTAATTCATTCACTTGGCCCTATCTCCAACTCATAGGTGAATGTAGGTAATTCCCCAGAGGCAACTTTAATGATTAAAAATGAAAAACAAATATTAAGCATTGATAAAACTGAGATTATTTCATTATTTCAAGTCTTTAAGATTTCTGAAATCAAATTGTTTAATAACAGCCACTATAATAGCTATATGGATAGCATTTAATTTTAATTGACTTACTCAATTAGAATCATTTATTGTGCCTGCTACTGTGTTTAGCCTTCCTTTTCTATGAGATATTTAATGCAGTAGGACTCTTGATATTTTTATAAAACAGAAGAAAGTAGAGAAGTAAAGAAACAGAAGGAAACATGTCTTTTCTCCCCCATGTGACAGCTATGCAGATTATAAACTATCTTAGACCAACTAGATTTTCTTACAGAAAATAAAAAATTGCTACAAATCCATATGTATATAATTTAGGCCAAGTAGTTTTATGAACATGTAAAAATATAAAGAAATTGAGGAAAAATGATAAATTCATTATTTTATGAATGATCTTAAAATAATCTAAAAATATACACACTGGAAGGAAATTAGGTAATAACAGAAATCAGTGAGTTATTAACAATAAAATAGGAAAATAGGCAAAGAAGAAAAAAAATTTTTTTTCATAATGACTAAAGGAGACAAAACTATGGCAAACTAAAAAATATAAATGAATGATATACAATTTTTGTTTTCCTGAGATAAGAGAAAGCTGACATAATACAGTAGTGTCAGTGTTTTGAAATGCTTGTAGTCATGTCAGAACTTCAGCAGGCTTTCACATTTCATCCTTTGCAGTGAGCCATTTCCGGATCACGAGAGCTGACAACCGAAATATGATCATACTTCAGAACAGGTTAATCATAATTTCATGAGATGTATTTATAAATCAGAATGCAAACATAGCTAAAACAAGAAGCAGAGAAAAAGACCATGCTGCATAGGCAATAATTTAATGTTTAATAATTTATCATAAATTTAGTAGTTTTATTTCTTAATAATCTAAAGACTATTTTAGTTCCAAAACTTCTTGCATATGACATGTAAATTAGAGTTTAATAGGAATGCTAATTATAAAATTATGTTTTTATAACTATTAAGGAATGTCTCAAAGGGTTGTGCAAAAGGAGAAATTTTAGAAAAAAAATACTGATTTCATAAATAATCATTATAATCAGAAAACTTAAGATTACAAAAAATCATAAAAATGAAAATAATAGACTGGCAAAAATGTATCTGCATTATAAATGGCAGTTAATAAATTATGTAGAAATAGGAATGTGTAATGAATCTAATAGATGGATAGGCAAATACTACCTTTTATAACTTGAACTACATAAGGACAAAAATAGTATTTTATTCACAGCTGTATGTTCATATCTTAAGAAAACACGACAGTAGACAAGGGCTCACCATATAATTGCTAAACAGATGATTGGCTCATCGAGTGGATAGTTACTGAGGCTTCGCTACCTCCGAAACTTTGATATTAATGAAATTAGTTGCTGTAGATGATGATGTGCTCAGTTGTGGCTGACTCTTTGTGACCCCGTGGACTGTAGCCCACCAGGTTCCTCTGTCCATGGAATTTTCCAGGCAAGAATACTGGAGTAGGTGGTCATTTCCTTCTCCAAAATTAGTTGAGGGAAAGTCAAATTTCTGAATCCTTTAATTCAGGGGTCACCAACCTTTTTGATACCAGCGACCAGTTTTGTGGAAGATAGTTTTTCTCTGGGCTGGCAGGGGGGATGGTTTTGGTTTCGACTGCCACTCAAGTTCTGCTGTGTGGCCCAATTGATAACAGACCATGGACCAGTACTCGTACCTGGTTTAGGGTTTGGGTATCCCTGCTTTTAGATAAGGCCAAAATTGTGATGAATTACTTCACTGACGATTTTTGTCTATTGCTTGGAAAATTACTTGTTTCATGTTTTCAAACTTGACAATAACTTAACCAGTAAGCAGTATGTGTGTGTGTGTGTGTGTGTGTGTGTGTGTGTGTGTGTGTATTAAGAAGCACATAAAAAAGAGTGATACACTCTGATATTTATATTTTATTTCATCCAAACATATATGATTGCAAGAAACAGAATAGAAATACACTCTGTTATTTTGTGTTATATTGTACTTCCTTCAAATATTTGGTTACAAGTTACCAAATGAATTCTAGGCCTGAAAATGAGACTCAATTCCAACTTAGAGCAATTCCTAGATTTTACAATTGTGACCAGAAATTGTGCATAAATCATAACCCAAGTTTTTTGATACCTAGCAGAACATTTTTCCATCACTATATTCAAAATCTATATTTATACCCAGATGTCAAATAAGCAAATAAATCTGTAAATAAAAATAGAAATTTCACCTACTGCAAGCTCTTAAGCTTGACTACTTCATAAGTAATACTGAATGTGTTTAATTGATTTACTTACTAAATAGTATGTTGCTAAAGGAGCTATTAATCATCTCTTCTTTATACATTCATACATATAATAATGCAAACCTAAAACTAAAATTCCAAATAGTATTTAAGTCTAGAAATTTAAAATTTCTATTAGAACTTCTGATGGATTTAGAATACTGTATTGTCTCATAATATATATTCTGATTTATGTGTCATTCCTCAATGAAAGAATCAGAATTTCAGATAAAGCACTTGGATCAAAAACTTCATTTAATAAAACACTCAGTTTCAAAATAGGTTATCTATGTAATTCACACATTTATTAATGTTCATATCTTTTTAAAAGAAGTTTACCAGTAGACATTTTATTAGTATTTAATTCCTTGAACACGTTTTTATCATAATGCTTGATAAAGATGCTAAAGTATATAATAGTTATAGTAATACTTCTAAAAAATGTGGTAAAGTATCTAATAACATTTTTCAGAGAATGAAGTTTATTAACTCGATTTGTTTAAAAATTAAAAATATGAGAGATTCAATCAAAGTTTCACTTTATTTCAATACTATGACATAATAACCTCACTATCAAAATAAATTGGTTTAGTGTAAGGAGGATTCAATAGCTATTAAGATGAATTGCTAGGTTTTAAATTCCAGACTTCTAAAACTTTAATTCCAATCTCTGAAACTTCATTGCAGTTCAGTTACAAAAAAATTTTAAAGAAATGAGACATTTATACTGCTTGGGTTAGTAAAGTGAAAGAAAATCTAATTAAAGTAAAATAAAGAATGGAAATGAATTATACTAGTAAGTAACATATATTATAAAACTGTGTAAAAACTATCAATTATTTTATTGTGTTTGAAACAGTATCAATTGTACAATGCTTTTAACTTAGACATTTCAAATTCATATAACCACATTCTAACAAGAGCCTAAATGAAGTATTTAATGTACATATTATCAGTGTAATGTGTTGCTTTTTAATATTATTTTTCATTAGAATAAAGCCACTAAGTTGGTTTCAAATAGTTTTGAAATGATGACTATTCTTTCAGTAAACCTTAGAACTGATGAAGGTAAATTCTTATTATTTGATATTTTCTATCTTCAAAAACCAGTATTCTTTCTGTATTTTGTTGATGGGAAATCCCCTGAGATTTAATACTTAAAGTCAAGTTTGTGATTGTGACACATTCTGCTCTACAAGATCATCTGTCTAAAGATAGCAAACTGCAAAGAATTGAGAAATTGATTTTGCCAAGTTTTAACTTAATAAAAAACAACCTGGTTTCAATCACACTGGAAGATGAAAGATAGAGTTACTTATTAAGAACTAGATACATTGGAAGTCAACTAACTTACTTTCTTCAGAGACAAGATACAACTGAAGAGAATGGTCTCTAACAAAACAAAACAAATTTACAGGAAAGACATTGCTATGCCAAATGTGTGTTTTGAAATTCACCAATAAGGAAAACACATATGAATCCTTGAGTTATTTTAATTTTCTAGATTGAGAAAACAGAAAATAATTTCATTTTCATCTTTCTTTGGAAAGAAAGGAGAGATTCCGAGATATCCACTCTTTCTAAGTGTCTCTCAATCTCTCTCTTTCTAATGAAGTATATAGAAACCTTGATCTATCAAAACATGGTTAATGAATATGTTTTAATTATAAATAAACTGAATTGTTGTTTCTTCTTGGTGGATGAAACTGTTTCCTCGTCATTGAGCCCAAGTCTGTTTCTCCTGAGGGAGCATATTTTCTCTTTAGTGGTTTTCCTTTAGAAAAGTTCAAAATACTTTTTCTTATTCTATTCACATACAAGTAGTCATTTAGTAACTAGCTATGCCCAAATAAACAGATAATATTAGGC
Source organism: Odocoileus virginianus (assembly GCF_023699985.2). Lineage (NCBI taxonomy): Eukaryota > Metazoa > Chordata > Mammalia > Artiodactyla > Cervidae > Odocoileus > Odocoileus virginianus. The sequence continues at coordinate 15,449,567 of NC_069698.1, forward strand.
AGTTATATATAGCTAATGGAAACCATATTTCTTTAGGTTTTACTGCACACAGATTTTGAGATAGATTCTTTGTCTCTTGGTGAATTCTTTGTCACTCAATGCCCTTTTTTGAGTTTTGAGTTTTTACAGACACTTCAAGAAATGCTATCCACTAAATGAGCAAAGGACTCTGCTTGTTCAATTACTTAACCAGAGATTATATTGTTATAAAGAGCATAAATAGAATTTAAATACCTTTCGACCCTCCCCCCCACAATAGTTACATTATTTTTTATAGTTCAAGTCATTTAAATTTTTGAGAGGATAAAATCATCCTGTGAAAAAGAGATTGGAAGAGAGTTACTGATACATTTTAAATATTGCACTGTCTAGTTCTTTTTTAAACCAGGACTTCTTAAATAATAATAGTTATGAAAATACTATTAGAAAATGAAAAATATAAGAGCTTGAGTGATACACATATTGAGGTTTTGCTTTGTTTTAATTTTTTTAGATTCAGTGAAACTTTGAGATTCAATGAAAGCTAAGAAAAGTAATCTCTAGTAGATATTGTGTTGAACTCCCTTGGATAACAAATCAGAGCTGGCAATTGTAACTGTATTCTCCGATTAGCTAGTGACTTGTTGATCTTGATGAAGTAACATCTGGAGTATAATAAGGACCAAAATAGAGAGTTCCACAAGAGGTTAATTAACTCATTTCTATGACATTTTTAAATATCTTCTGTATTAGAAAGTTGGATGGAATTGATGAATTAGAAATAATATTAGGGAAAGAATAGCACTATAAATGATATCAAAATTTCTTCTGAGAAACTGTATCCAGTGATCATTACACTTCTCATTTACTCTAGTGAATTTATTGATTCACTTCAGTTCAGTCGCTCAGTTGTGTCCTGACCTCATGAACCGCAGCATACCGGATCCCCTGTCCTTCACCAACTCCTGGAATCCACCCAAACTCATGTCCATTGAGTCGGTGATGCAATCCAACCATCTCATCCTCTGTTATCACCCTCTCCTCCTGCTCTCAATCTTTCCCAGCATCAGGGTCTTTTCAAATGAGTCAGCTCTTTGCATCAGGTGGACAAAGTATTGGAATTTCAGCTTCAACATCAGTCCTTCCAATGAACACCCAGGATCGATCTCCTTTGGGATGGACTGGTTGGATCTCCTTGCTGTCCAAGGGACTCTCAAGAGTCTTCTCCAACACCACAGTTCAAAAGCATCAATTCTTCAGCATTCAGCTTTCTTTATACTCCAACTTACACATCCACACATGACTACTAGAAAACCAAAGCCTTGACTAGATAGACTTTAATTGACAAACTAACATCTCTGCTTTTTAATTGCTGTCTAGGTTTTTGGTTATAGCTTTTCTTCCAAGAGTAAGCATCTTTTAATTTCATGGCTGCAGTCACCATCTGCAGTGATTTTGGACCCCCCCAAAATAAAGTCAGCCACTGTTTCCCTATCTATTTGCCATGAAGAGATGGAAATGGATGCCGTGATCTTAGTTTTCTAAATGTTGAGTTTTAAGACAACTTTTTCACTCTCCTTTTTCACTTTCATCAAGAGGCTCTTTAGTTCTTCTTCACTTTCTGCCATAAGGGTGGTGTCATCTGCATATCTGAGGATACTGATATTTCTCCTGGCAATCTTGATTCCAGCTTGTGCTTCTTCCAGCCCAGCGTTTCTCTTGATGTACTCTGCATATAAGTTAAATAAGCAGGGTGACAATATACAGCCTTAATGTACTCCTTTTCCTATTTGGAACCAGTCTGTTGTTCCATGTCCAGTTCTAACTGTTGTTTCCTGACTTGCATACAGATTTCTCAAGGGACAGGTCAGGTGGTCCAAATTCCCATCTCTTGAAGAATTTTTCACAGTTTGTGGTGATCCACACAGTCAAAAGCTTTGACATAGTCAATAAAACAGAAATAGATGTTTTTCTGGAACTCTCTTGCTTTTTTGATGATCCAGTGGATGTTGGCAATTTGATCTCTGGTTCCTCTACGTTTTCTGAAACCAGCTTGAACATCTGGAACTTCACGGTTCACATACTGCAGAATCCTGGCTTGGAGAATTTTGAGCATAACTTTGCTAGCATGTGAAATGACTGTAACTTGCAGTAGTTTAAACATTTTTTGCATTGCCTTTCTTTGGAATTGGAATGAAAACTGACCTTTTCCAGTCCTGTGGCCACTGCTGAGTTTTCCAAATTTGCTGACCTATTAAGTACAGCACTTTCACAGCATCATCATTTAGGATTTCAAATAGCTCAACTAGAATTCCATCACTTCCACTAGCTTTGTTTGTAGTGATTGTTCCTAAGGCCCACTTGACTTCACATTACACGATGTCTGGCTCTAGGTGAGTGATCACACCATCATGATTATCTGGGTCATGAAGATCTTTTTTGTATAGTTCTTTTGTGTATTCTTGCCACCTATTGTAATATCTTCTGCTTCTGTTAAGTCCATACCATTTCTGTCCTTTATTGAGCCTGTCTTTGCATGAAATGTTCCCTTGGTATCTCTAATTTTATTGATGAGATCTCTAGTCTTTCCCATTCTACTGTTTTCCTCTGTTTCTTTGCACTGATCACTGAGGAAGGCTTTCATATCTCTCCTTGTTATTCTTTGGAACTCTGCATTCAAATGGGTATATCTTTCCTTTTCTCCTTTGCTTTTCCCTTCTCTTCTTTTCACAGCTCTTTGTAAGGCCTCCTCAGGCAGCCATGTTGCTTTTTTGCATTTCTTTTTCTTGGGGATGAGCTTGCTCCCTAGCTCCTGTACAATGTCATGAACCTCTGTCCATAGTTCATCAGGCTCTCTGTCTGTCAGATCTAGTCCCTTAAATCTATGTCTCACTTCCACTGTATAGTCATAAGGGATTTGATTTAGGTCATACCTGAGGGTCTAGTAGTTTTCCCTACTTTCCTCAATTTAAGTATGAATTTGGCCATAGGGAGTTCATTATCAGAGCCACAGTCAGCTCCCAGTTTTGTTTTTGCTGACCGTATAGAGCTTCTCCATCTGTGGCTGCAAATAACATAATCAATCTGATTTCAGTATTGACCATCTGGTGATGTCCATGTGTCATCTTCGTGTGTTTTTGGAAAAGGGTTTTTGCTATGACCTGTGCGTCCTCTTGCAAAACTCTATTCGCCTTTGAAGCTAACTCTATTAGCCTCTAAAAACTTTCTTCATTCTCTACTCCAAGGCCAAATCTGCCTGTTATTCCAGGTGTTTCTTGACTTCCTACTTTTGCATTCCAGTCCCCTATAATGAAAAGGACATCTTTTATGGGTGTTAGTTCTAAAAAGTCTTGTAGGTCTTCATAGAACTGTTCAGCTTTAGCTTCTTTAGCGTTACTGGTCAGGGCATAGACTTGGATTACTGTGATATTGAATGGTTTGCCTTGGAAATGAACAGAGATCATTCTGTCATTTTTGAGATTGCATCCAAGTACTTCATTTCGGACTCTTTTGTTGACTATGATGGCTACTCCATTTCTTCCAAGGGATTCCTGCCCACAGTAGTAGATATAATGGTCATCTGAGTTAAATTCCCCCATTCCAGTCCATCTTAGTTCGCTGATGCCTAGAATGTAGATGTTCACTCTTGCCATCTCCTGTTTGACCACTTCCAATTTGCATTGATTCATGGACATAACATTCCAGGTCCCAATGCAATATTGCACTTTACAGCATTGGACCTTGCTTCTATGACCTGTCACATCCACAACTGGGTGTTGTTTTTACCTAGGCTCCATCCTTTCATTCTTTCCGGAGTTATTTCTCCACTGATCTCCAGTAGCATATTGGGCAGCTACTGACCTGGGAAATTCATCTTTCAGTGTCCTGTCTTTTTACCATTTCATACTGTTCGTGTGGTTCTCAAGGCAAGAATACTAAAGTGGCTTGCCATTCCCTTCTCCAGTGGACCAAATTTCGTCAGAACTCTCCACCATGACCCGTCCATCTTGGGTGGCCCTACATGGCATGGCTTAGTTTCATTGAGTTAGACAAGGCTGTGGTCCATGTGATCAGATTGGCTAGTTTTCCGTGGTTGTGGTTTCAGCCTGTCTGCCCTCTGATGCCCTTTCTCAGCGCTTACTGTCTTACTGGGGTTTCTCTTACCTTGGACATGGGGTATCTCTTCTCAGTCGCTCACCACTCCAGTACCGCACAGCCGCCAGCATCTTAGATTTAATGGAAATAGAAAAACATTTTGTATATCTATATTTATTTTTACCACATTAATAATACTATGAATCAATCAAAATTCATGAAGATTCAAACATTTTAGCATTTTGTTATATTTCTCAAAATTATATCTTAATGTCTAATACAGATATAATAAAAACTATTGCATATTTCATGAAGTAAATAGCTTTATACTAGATTTTCCAACTGTTTTAATAAAGCCTGAGTATGATTTGACACATGCACAATTTTGGATAAAATTTCTATTAAAATAAAGGACAGGATGCTAAGGTATCCTTTTTAAAGGTATCATTTTTTCAAATTTTATTTGATTACCTTATATCACTTCTATAATGAAATACCAGTGTAATTAGTAACACAAAAATACTACTACTACCTTCCAATCACTTTTTTCAATGTATTAACTAATTTACATTTGAATCTAGATCATTAAAATTAAACAGAAACAACAATTCTTTTCACATAATAACTACAGGTAAGTCATAGAACCATACTTTATATTTTACTCCTAATACTCCTAATAAAATTAATTTGTGCTTTTTTTTGACAAATAACCACTCTGTAAAGCAATAAATTTTAGCATTTTTAAGATGAGTGAAGAACTTTAGAGAGTACCCCTAGAAGTCTACCACCCAGTTTATTTTTTGGAGGCATATATTTGAATATAATAGTATATTTCAGTCTTAAATGTTCACCTCTTATTTGATTAGCAATATAGTTAGCATGTAAAGATTTTACAATATTTAATGTGCTTCTAAACCATATTGTTGACTGCATTGTATTTTATCTTATGTCATAATGAAAACTATTAAAACTATCTTCTTTGGGACATTTAGGTTCTCCTTTTTCATGATTGCTAAAAACAATATTATGATAAATAGAAATATTTTAGCACAGCCATGATTATTTCTTAAAAATAGAATTTGAAGGTGTGATGAATGGAGGATGGTGAAGTATTTAAATGCTAATGCATGTATCAATTTATGTTATGGATCTGTAAGCCGTGTATGAGAACATCCTTTTCTCTTAAACAAATGCTAAATAGCAGCTCTCCCTTTAAATAATTTTCACTTTGCTAAATTTAAAATTATCTTCATCTAAGATGTGTTTTAATTTTACTTATGGATTTATTCATTGCTTTATATATAAAAAGTACTAATAATTTGTGTTCAATATCATTTTCTTTACCAATAATGGTATTGCAACTATATTTCTATTTTGATCATTTTAAAATTAGCTTTTAATATTAGTTTATTTTAATTGGAGGATAATTACTTTACAATATTGTGGTAGTTTTTGCCACACATCGACATGAATTAATGGAAGATATATTCTGGCTAAGGAACAATTAAGGAATAATTCATTCTAAGGAACAATCCTTAGAATTGACTTCCTCACAGTGAGAGTATAACTGGGTTTCCTTTCATAAATTTTTGGTTTCTTTTTTAAATATTTTAAATTTTAATTCCCCTAGGATTTAATTTGAGTTATTCGCATCAAGCATATTTCCCCCACATGCTTAGCCTTTTATCAATCAACATTTCATTAAATTATGTATCTTTTATAGAAATGATCTTTTATATACCCAATTATTGAATCCTTAGGAATTTTCCTTAATATAGCCATTATTGATCATTATTATTGAACTTTATTTTTTTAGTCAGGAGCTTGATTTTAAAGTACTTGAAATTTATCAGTAGGATCATACATAGTAACATCAGAGAACACTGAGTACTCCTATCCACATGGGATTATTTTCATTTTTTCTTTCCAATACTTATAAAATGCCTGCATACTTTGTGTTCTATCATTATGAAACTTAGAGTGCAGGAGACAAATTCCATATGAAAATGATAGCTATGAAACTGAAAATGAAGTTTCTGGGATCAAAAAAAATATATATGTGCATGATGGTAGGATGTATTTGATGAATGTCCTAGGAAAGATTTTCTAAGAATGCAAAATTTAAGGAAAATTTGAACTGGTGATAGAGTCGGCAGTATTAAATAAATAACTGATAGGAAGAATGTCAGGCAAAGAGAACAGCCTGTGTAAAAGCCTAAAGACAGAAAACAGCTTGTTGAAGGAAAGCGAAGGTGAGAAATGTTCAATGGGAAAAGGGGGCAAGCTCAAACTGATGTTGGAGATGTATAAAGATACTGGATAATAAAGGATCAAGATAACCATGGTGTTTATATATATACATATATGAATCTTAACTATATATATATAAAAACTATATATATGCAAATATATATATATTTTTTATAATATCCAGTTAAGATTTGTAGTTGAATTTGTTTTCTTTGAAAATATTTTCCCATTGTCTATTTTACAATGAAAGTGCTAGTTCACAGAGTTCTTACTAACTTTTTGTTATTTAATTATGTAATGGATCATCTTCTTTGGATTTATTACATGAAGCATGATGATGTGGTGGCTCAGATAGTAAAGAATCTGCCTGCAATGCAGAAGACTCAAATTCGATCTCTGGGTAGGGAAGATCCCCTGGAGGAAGGAATAGCAACCCACTACAGTATTGTTGCCTGGAGAATCCCATGGACAGAGGAGCCTTGTGGGCTACAGTGCATGGGATCACAAAGAGTTAGACATGACTGAGTGACCAATACTTTCACTTTCATGCTATCAATAGGTGTCTTAATTTGTTCTTCATGGAAAAAGAAATGGCTTATGTGTTAGATTGTTACACTGATGTTAAGTGGCAGTTTAAGACATAATCTTTACCATGTTAAGGACACAGATATATTTTTCTTCCCTAATTAGAATTTAATGAATTTTACTCAAGTTTTCATCTTAATTCTTCAATTGATAAATTCTTTGAAAATGCTTGTTAACATTTATTGAAATAATCATGCTTTCCCACTTTGTTTATTGATATCCTTAGTATATTTCAAGTACTGTACAATTTGTTTTCTGGGGAAAAAATACTTAGTCATGTTTTATTATTCCTTAAATATCTTTGTGAACTTAAATTTAAATTAAGGTTTTCATTTGTTTTGTAGAGTACCTGTTCCATTTGTGCTGATCTCTGAGCCTAGAATACCATTAATTTGTCTGCTGTCTCCTCATCCTATTTTGATTATTCTCTTGTTCATGATTTAATTCTTCACACTTTTTTCATTCTGGGAGCACCTCTCCTTTGTCCTCCCCACTGATACTAGTTTTAGAAAAGAAATTTTAATTTTTTAACATATAAGTATGACTCTCAGTGCTATTTGAGCTCCAGTTCCTTGTTTGTCAATTTTGATTTTCCTTTCACATTATGATAGCTATACTTTTCTTGTGATTTTACATGTTTGTTTCACAAAGGCATGTCTTATGACACTCTGGGGATATGAAACAATTAACTGTGTCTATCTATATACAATACAGATTTTTGTTTCATTAGTAAATGAATTAAATAATACAGCAATGGATTATTATTTTAGAAGTGTGTTTCTTGATCCTTAGCTGCTCTTTGTCTCTGTAGTTTTCCAGGATTTATTTTCCTAGTTCCAATTTTTATTTTCTCCTTTCCCAAGGGTGATGAGAGTCTTGATCAGTACAATTCCCTTTACATGAACTTTCCATTTGTATGTGGATAAATTTCCTTCTGAATGTTTATGCTGGATCTGAGGGTGCTGTGAGCAATTGCCCAAACTTTCAAAGCCCCCAGTGATTAACAATTTTAGGCCTGGTACAAACCTACTCTCCTAGATAGTATTTGCTTATAACTTATTAGACTGACTCCTAATATTGTAAGTAAACGGGACATGAAAAATGCAAATTGTCATTGTGTAAAACCACTCATAATTTATACTTCCTTTGTCCTATTTACTTCAGCAATAACCACCCCAGAATACTACAATTTTATCAAGCATTCCTTTATCCTGTCCAGTTTTTGTTTTGTATAGATTTTTGCTTTCTTTTATAGAATTTTTGTATTCTTTTCTTTCTGATTATTAGGTAAGACCAACTGGGTAGGGAAATGTAATAATATTTCACATAGTTTTTGTCAAGTTATAGAAAGAGACTACAGTAGCCTAGTTGTCCTGATGACATCATTCAAGTTTCTCTACATTAGGTATATAATTTTTTTTGTTGTTGCAGAGTGTAATGGGTTTTTCTTTATAGGAATAGGGTTTACCATATTTCTGTATCAAGAAATTGGATTTAACAATTTCTTTATCATAAATCTAATCTTAGGAAGATCTTTCTCAATCCAGTGTTATCTGTATTACAGTTCTGTGTGTTCTACCTAGATTTTAATATGATATTCTACACCAGTCTACTTCATTTCAGGTATGAAGAGTCTTTTTATCTGTGTATAGACATTAGAGGAAAGTTGGAGAGGTTATATCAGAACTAGTGGCCTAAAGATGGAAACTCTTTTCCTCAGTCAATAAATCTTCTGAAATAATTGCTAGTCTATTTTTCTATAGCATAAAGTTTGCAATTGATATTAATATGTTAAAATCCTTCTTGAGCCAGAATGGCTCCAGGATTTATCTGAAAAAAAAAGCAATAAATATTTCATTCATAGAGCAGTTAAGAAACTACCCAATTCAGAGTCCCTCAAGTTCCATTAGAGACCCAAATTATTCTGAAGTTAAAAATTTGGGAGAATTTAGGTTAGCAAGGCCATATAGCATCAGATGAAAGTAGTGAATACTTCTTATTGTCATTTAGAGTTTGTTGAACACTGTAAGATTTCTAATGTGGAAAAATACACAAGTATTTAAATTCCTTAGATAGTGGATAACTGGCAAAATATCATCAATTAGGAAATCAAACCATACTTTGCAACTAGTTGTACATAACTCCTCTGATACAATAGTGTGAGAGATATTCCACTCCCAAAACATACCTTCAAGCTGCATGACCACACTAAGGGCTAAACCGAATTACTGCTATTAAAATGACCAATAATTGCCACTGTGAGAGTTTCACTTGTCACTTTTTCCTCTAAGTGTTTTTAAAAATTCTGCTTGTTTCCTAGGTAGGATTGCTTTCTTTTCCTATGTTTATTAGCTACCATCCTGCCCCATCTTTATTTTTATTTTATGAACTACTTATTCATCATTTTTCTAATAAATCAGTTTATAAAAACCATCTCTATAGTGAAAACAAGCAAACAATCCAAAAGCCTAATAATTCCTTGTCACATGTGTTGCACATACTAGCTATTTTATTTTTGTCTTTTGATGCTGGCCATGGTATTTTACTCACAGAGATATTTTGATGTAAACAAATTAAGAAATATTTCCCTCTGTGTTACTGGATTTTGCAGTCATGCTTAGAAAACCTTCCCCTATTCTAAGATAATAAACAAAACCCTGTATTACTTCCACTTATTATAGAGTTTCACTTTTATAGCATTTGTAGATTGTTCCATGTGAAATGGAAAGCTAGTAGAGATGAAGGAGAAGCCTATACTAATTTTATTATTAGAGTGGGCAATTTGAAATTTTGTACCGTACTTCTGATAACTTTCAACAGTTTTTAGTATTTTTATATGTTATTTAAATTTTGTTACCTAAGATAAAACTCTGCAGTAAATAATGAAAATTGTTTGCCTGCTTTTGTATTCCTAGAGCATCGACACTAAAGAACTGTAGAGAATTACACAGTAACTCAGGTATTGGAAAATCAGGGTTCTAGTTCTTAACCTGTTGCTTGCTAATTGTTAGACCTTTGACCTAAATAGCAATCCACTCCAATATTCTTGCTTGAAAAATCCCATGACTAGAGGAGCCTGGTGCACAACAGCCCGAAGAGTCGGACATGACTGAATGACTAAACACAGACGCAAAGATCTTTGACCAGTTCCCTCTTCTCACCAGCTTAGAGTTCCTACGCCTTATTTGAAACAAGCCTCTCAAAAACCCAGACAGGATAATGGCTCTTTAAAACCATACTGGGTTTTTTTTGTACCTTAAAAAGCATCAATTAGTAGAAAACTGGCTTCTAGCCCAGCTCTATTGTTTGAGTGCAACTTTCCAGGTAAATTGACCCTGTCTTGCTATGTCTGATAACAGGAACTCATTTGTTTCAAACTCAGGACAATATCAGTCACTCAATCCTTGCATTATTGGTTTTTGTGTCTGTTTTCATGAAGGACTTGCTTCTATCTCTGCTTCTGCTACTCACATTGTATTAAGTTGCCAGCTTCACTTTTACTAACATCTCCATTGCATGCTGAGAGTTCAGCCCAGAATTCTGGAAGTACCTAAGCATCTGAAGAATACCTGAGGCTCTCACATGTTAGTATTTTCTTTGACCATGGAGAGCTGTGTTCAGATTCTTTCAGCTGACCAAATATCATTTGCTTTGGAAAACTACCTTATGCTCTTCCAAGCTTTTCTGCCTCCAAGGAAAGCATTTCTCCAAGTATTCCTTTGATTTATGTATTTATTCAAATGTAAAAGTAGATCTTGGACTAGATAATTTTTGAGCTTCCTTTGGTTCTGACAGTATGATTTTACAAATCTATATTTGAATGTCTATTTTTTTAAATACATAGAATTTTCAGTAATGCAATTATGATTTTTATTTCTCTTTAAGGAACATAGCTCATCTCGGGTATTCCTCTTATAGAACCAAAGGATGGTATTTTTTAAAAATCCCATTGACCTAATTGATACAGATGTGCTTTTTTAACATCTTCTGAGGCTGCTAATATTTTCCTTGCTGTCCATGTTAGCCAGAATACGACACTGGTTCATGACAGAACAGTTGGACTCTAGTGAATGAGAAGTTGAAGAAATAGAACTAGAAGATGGAGGAGGAGGGTAAAGAGAGGAAAAAGAAGAGAGAAGGAGAGGGAAAGTAGTAGGAGAGAGAGGGGGAAGGGGGAGAGAAAGAAGAGGAGAAACACTGGGAATATTGTCCAGTTCTTGAATAGAAGAGAAGAAAAGTCATTTCATCTTAAAAGTTTTGTTTTGTTCCTAAATGAAAGCCATCATAAAACTTTATATAAAGCATAATTTTTACATAATAACTTATGTGTTATTTTACACAAGCAATATGTGTGTTATTTTACACACATAATAACATGTGTGTTATTTTACATAATAACTTGTGTGTCCCAAGGACTTTCTCCCTCTTTATAACAGCAAAAAACTTCAAAGCCCCTTAAACTTGATAAGAAATATAATTATATTTTGCCATCAGTAATTTATGGTTCCAAATTATGCTAAATTGGCAGCTGCTGATGTTAAGTGCAAATGAAATCAAACCAATTCTAAGCAAATCAGGCATAAAATTATATTTCAATAAACTTTGATTCCACTTCCTGTTACCTTTTTCTCTTTATCATGATGGAGAGAGCTCCATGTGTAATTTGTGTACACAAATGTTGAGCTTGGATAATTTAGAAATCTGACTGTTAAAAGGAAGATATTCACGTATGGAAGCAGAAATCGATGGAAGTTAAAACGTACACACACAAATCGTGATGAAAATCTACTGCTTAAAAAATAAAAAGCCACTGTAGAAGAAACTATGTTTCTCAACTCTGTTGTATTTCTTTTGTAGAATTAAAAGTTTGGCTCATCAGCTAGTTTTGGCATTATTCATATAACAGGAGGAACCAAGATGACATAATGGAGACTGTATACTTTTGGGGGGAAAAGTACAATAAATTCAGGGTATCTATTTTTATAAAAAGTGGGAATCTAGAAATGTTGACCTGAAATAAATAGACTTCCAGGTATCTCTGCAGCAAAGACAGGGTTGTTCAGGATGAGCAGAGAATTGCAGTTTGGGTCTGTCACCATGGCAAACCACATGCAAGTCTCCACTAAGCAAGAAAAGGAAAACACTTTTCTAGAGAGGAGAAGGAAGTTGAGAGGAGCATACTAAACAAAGAGTCCATGGCTTTTCCTTGACTGAGTCCTTGCCAGGAAAGTAAATGAGTCTTTCTTCTCCCTATTGGGTTCTGCTACCATCACAGGCAGAGAGAGCTCCCCCTTCAGTTCTTCTGGGCTCTATTTAACTGGGGTTTCTGTTTATTATTATTATTTTACAATATTTGCTCATTTTGATCAAAATCTTTCTGGGAAAGCATTGTTGATCAAGGGTGTGTGTTCTAGTCTCAGTGGACTTTTGTCTCTCCATGCCAAGAAGGATCTTTTCCAGATGAAATGTTTCAAGTTAGAGGGAAAGTACACAGACTGGAAACCTACTGGAGTCACAAGAAGGAGTAGCACTTTTTATCTAATGCCCATATGCTATCAAGATCATAAAAATTAGGTATTATCTGAAGTGTTATATTATCATTAAGGTTTGGTGAGGAACTTCCAACAGGACTGGTCCAGATATCTTGAGACACTAAATGTGATCTGCTTCAATTCTGAGAAATCTCTGCTTTCGGATTACCAGATGATATGCAGATCTAGTCAGTGTTCAGTGCTTCCTTTAGGTTTGTTATGGGAATCCAAGAGACTTGCTTTGAGTTGGGTGTCACAAGGGTTGATTAATAGAACTGAATGGGGCCTCTCCAGTGAGGTTGACGGTAATTCTTCTGGAGATGCCTTATCCAATAGAGGAAATCTCCAGGTTTCAAGGTGGGATGATTAAGGACTTTTTCTCCAGAAAGTACACTGTGAAAAAACTGCGCAATTAAACTATAGTTATTTTCAATAGAAAAACTTGGGCCTCTGAAATATTAGAATGTCTCTCCTTTTATCAGTTGTGGATCAAAAGAATCAGGATCCAAGTACACTGGGGACTCTGACTATCTCAAAGGATGAGAATTGATAAATTCTGCAAGTACGATGTTTAGAAGGAAAAATGGAAGTGCTTTTGATCAAGGTATTTGGAGGATCTCTACAAAATTTGCCAGTTAAGTCTTCTTATTCATTTTTAGTGAAATACAATTGATCTATAGCAGTGACTTCATTCCAGGTATAGAGCAGAGTGATGCAGTTACGTGTGTGTGTAGCTGCTGTTGTTCAGTTGCTAGGTCCTGTCCAACTCTTTGCAGCCCCATGAACTGCAGTATGCCAGGCTTCCCTGTGCTTTGTTATCTCCCTGAGTTTGCTCAAACTCATGTTCACTGAGTCAGTGATGCCATCCAACCATCTCATCCTCTGTTGCACCCTTCTCCTCTTGCCCTCAACCTTTCCCAGAATCAGGGGGGTCTTTTAAAATGAGTTGACTGTTCACATCAGGTGATCAAGTTACTGGAGCTTCAGCTTCAGCACCAGTCCTTCCAATGAATATCAGGGTTGATCTCCTTTAGGATTGACTAGTTTGATCTCCTTGCTGGCCAAGGTACTCTCAAGAGTCTTCTCCAGCACTACAGTTCAAAAACATCATTTTTTTTTGGCATTCAACCTTGTTTATGGTCCAACTCTCACATCCATACCTGCATGCCAAGACTCTTCAGTTGTGTCCGACTCTTTGCGAACCCATGGACCATAGTTGGTCAGGCTCCTCTGCCCATGGGATTCTCCAGGCAAGTACACTGGAGTGGGTTTCCATTCCCTTATTCAGGGGATGTTCCTGACCCAGGGGTCCCCATTCATACATAAATACTGAGAAAACCACACCTTTGACTAAATGGACCTTTGTTGGCAAAGTGATATCTCTGATTTTTCATACAAACTCTAGGTTGGTCATAGCTCTTCTTCCAAGGAGCAAGTGTCTTTTAATTTTGTGACTTCAGTCACCATCCTCAGTGATTTTGGAACCCACGAAAATGAGATCTGACATTTTCCCACTTTTTTCACATCTATTTGCCTTGAAGTGATAGGATTGGATGCCATGATCTTAGTTTTTTGAACGTTGAGTTGTAAGCCAGCTTTTTCACTTTCCTCTTTCACATTCATCAAGAAGTTCTTTAGTTACTTTTCACTTTCTGCCATTAAAGTGGTATCATCTGTATATCTGAGGTTGTTGACATTTCTCTAGACAGTCTTGATTCCAGCTTGTGAGTCAACCAGCCCAGGATTTCTTATGATATACTCTTCATAGATGTACTCTTCACAGAAGTTAAATAAGCAAGATGACAATATATAGCCTTGATATACTCCTTTCCCAATTTTGAACCAGTCCTGTTCCATGTCCAGTTTTAACTGTTGCTTCTTGTCCTGCATACAAATTTCTCAGGAGGCAGGTAAAGTGGTGTGGTATTCCCATCACAGTTTGTTGTGATTCACACAGTCAAAAGTTTTAGCATAGTCAATGAAGCAAAAGTAGATGTTTTTCTGGAATTCTATTAATGATCCAGCAGATGTTGGCAATTTGATCTCTGTTTTCTTTGCCTTTTCTAAATCCAGTTGGTACATCTGGAAGTTCTCCATTCACATATTGCTGAAGTCTAGCCTGAAGGATTTTGAGCATGATCTTGCTAGCATGTGAAATGAGCACACTTGTATTATAGTTTGAACGTTAATTCCTTGGCTTTGCCTTTCTTTGGGATTGGAATGAAAGCAGACATTTTCCAGTTCTGTGACCGCTTCTGAGTTTTCCAAATTTGCCAGCATATTGAGGGCTGCACTTTCACAGCATCATCTTTTAGAATTTGAAATAGCTCCACTGGAATTCCATCACATCCACTAGTTTTGTTCATAAGAATGTTCCTAAGGCTCACTTCACTTCACACTCCAGGATGTCTGGCTCAAGGCGAGTGACCACATCATTGTGGTTATCTCAGTCATTAAGAGCTTTTTTGTATAATTCTTTCTGTGTATTCTTGTGAAATCTTCTTAATCTCTTCTGTTTCTGTTAGGTCCTTGCCATTTGTGTCCTTTATTGTGCCCATCTTTGCATGAAATGTTCTCTTGGTATCTCTAATTTTTTGAAGGGATCTCTAGTCTTTGCATTCTATTATTTTCCTCTTTTTTTTTTTTTTTTTTTTTTGCATTTTTCACTTAGAAAGGCTTTCTTTTCTCTTCTTGCTCTTCTCTGGAACTCTGCATTCAGATGGGTGTATCTTTCCCTTTCTCCTTTGCCTTTCACTTATCTCCTTTTCTCAGCTATTTGTAAGGCCTCCTCAGACCATTTTGCCTTCTTGTATTTATTTTTCTTGTGGATGGTTTTGGTCATCACCTCCTGTACAATGTTGTGAACCTATATCTATAGTTTTTCAGATACTCTGCCTACCAGATCTAGTCCCCTGAATCTATTCATAGCCTCCACTGTATAATCATAAGGACTTTATTTTAGTCATATCTGAATGGCCTAGTGGTTTTCTTTACTTTCTTCAATTTGAGCCTAAATCTTGCAATAGGAGTTTATGACCTGAGCCAGAGTCATCTCCAGGTCTTGTTTTGCTGACTGTATAGAGTGTCTCCACCTTTGGCTGCAAAGAATATAATCAGATTTGGGGATATATATATGCATATATATATTCACCATTATAGGCCATTGCTAGGGATTGAATACAGTACCCTGGGCCATATAGTAAATCCTTATTGTTTATGTTTTTATATGTGGTAGTGTGTATCTGTTAACCCCATATTTCTAATTTATCTCCCCTTCCCCTTTGATAACTGTAACTGTTTTCTGGGTCTGTGAGTTTGTTTGCTTTGTGAATAAGTTCATCTGCACTATTTTTAATATTCTACATAAGTGGTATCATCTGATAGTTTTATCTGTCTCTGTCTGACTCACTTCACTTAGTATGATAATCTTTAGATTTTCCATATTGCTGAAAGATGTTTTTCTTTTTTATGACTAATAGTACATTGTGTGTGTGTGTGTGTGTTTATGTGTATATGGAATCTTCTTAAGCCAGTCATCTGTTGATGAGCACTTGAGTTGATTTCATGTTCTGGGTATTGTAAATAGTGCTACTGTAAACACTGGGGTACATGGATCCCTTCAAATTATGCTTTTGTCTTTTCTGGATATATGCCAAGGAGTGGGATTGCTGGATCATATGGTAATTTTATTTTTAGCTTTCTCAAGGAACTTCCATACTCTTTTCTGTAGTGACTGCACCAATTTACATTTCTACCAATACTGTAGGAGGGTTGCCTTTTTTCCCACACTATATCTAGCATTTAATATTTGTAGACTTTTTTAATGAAGGCTATCCTGACTGGTGTGAGATGGTACCTTATTGTAGTTTTGATTTGCATTTCTCTAGTAATAGGATATTGTTAGGGATGTTGAGCATTTCTTATGTGTCTGTTGTTCATCTGGACTGCAAGGAAATGAAGCCAGTCAATCCTAAAGGAAATCAGTCCTGAATATTCATTTGAAGGACTGATGCTGAAGCTGAAACTCCAATACGCTGGCCACCTGATATGAACAGACTCAGTAGAAAAGACCCTTATGCTGGGAAAGATTGAAGGCAGGAGGAGATAGGGATGACAGAGGATAAGATGGTTGGATGGCATCACCAACTCAATGGACATGAATTTGAGCAAGCACTGGGAGTTGGTGATGGCCAGGAAAGCCTGGTATGCTGCAGTCTTTGGGGTCACAAAGAGCTGGACATGACTGAGCAACTGCACTGTACTGGCCATCTCTATACCTTGTTTGGTGAAATATCTATCAAGGTCTTCTGTCCAATCTTTTAAACCGTGTTTGTTTGTTTGTTTGTTTGTTTAATGAGTTATATGAGCTGTTTGTCTATTTTGGAAATGAAACCCTTCTTGATCGCATTGTTTGCAAATATAGGGTTGGCCACAAAGTTCATTTTGGCTTTCCCATAGATGTTTCAGAAAAACTCCAATGAACTTTTGGTCAACCCAACATTTTCTCCCAGTCCGTAGGCTGTCCGTTCGTTTTTTTTTTTTTTTTTATGGTTGTCTTCACTGTGAAAAGTAGTATTGTTTTATCATATGTTTTTTTTTATTATGTTTTTATTTTGTAATTACAGATTCTATTTCACTTCTAGTGATCAGTCTATTCAAATCATCTATTCTTCTTCATTCTGTTCTCATGGGCTGTACATTTCTAGAAACTTAGTTCTTCTATGTTGTCTATTTTGTTGACATATAAGAATTCATACTATTTTCTAATGATTTTTTGTATCTCTGTGGTAATACAGTGTATATAATTCAGCCTGTTTGGCAAAAGGAATTATTGATAAAGAGATTGTCAGAAGTAGTTTCAATAGCATCCCCAGCACAATGTTTGTCCTTGTCACCTTCTAAATAAGAACCATCACTGAATCATGAAACATCAGTGTTACTCAAGGAAAGTTGCCGCAGATCATCAGGAATACTCAGAAGTTGGCCAGTCAACTTTAAGCAGTTGTGAGGTGCTTCATCAATGATGGAGGGGAGAAGAGTTGCAGGTTTAAGGTTATTATGACATAAAAGAGATACATGAAAAACAGTTAACAAAAAGACTTCTTAGGAGTTGGGGCAAAAATTGACTGAGAAATACTGAGTGTGAAGAGAATTCAAGAGAACATTTGCTGCATGAGGTAGAAAAATGGTTAAAGGGATCCCACAACAGTTTTCTCAGTAGTTGTAACCATAAGTGCAGTGCTATAATACCTCTAAGGCAAGGGGGAATCCTTATGCTTCAAGGCTAGTTCCTGGCTGTAATGCTGTTTCAGTTGAAGGTGGTCCCCAGGCTTTGGATGAATATTTCAGGGGCACTCCCCTCCTTTTCATATACACAAAAGAAAGAATACATATGATAATTGGGATACCCAAAGACAAGTAGGTTTATCAAGCACACCTTTAAGGCCTTAAAGGCTATGTCATCCTGTTCTGCACATCATGTTGGGTCAAGGTTGTAATTGTTAAGTAAAACTAAACATTCAGAAAACTAAGATCGTGGCATTCGGCCCCATCACTTCATGGCAAATAGATGAGAAAACAATGGAAACAGTTACAGACTTTATTTTCTTGGTCTCCAAAATCACTGCAGATGGTGACTGCAGCCATGAAATTAAAAGACACTTGCTCCTTGGAAGAAAAGCTATGATCAACCTAGACAGCATACAGGAAAACAGAGACATTACTTCACCAAAAAAGATCTGTCTAGTCAAAGCTATGGTTTTTCCAGCAGTCATGTATTAATGTGAGACTTGAACTATAAAGAAAGCTGAATGCTGAAGAGTTGATGCTTTTGAACTGTGGTTTTGGAGAAGACTTTGGAGAGCCCCTTGGACTGCAAGGAGATCCCACCAGTCAATCCTAAAGGAAATCAGTCCTGAGTGTTCATTGGAGTACTGATGCTGAGGCTGAAACTCCAATATTTTGGCCTGTTAAGACGAATTGACCCATTGAAAAAGACCCTGATGCTGGGAAAGAGTGAAAGTGGGAGGAGAAGGGGACCACAAAAGATGAGATGGTTGGATAGCATCACCAATGTGATGGACGAGTTTGAGTAGGCTCCAGGTATTGGTGATGGACAGGGAAGCCTACTGTGCTGCAGTTCATGAGGTCAGAAAGAGTTGGACATGCCTGAGTAACTGAACTGACCTGAACTAAACATACAGAACTTTTGCCACAACACAAATACTTGGAATCTAATTTCAGCAATAACCAAGTAGCCTGAGAAATCCTCACAGCCAATATTTAGTTTGGGTTTTGGGAAGCTTAGGACACTCTGGAGCCTATCCAGATCTAGGTGCAGCCCTTGTTCTGATATTGGCTTTCATAAATATTAAACCTAGGTTGAGCGAGCTTCAATTTTTCTTTGTCCCTTTAAGGATAAAAGCTTTAGCAAATAGATGCTGTCTTCCTAGAGAAAGCTTGAGAATGATACAAATTATCCTCGTATTGGAACAATAGGGCCCCTAGGGAACTTTCTCTCATCCAGAACAGACTTCATGATTTGCAAAAAATGAAGACTTCTGATCAAACCCTGAAGCATTGCAGTCCAGGTGATTTGTTTTTCTTCCCAAATAAAGGCAAAAAGGTATTGGCCAGCTTCATCAACTGGAATACTAAATTATGTACTACATAAATTATATTAAAGAATTTACTTCTGATGGGAATGGATTTTAATAATTATGAGATCTAGGAACAATGGGCTATCAAGGGATAATAATATTGTTTGTTGTTTGAAAATTCTGAGAGTACCTTGACAGCCAGATCAAACCTAAATCCTAAAGGAAATCAATCCTAAATATTCATTGGAAGGACTGATGCTGAAGCTCCAATATTTTGGCCAACTGATGAAGAGTCAACTCATTGGAAAAGACTCTGATGCTTGGAAAGATTGAAGGTGGGAGAAGGGAGCGACAGAGGATGAGATGGTTGGATGGCATCATCAACTCAATGGACATGAGTTTTAGCAAACTTAGAGACATGGTGAAGAACAGCAAAGCCTGGTGTGCTGCAGTCCATGGGGTCACACAGAGTTGGACTTGACTCAGTGACTGAACAACCTAATCCTTAGTTTTTCTCACCAGTAAAAGGCAAGTGTTACAGGGCCTAGTACAAGGGATAATAAAGCCTTGAGTCTTGAAATCTTCTATTATGGGCTTAAAGAGCATCTTTCAGGGTATTGCTTAATTCTGAAAAGAGCTTTTGAGGGGTCTATTTGAATCTTGATGGGATGTACAAAGTGAATATTATGTAAATAGATGGAGATTTTGTCAATAGGAAGGACATTAGCCAGTTCAACAGGGACAAATAAACATTTTTTTCTTCTCCTTTTTCAATGAATCAGCTCTAACACCATCAAACACAGAACAAATAAAATATATCAAAGGATCATTTAGTTTAACCAGTTGGTTACTTGGCTGACTACTCTCAAATTAAAAAAACTCTTTCACCTTTTTCGGAGAAAGGAATTCTGACATGATACTTCTCCAAGAAGTCTCAGCCTAAAACATGGATAAAGAATTAGATAAGGAAAAGAAAGGTTTTCATCTCTCAGAGGGCCTAAACAAAAGGAGTTAGGTTCAGAGACATGAACGTCTTGAGGTTCATTACTGATCCCCACTGTTGGAACTATTTTAGTACACCAAGTCAGGGGTTGTATATAGTACTGTAGTGGGGTTGAGCACCAAAAGTGTGGCTCTATTGTCAACTAGGGCTGGAAAAGTTTCACCCACAGCCTGGAGAAATGTTTCTGCAAGCTGATTATGAGGGACGACTGGAGAGAACTCCTATAGTTCCTCAGATTCTCAGCTTTGAGAATTGGGAGAATCCTGAAAAGGCTGGTTAGAGGGTGGACTGCTTCTAAAGCTTTTGAATTACAATAACCTCTTTTCCAGTGTTCTAGCTCTTTGCAATAATAACAGAAACTAAGAGGGTTTCAGTTTTGTTTGCTGGTGTTTAGTCATTTCAGTTGTGTCTGACTCTGTGTGACCCCATGGACTGTAGCCCGCCAGGCTCCTCTGTCCATGGGATTCTCTAGGCAAGAATACTGGAGTGGGTTGCCATGCCCTCCTCCAGGTGATCTTCCCAACCCAGGGATCAAACCCAGGTCTCCTGGATTCCAGGCAGATTCTTTACCACTGAGCTTAGAAACCTTCATTTGCTAAAGCTGAAGATTAAAAAGTTTGATAGTTTTCCTTTTAGGGGACTCTTCTAGAATATAAGAGAGCTGGTTTGCCAGATTGACTCAGTCTAGAATGAACATAACTTCCCATTTTATCCTGGTTCTTTTTACTAGAAGGAAAAGGTCCCAGTTATGTCCATTAATAGACTTAATGTTAAAATCTGTGTGACTCAGGGAACTCAAACCGAGGCCCTGTGACAACCTAGAGGAGTGGGAGGTGGGAAGGAGGTTCAAGAGGTAGGGGGCGCATGTATACTTATGGCTGGTTCATGTTGATGTATGGGAGAAACCAACACAGTATTGTAAAGCAATTATCCTCCAATTAAAAATAATTTAATATTTTTTTAAAAAAGCTACTAGGATGGAAACCACATCTGAAGGCCAGAATTTTCTTTAAAAACAATCTGGAATCGATTGTAATAGTCATGAACAGGTTCATCAGATTTTTGTGTGAAAGCTTGAATTGTTTTCCAATCAACAGGCTTTGAAAAAGCCCTAGGAATTTGCTCAGTGAAGTTGCCTAGTGATTGCCCAAGCCTGATCATATAATATGTAAGCAGACTTGTCTCCTACTTATAATTCAAGAGAGCTTTCAGGATTTCCCAGTAGTAATTTTTATCTGATGCTGGGCCTGGCCTTCATTGACAAGCATATGAACTAGCTGATAAAAGTCAGAGAAACTAGGCTGATAAGAGTTTGAATGACTATATTAAATTTCTCAGCAAATCTGTGAGGAACTAGATTACTTTGAGAAAAATCTTCAACTTTCTCACAGTTCATATTCAGGAAATATGGGAAATTAAATGTTTAGTATCTGTGTCCTCAGAAGGCTTAATTTTAAAGGGATAGATTCTGACAATTTCAGAGGAAAGAGTAGTAAGGAGAATCTCAGAAAAAAAGGTAAGATTGATGAGAGAATTATCATGGGGGTATTAAGTATATAAAGGAAGTGTAGGTGGTATAGTTGTTGTTTTAGTCACTAAGACATGTCTGATCCTTTTGTGACCTCATGGGCTGTAGCCTACTAGAATCCTCTGTCCATGGAATTTGACAGACAAGGACACTGGAGTGGTTGCCGTTTACTTCTCCAGGGACTCTTCCCCACCCAGGGATTGAATTCTCCTCTCTTGAATTGCAGGTGGATTCTTTATCACTGAACCACCTGGAAGTTATAGATGATGTAGTAGGGGAGGAGAAAGATGATGCCATAAGTGGAATCTGACCTTGGGGAACCAAGTAAGAGTGAAAAATTGGCACCAGATATGCAGTCTGAAACAAAGTCAAAGGCATTGATATTCTAAAATGCCTATGGTCAGGTTTGTCCATTTGATTAGAAATCTCTATGAGGAAGGACCACAAGTTTTAAGTATAAAATAAGCCAGGGTCACTGTAAAGGGGGTGCTCCTAAAATATTTAGAAAGCTAGGATCCCATTTCTTAGTGTTTTTTTCTCTAAAGTAAAGGAAAATTTTCAGAGAACTCAACAACTCAATTCAAATAATTTATAAGCTAAAACCAGCCAATTCTGAGAAAACAGCTTAGTGCTAGAGGAGCAAGGCCAAAGACTTTTTCAACCACTTTCCAGAGAATAGACCCATCCCAAAGGAACAGGTTGATGGCTGAACCAGCACAATTCAGCAAAGCAGCCCCTGTTCCTGAAGGAATGGGCCGTTGACTTCTTAGCCAGCTTTGGTTGAAATAGTACATCCCCCAAATCAAACCAAAGTGAAAAGTGAGTAATCACATATAGAACCAGGCTTTAACCAAAAAGATGAACCTTAAAATAAATTTCACATAAAGGCTGGAGAACTTCAGATACAAAAGGGATGTAAGCTCAGACCCAAGAGAAAGAAGTACCTCAATTTCCAGGGATATCGAGAAAGGAAGTTTCAATAAGGTCAACTGTGGGTGCCACATTTATTTAATCAAAAACCTGGAGTATTTAAAGATAGTCTGTGGTCCCCATATGGGTCACCAAATGTTGATCTAAAACAAATAGGCTGCCAGATATTTTCTCCAGCAAAAATGAGCTTATTCGGGATAGGCAGAAAATTAGGGTCTGTAGCCATGGTGAGCCACGTATAAGTCCCTTCACAGCAAGGGAAGAGGAATGTTTTCATAGCGAGGAAAAGAAAGTCAGGAGGGCTGTAGTAAACAAAGAGTTCAAAACTTTTCATTGGCTGAGTCTTCATTAAGAAAGAAGAGGAGTTATTCATCCTGTTGGGCCCTGCGATGGTCATAAGGCATGATGACCATAGTTCCCCCTTTTGATCTATTTAATTGAGGTTTCTACTTATTAATTTTTTTTACAGAACTAAAGTAATGTCAGAGAACTGTAATGCCATCTTTTAAAAATGTGCATACTGTTTGCTTTTTAATTGAAGTTAGTTGATTTTCAACGTTGTGTTAGTTTCAAGTGTACAGCACACACATAAACTTTATTTTTAGTTGAAAGATAATTGCTTTACAGTATTGTATTGGTTTCCAACAAATACCAATGTGAATCAATCATAGGTTTACCCATGTCCCCTCCCACTTGAGCATCCCTCCCACCTCCTTCCCTATTCCACCCCTCTAGGTTGTTACTGAACCCCCGTTTGAGTTCCCTGAGTCATACAACAAATTCCCATTGGCCATCTATTTTGCATATGGTCATGTATATTTCATGTTACTTTCTCCATACATCCCACCCTCTCCTTCCTCCCCCCCAGCCAGCTGTGTCCATAAGTATGTTCTCAATGCCTGTGTCTCCATGATGCTCCACAGATAGTTTCATCAGTACCATCTTTATAGATTCCATATATCTGAGTTAGTATATGATATTTATTTTTCTCTTTCTGACTTGCTTCACTCTGTATAATAGGACTGTGTTCATCCACCTCATCAGGACTGATTCAAATGCATTACTTTTTATGGCTGAGTAATATTCTATTGTATATATGTACCACAGCTTCTTTATCCATTAATCTGTCAGTGGACATCTAGGCTGCTTCCACATCCTAGTTATTATAAATAGAGCTGCGATGAACTTTGGAGCATGTGTATGTTTTTCAATTTTGGTTTCATCAGAGTATATGCCTAGTAGTGGGATTGTTGGGTCATATGGTGATTTTATTCCTAGTCTTTTTAAGGAATCTCCATACTATACTCCATAGTGGCTCTCTCAATTTACATTCCCACCAACAGTGCAAGAGGGTTACTTTTTCTCCACACCCTCTCCAGCATTTATTGTTTATAGATTTTTTGATGATAGTCATTCTGACTGGTATGAAGTGACATCTCACTGTAGTTTTGATTTGCATTTCTCTAATAATGAGTGATGTTGAGCATCTTTTCATGTCACACACATATATATTCTTTTTCAGATTTTTTTTCTATTATAGGTTATTACAAGATATTGGATATACTTCCCTGTGTTATCCAATAGGCCTTTACTATTTATCTATTTTTTTATAAAATAGTGTAAATCTGTTAATCCCCAAATCTTAATTTATCCCCCATGACTCTTTTACATTCCATATATAAGTGATATTATATAACAATCTACTCTTTACATCATTTATATTCACTAGTTCCATAAAGGAATTTTATCCCACCTATATTGTAAATTACACCAACTGCCCAGGATTCTGGTAGTTTCCATTTCCTGGAGAAACTTACAAAGTTAAAGAGTTAGTTGCTCATTAGTGTGAGATTCTTTCCAACCCCATAGACTGTAGCCATCCCTGATCCTCTATCCATGGGATTCTCCAGACAAGAAAACTAAAGTGGGTTGCCATTCCTTTCTCCAGGGGGTCTTCCCAACCCAGGGAAAGAACCCAGGTCTCCTGCATTGAAGGCAGATTCTTTACCATCTGAGCCACAGGGAGAAACATATAAGAGGCAGTTTTAAAAAATACTGCCCAAGAACTAAAGCTTTGCTATCTCCTTCACTACTATTATAAACTATCATCACCTTGACATAGCATCTTTCCTCATTGAAGTGATTTAGATGGAGGGGTAGCTCAGACCTCCATCTCTTAGGGGTCTGCTTCCCTGGCAGCACTTGGTCACTATGCTTTTCATTGGCTCAGATTGCTGCACTTGTTAAATTTAAGGAGGAGAATATAAAAATGGTCCTAGTAAATTATCTGGAAATAAATATGTTTTCTGCTGTTTTATGGCAATGATCCTACCTCTTTGTGAAGAACAGAGTCCTTTGCCCCACCAAAATATATATATATTTTTCCTTTCCAGCTTATCTCTTAGCATAAGGCGGTCAAGGCAAAAGGACAGTAGCCATGGCTCAATGTTCAGTGAAACTCTTTATATTTTTCCTGGTGAAAGTGTTATCCTCCTGTCAATAGAACTTCTAGACCCATATAACCTTAAATTGTTTAGGCAGAAAACATGAATTATCTGAGTTGGTCATTAGGAATGATAGTAGGTAGGCCCATTCCTACTTTAACCGTTTGATTCCCAGACACATATATTGCATTTCTATGGAGAAAAGTAATAATAGAAAGTTTATTGGTGTTTTTAATATTTTAGTTTTGAAATAGCAAAACAAGTATGGTTGTAGTATGTATAATGGGCCACATAGTTTTCTAACTGCTTTACCTATAAAATCTTTAGTACTCAAAGCTACATGTGAGTATCCATATCTTCATTTGTTGACTGAGAAACTTAATTTTCATAGCTAGTAAACAGTTGAAGGTGACATTTGAAAAGTTCAGATTCTGAGTTCATGAACCAAATCCCTATGTTACACTAACACTTAGAAGTTTTTTACACTATTGTATTAACTGAGAATGTTACCTATATTGTGGTTATAATGGCATAAATTATTTAAATCTCAAATATTCTATAGAGGAATTGATAACACTTTTACAAATACTACTAATAATATTTTTAAATTAACATGTATATCGGAATATCAATGAACAGTATTTCCATTTTTATGAGGGTGTATAATACCAGATATGCTTTATAAAATTTTAGAAAGATTACCCTATTAATTAGTTGTTGTTTTATTAGGAAAAAATGATTTTATGTCTCTTTACCAGATTTAGGAAATCCATCAAATATGTAGGACAGAAAAACTAAATAAGACACTATTTAGAGTTTTATTTTTTCATAAAATTTAATGTACAAAGAATAATATGGTAGAATTATCAATAATTTAAAAGAAAATCCTAATCTATATTTCATGTAAATTCATGAAGTTTCCAGTTCTCAAATCTTATTGTTCTTAGAATCAACTGTGAGCATTGTAAAGATACCCATGCTTGGGTCCTACTACTAGAGGTTCTGAATCAATTGTTCTGGAATTAAGGAGAAGGCAATCAATGTTTTTAAATGGTTCCCAGATGATTCTAATATGCAGCTGAAGTTGAGAATTACTGGGTTATGATAAAGTCCATACATCAGACATCTAAAATTTTAATATATTTCATGTGATTATATAAAAACATTTCATTGTAATAATAAATGAACTGTTGAGTTAAATATCAAAAGGTGCAATGTTACTAATTTGAATAATTTTTACATAGGAGCAAAAACTGTGATTCTGCACTAGTTGAGCCTTTAACTTGACCAACACTGCTGGGTGACACTCCTTTCAGATGAAAATGGAAAACAAGATGAACCACTGAAAGAAATGTGGTTAACACAAAGCAATCACAATATACTAAAAACCATTGTGAGTTTGCAAAGCATTAGGGGATATGAAAAAAATGACAAAAAATAATCCCCTAAACGAGTAATAACTAGATACATTGATTTAGTAAATATGCCTGAATTTGGTGAAAATCATGACACAGTAATTATAAGAGACATTCTCCTAAAAGTATGTATTTATGTTAATTATTATTGATTTCCTATTCCATTTGAGGAAATAAATAGGAACCTTCAATTTGTGGTAAACAGAATTGCCCATATCTGCGGACCATTTCATGTAGCTCTATTAAACATTCCTAATTCTATGTGTTGACCAGAATATCTAGAAGCTAAAGTTTCATAGCTAATAGAATTGGAAACACACAACTAGGTGAAGTGCAGGAACTGTCTATGTTATGACATTAAAGCACTTTGAAGACAGTAGTTCATTTGAGCAGAAGAGACCTGATAAGACAGACAGCAACAACTGGACTTTGAGAGTTAGACACATTAGATTACATTTAGTCATGGAAATCTCAAATTTTAAATTATAAAGTTCTCTTTTGTTCAATCTTTTGACTTATTCTCTAGGGACATTTCTATCTAAGGCCAACATTTTGATGTTTTCTACTTTGCACTGTATCTCTTAGCCATAGAAAACCTTTTTCTAAAACTAAAAAAATAAAGTCCCAAAATATTATTTTTAAAGATAAAAATTTAACAAAAAATTTAAAAAATACTAACTTTGAGTGTGCCATATTTTTAGGGGATAGTACTCAAAACTAACACATATGCTTTTAAAAAAAAGATAAAAAATGAATGTTTAAGTAATGTTTAATATTTATGAACTCGTTTCCTTATCTGTAAAGCAAAATATCTACCTCATATAACTATTTTGACATTTTAAGTGATTAGTACAGTGTTTGAAATATGTTTATTATATATTCAATATATTATGACCATTATTCATTTTGTCATTATTGATTATAATTGTTTACCACCACATAGACATTGATTGGTAAGTAGGAGTCAAGCATTAATATATCAAAAGGTTTCTATGTATTAGAGAATTTACCAGCCACTCGAGTTACTGATAAGTTTAGGATTTTAAACATTTAAGATGCCTTTAAAATTAACTTTGCTTATAAAACTAAAATAAAATAACTTTAGGAAGTGCAATCTTAAGAGTTGGTTTTTTATATTCTTAAGAACATATTCTTAGGCTAATTTTAAGGTATTCAAAGTAGTTTTCAATTTTTAAAACTTAATTATTTCTAGAAAGTTACTGTTGATTCAGATTGTAACACTGCACATGTAACAATAATCATGATTTAGATGGTACTGTTATTCTTAGCTCATACTTTCATTTGTATATAACTTCGTGACAAGTACATTTTGGGGCTAGAATTTCTCACTCTCCAAGCAAAAAATAGTTTTGTTTTGTTTTTTTTCTGTAGGTTGTTCGAATAAGCAATAAGTCACCAACTGCTAGGATTAAAAAGGGTGTTTTAGAAATTCTGTGAAAAAGTTTTTTTTAATTTGTTTTTTTCTAAATGTTACTAATCCTTTCAGCTTATATTTGGTTTATACTTTCATATATAAACTTTCATAATGTACCATGAAAGTAATATAATATATTTAAAAAATAGTATAGCAGGAAGTCAGTGAGGTTTTAGTAAAAATTAATGAGGGTTTTATATGATATTTGTATCTTGAAAGAAGAATAAATAAGGCAAACTATTTATAGAATTCTTTTGCAAACCAATCTGAAATTAAATCCTGTATTGAATTTTTTGTTATAAGATGTCACCTGGACTGTTGATCTCTGGAGAAATAATTCATTTGTGGAAAGACTCCATGAACAGTTCAGTCTGATAGCAGCAGTGGCAGAAGCCCCAAACTATGTCATATCGGGGCTTCCCAGGTGGCTTGGTGGTAAAAAATTCACCTTAAACTCAAGAGACACAGGCTCAATCCTTGGGTGGGGAAGATCCCCTGGAGAAGAAAATGGCTACCCATTCCAGTGTTCTTGCCTGGGAAATCCCATGAACAGAGAAGACTTTCAGGCAACAGTCTACAAGGTTCTCAAAAGAGTTGGACATGATTTAAAGGCTAAACAACAACACCATGGCATAGAGATAAAAGCAGAGGTTTCTGGTTACAAACTGAACGCTAAACTGAGAGAAAAAGCTGTGCCTCAGGATCTCCACAGACCCTGTGGGCACCATAGTGCATACCTGACAGGCGGCCACCAGGCATGCAGGCTTTCTGACAGCTGAGCCCTCAGTTCTGTGATGGAGTAATGGTGAAAACCAATGTAAGATAGTGAAGTTGAGTCTGCTGATGCACTTTCTACCTTCATGAGCATTTCTGTGGTATTTGTGAAGGAACTTCTAGACTCCACCATGCAAAAACTGCCCTATAAATAGTAGTTGCTATTTGAAGACTCTGCTTATATTTGCTCTTCTACATATTTGTCTGCAGTGAAACATTTGCTTAAAAATTCAGACCATCTTAAATTTCTTACAAGCTGAAATACCCTGTCCTGATGCTGCTTCACTGTTTTACAAAGACATGTAGCTGACTGGGAATGGTGATGACTCTAGCATGACCCTCTCATCAATTCTGAATGCCTTGTCAAATCTCTACAATGTACTACTGGTCCACTCATAATAATGATAATGAAAATAAAATAATGATAACAGGGCCCAATTGTAAGTACTTTCATTTTAGTTACTATCTTAATTGTGTCTCAACATAGGATGTATAGTCAGTTCTTGGTCCGTAGCCCGTAACAGGGAAAAAAATCTCCACTTCTACTCCCAAAGAAGTCTATGCCCTAATTCCCAAAACCTCTGAATATGTTACACTGCATGTAAAGAGAAAATGAAATGAGAGCCAGAATTAAGGTTGCTAATCATCTGACTTTGCCCTGGTGAGATTTTCCTGAATTATCTTGGTTGGCTCAATATATTCTCAAGAGGGAAGTCAGAAATCAATTCAGAATGAGAAAAACTCAGCAGGCCTGTGCTAGATTTGAAGATGGAAGGAGAACAGGCAACTCCTAGAAAATGGAAAAGGCAAGGACACAGATTCTCCCCTACAAAGTGCAGAAGAAGTACAATCTTGCTGATACCTTGATTTTAATCCAGTGAGATACATTTTGGACTGCTGCCTTTGAGACCTATGAAAAAATATTTTTTTTTATTTTCAATCACAAAGTCTATGAAAAAAATTTACAGTAACAACAGGAAACTAATACAGCTCATCTTTACTGTGTCTATTAATGTACACTATGGGGGAAAGAGCAAAGACTATAGAAAAACATAATATTTCCTTAAAATGATTATTTGATAAACCATCCAATATTTGATATGAATTGCATGCAGCCTGACAAATGATTGATGGCTGTTTTGGGCCTTTTTTTTTTTTGGAAAGGGGGGCAAAGTACAACTTTGTTCTGAACTGAGGAAATAAAACTTAGAGAAAACACTGCAGACTGTGAATGGGTAAAAGCAGAAGATCCCTGAAAAGTAGATCATCACCTGACTCCTAAAAAACAAGGCTCCCCAAAGCATGGCATATACTAAGAGAAGGCACCTTTTATGTAATTAGAAAAGCATTTCTATGGCACAGGTTAGCTGTTGAATTGATTGATTAATATTTTAGCAACATGGCTTCATTGTTAAGAGTGTGTGTAGGTATCAAAAGTCTGATCATTAGATAAAAGTATTTAGGCTTATATTACATTTATTAAGTCACACCAAACTTTCCCTTTAATACCTTGTTTCTTTTTCATGGTAGAAACTTTGTCATGAAAACTAGAACCCAGTTGTTATAGGCTGAATTCTGACTACTCCAAAATTCATATGTTGAAATCCTAAACCTGAGTACCTCAAAATGTGACAGTATTTGATGATAGGCTTTTAAAAGAGGCAATTAAGTTGGCCCTGATCCAGTGTGAATGATGTTCTTAAAATAATAGAAAATTTGGATATAGGCATATTGATAGAAGGCCACCTGTAGACACAGAGAAGACAACCATCTATAAGCCAAGCAGAGAAGCCTGAAACAGATACTTCCATCATGGCCTTCAGAAGAAACCAATGTTGTTAACACCTTGATGTTGACTTCTAGCTTCAAGAACTATAAGAAAATACACTTCTGTTATTTAAATCACCCAATTTGCGGCAACCTTAGCAAGCTGAAATACCAGGTCAAATTGATCATATTCTTTTTAAAATTTATTGTTGCAAAAGTGACCAGAGCAAATTGTGCCATTAGTGGACATCATTATAACTGATATCTGCCTAATTAAGTGAACCTCAGGATCTGGGGCATAAGAAAAAGTTACAACAAATTCACACTGATAGTAGAAATTGAAAGGAAAGCAAGACAAAATTACTTAAGAATGAGAATATTGTAAGCCTAGGGGGAAAGTTTGTCTTCCAGCACTTTCTGGACAACTTATTTGGAGGAAGATAGTAGCTTCGAAAACAGAAGGGAAAGTTTAGTTTAGTCACTCAGTCGTGTCCGACTCTTTGCGACTCCATGGACTGTAGCCTACCAGGCTCCTCCGTCCATGGGATTTTTCTAGGCAAGAGTACTGGAGTGGGTTGCCATTTTCTTTTCCAGAGGATCTTCCCGACTCAGGGATTGAACCTGGGTCTCCATCTTGTAGGCAGACGCTAGTGTAAACTGCTAGCCTGAAATAAGAAACTATCAGTGCGGAACTGGTGGAAAAGTTAGAAGTAGCCCAGAGAAAAGCTAGTGACAGATGCAGCAGCTCATCATCGAGGGAAATTTCTGTTAAATATTTTATTAAAAAATATAATTTTTTTTCTAGATATCTCCAGTGGGCAGCCAGTGCACAAGTGTTAAGGCAAAAGACATGCTACATTCACTGCATGTAGTAGCAACCAGGCTTTTACATTATGAATAAACAAAGTATTGATTGGTTTTATTTCACTTTCACTCTTGATTATGGTTTCCATAGTGCATTTTCCGGGATCAACACAGCAACCCTTGTATTTTCTATGATTCTACTTAAAGTTTATGCTCACTGAAATCAGTACTTGTTTCTAAGATGATCATTGGTTTCCTGCTTACCACTATGAGTTTTGTTTGTAAAATAAGGTCACTGTTTACAGATGACAAAATACATTAAAAAACCCTAACAATGCTGCCAGAAAACTATTAGAGTGCATCAATGCATTTGGTAATGCTCACAGAAATCTCTTGCATTTCTATACACTAGCAACAAAATATCAGAAAGAGAAATGAAAGAAACAATCCCACTTACCATTACATCAAAAAAATTGGGCCACAGTGTAGAATGGGGAATACAATGCAATATTCTGTAATGGGGAAAATAATCTAAAAAAGAGAGGGTATATGTATATATATAACTGATTCACTTTGCTTTACACCTGAAACTAACACACCTATTCCTCCAAGAAAAAACTACTATTACTATTGTAAGTCAGCTATACTGCAATAAAAATTAAAAAAAAAAAAACAGTCCTTTTAATTTTAAGCAGTTATAGAGTTCAACTATTCCAGAATTTTCATTTGTAAAGACGCCTTCTTCATTTTTCATGTTAACACCACTAAGACTTATTTTTTTATTGATCGTTGAATTTTAATTAATTGTTGTAGCAGAATTTTAAAAATAGGCATCTTTTGGTAAGCACTAGGCTATTTCCAATTTTCTATTACTAAACATTTAGTGCATATCGTTTTACATACATTTCATTCACTTTTGCATAGATATTTGCAAAATAAACTTAGAGGGGAAAAAAAGCTGTTGCTTTCTATTGCTTTAAAGTATATCCAGACTGTGCTGTGCATAGTTGCTCAGTCATGTCCAACTCTTTGCGAACCCATGGATAATAGCCTGCCCCCAAGGCTCCTCTGTCCATGGGGGACATGCAAGGATGTCCATCTCCAAGCAAGGATACCAGAGTGGGATGCCATGCCCTCCTTCAGGGGTTCCTCCCGACCCAGGTATCAAACCCAGGTCTCCCACAGTGCAGGCAGATTCTTTACCATCTGAACCACCAGGGAATATCTAGGCTACATATCTTTTATTTATTTATTTTTCCATTTATTTTTATTAGTTGGAGGCTAATTGCTTTACAATAATGTAGTGGTTTTTGCCATACATTGACATGAATCAGGCATGGATTTACATGTATTCCCCATCCCGATCCCCCCTCCCACCTCCCTCTCCACATGATCCCTCTGGGTCTTCCCAGTGCACCACCCTGAGCACTTGTCTCATTGCATCCAGCCTGGGCTTTCATGGCTTCTGATCTCCAAGCTGCCACCTCTCTTATCAAGATCATTGCTATAGCTTCCTAAACAGTGTCTAGCTCCCCAACTCTTTCTCCCCTACAACATAGCCTCACTCCAGTGGCCGAGATACAAAAGCCTTTGCTAAAATCTTCTGAATTATATTGTTTTATTCGAAGGAATTTATGCCCATCAATTCCCCCTTCACTCACCTCATGTCCTGCATAGGAGTTTTCCTGATGTTTCTTGAGCACACCAGGCCACAGTGCATTTGTATTAGTTGTTTCTTTAGTAACAAATGTGTTTCCCTGTGAACTGTGGAAGGTCAATCTCTCACCCTCTCTAAGTCTATTTTAAATGTCAGCTTCTCAGTCCTGCCTTGATCAACATGATGAAGATCCAGCCCTTCAGTCAACAGTTCTGACCTACATTCTTCTATTCTTTAAAAAAAAAAAAAATCATAGAGTGTATATCACCTTCTATTTAATTTATAATTTATTACATTTTTCTCTCTTATTAAAAGATTCATCATAACAGGAACTTTTGTCTGTTGTGTTTACTGACTTATCCTAAACTCCAAAACACTGGTAATTTAAGTAGTCAATAAGTATACAATGAATAATTAATAGGTCGAGTGTCTTGTTCATTGTAAAAGATAATTTTTGAACATTTGTCCTCTACTAAGGCTGTAAAAGGAATTATCTCCACACACTCATGAAGATTGTATGCTAGTAAATATTTCACTCTCTCCATTGAGGAGAAAAGTGAGAGAGAGAGAGGCAGACCACATTCAGTATGGAAGTTGGCCATGAAGTCCTGTCATGCCCACATTAAACATGAGCTTACTACCATGGAAAACTGCCTTCCTGTCAGTTCAGTTCAGTATTTCAGTCATGTCCAACTCTTTGCTACCCCATGGACTGCATCACGCCAGGTTTCCCTGTCCATCACCAACTCCCGGACTTTACTCAACTCATATCCATCAAGTCAGTGATGGCATCCAACCAACTAATCCTCTGTCATCGCCTTCTCCTCCTGCCTTCAATCTTTCCCAGCCCAGGAGTCAATTTTTCACATCAGGTGGACAAAGTAATAGAATTTCAGCTTCAGTCCTTCCAATGAATATTCAGGACTGATTTCCTTTAGGATGGACTGCGTGGATCTCCTTGCTATCCAAGGGACTCTCAAATCTCTTCTCCAACACCACAGTTCAAAAGTATCAATTCTTCAGCTTTCATTATAGTCCAACTCTCACATCCATACATGACTACTGGAAAAGCTATAGCTTTTAATAGAGAGATCTTTGTTGGAGTTCCCTGATGGCTCAGAGGGTAAAACATCTGCCTGCAATGCAGGAGACCCAGGTTCTAGCCCTGGATCGGGAAGATCCCCTGGAGAAGGGAATGGCAACCCACTCCAGTGTTCTTGCCTGGAGAAGCCCATGGACAGAGGAGCCTGACAGGCTACAGTCCATGGGGTCACAAAGAGTTGGACAGGACTTAGCCACTAAATCACCACCAGAACTAACAATAGAAAGGTCTTACCAGACCCACTCCCACAATTTTTGTCTTAAGATAACATTAGTCAGAAAACCTTCTTATTTAGGAGAAACATGTCCTTGATCAAGATACATTGTTATATTGACTAAAACAAAGCAATGTAGAAAAACAGTTTGTGTTTTTCTCCTTGAGAGTCCCAGATTGCTTTCTCCTCCTTGGGGACCCTGGACTTCTTATCAGCCTACCTAGGAACTGAGTCTCTCAGTGATTGACTGTTTTAGTTTACTAGGACTGCCACAACAAAGTGCGCCATAGACTAGATGACTTAGACAAGAGAAACCTGTTTCCTCATAATTCTGCAGGCTAGAAATCTGAAAGCAAGGTATTGGCAGTGCCGGCTTCTTCTAAAGTCTCTTTCCTTGGTTTGTAGACAGCAGTCTTTTCTCTTTGTTTTCACATGATCTTTTCCTAGCATATATCACTTTTTGCCAGGACATAGTCATATGGAGTTAGGATCCACACACTAATAAATTCTTCTTAAGTTAATTACCTCTTTAAGACCCCATCTCTAAATACAACCACATTCTGAAGGACTGGAGGCTAAGACTTCAGTATATGAATTTTTATGGAAATATAATTTAGCCATAATGCTGATATAAAACTATGTTTTTCTTCTTAAGGATGATTATGAGGATTCTTCTCAGTTCAGTCGCTCAGTCGTGTCTGACTCTTTGTGACCCCACGAATCGATGCAGCCAGGCCTCCCCGTCCATCACAAAGTCCCGGAGTTTACTCAAACTCATGTCTACAGAGTCAGTGATGCCATCCAGCCATCTCATCCTCTGTTGTCCCCTTCTCCTCCTGTCCCAATCCCTCCCAGCATCAGGATCTTTTCCAACGAGTCAACTCTTCGCATGAGGTGACCAAAGTACTGGAGTTTCAGCTTCAGCATCAGTCCTCCCAATGAACATTCAGGACTGATTTCCTTTAGGATGGACTGGTTGGATCTCCTTGCAGTCCAAGGGACTCTCAAGAGTCTTCTCCAACACCACAGTTCAAAAGCATCAATTCTTCGGAGCTCTTCACAGTCCAACTCTCACATCTATAAATGACCACTGGAAAAACCATAGCCTTGACCAGACGGACCTTTGTTGGAAAAGTAATCCGACTGTGACGGCCCGCGCAGAAGCGTGGCCGTGAGGAGCTACAGCTCGACCAAGGTCAGGGGTAGCGACCAAGAGCGCCGGGCTGCGACAGCGCAGGAGCAGCGACGGAGAGGAGCTTCCCCTCGCCTGAGGTCAGGGGCGGCGGCCGAGAGGAGCTACCCCACCTCCAAGGAGCGGTTGCTGCGGGGGCGCAGGCGGGCCAGAGGAGCTACTCCACGTTCAAGGTCAGGAGGTGCGGCAACGAGAAGATACCCCTCGTCCAAGGTAAGGAGCAGCGGCTGCGCTTTGCTGGAGATACCCCACGTCCAAGGTAGGAGAAAGCCAAGTGAGACGGTACGTGTTGTGAGAGGGCATCAGAGGGCAGACACACGGAAACCATAATCACAGAAAACTAGCCAGTCTGATCACAGGACCACAGTCGTGTCTAACTCAACGATTCTTCTCAAGAGCTACACAACTTTTATGGTAGGCCTAATTATAAGATGACCACCAGTGACCCACAGCCCTGTATTATCCCCTCCCCTGAAGTGAGGTGACATTTGTGACTTGTTTGTGGTCAAGGTGACAAAACCCCTTGATTAGATTATATTGTATGCCAGAGTTGATGGGAGAATCATTTCCACAACTATGTTATATTATAAGACTAAGACTCTGTCGCTTACATACTGTAGCAGAAGATTCTCTTGATAGCCATGAAGAAGAAAAATGCTATGAATTGTGCAATCGCAAAGAAAAGCTTATTCCAACAATCTGAGGAAGCTTGTAAGCAAATCCTACCTCAGTATGAGAACACCATTTGGTTGAAACTTTGGTTTTTTGCCTTGTGAAGCTAGAAGCAGAGGGAACCATGAAAAGCTGGATCTAGTCTTCTGGCTTACAGAAACTTGAGAGAGTAAATGGGTATTATTTTAAACTACTAGCTTTGTGATAATTTGTTATGCAGGATAGAAAAGGAATACCCACTTAGTGAGAAATGAAGCTAGAAGTAAGTGAAGACTTAATAGGCCCTAGAGGGCTCTACCTATCTGCTGGTTCCTTCTCAGCGGATCATTATGTCTTTTTTTTTCCTGCCTTATTATTATCCTTTAATCAGTCTGACCTAGTCCCCCCCCTCCCCCAGAGCATATAAGCCATCTCATAATTTTAGGTTTTCCAAATAGCTTTCTAATTGATTTCACTCCCCTATTCTCACTACTTTATGATTCCTTTTGTCAAGCTTTCTCACTCACGTCTCTCCTGGCCATTATTTAGTATGGATGGAGTTTGAGAGTTTCCAGTGCTCCAAGGCAGAATTTACATATTCTTTTCCCTTCACCAAAGTTCCTCCCTAATAGCATTTAAAATCTGACTTTCTCAGTACTTCTACAGAGAGAGGAAAAAAAATGTAAATGAAGAATGTTGAAAAATAATTTCAAGCGTGGAAGATAATTCCCCCCCCCCCACCCCGCCTCTTAAGTGAGTGAAAGTCACTCAGTCATATCTGACTTTTTGGGACCCCATGAACTATACAGTCCATGGAATTCTCTAGGCCAGAATACTGGAGTGGGTAACCTTTCTCTTCTCCAGAGGATCTTCTCAACCCAGGGATTGAACCCAGGTCTCATGTATTGCAGGTGGATTCTTTACCAGCTGAGCCACAAGGGAAGCCCAAGTATACTGGAGTGGGCAGCCTATCCCTTCTCCAGCAGATCTTCCCGACCCAGGAGTCGAACCAGGATCTCCTGCATTGTAGGCAGATTCTTCACCAACTGAGCTATCAGGGAAGCCCCTCCCCCCTTTTTTAAATTGGAGTATAATTGCTTTACAAGGTTGTATTAGTTTCTACTCTACAACAATGTGAATCAGCTATATGTAGACATTTATCCCCTAATCATGCCTCAATAACCTTTTTAAAAATTTTGTTTTTACTTGAAATACTAACTTTTAAAATATTATTAACAGTGTTTTCTCTTTATGTATATATGTTTCATATATATATATATGTATATATAAAATTTTAAATTCAGTTACTTTGTGAAGGGATTTCAATGCTTAATAGACTATTGGAATCTATGGGTTAGTTTAGAGCTAGAACTGAAATAAAGTCAGGACCTGAAAATTACAGCCCAACTTGTCAGCATGGAACAAATGTGAATGTCAGAGCAGAAAAAAGAGACTCAGACCTATAAATAACTATTTGGATGCTTTACTACTTTTCATCTATTTTGTACTTTTTATTAAAGAGGATCAACTAATATCAGTTTATAAATTCAGTGACTATGATCTTTATTCCTTAATCTTCAGTGAGTTCTGTCTCCCCCATATCATGCTGAGTTTTTAGAGCTGCTTTATGGGATGTAGGGACATCAAGTTAAGAATTCTCAATAGTATTAGTTTTAGGTGATTAATTATTTGTTGTAAGTAAGAGGGGAAGGTGCGATGTCAGTCTTCACAATGTCTAACAAACACAGGCTGTGTTTTTAAATTAGATGAGCTGTGGATGGTGATTTAACCATTATATCTTTGTAAAACTTTTGTTAATGTTAAGTTAAGGTAGTATAAGAAGTATTGATCGAGGCATTATCTGTAACAAAAATTAATCCAACCCCTGTACATTCTGTTATCTTAGGGTATATTATTTTTCCCTGAGTGCTTCCAAACTACCCAGGGATGTCAGACTTACAGACTCACCAGTGTTTAACATCCTTCTGGATTTCGTATGCTGGAGCTACTATGAAATACTTTTTAAATTCAATGAATATTAAAAACCTATTTGGTGTATTAAACAATGATATGAATTTATGTAATACTTCATACACAGTGTCTAAGAGCTTGATGTGGATTGGTACATGGTTTCCACATAAATTACCTACTTTTAATTTTCCATGAATTTTATTAATTTTGTATTATCATTTATTGGGTCAAATATTGTTTTTACTGGATTTCATCCTTCAAAAGTCTTGTAAAAATTCTGAAATTAATATAAAAATAAATATTATGTAAGTATGACAGCTATATTTTGGATTGCAGTGTTGATTCAACTTATTTTAATTCTAATGATATAAGATTATAAAAATATCTACAGCCACATATAGCTTATGTTAAATTTATAACATACAGAGAGAATTTCAATATAATGGCTTTCACTTTGGAAAAATAGTAAGTAGAAAATAAACTGGGTAGTGATAAACAAGTGTGTGCTTATTTTCAAATATTTTAATGTTGTCAGATTTTTTTAAAAAGTTCTTAACAGAGAAAAAATGCATTTCTTAAAAGAAAAATGACCCATTATGAGCGATAAAGGATAATAAGAATATGAAAATAATGCTTTAAGTAGAAATGAAAAAAAAACTTATGTTCATTATAAGTGACAGAAACAATATTAAAATACCATTTATTTGATTAGAAAAGTTTGGTGCTGATCATATTAAGCTCTTATTTAGCTTTATTTGTACAATTTACTTTGCATTTGATCAGTCTGTCGTATGGTATTTTGGTGAAATATTTCGAGTAAAAATGATTTTAACTGACTATTTTATAGTGACTAACATACTTTAAGAAAATGCTACTAAAATAAGATAGATCTTTATATTACAGTTATACAATTAGACTTTCATAACTATTTATTCTGTAGCCAATTATTCTTTGATGTATTTTTTATGAAAATGATCTGGGAATCTGTAAGGCAAAAGGGTAAAAAATGCATCATGATTCAATGAAGTGGATAAATATATGAACAAATTTAGTAATGTTAAAGCACAGGACCCAAGTATAAGGCTGTTAATGATTATAGGTTTTAAGATTGCAGACATTAAGTATTCATGAAAACAGTTCATGTACACATTGTCAGAAGGTCACCTCCCTTGAGGTCCAGCTCCCTTTCCAGTTACAGGAAATAAACGACTCAGTTAGACCAAAGTTGATCTAATTAAGTTAAATAAACACTAAATTAAAATTTCAACATAAACACAACAGCATATTGTGTGAAGGAAAGATGATATTAAAATTTCAAAACAAAATGATTTAAAAAGTTATCTTATTAAATTAGTACATTTGATTCTTTCATCTTTTGGCAAAATGTTCAAAAACTTATACTTTTAAATGAATTTCATAAGTATTAAGCCTGGTTAAATTGTTATTAAACCTACTTCCTGAAAGTGAAAGTCTCTCAGTTATGTCCCTCTTTGTGGCCCCATGGACTATACAATACATGGAATTCTCCAGGCCGGAATATTGGAATGGGCAGCCTTTCTTTTCTCCAGAGGTTCTTCCCAACCCAGGGAGCGAACCCAAGTCTCCCACATTGCAGGCAGATTCTTTCCCAGCTGAGCCACAAGGGAAGCCCACACCTATCTCCTAGAGATTCCCAAGTCTTGTTTCCATTTTAAGGAGTGTATCTTATATAGACACTCAGCTGCAACTAGCTTCTCCAGTAACTTTTGTTTGTTGATATATCTAAACTCAAAGGGAAAAACTCATGTCATTCTGAGAGGTTTTTGCAAGATTTAGTACAACAATAACTTCATTAAAAGCCATGGATGGGTTATTTCTTGTAGTAGAAAAGGTTAAGCTGTATTTCTAGGGCCTGTTTACTTTTACCATCTTAACATTAATTGATACTCATCCTTAGATGGAGTATATGTTGTTTAACATATCTCAGAGGCCTGAATTCAAATACTGTAATGTTTTCTCTCTTATATTTCCAGTAACTCAGGAACTTTAGTTCACTAATATTTCCTCCAGTTAAAAGTTGTTGAGCACTAACTGCCACAAAACAGTGTCATTTTTCTCAGAATCAAAAATATAAGTTCAAACAGTAACTATCTAGTATTTCATTAATCCTTAGAGATTATTTTTGTATATATAACTTTAAAAACAACTTTTCACTGGGAAATTTGAGCAATTGTAATATTTGAAAGCAATTTTGATGTTCAGTTCAGTTTAGTCACTCAGCCGTGTCTAACTCTTTGCGTTCCTATGGACTGCAGCACGCCAGGCCTCCCTGTCCCTCACGAACTTCCAGAGTTTATGCAAACTCATGTCCATTAAGTCGGTGATGCCATCCAGCCATCTCATCCTCTGTCGTCCCCTTCTCTTCCTGCCTTCAATATCTTTCCCAGCATCAGGGTCTTTTCAAATGAGTCAGTTCTTCGCATCACTTGATGAAAGTATTGGAGTTTCAGCTTCAGCATCAGTCCTTTCAGTGGACATTCAAGACATTCCTTTTAGGATGGACTGGTTTGATCTCCTTGCAATTCAAGGGACTCAAAAGTCTTCTCCAACACCACAGTTCAAAAGCATTAATTCTTCAGGGCTCAGCTTTCTTTATAGTCCAACTCTCATATTCATAATGACTACTGGAAAAACCATAGCTTTGACTAGACAGACCTTTGATGGCAAAGTAATGTCTCTGCTTTTTAATATGCTGTCTAGGTTGGTCATAACTTTTCTTCCAAGGAGCAAATGTCTTTTAATTTCACAGCTGCAGTCACCATCTGCAGTAATTTTGGAGCCCCCAAAAATAAAGTTTGTCACCGTTTTCACTGTTTCCCCATCTATTTGCCATGAAGTGATGGGACTGGATGCCATGAACTTAGTTTTCTGAATGTTGAGCTTTAAGCCAACTTTTTCACTCTCGTCTTTCACTTTCATCAAGAGGCTCTTTAGTTCTTCTTTGCTTTCTGCCATTAGGGTGATGTCATCTGCATATCTGAGGTTGTTGATATTTCTCCCAGCAACCTTGATTCCAGCTTGTGCTTCATCAAGTCCAGCATTTCTCATGATGTACTCCGCATATAAGTTAAATAAACAGGGTGACAAAATACAGACTTGACATACACCTTTCCTGATTTGGAACCAGTCTGTCGTTCCATGTCTAGTTCTAACTGTTGCTTTTTGACCTGCATATGTTTCTCAGGAAACATAAAACAACATAATTTTGATGTTAATGAAGCATATTTAGAGATTTTGTTTTGTTTTAGTTTTTTAATTGAAATTAGCTTCATAATGAATTTTACCTACAGCATGAGCAATGTAGGTATTTTCTATTCTACTATACTTTTTTAAAATGAGAAAAAGTTAATTAAATATTGTCATTTGTTAAAATTTACAGGTCAAAAAAGATAGTGCCAAATATCTTATTTATGTAATAAGTTTATTAGGAATTTTACCTCTAGTGATTTGATTCATATGTAAATTGCCTGAAAGTAAAATTAAGCTGTCACTTCTATAATTATTAATTATGCAATTATTTTATAGGCAAGCAGCAAGAGATAAAAATTAAATATATATAACACTGGAAATCAATTATAATATTATTTGCTATACAAGTAATTATGGTCTTAGTCTCCATTTATTTTACCATATTACTATATTATCATAATATATAATTAAATTTATTAATCATCCATTACATAAAGGAGAGAAGCATGGAACAGCTAAATTAAGGAAACCACAGATCATGGCAGTATTAATTTTGTAATATAATAACTTCAGTGTCAAATCATGGTCTCTGCATTCCTATGCACCTCATTTATAGTTTTGCTTATAATAATTAACCATCTAAATTAGGACTTCAACAATATGACAACTCTTGTTTAATAAAGAAATTTAAGGATTGCAAATAATATACTTTAATATATATTCTCTTTCTCTTTCCTTTAAAGTGTTCACGGTCCTTATGAATGAAAGTGTAATTAGAACAAAAATAAACTCAAAATGGATTAAAGATCTAAATGTAAGACCAGAAACTATAAAACTCCTAGAGGAGAGCATAGGCAAAACACTCTCTGACATAAATCACAGCAGGATCCTCTATGACCCACATCCCAGAATATTGGAAATAAAAGCAAAAATAAACAAATGGGACCTAATGAAACTTAAAAGCTTTTGCACAACAAAGGAAACTATAAGCAAGGTGAAAAGACAGCCCTCAGATTGGGAGAAAATAATAGCAAACGAAGTAACAGACAAAGGATTAATCTCAAAAATATACAAGCAACTCCTGCAGCTCAATTCCAGAAAAATAAATGACCCAATCAAAAAATGGGCCAAAGAACTAAACAGACAAGAACTAAACAGACATTTCTCCAAAGAAGACATACAGATGGCTAACAAACACATGAAAAGATGCTCAACATCACTCATTATCAGAGAAATGCAAATCAAAACCACAATGAGGTACCATTACACGCCAGTCAGGATGGCTGCTATCCAAAAGTCTACAAGCAATAAATGCTGGAGAGGGTGTGGAGAAAAGGGAACCCTCTTACACTGCTGGTGGGAATGCAAACTAGTACAGCCACTATGGAGAACAGTGTGGAGATTCCTTAAAAAACTGGAAATAGAACTGCCATATGACATAGCAATCCCACTTCTGGGCATACACACCAAGGAAACCAGACCTGAAAGAGACACGTGCACCCCAATGTTCATCGCAGCACTGTTTATAATAGCCAGGATATGGAAACAACCTAGATGCCCATCAGCAGATGAATGGATGAGGAAGCTGTGGTACATATACACCATGGAATATTACTCAGCCATTAAAAAGAATTCATTTGAATCAGTTCTAATAAAATGG
This sequence comes from Odocoileus virginianus, assembly GCF_023699985.2. Lineage (NCBI taxonomy): Eukaryota > Metazoa > Chordata > Mammalia > Artiodactyla > Cervidae > Odocoileus > Odocoileus virginianus. The sequence goes on from NC_069698.1 coordinate 15,492,381, forward strand.
ATGAAACTGGAGCCCATTATACAGAGTGAAGTAAGCCAGAAAGATGAAGACCATTACAGTATACTAATGCATATATATGGAATTTAGAAAGATGGTAATGATAACCCTATATGCAAAACAGAAAAAGAGACACAGACATATAGAACAGACTTGTGGACTCTGTGGGATGAGGCGAGGGTGGGATGTTTCAAGAGAACAGCATCGAAACATGTATATTATCTAGGGTGAAACAGATCACCAGCCCAGGTGGGATGCATGAGACAAGTGCTCGGGCCTGGTGCACTGGGAAGACCCAGAGGGATCGGGTGGAGAGGGAGGTGGGAGGGGGGACCAGGATGGGGCATACATGTAAACCCATGGCTAATTCATTTCAAAGTATGACAAAAACCACTGCAATGATGTAAAGTAATTAGCCTCCAACTAATAAAAATAAATGAAAAAAAAAAGAAATAAAGTGTAATTAGAAATAACTTTTTGATCATTTAATAACCTGTTTTTTATTGAAGTATAATTAATTTACAATATTGTACTAGCCTAGCAGATAAAGCAAAGTGATTCAATTTTACATACACATATTTTTTCAGATTATTTTCCATTATAGGTTTCAATATACAAGATACTGAATATATTGATGCCAATGATACATAGCAAACCTTCATTGCTTTTCTATTTTGTATGTAATAGTGTGCATCTGTTAGTCATACACACCCAATTTATCCCTTCCCCAACTTTCCCTTTTGTACCTGTAAGTCTGTTTTCTATGTCTGAAAGTCTATTTCTGTTTTTTAAACAAAATCATTTGTAGTGTTATCTTAGATTCCACATATAAGTGATACCATATAATGTTTGTCTCTCTCTGTGTAATTTACTTCACTTATTATGTTAATCTCTAGATCCATCAATGTTGCCACATATAGCAATATTTAATTCATTTTTATGGCTGATTAATATAGACACAATTTTAATCACCTGTTTCGGATTCTGAACTACTACATTAGTGTGGCATGTGGAAGAGTTACTTATGACTTTATTGAAAATTATAAAATATTCAAGTGTACTAGTCTAAAAATATATTTCTAAAATGAAGCTGAAAAATCATGGGGTAGTCAAGCAGGCTTGGTTTCAACACAGGAACCTTTCAATTATTAGCTGAATGTTAGTTAATTTACCAGGTGAGCCAATTTGATCTTCAATTTTCACAGATGTAATAATAACTTTAAAAATTTCTGCAAAAATTAGAGATAAAGTATGGGATTCATTTGGGGCATTCATGGTGGCTCAGACAGCAAGGAATCTGCCTACAGGAGACCCAGGTTCAGTAGCTGGGTCAGGAAAATTCCCTGGAAAAGCAAATGGCAATCCACTCTGCTATTCTTGCCCAGAGAATTCCATGGACAGAAGAGCTTGGCAGGCTACATGGGGTCACAAAGAGTCAGACAGGACTGAACAACTAACACTTTCACACTTTCATTGAATTCATTTATAGTTAGAAAATAATAACTCATAGCTACTCTTAATATAATATATATATATATATATATATATATATATATATATATATATATATATATAAAGTACAAATGCCATGCTCTTCCCACAATCCCCTCCTGTCTCCCAAATCCAGAGGCTCACACCTGGAAGTCAATAAACATTTATACAGTCCAAACTGAGCAAACTGCAAGACATGCAAAAATCCACTTTTGTTGTAGTATCAAAACTTTAAGGAGACAGACACGCCAGAGACTTTCCTTCAAGCTCCGAGGATCTTCATGAGTCCAAAGAAAGTCTATTGGAATAGTTTCCACTGTAGCAAAGGAAAGTCCATGAAGCTGGAACACATAATAGATGAGAGTCACTACACATATATGCTAAAGGTCAAGTACTAAAAGGATAAATGTTCTATGCAGATAAATGTCCTATGAAATATGTACATTATAAATGGACCTCCCAGTAGGTGGACAATCATGACCAGTCAGAGGAATGGCTCTTCCTACCCATTTGCAATAAATAGCCCTGGGAGACTCTGCCAGGGAGACTTCCCATTCATCTTAAGTCTTATTTTCTTGGTTCGGGGTCTTTTGAATCAGAAACTTCCCCTTTGTGTCTACAAGGCTTGTGTGAATGTTTCTTTTATGATGCCACATCTGAGGATCCAGGAGGAAAAAGATCTCATTGGGATGGGTTACTTTTATTTTTCCCATGAAATAACTGTATCCCAACTCTGAGATTAAATTGAAAACTACAATATACATATACATATACATACATACATATATATGTATAAATGTATATATGTATATATATACATAAAAACCTGAAGTATGTAAATATTAAAATTTAGCTGGAGTGATATTGAATATACTACTGGGAAACTAACATTTTATGTGTAATAATTATGTTCTTGCTTTTGTAATAAAATGTATATATATAACGTGAGCAAAGCAAAGATATAGCATAGAGAATAAGTTGTAATTAATTCTGGAGATGAAGTTACATGATCTATTCTAGTTTGCACTAATAGATTCTGAATATCTTTGAGGTGCACATATTTTTCTTAGCATTAAATAGAAATTAAATAGCTTTCATTTCTGTATATATGTCTATCACATATATATGTTGCCTAATTTTTTTAATATAATCCTTTCAGAATCCACTACCCATATGCTAATGTGGAAATTAATAAGCTCAGAATCTCATCTTTAAAAATTTATTGATAAAATTAACATGTCAGATTATATTTCAGATGATTTTAGATTACTGAATTTTAAATTTTTGTTGTTTGGTCAAGATAATGCAATGAATATAATCTTAAACTTTCAAAGTGATACAGTGAATAATTGTGCCACAGGAAAGGTTTTCTTAAACTTTAGTTCCCTAGGATCAATTAGTTGTGGGTATGTTACACAATTTGCAGACATTATTGGACACAGTTATGCTGATTAATTTTTCTGGTCTGCTTTTGTGGTCAGTATCATCAACAGAGAAGGTAGATTGCAACTGAAACAAAATTGTCCTCATTTAGTCAATAAAGAAAGTATAACATATTGCAAAATAGGATTGCTTATTCTTGGGCTTCCCAGGTGGCTCAGTGGTACAGATATCACCTGCCAAGCAAGAGATGCGGGTTTGATCCCTGGGTCTGGTAGATCCTCTGGAGAAGGACAACCCTCCAGAATTCTTGCCTGAAGAATCCCCCCAGAGAAGCCTGGAGGGCTACTGTCCATGAGGTCACAAAGAGTCAGACACATCCAAGTGACTAAGCATGTATGCGTTGCTTATTCCTGGAGAAAAATAAAGACTTTCTTTTTCAGGATGCTATTCCTTGATTTTCTTTTTGATTCTTTATTCTGAAAGAAGACACCCTGCACCAACTGTAGCTTAGCTCATCTTCCTAAAAATATGCTTGGCCTTCTCAGAAGAATCAAAAATATGTTGCTATTTAAGGTTATTTTGTGGTACATTCAGTAATTTAAAGACTGTGAATAATAGAAAATACATTATTTTTACTTTTAATTTAAGATATTTATAATTGGAGACTGTGTGCTTTAAAAATTCATGCAAATTTATATGTAACATGGTCGTAAGAGATTATAGAGTACCTAGATAACAAAAAATTATTGACAATATTTTTTTATTTCATTCTTAAAGCCAGCAACTTAATTAGAATTGACTTAATGAAAAGTATTACTTAATTTAGTACATAGAAATGCCAAATAAATTCAAGGGATTGGATCTGATACACAGATTGCCTGAAGGACTATGGATGGAGGTTTGTGAAATTGTACAAGAGGCAGTGATAAAGACCATCTCCAAGAAAAAGAAATGCAAAAAGACAAAATGGTTGTCTGAAGAGGCCTTACAAATAGCTGAGAAAAAGAAGAAAACCTAAAGGTAAAGGAGAAAAGGAAAGATAAACCAATTTGAATACAGAGTTCTAAAGAACAGGAAGGAGAGACAAGAAAGCCTTCCTCAGGGATCAATGCAAAAAAATAGAGAAAACAATAGAAGGGAAAACATTAGAGATCTTTTCAAGAAAATTAGAGATACCAAGGGAATATTTAATGCAAAGATGGGCACAATAAAGGGCAGAAATGGTATGGACCTAACAGAAGCAAAATATATTAAGAAACTGTATACAAGAATACAGAGAAGAACTATACAAAAAAGATCTTCATGACCCAGGTAACCACGATGGTGTGGTCACTCACCTAGAGGCAGACATCTTATAATGCAAAGTCAAGTGGGACTTGGGAAGCATCACTACGAACAAAGCTAGTGGAGGTGATGGAATCCCAGTTGAGCTATTTCAAATCCTAAAAGATGATGCTGTGAAAGTACTGCACTCAATATGCCAGCAAATTTGGAAAATTCAGCAGTGGCCATAGGACTGGAAAATGTCGGTTTTCATTCCAATCCCAAAGAAAGACAATGCCAAAGAATGTACAAATTACAGCACAATTGCACTCATCTCACATGCTAGCAAAGTAATGCTCAAAATCCTCCAAGCCAGGCTTCAACAGTGCATGAATTGTGAATTTCCAGACATTCAAGCTGGATTGAGAAAAGCAAAAGGAACTAAAGATCAAATTGCCAACATCTGTTGGACCACAGAAAAAGCAAGAGAGCTCCAGAAAAACATCTGCTCTGCTTTATTGGCTACTCTAAAGCTTTTGACTGTGTGGATCACAACAATCTGGAAAATTCTTCAAGAGATGGCATCATGACCTGCCTCCTGAGAAAACTGTGTAGAGGTCAAGAAGCAACAGTCAGGACTGGACGTGGAACAGCAGACTGGTTCCACATTGGGAAAGGAGTACATCAAGGCTGTTTATTGTCACCCTGCTTATTTAACTTACATGCAGAGTACATCATGTGAAATGCCAGGCTGGATGAAGCACAAGCTGGAATCAAGAGCAGGAAAAAACATCAATAACCGCAGATATGCAGATGACACCACCCTTATGGCAGAAAGTGAAGAACTAAAGAGCTTCTTGATGAAAGTGAAAAAGGAGAGTGAGAAAGTTGGCTTACAGCTCAACATTCAGAAAACTAAGATCATGGCATCTGATCCAGTAACTTCATGGCAAATAGATGGGGAAACAATGGAAACAGTGACACACTTTATTTTATTTTATTTGACTCCAAAATCACTGCAGATGGTCACTGAAGCCATGGAATTGAAAGACTCTTGCCCTTTGGAAGAAAATTTATGATCAAACTAGACAACATATTAAAATGTAAAGACACTACTTTGCCAACAAAAGTCTGTCTATTCAAAGCTATCCATACACAGTTGTTGTGTATGGATGTGAGAGTCAGACTATAAAGAAAGTTAAGTGCCAAAGAATTGATGCGTTTGAACTATGGTGCTGAAGAAGACTCTTGAGAGTCCCTTGGACTGCACAGAGATCCAACCTGTCCATACTCAAGGAAGTCAGTCCTGAATGTTCATTGGAAGGACTGATGATGAAGCTGAAACTCCAATATTTTGGCCACCTGATAGGAGGAACTGACTCATTGGAAACGACCCTTTTGCTGGGAAAGATTGAAGGCAGGAGGAGAAGGTGACGACGGGATGAGACAGTTTGATGGCATCACCGACTCGACGGATATAAGTCTGAGTAAGCTCTGGGAGTTGGTAATGGACAGGGAGGCCTGGCGTGCTTCAGTCCATGGAGTCACAAAGAGTCGGACATGACAGCGTTTGCACTGAACTGAACTTAGAGATGCCAATAATTTATATTTCTTTACCCAAGTAGTCACCTTGTTATATGGAAGAAAAAGTACATTGCTCCACATTTTAAACAGCCAGCACTATTTTATAGACTAAATACATAGTGCAAATTGTGAACATGTGTATATCACTATCTTTGTATTCTAATGAAGCAATGAAATAGATTAAATATTTTACCACATGTAAAAATCTAAAGCATAATTAAGTAACCAATACTATGAGTGCAATATTTTATTACATAAATCTATTTTAAAATTTGCCCTATAATTAAAATTTATTTTATCTTAAAAATAGTAGTGAATGTTTTTATTTACTCTAAACTTATTTAATGAAAACTAGAAGTAAGAAAGTATTTTTTAGAATTCTTATTTCATGAGTTCAAGAGCAATGATAACCTTAGTACATACATGTAAGTATAAATATTCCTAGTTATTGGTGATAATAGTATTAATTACATTATAAGAGTAGCAGCATTGAATGGTAAATAGACCCTGGGTATGGCAGTTATGAAGACTGATACTTACTATGAATCTATCACTAAATTATTCCAGTTTCTAAAATAAAGATGGGGAACAAAATAATATGTATAGTCTTTTTTGGATCTGAATGTCTTTGATTTTGAGGTTCACTCATTAAAAAAATAGCAACAGCTTATTTGTTTTAAATGTAAAATATGCAGATAGAGGTTATCCTAAATAAATGAGCTTAGTCCTTATTCTTGGGTGCTGATAATGGGTTGGCCATTAAGAGACAGTAAAACATGTTCTAATGCAAATTAGCTTCCTGTTTTGTGTTTACCTGTCCATTGTTTCTTTTGAAATGATTTTGTATAGTAGGAGTTATATTGTAGACTTATAAATAATTCAATGTTTATCAAATTTCTCTATGCCAATGTATGTACTGTAGAAGCATTTAATGTCAATTTTAGATTAATTATGAACAAAGGTACCAGATTGACTACTAAGCATTTTTATTGCAGTTATCTTACATGGATGGATACATTGTAACTAGTTAAAAATTTACTGTCAGAAGTTACTTGTGCTTATATGTGAAATACAGAGCCTAAAGCCTTATATGAATACTGTAGCCAGAAAATCCCTGCAGTTACACTGGAGGGGTACACTTTTAAAAGTCTGGGATACACGATTCCTTCCTGTATAATCTTGTGTGTGCGTATGATGCCTTAACATGATTTTAAATTTTTAGACAAATCTGGGCTAGTGAAGAATCTGATAGAGTAGCCCTCATATAAAACCAGAAAAAAGCAACCACAACACACACGCATATAGAAGAAAAAATATCTGAAGCAGAAAAATGAAACAAGGGCTAGAAGCATTTGAAATGGGAACTGTTCATACTTAGTCCAGAAATAGATTGAACACATTGTCCTCCAGCCAATTTTAATCAAATTCTGACCTCAGGACAAAAAAAAAAGTTGACCTTTCTAAACATAAAGTCTTGCAGGATATGTGAATGCATTTTCATTAGCACTGGTTCTAAAATTCTTGGTAACTTTGGTGCTATAATTGTCAGAATACGTTTCCTTTATTCAAGCAGACACACAGACATATTCCACCCATTGTGAGGCTTTGGCAGCTTCTCTTTGAGTTGTAAGAACAATCAATGTTAACAATTTTGGTTGGCATAAACAAAGCTAGAATCAATTCTATTGATGAAATATTATGATGTACTTTGTTTTTGGTGGGTTTTTTTGTTTTGTTTTTTAATATCAGAAGCAACAGGATTCATTTTCAGAGAAAGAATTATATTTATAAAAAAAGTATAGCTAATGGATCAAAATATAGGTGAGAAACTTCACCCCCACAATCCTTTTAAAAGTGAAGCTGCTTTACATGGAGAATTGGAGGCAACACCAGAAATACTATTCTAAGACAGCAGTAAAGCTCTTTTTAAGCCTAGGCTAATGTGAATTTTGGAGGGAACCACAACCCACTTCAGTATTCTTGCCTGGAGAATCCCATGGATAGAGGAGCCTGGTGAACTACAGTCCACGGGGCCGCAGAGAGTCGGACACGACTGAGCGACTTCACTTTCACTCACTGATTAAGAGGGCTTGCCAGGTGGCACTAGGGTAAAGAACCCACATGCCGATGCAGGAGATGTTAAGAGATGTGGGCTTGATCCCTGGGTGGGGAGATTCTCTGGAGTAGGAAATGGCAACCTACTCCAGTATTCTTGCCTGGAAAATCCCATGGACAGAGGAGCCTGGTGGGCTGCAGTCCATGGGGCTGCAGAGAGTTGTATAGTGCTGAGCATAAACACAGATTAAGTATGGCAGCAGACCAACATAAGACTAAATAGAGATGATTTGGAAAGTTGAATTAAAAACAAAAGTTTTACTAAAATAACTAATAGTTCAGGACATACATTTGTGTGTATATGTGTTTGTTTGTTTAATATATGGATGTAACTACTGTATTACTTCTAATAGGGGATTTTCACATTTAGGTGTTGCAAAGTCCTTTTGGAGCCTTAAACCTAAATTTCACTAAATAAGAGTGTAATATGAAATTTTATTAGGTTTGCATGTACTTGTTTAGCCACATTTTCAAATTAAATGATATACAATTGACTTGATTAAGGCCTTAGAATAAAAATAACCTTTATTGTCCCCTAATATCAAAAAGAAAGTCTTCCTTGCAGAATAGATTATTCTCATGGAATAAGTACCCATGTCTGAATTGCCAGGAATAATAGATGCTTTATGTTTTCCCTACACTAGTCCAAAAAAATGAAAAACAGAAAAGTAAGTGTTTGGGTATATTTTCAGATAGTAGAATATAATTTAAACCTGGGAGATAAAATATAAATAAATATAATATACTTTTCAGTTTTCTTGATGAATTGTTTGAAAATATTAGCAGATAAAATCGAGGAATTTTCCTCTCCTTTTTCTTTCAGTTCAATTTAATTTTTTCTAAAAACTCTCCATAGAAAAAATTCTCTTTAGTTTTTCTTGTGGAGAAAATTAAATATAGCATTGAATTATGCACATTCTGATACATTTTCTTTTCTTAATAATAAAATTGAATAGTCCTTCTTGGTTCATTTCACCTCTCAATGATCTCTCCTGAGGAATTTTAGCATAGATTAAATATAGGATTTTTTAAGGGAAAAGAGAACTCTTTTAGCTTATTATGCTTGCCTTACATTTTTGCCTCACTTTTAGTTCCTGTGTATATCTGCTCCTGTTTGTTTCTTTTTTTTTTAGAAATATTTTTTGATAAAAAAGAAAAATTGCTTGTATGAGCAAGACTGAACCAAATTCATTTTGTCCAATGTAAGTGAATGTTGGTGGTATCTCACTGATGCAGATGAGGAAGTTAAAGCAGATATATATATGAGATGACAGAAACATTAAATTCTTTCCTACAGTGACAATTTAAGTCAGATGGCTAGCCTATGAACATATATTAAACAATTTGAAATATTTGTGTAAGCTTAAAAAGTTTAGAATCCTGTCAGGTAACATTAAGTAGATTACAGATGAGCTTTTATGTGAGATTCCTTAAAATGTTTGTTTCCTTTCATTGTTTTTTAAATCTTCTTGCAGGCAAATTAAATTCTTAACATTTTCAGAAAGACATTACTAAAGCCAAAGCTATACAACCACAGTACTTTTCAAACAATGTATACCTGTGCATGCTAAGTTGCTTTAGTTGTGTCTGACTCTGTGCGACCCCATGGACTGTAGCCCGCCTCGCTCCTCTGCCGTGGATCTCCAGGCAAGAACACTGGAGTGGGTTGCCATGTCCTCTTTCAAGGGGTCTTCACAACCCAGGGATGGAACCTGGGTCTCCTGCACTGGCAGGCAGGTTCTTTACCAGTAGCATCACCAATGTACACCTACAACTCTACAATTTGATGGTTCAGTTAATAAATGAAAATCTAGAGACAACAGAACTTTTGGATTATGTTGGGAATGATGTCATTATCTTTGATTTGGGAAGAAGATTGGGGGATGACAGCAAACAGTAGTCTCCTAATTTGATTGAAATATTTTCATACTGTATAAAATGTGTATTGTCTGAGAACTAAAGTGCAGTTTCATCTAGCTAAAATGATTTGTGTCATTTGTTAATAAATATGCTTTAAAAGAGTCATTTGTTTAAAAAGAATATATGTTTTGTTAATATAGATAGAGATTCTTTGGAATAAATCTATTCATATATCCATATATAATGGATATATATATATATATGATATATCCATATATATATTATGGATATGAAATGCAGGAGATGCAGATTCAGTCTCTGGGTGGGGAAGATCCCCTGGAGGAGTAAATGGCAACCCACACAACTATTCTTGCTGGGAAAACCCCATGGACAGAGGAGCCTGGTGGGCTACTTTCTGTGGGGTCACAAAGAGTTAGACAGGACTGAGTGACTGAGTACACTCACACACACATATATAAGAATCATTTTCTTATCTTTAAAGACCTAAGAGGTGGAAAGTTTCATAAAACATAAGGTTACCTTAGATTTAGTGTTAATGTGTATATGTATCAGAATATGTGTGTGCACAAATAGCAAATGTCACTGACATGTATAGTGCATTCCTTAAGGTGAGATGCATATATTTTTAAAATAGTATTTCTTTTCAAATAGCAAAAATTCATTATGTTAGTCATTCCGATCTAAAGTGTTTTTGAAGAAAACAATTCTAAGTATAAAGATTCAATTGTTTGTTTAATGCCATTTCCATTTTAACATTTTCTTTATCTTTATGTTTGTGATATCTTCCACCAACCTTACAAAATCTAATGGTATAAAAGATTGAAAGACAAATGCTTATAAAAACATATAAAATAATTCTACCACTTAGTGACTATATTTCACTATATTTTCACTATATTTTCTTAGGTTGTATATTTCCTGTAACTTTTAGTGGGTGTATTGCCTTTTTTCCGGATGAAGGAAAACATATTGACAAATATAAGAGTTTTACTATTTCAATGGCCATGACCCTAAAATGTGAAATAAGATTAGTTTTAATAATATCTTAGGTTTAATAGAACTATTTAATTTTATTTTGGCCAGTGTTTTGAAGACAATTCCTACTTAGAGGATATGATACTGTAATTATTCTATTGGAGAAATAAAGTTTGAGCTACAACTTGGGGAAGCCGGAAAAAAGACCTCATATAATTTTGAGTAGGCAATTGTGGGGCCTAAAAAAATGATCTGTTTAGATCCCATATTTGGGTAATCTTGAAGATAACTCAAGCTAATAGAACTCTCAAATATGGATACATCAATTAACAGAATGCTAATTTATTTTAAAATGAAACGGTAAAAATGAAGGGAACCTGATTTTCATAACATCTGACAAAACATAATTTTTTTTTTTCTGAATAAGCTACATGGAATTTGAAGGTTGCTTGGTAACAAATCAAAACATATAAACTGACATATGATTTAGACCAGTAGGTCTCAAATTAGAACCTGGAGACGTGCTAGGAAATCAAATTTTCAGACTCCATCAATCTAGATGGATCAAAACAAGAAAGGTACTAAATTAGAACTGAACCAAAAACTCTAGTTCCTCTTCATAGTTCTTTGTAGTTGAAAAACTATGGATGGAGGTTCCTGACATTGTACAGGAGGAAATGATCAAGACTATCCCCAAGAAAGAGAAATGCAAAAAAGCAAAATGGCTGCCTGAGGAGGCCTTACAAATAGCTGAGAAAAGAAAAGATGTGAAAGGCAAAGGAGAAAAGTAAAGATATACTATTTGAATGCAGAGTTCTAAAGAATAACAAGGAGAGATAAGAAAGCCTTCCTCAGGGATCAATGCAAAGAAATAGAGGAAAATGATAGAATGGGAAAAACTAGAGATCTCTTCAAGAAAATTAGAGATACTAAGGGAACATTTCATGTAAAGGACAGAAATGGTATGGACCTAACAGGAGCAGGAGATATTAAGAGGTGACAAGAATACACAGAAGAACTATAGAAAAAAGATCTGAATGACCCAGATAACCACTATGGTGTGATCACTCACCTAGAGCCAGACATCTTGGAATGCTAAGACAAGTGGGCCTTAGGAAACATCACTACAAACACAGCTAGTGGAGGTGATGGAATTCCAGTTGAGCTATTTCAAATCCTAAAAGATGACACTGTGAAAGTGCTGCACTCAATATGTCAGCAAATTTGGAAAACTCAGCAGTGACCACAGGATTGGAAAAGGTCAATTTTTATCCCAATCCCAAAGAAAGGCAATGCCAAAGAATGTTCAAGCTACCACACAATTGCACTCATCTCACACACTAGTAAAGTAATGCTTAAAAATTCTCCAAGCCAGGCTTCAGCAATACATGAACCATGAACTTCCAGATGTTCAAGCTGGATTTAGAAAAGGCAGAGGAACCAGAGATCAAATTGCCAACATCTGCTGGATCTTCGAAAAAACAAGAGAGTTCCAGAAAAACATCTACTTTTGCTTTATTGACTATGCCAAAGCCTTTGACTGTATGGATCACAGCAAACTGTGGAAAATTCTTAAAGAGATGGGAATACCAAACCACCTGACCTACCTCCTGAGAAATCTGTATGCAGGTCAAGAAGCAACAGTTAGAACTGGACATGGAACAATAGACTGGTTCCAAATTGGGAAAGGAGTACATCAAGGCTATATCTTATCACCTTGCTTATTTAACTTATATTCAGAGTACATCATGCAAAATACTGGGCTGGATGAAGCACAAGCTGGAATCAAGGTTGCAGGGAGAAATATCAATAACCTCATATATGCAGATGACACCACCCTTCTGGTAGAAAGCAAAGAAGAACTAAAGAACCTCTTGATGAAAGTGAAAGGGGAGAGTGAAAAACCTGGCTTAAAGCTCAACATTCAGAAAACTAAATTCATGGCATTTGGTCCCATCACTCCCTGGCAAATAGATGGGAAAACAATGGGAACAGTGACAGACTTTATTTTTGGGGGCTCCAAAATCACTGCAGATGGTGATTGCACCCATGAAATTAAAACACACTTGTTCCTTGGGAGAAAAGTTATGACCAACCAAGACAGCATATTAAAAAGCAGAGACATTACTTTGCCAACAAAGGTCCTAGTTTTTCCAGTAGTTATGTATGGATGTGAAATTTGGAGTATAAAGAAAGCTGAATGCTGAAGAATTGATGCTTTGAACTGTGGTGTTGGAGAAGAGTCTTGAGAGTCCCTTGGACTGCAGGGAGGTCAACCAGTCCATACTAAAGGAAATCAGTCCTGAATATTTATTGGAAGGAGCTGATGCTGTAACTGAAACTCCAATAGTCTGGCCACTTCAGGCCAAGAATTGACTCATTTGAAATGACTCTGATGCTGCAAAAGATTGAATGCGGGAGGAGAAGGGGAAGAGAGAGGATGAGATAGTTAGATGGCATCACTGACTCAATGGACATGAGTTTGAGTAAGCTCTGGGAGTTGATGATGGACAGGCAAGCCTGGCGAGCTGCAGTCCATGGAGTCTGAAAGAGTCTGAGCATGACTGAGCAACTGAACTGATAAACTCTGGTTAGGTTCTTAGAACCTGTGTTTTAAGAAGTACTCCAAATGTTCTTATATATGCTAAGGCTCAGAACCACAGATTTCAATAGTAAATAACAGCATATCATGTGGATCTAAAGAGTCCAACTTCACTCCATTGTGAAATCCATAATAAAGGGTTTATTTATGACTCATCCAAGTCCTTGATTGCCTTTGATTGGCAGATTAGCTGTTTGAATAATAGGCAAGGGTAGAATTTGTTTTGTTATTAAATGTGTTAATAGATTCACTGTATTTGAAGTGAAGCTTTGATATAATAACACCTATTTTACACCTTAGTGCTTAGTCTCTTGAGTTGTGTCCGACTCTTTGTGATCCTGTGGACTGTAGCCCACCAGGCTCTCTGTCCAAGTGATTCTCCAGGCAAGAATACTAGAAAGGGTTTGCCATGCCTTTCTCCAGGGAATATTCCTGACCCTCGGATCGAGCCTGCATCTCTTACATCTTCTGCATTGGTAGGCAGTTTCTTTACCACTAGCATCACCTAGGAAGTCCATTTTACACCTTTAGATGATTGAATATCTTGGTTATACCCACTAAGTCTTGTTTTATAGATGACTCTCAGGCTAATTTATATTCACCGTGTCTAATAAATTCTGTAAGCACATCAGTGGTAATCTCTTTATTCTCTCTTTCTCTTTCTCTCTTTCTCACTTCCTGAAATTTGGGATTTTTGAGAATCTCACAATCTATGGTTATGAATTTTCTTTTTTTTTACAAAATATATTAACAGAAAAGACCTTTTATAATTTTTAATGAAACGGTCCTGAACTATGAGTTCATGGCAAGGCATTCTGTAATAATCAGAGTCTCATGTAGAAGATTTTTTAAAAAGCAATCCCAACCTTTGACTTTGACCCTAAACACATCCTTAGCAGGGTGCCAGGAAAAATTCGCTTTTAATTTAAATGAGAATGTTAGTAGGTGGGATGGATAAAGATTATCCCTTCAAATTCAACATTGTGAGCTTTCTTCTCTATATCAAGTTTGTATTGTTCATGAGAGTTAAAATTTCATCAAATGTATTTAACTGATTTATCATTATGATATGCAAGTAAAAGAGGTTGCTCAACAGTCTAGACTTTATCAATTTTACAGCACTTGCCTTCATAGTTCTTAATTTGGCATCAGTATTATGGTAATACTGTTGTAGCCACGCATCCCAGGAAACAAACTCACTCAGAAGGACAATGCAGATAGTGTAGTGCAGTTTATTACACCAGTGGGCCCAAGGTAGAGTCTCCTCTTACCCAAGGACCCTGACCAGTTTTTGTGAAAACCTTATATACCCTAAGTGTATGTGCTCAAACCCACCTCCCCAAATTCCTTGAAACTAGTCTGGACAAGGTGAAAGAGAGATACAATCAAAGTTAACCCATGATTCATGTGTCATAAGCCTAGATAGTTAAACAGTGGACATTTATCAATAGGCCTGTGGTCATACCCAGATAAGCATAATGGGATTTACAACTTTGTTCTGTTACAGAGATAATTAGCATATTCTTTTAGGCGGAGCAGAGTCTAGGTATAAGTCCTGAGGCTCCTTCATCCTTATTTTCCGGTTTGTGTGTTGTTTCCATAGATACAGGGCACATAGCTCCAAGTCCACAGTCCAGCCCAAGATAGAGTCCGGCTGTCAAGATGGAACCTGTTCTGTCTGTTTCCTCCTTCGATACCAGTTTTGGGAAAAAAAAACCCAAAAACTAAGAATCTGTAATTTGAAAGTATAACATTATCAAATAGGTTATGTGCAATTATGAAGACCAGTTACATTTCAACATTCAGGCAAATTTAATTTTCTGAAACCATTTTCTCAGTGAAATTCAATTGGACCTGCTAATTAGTTTAGATACAGCTGTTCTAAAACATGCAACTCACTGCATATATAATATATGAAGCTGCAGATTCAGGTCTCTGACTCATAAAAGTGTCAGTGAAGTGTTTTAAAGGGATATCCAGGAAAATAAAGGATTTATTCTTGGGGGATAGCATAGGGTTTCCCCTTTGAAGAAAAGTAGATTGTACTTTGAGCCTACCCTTTGGGATGTTTGTTTGAAATGTTAATTAGAATAACTGGTTTAGCAAGGATTAGGACAAGAGCTAAATGCTGCTGACAGTAAGATATTTTTTCCTGGGAATCTTTATGTTTTAGTAACTACTGCGGTGTTTAAAGTGGATAAATCTATTGCATATGTGTCTGGAAAAAATGTTCCAAGGACCACACCATTTCTGAATATACCATGATATTCACTATTGAACCAGAAACATTTCATTTTAAAAATTATTCATGTTTCAGAAAGTTCCAATATGTAGTAAGTGAAAGAGTACTTTACATTAATACCTTTTAATTAATGATGTGTTTGTTTATCTGACAGTTTCTTTACATAAGCGGTGTTATTACTTTATAAAGTGTGTTTTTCCTAAAATGTATCTGCAGAGACAATACTTTTTAGTTGCTGGAATTCAAATGTACACACTCTAAAAGCAACACCAAATATTTAATTATTCAGTGATTCATTCAAAAATTATTGAGACTTTAACACGGCCCATGTATTAAAAAATACAAACATGGACTCTGACATGATGGGATTTATACTTCAGTGACAGCATTGATATAGTCATAGCACGGTACAATGCATGATTTAATGGAAATAAGTGGAGTGGTGTTATTTATTTAGCTAGAAGGATTTCTAGCACTACTTGGGAGGCATCAGAAAAATTTTTCTGAAAGAGGTGGCATCATGAATAAAATATAAAATCTGAGTAAGAATGAGGCAAAAGGTGAAACAAATTGGAACATTGAGAAGCGTCATCTTACAAAGGATCTTTATAATAACAATCTACTACAGCTTTGAGGAGTTTCCCTGGTGGCTCAGTGATAAAGAATCTGCTGCTAATGCAGGAGATGTGGGTTCAATCCCTGGAAGATTCCCTGAAGAACTAAATGATCACCCACTCTAGTACTCTTGCCTGGGAAATCCCATGGACAGAGTAGCCTGGCAGTCTACAGTCTATGGGGTTGCAAAAGAGATACAACTTAGTTACCAAACAACAACTTTGAGACAGGCTCTAGGCACACTAGTACC
Organism: Odocoileus virginianus; assembly: GCF_023699985.2. NCBI lineage: Eukaryota > Metazoa > Chordata > Mammalia > Artiodactyla > Cervidae > Odocoileus > Odocoileus virginianus. Next base: position 15,508,779 of record NC_069698.1, read on the forward strand.
TTTTTCCCATCTGTCCTTTTTTACATCCCAAGATGAAAATCTCCCACATTATTAGAAACCATGTTAGACTTTGTCTCATTAAGTTAACCAAGTATTCAATGAACCCGATCAAAAAGGAAACTTGAGGCGTGAAGAAAGTAGATTGGATGGGTCTGTAAAAAAAGAGAAGAAAAGAAAAAGAAGACGAAGAAGGAATTGATGATTAGAGTCAATTTTTAATGTGAGCCACTAAGTATGTTCTTGTGCTATCCACTGAAATAGGAAAATAGAAGGATGGACAGTTTCAGTGGATATGATTAGTATCATTATGGAAATGCTAAACTTTAAAAGGTTGCTCAAGACTTATTAGGAGTAAGCAGTAAAAACAGCAACAAATAAGAACCCGAAAATCAGGAAAAAAAATTAGACTTTTCTTGAGAATCATCATCATTAACATGATCATTTAAGTACCAATGAAATAATCTAGTAATCTGTGGGACGATATCAAATATGGGCAGATATGACTGAACAATATGTTACCAAACCAAATATACCATGTTAGGAAAGAGAATATTGTATAGAAGAGTCAGAGAAAGGAAATTGAAACTGAATCCTGAGTTTTGCTATCTTCATATGGTAAGGTTTAGGCTGAGTTGACTAAACAATGAATCAAAGAGTGAATAAATGAATAGCCTATACAAATTAATGCTTTGCAACTCACCTAATTAGTTTGACAAATGCGACTTGATTATTGACCAAGGGGACTATTGACCAAGAGTCTCCCACTGAGAACTCCCTGGAACTCTTTCAAAGTCAATATTCCTGGCAAATCTCTTGAGGGGTTGAAGACAGAAACTCAGAAGATGCACAAAGGTAGAGATTCTCCTGAGATTCTTGATGCTTGTCTGCATTTTCTTTCTTTTCTTACTCTGTATTGATTATCCTTAAATAAAAGCTTCATGTTAGTATGCACTATAGAGTCTGGTAAACCCTTTCAAATTCCAAACTGGGGAAAAACACATTCATTCTTAACTGCTGTTAGGTATGGAAATGAAACACTTGCTGGGTCAATAACTTCATCGCAGATACAGGAAGTGAGATGACTTTTTTTTTTTGCAATTGTTAACAAATCCAATACAATTATAATCAGACAAGGATCAACACCAGAACCTGACTAAATTTTTACTGTCTAGAGTCTTTCTCCACAATCTGGCTTTTGCTTTGCCAAGCAGAAATAAGCATATATCATGGGAATTCATGTCTTGTTTAGCTTTCAGTATTTGATGGCAGCACTAACCTCTGTTATATTTCAAGGAATGCATCATTCTTTTGTTACTGAGGTATTTGACATGTAACACACTGACTTCAGGTACGTAACATAATGATTTGATATTTGAATATATTACAAAATGATCTCCCTGATAAATGCAGTTAACATTCATCACCAAACTACGTACAAAAAATTTTCATATGATGAGGACTTTTAAGGTCTACTCTTTCGGCAAAATTCGAATATGCAATAATGTTATTAGCTATAGTCATCATGATGGCTATAGTTGAGTGAAAGGGGTCAAAAAGTACAAATTCCTAGGTATAAAATAAATTATGCTTTCTTGAAAGTGTTTACCCTAATAGAACACACTGTGTTAGGTGTTAAATTTGGTAACTTCTGTGGAATCAACCTTCTTATGCTTAGTGATTTTCAGTGTAAAATATTAACTTTTTGAACACATAATAATATTATTACTTCATGTTTAGTTAAGTAAAAAATTTAAAAAAAAAACAAACAAAAACTTGTACAACTTCATGACCAAACACAAGCAATAAAACAACAAAGAGACTTACACTTTGAATTAGTTGGTTATTTCAAATGTTTTAAATCTTACAAGAAAATATTTTAATTTGATAAATAGTAGTAGAAAGGATTTTCTAAAGTTGAACAATCTGCATATAACATTGGAATAATCTGATAAATAATCTGATAAAATATAATTGTCAATGCATGTGTGTGCTCAGTTGTGTCTGATTCTGCAACCCTTTGGACTGTAGCCTGCCAGGCTCCTCTATTCATGGAGTTTATCAGACAAGGATACTGCTGTGGGTTGCTCTTTTCTTCTCTAGGAAATCTTCCTGACCCATGGCTCGACCTGCATGTCTTGTGTCTCTTGTATTACAGGCAGATTCTTTACCCATTGAGCCTTCAGGGAAACCATAATTGTTAATATGATTATCTAAAAAGTATCTTGAATGAGTATTAGGAAATTAAATGTGTATGATTTCTTTTTTCTTTAGATAAATTAACATTAAAATTTAGAATCCATGTATTTAAATATTGTCACTGTTAAAAAATAAAATAAACAACATATAGTTAAAAATATCTACCAGATTTGTAAAAACTGTTTCAAAAAAATAGGGAATTTATTTTCTTTTTGTTAGAAATGCTAACAAATGTAGCATGATCCCTACATATTTATTCTAAAAATATATATCTGTGAACCCACTGAACTCTTTATTATTATAACACTAAATTTTGAAAAGTGAAAAGAAGCAACATAGGAAGAGAAAGAGATGCTGAAACAAAAACTAGTGTTGCTGCTTTACTAACATAATTACAATATATTGTATAAAGCCATTTTTAAAAAAACACATTAATATAAATTTCCTTACAGTTTTAATTCTAACATGAGGGTCACTCAACTTTGACATAGGCCTAATTTCTAAAGAAATATTTACTGCCATTGCATTTTTACAACTATTGCATTAATTTATGACTATTTTAAATAAAGTTTTATTGTATAGAACTTCAGAGGTACTCCAGAATCTGCTCTATACCTGGGTTAACTAAGAGTCTGCAAAAGATCTAAGATGTTACACTACATGCACAGTTATATGTTTGTATAAATATTGATAACATAAAACTACAGATACAGAAGTAGATATATATGTAGATCTATGTGGATGCTAGCAGAGATGCCAAGTCTGTAGTCAGAGGCCAGATTTGACTTACAGTAATAACAATGGGTGGAGTAACACGGCACCATGGATCTCCCTATGTTAAGCAACCTGCCCATGTTATGTGTGGGTGTGGGTGTGCTCAGCTGTGTCTGACTCTTTGCAATCCTGTGGACTGTCACTCATCAGCCTTCTCTGTACATAAGATTTCCCAGGCAAGAGTATGGAGTGGGTTGCTGTTTCTCTCTCCAGGGGATCTTAATGAACCGGGGATGGAAACTGCATCTCCCACTTGGCAGGCAGATTCTTTACCACTGAGCCACCTAAGCCTGTACTTACAGCAGGGTTTTCTTAAAGGAGAATAATTTGGAAATATAAATTGCTGTGTTTACAAAGAAAAGACGACTCACTCACTCTCCTCCCGAGAGAGGAAAGTAATTATAATCTTCTCAGTATAAACAAATTCTCTCCTCTAACAGAGAGGACACAAAAAATTACTTTGCTTACAAAGGTCTGTCTAGTTTAGGCTATCGTTTTTCCATTAATCATGTATGGATGTGAGAATTGGACTATGAAGGAAGCTGAGAGCCAAATAATTGATGCTTTTGAACTGTGTTGTTGGCGAAGACTCTTGAGAGTCCCTTGGACAGCATGAAGATCAAATCAGTCCATCCTAAAGGAAATCAGTCCTAAACATTCATTGGAAGAACTGATGCTGAAGCTGAAGCTCTAATACTTTGGCCACTTGATGCAAAGAACTGACTCATTTGAAAAGACCCTGATGCTGGGAAAGATTGAAGGCAGGAAGAGAAGGGGATGACAGAGGATGAGATGGTTGGATGGCATCACTGACTTGATGGACATGAGTTTGAGCAGGTTCCAGAAGTTAATGAAGGACAGGGAGGCCTGTTGTGCTGTAGTCCATGGGGTGGAAAAGAGTTAGACAGGACTGAGTGACTGAACAGAACTGAACAAAGAGGAAATGATCCTGGGTCTTAATCCTTTGAAATTTAAATAAATCTCTCCAGGAAGAAGATAAGGTAAATGTCTACATTTTACAACCCAGGGCTTCATCCCTTTGGGATATAAATGCATAGGAAGATAACTCTCTAAATTGCCCTGGAGGTCTACAGGCTGTTCAGTCATCCTTTCTGTTAATTTAGGTCACTACCCTGGAATGCAACCATTTAGTTGTTGGATAAAGGGAGGTTTATTTTCCTTTGGATGGTATAATAAGGAGGCAAATGACATCAAATCTGATACTCAAGGCATGTAAAAAGCAAATGTTTTTGAGGGTAGTTAAACCAAATATTCTCTGTCTTTGTAGCATATCAATTTCCATGTCTCCGGTGGCCAGGGCTTTGCAGAAACACTGAGAAATCCAGGGAAGATTTATCTTCCCACGTTAAGCACTTTTTATGCTTTGTGTAATAGCCCTATTTGTATTGATCTGTGAATTCATGAGCATGTAAAAAGCATAAAATGTCTCAAGTCAAACATAATCTCTCATGACTTTCCAAGAATTAGCTTGATAGAATATTTGCATTGAGAAAGATTGAGATGAGTTATTTAGACACAGCTTTATTCAGTACAGATTGTTTTCTATCAGCGATGATGGGGAGGTATCATACTAATTTCTCAATAGCTATAACTATCATAGCAATTTACTTCTCCCATTATTTTGAAGATTGCTTTTAAGATTTTTGTTTATTATGGCAGGTTAATTATTCAGGTTGATTACTGGGAATGAGATTATCTTTTAGAAGGAATGAAGGGAGAAAAATAGGAAGGAAGGAAAGAAAGGAGAAAAACTCCCTGGCAGCTTACAGCTGACAGCTAAAAGTAAGAGCTAGGCTATAATATTCTCAAAGAAACACAAACAGTCTTCATAGAATATCAACAATAATCAAGTAAAGGCACTTATCATTTTAGGTTTTACTTCCCATAAAGACAATTTTCAAAAGGTCAATATTAAAGCTAAAATTATCAACAGCGTTGGTCAAAAAGGTTTTAAAAGATGAAACTATTACAAGTTGGTAATAAATAATTAAATTGTTCAGAATCTTTTAAACTTGAATCACCTACCCTCATTTCTGTTAACCACAATCAGACAAAAATACATTAAAAAATATGGTCTTCCCTGGTGACTCAGGTGGTAAAGAATCTGCCTGCAATGCGGGCAACCCGGGTTGATCCCTGGATCTGGAAGATGCCCTGGAGAAGGGAATGGCTACCCACTCCAGTCAAATCCTTATATCTCATGTGGTTCATAAATCTTATGTGTACACATCATTATAATTTTACAAAGTGGACATAATTGTATAACCTCTACTCTGATCATGTTATAGATGATCAGCACCTTGGAAGCCTCATTTATGCCACATCTCAGTCTATCTATCCCTCAACCCCCATCAAAGGTAGCCACTGTTCTTATGCATATTAGCTTTTTCAGAAGTAAATACACACTTGTTGACTATTTAGCTACATGAACATCATAAGCACGTGGAGAACAACTCTCTGATTAAATAGAACCAAGCCACTAGGTTGGCCAAAAAGTTTGTTAGAGTTTTTCCAAAACATCACATGGAAAAGAAAAAAAAAACTTTTTTGGTCAAACCAATAGGTAAATATAAGAGTCCTTGTACTCTTCAAAAAAGAACCAACCACTGTAACCAACCCTTGTCACTTTTTAGTTCTTTCTGCAAAAATGAGCATATCTAGATGTAACTCTTATTCATGGTTTTCTTTTATTGCTAATAAAAGTAAAGTTATCCAAAGACAAATACTGTGTGATATCACTTATATATGAGCCAAAAAGATGCACACACACAGCAAAATGAAAACAGACTTGGAGGTATAGAGGGCAAACTGGATTTTCCTAAAGGGGAAAGGGATGAATGAAATAAGTGAAAGGAAACCAGTAGGTCCAAACCTCCAGTTGTAATTAGTCACAGGAATGTAATATACAGCATAAGGAATATGATCAATAACATAATAATAACATTTTGGGGAACTGATGATTACTAGACTTATCATGGTGAACCATATCATAACATATGCAAATATCAAATCACTGTCATATACCTGAAACTAACATAACCTTGTATACCTACTATGTATTGGGTTGGTCAAAAAGTTCATTCAGGTTTTTCTATAACATAGTACAGAATTTTTTGACCAACCTAATCTATATGACATGAGGGAATAAAAAAAGTAAATTTATGCATCTCCCTTTCTTGGTGGCATTTAGAATGTAGTATTCTGATCTAACTCTGTGCAGGTGACTAGTTTGTCCTTAAAAACCATTACTGTTTTTCAGTTAAAACAGGTTTCTTGTAATTCTGAAAATGTCCTTTTAAATTTACTAGTTGGCTTAAAGAGATTACACCTAGTGGAAGTTTTGTAACTGTATTCTGTGTGTGTGTTACTTTATTTGTCATCTTAGCTTGTGAAAAAAGTTTGACATTTAACTTTGTCCATTCATAGTTAACAGCTCCTTAAGGAAAATTTTGAATATAAACTTGACTCTGAATTGACGCTAAAGGTCAGTTGATCTGGAATGTGTTAAATCAACAAATAGATTCCATTTACAACATTTAAAAATCCTTAACAAAATATCAAAACAGCTGATTCCAGAAATAGAGTGTTACATAGAAAATACTTTTATTTCATATTTGAGTTTAATTTCTATGTAACATTTACTTTGTTTTTTATCATATGTTTTTCTTTTGTGTACTAATATAAAGGATTGAATAGCAAAATGAGAAAAATTAAAACATCCATTAATTTTTGAACTATCTCTGATATTTTCAGTTTGGGTGTATTTCTTTATTTGACAAATTTATTATATATGATGTGGCTGCTGTGCTCTTGACCTTTATGATAAGGTTGTTGATCTTATAGTAAAAAATATTTCCTGTATATGTGAATTTGGACTTCAAGAAATAATAATATATAAATATAAGTGGTATTTATAATATACATAGTAAAAGAAAATTGCAAGTTTCTATGAAAAATTATGATATTGAAACTTATCCTCTTTGTTTACTATGTAGTTTTTATTAAATGTTAAAATAAACACTAAGCTATGATTCTAAACCTATATGAAAGACTTATGAAATAAGAATCAAAGCGAATAAGGAGAGGCAATGAAATACAAAATAAAAACTTTAGACTAACAGACATGTTTTCTATATTCTAACTTTAAGGTTAACACTTGCTGGGCAGGAAAATCTGAAGGAGTTATTTAATGCTCTGAGATCTAATTTCCAAATTTGTAAAATGGAGATTCACCAAAGTTGTGAATAATCAAGTAAAATAATGTATCTATAACTACTCTGTATATGATAAGTCATTAAACAAATATAAGTTAAATGTTTGTTTTCAGAAGTACAATGTTCATATTATAACTGTCATGAACTTCATTCACTTAAAAAAAAGATTCTTCCTCTTCTAGTACATCATTCATTTTCACATATAGTACTTTGGGTTTTCCTCCCTGTTTGCAAACTAAAATATCACTGATATCAGTACTAGTCATACACTTGTATTCTCATACACAAAAGTTATTTTCAATTTCCATTTTAATTCACATATTCTCAAAACTGATAATGTACAAAGCCCAGTGATATTATTACTGGTGACAGTGTATTGTCAGATAAATGACATGTCAGTTTTCATTTATATTTCTGAATGCCTGGCAAAGACTGACAGCTGCACAGAGCTTATAATTTGGTGTCACATTATCTCAATGAATGGAGCAATTTCCATAGGAAAACACATCTGAAATTAAGCATTGAAAATTCAGATAATGCTTTTACTGATTTAAAGAGAGACTAAGTGTTACAGAGATATAGTTCATGGTTCTGACAGTGTGTTTAAAGAAACAGGGAATGTCAACTTAAAACAATTCAGAGAGATGGTAAGCACTCCATTTTCCTGTGTTAAAGCATTAGATATATAAATATATTTGAACAACATAGCAGTTATTAAATAATATTAATCTGGAAGACCAAAGACATTTCTCTAGGCTAATTTTCTGGGAATGATTTTATATACCTCCTGTTAGAACTAGGCTGACAAGTTTGCTAAAGACTCTGCTACAAACCGGAAGCTCCAAAAAAGCAAAGCATCACCTAAACTCTCCAGGCCCATGAGACTTGCCACTGTTAGGAAATTACCAAGTTAGAATGATGACTGCTGGGTCAGAAGACTACTGCAAAACTGTTGCATAATAGCTGATTTTGATATTGTGGTAGTTTAGGTATAAAAGGTAAACAACTAAAGAAATGGACACAATGTATCCTATGTCTCTTAGCACACAATGCATATCAAAATTAACATATTGTATAGGAGAGTTTTGATAGTAGGGATCTAAATTGCATCTGAATTCCAGGTTGTAAGGAAATTTAGAAACTAAGATGTATAGCTTCGTTTTAATATGTTGTACCAGTTCAGTTCAGTCACTCAGTTGTGTCCAGCTCTTTGTGACACCATGGACTGCAGCACAACAGGCTTCCCTCTATCACCAACTCCTGAGGCCTATTCAAACTTATGGTCATTGAGTCAGTGATGCCATACAACCATCTCATCCTCTGTTGTGTCCCCTTCTCCTCCTGCCTTCAATCTTTCCCAGCATCAAGGTCTTTTCAAATGAGTCAGTTCTTCACATCAGGTGGCCAAACCATCGGAGTTTCAGTTTCAGCATCAGTCCTTCCAATGAATGTTCAGGACTGATTTCCTTTAGGATAGACTGGTTGGATTTCCTTGCTGTCCAAGGGACTCTCAAGAGCATCAAAAGCATCAATTCTTTGGTGCTCAGCTTTCTTTATAGTCCAAATCTCACATCCAAAAACCATAGCTTTGACTAGACAGGCCTTTGTTGGCAAAGTAATGTCTGTGCTTTTTAATATGCTTGTCTAGGTTCATCATAGCTTTTCACCCAAGGAGCAAGTGTCTTTTAATTTCATGGCTGCAGTCACCGTCTGCAGTAATTTTGGAGCCCCCCAAAATAAAGTCTGTCACTGTTTCCATTGTTTCCTGGTCTATTTGCCATGAAGTGATTGGATCTGATGCTATAATCTTAGTTTTCTGAATGTCGAGTTGCAAGCCAGCTTTTTCACTCTCCTCTTTCACTATCACCAAGAGGCTCTTTAATTCTTCTTCATTTTCTGCCATAAGGGTGGTGTCATCTGCATATCTGAGGTTATTGATATTTCTCCCAGCAATCTTGATTTCAGCTTGTGCTTCATCCAGCCCAGCATTTATCATAATGTACTCTGCATATAAGTTAAGTAAACAGGGTGACAATATACAGCCTTGATGTACTCCTTTCCCAATTTGGAACCAGTCTGCTGTTCCATGTCCAGTTCTAACTGTTGCTTCTTGACCTGCATACAGATTTCTTAGGAGGCAGAAATGGTATTCCCATTTCTTGAAGAATTTTCCACAGTTTGTTGTGATCCACACAGTCAAAGGCTTTGGCATAGTCAGTAAATAAGGAGTAGGTGTTTTTCTGGAACTCTCTTGCTTTTTCAATGATCCAGCAGATGTTGGCAATTTGATCTCTGGTTCTTCTGCCTTTTCTAAATCCAGCTTGAACATCTGGAAGTTCACAGTTCATGTACTGTTGAAACCTGCCTTGAAGAATTGTGAGCATTACTTTGCTAGCATGTGAGATGAATGTATTATATATACATATATGATACAAAAAGAGTTTGGAAAAGCTACTTGAGCAGTCCAGTCCAATTATAGTATCTACTACTACTTTTTTGATGTGATGGTAAATGGAATTATTTCCTTAATTTCAATTTATGATATTTCACTGTTAAGTGTAAAGTACTATAACTAATTTATGAATATTAATTTTGCATTCAGCTAGTTTGCCAAATTCATCAATGAACTTTAATAGTTTTCTGATTGTGTTCTTAGAAATTTCTATGTATGGCATCATGTTATGTACAAACTGTGGTAGTTTTACTTATTCGCTTCCAATTTGAATTCTTTTTCTTCTCTGATTGCCATGGTTAGACTTCCCAAATGGTGTTGAATAAAAGTGATGAGAGTGGACATCTTTATCTCATTTCTGATTTTAGAAGAAGTGCTTTCTCCTTTTCAGCATTAAGAATGATGTTAACAGTGGGTTTGTCATGTATGACTTTTATTATGTTGAGGTATATTCCTTCTATGCCCACTTTCTGGATAATTTATATATAAATGGATGTTGAATTTCTTCGAAAACTTTTTCTGCACTTACTGAGGTAATCATAACTAATTTTTTATTCTTGAAATTATTAATGTTGTATCACACAGATTGATTTGTGGGTATTGAAAAATCCTTGCATCTCTGAAGTAAATCCCATTTGATTATGGTATATGATTCTTTTACTGTATTGTTAGGTTCAGTTTGCTAGTATTTTTGTATCTATATTTATCAGTGATATAGCCTTTAATTTTCTTTTTCTTTTCTGTTTTATTTTTGTCTCATTTTGGTATTAAGGTGATGGTGGCCTAAGAGAATGAGTATGAAAGTTTTCCTTCATCTGTAGGTTTTTTTCAATAAGTTAGAAAGTCAGGTGTAAAATCTTCTTAAATATTTCATAGAATTTACCTGTGAAGCCATCCGGTCCTGAAATTTTGTTATTTGGAGTTTTTAATCACAGATTCAATTTCATTACTTGTAATTGGACTGCTCATATTTTCTATTTCTCCCTGGTTCAGTCTTGAGAGGTTGCATATTTCTAGGAATTTGCCCATTTCTTCTAGATTTTCCATTTTATTGGCATAAAGTTACTTATAGTAGTCTCTTACAATCCTCTGTATTTCTGTGGTGTCACTTGTAACTATATCCTTTTCATTTCTAATTTTATTGACTTGGACTCTCTCTATTTTGTTTTCCTGATAAGTCTAGCTAAAGGTTTATCAATTTTGCTTATCTTTTCAAAGAACCAGATTTTAGTTTCATTGATCTAAAATTCCATTTCATTGATCTAAAATTCCATTTTATTTATTTATGCTCTGATCTTCATGATTTTTTTCCTTCTACTAATTTTGGGTTATGTTTGTTTCTCTAGTTGCTTTAAGTGTAAGATTAGGTTTTTTATTTGAAATTTTTCTTATTTCCTAAGGTAAGATCTTATTGCTATAAGTGTCCCTATAAGCACTGCTTTTTCTGTGCCCCATACAGTTTGGACCATTATGTTTTAGTTATCATTTGTCACTAGTTGTTTGTTTGTTTTTTTCCTTCTCTTTGCTTTCATCAGTGATCCATTGGTTGTTTAGTAGCATATTGTTTACCTTCCACATCTTTGTGATTTTTACATTTTTTTCCTATAATACTTTTCTAATCTCAAAGCATTGTAGTTGGAAAAGATGCTTGACATTTTTTCAATTTTCTTAAATCAATTGAAGCTTCCTTTCTGGCCTAAGATATGATCTATCCTGGAGAATGTTATGTGTGAACTTGAGAAAAAATACATTCTGCTGCATTTAGATAGAATGTTCTATAAGTATCAATTAAGTCCATTGGTCTCACATGTAATTTAAGGCTGGCGTTTATTGATTTTCTGTCTGGATGATCTGTCCATTGATGTAACTGGGGTGTTAAAGTTCCCCATTATTTTTGTTATACTCTCAATTTTCCTTTTTATGGTTGTTAGTATTCACCTTATATATTGATGTGCACCTATGTTGGGTGATGTATATTTATGACTGTTATATATTCTCCTAGGACTGATCCCTTGATCATTAGGTCATGTTCTTCTTGTCTCTTGTAACAATCTTTCTTTTAAACTCTATTTTATCTGATAGAGATCAGCTACTCCAGTTTTCTTTTGATTTCCATCTGCATGGAATACCGTTTTCCATCCCCTCACTTTCAATCTATATTTGTCTCTAGATATGAATTAGGTCTCTTGTAGACAGCATACATATGGGTCTTATTTTTATATTCATTCAGCCAGTCTATGTCTTTTGGTCGGCATATTTAATCCATTTACATTTAAGGTAATTATAAATATGTATGTTCTTATTGCCTTTTTGTTAATTGTTTTGGATTTATTTTGTAGGTCTTTTTCTTCTTTTGTTCTCTTATCAAGTTAATTTTTTTTTTTTAGATGAAAGACAAGAGTTAATTAACTAGCCTAAGATCCATTTCTTTCCATCATAAAGTACACACTGAGAATAAAACAAGGTAGATGGTGAGGTTTAAATGCTTTGTTAACCTGATAACATGGACTAATGTGCAAACTAATAATATTTGTTAAGAGGAGATGCTTTAACTATGAAATTCTTTTGATGTGATTGTCCTAGCTTACTTTTTTTTTTTTTTTTTTTTGGTAAAAACAAAACAAAACTAGACTCTATATAATCCTAGAAAAAGCTACTTATCATAAGAAGCTGCTTGAACATAAAATGCAGATATGTCACATCCTCAAGTTCTCCTTGTTGCATGAAGTAACCTCATTTGTCTTTAGAAAACTTCTGTTAATGTTGGCTAGAAGGCACATCTGATGTGGAAAAGAAGACCTGATAGATCACACTTAGAACACCTGGCATCTTTCTACTTTGCCTGGGCCTCTTGATTTCTTGTGTTATTGAATTATTAGTAACATTTGATATTGATTTGTGAGTCTGATTTAGCAAGGCTATCCTTTATTTTCTTAATAGCTCAGTAGAGAAAATCTTAAATCCTCAACAAAGTATGAAACATAAATATTATATTTGTTTTGTAAACCTCCTTCAGTTTTAAAACAACAGAAAGGTATTTATAGCATGACTGGCTATTAGTCATTATGTCCGACTGTTTTGTGAACCCATGGACTGTAGCCCATCAGGCTCTTCTGTCCATGGGATTTTCCAGGCAAGAATGCTGGAGTGGGTTGCCATTTCCTTCTCCGGGTGATCTTCTTGACCCAGAGATAAAACTCACATTTCCTGCATTGGCAGGCAGATTCTTTACCACTGAGCCACCTGGGAAGCCCATAACAGTAATACTGAATATTTTAAAGAGATCATACTGAAAATTCAAAAATGAATTGGAGAAGAAATTTTGCAACATCAATCCTTTATTTCCAGCATCTTATTTTTTTCAGGTTTTTTTTTTTTTTTTTCTAATCTCTTTAGGAGCTCATATTCTTGACTATCAGAAACTTGTAATAAAAAAATAGTTATTTTAGGAAATTGGATTTGCATTGAAACTTGTGTTTTCAAAAACTCATCATTAACAATGATTTAAAAAATATCTGTCTTTCTTTTCTAAGGAAAATGTGCAAAGGAGTTTTTAATTTGAAAAGAACTATGACATGCCATTGAAAATGGAATTAGTTCTAGAGTATAGAAAGTGAGAACAGTAGTGAACATTAAACATTAACATTAAATTGAAATAAACACAGAATATCTGGATTGGATCAACCCAGTTTGATGATGTATCAGTAGATTATGGGCTGGAATACATTAGATCTATGATTCAGAAGTTGACTGACTGCAATATAAGATCTATGCTTAAGACTGCTTCTGGGGATATTCTTGAGTGTGCCTCCAGTGTTTTTGCAACCATAAATCTTCTCTAACAGCTTACACTTGGAGACACAGGACAAACTGATTATTTTTTTCCAAAATAGGATAAGGTGCAAATAGATAATCCAGGCAGATTCTGTTTGGAATACCATACAGGTAATGTGCTCACCATCTGTTCAAGGTTAAGACAGTCCTCAATTATCAATCTTGGGTTTTGGGATAAGACTCCAAATGTCAAAGAACCATGCTGGTCCTCTAGAATACATCATGGAGAAATGGAAATTAAGTAAGCTATTGAAAGAAGAACTGGCTATGGAGAAGAAAAAACCCACATATACGAACTTCAACAAAACTGTGGTACTGCTCAGGCTAAATAATGTAGTCATGTTCTATGCCTAGTAGCTCAGTTGTATCCGACTCTTTGCAACCCCATGGATTGTAGTCTGCCAGGCTCCTCCGTCCATGGGGATTCTCCAGGCAAGAATACTGGAGTGGATTGCCAAGCCCTCCCCCAGAATGTAGTCATAGAACCACCATAATTTCAAAAAGGGACACCCAGAGAAACAAAGAACAAGTTTGAATTCACTTCTACATGCCAATAGGTCAACTATGTGAAGATAACAGGTATACATCCTTTAAGAGTTATGTTCTAAATTTTAAATAATTCTCATTTCTTCAACTTTTGTTATAGGCTATAATTTCCTATATGATATTTTCTTTATTTTTAGAAATTGGCCAAATTCTCTATAAAACTATGGCACTTAAAAAAGTGAACACATAACTACCTATTCCATCAAATGATTTCAGCAGCAAAAGTGTCCTTTTTTCACAACAGTATGACATGTCTACTCCTCCAAAGAATAATTCTGTATCTAATAAGAATCCCTTAACTATTTAATTTGTTTGATGAGACCATTAATGGTTTCCTTATTAAAGTACATTTTTCAACATAAGGCATGATTCAACCTGTTTGCCCTTCACTGTCTCCTATTTTCAGTCTTTTCAAATTCTGCCCAGTATTAGATCAATTAAATGCCATGATGGACTAATAAATGGCTTTTATCAGAGCTCATCATACTTAATTATAATACTATAGAACAATTACTTGGTCATTAACATCTTGTTCAATGAAGCCTCAGGTTATCTTTATCAGAGTTTCTAACACAGGCTTACAGCAGGATATCCTGACAACATACCCTATCGCCTTCCTGTAGGAAATCATCAGCAGAAAATATGTGACAGTTGCTGCTAACACTTTCCTGTAACTACAGATTTAATACTTAAATATTCAGGTTAAACCTTTGCCGCCTTTAGAGATTTCAGAGTAACTTGCAGTTCCCCTTTTCAACATGACCCAATGGTGCTTATCAATGACCTGTTACCACCTGAAGCTTAGGCATTACTCAATTGGAGATTTATAGCCTTTGCTAAAATGATGGTGCCTGTTTCTGTAAATGTAGTTCTTCAACCCACTTCCACAAGACACAAGTTTGTTTTGTACTCTGACTTCTGCATGTTTCTCTAATCTTCAAATAATACATTTTATCACATTCTTTTTTATGATTGAGATGTAGTATTAATTAATGAGAAACTTTAAAACTGTGACCCAAATTGTAGGCAAGTAGGAAGGGACATCCTTTTCAGTCATTTATCTGAGTAAGAGGTGTTAAAATGACAGCCAGGCTTAAAAATGTCCCAAGCAAACAAAACCCTTTAAACCACTTAAGCAAAACTAAATCTAACTTACTTTATGAATTCAAGTGAAACTTAGGTTATTTCTTGTAAGTATCCCCTGATAATCATAAAATAAACTTAAATGATCTTCCAAAAATGGTATAATTACTTTCAACCAATCCCATGTCATCTGGAAAGTCCCAATGTAACAGCCAATCATAAAGATTTCAACCTTCTGTTGTCATAAGCTGTCTTATAAAGTCATGTTTGAGCTTCAAATTGATTTTGCATTTGAAAGCTCAAAATTCAAAGACTGTTCTTTTGTGCACAATAATCTCTTGCTAAATACTGTTTAACTGGTCTGATATTAATTTTTACTTTTTCTGATTTTTTGAAAGATACAAAAACTTGTAGGATTTTAAGCACTTGTGGCACATTTTCATTGAAATTGCATTGTGCACTGCTGTACTTTGACAATATTCTTGGTATCACCAACATGATTTTTATGTATGCTGAAAAAAGTGGAATAAAGTGAAGGTTAGTTGCTCAGCTGTGTCCAACTCTTTGCGACCCCGTGTACTGTAGCCCACCAGGTTCCTCTACCCATGGAATTCTCCATGCAAGAATACTGGAGTGGGTTGCCATGCCCTTCCTTCTCCAGGGGAACTTCCCAACCCAGGAATTGAACTCAGGTCTCCCGCATTACAGGCAGATTCCTACCATTTGAGCTACCCAAGGAAGTATGTTGGTGAAGGTTATATTTATAAAACAGAGGGTGAAGATATGAGCCTGGAATTTTATCACCAGATTTACCTATGTGACCTTCCTTATGTCCTGAAAAATAGTAATGATATGCTTTTATGGAGTTGAAATATTCATAGAGGACATATTTTGAAAGCAGAACTGTATTATTAAAATCAAGTTTTCTTTTATGTTCTCAACAAATATTTTTGTAAAGTATCTCCAACTTAATATCTTGAGAAAGAGGCTACCTTGTAACATTCTTTTGTTTTTTTAAGCTAGCACAAAGTTTTCTAAACTGCTCTTCAAGGAGTGAGAGATTAAGAAAAGCAATTTACCTCACAAAAGCACTCTGACAAACAGAATTTCAGTTTCAAGGTGTATTTCACTGTTCATGATAGGTAATAGTTTATCTTATTATTTTGTGAATTAAATAGGATTTCTCCTACTAGTAGTATATTAGAAGAATAATTGTCCTCTCATCATTTGAGATTATATGAACGATATTCAATACTGAAATCAGATTGATTATATGCTTTGCCGCCAAAGATGGAGAAGCCCTATACAGTCAGCAAAATTGAGACCGGGAGCTGACTAAGGCTCAGATCATGAACTACTTATTGCCAAATTCAGACTTAAATTGAAGAAAGTAGGAAAAACCACAGGACAATTCAGGTTTGACATCAGTCAAATCCCTTACAATCATACAGTGGAAGTGAGAAATAGATTCAAGAGATTAGATCTGATAGACTGAGTGCCTGATGAACTATGGATGGAGGTTCATGATATTGTACAGGAGACAGGGATCAAGACCATCCCCAAGAAAAAGAAATGTGAAAAAGCAAAATGGCTGTCTGAGGAGGCCTTACAAATAGATGTGAAAAGAGAAGTGAAAGGCAAAGGAGAAAAGGGAAGTTATATCCATTTGAATGCAGAGTTCCAAAGAATAGCAAAGAGAGATAAGAAAGCCTTCTTCAGTGACTGGTGCAAAGAAATAGAGGAAAACAATAGAGTGGGAAAGGCAAGAGATGTCTTCAAGAAAATTAGAGATACCAAGTGAACATTTCATGCAAAGATGGGCACAATAAAGGACAGAAATGGTATGGATGTAACAGAAGCAGAAGAAATTAGGACGAGGTGGCAAGAATACACTCAAAAATTATACAGAAAAGATCACAACCCAGATAATCACGATGGTATGATCACTCACCTAGAGTCAGACATCCTTGAATGTGAAGTCAAGTGGGCCTCAGGAAACATCACTACAAACAAAGGTAGTGGAGGTGATGGGATTCCAGTTGAACTATTTCAAATCCTCAAAGATGATGCTGTGAAAGTACTGCATTCAATATGCCAACAAATTTGGAAAAACTCAGCAATGGCCACAGGACTGGAAAAGGTTGGTTTTCATTCCAGTTCCAAAGAAAGGCAATGCCAAAGGATGCCCAAACTACCACGCAATTGCACTCATCTCACACACTAGTAAAGTAATGCTCAAAATTCTCCAAGTCAGGCTTCAACAGTATGTGAACTGTGAACATCCAGATGTTCAAGCTGGATTTAGAAAAGACAGAGGAATCAGAGATCAAATTGCCAACATCCGTTGGATCATCGAAAAATCAAAAGAGTTCCAAAAATACATCTATTTCTGCTTTATTGACTATGCCAAGGCTTTGACTGTGCAAATCACAACAAACTGTGGAAAATTCTTCAAGAAATGGGAATACCAGACCACCTGACTTGCCTCTTGAGAAATCTGTATGGAGGTCAAGAAGCAGCAATTAGAACTGGACATGGAACAACAGACTGGTTCCAAATAGGAAAAGGAGTATATCAAGGTTGTATATTGTCACCCTGCTTATTTAACTTATATGCAGAGTACATCATGAGAAATGCTGGGCTGGACAAATCACAAGCTGGAATCAAGATTGCCAGGAGAAATATCAATAACCTCAGATATGCAGATTACATCACCCTTATGGCAGAAGGCAAAGAAGAACTCAGGAGCCTCTTGCAGAAAGTTTAAGAGGAGAGTGAAAATGTTGGCTTAAAGCTCAACATTCAGAAAACTAAGCTCATGGCATCTGGTCCCATCACTTCATGGCAAATAGATGGAAAGACAGTGGAAAGAGCGACAGACTTTATTTTTTGGGCTCCAAAATCACTTCAGATGATATCTGTAGCCATGAACTTAAACGATGCTTGCTCCTGGAAGAAAAGTTATGACCAATCTAGACAGCATATTAAAAAGAGGAAATGTTACTTTGCCAACAAAGGTCCGTCTAGTCAAAGCTACGATTTTTCTAGTAGTCACGTATGGATGTGATAGCTGGGCTGTAAAGAAAGCTGAGTGCTGAAGAATTGATGCTTTTGAACTGTGGTGTTGGGAAAGACTTCTGAGAGTCCTTTGGACTGCAAAGAGATCCAACCAGTCCATTTTAAGGGAGATCAGTCCTGGGTGTTCATTGGAAGGACTGATGTTGAAGCTGAAACTCCAATACTTTGGCCACCTGATACAAAGAGCTGGTTATTTGAAAAGACCCTGATGCTGGGAAAGATTGAGGGCAGGAGGAGAAGGGGACAACAGAGGATGAGATGGTTGGATGGCATCACCGACTCAATGGACATGGGTTTGGGTGGACTCCAGGAGTTGGTGATGGACAGGGAGGCCTGGTGTGCTGCAGTTCGTGGGGTCGCACAGAGTCGGACACGACTGAGTGACTGAACTGCACTGAGACAGCTAAAAGTCAAATTTCAAATGATAGTGTGTCATATATTTCTCAAGTCTTTGGTATGTTGGGTTAAAAGTCAAATCCCAGTTCTGCATTAATCATAGTTCAACTCTGTAGATGTTCAGTGAGATCAGGCATCTGTGACCTGGCCACAGATAATGCATTCCTTAGGGCCTTAGAATGATTTTAGCTTAACAGTCTCATCTACCTGTACTAGACTCTTATCTCTTCAAGATGAAAATGTAGCTTACAGTTATCTTCTATCTATGACCATTTTCCCCTTACACCAGGAAGAGTATCTGATTCTCTGAGTCCCTGTCTTCCTTAGGGAGCCACTTTCATGCTAACAACATTGACCCATGTGAGAAACAAATATAAAAGTATAGGAAAAAGCACACGGGTGCATGCTGTTAATCTATAGTACTTCATCTTAATATAGCTTTTTTCATACAAACTAGTTACCCCACCAAGATTCAAAACATAGATTTTGCATCACCTGAACAAGTGACTTCTTTTTCCGAGTAGATTACCACACCTGCAGGTCCTGGCACTTCTTCCCCTGCCTATCTAAAGTCCTACATGGTAATAATTGTAAGATTTAAGTTCAGCCCTTGGGCCTCTTAAGATTTCACATTCTGAAGAAAATGTGTGGCAGTCTTTTTACTAGCTAAATTCAATAATCTATATATCTATATGTCCTGCTTCCCACTCAATATGAGGAGATATGCTTTAATCCTTGATTTCCTACAAGCAGATTATTTAAGTCATGGAACATATAAACTTCGATTGCTCAAGTTCATAGAAATGTTGATTTTGGCCACTGGTCTCTCAGGGAATTATACTGTCTCAGTCCCAGGAACTCATCACTGAAATGGACTTCTCTCTGTTCTCAGACTTAACGCTATGCGCTCAGTTGCTCAGTTTTGTCCGATTCTTTGTGGCCCCACAGACTGTAGCTTGCCAGGTTCCTCTGTTCATGTGGTTTCCTAGGCAAGAATATTGGAGTAGATTGTCATTTCCTTTTCCAGGGGATCTTTCCAACCTATGGATGGAAGCTGGTTTCTTACATCTGCCGCATTGGCAGATGGATTCTTTGCCACTAGGCCACCTGGGAAACCCTCACTGTTATGACACAAATTAAATTACTAGACTGTACAGAAGTTTGAACATGTAGACACACATAACACTTTAAAAAGCACGCATTTCCAAAATAATACATATATTTTTATTATAAATAATGTGTATGTCCATTTTTATGGAGCCATTGAATGGAAATTGCCAAGATGATACAATTGACTTGTATTTTGACATTTGCCACCTGTATACTGTGGGACTTGAACAGTTATTTTCCTTCTCTGAATTTCAATATGCCCTCTAAAGTGTGATCAGTAAGCTTGCATCAGCTACTTTATTTAAAGCCTCAAATATTTTATTTTTTTTTTTTTTTTTTTTTTTTTTTTGAATTTTTTTTTTTTTTTTTTAATTTATTTTTTTTTTTTTTGTTAGTTGGAGGCTAATTACTTTACATCATTACAGTAGTTTTTGTTATACATTGATATGAATTAGCCATGGATTTACATGTATTCCCCATCCCAGTCCCCCCTCCCACCTCCCTCTCCACCCGATCCCTCTTGGTCTTCCCAGTGCACCAGGCCCGAGCACTTGTCTCATGTACCCAACCTGAGCTGGTTATCCGTTTCACCCTAGATAATACATATGTTTCAATGCTGTTCTCCTGAAACATCCCACCCTCGCCTTCTCCCAGAGTCCACAAGTCTGTTCCATACATCTGAGTCTCTTTTTCTGTTTTGCATATAGGGTTATCGTTACCATCTTTCTAAAGTCCATATATATGTGTTAGTATACTGTAATGGTCTTTATCTTTCTGGCTTACTTCGCTCTGTATAATGGGCTCCAGTTTCATCCATCTCATTAGAAGTGATTCAATTAACAAAGATCAAACACAAAGAACAAATATTAAAAGCAGCTAGGGAGAAACAACAAATAACACACAAAGGGATTCCCATAAGGATAACAGCTGATCTATCAATAGAAACCCTTCAGGCCAGAAGGGAATGGCAGGACATACTTAAAGTAATGAAAGAGAATAACCTACAACCTAGATTACTCTACCCAGCAAGGATCTCATTCAGATATGAAGGAGAACTCAAAAGCTTTACAGACAAGCAAAAGCTGAGAGAATTCACCACCACCAAACCAGCTCTTCAACAAATACTAAAGGATCTTCTCTAGACAGGAAACGCAGAAAGGTGGTATAAAAGTGAACCCCAAACAACAAAATAAATGGCAACGGGACCATACCTATCAATAATTACCTTAAATGTAAATGGGTTGAATGCCCCAACCAAAAGACAAAGGCTGGCTGAATGGATACAAAAGCAAGACCCCTATATATGCTGTCTACAAGAGACCCACCTCAAAGCAAGGGACACATACAGACTAAAAGTGAAGGGCTGGAAAAAAATATTCCATGCAAACGGAGACCAAAAGAAAGCAGGAGTCGCAATACTCATATCAGATAAAATAGACTTTCAAATTAAGTCTGTGAAAAGAGACAAAGATGGACACTACATAATGATCAAAGGATCAATCCAAGAAGAAGATATAACAATTATAAATATATATGCACCCAACATAGGAGCACCGCAATATGTAAGGCAAACGCTAATGAGTATGAAAGAGGAAATTAATAGTAACACAATAATAGTAGGAGACTTTAATACCCCACTCACAACTATGGATAGATCAACTAAACAGAAAATGAACAAGGAAACACAAACTTTAACGGACACAATGGACCAGCTAGACCTAATTGACATCTATAGGACGTTTCACCCCAAAACAATCAACTTCACCTTTTTCTCAAGTGCACACGGAACCTTCTCCAGAATAGATCACATCCTGGGCCATAAATCTAGTCTTGGTAAATTCAAAAAGACTGAAATCATTCCAGTCATCTTTTCTGACCACAGTGCAGTAAGATTAGATCTCAATTACAGGAAAAAAATTATTAAAAATTCAAACATATGGAGGCTAAACAACACGCTTCTGAATAACCAACAAATCATAGAAGAAATCAAAAAAGAAATCAAAATATGCATAGAAATGAATGAAAATGATAACACAACAACCCAAAACCTATGGGACACTGTAAAAGCAGTGCTGAGGGGAAGATTCATAGCATTACAGGCCTACCTCAAGAAACAAGAAAAAAGTCAAATAAATAACCTAACTCTGCACCTAAAGCAACTAGAGGAAGAAGAAATGAAGAACCCCAGGGTTAGTAGAAGGAAAGAAATCTTAAAAATTAGGGCAGAAATAAATGCAAAAGAAACTAAAGAGACCATAGCAAAAATTAACAAAGCTAAAAGCTGGTTTTTTGAAAAAATTAACAAAATTGACAAACCATTAGCAAGACTCATTAAGAAACAAAGGGAGAAGAACCAAATTAACAAAATTAGAAATGAAAATGGAGAGATCACAACAGACAACACTGAAATACAAAGGATCATAAGAGACTACTACCAGCAGCTCTATGCCAATAAAAAGGACAACTTGGAAGAAATGGACAAGTTCTTAGAGAAGTATAACTTTCCAAAACTGAACCAGGAAGAAATAGAAGATCTTAACAAAACCATCACAAGCAAGGAAATCGAAACTGTAATCAGAAATCTTCCAGCAAACAAAAGCCCAGGACCAGATGGCTTCACAGCTGAATTCTACCAAAAATTTAGAGAAGAGCTAACACCTATCTTACTCAAACTCTTCCAGAAAATTGCAGAAGAAGGTAGACTTCCAAACTCATTCTATGAGGCCACCATCACCCTAATTCCAAAACCAGACAAAGATGCCACAAAAAAAGAAAACTACAGGCCAATATCGCTGATGAACATAGATGCAAAAATCCTTAACAAAATTCTAGCAAACAGAATCCAACAACATATTAAAAAAATCATTCATCATGACCAAGTGGGCTTTATCCCAGGAATGCAAGGATTCTTTAATATCCGCAAATCAATCAATGTAATACACCACATTAACAAATTGAAAGATAAAAACCATATGATTATCTCAATAGATGCAGAAAAAGCCTTTGACAAAATTCAACATCCATTTATGATTAAAACTCTCCAGAAAGCAGGAATAGAAGGAACATACCTCAACATAATAAAAGCTATATATGACAAACCCACAGCAAGCATCACCCTCAATGGTGAAAAATTGAAAGCATTTCCCCTGAAATCAGGAACAAGACAAGGGTGCCCACTCTCACCACTACTATTCAACATAGTTTTGGAAGTTTTGGCCACAGCAATCAGGGCAGAAAAAGAAGTAAAAGGAATCCAGATAGGAAAAGAAGAAGTGAAACTCTCGCTGTTTGCAGACGACATGATCCTCTACATAGAAAACCCTAAAGACTCTACCAGAAAATTACTAGAGCTAATCAACGAATACAGTCAAGTTGCAGGGTATAAAATTAACACACAGAAATCTCTTGCATTCCTATACACTAACAATGAGAAAACAGAAAGAGAAATTAAGGAAACAATACCATTCACCATTGCAACAAAAAGAATAAAATACTTAGGAGTATATCTACCTAAAGAAACAAAAGACCTATACATAGAAAACTATAAAACACTGATGAAAGAAATCAAAGAGGACACAAATAGATGGAGAAATATACCATGTTCATGGATTGGAAGAATCAATATTGTCAAAATGGCTATACTACCCAAAGTAATCTATAGATTCAATGCAATCCCTATCAAACTACCAACAGTATTTTTCACAGAACTAGAACAAATAATCTCACAATTTGTATGGAAATACAAAAAACCTCGAATAGCCAAAGTAATCCTGAGAAAGAAGAATGGAACTGGAGGAATCAATCTGCCTGACTTCAGACTCTACTACAAAGCCACAGTCATCAAGACAGTATGGTACTGGCACAAAGACAGAAATATAGATCAATGGAACAGAATAGAAAGCCCAGAGATAAGTCCACGAACCTATGGTCACCTTATCTTCGACAAAGGAGGCAAGGATATACAATGGAAAAAAGATAACCTCTTTAACAAGTGGTGCTGGGAAAACTGGTCAACCACCTGTAAAAGAATGAAACTAGAACACTTTCTAACACCATACACAAAAATAAACTCAAAATGGATTAAAGATCTAAATGTAAGACCAGAAACTATAAGACTCCTAGAGGAGAACATAGGCAAAACACTCTCCGACATAAATCACAGCAGGATCCTCTATGACCCACATCCCAGAATTTCAGAAATAAAAGCAAAAATAAACAAATGGGACCTAATGAAACTTAAAAGCTTTTGCACAACAAAGGAAACTATAAGCAAGGTGAAAAGACAGCCCTCAGATTGGGAGAAAATAATAGCAAATGAAGCAACAGACAAAGGATTAATCTCAAAAATACACAAGCAACTCCTCCAGCTCAACTCCAGAAAAATAAATGACCCAATCAAAAAATGGGCCAAAGAACTCAACAGACATTTCTCCAAGGAAGACATACAGATGGCTAACAAACACATGAAAAGATGCTCAACATCACTCATTATCAGAGAAATGCAAATCAAAACCACAATGAGGTACCATTATACGCCAGTCAGGATGGCTGCTATCCAAAAATCTACAAGCAATAAATGCTGGAGAGGGTGTGGAGAAAAGGGAACCCTCTTACACTGTTGGTGGGAATGCAAATTAGTACAGCCACTATGGAAAACAGTGTGGAGATTTCTTAAAAAGCTGGAAATAGAACTGCCATATGACCCAGCAATCCCACTTCTGGGCATACACACCAAGGAAACCAGATCAAATATTTTATTGTAAGCCTCAAATAAAGTAATGAATAGAATATACCTTTGAAATATAAGTTATTAGCCTATGTAAAATATTAAGATGAGAAATGATTCTCTAGGACATTCAACCTAATCATTTTATCATTAATGAAATTCTATTTCAGGTCTGTAAGATATAAAATAAACATTACACTTAATAAACTGAAAAACTTTGAAAGTGACCCTGGGTTTTTTATTTAAGAGTATAAATTTCCTGAACTAAAATGCCATTTCTTCCTCTCACTTTTTGTAAATTACAACAACTTCATTCTGAACTGTGGTTTCTAAAATATCTTATTCTCAAATTCAAGATTCTAAGATATGGTATTAACTTCAAATATTATTGAATTATTTCTCTTTAAAAAATACTTATTTTGCTTAAATCACAATTATTATTATTTGTAAACTGTATAACAAGTATACTGGAATTCTTTGAAGTACAAACTTGATTATGTTTCCACCCCACCCCACCCCTCCCAGAAAAAATGCTAGCTTTCATTGCATGCAGTACAGATCAGCTTTATCTAACTAGCTGGCTAGGTGTCTAGCTATTAACGTTCACACTGATCATTTACTTTCCACTCATTGGAAGTCTGGCAAATTTGTTGTGTTTGTGATTGAGACTAGCACAGCTGTTACAACAGAAGATTAAGTTGCCCCAACACTAAACTGAATGATTTATGGCCAAGGTTTTCATATAGCAAAGTGCAGTTTTGTTACATAATTAACAGAATTATATGCAACACTATTTCTGTTTCCTGACTATAAATTGAAGGGTTATTCTGTCTGAGTTATGAAAGAAATTATAAACTAATTTGTGGAAACAACATCTGTTGTGAACAGGCAAAAAGCTCTGGTAAAAAAGGAATAATTTATTTCCTTCTGTTTTGTAGCTATTTATAAGATCAAGAGAAAATGAAAGTCTTTTCCTAGTCTATAGTCCTCCACAAAAATATTTGTCTGGCTTCTATATTCTGAAAAAGCACAATGCTACAATTTTTGTCATGCTCAGAAAAAAGTAAAGTATTCAATTTCCCACAAATGTATTTTGACTTAATATGCAACAGCACGTTAATTTTATCAGCACATTTTTAAAATGATGGAGTACATCTAAATGTATTCTTAAGCATTCTAGTTCTCAGAACACGAAGAAAATGATACAGGTATTTGATAACTCCTTCATAGATAGGACAATAAATAAATTATCACTCTGAAATTTCTAACTCTGTTCCTTTGAATCCCACTCCTTTCTAATTCATTCATACAGATTCTACCAATACTTTAAATGTCTCTTTAAATAAGAGTTGATCCCAAGTTGCGTGAATTACATCTGGTATAAAACCAGAGGGATTGGGGGTATGGGATTTTGGTCAAACTATGGAGTGTGTGCCTCATAAAGTCTTCATATTGTGTTATACTGTTATGCCCAATGTCCGAATCCCCGAGTGGGAAGAGAGAAGGCTTCCAAGACAATGCAATTCGCAAAAAGGGAAGTTTATTGCTGACTCGAGTCAGGGCTCCTGCCGCATAGTGGTGCGGGGTCAGAGAGCCCTGAGCCCACGCTGTTACCCAAATTTATAGAGTGTGCATAAGCATTTGGTACCTGGCTTAAGCGGATTGGTTACATGTTTACAAAGCAATCTTATTGGCCCAAACTTTCGCGGGCTTTTTTTCAAACTTGGGGTTCGCAGGCTTTTCAGCTTTCCCCTGATAGGTTCCCTCTTTCTTACTAGGCACATGTTGATTGGCTGGCTCCAGGTGGTCTGATAATCACATTACCCCGAAAAACCAGGCCTACTCCTAATCTAGGCTGCCTGTCATGGCGTTAGCCCTAGCAGCCTCACAATACATTGTTCAGACTAAAAAATCACACATCTCTGAACCCCTTGACTATCTACTGGCTGTTGTTATTTTTGTTTAATCTTTGAAAATAATTTATAAAATCATAAAGGAGATAGTCAATTGTATATTTTCATATTTATGTTACTTTGTAATTTCTTTCTTTTCTCCTGATAAAACTTCTTTTTATCATTTTCTTTCTGTTTGAAGAACTTCCAACAGCCAGTTTTTAGGTCTGTTAGTAAATTCTTTCAGTTTTCCGTCATCTGAGAATGTCTTTATTTCACTTTAATTTCTAAAGGATTTTTTTTTTTTTTTCTTAACAGAGAATTCTGGTCTGAGTTCTTTTCTTTCACGGCTTGAATAATTCTGTGCCACTGCCTTCAGGTCTCCTTGGTTTCAGATTATAAATCACCTGTGATTAGAATTAGTGTCCACTAAGTTTATGTTCCAATTCTCTCTGGCTGCTTTCACTTGTGTGTGTGTGTGTGTGTGTGTGTGTGTGTGTGTGTGTGTGTCTTTGTTTTCAAGAATTCAATTATGACACATTTTGGCATAGAATTGTTCAGATTTATTGTTTGAGGTTTTCTTAGTTACTTGAATCTGTTCTGTCTTTTGCCAAATTTGCCATTTTGGGGCCATTTTCTTCAGATACTCATTCAACCCAATTCTCTTTCTCAGACATAAATGATACAATATGAGACCTTTGAATCACACCATCAATCCTTTAGTCTCTATTAATTTTTTTTCCAGCCTGTTTTCTTTCAGTGATTGAGACTAGGAAAGTCAATTGATTTGTCCTCAACTTCACAGCAAATATATGGGGAAACAACAGAAACAGTGACCGACTTCATTTTCTTGGGCTCCAAAATCACTGCAGATGGTGACCAAATCCATGACATTAAAAGACGCATCCTCCTTGGAAGAAAAGCTATGACAAGCCTAGAGAGCATATTTAAAGGCAGAGACAGTACTTTGCTGACAAAGGTCTGTCTAGTCAAAGTTATGGTTTTTCCAGTAGTCATGTATGGATGGGAGAGTTGGACCACAAAGAAAGCTGAGCACCAAAGAATTGATGCTTTTGAACTGTGGTCTTGGAGAAGATTCTGGAGAGTCCTGTGGACTGCAAGAGTCAATTCTAAAGGAAATCAGCCCTGAATATTCATTGGAAGGACTGATGCTAAAACTGAAACTCCAATACTTTGGCCACCTCAGGTGAAGAACTGACTCATTTGAAAAGACCCTGATGCTGGAAAAGATTGAAGGCAGAAGGAGAAGGGGACAACAGAGTGTGAGATGGTTGGATGGCATCACCAACTCAATAGACATAAGTTTGAGCAAGCTCTGGAAGTTGGTAATGGACAGGGAAGCCTGGTATGCTGCAGTCCATGTGTTGCAAAGAGTCAAACATGACTGAGCGACTGAACTGAACTGATCAGAGGAAATAATAATAAGACAAATAAATTGATATAGACTTAGATAGATGACTTCCTTTCATATTAATTTAATAACAATGTCGACTGTCCCAGAATTAATCCACAAATTAAAGATGACCCCCAACAAAATTCCTACAGGGCTTTTCATGGGATTGATGCTGATTTAAATATTCACAGATAAGCATAAATATTCAAAGATAACCTGCATAATTTTGGAAATGGAAGAGGAAAAAGAAATGGTAAGAATAAAGAGATAGTAGAGAACAAAAAGGAAGAGAAGGAAAAAAGTGGAGATTAAGAAGGAGATGTAGAGGATACATGCTACTGGAAATCAAGATTTTTAAATCTTGGTTTTTTTAAATATAAACAACAAATTTTATAAACCTAAAATTTCTAAGTTTGGTATTTACACAAGTTACTTCAATAGACTAATTGAACAAAACAGAGCTAAAAACATAATACTTTTAATGCTATAACAATAACAGATTTAAATTAATGTTGCAGGGAAAATTAAATATTTATTAAATTTATTGTTATGTATTAAAGACATGTTTTAGGGAAATGATGGCATATGTTTTATAGAAACCAAAAATAATCACAAAAGAAACATATATTCAATGAAAATTTTTATTGAGTATTTGTATAAAAAAGTTTTACAAATCAATAAGAAAAAGACTAGTGACACTAAAGACCACTGTGGCAAGCAAGGATTTAGTTACTTCTCAAAAGATGGTTTCCAAATGGACAATGGATATATAAAAATGCAAACATAACAATGATAAATTATACTTCATGATTAAATTGGGCTTCCTTGGTAGCTCAGATGGTAAAGCATCTGCCTGCAATGTGGGAGACTTGGGTTCAATCCCCCAGTCGGGAAGATCCCTGAGTTGGGAAGATCCTCTGGAGAAGGAACTGGTAACCCATTCCAGTATTCTTGCTGAAAAATCCCATGGGTGGAGGAGCCTGGCGGGCTACAGTCAATGGAGTTGCAGAGAGTCGAGCACAACTGAACAGCTAGCATTTCCACTTCTTGTGATTAGAAAACAACCTGTGGATTCATGGGAAGAGGGGTCATGCTTATTTGTTGGCACATAATTCTCAGTTTCAAACCTAGTGCATTTACTCAGGGCTCAATATTTTTTAAATGTCTGGATGAATACGGTCTATAGTGTTCAATAAATAGGTGTTATTTGTTGAGCAAAATATTTCAAAGCAAAGTTACCAAAATGTCTTCTGAAGTAAATAACACATTAATAGTTTTCAACAATTATTTCGTAAGACTCTACCAAGGAAAAAAATATGATTGCATTTCAATTCAGTTCAGTTCAGTCGCTCAGTGGTGTCTGACTCTTTGGGACCCCATGAACCTCAGCACGCCAGGACTCCCTGTCCATCACCAACTTCCGGAGTCTACCCAAACCCATGTCCATTGAGTCCGTGATGCCATCCAGCCATCTGATCCTCTGTCGCCCCCTTCTCCTCCTGCCCTCAATCTTTCCCAGCATCAGGGTCTTTTCCAATGAATCAGCTCTTCGTATCAGGTGGCCAAAGTATTGGAGTTTCAGCTTCAACACCAGTCCTTCCAATGAACACCCAGGACTGATCTCCTTTAGGATGGACTGGTTGGACCTCCCTGCAGTCCAAGGGACTCTCAAGGCATTTAAATAGTGATAAATATTTTAAAACCAATTTCCATGGAGCAAATATTTCGAACTATTCACCATAGTGTCATATTAATCTAGTAATGCGTGTTTATTTGTGGGCCACAGATGACTTAAATTTTAATCATTGCCTAGGGTATGATTTATCTTTTTAAGTCTCACGGAAATAGATCACTTAGAATACACACAGACACACTTATATACATGTACTAGACTGAGAGATTTGTTAACACCAGGTAAAAATCAAATTGTCATGTTATCTTCTACTGATTACTGTATTCATACAATAACTAAGTTAATGCTTGACTTTTAAAAGTTACATAAAACTTGTGGATCTCAGTGAGTGTTGGACTCTGTGATCTCCACACTATTTTTATAGCTTAAACATTCCATTATTATATTCTTATGAATTTTGAAAAAGAGTAAAATTTTTTGTATGCAGTATTATATATTCCTTGTTCTCAACTATTTCTATTTTTATTAAAAAAATAAGTTACTCTTGAGGGAACACTTCTTTTTCTTATACATTAGTTTTTGTATTTTTATTCTTAAGTGAAATAAATACATATTTACATATCCTTGTAGACTTAACTGTAAACTATAAGCACATAAATGTAATATGCATTAATATCTATGTTGGTGTGATTATATTTATTGATAAACTAGTTTATTAATTGTTTGGATATTTATTTTCTGTTTTCATTTATCCTTCATAATGTAGATGATATTAGTATTTTCATTTATATAACTTATGAAGAGTATGTGGGCAGAGACTGCCAAATTTTAGTGATATGATTGCATAAACAAAAATTTTATTTTTCTTAATTGATCTAATTTAAAAGGCCCATAAATTTTACTAAAAGATAGTAGCAAGGATTAAAATAATGCAATTGTAAGCAATTATTGGAGAACTTTTGTAGGATCTCACAGAAGTGGAAAATTTAATCAAAAACATAGATGTCATAAAGCAAACCATTTGACAGATTGATTTTTAAAATTCCACATTTCAGATATGTCAGGAAGGACAGCTGAACTCTGGTAAAAGAAGAACTTGATATCTGGTATCTTAAACAACAGGATTTATCCTTGCACACATTGATTTCAAAACAGATATTCCTGACTTGTAGATGGTCCTCCCTCAAGCAGTGAATAAAAGCCAGGCTGCTTTCATGTTATGGGATTTCAGAGTCACTGAACTCAATGGAATTGTGTGGCATAGGCAGGAAAGAGAGTATATGAATGACTGCATGAGTGGTTTGTACCTAAATATATGTTATAAATTGATAAAACCACTACAATAAACATGATTGGGAAATTTATATAAAATATTCACAGAATAAGACACAGAAATATATAATAAATATGAGAAAAGATGTACAAATATAATGGTAACAAAGACATATACATTTTTTATAAAGTTCCTAAGATTAATATCACTTTAATGAATGTATCTCAAAACTTCTGGTAGAAAAATGAACTGATCATCTTATAACATGAAGTTTGGTGATATGCCATTACATTTTTTTTTTTCCATTACATTTTAAAACAGGGAAGCACTTCGACTTACAAATTTTCCATCTGGGAATCTGTCAAACAAATAAAGCAGTCGTTAATAAGACTGCAGTTCCAGCTATACTTACTGAAGCAGATTGTATACCAATGAGAAAAATAAAACCATCAGAAAATGATCTAGTACCATTCCTGTTTTTGCTAAATTGTGTCCAACTCTTTGTAGTTGTTCATTCACTCATTCAAGTTTGACTGTTTGTGACCCCATGGACTGCAGCATGCCAGGCTTCCCTTGTCCTTCACTATCTCCCAGAGCTTGCTCAAACTCATGTCCATAAGTCCTGCCTTCAATCTTTCCCAGCATCAGGGTCTTTTCTAATGAGTTGTCTCTTCACATCAGGTAGCCAAATAATTGGAGCTTCAGGTTTAGCATCAGTCTTTCCAATGAATATTCAGGGTTGATTTCCTTTAGGATTGACTGGTTGGATCTCCTTGCAGTCCTAGGGATTCTCAAGAGTCTTCTCCAACACCACAGTTCAAAAGCATCAATTCTTCAGTGCTCAGTTTTCTTTATAATCCAAATCTCACATCTATACATGACTACTGGAAAAACCATAGCTTTGACTAAATGGACCTTTGTTGGCAAAGTAATGTCTTTGCTTTTTCATACACTGTCTAGGTTTGTCATAGATTTTCTTCCAAGAAGCAATCATCTTTTAATTTCATGGCTGCAGTCACCATCTGCAGTAATTTTGAAGCCCAAGAAAATAAAGTCTGTCACTGTTTCCATATTTTCCCATCTATTTGCCAGGAAGTGATAGGACCTGATGCCATGATCTTAGTTTTTGAATTTTGAGTTTTAAGACAGTTTTCACTCTAATATTTCACCTTCACCAAGAGGCTTTTTAGTTCCTCTTTACTTTTGTGCCATTAACGTGGTATCATATGCATATCTGAGGTTGTTGATTTTTCTCCTGGCAATCTTGCTTCCAGCTTGTGCTTCATCCAGCCCAGCATTTCTCATAATGTATTCTGCATAGAAGTTAAATAAGCAGGGTGACAATGTACAGCCTTGATGTATTCCTTTCCCAATGAACAACCAGTCCATTGTTCCACATCCAGTTCTAACTGTTGCTTCTTGACCTACATACCGTTTTCATAGGAGGCAAGTTAGGTGGTCTGGTATTCCCATCTCTTTAAGAATTTTCCAAGTTTGTTGTGATCCACACAGCCAAAGGCTTTAGCATAGTCAATGTAGCAGAAGTAGATGTTTTTCTGGAATTCTCCTGCTTTTTCTGACTCATTGCGACCCCATGAACTGCAGCACTCCAGGCTCCCCTGTCATTCACCATCTCCCTGGTGTTTGCTCAGATTCATGTCCGTCACGTCAGTGATACCATCCAACCATCTCATTGTCTGTCACCCCCTTGTCCTCCTACCTTCAATCTTTCCCAGCATCAGTGTCTTTTCCAATGAGTCAGCTCTTCACATCATGTTACCAAAGTATTGGAGCTTTAGCTTTAGCATTAGTCCTTCCAATGAACATTCAGGGTTGATTTCCGGATTGACTGGTTAGATTTCCTTGCAGTCCGAGGGACTCTCAAGAGTCTTCTCCAGCACCACAGTTTGAAATCATCATAGACTAATGCTGAATATTCCTTTGAGCATTATTTTTTGTGACATTAAGAAATTAAAATATATCAGAAAAAAACTTTAAAAATGGAGAATTTCATGAATTTTTTTTTGTATTTTTTTCCAGACTTGTACTTGTCATTCATCATCACAGAGTTTTATTATAAATCATATTTTAAAATTTTTACTTGCTATTAAGTCCTTTGGGCTTCCTAGGTGGTAAAGAACCTGCCTACCTATGCAGGAGACATAAGAGACATGGGTTTGATCCCTGGGTTTTGAAGATCCCCTGGATGGGGATCTGCTATGCCCTGGAGGGCATGGCAACCCACTCCAGTATTCTTGCCTGGAGAATCCCATGGACAGAAGAGCTTAGCGGGCTACAGTCCATACAGTCACAGAGTCAGACACAACTGAAGTGACTTAGCACACAGACACACAAGTCTTTTGAATTAAGAAACTTTCATGATTATTTTCACATAGTACATTTTCAGCTCTTAAATTTTGTCCTTTACCTTGAATTTTCTGCAAAATACCTCTCAGCTAAAAAGAGATGCTTATTTATTTATTTTTAGTTCTACCAGGTTATTGCTACCAACCTATCTCCCTCCACCCTCGTGCACACATGCTCAGTCATGTAACCCTATGGACTGCAGCCTGCCAGGCTCCTCTGTCCATGGACTTTTCCAGGCAAGAATACTGGAGTGGGTTGCCATTTCCTTCTCCAAAAAGAGATGTTTAAAATAAACACAATTTAAGCAAATAACAATACTTGAGAAAATTCTGTAAATATATACTGGCTCCTATTATAACTACTATCTTTTGACACAGAATTTTTAAAGTAATTACTTAAGTAGTAGTGTATCCAAATGTTTAATTATAATACTACAGAGAGAAATGTATATCATTTAAAAAGTAGCTACTTAAATATGCTTTTCATAACTATCTAAGCATTTAGCTCTGATTGTTTTATCTTTATGCAATAAATATAAAAATGGATTTCCTGAGGCTTCCCCGGAGGCTCCGTGGTAAAGAATCTGCCTGCCAATGCAGGAGACACAAGTTTAATCCCTGATCCAGGGAGATCAACTAAGCCCATGAGAGGCATGTCTAGTGAGCCTGTGCTTGCGAGCCTGGGAGCTAGAACTGTTAAGTCTCCTTGCCACACCTCCCGAAGCCTGCATGCCCTAGAGCTGTGATCTGCAGCGAGAGGAGCAACCACAGAGAGAAACTCGAGCCCGTAACTGGAGAGGAGCCCCTGCTCGCTGCAACTAGAGCGAAGCCTGCCCAGCAATGAAGACCCAGAACAGCCCAAAATAAATAAATAAAACTAAAAAGGAATTCCCTTTCAAGAGTAAGGTTTAGTAAAAATTGCTTCATGTATTTAAATGTACATTAAAAGTCTAAATTAAACCCAATTTAAATGTAAAGAAAATATATTGCTTTATGTAAAACAGAATTACCAATTGATATGCAATAATTTTGAGAATTACTTTGGATTTATGTGTTATGATTTATGTGATATGAAGTTTAGCCTGATATTGCAGGTTTATATCTGCCCCTTAATCTAGCATTCCTTGCATTTTCTTCCTAGCAATATGCCCTTAATAAAAACAATGGGTCTTTTGTAATAAAACACCAACAAATATAATGTTGCATTTTCATTGCTTTTTACACATTATCCTTTTTGAATTCTAGAGCTTATTAGTTCTATAGAGTGGATTTTTCTCTCCCTTCCCTCACTACAGGGACAGATATTTTATCTGGGTCTCAGAGATGTACACCATTTTCCTTTCACCTGAATTTATAAACAAGAACAAAGATTGTGTGACCTCCTTTTCAAGGAAACAAAATTGACTATTTGCCTTACTATCCAACTACATCTGAGTTGTTTTCTATAGTTATCTGGCACAGAGAAATGAAAAGTGATGTCTTCGGCTGCTCTGATCCAATGAGTGACCATTGCACTATGGAAGATCTCCCAGAGACCTAATCATGTTTGATTTTTTTTAATTGAGTATAGTTGATTTGCAATATTGTGTCAGTGTCAGCTGGACAACTATAGCAGAGTGATTTGGTTATGCTTATATATGTACATATATGCATATGAATATTTATTGTTTGATTCTATCCACTTACATTTTAATATAAGATATTGAATATAGTTATCTGTGGTATACCATAAATCCTTGTTGTTTGTTTTACATATAGTAGTGCATTTCTGTTAATCTCCTACTCCCCTTTGGTAACTATAGGCTTGTGTTCTGTCTGTGAGTCTGTTTCTGTTTTGTCAATAAGTTCATTTGTTCTATTTTTTAGATTCCACATATAAGTGATATCATATGCTTGTCTTTCTCTGTAGGATTTCACTTAGTATGATACCCTCTAGGTCCATCCATTTTGCTGCAAATGGCATTATTTTCTTCTCTTTTATGGCTGAGTAATAGTCCTCTGTATATCTATGTATACACACACACACACACACATGTATATGGATTGTGTATATATATACACACATATATGCACACATGTACCAACATCTTCTTTGTTTTTTTGGCCATAGCATGTGAGATCTTAGCTCCCTGATCAGGAATCAAACCTATGTCCCCTGCATTGGGAATGTGGAGTCTTAACCACTGGACCACAAGGGAAGTCCTATACACTTTTTCATTCAGTCATCTGTTGATGTCCACTTAGGTTGCTTCCATGTCTTGAGTATTGTAAATAGTGCTGCTATAAATAGAATTTGACTTTTTGTCTTTTCCAGATATATTCCCAGGGGTGGGATTTCTCAATCATGTGGTAACTTGATTTTTAGATTTTTAATAAACTTAATACAGTTTTCCACAGTGGCTTCACCAGGTTATATTCCCACTAACAGTACAGAAGGGTTCCCTTTTCTTGACACCCTCTCCAACATTTATTTTTTGTAAGCTTTTTGATGATGGTCATTCTGACCAATGCGAGGTGGTACCTCTTTGTAGTTTTGATTTGTGTTTCTTTAATAATTAGTGAAGCTGAGCATCTTTGCACGTGCCTATTTGCCATCTGTATATCTTCTTTGAAGAAACGGTTTTTCTTTTTTTTAATTAAGCCCTTGTTAGTTGCATTATTTGCAAATATGTTTTCCCAGTTCATAGATTGTTTTGTTTATGATTTCCTTTGCTGTGCAAATGCTTAGAAGTTTGAATAGGTCCCATTTGTTTATTTCAGGGCCACCGGCCAGCCCCCGCCTTCTCCTCTCCAGGCTTTGAAGCTCCTTATCTGTCCTGATGGAACTCCCAGCTGGTGAAGGCAGTTCCCAGGGACAGAGACCTTACCTCCTCACCACGCTTTCCCAGGGGTATAGATTCTGTCCTGATTCCTCCTCTTCTCCTTTTTCCTTCATCTAAACTTATTATGTGGTGGTCGTTCCTGCAACTTCTGCGGGATTTCAGTAGGTATTCTGTGAGAATTGTTTCACATATAGATATATTTCTGATGTATTTGTCAGAGGAGGTGAGCTCCACATCCCTCTATTCTGCCATTTTGATCTCCCCCCGCCTTCCATCAGAATTTTTTTTTTTTTTTTTTGAGCAATAAAATCTGCAGCATGTCGCTAAGAGATTATTTTAACAGTTTAAACTACCTTAAGTATAATTTAATTTGCTTTTATGTATAAGACATAGACCGTATTTAAGAATTTGTTTGATACAGAGCCCCTGTTTGAATTTCCTGAGCCATGTGGCAAATTCTCATTGGCTGTCTATTTTACATATGGTGACGTAAGGTTCCATGTTACTCTTCCCATACATCTCACCCTCTTCTCCCCTCTCCCCATGTTCATAAATCTATTCTCTATGTCTCTTTCTCCACTGTTGCCCTGTAAATAAATTCTTAGTACCATTTTTCTAGATCCTGTATATCTGTGTTAGAATACGGTATTCATCTTTCTCTTTCTGACTTACTTCACTCTGTATAATAGGGATGGCGGGAGAAGGGAGGAAGTTTCAAAAGGGAGGGGATATATGTATTCCTGTGGCTGATTCATGTTGAGGTTTGAAAGAAGACAGCAAAATTGTGTAAAACAATTATCCTTCCATGAAAACATAATTAGTTAAAAACAGTTTGTTTTATTACTCCGACTCTGAAGTACCCTATACATTTTGGTGCAGAGACCATGATTGAACTTGGGTCCGTTTGAGGTCCAGTTACCTTTACATTATATCTAAACCTAGTGAACCCAATCAACCACTGTAAATCTATAACATTGTGAATCATCAGAGAACTGGGTAAGTCAGACTGAAATTCCATTATCACAAGAAGAATGAGTTTCAAAAGTTTTCATTCTAGTGAAATATAGAAGTGTCCTGGATCTGTGAGGTGTTGTAGGTGATCTTAGGGAAGAACGATTTCTTCAGATAAGCTTTGTGAATCAGGTTCTTGAAATTTAGGAAAATTATGCAAGGTCTCCTCCAGAAAATGAATAGCTTGATCTCAAAATCTATGATGTGCTTACTTTGTACATAATTCCAGGGATATCATATAAGGTATAATTTGCTACTTTGGCATTTCCAGTTGATTTCATAAATATATGAGGTAAAAGGAACAAATTAGCTTCAGGCAAGTTGTCTCCATACTTCTTAACATACAGGTGGTGCCAGGTGACACAGTATGCATCCATATTTTATGGCTCCTTTTAGAATGGTGAAATCAGATATAAAAATAGATATGTATAAGATTATACTTGATAGGAAGATAAAGCACCTGTTATAGTGTAAACTTTGAAAATGCAATCATCTCACCAAAATTTTTAAATGATTTATTTTTTTCTGGTTTGAACATGTTAAGTGAATTTTATTTCTGGTTTGCAAATGGGGTGCTAAAATTAAAATGCCCATTCTCTTCCTAAAAATTAAGCACAAAAAAATAATAAAAGAACACAAAATTTAACTAGGACAAAGTAAAACACTCAGACAAAATGCAAATATGTGTGTATATACTTATATATGTGGAGAAGGAAATGGCAACCCACTCCAGTAGTCTTGCCTGGAAAACCCCATGGACAGAGAAGCCTGGTAGACTACAGTCCATGGGGTCACAAAGAGTCAGACAGAACTAAATGACTTCACTATACTTATATATATTTATAGAAAGTATAAATATCAAAATAGAATGATGGTAGTGTAGGAGGTAATCAGGGAGAGGATAAAGTAAGAAATCATAGAAAGGAATTCAAAGGTAACATGATGGTTTTTATTTTGTTTTGTTTTAGAAAAAATCACTAGGATGAGTGTTGATTCTTGAGATGAAGATATTCAAGATACTAAATTTCTTGTTTGGAATAGAGAACATATAGCTGTTAACATCTGGAGTTTCTCTGACCCAGATTGACTTCTAAAAGCAAAAATCTATTCATAAATAAAGAATCACACATATATCCATATATGTGTAAGCATTCCATCTTTTGACAGAAGAATAGAAAATAATATGCATATTGCAAACAATATCTAGCTGCCCATGTCCATTAACTCAGAAAAAGTAAAAGCTAATTTTACTCTTAGATAAGGCCTATTTTACGAGAAAAAATTTTAGTTGGCTTGAAATAATGTGCCAACTCCTCCCTCAATAGACTTCTTACTAACAAATGGTTTAAAAAGAGCTTATGCAATGATGGGTAATTTAAAAGGAAACAATACCTGGTGTACATGTAGATGTTTCAGTCCAACTAAAGAAAGAAAGAAGTGGCAGATTAAGTTTCCCCAGGCAGGAATAAAATGCAATTTTATAAAGTCAATGAAAAGTGAGACTACATTTTGCTGTGAATTAAATATACAATTAAGCAATTGCTTCTACGATGGAAGATAATGAGAATTATCTTAAAGAGTTCAAAGAAGAGGTTATGAGAAAACAGATAAAGATGATGATAATGATAGTGATGATGATCATCCTCATTATCAAATTTTACTAATATATTTAACAATTACTCCAGGAAATCTTAATTGTAGATTAAATACATTAACCAATTAGTACTTCTTAATAACTTTGTCAAATATGTACAGGTATTATCTGCTGTTTTTTGGATTAGAAAAGACAGGAACATAGAGATTGAAAGGGTGGTTCACAAATAATGAAATATAAGTGAGCATTCAGAAACAGGCCCACACATGTACAGTCTCCAAATATGTGAGGAAAGTAACACTGATGTATAGTGGAGAAAGGATGGTCTTTTAAAATAAATAATACTAGGTCAATTGAATACCTATAAGAAAAAAAAAATCTGGATTCCTGTCTCAAACCATGCAGGATTATTCAGAGAAAGAGTATCAATAGAATTCAAATGATTTTATGCATTTAAGAATTTAGAAAGATGGAAATGATGACTCTATATGCAAGAAGCAAAAGAAACACAGATATAAAGAACAGACTTCTGGACTCTGTGGGAGAAAGCGAGGATGGGGTGATTTGAGAGAATAGTTTTGAAACATGTATATTATCATGTGTGAAATAGATCACCAGTCCAAGTTCGATGCATGAGACAAGGTACTCAAAGCTGGTACACTGGGGCAACGCTGAGGGATGGGATGGGAAGGGAGGTGAAAGGGGTTTCAGGAAGGGGGGCACGTGTACACCCATGGCTGATTCATATCAATATATGGCAAAAACCACTACAATATTGTAAAGTAATTAGCCTCCAATTAAAATAAATAAATAAACATTTAAAAATTCAAATTATTTTATGCATTTAAAAGGAGATATATTATGAGGAAATGGCTCATAGTTTATGGAGTCTAAGCCCACGGTCTGCAATCTACATGATGGAAACTAAGGAAAGTCAGTGGTACGATTCAGTTGAAAATCAAGGTCTTCAGTGAAGTTCAGTTTTTCAACTTTGAGAACCAATGATGTAAATCTCAGTCTGAGGGTAGGAGAAAATGATGTGAGATGTGAGGCATAAATGAAGCATAAAAAAGGGGCAAACCATCTGTCATCTGTTATACTGTTGTTGTTCACTCACTAAGTCATTTCCAACTCTTTGGGACCCCATGGACTGCAGCATGTCAGGCTTCTCTGTCCTTCACTACCTGCCAGAGTTAGCTCAAACTCATGTCCATTGAGTCAGCGATGCCATTCAACCCTTTCATCCTCTGTCGCCTCTTTCTCCTCTTGCCCTTAATCTTTCCCAGCATCAGGGTCTCTTCTAATGAGTCAGGTCTTTCGGTGGCCACAGTATTGGAGCTTCAGCTTCTGCATCAGTCTTTCCAATGAATATTCAGGACTGATCTCCTTTAGGATTGACTGGTTTGATCTCCTTGCAGTCCAAGGGACTCTCAAGAGTCTTCTCCAACACCACAGTTCAAAAGCAGCAATTCTTTGGCATCAACCCTCTTTATGGTCCAACTGTCACATCCATGACTACTGGAAAAACCATAGCTTAGAATATATAGAACCTTGTCAGCAAAGTGATGTCTCTGCTTTTTAATATGCTATATAGGTGTATCATAGTTTTTCTTCCAAAAGCAAGTATCTTTAATTTCATGGCTGCAGTCACTGTCTGCAGTGATTTTGGAGCACAAGAAAATGAAATCTGTCACCATTTCCATTTTTTCCCCATCTATTAGCCATGAAGTGATGAGATCAGATGGCATGATTTTGGTTTGATGATTCAACATTCAGCAAAATGTTTTAAGCCAGCTTTTTCACTCTTCCTTTCACCTTCACCAAGAGGCTCTTTAGTTCCTCTTCACTTTCTGCCATTATTATGGTGTCATCTGCATATCTGAGGTTGTTGATATTTCTTCTGGAAGTCTTGATTCCAGCTTGTGCTTCATTCAGTCTGGTATTTTGCATGATGTACTCTGCATATAAGTTAAATAAGCACGGTGAAAATATATAACCTTAACATACTTTTTTCTCAATTTTGAACTAGTCCATTTTTCCATGTCTAGTTCTAACTGCTGCTTCTTGACCTACATATAAATTTCTCAGGAGGCAGGTAAGGTGGTCTGGTATTCCCATCTCTTCTATATTGGCCCTCAAAGAATAGGGTGATGCACACCCACATTGTGGAAGGCAGTCTACTGAATCCACCAATTCAAATGCTAATCTCATTGGAAAAAAAAAAACCCTCACAGACCCACCCATATATAATATTTAATCTGGGAACCCCATGACTAGTCAAGTTGATACATAAAATTAACCATCACGCATGACATCTCCTTTAATGAAAGATAACCAAAGAGTAAAAGATATATCTTTTATATATTATAAACCATATATATGTTACATATACCACATATAGTTATATTATTATGGAAAAGATATAAAAATGTTCTTATATTTATTATCAAAATTAAACAGGGAAATGCTAATTAAAACCACAGTGTGACACTATACATACACATCAGAGTGACTGAAATGAAGAAAAAATACAATGCTGCCAAAACTATGGAGATTCAGTACTCTCCTACACTTTTAGCTGAGAATAATTCAGAACAGCTTTGCTCATGCAACGGGAATTCCATACTGAACCCTGTAGTAAAGAGAACTTTATTCAAGTCACATGCAGATAAGTGTGCCTCAAATATAAAAGACATAGATAAAATAGTGCACTTAAGATCTCTTTTCACAGAAATTGTGAGCAACAGTTCTCATAATTTTGATTTCAGAATCCCTTTTCCTCTCAAAATTATTGAGGAATATAACTAGCTTTTGTTTTACAAGTTATGCTATTAATATTTACTATATTTGATATTGAAATATACTTAAAGGCATCTATATAGTAATAAATATAAAAATGTTAAATTTAATACATGCTAAATAAATAGTTCCATTTAAAAAACATATATATACCCTTGGGACACTGGAGTAGGCAGAGTGTTTTAAGGAGACTATCAAAAGAACAAATTGACAATAAATACATAAATTTGTGCCTAAAATTGATCATGAAATGAATGTAATTTAGATGGAAATAGAATACTCAGTCACCAGAATGTCTAAAATTAGAACAATGGAAAACCATGTTTGGAAAGTATACAGTAATACTGTGTGGGTGTATTTTAGACACTCAGTCATGTCCAGTTCTTTAGTGACCCCATAGACTGCATCCTGCCAGACTCCTCTGTCCATGGGATTTCCCAGTCAAGAATAATGAGATGCATTGCTATTCATTCTCCAAGGAATCTTCCCAACCCAAGCATTGACCCTTGTCTTCTGCATTGGCAGGAGAATTCTTTACCATTGAGCACCAGGGAAGCCCATATAAAATAATATCATAGGCCAATAAGCTAAATATTTTGTTCACATTTTTAATCCAGAGTTTTGTTTCACAACTTGATAGACTCTTTTGTGTTTACTTACAATTATTCTTGAAAGATTAGTTTAATGTTTATCTCATTACATAAAAAAAGTATTTTGCAACTTTAGCACTATTTTAAGGTAATACAAAGTTATTTGAAAACTCTTAGAACTATTTGGTCCACTAGAAAGTAATTCCATGTTTATTGCTCAGTAAAAAAGCAGCATTAGCATTTGTTAGAAATACAAATCACAAATACAGTTTTTGGGCAGCTACTTATTCAATAGCATGTTTTCTGTCATGTCTCTTTGGATGTGTAATATAAATATACAGATTTTAGACACATATATTTGCTTTTGCAGGTATATATGTCAGTATCTCTCAATCATACTTCCTATATGTATTTATTAAATCTATTAGTAGTTATATGTTTTTGAGTGTGCTCAACTGTATCTAACTCCTTGCAAACCTATCAACTGTAGCCAGCCAAGCTCCTATCTCCATGGGATTTTCCACGCAAGAACACTGGAATGAGTGGCTATTTCTTCCTCTAAGGTGTCTTCATGACCCAGAAAATGAACCCCTGCCATTTGCGTCTCCTGAATTGAATGTGGATTCTTTACTGCTGAGCCTTTGGGGAAGCCCTTTACATGCTTTTAGGTAAATTTGATAATCTATCTGTAGATGGTTTAAGTTGAGTAGTGGTTATTTAAGCTAGTGCTTAACATTTTTAAGGTACTGAATAAACAAAAATAATTAGCAATAAAGTTCCTAGTAATAAGATGGAAGAATTTTAGGTGAAAGTGATGAAATCACTGGGCTTCCCTGGTAACTCAGATGGTAAAGTATCTGCTTGCAATTCAGGAGACCAGGGCTTGATCCCTGGATTGGGAAGATGCTTTGGAGAAGGGAATAGCAACAAACTCCAACATCCTTGCCTGGAGAATTCCATGGACAGAGGAGTCTGGCAGCCTACAGGACCCCTGGCAGGATCACAAAGAGCTGGATGTGACTAACACACACACACACACACACAAACACATAATGAAATCACTAATGTCAAATATTTTAACATCTTGTATAATTTAATATTTAGGTATAATACTGGAGAAGGCAAAGGCAGCCCAGTCCAATATTCTTGCCTGGGAAATCCCATGGACAGAGGAGCCTGGTAGGCTACAGTCCATAGGGTCGCTAAGAGTCGGACATGACTGAGTGATTTCACTTTCACGCATTGGAGAAGGAAATGGCAACACACTCCAGTGTTCTTACCTGGAGAATCTCAGGGACGGGGGAGCCTGGTGGGTTGCCGTCTATGGGCTACCACAGAGTCGGACACGACTGAAGTGACTTAGCAGCAGCAGTAACAGGTATAATACTATCTATACATTTAAAATGTATGATAAGAACAGAAAAAGTAGGTTATAATCTATTAAAACTCCTTGGTAATTTCTTTTAGTTCAGTCACTCAGTCGTGTATGACCGTTTTGACCCCATGGACTATAGCACGCCAGGCCTCCCTGTCTATCTCCAACTCCCAGAACCTACCCAAACTCATGTCCATCATATCAGTGATGCCATCCAACAATCTCATCCTCTGTTGTCCCCTTCTCCTCCCACCTTTAATCGTTCCCAGCATCAGGGTCTTTTCCAACGAGTTGGTTCTTCACATCAGGTGGCCAAAGTATTGGAATTTCAGCTTCAGCATCAGTCCTTCCAATGAATGTTCAGGACTGATTTTCTTTTTTTTTTTTTCCATTTATTTTTATTAGTTGGAGGCTAATTACTTTACATCATTACAGTAGTTTTTGTTATACATTGAAATGAATTAGCCATGGATTTACATGTATTCCCCATCCCGGTCCCCCCTCCCACCTCCCTCTCCACCCGATCCCTCTGGGTCTTCCCAGTGCACCAGGCCCAAGCACTTGTCTCATGCACCCAACCTGGGCTGGTGATCTGTTTCACCCTAGATAATATACATGTTTCAATGCTGTTCTCTTGAAACATCCCACTCTCGCCTTCTCCCAGAGTCCACAAGTCTGTTACATACATCTGAGTCTCTTTTTCTGTTTTGCATATAGGGTTATCGTTACCATCTTTCTAAAGTCCATATATATGTGTTAGTATACTGTAATGGTCTTTATCTTTCTGGCTTACTTTACTCTGTATAATGGGCTCCAGTTTCATCCATCTCATTAGAACTGATTCAAATGAATTCTTTTTAATGGCTGAGTAATAGTCCATGGTGTATATGTACCACAGCTTCCTCATCCATTCGTCTGCTGATGGGCATCTGGGTTGCTTCCATGTCCTGGCTATTATAAACAGTGCTGCGATGAACATTGGGGTGCACGTGTCTCTTTCAGATCTGGTTTCCTTGGTGTGTATGCCCAGAAGTGGGATTGTTGGGTCATATGGCAGTTCTATTTCCAGCTTTTTAAGAAATCTCCACACTGTTTTCCATAGTGGCTGTACTAATTTGCATTCCCACCAACAGTGTAAGAGGGTTCCCTTTTCTCCACACCCTCTCCAGCATTTATTGCTTGTAGACTTTTGGATAGCAGCCATCCTGACTGGCGTATAAAAGAATGAAACTAGAACACTTTCTAACACCATACACAAAAATAAACTCAAAATGGATTAAAGATCTAAATGCAAGACCAGAAACTATCAAACTCCTAGAGGAGAACATAGGCAAAACACTCTCTGACATAAATCACAGCAGGATCCTCTATGACCCACATCCCAGAATTTCAGAAATAAAAGCAAAAATAAACAAATGGGACCTAATGAAACTTAAAAGCTTTTGCACAACAAAGGAAACTATAAACAAGGTGAAAAGACAGCCCTCAGATTGGGAGAAAATAATAGCAAACGAAGCAACAGACAAAGGATTAATCTCAAAAAT
The DNA here is from genome assembly GCF_023699985.2 of Odocoileus virginianus. Classification (NCBI taxonomy): domain Eukaryota; kingdom Metazoa; phylum Chordata; class Mammalia; order Artiodactyla; family Cervidae; genus Odocoileus; species Odocoileus virginianus. The sequence continues at coordinate 15,553,522 of NC_069698.1, forward strand.
ATACAAGCAACTCCTCCAGCTCAACTCCAGAAAAATAAATGACCCAATCAAAAAATGGGCCAAAGAACTCAACAGACATTTCTCCAAGGAAGACATACAGATGGCTAACAAACACATGAAAAGATGCTCAACATCACTCATTATCAGAGAAATGCAAATCAAAACCACAACGAGGTACCATTATACGCCAGTCAGGATGGCTGATTTTCTTTAGGATGGACTGGTTAGATCTCCTTGCTGTCCAAGAGACTCTCAAGAGTCTTCTCCAACACCACAGTGCAAAAGCATCAATTCTTCAGCGTTCAGCTTTCTTTATACTCCAACTCTCATATCCATACATGACGACTGGAAAAACAATAGCTTTGACTAGACGGACCTGTGTTGGCAAAGTAACGTCTCTGCTTTTTAATATGCTAAGTTGGTCACAGCTTTTCTTCCAAGGAGCAAGTGGCTTTTAATTTCATGGCTGCCGTCACCGTCTGCAGTGATTTTGGAGTCCAGAGAAATAAAGTCTGTCACTGTTTCAACTGTTTCCCCATCTATTTTTCATGAAGTAAAAGGACCAGATGCCGTGAATTTAGTTTTCTGAATGTTGAGCTTTAAGCCAGCTTTTTAACTCTCCTTTCAGTTTCATCAAGAGACTCATTAGTTCTATTTCACTTTCTACCATGAGGGTGGTGTCATCTGTTTATCTGAGGTGATTGATATTTCTCCTGGCATTCTTGATTCCAGCTTATGCTTCATCCAATACAGTATTTCACATCATGTACTCTGCATATAAGTAGCTTCTTAGTAATACATAAATATACACATTTTGGGAAGTATCAGTTTATTCCTATGTATGTACAATAAAAAGTATGAATCTGATCTTAGAGTTCTTCTGTGTATTCTTCCCACCTCTTCTTAATATCTTCTGCTTCTGTCAGATCCATACAATTTCTGTCCTTTATTGTGCCCATCTTTGCATGAAACATTCTCTTGGTACCTCTAATTTTCTTGAAGAGATCTCTAGTCTTTCCCATTCTATTGTTTTCCTCAATTTCTTTGCACAGATCACTGAGGAAGGCTTTCTTATCTCTCTTTGCTATTCTTTGGAACTCTGCATTCAAATGGGCATATCTTTCCTTTTCTCCTTTTTCTTTCACATCTTTTCTTTTCACAGCTATTTGTAAGGCCTCCTCAGACAACCATTTTGCCTTTTTACATTTCTCTTTCTTGGTGATGGTCTTGATCTCTGCCTCCTGTACAATGTCATGAACCTCTGTCCATAGTTCTCGAGGCACTCTATCAGATCTAATCCCTTGAATCTCTTTGTCACTTCCACTGTGTAATCTTAAAGGATATGATTTAGGTGATACCTGAATGTTCTAGTGGTTTTCACAGCCCAGATAATCATGATGATATGATCACTCACCTAGAACCAGACATCCTGGAATGTGAAGTCAAGTGGGACTTAGGAAGAATCACTATGAGCAAAGCTAATAGAGGTGATGGAATTCCAGTTGAGCTATTTCAAATGCTAAAAGATGATGCTGTGAAAGTGCTGTATTCAATACTCCAGCAAATTTGGAAAACTCAGCAGTGGCCACAGGACTGGAAAAGGTGAGTTTTCATTCCAATCCCAAGGAAAGGTAATGTCAAAAAATGTTTTCACTACCACACAATTGCACTCATCTCACACACTAACAAAGTAATGCTCAAAATTCTCCAAGCCAAATTTCAATAATAAGTGAACTGTGAACTTCCAGATGTTAAAGCTGGATTTTTTTTTCCATTTATTTTTATTAGTTGGAGGCTAATTACTTTACAACATTGCAGTGGTTTCTGTCATACATTGAAATGAGTTAGCCATGGACTTATATGTATTCCCCATCCCGGTCCCCCCTTAAAGCTGGATTTAGAAAAAGCAGGAGAACCAGAGATCAAATTGCCAGCATCCACTGGATGATCAAAAAAGCAAGAGAGTTTCAGAAAAAACATCTATTTCTGCATTATTGACTATGCCAAAGCCTTTGACTGTGTAGATCACAACAAACTGTGGAAAATTCTTCAAGAGATGGGAATACCACACCATGTGACCTGCGTCCTGAGAAATCTGTATGCAGGTCAAGAAGCTACAGTTAGAACTGGACATGGAATGACATACTGGTTCCAAATTAGGAAAGAAGTATGTCAAGGCTGTTTGTTTTCCCCTGATTATTTAACTTATATGCAGAGTACATCATGAGAAATGCTGGACTTGATAAAGCACAAGCTGGAATCAAGATTGCTGGGAGAAATATCAATAATATCAGATTTGCAGATGACACCACCCTTATGGCAGAAAGGGAAAAAAAACTAAAAAGCCTATTGATAAAAGTGAAAGAGGAGAGTGAAAAAGTTGGCTTAAAGCTGAACATTCAGAAAACTAAATTCATGGCATCTGGCCCCATCACGTTATAACAAATAATGGGGAATCAGTGGAAACAGTGACAGACTATTTTTTTGGGCTCCAAAATCACTGCAGATGGTGACTGCAGCCATGAAATTAAAAGATGCTTGTTTCTTGGAAGAAAAGCTATGACCAACCTAGACAGCATATTAAAATGCAGAGACATTACTTTGCCAACAAAGGTCCATATAGTCAAAGCTATTGTTTTTCCAGTCGTCACGTATGAATGTGAGATTGGACTATAAAGAAAGCTGAGCACTGAAGAGTTGATGTTTTTATACTGTGGTGTTGGAGAAGACTCTTGAGAGTCCCCTGGACGGCAAAGAGATCCAACCAGTCCATCCTAAAGGAGATCAGTCCTGAATATTCATTGGAAGGATTGATGCTGAATCTGAATATCCAATACTTTGGCCACCTGATGTGAGGAACTGACTTATCTGAAAATTCTAATGCTGGGAAAGAGAGAAGGCTGGAGTAGAAGGAGATGACAGAGGATGAGATGGTTAGAAGGCATCACCCACTCAATGGACATGAGTTTGATTAAACTTGTAATTGGTGATGGACAGGGAGGCCTGGCATGCTGTTGTCCACGGCGTCACATAGAGTCGGACAGGACTGAGCGAATGAACTGAGTTGAACTGATCTTAACATTAAAAGATGCTGCTTGAAACTTCCTTAAGTAGGTGCCTAGAGCTCCCTAAAATATTTTCTTAAAGAGCAAAGATACATGGAGTTGAGTTCAGTTCCTCATGTGACTCTAAATTAAAAGTAGTAAAAGTGATATGTGCAAATGATAATAAATTAAAGTTGCCTACAACCCGTTTTGAAAAATACTCTGAGGCTAGAATAGATTGAGTGAAGAGGGAGAAAGTGGTGACAGAGAATGAGATGGTTGAATGACATAACCGACCTGATGGACATGAGCTTGAGCAAACTCCAGGAGATAGTGAAGGACAGGGAAGCCAGGTGTGCAGCAGTGCATGGTGTCACAAAGAGTCAGACATGAGTTAATGACTGAACAATAACAACCCATTTTAAAGAATAAACTGATGTTTGAACTATTTTTTCTTATATCCTATATTCAATTTTATATCCAAGTTTTTGTGAGAAGCAATAGGATTTGAGAATATAAACGAGTGTCCCAGTGAAATAATTCCTCTCTGACATACACCTGAAATCATTTCTTTTCATTACATTAAGACTTTACTTTGTGAGCAGCTCTTTGAAGGTAAGAGTCTACATTTCCCTCAAGCCTCTGAAATAAACCCTGCTGTTAGGACCAAACTTCTTAGAGAACCACAATCAATTATTTTTAATGATTGTGAGTAGTTGGTTGTCAAGAGAATAGCAGGAAAGTGTTTCCTGCTAATAGATGTAACATTGTGGGGACTTTCTCTCTTTTTATTGAAGTGTAATTGACTTACAATATTGTGTTCAGCTCAGTTCAGTTGCTCAGTCATGTCCAACTGTTTGAAACCCCATGGACTGCAGCATGCCAGGCTTCCTTGTCCATCACCAACTCCTGGAGTTTACTCAAACTCATGTCCATTGAGTTGGTGATGCCATCAAACCATCTCATATACAGCATAGTGATCCAGGGATTTAGTTTTTGCAGATTATATTTCACTATAAGTTATTATAAGATATTGAGTATAATTCCCTGTGATATACAATAAATCTTTATTACTTATCTATCTTATGTAGAGTAGTTTGTATTTGTTAATCCTTTATTCCTAATTTGTTCCTCACCGTGTTTTGGCAACCATAAATTTGCTTTGTTTGTTTTGATACATACACTAAGCTAACATGAGCTTTGGCAGCAAAGAAACAAACGGATGTCTCATATCAGCCATGAGTGTTTTTTAACTTAGTATGCTAACTATTGTCAATACAAATATCATGTTGCAAAAATATATTATCAAGATTAATTTAAGCTCACATGCTTATTGAAATCTTGCAAATTGCCATTATTAATGCTTCAATAACTTGATTTATATGTTTAATTTATTTGCTAAATTTCTGAATGCTAATAAGATGAATTCATTATTTTATGTCATATAATTTGGAGATTTCACTGCAAATGTTCTTATGTGTAGTAATTTACATACATATTTGGTTAAAATAATTCTATAAAGCATTATAATTGCAAATAAAGACTCCAACAAACTTTTCAGAAAGAGGAAATATTAGATTCAATTTTGGTTTGAGCACAAAACATATAGTTTCCTATTTTGCTACTTTCACAAAAATAATAGTTGATAAAAGACACTCATAGTAAGAACTCTTCCCATATATATAAATCCTACTCTGAACATTTTTCTCTACCTTACTGTTAACATTTAATATATTTTTGGAAATTTTTGTATCAATAAAAATATGTTAAACTCACTATTTTTATTAAAGTTAGCTAATAAAATAATCTCTTTAGCATCACTATAGAAGTTAAGAGTAGTGTGTGTGTGAACATTAATATAGTAAGATAAGCATAGAAGAAAATTCAAAAGCAAAAACCACTTCATAGCTGACTTTAAATTTCTTGGAACTATTTCCAGTCTACCTTGAAAAACAGATTTGTTGGCCAATATTCCAAGCTGCTGTATCAGAAAAATGACTACCTAATTTAAGTTTAATGTTGTTTTTAAGCTTTGATACATTACTGGACCAAAATATTTTGTTCAAGTTTCCTCCAAGTAACCAACACCATAATAAATTAAGAGTGAATAAGAATGAAGTAAAGAATTTTTGCCAGCAGTCTAATATTTACCTTTTATTAAAAGTATTTTTATTTTCCCAGGTTTGGGGGTCTTCTATAAATAGAAACATCCTTTAAATTTTTGAAATCTACATATTTCTTTTTATTATTCAACTGTCATTCTTTTGTGGAAAAGATAAACATTATCCTTTTTATTAGAAACTTTGGAAAAGAGAAAACTTGACAGAAAAAAAATGCATTAAAAACCTAAATATAAATAAAACACAGTAGCTAGCTCATTTCATTAAGTAAGTTTATTCTGTTCTGAAGCATAGAATTCTTAAACTTGATCTTTGGTTACTTTTCCAACTATATTAGTGAAAAAAGATATTAAAAGCCAAGTTTTTCCAGGATATTTTGATTTTTTTTAAGATGAAAATAAGGAGTAAAAATCTAGCTTTTCCCTCCTGGAAAGTTATTTTGCTGCTGTTGTTGTTCACTCAGTAAGTCATGTCCACCTCTTTGCGGCTGCATGGGCTGCAGTGCACCAGACTTCCTGTCCTCCACTTTCTCCTGGAGTTTGCTCAAACTCACGTCCGTTGAGTTGCTGATGCTATCTAGCCATTTCATTCTCTGTCACGTCCCTTTACCTCCTGCCCTCAATCATCCCCAGCATCAGAGTCTCTTCCCATGAATAGGATCTTCTCATCAGATGGCCAAAGTATTGGAACTTCAGCATGGTCCTTCCAATGAATGTTCAGAGTCGATTTCCTTTAGGATTGACTGGTTTGGTCTCCTTGAAGTCCAAGGACTCTCAAAAGCCTTCTCCAGTACCACAATTCAAAAACATCAATTCCTCAGCACTCAGCCTTCTTTAGAGTCCAACTCTCATATCCATACATGACTTCTGGAAAAACCATAGCTTTGACTATGCTGGCCTCTGTCAGCAAAGTGATGTCCTTGCCTTTTAATATGCTGTCTAAGTTTGTCATAGCTTTTCTTCCAAGGAGCAAGCGTCTTTTAATTTCATGGTTGCAGTCACTGTATGCAGTGATTTTGGAGCCCAAGGAAATAAAATCTGTCACTATTTCCACTTTTTCCCCTTCTATTTGCCATGAAGTGATGGGACTGGATGCTATAATCTTAGCTTTTTGGATGTTAAATTTTTATCCAGTAAATTTATGACCTTGTTAATTAAGTCTCCTCACTGTAAACTACAGTAAAGTATAGAGTCTCTGATAACAAACTTTTTATCAGAGTATTTTAGTCAATGAAGTTGTTTTGTGACTATTATGTAAATTCAAATGGAGCATTTGAAATGTTGTTAAATGGAATCAAATCTGAAGAACTGTTAGTTGAGATTATGTTCATGATTTATATGAAAAAGATGATGTGTTTCAGTACTGCCAAATGTATTGTTATATTGAATTCTGATTATCAGGTGACTCATTGTTAATGATCCCTGATGGTTATGATCATTTTTGTGCTGGGAAAGAACATATAGTGAAATATAAACCATGAGCTAGGATTATGTTTCATTTGAAAGAATTGTAGAATCAGAGAGAATAGATTATTTTACATGTAATTTTATTTTTAAATGTTTATATTGTGGAGTATGAATGAAAGAGTTCTTACAAGATAGCCAAAATGAATTGGAAATCATTAATTTTTAAGTTATTTTAAATGATTAGAGTTACAACCTTTTAATCCATTTTTTAACATAAGCATCCTTTAGATGCAGTTAATGAGAAAGATTTTCTTCCTTCTTCAAATAAGTATTATGTCCCCAAATCGTTGATTATGGCATTTGTTTCTTGATATAGTACAAGGATTGACAGTGTTAAAATATAACATGTTTTAGCACATGGCACAGAAACCTTTTACTTGAGGCCATCTCAAATTGACTCCTGTTTTGAAACCCCCCCCTTTTTTTTTTAATCTGCCTGAGCTGAAAGAAGAACATGGTTTGGTAGCCTATGGGAGGCATTAAATAATATTACTCCTCTTCTCAGGTCATGATTCAGCACTAATACCAGGCCATTCCTTTAGGAAACAGTTTTGACGTAGCTCCCTAGCAACGAAGGCAGAGGAACACCAGAGGAGCATCAGTAAAATGAACCCTTTTGGGGAACCTTGATTGATATTACAGAATCTGAACTGTCTGGGGGAGTAAGACTCCTTACAGGGGCTATGACCTTTATCATCTTCTTTTTTAATTTTTCTTTGGTGTTTACAGCAGTTTTTCTACTGACTAGTACCCTATGCCCATAGGATCCTTTGATGTGATTTTTTCCCCTGAGATACAGAGAACAAGAAACAGATGTATACTAAAAAGCAGAAATCATGTTTTGTGGGTTCTTAACAAGCAAAGGGACTACATACTGCCCTTAAATCACTGGCATTGACTATTTTTTAAAACCAAGAACATACACTTATTAACAGATTCACATACACTGTTAGTGCTAATTATAAGAAAAAGTAAGACCATTGATTAAGATATTAAGATAGACTTTCAGTTGATTAAATCTTATTATTTGATACTTATTTTTGTCTTAGGAAAGAAAAACACTAACCCTTCTTGAAATATAAATTGATTAAGTTAATTCCAAAACTCATTTTAAAGTAAATATGTAACAGTTCAACATGTATTGTATTTTTACATTTTCCTTTTGCTTTAGATTAAGAACAAAGACATAATGTTTTTATTACAGATTTGCCAAGCTTTGGGTCTGTAGTGCTTGTGTGGGAATTTGTTTCGCTTTTATCATTTATATCATCCATTTTGGATAAGCATTTGCATATAATTTAGATCCACTTTCTTTTTTCAACTTAAAGCAGTACTCTTGTTCCTTCTATATAGATATATCTAGTTGGAGTAGAGCTTGTTTTGGTGAGCAACCCAGCCCAGTCTCAAAAAATTCTCAAATGTTTTCTCTCATGAGGTTAAAAATCTGAATAAATGCTTTCTCTGCCTTACTTATAATGCAACACATTTCTGGCTCTTAAAATGTAAGCAGAAGTAGGCTGAGAGCTTCCAGAAAAGTATTCATTTTTCTTGATAAAAGAGAATGATTGGCATCACCACCACACTCCTTGCATTTTTTTTCCCTCTCTTCCATCATTCTTTTCACGTTAACACACAGCAGCTATCTGAAGCAGCCCATGAAGCAAAGACTGCAATAATGGCTAGCATTTTTGAGCAGATAAAACATCCCCAGCAGCTTCATCTTCTGCACTTATTAAGGGAGATAAATGATGCAGTTACTTTTAAGGTTCTTAGTATTTGACTTTCTCTTGGTACAGGTTAGATCTGCTTTACTAATTCAACATAACTGGTTTGTAATGAAGGCTTGTCTTATCATTTTTTGTGTATCAGTTTATTCTTGCATAGATGGCCATTTTAAAGAGAGAACTGTGGTTTACTTTAGTTTCTCCAGAGAGCTGCATGGAAGATTAGACACTTGGAAAATATAATAAATAACCTGACCTTATCTACTCTATGTCAGGGATTTTCCAGCTCAACATCATCAACATCATGGGCTGGATAACTCTTTTTCAGAGTGGTGAAAGGGGCCGTCCCAGGCATGGCAGGATTTTTAGAAGAATTCTTGATCTCTACCTATTAGATGCCAGTATCATCCCCTTTCCAGATGTGACAGTCTCAAAGTCCTCAGGCCTGCCAAATGTTCTCTGGCATCAAAAATCAACCCAGCTGAGAGCCAGAATATCCAAAGCATTTGGATATGACATTGAAAATGAAGAAATTCAACTTCATGCTTTTATTCCTTCATTGTATTTGGTAAATATTTTCTGTTTTGCAGTTACTTTTTAGCATGCATATTTTATTTTGAACTGCCATTTATAAAATGACAGGAAATAAACTTTAACTAATACTTGCAAGGAACTGCTGTGGAGCAATGATTTATGTGACATGAAAACCACAGGTTAAAACTGTTAAAATGAGGCATTGAAGTGAAAAAGTAGGTAGTTGTTTGGCATTGCATAGTATTCAGAGTTCACAAACTTACAAAATCAAATGACATCAATGACAAAGTAGACTAAGAGGTCTATGAAGCAACTTTAGGATTTATACTCCAATACAGACTAGTAGCCTTAGAGGTGAAACAAAGCACATTATCCCAGCTACAAGTATTTAAATGCAAAGATTATTAAACACCTAACAGGCTAAGGAAAAGATAAGTTTAGGTACATTCCAATGCCAGTTTGAGACGTATAAGTAATTTTGCCTACAGGGTTACACATAACCATTTCATGTTAAGCTGAATTCTTTAGCACAGAAAATAAATATCTCTGCTGTCCATGAGTAACCTCATCTGAGAGACCATACATTAAAATTGCATTTTAAACTGGGTAACAGTAAAGTATTTCTTTTTCACTTAGATAAATGCTAGGATTTCTGTTTTAATTACAGGCAGGCATAATTCTCAAACCAAAACCACAGATATTCTATTCCATTTCAAAAAAATCAGAAAATAGTTAAATGTCAGATGATGATTTAAAGTGGCTGTTAGTTATTCATTCATTTATTTTTCTGTGCATTAATAATAATCACAACAAACTGTGGAGAATTCTTAAAGAGATGACAATTCCTGACCATCTTGTGTGCCTCCTGAGAAACCTGTATACAGGTCAGAAGCAACATTTAGAACTGGACATAGAATAACAGACTGGTTCCAAATTGGGAAAGGACTATGTCAAGGCTGAATATTGTCACCCAGCTTATTTAATTTATATACAGAGTACATCATGTGAAATGCTGGTCTGGATGAAGCACCACCTGGAATCAAAATTGCTAGGAAAATATCAATAACCTCAGACATGCAGATAATACCACCCTTATGGCAGAAAGCAAAGAGGAACTCAAGAGCCTCTTGATGAAAGTGGAAGAGGAGAGTGAAAAAGCTGGCTTTAAACTCAACATTCAAAACTCTAAGATCATGGCATCTGGTCCCATCAATTCATGGCAAATATTTGGGGAAACAATGGCAACAGTGACATACTTTATTTTCCTGGGCTCCAAAATCACTGAAGGTGACTGCAGCCATGAAATTGAAAGACACTTGCTCCTTGGAAGAAAAGTGCTGACCAACCTAGACAGCACATTGAAAACCAGAGACATTACTTTGCTGACAAAGGTCCGTCTAGCTAAAGCTATGGTTTTTCCAGTAGTCTGTGTGGATGGGAGAGTTGGACAATAAAGAAAGCTGAACACTAAAGAATTGATGCTTTTGAACTGTGGTGTTAAACTCTTGAGAGTCCCTTGAACTGTAAGGAGATCCAACCAGTCATTCCTAAAGAAAATCAGTCCTGAATATTCATTAGAAGGACTGATGCTAGAGCTGAGGCTCCAGTACTTTGGCCACCTGATGTGAAGAACTGACTCATTGGAAAAGACCCTAATGCTGGACAAGTTTGAAGCAAGAGAAGAGGATGACAGAGGATGAGATGGTTGGATGGCATCACCGACTGGATGGACATGAGTTTGAGCAAGGTCCGGGAGATGGTGATGGACAGGGAAACCTGTCAGGCTGTAGTCCATAGTCGCAAAGAGTCAGACAGGACTGGGTGACTGAACATCAGCAAATATATTTATCCATTATCTATTTGGAACCTGTAACTACATCAGATGCTGAAATTGCAAAGAATAATAATAAATGATTTTGGTTCTATGACACCTATTGTCAAGTAAAAATGGATGACAGATAGAGATACTCATTACGTGGGCTTCCCAAGTGGCACAATGGTAAAGAATTCGCCTGCCAATGCAGGAGATGCAAGAGACCTGGTTTGATCCCTGGGTTCGGAAGATTCCCTGGAGAAGGAAATGGCAGGCCCCTACACTATTCTTGCCTGGGGAATTCCACTGGCATAGGATCCTGATGGGCTATAGTCCATGGGGTTGCAAAGAGTCAGACACAACTGAATGACTGAGCACACAAAATATGTGATGTTATAACAATAGAAATATTCATAAAGAATTGTAGAGATATGTGAAAAAAATATACACATTCAGTTTTATTGTTGTTTATTTGTTCAAATACAGATAATGGTTAAAAGCTTAACTCACTTAGAACTAAAAGCAAAAATGTTAATTGATTCAGATAAATCCTAAAGTAAAAATTATGAGACACCTTATTAAAAGAAATCATCATTATTAAATCATTTAATCAAATGAGGTTAACCATATAAGGTTCAACTGAAGCATATCTACTTTTATTTTAACATTTTTTTTATTATTATGCAAAATTGTGTTATTCAACCAAGGAAAATCAATGTTACTCAAAAAGGGTGGTTAGTTTTTTCTTTATTTTAATCCACTACCACATGAAGCAGGCACAAAGGCAAGGGGTGTGAATTAAAAGTTGTTTGATGAATTGACTTTCCTCTTTGTGTGCGTTACAGACTGACAACATTGTTTCATGACACACATACATGTGAATAAATATGTTGTCATGATTCATTTGACAGAAATCATTTACTGGACAATTTAAAGAAGTGAATATCATGAGATAATCTGGATTACTGGACTTGTGGAAAACCTATAAAATTAATCACTCGGTAAGTATGAATGTAATAGCCCTACTTGTCAAGTATATCAGGGACAGGAAGGAGTTTTCTTCTTGCTTTCAACTCTTTTTAGTCTAATAGAAGAGTGAGAAGGAAATTTTCTTTTATCTTAAAAGAAAACCGTGGGTAAGTAGTGATAAACAGAAGCTAGACCCAAGTAGTTAAAGTCTGTCTCAATGGGATATTTAAAACCAAGCTTTGAGGACCCTTTGAGGACCAATAGTCAAAGTTTATAATAATAACCAAGAGCTATAAATTAAAATATTTTTGAAAATTGAAGCAGTACAAAGAAGCAAGAAGTAAAAAGGGAGAAAGAGTAGTTTTATAATATAATTGCAGTATTTCATTCTTGAAGTGTGGTAATAATTTTTAAATGTGTAAGTCAAAAGATATGCTAGTATTTTCAATGCGTCATATAAATGCTAAGGATAAAAAATTGGTTTTTTTTTTCTGGAATAAAAAGAATATAGATCCTATGTGTTTTATTGTCCCTGATCACAGAAACCTGGACACATGGAAACTGAGAGCCCTCTCTAGTGAATTTCACAGCCAAATTGGCTAATTTACTTGCTCTCTAAGAAAGATAAGTAAACTTCGAAAGAGAGAGGTAGCTGAATGTAATACAAAGTTGAAATCAATAGTGAGGGAAATGCTAATATGATGAATAACACATCCTAGAATTTCACATGGTTTAATTAAGCATAGGAACACAATACCTTTTACAGCAAGTTGCATGTATCTGGTCAAGTTATTGGAGACTGGAAGGTTCAATCAGATATATTTGATGTATTTCAGTAAGTCTGCTACAATGTTTCTAGATTCCCATAATTTTCAGATTTACTCAAATGGAATACATAGAATCAGATGTACAGAACCTCTTAGTGGCTTTTAGCTTTTCTACATGATTTGGAGAGTTGCACCTTATTATGCACCTTTAGTGGATATCTTCAAATGTAGTAGGATATGCCAGCTGGTTTTAATTGTTTGTTTTGAACTTTGGTTTCCTCAACTTGAAAAATGCAGTGTTAGGGTCTGTCAAAGTTGTTTTTCTCACTTTTCCTTTCGTCTTTTTTTTTTTTTTTAGTTACCATAATAAAGAGTTGAATACTTACAGTACTTAGGCTTCTTCTTCCTTGAATATTAAACATGATTTACAGTTTAAAGAAGTTCTAAGCCACAGAATAGTAGTGATCAAAATATGATTGAGTGTTATTAATGATATATTTGCTCGCATATAACACCTTTAAAATCATGGGGCTTCCCAGGTGGCACAATGGTAAAGAATCTGCTTGCAATGCAAGAGACTCAAGTGATGCAGGTTTGATCCCTGTTTTGGAAAAATCCCCTAAAGAAGGGAATGGCTTTGGCTTCCCAAGTGGTAAAGAACTAGTGGTAAAGAACCTGCTTGCCAGTGCAGGAGTTGTAAGAACTGTGGGTTTGATCCTGGAAGATTCCCTTTAGCAGGGCATGGCAACCCACTCCAGTGTTCTTTCCTGGAGAATCCCAGAGACAGGAGCCTGCAGGGCTCCAGTCCATAGGCTGCTCAGAGTCGGACATGACTGAAGTGATTAGCAAACTATACTTTCAATTATATATAAAGCATATAATTTCTGGTTATATATACTTTATATATAATTTCAGTGGAAAATTTCTCAATATAAATGAAGATATTTATTTTTGAAGGAAGTTTTTCATTGTCTTCACTCACCATTGTCTGATTCGATATTCTTTTCTCTTATCAGTTACTGTTTATTGATAGATATCATCTAGGTAGAACGTTTATCTCAGAGTAAAGGGAAATTGCATGCAATAAGGAATATGACAGTATCTAAACTATTTATAATGTCCTTCGGTTGCTTTGCTATATTTTTAAATGGCATTAGTTTTGATTTTAGGTATTGTGACACATGTTAATAAAATTCGGTGTCTAGCTATGAAGTTTTTGCATAGTAGTGCTACTATATAAATCCATGAAAGGGCATAATGGGTTCCAGGGAGAACATAAGTTCTATATATTAAATTCATCAAAATTGTTTTCTTTAAGCCAGTCTTAATAAGGAGATTAACTCTTTCAGAAGACTTCTGAGTTATTTGCATTTAAATGTCAAGTCACACTGCTAACTGAAAGTTTGTGTGGGCATTTTGGAATTAAAAGGAACAGTTCAAGTGGATAAGCACTTTGCCTCCATATGGACCGATAATGACTCCAGCTATAAAAAGTAAGAGGAGGAACCCCTGCCTACCTTTTGTTTCTAATGGAAAGTCTGAGTGACAGGAATGCACATTGTCACCATAACGCAAACGCTGCCTAGTAGGCATTGACCTTAATCCAAGCACTCCATAATGAACCTCCTTTTCAGTTTGATTACACCATTAGCTGTATTTGGAGCTTGTTAGTTCAAATACTATTGATTGCCTTTAGCTGTGCTTTAGCTTTTTGATACTATACAGTTTTATTTTGTACTCAAAAGGAGTTCTTTATTATAATAGGTGGAAAAAGTTCATCCACTTTTTATTTTCCAATCAAGACGAATAATATTCCAAAGATGGATAAAGTAACTGCTGCTGCTAAGTCACTTCAGTCATGTCCGACTCTGTGCGATCCCATCCCTGGGATTCTCCAGGCAAGAACACTGGAGTAGGTTGCCATTGTGAAGTCGCTCAGTCATGTCTGACTCCGCGACCCCATGGACTGCAGCCTCCCAGGCTCCTCCGTCCATGGGATTTTCCAGGCAAGAGGACTGAGTAGGGTGCCATTGCCTTCTCCAGGATAAAGTAAAACAAGATTATAATGCTGCAGATGCGTGTGGGGGGGGGGTATGCTAGTTGCTCAGTCATATCTGCCTCTTTGTGACCCCATGGACTATAGCTTGTCAGGCTCCTTTATCCATGGAATTCTCCGGGCAAGCATCCTGGAGTGGATAACCAATCCCTTCTCCAGGGGCTATCCCCAACCCAGGGATCAAATCTGGGTCTTCTGCATTGAAGACAGATTTTTATCATCTGAATCACCAGGGAAACCCCCATAATGCTACATATTGCAAGTTATATATGACGTGTGTGTGTGTGTGTGTGTGTGTGTGTGTGTACAGAGAGAGAAAGAGAATATGCTCAACTAAATATATAAATTATATCATAATTGTGATTCTAAACATATTGTTTGCCCTGAGGATTCATGTCTTAACACACACTTATGAAAAAGTTACATCGATAGTTGACATTTTATTTTAGTGTTCAGTTTTTCCCAAATTTTTATTTCAGAATTCTTGTGCTTATAAAAAAAAATTGAAGGTACCTTAAACATTTCACACAGTTTAATACAGATTAACAAATTGTTAACAATTTGCCAGATTTTTCTACATTTGGTTCCTATATATTTATTTATCTATCTATCTATATATTTCCTTCTTGTTTAAAAAGTTGAGTAATTTGCAGACCTCATTATATTTGCCCATTAAATTCTTTAGAATTCATTTGTCCATTACCGTGATATCATGATCACTCCCAGGAAATCTGACATGGATGAGTCATATTCTTACATACACACACATATACATGTGCACACACACACACACACACACACACACACACACATATATGAATAGTTTGGTGATTATTCAATATAGAATTTTTCCTTTTTCTAATCTCTTTCATGATGGTAACTGTTTTAATAATCTGTGCATTGCCTTATAGAAGGTATTATATTTACTGTGTATGATTATTTAAACATTAGATTCAAGATGCAACACACATAGACACACACAAATATACTTTGCAAGGATACTTTAAGCAAGATGTTTTGTGTCTTCCAATGTATTGCATCAGAGAACACATAAATGTCAGACAGTTTCAGACATTGTCAGCAGTGCTCATTTTGATCACTTGGTTAAGGTGATATCCCACCTGTCTTTCCATTTTGAAGATTTACTTTAATAACTAATTTGTCATCTGTAGGGGGTGCTATTACTAGGTCATTTCATCTAGGTTTTTAAATTTATTTGGATAGAGCTATTTAAATCCAAGTTAAGCCATTTTATCTAGGTTTTGCATAAAGTTATGTAAATCATATTCTGTCTATAAATTATTTAAAATCATTTGACAAAATTTTATCAATATAATACTTTTAAATGATCTTAATATATTCTGATATGTAATTTCTCTTTATTTTTTATTTTAAGAAATCCTGCAATTTTGCTTTCTATTTTGTGTTTTCCAGGAGTCACTTAGTAAAAATGTAAATTTCAGAGGGGATGAATCATTTCTTTCTTTTTCTATTAATACATAGTTCATGGCCTCGTGATCAGAAACTTTTTAGTTTTGGAATTTAGGGAACTTAATAAGGTTTTCTTTAGGTGACTTAACACGTATTCAATTCTAGGAGTGACCTACATGAAATTGAATAAACTACAGGAAATGAAAGTATATAAAATATGGAGAAACAAACAAGACTAAGTATATGAACAGATGAGATACAGTTAGTGCCTCTATTATAACAGACTTATATAGATGCCAGATTTTTTGTCTTAACTGTGTAATATTAAGGCAACAAGTAAACAGTAAATTGGTGAGACTGACTAAATGCTTCCGTAGTTCTCAAACACAATGGCTTAAAATTTTTAAGATTGTTTTTACAGTAGAAAAGAAGACAGATGAAAAATTATTACAGAAACTGAAAAAATAGTAAGGCAGTAAGAAAAATTATATTAAACTAAGTAATGCATTCTTACTTATAGGTATTTCAGTAAATTGTTTCTGAAGTGATTAGTTTCACCATGGCATTGTCAAATAACCTACTTTCTCAAACTGGATATAAAATACTTAAGAAATGTTTAATAAAGTTATTGACATTAAAAACAGCAAAAATATATTGAATAATATAATGTGGTCATTTAAGCAAATTAATTAGGAATAGTGAGCTTTGCCATGTGATCTGACTGATTTATGCTGAGGGAGAGTTTACTTTACCTGCATAGCCAATTTTCATAAAAATTGTTTGTTAGTTTTATTGAATTTGTAAGTCCATTTTAAATAGTAGCAGTGGCCCATGCTCATATATTGTCTTAAAAGACAACATAAGCTATTACTACTGAGAAAATAAGTACAGTCATGCCATTTATAATGCAAAAGTGGGAGCATGGCTGTCTTGACAAATACAATTTAATATTAAAAAATTAAATATAAATTTAATTTAAAATCAGTAGATTTTGCTTTATCAGCAACTTCACTAGTATTTAACAGGTAACAGCCCACAGAACTGGAAAAGTTCAGTTTTCATTCCAATCCCAAGAAAGGCAATGTCAAAGAATGTTCAAACTATTCCACAATTACACTCATGTTACAAGCTAGCAAATTAATGCTCAAAATTCTCCAGGTGAGACTCAACAGCTCATGAACCAAGAACCTCCGGATGTTCGAGCTGGATTTAGAAAAGGCAGAAGAACCAGCGGTCAAACTGCCAAACTCTGTTGAATCATCGAAAGAGCAAGAGAGCTCCAGAAAAAAAATCTGCTTCTGCTTTATTGACTATGCCAAAACCTTTGACTGTATGGATCACAACAAACTGTGGAAAATTCTTCAAGAGATGAGAATACCAGACCACCTGACCTGCCCCCTGAGAAATCTATAGAGGTCAAGAAGCAACAATTAGAGCTGGACATGGAACAATGGACTGGTTTCAAATTGGGAAAGGAGTACATCAAGTCTGTATATTGTCACCAGCTTATCTAACTTATATGCAGAGTACACCATGTGAAATGCCAGACTCGATGAAACACAAGCTAGAATCAAGACTGCTAGGAGAAATATCAGTAACTTCAGATACGCAGATGACACCACCCTTATGGCTGAAAGTGAAAAGAATTCAAGAGCCTCTTGATGAAGGTGAAAGAGGAGAGTGAAAAAGCTGGCTTAAAACTCAACATTCAAAAAACTAAGATCATGGCAACCAGTCCCATCACTTCATGGCAAATAGATGGGGAAACAATGGAAACGATGAAAGACATTTTTTGGGGCTCCAAATTTACTGCAGATGGTGACTGCAGCCATGAAATTAAAAGAGGCTTGCTCCTTGGAAGAAAAGCTATGACTAACCTAGAAAATTTATTAAAAAGCTTTTTACTTTGCCATCAAAGATCCATATAGTTAAAGCTATGGTTTTTCCAGTAGTCATTATGAATATGAGAGTTGGACTATAAAGAAAACTGAGAACTGAAGAATTAATGCTTTTGAACTGTGGTATTGAAGAAGACTTTTGAGAGTCCCTTGAATTGCAAGAAGATCAAACCAGTCAATCCTAAAGGAAATCAATCCTGAATATACATTGGAAGGACTGAGTCTGGAGCTGAAACTCCAATAATTTGTCCACCAGATGGGAAGAACTGACTCACTGCAAAAGACCCTGATGCTGGGAAAGATTGAAGGCAGGAGGAGAAGAGGATGGCAGAGGATGAGTTGGTTGGATGGCATCACTGATTCGATGGACATGAGTTTGAGTAAGATCCAGAAGTTGGTGATGGAGAGGGAAGTCTGGCTTGCTACAGTCCATGTGGTTGCAGAGTTGGACAGGATTGAGAGACTGAACTGAACAGGAAGTTTTCAAATATATAAGTGCTTTTCCACTCAAAATTATACAGGGATTCTCTTTGAAATTAGGATAAAATGATTACTACAAAAATAAAACATAAAAATAAAATGTCATTATGTATTTAGGTAAAGTGCACTTATATAATAAAATTTAAAAACTTCAAATTCACCACTACTGGCAACACTATATCTTAGTCAAGGAAATATAAAAGAAATCTAATCATTATAAATTATTTAGGAAAGGAAGTACAATGTCAAAGACCAGATCCTCCTTGGAGCTGGATAAATTAATCCCTCACTTTAGCATTTCCAAGATGATACCCAAGACTCCTTAAGTCTGAAATCAATTTGGGGACCGGAGAAGGCAATGGCAACCCACTCCAGTATTCTTGCCTGGAGAATCCCAGGGACGGGGGAGCCTGGTGGGCTGTGTTCTATGGGGTTGCACAGAGTCGGACACGACTGAAGCGACTTAGCAGCAGCAGCAGCAATTTGGGGACATGACAATATGCCTGGCAGCACAGTTGTTTAGGGAAACCCTTATTGTAACTTTGGTCAAAGTTATCCAATGTAAGTTCACTTCTGTCAGTGATTCTTGACCTTTATGGGGCAATCACCTATTTATAATTTGCCCAAAGCTGTGAGATTTCAAAAATAAAGATTAGCTTAATGTTCTTCTGAGTATAAAGAAAACAACCAAACCACGGGATGGCTCCATTTTTGCTTATTCTACCAACATAGAGCACAGAGTAAGAATTACATAAAACAAGCAACTTCAAATTCTATAAGGGCAATTTGAAGATTGACTGGGAAATTAGACTTTGCTGAAGATTTTAAATAAAGAAGATAAAATAGCAGGAAAGTAAAGGGAAGGTTTGATGTTCAACTTCTTAAAATTCACATATAACATTTTTAAAAATATACATAAAACAAGAGAAAATATAGGGCTTGGGCTTTGGAGTGTATCAAATCCTAATTTGGTCACTACCTGGCAACATTTTATTTATTCTGTGTTTCACCAGCAAATTGGGAATAATAATTATGAAGTGGCCAAAATTAAAATATATTCTGTGAATATAAAAGACATATTTTCTGGCATGCTTGATGTCCTCAGTAAATAGTAGCTATAATTATTAAAACAGTAATATGATGAATACATGGGTTTCCCAGGTGGCTCAGTGGAAAAGAATTTGCCTACCAAGCAGGCGAGGTGAATTCAGCCCCTGGGTTGGCAAGATCCCCTGAAGAAAGAAAAAGCAACCCACTCTAGTATTTACCTGGGAAACCCCATAGATAGAGGAGTCTTGTGGGCTACAGTCCATGGTGTTGTAGATTCGGGCATGACTGAGCGACTCAGCAGCAGCAGCAGCATAATGAATACGTATACGCTTCAACCCACAAACTACCATACCTTCATTTATTAAGAGTCCTTTTAAGTGCCACATACTTTGCTAGGCTTTGGGAACAGAGCAGTGGATAGGATGGCTTACCTCTGATCTCCAGTGCTCAGAGTTAGCAAAGGAGAAACATTCAAAAAATACATATTAACACAAAATTATATTTGCACAGTTATAAAATATCCTATAAGGAAAAAGAAATACAAGATATTCTTAGAAGCAGTAATAGAGAAATCAAAATGGAAGTAGGCTCCAAGACCACATTCATTTGATTTGAACATTTTCTTAATTAAGTTTTTCCTGTTCAAGTCCCTCAGCAGTGAAAAAGTGACATTTGTGAATTATTTCTAGTTTAACTTTGTTCCCACTACTATATGTTATATCCAATGGCAAATTCCATATAATACATACTGTTTTAGAGGGAGGAATGTTTAAAACTGGCTGGATTTTTAGTTGTTTATAATCCCTAGATTGAAAAAGATAGAACTTTCTTTTATGAAAACATCTTGATTTTTTCTTTGTCTTTGTTATAGTAATGTTTTTGGCATTCTTATTGTTGGTGATGAGTTCACATGGCTAATTTCCTTGGGTATGACTTTAGACCAGGGAAAACAGTTTGAATTTGATCTGTATAACAAAGTGTTAGAAGCTCTAAAATTCCTTGACGATAACATAGAATAAAACCTAGATGATTTTGAGTATAGAGATGACTGTTTAGAAATAACACCAAAGATATGATCCATGAAGTAAATTACTGGTTAACTGAAATTCATTAAAATTAAAAATGTTTGATCTGTGAGATATAATATTAAGACAACGAGAGAACAAGTCACAGACTGGGAGATAATATACACAAAAGCAAAGAACCCTAGAAAGCCTTCAGCTATCAAAACTCTTATTGCTGAATAAAAATAAGCAAGCTCATTTTAAAATAGGCTGACGATATTAACATACACCTTACCAAAGAAGATGTTCAGGTGGCAAATAAACATAGGAACAGATGCTTCACATCATATGTCATCAGGGAAATGCAAATTTAAACAACAATGAGATAATACTTCACACTATTAGAATGGCTAATATCTGGAATGCTAGCAATACCAAATCCTGTCAAGGATGCGCAGTAATAGCAACTCTGATTCACTGGTGGTGATAATGCAAAATGGTATAGCCACTTTGGAAGAAAGTTTGGCAGTATCTTACAAAATTCACCGTGCTGTTACTATATGATCCATGAAACATGTGCTTATTAAAACCTGCACATGAATATTTACAGCAACTTTATTCAGAATTGCCAAAACTGGGAACACTCAAGATATTCTTCAATAGATGAACAGCTAAATAAACTATGGCACATCAGAGAGTGGAATACTATTCAGTGTTCAAAAAATCAAGCCATGAAAAGACATAGAGACAACTTAAATATACATTACTAAATGAAAGAAGGAAATCTGAAATGGCTACATACTGTATGATTCCAATTATATGAGTTTTGGAAAAGGCAAAACTATGGAGACAGTAAAAAAAGATCAGTGATTGCCAAGGGTGGGGGATAAACAGACATGAATAAGTGTAACAGAAAGGAAAGCTATGAAAAACCTAGACAGCATGTTTAAAAGCAGAGGCATTACTTTGCCAGCAAAGGCCTTTCTCATCAAAGCCATGGTTTTCCCAGTAGTCATGAATGGATGGGAGAGTTGGACCATAAAATAAGCTGAGGGCTGAAGAACTGATGCTTTTGAACTGTGGTGTTAAACTGTGATGGTCCCATGACTTCAAGGAGATCCAACCAGTCCATCCTAAAGGAAATCAGTCCTGAATGTTCATTGGAAGGACTGATGCTGAAGCTGAAACTCCAATACTTTGGCCACCTGATGCGAAGAAGTGACTCATTGGAAAAGACCCTGATCCTGGGAAAGATTGAAGGCAGGAGGAGAAGGGGACAACAGAGGATGAGATGGTTGGATGGCATCACCGACTCAATGGACATGAGTTTGAGTAAGCTCTAGGAGTTGGTGATGGACAGGGAGTCCTGGCATGCTGCAGTCCACGGGGTTGCAAAGAATTGGACACAACTGAGCGACTGAACTGAACTGAACTGAAGAGTGAACTGATGATTAACATGTGTCAATATAGTTGTAAGAAATTTGCTAGTCTGGTGGGACAAGTTGATAAAGGGAAAGTCTATGTGATTGTAGAGCAGGTTGTATATGGGAAAACTCTGCATCTTCCTACTCTGAACCTAAAACTGCTCTAAAAAATTAAGTCTTAGAAGATATGGCTAAGGCTAGGGCACTATCCAACTAGGAGTAAAAATTACCTTTAATTGGTGGCTTTTGATTTTCTTGATTCCCATTGGTGTGATATATAGGTGGAACCCCATGCATGTATATATGAACATTCCTGTGATCCACTTGGGGAATTTTTGCTGAATGTACCATACATTTCACACATTTCATACTGTCTCACAGGGGAAGAAAACTTTCCCCAGAAGGCATAGGATGCTTATACTGTTAGTGTAGTTAGGCATTTGGACTTCTATTGTCAGTATTCTAACAACAAAGAAAAGAATTAAGTTACTGAGAGGGATAATTGTTCTAATTAACATAAAATGGTAGACTTGCTTCTACACAATGCCAATAAAATGTGTGGGACTTAGGTTATCCATGGGAACCATTATTTAAAATCCCCACTTACTGATATTCACAAATTGGTAATCTTGACAAACACAGCCTGTAAAAATGTAATAACAGAGTCTGACATGTAAGGGAAGAACACGGCATTACTTCACAAAAGAAGCTCACTGAACCTGCAGAAGTATTATCCAAGGCTGAAAATGGTCTAGAAAGGACTCTTTATTGTTGCTGTTCAGTCACTAAATTCTGTCCAACTCTTCAACTGCAGGGACTTTAGCACACCATACTCCTCTCTCTACTATCTCCAGGAGTTTGTTCATGTCCATTGACTCAGTGATGCTATCTAACCAACTTAGCCTCTGCTGCCTGCTTCGACTTTGCCTTCAATCTTTCCCAGCATCAGGGTCTTTTTTAAATGAGTCAGTTCTTCATGTCAGGTGGCCAATGTATTGGAGCTTCAGCTTCAGCATCAGTCCTTCCAATGAATATTCAGGGCTGATTCCCTTTAGAATTGACTGGTTTGATCTCCTTGCAGCCCAAGGGACTCTCAAGAGAGTCTTCTTCAGTATCAATTTCAAAAGCATCAATTCTTTGGTGCTCAGTCTTCCTTATGGTCCAACTCTTGTATCTGTACCCGACTACTGGAAAAAGCATAGTTTTGCCTATAGAGAATTTTGTCAACAAATTGTGTCTCTGCTCTTTAATATGCTGTCTGGGTTTGTCATAGCTTTCCTTCCAAGTAGCAAGCATGTTTTAATTTCATGGCTGGAGTCACCATCCACAGTGATTTTGGAGTCCAAGAAACTAAAATCTATCGCTGCTTTCATGTTTTCCCTGTCTATTTGCATAAAGTGATGGGACCAGATGCCAAGATCTTAGTTTTTTGACTGTTGAGTTTCAAGTCACTTTTTTTACTTGCCTCTTTCACCCTCATCATGAGGCTCTTTAGTTCCTCTTTGCTTTCTACCATTAGAGTGGTTATCAGTGCATATCTGAGGTTGTTGATATTTCTCCCTGCAATTTGGTTTCCTGTTTAAGGGGTTCCTTTGATTCATTCAGCCTGGCATTTCACATGATGTATTCTGCATGTAAGTTAAATAAGCAGGGTGACAATATGTAGCAATTGCTACTGGTTTTCCAATTTGGAACCAGTCAGTTGTTCCATGTCCAGTTCTGACTGTTGCTTCTTGACCTGCGTAACAGATTTCTTAGGAGACATGTAAGGTGGTCTGATACTCCCATTTCTTTAGGAATCTTCCACAGTTTGTCCTTTATCATGCCCATTCTTTCACAAAATATTCCCTTGATAGCACCATTATTTTGAATAGATTTCTAATCTTACCCATTTTGTTGTTTTCCTCTATTTCTTTGCCTTGTTCACTTAAGAAGGCTTTCTTATCTCTCCTTGCTATTCTCTGAAATTCTGGCTTCAGTTGGGTATATTTTTTCCTTTCTCTTTTGCCTTTTGTGTCTCTTCTTTCCTCAGCTATTTGTAAAGCCTCCTCAGACAATCACTTTGCCTTCTTTCATTTCTTTTTCCTTGAGATTGTTTTGGTCACTGCCTCCTGAACAGGTTTACAGAAACTCTGTCCATAGTTCTTCAGTCATTCTGTCTACCAGATCTAATCCATTAATCTAGTTGTCACCTCCACTGTATAATAATAATAAGAGATTTGATTTAGGTCACATCTGAATGACCTAGTTTTCCTGAATTTCTTCAATTTAAGCCTGAATTTTGTATTAAGGAGCTGGTGATCTGAGCCACAGTCAGCTCCAGGTCTTGTCCTTGCTGACTATATAGAGCTTTTCCATTTTGCTGCAAAGAACATAATCAACCTGATTTTGGCATTGACCATCTGTTGATATCCATGTGTAAAGTCATCTCTGGGGTTGTTGGAAAAGGGTGTTTGCTATGACCACTGTGTTCTCTTGGTAAAATTCTTAGTCTTCACCCTGCTTCATTTTGTACTCCAAGGTCAAACTTGCCTGTTATTCTGGATATCTCTCTACCATCTACTTTTACATTCCAATCCCCTATGATGAAAAGGACATTTTTTTTATGTTAGTTCTAGAAGTTCTTATAGTTTTTAATAGAATTGATCAACTTCAGCTTCTTTAGCATCAGTGGTTTGAGCAGACTTGGATTACTGTAATGTTGGGTAGTTTTCCTTGGAAACAAACAGAAATCTTTCTGTTGTTTTTAGATCGTACACAAGCACTGCACTTCAGACTCTTCTGTTGACTATGAGGACTACTCCATTTCCTCTAAGGATTCTTTGCTTCAGTAGTAGATGTAATGGTCATCTGAATTAAATTTGCCTGTTCCTGTCCATTTTAGTTCACTGATTCTTAAGATGTCAGTGTTCACTCTTGCCATATCCTGCTTGACCACATCCACTTTACCTGTGCAAAAAAGTACCACACATTAGGCATTTTAACAGTGGAAATTTACATCCTCAGATTTCCTGAGGATGGGATTCTGAGGTCAAGGTATTACCAGGATTGTTTCCTTCTCTGGGGAAGAATCTATTCTGTGCTTTTTCCCTAAATGCTGGCAGTTACTTGACTAGATGCATCACTGATCTCTGCCTTGATGTTCACGCAGTATTCTTCTTAGGTGCCTCTATTTGCAAATTTCTTCTTTTTACTAAAGGACACCAGTCAAATATTATTATGGGTTCACCCTACGCCAGTAATATCTCATCTTGATGTTATTTCTGCAGAGTCCCTATTTCCAAATTAAGCCATATTATGAAGTATTGGGGAACAGGACTTCACTATTTAGTTTAGGGATGGCACAATTCAATTTACAACATATGAATATGACTCAAATCTAGGGTTTCGGTTTTCTGAGAATATTATTTTTAATCCAAACAATTTCCAAATGTGTGGCAATTGTGTGAATCACACAGGAACAGTTTATTGAAAAGATTTACAAGATTCCATAGGTTGTACTCATGTAAGGGGTTTGTAAAGATAAAAGTAAGTTATTACTGGAAAAAGGGAAGATACAAAATCAATAAAGGCCTTAGAGTAAGGTGGTACCTCTTTGTGTAGAAAACACTACTGTATCGTCTCCTGGTGTATTAATGGGTTAGAAGGCCACTAGAGAGATTTAGAAACTTTGGCAATATCTAAGAGTCAAAGTTTTGGGAGATCATCTATTCTTTCAGGTTCTCACAATCAAGTCCCTGGCTTTGCTCCAATATATCAACCTTGTTTGGACATCCAAATGTCTCTGAAATTCAAATGCTGTGACTTCCAAATACAGGAGTTGAACTTCTGTCTTCCTTCTTTCTGAGATAAGGGTATCTTTGTAAACTACAGTAAGTTTCTTAAATATGAATGAATTCTATTCCAAAAGTAAATCCAACTTGTTCATAAGTACAACAAAATCAGTCTGTGTACCAACAATTGGCTATATAGTACTGTACTGTAATAGTATGTAAGAATGATGGACCTGAGTTTGAGCAAGCTCCAGGAGATAGTGAAGGACAGGGAAGCCTGGTGTGCTGCAGTCTATGGGATCGCCAACAGTCAAGAAGACTTAGCAACCAGCAGTCAACAGCCATTTTTTGCCTCTCTCCACTCTGTCAATTATTTCATTTCTGATTCCATCTTTATCACTTGGTGCCTCTTAGCGTTACCAGTCACATCACAGCTGCTTTTACACTTGCTTCTGAACATCCTGGGCTTGAAATAAAGACACTGAACTACTGTACTCTATATAGTACTCTGAAGTGGAATACACAAAAATACTTGCAGATGATGCAGCATATGATAGTGCACACCACACACATGAACTAACTTACATGATTGGGTGTGAGAATGCTTGTCTGCATCTTTGAAAGTTCACAACGTGAAGGTTTGTTTGTAGGGGACTTACTCTATTCAAGTTCACAGAGCTATTCTCTGGTTCTCCTAATTAACTTCCAATTGTCTAATAATTGCCCTCAGCTTTCATTATCTCCCTCTAGGCCATCAGTGAAACTTAGAATAACCATCCAATTTCACTGCCTTCGTATTTACCATTTCCCCTTTAATTTCAAATCCCTGAATTATCAGAGGGGCTGGGGCGTCCCCTCTGCTGCTGTGCCATACCATCTTACATCCAGACAGAACTTTAAGTTTGGCACCACTTGTAGCAGGACCTGCCTGCACGCTCTCTACCAGCAGAGATGCGATCCTAATACTCTAGAACACTCAGTGATCCACTCCCCAAACCACCTCCTAAAACTGCTCTCAGATGACTCCTGGTATAATATATGCCAGGAGTTTGGAGACTCCCATACTCAGAAACTGTGATGTAATTAGGAGTAGAATCTAGTCACTGGGGGAGTAACGACTGTGGAGGAAAAAAATGGGGCAAACTGGAGTTGCATAGGGGAGCAGTAATGCTGCATTGCAGATCAACTAATGCTGAGCTTTAGAGAAAAGATTGTTTGCATGAGGAGTGCCTCACTAGGGCTTGCTTGTTCACCGCTAACAGGTCAGCTGAAAAGTGGACTCTCAACTAGCAACACCTTGCTGAGCCATTGACTGAGGAGCCAGACTCAAGAATCATGGCATTGGCTTGAAAATTGTTGTAGAACTTGAGGATCCAGCTAACCACACTCTCCATAGCTGGGCAACTAGCCCTTTCTTGAAGTTACATCTGAACAACGCATTCCTGTACCGGACCCAGAGATCCAACCCACATCTCCTGCAGCGCCTGCATTGGCAGACAAATTCTTTACCCCTGGGCTACCAGGAGGCAGAGTGTAAGTGCGTGCTAGTCGCTCAGTCCTGTCAGACTCCTTGCGGCCCCATGGACTGTAACCCACCAGGCTCTTCTGTCCATGAAATTCTCCCAGCAAAAGAATTCCAGGCAAGGAAAGCATAACAATTCCTTAATGCTTCTGGGGTTCTTGTGATAATTTAGTTTGAATTGGTAGACTATGTTTTACAAATAACACTCCCCTCCCACCGATTTCTGCCAAATATAGCTCATTTCAGAGCAAATAAAATAGGTATCAATATCTTACCCCTGTGAGTACATACATGGGTGATAATTTGTGTAAAGTACAGCACTTGTTATTTACTAATCCAAAAATTGTGTACTCTTGACTGAAAAGTTACCAAAAAGGGTACTATTAATCATGAATAATGTCTTTCAGGTCTCCTCTATTAAGCTGTTTCATGAACTTGGGAATGTTCAAATAGTGTTGCTGATTTTTTATTTGTAGAATGCAAAATAACATAGACTATTTATCTATTTTATTCTGTTTACCAAATAACTGCATTTTTGCTTAGGCCACCTTCCCCTTCAGCCTTTGGTTAATTTCTATTGTGTGAAAAATAAGCAGCAATTCCTTAAACTTCATTGCAAATTTTTTTTTTTACTACACTCTGCTACAACCCCAAATTTTCCATTTGTTTTTAAGCATTTGACAAATGATCCTAAAAGCGTGTTTTTTCCTCCTCTCCATAAACTGTGTAAAGTATTTCATGTTGTCAGATGTAGTGGTATGGAGAATAGATATCTTCTGTTTTAGGCTTTTCTCATCTGGAAAAATGCTTTTACGGTGCTGTCAAATAACCATCACAAACACACTTCCATGGACTAGGGTCTAATAATTTGTTAGATTTTAGGCAATTTAAAGACTTTTTATTTTCAGGGACCTGGGCAAAATTAGCTAAAACAAAATTGGGAAAATATTCCTTCTGCTTTAAAGTTTGGTGTTTACAATGTCCCATTTCACTCCCACTGGAAATGTTTTCCAATTAAAAGTTATTATATAGCATGTATGCTTCCATGCCTCTCTTTGGTCTTTCTTCTCTTAAAAAAAGAACTAATTTAAATCACCAACATTATCCCCAATATTAAAGACTTACTGGAGGTAATACAAGGTTTTGATTGGGTTTTTAAACTTACCTCTTTTTTATTGAATATAATTAACTCCACATTAACCTAAGCATTCATTTCTTCTATAGAATGTATTCAAAACAAAATAATCTGTTGGTAGAAGAGATAATCCAGCATACTGAGTAGCAGAAAATTTATTTTGTTCAGTATTTATTGTCTAGATCAGAAATCATATAAGGGATAGGAAAAGAACTAACACATGATATATCATTAATATCAGCTTACTTTACAAACATACATTCTTTACAGAAAGATAAACATATAAACAAATACTGTTTAAGAATATGATATCTGAGGTGAAAAGAGAAATATTTAGACCTGAAGGACCTAGAATATTATTGTCAAATAAAGTTAATATAGTACCACTCAGAGTTCTTGCATTAAGTAATAGTATTGTGCTTAGTCACTTATTTATGTCTGACTCTTCTCAACCCCAGGGACTGTAGCCCACCAGGCTTCTCTTCCTATGGGATTTCTCAGGCAAGAATACCTGAGTGGGTTGCCAATTCCTCCTCCAGGGGATCTTCCTGACCCCAGGATCAACCCACATCTTTAGCTCCCATATTGGCATGTGGATTCTTTATCACTGAGCCACCTGGTAATCCCCCAAGTGATACTATAAGAAATACATTAAATAACTAATGTGACAAAAATATTAATAAAGTCATATTTGACTTTACAGAGTTTACATTTAAATGATTGAAAATAGTGTAGGAACAATAGAGATTGGCATGTACTAGTAGTAAAAGTCACCAGTAGTTACTTTTAGTCAAGATAGAGCTTAAAGAGAGAAAGAGATCATATTTGGGGTATATTCTTGGGAAGAACATACCTGTAGGATCAAAGAACCTGTCAACAGTTAATAATAGATGTCTCCTTATCTTAAATATCTGTTATTGATAGGTACTTCTACCCTCGGCTCTCACCCATGAAGTGAAGTGAGTGTCACTCAGTCGTGTCCAACTCTTTATGACCATGTGGACTGTAGACTGTCAGGTTGCTCTCTCCATGAAATTCTCCAGGCAAGAATATTGGAGTGCATTGTCATTTCCTTCTCCAGTGGATCTTCCCAATTGTGCGATCTAGCCAAGATCTCCCACACTGCAGGCAGATTTTTTACCATCTGAGCCACAAATATATTTTTCTACCTATGTCTCATATACTGATTTAAAAATAGAAATAAAATAAATTTTGTTCCTTACTACCATCACGGCACATAAATCTATTGCTGTCTATCTTCAACACCCAGCCCACCCTCTATCAATTAAACCCATTCTCCCTTTCTGGT
This sequence comes from Odocoileus virginianus, assembly GCF_023699985.2. Taxonomy (NCBI): domain Eukaryota; kingdom Metazoa; phylum Chordata; class Mammalia; order Artiodactyla; family Cervidae; genus Odocoileus; species Odocoileus virginianus. The sequence continues at coordinate 15,583,041 of NC_069698.1, forward strand.
ATTTGACATATTTGACAGGCTTTAGCATTTATCTCTATCTAGTGAGGAACCCTTTTGTAACACTGACTTTGAAGACATCTCTGACGTTCACAGTTGGTCCTATGAATTGAGGGAATTAAAATAGAGAAACTTAAGAGTTGCTTGGTGGGTGAAACATTTCAATATTCTGTTATCTTTTTCTTAATATTGTTCACAGTGTTGTCATACACATACATTTATGTATCAAGATACAGGTTAGTAGTTATCCCTAGCATCCCAATCATTGTTATAAATGGAGATTTATGGAGATTTGAGATTAAATGGAGTTTAAAGAATTGCCAAAAACCATCAAGGAACTCTCATATTAATGGAGGAAATGTTTACACAAAGATAATCTCAGTCTGTATTACAGGTGTAGATGTAAAAAGTTGTAGAAGATATAGTGATAGTAAAAATGAAAAAAAGTGGGATAAACAGTGATGGGAGAATGCCAAAAATGTTCAAGGAAAACTTCAGTGATAAACTAATGGTCTATATATTTGGCAAAAAAAAAAAAAAAAAGATGGAAACATCTAACAGCTTGACTTACTTAGGGAACTATATATAATACACAATTGCTGGGATATAGTAAGTGAAAGGCTACTGGTGGAAAATGAATCTGGGTAGGCAGACAGTGGCAAAGTTCCCAGGACTGGCTATGTATGGTAAAGAATTTGAAATTTATGAGTGAAAGAGGACAATAAATAATAACAAAACCTACCATGTTTCACTGCCTAAAATGTATTAGATAGTGTGCCAACCACTTGATAAGTGTTATTTTGTTTAATCTTCAGGAAAACATGCAACTTCAATATTGCCACTTAGATATTTTGCTTTGTCCTATATTTTTAAAAGGACTCTTAGAAAAATAAAGCTTTGCAATTTTTAAATGGCAGATAACATAATTTATAACATATTCTTACTTCCAAATCAGGGCTTTAAAGCCAGTGTTATGGTACACATGCTGACAAGATTATATTTGTGTTATGGAAACAGTTCTGGTGGTGTAGAGGGAGGGAAAGATTTGTAATATTCTAAGCAAGAGGTGCTCAGTATAAGAACCAAGCCTGGACAGTATGTAAGACAAAGACAAGACACATAGAAATTTTAGAATACATAGTCTATGAGGATTGCAATAATGAATATATTTGCAAATTTCAATAGAAACAGACAAAAATGAAAATTAAGCAAAGTATTAAGGCTATTGAGAAAGTTAAAGAAGGTTTTCCAGTCTGTTTGGGTTGAGACAAGGGTCAGTTCAGTTCAGTCGCTCAGTCGTGTCTGACTCTTTATAACCCCATGGACTGCAACACACCAGGCATCCCTGTCCACCAACTCCCAGAGCCTACTCAAACTCATGTCCATCGTGTCAGTGATGACATCTAACCATCTCATCCTCTGTTGTCCCCTTCTCCTCCTGCCTTCAATCTTTCCCAGTATCAGGGTCTTTTCAAATGGGTCGGTCGGTTCTTCGCATCAGGTGGCCAAAGTGTTGGAGCTTCAGCTTCAGCATCAGTCCTTTCAATGAATATTCAGGACTGATTTCCTTTAGGATGGACTGGTTTGATCTCCTTGAAGTCCAAGGGACTCTCACTAGTCTGCTCCTACACCACATTTCAAAAGCATCAATTCTTCAGTCCTCAGCTTTCTTTATATTCCACCTCTCACATCCATGCAAGACTACTGGAAAAATCATGGCTTTGACTCGATGGACCTTCGTTAATGAAGTAATGTCTCTGCTTTTTAATATGCTATCTAGCTTGGTCATAGCTTTTCATCCAAGGGACAAGTGTTTTTTAATTTCATGACTGCAGTCACCATCTGCAGTGACTTTGGAGTCCCCCAAAATAAAGTCTGTCATTGTTTCCATTGTTTCTCAATCTATTTGCCATGAAGTAGTGGGACCAGATGCCATGACCTTAGTTTTCTGAATATTGAGCTTTAAGCCAGCTTTTTCACTCTCCTCTTTCACTTTCATCAAGAGGCTCTTTAGTTCTTCTTCACTTTCTGCCATAAGGGTGGTGTTATTTGCATATCTGTGGTTATTCATATTTCTCCCAGCAATCTTGATCCCAGCTTGTGCTTCATCCAGCCTGGCATTTCACATAATGTACTCTGCATGTAAGTTAAATAAGCAGGGTGACAATATACAGCCTTGATGCACTCCTTTCCTGATTTGGAACCAGTCCATTGTTCCATGTCCAGTGCTAACTGTAGCTTCTTGACCTGCATACAGATTTCTCAGGAAGCAGGTCACATGGTCTGGTATTGCCATCTCTTTAAGAATTCTCCACAGTTTGTTGTGATCCACACACAAAGGCTTTGCCATAGTCAATAAAGCAAAAGTAGATGTTTTTCTGGAACTCTTGCTTTTTTGATGATCCAGAGGATGTTGGCAATTTGATCTCTGGTTCCTCTGCCTTTTCTAAATCCAGCTTGCACATCTGGAAGTTCACGGTTCACGTACTGTTGAAGCCTGGCTTGGAGAATTTTGAGCATTACTTTGCTAGAGTGTGAGATGAGTGCAATTGTGTGGTAGTTTGAACATTCTTTGACATTGCCTTTCTTTGGGACAGAGTAAACGCATAGATATTTGTCAAGTGGGCAAGTAGCATTCTACATGAGAAAAATTCGATTTCTTCCCTCAAACAGGGGATTCTAATAGAATAAGACTCTATGTATAAAGTTCTAAACACTGCTAACAACCACAGTTACTATACACTATAGTTACTATACACTAGTAACAACCAACCGTGCTTTTAGAAATTACTCTTTTGCAATGAAATGCATGTTTCTGGTTTGCTTTACTGAGCTTGTAACATTTAGGAGAGTTCTGTACATATTATCAATATCTGGATTAAAATCAAAATATGGACTTTGTGAATACTTGAAAGATTAATTTTTCAACATGTGTTTGCTATTGATCCATTAAAGTCTGATATAGTATATAAGACATAATTTGATTGGAAAATAAAACTCTTAAACATTTTAAACTATCGCCTAAGAGGGAAAATCAATTTTAATTTTGTTTTATATCTGTAAGTAGATAGTATTTGCAAATGTGAAGTTTAACTTGACATGCTTCAAAAGAAAGTAAAGGAAAGTTGAACTTTCTAATACTATATTTCCCATGTATATGGCTGATATTATTCTTAGGTTGTAGTGTTGCTTAAGAGAAAACACATCAAAGAGAATTTTAAAGCCCTGAAAGAGAGGAAAAACTAAAGCTTCTGTGAGAGGATTAGGAGAATGTTGTCTGTATGAGGGAAAAGCATTAAGAACAGAATATCATCAAATATTATTTTTCTGTTTATAAATAAAGGAAACTATCTGATTAAAGAAGGCAAAAATTAGAAGTAAATTTTAATGTGTAAATATAAATAGGATATAAAGGATTTCTTTAAAAAATGACATCTACTTGGAAGAAGCAGATTTGTGAATGAAACATAGCTGGATTATATATAAATTGAAACAATTATTGTAACTTTTATTTATACTTTATACAACTTGAATAAATTTGAATGACAATATTAAAATTGAATAGCATATCTTAAGGAAAAAGTAACATTTCGGTACATAATTGCATAATTGCAATGCTAGCACACTGCTGGACAAAATAGTCATGTACCATGGACTATGTCTGGGTTCCACAAAGTCAGGGCTTAAGGCAAGGGCTCACTGCAAGGGAATTTATTTGGAAAACTATGACAGATAACTGGCATGAATAACTAGGGAGAGTGAAATAGGAAAGGAGGAAAAAAAGGCAATTAGGAAAAGCCAAGAAGTTTATTACTATAAAGTTGGCAACCACTGTGGATAATGCTGTTCAGTCCTACTGGGAATATCTAAGTGACCTTACACAATGAATTTTAGAAATGTTTGACTGGGCGATGAAGGAGAGAAGCATTTAACTACTGGCTTTTAAGTCTTATTGGCTAAGGATTACCCTGGGGCAAGAGTGGGGAGATTAATGCCCCACATTTCCACTTTTAGAATATGTGAATTTCAGCTGATCTGAGCAGGGACCCACATGTTTGGAATCATAAAAGCCTTCAGTTTGGCAGTAAGAGATACATGGCACATATTTGAAGGGAAGCAAGGTAGCTCCAAATTGCACAAAGCCGGCATGGGACTGTTTCTAAAGCTGAGACTAAAATCAGATGAGGCCTTAATTCTATGAAGCCAAAAAAGATATAAAGCAATGTTGAAATATCCAGGACATCCCTCCTGTTTGAGGTACTCATATCTGCTCAGACTCCTGCAGGTACCATAACCTCCTGCCCCAACATCAGTAAACATTACAGAAGATGATACAGGATAACTAGTGGAGTAATTATAACTTATTTTGTAATGCATTCACTCTGGTCAGTATTACCTAAATTATTTTTTAGCTGTACATTTAAGTTGTATGCTGTGTTTTTGGGTCACAGTTATAAATATATTTTGAATTCCATTATAACTTTTTGTGTTCCAAATAAGCTATAGATGTATGTATATATATATATATATATATATAGATAGATAGATATATATACACATATAGATATATAGATATGGATATTTTCAATGGCTAATATTTCTATTGATTCCTTACTTTAATGTAGTATCTATGTATGTATTGTGGTAAAGATGATATCTGGCCTTTTATTTCTGTTGAGGCTTCACTACTTTTATAATATGAAATTTATTTACAAAGAAATTTAATAACCCCAATACACACCCAAGTCTAGTGGTGTTCCAGAGTATGGAGGTAAATTATAAGCTGTATATTATATGAAAGCTCATTAGCTGGATGGTTTATTTACTTAGTAAATCCTAAACAGGAAAAATGAGTATAGATAACTTGCAAGGACATTGGTAAAGAACTAAGAGACAGCCTCTCTGGTTGAGAAAATTTCTAAAGTACCACCAAGCACCATAATTGCCAGACAGACCTGAAGTGAGGAAGTGATTCACTGCTCAGAAAGCCAAAAGTGTAGCGAGGCAAGAAAATAATTGATCAGAAGTCATAAGTTCTAGATCAACCTAGACTGGTGGACCAGCTCTGTGGAGAAAGCTTCAGGATTCAAGTTTCATTTTTAGTGGTGAATCTTAGAACTACGAAGACAGTACTGCCTGGAAGTGAGATTTTAGGTTCTGAAAAGGATTGTTATCTTCTCTGTTTTAGGCTTGCATATAACCAAAGTATTAATGCAAGACTGGAAGATCATGTTCTTGATGAATCCCTATATGCTTGCAGTAAGCCAGATTTTTTTTTCTGAAGGAAATCATGCTATCACCCCAAGTCGTTAACACACTGAACACATGTTTAAATCTAATTTTGTCTAACAAAGTTGTTAAGTATTTTGCTACTTTAATATAGTTCACATTTATGGAACACTTATTTTGCTTTCCATGTAGCAATTTATTTAATTCTCTCAACAAATGCATGTGTTGAATGATAGTTTCCCAGCTTTATAAATGCAAAAAAAGTAAAGTTCAACCATATTAAGGAACATCTCCAAAATAAAACAGCTAGAAAGTGTTGGAGGAGAATCTCAACACAGGAAATCTAACTTAGAGCTTGTGCTCACTTTTATGTTGGATAGATATTTATGGTAAAGTCAATAGCAGAAAGTGTTATTTTCTACTGGAATGTGATAATTTTTTTTCATATAGATGAAGATAGAGATTTTTATTCTGCTACATTTTTAGCACATCAGTTAAATATTAGAAATAGACACAACACTATGCTTCAGGCATATTAGATATAACCCTCCTTTCTCTATTCTACTGAGAATTTGTCACATTTAAAAGAAATGGAGCACAAAACTAAAACAATAGAGTGCCCAAAATCACAGTACTATTAAATAGATGTGGAAAGATGCCCACATGCCCCCTCCTTTTTTTTTTTTTTTTACTGTTTAACTAATATGCACAGAATCCAAACTAGGCTTAGCTACTTCATGAGCTGCCTTTTGTCTTCATGTTTGTGGAGTGCAATGACACCCTAGACTGATTGCTGGGCAACCATCCAGCATGACCAAGAACATGTCAGAAGGAGTTACTGAATTAATTACCAAAGCGATTTCAGACAAAAATGAGTCTACCTTATCGCAAACATAACCTTCAACTATGTTCTGTCTTGTTCTGATAGATCTTGTTTTTTGAAGTGTCCTTGGTATTCCTCAGCATACTTACAAATCTTATGCCCTTAAACTGAAGGGAGTTTACCATGCATGATCCTAAGAAAAGCCTAACAATAGACACAACTGATTGAGCATTACTTTCTATGCCCTGACCTCAGGGTTCAAAATGATGTTAAATTGAACATTATTTATAAAATATTCATATTCCGCCTTTTTTCTACATTAAAAAGAAGGGCTGAAAGTCATGAGAAATAGTCTCTGGCTTACCTAGTCTCAGCTTAGTGGTCTGAGTTCCTCAGTTAACTACAAACAAATCCATGGTAGTTCAACACAACAGAACAATAATTCAACACAGTAATTTACAGTGATTCAATACAACAGAACAAATTGTGTTCAATAGAACTAAACAATTCATCTAATGGAATCTTTTCCCTTTCTGATTGGCTTCTTATTGCTCCAACTTAAAAAAAAAAAAAAAACACTTGAATGCTTTCCTCTTTGCTATTCATGTGTCAGTCCTACATCCTATTTATCTGTGGGAGTCAAAGCAGATATAACCAGAACTCAGAAAACTTTTTATGTAAAAAGTTAGTAAATATTTTTGGTTTTGAGGGCCACACAATCTCTTTCATAAATACTCCATTCTAGGATTGTAGCACAAAAATCATAGACAATATATAAATGGTCTTACCGGAACAGAGCTGTTCCAATAAAATTTTATTTTTGGATGCTGACATTTGATGCTTGTATAATTTTTATGTAACATAAAATATTATCCTTGTTTTGACTTTTGTAATTATTTAAAAATGTAAATGCTATTCTTAGCTTGTGTGCTGTACAAAAGCAGGCTGTTGTCTGAGTTTAGGTTCATAGGTCATAGTTTTACGACCACTGAGTTAAAGAACAAAATTGAACAAAGAAGCAAATGGGAATTTTATTAAAGGGGACTACTGCTCAATATTGTTAATTATTACTTTAATCTTTGAATATATTTTCAGATAAAAAATATTTGAAATGCAATTAAATAACCATCGGGAGCCTTATTTTTTACTGAAGTATAGTTAATTTCTAGTTCGTTAGTTTCTGCCATACAGCAAAGTGATTCCATTTTTCATATTCTTTTCCATTATAGTTTTATTACAGGATATTGAATATGGTTACCCATGTCTTTTTTTAAATCTATTTTATGTATATTAGTTTGCACATGTCAATCCCAAAGTCCTAATTTATGGCTCCCCATCCCCTCTTCTCTTTGGTAAATATGTTTGTTTTCAGTGTCTGAGTCTGTTTGTGTTTTCTAGTTAAGCTCATTTGTGTATTTTAGTTTCCACATATAAGTGTTAATATATGATATTTGTTTTTTTTTCTTCTGACTTATATGATAATATCTAGTTCCATCTGCATTGCTGCAAATGGCATTAGTTCATTCTTTTTTATGACAGTAATAATCATTGAATATATACACCACATCTTCTTAAGCTAATCATCTATTGTTAAATATTTGTACTGTTTCCGTCTTGGCTATTGTAAATAGTGATGCAGTGACCACTGAGTTACATATATCTGTTTGAATTGGAGTTTTTATCTTTTTATGGATATATGCCCAAGAGTGGGATCATGTGGATCCTGCTTGCTGGATCATATGGCATTTCTGTTTTTAGTTTTTAAGGAAACGCCATACTATTTTCCATAGTGGATGCACCAATTCCCATTCCTATCAATTGTGCTGGAGGGTTCTCACTTCCCTACAACCTCTTCAGCATTCACTACTTGTAACCCTTTTTATTTCTTGAATAATTTTTTAAATTTTAATTGCAGGATAATTACTTTACAATATTGTGGTGGTTTCTGCCATACATTAACATGAATCAGCCACAGGTGCACACATTTAAAAAAAAAAGTCTATTCATTTAATTGTTTTGGCTCCACTGATCTCCCTTGCTGTGGGGGGCTTTCTCTAGTTGCGGGGAGGGGAGGGTACCCTGTGTTGCCGTGCACAGGGCTCTCATTACGGTGGCTTCACTTACGATGGAGCACAGGCCCCAGGCACCTGAGCGTCAGAGGTTACAGGATTCAGGCTCAGTAGTTGTGGCTCATGGACTTAGACTTCAGCATGTGGAATCTTCCTAGGCCGTGGATTGACTCTGTTTCCCTTGCATTGGCAGGCAGATTCTTATTCACTGTACCACCAGGGAAGTCCTCCTTGTAGACTTTTAATGATGGTTATTCTGACAGTGTAAAAATAATCTATTCTTATTTTTTTATGGTTTTGATTTGCATTTCTCTAATAATTAGTGAAGTGGAGCATCTTTTCATGTGCCTATTGGCCCTTGGTATGTCTTCTCTGAAGAAATGTCTAGTTAAGTCTTCTGCACATTTTTTGATCATAGTTTTGAGGTTGTTGTTACTGAATTGTATGAGTTGTTTTTATATTTTGGAAATGAATCCCTTGTAGGTCACATGGTTTGCAAATATTTAGTCTTAGTCCTTATGTTGTGTTTTTTGTTTTGTTTATGGTTTCCTGTACAAAATCATATATATTCCAAAATATATATATATATATTTTATTCTCAGTTATTTTATTTCAGCACAATGAAGGAAAGAAAAACATACTACTAGTAGATCAATCGGAGAAGGCAGTAACAACCCACTCCAGTCCTCTTGCCTGGAAAATCCCATGGACGGAGGAGCCTGGTAGGCTGCAGTCCATGGGGTCACTAAGAGTCAGACATTACTGAGCGACTTCACTTTCACTTTTCACTTTCATGCGCTGGAGAAGGAAATGGCAACCCACTCCAGTGTTCTTGCCTGGAGAATCCCAGGGATGGAGGAGCCTGGTGGGTTGCCGTCTCTGGGGTCGCGCAGAGTCGGACACAACTGAAGCAACTTAGCAGCAGCAGCAGCAGTATATCAATAATAAATAACAAATATATATTCAACAGTATCAACATACACTGTCTATAGAATATAATTATGTCATGGATGTGACAATTTATTATAAAGGATTAATATTCCAATGAAATCAGAAAAAGATAAAAACTTTCCTGGATTTGGAAAGATATTCAAAACATATGACAAAAGGAACTTCTATCTGAAGAACATATTAAAAATCAGTGTTCAATAAAGAATTTCTGAATGATGAAAAAGCTGACAGTGTGAAATCACAAAAGGTCTTTCTTCCCTTGTAAAGAATAAGGTGAAAACATTTAAGGATAATGTCTCCATCACTCCTTTTCTTCTTAGTTTATTGTGTTCTTACTCATTACTATGAGTACCAAAGAAGTGAGGAAAAAGCAAATGGCATTTTTTTTCTGGTCCATTTGGGTGTTTGAGGCAAGGAAACAAACCTATATCACTAGTAGTAGCCCCATTTAGCCTCGCTGATGAACTGGAATGATGAAACGGCTAAGGTCCATATTTGTGTATCAGAGTCCTGTCCTTCACCCCTGAGGGGCCCAGGGATAACAATCTTCTTCTCTTCTAACTGTACTTGAAATGTTGAGATATAATTAAGAAAGCATGGTCTAATTGAGACTTCTGAAATATCTTGGCAGAAAAAAAATTCACCTCCTCTGGAGTTATTTTACACTTCTTGATGAACAGTTCAAAATGCCTATTTATTTTGTTTGCTGGATCCTCCTGTCTATCACTGTTGTTAGATTCAATTATGAAAGCACACTCTCAATACTTTCGGATTGCTTCATAAGCCGACTTCTAGTTTGGTGCATTAACTTCTACATTTTCTGTCGTAGCAACAAAGATATTAGAAGAAGAGTTTGACCTTCTTCTGACCCTTTGATTCAGCATACAATAAAGTGTTTCAGTTGACCTCTCTGGCTTATCCTCCATGAAACATAGAACCTCATCAACCTCTATAATAGATGTATAACCCAAAATCTCTTCTCACTCAAATACACATGAAAACTGCAAGTGGACTTTCACCTAATTCAGTGACGTCTGAAGCATCTCTAAAAGTTTAAATCTGGTTTGAGTCTTCATAGTATTTAAATCTTGAATTATATGTATGATGGTTCTTTGGGGCCACAGTCACCTGCAATCTTTATTGAGATAAACACAACTGTGACATGGCACCTTATTTTAATTAGAAAAGTAGGTGGAGAGCAACTGATCAGGAAAACCCAGAAGGCTTACTTCATTTCTTAAGAACTATCTGGTGTTATTTGGAAGCACAATTGGCATTCATCTGTGCTATTCTGGTGCTTCTTTGATGAATATTGTCACAATGCTTTCTTTGGTCTACTCCCCTTGAATAGTCATGCCATCATTCTTCAAAGCTTAACCCAAATCTTGTGGTTTAAGATAGGTGCCCAGAAGAAATTTGAATGTTGAATAATGGATTCTCTTTATCCTAAAGAGGAGTATTTAAAATATATTGGAATAGAGCTCTAGAGCTTTTGTTTGTTTGGGGGAAGCCTCACTAAAGAGTAATGACCAGTATTCTTCTTTTAGGTACATACCTTGGAGCATGTCATTTCATATTGTTAGTGTAACAGATTGTGAATTCTTAATGTTCTACTCCAAATTTAAGCAAGTGCTGAAGAGTACTGTAGTCATATGAATCCCTGCATGCCCCCATGTGAAGATACTTGAATTACCTAGGAGATCATCTTCTGATATAAGTCATCGTGGTACATCTTTGATGAACACTTTCAGTGACACTACTTTTGGACCCTTGGTGGGTCCAGTAATGTAATTTAAAACTGTGGAGTTCCTCTCTTCTAATTTTAATGACATAAATATGTCTAGAATTGTTACCTCTGAAATATCTACCTGATCCTAAAGAATATTTAGAAATATTTAATTAATGAAAAGCAATCTTGATATTTCTTTTACCCCGTCTGATGCTATGTTGGAGTGTCTTACCTTTCAATAATTTTGGTCAGATATGTGGTGCTTATCTTCTCCTCTGAGTCAGTAAAAACTTGCCTTTGGTTTACTATAGATGGGTCTCCACGTTCATAATTTTAGAATCTGGACAACCATATCATTCTACTTTTGATACTCTTATAGAAAAGTCTTCATTATACTCCATTTTATCCCTTTCTTCCAAATTATAAATAATCTGCCTTCTATCTCCATGAATGAAATAAACACTTGGATAGACTCTCTCTTCATTCTCATCTAAGAAAAACTCTCTATTTTGGTGGAATGACATAAATTTCCTGGATATCCTGTAAGTGTAGAATAAGTATTTGCCTGTCATATTTGCCTTGATGCCCTCTGGTCTTATAATTACCTGCTAAAGCTTCTATCCTGAGTGAAGAATGAAGTTCTCTGCAACATTTCATTTAAATAAAGAACTTTATGTACTCTAAGTATTTAATGGTTTAATAAACATATTGCTTTAGACATGGTGTCTCATAGGTCAGAAACATGCATTCATAAAATTGTACTAAAAATCCTATTACAGGAGAATATTATTGTTAATATTTAATCCCTATTTTTAAAAATTTGCTTAATATTGTTTCTTAAGTTCTAAAACAATGATCATTAGAGCAAATCAAAGAAGAAAATTAAATGTAATTTTTTTTATCAGTAACAGAGTGCTTAAAAATAATCTGATATATTCTCAAATACTTTGTCATTTGACTCCATTTTCCTATTTTATTTTTTTTCCCTTTAATTCCATTATTTGACCATCTTATACAGTAAATATAGGTTTATACAATAATATAGAATATTTCTTTTTTTTCCATTTATTTTTATTAGTTGGAGGCTAATTACTTTACAATATTGTAGTGGTTTTTGTCATACATTGACATGAATCAGCCATGGATTTACATATATTCCCCATCCTGATCCCCCCTCCCACCTCCCTCTCTACCCGATCCCTCTGGGTCCTCCCAGTGCACCAGGCCCGAGCACTTGTCTCATGTACCCAACCTGGGCTGGTGATCTGTTTCACCCTAGATAATATACATGTTTCAATGCTGTTCTCTCGAAACATCCCACCCTCGCCTTCTCCCACAGAGTCCAAAAGTCTGTTCTGTACATCTGTGTCTCTTTTTCTGTTTTGCATATAGGGTTATTGTTACCATCTTTCTAAATTCCATATATGTGTGTTAGTATACTGTAATGGTCTTTATCTTTCTGGCTTACTTCACTCTGTATAATGGGTTCCAGTTTCATCCACCTCATTAGAATTGATTCAAATGAATTCTTTTTAATGGCTGAGTAATATTCCATGGTGTATACGTACCACAGCTTCCTCATCCATTCGTCTGCTGATGGGCATCTAGGTTGCTTCCATGTCCTGGCTATTGTAAACAGTGCTGCAATTTATTTATATAATTTTACATAGAAATTAAGGGTTGCCAATGTAAGAGCCAAAGAACCTATAGAATAAATATTTTAATTGATTTTTATTTATAAAATTAAGTCTTTTTTTTTTTTTTTACTAAATTAGGTTCCTCTATAGTAAACATTTTTTTCAGTGTGAGAAAAAAAAAATCTACATTGAATTTGGTGTCTGCTTATGATGTACAAGAGGCAGAGAAAGGAACCCTTTTGCTACTTTTTTTTTGAGAAATACATAAATTCACCATTTTCCAGATCCCTAGCCAATAATTCTTATTTTTTTGTAATGTTTGTGACAATTATTTAAATGATTGACAATCTGCCATTACTACCAATCTACCAATGCTCTCTGTTTGAGCCATATGGAATGATTATAATATTTATCTGTTAGAAAAATATCCAGTCATTACTGTTTCATTTTTAGGCAACATGGCACACCAATAAGATATAGTACATAATATCTCATGCATATAAAGTATTCATAAACTGAGAATGTTTTATGATTGATCCTGAAACTTAGAAACATAAGCTACCTTAATTCATTGACACCAACCTTCTAATTTATCAGACTCAATCACAGAAAGATTTTCTACATAAATTAAGCTTTAAGTTTGATGTAATTATGAACAACACTTTATAGGAATAAGTTTGCTTCTAATAAGTATGATGTTTTGAAAATGTTGTTTTTTTAAATTATAAATTTGTAAACTTTGAGTAAATAAATATCTAAATTTTGTAGCTTTGGAACATATACTTTCAATAAAGCATCTGTAATACTGCATTTCATTTCTCTACAATTTAAGGTCAGTCAGTTTTGATAGCTTACAGCAAAGATGGATAACCCTTAATCTTTGTTAAGCTTCTTTATTGAAGACCATCAAGATTTAATTTTTTTAATCTTACCACTTGGTAGATAAATGGCTTATGAGTCTCTTTCTTTTCTAGCTTTTCTAATTAATCTAAATGTCATTTGAGAGTGCAGGGAATAAGAGAACTTTAAAAACGTCTTGTGAGCTAACTCTTACAAATATGTTTTTTATCAATGTCAATTTCCAGATAATTCCATCTGTGCTAATCCCTAACCCCCTCTACTGTAGTGCTTTAAGCTGTCTTTTGCTTTGATTTATCAGACAACTGACCCTGGCCTAACCCTATCAGCTTTAGTTCAGAGGAGCTCTCACAAAAGATAGGCCTCTGATCTGACAAGTTGATTGGTTGCAAGGAATAGTTTAACTGGAAAAGGATCTCCTTAACAAGTGATAAAGCCCTTTTATTCCCCCTTTACAGCTTTGGGGATGTGGGCAGAATTTATAAAACATCCAAAAGAAGAAGGAAACCTTATGAGTAATTTGGAAAGCTGAATAAAAAGCAATGCAATAAAAGGCCCATAGCTTTCTGGTTAATGATAGTTCTGAGAGTATCAGTGAGTATACTTTATTTAAAAGCTTTTAAGTGGATGTTAGTTGAAAATGATCATTTCCTAATTAGAAAACAAATATTAAAATTCTTTTAGGATTTCCAAGTTGACTTTACTGGAGCATAATGATTAGGTATGTGGATAATGTATTGCGATCTATAGAAAAACTGTTAATTGAATTAAGGAATAGGTTGACATAATATTCTTTCTCTCATGAAACTGTTGCACACTAAACTTCTATGGCAGTTTGGTTCTTGCCACATAAGTTTACTGTTAGCCGTCAATATTCCAGCAAAATTTTATCCAAAAGAAGACTTATCATCTCACTCCCATCAGATTTTAAAAAGTAGAAAAATAGAATTTGATAATTTTTTAATCCATGAAAATAATTTAAAAATATATAAGAAAGATTTATTCTTTAAAGTACTGGACTATTTTAATTATACCACGCAGTAACGTTAGAACTATTTCCATCTTGTGTAATTGACATTTCGCTTTTGTTTTATTTTTCCTCCATTATTTCCCTCCCACTTCAGACTTTTATTCTTTCTATATCCCACTTCATAAAAGGTCTATACCAAACAAACTGCAGCCTGTATCTCTCTTTTATTCCTGGAGACATTTTTGGCATGCTGTTTCTTGTAATGTAAGCCAAAACCTGGCCAAGATCAAGGACGGAAAAATTTATTACACCTTTTGATAGAAAGAGCTACAGCACTGATTCAGTATTGGGAGGTAATAGAATATATGTCCTCAGTCTTCTCTCCTGCTGAAATGGAGATATGAGGTCTGGAGAAGGGAAAGTTATCATGATGTCAGATGGTTAAAAGTTATCCATAATAGTAATATCAGAATTGAGAATCTAGCTGTGTAGCAGCAGGGGTTACATAGAAAATTCTATGGCAATCTTAATAGCTATCCTATGACTAGGGTGACTGTGTATGTTTCCATTGTATCTAGCCTGTATTAATTTCTGTTTTTACTCAAGCGTGGTTCTCTGGCCTTCCTGGCAATCATGTTGACTTCGTAATAATTTTCTGTCTTATTCTATTTCTGCCAAAGTTGTCTGGAGTTCATGTGAACTTTTTGTGGGTGCCCTATCAGATATTTCTGGACAAGAGAAGTGAAGATTCTAAACTGACAAACCTACATTTTAAGGTTAGATATTTGGAATGATGTTGGCAATGCTTTCCATGAGTGAATACATGTCCATTACTTGGAAAGACAAGATATGATGTTTTCAATTATTGTTTTTATCTATTTTTAAGCAATTTAAAAAATATAATAACAACAAAAATAAATAAATAAACTCAGTAAAGCACCTTGGATACTCCTGCATGTTGTAGTTTTTTACCAGTTCTTCAAAAATTTGGCAGCAGCCAACATATGAAATTGCTTATCTCTTTAAAGTCAGATAAAGGATCTAGGGTCAGAAAACGACTGGGACACTATTATGCCGTATTTAGATGAAATATCTGGACAATTTGATATTCACTCAATAATTCTGTTTTTCTTTTTTTTTTTTTTAATATATTGATGTATAGTTGATTTGCAATGTCATGTTAGTTTCAGGTACAGCAAAGGATTCAGTTATATAAATTTCCTTTCTGATTGCTTTCCATCATAGGCTATTAAAAAAGATTGAATATAGTTTCCTGTACTATACAGTAACTCCTTGTTGCTTATCTGTTTTATGTAGAGTAGTTTTTATCTGTTAATCCCACACTTAATCTATCCCGCCCCTCCCCTCAGTGCTTCTGTTTTGTGTATTCATTCATTTGCATTATTTTTTAGATTCCACATATAAGAAATATCATATAATATTTGTCTTTCTCTGTCCAACTTACTTCACTAAGTATGATATTCTCTGGGTTCATTCATGCTCCTGCAAATGGCTATATTTCTTTTTTTTTTTATGGCTGAGTGATATTCCATTGTGTATGTATATATGCGCATCTTCTTCAGCCAGTTGGTTGTTGATGGACACTTTTGTTGTTTCTGTGTTTTGGCTATTGTAAATAGGGCTACTGTGAATATTGGAGTTCATGCATCTTTTTGAGTTAGTGATTATGTCTTTTCAGATATACACCCAGGATTGGGATTGCTGGATCATATGAAAGGTCTATATTTAGTTTTCTGAATAACCTCTATACTGTTTTTCATAGTGATTCCACCAATCTGTCTTCCCACTAACAGTGTGGGAGGGTTCCCTTTTCTCCAGGATTTATTATTTGTAGACTTTCTGATAATAGCCATTCTAACTGTGAGATGATACCTCACTGTGGTTTTGATTTGCATTTTTCTAATAATTAGTGAATTATTTACTAATGAGTAATTAGTGAATAATTAGAGTCCCTTGGACTACAAGGAGATCCAACTAGTCCATCCTAAAGGAGATCAGTCCTGGGTATTCTTTGGAAGGACTGATGCTGAAGCTGAAGCTCCAATACTTTTTGGCCACCTGATGCAAAGAGCTGACTCTTTTGAAAAGACCCTTATACTGGGAAAGATTGAGGGCGGGAGGAGAGGGGGACGGCAGAGGATGAGATGGTTGGATGGTATCACTGACTCAATGGACATGTGTTTGGGTAAGCTCCGGAAGTTAGTGTTGGACAGGGAGGCCTGGCATGCTGCAGTTCATGTGGTCGCAGTCGGACATGACTGAGCAACTGAACTGAACTAAATAATTAGTGATATGGAGCATCTTTTCGTGTGCTTGTTGACCATCTGCCTGTCTTCTTTGGAGAAGTATCTCTTTAGGTCTTAGGCCTATGATTTTGATTGTATTGTTTATTCTTTGATGTTGAGTTATATTAGTTAACTGTTTATATATTTTGGAAATTAAACCTTTGTTGGTCTGTTGGTTGGTTGGTTGGTTGGTTGGTTTAGTCACTGAGTCATGACCGACTCTTGCGGATCCCATGGACTGTAGCCTGCCAGGCTCCTCTGTCCATGGGATTTTCCAGGCAAGAATACTGGAGTGGGTTGCTATTCCCTTTTCCAGGGATCTTCCCAACCCAGGGATTGAAGCCAGGTCTCCTGCATTGCAGGCAGAGTCTTTACTATCTCAGAGGTAAAAAGGTGCTTTGAAAATGTTGCAAGATCCCATTGTAAAGACCCTCCTTCCCTGTACATTTGTGACTGCTGCTGCTGCTGCTGCTAAGTTGCTTCAGTCCTATCTGACTCTGTGCGACCCCATAGACGGCAGCCCACCACGCTCCCCCGTCCCTGGGATTCTCCAGGCAAGAACACTGGAGTGGGTTGCAGTTCCTTCTCCAATGCATGCAAGTGAAAAGTGAAAGGGAAGTCGTTCAGTCGTGTCTGATTCTTAGGCTCCTCCCCAGGCAAGAGTACTGGAGTGCGTTGCCATTGCCTTCTCCAACATTTGTGATTAGACTACAGATAAAGTCGTATTTCTTTTTGTAATAAGGTATAGAGTATTTCTAAATGTAGTAAAAAAGTCTAAAAGAGTTATTCATCGATGAACAGTATATTGGAAAAACTTATTTTGTACATCAATCATTATGATACTTTGGGCTACAAAACTCTGATGGTATTTTATTAAATTTGCAGGCTTTTTAGTATATCTATGTCTAGATACCACATTTTTCTCGCTTAAATGGAAAATTTAATGACCCATTTTTAAAAAATTGCTATTAACCTCTTTAAAAGCATAGAAATTTAAAATAGACACTGATTATTAAATGTAAATTTTTAAACAAATTTTTCATTCAAATAATTTTTAAAAGAACTAGCATTTTAGTATACTTTAAAATGTTCAAAGTTTTTATTTTATAAACTACATTTCAAAAATTTTCTATCTGATTTTACCACCATAATATATCATGTTGAATCATTCAGTCATGCTAGTTTTGAAACACATGGTTTTCAAGTCAGTTGGGTTATTTTCAGAACAGCATGAAAGAAGAATTTTCACTTTAATCCAAGCTATTTGCTTCACGTAATGTCAATGTATATAAATGACAGTGCTAGCAAAGATTTTACCAAGTACACTGATAAACAATGAAGAAAAGGAAAATAATAAACTTATTTTATTTTTTGTTTTGAAATCATCTCACCTAAGGAAGATTTTGAAGCCATACTCTCTGAACATTTTTAAATGTAGGTTTATCCAGTAGGTTTATACAGATTTATTTATATTTTCTTGTACTACTACAAGTGAAAGAGAAATGACATTTATTTCTGTAGTTCTTGATGCTCTTCCAGGTACATATAGAATACATCCTGTTCCTCAACATATTATAAACTAATTCTTTATAATGATGCTGTTAAATGTGTATATTTGTTCCTTCTACTGAAAATATGTCCTTGGTTACTTAATATCACTAGCTTCACATTTCATTAGAGAAGAAAACATAAATAGCTCTACTATACAGAGTTTGGCCCATGAAATGTTTCTTAACAAGCATTGCCATGTCAAATATAAGTGGATTGGCTTTAGAAGATTAGTCAAACTGCTTTACTATTTACCTGTGAAAATTGAGGTCTAAGGTTCACATAACTAAATGAATTCCCTTCCAAAGTGTTTCTCCAAGTTGCTAAGTCATAAATAAATGGGCTTTTTTTCAGAAACAAAAGAACATTTTCTTGACTTGTAGCATATATTTTCTGAACTTCTAACATCATTTCCTTAAGATGCATGCTTTTAGATAAGAATAGACCCATAATAGTAATTTTCAATCATTTTACTGTGCTTTATCTTTGGATCTGGAAGTGTTTTACTATTTTATTATATTCTTAATATTTCTGTAAAAAATGAGAGGAGGATATGACTTATTCTTTTACAACTATAGAAATTTTAATCAGGCTTTCAGATGTTTAGTAAGGTTTTAAAAGTTACTTTTTAACATGATTTTTAGAAAGGGATACCAACTAAAGTAAGAATACACTAGTATCTGAATAGCCATTGATGATTTAGATAAGCAGATCTTCCACAGGAGAAGCACATACAAATGACAATATTCTTCATATATTGTTCAACATACTTTACAGATAAAACTCTAACCACTATGCATCCTAGTTGGGTAACAATACTCTCAAAATTATTAGTCCAAGTTCCCTTGGCATTTAACTGATTACTTTACAGATATGATTAACTTATTGACATCTAGAAAAATTTATCTTTGCTGGCTGTGCTTGAAAATTATGATTTGGACAATTTTGTACATGATAATATCATAAAGATACTATAACAGGGATGGATATAAAGCAGGGTTATGAAAACTGGCTTTTTTAAAGTATATTTAATAAATTCTGCCTTCTAATAAATGTTTTACCAAGTCGTGTATCTAAAATGGACCTTTTGCAGTCATCTCATCAGATACCTATTTCTTATAAAAAAAAAATATGAATTTCTTGTTCTTGAAAATCTCCAGAAAATTAGAATCATATTCTATTCTTCTAAATAAATGCATACAGATTTCTGAAGAACTTTGTTTTTAACCACAGTACATAAAGTACATAAAGGAAGTACTTATTATTGATATTTTTAGTCATAAGTTAAACTTCACATCAATTGTTTGCTAATAAATCAAGCAACCTTAATTTTTCTGTTATCACAGTTCAAGGAGAAGCCTGAAGACTTACCCTCTATGAAAAGCATATATGCAATTTACAGTCATTGCGTGACTAGTTTTCCCTTGGGCAATGCAATGCTCAGCTGAATGCTGAAGACATTAGACTGTCATAGGAACAAGATGGGATAGGGAAAGTATAGTTAAAAGGCAGAGATAGTTTTATAAAGTTCAATGCCTTTACGTTCCTCGAAAATAAGACTGTGACTTGCTGTCACAAGCAGTAAGGAACATGACTAGAGAACATCTTGCTCTTCTAAAATGGCATCAATGAGAAATCAACTTTATAATACGGAGATAACACTACAAATCTGGCCTTCTACCAGTAATTCAAAGTCCACTGATTTTACATAAACAATCACAAGCAATTGTTCGGTATTCTCATACTGTGTAACATAACATAACCCAGCTACAAACTTTTAATGTAATTGAGATAACTTGTAAAGCATACTTATACATGTTTAAATTCTTCCAAAAACAATTGCTTTTCTTTTGGGAAAAATAAAAAAACAAAAACAGTTGCAACTCACATTCACTATTGTTGCAAAATCATTTCCACCTTGGCATTTGCCAGGTTGTCTCATATTCTGAAACATCAGTACAACATTGTGAAAGGCAATAGCTCCACCACTTTCTAGATCTTTGAACTGGAATAAGTGAATGAAGTGATTTAACCTACTTTGCTTCTTCAGTTGTTACATGAGGATAATAACGGCATGCTTTGGTGGAACTTGAGTGAGGACAGTAGAATTTGGTATCATGCTATCAGGGAAATAATGAAAAAATAATTAGTGGCTATTATCATAAGTGTTTATTTTATTTGAATTTGTGTAGAAAAACATGCATATATTACATAAAGTCAAACTATTTTAAACTCTTTAAATGTCCCCTTTTTGTTTGTTTCCTCCTAGCCATTCTGCTGCCTTATTTCCCAGTAGTATTTAAGAATAAGATATATTCACTCTATGCTCTTCTTTGAGTAATAACTCTGCATAGATTTATATTATATACATCACTTTTTCAGTTGTACAAAAATAGGATTTTGTTATTTATGTTTTGCTACTCTCTTTCCACTCAAAGGTAACTTCTAGACATTTCTCTAGGTCATCTGAAATAGGTCTTATACCCTATTTTAACAACTTCATAATATTCTCATGAATACACATGATTAAGCCTGTAATTCATTGAAAGCTGACATTCACTGTTTTTTTAATTTTTTTACCCTTGTTAAAATTATATACTAAAATGGTTAAATTTTAATAATTTTCACTTTTATTTATATTAATTGAAAAATCAGGTTTGAAGTTTCTGTGTTGACATGCATATGGCCATTTAGTTTTTACTGATGTTCTCAGGTTAAATACTAGACTAGGATGTAAGATGCACAGGAGTGTCATTGCTGTTTGACAATATGTTGTGTACATACAGGAGAGTGTCTGGAATTTTTTGTAACTGTTTAGCATTGCATCATAAATGCTTAGAAGTATGCTTACAATTTATTATGTTCACTACATATTTCTGGAATGAACAAAAATGATATAATACTTCATACTGTTGCAGCCACTACACTAGTATCCATTTTGCTTGATCCCTCCAACTAGTAGATTTTATAACTCTTTTGTAAAATAAAAAATATACATATAAACCTGAGAAAAATAAAATCTACCTTATTGTATTTATTTTACATGCTAAGTATATTAGCATTTTTCCATTTTCTTTTGTAATTGGATTGATATTCTATGAATTATCTATTATTTTATTTATATATTTCTAAATTTGGAAGACTCAGTATAATTGTAGAAATAGTTCTTGATCTTTCAAATGCTTTATTAGTATATGTTAGGCCTATCATTGCTTATGATATCTTTTGCAAAGTAAAAATGTTATTTTTAATTTTTATTGTTTTTGCATATTTGTATGAACTAACTTATTTAAGCCACTAAAATATTATAATAAATGTGTACTTATTCTTTGTTAAATACCATTTAAATTATTTACTTTGGAAATTTAACCCCAGCTTCAGATAGAAACACGAAGTTCTCACTAGACTAAACTAAAACATTTCAATTTTTTTTTCAGTGAATTATATTTCTTTAGCCAGGAGCTGCTGTGTTGTTGTTTCTGTTGTTGTTCAGTTGCCATGTCCTGTCTGATTCTTTGTGACTCTCTGAACTGCAGCATGGCAGGCTTCCCTCACTTTCATTATCTCCTGGAGTTTGCTCAAACTCATGTCCATTGAGTTAGTGATGCCATCAAACCGTCTTATCCTCTGTCCTTCCCTTCCTCTCATGCCTTCAATCTTCCTTAGCATCAGGGTCTTTTCCAATGAGTCAGCGCCTTGCATCAGGTGGTCAAACTGTTAGAGCTTCAGCATCAGTCCTTCCAATAAACATCCAGGGTTGATTTCCTTTAGGATTGACTGGTTTGATCTTTTGGCTGTCCAAGGTGCCCTCAAGAATTTTCTCCAGCAGCATGTAGTTCAGTTCCATTCAGTCATTCAGTCATGTCTTACTCCCTGTGAACCTATAGACTGCAGCACTCCAGGCTTCCCTGTCCATCACCAACTCCCAAACTGCTCTAACTCATGTCTGTCAAGTCAGTAAGGTCTTCCAGCCATCTCATCCTCTTTCATCCTCTTCTCCTCCTACCTTCAGTCTTTTCCAACATCAGGGTCTTTTCCAGTGAGTCAGTTCTTTGCATCAGGTGGCCAAAGTATTGGAGTTTCAGCTTCAGCATCAGTCCTTCCAATGAATATTCAGGACTGATTTCCTTTAGGATTGACTGGTTGGATCTCCTTGCAGTCCAAGGGACTCTGAGAGTCTTCTCCAACACCACAATTCAAAAGCATCAGTTCTTTGGTGCTCAGCTTTCTCTATAGTCCAAATCTCACATCATTCATGACTACTGGAAAAACCATAGCTTTGACTAGATGGACCATTATTGGTAAAGTCAAGTCTCTGCTTCTTCATATGCTGTCTAGGTTGATCATAGCTTTTCTTCCAAGGAGCAAACGTTTTTTAAATTTCATGGCTGCACTCACAATCTGCAGTGATTTTGGAGTCCCCCCAAAATAAAGTATCTCACTGTTTCCCTTGTTTCCCCATCTATTTGCCATGAAGTGATGGGACCGGATGCCATGATCTTAGTTTTCTGAATGTTGAGCTTTAAGCCAGGTTTTTCACTCTCCTCTGTCACTTTCATCAAGAGGCTCTTTAGTTCCTTTTCACTTTCTGTCATAAGGGTGGTGTCATCTATATATCTAAGGTTATTGGTATTTCTCTCAGCAATCTTGATTCCAGCACCACATAAGAAAGTATCAATTTTTTGGCACTCAGCCTTCTTTATGGTCCAAATCTCTAATGTACATGACTGCTGAAAAAACCATAGCTTTGACTATCTACACATTTGTTGGCAAAGTGACACCTATTCTTTTTAATATGCTGTCTAGGTTTGTCCTAGCTTTTCTTTCAAGGAGCGAGTGTCTTTTAAATTCATGGCTGCAGTCACCATTCACAGTGATTTTGGAGCCCAAGAAAATAAAATCTGTCACTGTTTACACTGGTGGCTCAGACAGTAATGAATCTGCCTGTATTATGGGAGACCTGTGTTCGATCCTTGGGTCAGGAAGATCTCCTAGAAAAGGGAATGCCAATCCACTCCAGTATTCTTGCTTGAAGAATTCTATAAACAGAGGAGCCTAGTGGGCTATAATAGTCCATGGGGTCATAAAGAGTTGGAAATGATTGAGTAACACTATTTGCCATAAAGTGATGGGACCAAATATCATGATCTTAGCTTTTCAAGTGTTGAGTTTTTTGTTTTGTTTTTTCTTTTCTTTTTTTTTTTTCATTTATTTTTATTAGTTGGAGGCTAAATACTTTACAATATTGTAGTGGGTTTTGTCATACATTGACATGAATCAGCCATGGATTTACATGTATTCCCCTTCCCGATCCCCCTCCCACCTCCCTCTTTACCCAATCCCTCTGGGTCTTCCCAGTGCCCCAGGCCCAAGCACTTGTCTCATGCATCCAGCCTGGGCTAGTGATCTGTTTCACTATAGATAATATACATGTTTCGATGCTGTTCTCTCGAAACATCCCACCCTCGCCTTCTCTCACAGAGTCCAAAAGTCTGTTCTGTACATCTGTGTCTCTTTTTCTGTTTTGCATATAGGGTTATTGTTACCATCTTTCTAAATTCCATATATATGCATTAGTATACTGTATTGGTCTTTATCTTTCTGGCTTACTTCACTCTGTATAATGGGCTCCAGTTTCATCCATCTCACTAGAACTGATTCAAATGAATTCTTTTTAACAGCTTAGTAATATTCCATGGTGTATATGTACTACAGCTTCTTTATCCATTCGTCTGCTGATGGGCATCTAGGTTGCTTCCATGTCCTGGCTATTATAAACAGTGCTGCGATGAACATTGGGGTGCACGTGTCTCTTTCAGATCTGGTTTCCTCGGTGTGTATGCCCAGGAGTGGGATTGCTGGGTCATATGGCAGTTCTTATTCCAGTTTTTAAATAAATCTCCACACTGTTCTCCATAGCAGCTGTACTAGTTTGCATTCCCACCAACAGTGTAAGAGGGTTCGCTTTTCTCCACACCCTCTCCAGCATTTATTGCTTGTAGGCTTTTGGATAGCAGCCATCCTGACTGGCGTGTAATGATACCTCATTGTGGTTTTGATTTGCATTTCTCTGATGATGAGTGATGTTGAGCATCTTTTCATGTTTGTTAGCCATCTGTATGTCTTCTTTGGAGAAATGTCTGTTTAGTCCTTTGGCCCATTTTTTGATTGGGTCATTTATTTTTTCTGCAATTGAGCTGTAAGAGTTGCTTGTATATTTTTGAGATTAATTCTTAGTCAGTTGCTTTGTTTGCTATTATTTTCTCCCATTCTGAAGGCTGTCTTTTCACTTTGCTTATAGATTCCTTTGTTGTGCAGAAGCTTTTAATTTTAATTAGGTCCCATTTGTTGATTTTTGCTTTTATTTCCAATATCCTGGGAGGTGGGTCATAGAGGATCCTGCTGTGATTTATGTCGGAGAGTGTTTTGCCTATGCTCTCCTCTAGGAGTTTAATAGTTTCTGGTCTTACATTTAGATCTTTAATCCATTTTGAGTTTATTTTTGTGTATGGTGTTAGAAAGTGTTCTAGTTTCATTCTTTTACAAGTGGTTAATGGAACAGAAGAGAAAGCCCAGAGATAAATCCATGAACCTATGGACACCTTATCTTTGACAAAGGAGGCAAGGATATACAATGGAAAAAAGACAACTTCTTTAACAAGTGGTGCTGGGAAAACTGGTCTAATGTTGAGTTTCAAGCCAGCCTTTTCACCCCACTCTTTTCTTGTAATCAATCAAGAGGTTCTTTAGTTCCTCTTCATTTTCTGCTATTAGAGTGGTATCATCTGCATCTCTGAGGTTGTTGATATCTCTCCTGGCAATCTTGATTCCAGCTTGTGCTTCAATAACCCTGGCATTTTGCATGATGTACTCTGCATATAAGCTAAATAAGCAGGTGGCAATATACAGCCTTGAAGCACTCCTTTCCTAATTTTGAACCAGTGCATTATTCCTTGTAGGATTCTAACTCTTGCTTCTTGATCTGTACACAGGTTTCTCAGGAGGCAGGTCAGGTGGTCTGGTACTCTTATCTCTTTAAGAATTTTCCAGTTTGTTGTGATCCACAGTGAAAGGCTTTGGCATAGTCAGTGTAGCAAAAGTAGATGTTTTCCTGGAATTCCCTTGCTTTTCCTTTGATCCAGCAGATGTAGGCAATTTAATGTCTTGTATTCTGCCTTTTCTAAATCCACCTTGTACATGTGGAAGTTCTCAATTCACATAATGTTGAAGCCTAACATGAAGGATTTTTAGCCTTACCTTGCTAGTGTGTGAAATGAATGCAATTGTGCAGTAATTTGAACATTCTTTGGTATTGCCCTTCTTTGAGATTGGAACAAAAACTGACAATTTCCAGTCATGTGGCCACTATTGAATTTTCCAAATTTATTAGCACATTGAGTGCAGCACTTAAACAGCATCATCTTTTAGGATTTGAAATAGCCAGCTAGAGTTCTATCATCTCCACTAGTTTTGTTCACAGTAATGTTTCCTAAGGCCCACTTGACTTCACTCTCCAGGATGTCTAGCTCTGTGTGAGTGACCACACCATTGCTGTTATCCCAGTCATTAAGACCTTTTTCTGTATAGTCCTTCTGCATATTCTTGCCATCTCTTCTTATTCTCTTCTGCTTCTGTTAGGTCCTTGCCATCTCTGTCCTTTATTGTGCCCGATTTGCATTAAATATTCCCTTGATACCTCCAATTTTCTTCAAGAGATCTTTAGTCTTTCCCATTCTATTATTTTCCTCTATTAATTTGCATTGTTCACTTAGGAAGCCTTTCTTATCTCTCCTGGTTTATACATCTTTAAGCAATTTAACCAGTCATTTTAATATGAGTTATCAACACAATTGAATTTTAATATGTCTCAATTTATTTTGTCCTTAAGATTAAATGATTTAATTTAAATCATTTTATGGAGTCTTCTTATGCAAATGGCTATTGCTAGCTTCATTTTATTAATGGAAAATCTAGCTTTAAAGATTGTGTATGACAGACAACACTGAAATACAAAGGATCATAAGAGACTACTACCAGCAGCTCTATGCCAATAAAATGGACAACTTGGAAGAAATGGACAAGTTCTTAGAGAAGTATAACTTTCCAAAACTGAACCAGGAAGAAATAGAAGATCTTAACAAACCCATCACAAGCAAGGAAATCGAAACTGTAATCAGAAATCTTCCAGCAAACAAAAGCCCAGGACCAGATGGATTCACAGCTGAATTCTACCAAAAATTTAGAGAAGAGCTAACACCTATCTTACTCAAACTCTTCCAGAAAATTGCAGAAGAAGGTAGACTTCCAAACTCATTCTATGAGGCCACCATCACCCTAATTCCAAAACCAGACAAAGATGCCACAAAAAAAGAAAACTACAGGCCAATATCACTGATGAACATAGATGCAAAAATCCTTAACAAAATTCTAGCAAACAGAACACATATATATGGACTTTAGAAAGATGGTAACGATAACCCTATATGCAAAACAGAAAAAGAGACTCAGATGTATGGAACAGACTTGTGGACTCTGGGAGAAGGAGAGGGTGGGATGTTTCAGGAGAACAGCATTGAAACATGTATATTATCTAGGGTGAAACGGATAACCAGCTCAGGTTGGGTACATGAGACAAGTGCTCGGGCCTGGTGCACTGGGAAGACCCAGAGGGATCGGGTGGAGAGGGAGGTGGGAGGGGGGACTGGGATGGGGAATACATGTAAATCCAGGGCTAATTCATATCAATGTATAACAAAAACTACTGTAATGATGTAAAGTAATTAACCTCCAACTAATAAAAATTAAAAAAAAAAAAAGATTGTGTATGATGTTGTATACATTCAGTGAATTTAATTTATATTTATGTGATATAATTTAATAGAACAAATACAAATGTGAGAAACATTTCTTTGATAAATTATTATTATTTATAATTTGTTTTTGGATTTATTTTTATAGCATCAATAGTATTTAAATGAATAATGCATTTAAGTTACTGTACAGCAAGTTAATTTCAAACAATTTTTTAAAGAGTTTGTAGAACTAAAAATACATACAAATGTAAATATACTAGCACATGTGTGCATACATATATGTATGTGTATATATGTATATACACACTTTTAGTTTTGATGATACCTAGTAATAGTGATAATATAGAATTTGAATTAAGAGAATCATTAGCCTATTTTTTTCAAATAGTTTCTTGCCATTCATTTTACTTTTGTTTGTTTCAGGGCTGCTACATTGACTTATTTAAATTTTTTCTCTGTTTTTGAATTCCTTTAAATACTGTCAGCTAAAATTGCATATAAAAAGAAATAACTGATATCATGAGAAATGAAAATAGTCAAATTAATACTTTAAACATTGAGCAGTACATTATTTTATAGAATACATAGGTGTTGCTGTGATCATAAGCCTACGTACTTTTATATACCTAATCCTCCCCTCCCCAAAATATCTAGTTACCCTTTAGTTTACCTAGCCATAGTTTGATATCTCAGCTAAGAACTGAATAGACATTTCTGAGACTTGTAAGAATTGTTTTATTTATTTAGTCATTTTTCATTTCAGATATGTTTTTTTTCCCATTTATTTTTATTAGTTGGAGGCTAATTACTTTACAACATTGCAGTGGTTTTTGTCATACATTGAAATGAATTAGCCATGGATTTACATGTATTCCCCATTCCGGTCCCCCCTCCCACCTCTCTCTCCACCCGATCCCTCTGAGTCTTCCCAGTGCACCAGGCCCGAGCACTTGTCTCATGCATCCAACCTGGGCTGGTGGTCTGTTTCACCCTAGATAATATACATGTTTCGATGCTGTCCTCTTGAAACATCCCACCCTCGCCTTCTCCCACAGAGTCCAAAAGTCTGTTCTATACATCTGAGTCTCTTTTTCTGTTTTGTATAAAGGGTTATCATTACCATCTTTCTCATATATGTTTTTTGAAAATAAGCACTGTGTTAATGTTTAGAAATATGAAAGTGAAAGTCACTCAGTCTTGTCCAACTCTTTGAACCCCATGGACTGTATAGTCCCTGGAATTCTCCAGGCCAGAATACTGGAGTGGATTGCCATGCCCTCTGCCAGGGGATCTTCCCAACCCAGGAATCGAACTCAGGTCTTCCACATTGCAGGTGGATGCTTTACCAGCTGAGCCATACATTGTGACCCAAATATAAATAACCAAGAAGCATAATATCTAGCATAAATCTGGGCAGACATTGAAAAGTATGTTTTATACTATGAAAAAAGTGAAGGAAGAAATAGCATTATGGCATCAGATTATTTAAAATAGAGACCATATTTAGTGTGGAACCTAAGCAGGAAATTCCCTGCAGAAAAGTGAGAGAAAAAAAAAATGTAGGCATTGATCATGCTTTCCCTTCTGTCTTTCAAGAGGAAACAGCAAACACCAGTAATAAAGATAAAAATATCAAATAAACTGAAACAATATGGTGGTGGTGGTTTTGTCACTCAGTCATGTCTGACAGTTTGCGACCCATGGATAGTAGCCCGCTAGGCTCCTCTGTCCGTGGGATTCTCCAGGCAAGAACACTGGAGTGGGCTGTCATGTCCTTCTCTGAAACAATAATATAAATGCAAGCATAAATGTAGGGTAAATATAAGTATAGATAAAGAAAAAGTATAACTAAACGAAAGAAATTCTTTGCAGTTAAATGGTTAACTGAGAAGAGCTTTGATTTTATCATAAAAACAGTGTGATATCATTGATGAAACAGATACTCTAAGATTTGTATTAGTCATAGCTCACAGTCAATTGTGTGGAGAATGAATTAGAATCAGTAAGAGTGGAATTATCTACTGTGAAGAATATAGAAAGCATGAAAAAAGGATATCATGTTTTTATTAACCTCTGTGAGTGTGTACTTGTGTCTATGTGTAATTTATCTACAAAATGATACATTGTTATTATTGTAATCTATCTACAGGAAAATGTGGATATGAAATGTACATTAAATTCAAATTATACAGCAAAATTCTTTTCTTAATAAGCTCCCCTTTTGGATTTTTCAAAGCAGGCAATTTTGGGGTTGAAACATGCAGGAAAATCAGCTTTCTGACTAGATAAGATTTTGTCTTAATTTCAAGGCTATGATTAATCCATTAACCATCACTCATGCCAAGCAATAGTGAATGGATCCAAACAGAAAAATTCTGTTAAATGCATTTAATTTCCAAATCCCCTGCAGTTTTCTTTTCAATGCTGCAGTTATTTACTCAGACACTTTGACATTTAAACAAATTTGTAGGATGATCTCTATTCCTCTTACAAACATAGTAACATTTCACTCTAATAATTGATTGTTACTCCCAGATGCTAATCAGATCTATTTGAATATTTGATTGCCAAAGACACTGACTTTCAATTTAAAAAAAACATAAATTTCACTTGAACATATCTATAGCATTATTTTGGGGGGCTCCAAAATCACTGCAGATGGTGATTGCAGCCATGAAATGAAAAGACACTCCTTGGAAGGAAAGTTTATGACCAACATAGATAGCACATTTAAAAGCAGAGACATTATTTTGCTAACAAAGTTCAGTCTAGTCAAGGCTATGGTTTTTCCAGTAGTCATGTATGGATGTCAGAGTTAGACAGTGAAGAAAGCTGAGCACTGAAAAATTGATGCTTTTGAACTGTGGTGTTGGAGAAGACTCTTGAGAGTCCCTTCCACTGCAAGAAGATCCAACCAGTCCATCCTAATGGAGATCAGCCCTGGGTTTTCATTGGAAGGACTGGTGTTGAAGCTGAAACTCCAATACTTTGGCCACCTCATGTGAAGAGTTGACTCATTGGAAAAGTCCCTAATGCTGGGAAGGATTGCAGGTGGTAGGAGGAGGGGATGCAGAGTATGAGATGGTTGGATGGCATCACCGGCTCAATGGACATGGGTTTGGGTAGACTCTGGGAGTTGGTGATGGACAGGGAGGCCTGGTGTGCTGCGATTCATGGGGTCACAAAGAGTTGGACATGACTGAGCAACTATGAAGACCTACAAGACCTTTTATAACTAATACCCAAAAAAGATGTCTTTTTGATTATAGGTAATGGAATGCAAAAGTAGGAAGTCAAGAAACCCCTGAAGTAACAGACAAATTTGGCTTTGAGTACAGAATGAAGCAGGGCAAAGCTAATAGAGTTTTGCCAAGAGAATGCACAGGGCATAGCAAACACCCTCTTCCAACAACACAAGAGAAGATTCTACACATGCACATCCCCAGAAGGCCAAAACTGTCAGTCTGTTTTCTGTGGGTTGAAGGATGCAAATATTATCTGTAATAGAGAATCCCCGTTTGCTTCTTTAGACAATCTGGAAGTGGAATTAATTTAGGATTGATACAAGAAAGCATTTCCAATTATACCATTCCAGATGAAATCAGAAAAGATGCATACTAGAAACTGACACTTAAAATGTGGTTCTTTGTATTGCCAAGTTTATTCTTAGAATTACCATAACACTCAAGCCAAACTATCTTATTGTGCAATAATATAGGCATCAGTTTCCAAATCTAGTTACACTCAGTTGACAGGTAGTTATTTAGGGAGACCATTCACAGGGAGTGATTGAGTCCCGTTTGTTTAAGGACTAGCTGCCAGTGATAGAAAAGATAGGGAGTATCCGTCATTCTAAGTGAGGGATCAATGGCTGAGAGCATACTGTAAAAAAGCAAGTCAAGAGAGTATTATTTTATAGTGGGGAAAGTTCAGAATGGTATTGACCTTCTCTAAGTCATACAGAATCAGACTTAGGGACAAAGTTTTTATTGTGAGTGCTCCATGTTACTTGTTAAAGTCATTAAAGAAGCAGTGAGACAAGGCACTTCAATCGTCTGCCTATCATCCAAAAGAATAAAAGTATGTCAATTCAATCACTCTTCAGAGAAAAATGAAAATGTCAATGTTGTGTGTCTCTCCAGTCTTTCCTTTAGTATCCTTTGAAGTGAAACATACAATACACATTTAATACTCAAAAACAATTTTCTCCTATCAAGAAGAGGGACTGTTCAATCAGTCTTGAAATTATAGAATAGTAAATCAGGAGAGTGCTCAAGATAGCATTTACAAAATCTCAAATTAAATGTGACCTAAGGAAGCTAAGTGACTGTTTTCATCATTAAACAAACAAAATAAGCATAAAGAAAACAAAGATATGACTAGACCTAAATAATCTTTGATTTAACATATTTTCTTCTTCTACAATAATGCCATCCCAATTAGCCATTATCAAGTGGTTATATAGTTATTATATATTTAGGAAGATATGAATATCATGTTGCAAACAATAACAAAGTTATGAAATAAAATCCCTTATAGAACATACAATTATTTGATACACAATGTTCATCCCTCCTCATGCTATACTGCAAAGGCTGAAAACTGAAAAATTCAATTCCTCAGAATTTTTTGTAACTAGCATTTTATGTGTTATTAGAGCTCAGTCAGTTGGATGAACTCATACGTCTTTTAGAAGTTGACAGTAAGGCAAATACTGCACCTTGCCAAGCAGCATCATGGAGGTATTTTATTTTCTTTGGTAATATTAGTCAAGGTCACCATCTATGAATGTTGGGATGCCAGCTTCAATTTTGTTTGGACCTAACAGGCACATTTTACTTCTAGACCCAACAATTGTGATAGAATCATACTCATGCCTACATTGCAGGTAAAGAGTTCCTCTATCATCAAGTGATTCCTCTACCAGCAGTGGTTCTCCTTGATTGTAGCAGACTCCTTAACCTTCCAATTTAGTGATATTTTCTGATACATCATTCCTGGATGCCCAATCAAGAGAAAGTCTGCTGCTCTAAACTTCTAAAAATTTATAACCACATATGTTCCTTTATTAAAATTTTTTTCTGCTTAAAATAGTTGGTGAGTTTTTGTTACCTGTAACCAAACCTTAACAAATATAAAATTGTTTGGCACATCCAATGTTCAGATAAATATTCAGATAAATAAAAACTAAAATATTCAGAGAAAAGTATATGAATTAAAAATGAATATTAAAAGAATGCTTCATAAAAGAAGGAGATTTAAAGTTTGGCTCAAAAACAGTTAAGAATCTGATAGCTTAAGGGATAAGAAAATGCCAATTCAGATGTGAGAACTAATCTGGACTCATGGTGCAGGAACAAACTTGACTATATCTGCTTTCCAACCATGTACTGAATGCCCATTGTATGCCAGTTAGTATGAATACAGTGGGCTTTAATCACTGCAAACAGTGGCTTGAATACAGTGGAGAATACTATATTTTGGAGAGATGAATGTGCAGTTGAATTAATAGGAGGGAATGAAAATAAAGTCTTTAAAAAGTGAAGTCTATCGAAAGAAACAGTGTTTGGAGGGTTTGAAAAAGGAGGGACATGATAAAAACAATGTTTAAAACATAGCATGGACTGTAATATATAAGCCAGTAGAGAAGCTTGACTGGAAGGATATTAAGATTAATGATGCTGGAAAGGGAGGCATAAATACAAGATCAAGGTCTTTTAGGAAGAGATGATGTCAATAGCATAGGGATTCATTTTAGTGAGCGGTTAACTTTAGAGGATAAGTATTAATAAAGATTTTTATGTAAGGACCTAATGGAGACTAGACCACAGGTATAAATAAAGAGTTGCATGGAGGTAGAAAGAGGGCAAATGCATGTTATATGATATAGCACTTCTCAGAAATGAGAGAAGTTCTCTGCTGTCATGGGCTGTAGTGGGGTGGAAAGCTATAGTAATTGGAATTCAGTGAAATAGAAAGTCTTCCGGGGGGGCGGTTATTTGGGGAGTTCATTAGGAAGATGTTCAAGGATCTGGACCAGAATAAAGCTGGTGAGTATAAATTTAATAGAGGTCAAGTGTGCCTGCAGTAGTCTACAGCCCAGTAATGATAACAGAGAAAAGAAATTTAGATACTCTCTAAAAAATGTATGTGAATATGGTAATCCCAGACAATCTGAAAGATGAATAAAGTGAAACAAATGATGATGTTCAGTTCAGTTCAGTTGCTCAGTCATGTGAGGCTCTTTGTAATCTGCAGCATGCCAGTCTTCCCTGTCTATCACCAACTCCCAGAGCTTATTCAAACTCATGTCCATCTAGTCCATGATACCATCCAACCATCTCATCCTCTGTCATCCCCTTTTCATCCTGCATTCAATCTTTCCCAGTGTTAGGGTCTTTTCCAATGAGTCTGTTCTTCTCATCAGGTGGCCAAAGTATTGGAGCTTCAGCTTCATCGTCAGTCCTTCCAAAGAATATTCAGAGTTGATTTCCTTTAGGATGGACTGGTTGGATCTCCTTGCAGTCCAAGGGACTCTGAAGAGTCTTCTCCAACCCCACAGTTCAAAAGCATCAATTCTTTGGCTCTCAGCTTTCTTTGGGCTTCCCTGCTGGCTCAGAACCCACTCCAGTGTTCTTTCCTGGAGAATCCCAGGGATGGGGGAACCTGGTGGGCTGACGTCTACGGGGTCACACTGAGTCAGACACGACCGACGTGACTTAGCAGCAGCAGCAGCAGCAGCTGGCTCAGATGTTAAAGAATCCACCTGCAATGTTGGATATCTGGGTTTGATTCCTGGGTTGGTAAGATCCCCTGGAGAAGGGAATGGCTACCCACTCAAGTATTCTGGTCTGGAGAATTCCATGAGACTGTATAGTCCATGGGATTGCAAAGAATCGGACACGACCAAGTGACTTTCACGTCCAGCTTTCTTTATGGTCCAGCTCTCACATCCATACATGACTACTGGAAAATCCATAGCTTTGAGTAAATGGAATTTTGTAGGCCAAGTAATATCTCTGCTTTTTAATAGGTGAGTAGGTTTATCATAGCTTTTCTTCCAAGGAGCAAGTGTCTTTTAATTTCATGACTGTCGTCACCATCTGCAGTGATTTTGGAGCCAAAGAAAATAAAATCTGTCACTGTTTCCATTGTTCCTCCATCTATTTTCCATGAAGTGATGAGATAGGATGCCATGATCTTTGTTTTTTGAATGTTGAGTTTTAAGCCCGCTTTTCCCCTCTCCTCTTTCACTTTCATCAAGAGGCTCTTTAGTTCCTCTTTGTTTTCTGCCATAAGGGTGGTTTCATCTGCATATCTGAGGTTATCAATATTTCCTCCTGCAATCTCGATTCCAGCTTGTGTTCATCCAGTCCAGCATTTCACATAATGTACTTTGCATATAAGTTAAATAAGCAAGGTGACAATATACAACCTTAATGTACTCCTTTCCCAATTTGGAACCATTCTGCTGTTCCATGTCTGGTTCTAACTGTTGCTTTTTGACCTGTATACAGATTTCTCAGGAGACAGATCAGGTGGTCTGGTATTACCATCTCTTTCAGAATTTTCCACAGTTTATTGTGATCCACACAGTCAAAGGCTTTGGTACAGTCAATGAAGCAGAAGTACATGCTTTTCTGAACTGTTTTGCTTTTTCAATGATCCAGTGATATTGAAAATTTGATCTATGCTTCCTCTGCCTTTTCTAAATCCAGCTTAAACATCTGGAAGTTCTCAGTTCACATACTGTTTAAGCATATCTTGGAGATTTGAGCATTACTTTGCTAGCTTGTGAGATGAGTGCAGTTTTGTGGTAGTTTGAACATTCATCACATTGCATTTGTATAATTTAGATTTTGCAGCCTTATTTCAGGCTGGCATATATCTCTATGAGCTCTCTAAGGAAATGATTTGTTAATCAAATTAATAGTATACATAAAGTAAAGGCTATTTCCAACTATTTAAGATAGTAAGTGGTTTTAGAGCTCTTAAAGCACCTTTGATGCTACCATTTTCTGTCAAATAATTGAAACGCTAATTTTAAATAGTTCTTATCTAAGCAGTACAACAATTTCCACAAGGGACTCTACAAACTAAGCATTCTTCTCAAGATGTACAGTATAAATTTGATAGGGGTATTTTAGGTAGTTAGAATAGGAAAAAGGAGTCCAAAATGGCGGTGACTAAAAGACAAGGAAAGGAAAAGCCCAGGAAAATTGAACAAAGGAAGGTCCAAAGACTGGAGTGAGGACCTCAGGTAGAACAAACAGCACTCCTGGCTAGACAAATTTGCATAGGGCAAGGGGGAGGAGAAAAAACACATAAAAAGAGGAGCCTAAGGGCCGGGGTCTCTCTCTCTCTTCATGTCTTTTGTGTCGCCATGCCCTCACACCTCGAGGGTGTATTTTTCTTTATTTTCTAAATAAAACTGAGCTGTAACACGGAGCTGTAACACTGATCTGTCTGAGAGCTGTGACACTGATCTGTCTGAGAGCTATGTACACTGATCTGTTTGAGAGTTGTGACATGGTCTGTCCGAGGGCTTTAACGTTGGTCCACCACTTCAAATTTTTGTTGTGATGAGACAGAACTGAGGAAATTACACACTCCCCCTACAGTTTTAGATTAAAACTGTATTTTAAAAAAAGAAAACTATAATTTAAGGAGTACCCAATTTTAGAAATAACTTTTCTCCAATTCTTAAAATTCATTATACTGTTAGAATAAAAATATTTTATATATACATATTGGGTTTCTCTTGTGGTTCAGACAGTAAAGAATCCGCCTGAAATGGGGGAGACCTGGGTTTGTTCCCTGGTTGGGAAGATGCCCTGGAGAAGAGACAGGCTACCCACTTCAGTATTCTTGCCTGGAGAATTCCATGGACAGAGGAGCCTGGTAGACTACAGTCCATGGAGTCACAAAGTTGGACCCCACTGAACAACTTTCATATACATACATACATATATACATATATTTAGTTTTTAATTTTTTTATTGGTTTGAACGCTTTTATTTGAATTTTGTATTTATACTGCGTTGTCCAAAATGTTTGTCTGAGTTTTTCCATAACATCTTCTATAGTATTATATTATAAAACATATTAGAAACTGCATTTTTTGAAAGAGAAAATGATCTTATCAAAATATTTTAGTATTAGGGATAATAAAATGGCATTATTCATGTTCCCAAGTGAAGTTAAAAATGAGCAAAAACTTGAAACCATTAATTAAGAAGTAATGATAACATAGCAATAGCAATATATCATATCTAGAAGATATCAGAAATTTAAATGATTAGTAATGAAGTATATAATTTTGAAAAATTTCCAATTAAATTTGAGTGATATTGTTTTTATGTCATACATATATATGTAAACAAACAGGGGAAGCAAAATATGTAATCACAAAAATACATTTGATTGAATTATGAAAGAGAGAATAAGATGGAAAGCAAAGGAAGCATTTTAGATCCTAGTGTATAGAAGGACAGTCCCCTTTCTACCAAGTTATTACTTAACAAGGCAAGGGTTCCATCATTCATAATCAGTCTGATATGGCAACCGTAGTCTCTCCCTCAGGAACGGATTAAAAAATAAATAAATAAATAAAACCATTTCCTTCTCCGGTGGATTTTTCTGACCAGGGATTCAACCCAAGTCTCCTGTGTCTCCTGCATTGGCAGCAGATTCTTTACCACTGAGGCACCCGGGAAGCCCTTCTTAAAGAAGAATTCCTTGTAGATAGGATCTGATTTAAGGCTGCAAAGAGGCAAGGATTTGGACAAAAGACTTTAAGAAAGAATATTTAAATTAAGGATGTAAAAATCCAGAAATAGTCAAATTAAAACCTCCAAATCAACAAATAATATTTTATAAGAGTTTCTGCGCATGTAAGAATAGTCTGTGTGCTGAACGCTTTGAAGTTTAAAACTAACATGAAGCTTAGCGGCAGTATGTTAAAAAATGGCTTATAAAGTAAAATGAGGTGGCTGTTTAACCTTTACAGTGATTGATTTTCAGATAATAGGGGGATTGGTTGGTAGTGTTGTTCAGTAACTGTCATGTCCAACTTTGTTATTCCATGAACTGCAGCATGCCAGGCTTCCCTGTTCTTCACTATCTCCTGGACTTTGCTCAAGTTTGAGCAACTCCACAACTCATATTAACTGTGTTGGTGATGCCATCTAACCATCTCATCCTCTGTCACTCCCTTCTCCTGCCCTAAATCTTTCCCAGCATCAACGTCTTTTCTACGAGTCAGCTTTTCACATCAGGTGGCTTGAGTATTGGAGCTTCAGCTTCAGCATCTGTCCTTCCAATGAATATTCAGGGTTGATTTCCTTTAGGGTTGACTGATTTGATCTCCTTGCAGTCCAAGGGACTCTCAAGAGTCTATTTCAGAACCACAATTCAAAACCATCAATTTGATGCTCAGCCTTCTTTATGGTCCAAATCTCACATCCATACATGATTACTGGAAAAATCATAGCTTTGACTATATGGACCTTTGTCAGCAAAGTGATGTCTCTGCTTTTTAATACACTATCTGGATTTGTCATAGCTTTTCTTCTAAGGAGCAGGTGTCTTTCAATTTTGTAGGTGCAGTCACCATCTGCAGTGATTTTGGAGTCCAAGAAAATAAAACTTGTCATTATTTCCACTTTTTCCCTTTCTATATGCCATCTGTGGGAACAGAACTTATTAATAAACTTCTTTTAAGATTATCAGAAGCATTTACAAGAAATTACCTAATTTAAGTTTCACTTAGGTCTATGAAATAAGCTAGATTTAGTTTTGTATATGTCATTTAAGTAGTTTTATCTTCTCAGGGAATTTCCGGTTCTAGTCTGCATTTTGTATTTTAGCAAGGAATTAAACTCCAGAAAAACAAATAGAAGAATCTGAGAAATTCAACTTGTTTTAATTCAGCTGAAGATGAAATTAGAATAATAACTTGACATTAGGAGACTTAAAGACAAATTTAAATATAGGCAAAATATAAAGGAGTTAATTTCAGTTCCTTTTACTTCATAAAGAGCCTACTATGAACTAGGCAGTCAGGCAGTTTCCTGGGCTTTGACAGGCCAAAGAAAAATACACACTATTCCCACAACTATTCTTTCTGTGAAAACAACTGACACATTCATTGATGGTTTCAATATAACATGGTTAGAAATATGATGGAATAATGCTTAAGAGACAGAACTCAAAAAGAGTAGCACAGAATACAGTTTGGGAATACCAAGACAGGCTTCCAGTAGGGAATGTTACCTTCAGTGTTTTGTGAAAAGTGAGGTCAGACTAGCTAGAGTGGAAGCTACACATGCTAAGTTTAGAGACACTAACCACCAAAAATGCTGGCGGGATCCCCTTGAGGCCTTCTAGGACACATCTTCCACTTCTTATCCAGAAGCTGTGATTAGGAAAACAAGAACCTCTTTCATGTATCTCTCATAGTTGAGAAACGTATGCCTTAAATTGTAGGCTCCCAGTATACCTTCTTTATGGTTCCTTTTCCATGCATATGAAATCTGTCTTTGCACTACCTCTTCACAATTGCTCTTTCCTCTATTAAAATACCCCCCTAGGACTCTATGCTCTCTCTACTTCCTCACAGATCTGGCGGTTATTTGCCTGAACTAAAGCAACGGTGAGGCAGTGATTAAGAAGGAGGGAAATATCGTGGTGATTTTGAAACAATTTTTAAACCTTTAAATTTAAAAGTTAAATTTAAAAACCTTTAAACCTTTTAAACCTTTAAACCTTTAAATCTTTTTAATTCACAAGGAAAAAAAAAGTATTATTGTGACTGTATTATCAGCAGAGAGACAGAGCTTCAAAAAAGTAAAATGTCTATGCACGTGCATCTCCTAAATGATTATAACTTAGTGGGAACATGGGCTTCTGTATGTCTAAGCCTGTGCAAGGATGAAATGAGGTGGATCATCCAAGAAAAGCCTTTCTGTTATCACTGCAGACTAGGCAGATGCTGTCAGGTTGTTGAACTTTGAAAACCTTATCTTCAAATACAAGTGTGTAGACTCTGCCATATAAAGAATCTTTTATCTCTAAGAGCATCCCATTTCACTTATTTGTAGGGAAAGGATTTATCTTAAGAAAACAGAGAGGGCTCAAGGGCCAAGAATATGTTTGAGGCATCATTTAAGGCCTAGGAAAATAAGCACTGCTCAGGAAGAAGAGTGTATAGGTAGTTCAGTGGCAATTCAGGTCCTGGGTGATTCCTGGCTGGGAATCAGCAAACCTGGATTCCTTTTGCAATGGTTAGCACCAACACCATCACCCAACCCTTTCCCATCTAAGGTGTAGTAGGTTTCAGTGCAGTTCATTCACTCTGTCATATGTTATATATCAGGGTAGGAGTCAGTCTGCACTATAATTAGAGCAGCTCTAGCATCCTAGTGTTTGTCAATTACTAGATCCTAATCCGCTGAAAACAAAGCCTGGATTCTTGAATGCGTAAGGGAAATCAGGGAAGCCTCTTCACCTTCAGTAATTGTGAACAACATATCAGAGAAGGCAATGGCACCCCACTCCAGTACTCTTGCCTGGAAAATCCCCTGGAGGGAGGAGCCTGGTGGGCTGCAGTCCATGGGGTCGCGAAGAGTCAGACACGACTGAGCGACTTCACTTTCACTTTTCACTTGCATGCATTGGAGAAGGAAATGGCAGCCCACTCCAGTGTTCTTGCCTGGAGAATCCCAGGGACGGGGGGGCCTGGTGGGCTGCCGTCTATGGGGTCACACAGAATCGGACACGACTGACGCGACTTAGCAGCAGCAACCTAAAATATCTTCAAGTTGCCGTTCATTTGGGTTAAAAGATTGAGCCAGTCTGTCATGGATTTCTTGGTAGAAATCACAGGTTACCTTAGGGAAATGGTTCATCCTCATTTTGTATCACTTTACTCTTCACATGTATTCTACTACAAGGGTTTTTCTTTTAGATGTTAAACAAACTGAATTCCTTATAATGCCATCTTTCCTCACATTTTCTAGGTCTGATATTCTCTCTCTCTCTCTCTCCTTATTTACCTGAAACACTCCTCATTTATCAAAGTTTAGATGAGCAATGTCCCTAGTGAATTATCTCAGGTTGCCGTGGAGAATATTCTCGCATCAATTCTCCTTTGATATGCCCACTTTATGAATAACTACATTTAAAATATATTATATTTTATTTTACTGAAATCTGTAAAATAAAAAGCTTTTCATTTTCATTATTTTGCATGTATTTTAATACATGCTTAGATTTGAAATAATTTGTGTCTCCACCCTTATTAGAAATATGTATTGTTTTTTAAAAATCAATTTAAATTTTCAACAGGGATTCTGATTCATAATGGTACTTCATTCTGATTCGTTAAAGTCAACTGTACATATATGGTGAGTGCTAAAAACTGAATACAAATGTACAGCTCACTCCCATTATGCTTGTCATATGGTATATTATGTTACCGCAATGTATAATTTCTTATTCAATCATAAGTAAGATGGTGAAGAAAATCTCAAAGATGGTCAAATATTAGTAGGATCTGATTCAAATTTGATTTTGCAATGGGGAAATTTACTTAACTTCTAATAAGCACTATTTACTTTGAATATTAAAATTATTGCTCTTTCCTTTGATTAAATGCTATGACTTGCAATATATATAAGAAATATAAGACAAAGTAAACATGCCATATACTGTTTTTTAGTTTACATACAATTATTTTTACTAACTATAAACTACAAAAAAGTGTGAATGTAAAAGTGTTAGTTGCTCAGTCATGTCCAACTCTTTGCAACCCCATGGACTGTAGTACATCAGGCTCCTCTGTCCATGGAATTCTCCAGATAAAAATACTGGAGTGGGTAGCCATTCCCTTCACAGGGAATCTTCCCAACCCAGGGATCAAACCTGGGTCTCCTGCATTGCAGGCAGATTCTTTACCTTCTAAGCCATCAGGGCAGTCCTAAGGAAACTGATAATGTCTCTTCAGTCCAGAGTTCTCTACAATCAATGCTGTATGGCCATATAGTAAGATAATTTATACTATTGGGAAAAGTTGTATTCAAACTAAGATAAACAGGGGTAATACTAGGAATTTTGGAACTTTTCCCTGTGACAAATGAACAGTAATTTTAGGAAGCCAAAGACTTTCCCTTTCATCTTTGCTACATGTTTGCTACTTGGTTTAAAACATTTAAAAAAGATTCAGTTTCATTATCATCATCCTCCAAATATTAATAAATATTCTAAGTAAACCATATAACAGTAGAACTGAAAAATGTTTTAGGATGAAGATATGAGCAAGACTGGTGATACAAATGGGAGATGTTATATACAAATAAAATTCATTTCATAATGTGTTTATGGGATTAGATGGTACAATGCTTTTATATAATTATTGTTATGATAGATATGGGGTAGTTCTTTTCAGAGTAAGTTTTGGCAAGAGATTTAGAACTGAGTAGAGAATTCAGCAGGGAGGGTATACAGACATTGATTCTGAGTTATCTAGGAGATAAAAGTTTATCCCATCACTAAACTTCCTACATATGCCCAGTCAAATTAACTTCTCAATTACAATGTCTTCATGGCAATTGCAATGAAAGAACTAACTGCCAACTAGTCTGTTTCCTGCTCGCAAAGGATTCCCTGGTGACCTAGGCATCTCTATTCTGTGTAGACGTGGATGACTATAGATGTGAAGGTAGTGATTTATCTTAGTTTATGATTTGTTTGCTGCCGGGCTTCAGATTTCAGTTCAGACTTTCACGGAAGAATCCAAATGTGGCGCAATGACCAAGTTAATATGACATTTGCACTGATTGTTAGATTTTGTAGTTCTTGGTAGTCTTCAATAATTAAAGTGTAATGAAAAATCAAAAGATACTATCTCTTTTACAATATCACTACCAGGTATATTAAAATGAAAGTAAAATATAA
Source organism: Odocoileus virginianus (assembly GCF_023699985.2). Lineage (NCBI taxonomy): Eukaryota > Metazoa > Chordata > Mammalia > Artiodactyla > Cervidae > Odocoileus > Odocoileus virginianus. The sequence continues at coordinate 15,624,926 of NC_069698.1, forward strand.
AACTGAGTTTTTAAAATAAATTTAACCATTTATTTAAAAATAGTCTGGACATGCATACATGCACACACATGCTCATTCATTAGCTTCACCATTTCATTTTGAAGCTTTTTGCAGTCACTTACTCTTTTCTTGTAGACACTGTCAAGCCTCTGGTGGGGGGGCATGTTTTGTTTAAGGCAAAGAAATAATGGTTTAGTTGTGCATTTCAACAAAGCTTTATTAGAGTCAGATGACAGTCCCTAAATATGAAATGATCCTGGAAAGATGTATCTTAGACAGAGGATAATTTCCATGGAGGGAGTCATTTTGTGCCCTAAGTAGCTGATAATTCCAGCGGCCTCAGTCCTGAAGGGGAATCTGGGTAAAACATGACATTATTTGCATTTTGAATCAGTTGAATTCACTTGTAGAATAAGTTCAGTACATCTGGGAAGGCATCTTCAGGCATTTTGGTTAGTCTCTTTTTCTGGAGAAACTTAAAAATATAAATTTGATGGGGGAAAACCGGAGCTCTCAGTATCAGAGCTGGTTTCAAGATCCTCACCATCCCCCTCCTCTTACATCAAGTCTAAATTCCCCTGATCATAAGCTCTCACCTCTGCTCATCCAAGTGGCTCACCTGGTAGATTGACCCAGACTCTCATCTCTGTACTGTCTAAGCTTTCCATCACCAACCCCTTCTCATTCTGTGACTGCTGCACTAAGTGATTTAAAACTAAAGCAATAAAAATAACATTAGTCAAGGAAGTAGGAAGAGATGACCCAGAAGCTCACCTGGATGAAATGATGTGCTGACAAAAGCAAATGTTTAACATCTGTGTGTTACTGCTCAGTCATGTCCAACTCTTTGTGATCCCATGGAATGTGAGCCCTCCAGGTTTCTCTGTCCCTGGAATTCTCTAGCAAGAATACTGGAGTGGGTTTCTGTTTCCTTTTTCAGGAGATCTTTTCAACCCAGAGATCAAACCCAGGTCTCCCGCATTGTAGGCAGATTCTTCACTATCTGAGCCGCTGAATCTGCCTGTGTTTAACATTTAGCTTTCTGGAAAAAAAGAGAGAGAATGAAAACCCTGCTTTATAGCACTTTCTGATTTCTGTAGTAAAATTCTCCAACCATGGCTGGTATAAAGCTACAAATATTGAATGAGAGGTGAAGAAGAGATACATATAACAAACTTTGCTGAGTAAGTCAGAGAACCACACCACTACACCATTGCCCCATGTCAAGTGTCTTCCTGCCTCCCTGCTGTATAAGAGCTGCTGTGTTTCCTTCTGATGACTGGAGTCAATAATCTTCCAGGGTAACGTCTTCTTTCCTTGCTTCCTTTCCTTTCCTTCCTTCCTTCTTCCTTCCCTTGGCACAAAGGGTCCACATAATCGGGAGGCAGCCATAGCATAAAGTTTAATTCCTGCTCTATCCACTGATGGAAGACATCCCCCTCTGGGAAAGAAGAATTTTAAATCTTCTCAGCCCAGAATGCAAAGACAGGATGCAAGAAATCTTAATGCATCATAAGGGATTATCAGACCTTGTGTTACACCTATTAGGATACAGTGCTATGCAGTTATCAGTGAGCTTGACAGCTAATCCTCTCAAGGAGTCATCTCCAAGCTGGTGCCACATTGACGTCTTCAAAAGGCTTACATTGCTTTTTCAGAATGGCAGATTTTCTCTATCATATGGGATGCAGAAGAAGTAAATCCCATAATCATGTATGCAACACCACACTTCCTTTAAAAAATAGTTTCACTGATCTGTATTTGTGTTACATAAGATCCCTTGTCAGTAAATCAAATGCTCTGTAAATATCCAAATTGTGGTACTCTCAGAACTGTGAGAAGGAACGTCGAATCCATGCCTAGAAATATGTGTTTATTTCAGTCAAAATGAATTCGTCCTCCTTCCAGTGCAGAGAGGATAAGTATAATCAACTTTAGCAAAGGACATCGTTGTCTGAGAAGCTGAATTCAGGGTTTACCATTCATTAGCCTCTGTTGCTGGCAAGTTGACACTGTATTAGTTAGATCAGACTTGGTGACTAGGCTGTTAGGGCCATGCATATCATCCACTTCTACTCCGCAATGTGCCTGTATTCATGAACCTATTGTAACTGCAGAACCAGCTCAAACTGACCCTAACTTATTTCTAACCTGAATGCTGAGCTTCTTGTTAAAGAAAACAGAACAAATACATAAATCATGCATCACTCACATATGCAGAGGAGACAATTTTGACTGAATACCTGCAACCAAAGTTTCACCTCTCCCGTGGAACTAAAGGGCCTGAATATGATCAGAAAAGATTGGTTGTATCAGAATATACTGTGTCAAAGTCCCTTTACTATCTTTACCGTAAATGGCTGAGTTCCAAAGCCCTCCAAAGGAAACCTTCAGCATACCCATCCATCCTCACTCACTTGGAAAAATTTGAACAGTTCGCAGATCTTGGAGACAGATTTGAGCCCTGCCTGTCTTCTTACCTATTGACCTTGCAGCAAAACTCTCTTTTCTCAAAAGTCTGTGCCATGGTATTGGCTTCCACAGGCATCAGAACAGTGGGCACCTTGCTCTGTAACGCCACATGCCAGCCTGCAGTTGTCCTTGACAGATTGCTGATATCTACTAGCAGTCATTCTGCCTACCTGGTTGTTTTGTGGCTCTTGTATGCTTTCTGGTGGGTGATAACATATGATAAGATGTTCACATTTTGTGGAGATGACACTCAAATTCAAACATATTCTTACATTTAAAAAATCAGCAGTCAAGGCCTTTTTAAGACTTAATAGGCCAAATATGCTAACAATTGGAAGCATCTCTCCATATTAAACATATCAAATAAACCTTTATTAAATAGTAAGGCTATTTTGTTAGCAAATATTGAAATTATTTTTATAGCTTCACTTCTGAAATTATTTGACTATAAGTTACATTAAATTCAGTTAATTAACTTTTGGCCATCATTTTACCTGTTCAGAAATTGTTCCAAAGTAAGAACAATGGAATTAAAATTAGTTTCAAATATACTGACATACTTAAAAAATTAAAGTAATTCATATTGCATCATATTTCTTTTTGTAGACCTTTCCTAGTTTACATTATTTTGGTTGTTAAACTACTTTATGTATTCCAAAGAACATAATTCACTTTTCAGGCTCCAATTTTTTTGTTTGTGTGTTTGTTTTAGAAGGGCATCAATAGCTCAGAGTCCTATGCCCGATATGACTCAGAGGTAGATTATCCTGTTTGCAGGGGTCATGGCCTTCCAGTTTGTTCTTTTCTCTTGGCAGTTAAGAATTCACTTTTTATTTTATTCACAACGAAAGTTTATCATTTGATTTTTCAGGTTTTTTGCAACATTAAATAAATCATAATGCAGCTTGTTGACTTTGGCAAACATATCAAAAGTGAATTTTCTCTTTATAAAAGCCCCCTTTTAAATTTTAAAAAGTAATCTCTAAAATATACATTGGAGAATAATTCACTGTAATATACTATTATTTTCTGAAGTCAGTTACCCCTTTTTTAGTGGTATTGAGGTTTCTCTGTTTGTGGGAATAATTACATTCAAAAGTAGGAAGAGTTGATGCAAAAATAGAATGGGTCTGCTCTGAATTTTTTCTTCCTTCGACTTAGCAGTTGCTGGTGTCTTTGTGATGTAGGTTTGTTGATAGAATTCCTCTGGATGACCTACAGCATACGTGAAGACTCTCACATATATTATAAAACTCTCCATAAAAGTGTCTACAGGTCTATAAACCATATATTACTCATGTTCTGAAAATGCAAAGATGAATAGAGGGAAGGGTTTACTTTGGGGATCAATAGCAATGCCAAAAATATAAACTGCCCAACACCAGTGTACTTCTAACAGCAGTTTGTATAGTTAATCAGCAACAGCAAAACATACAAATTAAATCATTGGAAATTATAACTTCAGTGTAGCTTAGCCACAGCCGTATGCTACCATATATATGTATATATACACTCTCCACCCTCCATAAGATTTTATGGTTGTTTATGATGACTGGACTAAGGGGGCACATCTTTTTGAAGACTACATTTAGAACTTTTGCTCTTTTATGACCAAGTAAAGGTTTTGTCTTCTAATTGTTTAGATATAAAAAGATAAATAGGCTAAAAATAGGGTATGCTAGTAATAGAAATAGTGTTTTAGCCTATCAAGTTTCATCCTGTGGATAATTAATAAAAGGTGTGTCCTTAACTACTGTTCCATGTCAATGCCATGGAAAACTGGTGGCATTAGACACATTGAACATAGAAGAATTTATTGTGAATAGCTAGAATAAGAACTAGAGATTTCCATATATATTGTTGTAGAAATTTGTAGTTATAAAGAAACACTATCTATGTGCAACAATATATAAATTATTTAAAAGCTTCTCTCTTAAAGAATGAAAAATAGTATATGGGCTTATTAGCAATATGAAATTTTGCAATTCACATTTTATCTATCAGATGATCTAAGATTCTAAGTAATTAACTAATATACCACAATTAATGGCAATATTAAGAAGATTGTTATTAGAATAGCATTTCTTTGTCATTTACTCATATATCCTACATTCAAAATAATTTTCAAAATATTTATTTGGTGACTTTCATAAATACAAAATAATGAATTGTTTCCTGGGAAGGCTATAAGTGAATAAACTCAGTTTTATAACTGTCATAAATTAATATAGTTTATATAAATATATATTATACAAATATAATAAAATTTATAGCTTTTAAATTAATGTAGTGGAAATTAAATAATAGACTGAATTGACAGTGACACAAATCAGAATGTGATATATATTGTGAGTGGAAAAACCACAAGAAGTTGGAAAGGAAGAATTATTCAAGAATAAGTCAAGTAATAAAGCTATAAATAAAAAAAGGGGATTTTATGTTGCCACTAAATAACAGGGTCATTTTTTAATTGTAAAGATGCTCTAGTACAAAAGCAGGTAAACAAATACACAAAGAAGAGAAAGTTCAGGGTGTTTTAGAAACAGCAAGCTTCATGATTCATCTTATGTTTTGAAAAAAAGTAATTAAATGATGGTTGAGCCCTGACTACTGTCATGAGGAGGGGAGAACATTTAATATTATAAAAAAGATTTATCTTTATTTATTTTTTTGGTCTTGGGAAGTCACTGAAATATTTGAAGACAAAAAAAGTGTTCTTTCACATTTCACAAATATTTATTGAAAAAACACTGTGTTGAAAATCCTATAATTTTTTTTGAAGATGGAGAGGGTCTCAAAGTAGGCAAAATGTATCCTTCTCCATAAAAAACAAAAAACAAAAAAAGCAAAGAACTTGTGGTAGGAAGGCTGGCTTATTTCACAGACAACCACAATGTAAGAAACATGGCAAGAAGTCTCACAAGAGAAGAGCAGAGATACCTGGGTGGAAGAATCAGAAAAAGTATTTTCAGGATGAATATCTGAGACAAATGTTTGAGGGTAGAGAAGAGTGGTATATTTCAGGTGCAAGAGGTAATCTATACAAACTAGCAGGAGGTAAGCTTTCAGGATGATATTAGGTAACAGTTAATGGCTCTAAGGTTAGAGCAGAGGTTATGTGCAGAGAGACAGAGGGCAATAATTTTGGAAATTGGTGTTCGGCATACTGTACCTTTATTTACAGAAGGACCTGGAATAATTCAGTTATTGTAAAATGAGACAATGATGAAAATTAATCTTTTATAAAAATTTAATAATCAAAGAACACATTAGAACTTGAAGAATTCTTCTTAAAAATGATTATGGGTTTCCCCAATGGCTTAGTGGTAAAGAATCTGCCTCCAATGCAGGAGAATCAGGAGATGCCTGTTCAATCCCTGGGTCAGGAAGATCCTCTGGACCACTTCAGTAATGTTGCCTAGAAAATTCCAAAGACAGAGGAGCCTTGTGGGCTACAGACCATGAGGTTTCAAAGAATTGTACACGAATGAGTAACTGAGCATGCACACAAAGCTGAATCCCAGAAGTTTCTTCTAAAACCTAAAGAATCAATAAAAAATTGATAATACCACTACTACTAGTACCAGCTATGAATGCTTGCTTAAATTTTTATACAACTTGTTTTATCAAAACAGTGCAAAAAAAAGAAAAGATTCTGCTGGCACAAAGGTTAATTTGGAAGTTATTATATAATACAGTGGGTAAGGGGTGGGGGAAAGTTTATACTGAATAGAAAACAGCCCATAATTTTAGCATGTAGTTCGAAGGATAGAAATACCTTTAATAATGGACTAACAGATACAAAAATTGGATAGACTAATAACGAGAATTACTACTATGGAAAATTTGATTAGTGGCAGTAAGCAGGATTCTTCCTAAATGCGGAAGAAATATAGACTAACAATGAAAGCCAAGAGAAAGCATCTGATAAATATGTAGAGATCTAACACAGCTCAAGCGTTTCTAATGAAGAATTTTTAAAAGAAATTAACAACAACAAAAAAATGATGAATTAGAACAGAAGAAAAAAATAAAAATGCTTAAGCTAAAATTAAAAAAAAAAAAATTTCCTGAGACAAAGGAGAGGCTGAAATGGGGACAGGGACAGGAATCACAAATATATGGACTAATTATCCACAAAGTATGAAAATCTAAATGGTCATTTCAAAAGACAAAGGAGGGAATATACTGTTATCCATCAATTGTATTATCATTCAAGTAGTCTTTTATGGGTGAAAACAAGATAAAGATGTTTTTAAGATAATTAAGGCTTCAGAAAACATCTTACCCACAGGGAAACATGGGAGGCGCAGAGCACAGGCATTTATTTTATTTATCACTTTACCACCAGCTAACGGTGCGGAACGCTGGTGGCTCAGATTGTAAAGAATCCGCTTGCAGTGCAGGAGACATGGGTTTGATCCCTGGGTTGAGAAGATACCCTGGAGAAGGGAATGGCTACCCAATCCAGTATTTTTTTTTTAATGATTAGAATATGAGATGCTTTGTGGATAATATATGAGTAATTATGGGTGTGAGAGTATTAAGTATTTGGTGTAACTGAGAATAAAAAAGACTGGAAAGGAAATGAAGATAAAAAGGGGAGAGTAGAGAGTCACTGAGAAAAACATTTCAGATATGGCAGTGTTACAATTAAAACAAACAAACGAACTACTTTCAATGCAGTACATTAAGCCAGTCTACCTTAACTGCATTATCAAAGAGCATATTTGGGAAATATTAACACCACTCTGCATATTATTTCCATGGGCTTCATTTTCTTTACATTAACTAGCTAATTCTTCTCATGATTCAGTTGCTTGCTATTGTTGTTGTTCAGTCGTGCAGTCATGTCTGATTCTTTTTGATCCCATGGACTGCAGCACACCATGCCTCCCTGCCCCTCTCCATCTCTGAAAGTTTGCCGAAGTTCATGTCCATTGCGTCGGTGATGCCATCCAGCAATCTCATCCTCTGATGCCATCTTCTCCTTCTGCCCACAATCTTTTCCAGTATCAGGGACTTTTCCAATGAGTCAGCTCTTCATATTAGGTGACCAAAACACTGGAGCTTCAACATCAGTCCTTCCAGTGAATATTCAGGGTTTATCTCCCTTAAGATTGACTGGTTTGATCTCCTTGCTGTCCAAGGGACTCTCAGGAGTCTTCTCCAGCCCCACAGTTCAAAGGCATCAGTTCTTCAGCACTTGGCATTCTTTACAGCCCAGCTCTCAGAACTGTACAGACCTTTGATGGCAGAATGATGTCTCTGCTTTTCAACACATTGTCTAGGTTTATCACAGCTTTCCTGCCAAGAAGCAATCATCTTCTGATTTCATGGCTGCAGTCACCACCCGCAGTGATGATAGAATAGCACTCATTAAATATTGTATTTTCAGTAAATGTGTTATTTCCCCCTCATAAGGTTACAAATGCCTCATAATGCTATGAACAGCATTAAGAAACCTTGTAGAATAATAATCTGACTGAGATTCAATTTGGGCCTCACATCATGTGCATTATTTGCCCTGTTTTTTTTGGATATAGCACCCCAACTAAAGAAGCAGAGATACCTAGAAACAATTTGTGCTATGATGTGGAGGGCAGTTGAAGAACCCTTTGGAGCAGTTATTCTTAGGTGCACTTTACTGGGCTTCCCTGGTGGTTCAGATGGTAAAGAATCTGCCTATAACACAGGAGATCTGGGTTCAATCCCTAGGTTGGGAAGATCCCCTGGAGAAGGGAATGGCAACCCACTCCCGTGTTCTTTCCTGAACAATTCCAAAGACAGAGAAGCCTGGTGGGCTACAGTTCATGGAATTGCAAAGAGTGGAACATGACTGAGTGACCAACATTTTCACTTTCACTGGGCCAGTCTGCCAGTTCCTCGACTGCTAAGTATTGCCTCCTAAAGGCTTCTCCCAACTGAGGGGGACCACTCCAACTGGGAACTTATCCCCTCTACCCCTGTCAGACAACCTACTGCCAACGATAGACTGGTATGTGGATTCAGAAGTCTGACTCTCTTGCCTCTTGGAGAGGAGAGCAACTGCATGGTTGTTGTCGGTTCAGCCTTCTCCTTATGATTCAGACCAAAGTGAGATTTCATCACTTCTCATCTCTTTCTCTTTCCATAGCCTGTTCCACTTCATAACCGAAAGGTTTATACTGCAAAGCACCCCCTCAATCAATCTCGTGGTTCAGAATCTCTACTTCACATCCTGTTCTTAGTAGTTTCACTTGAAAAGATCATTTTTTTTCATGTTGATAATGGGCACAACACAATTAGTATTTTTTCTCCTACCTACAACAAAAGACTCTGTGCTCTTAGTCCATAAATTCTCTTGGAGCTATCAGGACACAAAATACTCTGAAGCTCCTATAGCATTTATGAGTGAAAGACTGGAAACTAAAGTGTAGGGGAATTAATGCACTCTGGGTCAAATTTTACTAATGAAAGAAAGGCTGATATAGGTAAAGTATTCTTTCTTCTTTCTCTCCTGCCTGTTCTTGCCCATGAATTGTTGGAAGATGCAGTCTTCATTTGGCTCTCTAAATAGATCCCTAAACGTAATGTGAAATCAAACATTTTTTCAAAAACGTGTTTTCCTCTTTCTCTCTATCTCTTTCTTTCTCTCTCCTCATTCTTCAGCAAGGGATGCCAGGCTAAATCATAATCTATAATCTATGATAAAATTTGTTTTTGGTAATTTTTGTGAATATAAGGATTAAATATTATTTCCACAATGACCATTGTTATACAGGTAATAAGGTAAAACGTAAGAAGGTATAGAGATAGGAAGAGAAAAGTGAAAAAAAGAAAATTCTGGGGAAAAGAAATTTAAAATTGAAGATAATTAAAGGGAATGAGAATAGTGAGAAAAGGAGCTCTCATTGAGAAAAGATACATAAATACACTGTAATAGAAAAACAAGATAAATGATTGTATTTCTTATAGATGGAAAACAAATTGACATTGAAATAGGTTCAGACATACATTAGTATGGCTGAGGTGAGTGGGTTCCTTGGGATCTCTCCGGGTTAAAAAAAAATGACAATCTGGATAAGAATGCATTTTCCTTGAATTGAGAGTTTAAGTACAGGGCAATTATATATATATATATATATATGAAGGCAATGCCCCAATATAAGAGAGAGGCTACCATTCTGAGCAAAACATATATCCATACTCGACTCATAAGTACTTGCCTGAGCCTTATGAAGACTCAGAGTAAAGATGACTCACTTGTGAGAACACATTGATTAGGAGCGTAGCACTGAACTTCTTTGTAGGCTCTGAATAAGTAGCACCATAGAGATTCGTGTACATTTTCTCTGTTTGAGAGTAACTATCACAGTATAAGTGAGGAAACAAAAAAAGCTGAAGTTAAAGACATAACATAGAAACAGGAAAGAATATATATTTTCAATACACTTTAAGGTGGAAATGGTTGAAACTATTTAAGTGGCAGAGGTAGTAGCTTTGATAGCAATAGCATCTTTAGTTTCTAAAAGGATATTTACATTTTTATTCTAGTTGTTTTGCTGCTGTTCTTACTTTCTTGTCTGCAGTGAGCATCTGTCCTGTAGACTGAACTGTGTGCTAAGAAACTTTGACCCACAAGAGAGACCCCAGGTGTCCCCTAAGAAGCAGGAGATAGCAGTAAAATAAACGAGAGGACAGGAGCAATGGGAAATGATAGACATCATGCCAAATTCAATGGAGTGTTATAAATATAATGAGACATCTGCCAAGGCTCTCTACCAAAGGAGAAAGAAAGGCGTCCATTGTGAACAGAACTGGTAAATAAGATATCGAGTAGAAGAGAGACTGTAAGGGAAAAGCCTGTGGCTTTCTCATGGCGATTACACTTTTTTATCTGGTCCATTTGAAATTTTCCCTGTATAATTTTCTAAAACATGTTGTGTCAAAGGAAGAGTATTTGATCCTCACCTAGAAGAAGGGAAAGGAAGCTAATTGATACCGTTGTCAGGTTTCCAACATGGAGTCAGAAATATGAAAATCAGCATTCCTTTTAGTCACAGCTAACAAACGTGAGGTAAGGCGCGGCGGCAAACAACCACAGTCAGGACTGCTCATGGGCAGGATTCCTCACATGCAGCTGTGGGAGCTGGGAAAGCGATACTGTTTAGGCTAATGAGGCAAAACAGAATAAAGGCCAAAATCACAGCAGAGAGTGTCGTAAATGCACAGCCGTGTCTACTGTTGTCTCTTTTCCCACCTGGTCTTCAATTGCAGGTTAATGCTTTCTCTGTGTAATCACTTTGCTTCCCGACAGGGCCCCCGAACATTTTCTGAGTTCAGGCCAAGCTGCTATTGATTATTTATTGTGAGTACCCTGTAAATGATAAAAATTGATTTTCTCCATTGGTGTGTCCTGAGCTGAAGTTAACTATGTTTGTCAAATCCCAAATTCCAGATTAGATGCAACATCACCCTAAATTGCAAAAGTCCATTTTAACTATCAAACATAACTTGGCTTGGAACTACACACACACACACACACACACACACACCACTTAGTATAAAGGTGTATGATAGACAAGATGTGAGTAGGAGTTTTGCGTGCTAAGTCACTTCGGTGGTGTTTGAGTCTTTCTGATCCTATGGACAGTAGCCCACCAGTGGCTCCTCTTTCCATAGGATTCTCCAGGTAAGATTGCTGACATGGGTTGTAATGTCCTTTTCCAGGGTTCTTTCAGACCCAGGGATTGAACCTGTGACTGTTATGTCTCCTTCATTGGCAGGTGGGTTCTTTACCACTAGCACCACCTGAGAAGCCCAGTGGGAGTTTTAAAGGACAATAAATGATTTTTCTTTATCATATTTGAAACAAATTGTCTTATAAGATATATGAGATGAACAGATGGCTATACTGCTGTTAATGCTGTTTTGGAATGCTTGTTTGTTATTTGTTTGGAATTTTTTTTTTTTAATACTTGTTTGTTGTTTGGAATGTTTGTTAATGCTGGCTTTAGGTTATGCCCAAATGAGCATGCTCATACTCGGTGTCTGAATAAGAAAGACTTCCATCTTATTCACTGGTGGACGTGGACAATTTGGGCTTCTCATGTTGTATCAGAGGTTTTACCACACAGCTCACTCAAAAGAATATGCTTTCTACAGAAAAGAAATAATAATTACCACATAATAATTAGTAATAATACAAATAACAGTACTAACACTATAGCAACAAAAATAAATTTTCACAACATCCCTTTTGAGCCTGCAGGGAACATACTGTGGATATTCTTCCTCCCCCAGTCAAGTCTGAGGAAAAAAGGAAACTAGAGTTTTACTCCTGAGGTAGAAAGGTCCGCCCCTCCCTGGAACCTTGAGGAAGAAGGACTGCTGTCCCTTCCCTCTTTCCCGCAACCGGGCAGCATGCCTCCTCATGAAGGGGCCTCTGCACAAGCCGAGGACACAGATGGTGCCGGCCAGCAGACGCAGCACGCAGGAAGCGACGCCTGCGTGCGGCGACTCTCCCGCCAGGCCTGCCTTCCATCCTGCGAGTCTAGCGCAGCGTTCAGGCGAGGCAGTTGAAGGAAGTCACCTTCCTCTCACCCCGAGTGCTGTTTCCTTGTGGGGTGTTTACGGGACACAAATGCACACACACAGAAACTCCTATCGCACCTGCATCTTTAGCCTTCTGTTCACATTTACTTCAACCTGTCTTTGAAAAGAACAGATTTCTAATTTCCTTGAGGTAAGCTACAAGCACATCTTATTGAAATGCTTTTAACAGGCTCAGTTTCCATCCTAGATTATGTGAATTCTTGAGTTCATCAAAATTTAAAGCCTTCACTTAATTTTAACTCATACTAAAGTAAGGTTTAATGACTGAAGCCACCTTGATTTTCCTAGATTTTTCTTTTAAATTACAATGAATGTATCCTTATGACAAATTCCTCTAGTCTCTTGTTTCTAAAAATCTCTACACAGGCAACTATTTTAAATTTCAAACTTGTGGGATATTTTTGATGCAGTTCAGTATGAGTAGGAGAACAGGAATTATTTTTCATAATTCATAACTTAATAACTCAGGTGGAGAAAAATATAGCATTATCTTTGATATTTCAACTTAATTACTATATCGAGTCTCCACTTAACCTGAAGAAAAAATTAGTCAACTCTAGGTAAACTCAGTTTACCCGTTGCTTTGATGTATTTAAGAGCATTTAATTATACTGAAGCTTTTCCTTTGTTCCAATATTCCCACAGTGGTACCTAATTTGTAGAGGTTTATGTAATTAGAGTGGGTGAACAAGTAGATATTCTATGGCCATCTTTGATACTATGATAGTGAGATATCACTTGCTGCCTCTGGTTTATGCCTTTAGAGCTTATGTTCAGTGTCATGCCTTCAGCTGTAGATAGTCCTGCCATGGTTTTTAGTCATCAGCCCTTGTCACTTCTTCATTTTGTCCTCAAGATTCAAGAGGATTTGCTAGTCATGTCACCACCCTCCATGGAAAGTTTGAATTTTTCAACTATTTCCATCTGCCTCTGTGGGGCAGCAGAAGACTTGGGGGTAGGGGGAAGTAACTCAGCTCTCTGCCTAGACTTTTTTTTTTTTTTGCTTAATGTTTATTTATTTTTTTTCCCATTTATTGTTTTTTAGTTGGAGGTTAATTACTTTACAATATTGCCTAGACTTTTTTTAAACCAACATTTCCACTTTTCTTCTTATGCTTCTTAATGTGAACAACTTTTGTGAAACTCAGTCTTCTTCAAAAAGTAGAAGCACAGTTGTCTGACAAATCTCCCAAACATTTGAGACCGCTGTTCTCCCTCCATCAGGGAGATTGTGGAGAGAACTAGGGGGAAATTATAGTATAGGGAATAAAGCTCAGGATGAGTAAATGATACTTATAAAAAGCCTAGGGTAGTAAATTTAAATCAAATCTTAATTCACAGATAACTTACATACCAAAACTACAAACATTAAGGAGAATAGCAGGAAATATTTGAATAGAGTGAAACAAAGAACAAACAACATAATATGCTGAATTTCAAATTTATAAAAGTTTTTAAGCTTTAACTTGCTGATAAATCCTTTTAGCTAAGCTAGCATGCTTTCCTTCATTGAAACCCAGTATATTTTTAACTACTATATTTACTTTTTAAAATTATTTCATTTCTTTCAATGGAAATTTGCTTTTGCTTTGTCATTTTGCTGCTGAAATCACTTTACTAATGAATTCCAAAGTAAGATATAAAGAAGTATCTTAAATTTTTAAAAAAGAAAAATAGATATTTCTAATTTAAAACACATTATACAGCATTTGTTATTCTGCTAATTAAAGAGGAATGCAGCTGAAGCTTCTGGTTCACCCAACCAGTAACCTGAACTTGAGTATATCAGTGGAAACCTGTGGTCCACGGAGTCTTCTTTGACCTTGTCCAAGTCAATACCACCTTATTTGACTGAGATTAGCTTTCTTATTTGATTATATAGAACAAATTTAGGGGCTGATCTCACTCTTTTTAACATTTCTGCTGTCTTTTCAGTTGTGCATTTAATGTAACCCACCATTGGTATACGATCAATTCATGAAGAAGTCTATGCAGCAATTTTGTAAAACAGAAATCCAGAATGTCTAAATAGCTAGATCAAACTACTGAGGCCATTACAAAAGAAATTTTGATTTTATTGCCTCCATAAATGTTCTTAACAGAAGGAAAAATAATACCCATTATGAAATGGGTTGAAGAAAGCCCAATGAATAAGTTAATACTTTTGCCCAATTCTTTATCTCTAAAGGAAAATGAATACCTCTCCAGCAAATTGCTTTAATCTGTGTTTACTAATAGAGACTCTGATAAGCATCTTTTAGGTGGTCACTTCCATTAAATAAAACCAACATAAAACATGAATTTAGTCAATTTCAGATAATTATATTAAAATCCTTCAAATTAGATGTGTTACTGAAATTTAGATTTAATTTTTTAGAACATAAGCTTTTGTTTTAAAAATATTCATTCTTTTATATATATATATATATATATATATATATATATATATATATATATATACACACACACATATATGAGGGAAGGGCTTCCCAGGTGGCTTAGTGGTAAAATCTGCCTTGCAATACGGGAGATGTAGGTTGTTTGATTCCTGGGTTGACAAGATCTCCTGGAGAAGGAAATGGTGATCCACTGCAGTATTCTTGCCTGGGATCCCATGGATAGCAGAGCCTGATGGTCTACAGTCCATGGAGTCACAAAGAATCAGACACAATTCATCAACTAAAACAACCAATTTTGGAGGGAAATTGGAAAATAATATTTCATGAACTTGCCATCCAGATTTATGCTGAGCCAGATAAATTTAAAATAGGTATCAAACCAAATTATTATATTATGATTCAGTTTTGTCTAAAATCTTTTACTGCCTAAATGTCAGAAATGAGATAAAAATAATTTTATCAGTTTTATCTCAGTTGATGAAACATTGAAAATTTTTTATTTTAAATTGTAAAAACTATTATGCGACCTCTAAATTTTATATAAGTAAAATGTATGTAAATTGAAAATTTTATGCAAAATTTTTTGAAATATAGACCTATTTTAAAATCATCACATACTCTGCTAGATAAAATTTAAAGTTAATTTTCCACTGTGAAGCACAGAGGAGAACTTCAAAAAATTTGGAAATAAATAGCACTTATACGAATTTCTCTTTGCAGATACATTTAGAAATTTTTATACTTACTGAAACTGCTGTACCAATTTATTTTATTCTAGAGGATTATTGCCAGGTAGTCTCATAAAAATTATTTCTTACCACAGAAATTTTTTTTATTATAAATGTCAGAAAAGTGAATATTTAAGATCTATTTTTCCATCTAGTTATGAATCTCAGCAGAGACTTTGGTAATTTTTTTTTCATGATATAACAATAAAAGTCTAAAATGAACTTTAGTAAGGACAATGGATTCTAGTAATGTACCATAAAGAACTGGGTAATTGAGCATCAAGATTAGTAAATGCTAAAATATCCAAAGTTTTGACATGCTTCATGAAAGCCAATTATTCTGTAGTGAGTTGTTAATGTAAATTTGACTTTTGTGTGGACCTCCATAAAAAATCGTTTCTTGGAGTCACAGAATAATGTAGAACATTTGAAATAATCTTCAATTTTAGAAAAGAAACAAATGCCCACACATTAAAAGCAGAGTTGAATGCCTCAAAGTTGGTATATATGGAGAGTAATTTATAAGACATAGGTAATCTATCTCCCAAGAGGATATTTTTAAAAGCGATAAAGTTTTATTTGATTCATTTTGTTACTTAAATGTATATGTTAATGCATATATTGACAGACTATGTGAATAAAACCTTCTTAAGATATATTTTAATCAGTCATTAACAACTATTTATCTATGACTCAGTGGTTAGGATTATTAAAATTAACAGTTACAACACAACCTTTTCACTAATAAATTGATACTATAAACTCAATCTAAAATTTATTAATAAGATATAGTGTTCATAAACTTTAAAGTTGTATTCATTAATCTACATATATTTTATATTATCAACTAATAACATTCAAAAGTTATTGTTTGAGATTTATAGAAGTGTTTTTACTTAAAGTTTCCAGTATTTTAAAAAATGCTTAAGTATCTACTTATTAAAATCTTCAAAAATTATTTTTAGAAATAAATTACTAATAATTCAAAATTAGAATTTTCCACTATATATGTCTTTGACAGCATGTTAATTATATACATCAGTGTATTTAATATATAACATGCAGTATAATGCTTATATAATATATTCAGTTCAGTCGCTCAGTCATGTACAACTCTTTGCAAACCCACAAACCGCAGCAGGCCAGGCCTCCCTGTCCATCACCAACTCCCAGAGTCTACCCAAACCCATGTCCATGGAGTCGATGATGCCATCCAACCACTTCATCCTCTGTCATCCCCTTCTCCTCCTGCCCTCAATCTTTCCCAGCATCAGGGTCTTTTCAAATGAGTCAGCTCTTCACATCAGGTGGCCAAACTATTGGAGTTTTAGCTTCAGCATCAGTTCTTCCAATGAATAGTCAGGACTGATTTCCTTTAGGATGGACTGGTTGGATCTCCTTGCAGTCCAAAGGACTCTGAAGAGTCTTCTCCAACACCACAGTTCAAAAGCACTAATTCTTTGGTGCTCAGCTTTCTTTATAGTCCAACTCTCACATCATACATGACTACTGGAAAAATCATACCCTTAACTAGATGGATGTTTTTTGACAAAATAATGTCTCTGCTTTTCAATATGCTGTCTAGGTTGGTCATAACTTTCTTCCCAAAGAGTAAGCGTCTTTTAATTTCATGGCTGCAATCACCATCTGCTGTGATTTTTGAGCCTAGAAAAATAAAGTCAGTCACTCTTTCCACTGTTTCCCCATCTATTTGCCATGAAGTGATGGGACTGGATGCCATGGTCTTAGTTTTCTGAATGTTGAGCTTTAAACCAACTTTTAAACTCTCCTCTTTCACTTTCATCATTAGGCTCTTTAGTTCTTCCTTGCTTTCTGCCAGAAGGGTGGTGTCATCTGCATATATGAGATTATTGATATTTCTCCCTGCAATCTTGATTCCAGCCTGCGCTTCCTCCAGCCTAGCATTTCTCATGATGTACTCTGCATGCAAGTTAAATAAGCAGGGTGACAAGACACAGCCTTGACATACTCCTTTTCCTATTTGGAACCAGTCTGTTGCTCCATGTCCAGTTCTAACTATTGCTTCCTGACTTGCATACAGGTTTCTCAAGAGGCAGGTCAGGTGGTCTGATATTCCCATCTCTTTCAGAATTTTCCCCAGTTTATTGCGATCCACACAGTCAAAGGTTGTAATGTAGTCAATTAAGCAGAATTAAACATTTTTCTGAAGTCCCTTTCTCTCTCTGTGATCCAACGAATGTTGGCAATTTGATCTCAGATTTCCTTGCCTTTTCTAAATCCAGCTTATACATCTTGAATTTCTCTATTCACATACTGCTGATGCCTAGCTTGAAGGATTTTGAGCATAACCTTACTAAAGTGTCAAATAAGCACAATTGTACAGTCTTTTGAACATTCTTTGGCATTGCCCTTTTTGGAAATGGAATGAAATCTGATCTTTTCAAGTCCTGTGGCCACTGATGAGTTTTCCAAGCTTGCTGGCATATTGGGTGCATCAGTTGACCAGCATCATCTCTTAGGATTTGAAATAACTCAGCTGGAATTCCATCACCTTCACTAGTGTTGTTCATAGTAATACTCTCTAAGGCCAACTGACTTCACACTCCAGGACCTCTTGTTCTAGGTGAGTGACCTCACCATCATGGTTATCCTGGTCATTAAGATCTTTTTGTACAGTTCTTCTGTGTATTCTTGCTAGCTCCTCTTAATCTCTTTTGCTTCTACTATGTCTTTACCATGTCTGTCCTTTATCATAACTATTCTTGCATGAAATATTCCCTTGGTATTTCCAATTTTTTGAAGAGATCTTTAGTCTTGCCCATTTAATTGTGTTCCTCTTTTTCTTTGCATTGTTCTTTTTAAGAAGGCTTTCTTATCTTTCCTTGCTATTCCTTAAACCTCTGTATTCAGTTGGGTCTATCTTTCCCTTTCTCCCTTGCCTTTTGCTTCTCTTCTTTCCCCAGCTATTTGTAAAGAGTTCTCAGACAATCCCTTTGCCTTCTTGCATGTCTTTTTCTTTTGGATGGTTTTGGCCATGGCCAAAAACTGAACTGGTTTATTAGTCTATATATTCACATCCTTTAAATGTGTTTTATTTGAATTTTTACTTGAGATGTTTGTCTTATTTTTTTTTTCAAAAGACATGTAGTCTTTTTGAATGGCAATTTCCTTGTCCTTTTGTTTAGGATGTCTTGCATTTCTACTTTTATATATCTTATCTCAAGTGATAGAATAATATATATAAAAAAAGAAACCAACCAAAAGAATAATTATTTCCAAGAAGAAATGGATATATTAAAATAGAATAATTTTTCTAGAGTGTCTCATAATACACTGTCTTAAATACAAGCATTTCTATCATAATTTTAAGTTGTAATGGTTGAATTAATGCTGAAAATGGAGTTAGAGACCTAGTTCCAGAAATACCTGTAATTCTTAGTGAGAACTTGAACATGAGACTGATTCTTCAACCTAAGGTTATTTATATTGAAAAAATGTATATAATGGCACTGCACAAATCTCCATATTTTTATATTATATAGAGCCAAGTATGTGAAAATGTTGATAAGCTAAAAATCTAAAACTACATCTGCTATTGGGAATTTTCCAACATTAAACTTCATTCATCTATCTATAAACCTATTAATAATATTTGTATATTCTTGGTCACTGAAAAAATGGTATATAAATTATTTCATACTAAAAATGTCTGGCTTAATGATGCATGAAAGTTATATAAGTGGTACATTTGAATTTATAAAATTAATGAATTATATGGCATTTGGATAATTAAACAAGACAATGTGCATAAATTACTTAAGCTAATACCTGGTATGTATTTTTCACTCAATAATGTGCTAATACCATACTATATGTCCCAACAGAAGATTTTTTTAATGCTTCTGGCATTAGTGTGAGGATGTAAAACTTCAACATTTTCTCCCTGTAGTATATAAAGCATTTCTTGTTTAATCATATTTTACTCTTTCATAAAATGCCTGATGTCATAAAAGCCCTATTGCTGGGAAAGATTGAAGGCAGGAGGAGAAGGGGATGACAGAGGTTGAGATGGATGGATGACATCACTGACTGGATGGACAGCAGTTTGAGCAAGCTCTGGGAGTTGGTGATGGACAGGGAAGCCTGGTGTGCTGCAGTTAATGGGGTCACAAAGAATCAGATATGACTGAATGACTGAACTGAACCGAATGAAAACACCTGAATACTGACTAAATAAGCATGGTTGAATGTGAAAATTTAAAAATGTTCTATTTAAATTTAAATATTTAAGTTTCTATTTATTTTTTTCTATTTAAAAATGCATCTAGTATTTTTTCATTCTTTTTAATAGAAGCCAGAAAGCAATACTGAGAGCTTAGTGCATATGTAATACTTTGAAATTTGTAATCACCTTTTTTCTCTAATTCCAGAGTTAGTCATTGAGGGTCCTGCTATTTTATGATTTGATAGGAAAGTTAATTCTCCTGAAAGTCCTCAAACTTGTTTGTTACCTGAAGTATAGATTCAGGTAGTTGTATGTTATATGGCATCACAACAATTTAAGAGTACCAGCTGGACTTGAAACCTGATTAGTTTTCACTGAAACTATATTCTGTTGTTTACCTGATTACCATCATTTACAAATTCAGTTTATGCCAAATAGAAAAGTCCTAAAATTGAAATTAAATATACTTAACATTTCTTACAATTTTCTCAGAATTTGCATTCCAAAAGCATTTATGTTTTATTTATAAGAAATGTAATTTATATGAAATTAGGAGCATTCTTTAATAATAAAGTTAATCCATTTTTTTTTGAAATAAAAATATCCAGTACATGTGAAGTTTATGTTCCCATGGATGTCTAATAAAATGATGTATTTTAAACTTAAATAGAATTTGAAGAAAGTAAACATAAAATCAGGTTTGGGAAAAACCCCTCACAGTTGATAAAAAGTCAAATTACTTTATTAGTATGTTCTTGCTTTGTAAGAATCCTACAAATGAAAGCTTTTTGTTTATATTTTCTTTCAACTTTTGCTAATGATTTCTGTGTAGTTATTTTGTGTCTGCTCCCAATGGGTTAAAATCAAATTCTCCTTTCTCAGTTGTGACACATATATGGCAATACGAATAGCTGCTGGAAAAGTCAGAGGATCATACAATGTTACAGATCAAAAGGCCTTAGAAATTATTTGATGCAATTAAATGTTTTCTTTTGATAAATACTTTCATTCCTTCAATCACATAAAAACAGTCAATAGCCTACTTGCAGCTGGACAGGAGATGTAGAATTCAGCCTTCTCATTGTTTCCTTTCTTAACTACCTTCCTATTCTCACCCTTAAAAACACCTACTCTAAGAACACTCAGCAGAGGATAAGATATATCTGAAGATCAGAAAGGTAAGGTACACATTGATTGTGACGCAGCTATACAGGGACAAATCATGACTGGAAATTCAGTTGTCCAGAATCCAAATATATTATCTATGTCTATTCCCTCTATATCTCTCAAAACTCTAGTCTTTTCTTTTCTTGGTTCACTAGGCATTAGAACTTTTTCAGGTTTTCATAGGTGCCCAGATCCTTTCTATTCATTTTTCCTGGAATGAATTTCCCCAGAAATGACTCCTTCTTGTCACTAAAATCTCCACTTGACACCTCTTTTGAGAGAGCTTCCTTAACCCAGTTTAAAAAAGAACACCCAATCACTCTATCCTTTCACACTATTTTCATTCTTTGTTCCCTGTGGTGTTCTCTATGCAATATAGTATTTATTTATTCACTGCCTTCTCTCATGAGGGCACAGAGCTTGGGCATTCTGTTCTCTCATGAATCTTAGACTATGATTGATACTCAACAAGCATTTTTCAATACGATGTATGAATGAACATCCATGTGATTTGATATGACACATCATTTTCTACCTAAAGCCAATAGTTAGCCCTGTATGTCTCTTACCAATTCTATGAAAGTGCAAACTCCAACCTGGAGTCACACTCCATGTCTGTTTCATTCTTTAGGAAACAATTTTTATAGTAACCTATTGTCTTCATCCCAAAAATCATGTCACAAAATCATTACCACTCAGCTTAAGGCAAGAACATTTTGTTACTTTCTTCAGTACTTTCCACTTTACACTTTGTTCACACTCCAATCTTCTTCACTCTCTTGGGAACTCTTTCTCATATACTAAATACATGTTCTTCCAATACAGCTCCCATTAATTATATGTGTATCCTTGAATAAATATAATGTGATTAACATAAATTATATTACATTAAATATCCCTCTAATTCTTATTTTTTAATATCAAAATTATGCTTTCAAGATCTACCCATGTTACTTTATTTTACTACATCTAATTAATCATTTCATAATACTGCATAGTATTCCATTGAAGGCAAATGCCACAGCATTGTAATTAATTTACCTAATGATAAAAACTCAATTTTCTGTAATTATTTTCTACCACCATATCTTAAATTTCATATCTAAGCTTCTAATGTAAGCCTGATAATAACCAAATCATAAGGGGAAAATGATGGCTTTACAACAGCAAAATTAAAGATCTGTGCACAATAAAAAAATAACATTAATGAAGTTAATTTTTGAGTAAATGACTAGAAAAGTATATTTGCAACATGCATAACCCATAAGAGAATGACACTTAAAATCCTCAAAAAAACTTATACCCCATGGGAAAAAAAAATAAATGGATACAGGATATGAATAAATTTCTATTCTTTTGTCTTAAATTTTCCCTATTTTTCCTACATACTACATTGGCATTCTTTTATAAATAACTCATATATAGTACATATACTGCATACACACAACATTCAACAGTAACTGATAGATGCATGAACAAATCTGTGTACATATATACACACATATATGAATAAAGAATAAATGGTATTATTACAATGGTCTACTATAGATCAGTTAAATTCAGTTCAGTTCAGTCGCTCAGTCATGTCCCACTCCTTGCGACCCCATGAATCGCAGAACGCCAGGCCTCCCTGTCCATCACAAACTCCAGGAGTCTACTCAAACTCATGCCCACCGAGTTGGCGATGCCATCCAGCCATCTCATCCTCTGTCGTCCCCTTCTCCTCCTGCCCCCAATCCCTCCCAACATTAGGGTCTTTTCCAATGATACATAGTTATAAATAAGTTAAGCCTCAAACACAGTTTAAATATATATTAAAATCTTAAATATTGCATAGAGAAAATAAAAATTAAAATAGTGTGAATACGATTTAATTCTACATGATCATTAATACAATTTCCACTTAGAAATATAAATTTTAATAAAGATTATTAAACACCAAAGTATCATTAACTTGTACTTTCAGGAAATGAACACTCAGTATGTCTGCTTCCTTCATGATGCGTGATATTTTGTGTGTGTGTTTATGTGCTATTTCACTCAGTCATATCTGACGTGCGAGGCTCCTCTGTCCCTGAGATTTTCCAGGGACAAATGCTGGATTGGGTTGCTATTTCCTACTCCGGGGATCTTTCCAACCCAGGGATGGAACCTCTGTCTTTTGAATCTCTTGCATTGGAGGCAGATTCTTTACCACTGTGTTGCCTGGGAAGGTTTACATCATGCTTTGCATAATCTAAAACACTTTTGGTGTTTGCTTATAGAAATTTAGTTGATTTACAATATCTTATTAGTTTTAGGTGCACAGTAAAGTGAGTGGAATCACACTTTTGTTTTTCAGATATTTTCCATTATAGGTTATTATAAGACACCATTCCCTATATCATGGAATAAACCCTTGTCACTCATCAATTTTATATATAGTAGTGTGTATCTTTTAATCACATACTCCTAATTTTTCCTTCTTTCCCTCTCCCTTTCCTCTTTGGTAACCATAAGTTTGTTTTCTGTGTCTGTGAGTCTGTTTCTGTTTTGTAAATAGATTCATTTGAATTATATTTAAATTCTACATTTAAATGATATCATATATTTGTCTTTCTCTGTCTGATTTATTTCACTAAGAATAATATTCTCTGGGTCTTTCCATGTTGCTGAAAATGGCAATACTTCATACTTTATTATGTACAAGTACTATTGCATTGTATATACCACAATGTTGTATATACCGCATCGTCTTTACCCATTTATCTGTTGATGAATACTTAGGTTGCTTCCATGTCTTGGCTATTGTAAATAGTCCTGCTAGGAAAATTGGGGTGCATGTATCTTTTGGAATTCGAGTTTTCATCTTTTCTGGGTATATACCCAGGAGTGGGATTGATAGATGATATGACAGCTTTATTTTTAGTTTTTAAAAGAACCTCCATACTATTTTCCATACTGGTTGCACCAATTTACATTCCCACCAATAGCGCAAGAGGGATCTCTTATTTCCAAATCCTCTCCAGCATTCCTTATTTGTGGACTTTTTGATGTTAGCCATTCTGACTGGTGTGGGGTGATACTTCATTGTGGTTTCGATTTTCATCCTCTGATAACTAGCCATGTGGAGCACATTTTAATATGCCTGTTGGCCATTAGTGTGTCTTGTTTGAACAAATGTATATTTATGTCTTCTGCCCATTTTCTGATTGGGTTGTTTGTTTTTTCGATACTGAGCTGTACAAGCTGATTGTATATTTTGGAAATTATTCCCTTTTCAATCACATTATGAGGGAGGGAGAATTATGCCTTTGTTCATAGTGTTTTGATTACTGTCTTAAGTCTGGGAGAGTTAAGTCTTTATTCTTTCTCTTCAGGATTGCTTTGGCAATTCTTGGTATATTTTGTTTCCATATAAGTTTTAGAAGTGTTTGTTTTAGTTCTGTGAAAAATATCATGGGTAATTTGATAGGAATCACATTAAATCTGTAGATTGCTTTGGGTAGTATGACCATTTTAACAATATTATTTCTTTTAATTCAAGGGTATAGGATATCTTTCCATTTCTATCATCTTCAACTTTATCATCTTTTTATAGTTCTCTGTATATAGGTCTTTAACTAGCGTGGTTAGGTTTATTCCTAGGTATTTTTTTAGAGAAGCTTTTAAATGGGACTTTTTAAACATTCTCTTTCTAATATTCATTGTTAGTGTAAAGAAATGCAGCAGATTTGTGTATATTCATGTTATATCCTTCTACCTTGCTGAATTCATTTATTGGCCCTAATAGTTTTGTGTGAAGCCTAGAGTTTTTTCTAGAGTATCACATTATCTATATATAATGACAATTTTACTTCTTCCCTTCCAATTTGGATATATTTTACTCCTTTTTGTTGTCTGATTGCTGTGTCTAAGATTTTCAATACTGTGTTGAGTAGAAGTGGGCATTCTTTTTTTTTTCCAGAAGTTAGCAGGAAAGCTCTCAGTGTTTCACTGTGAAGTACTATGTTGGCTGTGGATCTGTCATAAACAGCTTTTGTTATGTTGGTATATGTTCTCCTCATGCTCCCTTTGGTGAGAGCTTTTTAAAAAGTATTTATTTATTTGGGGCCATGCTGGGTCTTCCTTGCTGCATAGATTTTTCTCTATGTGTGGAGAGTGGGAGTTGTTCTCTAGCTGTGGTACATGGGCTTCTCACTAAGTGGCACCTCTTATTGCACAGAATGGGCTCCAGGGCGTGTGGGCTTTAGTAGTTGCATCATATGGGCTCAGTAGTTGTGCATACAAGCCTAGCCACTCTGCAGAATGTGGGATCTTCCTTCCAGATCAGGGATCGAACCTGTGTCTCTGCATTGGCAGGTGGATTCTTGACCCATGAGCCATCAGGGAAGGCCCTGGTGAGAGTTTTTAAATACAATTTTTATTGTATGTGATTCTAAATTCTGAAAAAATTGGATTATATTTGGTTATTCACTTTTTCTTTTTTATTATGCTTGCCTTAGTATTCAGCAGATTTTTCACTTTATTACTTGGCAGTGCAATCTATTTCATAATCCCCTAAATGCCCTTTTAAAACAAACTATCCCTCGGTGTTTAATTCCTGCCCTTTGATCTTGGCTTTGATGAGGCCTTCACTATTAGATGCACCAGCATGTATGAAACAGGGGTATATCCTGTGGAATGGTGGCACTTGGAACAAATCTCTCTGTCATAGACTTTATTGTAGGTTATCGGGCTTTATTTTCTTTTCAGTGTATGGCTTGATATTAACAAAGCTGAAGGAAAAAATCATTTAGCCAAGAAGAAAGAAAAATAGCTTTATCTTCAGTCATAGAAAATTCATTTTTAAGGGAATGTATTTATATGAACAGAAAAGCCAAAGCATTAACAGGCAATAGAGCAGGTCATTCATCCTGGATTACATCTTGTATGGTGCTAAGAAAGTCAGTTGGTTTAAAAATTACTAACAATTCATTTTTCTACCAATACCAACCTTCAAAAACTATATTGCAGATAAACTTCATAGCATTTTTTAAAGAAAACATATCATGGCTTTAAAATGAATACAGATTCTCAGGTCAGCAGTAAAGTAAAGGAAATTACATCTGAAGCAAATCCCATATGGAGGACTAGCAATTCTCCTGGATGTTTTTCCTAAAATTAAACTACAAATACTATAAACAATCATGCATGAAACTTGAAGGAAATTTTGCTTACCTAATATGGTAACCCGTGAAGTGACATTCTAGATCTAAGTGGCACTTTATTCTCAGAAATAAGACCCAGACAACATAATGGTATTCAAGAGAGAAACACGTTACTTTGGTGTCAAACAGAGCAAACTGAAAGAAATTTAGTACAATTCACACATGTTTACCTGGAGCAGAGAGTCAAGTCCTCTTATCTTCTATGTTACTCCACACAGTAATACTTCTTTGTGAAAAGCTTGAACTTATTTTATTCATTTTTGTGCAAAAGTATTCTTATATATAGTGCTTTTCAGGTGGCTCAGTGGTCAAGAATTCACCTGCCAGTGTAGGAGACACAGGTTTGATCCCTGGGTCCAGAAGATCACCTGGAGAAGGAAATGGCAACCCACTCCAGTCTTGTCTGTGAAATCCTATGGACAGAAGAGCCTTGCTGGCTACAGTCCATAGGCTCACAAAAGAGTCAGACACAATGTAGTGACTAAATGACAACAATTTGTAAATATATTTATACACATACACACACAGACTACTCACATACATATATGTACATAAATGATATATAGATATTATATGTATACATATATGCATATATTATGCATATATTTTTATAGAGAGAGAGAGACAACTCATAATTTAAAGTTACTAAAAAGTATTCATGGGAAATGAATCTCCTTCCCATTCTTTCTCCAAGCCATATAGATCCCCCTCCTAGAGGCAACCTCTGATACTACATTTTGTATATTCTTCTGAAGAGATTCTATCTCATGTGTTAGGATAGAGGCATGTGGCAGAACAAATTTAGCACTGTTGTAAAATCCAGGTACACCATTCAAAGGGGTTATGATGTAAATGACATCCCAAGTGATTCAAGTGGTAAGGAATCTGCCTGCCAATGCAGGAGATGCAAGAGATGCAGGTTCAATCCCTGGGTTGGTTAGAGTTTGATCTCTAGGTTGGGAAGATTCCCTGGAAGAGAAAATGGAAACCCACTCCAGTATTCCTGCTTGGGAAATCCCATGGACAGAGGAGCCTGGTGGGTTAAAGTCACCTGGCAGGGTACAGTCCATAAGGTTGCAAAGAGTTGAACATGACTGAATGCTTCAGCGTGCATACACGATGTAAATGATGTTCTTGAAATGGTACAACACAGGAACTCTGCTATTAACAGAGATACATATGTAGAGATTAGCATAAGAAACACGGTGTTCTGGATCTTTTTTTCTTCCACTTTAAATATTTGAAGAGTATTTAGAGTATATATATATTTATGTCATTTTTGGTAGCTGCATGGTATCTCAATTTATGAATATACTATAATTCATTTAACCTCATATATTAATGAGTATTTATTTAGTTTCCAAACTTTTGATATTTAAAGCAGTGATGCAAAAATATCCTTATGCTTAATTCTGCACATATAGTTGTATCTGTATAAGTTCCAAAAATTAGAATTTCTATGTCAAGAAGTATACACATTTTTAGTTTTGAAAGATAGTGCCAAACTATTTTTAACAGATTTCATCAATCTATAGGCTCTATGACCAACAGGGCAATTTAAATTTGATCATCAATCTAATAGACAAAATAATATATCTCAATAAAATTTTAATTTGTATTTCTTTTAGGTTAAAAAGTAAAATGGTTGACTATATTTTCTGTAATATATATTTAGATAGATTTTCAACACTATTTATTGATATGTTAATCTTTTCCCAATTGAGTTACCCTGCATAAATATTTATATCATTTGTATATTGATAATAACAGCCTCTGCTGTATAATATTTTTCAAATATTTTCTCATGGTAATCATTTTATTTTGACTTTGTGATGTTTTGGTTTTTCACATTCTTTTAATTTTAGAAAGTCACAGTTTTCAACTTTGATGATTTTTGAATGTGTGTCTTCTTTAGAAGTCTTCTCTAAACTGAGAATATAAATGAAATATATCCATTTTCAGTATGTTTGTGACTTATCTCCTTATTCCTAATATTTTTGGGTAAGGTCTATTTTAGGAAGCTAGTCATTAATTTTTATATCTATCTGTCTCCAAACTTATTGTTATGTATGTTTTCCTGACATCAATAAATATTTGTAAACATATAATGTTTTAATACATTTGAGATTATATCTGTAATTTCCATTTTTCATTGATTTTTTTTGTGTGTGCATTGATTGCTACTATATAAATATTACCATGAATTTGTGATTTAGTATATAATGACAACCATTTTCTCTTTAGTAGTGTCTTTTTTCTTTTTTTTTTCTTTTTTTATATGGATTTTATAATTAACTTGCTTACCTCCCTACTCATCCTCAATTATATTATTTTAGAAACATGATTCATAGAGTAACTCACTGGAATTGGAATCTTTATGACATTAACACTGTCTATTAGAACAAGGCATGGCACTTCTAAAAGTAATTTTCATTCAATCCCGAGCCTAGAAAATGAAGAAGCAAAAACATATATCCTCCTGAAATAAGATGAGATTCAGATTCAATTGAAGCATATAGATTGCTTACTAATATGCTTACCTCAAAATGATCATAATAATTATTTTAGAAAGATGACTTTAATAGGAAACTGAGAGTCAGTGATATTAATTAATGTACCTGAGAACATCTGTCTAAGAGTTGATGAACCAGCCCATTGCTCCTAGAATTTGCTATTACATTCTATTGTTGTATCTATTATTTCTCTTATATTTTTGTATCATCTCTCTATCCATCCATTCATTTATTTTGTGGTATGTTATAAATTGATTCACAATCTCAGTACATGTCTTACAAAATATTTCACTGAGCATATCTTTATTAGAGATTAACATTTGTTCATGCCTTTTTCTCTTATTTCAAACATACAGTGACATAACTATATCATTTGATGAATGTAACCTTAATCTCCAGTAAATTATAGTATAACCTTAACCTCCATCACCCCAGGAAGCTCTTATTTTTCTTTCCAGCCAATCCCCACTCCTGATGCAACCACTATTCTGACTTTTTAAAATGTCAATTAACTTTGCCTATTTCAGAATTCTATGTAGATGAAAGCACACACTATGTATTCTGTTGCAAAAAGTTTCTTTTATATACTGTAGACCTTAAAATATTCATGCATGTGTTTGTGTGTATTGGTAAATCCTAGTTTTTACTACTGATTAAGTATATCATCAAGTATAAATAGTCTCTGTTCATTTATCCATTCTTCTATAGATGAACACCTGGCATGTTTCTAGTTTTTGTTTATTATGATTAAAGCTGTTATGAACATTATGTAAGCTTTTTGAAGTTTCATTTTGTTTTCATAATTTTCATTTTGTTTCATTTTGTTAATAATATCTAGGATTAGAATTGCTGGGTTATCATGGAGAATTAAAAGTTTGGACCACCTTAAACTCCCACCAGTCATGGCTACAGGAAAGCTCAGAATAGCATAGCATAGAGCAGCAATCATAACTGCCATCCCATGCTCATATTTTCCAAGTCAGCACACCCAAACCCGTCACTACTGTTAACTCAGTGACTTCTCATATACTGTCTGCATCCAAACTCAGACTTCCTCTACACAAGATGTCTGTGAACTTGCCCATGCCCTAATATCATAAAGCCCAAAGAAAGGAAGCTGGTTTTTTATGTCTTTCTTGACCACTGGTTCTCAACAATTTGCAGTTTTGCTCCTCAGGGGACATTTTAGCAATGCCTGGAGTCATGTTTGGCTGTTAAACCTGTGGAGGAAGCTTTACCAGCATCTAGGGGGGCCATGGAAGCTTCTAAATATCCTGCAATGTGTAAAACAGTTCCCCCACAATGTCAGTAATAGAGACTAAATAATCCTGCTTTAGCCTGAAACTTGTTTGTTCATAACTTCCTGTCTCAACATGCTCTCTTCTCAGAAAGACTGACATTGAAAACATGTACTGTTTTTAGGAAATCCACCTCCCACACAGATTACATCAGAAACAGCTCAACATCTGTGCTTTTGTAGTTGTTCTGAATTAACATCAATGCTAAAATTTAGTTCTGTTATAATGCTTTTTTCTCTACTGTGAAACAGTGAAACAAAGAATGTGCCCTTCTCTCTCTCTAGGTAGTTCCTTTTGTCTTAGCTGTATTTTACTTTTAACAACCTTTCATAAAAAGAATGTAAACAATCTTGCAAGTGAAGCATCTTTTTTGTATCACAAGACTACATACATTTGCATAAAGCTGAGAAACAGTCCTCTCTCATATAATGTAAGAATGTGCTCTTCCTCCAAGTACAGCTCTCAAAATTAAAGAATCAGTCACAACCATAAAAATACAGTTATAAAATAGTACTGAAGCTCTTGGTCTATATTATGATTTTGGGGGACCCTAACCAGATCCCTTACAGTCCTTCAAAAGAAGCAACCAAGGAATTTTTATCATTAAAAAAATGAGTGCCTCCCATAATGAATTTTTGTATCCTCACTCTTTCAGGACCCTTATTCTTGATCCTCCTCAATTTTGTCAGTTTTGTGTTGGTGGGAAAGAGTGCTTCTACTGGAAAGCAGGTGGGCCAGTAATATCCTGCTCTCAGACCCTGACTGTCTTTCAGTCAGCATTTTTTTGGGAAAATGAGGGATTAGATACATCAAAATGAACTTGCAGCTCAGAGGCTGGATTCTGAACTGTTTCCATCAGAAACAATACTCAGGCATTTAACAGCCTGGTACACTCTCCTTTTAGATTTGAAGATCTTTCTCACTAGTTTACTTAAAAATTAACAATGAGGTCCTCACTCTGCTAAGGAGTCAGCTAAAAGTGGAGAATAATAATTTTACAAGCTGTAACTCTAAAATCTCTTGTCAATCCCTAGTTTTTATTTCTGGTGCTTGTGAAAATTGTTTAATAAAACTAATTTCAGCATTATTTGTTTCCTCTGCTGCTGCTGCTAAGTCCTTCAGTCGTGTCCGACTCTGTGTGACCCCATAGACGGCAGCCCACCAGGCTCCTACATCCCTGGGATTCTCCAGGCGAGAATACGGGAGTGGGTTGCCATTTCCTTCTCCAGGGTATCTTCCCGGCTGAGGGATCGAACCCAGGTCTCCTACATTGCAGGCAGACGCTTTAACCTCTGAGCCATATCTGGTTATTTTTAACTTGCTAGATCCTGCTTAGTTTTATTTTGAGCCACTATCACTTGCCTAAAAAAGTTGATGTAGGAAATAAAAGATGAATTCACATTCATCATATATCAGCGGCCAAAGAGTTTGTTAGAGGTTTTCTGAATGGCAAATGAACTTTTTGGCCAACCCAATAAGTACAGCTTTATGCACTTTAAGTGTTTTTCCAAAATTTAACTTAAGAAAATTTAACATTACTCACTGTATGTTGCTAGCCTCCTCAGAGAATGGTAACTTGATTAGCAACTCTCAGTCAACACTTATAATTTATAATTTGACAAAAGTCTATGAAAATTAAAAAGGTTAACAATATATTCCCTTTTACAAAATTAAAAAAACAAAACAAAACAGTAGTTTCCACAGAAAGGCTGATAATCTAATATTGTAAGTAATTTTAGCAACAGGAAACTATGGGCCTCTTAAAGCAAAAGCTGTTCGTAGATTTCAGATTAAAGAACCAAGAGAGTATAAAATTAATTTCATGTAATTCTCACATCTGAACTCAATCTTAGCCATTAATTAATAGAAAGCAAAAGACCTTTAGCAAAGGATATTTATAATTGAATCTAAAGGAGAATTAAAGAACATTATTTGTAATATTTCATAGATATTCTTTGTATTCTAGAATTTCACTCATAAAATGACTTCATAATTAATGTTAAGTGTTAGTAATTAATTCACCTTATGGGATCATAAAGTAAACTCCCATGCAAAGACTTGCAAGGAGTCAGACATGACGGAGCACACATGTATCCACTCGAGGAAAAAACATTATGTGTGAATTTTCTTTTATTCCTCTCTAACTCTTTCTCCATTTCTCTAAAGCAGCTATTTTTAGGGATTTTATTATTTTCTCAAATTCCCTAATTCAGCTCATTTGGCAATTATAAGATACTGACTCAGTTTTCTCCTATAATTTTGTTAAATATATATTTAATGCATGGAATATTACTCAGCCATTAAAAAGAATTCATTTGAATCAGTTCTAATGAGATGGGTGAAACTGGAGCCCATTATACAGAGCGAAGTAAGCCAGAAAGATAAAGACCATTACAGTATACTAACACATATATATGAAATTTAGAAAGATGGTAACTATAACCCTATATGCAAAAAAAGAAAAAGAGACTCAGATGTATAGAACAGACTTGTGGACTCTGTGGGAGAAGGCGAGGGTGGGATGTTTCAAGAGAACAGCATCGAAACATGTATATCTAGGGTGAAACAGATCACCAGCCCAGGTTGGGTGCATGAGACAAATGCTCAGGCCTGGTGCACTGGGAAGACCCAGAGGGATGGGGTGGAGAGGGAGGTGGGAGGCGGGACCGGGATGGGGAATACATGTAAATCCATGGCTAATTCATTTCAATGTATGACAAAAACCACTGCAATGTTGTAAAGTAATTAGCCTCCAACTAATAAAAATAAATGGGAAAAAAAATTAAAAAAAAAACAAATATTTAATGAAGCAAAAAAGCATGGGTACCAATACAACAAACACTTGTAACCAACAAAGAGTTTAATCATTATAGATATATTCGAAATTCCTTTGTTTACACCTAATTGATCCCAATCCCTCCTATTATTCCAGAGATAACTACTAATGTAAATTTGGAGCCTATCATACAACACAATTGTGTTTTAAGATTTTTTTTCATGTTGTTACATACAGTTCTAGTTTATTATGTTCTGCATTACTTTTAAGAATGTACACCTGTTGAAAGAAATTTAATTCACAAACAAGAAAAGGGAAATTTATAAGAGCCAAACAGGGTTATAACCTGGGAGACAGACTCTCAGAAAGCTCTGATAACTGTCCCTCTGTTAGAAGTGGAAAGCACAGTCACATCAGCTTTCAAGACCAAAGATCGTATGCCAAATGACATGCTGATGTTTATAAAAAGTTTATCAAATGTGCATAGTCCAGTTAAGCATATATAAAACAAACATTGCCTCACAATGTTGGGAAAGAATGTTATTATTTTAAGAAGTTACATTAGTATCTAGTGTAGAAGAAAATTATTTCTATGTTCAGTATACACTGGCATCTCTGAGAGGGTTTGGTTTATGTGTAATGAAGGCACATATTGCATATTAGAGATAGAGGGAGGAGACCCAAGTGGACAAGAAGAAAGAACATTTCAATTAAGTTTTCTTGTCCTATCTTAAAGCATAAATTTTGTTTCATCACATCAATACATACAGGCATATGGTAGAGTTTCTCTAGGGTATATCCAACAGGTGTGTTTGCTGAATTACGGAATAGATTTGTTTCAAATTATTAACATTACTAATAGCTCCCCAAAATGTTTTTCCTCTATATTTACTTTTACTTGTATCAACAATGTTGTTCCATATCCAGGATGAAATTTTATATTGGTGAACTTCTCCAGTTTTGTTTATAGAGTGATGGATAAGGAATTATATGTGTTTCTTCAATGACTATCTTTTTGACTATTACTGAGTTTTTGCATGTTTTCAAAGATTTATTGGCTATTGGAATTCTGTCCATAACTTGACTGTCTTTATTCTTTGTGGGTGTGTATGTGTTAAATAATTTGCAGAAGTTATTTACTGTGGGTAGTAACTATTTTTCTGATAGATTCCTATGTATGTATACTGATCTATCAGCTTACTATCTATGTCTATGTACATGTATCATAAATATTCTCTCACTCATCTGTTACTTTTCACTTTGTATTTGGTATTTTGGCAAAATTTTTCATTTTTTATTTTCTTCAGAACTTCTCTCATTTAGTTATCATTTAGGTAGTTGATTGCTGTTGCAAGCACTTCATATATGAAGGATTACCCGTATTTTTACAATAATGAAATCATTAAAGTAAATGAAATACAATTCTTGTCATTTCATTACTTCACTGTCAATCATTCTGAGCCATCTCTTCTCATACAATAAACATCATGGGAGCTTCTTGAGTAGTGTATCATTCAATTCTTCACTCATTCATTCACCAAATTTATGGGAAGAGAACAGACTAGGGGGAAGGAGCAGAGAGAAACAGCAACAGACAAATATAGTGACTTTGAAATTCATTTATTCTTTTCATATTTTACCCTGCATTGTATCAGTATAATCAAACTGAAGGCATCGGTAGTGTCTTGCATCTCCTGCATTGGCAGGTGTGTTCTTTACCACTAGCATCACCTGGGAGTATTAGATAGATGGGTATTATTTGAAGATATAAAAGATGCCTCTTTTTATAGGTCTTTGCTTTCAATTTCCCCGAATTCTTGTTAGCATAATGGAAGCTCACTAGAGATCCGTGCACTTAGTAGAATGATGGTAAAAAACAATTGACTCTCTGCATTGGAGGAAGAGTTTAAAGAGGAAACAATCCAATACCACCTGTGAGCTAAGACACCACTGGAAGTTTCTGAGGTTTAACTACATCTCAGACACCTTTCTTGAGGCTTAAAATGTCTGGGTATAATTGCTTTTTCACTTAAAGAATTTAAATCTTTGCAAAAATAGACTATGATATTTAATTACAGTTTTGTGGTTAAATTCTATTGTGGAGTTTTATATGAGGAATAAATGACATTTCTAAGCTAGAAAAGAAAAAAAAATGTGCCCTAGGAAGTTCTGAGAAAAAAACATAATTAAGCTGAATCTTAAAGGATTAATGGAGATTTTTTTTTAGAAGAACAAGGGCAAGATTAAACAAGAGAAAGGACATCTCTAACCAAGTAAAATATACAAAGATGCAGAAGCATTCCAATGGAATACTTTTAACCAGAGAGCAAGAGATACCCTTTGTTAGAACAGAGAAATGAAATTAAATAATCATTTTTTGAAATTGCATAGGGATAAATTGAAATTAGAAAGCAATTCTGTATTTAGTGTGAGGTAAAAATAAACAAGCCAAAGTAAGATTATAAAATGGATCTAATAAACAGTAATAAGTCAAAAACAAATTTCAACCAGCAGTTACCAAAAATAAGATTACAGAGTAAACAATCTAATACTGGGAAGAAAAGCATTAAAAAAGACCCAGGCTTGCTTCTTTAAAATACTGGTTAAGAAATGATGCACGTTTTCTGCTCAGCTTCAGTGGAGAGGATTCCCTTTGTTTGTATGCAAACGGGGTATAAAAAGAGCATATTTCTCTGGGCTGCTGCCTCCCATGAAAAATCTTACTTGAGAAATTGGAACACAAATTCATAGTAGATAGCTAGCCATCTCTACCATACTACCTGACTTAATATTTTATCTTCGTTTGCTATCTCTCTTTCCTGTTTGAACACAAGCTTCCAAAAATCCATCAATAAATATTTTATTTTCATTTGACCAATAGGCTGGTTCAATCATATTTTATTTTGGTATGTAGCTTGGTCAGATCTATTTTATGACTTCAAAAATTGCTACTTATATCTGTAGAAAATTCTGTTCAGGGAATTCTCTGGTGGACCAGTGGCTAGGAATCAGTGCTTTCATTGGCCAGGCTCAATCCCTGATTGGGGAACTAAGATCCCACAGACTGCAGGGCATGGCCAAAAAGAAAAAATACTCTGTTCAAATTAACAATTTGATGTTTACAATAATAGCATGATGAGAAGAGCAAAATTCTAAGTCATTGTTATTTGTTTTGTTTTATTGGAGTAAAGTGGATTCATAATGTGTTAGTTCAGGTGTATAGCAAAGTGATTCAGTTATATTTATGCCCATATTCACTCTTTTTAACATTATTTTCTCAAATAGATGGTCACAGAATATTGAGTAGAATCCCCTGAGGTATATAATAGGTCCTTGCTGGTTGTATATCTTATATACAGTATTAGTAATATTGAGTATATATATATATATATACAGATATATATATCTTATATATCTTATATATAGCAGTGAGTGTATGTTCATTCCAAGTTCTTGATTAATTCCTCCCACCTACATTTTCCCTTTGATAAACATGTTTGTTTTCAATGTCTGTTTCTCTTTTATATAAAAGTTTATATTTTTCATTTTAAAAAATTGGGTTCTACATATGAGTGATACTATGCAATATTTTTCTCTATCTCCCTTACTTCACTTAGTATAATAATCATTAGGTCCATCCTTGCTGCTGCAAATGGCATTCTTTCATTATTTTTAATGACTGAGTAATATTCCATCTATTCATCTTTTGATAGACATTTCAGTTACTTCCTTGTCTTTATTGCTGTAAGTGATGCTAAAAAGAACACTGAGGTACATGTACCCATTCAAACCATGGTTTTCTCCAGATATATGCCCAATAGTGGGGTTACTGGATCAAATGGCAGTTCTCTTCAGTTTTTGAAGGAACTGCTATACTGTTTTCCATAGTGACTGTGCCAGTTTACATTCTCATCAACAGTATAGGGAGGTTCTGTTTTCTCTACACCCTAACCAGCATTTATTGTTTATAGTCACTTGGATGATGTCCATTCTAACTGGTATGAGGTGATACCTCATTGTAGTTTTGATTTGCATTTCTTTATCAGTAATATTGAGCATATTTTCATGTGCTTTTTGGCCATCTGTATATCTTCTTTGGAGAAATGTCTATTTACATATTCTGCCTAGTTTTTGATTTGATCTTTTTTTTTTCCCTTTGACATAGAGCTGCATGAGCTGTTTGTATACGTAGAAGCGTAATCCCTTGTCAGTTGCTTCATTTGCAAATATTTTCTCTTGCACTGCTTTTTCCTTATGTTTATGATTTCCTTTGCTGTGTAGAAGGTTTTAAGTTTAATTAGGTCCCATTTGTTTATTTTTGTTTTTATTTTCATTACTCTAGGAGGTGGTTCAAAAAAGATCTTGCTGTGATTTTTATCAAAGAGTCTTTCTGCCTATGTTTTCCTCTAAGAGTTTTATAGTGTCTGACTTTATATTTAAGTCTTTGAACCATTTTGAGTTTATCTTTGTGTATGGTAATAGAGGGTGTTCTAATCTCATTCTTTTACATGTAGCTGCCCAATCTTTCCAGCATCACTTAATTTGGTTTGATAGTACTTTGTTGAGAATTTTTATATCTATGTTCATCAGTGATATTGGCCTGTAAATTTCTTTACTGTGGACCATCATGTTTTCATTGTCATTTGTCTCTAGGTATTTTTTGATTACTTCCTTGATTTCTTCTTTGATCCATTGTTTGTTTAATATATTGTTTAGCCTCCACATGTTTGTGTTTTTTACAATTTTTTCTCTGTAATTGATTTCTAGTCTCATTGCATTGTTGTTGGAAAAGATACTTGATATGATGCTTGATTTCAATTTTCTTAAATTTATGAAGCTTGCTTTGTGGCCCAAGATATGATATATCCAAGAGAAAGTCCATGTACATGTGAGGAAAAGTGCTCTCTGTTGCTTTTGGATGGTATATCCTATGAAGTGAAGTGAAGTGAAAGTTGCTCAGTTGTGTCCAACTCTTTGTGACCCCATGGACTATACAATCCATGGAATTCTCCAGGACAGAATACTGGAGTGGGTTGCCTTTCCCTTCTCCAGGTTATCTTCCCAATCCAGGTACTGAACCCAGGTCTCCCACATTGCAGGTGGATTCTTTACCAGCTGAGCCACAGAGGAAGCCCAGTATAGACTATAAATATCAGTTAAATCCATTGATCTGATGTGTCATTTAAGATCTATTTTTCCCTACTGATATTTCGACTGAATGATCTGTCCGTTGATGTAACTAAGGTGTTAAAATTCCCCACTAATATTGTACTGCTGTAAATTTCTGCTTCTCACTTTCAGTCTGTATGTGTCCCTAGATCTGAAGTGGGATTCTTGTATGTAGCATATATATAGGTCTTGTTTTTGTACCCATTCACTAGTCTATATTTTTTGATTGGAGAACTTAATTCATTTACAGTTAAGGTAATTATCAATATGAATATTCTTATTGACATTTTGTTAATTGTTTGGGATTTGTTTTTGTAGGTCTTTTTTCTTCCCCTCCTCTTTGTTCTCTTGTGATTTTTTGTCTATGTTAAGTGTTGTTTTTGGATTGCTTTTTCTCTTTTGTGTGTGTGTCTATTGTAGATTTTTGGTTTGTGGTTCCCATGAGGTTCTGATATAGCACTATATGTATGTACAAGATTGTTTAACTTGCTAATCTCTTAATTTCAAATTCATTCACAATATCCTGTATTTTATTATCTTCACAATTGCTAATTTTCATACCATATTTCTGTGCATATAACTTCCGAACTTTATTTTGCTTCCTGTACCAGCGAGCTTCCATTTCATAATTTCCTTGATTTTAATTGTAGCCTTTTCTTTTCCACATAGAGAAGTTCCTTTAGGAGTTGTTGTAATGCTGGTTTGGTGTTTCTTAAATCTCTTA
Organism: Odocoileus virginianus; assembly: GCF_023699985.2. NCBI lineage: Eukaryota > Metazoa > Chordata > Mammalia > Artiodactyla > Cervidae > Odocoileus > Odocoileus virginianus. Next base: position 15,663,165 of record NC_069698.1, read on the forward strand.
GTTTTTGCTTATCTGTAAAACTTTTGATTTCTCTGTTGAGTCTGAATGAGATTCTTGCTGGGTTAAGTATTCCTTTTTGTACATGTTTCCCTTTCATCCCTTCACCCTTCTGTAAGTCATTCTTGTTTTAAGTAATATTTTCCTTATATGCAAGCAATTTTATAGTCACAAATAAATGCTTTGAACAAATACAGATGATACTAAATAATTTTTATAAGAAAGGAATCAAACCCTGAATCTCATTTTTCTAACTTTAGGGCTCCCACTATGGTCTTTTCTCTTTTGTATTTGTCAATTCAAATAAAGGAATTAGTAAAACTTAAAAGAAATTCTATATTATACATCTTTCCTCCCATTGAACAATTTTAACTTCTAATTTGGCATCTTTGAAGTCTTTAAGAAGAAATTATAAAAGCATTAAGTTAAAATTATGTCATCTTTCAAAGCAGAAAGTAAGTCTTTTAATTTCTAAATTGCTTTTATCTCAGAATATTATAGTGTTTGGGAAAGATATATTTGTAATTATAAGCAATGCTAATATCTTTCAAATATGACAGAATCTAAGTTACTTGTAGGAATATAATATAATTGAATTTGGGTGTGTTTAATTTATTTAAATTGTATTGTTAATATAATTAAACACAATTAAATTATTATTTCAGTGGACATAACCATTTCTACCTATAAATTTTTCATTAAGTTTTCTATATAAAACAATATTCTGAGTGAATTATGCCTTCAAGGTGTTCAATAATGCTTATTCCCTAAAGTACAGTGTATTTAAATTACCTAATGACCAAAAACCAGTTAAAGGTTTTTTTAAAAAATTTAGATGAACAAATTTAAAATAAAATCAGAACCTAAGAGTCTCCTTTGGCTCTTTCTGATTCAAAACATGGTAATTTGAATTATCAACTACAACAGCACCAATTAACATACAGAACCATTTTTAATTCAGCATTTAAATGATTTAAATAGAACATAGGACACAAAGTAGAATGTCCTAAAAAGGTTCTAATTAGAGAGTCTCAGTTATACAAGTGATTTCCTTTATAAGCCCATTAAAATGTGCTTCTCCCTTGTAGCACCTTTTTTTTCATGAGTATGCACATGATTTTACAACTTTCCAAACTGTTTTGGTATATTCCACTTATACACCAGCTTTTCCACATTTGACTCTAGTCTTGACTGTAGCTTCTCCACACTTTTGACTCTAGCCTTGAGAACTGTGAGTCAGTGGATGAATAACCTTTCGCCTTAAGGAACCGGCTCTGTCCGGTATGAAAAGTATCTGTAGAATTGAACTAAACAATATCAGAGAAAGATACCACCTATGGTGGTAGGTGTCCTCATAGTTTCAAGAAAAGATAAATTAAAGGAAAGAGAGTGGTTTATTGAGTTACCCTCAAGAAAAAAAATCAAGAGAAAGCCCAAGTGGACTTTGTAAAGTCTTATACCAGTCATTTGAAAAAAAAAAAAATGGAGCAATGCTGAGACTTTGAGAAAGATTTATCATGTATATAACTTTCTCATATGTGTTGTTTTTATCATCTATATGTTTCCTTGCAGTGATTAGGAAAGCCTCCAAACCTAAAAACCAAACAGGATTTGTGACCACTGAATAGAGGAAAGGAAGAGATTATGAAATTGAAGTTTAGAACAAGCCTCCCTCAAATGTGCCGCTTTTGCACAGGGATTATTTTGAGATAAAGCCAATCAAGACCTTGTAGGCTCAAGAGAAACTATTGTCCCTCCCTTAACTAAATAAAGTTTAAATTGGGAGTCTTTCCCCCAATAAGAGTTATTACCAGAGATAAATTTTATCTGAATGGCTTATAGGTATAGCAGTGCAAACATCTATTTACCCACCATCTGCTCCATTTCTTACCATCTGGTGAATTAGCTTCCTGTCCTTAGAAGCCCCAGGCTCCTATCCCATTCTTTAGTTCAGGGTGACATATAGACCTGAATTTATCTTCCTGTCTTTGAATCTCTCATGTTTGTGGTGTTTCCATGCTTAGAAAATTGTTTTATTTTTTCCTATTAATCTCTCTCACGTCAATTTAACTCTTAGACCAGACAGAAGAATATCCAAGGGTAGAGAATTTTTTTGTTTGTTTGTTTTCATCCTACACAGGACAAAGTTAGAGTGATTCACATCACAGGTTTTCAAATTTGTACCACAGAATGCCCTTCAGGATCCATTTAGGAAGTGACTAGGGGTCAAGCGCTTTCAACTCGTCAGCTTTTCACCATAACCTGTTTATTATACTTATACTTACTGAACTTCATAGTAACACTTCACCTGAAGAAGGTATTTCCTGGCTTCAAATTTTGAAAGCCATGAGTCTTAATGAAGACAAATAATTTTATTTCCTGGGATAAAACAAAACAAAACAACCCTGTTCTTAGTTTGTTTTCTTTTTCTTTCCCTTAAATTATTTATTCTCCACCATAATGCAAATTGGGTGACTTATAAAAAAGAGAAAGAAAAAGATTTTATAAAGTAATGATCCTCAATATGAGTTTCACCAAGTGAAAATTTTAAATTGTTGTAACCTAGTGAATATTTTCTCATAAAATATGTCTTTGGTTACAAAGAGTGTATACTAATTTTAAATGTCACTTGATTCCCTCTTTGTCAAGTTTATGATGTATGTTGTTAATGTTATTATGCTAAAACCCAACTGTTTAACACCAAATTGCATATGCAGTCCCAGAGGTATTGTTTAATTATATTTTATAGGACTATTTTCCTCAGAATTGTCTTACATTGAAATAATGACTCATTTCAATAATACCAAATCACCTAACAACTGTCAAATGTGGCTGTCTTCATTTGTGTGCTGCTGTGGGGTATTTAATCAAGGAAAATACACAATTAGACTATATAGATCTCTGTAGACTTTTCTGTACAAAAGTGGTTTTCCTCTTTTGCTGAATTTATATACTTAATCCAAGGGAACAATACAAATTAAATGATGTATCATTATCAGTACTCTCAGAACCTCGTATCAGTTTTTGAAAAACTTTTGCAAATTTGGAAGACTCTGCTAGAGTGATGAACAAATATTTCTATTCTCCATGTGTACATATTCAATAAACTTATGTTAGAATTCAGAGATTAGTATAACTAATTGAAAATTCAAATAGGAGATAAAGCCACTCTACCTAATACAGTATACACATGAAAGCCAATCTTGTCTTTTCCTGTAGTTTCCTATTGTATTAAAACTAAAATAGAAAGTACATTAAGGAATCATTGATCATGCTTTCTTTCTTTTTTTTTTAATAAGTTCCTCTCAGTATATTGATTTTTCAAGTTGGTTGTAAATATTAGACAACTACACTAAAGTTTAATAACATTTTATCAGTTTCACATAAATATTGATATTTTTATTAAGATTATTGGTTTGTCATATAACATTACAGCATTGCCAAATTACACAGTTAAACTCTATCCTTCTACAACATGGAACAGCTTTTTAGCAGTCATTTAACAGGCTTTGAAAATATGCCCTAAATAAAACTGATACTTATCAGTCAATTTTCAATTAGCCAACACATAAAAGTCATTTTACTTTTTGACATCTTGATTTCTTCAAAAGGAAAATACCATACTTTTATTTTAAAGTAAACTGAGAAAAATACACTTTAAGATCTTACTATAATCTTTTGTAGCAACCTAAGGGCATGAAATGTGTAGAGTGCAAATTAGATAAATTTATGAATAGTGAGTTACTTTATAATATTAAAATACGTTCTCTATTTGCTGTAATAGATATCTGTAAGAATTCAGTAAATGGATGATATGTGATAAAAAGAAATGCAATAGGCAATAAAGCATTTGCTCTTGTATGTTGTCTATTGGGGTTCTTCCCAAAAGGTTTATAATTTATCAAGATTGTCCCCTGCTCCATGACACTTTGTCAGTATCTTCAAATAGATAGATGGCATCTACAAGCACTGATGGCAGATTAACAGATGAAAAAATATACCAAAGTCTTTTTCATGGTTCCTTCCTTTAAACTAAACCTTGAAGATTTTTTCATATTACATGTCAGCTTCTATCTCAAGCTATTCTTTAAAAGTCAGAATAAAAAGGAGAATAATTGAGAATATAAACACATCATGTAAAAAATAATAGCTGATATATTTCTCAATTTCCTATCTTCCTTAATTTTTTTTACTGAAAATGTAAACATATTTTTAAAATATTTAAACATATTTAAAAAACCTAAAAGGGAGTAAATAAAACAAACCAAAATATGAAAGAAAAAGAAAAACACCCAGTGTTCCTAGACACACATATTAAATGGAAGCAACTCTTCTCACGTAATGAGTACTTTGGAAAAGACATTTCTGTGATGATGGGAAATTCCTATCTCTTCATGTTAGCTATGAACAGCTCAAATATAGCTGGTGCAATTGAAAAGCTGAGTTTTAGGTTTATTTAATTTTGTGTAATTTTAATTTAAATAGCCACATGTGGCTAATACCTACCATGTCAGACAGTTTGGTGTTCTCCTTGACAGCTAATATCTATCATCTATTTTTTTTTTTGAGGGCAATAAAATCCTGATGACCAAAAACACAAAATAGTTGTGTTTATAGAAATCATGCAAGATATTCCTTGCTATGATCCATGACTCATTCCCTTTCCTCTTTTGCCTGGTTCATGGCTCTTAGCTTGTTTTTATGCCATCCATTGCATGAATTACATTTCTATCGAGGATGCATTAGTGCTTTATAAGTTTCAAGCTTGAAATTATTTCTCTGGTTCTCTTTAATTCCATCTAACTTGGACACCTCATGGCACATGATGGAAGCACAATAAATCTATGTTATATACATGAAAGAATATGAAAGACTGGACATTCTGTTCAACTCTATTTTTTTAATGTAAAATATTTTTTTCTAAAATTGATTTTTTTTTCTGTTTACATATACTATGCACTAAGGATATTACATACAAAGTATTAGACATTCAATGTCCTTATTTCCTAGGAAACAGAAATGCTCTTTCTCTCTCTCCAGTGCACAAACACACACACACATACTCACATATATGTATGTAGGTATATATGCTTATTTGTCTCTGTGAAGATGATAATAGAACTCTTACAGTTTAAGAAACTCTCTAATATAATGTTCTAATATGCTCCAGAAGTGGAAACATGATACAATCCCATAATGAAAGGTAAAGATCTTTCTAATTTCCTGACACACATACAAACATGTAGAAAGTTTATAGTTTCAATTGTGCAACTTAAGCCACGTGTCAATGATACACACAGAAGCATTAAAAATAAAAATAAGTCACATGTGCTGTTATCAAATAGCTGTTTTATTCCTGGTAGAAATGAAAGCCTTAAGTGATATGAGCTCAAAAAAGAAAAATACACAAGCAAACAAAGAAGACTAACACCCTGGATCCACTGTGATCTCTCACCCAACAGAAAATAGACGTCTAAAACAACCAGAGCTCACCATATGGTCAGACCACAAAACTAAATCTTCCATCATTGCTGCCACCAATGCAAAATAATACATAAGTTGTAAATGAACCAAAACAAGACACAATATTAAAACTAGAAAAACAGAATCATCAGAATTCTCTTCCTTCTTTGGAAGTGAGGTTGGAAAGGGTTTCTTTTTATTTTTTTTTCCATTTATTTTTATTAGTTGGAGGCTAATTACTTTACAGTATTGTAGTGGTTTTTGCCATACATTGACATGAATCAGCCATGGATTTACATGTGTTCCCCATCCCGATCCCCCCTCCCGCCTCCCTCCCCACCCCATCCCTCTGGGTCTTCCCAGTGCACCAGGCCCGAGCACTTGTCTCATGCATCCAACCTGGGCTGGTGATCTGTTTCATCCTTGATAGTATACTTGTTTCAATGCTATTCTCTCTGGACATCCCACCCTTGCCTTCTCCCACAGAGTCTAAAAGTCTGTTTTGTACATCTGTGTCTCTTTTCTGTTTTACATATAGGGTTATCATTACCATCTTTTAAAATTCCATATATATGTGTTAGTATACTGTATCGGTCTTTACCTTTCTGGCTTACTTCACTCTGTATAATGGGCTCCAGTTTCATCCATCTCACTAGAACTGATTCAAATGAATTCTTTTTAACGGCTGAGTAATATTCCATGGTGTATATGTACCACCATTTGTCTGCTGATGGGCACTTAGGTTGCTTCCATGTTCTGGCTATTATAAACAGTGCTGCGATGAACATTGGGGTGCACGTGTCTTTCAGATCTGGTTTCCTTAGTGTGTATGCCCAGGAATGGGACTGTGTCATGTGGCAGTTCTAATTCCAGTTTTTTTAAGGAATCTCCACACTGTTCTCCATAGTGGCTGTACTAGTTTGCATTCCCACCAACAGTGTAAGAGGGTTCCCTTTTCTCCACACCCTCTCCAGCATTTATTGCTTGTGGACTTTTGGATAGCAGCCATTCTGACTGGCATATAATGGTACCTCATTGATGTTTTGATTTTCATTTCTCTGATGATGAGTGATGTTGAGCATATTTTCATGTGTTTGTTAGCCGTCTGTATGTCTTCCTTGGAGAAATGTCTGTTTAGATCTTTGGCCCATTTTTTGATTGGGTCATTTATTTTTCTGGAATTGAGCTGCAGGAGTTGCTTATATATTTTTGAGATTAATCCTTTGTCTGTTGCTTCATTTGCTATTATTTTCTCCCATTCTGAAGGCTGTCTTTTCACCTTGCTTATAGTTTCCTTTGTTGTGCAAAAGCTTTTAAGTTTCATTAGGTTCCATTTGTTTATTTTTGCTTTTATTTCCAATATTCTGGGATGTGGGTCATAGAGGATCCTGCTGTGATTTATGTCGGAGAGTGTTTGGCCTATGTTCTCCTCTAGGAGTTTTCTAGTTTCTGGTGTTACATTTAGATCTTAATCCATTTTGAGTTTATTTTTGTGTATGGTGTTAGAAAGTGTTCTAGTTTCATTCTTTTACAGGTGGTTGACCAGTTTTCCCAGCACCACCTGTTAAAGAGGTTGTCTTTTTTCCATTGTATATGCTTGCCTCCTTTGTTGAAGATAAGGTGTCCGTAGGTATGTGGATTTATCTCTGGGCTTTCTATAAGCTGTCCATGAGATACACAACCACAAACATGAATTTTATATAGTTTTATCATATCAACGAAGTAGTCATCTTGATGGGACTTCCATAAATACTTAAAGATATATTTCCTGAAGAGAAAAAAAAATGAACAAGGGTCTTAATAGTGCATTATCATAAAACAAATTATGTTTTAGTTGAAGCTCTAGTCCTAAAAAAGTATAACAGTCATTTTTTCTTTGATATTTAATTTTTTCATTTGTAAAGTAAGGACATTAATCTATGCTCTATGATAAGCACTGGATAAAACATTTAGAAGTTATTCTATCATCATTTGAAAGCACAGTTATTATGTGAGAAGGGCATAAATATAAACAGTAAGTAAAATAAAATGCTTATTCAATATACTATAAATATGTCATGCCAATTTAATTTTGTGTTTCTCAAAGCATTACATATAAGAATAGTGATCTCTGAAAAACTATAGCAAAGTTTTAAAAATCATGGCTACTAAGTGAAAGAGTTGAAGCCTACAACAAATGTTAAGATTTTCACATATTTACATTTTCTTCCTTCCTTTCAATATTTTAATATTTGTAAGTCATAAATGCCTACTGGAAATTATATTTTTAAACATAAAAGTCAACCATAAGCTACAAAATTATAACACTTCATATTGAAAGTGACATTCTTAGGTAAATATATTTTCTTGGATAAGTACTTTTCTTTTAACAATAAATTATAAATACAGTAATTAGTATTTTGAATGCTCTGTAGTCATATCACACACTACATATTGAATTCTGAGTATTTGAAACTAATCACTGCTTCTGCTTTATGAATTATATAAACTTACTTTGTCTTTATTTCAAACCAAATATTTATAGAAATTTGAGTTTTACTGTCATTCTGTTCTTACAATTTCCAAATTTTCAAAATGAAATACTGCATCTTAGTGAACATTATTCATAATATCTACTCTTGCCCCAGTCAATAAAATTGTGGCAAATTCACAATAAAATGTACTTAAAAGCTTGATTAATATTACAACTTAAATATAAAAAGCTAGAGAATTATATGAGAAGTAATGAAAAAGGAAAATTTGCTTGGAAAGATAAAATTAAGTATATTTTGCTTTACTCATTTTCTTTGGGTTGCCTAACAACTATGGCAAAGGAAATTTAATATATTATATCGATGCTATTATCAATTTTAATGAGTACATTTATTTTTCAGAATAGACAAACATTTTTATTTTGGTACTGAACTCAAAGAGGAATATATTGTATTAATTTTACTCGAGCTTTTAAATGATACAGTGAACAATGTGTTTAAACACAGATTCATAAAAGATTCATAAATATTCTATTAAAAATTTCATATAACTTCTGATAATATGAGAACATACTGAATAATAAATATTTTAAGACATTTTCCTAAGATTATATAGTGTATCTATGTAGCTTTGTTCATGCTACAGCTTATTAGAAAAATTTAGATTTAATTTAATGTAAGAATTGATGGAAAAAAAAAAAAAAAAAAAAGAATTGATGGTTGCCTGACCACCTGGCAATCCTTTCTTGGAATAATTTGTTTCTAGACACCATTGCAATATGCTTCATGATTCAGGGGTATTTTTATTAACATATTATAGAAAAGATATTTGTTTTAATAGAAAATTACCATTGATTCATAAACATGTATTTCATTATTATTTAGTAAATGTAATATGATAAAAATGAAAAGTTGCACCTCCACTGAGCCTACTCTGTTATCCCACCAGACAACTAATATTTCTATAGGAATATCTAATTATGTTCTTCCTTTCCTTAAATTGAACATCTAATTCTGTTCTTCCTTAATTATTTCTCAATCAACATAATTATCATTATGGGCCACTATAATGCAACTTATTTTATTATTTCATGATGTTGTCTATTTTTCTTCAATGTTTTAGTTTCTGACCTTTTCTATTTATTAGTTCTTTCTTTATATCCATACCCTAGCTCTGCAAATGCTTAGACAAATGGCTCTCAATTGCAGTTTTCCAAAAGACATTCTGGGCAAATGAGGTCCCCTTTGATAGAGGTAAGCCAGAGTCAAAGTACCAACATCACTGGATCATGGAAAAAACAAGAGAATTCCAGAAAAAAATCGACTTATGCTTTATTGACTACGCCATAGACTTTGACTGTGCCATCATAGCAAACTGTGGGAAATTCTTTAGGGGATGGGAATACCAGACCACCTTACCTGTCTCCTGAGAAATCTGTATATAGGTCAAGAAGCCACCGTTAGAACTAGACATAGAACAACAAACTGGTTCCTGTCAGGGAATGTTTGACGGGAGGATTCCTACGTGCAGTCTCCCATGAGTCCTCTGTCCCTCTTCAAGCGGAACAGCACGCTGCTCCCAGGGACTGAGGTCATATGTGAGGCAAGCTTGGGTCTCCTTTAGTAAACATTCTCTTTAAGACAAAACTGCTTAGTCCCCTTCCCCTTTCTTGAGATATGGATTGTCTCCTGACCTTGTGACTAACATTACTCCTTGTTCCCTTGGGAACCGTTGCAGTATGTTTGGTTTGCTGAACTCTATCATTCCTGAAAGAAGTTTCTTGTACTGCAGCCTGTATATACTCATAGGAAAATCATTAAAGCACCTTTGCTCCATTAGAGCTTAGGTCCCCGGGTCTTTTTTTGTCTCTCTCTCTCTCTCTCTTTTTCTGGCTGACTCTCTGGAGCGTGGAGACCCGTCGTGCTCACTTTTCTGCCCGCGCTTCTAAGACCCCCTCGAGAGGGCGCCTGGTACCTTGGTGAGTGATGCAAGCCCTGTGTCAAGGACTTATTGGTCCTTTGTGTAAACCAAGGGATATCAGCCTCTTTCTCTCTTTCACTTTCTTATCGTCGACTCCATACCACCAGGTTCCGGTCCACTGAAGGACTCCAACAGGTTCCAAATTGGGAAGGAGTACAACAAGGCTATATACTGACACCCTGTTTATTTAAAATATAAAATATATGCAGAGTACTTCGTGTGAAATAACAGGATGGATAAAGCACAAGTTGGCTTCAAAATTGCAGGAAGAAATGTAAAAAATCTCAGATATGCAGATGACACCACCATTACGACAGAAAAAATGAGGAACTAAAGAGCCACTTGAAGATGAAAGAGGAGGATGAATGGCATCTGATCCCATCACTCCATGGCAAATACACGGGGAAACATTGGAAACAATAACAGACTTTATTTTCTTGGACTCCAAAGTGACAAAGATGGGGACTGCAGCCATGAAATTAAAAAAGGCTTGCTCCCTGGAAGAAAAGCTATGACCAACACAGACAAGGTATTAAAAAGCAGAGACATTACTTTGCTGATAAAGGTCTGTCTAGTCGAAGCTATGGTTTTTCCAGTAGTCATGTATGGATGTGAGAGTTGGACCATAAAGAAAACTGAGCACCCAACAATTGATGCTTTTGAACTGTGGTGCTGGAGAAGACTCTTGAGAGTCCCTTGGACTGCAAGGAGATCAAACCAATTAATTCTAAAGGAAATGAATCCTGAATATTCACTCTAATACTGATGCTGAAGCTGAAACTTCAATACTTTGACCACCTGATGTGAGGAATTGACTCCTTAAAAAAGACACTGGGGTATGGAGGCAGGTGGGAGGGGGGGTTCAGGATGGGGAATGCATGTACACCCGTGGCTGATTCATGTTGATGTATGACAAAAACCACCACAATATAGCAAAATAATTAGCTTACAATTAAAATATTAAATTAAAACAAATGAAAAGACCCTGGTGCTGGGAAAGACTGATGGTGGGAGAAGGGAATGACAGAGTATAAGGTGGTTGGATGGCATCACTGACTTGATGTGCATGAGTTTGAGTAGGTCCTAGGAGTTGCTGATGGACAGGGAAGCCTGGGTGCTACATTCCATGGAGTCGCGGAGCCAGGAGCCAGAAACTGTGCGACTTTCAGTTCAGTCACTCAGTTGTGTCGGGCTCTTTGAGTAGGCTCCCAGAACCTACTCAACTCACATCCATTAAGTCGGTGATGCCATCCAACCACCTCATACTCTGTCATCCCCGTCTCCTCCTGCCTTCAATATTTCCCAGCATCAGGGTGTTTTCAAATGAGTCAGTTCTTTGCATCTTTTGGCCAAAGTATTGGACTTGCAGCTTCACAATCAGTCCTTCCAAGGCATATTCAGGACTGATTTCTTTAGGAAGGACTGATTGGATTTCCTTGTAGTCCAAGGGACTCTCAAGAGTCTTCTCCAACACCACATTCCAAAAGCATCAATTCTTTGGTGCTCAGCTTTCTTTATAGTCCAACTGTCATATCCATACATGACCACTGGAAAAACCATAGCTTTGACTAGATGGACCTTTGTTGGCAAAGTAATGTCTGCTTTTTAATATGCTACCTAAGTTGGTCATAACTTTTCCTCCAAGGAGTAAGCGTCTTTTAATTTCATGGAAGTCTGTCACTATTTCCATTGGTTCCCCATCTATTTGCCATGAAGTGATGGGACCAGATGCCATGAGCTTAGTTTTCTGAATGTTGAGTTTTAAGCCAACGTTTTCACTCTTCTCTTTCACTTTCATCAAGAAGCTCTCTAGTTCTTTGTTGTCTGCCATAAGGTTGGTGTCATCTGCATATCTGAGGTTATTGATATTTCTTCTGGTAATCTTGATTCTAGTTTGTGCTTCATCCAGCCCAGTTTTTTCATGATGTACTCTGCATATAAGTTAAATAAGCAGGGTGACAATACACAGCCTTGATATACTCCTTTCCTGATTTGGAACCAGACTGCTGTTCCATGTCCAGTTCTAACTGTTGCTTCCTGACCTGCATACAGATTTCTCAGGAGGCAGGTCAGGTGGCCTGATGTTCTCATGTCTTAAAGAATTTTCCACAGTTTGTTGTGATCCACACAAAGTCTTTGGCATAGTCAATAAAGCAGAAGGAGATGTTTTTCTGGAATTATCTTGCCTTTTCAGTGATTTAGTGGATGTTGGCAATTTGATCTCTGGTTAATCTGCCTTTGAAAATCTCCAGTTTGAACATCTGGAAGTTCACGGTTCACATACTATTGAAGCCTGGCTTGGAGAATTTTGAGCATTGCTTTACTAGTGAGTGGGCTTCCCTGGTAGCTCAGATGCTAAAGCGTCTGCCTACAATGCAGGAGGGCAGGGTTCAATCCCTGGGCCGGGAAGATACCCTGGAGAAGGAAATGGCAACCAACTCCAGTAGTCTTGCCTGGAAAATCCCATGGACTGAGGTTTCTTGTAGGCTACAGTCCATGGGGTCGCAGAGTCGGACACAACTGTGCGACTTCACTTCACTTATTAGTGAGTGAGATGAATGCAACTGTGCAGTAGTTTGAGCATTCTTTGGCATTGCCTTTTTGGGGATTGAAATGAAAACTGACCTTTTCCTGTCCTGTGGCCAGTGCTGAGGTTTCCAAAATGCTGGCATATTGAGTGCAGCACTTTCACAGAATCATCTTTTTGCGCTGAACTTCCTAGAGGTGCCTTTTTTTTTTTTTTACCAACTCCCCTCCATTCCTGATGATCTATGCTCAGTTACTTACTGGTGTATTGATTGACTGTGGTAAGGTCTACAAATCCTTACTCCATTATCTGAAGGTAGTAGAGACTCTGGGCTCCCTGTGAATTAACAATAAAGCTGAATTTCACCTGAAATCTGGTACTTAGGGAATTCCTTCTTTTTCTTTATTCAGCCTCCCTACAATCTAACTGTCCTAAGAATACTTGCTCAATAAATTCCAAACAATTCCCATTTTAGACTCTGAATCTAGTGAATCCATTCTAAGGAAATAATGCTCTGTGAGATTTGAGTATATTTCTCTATTAACATTTTTATCTTATTATGATGCACTTTTTATGTATCAGCTAGTATTATCTTTTAAAAAATAAACCTTCTAACAGAGAAGTCATTTCTCTGAAAAAACAAAAAAAAAATTACAACAGGAATAGTATAAATAGTCCTTCCTGTGGTTTATAAAGGTTGATAAAACCTGGCTCCTGGTTAATTCTTTGCACTCATTTTCTACTTCTATGTTAAGTACTAAAACCCTATCTACAAATATTACTATCTTATTGTTTATGAAAATTAGGAAGTGTGTTCCTGTCTTGAATCATTTGCATTTTACATAGTAAAGTTTTTTCCAGGGTTTTTCCCCTTTACTTCTGAATGTTTATTTCCCAGTATGCCTTCTCATCTTTCCAATTTCTCCTTAGAAGTCACCGCTTTAAAATGGTGTCCTCAAGAATGGTGAGAAGTATCTAACTTATTGAGGACAGTATCTAACTTATTCCCTTATATCCAATGATATCTTTCTCATATTCCTGCAATTTTATTTCAGTCACCACTATTTAACAGTCTAGTTTACATTTTTATCACATCTTTGTTCATTAGAATGTTGGGAATATTGCTTATTTTACATACAATATATTCCCAAATGGAGAAGGAAATTACAACCCACTCCAGTATTCTTGCCTAGAGAATCCAGTGGACAGAGGAGCCTGGTGTGCTGCAGTCCATGGGGTCGCAAGAGTCAGACAGGACACAGTGACTAAACCATTACCACCAACATATTCCCAAATCCCAATTGGTGCTCTATGGAACATAAGCAATCAATGCGTTTGTGGAATAAATGAATGATTTACCATTAACTGAGTGACTCAAGTTGATTTTAAATGTTAAAAAGTGTTCTAATTTAGAGACTTGAAACTGAATACATTTTTCTGTCAGTATTTACTATCTTCTTTTTCATTATAACCTTCCTTCTTGCTTTTGTATTTACAACTTGCATATATGGGTACACATAGAGAACATAATTTATTCTACTTGTAAAAACAAATGTAATTATACTGGTGATGTAGGTAGTTATTTTTTATCCATAGAATATATATAGGTAAATAAAGAATGTTAATAATAACCTGTAAAAAACATTTTTTGTTGTAACATTCAATAATAACATTTTTCCCCTACTACTATATTAAAAATGTCTATTAACATTTCCCCAGTTTCTTTAATTTTAAAATATTAGTAAGAAATAAAATCCAATTATTATATTGTCAATTTGTAATATCCCCATACTTGATGAAAAATACCTTTCTATAGGAATACCTGTTCCACTTTAATTCAATTATTTTCTACATTAATATAGTAACTATCATCATGAGAGATTTATAATGTACCAATTCATTGTTTCTTAGGAATATCTTTTTTTCCTTTTAAATTGATTTTTCTGATTTGCTGATTTAAGATAGCAAATTTATCCATATATATCATAATGAATCATTACAAAATTAGTAAAATAACAGAGGGCAAATGAATACTTGAAAATATATAATAATGTCATACACAGTCAAGAGCAATGGAAGAGAACTGACACTTTAGAATAGGATTTGTCTATAACATTATCTCTTCAGGTTCAAGTAACCTTACCCACCTCATCAACTTTTAATACTAGGAGTGGTAATGACTCCAGGATAATTTTTTTCCTGGTGTACTATTCTATATTTGTTACTTTTCTTAAATACTGCCTTCATTTTCATAGCTAGTTTCTTTATTAAACTATGTCACAATAACATCATTTGAATGTGCCATTTGTTTTTGCCAGGATTCTGACTGCTATATTTTTATATTTATACTTTTTGAAGTAATGGAGAATATATTTCCCATAGACATGCAGTAAAATTAGAACTTAATAACAAATTTATTGAAATGAAAGTTTTTACAACTAAGAAAAAATATTTTGGAAAGTGTTTGAATCAAAGAAAAACTTAAAGTGTTAAAATTTAGTATAAGAATGTTAATTAATTGTTAGTTTACTCTATAAAGAAGAGATCCTTGAAGATTAGGAAAATAAGAAGAAATCTATTAAAAAATCTAAGAAGCTCAAGAAATCTCAAAGTCATTGAAAACTACACCAAGATATATGATAATTAAATTGTATCAAGCCATTGAAAAAGATAAAATATTAAAAGCAGACTTAAAAATGGATATACTAGTTAGTCAGAAACAAAAATAATGATAGTAAGACATTTCTCAGAAAAAAATAAAATAAGCAAAGACTATAGAGCAGCATATTTGAAAAACAAAAAATGAAATGAAACAAAATAAAACCCTACCAATTTGTTATTCTCTATGCTGAGAAATTAAGTGAGATCATTCAAAATCAAAGGAAAATAAAAACTTTCTCACAAGCTAAATAATTCATGACTTATAATTCATAATTATAAGATAATGTAATGGAAATCCTTCAAGTAGAAAAAAACTGTGAGTTAGAATCTGGACTTCCATAAAGGAATGAGAGTACCAGATACAGTAACTACATAGATCAACATAAAAACTTTTTTCATATTTAAATCTTATTAAAAGATAACCAGTCTTCAAGCAAAATAGTAACCACATGTTTCATGGTGTTATTAACTCAAGTAGAATAAAAAAATTATGACAACAGTACCAAGTTCATTTAAGAAGAAATAAACATGTCTCTATCAAAGAAATTAAGTTACTAGGAAAGACCATAACAGAGAAACAAAACTCTTAGGCCGATGGCTTCTCTGGTGAATTCTGCTACTTTTAAAAAAATATATTTGCATTTTAATTAATGGTTTAGTTATAAATACAGATCCATGGTGTCTCAGGTAGTAAAGAATCAGCCTGCAATGCAGGAGACCCAGGTTGGATCCCTTGCTCGGGAAGATCCCTTGAAGAATGGATAGGCTCTCCACTCCAGTATTCATGGGTTTCCCTCGTGGTTCAGCTGGTAAAGAATCTGCCTGCAATGTGGGAGGCCTGGGTTTGACCCCTGGGTTGGGAAGATTCCCTGGAGGAGGGCATGACAAACCACTCCAGTATTCTTGCCTGGAGAATCCCATGGACAGAGAGCCAGGTGGATTCCAGCCCACGGGGTCGCAGAGTCAGAAACAGCTGAGCGACCGCCATGTTTACTTTTCATATGTGACTATAGGCCCACCTTTCCTGTGTACTGGGAATTATGCCCCAAGTGTCTTTCACTGCTCTTTATTTATTTTTTTTTTTAAGTAATACACTTTGTTTTTTGAAGTTCTACATTAATAGAAAAGTTGAACAGGTATTAGAAAAAGTTCCCAATCTGTGCCCCTTCCCCTCTATAGTTTTTCCTATTACTACAACATGCAT
Organism: Odocoileus virginianus; assembly: GCF_023699985.2. NCBI lineage: Eukaryota > Metazoa > Chordata > Mammalia > Artiodactyla > Cervidae > Odocoileus > Odocoileus virginianus. Next base: position 15,679,469 of record NC_069698.1, read on the forward strand.
TAATGTGCTACCTTTGTCGCAACTGATAAATCAGTTCAGTTCAGTCGCTCAGTCATGTCCGACTCTGTGGCTCCATGTACAGCAGCACGCCAGGCCTCCCTGTCCGTCACCAACTCCCAGAGTTTACTCAAACTCATGTCCATTGAGTCGGTGATGCCATCCAACCATCTCGTCCTCTGTCATCCCCTTCTCCTACTGCCTTCATCTTTCCCAGCATCAGGGTCTTTTCAAATGAGTCAGCTCTTTGCATCAGGTGGCCAAAGTATTGCAGTTTCAGCTTCAACATCAATCCTTCCAATGAACATTCAGGACTGAGTTCTTTTAGGATGGACTGGGTTGGATCTCCTTGCTGTCCAAGGGACTCTCAAGAGTCTTCTCCAACACCACAGTTCAAAAGCATCAATTCTTTGGCACTCAGCTTTCTTTATAGTCTAACCCTCACATCCATACATGACTACTGTAAAACAACTGATAAATATTGATATATTATTATTAACTTAGATTCAAAGTCTATACTAAGTTCATTCTTTACATTTCTGTGGGCTTTATCAAATGCATATTGCCATGTATCTACCTTTATAATATCAAATCAAAATAGTTCATTACTCCAATTACCCCCCGTGCTTCATTTCTTTTTATCACTGAATAAATAATCCATTGATTGGATGTACCACAATTTGCTCATTCATTCATCTATTAAAAACCATATCAGTTGCTTTCCATTTTGGCAAATTTAAGTAAAGCTGCTATAAACATTCATGTGTGAGTCTCTGCCTGAACATACATTTTCAGTTCAGTTGAGTGGGTATGGTAAGATATGTTTAGTTTTTTAGGAAACTGCCAAGTTCTCTTCTAAAGTGTATGTATTATTAATACCATTTTGCATTCCCACCTGTGATAAATGAGACTTCTTTGCTCCACCTCCTCAATTGCACTTGGTATTGCCAGTATTTTGGATTTTCACCACTCTAAAACATGTATTGTGATATTTCCTTGATGTTTAATTTACAGTTTCCTAATGTCATAAACTCTTGAACACTTTCTCATATGCTTAATTGCAATCTGTATATCTTTAGTGAAGTGTCTGTTCAGATCTTTCCCCATTTTTATTTAGGATTTTCATTCTTCATTGTTGAGTTCTAAGTTCTCTGCATCTTTTGAATAAAAGCCCTGTATCAGTTATGTACTGTATTAGTCACTCAGTCGTGTCCGACTCTTTACAACCTCAGCCTGTAGCCCGCCAGGCTTCTGTGTCCTTGGGGATTCTTGAGGCAAGAATACTGGAGAGGGTTGCCATGCCCTCCTCCAGGGGATCTTCCTAACCCAGGGGTTGAACCCACTCTCACACATTGCAAGCAGATTCTTTACCATGGAACCACCAGGGAAGCCCGTCAGATATGTTTTTTGCAAATATTTCCAAATATTTCCCTCAGTCAGTAACTGTATTTTCACTCTCTTAGTAGTGTCAATCACATAGAAGTTTTAATTTATAATAAAGTCCAATTTATCATTGTTTTCTTTGGTGTATCAAGCAGTTTTTAACTTTCAAAATGGTCCACAATTAACCTCCTGCATTTATTAATTACCATTTAAAAGTTCCTACTGGTTACTGGTTCCAGCAGCTTCTTCTCCCAGATCTTCTATCTGACCTTAAAACTATAAAATTTCCAGAAGACAAGTCACAGATTGACAAAAAACAATTTTCAAAATACACATCTGATGAAGGCCTATATCCAAAGGATATGAAAAACACTTAAAATTCAGCCAAAAAAATTAAAATTGGGCTAAATAGCATAACAGACACCTCACTAAACATGATATACAGATGGCAAATAAGCATATGAGATGTTTCAAATGTCATCGGGAAAATGAGGTTAAAAGAACTATGAAATACAACTACACATTTATTGGAATGGCAAAAAAACCTGAGCACAGATAACAGGAAATGCTAACAAGGATGTGGAGTGAGAAAACCTCACATTCAGTATTGGTGAGAAAGTAAAATGGTACAGACACTTTGGAAGACAGTCGGATGTTTTCTTAAAAAACTCAGGATTTTTTTTTTTTTTTCCCAAACCAAAAATTGCTTTCTTTGGTATTTACCCAAAACAATGGAAAACTGTAGCCACAAACAAGCCACCAAAAAACCTACACATGGATGTTTCTAGCAGTTTTATTCAAAATTGCCACAACTTGAAATCAATCATGGTATTTATTCTTCAGGAAGTGAGTGGATAAACTGGGATATATTCAGACAATGGAATATTATTCAGTGGTAAAAAGAAGTGAGTGACCAAGCCATGGAAAGACTTGGAGGAAACTTAAATGCCTATTACTTAGTGAGAGAAGCCAATCTGAAAAGGCTGCATACTGTATGATTCCAACTATATGACTGTTTGGAAAAGGCATAAATTTTGAAGACAATTAAAAAAAAAAATCAGTGGCTGCCAGGCTTAGTAAAGGCAAAGATGGGTGACTAGACAGAGCAAAGATTTTTAGAACATTGAAAATATTTGTATTACACCATACTGATGGATACATGCCATCATGATCTGTCCAAATCCATTAACTCTGCAATACTAAGTGAAAAAAAAAATAGAATTTGGGTAATCATGATGTGTTCATGCAGGTTCAACAGTTGTAATAACTGTACTGCTCTGGTTTGGATGTTGACAATGGAGAAGACTATGCATATGTGGGGGCAAAATTTATAAGGTAAATTTCTATATCTTCCCCTATATTTTATGGTGAACCTAATACTGCTCTAAATGCATAAAATATTTATAAAAAAACAAATAAGTTATTCTCCTCCTCTATTTCTCATCTTTAACTGGTAGGTATCTATCCAAGAGAAATGAAAGCATATATTTATAAAAAAGACAGTACACCAAGGTTCATTGTGTCTTTATTTGAAATAGATCTAAAGTGGAAATATTCCAGTATGTTTATAAATTTTGGTGGAGCTATTCCATAGACTAGTACTCAGAAAGCATGGAAAGAAATATGGACATACACAGTAGCATGGATGAATTTCCAAATCAAGCCAAGTGAATAAAAACAACCAAAAAGGGGTACAACATCTATTATTCCATTTGTATGAATATCTATAAGATACAAACTAATCTACAGTATCATCAAGGGAATCAGTTGTTTTCTTGGGATGTGGGTGTAGGCATAATTGGAAGGATGAATTTTAAAAAGCCACAAGGATGTGTTTTGGATTGTTGGCATGTTCATTATCTTGATTGTGCAGATGGTTTAAGGGGTAGATAAGTCAAAACATATCAAACTGTGTACTTTCAACATGTGCAATAAGTGTAGGTCAATTACAACTCTATAAAGAGGTTAAAAATGTGAAAATTTAGGTTTCATCTTGATTACGAAATAAATTTAAATAAGTATATCTGTTTGAAGTGAGTCTGGATTCACAATCTAAACTAGAACTTGTTTTGTAAAGCCTCCTTTTACTCCACGAATTAAAATGCAAGTATATTTGAGGGAAATAATGAGGAGTTCAGGCCCTGAGACATTGCTCTCTGAATATAATCCTGACTTTAGAATGAAAAATAAATTAGGTTACTCTGGGATGATATGGAAAGCAATGACAAAGATGCAATATGAACATTAAGCAGGAAGTGAGTCTTAGTATGAGAGAAAGAGACTCACAGATGCTGTCCTCACTGCTAGCACCACAGAGTGGATGACTCTGATCGGATGCAGGAAAAGAACCTATTCCAGAAGATTTGAGAGGAATGAGTCTTAAAAATCAAATGCTTCTTTATTTGTTTATTGCTAATATCCTACATACTAAAAAATAATCTGTGTATATCAGGTATGTTCTGACAATTTCCTACATCAACATGAAGAACTAAAAATATTGGTGATTCAGATTACATATAACCTCTTTAAAAAAAAAAAAAGGTGAAAACCCAATGATAGAATATCACACTTGTACAATCAGAAACTGAAAAATTGGTACTATGTATTTCAATTTGTCACTTGTCAACAGTTATGTCTTTTGGCAAAATGAAATTTAAAAATTGACCTCATCTTTGTGAAAGATGAGTGAAGGGCCCCAAGTTTTGTAAATTTTAAAGTTTTTTGAAATTCTGTAATAATATTGAGTTATTAAAGACAAACGCATGCAGAACCACTTTAGTATTTAATATTATCAGATATATTAGTTTATTGAATACTTTTTTTTTTCTGAATCTTTCTTTTCTTTTTTTTTTTCCATTTATTTTTATTAGTTGGAGGCTAATTACTTTACAACATTGGACTGGTTTTCGTCATACATTGAAATGAATTAGCCATGGATTTACATGTATTCCCCATCCCGGTCCCCCCTCCCACCTCCCTCTCCAGCCAATCCCTCTGGGTCTTCCCAGTGCACCAGGCCCGAGCACTTATCTCATGCATCCAACCTGGGCTGGTGATCTGTTTAATCATAGATAATATACATGTTTCGATGCTGTTCTCTTGAAACATCCCACCCTCGCCTTCTCCCACAGAGTCCACAAGTCTGCTCTATACATCCGAGTCTCTTTTTCTGTATTGCATATAGGGTTATCGTTACCATCTTTCTAAATTCCATATATATGTGTTAGTATACTGTAATGGTCTTTATCTTTCTGGCTTACTTTGTTCTGTATAATGGGTTCCAGTTTCATTCATCTCATTAGAACTGATTCAAATGAATTCTTTTTAATGGCTGAGTAATATTCCATGGTGTATATGTACCACAGCTTCCTCATCCATTTCTCTGCTGATGGGCATCTAGGTTGCTTCCATGTCCTGGCTATTATAAACAGTGCTGCGATGAACATTGGGGTGCACCTGTCTCTTTCAGATCTGGTTTCTTTGGTGTGTATGCCCAGAAGTGGTATTGCTGGGTCATATGGCAGTTCTATTTCCAGTTTTTTAAGAAATCTCCACACTGTTATCCATAGTGGCTGTACTAATTTGCATTCCCACCAACAGTGTAAGAGGGTTCCATTTTCTCCACACACTCTCCACACTCTCTACTCTTGTAGACTTTTGGATAGCAGCCATCCTGACTGGCGTGGAACGGTACCTCATTGTGGTTTTGATTTGCATTTCTCTGATAATGAGTGATGTTGAGCATCTTTTCATGTGTTTTTTAGCCATCTGTATGTCTTCCTTGGAGGAATGTCTGTTTAGTTCTTTGGCCCATTTTTTGATTGGGTCATTTATTTTTCTGGAATTGAGCTGGAGGAGTTGCTTGTATATTTTTGAGATTAATCCTTTGTCTGTTGCTTCATTTGCTATTATTTTCTCCCAATCTGAGGGCTGTCTTTTCACCTTGCTTATAGTTTCCTTTGTTGTGCAAAAGCTTTTAAGTTTCATTAGGTCCCATTTGTTTATTTTTGCTTTTGTTTCTAAAATTCTGGGATGTGGGTCATAGAGGATCCTGCTGTGATTTATGTCAGAGAGTGTTTTGCCTATGTTCTCCTCTAGGAGTTTTATAGTTTCTGGTCTTACATTTAGATCTTTAATCCATTTTGAGTTTATTTTAGTATATGATGTTAGAAAGTGTTCTAGTTTCATTCTTTTACAGGTGGTTGACCAGTTTTCCCAGCACCACTTGTTAAAGAGGTTGTCTTTTTTCCATTGTATATCCTTGCCTCCTTTGTCAAAGATAAGGTGACCGTAGGTTTGTGGATTTATCGCTGGGCTTTCTATTCTGTTCCATTGATCTATATTTCTGTCTTTGTGCCAGTACCATACTGTCTTGATGACTGTGCCTTTGTAGTATAGTCTGAAGTCAGGCAGGTTGATTCCTCCAGTTCCATTCTTCTTTCTCAAGGTTACTTTGGCTATTCGAGGTTTTTTGTATTTCCATACAAATTGTGAAATTATTTGTTCTAGTTCTGTGAAAAATACCATTGGTAGTTTGATAGGGATTGCAATGAATCTATAGATTGCTTTGGGTAGTATAGCCATTTTGACAATATTGATTCTTCCAATCCATGAACACGGTATATTTCTCCATCTGTTTGTGTCCTCTTTGATTTCTTTCATCAGTGTTTTATAGTTTTCTATGTATAGGTCTTTTGTTTCTTTAGGTAGATATACTCCTAAGTATTTTATTCTTTTTGTTGCAGTGGTGAATGGTATTGTTTCCTTAATTTCTCTTTCTGTTTTCTCATTGTTAGTGAATAGGAATGCAAGAGATTTCTGTGTGTTAATTTTATATCCTGCAACTTTACTATATTCGTTGATTAGCTCTAGTAATTTTCTGGTAGAGTCTTTAGGGTTTTCTATGTAGAGGATCATGTCATCTGCAAACAGAGAGAGTTTCACTTCTTCTTTTCCTATCTGGATTCCTTTTACTTCTTTTTCTGCCCTGATTGCTGTGGCCAAAACTTCCAAAACTATGTTGAATAGTAGTGGTGAGAGTGGGCACCCTTGTCTTGTTCCTGATTTCAGGGGAAATGCTTTCAATTTTTCACCATTGAGGGTGATGCTTGCTGTGGGTTTGTCATATATAGCTCTTATTATGTTGAGGTATGTTCCTTCTATTCCTGCTTTCTGGAGAGTTTTAATCATAAATGGATGTTGAATTTTGTCAAAGGCTTTTTCTGCATCTATTGAGATAATCATATGGTTTTTAATGTGGTGTATCACATGGATTGATTTGCAGATATTAATGAATCCTTGCATTCCTGGGATAAAGCCCACTTGGTCATCGTGTATGATTTTTTTAGTATGTTGTTGGATTCTGTTTGCTAGAATTTTGTTAAGGATTTTTGCATCTATGTTCATCAGTGATATTGGCGTGTAGTTTTCTTTTTTTGTGGCATCTTTGTCTGGTTTTGGAATTAGGGTGATGGTGGCCTCATAGAATGAGTTTGGAAGTTTACCTTCTTTTGCAATTTTCTGGAAGAGTTTGAGTAAGATAGGTGTTAGCTCTTCTCTAAATTTTTGGTAGAATTCAGCTGTGAAGCCATCTGGTCCTGGGCTTTTGTTTGCTGGAAGATTTCTGATTACAGTTTCAATTTCCTTGCTTGTGATGGGTTTGTTAAGATCTTCTATTTCTTCCTGGTTCAGTTTTGGAAAGTTATACTTCTCTAAGAACTTGTCCATTTCTTCCAAGTTGTCCATTTTATTGGCATAGAGCTGCTGGTAGTAGTCTCTTATGATCCTTTATATTTCAGTGTTGTCTGTTGTGATCTCTCCATTTTCGTTTCTAATTTTGTTAATTTGGTTCTTCTCCCTTCATTTCTTAATGAGTCTTGCTAATGGTTTGTCAATTTTGTTTATTTTTTCAAAAAACCAGCTTTTAGCTTTGTTGATTTTTGCTATGGTCTCTTTAGTTTCTTTTGCATTTATTTCTGCCCTAATTTTTAAGATTTCTTTCCTTCTACTAACCCTGGGGTTCTTCATTTCTTCCTTCTCTAGTTGTTTTAGGTGTAGAGTTAGGTTATTTACTTGACTTTTTTCTTGTTTCTTGAGGTAGGCCTGTAATGCTATGAATCTTCCCCTTAGCATTGCTTTTACAGCGACCCATAGGTTTTGGGTTGTTGTGTTTTCATTTTCATTCATTTCTATGCATATTTTGATTTCTTTTTTGATTTCTTCTATGATTTGTTGGTTATTCGGAAGCGTGTTGTTTAGCCTCCATATGTTTGAATTTTTAATAATTTTTTTCCTGTAATTGAGATCTAATCTTACTGCATTGTGGTCAGAAAAGATGACTGGAATCATTTCAATTTTTTTGAATTTACCAAGACTAGATTTATGGCCCAGGATGTCATCTATTCTGGAGAAGGCTCCGTGTGCACTTGAGAAAAAGGTGAAGTTGATTGTTTTGGGGTGAAACGTCCTATAGATGTCAATTAGGTCTAGCTGATCCATTGTGTCCGTTAAAGTTTGTGTTTCCTTGTTCATTTTCTGTTTAGTTGATCTATCCATAGTTGTGAGTGGGGTATTAAAGTCTCCTACTATTATTGTGTTACTATTAATTTCCTCTTTCATACTTGTTAGCATTTACCTTACATATTGCGGTGCTCCTATGTTGGGTGCATATATAATTGTTATATCTTCTTCTTGGATTGATCCTTTGATCATTATGTAGTGTCCTTCTTTGTCTCTTTTCACAGCCTTTATTTGAAAGTCTATTTTATCTGATATGAGTATTGCGACTTCTGCTTTCTTTTGGTCTCCGTTTGCATGAAATATTTTTTTCCAGCCCTTCACTTTTAGTCTGTATGTGTCCCTTGTTTTGAGGTGGGTCTCTTGTAGACAGCATATATAGGGGTCTTGCTTTTGTATCCATTCAGCCAGCCTTTGTCTTTTGGTTGGGGCATTCAACCCATTTACATTTAAGGTAATTATTGATAGGTATGGTCCCGTTGCCATTTATTTTGTTGTTTGGGGTTCACATTTATACCACCTTTCTGTGTTTCTTGTCTAGAGAAGATCCTTTAGTATTTGTTGAAGAGCTGGTTTGGTGGTGCTGAATTCTCTCAGCTTTTGCTTGTCTGTGAAGCTTTTGAGTTCTCCTTCATATCTGAATGAGATCCTTGCTGGGTAGAGTAATCTAGGTTGTAGGTTATTCTCTTTCATTGCTTTAAGTATGTCCTGCCATTCCCTTCTGGCCTGAAGGGTTTCTATTGATAGATCAGCTGTTATCCTTATGGGAATCCCTTTGTGTGTTATTTGTTGTTTCTCCCTTGCTGCTTTTAATATTAGTTCTTTGTGTTTGATCTTTGTTAATTTGATTAATATGTGTCTTGGGGTGTTTCGCCTTGGGTTTATCCTGTTTGGGACTCTCTGGGTTTCTTGGACTTGGGTGGCTATTTCCTTCCCCATTTTAGGGAAGTTTTCAATTATTATCTCTTTGAGTAACTTCTCATGGCCTTTCTTTTTGTCTTCTTCTTCTGGGACTCCTATGATTCGAATGTTGGGGCGTTTCACATTGTCCCAGAGGTCCCTGAGGTTGTCCTCATTTCTTTTGATTCTTTTTTCTTTTTTCCTCTCTGCTTCATTTATTTCCACCATTTTATCTTCTAACTCACTTATCCTATCTTCTGTCTCTGTTATTCTACTCATGGTTCCCTCCAGAGTGTTTTTGATCTCATTTATTTCATTATTAATTTTTAATTGACTTTTTTTTATTTCTTCTAGGTCCTTGTTAAACATTTCTTGCATCTTCTCAATCTTTGTCTCCAGGCTATTTATAACTCCATTTTGTTTTCAAGATTTTGGATCATTTTTATTACCATTATTCTTTTTTTTTTTTTTCCCATTTATTTTTATTAGTTGGAGGCTAATTACTTTACAGCATTGCAGTGGTTTTTGTCATACATTGAATTAGCCATGGATTTACATGTATTCCCCATTCCGGTCCCCCCTCCCACCTCCCTCTCCACCCCATCCCTCTGGGTCCTCCCAGTGCACCAGGCCTGAGCACTTGTCTCATGCATCCAACCTGGGCTGGTGATCTGTTTCACCCTAGATATACATGTTTCGATGCTGTCTTTTTCAGGTAGATTCTCTATGTCCTCCTCTTTTGTTTGACTTGGTGGGCTTTTTTCATGTTCCTTTACCTGTTGGGTATTTCTCTGCCTTTTCATCTTGTTTAGATTGCTGTGTCTGGAGTGAGCTTTCTGTATTCTTGTGGTCTGTGGTTCCTTTTTATTGTGGAGGTTTCACCCAGTGGGTGGGGTTGGACTATTGGTTTGTCAAAGTTTCCTGGTTAGGGAAGCTTGTGTCAGCGTTCTGGTGCATGGAATTGGATTTCTTCTCTCTGGAGTGCAATGGAGTGTCCAGTAATGAGTTTTGTGATGGGTCTATGTGTTAGGTGTGACTTTGGACAGCCTGTATGTTGACACTCATGTCTATGTTCCTGCGTTGCTAAAGAATTTGCGTGGTATGTCTTGTACTGGAGCTTATTGGCTCTTGGGTGGTGGTTGGTTTTGGTGTAGGTATGGAGGCTTTTGAATGGTCTCTTATTCCTTAATGTTCTGTGTAGTCAGGAGTTTTCTGGTTTTCTCAGGTTTGGGGCTTAAGTCTCCTACCTATGGATTTCAGTTTTATTCTTCCAATAGTCTCAAGACTTCTCCAACTATACAGCACTGATAATAAAACTTCTAGGTTAGTGGTGAAAAGATTCTCCACCATGAGAGACAACCAGAGAGGTTCACAGAGTTACATGAAGAATAGGAGAGGGAGGAAGGAGATAGAGGTGAGCAGGAGGAGAAAAAGGGGACTCAAGAGGAGAGAGACAGATCTACGCAGTTATCTGTTCCCAAAGTGTTCTCCGTAGCCCAGACACCACAAAGATTCACAGAATTGGACTGGGAAGAGAAGGGTAAAGGAGGAAATAGAGGTGTTCTGAGGTAGAAAACAGAGAGTCAAAAGTGGGAGAGTAATCACCACACTCCTGAATAGAAATGGGAACTGAATATTGGATTCTTAAATGTCCAAAATTTATATCACATACTGAAAAACAAAGATTAAAAATCTAGTGTAGAGGTTAGACTCTTTGAAATACAATATTTAAAAACAAAAAACACACACAAAAATTTAGAAATGTATATGAAGTTCGGTTTAAAAACAGGGTTTCTCTCTCTCTCTCTTTTTTTTTGGCAAGGTTATAGTGAAATGAAAATGAAAATTAAGAAATAATAGAGGAGTATTAGAGGACTTTAAAAGGAAATAGGAGAGAAAAACAAGAAAAAGAAAAAAAAAGAAAAAAAATTTTTCCCTAATTAAAAAAATCATAAAAATATATGAAAATGAAAGTTGAGGAGTAATGGGGGAGTAATAGGGAATTTTAAAAGAAAATAAAAGAGAAAAAATAAAAATTTTTAAAAAAAGGAAAGAAAAAAAATTTTTTTTTAGTTAAAAAAAATATATACATATATATCTAGGAATTTCTCTGGAATTGTTGCAGTCAGTGTAGGTTCAGTTCAATTTCAGATAGCTCCTCTTTCCAGCTTACACTTCTCGATATCTATAGGCCCCTTCCGGTGTAGTCGGTGTTACCTTCAGGGATTTTAATCTGTTGCACCGGTCCTTTCTGAAGCGGTTCCCTTTGTTTATTCGGCTTCTGTTTGCCGTCTCTTCGGTGTCTAATTTCCGCCCTGACACAGGCGGGCGGAGGTGATCTCTTATTTAGGTTCGCTAGTTCTGTTCAGTCCTGCTACGGGGAGGGCGGGGCGCTGCAGACAGACACCGCTCTGTGTGGATAGCACTCACCGTGTTCCGGCCACACTGGGTTTGCCCCGCTCACGGGTGTCAGTGCTTTCGCCGTCTACACAGCTCAGGCTCACGGCTGCTCTATATGGAGCGGGCCCTGCGTTGAGTGCGGTTCCAGTTTTCAGGTACTCCACAAAAGCGCGGATTCGGTTGCGCCTGCGTTTTGTGCCTTCCCCGGCCTGAGCGGTTCAGGCAGCCAGGGGCTTGGGCGCACTCTCCCCAGATGCAGCGCGCCTTTTCCCTCCGCCTCGAGCAGCCCAGGCAGCCAGAGGCTTGGGCGCAATCTCCCCGGGTATGGCGCGCTTTTTCCCTCCGCGGCCCCAGCACGCGCCGCCAGTCGGGTCTCAGGAAGTCTTTAGCTAGAACCCGGAGGCCTGTTTGCAGTGTGGGAGGGGGTGGCTTTCAGGGGCTGAGTTTGCCCCTTTCCCCTTCCCCCTGCCTCCTACCTCCAGCGGGGATGGGCCGGCTCTTCTCTGGAGTTTCTCAGTCTCTTTGTTTTTCGAACCGCCGGCAGTGTGTTCAGGCCGGTTAATTTTGTCCCTTGCTATCCCACAGTTTAAAAAAGCTCCCTCCGATTGCTCTCAGGGTCTTACCCTAAGCAATGCCGCCCGCTCCTCTCCGTTCCGCCCCCGCTTGTTGCTGGCGGGTACGGGCGTCTGGGGTACTTTTCTGCTGGGAGTTGCTTTTAGGCACGTAATCTGTGGGCCTTGTTTAATTTTTCCTCCCAGTTAGATTGCCGAAAACTTCCCCCAGTCCCGCCAGTGTGAGGGTTTCCTGGTGATTGGAAACTTCCTCTATTAAGACTCCCTTCCCGGGACGGGTCTCTGTCTGTAGCTCTTTTGACTCCCTTTTTATCTTTTATATTTTGTCCTACCTCCCTTCGAAGACAATGGGCTGCTTTTCTGGGCGCCTGATGTCCTCTGCTAGCGATCAGAAGTTGTTTTGTGAAATTTGCTCAGCGTTCAAATGTTCTTTCGATGAATTTGTAGGAGAGAAAGTGGTCTCCCCGTCCTATTCCTCCGCCATCTTGGCTCCTCCCCCTAAAACACATATCACTTATTTTAAAATGTTTTCTTTAAAATCTCTGACAGCCATGTTTTGGGGGAGGTGGGATTGAACTCTATCATTAAATGAAATCCCAGAGGTAGAGAAGTGACTGGCACTGGGGATGAAAGGAGGAAAGGAGTAGAAGTCTGTGGAGTATTAGGATGGGAAGTGTACAGCTTCCTTAAGGAAGAACTAAAGGGGCTCAAAACAGACAGGATTCTCATCCTAGTTGTACCAGTTACAAGCAAGGCTACCTTGGGAGGATGCTGTAGCCCCTCTAATTTTATCTACTACTCAGCAAGATGAGGAAAATGATCATTGCCTCATGCACAATTTTCATCTTGCAGGGAAAATAAGTGTCCTTGTGATAGACCCGAAGCATTCTACATATGCAAGAGATGCTAGCAAAGGCAACTCCTTTTTCAGTTTTGAGTTTTTAGCATAGAGTTCTTGCTCTTTTAAATTGTTTTTGTTTTTATGTTTTTGTAAATATAGTTTTTAAGTATTCACTAATGTTGAAATGTATACATTCATTTATTTTTTTTTACTATTTATGCTCTGCCCCATGACCTTGCTAAATTTACTTCATAATTCTGATAATTTGTTTTCCTTATCACTTGGATTTTCCCATGTTTATAATCTTGCCATCCCAAAATGGATACTTTTGGTTTTCAATTCTGAACTTATGATTTTTTTTCTTGCCTAATTTTACATGAGAAGAATTCTGTTATAAATAGTAGAATAAAATAAATGAGACTGGACATCTTTTCTTACTTTCCAAACTTAAGCAAAAGAGTTTGTTTCACCATTAAATAGGATGTCGCCTATAGAATTTTCATGTCCAACTTTTTTTTCCCAAGGAAATTAACAAAATAATTTCATGACAGACTTGAAATTACTTTCATACAGACACTCAGAAAAGTTTGAGTTGTAAATATGTATGTCAATAATTTATGATTTATTGAAAAATAGAGTAAGGGACAAATAATATCCTTGACTAATATGTGGTTCTTCTATGGGTGGGAATTTTTTGTATTTCTCTGAATTTTGAGTTTTTCTAATACTTATTAATGATATTGCTTAATAACATTATGTAAACATACTTAAAATATATATATTTGTAATGTTAACAAAATATCGACATTAATTATTATTTCTAAAAACTAAAGATAAAACTTCAAAATTTAGAGAATACTGCAGCAGATACCGTCATTGCTCTCCCATATCCTCTTCAATCACCAACCCTTGTGTTTAGACTGGCACACTTTCCCCAGGGTACTGGGGCCTATTTTTCCTATGAACAGCAAAAGTGGAAATTCCTGTACAGTAACACCCTTTGCATCTTTACTTTAGCTCTTAAATCATGACTGGAGGGTGAGGGAGAATTCATGTACTGTTGCTTTTACCCCCTGATGGAGACCACTGTAAGTATGATCTCTATGGTCTCCAGAGTTCCTAGCTGCTTGCTTCCCTGAAATACTGAGCACAAGATAACTTCATGGTACTATGGCTTCCTTCCATTTCTGAGGCCTCCCTTTCTACCATTTACAAACGTAATTCTTAAATAAATCATTTTCACACGAATCATATCAGTGTCGACTTCTGGAGACTCAATGTGATAGTGTGGCCATTTTTACTTTTTAGCCAATAAGCAGAACATGGACAGAGGAGCCTGTGGGCTATAGTCCACAGAGTCGCAAAAGTGTTGGACATGATTCAGTGCTTGAACAAGACAAAGCAAAGACATATGTACCAACAATAGACTGATGTTTTCCATCAGGCAATATTTTGCTAAGCTCATTGCTGGAATACTCCATTTTATGAGTTTGTTAAATATATTAACTGAAGGTAGTGCTAGAAAAAAAAAATGATGATCTATTAACATGTATTGATTAGCTAGCCAACTGATGCTCCAATTGTTAATATTATCACAAAAATATTATGTCATTTACAATTCTCAGAATGAACATAGAGGTAAAGATCTCTGTGTTTCCAAATTGCTCTTCAGTAATTTTAAGTTGTTGGTTTATAAAATTGTTTCTTTATATTTCACTATTAATACTAGGAAACAGGCATAATGTTTCATTTATTTAGAACTCAGTACACATTTTTAAAAAAATTATTATCAAATTTTTTTAATCAATGAAGATGTGAAGGAACAGCCAAGTCAGGATTTGTGACTTATGTAGCCTTGAGAGCTAACAGACAAAATTGAGTCTCAAAGTCATAAATCTAGAATCAAAACAATTCACAGCACTGGAGTGCTTGGTCAGCTCTATGCTTCTACTTCAAGTAGATACTACCAAAAACTATAATAAAACCAGAATAAATGAAACCCTTTTTTCTCTTATTTTAATAATAAGAGTAAACCTCATCTGAATGTATTTTGGCATTAGTGATTTATTATCATACTTTGAGAGCTTAAAATTGAGATGTTGATTGATGACAAGAGGTTGACATTCCTTAGTTTTGACTAATGTCTATATTGGAGGTAATAACAGTCAGTGTTCCCCTGGTGCATTTCTGGCTCCAGTGATATCTTCAAAGAATCCTGCTAACAGACTGACAGTAAGCTAATTTTAAGCCTTAAGATAATGTCATTTGAAAGCCAACAGAATGTCAAGCGTGTAGTATATCATGAAACTGAAGTGAGTCATGGGAAAAATTCTTTAAGTGAAAGAAATAGAAATAACTCTGAGAAGAGTATTTTAATTTGTACAAAATATTGGGATATCTCAATAGTGGAATCAAATATTTCTGACTTTATCTTATAAAGGTTCATATACGTTCACATTATAAATTATATTTAAAGGTCAGTAAACCTCTTCTTTTACACTGCAGTTACATAATATATTTTTCATACAGCACACCAAAATGCGCCATTATCCACTTCCCTATTTATATTGAAGTGTCACTTTTGTAATATGATTTTTTCTTAATATGCTTCTTTACTATAGTATGAAATTTCCATAATTGGATTACCAATTTAACTGTAATCTTTTTTTAATTGAAAGTATATGAACTATAAATAGCAAAATGAAATATATCTTCAAGAAATTCTCTTTTATCTTTCTGGACATAAAAGAGCCCTCCAACAGTCTAATTAGTAATTGTGTTAACAGCTTTGGGAATGTATTAAAGCACTACAGTTTTTGGTAGGACTTACAAATAGTGGTAGTTATTTTATGAATATGTAGATTTACTGCTTGTTATTAAATTCTAGTGGGTAATTCTAGGTGAAGGAGTAGATAAATAGTATGTGTATATTAAAGAAGTTAAAATTACAGAATTATGCATACTATCTAATATGTCCTTTAAACTGTTCTAGTTTTATACTTTTATATAAATAGAATATATATAGAAAAGAATAGTTCACAAAATGTGGTCAACTCTGCAAGTTTTTACCTTTAAAATTTAAAACAATATGCTGCATGTAAGTTCAAATAGTTCAAAAAGCAATCAAATTTAGATATACATACAACTTTGTCCAAAGCAGTACTCAAAAGACCCAATCTTTAATGTACACAGCATGATCTAATTTTTCTCTCTGACTGCATACCTCTCTTCTCTAGTTCTTTTGCTGGCTTCTGGCCTGCTTAACTGCCTTCCTCTTCTTTTCTAGAAGTTCTGGAACACTAATTTTACCTTAGGACATTTTCACTAAACTTTCCCCCTGTCTGGAACTCTGTTTACTGAGACAAAGCTACATCTCTGTCCTATCTAAATGAAAACTTTCTCAACCCTTATATTTAAAATTACAATCTGTTATTCCTCCTGACATTTCTAAATTATTTTTCCATTCTATTTTTCCATAGCATTTATCTTCCCTTTACATGTTGAAAAATTTATGTACAAATTTTGTTCATTGCTTAGTCTGCCTCATTCACTAGAATATAGCTCCTTGAAATTAGGGTTCATTTTAAACAAATATTTCATGAAATGTGAATAAAGTACATAGAACATAGTAGACACGCAAATAAATGTCAAATGAATAACTGGATTGAACAAATAACCAAATAAAAAGAGCAAAGCTTAAATCAAATAATATAAACATGATTATATCTTAGGTTTTCTTATGCTAGGGACTTGATGTTATATGAACTGCCTACTTCCATCAGGCTATTCATAAACTAAAGGTAAATAAATTTTCAGACTGAGATTATTCACTTATTTTCCTGCACATTCATTTCCAGTAGCTCCATGATTAATCAAACATGTACTCTGAGAGAATACTTTGAGGAACAAGGCTTCCATTTCATTGTGGTTTGACCTTTAAGTTGAAGAGCTGGAGAAACTATACGAGAGGGTCTTAAGTAATTTAATCATGGATTTGCAAGTATTAAATTCTTTCCTGTGAATGTGTTGGTGCTTTCACATTTTTCTAACTGAAAATATTCCACAGTACATTAGAGATCCCCAATCCTGGTTCAATTCTGTTTCTAGTTAATGAGTGTGTATGATTCACATAGAGTAAGTTGCAAGGTGACACATAAGTAATTTTTGATATGGATGTGGAAAATAACTTTGAGATATGAGAAAATAGGTAGGCCAGTTGAAAGAAAGTTTTTGAAAAGGTCTGAAGAATTAAAAGAGCATGATGTGTTTAGGAAATGGTGAATACTCCAGAAAAATTCATTCTCAGGGTGTTTGCTTAGAGCAGTGGAAGATTAATCGGGAAGAGTAAAGTAAAAGGAGAATTTTATGCCAAGCTACACTTGTACTGGATTGATTTAAGTGCTCTTAAGCACAAGAAGGTAAGGACTAATTGGGTAGGACTTGAAACAACTTAATTTTTGACAAGCATGTTTTTATCACATCGCATTTATTTTGTATGAGAGTTTTACTTGTACATCCTTGTTTCATGTTTATGTTGGATATAAAAGTGTAAATTAGAAAAAAGATGTAAGGCACATTTAAAGACAAAGTTTGAAAATCCAATAAACTTGAGATTCATAAATGCAGAAATAAATTAGTAAACTTATTGTTAAAACAGAGACAGATAGTGAGACCTGTCTTCTTTGAATAGTATAACTCTCAAGATACGTGAAAAATGCCATGCAAAGGGTCTTTAATAATTATTTATTCATTATGGTAACATTCATCAGGGAACACAGATTTGTTAATATTTTGCAGGTGCTTATAAAAATACTAAGTTAATTAAGAATAGAGAATATAATCAAATGTGGTACATGAATAGAGAGATGAAACATCTCTAAATGAAATATAGATAGAGGCATAGATGTATAACTAGGTAGGTAGGTAGATAGGAGATAGTAAACAATAGGAGTTTGGAGTCAAATATCAAGTTCAGTACTTGGTTAAATCCTTTAAGAGCTGTATATCCTTCTGTATTTCACAGTTTAAATCACTTAGTATCTGATGTGAGAATTCTTCAGAGTTTCATTAAATCAGAGAATGTTGTAATAGTATAAATCACTACTATTTGATGACCAAATACTTAATTAAGTAGTCCTGACAGGGAATTTTTAATAATTTTTACATAGAACACATTATGTGATCTCAGCACTACTTCATATGCTTCATATAAAGTATAAAGAATTTATATTTCATTTAAATTCTTCCTAGTGAAATCAGAATAAAATTATACCATCTAACCAAAATTATCAAAAAAGAATTAAACCAGAAAAGAGAATCAGAACTTTTTCAGTTTCACTTCTGTTAGAGCGTCAGGGTATGTAAACAAACAAGCAAACAAACAAACAAAACCACAGTAATCACAGAAAAAGATATTGATTTTGCAGAAAATATTACACATGTAAAATCATGCATGAGCATCAGCTAGTATAAATAATACAAAAGAGATTACATTATTGATGAAAAAGACCAGGTAAATATAATATATATTAAATATCTTTAAAGAGAAGGCCTTACAGAGTTCAACATATAAAAGGAAAATAAATAGAATGAAATATGATTTATTAGGCAAAATATAAAGCAAACAATATCTTGGGGGAAGTGATTTTAACATGGTCTGTTAGTTCTTCAATCATGTCCAACTCTTTAGGACCCCATGGACTGTAGGCCAGAAGGCTTCTCTGTCCATGGAATTCTCCAGGCAAGAATACTGGAGTGGGTGGTCATTTCCTTTTCCAGGGGATGGTCCAAACCCAGGGATTGAACCTATATCTCTTCTGTTTCCTGCATTGGCAGGAGGGTTATATTTTTTTTACTGCTAGATCCACCTGGGAGCCCATATGTGTGATTGAATAATATGTGTGATTGAATACACATGCACACAGATTTTCTCGTGTGCTGAAAGGTACAGAAACTTATACTCTTCTGTTTTTCACTAGGGTGGAGTACCACATTTATTTCTATGATAAACAACTAAAAAGTTAACTAACTATATAAATAATTGTTCTCAGACATTGGAAAACTGTGATCACTGACAATGATCCCTAATAGAAAAAACTATATATACAAATTATAAGTGAGTCATACTATTTCCCCAGCTCACTGCAGAAAGTTGTCAGGTCAGAGTAAGTACATAGATACTCAAGGAACCAAGCATTTTCTCTGAATTGAGGAGACAGAGTTGAGTACTCAGGAAGTCATAAATAGCTTGACTTTTTAGGCCAGGGTAGAGAGAATCCACCTGCCAATGCAGGAAACACAGAAGACATGGGTTCGATCCCTGGGTTGGGAAGATCCTCTGGAGTAGGAAATAGCAACCCACTCCAGTATTCTTGCCTGAAAAATTCCATGGAAAGAGGAGGAAAAGTCTGGAAGTCTAGAGTCCACCGTGTTGCAACGAATCAGACATGACTGAGCTACTGAGCATGTGAGCACTGAGGTGTCTGCAATGCAGTAAGAAGGTTGCAAGAGGCAGAGCCCCAGATCTCTATAGTTTCTCTTCAAGTCCGTAACTGAATACCATAAATAAATGAAAAAAGCATAATCAATCTATGGGGAAAGTTCTATGAATATAAAGGTAAATAGAGTTTATTTAGGAGGAGAGAGTGGAGATGACAGAAAATATTTCAAAAATAAAGACCAATTATTTTTAATTTGATCAACACACAGACTTAAGATTAACAAACATTAAACTCAATAAACATGAGGAAAGTTCCATGTCAGTATGTCATACACACAATGCATGAAGTGAGAAATAAAGAGATGCTCTCAAAAGCAACTGGAGAAAAGCCACATTATATACAGAAGAAGAAAGACAACAAAGTCAGCACATTTTTAATGAGAAACAATGCAAATAAGAAGACACTGGAGCAACAGCTTCAAATGTAAAAAGAAAAATGAAATACTGAATATAAAGGCATTTTTTAAAGTATACATGAAAATAGCCCTTTCAGACATAAAAAGAAGCTGAAGAAATTAATCACCAAGAGATCTCCACTTTAAAAAATTAATAAATAAATGAAGATCTTTAGGTATAAAAAATGTACTAGATGCAATGTTACATCTACAAAAAGAAATCAAAAGCAAAAGAAATGTATGTGTTTACACAAGTGAATGATGATTTGGGAGCTATGGCTCAGGGGGTAAAGAGTCTTCCCACAATACAAGAGACCCAGGTTCAATCCTTGGGTCAGGAAGATCCCCTGGAGAAGGAAATGGCAACCCATTCCAGTATTCTTGCCTGGAGAATCCCATGGATTGAGGAGCCTGGTGGGTTACAGTCCATAGGGTGTCAAAGAGTCAGACATGGCTGAGTGACTTCACATACAAGTAAAAAAAAAGCCCTATATTTTCTTAATTTTAAATTACTTAAAAGATGAGTAAAAGCAAATAAAAATGTATTTTGGAATTTATATTACATGTAAATATGTGTAAAATGAAAGTAGAAAACAGACTTGGAGAGATGAGATGGAAGGAAGACTTAAATAGTAATTTTGATGAAATAATAGAGGTAATGTATGTATTAAGGTAGGGGTGAAAAACCTCTAGGGACTCCAATTTTAGAGGAGCTCCCCCACCCCCATTATATCCAGGAATCCCACTAGGTCCTCACATTGAAGAGTTAGAGAAAATTCTTTAGTTTAGAGAAAAAACAACTGCTTGGAATACACCCAGAGTTCAGTTCAGTTCAGTTCAGTCACTCATTCATGTCTGACTGTTTGTATCCCCACGGAATACAGCATGCCTGTCCTACTTGTCTGTCACCAACTCCCAGAGTTTACTCAAAATCATGTCCACTGAGTCAGTGATGCCATCCAACCATCTGATCCTCTGTCATCCCCTTCTCCTGCCTTCATCTTTCCCAGCATTAGGGTCTCTTCAAATGAGTCAGCTCTACAATTCAAGTGGCCAAAGTATTGGAGTTTCAGCTTCAACATCAGTCCATCCAGTGAATATTCAGGACTGATTTCCTTAGGATGCACTGGTTGGATCTCCTGTAGTCCAAAGGACTCTCAAGAGTCTTCTTCAACACTACCGTTCAAAAGCATCAATTCTTTGGCGCTCAGCTTTCTTTATACTCCAATTCTCACATCCAATAAAATACATACAAAATAAGCTTTTCAAAAAGAAAATGATATGTCAGAAACTCAGACTGTATCTAAAAAAACAAGATTGTTGGAATAGGAATAAAGATATAATAAGATATTTTTTTCTTATACTTTACTGATATAATAGATTTTGGTTCAAAATAGCAATGGCAACAATGTATTTTGTGATTACATAATATGTTAAGTGAAATGAGTATAATGTTAAAACATTGTTTTATAAGGTACATGGATTATGCATGAGTTAACATAGGACTATTTGAAAGAGAATTCGATTACTACTAAATAAATGTATTTTGAATACTCTAGGGCAACCACTAAACAAACTTTTTAATAAACAATTATAGTTGATATGCTAAGAGAAGATATAAAATGGAATTATATAAAATGTTCAATTAAAATCAGAAAAGGCAGAAAGTAATGGGAGGATAAAATGGAAACAATGAACAAGCTCAGGTCAGTTCAGTCGTTCAGTCGTGTCTGACTCTTTGAGACCCCAAGGACTGCAGGGGTCCTTGCAGGGGACAGCACGCCAGGCTTCCCTGTCCATCACCAACTCCCAGAGCTTACTCAAACTCATGTCCATTGAGTCAGTGATGCCTTCTAACCATCTCATCCTGTTTCATCCCCTTCTCCTCCCACTTTCAATCTTTCCCAACATCGGGGTCTTTTCTGATGAGTCAGCTCTTTACATCAGGTGGCCAAAGTATTAGAGTTTCAACTTCAGCATCAGTCCTTCCAAAGAATATTCAGGTTTCATTTCTTTAGGATAGACTGATTTGATCTCCTTGCAGCCCAAGGGACTCTCAAGAGTCTTCTTCAACACGACAGTTCAAAAGCATCAATGCTTCCATGCTCAGCTATCATTATAGTCCAACTCTTACATCCATATATGACTCCTGGAAAACCTATAGCTTTGATTAGACCGATCTATGTTGGCTATGTAATGTCTCTGACTTTTATTATGCTCTCTTGGTTGATCATAGCTTTTCTTCCAAGGAGCAAGTATGTTTCTTTGTTTGTTTTTAATTTCATGGCTGCAGCCACATTCTGCAGTGATTTAGGAGCCCACAAAATTAAAGTCTGTCACTGTTTCCATTGTTTCCCCATATATTTGCCATGAATGATTGGACCAGATGCCATGATCTTAGTTTTCTGAATGTTGAACTTTAAGCCAACTTTTTCACTCTCCTATTTCACTTTTAAGAGGCTCTTTAGTTTTTAACTTTCTACCATAAGGGTGGTTGTATCTGCATATCTGAGATTATGGATATTTCTCCCAGCAATCTTGATTCCAGCTTGTGCTTCATCCAGTCCAGCATTTCTCATGATGTACTCTGCATAGAAGTTAAATAAGCACAGTGACAATTGTAGCCTTGACACACTCCTTTCCTGATTTGGAACCAGTCTGTTGTTCCATGTCTGGTTCTAACTGTTACTTCTTGACCTGCATACAGACTTCTCAGGAGGCAGGTCAGGTGGTCTGGTATTCTCACATCTTTCAGAATTTTTCACAGTTTGTTGTGATCCCCACAGTCAAAGGCTTTGGCATAGTCAAAAAATCAGAAATAGATGTTTTTCTGGAACTTTCTTGTTTTTTTTTTTTTTGATGATCCAACGGATGTTGGCCAATTGATCTCTGATTCCTCTGCCTTTCTAAATCCAGGTTGAATATCTGGAGTTCTTATGTCATGTACTGTTGAAGCCTGGCTTGTAGAATTTGACCATTACTTTGTTAGCCCTTCAGATAAGTGCAGTTGTGTGGCAGTTTGAACATGGTTTGGCATTGCCTGTGTTTGGGATTGGAATGAAAACTGACCCTTTCCAGTCCTGTGGCCGCTGCTGAGTTTTCCAAATTTGCTGGCATATTCAGTGCAGCACTTTAACAGCATCATATTTTAGGGTTTGAAATAGCTCAGCTGGAATTTCATCACCTCCACTAGCTTTGTTCAGAATGATGCTTCCTATGACCCACTTGACTTCATCTTCCAGGATAGCTGGCTCTAGGTGAGTGGTCATACCATTGTGGTTATCTGGGTCATGAAGATCTTTTTTGTATAGTTCTGTGTATTCTTGCCACCTCTTCTAATATTGTCTTCTTCCCTTAAGTCCATACCATTTCTGTCCTTATTGTGCCCATCTTTGCTTGAAATATTCCCTTGGTATCTCTAATTTTCTTGAAGAGATCTCTAGTCTTTCCCATTCTATTCTTTTCTTCTATTTCTTTGCACTGATCACTGAGGAAGGCTTTCTTATCTCTACTTGGTATTCTTTGGAACTCTGCATTCAAATGGATATGTCATTCCCATGCTCCTTTGCCTTTTGCATCTCCTCTTTTCCCAGCTGTTTGTAGGGCCTCCTCAGACAACCATTTTGCCTTTTGCCTTTTTGTTTTTTTGGGGGGTGGTGGGATGGTCTTGATCAGTTGTGAACAAGTAAAACATACTGAAAATAGAAGGTAGATATTAACCCAATTCTGTTAATAATTACTATAAATGTGAATGTTTTAAACATACCAATTATAAACAGAGCCTTTCAGAGTGGAAATATATAATCCAGAAGAATCTTAGTTTATATATAAACTATTTAGTTTATATATAAAACACATAGATTAAATTTAAGAAAATAGGGAAAGACATTTTATGTAAACACTAAACAAAATAAATCTAGACTAGCTATATTAATTTCAACCAGCAGATCAGAATAAGGGGAACTTTCAGGAAAAAAAGAGCATATTATGTAATGATAGAAGTGTCAATTCTGTAGTAAGACATAACAATCACTAGGATATATACCCCAAAGACCAGCATACTAAAATATATGAGACAAAAACAAAGAGATTCACAGGAGAAATAAACAAATCCAATATTAGAGTTGCAGGCTTCAACACTTCTCATAATATAACAGATAGATCCAGCACACAGAAAACCAGTGAGACTATATTCGAACTGAACAACACCATTAATCACCTGAACCTAATTGACATTTATAGACTGCTTTATCCAACAACAGTAGGATGCACAATCTTTTCAAGCTCACATGGAACATTTACCAAGATAGACCACAATCTGGGCCATAAAACACACCTAAATCAATTTAAAAGGATAGAAATCTTACAAAGTATGTTCTCAGAGCACAGTAGAATTAAACTAGAAATCAATAACAGAGAAATAGCTGAAAATCACAAAATACTTGGAGTTAAACAGGATACTTTTAAATAAGCCATGGGCCAAACAGGTCTTAAGAGAAATTAATAACAGACCAAAATTAGTATAGAGCATATGGAAATTGTAATTATTCAGTAAATATATAACTTAAAAAAATAAGGATATTCTATTAATAAAAATGACTCTAAATAGGGAAAAACAAATAAATTAGACAAATGTAAACCAAATAGATACTAGATTTAAACACAACCATATGAATAATCATATTAAATGTAAATGTTCTAAAGACAAAAGTTTAAAGGCAAAAATTATCAAGTTAGATTATAAAAGAGCGAGATTCAAGTATTTGCTACCCATAGTATCTGAAAGTGGTCCACTGGAGAAGGGAAAGGCAAACCACTTCAGTATTCTTGCCTTGAGAACCCCAGAAAAAGCAAAAATATAGGACACTGAAAGATGAACTCCCCAGGTCGGTAGATGCCCAATATGCTACTGGAGATCAGTGGAGAAATAGCTCCAGAAAGAATGAAGAGATGAAGCCAAAGCAAAATCAACACCCAGTTGTGGATGAGACTGGTGATAGAAGCAAGGTCTGATGCTATAAAGAGCAATATTGCCTAGGAACCTGGAATGTTACATCCATGAATCAAGGCAAATTGCAAGTGGTCAAACAGGAAATGGCAAGAGTGAATGTCAACATTCTAGGAATCAGCAAACTAAGATGGACTGGAATGGGTGAATTTAACTCAGATGACCATTATATCTACTATTGTGAGCAGGAATCCCTTAGAAGAAATGGAGTAGCCATCATAGTCGACAAAAGAGTCTGAAATGCAGTACTTGGATGCAATCTCAAAAACAACAGAATGATCTCTGTTCATTTCCAAGGCAAATCATTCAATATTATGGTAATCCAAGTCTATGCCCTGACCAGTAATGCTGAAGAAGCTGAAGTAGAACAGTGTTATGAAAACCTACAAGACCTTCTAGAACTAACACCCCCAAAAGTTGTCCTTTTCTTACAGGGGACTGGAATGCAAAAGTAGGAAGTCAAGAAACACCTGGAGTAACAGGCAAATTTGGCCTTGGAGTACAGAATGAAGCAGGGCAATGGCTAATAGAGTTCTGCCAAGAGAAAGTACTGATCATAACAATCACCCTCTTCCAGGAACACAAGAGAAGACTCTACACATGGACATCACCAGGTGGTCAACACTGAAATCAGATTAATATTATTCTTTGCAGCTAAAGATGGAGAAGTTCTATACAGTTAGAGAAAATAAGACTGTGGCTCAGATCATGAACTCCTTATTGCCAAATTTAGGTGTAAATTGAAGAAAGTGCAGAAAACTACTAGACCATTCAAGTATCAGCTAAATCAAATCCCTTGTAGATTTAAGGTACTAGATCTGATAGACAGAGTGCCTGATGAACTATGGATGGAGGTTTGTCACATTGTACAGGAGACAGGAATCAAGACCATCCTCAAGAAAAAGAAATGCAAAAAAGCAAAATGGCTGACTGAGGAGGCCTTAAAAATAGCTGTGAAAAGAAGAGAAGTGAAAAGCAAAGGACGAAAGGAAAGATACACCCATTTGAATGCTGAGTTCCAAAGAATAGTGAGGAGAGATAAAGTCTTCCTCAGTGATCAATGCAAAGAAATAGAGGAAAACAATAGAATGGGAAAGACTAGAGATCTCTTCAAGAAAATTAGAGATACCAAGGGAATAGTTCATGCAAAGATGGTCTCAATAAAGGACTGAAACGGTATGGACCTAACAGAAGCAGAGAATATTAAGAAGAGGTGGCAAGAATACACAGAAGAACTGTACAAAAAGGATCTTGACAACCCAGATAATCACGATGGTCTGATCACTAATACTCACCTAGAGCCAGACATCCTGGAATGTGAAATCAAGTGGGCCTTAGGAAGCTTCACTACAAAAAAAGCTAGTGGAGGTGATGGAATTCCAGTTGAGCTATTTCAAATCCTGAAAGATGATGCTGTGAAAGTGCTGCACTCAATGCCAGAAAACTTGGAAAACTCAGCAGTGGCCACAGGACTTGAAAATGTCAGTTTTCATTCCAATCACAAAGAAAGGCAATCCCAAAGAATGCTCAAACTACTGCACAATTGTACTTATCTCACACACTAGTAAAGTGATCCTCAATGTTTTCCAAGCCAGGCTTCAACAATACGTGAATTGTGAACTTCCTGATGTTCAAGCAAGTTTTAGAAAACCTAGAGGAACCAGAGAAAAAATTGCCAACATCCACTGGATCATCAAAAAAGGAAGAGAGTTCCAGAAAAAAATTGACTTCTCCTTTATTGACTATGCCAAAGCCTTGGACTGTGGGAATCACAATAAACTGTGGAAAATTCTGAAGGAGATGGGAATACCAGACCACATGACCTGCCTCTTGAGAACCTGTAGAAAGGTCAGGAAGTGACAATTAGAACTGGACAAGGAACAACAGCCTGGTTACAAATAGGAAAAGGAGTACGTCAAGGCTATATATTGTCACCCTGCTTATTTAACTTATATGCAGCGTACATCATGAGAAATGCTTGACTGGAGGAAGCACAAGCTGGAATCAAGATTGCCAGGAGAAATATCAATAACCTCAGATATGCAGATGACACCACCCTTATGGCAGAAAGTGAAGAAGAACTAAAAAGTCTCTTGATGAAAGTGAAAGATGAGAGTGAAAAATTTGGCTTAAAGTTCAACATTCAGAAAACTAAGATCATGGCATCTGGCCCCATCACTTCATGGCTAATAGATGGGGAAACAGTGGAAACAGTGACAGGCTTTATTTTTCTGGGCTCCAAAATCACTGCAGATAGTGATTGCAGCCATGAAATTAAAAGATACTCGCTCCTTGGAAGGAAAGTTATGACCCACCTATACAGCTTATTAAAAAGCAGAGACATTACTTTGTCAACAAAGGTCCATCTAGTCAAGGGTATGGTTTTTCCAGTAGTCATTTAGGATATGAGAGTTGGGCTCTAAAGAAAGCTGAGCACCAAAGAATTGATGCTTTTGAACTGTGGTTTTGCAGAAGACACTTGAGAGTCCCTTGGACTGCAAGGAGATCCAGCCAGTCCATCCTAAAGCAGCTCAGTCCTGGGTGTTCATTGGAAGGACTGATGTTGAAGCTGAAACTGCAATACTTTGGCCACCTGATGAGTGAAGAGCTGACTCATTTGAAGAGACCCTGATGCTGGGAAAGATTGAAGGCAGAAGAAGGGGATGACAGAGGATGAGATCGTTGGATGGCGTCACTGACTCAATGGACATGGGTTTGTGTAGACTCATGGAGTTGGTAGCCAATAAAAAGTCATTTCTGGCAGTACATGCCTATATTCATGATTGGTCTATCTTTGGTAGTACTAAAGTTCTGCAATAGTTAACCTACAGTGTTGTTTTACCATGAAAAGCCATATCATATTCAGATAATAAGTGCCTAAAAGTTGTACTTACATCCTAGGACCAAAGAAGTATAAAATTTAGATCTCACTGCATCCTTGCATTAGAAAGGACTGGTTGAAGATAAATTGGCATATTAGCATTTTGTGTGACTTGGAAAATGTAATTGTCAAACACAGTTTCTGTGATTATTTAGAAATTGAAGTAGCAGAGCAAAATTTGCCACCCCATAATGTTTCTCTTTGATGTGTGGAAAGGAAACCAAAATATAATTTGTATTGCTAAGAGAGCTCTCTAAAATAAATCCAGGATATCACTGAGGAATTGTGACTTGTGCGTGTCACAGCCTGGATGGAATCTGACCTCTTGATCACTTAATGTTCTCACAAAGGCATCCAGAAACTCAAGATAGTTATTGGACATGTACCCTAAGAAAACTCATGATTCCTTAGGGTCAAATGTTTCCTGACTTGCATCCTAGCCAATCACAGTCAGGCAACTTTAAGAACCCTTGTGACTTTTGTTTCAATAATCCTTTGACTCTTTTCTCTTCCCTGGAACACTCCTTCAGTTATACCAGAAGCTGTGTCTTCCAAATTTTAATTCTTAAGATCCCAATAAACTATTTTCTTATAAATATACTTCTGCATTTTGTGGGGATATCAAGAGGTATGAGTACTAATTTAGTTTGATTGTTTTTAAGAAATAGATGACTTGATAAGTCCTTTTTTTCACCTCCCTCTCAGTTTCCTAAAGAATTGAGATAAAGGGCCTGTTCCCAGAATAGAGTTATCCCAGAGATATCTCCAAAGAATATGCTAGATAATGGTGAGGGAAACCCACCAGGGCTTGGAGATCAGAGTCCACTCTGTCCTGTTGCCTCTGGACAGCCCACCCTACATGTGTTTACCAAACATTTGCTTTTTCATCTCTATATGGATTGTCTTCCCCTCCTTTGACATTCCAAACCCCTGTCCCAGCATCCTCTCTTATCCTCCACTGAAGAATGCATGTAATGTGAGCATTTCTGCCATTTTAGCAAGTGACTCAAAATTCCTCAGTCTCTTCCATGTATACACGCTATGAAACTTTTGTGTAATTTTTGCCTGTCAGTCTGTCTCGTGTGTGTGTGTGTGGCCAGTTATTTTTCATGTCTGACTTTGCAAACCCATGGACTGTAGCCCGCCAGGCTCCTCTGTCCATGGGATTCTTCAGGCAAGAATACTGGCGTGGGCTGCTGTGCCCTCCTCCAGGGAATCTTTCTGACCCAGGGATGGAACCCCAATCTCCTGTGCCTCCTGCATTGCAATTTACCCTTCAGCCACCAGGGAAGCTGCAATTTGTCTCATGGTAATTCAATTCTTAGATCAGTCAGAAGAATCTTGAAAGGTAGAGGGAAATCTCTTCCTCCCTGACAGTGGGATATTGCCAGGGTGCAAGGGTCAATTATTTATAGTCTGGAGCACTGGTTATTATTTCAAACTATTTGGCGTCAACCTTGTGATGAGATAGATTTTTTCCCAATAATTTCTTTGTCTGCTATCCCTGGCTTAGAGACAACGCTTCTTTTTCTCAACTTTTTTTTTTTTTTAACCACAGTGGTATTGCCTACAGAAAGAAAAAAACCTTCTTTTCAGATACATTTTCTTCACTTGAGATCTTTAGTTATAGAATTTATAGAGTTATAGTTATAGAAAGGAATTTTGTTACCTTTTCATGCTCTCTGTCATATATAGATAGAGTAGTAAATATTTAACAACAAATTCCAGAAAGAAAGCCTTGATTTGTGGTGTTTGCTGATGTGTGTGGAGGAAATGCTCCCACGAGACCAATTTCAAGTTACCGATGTAATGCTGTAGAACTGAGAGTTAGGAAGAGATGTCTGGCAAATTGAATCTTGTGAACAATTGCAACTCAAATCTAACACAACACCGTGTGTGTGTGTTAAGCTTTGATATGCCAAGATTTGTTTCAAATACTGGGGAGAGAGCAGAATATGACAAAAAAAAAAAAAAACCCTCCTGTAATATGTTCAATCTATGCAGAGATACAGACATTAAACTCATACATGAATCAGTGCATCATATACTTTTCAAAGCACTAATAAAATGAAGGTAAATATAAACAATTTCAGTTCGTTCAGTCTTTCAGTCTTGTCCAACTTTTTGCGACCCGAAGAACTGCAGCATGCCAGGCCTCCCTGTCAATCACCAACTCCCGGAGTTTACTCACACTCATGTCCATTGAGTCGGTGACACCTTTCAATCATCTCATCCTCTGTCATCCCATTCTCCTCATGCCTTCAATCTTTCCCAGCATCAGGGTCTTTTCCAAGGAGTCAGTTCTTCAGATCAGGTAGCCAAAGTATTGGAGTTTCAGCTTCAGCATCAGTCCTTCCAAAGAATATTCAGGACTGATTTCTTTAGGATGAACTGGTTGGATCTCCTTGAAGTCCAAGGGACTCTCAAGAATCTTCTCCAACACCACAGTTCAAAAGCATCAATTCTTCGGTACTTAGCTTTCTTTACAGTCCAACTCTCACATTCATACATGACTCCTGGAAAAACCACAGCTTTGACTAGATGAGCCTTTGTTGACAAAGTAATATCTCTGCTTTTAATTATTTATTTATTTTTTTTCATTTATTTTTATTAGTTGGAGCCTAATTACTTTACAATATTGTAGTGGCTTTTGCCATACATTGACATGAATCAGCCATGGATTTACATGTGTTCCCCATCCTGATCCCCTCTCTCACCTCCCTTTCCATCCCATCCCTCTGGGTCTTCCCAGTGTATGCTATCTAGGTGGGTCATAACTTTCCTTCCAAGGAGCAAGTGTCTTTTAATTTCATGGCTGCAGTCACCATCTGCAGTGATTTTGGAGCTCCCCAAAACAAATAGAGTCTGTCACTGTTTCCATTGTTTCCCCATCTATTTGCCATGAAGTGATGGGGCCAGATGCCATGATCTTAGTTTTCTGAATGTTGAACTTTAAGCCAACGTTTTCACTCTCCTCCTTCATTTTCATCAAGAGGCTCTTTAGTTCTTCTTCACTTTCTGCCATAAGGGTGGTATCATCTGCATATCTGAGGTTATTGATATTTCTCCTGGCAATCTTGATTCCAGCTTGTGCTTCATCCAGCCCAGCGTTTCTCATGATGTACTCTGCATATAAGTTAAATAAGCAGGGTGACAATATATAGCCTTGATGTCCTCCTTTCCTGATTTGGAACCAGTCTGTTGTTTCATGTTCAGTTCTAACTGTAGCTTCTTGACCTGCATACAGATTTCTCAGGAGACAGGTAAAGTGGTATGATATTTCTATCTTTTGAATTTTTCACAGTTTTTTGTGATCACAGTCAAAGGCTTTGGCATAGTCAATAAAGGAGAAGTAAACTTTTTTCTTGAACGTTCTTGCTTTATTGATGATCCAGTGGATGTTGGCAATTTGATATCTGGTTCCTCTGCCTTTTCTAAATCCAAATTTAAAATCTGAAAGTTCATGGTTCACATACTAGTGAAGCCTGGACTGGAGGATTTTGAGCATTCATTTTCTAGCGTGTGAGATTTGAGCATTCTTTGGCATTGCCTTTGTTTGGGACTGGCCTTTTCCAGTCCTGTGGTCACTGCTGAGTTTTCCTAATTTGCTGGCATATTGAGTGCAGCACATTAACAGCATCATCTTTTAGGATTTGAAATAGCTCAACTGCAATTCCATCACCTCCACTAGCTTTGTTTGTACTGATGCTCCCTACAGCCCACTTGACTTCACATTCCAGGATATCTGGCTCTAGGTGAGAGATCACACCATCGTGATTATCTGGGTCGTGAAGATCTTTTTTGTATAGTTCTTCTGTGTATTCTTGCCACCTCTTCTTAATATCTTCTTCTGTCAGGTCCATACCATTTCTGTCCCTTATTATGCTCATCTTTGCATTAAAAATTCCCTTGGTATCTCTAATTTCTTGAAGTGATCTCTAGTCTTTCCCGTTCTATTGTTTTCCTCTATTTCTTTGCATTGGTCAGTGAGGAAGCCTTTCTTATCTCTTGTTGCTGTTCTTTGGAACTCTGCATTCAAATGGATATATCTTTCCTTTTCTCCTTTGCCTTTTGCTTCTTTTCTTTTCTCAGCTATTTGGAAGCCCTCCTCAAACAGCCATTTTGCCTTTTTCCATTTCTTTTTCTTGGGGATGGTCTTGATCCCTGCTTCCTGTACCATGTCACGAACCTACATCCATAGTTCTTCAGGCACTCTATCAGATATAATCCCTTGAATCTATTTGTCACTTTCACTGTATACATAAATGTAAATATAAATAAAGGAAAAGAATAATATAGAAATGTGATAGACAGTGACTTGGGGGGTTTGATGGTCAAGAATTGCCTTCAGATAGTTACAGCAGTAAAACCCTTTTTGTGAAAGTGACATTTGAACTCAAACTTATCTGAAATCAAGGAACAAACTACAGAGTGTTGAGAGCAGTATGCTCAAACTAGCCCAAGGTGAGAACATGATTCAAACATCAGTGTGTTTGAGGAGCAGAAATAAGCCTGGGATGACAGTTGAGAAATGAGTGAGAAGAGATGTAAAAGATAAAGTCAAAGAAATAGGGAAGAATACAGAAGACCCAGTTGGGTGTGATATGCAATGTGAATTTTAGTGCTGGAAGGCCACAGTATAATAGAGTGGAACATTTACCCCTAGAAGAACAGTTATAAGGACAGACATCAGAAATGTGTAAGGATATCTATATTAGGCATTGAAGGAGACATCAAGTTGACACAGAATTCCTAACTTTCATTAATAATTTCTTACTCTATCTAACATTAAGGTAATGAGCTTGAAACACTGCTATGGATGTCTGCAGATTTTGATGAACAAGCAAAAGTTTTATTTCATACACAAGATAAAAAGTTAGGGCTCTTCCAACTGCTAAAGGCAAATTATGTTCCCATAGTCCTACATGAAAATGGAGCTCTGTATCTACACATGAACAGAGACTTGTGTTTGGTCACATGTTGCATTCCCAATATTTTTTATCAAAACTTATTTTCATTTATTAACATAAATGTCTTATGAGATAGTCAGAATAGCTTATTATTTTAATTTAATTTTTCAAAATCATAATGAAAAAAGTGAGGGTCAAGGAATTATATATAATACCTGGAACTTATAGGATATAATTTAAAATCTTTTCTACTTCTTACTCATGTTAATTATATAATACACATGTTTTTATTTTGGACATCTTAATATTTTTTTCAGTGATATTGATCTCAGATATAAAATAATGGAACTTATGGATAAGGAAGATCTGTAACATATATACAATGGAGTATTACTCAGTTATTAAAAAGGAATAAAACTGTGCCATTTTTAGAGACATGGATACACCTAGAGACTTTCATGAGCTTCCCAGGTGGTGCTAGTGGTAAAGAACCCACCTGCCAATGCAGGAAACTTAAAGAGATGTGGGTTTTGTCCCTGGGTTGGGAAGATACCCTGGAGGAGGTCATGGTAACCCACTTCAGTATTCCTGCCTAGAGAATTCCATGGACAGAGGAGCCTAATGGGCTAGTCTATAGGGTAGCAAAGAGTCAGACACAACTGAAGTGACTTAGCATGTGTGCACAGAGACTGTCATAAAAAGTAAAGTAAGTCAGAAAGAAAAAAAAACAAATATAAATTAAGGCATATATGTAGAATCTAGAAAGATGGTACAGATGATATTTGCAAAGCAGAAATAAAGAAACAGAAATAGAGAGCAAATGTATGGATACCAAGAAGGGAAGAGGGGATTGGAATTGACATATGTACACTACTGTGTATAAAATGGATAACTAATAAGAACCTACTGAATAGCACAGGGAACTCTACTCACTGCTGTGTGGTGATCTAAATGGGAAGGAAATCTAAAAAAGAGGGGATGAATGTATATGTATAGCTAATTCACTTAACTATACAGTAGGAATTAACACAACACTGCAAAGCAACTATACTCCAATAAGAATTAATTAAAAAATAAAATAGTGGAATTTAACAAACCAGTTAAAAATGTATTAATTGGTAGGTTTATAACCTGGTTGAGAAGTTCTCTTCACAGCACTCTTCATCTATGTACTTCTTTTTGTGAATCTTGGCTTTGTGAATATTCATAAATTATTTGAATTAATAAGAACCTTTCAAATATTTAAATTATCCTATAGAGTATTGAGTCACATCCACAGAAGGAGGAATGATTTTCTACCTCAGTGCTCAGTTGTATGTAAAATATGCTAGAAACGTTTTATTTCAGTGCAGAAATAGCCTTCACTTAGAAACTTATCAGGGCCATTTTGACAGCTGTGCTTTATGCTGCAGTATTTCAATATCATATATTTAAATTGTCTTGATTGTCCTTCAAAAATATGAAGTGCTCAAAAGTTTTACTCATTAATGAGAATAACTGAAAGACATGACTAAGCGACTAAGACTTTCACAGGGGAAAAAAATAGATGTTGTGGATTATTTTGTTTCTTAATCTGTAATATTAGATGTTGTTTAGACACTATCATGTTCGACTCTTTTGCAATGTATGGACTGTATCCTGCCAGGCTCCTCTCTCCATGTGACTTCCCAGGCAAGAATACAGGAGGGGGTTGCCATTTCCTCCTCCACAGGATCTTCCTGACCCAGGCATCAAATCTGCATCTCCTGCATTGTGGGCAGATTGTTTACCACTCAGCCAACAGGTAGCAATTGTAAAATAAGTGTTATCTATTTATAAATTACCTATCTCTAGTCTGCACTAAATATAGATAGAATGCTTGATTCAATACCATACAAGCATTTTTGATACTAGGAGGAGAACTTTGCACTCTTCTTGACTGCCTAGCCAGCTTAAATCCACTACTTCTTACTTCCTCTTAACTTTGAGAAAAAAGAATTTGTAATCTGAATGCTTACAGTCTAGGTTATCTACCAATCAGGCTATATTTCACAAGCAGAAAAATGTCACTGTTAATTTTCATTGCTAGAAATTAAATGGTACTTTGATTTCCATTCAGAAATTTTCATTTATATGTGGATTTTCCTTGAGGCCCTCTTGAAAGCTGCAGTATAACTGGCAGACTGCATTCAGGAATTCTTTGACTGACCCCTGACCCAAATATTATTATAATAGCATAAAAAGTAACTTAGAATTCTATTTGTGGATTTGTGATATCCTCAGGGGAACAGTTGTCAAAATGGAGGATATTTTGCATGCCTTTAAGATGTTCTTGTTCAATTTGGAAGGCGTAGAGTTTCTCTGGTGACAGATGGTAAAGAATCTGCCTGCAATGTAGGAGACCCACATTCAATCCCTTGGTCAGGAAGATTCCCTGGAGAAGGGATAGCTACCCACTCTAGTATTCTTGCTTGGAGAATTCCATGAACAGAGGAGCCTGGTGGGATACAGTCCATGGGGTCACAACAAGTTGGACATGACTCAGCGAATAACACACACATACCTAATATAATACTTTTCTATAGGTAACAAATTATAGAGAAGCATATTTCCTTCTGCTCAGGTGAACAGAACAAGAGAAATATTTCAACTATGTATGAAATTTGACTTTGACCCTAAATGGAGAGTGAAGTTTTTATGGATGTAGAATAAGAAAAAAAAAGAAGAAGAAATAAAAATAGGATAAACGAAGCAATTTCGAGCAAATGTTTGAATGTACACGGCTATTTAAAAAATCGGGGGAAGATGAAATAAGGATTGGGACATGAAGTAATGACTCAAGAAATATACTGGCTATGTAAGAAACAAGTTTAGGGTAATAATAATGTACAGAAATTGAGAGAAAGGAGTAAAGAAAACTCAAGTTTTTCTATGTGATAGAGATCATGTTGAATCCCAAATAGGAAATTAAAGAAGACAAGCATGTTCAGAAGATGATTTATAAAAAATTTATTTTTGAGTGTTGAAAAAGCTATATATTCAAGTAGAGTCAATTTACAATATTATAATAGTTTCAGGAGTTCAACATAAAGATTAAATATGTTTATATGTTATACTTCATATAAATTATTACAAAATGATGGCTATATTTCCTTTTGCTCTACAGTATATTCTTGGTGCTTTTTTATTTTATGCATAAATTATTTCATATCTCTTGATCCAACCCCTCTCTTGCTCCTTCCCCTTTTCTCTCCACCCACTGGCAACCATTAGTTTGTTCTCTATATTTGTGATTCTGTATCTGTTTTGTTTAATAAAATAAAACATATTCATTTGTTCTATTATTTAGATGCCACATTTAAGAAATAGCATAATGGATTTGCACTTCTCCATCTGACTTATCACATTAAGCATGATACTCCCTAGGTCCACCCATACTGTTACAAAAGGCAGAATTTCATTTGTTTTTATAGCTGAGTAATATTACATTGTATAAATACACCACATCTTGTTTATCCATTCATCTGTTGATGGACACCTAAGTTGCTTCCATATCTTGGCTATTATAAATAAAGCTGCTATGGACATTTATTTTCAGATTAGTTTTTGTTTTCTTGGGATATAAATCCAGGAATGGAATTACTGGATCATAGAGTAACTATATTTGAAGTTTTTTAAGGAACTTGCACGCTGTTTTCCACAGTGATTGTACCAATTTGCATGTCCACCAACAGTGTACAAGAATTCCCTTTGTGCACCGCCTTAACAGCATTTGCTATTTGTGGACTTTTTTTGATGATGACTATTCTGACAGGTGTGAGGTGATATTTCACTGTGGTTTTGATTTGAATGTCTCTGATGATAGCAGTATTGAACACTTTTTCATGTACCTGTGGGCTATCTGCTTATCTTCTTTGCAAAAATATTTATTTAGATCTTCTCATTTTTATCCAGATAGATTTTTTTATACAGACTTGCATGAGTTATTTATATACTTTAGATACTAATCTCTTATTCATCATATCCATTTGCAGGTATTTTCTCCAATTCAAAAGGTTATCTTTTTATTTTGCTGATGGTTTCCTTTGCTGTGCAAAAGTTTTTAAGTTTAATTTGGTCTCATTTGTTTTTGTTTTTTCCTTAGAAGACAGGTCCAAAAAAATACTATTATGATTTACATCAAAGAGTGTTCTGCCTATGTTTTCTTTTAGGAGTTCATGGTTTTTGGTCAGACATTTAGATGTTTAAACAATTTTAAGTGTTTTTTTTTTTTTTTTTTTTGGGTACATGATATGAGAAACTATTCTAATATCATTCTTTTAATGTAGCTGTCCAGTTTTCCTAGCACCATTTACTGAAGAGACTATCTTTTTTCCACTGTATATTCTTTGCTCCTTTGTTTTAGATTAGTTGATCATAAGTGTGTGGACTTATTTCTGGGCTATCTATTCTGTTCCATTGATCTATGAGTCAGTTTTTGTGCCAGTACAATACTGTTTCAATTACTGTAGCTTTGCAGTATAGTCTGAGGTCAAGGAGAATGATACTTACAGCTTTGTTCTTTTCAAGATTGCTTTGGTAATTTGAGGTTTTTTGTGGTTCAATATAAATTTTAGGATTATTTGTTCTAGTATGGTAAAAAAAATGTCATGGGTCTTTTGATAGGGATTACATTAAATTTGTATTATCTTTGTGTACTATGGACATATTAATGATATTAATTCTTCTAATCCAGGATTAAGGGATATTTTCCATTTCTTTGTATCATCTTCAATTCCTCCATCAATATTTATATTTTTCAGAATATAAGAATTTCACCTCCTTGGTTAAGTATATTCTTCAGTATTTTATTCATTTTGATGTGATTCTAAATGCATTGGTTTACTTTGCTTTCTCTTTCTGATAGTTCATTTTAGTATATAGGAAATCAACAGACTTTAGTAGTGTAATCTTGTATTTTATGAGCTTACTAGATTCATTTATTAGTTCTAATAGATTTTTTTTTTTTGGTGGAGACTTTAGAGTTTACTATATGTGTTATCATGTCATCTGAAAATAGGGACAATTTTACTTATGCTGTCTCCAGTTAGTTTTTAGTGTGGATTGTTACACATGAATATGTATTTTTTATTTGGTCACAGCAGGAGTGTATCCTCCAACAACACTACCTTGATATCTTCTGGTTTATGAAAAACTTTAAAGATTTCTTTGAGGAATTGGTATGAAACTGAGTGAAGAAAGGTAGTAGACAGTTGAAAATGAGTACCTGTTCAATTGAAGATAGGTTTTAAGATATGAATTTAAAAGTCATCATGTTATAGCAAATATATTGTAAGCTGGGAAAGTGTATTCTGAAAATGCAGCATAAAGCAGATATTTGGTGAATTATAGATCAAAGTATTCCCTTTGTTTCTGCAAAACATACTATGAATATTTTGAATTGAAAGAGGGAAAAGATGTAAATAAAGCCCTTGTAGACTTACTGGTTCTCCTTTCTAACATTCAAATAACCAGAGCAAGCCACATACACAGGGGTTGGAAATGAGCGTCGAACAAAATCATCATCTGATAAAAATAAACTGGAGCAGCTGATCTACCCCTCTAATTGATGGGACAATAACAAGATATTTCTGAATCCTTGAGGTGGCAAAATCAGAATCTCCCCATGTAAAATTGTCTCCCCATGTAAATACATCTGAGGAGCTTGAATGTTTTTTAGGAGGACAGACTAGTGTGAATATGGAATCATTCCCTGAGCATAAGATTGGGTCATTTGTTACTGCAGAGACATTCTTTGGCCTAAGTATTTGCGCATGGGAAAAGTGCAGAAATTTCTTTCCAATGCCCATTTCACACCTGTATCAGCATGGCTGCACATTTTAACCAATAAATAAGTGTACTGTATTGCTCCTAAACTCCAGGAGAGAGTATCTTAACACCATGTCAGAAGATCATGCCATCCACTAGTAAACACCTGGATATATAATAGAGATGCTAAAAGAGAAACTAAATTACCCACTAATCAGAGCAGGTGGTATTTTTCTCATTGCACTGTGCAATATTATTGATTGTAGTAGAGTGTTTATTCCTTAAACTCTAGGTTGGGTTACTCCCTTATTGCATATTGCTAACAGCTGCCAGTATAGGGAGTAGTTCTTTGTCATGAAATTAATAGTCTATATGGAAGTTTTCCTAGAGTACTATGCATAAAATAAAAGTGGAATCTTGTTGACATAACTATGGATGCCATAATGAAAAAGATAACAGGAAATAATGACATTAAATATATTCTTTCTTACAATTATTCACTTTACAACTTACAGTTTTTAACAGCAATGAATGAATATAGACTATATGTCATGATATTGCAGAAAACCTTATTGGTTGATTTCCCCCAAACACCAAATGTCATTTTTCAAAAATCTGGCTGGTCCTCAAAGCAGCGTAAAGCATTCTCAAGTAGTTAAGCAAGTGCTTCGCTAGTTCAGAACCAGAAGATGATAATGTCACAGAAGATCCCAGAATATACTTACTAAGCGATGAGTGAAATATTTGTACCTTTATAAGAATTAACAGGATAAAAATGTCTTTGGAGAAATTAGACTATGGATAAAATAGTAAATTAAATATACCCATCCCTTGTTATTGTTGGTTAGTCACTAAGTCTTGTCCAACCCTTGCAACTCCATAGACTGTAGCCTGTCATGCTCCTCTGTCCATGGAATTTCCCAGGCAAGAATAGTGGAGTGTGTTACCATTTCCTTCTTCAGGAGATCTTCCCAAACTAGGGATCTAACCCACATCTCCTGTGTCTCCTGCATTGCAGGTGGATTTTTTACCACTGAGCCATCAGGAAAGCCTATCCATTGTTATAAATTAATTTTGTTCCCTGGACACTGATATAAAAATATCTATACCACTTAATAAAGGCCTTTCTAGACCAAATATGTTAGAAACAATCTCAATGAAAATACTGGGTATAATTTCTTGAGGAAAAGAAAACCTAAATATTCTCAAGAACTATAGCCTTTGAGCTATTACATATTGTCACATGCCATCTGTAGCAAAATATACTGAAGTTTCTAATAAAATGTATGTTCCTTATCTCTAGCCTCGTCTATTCTCTCAGAATATTTATGCATACTCTCTCAGAATAAAATATGCATATTTTAACACATTGGTAATATGATTCTTATACATACTAATGCTTGAGAACTTCTGATATGAAAACAGATTGTTGCTATTTCTGGTTGGTTTTCCTTGCTGACTGATTTTTATGACTCAGTAAGCATTGAATATAAATCTCAGAAGACCATAATCTCTGTAAACTGAGAAACACTATACAAGATCCCCAAGTAAGAGGCAAAGGTCATCATCAAAACAAGCAAGAGAAGTGGCTTAAAAAGAAGTCTAAGTAGAAGGATAGTTGAGGTAACTTTGAACCATGAGAAGGAGTAAGTAAGGCACAGTGAAAATTGGTTTGATTGTGGCTTGCAGGTAGGTTGGATTGGAGTGTTGAGAGTAGGGAAAAAGAAATATATGAGGGCTGATCAGCTATAAGACTTTTCATGGAAAATGGGAAAAACAGAATATTTTATCAGTAAAGTTCAATGATATGGGAAAGAAATGTTGAAAAAAATAACTTCAAATGAGAAAATTAAGAATAAAATGCCTAGAAAGTAGAAAAGAGTTGCTGAGAAATCTTCCTATAATATATAAGAAAGAACGAATAGGCAATGAAACTCATGCATCATTAAATTGTCATTTATTTGGGGAGCAAGTTCAGAAACCTGAAAAATAGCTCACTATAATGTTGGATGTGAAATGTTGTAAAAGTTATATCACTACAAGAAATATAGCAAGTTAGGCTGTTGAAATGCAGCCTCAATGTGTGAAATATAATAAATGAAATAAAGTTGTGTACTAGCAGTCAACAAATGCACATTACACAGAATAGTCTCCTTCTTATAGAGTAGGTGAATACTATTCTGAGGGCTTGCTACCCACAGGAATGACTTATAGGAAACTGACTGATTTGCAATAAATTACTTTGATAGGGAAATGCCCTGGCATTTAGGGGGCAAGCAATTAATCCTCTACAACTGAGAAGGCTATATTTTAGAGAACAGTGAGTAGGGGAATGATAAAGGTTTTTGAACTAAATTCCATAACTCCAAAGCCTATCTATTAATACTTAGATCTTGCTTAGATCCACCCATAAATATTAAAAAAAATACTTTTTTTTTTCACTAAAATCCAGATCATGAAACTCTATTTAAGTTGAGTAACTAAATATAGGAAAGTATGGCTGTAGTTCTTAGAGAAGAATTAGAGCTTCAGAGATATGGGCTGCCTAGCTATTTGCCTGCTTTCAGTCATTATGTGGTTCCTGTTGTGTGTACCTGATACATAATATGACACATTAGTTCATATCATTGTACTTATGAGAAGTGAACCTAATTTAAAAAAATTGACATCACATATATGAAATTAGAAGTTGACATTATTTTGAAAGGATAATGAAGAAATTGTCAAATCTGATGTCTATTCTGCCTTACTGTCCATGAAGGGGTTTGAATTGATGGGTATATGTAACTGACCATGGTAGGGAATCATTTTATGTCACAAGAAGTTTTGAAGTTGTTGCATTATGGTCACATTCTGTGCATTATCAAAAATCACCCTATTTAACCCATAGCTGTTAAATAATATAAAGAAGTAGAATTTTGAATATTTTACTTGTTGGGGCTCAGTTGGACTCTCTTGAAAAAGTCATTTTAAAATCATAATGATTTAACTAAATTAATCGTTCAGTTCTCCCCAACACAAACATCTTGGTCTTTATAGGAAATGGAAATAAACCTAATATATATCTTTCCTTATAATCAAGTTAAAACATTTTTTAAAAGGTATGTTCAGATGCAATCAATAGGAATTTGCAATTAGGGTTATCTGATATTTGCTGTTATGTTTGGTTTTTTCAAGGAAATTCCTATGTACCTTAAAATAATTCTCTAGAATTGGAGGCTGAAGAAAATATGTACATCTCTGAAATAAAATTACAAATTTGGGAGAAAAATAAGCCAGCATACCTATTCCTATTTACATAAAATTTTTGCATTTTAAAATCTAGGCATAACATAGGCAGATTTTCAAATGTAAAATAAACTTTATTATTTAACTTCTATTAATATATAAACCCTTATAATCATGAAACAAAATCATTTGTATTGTGCTATTATCAGAAAAAAAAATTCTGCATGATATTCTTTAAAATTTGTTGAGATTCATCTTATGGATAAGGTCATAATCTTCTTTTGTAAATAACCTACATTTTCTATAGTTTTGGCTTATTGTATAATCTAAATTACATTTTTAAACTAGGAACTGTATTGCTTAAGAAAGAAACTTTTCTTCTTAAAATAAATCTCTTAGTACTTCATCATACCTATTATGGAGATATTTGAAAAATACCTATAAAAAACACACTGTGTAATATTTACATTTATAATATAACTAAATTATGTATTTCAGTAAACCTATGTTATTTTTCATTGTACTTTAGAAAAGAAATAGAAAATATTATTTTTGTTTATAACTATCTCAACAGGGTTTATATGCATGCTCATTTCTGCTTATAGAACAATAATTCTTAGAGATACTATATGGAAAAAAAAAACACACAACCAAAAATAAAAACTTTAAAGAACACTTTCTATAGAATATAATTTATCAAAAGAAGGCAAAATATTTTTCTCTTTTATTCCACAAGGCATAAACTCCCTAACCTAGATGGTAAAAATTAGATACTATGTGTTTCTCCAAGGAAAGAGTGATTACAATAAAATCAGCCTAAATCAATCCAATGTCCTTTTAAGAATAATATATGAACAGTATATTCTGCAAATAAATAACCGCTAAAAGAGTATTAAAATAAATATTGAAAGTATAAAAATAGAAAGGTGAAAGGGTTACAAGCTTGTTTTTACAACATCAGTTTAATATATTTGCTGTGAATGAGATATATTATGTCAAGAAGCTTAATCTTTGAAAAGATAAGTTGATATTTTTCTGTGCAAGACAAAGCAAAAATATCATCGCAAGTATTAATGATTATCATTATGTTTATTTTTGCATTTACATTATACTCACCAGGACTAAGATTAAGAGATGCTAAATTTATGTAAGCATGCTAGCTCTATCAAGAAATATTTTGTCAAGATGCATTTGCAGGACAATAATTTATATGGAACACAAACTGAAACATATAGTATTTCACACACATTTATCTGGCTTATCTCTTTCCTTATATTTTCTGATATATATGAAAATTGTATATAGTACTGTTTAGTAGTATGAAAAATTGAATTAATTTCTTTCACTCCAATATCCCCTGTCTAGTTCAGTGTTCTTCCTAGCATACAAATATGATAAATCATCTCCCCGTAAAAGACATTAGAGATGCTCCACTGATGCTTAAGATAAAAACTAGTATTTAGCCAGTCATAGAAGGCCTTTTGTTTCTGACCCTTGCCTAAAACTGCTGGGCTAATTTATTGCCACACACATTTAAGTATGCATATATGAAAACATATACATGCTGATATTTACAGTCCACAAAGTACATTGTCCCACTTACTAATCTTTGCATAACCTTCTCCTGATTGTCCATCTAATGTAAGCTTAAAGAATCATCTCAAAGGGCAATTTGGTGGGGGGAAAGTTTAGCCATTCATGACAGTGTAACTGCACTATTTGTTCAGCTAATTCCCTATTCGTAGCTTTGTTTAAATACTATCATACTGTCTTGTGATTATTTTGTTTTTCTCCTCATCCTGTGAAAAATAAGAGTGGAGTGTTATATGTCTTACTTAACATTCCAGTGGCAGAAACAGCAGAGATACTCTAAAACATGTGAACATTGTGAATACATAATTATTAAGCACCTCATTTACTCCTCCCAACCCTATATGTGTGGTTATTATCACTGTAACATTACAAATAAAAGAAATATTTAAAGTTACATTAATAATGGGAGGTGTGGCCCCAGTTTTGGATCATTTTGAAGTTCTTTTGATCTTATATCACATTGCTAAATTAAAGCAACTGAATAAAATGTAGCAATTTATTTCACTCATTATATTGTTTCACTGGATGCTGTTGTAAGTAACTCTCCCATATTACTCTAAACTATATACTCTTTGCAAAATCATGGCACTTCTTAGGTAAGGCAAAACTGTAGTCCTGGTTAGAGGCAGTAAATCAAGGCTGATCCACTTATCTGTCTGTGATTTATGATGGATGAACACTTTTTCCATGGATGTTTGAGCAAAGTTGTTTCACTCACCCACAGATGATTTATTTTGGGTGATCCACTTGTCCAATGAAGATTTATTACATAGGATCCACTATCCAGTGTGATTAAGTATGTGCAGTTGGCTTGTCCAGAGGTAAGCAAGGAAAACCTATCCTATCCCACATCCTATCCCAACCTGAAATCGCTGAATCTAAGTAAAACCAGCAAAGTAAGGCCTCAACTTGTGAGATTATAGGTGGCCCCTTTGCAAAATTCCTTATATTACACCTTTAAAATGGAAATATTCAATTATTAAAAGAATTTTTCAGTATTAATGGGATAAATTACTATTTTAAGTAAAATATTGAATAAGTAATGTTCTGATATTAGTTCAGAAATTCATAAGTGGATTTTATAATGTCTGATTAAGCATTATGTGCATTATGTCTATTCAATATGTGAACAAATGGTTTCAATAAAGCATGAATTTTACCTTAGGAAAGCATTACATTCTAATTGTATCTATTTTTTAAAAGAATCAAGTGACCAATTCTTGTTACTTGTCAGCCTTTTAAAAAAAAATACTATTTTCCCCCCAAAATTCACAGCTGTATCTACTTTTCTATATATTTTTTCTGTGATATACATATCATCCAGATCTCTCTGTAGAGTTTTATCCAGTTGTTGAAGAGATTCTATCATCAAAATTTTAAACTCATTTAGAATTTGTTTTTGTTCTTTTTAAAGATAATCCCATTCTGAATATTTCTGTCAGATATTTAGGCCCTTAGAGCAGAGGCTGATCCATTGATAGCTACTATATGAGTTAAGGTAAAAGTTGATTACTATTTGGTCATTCACTATAATGGTGAATGCAATTGGACTTAACTTGTCAACAATGATTTCATAAGGTACAGGGTCAAAAATGTAAAGAAATCAATACAAATCATCCCTATCTTTTCCCTTTGTCTACTTGACCTCATTATCTATCAGAAGAGGATACTGACTGAGGTTAGTACCACTTTACTTCAGAACACTGCTGATCCTGTTTGCTCCAGTTACTTATGTTTGCCTGGATGATGGCAATTTGATTCACATTGTATTCTAATTTCTTCTCAAGATTCCATGTGATAATAATCTATCTTCAATTTCTATGTCTATGTAAGTATCTATATCATTATCCACATTTCTTTCTCT
This sequence comes from Odocoileus virginianus, assembly GCF_023699985.2. Lineage (NCBI taxonomy): Eukaryota > Metazoa > Chordata > Mammalia > Artiodactyla > Cervidae > Odocoileus > Odocoileus virginianus. The sequence continues at coordinate 15,724,243 of NC_069698.1, forward strand.
CTATTTATCTATCTATCTGTCTTTAAATTTTTATTCTAAAACACAGTATAAATGCTTTCTTTTAGGTTTCAGGAGCTAATTGACTTTTATAGTTTCTCAAAATTGTTGATGATTACAATGATAAGTTGCTGACTCCTTAAAAATCTTAGTACTTGTTCAATTTGTTCTAGTTTTTCTAGAATTTCAATATTATAGTCTTTTAATCTGTGCTTCCTTTCAATATTTCTGTTACAGTTCACTGGAGGTCGGGCAATGTTATTTCCTAATCTTCATAACAACAGAGCCATAATAAAAAGGAAAAACATTAACCTCTGCCTTTACACTTTTCTGCATGGTGTATTTCCTGTTAATTATAGGAATTTTAAAAAACAACTGCTAGAAAAAAAGAAAGCTTTGCTTCTCTTTGCATATACTAGTTTCAGTTCTTTTCAATTATGCCATTATTCCACTGAATCCATGCTCTCAAGAAATGAATATTCTACAAGCATTTTGTTTTGATCACAGCACTCAGAAATGCTTTTTATTTACTTATGAGGGTTTCTTTTCTTCTTTTTCTTTTTTTAAAAAAAATAACATTTTAATTTTTAGGATGGTTAAGGTTTGCAGAAAAATAAGTGGGACTACAGATAGTTCCCTTATACTTCCTGTCTCCACCCACTTACCACTCCCCAATATCAGTAGCCTGCATTAGGCTGGTGCCTTTGTTACGGCTGATGAAACTACACTGAGATATTATTACCACCCAAAGTTTATAGTTTGCCTGCGGCTTTGTTCTTTGTGCTGTACATTCTATGAGTTTTGACAAATACGTAAGGACATGTATCCACCATTACAACCTCACACAGAATAATTTCCTTGCCTTAAAGATATCATCGCTTTACCTATTATCTCCACCCTTGCCTCAAACCCTTGATAACCACCATCTTCTCGCTGCCTCCATAGGTGGCCTTTTCTAGAATGCCATATGTTGGAATCACACAGCATGCAAACTTTTCAAATTAACTTTTTCCAGCTATCAATATTCATTTAATGTTTCTCCATAGCTTCCTAAGTGGTGCTAGTGGTAAAGAACCCACCTGCCAGGGCAGGAGATATAAGAGACATGGACGGGCTTGATCCCTGGATCAGGAAGATCCCCTGGAGGAGGGCATGGCAACTCACTCCAGTATTCTTGCCTGGAGAATCCAATGGACAGAGGAACCTGGGGGGCTACAGTCCATAGGGTCACAAAGAGTCTAATACAACTGAAGTGACTCAATACACATGTACTCATAGCTTTCCATGACTTGATAACTAATTTCTCTCTCTCTTTATCACCTGTGTGCTTTTTAAACACATTTTAGAGCAGTTTTACACACCAAAAAATTGAGGAGAATGTACAGAGACTTCTAGATACCCCCTGTCCTGATATTTTGTTACAATTGATGAACCAAATTTGACATATTATAACTATTCTAACTCAAATTCTATTCTCTTCTGGAGACACAGACACACACCCAAAATAATGTTTTGCTAGCTCTCTGGATATCCCTTGGTTCAGTCAAGTTGACACACAAAATTAACCATTAAAATGTTCCAGAAAAATGGTACTTGATATGAACTTTGATCCTATGTAAATAACTTCCTATTTTCTATGAGTGTGGCTATGTGAGGAAGTGTTGGCAGGCATAATTGCAATATGTTATGATCATGAGGGGAATTTCAAAATGATGAAGATGCCTAAGCATAGATATGGAAAGTAATCTAGAAATTTGATGAAGTAACAGTCTTTCTGATTAACCCATCTTTAAAAACACACAATCTCCATATTTCTTGTCATGAGAAATGATAATCCCCTTATTGTTTGTTTAAACAGCATCTAAGAGAATCCAACTGATCTAAATATCTATCTATTAGGTAATGGGGAAAGAAAAAAAAAAGAAAACATAGTTTATCTTCATGAAAGTTTTTGCTTTGCTGAAAGGATTGAATATAATGCCCGTGTACTAATAAAGATATGGCATTTAGTTGTATGAAGGAAAAATACAAAGTTTATGATATATTTACATAAACATACATACCATATATATTAATAAACATGTATCCTAATGAGTGCATGTATATAAATATATTTTATATGTATGCAGCCATATAATGTGCATTAGATGGCATAGGATATTATTTGGAGAAATAGAAACTAAATAGACAACAGTGATTGTCAGTAGAATGAGTGGTGGGGGTTAGGATGGGAGTTGTTCAAAGTTGTCACAACATAAACCTATCACTTAGAAAATAAAGTACAGAACATATTAAAGTAAAAGGCATAATTAAAATAATTATAGAAGAATAGACAATTTTGAAATATGCTTAATATAAAATATTTAAAAGATGGAAATGCTACAAGACAACTATGTAGAAATTAGAAGATTTCACACCATAGAACGCTTAGGGCTGAGATTAAAGTAGGAAGAGGATCTTCTTTATGTGTCTGTGAAGCAAATGTTTCTAATCAGCTCCACAGAGATTTGACAATACATCTTGTCTGAGTTATTAGGAAATGCGAAGCCTGCCTAACTCTCAGGGATCCATCAGCCTCTGCCCACCATTAACTTTTTATTTGATATTTCAACTTAAAATACCCTAGGCTATATTTGTCTTTAACAGTTGAAAAGTTCAGGGTTAAGATAAGACACAAGATAGTACTGCAATTATTTAGGTGCCATTTAATATGGTAAAACATCAATTTACCAAATGGTATCCTAGAGGCCTAAAAAAATTAATACATTTTCTAGAAGTGTCTAAATTAATCCCAGGGTATACTTAATAAAGTCTAAGTCACTATTTCAATGATTCTATAAATTGTGGAAGGAATTAATTTCTGTTAACACATTTAGTGGAAAGAACCTTTGTTATGGCTTTGTTAACTGTTTAATCTTTTAAAACATTAATTGTTAACATTGTATCAGGACTTTATTTGTTAGCACATTTTTTTTTCAAGTTAATAGCTAATACTATTTAAATTGTGGGCAAAAAATGAACTCTTACTGGCCTCATGGTCATCGTATTATTTTACAGGCTAGATTGAATCCCTGCAGCTCAATTTTGCTATTTGTTGTCACTGCTCAGTTGCTCACTTGTGACCAACTCTGTGACCCCAGCTCAATTAACAAACCTGTTTTAAAATTTTCTAATGACACATGAATTCTGCTACAACTATCTGGAAACTGCAAGTGTACTGATCGCATGTTGCAGCTGGTTGGATCTGTGTTATACAAAGAAGCCAAGTAGTGTTGGAATGAAATAAATATAATTTTAAAACACATGAAAGAGGTGGATATAATTACTTTTATAAAACATTAATACAGTCCTAATATTTAACAACCTTTATATGTGTCTGTACTGAGTCATGTCTGACTCATTGTGACCCCATGAACTGTAGGCTGCTAAGCACCTCTCTCCATGGAATTTTCCAGACAAAAATACTGGAGTGATCTTCCTACTCCAGGAGATCTTCCCGACCCAGAGGTCAAATCCACATCTCTTGTGTCTCCTGCATTAGCAGGTGGATTCTTTACTGCACCACCTGGCAAGCCCAACCTTTTACATACTTGGTAGTGTACAGATACTACTTTGATTGTTTTGATTTTATAATTTTCTGTGCATCAAAATTATCCAAATTGAAATTTTAAAAAATGAATTATAGAGCTCTGTAAAATATCAGTAGCTTGCAATGTAAATTTATATAGTAGCTTCTATTTATATGTTTGGTATTAGTAAACCAGTTACTGAGGTGGATTCAGTTCTCTTTCCACCACATATTCTCTACATCTCTATCATCTCTCCAGTGTAGCAGGCTACCTTGAAGATCTTGAACTTGCCAGGCTTCAGAATTGCATGTCAACCCCCTGAAATAGAATTTTCCATTTTCCTCTCCCTTTCCCTTTCTCTTTCCCTTTCTTGGTTCCTCTCTCTCCAGCACTCTCTCAATACATATGTATGTATGTATTTGAAAGATAGATTTTATACACAAAGACACATATAAGTGTGTGTGTGTGTGTGAGTGTATATATATATATATGTGTGTGTGTGTGTGTGTGTGTGAGTGTATATATATATATATATATATATATATATATATATATATAAATACATACAACCTCTTATTTGTTCTGTTTCTTCCAAGACACAAAATCTCCTGTTGTAGATTCTTCCCAAGTTTTAGAATATGATTTTTCAAACTCCTTAGCATGAATATTTAACCTCTTGTTTTCTTTCTGCTGTATCTACCTTTTGTGATTATTTTCTCATCATACATGTTTAATAGTACCATGCCAATTAATTCACCATTTCTTGACATCCCATGATCTTGTGTTGCATTGTCGATTCGCTTTATTCACTTGTTACTTTTGTCATTCATTTTTACATACAAAACACAGCTTTAAGGAATTGGAATTTGCTAAAAATTGAACTCATTTCAGTGCTCAGGGAAGTTAAGCCTCACTTTTGCATGTGCCAGACAGAAGGAATAAATTCTATCTCCTTCTGGGCGAACCTGTGCAAGAAGATGACCATTAGCCTCGCGTGTCTAAGGAGCATTCAGAATGTGTCTAGTCTGGATTGATTGAAATGTGCTGCAATTATAAAATACACACTAGACTTCAAAACTTAGTAACAAATAGTAGTTAAAATCTATTCATTGTTTCTCTATTTTCTTTTACTCTTTTTACTGTGGCCATTAGAAAATATAAAGTTACATATATGACTTGTATCTTTGACTTTTATTGAGCAGTGCTGTCCTAGACCTTCCTTTCTTCCTCATCCACATTTCCTTTCCTTTCCATTTCCCATCCTCATTATGTGAGACTTATTTCATTGTGTCATTTCATCTATAAACCAATAGTTATTATGTTATATTATAAATTTGGGAAATATATTCTAAATTTCTCTTTGGGAGAAATTATCACATATATGCTTAGCAAGTACTATACACCCAGGAAATTTTTGCCAAATTAGTCTTGTGAATGAATAAAACCATGCATATTTCACACGGAGTGATAAAGGGATTTTATAGAAATGTTGCAATTCACTTTACTTTCCTGGTTAAAGAGGTATTTTCTGTATCTGAGTTCTCTTCCTTTGTAATTATCTGACAAGTCCTCATTCCATGTACTCTTCAAATAATAGTATGGATGTTTGCTTTAATTCCTGGAGAACAACTCATATGAAATTATATTCAATTTCATTGAGTCTGCAATCATGAATTAAGCACCTACTATAAGTACTGCTCTATTTTAAGCAGTGGAGGTAAGACAGAGAGAAAATATCCCTGCTCTCCTTGATGTAAATTCTAGATATAGTACACCGGTAAGAATAAGAAAACAAATAACACAAAGTGTTTCAAAGACAAAATAAGGAAGCAGTATTGCATTTTTGCATTAGGAAAAGCATTTCTGATGAATTGAGATTTGGGCTGTGGACCCTTGTGATAGAAAGAAATAGTCATATGATGATGAGGGTAAAGAGTATTATAGATGGATGAGAGATCAATTTATCAGGGTCCTGAATCATGAATAGGGTTGGCAGTGTGAGGAATAGCAAGGAAACCAATATGGCTGAATTAGAGTGGATGAGAGTGAGTAGGTCAAAAAATGAGGTCAGAGAAGTGGGCAGCTCTAGTTCAAGTGCAGCCTTGTATACAGGCAAGCAGTTCAATTATTTTATAGGGACAATGGAAAAGTATTGGAGTATATGGCGCATGCAGGCAACATGACTGATGAGCCATTTAAATATATCATTCTATTGCACAAAACATGGATTTCACGCAGTGGGCATAGCTTGTCAGAATTAGGGAGACACTTTAGCAAGATGGTTTCGGCAAAAACAAGTGAAAAATCATCTGATGTCCTGGAAAATGAAGTTTGCAGAGGAGATGGAAAGCAGAGATTATGGTTTTGTACATCATTTTATTCTTTGCTCAAAACATAGTATCTGGGACAAAGTAACCAAAGGTAGCTTCCTTTTGTTTAGTGTATACACAGTGTTCCAAGTCCCATTTAAAGCACTTTAAATATATATAATTTATATTCATATTTAATAATTATTAGACAAAGTATTATATATATATATTTTTTAATTTCACAAAAGGAAATACTAAATCTAAGAAAGCTTACTGAGTTATTTTCTGACCATCAAGTTGTCAGGTTGTTCAGATGGAATTCCTCAGGAAATTTGAAACTCTGTCCCACAACTGTCACCTGCCTTCTGCCAAATACTTCATTGGATAAACACATGTAAGTCTGAGGAGCAGATTTTACATTTATACGCTGTGATTTACGCCTGCAGGAAGGTGCAGCTTCGCGTGTTCTGGAGGACAGGAGGCGCCATCCAGGCTCTCTCTCACCTGTGCCGTGATGTGCCGCTATTTCTGCTCTTTTCTCCTCCCTTGTGCAGCTGCAGGATTCCTGGTGAGTCGCAGTCCTCATAGTTAAAGTGAGCCACTAGGCGCAGGCCCCCTCACCGTTCAAATTATTCCTCAAAACGTCTCAGGTTTCTGTGTTTTCACAACAGATTTTTTTCTTTTCTTGAGCAAGATTCTACAGGGTGGGGTTCCTTGGTCTCTTCTCTGAATTTAACAATTTTTCATTGTATTCTAAAACTTCTAATTTTCTTCAGAATTGCTCATCCCTACACCAAGCAAAATAATACCTTTCTCAAGGCAACAGGAATTTCCTGTGTCAGACCCCATGTGACTTCTCAATAAGTAAAGAAGCTTTCTGAATCCTCTATCATTTGGCATGCTGATATATATTACTCTTTTCCTTCACTACTTAAAGCAGTCCATCCTAAAGGAAATCAGTCTTGAATATTCATTGGAAGGACTGATGCTGAAGCTTAAACTCCAATACTTTGGCCACCTGATGTGAAGAACTGACTCATTTGGAAAGACCCTGATGCTGGGAAAGATTAAAGATGGGAGGAGAAGGGGATGACGGAGGATGAAATGGTTGGATGGCATCACTGACTCAATAGACATGAGTTTGAGTAAACTCTGGGAGTTGGTGATGGACAGGGAGGACTGGTGTGCTGCAGTCCCTGGGGTCACAAAGAGTCGGACATGACTGAGCAACTGAACTGAACTGAAATCTAAGACAATTTAAAAATTTACTTGCTTTTTAAAAAAATTAATAATCAATTAATCTATTCATTTAAAAATTAAAAACTTCACAGTGACATTTTTTCTCAGCTGAAGTAATATATTTGCTATCTTAATGGCTTAATAGTTTGAGATTTGCAAGGCAAAATAATAACAATAATCAAACAGGAATAATAATAGTAATAATAATAATAAATTTTTTATTTTAAAAATCAGTGGATATTTTTTTTTAATACCCTCTACACTGTGGATGAGCATTATGCCTTTGTTTCACTGTTTTGCTTTTTCTTTAAATACTAGGGGATCAATGATTACCTGTGTTCATTTGAATTTAAATTTTTCTCTCAACTTTTATTTGTTGTAATTACCATTTGCTTGGGGCTTCCTGGTGGCTCAGCTGGTAAAGAATCCACTTGCAATGCTGGGGATGCAGGTTAGGTTCCTGGGTCAGGAATATCCCCTGGAGAAGGGCATGGCAACCCACTCCAGTATTCTTGCCTGGAGAATCCCATGGACAGAGAAACCTCATAGGCTACAGTCCACAGTGTCGCAAAGAGTCAGACATGACTGAAGGGATTGAACAGGCATGCAAGCATCATTTGTTTAAAACAGTCCGCCTCACTACTTTGGAAAAAGTGGTGTGTCGAATGTTTGAAAACACTATTCATTCCCTGAGTCAGTACTTGAGTAGTGGAAATAGTCTGCCTGTCCATGATTTATATCCAATTCACAGCTGTAGGGTCTGAAAGAAGGTACACATGTTCATTGTCCATTACTTTCAGCAACCAAGGAGTTAGGAGGGAACATTAGCTGGCGTTGATGCTCTTCCTAATGAATAATCCTTAAATGTGATCAAGGACTCTCTCCAGCTTGCCCTGTAGGTTGACCTAAGGTTGGAGCATTCTCATCTAACGGTTACTTGCAGTCACTTTGTTCTGTAGCTATTTCTAATTATACTTCCATATAAAACTATTCCCATCAGCACTTTATCTTTCAGGACTATAGTTTCCTGGTGACATACTGTCATTTCCCTAGTGGCATAATAGACTCATTCATTTTGAAATACTTTTTTAATCCAACAAAGTTAGGGATTGAGCATGTGCATGCGTGACTGCTCAGTCATGTCCAATTCTTTGTGACCCATGGACTGTAACCTGCCAAGCTCCTCTGTCCATGGCATTTTCCAGGTAAGAATACCAAAGTAGGTTGCTATTACCTACTCCAGGGGCTCTTCCTGACCCAGGGATCAAACCTGCATCTCTTGTGTTTCCTTTATTGGAGGCAGATACCTGACAACTGTGCCAGAATTTAGAAATAGGACAGAAAAAAAAAGCTATTTGTACATATTTTTCAACCTTGATCTATTCTCCAGATGATTTTGTTTTTCTTTCCCATATCAAAAATGTGAACTTTTCTCTTAACTGTTTAAAATCTTTTATTATTCCATGGTAATAACCAAAGGCAGAAAATCAGAGATCAAATTGCCAACATTGGATCATAGAAAAAGCAAGAGAGTTCCAGAAAAACATCTGTTTCTGCTTTATTGACCACACCAAAGGGTTTGACTGTGTAGATCACAACAAACTGTGGAAAATACTTCAAGAGATGGGAATACCAGACCACCTCACCTGCCTCCTGAGAAATCTGTATGTGGATCAAGAAGCAAGAGTCAGAACCAGACATGGAACAACAGACTGGTTTCAAATAGGGAAAGGAGTATATCAAGGCTGTATATTGTCACCCTGATTATTTAACTTATACGCAGAGTACATCATGAGAAATGCCAGGCTGGATGAAGAACAAGCTGGAATCAAGATTCCTGAGAGAAATATCAATAACCTCAGATATGGAGACAATGCCACTGTTATGGCAGAAAATAAGGAGGAACTAAAGAGCCTTTTAATGAAAGTGAAAGAAGAGTGAAAAGGGTGGCTTAAAACTCAACATTCAAAAAATGAAGATCATTCAGTCCCATCACTTTATGGCAAATAGATGGGGAAACAGTGGAAACAGTGACAGCCTTTATTTAGGGTGTGTGTGGGGGGGGGGGGCTCCAAAATCAGTGCAGATGATGACTGCAGCCATGAAATTAAAAGAAGCTTGCTCCTTGGAAGAAAAGCTATGACCAACCTAGACAGCATATTAAAAGGAAGAGACATTACTTTGTCAACAATGGCCCATCTAGTCAAGGCTATGGTTTTTCCAGTGGTCATGTATGGATGTGAGAGTTGGACTATAAAGAAAGCTGAATGCCAAAGAATTGATGCTATTGGACTGTCATGTTTAGAAGGCTCTTGAGAATCCCTTGGACTGCAAGGAGATCAAACCAGTGAATCCCAAAGGAAATCAGTCCTGAATATTCATTGGAAGGACTGACACTGAAGCTGAAACTCCAATACTTTGGCCACTTGATGCCTGACTCCTTGGAAAAGATCCTGATGCTGGGAAAGATTGAAGGTAGGAGGAGAAAGGGATGGCAGAGGATGAGATGGTTGGATGGCATCACAGACTTGATGGACATGAATTTGAGCAAGTTCCAGAAGTTGTTAATGGACAGGGAAGCCTGGCATGCTGCACCACATGGGGTCACAAAAAGTCAGATGTTACTGAGCAACTGAACTGAACTGAATAACCAAATTTATTAGTACATCATACAAAAGCTCTTCGTGATTTTTCCTACTGCTTTAGCTTAAACTCCTATCAGACTCAACTCTCCCTCTTATGTTAGTTGCAGTGGACTACAGAGTTTATAATATTTTAAATGAATTTTCTGTTTCTCATCTTTTACAGCAGTATTTTTTGCCTGCTATTTGCCTGGGTTAAATTTCCTCAAGCTTTATGACACAACTGTAATGTCAATCTGACATTATAGGATGAATTCTTTGACTTTTCTCTCAACCTAATGAGATGCCTTCTCTGTGAAATTTTAACATCTTAGACATATATCTATTTCAAAGCTTGTTATTATATTATGTTGTACTTTTTCACATTAATGTCTCCTTGTTAGATTGTTAGCTCCTTAAACAAAGGCTGTACCTTAGATATCTTCAGAGTTTCAGTGCCTAGAGTCTTATAATATGTTGGGTAAAATATTATTGAATAATTTAATGAGTCATGACATAGTCATGAAATATTGCATATATTTTAAGAGTATCAGCACAGGAGGATCTAAAAACAATATCTCAGTAACAACTGATTTCAGAAATACTAATCATACCAAAATTAATCATAGGAGCTTCACTTTAGGTCAGGCTCCACTTTGGGTTTTCTTTGTGTAGGCAAAGAATGACTTTTAATGAAAACTGAAAAGGATAATTAAATAATTCTGAGGAGTTACCATCACTGATTAGACTAGCCTAGACATCTCTAATCTTTGTAAGAAAATTTTCCTAAAATTTAGTCATCTTACACTTTTCTCTGGAATTTCTCTGAATTTTCTTCCTCGAGACCAATGCTTTATGTATGTCTTATTAAAATAAAGGAGAAGCAACTGCATTTTATATGGTTTAAAATACTGCCCAATAACATAAATCATTTTTCATTGATAAAGATCATATTTCTCATTCTCTAAATGGCTAAATTTGATTCTTCATAGTCAATTCCATTTATAACTAAGTTTATCAAAACATGTCTTTCTATACTTACTAAAGTTATGAATTTCTCATTTGCCAGTAAACTTCTTATCTAAGAAAAAATATATATACTTATCTATTAATATAATATCAGTCTCTTATGAAAAGAAGAATTTTTATCAGTGATCACAAATGCTTCAAATGTTAAGAAGTTAAAAGATAAAGTATGCTTTGATATACAGCCTTTATAATACAGATTATTCAGGGATCATGTATTAATGATATATGGGTATTCTACTCCAGATCCATGAATAAAGTTTCAATCTTCAGCATACTAAAATTGATTAAGCAATTAATTGGCATCCTCATGGTCAAAGTGAAATCTGTACATAGGTTTCACAGCATATGTATTTAGGAGTCAACTGTTATCTATCAACATGAATAAACATCTCAATTGTTTCTGTTAATCACTTCCATTACAAATTTGTGGTAGAAGATCAGTTTGTTCCTCTATCAAATTTAAAAGGTCACTTCAAAGAAGTTTCATAACTGGCAAGTGGGAACATGATTATATCATCTATCAGTGATAAATCATAACTGAGATTATTGGAAATTAGTTTGAGTAGAGAAACTTGTCAAGGTGTAAAAACATATCTAATACTGTATGGTTTTGTGCTGACATTTATTGTCAAGAGATATTTTTCTTTTTTCTTTATATTTCTTTATATAGTTTTCCAATATTATAGCCTTTCAGCAATTATTATATGCCCATTCTTATCCAAGGTTTGATATTGAGTTCACTACAGTTGTAACAGAAATCCTGGAAAATAACAAGGAAAGGAAGATATAACACTGACAGTGGAGAACTTCAATGACATTTTGAAGGCCTACTTCACTCTGTTAATGCTGAACCTCTGGATTTGGCAAGTAGAATTTTATCCAGAGTGCATATGGCAAGATCTAACAGTTCCTCAATGCTCTTCTTGCCCCCAGTTATGGTCTAAGTGCTTTCAGATGTCAATTCATCATTAAAACTATATTTGCCTTTTAAATAGGAGTAGAAGTAACAACTTTTTCAGAGAAGTGAATTAATACACACAAGGTTAGACACATAGGGTGAATGGTTCAGATCAGTTCAGTCACTCAGTCATGTCCAACTCTTTGCAACCCCATGGGTTGCAGCACGCCAGGCTTCTATGTCCATCACCAACTCCCAGAGCTTGCTCAAACTCATGTCCATTGAGTCAGTGATGCCATCCAACCATCTCATCCTCTATCATTCCCTTATCCTGCCTTCAATCTTTCCCAGCATTGATAGCTTTCAGTGAATGATGTTGGATTCGTGATCTCCAAAGAAGAAGATTTAGCTTTGGGACCAGGGACTAGACTTGATCACTCAAGAGGCTGTGTGTAGCAGAGTTATATTAAAGTAAGAAAAGGAACAGAGAAAGTTCTGACATAGACATCAGAAGCGGGATGCAGAGTGTTCCCCTCACTAGTGTTAGCAATGGAGTTATATACTTTTTAAATTAGTTATTATAATAAATCAAAAGAATATCTCAAGGTTGTAAAAATTTTACCAGACCCACTCCCACAATTTACATTTTAGGATAGCAGGATTAGAATTTAACAATAGAAAGATCCTACCAGACTCACTCCCACAATGTACCTTCTAAAGTATCAGGACTGGTCAGGTTTTCAGGAAGCAGAAACTGTCCTCAAGCAGGGTACCTTGCTGTCATATAATCCTTAGTACAGAGTTTAAGCGGTTGTTTGTGTAATCATCCATTCTGGGCTTAAAGGAAAAAATGTTTTATGTGACTAAAACTAAGAAATGTAGAGAAAAACAAAAAAGTTGGTCCTTTCTTCCTCCTCAAGAACCCCAGATCCCTCTCTTCTTGGGGACCACCAGACTTCTTATCAACCTGCCTAGGAACTGACTCTCTGAGCATCAGGGCCTTTTCCAATGAGTCAGTTATTCACATCAGGTGGACAACATATTGGAACTTCAGCTTCAGCATAAGTCCTTCCAATGAATATTCAGGACTGATGTCCTTCAGGAGTGACTGGTTTGAATTAAGAATTTCATAGGGTGAATGGTAGAATTAAGGATTTGAAGAAGGTAGAGTATCCATCTCCAGAAACTGTGATCTTATATCTTAAGCCACACTCTCCCTCCAATCTACAGATGATACAGGTTATGTCAGTAAAAAGAGAATAATATCTTCACACTATTGATAATTCTATTCAATAGTGTACTTTTTAATGCAAATTTTGAGTAATAAATAAAGGAAAATCAATTTATAACTAATGAAACAACAATAATGAATTATAATTAACCTCCCTTTCTGAAGGAAATCACTGCTTTGAACTTTGTTAGCAAATTTTTGCAACATATATTCTAAATAGTTCTTGAATATTACATTTAAATATCATTCTAGAGAGCATATTTTATAGATTACTAACATTCAGATAAGTTTCAAATGGAGAAAAATTCACATTGTTTTTAATTTCCTTTTAACTCATAATCTTTTGATTAAAACTCTACTTTTGACTATTAGCTCATTATAGTGCACAGCTGTTCAGTTCAATTCTTGGCAATGCCAAGGACTGAAGCCCACCTGACTATTCTGTCCATGGGATTTTCCAGGGAATAATACTGGAGTGGGAAGACATTCCCTACTCCAGGGGATCTTCCTGCCCCAGGAATTGAACCAGTGACACTTGAATTTCCTTCTTTGGCAGGCAGATTAGCTCATTATACTTAATAAATGGAAATAAACAGTGTTTTGACGAGCACTCCTGTTTTGATAATGATGAGATTGCATCATTGATCATATTATTTTGATAATGTTTAATAGAGAATTCAAATCTACAGACAGGCTTGCATATAAGGGACTTTCTCTCTTCTTTTACATCCCTCTGTCATTGCAGTTCAAATTCACACACACACACACACACACACACACACACAGAGTTTTTCCATAAATTTACCTAGTTTTCCATAGTATCTTATTTTCAAATTGTTAATGTATGTTTGAATAGTTTATTCACAATAATTTGAGAAATTATGTGGAGAATGTATAACGTTTTCCTGTCCTTTTTAAGAAATCTATTGTTATTAACTGAGTAGCATGTAACAATGACTACATATTAATCACTCTGCAAGAAAAACACTATTGGTTTAATAAAGTGCAGGATAATGTTGTCTCTCTCATTGATCCATCATCAATACATTAACTAACATTGACATGTGAAAGTGACAACATTTTTATTCCCACTGAGTCATTGGTCCCAAGATTAACACTGACAATTTTATTACTATCATTATTGACCTAAGCCACAGATATTCTGAAAATTCAAGCTAATCAAAGCCTAATTAAAATGATCAGATATTTGATTTCTGTCAATTGATAATGTTAATATTCACATTTTTAATGCTTCATAAAATTTCTATTAACTTTATATGTTTCATAGATATATAGAATTATTTTCTAGTATATATAAAATCTATTGAAACTAAAAGTAAACAAACATAGAATAAAACTAGAAAAGACAAAGTAGAAAAGCAAATAAAATAAAAGTCTATTTTTTATTTTGAATGGAAAAAACAGAAAATTAGATTTATATAAACATGTAGCAATTTTATAAACTTATTTGATTGTGTTGCATTGTGCTTTCAAGGAAGATCATGTCTTGTTTGACCTCTAGTAAATCTCAAAGCATCCAGTTCTTTTCAATGTCATTATGTTTTCTCTTCCTATGACTTCATGCCTTTTTTCATGTTCTCCATTGTTTATAAGATTTCTAAAATTATTATATAATTGTAAGATATCATTAAGATGATGAAGAATTGGAGTAGACTATCTCACTTCCCCTTAACAACCACAGACTTAAACTGCATTGTTATTTGGTTTATGTCTTCTCAATCTGTAGTTATACTCCCAGTGTAGATAGATACCGTTTCTCCCCTGAAAATGAGTGAAATTCCTTATGCTGGAAAAAGGAATCAAAATGAATTGTTCACATCAAAACAGTGTAAGGAACTCTAAAATATGCTCTGCTATGAAAATACACATGGAAAATTTAATCACTTTGCTCCGCATGACATCAGCATGAGGAGGAGTGGGGCAGAGGTGGGCACAGTTTATGTGACCTGTGGAACCAGAAGAGACAGAAGATTGCATTGGTGAATCAAGAAAGAAGTACTCTCTGGTGAGTCCTCTGGTCTCTGAAGATATCTCGCCTACCTGATTACCAAGCATGTTTCTGACATATGGTGCTATGGTCTGTATGTCAGGACTCGTGGTGGTGCTGCTGGTAAAGAATCCACCCACCAATGCAGGAAACGCAAGAGATGTAGATTCGATCCCTGGCTAGAAATTGGCAACCACTCCAGCATTCTTGCCTAGACAATCCTATGGGCAGAAGAGCCTGGTGGGCTATAGTCCATGGGGTCTCAAAGAGTCTGAAATGACTGAAGTGAGTAAGCACATTAACATATATATACACACACATATATGTATATGATAGAAACTTGATCACTAAACTCAATTTTCATCTTAATCCTTAGTGGCATAGTGTAATCTTTTTGAGAAATGAATTTCATATCATTTACTTTCTTCTTGTTTGCAAGGCTTTTACATAAAAAGTAATCTTTATATTTACTGAGAAGCATGTTTTGGTAATCATATTTTTATTTTAAAAGGATCAATTGCATCCAAAACATGCCATATGTATAAAATCTACAAACTATTTCAAATCATTGTCAATGGAGTTTACTGATATTTTGGAAGGTCAAAAATCACAAAATGAATTAACTGATATATTTAGTAGATTATGTTGTTTCTCAAACATATACCAGTGTTATTAACTAATGGAAGAGAGGGTCACAGTGGTTGAACTGTACAATAAAACCCCCTCAGCATAAAATACACACATGCAGATGAATGGATAAGGAAGCTGTGGTACATATACACCATGGAATATTACTCAGCCATTAAAAAGAATCCATTTGAATCAGTTCTAATGAGATGCATGAAACTGGAGCCCATTATACAGAGTGAAGTAAGCCAGAAAGATAAAGACCATTACAGTATACTAACACATATATATGTAATTTAGAAAGATGGTAACGATAACCCTATATGCAAAACAGAAAAAGAGACACAGATGTATAGAACAGACTTTTGGACTCTGTGGAAGAAGGCGAGGGTGGGATGTTTCAAGAGAACAGCATCGAAACATGTGTATTATCTAGGGTGAAACAGATCACCAGCCCAGGTTGGATGCATGACACAAGTGCTCGGGGCTGGTGCACTGGGAAGACCCAGAGGGATCGGGCGGAGAGGGAGGTGGGAGGGGGGATCGGGATGGGGAATACATGTAAATCAATGGCTGATTCATGTCAATGTATGGCAAAACCTACTACAATATTGTAAAGTAATTAGCCTCCAACTAATAAAAATAAATAAATAAATAAATTTAAAGTTAAAAAAAATACACACATGCATACTACTGACATACATATGTATATATACATACATATATTTTAAAATATGGTATTTATTATAATTTGATATTATTCAGGTATGGTGAGGCCAACATAAGATTACTGCTTCTGAAAAGAGAGCTTGCTCCTCTGTTTCTTGGAGGAGGGGGAACGCCAGAGCATGCAGGACCACATGAGGAAGCACCAGGATAGATGAAGAGGCAGAAGGTGCAGGTAGGAAGCAGGGCACGAGTCTTTGTTATGGCTTCCACAGGAAAAGCAAGGGAAGACAGGGTAAAGATTTATGGTTGGCTTTTGAATAAATTTCAGTGTGTTCAGGGATGTAGAGACTGTTTTGAGTTGTCTGCTGTCTGGCCAGTGGGTGATATAAGGGCAAAAGATAAGTGGTTCAACCAGTGAGAGTTCCAGAAAGATGGTAACTGGCTAGTGTGTACTCTGAAATGGTTGATTGGCAAGAATCCGTGGCTTCTGTAAATATCTTAATCAAAATAAGCTTTATTAGAATATACATTTTTTAAAAATTTATTTCATCATCAATTGCCACAGGGAGGCATTCAAAATAATCAATATTGATTAATCAATAGCATCAGTAATGTAAGCATTTAATTAATGTAACGTGAGCAAAAATGTTGGTAGCCACCTATCTAATTATATCTTTCTTCTAAAGAATTATTACATGACCTCTGAGTATATCAAGGAAAAATGGACACTCATTTGGAAATGAGATTAAAGAAATAATGTGTTTGAAGAAGGAAAATAGAAATGTAGGATGAAAATAATTTGTATGTATGTACAAGATTTAAACATATTTGTGTTTTAAAAGCAGGGGTTTATTTTTAAAATTTCTCTAGAAGAGTCATTTAAGAGTTTTAAAAGGTTTCTGAAACTTAAGAGAATTAGCACAAAAACTTCTTAAATCTCAGGAAGTCTGAGGGTCTTTTGATTTTAAACCATTAATAGAGTTTTGGTTGTAAGACTCAATCTTTGTCACCCTTTGGATGCTTCTTGGTTTCCATTCATTAAATTGGCAGAGAAGAGGAGCTTCTTCACTAACCGAAACTGAAACAGCTTTATAGTTCTATCTGATGCTCAAATACATTTCCAAATAAAACGCTAAAGTGTCCTGTTTTCTTAATATAGTAAAATATGCTTAAGTTCTAATCAAGAGAACAGTGCTTGAATTAGTGATTCAAAAACCTGATTGTGCTTTCTTTTCTATTTTTAAAAACTGTATTTTAAATTCTCTTGAGTGTTTACAAGCTCCAATTTTAATAATATTTATTATGATGTAAATGCAGGGCAAGAAGTGAAAAGTATCATTAGAATAGCTATCACAAACTCATTATTTAAAAATAACAGTTTTCATTTCTCTACTGTAATTTAGACTGTCTTTCAAACATTTTTGCCATAAAAAGTGACTTAAGTATCACAATAATGGATATTAAAATTTAAAGTGAAATTTGAACTAAAAATAATCACAAAATTTAATTGAAAATAAGAAATATAACTTGAATTTATATATTTTGAAATATGTTAACATTGACTGAAATTATAAGAAACTTTTCAAATTAATTTTGCAAAGTCCAGGAAGTTTAAGTGAGATAGATAAGAGCAGTGCTATCCTCAAATCTCAAGCCCGTTACCTCTTTCCTAGACCAGAGATAACAAATAGATTTCAAATAGTACCAAGTCTAATTTACCGGTAGTTCCTTCCAAGTACACTGAATTGAAAGTATTTCCAGACCTCTGTGATTTGAGGGAAAATATGCTGTGATAGACAAATGCTTTGCCACGGGTGTGGGCCAAGAATGGCTCTATACCCATCACACAGTTGTCACTCCCACATTAACGAAAGCGTAATAGAAGAGCCAAGAGAGAAGAGAGACACAACAGCTATAATGCAGAAGATGCTGAGAAGTGACATTTTTAGAGATTTCTCTTTCATGGGATGGTGATCATTGAAAAGTTAAAGATGAGTAAAATGTTTTCTAACAATCAGGAGTTTACAAGACGTAGAGACTATCAGTCACTAAATAAACTATCAGTCACTAAATAATCAAAATGATACCAGTGGCTTAGAACAGTATTTGTGCATTTCTTACTCACATTGTTGCTTGAAATCTCCAGGATCTGTAAGGTTTTTTCACGCCTCTGCTATGTAATGTCTATATCCTGGAATGAAATCAAAATGATCAACCCCAGGGACCTGCTGAAACTGCCAAATGACTGTGAAAGTTTTGCTCAGAATTGGCAGACTGTCACTTCTGCTTGCATTTCCTTGGCCAAAACAACAAATCACAGACCCATTCTGATGTTAAGGTAGCAAAGCAACAGACTCCTCCCAAAGAAGGAAATGAAGTCACACAGCAAGGATCAGCAATATATACACATAATGGGTGGGTACTGGCAATACATCATTAGTGAGGCCAATCAGTTCAGTTCAGTCGCTCAGTTGCCTCAGACTCTTTGCAACCCCATGGACTGCAGCAAGCCAGTCTTCCTTGTCCATCACCAACTCCCAGAGCTTACTCAATCTCATGTCCATTGAGTCTGTGATGCCATCCAGCCATCTCATCCTTTGCCATCCCCTTCCCCTGCCTCCAATCTTTTCTAGCATTAGGGTCTTTTCCACTGAGTCAGTTCTTTGCATCAGGTGGCCAAAGTTTCGGATTTTTAGCTTCAGCATCAGGCCTTCCAATGAATATTCAGGGCTGAGTTCCTTTAGGATTGATTGGTTGGATCTCCTTGCAGTCCAAGGGCTTCTCAAAAGTCTTCTCTAACACCACAGTTCAAAAGCATCAATTCTTCAGCGTTCAGCTGTCTTTATGATCCAACTCTCACATCCATACATGCCTACTGGAAAAACCATAGCTTTGACTAGATGGACCTGTGTTGGCAAAGTAATGTCTCTCCTTTTTAATATGCTGTCTATGTTGGTCATAGCTTTTCTTCCAAGGAGCAAGCCTCTTTTAATTTCATGGCTGCAGTCACCATCTGCAGCAATTTTGAAGCCCAAGAAAATAAAGTCTGTCCCTGTTGTCATTGTTTCCCCATCCATCTGCCATGAAGTGATGGAACCGGATGCTATGATCTTCCTTTATTGAATGTGAGTTTTAAGTCAACTTTTTCACTCTCCTCTTTCACCAAGAAGTCTTTAGTTCTTCTTTGCTTTCTGCCAGACGGGCAGGGGTGTAGGCCAGACTCGGCGGACCCTGACTGCCTGCGGCCCTCCCCCAGATCGGCACTTTCTAGGCGGCCACCTTCCTCGATTTCTGTGGCACAACATGAAGCTGCCCACCCACCCTGTTGCCCCCAGGGCCTCCACAGCCCCCTGGAACGCACAGAAACACGGACTCTGCCGTCTCGGCTCCCTCTGTCTGTCTGGACTTCGTCTCACCTCCTGGTCCTGGGCCACAGCTGGCCAGCCCGAGGGTGGGCCCATCACCCAGCCCCATCCCCCTGCGCAGGATCCCCCAGAAGCTGCCCCTCAGCACAGATAGTGAGCATCTTCAGTCAGGAGGCCCCGCCGCCTATGAAGTCCCACCTCAACTGCTCCTCCCATGGCCCTGAGGCTGAGGTGGCTGCCAACCATTGTCCCTGGGGTCTGGAGCCTCTGGCCTACCACTCCGCCGCGAGGTGCGCAGCGCAGGCCTCCACGATGGGCCACACACTCTCAAGGGGCTCCCCACCGCCCCGGGTCCTGCCGCAGTGCCTTATGGGTGATGGTCCAGCAGCTGCTCCGACTGGCTCTCAGAGGCAGAGACAATAGCAGAGTATATATATAATAGTGTAATTAACCTATCAGTGTAAATGTTGATGCTTAGTTTTCCCCTCCAAAAGCTAATGTTATAAAGAACATAGCCATATATGTCCTTCATGAGCCTGATTCCAAATTTTATTGGGCTCTATATCTGTAGACAGTCTGATTTTTATCGTCATCTTATTCCAAAATTTGAAAGATGGGGCAAAATATTCTGGTGCCCGACATCTCTTTTGTTTTGTTTTGTTTTTTTCCCCAACTTTCCTGAATTTGACATTTTAATAATGTGAAGTGTTGTGTCGCATATTTAAACTGCCTGTTCCTAACTTTGTTAGTGTTGCTATTGGTTTTCTTGCCATTTTTTCAGTTAATTAGCAGAAGTTTCTGTATATTGTAGATGTTCAGTGCTGCCACTTTCAGACACTCTATCAAATGTTCCTTGTTACCTCTGTCATCCATAATCTCTTTTACCTCACCGTTACATCCAATCAGCCACTGAGAATTGTTTATTCTATATACCAAGACTCTGAAATGTATCTTCTTCCATCCATTCCCCTCTCCCTATGTTCTAATTTAGTGGACAAGAATTTGAGCAAATTCTAGCAGATAGCAGAAGACTGGGGAGCCTGGCATGCTGCAGTTGGTGGGATCACAAAGAGTCAGACATGATTTAGTGACTAAATAACAACAAATCATTTATTGCTGGACTGCTATAGTAACTTTTTACATTTTTTCCTGTCCATTCATACCGTACATCTTTGATATATCTCCTACAGTGCAACCAAAGTAATGGTCTTGTACTAAATAATAATAATAATAATGGTAATAAAATAATCATTTATTTAGTGTTTACTATTTACAAAACATTTTAAGTTTTCTATATGTATTTACTAATGGGATCTTCAAAACAGTCCTATGAGGTATGTTACATTAAGACTTTCATTAAGATTTCAGCCAAGTAAACTGAAATTTTGCACTGCAGTGAATGTTAAGACTGTGAACTCCAGCACCATATTGCTAGATACTAGTTTTCGTTTGTACATTGCCTCTCAAACTAAAATTCTAATCATGTCATCCTGCAAGTTAAAAATGATTCATATTATGGCATTGCTTTGGCATTACAGGAGTTTCCAATCTCTACTCTGCTTATATTCTAGCCTCAACCTGTTGTGTTTCTTCTGTTTCTGAAGATCAATATTGAGGGTATTTTCTCTTGATTTATGTTTTATGCTTGTTCTTTCTACCTGGAATTCTCCCTTCTCTTCCAACTCCATCTGGCTAAGGTTTATTTAACATTCAGACATAACAGAAATCACTTTCTCTGGGCAATCTCCCTTTGTACACAGTGGGTGCTTGCCTTATGTGTCTTCATAGTACTTTGAATACTGCCTTACAAAGAAAATATTTCAGTATATTTTAATTATCTGGCTGCCTTTCATTCTGATTACTAGGCTTTAAAGTTTACAAAGATAAAGATCCTGTTTTACTTTTCACCTGTGATCCCCAAACTAACACTATGCACAGCACATAACAGGCACTCTAGAAAATGTCATCATGGAAAAAAAGAAAAGGAAGATTATATTTAAATATAAGCAGAGCCAACATCTAAAGTTATATAAGTGATTAGAAAAGTTACATGAAAGTGCTCCATCATGTGAAAGAGGGACTGTAAAACAGTAACACAATCAATAACAAATGCACAAATGAGGGAAATGGGTGGATATCAGGGTAAGGGTAAGAAGGAAGATGGTCTGCTGCTGAAACATGCTTTTTGCTTGAGAGCTCAGGCCAGGGTCCAGTAGAAGCACGGATTGTGTCTTTTATGTTTGCCTTTTATGTGTCTTTTATGTTTGTCTGACCTGGTGAAAAGACATCTGTCATGTATGAGTTGGCCAAAGGACATCAGCATATGCCTTTTTCAAATTAGGGCGGACTGCCAGGATCAGTCCCATTTGCTTGTCCTTGCAAACATGATGCGAAACACATACATATTCCTCTTTAGACTCACGAGTCTTCAGCCCGCTCTGAGCCAGAGACTGAGCAGAGCCCACCTGGGCCTCTGCACTGCCTTGCCGTCCATCATATGTCAAGTCTCCTTATTTTCTTTTAACATCTCTACCAACTGCAGAATGAAAACACAAATAACCCTGGGTATGCTGGTTGTGCTTTTATAATCTGCTTGCTACTTTAAAATAATTATATTCAAAATGGAAAGATTTATCTCTAAGTATGACATAAATCTGGTAATAATTTTTAAAAAGTATTTTTTGTTAACTGGTTAAATAAAGTCAAATTTTGTCTTCTGAGCTATGGATCTCTCTTGAACAAAATTTAATGAAAAATAAATCTGCTATAGTAAAGAAAAGAGAGTTGGCAGCTTCACTATTTCCTCTTGGATGACCAGTGACATATCCAGCTATTACCCTAAATATGCTGCAAATGCCAATGTGAAAAAGAAAGGAAAGAAGTCAAGTCCACCTGGCCATGTGTTCAGCAGTCAATGACACCCTAACTAGCCAAGAATCTCCTACTTGGTCAGTAGGAAGGTCAGATGGAAGATAAAATTAGCTGTTCACAAAAGGAAATTTTCATTCACTAAAACCTGTGATTCATACAATTTGACATAATATTACAGGCTATTTATTGTTTCTTTTTCAGTTTTATTGATATATAATTGACATAGAACATAGTATAAGTTTAAGAAATATAATATTATGATTTGATATATGTATATGTTGCTAAATGATTACCACAATATGGTTAATTGACACAGCCATCAACTTACATAGTGACAGTTTTGTGTGTGTTGTGTGTCTCTGTGTGTGTGTGTGTGTGAGATAAGAACTTTTAACATCTTTCCTCTTAGTAACTTTCAAATATACAGTACGGTGTTATTGGCTCTTGTCACCATTCATTCCCGTGTACATTGCATTCTTAATATTTATTCATCTTATAACTGGAGGTTTGTACCCTTAAAATATTTTTCTTTGCCATACTCATCTTTCTTTTGGGGGGATGGCAGTGATCATTTTTGGAGCATCATTAGCAGTCTTGCAAGTTTTGTATAAATATTATAGTCACTACAAAAATTAATTTCTAATCAATTTTGAGAAAGTTATGCTTATTCTTATTTTCATGACATATATCAAAACTATTTTCCACTAGAATGAAACCACCCTAAAGCAAATACATTCCAAATAAATAATTCAATTTAAAGATGAAAAGAACAAGATTTTCTTGATAGATCATTAAAAAAGATGCTGCCATGGCTGTTTTGGAAAACAGCCACGTGGAGACCAGGTGACACATCATTTCAGCCCACATTCTTTTACTTTGAATGCAGTGACCCTTAGACTCATCTTGAGGTTTTTTTTTCCCTGAATACTTACCTATCAATTCATTACTGTCTTTACTGTCTTTCAAGAGAATCAAGTCAATCAAGAGAATCAACATGCTGGAAAGTTGATTATATTTTACTCTTTCTTTCTTAATGGTGGGCTGAGTGAGAAAGAAATGTGTTTATGAGTTAGTCACACATTCTGGCAATTGGTTTGCCTTGGTTGTTCACAATGCTTTTGCCAACCACTCTCTGAGGACTTGAGATCTTAGGATCATGCATAACACAGCCTCAGACCAATGGAATCACTTTAAACTATGAATGTGTATTATCATGGGGTCAGTTGTTTCTGCCATTAAAATGCTAACAGGTGAAAGCTGGACACAACCTCTAATAAAATAAGAAACATGATGAACAAAAGCTATTCTTATAGCTGTAGCTAGTCCCAAGATCATATTTTATAGTCCTCATTTTCCTTCAATACTATCTATTTTAAAATCCTTTTTCTCCTGGCCAGCATTCCAATGACTTAGCTACCTTGACTGGTGAGGGATTTATGCTTTAATCCCTGAGGTATCTCATTTCCTGTTTATCTTGTTTTTATTACTCTATGGTTACTTCAGTTGTCCATCACTAGTCAGTTGCTGATCTGATGAATTTGAGTTGGTCTTTTAAAGGCTCAGCAAAAGCATTATCTAGGTAAGTAAACAATGTGGAGATGGGATACCTCAGAATGTATGCTAAACCAACAACTATTCATATTATTGTTGTTTGTTTCCAGTAACTAGAATACATGAGCATGGCAACCAAGAAGTAAAAACAGAAATACCCCTTTCCTTATCATTTCCATTGATCCATTTGGGGAATATGGGGTTTTCATCTGGGCAACTTTAGAGTTTGTAGGATTAGAGAATCTGGTTCCCAGAGGTAGAACACTTTCGCTACAGAATAAAAGAAGAACTTGGTACAAGCAACACTGTAACCCCTGCCTTTTTGCTGTGGATTCCTCATACTGATGGGTCAAAATCCAAAAAATAGAAGGATTTCCTATCCTAGAAGAGTTTATAGCACATTCTTAATTTGACATGCTCAGGTTACTGCCATATAATCAGAATAGTGAAACTATTGTCTGGAATTCAAGATTATTGGGGGCATTTACTTGTGATTCCATTTCTTGTGATAACAGTGAGTGAACAATTGAAGTAACCATAGAGTAATAAAAACAATATAAACAGGAAATGAGATATCTCAGGAATTAAAGCATAAATTGCCCTAAGTCATTGGAATGCTGGCCAGGAGAAAGAGGATTTTTAAATAGATAGTATTGAAGGAAAATGAGGAATATAAAATATGATCTTGGGACTAGCTACAGCTATAAGAATAGCTTTTGTTCATCATCTTTCTTATTTTATTAGAGGTTGATTCTAGCTTTCACCTGTTAACATGAGTATTAAGTATCTATATCAAGGACTCAATGTAGAATATATGTAGAACAGAAAAAAAAAAAAAAGGATCCCAAGACATGTACAAATAAATGATGCTCCACAGTCCACCCTAGTTTATGGGAAACTGTAATAGATTTTGGAGGACAAAATGGCAACTCACTCCAGTATTCTTGCCTGGAGAATCCCAGGGACGGAGGAGCCTGGTGAGCTGCAATCTGTGGGGTCACACGGAGTCTGACAGGACTGACGTGACTTAGCAGCAGCATCAGTAATAGGTTTTCCCCAACACCTAAACAGATCACCATCTTAAAAGCACATTTATTCTCCTGTTCTTGAGAGCTTTGTTAAACCGAGAGGTTGTTCAACAGCAACTGGGTAGAGGGCAAGGGAGAGTCAGCTCCTCAGGAGGCTTGGGGAATCCTCAGCCCATTTTCCCTCAGTACCCGGGCCTGCTCCCTCTTTCTTTCCTCACACTCTCCATTGGCTCATAAGTGTTTTCCGGGGTCACCTCGCAAATAAATTTTCTGCACCTCCGTCTATACCTCAGGTCTTTCTTTGGGAGAACTCAAAGAGGTGGATAACAACGATCAGCTCTGCTGTGGTGGATGCCCAGGGCCCCTTTGAGAGGCAGTGCATCCACTCTCCCACTCACTGCCCTGCAGGTTCATTGCTAAGTATTCACAGCTGCGCTATCTGGGGAGCCTGACCACTCTTCTCCAACAGACGGAGCGGGAGCTGCCTTGTCCCACCCTGCGCCTCAGCAAATGGACTGGTGTTGAGGCAGGATAGATTCTGTTGTGTTGTTTTTCTTCTAGAGCCTCTTTTTGGTGTCAGCCTGAAATCAGTCTCCAGAGGAGACACATGCTTAGGAGACGCGAGTTTGCTTGTGTGGTTAGCACCTTCCCCCCTCTTCGGGTTTATCCCTTTCACTCTTCTCAGGGCACTCCCAAAAAAAGTCTCTTGAGTAGATTAAGAAGAAAAAGGGAAAAAAAAGAAAGAAACACTATCACAGACTTTGTATCTAGAGAAGCTAACCTAAAACACAGGATATTTCAGCTGAGCCAGGATTTGACGTGTTTGGGCACCCCAGGCCCTAGACAGAGATGTTCTGTGTACAAAGAAGAGCTCAGAAAGAAGCAAGGGCAGGTAGAAAGCCTTTGTTCTGTGAGGAGGCTTATGTTTGCTATGCCAGGCTGTTAAAGCCTAAGGGGAAGCAGTGGTCTAACCTCCAAGAGCTTTGGAGAATTCAGAAGCAGGGAGCTTGTGCGTATGTTCAGACAGGTGCAAGGTTCCAGTAAGAAATGGCTTGGGTGTGCTAATACAGGACCTTGGGTAGCCTGGTGGAGTTTCTGAAGTACATTACCTTTAAAAGTAGAATTCTTTTGCATCCATGGGCAACAAGTAACTGGTGTTGGTTTTAATTAGCCTTGTAGAGTTCTGTGAATCACAGCCTGAATTGGAACCGCAGAACACTCCCTATATAGAAAGCCACTAGACAGAAAGAGACATGGAGAAAGAGAACAAAGAACATAGTAAAGTAACCTACATGAAATCAAAACTAAGGGCCAGAAACAGTAATCAAGTTCAGCTCAATAGATGACATCTGGGAATCTTGCTCTGCTCGCCCCCTGCAAACACAGATTGGAGTATTGAAATACCCACCTCAATTCTGATGAAAATTGGAGAAAAATGGAAATTCCTTAATTTTAACCAAGCTATAAACAGACCTTTATTTTATTCAAATGTTTGTGATCACGATATATATTCTTCTAATATCATAATTAGTTCATAATTAAATAGACACCAAATTGAGATTTAAATGCAAATAAAATCAAACCAAGCTAAAGAAGGCAACATCTATTATTATCAGGCTGGTGATGGCAAGGTATAGCAAACACAAAAAGTGAGAGCAAATGATAGTAAACTTTGGACAGTATTTATAATAAATATTTTCAGATATGTATGCTTTAATGCTCAAATAACTATATGTCTAAAAAGCAAACATTAGAATCTGAATGAACAACATTCAAGGAGAAAAATTTAATACTTTACATTTATGTTGTGATTTGCTATTTAAAATTTATTTTTTCAGTATTAGTTGATTGAATCCTCACTATATTAATAGATGAAATAAGGGCAGTTATTTACTTTTTCAAGCTGAGAAACTGGGCCTTAGTTGAGAATAGGAGAATTATAATTTTTATTTGTCAAATTCATCTTTTTATAGTCAAACTCCATTGGTATTTCCAAAATATTATAGCTCTTGCTCTTTTGCCATATTGCTTTGTGTTGGTAGTAAATTGTTTGGACAATCTGTACAGTATAGAATGACTGTTCCTCAAATTGTCAGAGTATACTAAAGGAGACTATAATATCTAACACAAATATAGTACATTTTGTTTTCCTTTGTGTTTTAAACTTTTGCTGTTTTGGACATAACTGTGGGAAACTATGTTTTTAAAATAAAGCTATTATTAAGTTCTTATAATTAGCTAAAATTATATAAAGACATACAAATCAGAAGCATTTTTAAAAACTTTATTGGAAAAAAAATTAAAAAAATAAAACTTTCTATTGGAGTATAGTTGATTTACAATATTGTCTTAAGTTTCAGGTGTATAACAAAGTGAATCAGTTGTACATATACATGAATGCACTCTTTTTTATTTTCCCATAAAGGCCATTACAGATTATTGAGCAGAGTTCCTTGTGTGTTACAGTATGTCCTTATTAATTATGTATTTTATGTATAGTAGCATATATGTCAACCCCATATCTCCCAATTTATTTCTCCCCACCTTGCCACCTGGTAACCATACGCTTGTTTTCTACATCTGTATCTTTGTTTCTGCTTTGTAGGTAACTTTATCTGTAACCATCTCTTAGATACCATGCATGTGTAAGTGATATCCACTGATATTTGTCTTTGTCTTAGCTACTTCACTCAGTATGACAATCTCTAGCTCGATCCATTTTGCTGCCAATGGCATTACATTTTTTTTTATAACTGAGTAATATTGCATCATATATATGTAACACATCTTCTTTATTCATTCCTCTGTTGATGGATGTTTAGGTTGTGTCCCTGTCCTGGCTATTGTAAATAGTTCCACAATGAACATTGGAATTCCTGTATTTCTTTTTTTTTTTTTTAATTATGATTTTCTCCTGATATATGCCCAGGAGTGAGATTGCTGAATCATATGGTAGCTTTATTTTTATATTTTTAAGGAATCTCTATAGTGTTCTCCAAAGTGGCTATACCAGTTTACATTCCCACCAACAGTGTAGGAGGGGTCCCTTTTATCCACAATCTCTCCATCATTTACTTTTTGTAGATTTTTTGATAATGACCATTCTAACTAGTGTGAAGTGGTATCTTCATTGTAGTTTTGATTTACATTTCTCTAATAATTATTGACATTGAGCATCTTTTCCTGTGCATTTAACCATCTGTATATCTTTTTTGGAAAAATGTCTATTTAGGTCTTCTGTACATGTTTTTTGATTGGGTTGGTTGTTTGTTTTTTATGTTGAACTACTTAAGCAGTTTATATATTTTAGAAATTAATCCCTTCTTGTTTACTTCATTTGCAGATATTTTCTTTCATTCCAAAGGTTGTCCTTCCATTTTGTTTATGGTTTCCTTTGCAGTACAAGAGCTTATAAGTTTAATTAGGTCCCATTTGTTTACTTTTGTTTTTGTTTTCATTACTCTAGGAGGTGGATTGAAAAAGGTCTTGCTGCAGTTGATATCAGAGAGTGTTCTGCCTACCTCTTCCTCTAAGAATTTTATAGTGTCTGGCCTTACATTTAGGTCTTTAATCCATTTTGAGTTTATTTTTGTACATGGTGTTAGGTGTTCTATTGTCATTCTTTTACATGTAGCTGTCCAGTTTTCCCAGCACCACTTATTGAAGCAACTGTCTTTTTTCCATTGTATATTCTTGCCACCTTTATTATAGATTAGGTGACCATAGGCAGCAGGTTTTATCTCTGGGCTTTCTATCCTGTTCCACTGATCTATATTTCTGTTTTTGTGCCAATACCATATTGTTTTGATGACTGTACCTTTGGAATATAGTCTGAAGTCAGGGAGCCTGATTCCTCCAGCACTGTTTTTCTTTCTCAAAATTGCTTTGACTGTTCATGTTCTTTTATGTTTCCATACAAATTATAAAATATTTTGTTCCAATTCTGTGAAAAATGCCATTGGTAATTTGATAGGGATTGCATTGACTCTGTAGATTACTTTGGGTAGTACAGTCATTTTCACAATATTGTTCCTTCCAGTCTAAGAACATGGTATATCTCTCCATCTGTTTGTGTCATCTTTGATTTCATTTATCAACATCTTGCCATTTTCAGAGTATAGATTTTTGTCTCCTTAGGTAGGCTTATTGGTATGTATTTGATTCTTTTTGATGCTATGGTAAAAGGGATTGTTTCCTAAATTCATTATTGGCTGAGGGATTTTTGCAGAAAGATGATGTTCATAGGATGCTTTTTGAATTACAGCTCATGTATATTTTACTTATCTAACAGTGTTTAAGGCAGTAATATCTTAATCTTCTAAAATTACCTTATTTATTGTATTTTACCTAATGCTAACATTTAGTTCAATAATAATAACAGAAATAATAGCATATATTATAATCATAGCTAAGTGGAACAAAAAAATAATTACATTTCTATGCTTCACCAACCTTAGGAAAAGGAGTGTTAAAAGATCAAGGTGATTTTCTACATTGATTGAGAAGTTTTAATGGCTTGTAAATATTAAAGCTTCAGAACTGCAGTTCATGAATTTGCTAGTATAGCAGTTTCCTGTGTGACAGAAACACAATGTTTGATGGACTGCTTAAATCACTTCACTCACCACTGAACTGAAACTAAGAAGAAACATCTGTATGGTACAAAGTGACACAACTCAAACACTGCAGGAATAGAAATGAAGATGATTCATCATATCCTAACCAAAAAGTGAGTTTGTACAATATAATTATTTTAATTGGTGTTAGCTAAAAATGAGGCCTAAATTTCCCAATTGTATTAAATTGCTACTAGCTAATTATGGAAAAGTGCAGAGAAATTTTAACCCCAACAAACATGACTGCACCTGCCACTCTCCTTCTATAAATTCACACATTTTAAATATCGACTTGATATTTAAAGGTCTATCCTATAGGACATGAGTTTGGGTAAACTCTGGGAGTTGGTGATGGACAGCGAGGCCTGGCGTGCTGCAGTTCATGGGGTTGCAGAGTCGGACACGACTGAGTGGCTGAACTAAACTGAACCTGTAGGAAAGAAATGATATAGTAACATCATTATTTGACATGTGAATATGTTAGTGTTTTGAAGCAGATTTTCTTTCTGTATACCACAACTTATTTCTTATATGCTGTTATATGCATGGGTATCAAAGTGCTTTATGTACTTAAAAGTTCCCAAAAGCTATTATGTTAAGACTATTATACAACTATGGTATTTTAGCCCCAAATCAATAAAACATCTATGTTTAAAGCAAGTTAAGTTTGCCCTACTATGATTTCTTCTTTTGCTCATTCCTGTCACCACTTTAAAATCCTTTGTTTTGAGATAATTTCAGATTTAAAGGAGAATTTGCAAGAAATATATGAAGAATTTTTATAAAATCTTCATTAAGATTTCTTTAGCATTTTATAGTATTTGCTTTATCATTTTCTCTCAATACATTCATGTATATTATTGTTTGATCAGTTGTTTGAGAATAGGTTGATACCACCTTTTCCAAAATAAATGTTTGCATTTATTTACCAAAAACAAGGACACTTTCTTAGATAACCATGATACAATTATCAAAGCCATTAAAATTAGTATTGATAAAATACTATTATCTGGCTATTGAGACATTATTCAGAAGGTCACAAACTGTTCCAATAGTATTCTCCTTTGAAAAATGTGTTTTTTTTCCTCCCAGTCCAGGATTGAATCCAGTGTAACACACTGCATTTAATTGTTATACCTCTTTAGTTTGCTCTAATCTGGCTTGTTTTCTCAGATTTTGTCTTTCAAAAACTTGACATCTTTGAAAATTATAGACCCAATTATTTTAAAGAATTGTGGTGATGGTGGTAGTTTGGTCACCTCAAATTAAGGATTATAGGCCAATTATTTTGTAAAATATCCCTCAGTTTGGCCTTGTCTGATGTACACTTATGACTAGGTTCAGGTTATTCAGTCTGGCAGAAATATCACAAAAGTGATGATGCTTTACTGTTCTTAGTGCAACATAGCAGGTAATGATAATTTGGTATTTTTAAATAGACTGGCTTAAAGATAATTTTACTTTTGCTATAATTCCTGTACCAGTATTATTCTTCACAGGGTACAGAGGAGAATCCCATGGACAGAGGAGCCTGGCAGACTACAGTCCATGGGGTCGCAAGAGTCAGACTTGACTTGGCGACTAAGCCACCACCGCTGTGTGATTATATTTGCTACTTATTGGGGATCCAGGACTTTTATGATAGACTTTTACTTCTTTGACAGAGTGGATGCTATATTTACATTTTTTCTTGTTGACACTTTTATCTTTTTTATTATTCCAGATGCTTATTTGAAATCATTATTTATTAGTTGTTATCGCCTCTCTCAGACTTTTTTGATTTATCATTGAATTTGGCCTTACCAAGTGCTTCTGTTTTGGCTTCCATCACTAATATGCAGAACTACACTGAAAATAATGAAAAAAGAAACAAACCTCCTACACAGCTTCACTTTCTCTTGACCCCTCCCCCATATGTTTTCTAGATATGTTTTCCCTTCTTAAAGATAACAAGACCTAAATCCCTTATTCAGTAGACCAGTTGCTGAGAAACACATAGTATTTATTTATAAAACTTGTGGAATATCAGAATAAATTTCAGATAATCTAAAATCACAGAAAATGTTTCCCAAGAATCTTTATTTCTTTGGAATGTAGTTGCTTTACATTGCTATGTCAGTTTCTACTGTATAGCAAAGTGAATCAGCCATCTGTATACATATACCGCCCTTTTTTTTTCCTTTCTTTCTTTCCTATTTAGGTTGCTACAGAGCACTGAGTAAAGTTCCCTTTCCCTCTGTTATACAATAGTTCTCACTAGTTATCTATTTTAGACACAGTAGTGTATATATGTCAATCCTAATCTCCCAATTCATTCCACACTCTGCTTCCTCCTTGGTACCTATACATTTGTTCTTTGTGTCTATGTCTCTATTTCTGCTTACAAATAAGATCATCTTTACCATTTTTTTTCTAGATTCCACATATATGTGTTAATAATATACAATATTTGTTTTTCACTTTCTGACTTACTTTACTCTCTATGACAGTCTTTAGGTCCATCCATGACTCTGCAAAAGACACCAATTCAGTGATTTTTTTATGGCAGAGTAATGTACCACATCTTTATTCACTCCTCTGTTGATGGACATTTAAGTTGCTTCCATATCCTAGTTACTGTAAATAGTGCTCCAGTGAACACTGGGGTGCACGTATCTTTCTGAATTATGGTTTTCTCTGGGTGTATACCCAGAAGTAAAATTGCTGGGTAAATTGGTAGTTCTATAGTTGGTGTTTTAATGAACTACCATACTGTTTTTCATAGTGGCTGTACCTAAAAAATCTATCTTAAGTGTGTTTTTCCTGAAATCTATGTATGGTAAAATATTGCATCTAATTGAATGATTTATAGGTTGGTAGTAGATTGTGGCATTGAGTCATATACAGATTACTCATTTGATGCCTTAGGAAGCATCACTATGAACAAAGCTAGTGGAGGTGATGGAATTCCAGATGAGTTATTTCAAATCCTAAAAGATGGTACTATGCAAGTGCTGCACTAAATATGCCAGCAAATTTGGAAAACTCAGCAGTGGCCACAGGACTGGAAAAGGTCAGATTTCATTCCAATCCCAAAGAAAGGCAATGCCAAAGAATGCTCAAACTTTACTGCACAATTGCACTCACCTCACACGCTAGTAAAGTCATGGTCAAAATTTTTGAAGTCAGGCTTCAACAGTAGATGAACTAAGAACTTCCAAATATTCAAGCTAGATTTAGAAAAGGCAGAGGAACAACAGATCAAATTGCCAACTTCTGTTGGATCATCAAAAAATCATGAGAGTTTCAGAAAAACATCTGCTTTATAGACTACACCAAAGCCTTTGATTGTGTAGATCACAACAAACTGTGGAAAATTCTTAAAGTAATGGCAATATCAGACTGTCTGACATGCCTTCGGAGAAATCTGTATGCAGGTTACGAAGCAACAGTTAGAACAGGACATGGAACAACAGATTGTTTCCAAATTGGGAAAGGAGTATGTCAAGGCTGTATATTGTCACCCTGCTTATTTAACTTATATGCAGAGTACATCATGTGAAATTCTGGGCCAGATAAAGCACAAGCTGGAATCAAGACTGCTGCGAGAAATATAAATAAGTTCAGAAATGCAGATGACATCACCCTTATGGCAGAAAGAGAGGAACTAAAGAGCCTTTTGATGAAAGTGAAAGTTGAGAGTGAAAAAGTTGGCTTAAAACTCAACATTCAGAAAACTAAGGTCATGGCATCTGGTCCCATCACTTCATGGCAAATAGATGGGGAGATAATGGAAACAGTGGCAGACTTAATTTATTGGGCTCCAAAATCACTGCAGATGGTGAATGCAGCCATGAAATTAAAAGATGCTTGCTCCTTGGAAGAAAAGCTGTGACCAACCTAGACAGCATATCAAAAACCAGAGACATTACTTTGCCAACAAAGGTCTATCTAGTCAAAGCAATGGTTTTTCCAGTAGTCATGTATGGATGTGAGAGTTGGACTCTAAAGAAAGCTGGGCACTGAAGAATCGATGCTTTGGAAATGTAGTGTTGGAGAAGACTCTTGATAGTCCCTTTGACTGCAAGGAGATCCAACCAGTCTATACTGAGGAGATCAATCCTGAGTATTCATTGGAAGGACTGATGCTGAAAGTGAAACTCTAATACTTTGGCCACCTTATGCAAAGAAGTGACTCATTGAAAAAGACCCTGATGCTGGGAAAGATTGACGGCTAGAGGAGAAGGGGATGACAGAGAATGAGATGGTTGAATGGCATCACCGACTAGGTGGACATGAGTCTGAGTAAGCTCTGGGAGTTGGTGATGGACAGGGAAGCCTGGTGTGCTGCAGTCTATGGAGTTGCAAAGAATCAGGCATGATTGAATTGTACTGAATTGAGTTGATTAAAGTGAATTAAGTTCAAGAATGTCATTTCTTTTTCATCTACAACAAATCAAGTCACAGTCCTGCTGCAATATAGTTGATGTTTGAGATTTCCACCCCCAGTGTTCTTTTAATTACCTCCTTCCTATTGGGTAGCTGCAGGCCATGTTCATTTAAGATGATGACAAATATGTGACTTGTTGAACTTTAGGCCTAAGTAACTGATCCAAGACTATCTCTGTGTTTAAGATAGTTCCTTCTGCTCTTTAATCTCATCATTTAAATTCCCTAAGGCAAATGGATATTAACAAATATTTTTCATTTTAATTTTTCTCCTTAAGAGTCATTTCAGTAACTACCCAATATAAAATAAGCAGTGTCAACTTGAGAGTATATATCTCATGACATACACTAATTTTCAGGGGGAACTTGGTAACTAACCAAATGGTCTTGAGAATAAAAATGTAGCTCCTATTATGTATGATTTCTAAAAGCCATCATACTCTTCTACTTTGTTAAAAATCAATTCAGCTTTATTATACACTCCATGGTTGAGGAAATCCCCTTCTTTATTTTTCTTTCTCCTTGGAAATAATTGACCTGTTGTGTATAAGACACACTCTTGTTAATTGTGTCAAGGGCTTGAAATAATTGAAAAAGTATCTTTCCTGTAAAAAATGATCTTACATTCTAGTGACTCAGTTGCTTACACTTGGTATTTGATGCATAATGTGTCCCCCTCAGATCCTTTTAGCCAGCTAGAACACCTGTCTCCCAGATCTTGTGAGGCTTGTGCTTAGCAGACCTGCCTTCTTCTCCAGAAATTTGCTTTCAGACAAATAGCACCCACTTCAACAGGAGTTCTATGCCACCCTACCCTAACCTCATTTTGAGGGCACACTTTGGCCAGTGACTTATCGGAGTAAGGGTTCAATGCAACTTGTTGCAAGGTGACCATTGACTTTTTGATTTGGCTTGTGTTCTATAACTTCCATATGGGATCAAACTAAAGGTAATCCATAGCTGAGATGACATTATTACTTAAACTTTGTCTCCAGACCTTTTATTGTATAAATCCCCTGCCCCTCATCCTAATAAGCCACATGAAAAAAAATTTCTCTATCTTAGACTTTTCTTCTAGGAAACTTGACTTAAGACAGTGCATACCAGGAGACATCCTAGGAGATAATGTGACTCTGGATGGCAATGAGAATTTCATCACTGCTTGTACATGAAGCATTCACAATCCTTGGAATACTCTAGAAGTATAATTGCTAAAATCTCATCTGTGATGGACTAGAATAGGATAAAGTGAAAAGAGGATGCACTGACAATTCAGTCTCAGGTTTTGAGAGATATAACAATTTTAAGAATAGTAGAACTGTATGGCAATTACTAAGTACCAGTGATTAATCTGAGAGAGTGATGGTGTCTCAGCTCCATTAATCAACAATTTAAAGTAATTAATGAATGTCAGAATTCCTCATTGGCAGTTTTTAAAGAGACACTTATCTCCTGCAGCTAGAGGGTGAACATAGCTTGGTGTCAGCAATATTGCATAAAATTATTAAAGTGGTAGAAATTCAGAGATGTCTGTATTCTCAGCCTAGATGCACCCCATATGTCAGAGACA
Source organism: Odocoileus virginianus (assembly GCF_023699985.2). NCBI lineage: Eukaryota > Metazoa > Chordata > Mammalia > Artiodactyla > Cervidae > Odocoileus > Odocoileus virginianus. The sequence continues at coordinate 15,759,869 of NC_069698.1, forward strand.
GCACCATGAGAGGAAAGGAGGATGGTATGAGATTTGGGATGGAAATCCTTGAACGCTTAGGTGCCCATTGGAAGATAATTACAATGCTTTGCTTAAAGATTAGGAAGATGTCTTAACTGGTGTAATTTATTGGCAAACTAATTGTTCCTTTCTTCAGGATCTTCCCCACCTTATCTCCTTGGTAGAAGACCAATAACTATGGTAAATCTTAATATGACCAAACTGGGGGTCAATATTTTAAGGGTGCTGAATTAGATCTGTGTGCATGTACTTTAAAACTGGATAATTTTTTAAAAATATCTGAGTACTTTCCTGAACTTGAGATTTAATGCTCTAGAAAGAATCTTTAGAGTCAGTTCTGATACACTGCTAGGATGGCCTCTGGAAGTTAAGAAAATAGAAACGACCCACATTAAACAAAAAGAGGCTTGCAGAAGAAGGTGCAGGCAGAAAATGGAGGAAGAGAAAAAAAAGACTTAGAGAAATAAATATACTAAAATGTGAGACACAAGAAACCATCTGCTACAGCTATTCCTATGTACAACTGGCTAAAACTGCATTTGCAATGACTCAGCGAAGACCCAGTTAAGAGGACACTGATATCATAGGGAAGATCAGTAATGGATATTTCCTGTAAAATGATGCTGAAAGTAGGAGATACTGTTGTAGAATTGGGCTCCTATTTATAATTGGGCAGAGTATGGTCTCTGAATAGAAGACTGTTGGAAATACTTCACTTGTAAAGGAAAGTTGGGCATGATTTCTTTTATGAGCAACAAAGCTATAAGGACATGACTCACCTATAGCACCCTGCATAATGTCACCTTAATCCCTTGGAGCTACTTAATGGCAGAAGAAGTGAGGTAGAGAGCACAAGACATGAGATCCTCTAGTTCTATCATACACTCTATTCTGCAGATGCTGCTTTCCTGGTAATAGCATAGTTAGTGGTGCAACTGGGACTCCAGCATGGAGGTGATCCTTTGCAAAGATGGTGAACTGTCAGGGAATATATGTGGAAAAGGATGCACTGAATGCTTCAGTATTTTGGCATTTGAGGTGTACAGAGGAAATTATAAAGACTGCAATTGGATGTTCATAGTTCAGTGCTTTTGATATAATGAAAGGAGAAAATGACCAGCTCAGGTCAGTCAATTACTGATCCCTTCTTATCATTTTAGACTCTGATTTCATGTCATTTCTCTAAAGAGAACTTCTTTGACCTACAAAATAGCCATAGAGATTCATCTCTCAGATCTGACCTCAAGAGCTCATAGGGAACACAGCTAAATGACATTCTCTAGCTATGGTATATTGTATTTATTGTGTGTTCCTGAGTACATTCTCCTTGAAGGTTACTTCCAATCAATGACTGAGTACAGTAAATGAATTATAACTCAACTATTCTTCTTGCTTGGGGTAAGAGTCTCTTAATGGCACACTTTAAGCTACCTGACTCAAAACTGCAAAAACAAGAATATTTATGCAAGAAATATTTTGCATGTATTTGTAACTTTAATTTCTCCATCAGAGAAAAGGAAAAAGATATATTTTTTATATAATATATATATATATTTTTGGAAATTCACTATTTTTCTTTAACATTATCTGATTCACATTGTATAGCCTATCAAGTAAATTTGTTTAGACAAGCCATTTGATCTCATGACATGTTCAACAATGACATGAGGATAGAAGAGGGGATGAGTTCTACATTTCATCAGTGTGATGTCCTGATGCAAATAGATGAGTTCTCTGTATAAATTGAAAATGACATGGCCAAATGGTTTGAGAGATTGAGAAAAAGAAGTATATTTGGCTATGTTAGATTCAAACTGAGCAGGGAAAGACATCCTGATGATCATATTTGTCCAATCTATTTGGGACGTTAATCAAATTAGTGTAATTGAAAAGATTTGAAATAGACTTTCTAGCATATTGTGAGACGATTCCCTGGAGAAGTGAATGGCTACCCACTCCAATATTCTTACCTGGAGAATTACCTGGACACACTTGTGTCCAACTCTTGATGAGTCCATGGACTGTAGCCTGCCAGGTAAACATTTTGGAATTCTCCAGGTACGAATACTGGAGTGGGTAGCCATTCACTTCTCCAGGGGATTGTCTCAACCCATGGATCAAACCCAGGTGTCCTGCATTGCAGGAAGATTCTTTACCACCGGAGCCACTGAAAATTATAATAGTATTTATATATCTGCCCGAAAAGATGCCAGAAACATTAAGATTTTTTCACAAATGGCCAAAGTCATAATTTTGACAAAAATGTTTTTCTGAAATATACTAAATGTATAAGGATAACTATATCTTGTATAATAAAAAAAAAAATCCTATGTCTGATTCATGTTGATGTTTGACAGAAAACAACAAAATTCTGTAAAGCAATTATCCTTTAATTAAAAAATAAATTATGAAATAAAAATTGTAAAATTTTTTAAAAGGGATTGAATATCAGAGTGTACTAGGATAAAAGGAGAAATAATAACTGAAAAGCAGATCCAAAGGACTTATCCAGAAGGTACCTCAAGAAGTCAGAGAAACGAAATAGGAGATAGGAGTCATGGCAGGTAGAATAAGTCTGTAGCATGTTTAATCAAAATTTCATTAGGCAATAATGTAACATTTTAAATTCGAAAAAAAAATTCTACTCAGTGAGGCTCAAAATTTATAGAACTGTTGAATTCCAAATACCAACACCCAAGGACCCCTCACTTATAAGTAAAAAGAAAGTCATATTAGGAAGTATTACAGAAAAAGTAAAGGGTAGTGTAAAGAGACAGCTTTTGGAATAAAAGCTGATATATGAACCCAAACAAGGTATCTAGAAGACAGTGGAATATTATCTACAAATGTGCTATAAAAAATTAACTATCCACCTGAGATTCTATATCTGGAATACCTAACCTTCAAGAATAAGAGGAAATTTCTATATCTGGAGTCTCCAATCATCAAGAATATTTGGAAAATAAAGCTATTCCCAGACAAATAAAAACTGAAAGAGTTTATCACCCATTTATCTTACCATAGAAAATTCCAGAGTTTATAATTCAGAGATGAGGAAATACCATGATTCCAGGTAGAAGGTCTGAAGGCAAAAATTCAAGAGCAAAAAATACTGGGAAATAAGTGTTAGGGAAGATGAAACAGGATATATGGTCAAAGAATATTTATTTTTTGTGGATTATTTTTGTTTTTACTTAAGATAAGCGATACCAAATCATATATGAGTACTAATAAAAAGGATTGAGTGCTGAGGAAGACAACAAAACTGATGAAATATGAACTGAGAGTATAAAGTGATTATGATCCAAAAAGACAAAGGAAGTATTGTATGTTTTGGAAGTAGAAGGTATGTCGTCTGATTTAAAAGTGGGAAGATGATCAGGTTTTATAAACTGATGAATTCTCTTTTCTTTCTCCTCTTTTCTTCTTCCTTTCTACCTTTTCTCCTTTCTTTCTTTTCCAGTGTGTGAGGTAAGGTCAGGAGTTCAAAATAAGAGAAAGGGAATCTGTGGTTTGAGTGGAGTGAAGAAAGTGGTATAAGAGGAGAAGGGAGGATTTTCTTGAGAAAAAAGTAAGGCTAGCAAACTGTTGATAATCCTCTTCTTTCTTTCCTGTCCTCTCTGTCCATTACTCTCACAGATTTCTTGCAAACGCTCTTCCTTTAATTTCCAGGAGTTATATCTTCTTGGGGCTTCCCTCATAGCTCAGCTGGTAAAGAATCTGCCTGCAACTCAGGAGACCCCGGTTCGATTCCTGGGTCAGGAAGATCCCCTGGAGAAGGGATAGGCTACCCACTCCAGTGTTCTTGGGCTTCCCTTGTGGCTCAGCTGGTAAACAATCCACCTGAAATGTGGAAGACGTGGGTTGGGAAGATCCCCTGGAGAAGGTAAAGGCTACCCACTCCAGTATTCTGGCCTGGAGAATTCCAAGGACTGTATAGCCCATGGGATCACAAAGAGAAATATCTTCTTGCACTGGTAGTCTTTCCATGTTTATCTCCAGGTCAGGGCTCTGTTGTTGTGACTTTTAGACTAACCTTCAGATTAATACCTTATTGCCTTCCTTGAAACCATTCTGCAGTGATACCAAATTATCTAAGCCAAGCTCCTTTCCATAGTGTGTCCCTCAAATGCATCAGATGCTACTTTTCTTCTACTTCCCTTTGCTCAGGTTGTTTCTCTTGCCTGGGATCTCTAATTCTTCACAACTCCCACTTTCCATTTCTCAGCAGTAACTACCTGGTCAAAGGCCTTAAGCTTTATAGATACATCTCCTGTGCTGTGATTTGCTCTGTCATGTCTGACTCCTTGCGACCCCATGGACTGTAGCCCGCCAGGCTCCTCTGTCCATGGAATTCTCCAGGCAAGAACACTGGAGTGGATTGCCATGCCCTTCTCCAGGGGATCTTCCCAACCCAGGGATCGAACCCAGGTCTCTGGCATTGCAGGCAGATTCTTTAATGTCTGAGCCACCAGAGAAGCCCCTGATACATATCTAGACTCAGAATTTTCCAACTGAAGCAAGTTATATGGCTATCAAGAGTAATGGCTCTGTATTGCTTAATATTGGATATAGGAGTATGCTTGGTCACTTAATAATTTGGCCTTGGGAAAACTTTTGAATTTCTTTACTAAATTTGTCATTAATGAAATGTTACTAGCAAGAGTGTTTGCTATGAATATAGTAAAGTTTGTAAAATATAAATTATGTGTCTGGCAGATGGTTCAAGAAATATTGGTTATTTTTATAAAAGTTTTAAATTGCATTTATTACAGTTTATATTCTTCAGTATGAACATGTTTACAAACATGCCTTCTTCCCTGTTTCTTCACATCCTACTGAATTACCTATTGAAATATACCCCATTAATTCTGGGATGCAGCACCATAATCAATATTTTTAAAGTGTGAGCTGGCCCCTTTTCTACTCATTGTTGCCTAAAAAATTTTTTACAATGAATTAAATTTGGGAAACTTATTTGAATATTTAAATGATGAATGAGTTGTTGGAATTATTCTCAGACATATTAACCAAGAATGAGAATTGATGTCCTTCTTCTCTCTACTTTGTCTATAGAAATGGGATATAATATTTATTTATATAATATATAGACAATAAATACAAATGATTTATAGTTTTAGTTTGTATTCATTTCTTGAAAAACATGAAGAATATGGTAGTATATTTGTACCTTTTGCTTAAATGATAATTTGTCTTTTTCAGTAGTAAATTATATCATCAATAAATTCCTCCTTCACATTTGATGTATAAAAATTGCTTTGTACTGCTTTATAGTTAAAATGTTTAAGTGTTCACTAAAACTTCTTACCATATATTATTGCTAAATTATGATTATGTTAAAAATCCTACTGAAGCTATTGTTTCTTTATGACTACTATTGAAATGTTCCCCATTATAATGTACATTATATACTAAAATCAAAGACATTTTCTGGGAAAAATATTTTTCCCTCTAATAACTCCTGCTTATTATGCTACTATATATTCAGTGATTCCCTTTTCAAAAATACTAAAATTCTAATTTTCATTAAAATCACTAGAATATATTTTCCCAAATATTAAAATCATATTAAAGGATGCACTTAAAAATAAGCACCCAGTTCATTTCTGAAATTAGGTAATGTTATTTCTGTTATAATGTTTTTATATGCTTTTAATAAAAATGTATATATTTAAGATGTACAACATGATTTGATATACATATATATACATAGATCAGTTATTACTCCAGTCAAGCTAATTTACATATCATCCCTTCACATAGGTTTCATTTGTGTTTATGATGAATGCAATTAATCCATTCTTAGCATGTTTCCAGTGTTCAGTATTAATGTTTTTAATCTCTTTTTGCCTTATTTTTACTCAATGCTAACATTTAGTTTTCCTTTTTTTTCAAATTTTTATTTATAGTTGATTTACAACATTCTGTTAGTTTCAGATGTACAGCAAAGTGAATCATTCATACATATACGTGCATCCACCCTTTTCTTTTTATATTATTTTCCCATATAGGCTGTTACGGAGTACTGAGTAGAATTCCCTGTACTATACAGTAGCTTCTTATTTGTTCTCATTTTTATATACAGTAGTTTATATATGTCAATCCCAACTTATCAATTTATCCCTCCCCCTTATCCCATGGTAACCATAAGTTGTTTTTCTGTTTTGTAACTAAGTACATTCGCACCATTATTTCAGGTTCCACATATAGGTGATATGATATGATATTTGGCTTTCTGTGCCTGACTTACTTCACTCAGTGTGACACTCTCTAGGTCTATCCATATTGCTGTAAATGGCATTGTTTTGTGCTTTTTCATGGCTGAGTAATATTCTATTATACACACGTACTACATCTTCTTTATCCATTGCTCTGCTGGTGGCATTTAGGTTGTGTCCATGTCCTGCCTGCCATAAAGATAGAAAGTCCAGAGACAAACCCATGCATCCGTGGTTACCTAATTTATGACAATATTTTCCTCTTTACAAATAATAATTTTGAGCATATATTTTTAATATGACAAGCTAAGGATCTTTGGTACATGGAATACCACTCTAATAGGCAGCACCATTATCTGCACTACCTTCTGTTGCCTATAACACATCTCAGACGGTAAAGCGTCTGCCTGCAATGCGGGAGACCTAGGTTCGATCCCTGGGTTGGGAAGATCCCCTGGAGGAGGAAATGGCAACCCACTTCAGTATTTTTGCCTGGAAAATCTCACAGACAGAGGAGCCTGGCAGGGTGCAGTCCATGGGGTCGCAAAGAGCTGGACATGATTGAGTGAGTGACTTCACTTTCAACCTATAGCTCATTTAACCTTTATCTACTGTTTAAATTAAATGGACAGTTGTATCTTGCAACCTCAAGTAAGGTCCATGGGTAACACCGAATCCTATCAACACAATTAAACTTTAAAATCCAAACAAGTTTATTAGACCTTATATTAGGCATACATTCCAGCCAATTAAACTCTATGGTAAGAGGACTGAGATAAATTAATATGCCCATGCTTATAATGAAAACACCATGTATTGTTGAATGTATGTGTGAATAAAATCAGTAATAAGTAATATTAATTTAGTTCTAAATTTCTAGTTATTTTGCTTTTTTGCTAAAGACCTCATGGTAAATATTAATTATGTCACTGAGAACTTTTTGTTGAAAACTAGGATAATCATTATGTTGAACAAGTTCTCATCCTCATTGATTTAGCTTGTTGTCAAATATCTCTTCTTTGCTCATATATCTATTCAAAATCTTTAAGTAACCCTGTTTAAAACTCAATTTATGGGAAAGTTTCTATTTTCAACATGCTCTATGATTTCTGTCTGTTGTAGAGTTTGTATGCCTTCCATAAACTCACTTTATATGGATTTATCTTTTTGGTTTTTTGTGTATTGTGTTGCCACTGAAAGATCTGGATACATTAGAAACCTTTAGGACAGAATATTCATTTGGAATTTTTAAGAAAGAAAAGTTAGTATCTGCTTTGAGTGGGCCTAGAAACTGTTCTCTCATTTTCTCATCACTGGGGAGCTTCTCATAAAACAATATTCAATAGCCATTTTGCATAGTAGTCATGATTTTGATGTCTAATTACTTTGAAGTCTAATTTCATGTAATATTGTATATCACTGTTTATTCAGTTTCCATGCTGTTCAGAACACTTGGACAGCACTTTATACTGGAATTGTCCTTAAAATTAATGAAATGTTCTATTTTAGTTTAATAATTCAACGCTGTCATTACAGAAAAAAAGGCAAATTCAGAAGCTATTTTCTGTTACCTATTTTCACACTTGTTGTCTAAGTATTTTCTTTTTTTTTCTAATCTCTGAATTTATGCATCAAGGGAAAAATTTCTATCAACACAACAGTTAATGCATAGTGTGGTGTCTGAGTAAAAAAGAATAAATTAATAAATAAATCTGTGTTGTAAAATGTTACTCTGACTTTACGCTTTGAAGCATACATTTTCAGTAATGACTACACTCTAAAAGAAAGACTGCACTGTGAAGAAGGAAGACAATCATAATTTCTCAAATGTCAGTTTTATTCTTGTTTAACGGTTACTTTCACTGACAGAAAAACTACTTTATAGAACTCTGAAATATAGTCAAACTTTTTTTTTTAGCTCCTGGTAAGAAAGGTCTAACAGATATACAGAACACTTCACTTAGAAACAGTACTATTTTAACCACTTTAAGTGCACATTTCAACGGTGTTATGTAAATTCATATTCTGATGTAACCAGTATCACCATCCAAAATTCTCATCTTGCAAAGGTGAAATCATGTATCCACTAAACAGCAACTCCCCATCACCCGGCTTCCCTCCCCTCACCTACTGGTAACCACTATTCTATTTTATTTTTCTGTAATTCTATCCTCCCTCCCCCCCCCACATCCTAGTCTCTGGATAATCATCATCTGGTTCTCTGTTACTATGAAGTAGTTCTATTGTTTTTTTCTGATTCTCCATAAAAATGAGATCATACAATATTTGCCTATTCTTATCTGGCTTACTTCACTTAGCATAAAGTCTTGCAATAGCTATGGTTTAAAGTCTTTGTGATTTCTTCTTTTTGATATTTTTAAATATTTTAATCTTTGATACATATGATATACACAACCAAGGCAAAATTTTAGTCAAACAGTAGCTATGTAAAAAATGAAATATTTTATCTTTCATTTAAGACATTTTAGTCATGACCGACTAATAGGTTGCAACCTGTAGTTTCTTTTTTTTTTTTTAAGAAAACGTAATTAACATCTGTTGGAAATCTCAATTTTCATGAGGCATTTAAAATATTTTTTAAATTCTAAGGACAAATGTTTTAGATAAATGTTGATATTTTTTAATTATTCAGTTCAGTTCAGTCGCTCAGTCGTGTCCAACTCTTTGCGACCCCATGAACTGCAGCATGCCAGGCCTCCCTGTCCATCACCAACTCCCAGAGTCCAGCCAAACCCATGTTCATCGAGTAGGTGATGCCATCCAACCATCTCATCCTCTGTCGTCCCCTTCTCCTCCTGCCCTCAATCTTTCCCAGCATCACGGTCTTTTCAACTGAGTCAGCTCTTCGCATCAGGTGGCCAAAGCATTGAAGTTTCAGCTTCAACATCACAGTTCAAAAGCATCAATTCTTCAGTGCTCAGCTTTCTTTATAGTCCAACTCTCACATCTATACATGACCACTGGAAAAACCATAGCTTTGACTAGACGGACCCTTCTTGACAATGTAATGTCTCTGCTTTTTAATATGCTGTCTAAGTTGGTCATAACTTCCTTCCAAGGAGTAAGCATCTTTTAATTTCATGGCTGCAGTCACCATCTGCAGTGATTTTGGAGCCCAGAAAAATTTTATTTAAATTACAGGTGACTGTTAAACAATGTAGAGGTTTATTTAAACTCACCCCAACAAAAAGTCCAAGTAAAGTATAATTCTCCCTCAGTGTCCATAGGATGATTGATTTCAGAACCTACTGTGGATATTAAAATCTATGAATGCTCAAGTTTTATAGTTGGCCCTGTGTTTCTGAGTTTCCACATCCCAGGCATTCAACCATCCATATATAATTTAGTACCATGTTTATTTTTTAAAAAATCCTAAGCAGACCTGGGCAGTTTAAACCCTTTATACTCAAGGGTCAACTGCAGCTGAAAATAGTATTTTATTTTTATTATGTATTTTATTTTAATTATTTTATTTTAAGTATTTTATTTTTAAGTAATTTGATAATTAACAATTAATGAATTTATTATAAATCAAGTAATCTATTAAGTAATGTTATGTGGATCAAGTAATGTTATGATAAGTTAAAACACTAATCAAATGTTAACAATATCACTTGGATGTGCTATACTAACAAAAGCCTATAGATTTGGATTTGATCCCAACACACTAACTTCAGTGTTTATCTTTAAACCATTTTGTTATATGGCTTGTTTTTATGTATATCATCAACTCATGTTCTCAACTGCAAAGAACTACTGATAAGTAAGGCAATATTAGTTTGAGACTATTTGAAATAATATGATTTGACTGGATGAATTACCTATCAAACGAATTCTGAACAATCATGCCCTACATTCTTTTGGCAACTGCACCAATCAAGAATAGAACTTGGGATAATGGTGAAAACAAAGCTGCTTTTTTTTCCCCTACATCTCTGGAAATGTAAGAGCCAAAAGTCTATGAGTGAAAGTAAGACACGCTACAGAATATAAAAAAACAGTTTATAATTTTTTAGACCAAACAAAGAGAGAAAAATACTAAAAATGCTGATATTCTATGATGTTATAAAAATTGGCCTCAAGGGAAATAAAGCATATTTATTTATGGAGAAAATTATGTGGTAAAATAGAAATAAAGATAAAAATTGCAACATGCTTTTAAAATACATCCATATTTCTCTATTATGATTGACTTGAAATGTGGTCAAAGGAGTTGATCCGTTGATTTTGGCAATGTGAAGGGAAAACATCATTTGTGTGGTTCTTGTATTTTAAGGCACTTTAAAAAAAATTTTTGTATTGTAGTATAGCTGATGATTAACAATGTTGTGAGAGTTTCAGGTGAACAGCCAAGGGACTCCGCCACACAAATACATGTATCTGAAAGTGAAGTGTTAGTCATTCAGGCTGTCCAACTCTTTGCCACCTCATGGACTGTAGCCTGCCAGGCTCCTCTGTTCATGGGATTCTCCAGGCAAGAATACTGGAGATGGCTGCCATTCCCTTCTCCAGGGGATCTTCCCCATCCAGAGATCAAACCTGGGTCTCCTGCAGATGAATTCCTTACCAATCTGAGCCACCAGGCCCAGATTCTTGTATCTATTCTCCCCCAAATTCCCCTCCCAACCAGGCTGCCACATAACATTGAGCAGATCTCCATGCACTGTACAGTTCTTATTGGGCATCCATTTTAATATAGCAGTGTGTAAAAGAGCAATTTTTATTTAATCAGATGTGCTAACTAGTATTCATAGAAATAATGAGAGTCAGGCCTATGACAGACATTTATTTGTTTGATTTTATTTTATGCTTACCTGGAACCCCAGCCTTTCCTTTGGTGAGAATCTCTGCCAACCTTTGAATGACATGTACTCAAATTACTCTTTCTTTTGATCACAGTGACTGGTTCAGTGTGATTGAAGCTAATCAACTGGAGTTGTCTCTGGGGAGTGGACACATTTCAGAGAGGAGGGGCCTTATATTATGGAGCTATTTCAAGAAAATGTGAATTTTGGACTGCTGGTGGCTTTGATGCTTACTACACAGAATGAGTTAATATGAGAGATGGAGAGAGGGACCCCAGATAATATTGTTTTAATCCCTAAATCCAACTGTATTTAAAATTATTTTTGCACTTTTATGTTTAAATTATGTGAGAGAAAAATTTCAACTCTTGCTTAAGATATATTAAAGTTATCTCATTGCAACTGAAAGAAGTATCAATTCACAATTTATAGAATAAGCCTGACCTGAAATTTTATTTGGTGTCAAGGAGCATAATACTGCATAGAATAGGGCTTGTAATTTTGTGGTCTCCATATTCTCAGCAAGATTTATAAAGGTCTAAACAAAGTTAGGGTCTAATTAACTTGCATTGGTTTTTCTTCTTTTCTTGACAAGATCCTGGCTAATTTTGCCATATTATTTAGTGCTAAAATGATGCTTTCCAAGTATTAGAATCACTGTGAGAATCTGATTTCTCATAGTAAGTTCTCAGAATCAATTTCTTGGCAAAACTTTCTTACATGTTTGTATTTTTAATGTCTAATCCTCATAATACATGTTATTTTCTTACATGCCCGCTGCTGAATTCCTGCTTCCTGTTATTGGTTATATGAGGGATTGCATTTTTGTGGAATTGTTGCTTTCTCACTCACTCACTCTCTACATTTGGTTACAAGTATTGTTTTGATGTGAGTAGTAACTTCAAGTTTAACAACAAAAGATATCTCCCATCAAACATAAAACTGTACCATATGCTGCTATTTTATACAAGATAATGAAACTTTACTATGATTTTATAAGAATTTGATGTCATTAGAAAATTTTTCCATGATGTCATGGGGCTATAATGTTACAAAATTACCACAGTAAATTGACATTATACATCATGTCAAAGAACAATTAGAGTATGCTTGTATACAGGTCTTAAGAGTTTCAATTTGGCTATAAATGGATAATGCTAGAAAGATTCTAGGAAGTAGCTGAATAGGAAAGTAGAGGATTATAAAGTCATCTATTATAAATACTTTCAAAAGAAGCAAAGAAAGCAAATAATAAAAAGCAGAGAAAGAAGGCTACAATAAAAATAAAAAAACTGAAATCATTGAAGTTATGGAGACTGAAATATATGTGGAATTATTCAAGCCCACAGTGACCGTAAACAGGGTAAAAGTTGGGAGATTATGCAAAAAGAGTCATTAGAGGAACTTTAACTGGCTTATTAAAAAATCCCCTTTGAACTTCAATGCTACAGAAAGGAGAGTGTGGCAATAAAAATGATTCTAGCCAATGAAAAAAATTTAAGCTAGTCATGAAAAATAGCTCAAAATAAGCACTGAATATTTTTGAGAAAGTTTGAATGAAAAATACAATTGATATAAGGATATAGACATTTTTAAAATGAGATACTAAATACTGGGCTAGAAGAAAGAGAAGAAAGAATTGAAATGGACATGGAGAGAAAGACAGGTTATTGTTCAGTTGCTCAGTCAAGTCCGACTCTTCGTGAACCCATGGACTGCAGCACACCAGGCTTCCCTGTCCTTCACAATCTTGCTGAGCTTGCTCAAAATTATATCAATTGAGTCAATGATGTCATCTAGACATCTCATCCTCTGTCTCCCCCTTCTCCTCAATTTTTCACAGCATCAGGATCTTTTCCAGTGAATCTACTCTTCACATCAGATGGCCAAATTATTGGAGTTTCAGCTTCAGCATGAGTCCTTCCAATGAATATTCAGGATTGATTTCCTTTAGGATTGACTGGCTTGATCTTTTCGCTGTCCAAGGGACTCTCAATATCTTCTCTAGCTCCACATTTCTAAAGCATCAAATCTTTAGTGCTCAGCCTTCTTTATAGTTGAACTCTCACATCCATACATGACTACTGGAAAAATCATAGCTTTGACTATATATACGGACCTTTGTCAGCAAAGTGATGTCTCTGCTTTTTAATATGCTGTCTAGGTTTTTCATACATCTTCTTTCAAGGAGCAAGTGTCTTTTAATTTTGTGGCTACAGTCACCAGCCATAGTAATTTTGGAACCCAAGGAAATAAAGTCTATCACTGTTTCCATTTTTTCCCATCTATTTGCCATGAGGTGATGGGACCAGAGGTCATGATCTTAGTTTTTTGAATGTTGAGTTTTAAGCCAGTTTTTTCACTCTCATCTTTCACCTTCATCAACTGGCTCTTTGTCATTCTGTTGTTTTCCTCTATTTCTTAGCATTGTTCACTTAAGAAAGATTTCTTAGCTTTCCTTGCTATTCTCTGGAACTCTGCATTCAGATGGATATATCTTTCCTTTTCTTCTTTGCCTTTTACTTATCATTTTGGGCTTCCCGAGTGACTCAGCTTGGAGAAGGCAATGGCACGCCACTCCAGTACTCTTTCCTGGAAAATCCCATGGACAGAGGAGCCTGGTGGGCTGCAGTCCATGGGGTCACGAAGAGTCAAACACGACTGAGTGACTTCACTTTCACTTTTCCCTTTCCTGCATTGGAGAAGGAAATGGCAACCCACTCCAGTGTTCTTACCTGGAGAATCCCAGGGACGGGGGAGCCTGGTGGGCTGCCGTCTATGGGGTCGCACAGAGTCGGACACGACTTAGCAGCAACAGCAGTGACTCAGCTGGTAAAGAATCCACCTGCAATGTGGGAAACCTGGGCTTGATCACTGGGTTGGGAAGATCCCCTGGAGATGAGACTGGCTACCCATTCCAGTATTCTGACCTGGAGAATTGCATGGACGATTCCGTGGGGTCACCAAGAGTCAGACATGACTGAGTGACTCACTTTTCACTTTCTTTCTCTTCTTCCCTCAGCTATTTGTAAGGCCTCCTTAGACAACCATTTTGCCTTTTTGTATTTCTTTTTCCTGGGGATGGTTTTGGTTACTGCCTCCTGTATAATGTTATGAACTTCTGTCCATAGTTCTTCATGCACTGTATCAGATATAATTCCTTGAATCTATTTCTCACTTTCACTGTATAATCATAAGAGATTTGATTTAGATCATAACTGAATGGTCTAATGGTTTTCTCTACTTTCTTCAATTTAAGTCTGAATTTCGCAGTAAGGAGTTCATGATCTGAGCCACAGTCAGCTCCCGGTCTTGTTTTTGCTGACTGTATAGAGCTTATCCATCTTTAGCTGCAAAGAAAGAATATAATCAATCTAACATTGGTGTTAACCATCTGGTGATGTCCATGTGTAGTCACCTCTTGTGTTGTTAGAAGAGGGTATTTGCTATGACTTGTGTGTTCTCTTGGCAAAACTCTGTTAGCCTTTGCCCTGCTTCATTTTTACTCCAAGGCCAAACTTGCCTGTTACTCCAAGTATCTCTTGACTTCCTAATTTTGCATTCCATTCCCCTATGATGAAAATGACATTTTTTTTTTTTTCTTGGTCTGGAAGGTCTAGGTCTTGTAGATCTTCACAGAATTGTTCAACTTCATCTTCTTTGGCATTAGTGGTTGGGGCATAGGTTTGGATTATTGTGATATTGAATGGTTTGTCTTGGAAACAAACAGATCATTCTGTCATTTTTGAGATTGCATGCAAGTACTGCATTTCGAACTCTTTTGTTGACTATGAAGACTATTCATTTATTTGAAGGGATTCTGCCCCACAGTAGTAGACATAGTGTTCATCTGAATTAAATTCACCCATTCCAGTCCACTGATTCCTAAAATTTCAATGTTCACTCTTGCCACATCTGTTTGACCACATCCAGTTTACCTTGATTCATGGACCTTGATTCATGGACCAGGTTTCTATGCAGTACTGTTCTTTACAGAATTGAACTTTACTTTCACCACCAGATACATCCATAGCTGGGCAATGTTTCCATTTTGGCTTAGCCTTTTCATTCCTTCTGGAGCTATTTCTCTGCTTTTATCTAGTAGCATATTGGACACCTGTTGACCTGGGGGTTTCATCTTTCAGTGTCATATATCTTTGTCTTTTCATCCTGTTTATGGGATTCTCAAGCCAAGAATGCTGATATGGTTTGATATTCCCTTCTCCAGTGGATCACATTTTATCAGAACTCTCCACCATGACCCGTCCATCTTGGGTGGTCCTGCATGGCATAGTTCATAGTTTCATTGAGTTACACAAGGCTGTGATCCACGTGATCATTTTGGTTAGTTTTCTGTGATTGTGGTTTTCATTCTGTCAGCCCTCTGGTGGATGAGGATAAGGAGTTTGTGTAAGCTTCCTGATGGGAAAGACTGGCTGTGGGGAAGCTGGGTCTTGCTCCGGTTGGGCAGGGCCAGGCCAGTAAATCTTTAATCCAAATATCTGCTGATGGGCCGGGCTGTGCTCCCTCCCTGTAGTTTGGCCTGAGGTCAAAGACCTCCAAGAGGTCTATGCCAGCCTGATGTGCCTCCCAGGACACCTGCCCCTGACCCTGTGGCAGATCACTATTGTCTTGTGACCCGTGCCCCCACCGAAGTCTCCCAAACACTCAGGCTGGTCTGTTTCCACGTCTTATCTATGGCTAGTAGTACTGCAATCAATATTGGGGTATGTCTAGTAGTGGGATTGCCAGGTCATATGGTAGTCCTATGTTTAGTTTTTTAAGGAATTTCCATATTATTCTCCACAGTGGTAGTACCAATTTACATTCCCATCAACATAAGAGAGTTTGTTTTTCTCCATACCCTCTCCAGTATTTCTTGTTTGTAGATTTTTTTGTTGATGGCCATTCTGGCTGGTGTGAAGTGGTATCTCTTGCATTTCTGTAATAATTACTGATGTTGAGCCTCTTTTTATGTGTATATTGGCCATCAGTATTTTGTCTTTGGAGAAATATCTATTGTTTAATGTTTATTCATTTTCATTCATGTTTATTCATTTATTTCACATTTTTAGATTATACATATAAGTGAAATCATACCCTGGTTGTAGGGTTCTGGGGATCCTGAATGGTGGAAGCCTACTGGTAGGCAGAACTATGGTCCAGGGGGCTCCAGGGCTAATGCCAGTCCACTGTAAATGAGGCTGGTTTCCAGGCCTCTGTCTGTAGGTGTCCTGGTTGTCCCAGAGTTGGTGTTGGCCAGTTGTTGGCATGGCCAGATCCCAGGGAGTCCTAGGATTGGTGCCCAGACACTGATGGGTGAGGCCAGGTCTCAGGGCTAGTGCTGGCTCACTGGTGCGTAAAACTTGGTCCTGGGATCTCTGACTATGAGTCCCAGGAATCCTGGAGCTGCTATCAGCCCACAAGCATATGGTGCTGGGTCCTGGATCCTCTAGTGGCTGGAGGTTCTTCCCAGGGAAGCTAGAGGTTCAGGGATCTTACGGCAGCTTCATGCTGGTGGGGACAGCTCCCAGTGCTGACACACTAGAGGGAAAATTCCACAACGATCCCTGCCAGTTCCATTGTCCTTATGCTAAAATAAGTTATCCAGAATTGCTACTGTAGGTGACTGTGTCTCCATATTGAATTCCAGTTGTCTCCTGCCTCTCCAAGATGTCATCTAGGATCAGCAAGTGATGCTGACCCAGGATCCTTTTAAACTACTGCTTCTGTCCTGGCTCTCAGAGTATGTAAGCTTTTTGTTGAGCCCTAAGAGTGGAGTCTCTCTTTCCTACAGTCCCCTGGCTCTTAAATGTAAGCCCCATAGGCCTTCAAAGCCAAAAGTTATGGAGGTGTGTCTTCCAGATATATGACCCCAGGGTTGCAAAGCCTGAGAGGGAGCTTGGACCCCTTGCCCTTTGTGGAGATACTCAGTAATTGTAGTTATCCTACTATTTGTAGGTTGCCTATCCCAGTGTTTGTGTCTTGACCCCTCTTGGCCCCATCTCGTGGTTTCATCTTTATATCTTTAGTTATAGAAGATATATCTTACTAATCTTCAGGTCACTCTCATTGGCAGTTTTAATTTTGATGTGTCTATTGAAAGAGATGAGCTCAGAGTCTTTCTACTCTGCCATCTTGGCCACTTTCCCAAAAATTATTTTCTTAATGAGTTCCAGATATGGGATGTGACTGGAGTAAATTATATGTGCCCTGTTATAATATTCACAATATTACAATCACTTCAACCATCAGCACTTTGTTTTGCTGAGCACTGGATGGAGAGGAGATCCTTTTCAGAACTGGTACCCTTGTAAAGGACTTGCAGGGAAATATTAAATATTTTCAACTCTACTAATAATTATATTCTTTTCCATTTCCACTTTATTTGTTGCTTAAACATGTAAATATAAATAAATTGCCTATATTGGTTTTGTACTGCAGACTTGCTAGGCTTATGTTTTCGTTCTAGTAGCTTTTCTGTAGATTCTGTCAGATTTTCTATATGGATAATAGTGTCCCCTGTGGATAATGATAATTTTACCTATTTCTCTTCAAAAGTGGAAAGTTTTTCTTCTTATTGTGCCAGATGGAACCTTTAGTACAGTGGAGATAGAGGAGGCAAAATCCTGGTGTATTTTTTTATCTCATGAAAAAAAAATCATTTATCATTTCATCAGTAAGAATGGTAGAGCTTATTTCTTTATAGGTGATTTTTACTTGGCACAGCTATTCCTGTTTGTTGATTTTTTTAAAAAAATCAGAACATCTTATTTTCAATCTTTTCTGCATGCATTTAGATAGTCATAATTGTGTTGCTATTGTTAAGGTGGATTATATAGTTTCATTTTAGAATGTTTCCTGTGTCCTCTTTTTGTTTCACCATTTCTACTGAGAATTTTCTATAATTTAATTGAATTAATTTTCTTAACATATTAGGTGTAATTCTTTGCTAGTTTAGGTAGTTATTCTACGAATTATAGCATGCATCTTTAATTTATCATGGCCTACCTTTAAGTAATATTATAGAAACGTACATATAGATTGAATTTACAATAGATTAATTCCTTTTCTACCTTCTTTATCTTTTGTGCTATTGCCATACATTTTAACTTTACATTTTGGGAACTGCACACCACAATATTTGTTTGATCAAAATTACCTTACTATATTTAACAAAATGCCTTATATATTTCCTGACCTAGTTTCCATTTCTAGTTGTCTTTATTCCTTCGTGAAGTTGCATATTTCCATCTGGTATTTGTTTTTCATTTGTCTGAAAGACATCCCGTAAGTTTTCTTGTAGTGTGGCCAGCTGGTGACTAATCCTGAAAAATTATCCATTTTTCCTTTGTATTTGACAGGTATTTTTGCTGGTATAGGACAGATAGGCAACAAATTCTTTTTTTTGGTTTCCTTTTGTTTTCTTTCATTCTTTTAAGGATTTTGCAACATTGTCTTCTCACTTGTATTGCTTTTAATAAGGAACTCACTGTCATCTGTATTTCTTTTCCTCTGTACATATTTTTTTTTCTTCTGGCTGCATTAAAATATTTTATTTGCCAATATTTTACTAAGTTTTATTAGGATTTATCTTGGTATCATTTTCTCCATGTATTTGTCTTTGACCTGATAACTCAATGGTAAAAAAAAAAATCTGCCTGCAATGCAGGGGATCCAGGTTTGATCCCTGGGTCAGGAAGATCCCTTGGAGAAGGGAACAGCAACCCACTCCAATATTCTTACCTGGAAGATCCCACTGACAGAGGAGCCCAGTGGGCTACAGTCCATGGGATTGCATAGAGTCAGACATGACTGAGCAACTGACATTTTTTCACCTGACCTTCTTAGAATGAGTTGTAATTTTCACCAAATTTGTAAAATGTCCATATTTCTCATATATTTTTTTCTGTTTTGCTGTTCATTCATTGTATAATTCACTGATTACACTTGTATTAAGGCACTTGATGTGATCCCACAATTCACTGATGCTATGTTAATATTTTCAAATTTTCTCTTCTGTGTTGATTTTGGAAAATTTCTGCTGCTGAAACTTAAGTTCACTAATCTTATTTTTCTGAAAAGTCTAAACTATCCTTAGTCCTATCTGGTGTATTTTTCCACTTACACATTATATTTTCATACCCTGAAGTAAAGTTTGGTTAATAATATACTTTGATGCTTTTTCTTATTAGACACATGGAAATAAGTTTTAATAATATTTTAATAATTTTGGTAATTCTAACAGCAATGCAAAGTCTAGTTGAGTTTCCATCAATTGATTTATCTTCATAGTATGGGTTGATTGGCATTTCTTAGATAATTTTGGTGGATGGTAGATGTCTTGTGTTTGTCTTTGTTGAGTGCTTTGTTTACTTCTATATATTCTTGAGCTTATTGTCTGTAATGCAGTAAAGTTGTGTACAACACGTTTGGCATTTGGGGTCTTGCTTTTAAGATTTGATAGGTACTGATAGAGCAGTGCTCAGCCTAGGGTTTACTATTCCCCACTGCTGAGTCAATGCCCCCATGAATCTTGAGGTTTTCCAGTATCTTGTGGTAAAGAGTGCTAGTCCCAACCCTACATTAGTAATAAAAAACAGTCACCATTAATTCTTTCTGGTAGTTCTATCTTCAGCCTAAGGTGTTTCCCTAAACACTGATCAGTAGTCAGTCGAATGCTTCAGGGGGAACATCTGTAGATCTCCTTAGGACTCATTGTATGTTGATGCCTCTGTATGTTTCAGATATATTTCCTCAATTCAGGGAGCCTATCAGTCTCTGCCTGCGCTTTGCTTTGTAATGCTGTATCGTGAAAACACTCTCAAAGGCAATAAAAAGATGTAATTGTTGGGCTCAATTTATTTGTTTCTGTATCTCTGGAATCACTTTTTCCTTCTCTGGTGAGTATTTTAAAAGGCATTTTTTATGTTTATATCTTTTGTTTTTGTTTTTTCAATCATCGTTTTAACTACATTAGTTGTCTTCCCACACAGGTAGAGCACTAGAGCAAAATGAATCAACTAAAATTTATTAAATATAAATTATAAATGTAAATTCATAAGAAACCTAAAAAGTATTCCTAGACTCTCAATATTTGTATATAATATGTATGTATATATTTGCATGGTTGTTGAAACTTCTAATCATAAAGTTATGATCACTTTTGTAGAATTAAAATATTTTGTATTATTAATTAGTTGAGTTATACTTTTTTCCTATTATAGTCAAAGTGGTTGCAAGGGGATCTCTAAGCAAATGTTCGATATAAGGTTTATTTACATTTTAATAATGCAGACAGTCAAAGTCAGGAGTTCTTGAAAACTGTACAGTTTAATTTGTTTTTGCTCTTTGTGGATATTGCTTTTAATTTAATAAATATAATTTAAAGAATATTAAAAATTTAAATTTCTAAATTATAAATTTAAGAATATTTCTTTATATTCTTAACCATGTAGCAATTCAAACATGTTTACCTTAGACAGAATTTTCTGATTATATATCTAAATCCAAACAAAAGAGGGACAGAAATCAATACAGAGGGACTCTGTATTGAGGTTTTTGATACCAACATTAGAACAGTATGTGGGCCGTTAGGGATTCTATAGCATATTCCAATTAGTAAAATCATCCCATGGAGTCGATAAATGACTTTCAAGAAAAGCAGATCCACAAGTCTGATCACACAGCAGCAGGTGTTGAAGCACTTTACATGTGTCTGGACAGCAGGTGTCCTTCTCCCCGCACTAGGGCGTTAATGCTATGGGGAAGGTGCTTGCAGTAGGACTGAGAGCTCAGTTCCATTTTCCTGCTTTACTTCGATGAGTCTCT
The DNA here is from genome assembly GCF_023699985.2 of Odocoileus virginianus. Taxonomy (NCBI): domain Eukaryota; kingdom Metazoa; phylum Chordata; class Mammalia; order Artiodactyla; family Cervidae; genus Odocoileus; species Odocoileus virginianus. The sequence continues at coordinate 15,780,786 of NC_069698.1, forward strand.
GAGAACCCTGATTTATTATGTGAGCCAGACAGAATTCTAAATACCTTGATGACTTTATCTTTCTTTCATCCCACAGATTTAGTAATATATTTATCACTCTGACTTCTCACAAGGAATCTGACACTGTTGCTTTCTGATGTTTCCTGTTAAGGTGCAGTGAGTCTTTGGTGTCAGCAAAATGCTTGAGGGGAGTTTTAGGCATATATCAGGGGCTTTCCTGACTGCCTGACTTTCTCCTTTCTGGGCTTTCCCCCCCTCAGTTTCTGGCTATGTTAATATCCCTAACTACATCCCTCATCAGTAAAACTGTGAGTTTCTATCTGAGTTTAATGGCATTAAAAGGAAAAGGTGTAAATGTAAATCTCACTCAATGCGGTTCCCTTTTCCAGGGGTTAAATGACCTCCAAGTTTTGCTTGTTTTGACCCTCTACAATGACCTTAAATTATTTTTGTTTTAATATATCTATTTTTGAATTTGTAATTGCTGTGGGAGTATTAGTCAATTAAAAGCTTCTCCACCGTTATCTGAACTAGATTTCCAGGGATTATTCTTTATTATTTTACAGGTAACATTATATTCCTTTTGGTCTGAAATAACATATTGTCTGGAATTTTTATGAGGTAATTTGTTTTGGAACCTAAAGGTAGGTTGCTAAGTGTTGTTTTGGACATATGATTTAGAGCTGCTCTATGGGCTATTTTTTCATATCCAAAAAAAATAGGCAAGCATATAGTGATTAGTTTCAGTCTTTACTAAAATTATCTATTTCTTAATAAAACCATTTAGTGCATTGTGATGAAAAAAGGGTGAATTTCAGGGTAAAATGTAAGGAGGTGTGGTATGTGAAAACTGCTTGAACCCCAAAATTAATACCCTTCTGAATAGCAAGACATATGTGCTCCAGCTTCCATTATTTATTAGATGTATGCATTAAATTAGTTCAATATCACATCTGAATGAAGGTTCTCAATTATTTACTCCATAATGAATAGTCTTGATGCCCATGGTGGACAGCTGGGCAAAACAGACCTCAGATGTGTTAGTCAGGCAAAATAAAAGGTACATCCTAAAGAGTCGTTGTGAACCAGAAATGAGCTTGCTACTAACTGCCATCCTTGGCTGCAGGAAAAGTCTTGCTTTAGAGAACAAAAACTGAAAGTTGATAAAGAAAATATTTCCTGAAGGTTAGTACCACAAGCTTGCTGTAAAATACTGCAGATATATTTTCATAAATGATATGATCCACAAGTCCAAAATGATATAATTTCAAGTGATCCTCAAATGATGCTCCTTGTGGCTAGAAAAGCATGAAAAGTCAGGGTTCCAGTAATTTAAAAGTAAGGTAACTGGTAAGATACCAGGCAAAGAGAACAGCAGTTATATTCTCCACAATCAACTTCCAGAATGCAGAATGCATGTATGTCACAGCTGGAGCTGAGCCATCACCTATTAAAAATACCAGTTGCCTCTATCCTCAGTCTTATAGCCTGAATTCCCAGATAGGCTTGGCAAGCAGTTTCCAGAATTACATACTAATTCTGTACTACCAAGGGAAATATAATTAATTGTAATTAAGAATCATTGATACATTTCTACAATTCACATCTTTGTATTTCTTACAAAAACCAATTCAAGAAGCAGTTTTACACAAATGAAACTGAATTTAAGTAGAGGTTAATATTGATAGTTCACCACTGATTTAACTTAGCAAAAGTAAAGGCTATATGGTTTTGTTGGGGGAGTATGTAATTTCCTTGGTTCTGTCTCATCACAACAAAAATTTGAAGCGACAGACCAGGGTTACAGCCCTTGGACAGACCAGCGTTACAATTCTGTGTGACAGCTCAGTTTTATTTAGAAAGTAAAGGAAAATACATCCTCAAGGCGTGAGAGCATGCCACCCAAAAGATGCTAGAAGAAGGAAGGCCCCCAGCCCATTTTTGACTTCTCTTTTTATATGTGTTTCTTCTCCCTTTGGGCCAGCCCTATATAAATTGGGCTAGCCAGGAGTGCGTTTGTTCTACTTGAGGTCCTCATTCCAGTCCTTGGACCTTCCCATGTTCTATTTTCACAGGCTTTTCTCTTCCTTTTCTTTTAGCCACCGCCATTCTAGACTCATTTTTCCTATTCTAACAAGCTACCAGTTTCTGTTTAGACTTTATGGATGTTAGTGATTCATAAATACTGTCCAGTTCAATTCAGTCACTCTCATGTCTGACTCTTTTTGACCAATTGGACTGCAGCACACCAGGCCTCCCTGTCTATCACCAACTCCCAGAGTTTACTCAAACTTATGTCCATTGAGTCGGTGATGCCATCCAACCATCTCTTCCTCTCTTATCCCCTTCTCCTCCTGCCTTCAATCTTTCCCAGCATCAGGGTCTTTTCCAATGAGTCAGTTCTTCGCATCAGGTGGCCAAAGTATTGGAGTTTCAGCTTCAGCATCAGTCCTTCCAATGAATATTCAGGACTGATCTCCTTTAGGATGGACTGGTTGGATCTCCTTGCTGTCCAAGGGACTCTCTGGAGTCTTCTCCAACACCACAGTTCAAAAGCATCAATTCTTCAGTACTCGGCTTTCTTTATAGTACAACTCTCACATACATACATGACTACTGGAAAAACCATAGCTTTGACTAGATGGACCTTTGTTGGCAAAGTATTGTCTCTGCTTTTTAATATACTATTTAACATATATTATTTAATATATGCTCTTTAATATATAGTAATTTAATAAAAATACTGTCCAATGTGTCACAATACCACAGTAGTTAGTTAAGATGGGTTTCTAATTCTCCAGAAAATATACATTCTTAACTTGTGAAGAATAACTGTCCACTTTTAAGCTTACCTTTTGTGTTTATACTATAAATAAGTGTTATTTAGATAATTCAATATGGCTGGAGAAATAAAGCAATTTTATGGAAGAGATTCCACCTTGCTATTTACAGTGATACCACCTTGTGTATAAATATTAGAGTAGGATCTCCAAAATCTACTAGAACTAATAAGTGAGTTTAGCAGTTTGCAGGATACAAGGTAAATGTGCAGAATCAACTTTATAAATTCACAGAAAAAGTTGTGAATGACTTTAGTAAACCACTACCAAATACAATAGCATAAATATATTCTGTAATAAATCTAATAAAAGTTGTGCAAGTCTTTAAGACAGAACATTAGAGCGTGGCTGGGAGAAATTAAAGATGACTTAAGTAAATGTAGAGATATTCTACAGTCATTAGTTACGTAGCATGGAGGAAGCCAATTCTGACTCCATGTTGGAACTGTTTCTTTGACTTGCTTTTCATTGCTTTTCTTATTATAATCATACTGAATGTTTTGCCTCAGAGAATCCTGCCACTTTGCCTGTTAAGCTAAATTGTCCATCTAGTCAAAGCCATTGTTTTTCCAGTAGTCATGTATGGATGTGAGATTTGGACCAAAGACAAAGCTGAGTGCCAAAGAATTGAGTCTTTTGAGCTATGGTTTTGGAGAAGACTCTTGAGAATCCCTTGGACTGCAAGGAGATCCAACCAGTCCATCCTAAAGGAAATCAGTCCTGAATATTCATTGGAAGGACTGATGCTGAAGATGAAGCTTCCATACTTTGGCCACAGGATGTGAAGAACTGACTCATTGGAAAAGACCCTGATCCTGGGAAAGATTGAAAGCAGGAGGAGAAGGGAACAACAGAGGATGAGATATTTGGATGGCATCACAGACTCTGTAGACATGAATTTGAGCAAGTTCCAGGAGGTTTGATGGAGCAGAAAGTCTGGCGTGTTGTATGCAGTCTGTGGAGTCGCAAAGAGTTGGACACCACTGAGTAAGTGAACTGAACTGATCAATGCATAAAATATATGTATGAGAATCTATACATATCTGCAAAATCAACATCATAGTTATACCCAGAAATAAATATACACAAATGCAGAAAGCAAGTCACGTTATCCTAGGTTATTTTGCACAATAAATAGACTTGACCGTCTTGTAGTTTTTCCCTGTTGCTGAACTTCAGCTCAATTTTTTGTCTGATTTTCATGAAGAAGGCAATTTATTTGGTCCTTCTAATATTGCATGTAGCTCAAGCCCATCACTATATTTTGAATACATAATGAGACATTTGATTATACAATGTTTGACATGTTCTCTGATCCCTCTGGACTCTTCCCTATAGTGGAAAAGGTACTGGACCACCTGTTATGAGGCAGGAAACTTGTTAGGCTCTAGGGGTGTAGTCATAGACAATAAATGTTTCCTTGTTTTTATATATTAAAAAAGAGCAACCAATGCAATACTTAGTATAAAATGAAAGTATTGAAGATTATAAAAAATAACATTGGAAGATTTAAAGGCCATATTAAGGAAAATGTATAAGTGAATAGTGGTTATCTTAAAATAAAAAAAATAGTGAGGGATGCAGATAGAAACAAAAGCATGCAGAAAGAGAGAAAAACCAATTTGGAATATTATAAAAATTAGAATTAATTCCATAGAGTTTTAGAGCATTACTGCTTCTGATTGACTGCTAATTTTGACACCAGGCGTCCTCTGGGGTTTTGCTTTCAAGGTTCTTTTCTGGTGCCTGGTATGGTTATACAGACACCAGGGTCAGCTGAGATTGAGCCTTGCTTTCTGTTGGTCCTCCTCATTCTCTGACAATTAACTTGTTCATGCTCAGATTCTCATACGATAATATAAAAGGGTTATTGTTAATTATTAAGCATTATGTAAGGGTAAATATGGCACTTATGCATTTAATCCATTTATATAATTTGCATTGTTGAAAGATAATGTTAACCAAAAAATATTTCAGGAAACATAAACTTGTACTTTAGAGTTTCAGTATACAAGCCAAAAAATTACAATAGTAGATAAGTAGCATAACATGAAAATTTTAAAGGAGAACCTTGAATGCATTTTGCATTCAAAAATTAGACTGTTTAGAAGACATTCTTACATATTTAATTTCTAACATTTCCCTTTCATGAATAGTTTTTCATATTATTAAAAGTTGGTGAGTATAATATGTTCTTTTTTAAGGTTATTTTATTGACTATTTCCATTACTGTGAAATAGAATGTGAGCCAAAGCTGGAAACAGCCTTTACATGATTTACTGTAAAACAGAGACTCCACTACTGCTGACACTGTAATGCAAGCTTCTTTGCTCACATATTGACTGGGTAAGCTGAAAACTCACATAAAATAGAGATTTTAGGAGTTTCATGGGGATCAAAGCAAGTGGTAAAACTCTTCTTTTAAATGAATGAATACATTTGAAATATGTTTCAGTCTTCTTAAACATAATTTTTCTTGGTGGGTGAAGTCATAACAGCAAGAAATGTTCATTGCTATTATTCATTAACATGCATTTATTGGGTACTCACCCTGCCAGAATATAAAGATATGACATAGGCTACAGAAAGAAACTGACTCCAAAACAGACAGTTCACTGTACAACATGTAACTACAGTGATAGGAGAGCTGTGGAATAAGGAATGGGAGTGCTTAACTTAGATCTTCATGACCAGAAAAAGCATCACAGAAGGATAAGCAGATGGGCATACTCAACAAAAAAACATTTTCAAGATGTGAAAACACCTGTGTGAAAATGAAAAGAAAAAAAAACCTGCTATGTTTTGTTTACAGAGCAAGTACAATCTACATAAAACTGATAATTTAATTTTTGAAAAGTATTAATATCTACCATTGGCTCTTTAATTTTTTCTATTTCTTATTCTCCTTTAAAATCTGATAAAAAAAATATAAACCCTACTGAACTGAACCTGACTTTCTTTAACCAAAGCAGCTCCACATGTTACCACACCTAGGAGACTCTACCTATGGCACAAGAGGATAATCAACAGTTCACAAACTGTTCCTACTGAGCAGAGAAACCTCAGGCACCCCACAATCTGACTTGTTAAGACTCTTTGTTAGTGGCTTCTATTTTAACTTGTATAAATATTACTTTTTCATCCTCAATATTTTACTTTGCTAATTTATATTTTTCCTTTAATATGTTATGCAATTTCTCCTTTAATTAATTTGTCTGTAATAGCAATATTCAATATATTATTGTATAATTATTACACACATGTTTGTGTACCTACATGTCAGGAACTCAGCTGAAAGAGTTTATTAAAGCAAACCAGAAGCCAAAATGACATGAATGAGCCTGCAGTCACTTACTCTGATAGTAAAAGCAAGAGGTTAAAACTGCAGAAAGGACTCTCCCCTCCCTCCCTTTCCCTTTGACTCCTGTGGAACAGGAGACACTGAGGCCAGGGGAAGGGTGAGGAGAGAGAGCTAGGGATATAAACATACTGAAGAGATGAGTTTTCAAGATTCTTCCTCCTCCTCCTTCATAGAGAGGCCTTACACGTCTGGCTGAGAGGCGGCTCCAGCCTCCCCACTCCCTCACCTCCCCCGAAGGCCTGCCTGGAAAAGGCTCTGTTAGCGCCAGTGAGCGCGCCTGAAAAATGACGTGCCTAGATGTCCACCTGGAGGAGGACCCAACTCTATTCTTTAGGGTTTTAAGGCCTGGGCAAGAAATAGGCTGCCTCAGCATGGGCCCAAATGAGTTGGACTTTGAAGTTCTTTCACAAAAACTCAGTAATTTGTCTGAGGTAGTAGGGGATCATAATCAAATTATTCTGAGCAGAATAATTGGGCCTGCCTGAAGGACTGAATGTAACCCTGAATCCCTAACCTCTTCCAAGCAAGGAAACAAAAGTCACATATCCCCTCTGGATTAATTTTAGAGCACAAACATCAAACAAGTGTTTAATTGAGTTCCTATATGAATCGTTTTTATCTGGCCCAGTGGATCGAGTTAAGCAGAGCACCACTCTGGCCAGTAAGTTGAAGCTGACCTGACCTGGATGTCTCTCAGGGATAAGACTGTCAGGACCACTAGGGGATGTACACAAGAAGCATAATCCCAGAGGAAACGCTGGGTGCCCCTGGAAAGAGAGAGTTGCCAGTCCTAGGGCCCTTGAAATAGGACATTCATGAATCAGGTAGTCAGGGCAGCAGGCCCTCAATGTGACCTCCTGTCATGGAGCCTCCTGCTCTGGGTTCCCAGTCCATTTCCCATAATTCAATTCAGCTTGGCCTTTGATTTCTGAGGCCATTAGTTTTAAATAGTGTGGTTTGCCCATGATGTCAATGAAGATGCCTCACTAGTACGAATGATATCTGCAGGTATTTTGTATGGAAAGTGCAGAATTATCTCATAATTAGTTAGCACTGTGAGGTGAGATCAGTAGGCTCAGCCTTTAACTTGAGTCCAAAGTACTCACAGCAGCGTGGGTAGGCAGCACTGGAAGGTCTTTCTCAAATGGAGGGAATTTTCAAGAACAAGCCTGAAAAACAAAGATAGTTATTATCCTCCCTTTTCCCCCACTGCTCCTGTTATAGGGCTTTAGTTTATTTTGAGTTATTATAGGTGTATCTCATCTAAGAGTCTTTTGCCCTACTCACTTAGCTAGCTGTATGGTGCTGCGTCTTTCCTTTATTAAGCAACATTTCACAACAGAAAATTATCTGGCTTTTTTCCCAGACCTTTTGTCTGGAAGGGTTTTATGCAAGAAAGGGTTGTATGCAGTCATGACATATGACTGAGTTCTTGCCAGTGAAGCATAGTTTGAAACACTATGCGTGACTACCAGACCTTGTTCATTGAAAGGAAGGAAGGGAAGAAAGGAAGAGAGGAAGGAGAAAGAAGGGAGAGAGGAAGGAAGGAAGGACAGAAGGAAAAGAAAAGAAAGAAAAAACCTTGCAATATGCCTTCCTCATCGACTGCTAGAATGGCAAGGACTCTGAAGACCTAGAGGAAATAAAAAGGAAAGAAGTGAGTTATGTTGATCTCTGCTATTGAGTCCCTCCTTAGTATCGAACTAAAAACCTCAATATTAGATAGCCATTGAAATTTGTATGTCATTAATACAACTGTTAGCCTATCTTGAATAATTCCTCCATCCCACCAAAATCTATGAATTAGGTAAGAGTATGAACAATTTAACAAAAAAAATTGTATAAAACATGAAATAAACCTTCATGTTAAAAATTTGCAATGTCATTTAGAAGTGCAATGGAGATGTCCCTAAAATGTTGAGAAATAGCCACACACAGACAAAAAGTCCAGTGAGGTCACAACTGAGATGAATTTGGAAAACCTAGTAATAATAATACATTGATATGAGTCAACTAATGTTGAGATCAGATACTTCTTGTGCCAGATATCACTTTAAGGGCTTAAACATCATTGACTCACTGTACTGTTTTGCCAAGAAGGAGAGCTGTAAATGGAGGGTTACATACATGGGTAGTAAACTGAGGTTATGAGGCAGATAATCTGACTCAACACTGGGTTCGTGCCCATTATGTTTTAATCAGATTGAGCTAGTTAAAAAAGAAAAGGAAGAATATTACTTGTTAGTGGAAACCATATATGCAAATAGTTTGTGCTCGATGGGTTAAAATATTCCAGGACAAGAAGCTGCAGTATATTTTAAACATTTTATTTTATATTGGAGTATAGCTGATTAACAATGTTGTGATAGTTTCAGATGGACAGCAAGGGACTTAGCCATACATACACATATATCCATTCTCCCCCAAATTCCTCTCCCCTCCAGGCTGCCACATAACATTAAGCAGAGTTCCCTGTGCTATATATTAGGACCTTATAGGTTATCCTTTTTAAATATAGCAGTGTGTACATGTGAGTTCCAAACTAGCTAACTATCCTTTTTGCCATTCTGCCTCCTTGGAAACCATAAATCTGTTCTCTAAGTCTGTGAGTCTGTTTCTGTTTTAAATAAGTTCATTTGTATCATTTCTTTCTAGGTTCTGCATATAAAGGATGTTATATGATATTTCTCCTTCTCTGTCTTACTTTTACTTCACTCACTATGATGATATCTAGGTTCATCCATTGTTTCTGTAAATGGCATTACTTTATTCTTTTTAATGACTGAGTAATATCCCATTGTATATATATACCATATCTTCTTTACCCATTCCTCTGTCAATGAATATTTAGGTTGCTTCCATGTTTTGGCTATTGTAGACAGTGCTGCAATGAACACTGGGGTGCATGTAAGGAAGCTTCAGTATTGCTGGAAAAAATAACATAGCAGGATTGTCACTGATGTTTAGAGATAGGCAAGTAATAAAAGGCTGAATAAAGAAATTGGAACTTTATTAAGAAGCTATACTTAGCAACCAAAATATTTTAACTGGTTGAGTAATTTAGAAATTCTTCTGATAAGCAACCCAGAGGATGGATTGAAAGTTACCCAATTAAATGAATAAGGAGGAGTTAGGCAGAACACTCTGACATAAATTACAGCAAGATCCTCTCTGACCTACCTCCTAGAGTAATGGAAAGAAAAATGAAAATAAACAAATGGGACCTAATTAAACTTAAAAGTTTTGCACAGCAAAGGAAACTATAAACAAGGTTAAAAGACAACCCATAGAATGGGAAAAAATAACAGCAAATGAAACAACTGACAAAGGATTAACCTCCAAAATATACAAGCAGCTCCTGCAACTCAATACTAGGAAAACAACCCAGTCAAAACATGGGCAGAAGCCTTAAGCAAACGTTTCTCTAAAGAAGACATATAGGTGGCTAATAAACACATGAAAAGATGCTCAACATCACTCATTATTAGAGAAATGCAAATCAAAACTACACTGAGGTATCATTTCACACAGATCAGAACGGCCATCATCAAAATGTCTACAAACAATAAATACTAGAGCAGGTGTGAAGAAATGGGAACCCTCTTGTGCTGCTGGTGGGAATGCAAGCTGATCCAACCACTATGGAGAGCAGTAAAGAGATTCCTTAGAAACCTAGAAATAAAACTATCATGTGACCCAGCAATCCCATTACTGGGCATATACCCTGAGGAAATCATAATTGAAAAAAATACCCCAGTGTTCATTGTAGCACTATTTAAAATAACAAGTCCATGGAAGCAACCTAGATGTCCATCAACAGATGAATGGATTTAAAAAAAAAATGTGGTATGGATACACAATGGAATACTACTTAGCTCTGAAAAGTAATGCATTTGAGTTGGTTCTAATGATGTAGATAAACCTAGAGCCTGTTACACAAAATGAAGTCAGAAAGAAAAAGCAAATGTCGTATTAATATACGATTAATATGCTATTAATATAGCATATATATGGAATTTAGAAAGATAGTACTGATGAACCTATTTGCAGAGCAACCGTGGATGTAGAGAACCGACTTGTGGACGTGAGGGAGAAGGAGAGGGTGGAACGAATGGAGAGAGTACCAAGAATGCATATGCATTACTGTATGTAAAACAGATAGCAAGTGGGAATTTGCTGTATTACTCAGGGAACTCAAACTGCTGCTCTGTTGACAGCCTAGAGGGGTGGGATGAGGTGGGAGGTTCAAGAGGAAGGAGACATATGTATACTCATGGCTGATTCATGTTCAGTTCAGTTGCTCAGTCGTGTCCGACTCTTTGCGACCCCATGAATCGCAGCACGCCAGGCCTCCCTGTCCATCACCAACTCCAGGAGTTTACTCAAACTCATGTCCATCGAGTCGGTGATGCCATCCAGCCATCTCGTTCTCTGCCGTCCCCTTCTCCTGCCCCCAATCCCTCCCAGCATCAGGGTCTTTTCCAATGAGTCAACTCTTCGCATGAGGTGGCCAGAGTATTGGAGTTTCAGCTTCAGTTTGATGTATGGCAAAAACCAACATGGTATTGTAAAGAAATCATCCTTCAATTAAAAATAAATAAGCTAAAAAATTAACTACAAATTATTTACCAATTGTGATAGTGCTATGACAAAAGCAAGCAAAAGGTTAAGACAGCAGTAGAAAGTGGAAACCCTGAGACTGTGAAATTTCATCTCAAATAGACTGTTTAAAAATTTGCTGTATTCTTCATGTCAAAACCTGTCACCACTAGCAACACAATAAAAAAGAACGCATTAGTTCTAAATCTTAACGGGCACATGAGTGTCCAGATTGTTGTAAGAAGCTATTTTAGATCACAACTTTCATTACTTTGTAGTTGTTTCCTGGAACGGGTGAGGATAACGGGACAAACCCAAATGACTTTATTTTTTAAAAGGTTTCTAAAAGTTTAACTTTTTTATAGAGGACCCGAGTTTTAGAAGAGAAGTTCACACCTTCCATGACTTTAAGCCATTTTTCTCATCCAGTAATCTGGCAAAATGATTTAGGCAGCTGTAGGCTAGTCACATTCACATGATCTGAATATCATGGTACTTTAATAAGAGCTTTTCCTTTTTTTCAACCTAATTCACTGCCCTGAAATGAATGAATGAGATTCTGTTAATATATAACCCTCATGCTAATGAACATTCAGATCCCTCAAGGCCTAGAACCATTTGACAGTCGTCTGAATGTTATATACTCTAAGACTTCATTAGCTGACATCATAACTTCCATAAATGGAAATGCTGTTACTGGCAATTTTTCTGCCAAAGCATCACTCATTGGTATTTTGAATTGGGAAGATTGCTTCCCTGGGGAAAATTTCTCAATGGATAGTTGGCCATATTATATGAAAATAATGACTCAAGGTCATTTTTAAATCATAATATAATACTGCTTAAGTCAGCTTTTCCAATGACAAGAGAAAATTCAGATGACTTTTAAATCAGGTAAATTGTGTTTTTCTCAATTACCATTTCTTTATTAATCTCTAGCCTTAAGAATTTATTTTATTAAATGTAAAACCCAAATTATTTACTGTGTACAACTATCAGTTCAGTTCAGTTGCTCAGTTGTGTTCAACTCTTTGCAACCCCATGGACTCAGCATGCCAGGCTTCCCTGTCCATCACCAACTCCTGGAGTTTACTTAAACTCATGTCCATTGAGTTGGTGATGCCATCCAACCATCTCATCCTCTGTTGTCCCCTTCTCTTCCCATATTCAATCTTTCCCCAGCATCAGGGTCTTTTCAAATGAGTCAGTTCTTCGCATCATGTGGCCAAAGTATTGTAGTTGCAGCTTCAGCATCAGTGCTTCACAAAATCCTCTGAATATATAATAAGTAAAGATGTTGACCTATATTGTAGAAAGAATGAGAGATAAAATTACCCCTATTGATAGATACAATTTAATTGTCCTTTTAAATCAATTCTTAATTTGACTCTGTTAGAATTTCTTAATGTTTTAGCGATCTTAATTATTCATTAATAACACTATATAATCCTTTAGTTCATTTCATCTGCATCATTTAATGCACTTGACATGATAATAAAATGAAACAAAGTTTAATATTCCTATATATTTCATGTTTATTAAGTATGACAAAAGATTCTTTGCTTGCCTAAACTTTAGTCAGGCTCTTGAATCTTCCCCTAGGCAGAACTCTTCACTTTCAGGTAAAATCTAGTTTCAGCATGAACCCTGCTAAGTCAGTTTAATCAGAACCCTCACCCTCCATATCTGATTTTGATATCTGATCATATTAGTCATCCGCCAGACAATGTCTAATCACCTTAATCTGTCCCAGACAAGAATCCTGGTATTTCAGTTTAGCCGGAATCCCCCTTACCTCTGGGGTTTCTTCTTAATAGTTTTGTTATCTGCTGACCTCCACCTGCAACCTGTTCCTTGACTATAAGTTCCCACTAGCTTGTGCTGTGTTTGGAGTTGAGCCCAATCTCCCTCCCCCACTGTAAAATCCCATTGCATTGTCCCCTATACTATTGCGGTGGTACTGAATAAACTCTGCCTTATCACATTTAACAGGTGTCATTGACTATTTTTTCTTTAATAATCCTATGACATATATATACATATTTAATAGTTGATATAATATCTATGTAATAAATTTAACATCTATTATACATTATTCCAGCATCAGAGTCTTGTCTAGTGAGTCAGTTCTTCGCATTAGGTGGCCAAAGTATTGGAGTTTCAGCTTCAGCATCAGTCCTTCCAGGAAATATTCAGGACTAATTTCCTTTAGGATGGACTGCTTGGATCTCCTTGCAGCCCAAGGGACTCTCAAGAGTCTTCTCCAACACCACAGTTCAAAAGCATCAATTCTTTGGCAGTCAGCTTTCTTCACAGTCCAACTCTCGCATCCATACATGACTACTGGAAAAACCATAGCTTTGACTAGATGGACCTTTGTTGACAAAGTAATGTCTCTGCTTTTTAATATGCTGTCTAGGTTGGTCATAACTTTCCTTCCAAGGAGTAAGTGTCTTTTAATTTAATGGTTGCATGTTCTATGTACAACTATAGAAACTAACAAAACAAAAATTTTATATACTTACAGCTGAAGTTTAAAAAAAGTATCCTATGAAAGCATTTTAAATTGCTCTATTCAAAATATATAGAGAAAAATAAAACAAAATATATTAATATAAATTTAGAATATGTTAGATATATGCACATGTATATGTGTCTATATATACATATTATATATGTGTGTGTATATGTGTGTTCATATATTTATATATACATATATATATATATAATAGCTACAGTTTTGTCCAAAAACACATTACCCCTCCTTCATGAGATACACTGTCCTGAGCTTAGAAATCTTACCGCCATGTGTGTTTTTATTTTCATTATATGTGTAAATACATATGTGTGTTTATGCACACATTTGCATTTTCATTTTTATAAAGCTTTCATGCATAATAAGCACACAAAAAAAATATGTGCATCATGGGTGCACCTGTGTGTGTTTAAAATGATGTACATACTAGGTGTGACAAAATGATTTTGTGTAAAACTCCTCTACCAAAAATTCATACAAGTCTTTATTGTTTTTTATCCTAACCCTTATTTCACACTATATGATGAGTATTTCTGTTTTACTCGTGTTTTCTTTCAGTGATATTGAGATTGAGCATCTATTTTTTTTCAATGATATTC